>NC_049235.1:50953520-53498520 GCF_011100685.1 Canis lupus familiaris
AAATCAAGAGAAGAGCTTGTGACCATTCAGGAGAACTTGCAGAATTTACAAGACACAGAAAGGGAATGAGGGTCCAAAGATTCTTATTTTTACAAAACCTCTTGTAATTATTTGGAATTCCTGGGTGGCAAAAATGAAAAGCAATAGATTAAGGGAAAGCAAACTGAAAGAGCAACAGAAAAAGAGGTAACACACAGCTGCACCTGGTTTTCTTATTGTTGCAGATTCTATCTTCATCAATCACTACCAATAAATGGGAGGCAGGCAAGAAAAGGGAATGAAAGTCATTCTCTTTTTTAACTTGCTGAAGCTATCCACTGGTTGAAACGAAAGGGTACATTCAAAGACCCTAATGTAGGTTAGCAAGCCCACTAAATTCAACTATAATCCTGAATAGTGTGCAATGAGCAGTCACAATGACTCAGGCACCAGCATTTAACTAAAATGGAAAGAGGTGAAGTAGAGTTCCAGTTTGTTCAGTAACATGAGCCCTTGGGCACACACCTGCTTTTAGTTGTAGAAAGATAATGGAAATATAATGAACAGTATACTGGGTATACTGGTTTTTAAATTGAGTATGTATGGAGAAGGGTACCATTTCTGATGCTTTTATAAAACCAATTTTTTTATCCAAAATAAGTTGAAACAGAACACCGTTTAAAATCAAAGGAGAACATCCTCACAGATCATGTTATTAAAAGAGAACAAATTAAGAAATCTGGGGAACAAGATATTGGGAAGCTCCTCAAAGCATAAGTAATAGCTAAGGTCAAACTTGGGGATGATAACTCATTAACTAAAATTCAGGTTTCCACTTTGATCTCATATAAAAAAGATGGTAATAGAAATACATTTTAAGTCTCAGAACTCAGGGAATTTTTTTCTTTTTCACTTCTGACTTAAAATATTTGGGAAACAGGTATCATTTCCTTTTGAATATAATTTATCTTCCAAACTCTGACAGCCACAAGGCACAGAATAGGATGGTCTGCATTAGTAACATGAAGACAACTTTGATCTTATAACTTTTGTCATTATTTTTTATATATGAGGTCACTACATCTGTTCCAACCATTAATTCAGAACATGTACTTCATTTTAATTTCAGAAAATATAAAAGCTCAAATCTGAGAGCTAAAGTTTCAGGATTTTATTTAAGAGTAAGTTATTCAAATTATAATTAGAATGAAAACATGTAATAGAGTGTTCCACCAAGGGAATCATAAAAAAATTTCCAAACAGCTAGTTTATTTTTAATAAAACCAGAATATACTTCTATAAACATAAGCATATCTATTAACATAAATATTATACTTATAGCACTTTAAGGAAGACATGTTCAGATGCTATGTTTGGTGATTCTCATTAGTAGGTAAGTGTTACCCACACAGTACATTATATTTAGCATCAAGTGTGGATAGCCCAATTCAAAGAAATCCATGTAAATTTAGATCAGTGAGCTCTCCTCCTTGTATTCCCTATTTATTTATTGGCCTATATAACAAAGTATTAACACAGTAATGATAAAACAATGACAACACAAAAATTAATATTTGCTATAGTAATCAAAAGTCCACAAACATATGGAAGTCAGGAAGTAATCCCAACATCTCTGTTCATCTCTTAATCAGATTAATGTGCAAATGTTACCTACCAGGTATTTCTCCATTTCTCTATGTATGGTATTGGCCGCCATGTATTAAATAAACAGCACATTGGCCCAATTCTTCTTCTTTTTTTTTCTTCAGATTTTATTTATTTATTCTTGAGAGACACACAGAGAGACAGAGACATAGGCAGAGAGAGAAGCAGGCTTCCTATGCGGAGCCTGATGTGGGACTTGATCCCAGGACTCCAGGATCATGACCTGAGCAGAAAGCAGATACTCAACCACTGAGCCACTCAGGTGCCCCAGCCCAGTTCTTTATATCCAGGCCCGTCTCATAGAGATTATGGCCATAATAGATGTTATTTTCATTAATGAGAATTTTAAACTAAATCTCCTAAAATGATTTATTAGTAAAGAATTTCATATTTCCAATAAATAACTAAATTACTTACATAGTTGTAGAAGTTACCACACTGACCAACATTTTACAAGTTGGGAAACATCAGGATACACAGAGTTGACAATAGTGACATTGAAAATAATTCAAACAACCTGAGTTTTAATTCTTATTTCAGCAATCAACCAGTTTACGGGCTTTTTCTCTCTGAGTTTAATAAAATGTTGAACTAAACAATAGAGCAAAGAGTTTGCCAAATCTAATATATGGTTACATACCCTGAAATACTTCTTAAAATAAATTTATTTATTTATTTATTTATTTATTTATTTATTTATTTATTTATTTCAGTGAAAGAGAGAGAGTGCAGTGGGGAGGGACAGAGGAAGAGGGAGAGAGAAACTCAAGCAGACGCACTGAGCACCGAACCCAATAGGGGGCTTGATCTCAACACCCCGAGATCAACCTGAGCCAATACCAAGAGTCAAACACCCACCCAGCTGCACACAGAACCCAATAGGGGGCTTGATCTCAACACCCCGGTATCAACCTGAGCTAAAACCAAGAGTCAAACACCTACCCAGCTGCACCACCAAGGGGTCCCCTCCAATACCTTTTTAATCTAAAACTTTCTTTTCTTTATTTCAAGAATCTATGACTGGTCCCACATTTTAGGACATATTCTTCAAGAATGACACATAACAAAGATGTATAAGACTTTAACTATGGCAATAAAGCACTGTATGATAAATCAAGTTTTAGTTACATCAGAAAATATCATAAATTAATATTGTTGCCATTACTTGGCTCAAATATTGCACTGAAGGGAAATATTCAAATCTCTTACTTTAGCATGCGTTCAATTATAAATGCAAAATGTCATCATATAATTATGGCTGTTCTGAATTATGATTCACAGCTGGTATTTTTGGTATGATAAATCTTCCAGAAGATAATCCTGCTTAGGGATTAGTGGCTATTTCTGATGGCCATATACCACCTAAGGAAATTTAAATTATTGTTTCCCTGAGGCTTATAAATTTTTGATATTCCTTTATTGAAGAAACATGTAAGTGCCTACAAGGTAAATATATATAAAACTGAGCTGCGTTGTGGCCAAAAGAATTAATTTATAGGGAAATAGAAGGTTCAAATCTACAAATTTGTTTCCAAAATAAGTAACAACTAACTGTGTTTAAATTAAAAAGTCTAAGCATGCCCTTGCCTTAAAATGTGTCTTTGTGGGAGCTCATTCAATCTTCTTCACTCTCAACACCCAACTGTACCAAATGCCAACACGGACCTCTCAATTGCCAGATATAGTGACTCTTACCAGTCTGCCTTCTTTGAACTTCTCAGGGACACATGACAAAGTTAACTTGTTGAAACTCTGTTTTCCTTTGGAGTCCAAGATTCCACTGTCCTGAATCTCTTCACTCTTGTCTTATTTCTGATTGCTCTTCCCAGGAGTCAAATGTTGCTAAATCCCAGGTCCCAAACTCTGAGAAACTACTCTCATCATTCCATTTGCAATCCTTGAAGGGATTTTATGTACTCTCATGGTTTCAACCACTCTCCATAGGCACATAAGTTTTGATTTGTTTTTTGCCCAGGCCTTTCCTTGGGATTTCTACTGTGCCATTGACATCTGGACATCCTGCATAGGACCACAGAGATCTGAGGCAGTCTAATGTAGTTAACATGAAGAGCACAGATTCTGGAGCCAGAAGGCCTGAGTTTGAATCCCAGGTCCACTAGTTGTGTGAATGTGAGCAAGACACTTAATCCTCATGCTTCAGTTTCCTTATCAGTAAAATAGAGAAAATAATAATAATCTACCTTAGAAGGCTGCTATAGAGTGAAATGATCTTAGAATGGAGGTTGGCACAGAATAAGTGATGAATAAAATATTTGTTAAATAAATAACAAAATAATTTAAGATTCTTAAAACAGCCCTTATAATCCCTTTATGTACACTTGTATGGGTAAAGCCACTTGTCTTGATAACTAATATGGCTGGCCATCATACATAACATTTAAAGATTTTTATCTCCTGGAAAAGATTAATTCACTGGTAAGATCTGAGCTTAAAGTACTTGGAGGAAACAATAAGCTCAAGCAGAGAGCTAGAATGGTGGCAGGGGTCTTTGGGTCCAGTGTAAGCAAGAAGAAACAAGGAGGTAAGCAGGCCAGATAAGAGCTTGATCCATTTAAGACTCTGCCTAGGATCTTAGTGATGACCATCAGTATCCTGAACAATATGGCTTACCAGGCAACAAGAGATAGTTGACATCTAAATTGGAATTTCACGGGTGCCTGGGTGGCTCAGTTGGTTAAGCATCTGCCTTCAGCTCAGGTCGTGATCCCATGGTCCTGGGATGAGTCTAGAGTTGCGCTCCCTGCTCAGTAGGGAGGAGTCTGCTTCTCCCTCTGGCTCTGCCCCTCCCTCCACACTCATGTTCTCTCTTTCTCTCTCAAATAAATAAAATCTTTAAAAACAAGCAAATAAAGTAAATAGGGATTTCAGGATTTTTTTTAAGTAGTTCATAAATCTCCACTTTTCTCCATTGCCTCTAATTCATGATAAAATTGCCTCTCCGCATCCTCTGGTATTCTAGCGCTAGGAAAAGCAAAAAAGAAGTAAAAGATAGCTAAACACTTTAAAAGGGCAGAGACGGGGTCTTATGTGCTGTACTCTAGCACCTAACAGAATGCCTGACACGTAACTGGAGTTCAACAAATAGTTCTTGAATAAAAAGATAAACTGTCAAAAGTGAAACAGGAAAAAGAAGTCAAATTCCTATTTCTATAGCTAATTCTGTTGACTCTACTTGCCTGAGAAACAACCATCTACCACACCCATACCCTACTTCACACCATCCACATGCACTTCTACAATACTTAAAAGTAGTGGCTGCTTTTCCAACCTGTGGTAGGTTCTAAAGGCATTTTACTGTATCCTCCTTTAATTTTCAATATATAAAAAGAAGAACCAATATTTACATAAGTTCCTTTCTTAAAGGTCTCTTGAATTAAACATACCCAACAGGTTGATTTTTGAAAAGTAACAAGAAAGGTACAAAAAGTATTAATGTAGTACAGTAATGTGGAATTAAAATGAACTCAGACAAGAAGCCTAGAATTTCATGGCTACTTAATGTCCCACCTTCTTACCCCTCCTCCTCCCAACATTAACATCTAAACAGTTTATTTATACAGTACCCAAAAATGCCTGTAGGAAAATACAGAAACATTAAAGGAGATGCAAATTTGACATCTGCCACTTTAGTCTTGCAGAATTTTATATTCTCCATCTTAGCTGAATTTGAGATTTTTCTTTAGGTACGAATTCATTCCCTCTAAATAAATACTATGGCTTAAAAATTATATGTAAAAAAGAGGACAGACAGAAAATAGTAAAAAGCAGCATTTCACTATTGAAAAATGCCAGTATTATTGTGTGACCCTTGATAAAATAGTTTTTTAGTCTAAAACAAAAATAATTATATCTGTGGCCTTCTTCATGAAATCTCTGCAGAGGTATAACAAAGAAATTTTAGTTAATATGCTCCAGCAAGAAAGTAGCATAGAAGACAATGATTTTAATTACTAAATATGAGACAAAAACAGTTGCTGACAAGAATATTAAGTAGAGATCATCCTTTGCCTTCAATTATAAGAGGATGACGATAATTTGTCAGCTCTATTGTCACTGAAGGCATATGATAGATATGTATAAGAAAGGTCATAATTCACGAGGTACTGATCCTTTAACAAAAATAATAAAACACTGAGACACTCACTAAGCTGATTCTTGTCATTTCAGTATCAATCAAAAAATCTTATGTCAAGCAACTTGGTTCTCTGAAGTAGTTCCAGTGGAGTGAATCTACTGTTCTTTAGATGCCTTCTGAACTATCTAGAAGTTTCCTCACCTTTATCATTAAAAGCAAGATTACCATCTCATCTTCATATAGCATGGAATAAAGAGGATGGAAAAAAATTAAGCCAGTATTGCTTTTGACTTCCAGAAACTTAGAATCTAATATTGTACACACTCTGCTATCTTGGACGTCTTTATGAACAAACCAGATCAAACATTCATCAATATATTAATGTGTTCCTTCTTAACTATTCAGAATTGGTTAATGAGTGACAGAACAACAAATTCAGACAAGACTGATGTAAAACCAAAAAGACAAAAACTAACAATTGATTAAATTTGAAACTGTTTTATACTATCAGTAAATGTGTGTATGTTAAGTGAAATAATACATAATGATCATTTGGAAGGGTATATATGTGGATAGTACATAACTGACAACTCAGGATGCTATGTGATTATAATTTTTATAGTTTATTTATACTCTACATTGATTTAAAGCAGCTTACAGAGATGTGAATAATATAATGAGAAAAATAATTTAAAAGTGAGAAAGAATATAAACACAGAAAAGTATTAAGGAGATAATAGGGAGATTAATAACGTAAATTTCAGTAATGAGACTCTGCTGGAAGAAATTGCTGAAAACAACTCACAAGCTGCAGTCTTAGCTTTCAGACACAAACATCACAACAGCTATGACGTAAAGCAAAACCTGCTGTGCAAAAGCACAACTACTGGGTTTGCTAGTTAGCCTACTCAGCCAAAGTAATGAGTCATCCTTGATTTTTCCTTTTCCCTCACATTCCACATTTTCTATTAGTAAAATTTGTAGGTTTTATTGATGAAGCACATCCTCAAAATATGCCTACTCTTCTCCATTCCCAGTATTGACACCCTAGTCCACCATACTACCTTCTCTCATTTAGATTATTCAAAGCCCCTCCTATCTGGTCTTCTCACAATTTATTCTTCACATAGCAGACAACAGAAATATTTAAAAACACAAATCAAATCTTGTTCTTCTTCTGTATACACGGATCCATGGCTTACTGTTGTATTTTTAATTAACTGCAAGTCCTTCCTCATGAATTTTGGTCATCTGGACATGGACTACCTCTTTGAACTCTTCTCCTGTGACTCTGCCCTGGGCCCACCATTCTCTAGCATATTCATTCTCTTCTTCAATAGATGCCAAACTCATTTCTGCTTCAAGGCCATTGCTCTTGCCCAGAACATTCAGTCTTTAATCTTTTAACATGACTCACACCTTGTCAGGGCTCAATTCAAATATCATCTCCTTGATAACTTTACTAAAAACCCAAAGTAAATATGCATACACACACACTCGCACACATTCACACAGTTAGTCATATAATGCAGTTTTATTCTCTTTACAACTTTTCTAAATAAAATTATCTTATTAATTTCCTTGGCCATTTGTTCATTGTCTGTCTCCCTACTGTCAACTAAAATGTATGTTTAATGTGAGGAGAGAACCTATCAGCCCCATAACATGAAGTCAGAGCTCAACACAATGAAAATTCCAGACAATGGGATCAAAAGAAACTTCTCCACAATAAATGACATTTTTTTTCTCCTAAAATAAAGCCAGCACTGACATGACTATCTATTAATTCAGTAAAAGAAACTGGATAGGAGGAGTGAATACCCGTGCGTGTACTTCCAGCATGCAGCTCCCTGTGGTCTGACATAATCAATGTATAGATCTTAAGAGTGTCTAGAAGGATTGCTGAACTCCATATTCTCCACAAACTTGTTTCTCTCAACCAAGATTTTGAAAGGAGGAGGAATGAGTCTGAAAATCTGCTGGCTGCCCAAACATGCAAAGCAGCTACTCTAGGCAGTCAGGTTATTATAACTAATATGGTACATTCATTAGTCCACCATACTGGAAAAGTAGAAAATAACCTAACTTTGTTCCCATTCCTATCTGATAAATATATTTTGTACAAGGTAATTTTGGAAAGATTTTCAGTCAAGATCGCAGTGTGATTTCATGCTTTGAGGCCATCCCTCTGTAACAAACACAAAGCAACAAAAGATAAATATGAGATGAGCAAATTAAAAAGAAATTCCTGTATTAAAAAACAAATCAACATCTCGGCACAAGTCAACCATCCTAACCCTTCCACCTACACAAACATCTCTACCACAAAAATAATAAGCCGCCCGACATACATGTCAGTGGTGCCCCTTTTGAGTTGTCCAACACAGGCTCCAGGAACAGAAACACCAAGCAGTGATGGAGCCTGAGGCTCTGGGCTTCCAGCCTCCAGATCCAGAGGCATGCAGAGGCATCTGGGAGTTACAGACTGCACGACCCAGAAGACAGGCTGGAGGCAATGCAAATGACTAGCCAGACAGCAAAAATGGTGGAGGTTGTTTAGTAGGCAGAACATGGTCCTAATCCTAAAACAAAAAAACATCCATATCCTAATCTTTGGAACTGTGAACATGTTATATTACTTGGCAAAGGGGAATCAGGTTGCACATAGAATTAAGTTGCTAATCAGAAAACTTCAAAATAGAGAAAGAATCCTGGATTATCCAGTGGGCCCAATGTAATTACTAGAGTCCTTAAAAATAGAAGCAGGAGGAAGAATCAGAGTAATGCTATATAATAAAGTCTGACCAGGCTACTGTTAGCTTAGAAGACATAAGAGAGCCACAAACCAAGGATGCAGGTAGCCCCTAGAGGCTGGAAAAGCAAGGAATCAAATTCTTCCACAGAGCCTCCAAAAGGAACACAACCCTGCCGACACCTTGATTTTAGCCCTTGAAACACATGTCAGGCTTCTGACTACAAAATTATAAGTTAATAAATTTGTGTTGTTTTAAGTCACTACATTTATGGTAATTTGTTACAACAGCATTAGGAAACTAATATTACTGATTGTAATTAAACCTCCCACAGAAGAACAAAGGCAAAAACACCAAAATACATTTTAAAATAATAATGATAAGAAGCAAAGCAAATAAAATGAAATTGGGAGGAAAGTATTTGCCAGAAAAAAATAATATAATCTAAAATGACTTGAAAATTAGGATCATTTTTAAATTTAAAAAGATAAGACAAAGAGTAAGTCCCTAAAATGAAGCATAAGAAACTTAAAATAGAAATTAAACAACACCAAGTACACATTAAAAAAAAAACAGAAATTTGGAAATAAAAATTTGAAATAAAAAAATAGATTGAATAACCTGTAAACTTACCACAGTCCAAGAGAGGATGAGTAAATTTCAGAGTCTCAGAATGCATCACAGTAAGGTAATGCAAAAGGAACATGACAGTGCATTTAAAGGGCATGGAGGGGAGACTCAGAAGCTACAACATACATTCAATAGGAGTTACACAAAGAGACAAAAGTGTGGGAGGTAAAGAAAAAAATATCAAGAGAGATAATGGATAAGAAGTTTCCAGAACCAAAGAAGGTTATGTGGGAATTTATACACTGAGGACCAAAGAGGAAACCAAAAACATAAACATAAATCAATCTGTAGAACCATCCCAGGGAAATTGTAATACAAGATAAAGACAGAAACTTAAATGCTGCCAGAAAGAAACAATCATCTATAGAAGATGACAAATAGACTGGAAGCAGATTTCTCATTAGCAACAGATTATGGAAGACTATTAAATATTATCTTCAGAGTGTTGAAGGAAATAGAACTCTATAGCCCCTAAAGTACTGATCAAGAATGAGGCAAAGAAAGGATGGATATCAGTCAGGGAGGGGTTTAGCGTAAACTAATGAAAGGTAAGCATCACTTTCCTCATGTGCACAGGCGCCTACCCAATAATGCTGAGAGCTGTTGGAAATTGCAGAGTGCTCCAGACAGAAAGGGCAAAGCATATCAATGATGCATTTCTGGAAAACTGCCTACAGAGATTTTAGAAGGAAAGGGCCTGAATTTTCAAGGCTTGAGTGATTATTGTGTCTTTTCCTATTCTAAAACAGAACAAAACAACACACAGTTCCGTTACTAAATTTGCATTTTATTAAAATAAGGCCCCCAAAGTGTATTATCTGCAGGTTTCATAAAACTAGACTTTACCCTTGACGTCAGCAAAAAGAGAAGTAAATCCAGAGAAAGTAACAGAAATAATAGTAAACACAGAAATTGGTAAAATGTTTTCAGGCGCTCAACTGATAGTAAGGTATCAAAAATAAGTAAATTTTGTATTTAAAAAAGAGGGACCAAACCTATTCTATTTGATATTAACATGGGTGGTTTAGAGGTACTACATGGCATTGTAAAGAAGGCAGTATAAATGTGGAGAATCACTGGCCTCAAAAGCATAGGATGATAATTTATATAGAAAAAAAATCTGGCACATTTTTAGATGGAGTAGCTATTAACTGAACCTTTTTATAGTCTGGGGGTAATGAAGAATTGCTCCCTTTACCAATGAGATTCTTGGCTTTGCATTCAATCAAGCTAGGTCACACCCTGAGGGTTGGCAATGGGAAACCAGTTATCAAGGTTCAGCACCCACTATTAGGAGAAATCCTTAAACCCTTCACGGGGCAAGACATTTTCCTCTAGGCTTGTTCTGCTTAAGTTACAGCTGTGCAGTATAAGGAAGCATCATACAGACCCACTCAGAGAATAGCCTGGAAGCCCTTCACATATTATATGAAGGAAGGCTTCATAGAATAAAGTTCTGTGGAAACAGCTTTTCAAAGTTTATGTCATTGAATAAAGAAGACACTGGACTGTAAATAGGGAAACTTAGCTTTCCCTCACATTCCTTCACATCTACTACAATCTTTTTTTAATGTAGGTTCTTGTTATTCCTATCTAGAAAATGAAAGAAGACACCTACCTCAGAGAAAGTATTATAAAATAAACTAACTGACAATCATAAACTAAAGCAAGCCTAGCTCTTCAGAGAATATACTCCATTTGTCATTTTAGAGGTATACAGAAAATGTGTGTGAACTGACATACTAATAGATAACAATATGTTATCAGTGTTGAGATTATATTTAAGGCTCTCTCCTCAGTGAACGGCTGATCAGTTAAAGGAGGAAACAGAATACAGGAGGGTTATGTTTACCTGTGCCTGAGGACAGTGAAGAAACCAAGAGAATCCAATTTCAAAAAGGAGAGAGCAAGAGAGCAAGTGTTCACTGCCTGGTGAGCTCCTTTACCTAGTAGCCATATTAAAAAACAACAACAACAACAACAACAACAACAACAGATATTTAGCAAACTGTATTTGCCACTATCTTAGCATCTTATCATAATGAACTGGAACAGCCAGTTCTTGAGTTTCTTGAGACCAGGGGCTATATCTTAGTCATCAATGTATCTCCAGTACCTACCATGACACATGGTACATGTAAAGTGCTAATAGTACTTGTAGAATTATTGAACCAAAGGAACTGAACTTCTCTCTATAAAGTTAGGAAATCCTTGGTAAGAAAGGGTAATTGTTGACTACAATATATTTAGCTACAGATGATTCTTGAACTAATTCAAAGGGGTAAATCTGTAAAAACAACATCTAAGGCCACAAGTCATGGCTATTCCGAGGAGAAATTGGCAGAATGACTCTGAAGCAAGGCAGTTTATAGCCAAGGAACCAGACCTTCTCACTTGTTGTTCAAAGTCTTTATGAGAATACATTAACCAAACCATATTCATTTTCTATAGCTTCCTTAGAGACAGGATAGATAACAAGCATTGGTAATTAATTGCATGTTTAGTTAGAATGCATAGTAAATTAAATCATAAACCCAACTATTTAGAAACCACTCAATAGGTGATTGAAGGTTTAATCAATAATTAAGTTATCAGATTCATCAAAAGCCTCTATTTCTAAAAACAATATCAACTTTTGGGTCTCTCTGAAGGAGTGGTTGGAAACCCTGGCTGCGTACAAACCTGAGCCCCAAACTTACCAATGTGATCGGTATGACGTAGGATTGAAGCAGAGGTATTCTTCAAAGCTCCTAAATGAATGTAATGCAGTGATCCTCAAAACCACCTGCACATTGGAATTAACCGGGAGTCCTTAAAATTCCAAACCCAGAACATACTCAGAGATAATTATATCACTCTCTGGAATTGGGGCCCAGGTAACAGTACATCCTGAAGCTTCCCAGGGAATTCCAATGTACAGGCAAGTGTGGGAACCACTTATCTAAAGGGCCTAAGTCTTGAAGAAACTTTTTAACCATTTAATCATGAGACTGTAAGTGATCCAAAACCCCCTATGCCCATAAATAGCAATCCTAAAGACAAGGTCTCAGAACAACTAAAGGAGGTAGGAAGCATACTATGTCTTCAGAGAGTTATTTTTATGAGGCTCAATGAAAGTTCTAAAAGTTCTAAAAGTTCCTGACATTTGCTTAAGTTTAGGTAACATAAACATGCTCAGCATTTTACTGAAATATACTCTGTATAAGCAACTGTTCTGCATTCATGGCTGAAAAGTTAGGACATACATCTGAATATCTTGCCAGCTTCCACAAGGTATTTCTTTAGAGATTTGCAAGTGGGATTCTAATGTTACTGTCCACCCAAGGAAAAGGAGAGGAGCCAGGGAGAAGATAGCCAGTATCAGAGAAGATGACAAAAGCAACAGAAAAATGAAACGCAGGTGTATTTTACTTTGCAAGTTATTTAGTTACTTAGGACAGCAATGTGTATTTGTACTGACAATGATCTTGAGGTGGGAGTTAAGTGACCAGTCACTTGTGAAAAGATCACCAGTGACTGTTTTCCTTATTTAATGTAAACCATTAACACACAAAATGAGTTGGGATAAGGCTGGCCAGAACTCTCTCCCTAGCTTTTGAGAACAGGCTCACAGATCAGCTCATGACATCCAACCCCTAAACTCTGCAATTTAGAATTGTTCTGACTTTATTTTTTCAAGATTTTATTTATTTATTCATGAGAAACAAACACACAGAGAGAGAGAGAGAGAGAGAGGCAGAGACACAGGCAGAGGGAGAAGCAGGCTCCATGCCCAGAGCCCAATGCGGGACCCGATCCTGGGACTCCAGGATTCCAGGATCCCGCCCCAGACCAAAGGCAGGCACCAAACCTCTGAGCCACCCAGGGATCCCCGAATTGTTCTTACTTCTATTCAAATTGACAATTGCCCGGCAGCATAGAACCCAAGTAACTGCAACTTTTTTGGCCTCACTCAGATGTAAGACATCCACCTTTTCTATATCATGTATGAAAAGAGAATATAGTTTTTTTAATGACTGTGATAATCTAAAAAAAATGGAGTAATTTGGGTAGAGCTATGTCTTGAAGTCAGCTTTTTATTAAAAATATACTTATCGGGGCACCTGGTTAGCTCAGTGGGTTAAAGCATGAGATTCTCAGTTTCGGCTCAGGTCATGATCTCATGGGTGATGAGGCTCCATGCTCAGTGCAGAGTCTACTTGGAATTCTCTTTCCCTCTCCCTCTGACCTCCCCCCACCCCTAGCTCTCTTTCTCCCTCTCAAATAAACTTAAATATATATATATTTAAATATATACAAAATAAAAATTATACATAGCATAAAAAATAAAAATTATATATAGCATATAATATATATTATATATAAATATATTAAATCTAAATATATAAATATATTATATATATAAATATATATCAAATATATAATATATATTTCTCTAGGTCATTTATTTGATCAATTATAAGCATTATTAGCTAAAAATGCTAAAAAAAAAAAATGCTGCTGCAACCAGTGCAGGATACAATAAACTAATTCAAGATCTGTTCTGCAGTGACTCTATGAGCTGTGCCTTCTGACACAAGCCGGCAACACCACTGAAGAGGTTCAGAACATATCCAAATACTAGATACATCAATTTGAAATCTAAGAAAAATCATCTGCTAAGTAGACTCAGAGTTGTTGCACTGGCATTTTCCCAATCGACTAGCAGAGACTGACTTAAATATAGAGCGTTACACATCCGATACCAACTACCTTCGGGGCCTCTTTTAAAATTACAATACTAAAGAAACTGCTCGGTTTAAAATTTAGAGCATTGATTTTTATGATACTTTTAAAAAGTGCTATGGGATATTATGACTTCAGCCCATAATTAAGTGGCTTTTTATTTCCTCTAAAATTCTGATAACTGATTACTCTTAATAAAAAGCTAGTTATTACCTTGGAACATCATTTCCCTTTGATTCACCTAAATTCTACTTTACATACTGAGTTTTCTTTCTTTGTAAAATAGTGTATAACAACAGGATATTAAATTGGGTCTCTTTGTCCTAATTTACCTGATGCCCCAAAAGGTTGAGAACAAAAGTTTTCAAAGTTAAAGTACTTCCCAAACACATTTCAAAGCACAGGCAAACTGCTAGCTTACTTTTTCAGGACTTGCAAATGGAGGAGTTAAAAAAAAAAAAAAAAAGTGTTACAGTTCAGAATCCCCTTCAAGGGTGTAAGGTTTTGTCACTTTGGGAAAACTAGATCCTTGGGGGGAGGTTTTTTAAAGGGCTGAAAACCAAAGGAACCACTGGAACATGCCATTTAGGAGCACAGTGGACCAGTGGTCTGATTCCCACCTAGAAATCTAAGGAACCTATCTTATCTCTTCTTGGTCAAAGGTTTGGAGTTTTGAGTTCCTCCTGGACCCCGTGTGAGGAAGACTGATAAGAAAGGCCCGGGTAGATTTTCAAATTTCTGATTCATTCCATTCTAATTGTGGTATTCAAGTAAATGATTATGCTCCAGAAGTTTCGTTTCTAGGAATGAGGTATGTAATAAGCATTCGATAAGCACTCGCATAATCCTGGATCCATTCACAAAACCCGTCTCTAATGTCCCCTGAAGCTTTCCCCAGATAGAAGTTGATATTGCTGGGGGCACTAGAGCAAAGAACTGGACATGTTTTGAAGTCAAATTCTCCCTGTTTCAAATTGGTACTCTGTCATGACGGCCTTCTAAAACTCTGGGACAGATTCAATTAATCTCCACGAGCTCAGCTCTCCCATCTGTAACCTTATTAAAGGGTTGTTGTGACAAACAAACAAAAAAACAAACAAACAAACCAACCACGCAGTGTAAAGTGTCTGCATAACAGCAAAAGGTACTGAAAACTTTCGTCCACTGTCTGTCATCCTCTTCCTGTTGCTACAGTCTTTCTGAAGGTATGTTAACGTTATGTAGTCTGGTTTAAAGTGAAAACCTCTTTTTCTGCTTTTTGTCTGGCAGATTGCCAGCCTCCATAAAGTGATGTTGCCAGATTTGTGAATTATCTACTGTGTGTGGATTTTAGTAAAGTCTCAGCTTTATAGATGACTCAATGTTGGGCCTAATTACCTCCTAGCTATGGCTGCGAGCCTAAAACATACATCCTTTTGGGTTCAAACACATTTGTGCTTAATGTGTAACATACCCCCTCAAAAGTTTTTTTTTTTTTTTTAAATCCCTAAAACATGCCTCTTTGGTATCCATGGGATATCTCTAAAAGACTTCGGAACTGGGTTAATTGAAACACACAGGATACACTCAAGTTGTTTTACTGATCAGGCCTCTTGTCTGAAAAACCTCAGTGGAAACGAATGAGTTGATTACAGGAAAAGAAATTAACAAATGAGAAAGCTGACTTAAGAGTTATTGGAAACCAAGGATGAAAGGAACATATTCAGCATCCTCCAAAGGGAGAGTGTGGGATAGTTTTTGTGTTTGTTTTTTTAATGATCTAAGTATTTTTATACAACTCCTCCACTTGAAAAACAAAGGCAAAGAAAGGCTAGCACATGACTTCCTTTCTATTTTGTCAGCATTTTTACTAAAGCCATGCTTTGTTCTTCTCTTATGTCACTAAGTTATTTTGTTTCTGAGACCACAGTAAATTTCTCCTGGGGAGCCTGAGAAAGGCTCTAGGGAACTTTCCTGAGTAAATGCATCTAGTGAATGGAACACAGGACAAAGCAACCTGCGATCAGTCTTGGTTCTGTGCATCCCGAAGAGTCACCTCTATTCTTATTATCATCAGGAAACATTTCTAAAGTGTTTTTGAAGCCCTTTAATAAAAAATTTCTCTATACATACAAGGCTGCTTATGTCTGTATAAAAAATCTCAGCGATTCACCAAAGCTCATGCTTCCATACTAAAAATCTCCTGGGGAAAAAAAATTTTGAGAAATGTCTATCTTTTGAGATAAAGGTTGGCTATAATATGAAAAGTAGGTTCACTTTAATTGTAACTGATCCCAGAAGGCATTATATAAAAAAAAAAAAAATCTTCAAAGCAGCTATATATTGATACATCTTTATTTTGAAAGCTTAGGTTGTGCCATTTTAAAAGCAATCATGATTAATTATAAAGGGCCTCTTTTTTAGAATAAGTGATAAAACTGGTAAGTTTTACCAGCCTGCAGAGAAAGGTGAGAGATTTTACAGTCCAAGTCTCTCTTCTGAACAGGTGCTTCTCCAGCTTTCGGGCGGATATTAATAAACAGCTTCAATTTAGTTTTGGTCATTCCTCTATCTTTCCCTTTCATCTCAATGGGTTTATTTTTTCCCACCAAAATTCAGCACCACATAAGCTTAGCAATGTAGCAGACAGCAGACAATAATATAAAGTCAAAAAAGAATCTTAAGAAATACATCTGGATAGGAGACTACTCACAGTGTAAAATGTAGCAGCAAATGATCTTCTGAAAAATAAGTGTATCTCTGTTTAATCAATTCCACAAGACTTTGCAAGAGGGAACTATATCAGATTATACAATATTAAAACCCTTAATTGCTAAACAAATTAATCATGTTGTATTTAGTATTTTAATTCAAATTAATCAAGGTCTTTATGGTAGCAAGTTAAGGTAATCCGGGAAAAAAACAAATCATTTTCAAAAAGAAATTAGATTTATATGAATCATTAGTAAGAGAAGAATCAGTGAAGTGTTAATTTGCAATAAAAGGAAAAGAAAAAATGGGTCACTAGGGAAAGAAGCAATCAGCGTACTAAAATCTTTAAAATCACCATCTTTTTATGAAAACATATTTTTAGGGCTGCACATAAAAATAATTCTATTTGATACATTTTAATCTATATGCATTTAAAAATTCATCTAGACATGGATATTTCAGTTGTTGTTTTTTTTTTAAATCTATACCTTAGGGCAGCCCCAGTGGCGCAGTGGTTTGGCGCCGCCTGCAGCCCGGGGTGTGATCGGAGACCCGGAATCGAGTCCCACATTGGGCTTCCTGCACGGAGCCTGCTTCTCCCTCTGCCTGTGTCTCTGCCTCTCTCTCGCTCTCTCTGAATGAATAAATAAATACATTTAAAAAAATAAATTAAAAAAAATCTATACCTTAGAGACAGAAGATTTTTAATCATTTGGTTGTTTTGGCTTTTTAAACATCCTTTTCTCTCTTTCTGCTATTTTTTAACATGATAAAATCTTCCCTGTCTTGAAGACATTCCAAAATACTTCATTTTGAAGAAACTATCAAAGGGGCATCAACTGGCACATATGCTTGGCATCAGGGCACACCAAATGGCCCAATTAAACCATTTGTAGTCTTTGCAATACACGATTTAAATGTACCCAAGAAATGTCAAATGGTTCCTCATGCAGAATTATCTTTACCAATGAGCTATGCCTCAGGAACTGAGCACATAAATCCCTGCAGAGGTTTGTCTCAGACACACGCTGGAGGATAGTAGTAGTTACTACAGAAGAGAAGAGACTCTTCAAGCTGAACAGAATGATGGTAAATGCCTTCTTCTGGTGAGGTGCTGTGGCCAGAGGAAAATGAAACCACCAGCACCTCCTTCTTTTTGGAAAGAGTACTCCCCACATCAGGCTCTAAAAACAACAGCAGGAAGAAAGCCTCTATAATGTTTCCTTTCTCCAATAGACAATTCTTCAGTAGTTCAGAAAAAAAATTCTGAATGTGATAAATTTGAAGGAGAAAATAGTAAAGGAGGAGAGAATTAGAAGTTAAAATGATAGGCTCAATGGATATCTTCTTCACTTGAAAAACAACAATAAATTAACAGAAAATGAAATACTCCGGCTGGCTCACAGGTGGCCACTAAATGTGGGCCACCGAGCGAGTCTGTGCTCATGCATGTGGTTCCGGGTCTGGAAACTCCCACCTCAGAAGGCAAGGACTCTAATAGCAACTCTGCTCTTACTTCCTCTTGGGAAGCTTCCCTCTGTTGCTAAAATACCAATTGGATTCCTTACCTTAACTTGTTCATAAGCCCTTGCCTGGACCTCTGCTGGCCCCATTCTGTTCTGACCCCTGCCTGCCTTAGGGAACCTCTCAACTGCTTTCTTGAGTTGGATGATTGGAATGCAGCTCTCTGCTCCTCTGCGCTAGCTTCGTATTATACATGGTAGAATGTATAACAATGTTTGAAAGAAAAGCAATCCATTAGTCTTCAAAGGATATAGTGAGCAGAAGAAGGAGAGAATTCAGGGGAGACAGAGTAATGGCTTATAAGCCTATACACATCAGCCTAATCAGCAGCTACATATATTTATTTACACATGCCTTCTTATAATCTTGGGATACAATGGGTGACTTCTAGCAGCTAGTACATGCTAACACCAGAAATTTATTAGACTGACATATGTGTGGCAATAACACATTGAAGCTAGTGCTTCTGAATTGGTATATTTCATAAAAACTTGTGACATTCCACTTTTTTGATATTTAGTATGATTTATATTTTATCAATTAAAGACTAAATTATCAATAAATTGTGTTATTTAAAATTAATCTCTAATTTTATATTTAAAGATGCATTTCAGGGTAAACTATTTATTTTTTTAAAACTGTAACATGTCTCTAGAGCACCTGGTGGCTCAGTTGGTTAAGTATCTGATTCTTGGTTCCAGCTCAGATCATGATCTGAGGGTCAAGAGATCAAGCCCCGTGTTGGGCTCTGAGCTAAGCTCAGGATTTGCTTGGGATTTTCTCTCTCTCCTCTGACCCTCGCCCCCCCCCCCCATGTCCCGCCTCTCTCTCTTACATAAATAAATAATTTAAAAAAATAACATGTCTCTGAGAATATTCATACCTATTTAGTATGGAATAGCATTTAACAGCATTAATGTTAATGAAAGTTTTCTAGTAAAAATTAAGTGAGTAACACTAACATGGGCTTTATCATCTATAGCATATTCAATTACATAAAACACTACACTAATGGCATTTTGTCAGCCATATAAGTCTGGACAAGAGCATCAATGATTTTGCTCCCTGATACCTTCCTCCTGCCTCTTCAGCCTAGACCCAAGATGAAGCCTGAGATGTGAAAGTAGAAGAGAAAGAAGCTTTTATAGTTACACATTACACATACTGGAAAGATACTCACAGGGTTACATGCCTCTAAATATGCTGATATATCAAGACTGTCCCAAATAGCTTTAAATTTTAGATATTTAAAATGTTTGACAGAAAGCCCCTTCATAATAATTATTCCAGAACCCCAAATCTACATAATAGAGCTTATCATGTTCAGCTGGATTTCACTTCCAGATGTAATTACCTTGAAATATTTCATTTTTGCTCAGAGAAATAATTTTTCCAAATTGTAAATAACATTCTTTTTTTGAGTTCATAAAGGACATGACATTTTGGCTTCCAGTGATTGTAACTAATTTTAGAATTCTCTCTCATGCATCACACCTGCCCTCTGCAGAATTTCTCAGCGCCTGCTTCCTATATTTGATTCATTGGCAATAGTGCATTCACCTATAGCAGGCCGATGATGTCTTCCATGACATAGGCATTAGCCATCTGTCTCCTCCATCTCCCCAGAAAACTGGAGAGACTCATATTGCTTTGAGCTAATCATCTCAGAGAACAAAATGTGATAACCAGTTGGTCTTGAAATAATAATATTTTTCAATTATAATTCTTATTTGTTACAGCCTAACACCAAAACAAGTCTAGCCAAAGAGAAATGCAAGTAATATGACAGATAATTGGTTAATATCCTTGGTTAATTTCCTGTGGACATCTATTTTAAAGAGGGTTTAACAGTATTTACCATTCATAGGAGTCTGCATACGTATTAAATGGAACTGAATAAATGACAACCTATAAGACAAGATTTTCAGTGAAATAACACCTGTCATCAGCACTAGTACCCTTACATCTAATCAGTGTACCTTCTGGGATCATGAATATTAATTAGGCTTAACTCTTCGGTTAAAATTCACATCAACTGGATGTTTATTAAACATCATTTGGTGTTTTCAAGTCAGATGAAATGCCACATTTGATAATTCAGCAATAGAAAGAAAATAATCACTGTAAAACATTTTATCTATAAAAATTTCCTCAATTATATATATATATACATAAAATTTAATTACATAAATTTTATATATGCACATAGGCACATTGTTATGTGCATATCAGATGTATATTATATGTTTTCTAAATGAAAGATTATTTTAATTTTGTTACTTAGGCTCTTCAGCAGATTTCTTACCCTTACAACATACAAGCCCCAGGTAACCAATATTTTCACTTCTGCAAAAGGCAGAATTTGGTCAACTAAAAATTACAATGCCTTCAATTTCCATGAACTTATAAATCTGTCTCCTTTCTTCTTCTAAAAAAGTCATATAAAAATAGATGCAGACATCTGAAAGGTAAAATAAAGCCAAAGCCTTTCTAACTTAAGCTGTCATTGCAGTCAAAGATTATTTCCAGTTATGAGTCCAAATAAAAGATAATTAATAAAAATGTATCTATAAAGATTTACACCATGACTATACAAAATTATAAATGTATATTTTACACTTATTTCTGAAATGCACTGGCAAGCCTATTTTAAAATAATTCAAACTTCATACATAAAAGAACAAACAGTTCTTGTGAAGAAAAAGCTTAAACTAAGAAGATTTCTTGGTGCTTGTAGGACACAGTATGTTTCCATTAAATATGAACCATAACTGAATCATATATAATCTTACAATTAAAGAGAACATGATCCTTTATGTTATATATTTTAAAAAATTAAGTTCTTTGTATCTATGAAAATGGGGACAACTAAGGGCAAAGAACAAACCTACAGAATTCAGTTGGCCACACTACTTCCAACCCATTTGTCTTAAGAATGAAGCTTTAAGAAACTCCAAAAGATACTAGCATATATAAACCCAGAATAATCATCCAAAAATTATTACCATCTTTCTTGCCCTTCAGAGAAATTAACAAAAGTCTTAAGGAACCACTCACTTTTGACAAATGTCCCAGTGTATACTGGCATAAGCCTTAGTACCAAATTTCTGCTTTCAAAAACTAAACCTTTGATAATCACACTGAATAACTGAAATAATTTGATTTTTCTTTAAAAATTGATTATAGGGCAGCCCGGGTGGCTTAGCGGTTTAGCACCGCCTTCAGCCCAGGGCCTGATCTTGAAGTCCCGGGATCGAGTCCCATGTCAGGCTCCCCTGCATGGAGCCTGCTTCTCCCTCTGCCTGTGTCTCTGCCTCCCTCCCTCTCTCTCTGTGTCTGTCATGAATAAATAAATAAAAAATCTTTAAAAAAATAAATAAAAATTGATTATATAAAAAAATTGATTATATTTTTTCACCTCACTGCTATCTCACCATGTTTCTTCCTTCCTTATGCCCCTTTCTCATATCTTATCAGGGGTAGTTAAAAAGGCAGTACTTTAGCCATAGAAAATAGGACCATAAACTGAAATGAAATTAAAGTTTTTTAAAATATTTGACCTTACATACTCATATATGGGATTATAAAAAATATAAGCCTTCCCTACTTGTTCCAGGGCAATTAAGCATTTTCCCCTCTACAGTCCAATATAATAGTCCATAGTACCTAGTTTTAGTTGCCTAAAATAGTTATTTACAGACCTACCTTCTTTGCTAGATTAGGCACTTGATGAGAGGAAAACTCTTATTATCACCTCTGTTCTCCCAGGGTATAGAAAAGTGACTAGAACCTTATAGGGCACTCCCTAAATGTTCAAGGAATTGATTTTATATATTTTGACATGATATTTGTCACCTACATATTCCACTGACCAAGAGGGAAAATGCATTGAGCTAATACTCAAAATTTCAGCAGTAGACCACAGAGTGAATTCTCCCCAAGGGTAACCTTAATATTCTCACCTTTTCATGTTGGTGACGTCAAGTGTCTAAAATTATAGCCATCTGTTTCCATAAGAAGGTAGAACCTTTTCATTCCAGGTATATACATATAAATATACTTCTGACTCTACAGCATATGGTAATAACTTTAAGATTAAATACCTAATTGTAAAAAAGAGCTGTTCTTGCCAGAATCCAAGTCCTGTGAAAGTAGCCAGTGCTGTCTCATTAGTTAGTAAGCTAATAGAAACTTTGCCAGCTTTTCTTTCAGTGTCTAGAAAACAGAGTCTGCAATGTGCCAAGTCTTCACTGATTTATTTTTGTAAATAGTGGTGTAATAAACCCAAGGAAGCCAAAAAAGCAAATTTTTTAAAAATAAATATTCATTTGCTATCAAGATGGATATGACCTTTTTACCTAAGCCTATTACAGACAATTCCGAAAGACTATATGAACTAGACATTCATTTATCTTAACTACATTTGCAGGAACCACTACAACTCAAGTTTTAAAATGCCCTCAATTTTGCATTCCTGTGGCTTTTATATAAGGAGTCACATTATTTTACCCAGGTACCTTATTATTTTCTGACCTTTCAGGAAAATCCAATAATATAAATCTGCAAAGTGAAATAATGCTCAAGAATTCCACTTTTCTCCCTCACCATGCCTGCATATAGCCTTCACTTTGCATTAATTATATTACAAGGAGATTCTATGAAGAGGCACCATAGCAGAGTATGGGGCTGGGCATACTTGGGAGTCAAGCTGTTTAAGTCCTGGCCTGAGCATGTACTGGTTGTAAGACTTTGGGGCAAGTTATTTTAATATCCTAAAGCCTCAGTCTTAAATCTACAAAATAGAGATCTTTTAGTATCCATCTCGCTGTTTTCTTCAAATGATTAAATGAATTAGTTCATGTAAAATGCTAGGGCATGCCTGTGATACATTAAGAACTCAATAAAAGTTCATATCCACCAATATGGATCACTGATTTAAAATTAAGCTGCTTGGGAAAATGGATACTGTATATATTTTCGGAGCTTGCTTTATCTCTGTTTTGATTCAGATACTCTTAAAAGCCTCGTTATTTCACTGACTTAGATGAATTTCACTCCCACAAACTATAGGAAACCATGGCATTAGGTTGCTAGGTCTTAGACCAAGTTAGGATTCAATGCCCTTTTTAAAAAAATTCTGAAATTTTGCGGCACCTGGGTAGTTCAGTTGGTTGAGGGTCTGATTCTTGGTTTGGGCTGGGGTCATGATCTCGGGGCCAAGGGACTGAGTTCTGTATCTGGCTCTGCATTCAGCAGGGAGTCTGCTTGGGATTCTCTTTCTCCTTCTCCCTCTTCCCCTCCCCCTGCTTATCCTCACATGCACACACACAAGTGTTCTCCTTCTCTCTCTCTAATAAGTAAATACTTAAAAATATTCTGAAATCATAATTTCATAATAAAAGATAAACTTAGAATAGAATGGTATTTGTTTTCATGCATCTATTTGCATTCCTAAAATGCATGTCTATTAGTGTTTACGTAAACATTTTTAGTCTAGTTTTTTACAGAGAGTAGTAGGGGTAGGAATGGGAGAGGAGGTTTATGCAGAAGATCACCTATCGGTTAGCTTTCAAAAACAAGTAGGATTTCAAAGGTAAACATGGCAGGCAGTCTGGGCTGTCAGGTGTGTAGAGAAAAGTGGGCATATCGTTCAGAGCATAGCAACCAATCAGACTGGCTAGTGAACCATATGTGCTGGTGAAGAGGTGGTCAGTAAAGTAAGAAAGGTCAGGACCAAGGGTCTTGACAGGACAGCGGAGTCTGGAATTCATTATCCAGGCAAGGAGGTTTGTTGGTCTTGCACTATTGGAGTTCCAACTAGGACTGCCTGTAGGCACTGGAAATGATGATGCTGATGCTGTGTATCTACGGAGAATCTTCTCTAGCTCAGAGCGTGGCTGAAAGGGGGTGGAGTAGGTAGGGGTAGAGAGTCATGCTCCATTCCTACTTCTCCTTTGCATTCCTCATCTGCAAGTCCTATCAAACCTACCTCCAAATCTAGCTCAAGTCTCCAGGCTTTTCACCATGCTACTGCCAGTTCCATCATCCAAGCCAGGCTCAGCTCTTTGGCCACTCTAACAGACTTCGAAGAAGTCTTATGGCTTCCAGTGTGACCTGTTCCTATGCAGTTTCCAAAACCTACTGATTCTCCACCTTGTAGTCAATGTAATATTTAAAAGTATAGATTTATTTCATTTATTTGCATAAAGGCCTTTTAATGATTTTCCTATGACATTTTCATTAAAATCAATGTTCTTTATCATAGTCCTTCAATTACAACGTACTCTAGCTGTGTGTGTGTGTGTGTGTGTGTGTGTGTGTGTGTGTGTGTGTATATATATATTCTATAACTTAAACTTCACATCAAGCTTTTTCCTGCCTCTAGAAATACCGCTTCTTTTTCACAGGATGTCCCCCATCACCGTCTAACCATTTTGGAGCTGGTTTCTTTCCTACCTTAGCACTACAACTTGAAGGTTATCTTCTTCCCCATTCAGCAGGCTTCCACTGTAATTCTCTGACTCAGCACCTTTTCTTTAAAGTACTTTCTGCAATTTGGAACTATTCTACTTTCTGTTTATATACCTCTGTGTGTGTGTGTGTGTGTGTGTGTGTATTTGGTTTAGTTTTTGTGAGTCTCTTCTATTAGGCTATAAATTCTATGAGGACAGGAACAATGCCTGTAGTGGGATAAAGTAGGCACTCAAATACTTAGTGAATAAATCAATGAACAAAGAAAAAAAAAGAAAGATTTTAAAATATGTGAATCATCAAATAAAAACTAAAGTGGTCATAGGAACGAATGCTATTTTTGAAGTAAAAGAAGAGAAGGATCAAAGAAACTGCTTAGAAAGAGCATTCTAAATACACAGGGACCATGGTCCAGGTACCACAGGAGGTATTTGGCACTGGTTATTTCCTTTACTCTTAAAGGCAGTGGGCCTAACTGCTAACTTTTGCCCCTTCAGATCCACTCAGCATTTCTTTTCTGCTGTACGGTAAATATTCTAACCTTGGCTAAAATGAGGTCTAACCTTTGCTCTTGGCCCATGGAACATAATCTCTATTCCCCTGAGATGTTAGAAGTCTCTCTAAACTTAGGTCATGCTTGATAGTCTATCAATATGATTTAGGGTAAAGGCTGGCCATCCCAGAAAAAATAACAATGTGCTTTAGGGTGGGGGCTTTGGGTCACATAGTCAGTCAACCTCCAGACTGAGATTAACCACATAGACAATCAATCAATCAATCCCGCCTATGTAATAGAGCCCTAATACAAACTCTGAATGCCAAGGTTTGGGTGAGCTTCCCTGGTTGGCAACAATACATGCATACGATCATGCACTGGTGCCAGGAAAATAACGTGTCCTGACTCCACAAGAACAGTATAATAGAAGCTTTGCATTTGGTACTTTCCCAGACTCTGCCCTATGTGCTTCTCTCATTGGCTGATTTTAACCTGCACCCTTTCTCTATAATAAACCATAGCTGTGAGTGCAACAGCTTTCATTTAAGTTAGGTGAGCCCTTCTGGAAAATTATCAAACCTGCAGGTTGGTTTTGAGAATCTCCTCCCAAAATGCAAGTGGTGGTAGAAGTAAGGGCAGTCTTCAGGACTGTTCCCTCCAACTTTGTAATTGACTTAAACTCCTGCACACACCATGCTATCTGACTTGGAAAATTGACCTGTATGGATTATATAAATGGGCTGTATCATTGGTTTAAGGTTGAGTGAAGCCAATGGGAAGCCCAGATGAGGACAGAGAGAAGGAAGAGAGAAAAGCTGGCTTTTAATCATGTGTTCCTCTTTCAGCAGGACTCAGACTGGCTGTGTCCATCTTTGAAAGAAGGTCATCACACCTGTTAAGGCAGGATGCTCCACATGATCCTTACACCCTTTTTCATTCTAGAATCTGGTTAACTCTCTCCTCCCATTTTCCCTTGGGATGCAAAAGGAAGATATGGAAGTGAGGGAGGGTGACAGCAGTCCTGACAATGCTGGCTTTGGATTCCTGCACTACTTTCCCTGGTTATTCCCCTAGAACCCATTCACATTTTTGTAATCAGTATTTCTGTAAATAAATTATTCTGAATTTTTTCTAAACTGAGCGGGGCCTTCCCCCTGCCCCACTCTGTTAGGAGCGTTACTGATACAGGAAAGCACTATATCATTTTACACATGTGAAAACAGAGGCTCAAAGAAGTAAAAATAAATTGTTTAAAGTCACATAAGTGGGGCAAAAGTGAGACTTGAACCCAGGTTTGTCTAATGGCAGAACATATGTTCTTTTTATTATAAGCAGGAGGAAATTTGGCAAAGGAAATAAGAAAAGCAAGAGAAATAGGCAGAAAACCAGAAAAATGCCTGGTTACAGTCTCTAACAGATAGGACTATTTCAGCAGGAGACTGAGGATGTGAGGAGCAGTATGAAAGATACAAAATCCTTTAAAGAATAACTGAAGGTTTGGTGATTCCTGAATTAAGCCAATGTGACACCAGGACATTTGAAGTGTGAAGCAATAAATATATAAAAATAAAAATAAATAAATAAAATCATGTAAACATTATCTGGGTCAACTAATCATGGCAAAGAACAGAGTGTGTGTATCTGTGCATGTATACATACTTACATACATTCATGTACACTCACATATATAAAGAGACCACAGTCAACATAGAAATATAGAATAAGAGACGGAAAATCTGTAAGAAGACAAATAACTAAATATATTTCATGTATCATTATTAATCTTGCAATTGGGGCACCTGGGTGACTCAGCCGGTTAAGCATCCCACTCTAGATCACAGCTCAAGTCTCAGGGTTGTGAGTTCAAGCCCCATGCTGGACTGCACACCCAGTGTGGAGCCTACTTAAAAAAAAAAAAAAATTGTGACTCAGGGGCAGCATTTTTTTCATTGAAGAGAAGGAACGTTTCACAATAAACTTTAGCAGGGAAAAATGTATTCTATATGATATAATTTCTCACATTTCCAAGTTGATATAAATTAATATGCAAAAATCACCAGGGAAAAAAGTGATTGATCACCATATTGTCATGAAATCAACATGCAGCTTAAATTTGTCATTCTATGCATATTTTCTAAAACAGTACTGCTTTCCAGTTCCAGAGGGAAAAAATGACAGCACAAAGTGTGGGATCTAAAATGTAGCAAAGATTTTTAAGTCAAACAAAACTGTTTTTGAGAAAGAACATCAACCAATAAATTATGATCCAAGTTACTATTGTTTTTATAAGAGCATGTGTGTCAACTTCAGGCATTAAGAAAAAAAAGCCTCTTAGCGCTATCAAAAGCAATTAAAAGATTCCTTTAATACCCAACTAAAATTTAACATAGAAAATAGTAGTGTTGAAAGACACCCCAATTGTCTATTTTCCAAACTTTAAACTTCTGAGAACAAATCATGAGGTCATTCTAATTTTAGAAAAGACATCTCAGAAGTCTAACGCAAATCCCTTTGTTCTTTTGTTCACTGGATTAATGGGCTAATCAGAGGGTGAAGCCAGCTATCTCTCTGCCAATAGCAATAAAAAAAGAATTCCTTGAGAGAGTTGCTTTTTCCTCAGCCCTCAGTCTGGTACTCAGCTATGAGGGAAGGCTGAGTGTGTGGATATGCTCTGGCAAAGTAGAGCCAATGGCTATACCAAGAGTCAAGAGGTCTGCTCAGCAAATAATCTTTCTGCAATCTAAGCACACAACTCCACTATCGTTTTTCTTTAATCTTCCTCATCTTTAAATTGAAGGGACTGGACTAGATGTAGCAAGGCAAATAGATTCCTTCCCTTGTACCAACTCTTTTTTACTGGTAATGACTACTGGGCAAGCAAGGAGTTAGGATGAGGAGGCTTGGACCTCAGTAGGAAAAAACACTTTGATCAATTAGAAATGTCAGCCATGGGCAAGCTGCAGTAAAAAAATGCTGTTTATTTGCCAGGTGATTGTTAGATATCCTTTGAACTCACATATTTGGCATAACAAGGAATAATAATGAACCAATCTATAATGACAGACCATAAAGACCACTAGAGTCGAGTTTTTTCACCTGTAAAATTGGAAAGTTATAGTGGATAATATCTGGGATCTCTTAAAACTAGAAAATTCTATGTTTCCAGGTAGAAAAGATTTTAAATGTGTCTTAATTGCTATTTGGCGATTAATAATTATAAGGAACACTCTCATTCTATTGACCAATGTTAAGCAGCATTTGGATTCCCAACATACAGATGTGTACAAAGCGGTGATTCTCCTGGCACCATTGGCTCAATGTCTCTCTGATCCCCACCAATGTCCAGGGGACATGGGCCATCCCTGGGAGGGAGACAGCTAAGGTGGAAACACAGCTGCACCAATTTCAAAGAATTGATATCCAGGCTCTCTTCAGATCTGCCCAGAACACGACACTGAACCAGTTCCCAGGGACAAAGAGAGGGCAGTGTTCCCCCAAAATTTCTTTCAGGATTTGCAAGTATATCACAAAACACCACAGTTCAGTCTCCAGTACAGCCAGCCATCAGGTTTCATATTCACGGTATCTGCCACTCTTGCCCTTCTCAAAGGCAGTCCATATATAACAGAACAGAGGCGATAAATACTATCCAGAAACTTGTAACATAGATTTATAGGTTGAAAGAAAAACAGTTTTATCAAAAGTAGTTCACATTTTTGTCAGAAATATAGGACCAGATGTAAAACCATAGTGAGAAGAACACCTGCCAATGTGTAATGTCCAAAGAAGCTTTGAATACTGAAAACAAAGCTATAAATTCTATTGGGGAAAAAAAAAAAGTGAGTGCCACAAAACTGTAAAGGGCTGCAGTTCCCACCTAAAAAGGAAATCTTTGCATCTGAAAATGTCAGTAATCCAGCATGCTGCAAAACATCCCACCAAAGTATTAAGGAACACACCCCATGGCTACACTGTTGCTGTCTGTCATGGCAAAGGGTGATTAGTAGCAGTCAGTTAATAAATGATAGCATAGGGAAGTAATTATATGTAGAGGTAATGGCTAGTGAATGCTTTTTTCTTACTTTTTTGTTTGTTTGTTTGTTTAAATAAAAATGTTACTTGTCTAGAAAGGACTAGTGATTGGAGAATTTTTGATTAAGAAAAATAAGAAAAATTGGCCCCCCAGAAAAACTTAACAAGGCTAGGTTGTTTTGCAAACTAGAGTTTCCAAGTCTGCCAAATTGAGTCTCAACAGGGAAATGCTAACTGAGTGTAAAATGATTTTTCCCTGGTAAGTTTGAACTAGAGTTCATCGGAATACCTCAAAAGCATCTGTTGTGCCATTATGGCCACACTAAAGTGTCTTGAATAGCAGATATATAATATTTTCACTGAACCCTAGATACTTAAAGATAGAACACACATATCTTAATTGCTAATATAAATATATATTCAAATTTCAGTTAAGTAATTAAAAAGGGTTATCTATTTGGTATTTTTTTTTATTGGTGTTCAATTTACTAACATACAGAATAACCCCCAGTGCCCGTCACCCATTCACTCCCACCCCCCACCCTCCTCCCCTTCTACCACCCCTAGTTCGTTTCCCAGAGTTAGCAGTCTTTACGTTCTGTCTCCCTTTCTGATATTTCCCACACATTTCTTCTCCCTTCCCTTATTTTCCCTTTCACTATTATTTATATTCCCCAAATGAATGAGAACATATAATGTTTGTCCTTCTCCGACTGACTTACTTCACTCAGCATAATACCCTCCAGTTCCATCCACGTTGAAGCAAATGGTGGGTATTTGTCATTTCTAATAGCTGAGTAATATTCCACTGTATACATAAACCACATCTTCTTTATCCATTCATCTTTCGTTGGACACCGAGGCTCCTTCCACAGTTTGGCTATCGTGGCCATTGCTGCTAGAAACATCGGGGTGCAGGTGCCCCGGCGTTTCATTGCATTTGTATCTTTGGGGTAAATCCCCAACAGTGCAATTGCTGGGTCGTAGGGCAGGTATATTTTTAACTGTTTGAGGAACCTCCACACAGTTTTCCAGAGTGGCTGCACCAGTTCACATTCCCACCAACAGTGTATGAGGGTTCCCTTTTCTCCGCATCCTCTCCAACATTTGTGGTTTCCTGCCTTGTTAATTTTCCCCATTCTCACTGGTGTGAGGTGGTATCTCATTGTAGTTTTGATTTGTATTTCCCTGATGGCAAGTGATGCAGAGCATTTTCTCATATGCATGTTGGCCATATCTATGTCTTCCTCTGTGAGATTTCTGTTCATGTCTTTTGCCCATTTCATGATTGGATTGTTTGTTTCTTTGGTGTTGAGTTTAATAAGTTCTTTATAGATCTTGGAAACTAGCCCTTTATCTGATATGTCATTTGCAAATATCTTCTCCCATTCTGTAGGTTGTTTTTTAGTTTTGTTGACGGTATCTTTTGCTGTGCAAAAGCTTCTTATCTTGATGAAGTCCCAATAGTTCATTTTTGCTTTTGTTTCTTTTGCCTTCGTGGATGTATCTTGCAAGAAGTTACTATGGCCGAGTTCAAAAAGGGTGTTGCCTGTGTTCTTCTCTAGGATTTTGATGGAATCTTGTCTCACATTTAGATCTTTCATCCATTTTGAGTTTATCTTTGTGTATGGTGGAAGAGAGTGGTCTAGTTTCATTCTTCTGCATGTGGATGTCCAATTTTCCCAGCACCATCTATTGAAGAGACTGTCTTTCTTCCAATGGATAGTCTTTCCTCCTTTATCGAATATTAGTTGCCCATAAAGTTCAGGGTCCACTTCTGGATTCTCTATTCTGTTCCACTGATCTATGTGTCTGTTTTTGTGCCAGTACCACACTGTCTTGATGACCACAGCTTTGTAGTACAGCCTGAAATCTGGCATTGTGATGCCCCCAGATATGGTTTTCTTTTTTAAAATTCCCCTGGCTATTCGGGGTCTTTTCTGATTCCACACAAATCTTAAAATAATTTGTTCTAACTCTCTGAAGAAAGTCCATGGTATTTTGATAGGGATTGCATTAAATGTGTATATTGCCCTGGGTAACATTGACATTTTCACAATATTAATTCTGCCAATCCATGAGCATGGAATATTTTTCCATCTCTTTGTGTCTTCCTCAATTTCTTTCAGAAGTGTTCTATAGTTTTGAGGGTATAGATCCTTTACATCTTTGGTGAGGTTTATTCCTAGGTATCTTATGCTTTTGGGTGCAATTGTAAATGGGATTGACTCCTTAATTTCTCTTTCTTCAGTCTCATTGTTAGTGTATAGAAATGCCACTGACTTCTGGGCATTGATTTTGTATCCTGCCACGCTACCGAATTGCTGTATGAGTTCTAGCAATCTTGGGGTGGAGACTTTTGGGTTTTCTATGTAGAGTATCATGTCATCGGCGAAGAGGGAGAGTTTGACTTCTTCTTTGCCAATTTGAATGCCTTTGATGTCTTTTTGTTGTCTGATTGCTGAGGCTAGGACTTCCAGTACTATGTTGAACAGCAGTGGTGAGAGTGGACATCCCTGTCTTGTTCCTGATCTTAGGGGAAAGGCTCCCAGTGCTTCCCCATTGAGAATGATATTTGCTGTGGGCTTTTCATAGATGGCTTTTAAGATGTCGAGGAATGTTCCCTCTATCCCTACACTCTGAAGAGTTTTGATCAGGAATGGATGCTGTATTTTGTCAAATGCTTTCTCTGCATCCAATGAGAGGATCATATGGTTCTTGGTTTTTCTCTTGCTGATATGATGAATCACATTGATTGTTTTACGGGTGTTGAACCAGCCTTGTGTCCCAGGGATAAATCCTACTTGGTCATGGTGAATAATTTTCTTAATGTACTGTTGGATCCTATTGGCCAGTATCTTGTTGAGAATTTTTGCATCCATGTTCATCAGGGATATTGGTCTGTAATTCTCCTTTTTGGCGGGGTCTTTGTCTGGCTTTGGAATTAAGGTGATGCTGGCTTCATAGAACGAATTTGGAAGTACTCCATCTCTTTCTATCTTTCCAAACAGCTTTAGGAGAATAGGTATGATTTCTTCTTTAAACGTTTGATAAAATTCTCCTGGGAAGCCATCTGGCCCTGGACTCTTGTGTCTTGGGAGGTTTTTGATGACTGCTTCAATTTCCTCCCTGGTTATTGGCCTGTTCAGGTTTTCTATTTCTTCCTGTTCCAGTTTTGGTAGTTTGTGGCTTTCCAGGAATGCGTCCATTTCTTCTAGATTGCCTAATTTATTGGCGTATAGCTGTTCATAATATGTTTTTAAAATCGTTTGTATTTCCTTGGTGTTGGTAGTGATCTCTCCTTTCTCATTCATGATTTTATTAATTTGAGTCTTCTCTCTCTTCTTTTTAATAAGGCTGGCTAATGGTTTATCTATCTTATTAATTCTTTCAAAGAACCAACTCCTGGTTCTGTTGATCTGTTCCACAGTTCTTCTGGTCTCGATTTCATTGAGTTCTGCTCGAATCTTTATTAACTCCCTTCTTCTTATTTGGTATTTTTTTACACTAATTGAAGTCTCAAATTTCAGATCAGGAAAAAATAACTCTAGAACTTTGCACTTTTTAGTTTTTAACTATGTGATATGTATTACTACAAGTTTATGGTATATGAAGAACTTCTAGAACTCAGCAAGAAGAAACCAAATAACCCACTTCAAAAATGGGCAAAGGACTTCAATAGACATTTTTACAAAGAATATATACAAATGACCAATAAGCACATAAAAAGGTGCTTATTAGGTATTAAAGAATTACAAATCAAAACTACAAAATATAACTTTATATCCACTAGAACGAAGACAATTTTTTTAAAAAAGGGAAAATAACAAATGTTGGCAAGAGTGCAGAGAAATTATAACCCTGACATACAGCTGGTGGAAATGTAAACTGCAGCCACTGTAGAAAACAGTTTGGTGTTCCTCAAAAAGTTAAACATAGAAATACCAGATAACCCAGCAATTTCATTCCTAAGCATATACCTCCAAAGCTGAAAACAGGTACTCAAACAAATACTGGTACATAAATGCTCATAACAGCACTATTTAAAATAGTCAAGTGGTAGAAACAACCCAAATGTCCACAACTGAGTGACTGTATAAACAAAATGCAGTATATCCATTCAATGGAATAGCATTCAGTCATAAAAAGGAATGAAGTGCTCACACATACTACAATGTGGATGAACCCATAAAACATTATTCTAAATGAAAGGACCCAGACATAAAAGGTCACATATTCTATGATTCCATTTATATGAAATATCTGGAATAGATAAATCCATGGAGTCAGAAAGCCTAGATTGGTGGTTGCCAAGAGCTAAAGGGAAGGGAGAACAAGGAGTGCTTACATAATAAGTACACAGTTTTTGGGGGACATGGTAAAAATGTTTTGGAATTTGACATAAGTGGTGGTTGCACAACACCATGAATATAGTAAACGCCACCGAATGGTACACTGTGTGCTTTAAAATGGTTAATTTTATGTTATGTAGTTTCACTTTCGTTTTTTTTTTTTTTAATATATAGCAGGCTTCCCAAGACTCTGCTGCTGATAAGTGTCCATAAAAAAAAAAAAATGATGGGGTCATGACAAATGAGTGAAAGAGAATTTTAAAAGGAAATATTGCCCACTGCCAAATCTGGGACAATATAAGAATCACAATGAACAATGATGGTAATAGCTTATAACACATTGTGGGGAAAAAGAATCCATTAGCCCTTACTGGTACTAAGCAAAAAGAGAGAACAGAAAGCTATGCTTTACAAAAGGATGCCAACTAATAAATATAAAAGAAATGATAGGGTTAGAAATAACCATTTGCAATAAGCATCATAATAGTACTTGATTCAGGCAAGGATCAGCCCTAGATGCTAAAACCATTGCATAAAATTTGATAAGGAATGGAATATATACATAGAGTTGTTACTTTTTTAAAAGATTTCATTTATTTGAGAGAGAGAATGAGAGAGAGACAGAGAGAGAGAGAGAAAGAGAGAGCATGAGTGGGGGGTGGGGAGAGGCAAAAAGGAGAGAGAGAAGCAGACTTCCTACGGAGCAGAGAGCCTGACATGGGGCTCAATCCCAGGACCCCGGGATCATGACCTGAGCTGAAGGCAGATGCTTAACCAATTGAGCACCCAGGTGCCCCGAAAGATGTTACTTAATACACACACACACACCCATAGTAACACTATAGCACAGAAATCTGCCAAATGCTACCTTTACTAAGGGAACAAAGATAATGTCACTAAGACTGGAGCAAACTGACACCCTGTGCCTCTTGATATGATGTAAAGTTGTACTAGTCCCAAAAGGCAAAGCCTCAATCCAATCATGAAGAAATATTAGGAAAATCCAAAATAAAGAAGATTTTAGAAAATTCAAAAAATGTCAGTGTCATGAAAAACAGAGTCTAAACAACCGAAGGCAATGTATCATCCTCAGCTGGATTCTTATGACAAAAGTGGCTGTAAAGAATACTACTGGAACAATTCGTGAAATTGGGAAATGGGTAATATATTAGATAATAACATCGTACTGATGTTAAAAATCCTGAATTTGATAAAGGTACCATGATTATATAAAAGAAAAACTTCTTAGAAAGGATTTAGGGCTAAAGGGTCATCATATCTGCAACTTACCTTCAAGTAGCTCAGCAACAGTGATAGTAGTAACAGTGACAACACTATGTCCACCTACCTATATACACTTATATATATTCATATATAGACACACACACACACTTGGGGGGGGGGGGACAACAAACAAGCAAATGGGCCAAGAAGCTACTAATTGCCGAGGGTATCTGGAAATTCATTGTACTATCTTTGCAACTTTATTACAAGTCTGCAACTTTTTTTAAATTAAAAACTATTTTTTATTGGATTTCTGAAATAAGTTTATTTTCACTAAAGCCTGCAATCTTGTTCAAATCAGAGATTGTGTTCTCAGCCATTTTCTCTCCTAATTGCTATTTTCCTCTTAGAAACATGGCAAACAGAAATGAGAAATTTCATTTGCTTATTGAGTCTATCTGCTTGCCAGTGCAAGATTATTCCCCATGGCATCACTTTTACTGCTATTTTGGGTCCATTTTTAGGAATCTCAAATGTATGGGATTCCACTACTTCCCCTGAGAGGTATCTTCTGTTAACTGTTGTTTGCTCAAATAGAGGTCTCCCTCAAATGTTTCATTAGCTGTGTTACCAATTGCTCAGCAGAACTTGTCACTCAGAAAGATACTTATTTCTAATGGCCTGTGCTCCAACTTCCTTTAATTATTAACATTTGGCTTCTTTGCAGGGAAATTTGGAAAATATTCTATTTGGAATAAAATTGTTAAATGTAAAAACATATGTGTTTACTGACTTGGCCAGAAGTTTCTTTCTCTCTATCCCTTGGCCTGTTCTTAGTATCTACAATGAATGCTTCATCTCCAATAGCCAAACATTCAGATGGAAATCACTTCCATACAGAAGACACCTCCTGGATTCTTCCTAGTGATTTGGACTATTGAACTATAGTCTCATAAAAGCATCAGAGCTGAAAGGGACCTCAGAGACAACCAGGTTTAATTCCCTCATTTTATAGATAAAGAAACAAGGTCCAGAAAGGCTAAATGACCTGCCCAAACTAATACATTAAATTGAGGTCAGAGCTAGAGTAAGAAACCTGTTCTATTCAATTCCTTTTTTTTTTTAATATTTATTTATTCATGAGACACACACACAGAGAATGAGAGAAAGAGAGAGAGAGAGAGAGAGAGAGAGAGAGAGAGAGAGGCAGAGACACAGGCAAAGGAAGAAGCAGGCTCACTGCAGGGAGCCTGACGTGGGACTCGATCCCGGGTCTCCAGGATCATGCCCTGGACTGAAGGTGGCGCTAAACCGCTGAGCCACCCGGGCTGCCCTCTATTCAATTCCTGACCTGTAGTCTTTCCACCTTCCACGATCCTTCATCAAATGGTTCAGGGTCTTTCTTTTAGCTGATTACCACTCTAAATATCCATGAGAATTTGTAGAATGCTAATTTGCTTTTCATAAACACTACACTTGCAATCATCTTTGAAAGCAAAGTTTATTTCTAACAAAGTTGAAAGAGCTTTATTTATTAAGGTTTAGGGCAAAATGCAGTTAATCTTGGTCTCATGTAAATACACAGGCCCATGAAGTGTATCTTTAGCTCTCTCATTTTTGGACACAGCTCTGCCTAAGTGCTTGTTCTTCTGCCAACTACCTAGACATCTCTGAACAATATTTAGCTCACTTTGGAAGAGGGAAGTTGGCTTACAGAGATCTCACCCGTACAGACACTGCTGGGAATCAACATTCTAATGTTCTTGCTAATGGGGCTTGATTACAAAAGAGGGTGACAGAGTCCCAATTTTTCTTAAAATGCCATGTTTTTTACTTCCAAAAACATGTCAATGCCTATTTTTCCTTCCACTTCTGGTTCCAGCCAAGACTGTAATCACATATCAGATTTCAGCAATAAGAGTAGTTTTGGAGTAATTTTTGCCATAATCAAAAAAAAAAAAAATAGAGAACTGCTAAAAATCTTGAGAAAATCTATTTGTATAGAACCTGTAAGAAAAAAGAAATCTGGGAGAATTCATCAATATGAAGGTGACTGCTAGGAACCATTCAATGGAATGACAGACATCAAAGGCCAATCAGAGTGGAATGAAGAAGACATGATGGGAAGCCAGAAAGTGGAGATAATGGCTGTAAGGCAACAGTCTCATGGAGTCAGATTGTAACAGGAACAGAAAAGTCTAGCAGTCATTTTTAGTTTGCTTTCAAATTTTTAAGTTTTATTAGTATTTGTGATAAATCTGTATTAGTAACTGCCAAATCTGATGGTCAATAGTCTGTTTTCATAAAACTCAAAATTGCAGGATTTAAAACAGCCATTCCTTTCTTCTCTGGGCTTCGAAAACACTGAGCTCTTCTGGCTTTCTCCCTGCTGGGTGCTCCTTTCCTTCCTCTTCTGGTAGCTATTCCACGTTGGGCTCAAATTAAATGATAGAGGGCTTCAGGTCAAATCTCCAGACCTCTCTATCCTCCCTCTACACACTTTTCCCCAGGGGGGTTATCTAAAGACATGCTGATGACTTCCACAGTTATGTCTGCAGCTCTGTTTTCTCCTCTGGGCTCCAGGCTTCTACTTCCAAAATGTGATGCAGCCATTATTTGGCAAAAAAGCAACCCAAGATTAACTCACTATTCTGAAATGTGTAGAGAAAAAAAGTAATGTTTCATTTTTATTTACAGCCAATCTTTCCCAGGCTTCTACTTGCTGGCTAGAAGAAAATTAAAAAAAAAAAAAAAAAAGATATCTTATCTAGTTTAAACTTGGTCAAGTCTGGTAGTTTGAGAGATCCTTTAATATTTTATTTTTCGGGATCCCTGGGTGGCGCAGCGGTTTGGCGCCTGCCTTTGGCCCAGGGCGCGATCCTGGAGACCCGGGATCGAATCCCACATCGGGCTTCCGGTGCATGGAGCCTGCTTCTCCCTCTGCCTGTGTCTCTGCCTCTCTCTCTCTGTGACTATCATAAATAAATAAAAATTAAAAAAAAAATATTTTATTTTTCTCTAGGGAAAAAAAAAGCAAAAAAAAAAAAAAAACCTACCTGGTTCTTCAAATAGTCTCCCTCATGACATTGGTGGGAGGCATCCACTGGCTTTTGTCGTAATCCTATTAATGTATAAGCTCCTTGCTACTCAAAATGTGGTCTGTGCGCCAGCGGCATGGACACCACCTGGGAGCTTGTCCAAGATACAGGATCCCAGGCTACACTCCAGCCCTACTGAACCAGAATCTGCGTCTTAACAAGATCCTTAGGTGATTCACAAGTATAAGAAGTACTGCCCAAAGCTGACATCCATGCCTCTTCCTCTGCTGATGTTCAGAACTGTGATCTATGGTTGCCACAGTTTTTATGAAATTTTGATCAGTTGGTTTGCTTTGCTTTGCTCAGAATCTTGTAGTTCTGTGTTGGTGAATCAAGTCAGCTTCGACTGTGGCACTCCTGACTGGCTGATTTGTCCTCCATTCAGTGTGTAGTTCAGGGACCAGCTCAGCTCCTTTTATTTTTATTTTTATTTTTATTTTTTATTTTTTTATTTTTTTTGCTCAGCCCCTTTTCTAGGGACTCTCTGGCCACTGGCTCACTGTCTCCAGCTCAGCTTTTATGGCTTTGGGAAGGTTACTCTTGAGGGATCTTTCTGCTAATATATGATATGGGTAAATTGCTATGGCATGGGGTAAGAGTAATAGGAAAATGTTGAGGTGGTATTTTAGAGACCTAAGCAGTGATATTACTGTTTATCTAATGCATCCACCATCTATAAGTCGAAGGCTCAAGGGGTCTTTGGAAGACACTGCTCCAACTACCTTACTGTCATCCCTCTCCCCTCTTTTCTTCCTATAGTTCCTTGGACTAGAGTGAATAAAAGGCTTTTTCCTTTCCTTCCACTACATCTTATTTTTCTTTTTTTTTTTTTTTTGGATTCTACAGAAGCCTTAATAGTAGATAAAGTTTCTTCCCAACTAAGGAAACATTACATAAACTGAGTCACTTGGGCTCAGAGAGAATTAGGAAAATCTTATCTCCAGATAAAAGCCTACCTAGCTTGCCATATTTGGTTTAGAAATCCACATCTTACAGCCTATGTATAATTGTTTCTTTTGCTCATTGCATAGTTATGTTTTTTAGAAACAGAGGTAAACATTATAGTGACTTCCAGGAATTCCCTTTTTTTAGATAGTTTATATTTATTTTAGTACAGTTTATTATTACAGTAAAATAAAATTCCCAAAGAATGAAATATAATTTTTCACCAAATATAGATCTATGGTAGTCTATAGAATAATGTATCTATATACCTACCTTCTATGCTAAGCATAATTAGGAAAGGTCTACATTTGGAGGTACAGTGTGATCTTATTACAAACTAAAAACTCATATTGAGTATTGAACATTGAATTCCTTCTGTTAAAATGTTTAATCTCCCCTCTGGGAAATGAATGATAGAACTGAAGAGGGTAAAGTTGGTTTGTGCTTTGTTTTTCATTTGTTCTGTTTTTTGCTTTCCACAGCAGAGTGAAATATGAAAGCATTTTAACTTTTTAAAAATTTTTACCCCTCCATTATACAGGCAAAACAATTCCGTGCAGGGATGGGGACAACTTGCTCTTCTCTCAGAATCCCACATCTCATTTAATAGTGAAACCAATCACCCACATAGGTAGTTTCAATGTAGGAGTCTTGCTTAAATAATTGTCTCCTATATCCTTCACACACCACCCACTAGCAGTCCTTTCACATCTAAATTTAAAATACCTCTGGAATCCTACCATCCCTCACCATCTATTTATCATGGAAGTCCAGCCTTTACTGTATCTTTTTCCTCTTAACTCCGACCTTCCTCTAACCAATTCTCACTCTAGCAGCCTAGTAATTTCTGAAATGGTGAATAAAAAGCAAAGCCATTAAAACCATTTATTTTTTTTTATTTTTTTATTTATTTATGATAGTCACAGAGAGAGAGAGAGAGAGAGAGAGAGGCAGAGACACAGGCAGAGGGAGAAGCAGGCTCCACGCACCGGGAGCCCGACGTGGGATTCAATCCCGGGTCTCCAGGATCGTGCCCTGGGCCAAAGGCAGGCGCCAAACCGCTGCGCCACCCAGGGTTCCCTATTAAAACCATTTAATGAAAAAAAAAAAAAAACATTTAATGGCTGCCCACAAATTAAAATCCAATTCTCTCTCATGGGTTTCCAAGACCAAAGATGAACTCAGTCCTGGTCCCATCTGCACCTCACGTCCTACTACTTTCTCTTTATTCATTACATTTAGGCACACTGGCCTTTTTCTGTCCTTAGGACATGCTAGACTCATTCTTGCCCTCAGACTTTTGTATGCACTGTTATTCTGCCTGGAACACTCTGCCCTGGTGTCATGGCCCAACTGTCCTTTTAGACGTTCATGTCTTGGCTCAAATGTCACCTACTCCAGAAGAACCTCTTTAATACTATATGTTAATCATCTCTCTTTGTTATTCACCATGCTATTAGCTTGTTCTAATTTTTTAAAGCAACATATACCAATCTCTGGAATCATCTCATCATATATTTGCAAGTTTATCATTGCCTATTTATCACCTATCTCCTACATGTCCCCAACAAAAAACTTTTTTGACATTGGTGAGTTTTTTTACTTTTATAGTCCCAGTACCTAGTCCAACACCTTAGTGTTCAAATATCTCTCTTAAGTAAATGAATAAATGCATGCATGCATGCATGTCGGCAAGGGCATGGTAGGAAGAAGATTCATAAACTGCTGTGTGAATTTGGTATTAGGTTTCAGGAAAGCTAGCTGTAATACATATGTCAAGAGTCTAAAATGCCCAAATCCTTCAATCTAGAAAGTCATTATGGCAATCCAATCCCATGAACTCTACCACTGCATTATCAACAATATGAAACATTGAAAAAACTGTAAAAAACAAATGTCCAATATTTGGGGAATGAGTCATCCATATGATATTAATATACATGCTAAACATAATTAAGATTTCTTTTATGATGTAATTTTTAAAATATGGAATATTTTCTATTATTTAAGGATAAAAAAATGTCCTACAACAAAGCATCCTGAAGTATATGCCATGCCTCCTTGGTGGGCAAATGCTTTTCCTCTCCTGATTCTTTCTGAATTTTCCGAATTTTCTACAGTAAACCTGAGCTATTTTGTTAATAAACATGTTGAAACCCACATTTACCTAGTTAAAACATGGAAAAGAAATAATACAAGTTTTGTTGAGTCAAATATGACAATTTTTTTAATAAGCTCACTCTTTCTAAATATAATACCACATGAATGAGTATAATTATTTTTAAATTCACTATATTTTGATCATCCTTAAATTTGATCTGTCCTGGGAAGATAAGTTTTGACTTGGGCTTTAACACAATGTCCTAAATTATATATGAGATATGTGCTTCATAACAAAACAGGAATGCTCGAATATGCATATTAAGGATTCTAACTTTCCAAAAACATTACTAAATAAGCTTCTAACTTTATCAAATCATAACTATGTGCTAGTAATTTAAATTATAACTGTAAATTCTCAGTTCTTATTCAGATCTCTTTGGTCTACTGACAAATATAAGCCTTCTAAACAGGACTTACTTCTCCAAATAGGATGCTGCTTGGTGTTAATCAAAGGTATGATTGTTACAACAGACTGCAAATATTCTTGCTGCAGGCAAAAACAGAATTATAATGAATATCTGATGATTCCTGGTACCTGGGGACATTTTGAGAGTTCACCCATTAAGGGAATGAAGTACAAATATAACCACATTGGCCTGAAAAAGAGCAAAGGCTGTTTGACAGAGCTGACTCAATCCTTTCAGTGCAATGGTGTCACTTTTATAAACATACAAAGAATATTTCAAAAAAGTATATAGGTGATCTAAGGGACATGGAAAAATTAGACTTTACTAGCTGAATGTTAAATCAAGTCAAACATTGGACACGTTTCCATCATTTAACACTCAATTAAGCCAGGCTAATAATAAAGATAAATTTAATAATAATGCTGAGTTTGCTCCTATCATACAATTCCCTTCAATCTCCCCTGTGATTGCTCACTGGATACCAGGCATCATGCTGAGTACTGAGAATATGGAGATGCATGCACCCTGATCTCTGCCAAACCATGACAGGATAACCTGTAAGGGACCTAATGTATACTCATGTTGAAAACAGAAACTTCGTAATAAGTCTCGGTATTAGAACTCTCCTGTCAGCAGCCACGATAGCTAAAGTGCTAAGCATACACTCTAAGTAAATACTCCGTAGGCACATCGGATCAGAAACAGCTGGCAGCTTCAGGCGTTCATTTCAAAATGAATTGAAGGCTCATAATCAGAACTAGTGCGGGTATTATCGACAGGATAAGTACTTGTGTGCTTTCACAAGAATAAACTTTCTTTCAAATCTAGGGCCTTTTAAGTGGTGTTGGGATGCAACAAAATTCTAGAAAATAGCCAAGTTTATGGTATTTCTTAAACCTGGTCAGGCAGGAGGTCTGAGAAGGACATCTACTTGAAATAACACATTTATTAAAAATGTACAACTGTCAATGAATTTAAGGATACTAGAGAAAAAGGATTTAAACACACATACAAGACTTTCTGACACTGCTGAGGGCTTTTACATTTATTAGTTTACACTACTGATCTTTAAGAATTTATGAAGGAAATAAACTTGTACTTGCTTACTTTGTTCATTGTCTAGGTTTTAGACTTTGTTAACATCAGTGCCCTAGGACACACTTGAGCAGTTTCTTCACATAGGGACTGTCCAGAGTCCAAAGGTCTCCTTCAGTCACTGGCTGTCATGCAGACAAGTCATCTAACTGCTATGAGTGTCAGCGACCTAGCAAAATGGCAAGGAATCTATAAATATGCATTAATTTCTGCATTTGTGGATTAAGTGATGTAATGTTACATCTCTTATTTGTTGAAAGGATTAAAGTAGCTCAAAAAGGAAATAATTATGCCTCCCTTCCCTGCAATGGAAGCTCCTCCTGACTTTCATTATGGGCTTAGAGGTGGCAACCTCTGACTGGCGTGTCTGCACAGCACTTTCCGTACATTGAAGAAACTATCAATTGCCTACACTGCACAATGGTGGGGGGGGGGGGTGAAAATAATTATATTGTAATCAAAGTCCCATAAACCATACTTTCCAGAGTGAGGAAGAAAAAAGATCTTCTGATTTTTCAGCAGGAGCTACATTCTTCGCTGTGGTTGGCAGGGGCTAGAGAGCGGAGCAGGAGTCTTCTACAAGCAGCATTTTCTCACTCCTTATCTGAATTGGATGCTCATTAAAGAACACCAAGCACCAGTCTGCAGTAGCCATTCTGAATTTAACAGTGACAATTTGGAGGCTGCAAATTCGAAGGTCTGACTCTGAACATGTGTTTGTTTACTGGCACAGAGATAGCACTATACCATTTAGTTACAAAGCACAATGGAGCGAATCTAGATTAATACAAGAATGCATATTTCTGTCCTTCCTGGCCTGTATGTGACACTTCTGAGTGAGACCCTCACAAGAGCAGGAATTAAGAATAGGTCAGAAGAACATCTGCTTTGCTTATTTTGATTACGTGGGCAGGCAAAGGAATTTGCTTTTATAACACCAAAATAACTTGGGATGCGGCAAAAATAAATGCACCTTCTGTCTCATGGCATGTTATTACAGTAAGACGCTCTGTGAATGCTTGGTGGCATTTTCAAGCCCTTTTTGTTCCCCTCATTTCTTTCTAGGCTCCATAATGCAATCCTCACGGTTTGAGCACTAGACTTCAAATGAGACATCTATTCAGAGCATGTTCAGACAAAACGAGTGGTTTCCTTAGTAATGGGAACGATGTGAAAGCACAGCCCCTCCAGCCAGCCAGGCTTCTCCCTGCCTTGCAGTGAGCACATAGGCTCTCAGTGAGCATTATACAGCTGGGGAGCACCTCCAAAGTCTGAAATGGCTAAAACACTGAATATTCATCGCATGTCTAATAAAATGTACCCTTTATAAAAGGTTAAGGATGTAAGAAGTACTCTTAATGGTGAGGGTTAATTTACCCAATTTCTGTATCATGTCATGAGATGGAAAGAAAAACAGAGATTTCAGCAAAGAGACAGACACATGTTTTCCTTTGAGTACATTTTAAAACATTTCCTTGTCTTAAAAACATAAGCATGTCTTATTATTTTTCTGGCTATGCCTAAAGACTGCTTCTTCTGATTTTTCAGTTTTCTGCGTAGTGATCATCTTTGATAAAGCTCTGAAATTCTGTTGCTTGGAAAGGGTATGGATTCTGCCTTTTTACAGTCTCAAAGTTAAAAAAAAAAAACAGTAGTTTTATGTATAGCATTGTTGAAGTTTTATGTATGTGTACATATTTATCCATTTACTTATTTATTTTCAGGACAATACAACTAAAGAGAGAGAGAGCGAGAAAGACAAAGAGAGAGAGACACAGAGAGAGAGACAGAGAGAGCTGGTTACTTTAACAGAGGAATATAATAATCATTCATCTTAAATATTGACTCCAAAGGGCAATCAAATATAGGCTATCCTAGAATAAAAACCAACATGAAAATTCAGAAAAAAAAAATAACAGTGTTGGTAGGATGCCTGTTTTTGAGGATAATAGTTGACAGATATCTTCCTACTATGTTGAAATCATCCAAGTAGGAAGAATGGGATACAATAAAAGATTTTGACATGAGCAAAGTAAGGCACAGCTAAATTATGGTTAGCATTCTTTCATGAATCTGATTACAAATAATCAAACACACAGCAAAAGTTATGCTATAAAACACACAAAGAGATGAATGAACATCAAGAGATATTTGGAGGGAAGAAAATACGGTTTGTAGAGGGTTGGCTTTGGTTGATCTACATTCCAGCCTCAGGTCTTCACTATCCCTGTGATTGCCAACATTAACCAAACTTTCTGAAGCTCAGTTTCCTCTTCTGCAAAAAGGGGAATGTTCCTGAATGTTTCACAGTTTTGTGAGAATAAAACCATATGTACACAGTGCTATACACACTTGAGTATCTGACATGAGGTTAATACTCAACAAATGCTATTTATTATTACACTAAGTATTCTTATGATTTCAGCATGCATAATTTCTGCACTTGCAAAGCAGTATATATTTCAAATTCTGATGTATTCCATTGTGTTTTGTGGATAGCTCAAGGAAAATCATTTGTATCTCCCTGAGCAACAGCAATAATAAATGTAACAACAGAATAACAACAATATGAAATTTGCTATCAGAATATTGCATCCCCATCGTTGAGAGTAGTGAGCTGTTTCTCGCCAGAAACTGTGATGGACTCCTTCTCATGGTTTCTATTTGCACAATGGTTCTCTATGCATCAAGAACAAATGTCTCTGACCCAGTTGGCCATGGATTATGGCTAATTATCTCACACAAGAACCAAAGCACAGTCTTGTTCTCATTTATGCAAGTCTACACATCCACTCTCACAGATTTAAAGACTCAATGCTGCTATGCTTAGACACTTTGCAATTTTACTGTCTTATCCATTAAACTGCTACTCAAAATTCATTCGTCCATTGATTCAATAATGCATTCTGATCAATTATTCTATATTATGAGCCCAGAGGCAGAGCACTAAACCCAGACTCTTTGAGCAGGACAGATTTCCCACAAGAGGGGCTATTTAAACTGAGGATTAAAGGTGAACAGCCTTGCTGAAGAAAGCTGTGTGCCTACTGTACAAGCAGCACAGCACTCCAAGTACCCTGCTTGGAATTAGGAAGCACACAAAGCAGAGAAAAATCAGCATGTACTTGAGGAACAGCAGTTTACATGGCTGGAGCAAAAGGTGACCTATAATGCGTACCTGGATCCAAGAGCCAGATTATAGGAGCAACTGAATGCTAAGGAGCTTGGGACATTTTTCCATTTATGATGAGACACAAAATAGGGTTTTGTTTGCAGAAGATGGACTGGAGAGGATGATACTGAAGGCAGGAAGTTAGGAACAGTTGCAGCAAACAGACCATGGGATGATGGAGGCCTAGCTGATCAAGACCAAGATTCATGGAAATGTGGGAGTAAAATCAGCAGGATTTAGACCAGTTGAATGCAGGACATAAGTCATAAAGAGGATCAAAGACCTTGAACCCCCCTGAGCAAATGGGTAGTGCTACTATCACTGAAATAAATAAAAAATAAAGGAAGAGCAGTGATATACACTTGAGGGTAAGGATTACATAAGAAGAGATTATATTATCTAAGAGAGCATAGGAAGAGGAGGAGGAAAAAGAAGAAATTTAGTATAAATATTTAAGAGGCAGATAAGCCCACAAGGACAGGAGGCAGGGTGTGCAGGCATGTATGAGCGGGACAAGGAGGCTTCGATGTGCAAGAACCAAATTGGGAGGGTACTGGAAAGATTCAAAGGGGAGTTTCGGTGGCATGGGTGGAGTAGAAGCTGGATAAAAGTGAGCTGGAAAAGGAGAAAGTGATGAATGCAACAATAGCAAATATTGACAGGACCCTTAAGAAATTTATGAGGAGAACAGAGATGGAATGGCAGAGTAGGCCTAAGGGCTAAAGGAGGATTGTTGTTAATATTTTAGTATGAGTAAGAAGCATGCCCATGGATATTGTGTAAATAAGTCAATTGCAGAGTGGAATGGGGAAAAAGGCTTTTAGAGACAAATTGCTAAGAATACAGAAGTGAATGAATTTGGAAGAAAAAAAGGAGGGGCATAAAGGTTGGTAATAAGAAAATGTCTCATCTTTCAAGACTACAAATGAGAGATAATGATGCGTGTGAATAAAGAGACATTGGTAAGCTAAGACGGTGTGAAATAAAGGGCGTTCACACCTAAAGCCGAGAATTCAGTGAAGTTAAAAGCAATGACATTTTCCTAAAGAATATTTAGATTGAAAAGGCTTGTTGAAGAGAGCATGAAAGTTTGAAATCATCCCTGTAGATGATGGGATAAAGAGTGGCCCTAGGATGAATACCGGAATGGACGGGTACTGCAGAGGAGCCAGCTGAAACATGATGCCCTGCATTTATTGGGGGTGTAGTGTGTGCACCACCACATGATTTCCTCCAGGAGCACTTCACCTCCTGGGACAGGAGCAGAGAAGAACCACCATGGTGTTGTTCAGGGGTTTGATGCGCAGGAGAGGACCGGAGCAAGAGAATCAAGGTGACTGCTGAGTTTACACGACCAACCTTGGTGGGTAGGAAAGAAAGAGAAAGAAAGATGACCATGGAAGAACCGGTCTCAAAGGATTTGAGGTCTTCGTGGTGTCAAAAAGCAGATGTAGAAGAAGCATAGTTTTAAAATAGCCAGATAGATAGAGTTATGGAAGAAAGAAGGATACTTCAGTTCAAGATTTTCAAGATAGAACAACTCGAATTACCAGTAAGATTACAGGAGCATCTCTGGGAGTGGGTTTCTGAAATGAAGTAAAAGTGACACTTATTTTCTTTTAAGGAACTGAGTTATTTGGGGCTGGTTTTATACTTAAAGGTTGAAATCTCCGGAGATTTTAGCAGTATTTGGGCAGAGTAGAATATTTTTCACTGGGTATCCAGTCTGTAATCTACTGACAAGTAGAAAAGAACAAAATAGGAAGGTAAGAAGTGGCATGTGTTTTACAGAAACATATAATAATTAATGGCTCGGTATTGGGAAGCCAGACGATGTGCAAGAACATGGTCCCTTCCCAACACACACGCACACTCAGGGGCAGGCACCTGCACACCCAGTCCTGAGAGGTGGGATGAAGAGTGGTCTCCAAGAACAGAGGTCATAAAAATAATCATAAAAATAATCATAAAATAAAAAGGCGACTGGATTTTAGGTAAAGGAGGAAATGGAAGGGGAGGTTTGGGAAGTTGTCAAAAGGATGGTAAATCTGCTCACAATTGAATGATAGGAAAAGTGAAAATAGGGGGGATTCGGGTATATGAAGCCAAGGGCAGCTATGAATGCTCAAGGCTGCCAGGGCCTTGTTATCGCAGACAGAGAAACCCAAGCAACATGAGCAGCGCAGGGACACGGCCTGCCTCAAATGTCTGTAAATACCCAAGAGGACCACAAAAGGCCAAGTCTCGGGGAGTGACCTGACTGAGCCACACAGATGGTGAAGGTTACAGGACTTTGAGCTCCGCTAAAGGTTATTCACAGTTTGAGGACAGCAGAGAGGACATGGTTCAGTGCCTACCCTGTCAGGCTCCCAGTCCTCAGGGGCAGGGCACGTGGTGGCCTGCAGCCCCAGACCCCTGGCACTGAGGCGATGGTGCCAGGAAACAGAGGCCTGCCTGGCTGCATGATGCCACCATGCTGTGTGCTCGGCTCTGTGTCATTTGATGACAACGCCACACTTAGCACAGTTGAGTGGTTCGGAACTCAAGCTTGGGAGCCAGACAGATGTGGCTCTGAGGTCTGGCTAAGCCACTCACAGGCCACGTTACCACAGGAGGTGAAGGAACCTGCGTCCTCTCTCTGCGAAATGAGAAAACAGCACCTGCTTCCAAGCTGACTGTAAGAAATGAAAGAGCTGCTGCCAGGAGAGTGTTTATTCAGCTCAGAGCTTGGGGTACTGCTCTCGGTAAGGGGTACCTGGTATCCGCAGGTCCTTATTGCTCGCTGTACCAGATACCTTCCTCTTCCAGGGGCATGACTCCTTGTTCCCTGCCCTCTAATTTGGGGGGAGAGAGATGACAGAGGAGGACTTTAACCAGGGACAAGCATTGGGCCCAAGTAGACTAGTGGAAGGTCTTCCCCCCCACAACTTTTAAATTCAAGCTAAGAGAAAGGGACAGTCTCTCTCTGGTGGCAAGTAGTGTGATGAGGGACTGGGCAGCCAGTGGGGGCCAGGCTGCTGGGCGCAGAAAGAAAGTTGGTCTGTAATGAGAGAATAAAGCGGGTGCTCTGAGAACAGCCCACCTGGGAGAAGACAGACAGGACCTCGAGGAGTATCTGAGAACATGGTCCATTGGTGTCTGAGGTCTAGTTTCCCCTCTGCCCATACTAGAGCACGTGAGACCGCATGACCCTTGTTACAAACCCACTTTGTAACTACAGCTAGTTTAAATCTAAGCTAGTTTAAATAGGGTTTGTCTTCCTGGCAGCCAAAAGTACCCCGAGTGGGGACGGCTATTGATACATTTAAAATAGTGGAGACAAAGAGTGGAGGGTGGCAGAGACCACGGCTGTTATCCCCTCGTCATGATTCCTTGAAGAGTGCCCTACACAAACTCAGGTCAATACATGCCATCGAGAGACAAAACTTGAATTCTATCGGCAAAGTCTGGACACTGACCCATATGCATTTGGTCAGACTTGAGTATTCCTCTTGCTACCCAGAACTCTTCCAGCATCCTGAATAAGAAACCAGATGATGAATAGGTGACTCCAAAGGAAGTCAGGCCCGAATATCATATAAATAATAAATGAAGCAGGAGCTCTCCATAATAGATGCACATTGAATGCCAAGTACATGCCCATAACTACCTCTACGTGCTCATCTAATTAACTAGGTTTTTTTTTCTAAGATTTATATATTCATTTCAGAGAAAAAACTTGCATGTGCACTGGTGTGTGTGGGGGGGAGTGGATAAAGGGAGAGGGAGAGAAGCAGACTCCCTGCTGTGGGGAGTCAGACCTAAGGCTTGATCCCAGGACCCTGAGATCATGACCTAAGCTAAAATCCAGAGTCAGATGCTCAACCAACTGAGCCACCCAGGCACACCAATCAACTCATTTTTAAAGACAGTCTAAAGACCAACGATTAGAGCAACCCCAAATAGTCCTAGTAGAATATAGTAGGATTATGAGATAGAATTTAAAGCTAGAAATTCAGCGGGCGCCTCAGTGTAGGCAATAACTATAAGTATCTTTCATCATACTCTGCCAATCTTGAGAGTGGTAGTAAGTGCCTTTCATTCTTCAAAGTACCTTCCCAACACTAAAAAGAATAACTCTATGAAACAATCACTAGAAGATTAGACAGAGAAGTTTAGCTCTGGGACTCCTGCCTTCTCCATCAATGAAGGAAGAAAATCAGATGAGGATGCTAACAGTCACCTTTGTTCTCCTGCCTAGCAGAAGTCTAGAAGCAAAAGTGACATAAAATATTCATGAAAATTCAAATGACCCTTTAACTTCTAGATGACACAATATAACTGGATGCCTAAATATTTTAGTGACAAAAAAATGTTTGCTTTCTCTTGCAAAGAAATCACTGCTTTGAGCTCTTGTTTAGATACAAATGGATCACTTTCATTAGCCCACCTTTACAAAAGAGCCCACCTAAAACCAGGGAAATTCTAACAGGCTTTGCATAAAAATATCACACCAGGGGCAAACTGTCACCTCATGCCATTTTGGTTCTTAATTTTTGCCTAAAATTTCCATGACTGTACGTGCCTTCTTGGTTCTTGGGAGTTTTATTTTTGCCCAGAACTTACATGTATCTTAGTAGTTTTATGAACCCAACTCCAGTTAATGTGTCCTAATCAAAGAAGATGAAAAGAGAAAGTGACCAGCAAAGAAAAAGGCAAAGTCAAGAGACACACTCTATTCTACCATAAAAAAAAAAAAAAAAAAAAAAAAAAAAAAAAAAAACAGCTGTCTTAGGAATAACCTTATCCGTAACTGAAGTCACTGATCTGCCCAAATCTATCCTCTTGGGGGAGGTAGGTTTTTCATTAACAATTCTCTGATTTTACTCAATGATTGGAACAAAACCAGCACACAGAAGAGAGTAGTAAATTACTCTTTCACTCAGTGAGGTTTAATTAATCAAATACTGACCTTTTAATATGTAAAGTGCACTATTGAATATACAAGGCAAACAGGACGTTACTTTTGCCTTCAAGTTGCTTACTATCTAGGCACAAATAAACCATATGTGATAATGCACGTTAGGACAAGAGAAACATAATAACAAGTAAATGTAAAATGTGATAAAATAAGGAAAATACTCCTTTTCACTGAGATAGGGGAGCTTCTTAAAGGATGAGGTCTTTGAGTAGAAGCCTTATAGAACTGGCACATTTACAGGAAAAAAAAAAAAAAAAGAGAGAGAGAGCTAAGAATGCAACACACAGGATCCATTCAGGAAACGGTAAGCCATGTGATGTGCTGAGGATGGAGATGTGTTGGAGTTAGGAGTAGAGAGAATGCCCAGCGATACGGGAAACGCATCAGAGTTGATAGAGCATAGTGGCTGCAAGTCTCAGCCTTGGAGTCAGAAACACTTCTGTTTGATTGCTGACGCTACCAATGAGCAGCTCCATGAGTTTTTGCAGACTCAGCCCTCGGTTCTCTGATTTGCAAAATGAAACTAACAGCTAGTACTTTAATAGGGAGGACTGAATGAGACAATCCATGAAAAACTACTAACAGACCACCTGGCACAAAAAGAACGCTCAATAAATGTCTACGATTATTGCTGTTATCTTAATTATCATGTCGTGGGAGAACTAAACACTAAGTTAGGAAGGTCAGATATTTTACCAAACAAGACAGCTCCAGTTGTAGACGGAAAGCTCCACCTCAAAAGAATTTCCTATCTTATTTTTTAAGTAATACCTATTATTTCTGATTATAAAAATACTATGTATTTACTGTGGAATGTTTGAGAAGTATAAATAAAATAAAAACCACCTATTATCAAAGATAACTACTGCTAGGGATTTGGTGTATTTCCGTTTTTGATGTATTTCTTTTGTTATTTCTGTTCTTTTCAATTATTTCTGTGTAACTTACAAACTATCTACTTGTCTATTTACCTGTCTACCTGCTATATTTTTTTAAATGACTTTCATGTTTTATTTCACTGATTGTTTACATGGCTAGGGAAGTAATACTCAATTCTCTGAAAGAAAAGAATAAAGGGATGCACAGAGAGAAGCCAAGATAAGAGACAGAGAATGGCAAGAAGAGAGGGACAAAGAAGTCTGGGGAAGAGCCAGACAAAGACAGAGATTTTATCTCCTTAATTTCTGACATCTTTCTTATTCCTGGGGGTAAATTCCTTGAGTGATAAAATTACTTTTGTTGTTCCAGTGGAGTTCTAACCTTCACTAAAAATATGCTTGGTTACAGCAAAATACAAATCTTACCTCCCTAATCACCCTCGGCATGGAAAGATGCCATCCTGGAGAAGCAGAGTGAACGGGGTCCCTGCAGGAGCAGCAGATCTATACTTCTTGCTCACTTGTCATAGAGGGAGGACATGCCTGCTTTATGTTTATTTTTCTTTCTTACACTTCCCATCAATCCTTGTTTCTTTTCATGTCTGCTAAATTCTGATAGTTGAATTTGCATATTTTAGCATGTAAAGATCTCTTTCTTCTCCAGTTCTAATATTCTGTGAATCTCTGATTCTAAATGTTCACAAAAAGCCATAATGAGGCTGTAAACCATGTGAATGTACTTGTGCCATTGAAGTACAAGCTTAAAAACTGTTAAAATGGCAAATTTTGCATTATATATTTTACTATAAGAAGGAAGTCACACTAAAAAATATAAAAAATAAGACCTATAGTTAAAGGGGAATCCACTTTTGTTTCCATTTCTACTTTCTCAAACCCTTTTGAGAAAAGAAAACTCTCTGATCCGATGTGCTTTTGTTCAACATTCTAACAAACAGCCAATGCCACTCCCCTTACATCATACTTCTAACTTAATTAAGACCTAATCTGCTATCAGAATTAGACTACAAAGGATCATGTCACTGAAGATCTTCCTAGTACAATGTCAGCCCCTCCTCATCAGTGGCCCATGAATAGTTATTTAGCTTTCTGAGCATATCAACTCACTTTCCAACCAGACACTGCATTACTTCAGAGCTCCATTTCTCAAACAGAGCTAGTAAATTCTTTCATTACACCGAACAACCATAACTATATAAAAACATCTACTACCTAATGCAAAAATTCATTCCTTTTAAAAAATCGTATTTTATTTTTAGCCTCCCTTGTTGCTGACTATATTGAATTGGTTGGCTCAGTCATCAATCAAGCATTCACTTATTTTACAAATGAATATTGAGTGGCTTGTTTAGTAAAAGAGCCTTGGCTCTGTAGGCAGACAGAACTGAGTTCAAATTTTTGCCCCATTATTTCATAGTTTTGGTACATTGGGCAAGAAACCTAACTTCTCTGAGCCAATGTTTCTACATTGTCGAACGGGGATAAAACATCTATTTTATGTTGTGGAGATTCAATAACCTTTAAAACATACATAGTTGTACTCAACAAACATTGTTGTCTCCATGATTATGTAAGCTATGGAGCTTAAAGACAAATAAAATATAGACTCCTTCCAGGAGACTTTACTCTATAAACTAAAAAGGGAAATGAGTCAAATTACAGAAACAATTGTAACACATTTTAAAAAGTGATAAATGGTAGGTGGGGATAAAGATCGTGATTGTGGGTCTAATGAGAGATCCTATCTTGCTAGAGGGTCAGAAGAGGCTTCACAGGGGAAGCAGCATTTGCACTGTGCTCACTTGTTTAGGCCTAAGTAGAGGCAGGCACCTGGAGTAGAAGGTAGAAAGGCCATTCCAAACAAAGCAGAGAACTGGAACAGATGATGATGATGGGAGTGATGATGACAAGAGTGACAGTGACAATAACAGCAATAATGTTGTTGCCAAACATCCATAAAAGCTTACTATATCCCAAGTACCTTTCTAAGCTTTTACACATATTAACTGCAGTAACCCTTGTAACAACCCTAGGAGGAAACTGAGATGCAGAGATGTTAAGTTCTTGTTCAGGGTCACAGGGCTAGGAAGTAGCAAGGTAAGCACTCAAACCTAGGTAGTCTATTCCCAGAAAGTACACTCTGACCCACTACCCAGACCACTTCTCCCACGAAAGTGAACAGGAAACCAACCAATGTCCAGGATTCCATGAAATATTGAGAAACCATTAAATTAATTAATGGAAATTCAACCATTAAATCAACGAATTAATACTTATTGTACCCCTATGGTTTACTTGATGATGAAGGCAGAACTTTTTCAACATAGTTTTGGGCTGTAATTATTCATTTATCTTTTAAAATCATTTTAAAAACTGAACACTCATGCAGGAAACCCTGCAGATATTTACTATGAGGCAGCTGACACATACGTCCATGTAACACAGTATATTTGGAATGTGAAACTGTTCTGAAGTTTTACTGGGTTCTAAAGATAAAATCTTGAGAAAGAAAAGAAAAAAAAAAGTAATAAATGGAATGGAAAAAGAAGAGAAAGTGGAGATCTATCAATTATCCAATAGATGAGAGGGTGAAATGGTAGGAAAAGCTTGGAAGATGGTGGGGTCTACTCTTGCTCTCTCTGACCAGCTGTATGCACTTAGACAAGTCTCCTGACCTCTTTAAGACTCAGGGCATTAGAGTCTAAAGATTCTCTGGTTCTCATTTGATGACTATTCACAATTGTACTAATTCAAAATCACTGAAATCCTTACTCAATCACAGTTTAATGTTTTTATATGGCACTTCATTATATAGATGTGATAACTAAATAAGTTCTTAACATGTTTTTTTTTTTTTTTGGAGAGCTACCTTTCATATTTCCAGTAAATGGCTGATAACTAACAGTCACCTGAACATATAGTGATTCTACTAAAGCTTCCTATGCTCTTGTAGCAAGAAGGAAACTACAAAGAACAAACTCTTCTCCCTTTTCATCCAAAGCCAGAGCTATTTTTCTCTCATACATTAAAATCTCACTTACTTCTAATGTCCATGATATGAAATTTATAAAAATGAAAGCTTTTAAATTTGTCATGTGCCTACAGCAGAAGGACAATTGCAAGAAAAGCAATTTCATCCCCATATGCCAAAGAACAGCTAAACAATGAGTGAAAACAATTTCCTATGATATAGCATCAGGTAGCATTTAAAAAGATCCAACTTTCACTAAATTAAACTTAGATTTTTCTTTTATTTTTTAAAGAGACTGAAATTTAAAATATTAGGTATGATTGCTGGTTTCATTTATAAACCAAGAAAGTGGTTTAATCATGTATCTGATTATCACCACTTACTTTCATTATGGAAGTGCATTATAATTGGTTTGATTACTGAATTTGTCTATTATACAGTCAATACCAATCAACCAAAATGAAATGCTTAAGGAATCAAGAGTAGAAAACTAAAATTCCTTTTTAAAATAATTATCACAATGTTATTATAATTCTTCCAGCATGCAGAAATATAATCCTGCAGATATTGAAATGCTATGGAAAATTCAAGGAGTAAAACCTGGAGAAGGTAAAATCGAGGGAGGAGTAATGAGGATGATTATTACTATTATTAAAAGTACATTAAATCATATGCAGACATCTCAACATCTCAACATCCCCAATACTTGGCCATAATCCCTACCATTCCCAGAGCAATGCTTACAGAGTAAACATTATATAGCCAGTAAAGAATAAAGTCTTACAATAGATTTTCTGATATTAGTGTTAGTAGTTTAAGCAAGAAACAACTTTTTTCTCAAACTCATTTTTATTCAAAAGATTAACAGCCATTTAAATAAAGTTTTAGAGAAGGATAAAATAAAGCACCTGAGAACTTTAAAAAAAAAAACCTAGAGTGAGAATATTTACTGGTTAGAAACAAAGCTAATATTTTAATAAATTTCCTGCCATTATGATTATAATAACTTAAAACTATTGGTCTTTGTCATTTTGATAAACATTTAAGCAACAATTAGATGTGAAGCCCCCCCCCCCCCACACACACACAAACTAAATTTAACATGAAAATGTCATTTTTTTTTTACTCCACTAGAGGGTAGTCTTTCAAAACTAGGGCTTGGAGCCATGAATCTAGCCTGTTTTTGACCTGTTGATAAATTAATCCTCATGTTCCAGTCCTCTCAACAAGATGTTCCCCTAGGATACTAATTAAGGTTGTCAAACATGCATTTTTAAAACTGCTGTCTACTTTCTTATAGGTGTTCTTTCAGTAATATACACTGCTATACTTTTCTGTGTTTCTTTTCTAAATTTCTGATAATTGGGTAAGTGTCTTACATATGTGGTATATGTGTCATATTTTCCGGGTGAATATAATTCAGAACTAGTAAATTTTTAAAAAAAAGGGAAATCGGTTTCTTGAGGATTTAATTGATTAGAGTTGAAATACTCTCCCAAGAGTAGTAAAACATACCTTCTAAACATACACATAGAAATACCCACACGAACACCTTGACACGTGTACCCATTCATCTACGGCCGTCAGATTAATTGCACAGATATAAAGAAATGAATATAATTGGAAATACTTATTTTTTAAATACCCTCCCATATGCCAGTGTTGTGAATTATAGAGAAAAAATTAAAATGTAGTCAATCCAGATAAGAAAGGTCAGTGCTGAAAAAGAAAAATGCTATTGAACAGTAAGCACATGCACTAAATTAAGTAGCATCCAACAGAAAACCAAATGCCACTCAAAACAGTTTTGAGCTACTCTTCTTAAATAATAGAGCCACTGGTGAACTTTACAGAGGAGTCAGAGCCGCTGCGTCCCTCCCAGGTGTTTTTAATATTTGGGAAATCCTTATTTGTAGCATGCCTGCTATTTCCAGAGAGAAAACACAGTTTCTCTGGATGGATGATAACCTGAAAATGAGAAAACTTGTCAAAAATTTCTTCCTCTCCAAAATAAAAATAAAAAAAGGAAGAAAGGACGGAGGAAGGATGGGAGGAGGAAGGAGAGGGGGAGGAAGGAAAAGGGGAAGGAGGGAAGGGAGGAAGGAGGCAGGAGGGAAGGAAGGCAGGATGAAAGGCAGGCAGGAAGGGAATGGTACCTAGGAAAATATGCAAGCCTGGTTCATTTATTTGTATCCTAAGCAGCAGTGTCACAGAACAGACAGGTTGCTTCAGCCAACCAGACGGGAGCAGCTGCGAGTGCTACATCCTGGCAGTCCGAGGCGATTGGCTCCTCTCTGGGGAGCGGAGGGTGTTCGGTTATTAATGACCGCCAAGCAGGCAGCACCATGTCAGTGTGACAACTGATCGGGTGAGCGATGCACCACTAACCACCATGGAAACGAGGCGAGAGAAAGCCAGCTCCCAGCACCTCGGTCCCCGGCACTGAGAGCCCCAGCTGCCGGCGGAGACAGAGTTCCCGAGGAGGGAAGGAACCCCAGCCGCAGCCTCCTGCCTCCCTTGAGAGCTTAGAACAGACAGACACAAGCTCGCTCGCATGTGTGCCCAGCTGTAGCACATGTATGTGCATACTTTATCGCACGCACACACACATGCACCTATTTACACCCGGGCGAGAACACCACCATGTGATTATCGCTGCTAAGAGGACTGAGGACCCCAGCACGGAGGGACACGGAGGGCGGTGTATCCCCGAAACTGCTTTGGCAAGGTAAGTTCAAAATATACATTTCAATGGAAATAGGGCTCGGTCTCCTCTGTAGTTGATGCTGGTGGCGGTGGTGGTTGTGGTGGTGGTTGTTTTTCCTCTCAAACCTAAATTCTCCGTGGATGTTTTCTTCTTGTCTGAAATCTAAAGCATTCTGCTTTCCGTTTTTACTTTTGAGGGGAAATTCAAATGCAAAAGCCCTCTGGCTTTGGGGATGCTTAGCTGTGTTTGTGGGATTCTCCAACATGCATTTTACTAGCTTGAACGCCCATCAGAGGATGTGAGTGGGAGAGAAAAAGCAGTGCTGGGGAGAGGAGGGAGAGGAGGAGAGGAGGGAGGGAGAGGGGACAGTGGGAGTGAAGAGAGGAAAGAGAAGAGCAGAATTTTCGTTTTTCTTCACATTATTTGTCATGAAAAGCAGACCACACATCATTCTGTATTTTGAAACCAACGCCCCCCCCCCAAAGGGGGCATCTTCCTCCCTTTTCACCCAATGGACGGAGATTGAGGCAAATGGTGCTGTTATGTCAAGAGCTAAGAACCATTAAGCGGAGTGGCGGAATGAGCATATCACAAACAGTTCTTGAATTTCCGCCAGGCTACATCTTACGGATCGGATCGGGGTAAATGACTTCCCTTTAATAACATCCTCCCGCCGCTCTGAAGGGACAGGGCAATGCCTGATTGCTAATGCAGCTGCAACTGACACACGCGTGGTAAAAGGATCCCATGAACCAGAAGAGTTCTAATCTTCTTTGGTAATTAATGGAATCACAGCAGGGTGGCTAGAAAGTACGTTCGCTATTTCCGAAGATTTTTGTTCAGACCGACTATTCTATTCCCTTGGCTCTTATTGAGCTTATGTGGTTTGATTCGCTTCTAGTTTATTTATTTTTGACAGTATGTCCTTGTTTCCATGCCTCTAATTTTAGTGAGGGCAGGCTATGAATATGAGTGGAACCTTCCTAATTTGGTGCAAAGGGGATAATGTGAGGAATAAAAAAGGCAAGAAGTCAGCATTCAAAATACCTACCTAGAAGATAGTGTGCCCTGGCACTATATATGTATTACTCATATCCTACATTTCTCTTTAGTTTCAGAAGCAATGCCTTTGAGACAGAATTACTCTCAGTAAACTATGAGCATCCATGTACCGATGATTCATGGAATACAGTGTGGGTTAATTTATACTTCCAGTCTTGTCAAAGGAAGCCAGCTACTTAGAATATGCGTTCAAACAGACAACATCAATTAAGGATGTTCGTGGAAACATTCACTACCTCCTTTAATGGGTCCTGTACAGACATTAAAACAAACTTAGTATTTGCTTTTCATCTTCCGGAGCTCTCTCTTCCCTTCCTTTAGTTTAACTAACCAAATAGTTAATGGGGTCAGCTTCTTTCCAACTGCAAGGTATTTTTTTTTTCTACAACTGTGATTTCAGAGTTATTACTGGTTTCCTAGTTGATGATATGAGCTAAAACCAAAAGACAATAACCAGCCACTTAGATCTTGCCACTTTCCCATAAATGTCTCAAAATATGAGTCACTTTACAATATGTAAGAAGAAGTCAATTAATTCCAGTGACCTTTGTAAATGATGACAATAAAGCAGCTCTGACAATATGCCACTGGCTTCGATTTTCCCTCTGTAAAATGAACAAGTTTAAGAAGAGGTTTCCTGCTCAGAGTGAAAAATGAAAGGTGCTGAAGCATTAGCTCGCAGTATTGGCAGGCTTGCTCACTCTGCTTCAAATGCCACATGCAATCTATAGAAAAAAACAAAATGATTCATTACAAAGAGGAAAAGGTGTTTTCTTTGCTTTTTGCTGTTCATTAGAAGTGCTGCTTTTGCCACAGAGCAGATCTGAGATTCTGAGGTAACTCCTAAGTTGCTAACCAAGAGGAAAAGCCTGAAGTAGATAGTCAGCCTCCCAATCTCAAACTCCTAGATAATGTAGCACTGCAGTACTGATTTCAGTTTTTTCTTAGACCTTTTACTAGGAAACTTCCCATATGAAACGTACACATACTTAAATCCTACGGAGCCTATTTTTAAATTGCAGTCAATGACACCTAAGAACAGTGGATTCACTCTTTAACCTTGGTTAAATCCACATACATATTTTGTGGATTACACAGATCAACACTGTGCCCACTTGAGTCTGAGAAATACTACCATTCCAGTCGTCTCCGTGTGTTCACCCCATGTGTGCCGGTGAGTTTGGTGATCTGATCAGCAGCTGCCAATGCCAGATGATGGACCTAGGAACATGCCCGGAAGACTTAACCGTAGTCTCCCCAGTTGTGTAGCTATACCAGAAATAGCTTTCTGGCAAGACAAGCTTCAAAGGACCATCTTTTCAAGAGTGTCGCTTGTCACAGGCAACACACTGAGTGAGAATGCTGATGAGTAAGTGGCATTTTTTTTCTGTGGTGGTTGTTGTTGCTGTCAGTGGTTCCATAAACAGTGTTATCTGCTTTCTAGGTCAGAAATTTAGGGACCTATGAGACAGGTGATCAACTTAGGATTCATTAACTGTATTTTATTATTTCTTTGTTCTTTTTTACACCTATTGCTTTTTTTTCCTCCCTTTTTTTCTCTTTTTTGGCACAAAATGAGCTTGATGTTTTACTTTCTCTTACCCCCCCCCCCCACACACACACACACTCTGAATTTTCTCTAGTGCAAAATTCCTCTGGGATATGGCATGGTGATGTTTATTGCAAACTGATGAAGTTGATCAGAAACGTTTGTAACCTGAGTTTAAAAAAACAACACTTATGTAAGTTAAATGTTATTACTTAGCAGCCCCTGAAGAGGGTCATAGATGAGGTATCTGTTGGGGAATTTGAAGCAGATCATTAAAAGGAAGCTACTAGCATACTAAAAACATGAGTCCCTCCTTCAAGCCTCAGTAAGGATGCCCCCAAAGAATAATTTAAAATAATGTAGCTGTAGCCAATCTGAAGAAACAATGGACACATCTGCAACCCACTAAAATGTTCCACGTGTAGCTGGTTATAAGGGTTTAATCACTTATGAATCACTCTTTAGTCCCATGAAACTAACTAAGGCAGGTAAACAGCGGGCAATACATCAGCACATCTTGCCTGTGCTGTCAGAGATAAAGCTCTCTGATGCTGGCCAGGCAGTGGGTACTGAGGAAAGCTGCACCGTGTTGCCGCTGAACACAGGTCCCGCACACAGCTCAGTGAATCCTCCCTGCCTCTCTTCTGATAAAGTGATGTCTGCTTCCACACCTGGGAAGTAGAACGTGGTAACAACAACTCTTCCTCTGACCACAATGTGAAAGCAAATCAAATTCTAATATAAAGAAAGTAGGTGGTGCCAGAGGATAGAAAAAGCAATGGAGAAATAAAAATGTTTTCTTTAATATGATGGGAGGGGTGAAAGAAGATCTCAGTAGATGCTATTTAGAGGTCATTACATACAAGGCTAGAGAAAAAGACAAAATGCTCATCTCAAATCTTTATGAAGAAATATGGTACCCAGCCAGCCATCTGCTATATCTGTATAACTATGAAGTTTGTATATAAGTGCTTGCTATTATGTTAATATATTTTTAGGCCATAATAAGGGAGGGCTTTTTTTTTAAGGTGCCATTAATAAGAGCACACAGAGTCTCAGCATAAGAGAATAAAGAAGGAAAACGTATTTTCATATAAAAATAGAATTTTAGGACTGGAAAGGACCTTTGGAAGATGGCCTAATATGCTCATTTCACAGGTGTGGAAACTGAGGCACAAAGGGTTTAACATGTTTAGTCCAAATCACACAGTTCTTTCTGGAAGTCTAGAGTAGATCCCTTTAGAGTGCTCCCTCCAACACTCCATTAAAAGTCCACCTACTCAGTCTTTCAACTATATACATTTTTTAAAGATTTTATTTATTTATTCATGAGAGACACATGGGGCAGGGGAGATAGAGAGACAGAGAGAGAGGTGGAGACACAGGCAGAGGGAGAAGCAGGCTCCATGCAGGGAGCCCGATGTGGGACTCGATCCCGGGACTCCAGGATCACACCCTGAGCCAAAGGCAGAGGCTCAACCGCTGAGCCACCCAGGTGTCCCTCAAATATTTTTTAAAGAGACAAAAAGCTTATGGATCTGTGCAAAAAAAAAACCCAACAAAACAAAACAAAAAACTCTACAAAACTTAAGGAAATGTTTATCCAGATAGTCAAGTATTTTAAAAGCAAAAGCAGGAATTCAACAATAGAAGCAATAACAATTTGTTAAGTACATACACCCAAATATTTCAAACTGATCATCTTTTGAATATAGCCCACTATGTTTTGTAAAGAGTCATAAGAATTCGAGCTTGACCCTGTTTTTAAAACATCTTAATAACATTATTGCTATCCTTCAGCTATAAAGATTCAAATATTAGTCATCCATTAGAAGTTTTTACAGGAATTTTGAAGAGAATCTCTACCTCCTTTTTTACTGGGTTTCACTGTAATACTTTAAGGCATTTACATGCACCCTCGTCCATTCCCAGGGTCTGTGCTTGGCTTACACCTTACTGAAAAACAGTGAGGACAGTCTCAGGATAGCAATCCCTACACTTCCCTCTCTCCATTCTCCCCATCCTGCCTTATATGTTTTCATTTCCAAAATTTGAATGAGAGTCTGTAGGCAATGACATCTCCCCTGAATTTCACAGCCCTATTTTTTTCTTCCTGGCAAATTTTTCTTGGTTTCTAAATGTGCTGTCCAAATTTTGCTTAGGATAATAGTAATGAACTGACTCAAAAACTTTGCAGAAGTTGAAAAGGATATAAAAAAGTAACATGATGATTGTGAATATTTGTGTAGAGCAATTATTATTTGCTTACAATGTGCTTTCTTAACAATGACATTTGCTCCTCACAATAATTTGGTTAGGTAGGTATGATGTTATCATCTTCCCTTTAAGATCAGAGAACGAGGTTCTATGGGATTACAGATTTGCCACTGTGAGGGAGCTAACATGTAGAGGGATTAGTGTCTTCTGACTATAAAGAGGGGTATGGCGCTGATCATAGTACCCAGCACTTCATGATTCTGTTAGAAAATAGACACTCCCATTTTCCTGATGAACTTCCACTCTAGACCTACCCTTCCAAGGCCTATATCCTTTGCACCATACCACTCTATGCAGGCAGATTTTTGCAAATAAAAATCTGTACTTCTTAATTTAAAGCAAAGTTAATGATATGATCAAGTTAAATATGAAAAACACACCCAACATCTATCCTTGGAGGAAAGGACTCCATGTTGTTTTACTTGCTCCTCTGTATGTTTCTCTGACGGCATTAATATTTTGGTAAACAGTTGGCAAAGGTCTCAAAAACTAGATAAAATTGAATGAATAAATTATTCAGGCAGGTTCCATGTTGCTGGACAATTATGCACAAAGTTCTCAAAATCTTTTCATGTACCACCAATGGATGAAAGGTCAACATAAAAGCACCAACTTTGGCATCTCCTTCCTGGTTAGTCTGTCTTAGGGAGATAATGACACACAAAGACCTCAATATGCCAGTAAGTGTATTCACATTATGCTGAGAGCTCTCTAGGGGAAATTTTGTCTTTCAAAAATAATGTTGTCCTTGGAATAGGTGAAAATGCCCAAAACGCATGTACTCAAGGTTGTCATACAAAGTCTTATTTCCAGAAAGTAAAGCATTCCACAAATAATTGGTTACTCTATTTGGGAAGGAGTGTAAACATTTTTCCTATCATTTTTCCACACCTATATTGAAAAAAGCCCACAGATTCCCCAACCCCCTGAATCAATTAAGGGCCTGGAATCAACAGGAAACCCTTTCTATTTCCAGAGGCTTGAAATCCCTGGGATTTAATTCCCCAAAGAGTAAGAGAGAGGCAATGTTTACTGATGTGTTCAAAGTAGGGATTCCAAGAATGGGAGAATGCATTCATTCCCCCGGGGACCGAGCCTGCTACTGTGCCATGGACTAAGCAATGGCCATCAGGAAGGCTCAGGACTTCCGACACTTACAATGACTTAGAATAATAGTATATTTTGACTACAGAAAATATTTAAGGAGGCCTCACTTTCAATGTGGTTGAGAAAATTGTGCTTCTTAAAAGTTTTCTCTAAAATTACAAAACTGAATTAATAAAATTACTGTAAAGAAACAAGGGCAAATATTTTGGTAGAAGTAAAATTTATCATAGGAATAAAATTTATCCATAATACCTTACAGTCCCATAATATTGAAAGGTCAAGGCACTTAAATTACATTGTCAGCTAATTTACAGTTTCCTTAAGAAAAAAAAATAAAAACTCAAAAAAATTCAAAAAAGACATGTACTTTCAGAAATACAATTCATAATGGCCTTTATATATCCTTAGAATATTTTTCCCATTGCTATGCTATACTCATATGCCCAAGACATAGTGGTCTTTATCACCATTCACTAACAGTATCTCTGGGCTCTACCCCGAATTTTATTTTCATCAAAAATTGGCCACTCAGAATCACCAATTACTGAATCTATTCTACAAAGAGTATATGGAACCACAATGGCTTTTATTGAAATTTCAATAGTTGCAGGGGGTAATTTGAAACACCCAGACAGATCATATTTTGATTTCTACAAAGGCTAGGGGGTTAATAGCCTTCCACTGCATTTGTCTAAGGGCTGAGAACAAAGCAATAAAGTAGGCAAAATGGGGCTCAGTCTGGGTTACAATGCTGTATCATTTAAGAGAAAGCACAATAGGATGGAAAGAGAAAAACAAAGCTACTACCTTACGCGGGGGGGGGAGGGGGGGGGGCGGGGGGGGCGGCATTCTAAGCACACAGAAACCCTGGAAGTTCTAGTCCTAGTAATTTTTGAGTGAAAAACACATGCCATTATTAGATATGAGCTTAGACTGTATTCATCCAACAAGTCAATTTCTTGTGTGACTAGCTGAACTGATTCACTTACCAAACACATAATTTATATTTGTTCCTCTTCTGTAGTTTATCACCCACGCATTTTCTTACACAAACACTACAGCTGCTCAAGGAGTGTCATAAGGTGATGTTTAGCTAACTTTTTAAAATCAGTGAGACATTTGCCAAACTACCATTTCCTTAATCAGTTACTTTTATTTTTAATGAGCAAGTAAATTCCACGTAAACATCTGAGGCTCATCTTTCGTTTACACTATAAATTGTATCACGACGTAATGCTGTTGGACAAAACAGGGAAGAATTACATGTTTTATGACATAAAATACTTTTAGTAGAGACCTTAAGAATTCAGAGCACACTATCTCTTAGATAATCCTTTACTGGCTAAGGGAATGGTCATAATATTAGCCGATCTCACTTATTACATACAGGTGTTTTCTGTGCCAAACATTGTACTAAGCGCTTCACAGGTGCTTTCCCTTTTAATTCTCATAATAACCATATGGGGCAAGTACTATTACTAACCCCCACTTTACAAATAAGGAAATTAAGCCTTAACAAAGAAAAGCAACTTGCCTCAACTAATGAACGGCAGAACAGGAAAAGGAACCTAGTTGGTTTGGCTCTAAGGAACACAGCTTTTGTGCAGGAGGCAACACTGCCTCTTGTTGGTAGTTCCTGAATATAGCTTGTCCATGTTGCCTTCTAGAAGTCAGATTCTCTATCAAATGAAATCACTCCATTTATCATTTCTTACCATGCATTCTGTTCATACGAGGATATTATCTCTGCAAGATTCATTCACATTTTCTTTTTGTTGTTGTTTCTGGAGGAAGTGATGATTTATTTATTTATATTTGGGTACCACTGTGTGATTAACTAAAATGATTTTTGCAGTTTAGGACATAGCCAGACTAGAGAACTGGCAGCTTATAGTCCTCTTCCACCATTTTTCCATCAAGTAGAATGCAACACGCTTCTTTACCTGTGGCCATGGATTGTGGTAACTGGTACAAAGGAAAAACGCAAAGCTTAGCCTTTAAGTCTTAATTTTCATTATTTGTAACAATCTGTCCACTGCCCTAATTCCAATCTGTGGGTCCTTCCTTACTCATGCATTCCCTTTTAAACAGGAAGCATCAAAACAGTGAATACTATTTCATACTGCTAGTATGATCATCAATTTTCAATGAAGTTCATCAATCCTCCTCAGTATTAAAAAGCTTCCAGCTCTGCAGAGTTAATAGACAAAATCTGATTTTCAAACTGAGCATGCTGAGCCAAACCTAAAACTTCAGCAGAAGTATTCTATGCCAGCTGTTTGCAAAACTTCAGCGTTTCTCACTGAGTGACCTCCTCAAAGAGCTATCTGGGGAGTCCTTCAATTTGTCCTACATAGAAAAAGCTGAATGTGAAATTAAGGCCAAAATGTTACTAAGGAATCTTCCCATGATTAGGAATGGGGTTTTGAGAGCTCATGTTCATGTATATTTTCTTTTCAGAATGAAGATTTTTTTTAAATGTAAGTAATTAGACAAATGAAAATGAAATTCAAGTTTAAGGTGAAAAACAGCTAAAATATCCATGCATCATGAAAAACCTAACTCAACACATGTAAGAAATAAAGGATGTGTATAATTTTAGATTAAAGTTTTGGACTTTTTTTTGTTTTCCTACTACTTCTTATATTCTTATACAACAATGAGGAGCAGAGAGAAAGGGGATGCTGGTCAACAGCTTTTCAACATGTACCACAGCCTGGACCCCAGTTAAATTCTTTCATACTTTATGTTTTTTGTCCTCACAAAGGCACTGGCTCAGAATGGAGAAGCATCCCCAACTTCCCCACTGTGCCCAGAGGCCCGAGTTGAACCCTGAATTTCTGACTTCAAAACCTATTCTATTAAAACCACGTTATTGTGCCTCCTACATCACATATTTCTTAGAATAAGCATAATATATTTCTCCTTTGGGAAGCATTTTACTTTTTATGCAAAAGCATCCAACAATAGGTTTCTTCTATAGTTTTAAGCTTCTCAGCAAAGATCAGAAAGCTTATATAATAATTAAGCAAACTTGACAGTTTTGCCACCTGGTGCAACCTGATAGCATTTCACAAGTGACATAATGAACACTTAACATAACTCAACTAACCTAAAGTAAAAGTATTACTTGTGGATTTTTTACTCAAACATTCTCGTTAATCTGTGTAACTTCAGAAGTGTAGTGTGTTTAAAAAAAAATCATGGTTGAATTCCAAAAGGACTTATGAATAGCTAAGATCTTTATCATTTCTTAGGAAATGCAAATCAGTAACAGAATAAGATTTTTTTTTTTACAGTGAATATCTTCCAAATTGAACATACAGAACAGGATTTCAACCCAATTTCCCCCCCTCTCCTCCTCAAATGTTTCTTATCAGATTTGGGAAATATTTGAAATATTTTTTGAAATATTTTTAAATATTTTGTACACCTAGGAAAAATCGTGAACACTTGAAAGTTTAATTCTGCTCCATAAAGAATTTTTCCTATCTAGAATGGTAACTCCTTGACTGCCACATCCTGCCTCCACTCCTTTCTACACTGCACTGAAGGTAATGGTATATTGAGTTCTTAACCTCACTTAAGCAAAGGGCTTCCTGTTTGACATAATCATGTTAAATTATAAATCAGTGTGCTACTCTGTACTTTACTTGATTGAGGTGTCTATGAATCTTTGAAAGGAGAGATATTCTAAGATAATATACCAATTAGGCATTCATTTAGACACATCACATCATGGTCATTTACTCAATCACCATAGATATAGGATAGTCCATAAATAGGATCTCAAGATTTGATAAGGAATGATGTATGTGTGACACAGCAAATAGAATCAAATGTGTCTATTGATCCCTCTAAATTTTTCCATCTTAAGAGATACCGTTCTGTCAAGATTTTTGAAGGTACCATATTCCAAAAGTATTTATAAATTCATTGTCTAAATGTTATAAATATGTTTGTATATTTTGCTTCATTTTTAATGTGAAAGCAAAATTTATTAGGCTGTCTCTGTGATGAGCTACATCATTTTCACTTGGGCACTTATTTTTAACACAGAATATTAAAATGTCTGGAAGAATATAAGAAGCCCTAGTGATTTTTTTGGTTGGGGGCGGGGCACAAAGATTCAGAACTGAAGGTTAAAGATTCAGATCCCTTTCCTTTGTCCATTGTCTGTCGTTCTTGTTTCAGGTTTATAAAGATTGTTTATTTGAGACAAACAATTAATTGCCTAAAATGATAAAATATTCATAAAATAGGCCTACCATGTTGTGTTTTTCCCCAAAGGACACTGGGAATAATGTCTAATGAGTTAAGGATTTGATAAGGATTTTATAAGAATAATAGGCTAACTGAGTTAAGGATTTGATCAAGGATCTGACAGTCAGGTGGATGTTTTTAGTAATATGATTGTAAGTGTATGGTAACAATGGTCCCATTCTCTACTGCCATTTATAGTCATTTCTTGGCTCTCAGATAATGCCTGTGTGTGGTAGGGTGCATATCCTCAGGGGGAGTATCACCAGAAGTAGACAATACCCTTTATTCCCACATGTTCCTGAACTCCTATTTTCATGCATTCTACTACATTTCACATCCAATTCAACTGAGGGTCACCCAGAAACTGCCCACTGACATCAGTAATGAATGGATTCTATACTGCCTATTGATTTGCTTTCAAATGTCATTGACTAATATAAGGAGTCAGAGCTGGTATAACAGAATTGTTAAACTGAGAGAGATTTTACAGATCTTAGGTCACTTGCTCAAAGTGACTCATTACTTAAATACATAACTAGAACCAGAAACCAGGTGATTCAATCCTTGTCTAGTGGTTGTTTCACAGCATGTGATGGTAGGGTTTCAAAAACATTGGGCCAACTGCTCCTGTCAAATCATTCATTTTTTTTTTAAGATTTTATTTATTTATTCATGAGAGACAGAGAGACAGACAGAGAGAGAGAGAGAGAGAGGCAAAGGGAGAAGCAGCCTCCATGCAGGGAGCCCGATGTGGGACTCGATCCTGGATCCCAGGATCACGCCCTGGGCTGAAGGCAGGTGCTAAACCGCTGAGCCACCAGGGCATCCCAAATCATTCATTTTCTTAAGCACCATCATGACCCAGAGTTCCCAAAGTCAACCCTGTAGGGAAATTGGGCAGAGCCTTCTCTGTGAGGGACCCACATATGTGCAACCTCTTAGCTGTTGGGAGTCTTGCAGAAGCCCAATTCATTCTCCACTCACTTTTTAAGATGCCTCTTTAGAGTAGCATTTTATTGACGGTAATATGTTGCTGCTGCCGCATTAAGCATATTAAGTATATGGGACTGGGGTTTTGAATATGCGCCCTAAAGCAATTTTAGCTGAAGAGTTGTTTTGTTTCCCTTTTAAGTCAGGCAAAGAGAGAGGGAGAGAGAAAGACAAATTCTTAAAAAGAAAAACATACAAGAAATGACAACTCTACAAAAAGTTTCATATTCATCCAAAACAGAAATAGAACGATCCCAGTTCTTTGTGCTACTCCTTTGGAAATTTCCTCTCTTCTTAGACACTCTACCCCAAATTTAAAAGGCTCTGAGACCATCCCACTCTAATCTTCTTTGCCGGGGTCCTCAGAAACTTAACAACACACAGAAAATAACTGCAATCTTTGAAATTATAAATCTCATTGCCAAGTTATTTTTGTGAACTTTCATTAAGACTCAGTCGTGAGTTTCACCCCAAAGAATGCAGAGTCTAGGATAATGGGGACTCAAACCGTTGAGTTGCTGCACTAAAATTTTTAAATTGCTGACAATAACATGATCTTCTTCAATACCACCATGTCCATTTATTATAGTGGTTTCAAAGAGAGAGTTCTCACTTTTCTCTCATGTGAAAAATCCTCCTTGTGAATACAAATGAATGATGGTTAAGTTACATTTTAACAATCTATGTACAATTTTGTTTCCCCCAAAATGTAACCACATCTTAAGAAATGACAACTGTCCTATTTCATCACCTCAGAAAAGCGGTATTATCATTTTTGTAGATTTCGTTAACAACTGTGCCATCTTAATATAAGCATGCATGCACATACACAAATATTAGACTTAAAAACATTTGCCATCTGTTAATAGTTTCTTTCCAGTTTTCAAACATTTCAATTAAGTCTAGGAACATTTACGTGTACCTGGTCGCCAATAAAATTTCTTCTTCTAAGACATGCCACATAACTGAGGTGAAAAATACCATGGTGTCTTTCAAGAGTTATTTTCATTGAAAACTCTGGAAAAAAAAATCCACTGGCCAATAAAATTCTGCAATCTTTAATGGAAATTAAGAGTCAAATACCATCTCAAGTAGCTCCATTTTGCTCTGCCATTTCTCCTGTTCTCACATCTCCAATTCCAAAATTAGTCTAAATTACAGTATATTCTAATAAGCTATAAGCATTATTATTACCATTAATAATTTGATAGCGATTAACATTTAGTGATTATTTTGTTTCTGATGCAGTAGTAAGAACTTTTTTGTACTAACAATTTTTAATGCACTATTTGTTTTAATTTTCATGACATCTCCCTGTGCAGATACTGTCATCACCCATCTTTTAATAGATAAAAATCAGTGTCAGAGGAAGAGAAAGAACTAGAGTCCATGTCTGATCCCTTTATTACTAGGCTGCATGTACTGACCACCATTTTAAGAGTCAGAGAGCAGGAGAATCAGATCAAGCATTTGCATTGGTTACTTAAGGAATCTTAAGGTTAAGTGTGGGGTAAAGTGGGAAGAGTGAAGTGATATTCCTATGATACTGCTTTGGAGGGAAGGCTTTATATTCATTTTCAATTTTCAAGCTTAACACCACATATCTCTGGGTTTGGGCTTATACTCAGGCAACATTTCTGAAAGTCAACCTTGCTAGAGAAATGAGTCCTACTGTTGAAGAATTCCTTCTTTCCTTCCTTCGTGCATGCCTTCATTTTTCACAGCTCTAGCTGGTTTTACAGTTAGAAACTGATGGAACCCCAGGTCGAGAGGAGACAGAGTCATACAATTCTCTTTCACCCACTCCCTCTGTGTCCTCGTGTCGCATAAATGCATAGTTCTGTAAGCCACAGTCCAGTATTAGTCTAGAGAATGAAACAGTGTCTTTTGTCATCTGCTTTAGATTTACCCAATATAACCGTTCGTTATAGAAGTTCTCTCACATCTGCCGCTAGTGCTTCCAGTTTATGTATTTTGAGTATCATTATGCTGTCACTTGAGTAACTACCACCATCACTTCAGTTGCTGCTGCTCTCAGTTTAAAGAGGGAGGAGAGGATAGTATACATGAAAGTATTAAGTATGATTGCCAGCAGTAGTTTAAAATGGTGCTAAATAATAGAAAAACCTCATCATTAATCCCTCTACCTAGTCTCTTTGGGCTTGGCTTTTTGGAGCACCTGCTAAAGAAAGATTTTTAGGTGTGGGGGAAAAGGAGGGTTGTTAGTAGGGATGGAAAATGTGGAGGACTTGCCAAGGGGAAGCAGGGGAAGAGACGTCAGTGTATTCCGGGAAGTTGTAACCTGCACTATTTATTAATTTAAAATATGCACACAAATACCCAGGCTCTCATTCCACTGGAAGCAGAAGCAAAATCTGGAACAAGAGAGTCATGACTTCAGGAACAATGGGGAAGAATGGAAATGCAAGCAGAGGGAGGGGACAGTCTTATACAAATGAGAGAAGAAAAAATAAGAGGAAGGACAGAGGAGTTGCAGGTACAATAGCAGTTAGAAGTGAGTTGAGTCCAAACTGTGGATCCACTTGCCAAAGCACAGATACAAAAGCATGGCCATGGACTCCAAGAACTCCCAGTGCAGAACGATTTCTATTGCTACAAACAACAAAAGAATCATGAAAACAGAAATGTACTCATTTCTGTAGATTGAGAATTTACAAATAAATTGTAAATAAATCTGCATTTCCAAATAAAATAACCACAAAACCTTTTAAAGTGCCCCTTAAGAGTTAATTTGATTCTTCTCCCTGGGATAAACCAAAGAATCCAAGTGTCACTATGTCGAAAGATGACAAAACAGATGTCAAATAACCTTTATTTTGCAACAACCACCTTCTATGAATCTGACATCTAGTTATCCCACTTAACATCATGTATAAAACTCAAAAAATTATGTAGCCAAAGAATGGAATATTAATTCACGACAGCACATGGTGAAGAGCAGATGAGAACAAAACACCACAAAAGTATATAAATTGACCAAATGAGACTGCATATGTAACCATCTTCTATGACAACAGACACTTATTGACTGACAATTTACATCTGGTTTGCTCCCCGATTCTGCAAATCACAAAAATGGGTTGCTGTGGCAACTGTCATGTGTTATTTAGCTTGCTGGAAGGAAAAAAACAAAACAAAACAAAAACCTCAAAGTACCTTTTAAGACACAAATACAGCATGCCTTTTTATTGTTCCTCCCGCCCCAGGGGAACAAATCTCCTGACAGTAGATTTACTTTTGCATAGCTTTAAAAATGGGCTTGCTTTCTGTCATTTGCATTTTCTATCATGTATACTACCAATTTATGCAAGTAGGAAAGAAAAAAGAATCCACAGAAATATAAAGGAGATGGATACAGATTGCCTGAGTCACATGAATGTGATAGGGCCGTTGTCATATATAGCATCCCCACTTTTGTCATCAGCAGCTCTTTTAGCCAGTTTAACTCCACCAATGTATGTATTGAATTCACGCATGATACGCCGAGGAATACACCAAGAGCTCAATTCTTAAAGCATCAGCAAGGGCAAGCTTATTTTTCTGAACCGAAAATAAGAGCAAGGTGCAAAGAAAAGATCATTAATTTTCATGGAAGCACATTCTTAATCTCACAGTAACATATAACATAGTCTGTTCACAAAGATGCTATGTGGGACCTTGGAACACATCAGGTTTCCAACATCTGTGCACAATGGAGCAAGCAAATTAACACCTCCACGCTGAATAAAACAGGAAGAAGAATGCTCATCCCCTCATTACTTCTCCACTGGGACCTAAGGGAGTGAAGGCAAATATGTAGAACATTTAAGGCCCTGAAAACAGAACAATAAAAGCTCCAGTCATTGTTCTCCTTATTGAATGGCCAGTTAGATAACTTTTCAACCTCCCCAGATACTGCTCTGATGTGGGCAGTTCAACTCTGAAAGAGCTCAGTTATCAGCTCTTGAAACAATAGTATTAAGTCTCTTCTCTCTGGAACTTTGGGGACTTTGAACAAGCCAAGCAAAATGGTCCACTTGAAGAAAGAACAGATAGGTCCTCCATCATCATCACAAATGCCATATGAAAACCCTCCCAAGTTTCTTACCACCCTAGGCCTGACTAAAGGATTGTTTTGTGGCAGAAAGTCAAACAGGGCAAAGATTGGGGAGATACGGCTGCTAAAATATACTAGGGATTTTATAATATAAATAACTATAAGGTAACAGGAACTGAAGCCTCAGTGTGTGAAAATACTATCTATGCAGTATGCAGATAAAAGTGCCCTTTATAGATCTTAGAGGGAAAATACCTGACTGTATGCTGTCTTTCTTAGTCTGCTGCTCCATTTAATCATACTAAGAAATAGAATGAACACACAAATAGATTTTTTTTTCCCACTTTTCCTTGGGCAACAATAGAGAACAATCAATTTAAAAATAATTGGAGAAATTTGTGTTTTGTTCAGAAGAGAAAAGGAAAACATTCATTCAATAGTACCACATAGAATCATTTGCTTAATAGCATTTCTAATATGTTATGCATTTATTCAATCTACTTCTTACTATATTAAAATGCAAAAACAATTACTCTGAATGTAAATCCTAGAAAACAATCAAAGTTTCTATTAAATCAGGAAAGAGACAGTTAAGCTGCAATGTGATTTGCCGATGCTCATGAATAGACAATACTTAGAGTTTCTCTCACTCAAAAGTGAAAGAGAGGCTGGTGGACATTCAGAGATTCCCTCCACCCTCTCTCCCTCCTGTTTTCCTTCCTCCTTTCTCTATTCTTTCCTACCCTCCCTCCATCTCTTCCTTCCTTTCTTCTTGGACACAGAATAAGGAGAGTTTTTATTTAAAGTCTAATACTAGAAATTATGTAGGCATGTAAAATCACCTCACATTGTAGTCCAGTCCTCCAGCAGGGCGAAGATTCCTGACAGCATTCAGTTATAAATAGTTTACACTCAACTGGTCAGTCACAGGGGAATATGGGCAGTTTCAGCCCTCTGGATCACACACAAAAAGTCTTGGTTTGTTCCTTTGCACATTTACATTAAGCCCATTTCTATTCATCAAAAAACTCAAAAGCATGTTCAAGAAGAGGCGACCGAACACGAAGCAATGAATAAAAAAGATTCTGCACATGCACAATAAGCATATTTGTATCTCACTATGTCCAAAAGGAATTTTTTTTTAATTCACATGCTTTAATTGTGGTGCTCCTGAAGTTATAATCTCCAATAGGAGATTCAATAAATGTTTTTCATGCTCATATTAAATGTCGAAGCCATAGATTTATTATTTCAGATATAGTGAGCAGTATTGTTGGATAATAATGAACCCCCAAAGATTTCTTTGCTCAACTGTCCATTTCAAAGCTCTGGGTCATCCTATATATTTCCAACTCTGCTAATAATATTAGAGAATCTAGTATACAGAACTTCAATTTCCAAGTAAATTTTACTCATTTCATATGTGCTTCATGAATTCTGAGTGCTTCTGCTGAAACTTAGTGCCAACAATATTTGCCCAAACCTGACTCAGAACAGCTATTGTTTTGGTTTGCATTAACTCTTTTCTTTTTTTTTTTTTAATTTTTATTTATTTATGATAGTCACACAGAGAGAGAGAGAGGCAGAGACATAGGCAGAGGGAGAAGCAGACTCCATGCACCGGGATCCCGACGTGGGATTCGATCCCAGGTCTCCAGGATCACGCCCCAGGCCAAAGGCAGGTGCTAAACCACTGTGCCACCCGGGGTTCCCACATTAACCCTTTTCTATAACAGAGTATATATGAATTTTATTACAGCAAGGGTGTTTTCTTATGCCCTAAAGAACTCAGGGGAACAGCATCTTCTGTAAGTATCATTTTCCAGCACAGATTCTGTATTCCAACTAGGCTTCATTAAAGACACAAACTTGAGGCTGTTGAAATAATCACTACTTTTCTACTTGATCACTATCAACTAGCGACCAACAAGGTCTGGCCTCCACCCACAACAAACCAAAAAGTCTGTCAGTCTTGAGAAAAGTCGTCCAAATTGGTTTGGTGTGGTGGGAGGCAAGCAATAAACCAAAAGTAAATAAGTCCTTTCTGAAAGTCTTAGAGGCTATGAAAGGAAAATGAAACAGAGATAGTGACTCAAAGCAGAACTTTTAGATAAGGTGGTATATAATAAGGTATCAGTTGTAAAGAAGGTATAGCAGCATATGCCAGCAGGATTGTTTTTGGGAATCAAATAAGGACGTAAGTGGAAATTGAACCAAATGTCTGCAACGTAGCAGAATTTTGATTGAATTATGATTGCCATTACTTTTATTGTTTTTGTTTGCTGATATTGTTATATGATAGAAATAAGAAATTAACAGAAATGACAAGGACCTTCAAGAATTTTTAGGATCAGGACCGTAGTAAAATATGAAAAGATAAAGAAATCATCAATAACCCTATCTGTCCATGGATATTGAATTAAATCCACACTAGGGAAAATTATATGTTTTTTCTAATCTATGTTTCTCTAATTAATGGGAATCAGTCATTAAAGAAAATCAAACTAAAATTTTTCAACTCCATATTCTTCATTATCCTGAAACAGTTTAATTCTTCTATGTTAAGGAGAGCTTTTATTCACTAAAACAAAACTACCTTCCAAGAAAATCTATACAACACCAGGAATAATCATAAAGATATAACTTACTAACCAGCAACCTGAATTACAACAAGCAGAAATCAGAAAAAAAAATTTATTCTATTTGCAATTTAAATCTTGAACTCCAAACCACAGTAGTTTGATCTAAACTTTATTACATGGTTGTATGTGAAGAAAATATGTAAAATATGAACATAATATAAAACAGTAAGTAAAAAATACATGCAACTCTTAAGCTTCAGAGAAAGTTTCTCATAGTATAAATCAATGTTGACTAATTCTTCATTGAGCAATATGAACTATTCCTGCAATAGAAATTAATGGTAAATTAACTTTATTTCACAAAGTAATTTCAGTTGGACACATGAGAATAGTAAATCTAGGTGAATGTCCCAGATCAAATTTAAAGGATTCTAGATTTTGAATCAAGTAATAGAGTGAAGGGAAAATGTCTTTTCATAACTGCAATCCAGTAATCAAAAAAAAAATATTAAATCCTACCCTGTGAAGATATTATAACATATTGTAAAACCATTTGCTTTTCTTCGCCTAAAAGGATAGTTTGAAACATATTCTTAAATTTCTATAGAGAGTTTATCACTGAGAAATTCTTTCAAACAGATATTTTCCACCTAGTTTTCATCTAATCCACATATGAGTTGAATTCCAGGCTTTTAAGTGTAAAGTGGATGCAAATTTTCATTATTATGAAAGTACTCTCTCTTCCCATTAAGATCTAGAATTCTATTTTCATAACTGATTCTCTAGCCATGTGCAACCTACCCGTCCCCCAACAAAAAAAGATGCTGAAGTTGGCATATTACCCAAGCTCTTCAAGAGATGGCTGTTGTAAAAGAAGTATGTTAGTGAGGACCTATATATAGCCCATTAACACAAAATTAAAATTTGGTAGGCACCACAAATTGTACTACTCTCTATTTCAAAGAAATAGCCATTTTGCCTTTTTTACTTCCTCATTTAACTTTAGTCTTTTCTATTCATTACCTAAAGTCAATACATATTTCTTTTGTTATGTCACTATTTTTAGGGATCTCGCATTCCCTCAAATGTTCATTACTCAGAGGTAGTCTAATCCTTAAAGAGTATAGTGTTCAAATATCCCTGGAAACTTATAAAGCCCATTATGAGCAGGTATAATATGAATTAATTTGATCCTGTTTGTCAATAATAATTTCTAATGAACTCAAGGTAGTCTTAGGCAACTAAATCTCACAAGGTTGTCACCCTGAGGCAGGCCTACATAATGAACCCTGTGTAAACAGCTGTTGTGATATTCCTGTAAAGTTAAGTGGCTGTAAAGTAGGTGTCTCCAGAAGGAAACACAGCTTTAACTTGCATGTAGTACCTTTTATTTCCACACATGAAACATAAAATAAAGCTTCACTGACCCTCTACACATCCAAGAACTAACTCTGTCTGCCCTTTCAGACTTCTTCAAAGTACCACCAGGTCATCTCCCATTGATCATTTGTCAACACAAGCATTAGAGATAGAGTCCAGGACTGGATTAATAATGAGTGTCTTCTCACTGGAAGATGCAAACATGCACAAAGACGTGTAAACTGCCTCTTTTCCTTGATGGTTACTTTCGAGACTCAACACCATAATCCAGGAGGATTTTTTCAAGCTTTCAGTGTAGTTTTTGTTGTCCTTCTGTTTTAAAATCTTACAGCTCTGGACACAAATATGGCCCCATTGTTTTAAGCAATGTGTCAGGAGTCTTAGGGAGAAGTCATATAGCATGAAGGAAGTCTGGCACTTTCCAAATGAAAATAAATAGTTCCTTGCTCATTATTAAGGAACTAATGACATAGACTATATCAGTATTATCAGTTCTAAGTTACAGTAACAGAAAAGCATCATCTATCACTGAACTTATGGCAGCCACGTGCTGACCCATGACACACTCGAAATGTGGTGCTATGATTTATTCTCTTGTTCACTGCATTTGAAGAAATTTTTCAATCACAGGAGCTCATTTTATTTTACTTCCTTTCAAAATTTATTTTCATAATCCTTAGTAAAAATATAAAACACACTGATATTTATGCTGTTATGTTTAGTAGCAAAGAAAAACAACATTTTATCATATGCAGAACAGAAACTGAACTCCCCAGAGACTCTCTGCTCTCAGTTCTTGTCAGAGGAACATGCTTTACTGGAATGTAATTTTGAGTTTTCTCTAATAATACTACAACTAAAATATTCTTCATTCTCTATCTGTAGTACATCATAAGATTTTTGTCCAGAAGCTTTCTTATCTTCTTTACAATGACTTTCTGTTCTGCCAAACTGAGCTAATCAAGGAGTACAGATGTGATGAAAACCTTTTTTGGCTACCATCCTTCTGTAACAAATCTATGCTTAAGAAGTCATCCTTTCTGAGAGTGGTATAAAGGCATTTACTTGCAGCAACAATATAGAACAAACTATTTTTCTTTCTTTCTTTCTTTCTTTCTTTCTTTCTTTCTTTCTTTCTTTCTTTCTTTCTTTCTTTCTTTCTTTCTTTTTTTTTTTGAGGGGTGGGAGGAACACACACATGCCTATTATGTGCTCTCATATATAAGACCTAGGGAAGGCAATGTAAGATCAGAAACACAAGGCAGCACGCATGTACCTAGTCCATGTAATCAACTGAAGCTGGAATCACTGTTTTTTGTTTTGTTTTGTTTTGTTTTTTTAACTACGCCAGGAAGATAGATAGTCGTCAGGTGACTCAGAGAATGGAGACTTCAAAGACTCAGGTTAGGGTATTTGGCTGTCTTCCAATGAAGAAGAAAATGATTTAAAAATCGCTTGAATTATCTGCATAATTACCCCAAACACTTTCATCTGAAACGTAGAATAATTGATAGCAGGTCTCCATCAGACATGCATTTCCAAACTACTGTACTGCAATACTGTGAGTATTTCTTGTCATTCAGTCAGGGGATTGCTAGGGAAGCTATCTCCAAAGGTAGGTGGAAATGCCTCTGAAGATAAAAAGATGGCATCATATAGAAATAAATTATCCCCCTGCCTTAGCTTCCCAAATAAACTGGAACTGAACAATAAGAATGAGCTCTTTGAAATCAAAAGTATCAAGGAAAAAATGAAAGCATATATACAAAGACTTTCCTCTTCACCCACGTGAAATTTTTAAATATAAATTCATGCCTAGTGAAATCAATTATCCTTAACATCTACTGATAGGAATAAAAATTGGAACAAAATGGGAAATTTTAGTATGAGAGTTTAGTCAATCACATTGAAGATTTTTTGAACAGAAGGGATCTTCATATAAACATGTATATGCATGCACACATTTTATCAAGACAGTAATTATTTTGCCCATAAAAATACATAAATTGTTTCTGAGATACAAGTAAAAAATAGTCTCCAAAATCTCTATAAATTTGTAAATGTCCTAAGAATCCTTTCATAGACTACTTCTCACCCTAGTAAAATTGGTTCCCTTTGTGTATGCCATGGTTTGACACACATGTAAAATGTAAACAAACATAATGAAAACCTGAAAGTATAATGAAATGTCTATGTAAATTTATCTGTCCTTAAGATTATTTTTGCATAAAGGAAAATACTGGAAGAGCTTTGAGCTTATTTATTTAAGAGTATTACAAAACTTATGTAATTATAGCACTTAGGGGGCATCTTTCTTTAGAAATGAAGTCACTACAGATCACAAGGTCTTCTCTCAATTCTTGGGTCTGCATGCTTTCAGCACCCTGCTGCCAAAGTACCGTCAATCACCCAAATAGAGATCTATAGTTCAATTATGACCTGAAGCAAGATTTCCATTACCCTGTTTCCCAAATTGGAAAATAAGATGATTATACTACAGTCTAACATTAGTGAATGTTAAGGATAATGCATAAGTGAGTGCTTTTCCCCAAAGACGCCTACAACTTGGGGCTAAACAAATGCTAAATAACAAGGGAATAATAAAAAAGGATTTTAAAAAGTGATTTAGGCAACCAAACTCCACTGGCTCTCACAAAATATTGAATGAAGTACTGTTATGTTTTACTATACAGTTCCTCAATACATGAAGTGATTCTCATAGACGTCAAGCATAAAGAGACGAGTTCTGGTTTAGAAATATCATTTGTTTTGCTAATCATGTACAAAAATCAACTTCACATATAATGCTATTAATGAAGTGCTCAGTTGAGCAAAAACTATAATTAAAAATAAATACAAATCAGAATTCTTTTCATAATGAGAAATGACAGTATCATGATAAGCTGGTAATTTGTGAATATACCGAAATCACTACACCAATATGAAACAGTTCTGAGACTCGGATTTCATTCCTCACCTTTTAAACAAAATTATAAGGAAGGAATTTCTGCACTGAAAATTATCCTACTTGATTGTCGCTATGCTCTAACTAGCTTCCACAAATCTCATGTTTTGGGGGTGCTGCATTTGGAATTGTTTTTTTTTTTTTTTAAGAAAACTATATGACCCTGCTTTACTTTATTCCTATGGATCTCCCCACATAGCACAAGCCTCAAATCTGAAAACAGTAGAAGAAAAAAAGATAAAAGTCCAAGACTCCCTCAAAATCTGCCTAACAGCATATTTTAGGATTTGGGAGAAAAAAAAGAATTGTGCTATTTAAGTTACTCTTGGTTTCTCTAAAAGAAATTCATTGCAAGCTTAATTTCATAAGGGATGGAAATAGTACATGATTTCAGATCTGCAGGAATGTTCTCTGTGTTCAAATATAAGGTCTTGAACATGACAGGGACACAAAATAATATCAAATCTACTCTCTTCTTTCTTTCTCTGTACCTATAGCTATTCCTATCATAAGGGCAGAGACTCTAAGCCAGTTTGAGAATCTCAAAATATCTGATGTGAGAATCTGAAAATGCCAGAATCTAAGGAAATTAATCTCAAATGATGGTATCCATGAACTGTATGGGTATCCATTACATTTCAGCACATAAATTCAGTACAATAACAAAAATAATTTTGCTCTAAGTCCAACATGCTTCTGTATAATGGCAAGTGTATAGGAAATCTCTATGGGATTCATAGAATATTAATAATCAATTTGTACACAATAGTGAAAATTTTATTCGAACCCCACATTTTGCAAAGAACTAAGAGAATGGCACAGCAAAACTCTGACCCAGAAAACAGGTTTTCTTATTCTACAACACTTAGCTGCCTTTGAAATTTCATTTGCATAAAACTTTTTTTTTAACCAGATAAGGAGAAACAAATAAGAAAAACCAGGTACCCATCTAGTTGAAGGAAACACCTTTCTGAAAAGCTAAGATGATGGTTGCTATGTTAATAAACACTTGAGAGAAAGTAGAGTTTACTAGCATTAAAAGATAAACTGAAGAGTATTAAAATTTCAAGTTCATTTGAGTGAAAATCCATTCCAGTAGGGCAGCACCAAACTGGAAGCACCTCCACTGACAGGCAGTTGAAGAGAGACTTATAGAGACAATGTGGGAGCAAAGAAAGAGAATTATTGATTAACTCTAGTTTAAAGTCGCCTTGGCTGGTTCTCGTAGGTTTCTATTTCATAATCTTGAGGCATTTGCAGGCTTAGATTCTGGTTTGCTTACAAGGGCCTCTGGTTATGGGCCACTTCAGTCTAACTGTCTCCTTGTTTAATTAATTTAACAAGACTGGGCTTCAGAGGCAAAATGAAGGGATCTGAATATACATCTGAGAGGGTGTGAACTGGCAAGTCATTTAACCTTTTTGGCCTTATATAGAGAGTAAGGATAATAATAGTGTCTACAAAAAGAGCGGACATGAGGCTTACCTTTGAGAATACATGTAAGGTATGAGACCAGTGGCACAGGACATGTTTGGCATTGATGTATTATTATTATTAACTGCTACTACTATACCCACCATCTTCCTGAGCATTTCCCTTTTCTCTGCCCATTCCTTAGGCAGCTAATATTGACCATGAGGGCTGAGTGCTATCACATCACACTTGGGGATTCTTCCCACCTCGCAAGCCAATTTGGATTCGGCGAGAGCCAAGGGAAATAAACCTAACTGTGGCAGGCCTATAGACTGAGATGACAGTGGGGGAATTTGCACTAGAAATAATGACTAAAGTCTCCAAATTTTCAATAATACTTTAGAATAAACCACCTTTGCATGAGTCATTTCATCTCTGAGGGCCTCTACCACTTTATTTCTAAGAGAAGATGGATGGTTCAGAAAGTGAGATCTTTGGAGCCCTTTTAGGATCAGATACTCTGGGCAGGAAAGCCAAGCTGGGTACCATCTAGATCTTTCCAGATGTCTGCCTTCCCACACTCTCTACCACCACCCTACCTCCTGTGCTAACCAGAATAGATCTTCTTTCCTATGTTTGATTTAATGTAAATACAGGTAAGACTTTATGTGAACAAAGGGTTTTATGTTCAAACTTAGGTTGAGAACAAATGGATCTCTATAACCATTTCCACCTAAGAATTTACAACACCAAAAATAATGCTGATTTTATATGATACCAAATATATCCAGGTGGCTGAAACTTCAATAGTATCAAAAATCCTTCTCTCTCAGGGTGCCTGGGTGGCTCAGTCGATTAAGCATCTGCCTCCAGCTCAGGTCATGACCTTGGGGCTCTGGGATTGAACCCCACATCAGGCTCCTTGCTCATCAGGGAGTCTGCTTCTTCCTCTCTCTCTCTGTCTCTGTCTCTGTCTCTGTCTCTCTCTCTCTCCCACTGCCCCTTCCCCAGCTTGTGCTTGCTCTCTATCTCAAATAAATAAACGTAAAAAAAAAAATCCCTATCTTCCAATTTAGCAAATAATCATAATGGTTATATTGTATATATGTCAATATTAATATTTACTGACAACTCATTTTTTTAATATTTTATTTATTCATGAGACACACACACACACAGCAAGAGAGAGAGAGAGAGAGAGAGAGTGAGAGAGAGAGAGAGGCAGAGACACAGGCAGAGGGAGAAACAGGCTCCATGTAGGGAGCCCAACATGGGACTGGATCCCTGGTCTCCAGGATCATGCTCTGGACTGAAGGTGGCGCTAAACTGCTGAGACACCTGGGCTGCCCAGACAACTCATTTTTCAATCAAGGGAACTAATCCAGGCAATTTACTTACCCAGTGCTTAGTATGCCTTAATTTGATGACTAAGGTAACTCTCTTCATTTACTACTGTGTAGATATAAACATGAAACAAAATAGCAATAACTCCAGGAAATTAATCTGACAGTGTTTCAAAACCTCATGACTAGAATGCACTGACCCTAACATGTTAATGACATAGGCCTAGGGTGCTGAATATAAACTTGTGATCAATTACATACAAAGGTTAAAACTGAGTAAGTCAGTTTACCCACAACTATTTTTTAGACATCTTTCTAAAAACCACTCATGTTCACAGAGATGTATATATCTTTTAGAAATGGAAGGAACCTTAACTGTCATATAACCAATTCCTAAATTTTAATAATCTATAACTTGAAGTACAGGAAAGTAAGATGTCCTGTCCACAATTACAAGATCATCTAGTAACTTGACCCATGTTTCATATCCAAAGCAAATTTTCTTCCCCTATATCGATTTTTTATTAACAGATGAATACTATAACGTTCACTAGACTATTCGAGATAGTTACCATTAACTACTCCCTGAAGGTTGATCTACAAATTCAAACAATTAATTAGTTTTGAAAAACTGGAAAATAAATATTTCTCAAGGAGAAATGAATACTCTTTCACAGAAATGCATATAGTATAATTCAACACCACCTTTGGGATATGGAACCTTCAATCAGGATCAAAGAAAGATTAAGTCTTACAACAGAGGAATATAAAGTCACATAATGGGAAAATAGAATTTAAGTTCCTTACACAAATGAACTTAGCTAGTAATTTGCTATAGAAGAAAAGGAAAAACTGGGCATTAATGTAGCCATGGCAACTTCCTATCTTCACCAATTTTTTAACTTAAATATCCAAATGTTTCTCTTCTCCTGATTCTATAGTCTTTATAATACACATAATAAGATACAGGAAAGAAGGCACACTTTGTTCTGAAGCTTTAACATTGTAAAAATTCATCTGAAAGACAGTGGATTTTAAATCTTCTTCCCCACCATGTTTCCTCAGTATAATTTTTTTAAATTTGTTTTAAAGATTTTATTTATTTATTCATGAGACACACACAGGCAGAGACATAGGCAGAGGGAGAAGCAGGCTCCCTGCAGGGAACCCCACGTGAGACTCCATCCTGGGTCTCCAGGATCATGCCCTGGGCTGAAGGCAGGGCTAAACCGCTGAGCCATCCAGGCTGCCCTCCCCAGTATACTTTAGTTGTTGTTGTTTTTTCTTTTTTTTTTAATCAGCATCATAACAGAACACAGAACATCCAGGCTGCTTCTGTTAGATGGCCAGAACTAAGCATCCCCTCTTTGGTACATCCACGGAGAACTGCATAAACTTTTATCATGTCAAGTCTGTTGTACAGCACTATGCATACCCTCGATAACTGCAAACTTGGTGAGTAGATATTGCCTCTGATGTACTGCTGACTCTCCAGCAGCTACAACAGTGCCTCCCAAAAAGTAGTTGTTCAATAATGCTTCTTAAGTGATAAAATACAGATGAAGCTAAGGAAAAAAGAATTTTTTGATTTAGGAAAAGGAAGCTTTTGCCCTAAAAGTTTCCACATATAATTATGTCTAGAAACAGTTTCTCTTTCTATTTAGATTGAAGAAGCCTCAAGTTATAATGAGTATCCGAAGGTATTAAAAATATTGTAAGATTTGAGAAGTCCTAACATTTCTTTCTCTCAATATCCTAAACTGTTAAGTTTCATGTTGTTGGCCAGAATAATTATACATGTGTTATACATACAATTTGAAACATAAAATGTTTTAGGACTTTGACTCTTTGTTAGGTAAAATCTACATGGAGAAGCCAATAAGAAAAATGAAAGATACTGTGAAAAAAAATTTAAAAACACAAAGCACTATGTTGAATTAAATTCCACAACTTAAAATGCCTTAAAAAAAAATTTTTAGGGACACCTGGGTGGCTCAGCAGTTGAGCATCTGCCTTCGGCCCAGGGTGTTATCCTGGAGTCCTGGGATCGAGTCCCATGTCATGCTCCCTGCATGGAGCCTGCTTATCTCTCTGCCTATGTCTCTGCCTTTCTCTCTGTGTGTCTGTCATGAATAAATAAATAAAATCTTTATTTTTATTTTTTTTTTTTAAATCTTTAAAAAAAATTTTTTTAAAGGTCTTCTGAACCAACTCCCCCTCCACACACACACAAAAGCCTTAACTGTCAAGTTTTATTCTGTCAATGAAAAATAATCTTTAATCTGTAAATTTTTAGAAATCTTATGAGATTAGAAATGAAAGCACAGTGACTGATACGGTAGGCCCTCAGCAAACATTTAGGGAAAGACAGATGGAAGAATAAATGAAAGTAGATAAATGATAAGTTCTAATGAGGGCTGATGTTGAACTTGTAGGACTCATTCATTCAAGTCATTTAAAGTCATTCAAGTCATTTAAAAGAGCCTTTCTATAATACATTTCCCTGAGATGTCAGTTTTCATTCCTGGTGTCATTAACGTTATCTTCTGAACTCTTACAATATTCAATTATAGTTTATTTTGCTTTAATATATAATAAAAGTTCAGTCGCCTTTAAGACTAAAAGAATGTACAAAAATGACCTTCTAAAATAGTTTTACATTTAAAAAGCAACTGAAAAGAAAATAGTTAATTATGAGCTTGTTCTTAGCTCCCATGAATAGGACCATATACATGAATGTCCACCCTAAAAAGAGGAGAATAAGTTATTGACAATGCATACACTGTCAAGAGTATATACTGTAACAAGAGTTTGTATGGCTTATCTATTATTTCATCTCATCTCTGCATATGTAGAGATATGCAGTGTGGATAATTAGAAAGAGATGCCAAGCCTAAACACAAAACTTGGGTTCTATTGTTACCCATCATTTATTAGCTGTGTGATCTCTGGCTGATGGATCTCAATACTCTTATAATAAAAAAAAAAAAAAAAGGGAATTTAAGTTATCTTCCAGCTAACCCCACAAGGTCATTATTAACATAAAATAAACAATGAATAAGAAAAGGCTTTAAAAACCATAAAGCATTAAGATATAAGATATTATTACTGCCTTACTATCCTGAAAACAATCTATGCCAAAGAGTCCATTAGTGAAAGTACCATAATCATTTCCAAAGATATGAGAAAAAAATCAATATTACAATGAAGAAAGGCAAAATTTCCACATCTCCATTGTGCTTCTCATACTGACAGTTTCTTCCTACAGATCTGGAGAAATAAAATTTGACTTGCTCACTACTATAACAACTCTCCTTATTTTCAAAAGCTTCCAGAACAAATCTAGTTCAAATGTGGTTGTTTCTGGCATATGGCTATATAAATAATGAAATGAGCTCAGAAAAGAGTTTCTAATTAAACAAAGATATAATTTAAGAAAAGAGAAGAAGAATTTCAAACTGAAAAGTGGCATTATTAGGTTAATGTCCCCCAAAATAAGTTTTCATCTTAAATATTTCTAATCCTGTAGGTAACATATGGATATAGGCCTCCCTTTGCTCTACCGGAGAAAGTCGATTTAACTGATTAATTGGCAGAAGTTATGTTTTCTTAGTTTTCAACTGACTGATTTATGGGAACATGCAGAAAAATATTTTGTACTTTGTACTTTAGGCTTTTTCTCCATTTTGGAAGAAAGAGGAAGTAGATTTCTATTTTAGTTGTATTCAGGTATCCTTCCTATGCACTCCCATATCAGCTATACAGTAAATTGTAACCATCTGTTTACTTGTGCTTCTCCCTCCAGACTAAAAACTTAAGGAGGGATGAGAACATGTCCAGGTTATTTTTTATTCTCATGCTATTAACACAGTAACTGGAACACAGAAGGTACTCATTAAATGTTGACTGAATAAATTAAGGAATAAACTGCAGATATAATATTAGACTGACTTTTCTTTAATGCCTAATGTTCCTTTGGATTATACTCAAATTTAGTCTTTGGATTTTAGTAATATAGGCAACATGCATTCTGTGTAATAGATTTATGCAAGTTAAGCAGCTGAATATTGAAATTAGTAAATTAAACAGATTGAATTGCTTAAATTATATGTAGAGAAGATGAATATATACATTTATTAATATAACTCAGTTATCCTTTCATTCAAAACATTTCTGGAGAATTTACTACATTCTAATTACCGTGCCCAGGAGCTGAGAATGGAAAGGCAGACAGGCCTCCAGATCTCAAGGAGATGAATACTGGTTGAGGCAGAGAATCAAGTAAATATTCTGACAGAGATGTGTGCTAGGACCATGGGATCACTGTGGATGGCAGGGAGGTACAGCCAGAGGGGAGGGGTTATACAGAAGGCTTCACAGAGAGGTGATGCATGAACTAAGGTTTGACAAAAACAGAGTTAGCTTACGACAAAGAAACAGGAATTCTAGACAGGGAGAAGATGAGGTGCCCAGAGCCCTGCTGACAGAGTGAAGGCTGTCTGCAGAACTGCAGAAGATGAGGAGAAACAAAGAGAAAGAGAAGAGAGACCACAGATTGTGGAGGGTCCTATGAGCCAAATTTAACAGGAATCTTCAGTGAAGAAGGAGCTGTAGGAGATTCTCTTCTAAAGGGACTCAGTCTACTTACAAGAGATTAGGAATAATAGCTAGAAGGTCCGGTTTAAAACAAAACAACAAAAAAGGACTCAATCATAAAAAAATAATGGCATCTTACCATTTGCAAACAACATTGATAGACCTAGAAGGTATTATGTTAAGTGAAGTAAGTTACAAAGAAAAAAAGACAAATACCATATGAATATAAAAAGTAAAACAAATGAACAACAAAACAACACACAAATAGACTCATAGATACAGAGAATGCACTGGTGGATGCCAGAGGGGAGATGGGTGAAATAAGTGAAAGAGAGTAAGAGGTATGAACTTCCAGTTATAAAATAAATAAGTCACAGAGATGAAAAAGTACAGCATAAGGAATATTATCAGTAATATAATAACTGAGTACGGCAGTAGATGATAACTACACTTACTGCAGTGAGCATCTTGTTATGTATAGAACTGTTGAATCACAATGTTATATGTAAATGAATATAATATTGTATGTCAACTATACATCAATTAAAATAAAAAATTTTAATTAAAAAGTGGAATTTTCCACTAAGGAGGGCACTTGATGGGATGAACACTGAATGTTATACTATATGTTGGCAAATCGAACTTCAATTAAAAAAAATAACAAAAAAGTGGAATTTTCGATCAGCAAACAGATGAACTGATGAAAAAAGAAAAGCAAAAACACTTTTAATTCAAGATAACTTAATATGTTATCTGAACTTCATGATCCAGTTTTTAGATAAAATAATGTCTCAGGGAACCTGGTTGGCTCAGTCAGTAGAGCATGTGACACTTGATCTTCAGGTTATGAGTTTGAGTGTAGAGATTACTTCAAAATAAAATCTTAAAAAAAATCACATCTCTAAAAGGATAAGATGAAAATAATTAGGTGTGACTTTGAAATGCAAATTTTTTATAATTTTGAAAAATAAATATTTTACTTAAAAAAATGCTTCTCTCTCACTGTAGAGACTACATCTTCAACTATATTTATCCCTGTCACTGAAGCACCTATCTTAGAACGAGTCTACAGTATTTGCAAAATGATCATTCAGCAGACCACTATTGCTGGTAGGCAAAAAGCCCCAGAATGAAGAGCCCAGGCATGCTCCAGCTGTCCTGTAGATTTGCAGGAAGAGCTCACCAGCAGTCCAACTGATGGAGTATTTATCTAAAAGTAGTATGGTATTTTAAAATACAGCACATATCAAAACTGCAACTTGGTTTTGGATTGCTTATTTTCATGTGATAAAGACATAAGTATCCATTTAAAAGAATGAATGTCTAAGTGCCTGTTTTACTGATGTAATAAAGTTACTTCTTAATTGTTAGTGACTAATGGAACATAAGTTATTTTCAGGGAAAAATAAAAGTCAAACATTAATCTGAATTTCAGTAAAGAATGACAACATACAGGCACATCTATGGCAAGTTAGACAATCTCTTCCAAACACTGGGAAATTCAAGTCACTTTACACAAAGGAGACTAGGGAAAGAAATATGAATGAAAAAGGGGAAATCCAGCTAAATACCACTACTTCTCGGTCATTTCATGAACATGAATTTGTTTCTAAATGTTGTGTCCTGGGGACCCGAGGAACCATAGGCTAATTCATCTGATTGTAACTGAACAGTATTATTTACTTATAACCATTTAATTTTTCTTCTCTAAGAGAAAAAAGCAAGCCACCATCACTGAAAGATTTTTCATCTTTTTCCCTAGAACTAATTGTCAAAGAGAATGACAAATATGATAAACAAAATTACCAAATGTGAACAAGTAAAGATTGGAAGTAACAAAAAAAAAAAAAATACTGGAAGCATATTCATTACGTTTGATATAACACCAGCCTTCTAAAGATTCAGTTTCTTAGCCTGTCCAATGTGTGGGCCAAGGAGTCATAACAAGGACAAAGTCATCAAAACATATTGAATTAATTGTAAACTCTAAACAATTATATGTAAGAAAATCACAATCAGTTAATGGATATTTAATTATGGTATTTTTTTCCTTTGGACTAATTCTTCTTCTCTTTTTTCTTTTATGTTCCATTTTATTATAGTCAGCATCATGCTGCTATTCCTGCAAGTATTGAACAAGCATGGGATTTGAATATTACACTCCTAAATAAATGAATTGCTCAATTTCCTGTGACCATCTATACATACTCCATCTTCAGAAAGTTTACCAATATTCTACCATAAAGGGGACAGTGATCTTTTTTCCAATATGCATGACATTTCTGGACAAGACAATTGTGACACGAGCACTTATTTCCATGAAGAAAAACTTTGCAGTTTTATGGCATTCATCATTTGACAAATGCAACTATTTTCCTTATCAAGCAACTCTTACTGAACTTCCTAGCAGTAACTGTGGAATCCTTAAGGACCCATTAAATTTCTGAAGAAGGAAGCTAAGATGAAGGACATGCCACTCCGAATTCATGTGCTACTTGGCCTAGCTATCACTACACTAGTACAAGCTGTAGATAAAAAAGCGGATTGCCCACAATTATGTACATGTGAAATCAGGCCTTGGTTTACACCCAGATCCATTTATATGGAAGCATCTACTGTGGATTGTAACGATTTAGGTCTTTTAAATTTCCCAGCCAGATTGCCTGCTGACACACAGATTCTGCTCCTACAGACTAACAATATTGCAAAAATTGAATACTCCATAGACTTTCCAGTAAACCTTACCGGCCTGGACTTATCTCAAAACAATTTATCTTCAGTCACCAATATTAATGTAAAAAAGATGCCTCAGCTTCTTTCTGTGTATTTAGAGGAAAACAAACTAACTGAGCTTCCTGAAAAATGTCTGTCTGGACTGAGCAACTTACAAGAACTCTATATTAATCACAATTTGCTTTCTACAATTTCCCCCGGAGCTTTTATTGGCCTACATAATCTTCTTCGACTTCATCTCAATTCAAATAGATTGCAGATGATCAACAGTAAGTGGTTTGACGCTCTTCCCAATCTGGAGATTCTGATGATTGGGGAAAATCCAATCATCAGAATCAAAGACATGAACTTTAAGCCGCTTATCAATCTTCGCAGTCTGGTTATAGCTGGTATAAACCTCACAGAAATACCAGATAATGCCTTGGTTGGACTTGAAAACTTAGAAAGCATCTCTTTTTACGACAACAGGCTTATTAGAGTGCCCCATGTTGCTCTCCAAAAAGCTATAAACCTCAAATTCTTGGATCTAAATAAAAATCCCATTAATAGAATACGGAGAGGTGATTTCAGCAATATGCTACACTTAAAAGAGTTGGGAATAAATAATATGCCTGAGCTGATTTCCATCGACAGTCTTGCTGTGGATAACCTGCCAGATCTAAGAAAAATAGAAGCTACAAACAACCCAAGGTTGTCTTACATTCACCCAAATGCATTTTTCAGACTACCCAAGCTGGAATCACTCATGCTGAACAGCAATGCCCTTAGTGCCCTGTACCATGGTACAATTGAGTCTCTGCCAAACCTCAAGGAGATCAGCATACATAGCAATCCCATCAGGTGTGATTGCGTCATCCGTTGGATTAATATGAACAAAACCAACATTCGATTTATGGAACCAGACTCACTATTTTGCGTGGACCCACCTGAATTTCAAGGCCAAAATGTTCGGCAGGTGCATTTCAGGGAAATGATGGAAATCTGTCTCCCCCTAATAGCTCCTGAGAGCTTTCCTTCTAATCTGGATTTAGAAGCTGGGAGCTATGTTTCCTTGCATTGTAGAGCTACTGCAGAGCCACAGCCTGAAATCTACTGGATAACACCTTCTGGCCAAAAACTCTTACCTAATACTCTGAAAGACAAGTTCTATGTACATTCTGAAGGCACACTAGATATAAATGACATAACCCCATCAGAAGGGGGCCTATATACTTGCATAGCAACTAACCTGGTTGGTGCTGACTTGAAGTCTGTTATGATCAAAGTGGATGGTTCTTTTCCCCAGGATAACAATGAATCCTTAAATATTAAAATAAAAGATGTTCAGGCCAATTCAGTTCTGGTGTCTTGGAAAGCAAGCTCTAAAATTCTCAAATCCAGTGTTAAATGGACAGCCTTTGTCAAGACTGAAAATTCCCATGCTGCCCAAAGTGCTCGAATACCATCTGATGTCAAGGTATATAATCTTACTCACCTGAACCCATCAACTGAGTATAAAATTTGTATTGATATCCCCACCATCTATCAAAAAACCAGAAAAGAATGTGTAAATGTCACCACAAAAGGTTTGGACCCTGATCAAAGAGAATATGAAAAGAGTAACACCACAACCTTTATGGCCTGCCTTGGAGGTTTACTAGGGATTATTGGTGTGATATGTCTTTACAGTTGCCTCTCTCAACAAATGAACTGTGATGGTGGACATAGCTATATGAGGAATTACTTACAGAAACCAACCTTCACATTTAGTGAGCTTTATCCTCCTCTAATCAACCTCTGGGAAACAGGCAAAGAAAAAAGTACAGCATTGGAAGTGAAAGCAACTGTTATAGGAGTGCCAACAAATATGTCCTAAAAACAACTAACTAAACCTACTTCAAAGAAAAGCTTAAGACTGCAGCTGTGCTTGAAAAAAAAAAAAGGCAGAGAAATATTGCTTTCTAGAAAGAAGTTTAAGCTTCACCAATGCTGCTCCTGACCAAGGGAAATATGTACAAGTTCAGCATTTTAATTAACTGGCTTCAAAGGGTACTGTGGCAACCAAATAAAATAATTCCATTTTCTAGAACTTTCATGTAACTTTTATGTCTGGACTACAGTTAAAGTGGACAAAAACATTTCTGTATTTTTTTTAAGTATATAAGAGTAGTTGAACTGAGCAATACCTCCTCCTGTGTTGTATTACACATATTAGCCACGAGTTTTTGCAGTGACTAGGTAACTTGAATTGACACGTGGTGTAATAAAATGGACAAATTCTGTAGAGTAGACACAGTGAGTATGTGGGCCTCTTTTATAAGAAAAAATACATTTTGGATTAAAACCAATTGCTTTTGTCTTGTTTTTGTTTCTAAATAAAGAATAATTTCTGGGAAATGTCATCTGACCAGGTATCATTTAAATGACATTTTTTTAAAACTGTTTTTTTATAATGAAATTTGGTATCCTAAGACACTTTTATTGGGTTCTGTAATTACATTTTTATAAAACACAGAAGTGAATTTAGAGTTCTTTATCAGTATTGAAAGGCAATAACAACATTCTTTAACCCTATATTGACAGAAACAAATCCTCAAGGATATCATGTATTCATTTAAATATTTTCTTAACAAGCAGGTTTTAGAATAGATTTAATTGATAAGTTCACATAATATAAATCCAATATCTGAGGAACTGAAATTTTTATTTTAATAATTAATAGTAACTCAAATGAAAGCTGCTTGCTTTGCAGAAAATATTGCCAATTTTTTCTAGGATTTATGATTTAGGTCTAGTATTCAAATCTCTGTGATTCTAAACACTTAATGTGCCTGACTGAAGTAATAAGCAAAAAATCTAATAATTTTCTGTGCTGCAAATGTAACAACCACATGAACTCAAAAAAGGTAGGTTTATATACTTGTATAGCAACTAACCTAGTTGATGCTGACTTGAAGTATGCTCTGATCAGATTGAACGGTTCTTTTCCTCAGGATAACAATTAATTTAAGAATTTTAGAAGATTAGGATTTTCTTAAGACTAGAATTTTAAAACTTTAAACATACTGGATTATTAATAGAATAAGTTTTTCAAGTACAATTTTCTGAAATTTTCCCTTTTATTTGGTTCACTGTCATATAAAAATGACATAAATCAGATAATTCCAGAGTTTAATAAAAATTTGAGAGAGAAGTTTTGGTAATAAAAGAAAAAGCTTCTAAGACTGATGTAGAGTAAAAGAGGGGCATCCAGGTGCACAGGTGATTGAGTGTCTGACTCTTGGTTTCAGCTCAGGTCATGACCTCAGGGTTGTGAGAACAAGCCCTGACCTCAGTGCAAAGTCTGATTAAGTTTCCTTTTTCCCTCTCCCTCTGCCCCTCCCTCCCATGAGTGTATGTGTGTGTGTGTGCATGTGTGTGCATGAGTTCTCTGTCTCTAATAAGTAAATATTTTAAAAACAGAGTAAAAGAAAAAGATGAAGTGTAGTTCTCTATGACTATATTTAAGACACCTAAAAAACACAGCTTAAAAAATGAGAATAACTGAAGTGCCAAAAACATTCCTAATTATTTAAAGAATCTAAAATAAGAAATCTAAAGATTTCATTTGCAGAAAATAACCAAAATCTTTTAGGGTTTTAAGTCATATTTCCAAACAAAACCCACAATCCTGCAAAATAAATGTATTTGTGTACAAAACAATATCCTGAAACAATAAAAAAAATCTAAGATAATAAGCCATACTTTTTACATGCAGATCACTTATCTCTACAAAGCTACAAGGCTTCCATGTTAATTGCTGCTGTGCCTGTTCATAATCAAACATTTAACTTTTCTTACAATAGCTTGGTGCATGTTATCAACATGTCACTGGCCTGTAAACACTTCCAGCACTGTAGTCATATCAATTTATTTGTTAATGTAGACATTTGCTTTTATGATAGCCTTGACGGTTTCTAATTAAATCCTGCTGTTTTTAACAATGTGGAAGGTAATTGTTATGAACTCTTTAAAACGAAAGGACAAATTGCGTTAATTTTAACACATCAAAATATGAAACTTGCTAATTCAATGTGTTTCCCAAACGCAAATTTTACAACCTGATGAATCACTATCACACAGCGGCTGACATTAGAATTTATCAGTAAGACATGCTCATACATCATGAGATGTTTCAGCACCACGGCCAGAGCTTTTTAGAGCCAGGCTATTTGTCAAAAATATAAGAGCTGAAATATGACCTATTAGGAAGCAGGTATTGCATAGGTCAGCAAGAACTTGCTCAGGTATCTTGTATGTTTCTTTTAAACCTATATGCCTGAAGAACTATAACAAACATAGCATAAAGCTTAAAATGCTTTCAAGCTACATTTTTCCTAGAAAACCTGTAGCAAATAAGCACTTTGAATAGTTACCTAACAGTGAACACTGAAATGAAGTATCTTTGTTACAGCCAAATAAATACAGATGGTCAAAGCAAATCATGATCCTATTTACTTGCTTATAATTTAATCTGAATTGCCAGTGAGAACAAAAAGACATGTTTCAATAATAAGAATGGTATTTCATACTCCCTATGTTCCCTTCTAAACCTCACATAAAATTAAGCTCTAGTCAAAGTACTTAAAGTATATAACTTTCAATTTGGTGATACATATAGATGCAATGGCAAACTTTACCTATAACAAATAAAACTCTAAGTTTATACCACTGTGAATGTCAACTGATCTTCTCACCTTGTATGGAGAAAAACATTTTTTTCATAAAAATGATTTTTAAATAATTATATATTTTCTAATTTACACTATATAATAAAATTCAAATTTTCTGAAAATAAACATGTCTAGTTGAATACAAATAATGTATAAAACGAATGTGGAGCAAAATGTGTGATTGTCAGCAAAGCCAATCAACAGTATGTTGCCAGTCATGTGCTATTTTCCCTAGAAAAGAAATGAAATCCATTTATGGTATGTATATCTATCTTTTGACACTCATTTCAGTTCCTACAATTTTATTCTAATTAGATAAAAAGTTTTTAAGCAAAATTATATAACAGCAAGCATAAGTTTAAAATTATAATTCCTGGGGATCCCGGGGTGGCTCGGCAGTTTAGCGCCTGCCTTCTGCCCAGGGCGTGATCCCGGAGTCCCAGGATTGAGTTCTGCATCGGGCTCCTGCATGGAGCCTGCTTCTCCCTCTGCCTGCATCTCTGCCTCTCTCTCTCTCCTCTCTCTCTCTCTCTCTCTCTCTCTCTCTCTCTCTCTCCGTGTGTGTGTGTGTCTCTCATGAATAAATAAATAAAATCTTTAACAAAATAAAATAAAATTACAATTCCTTAGTCTATTTAACTATATATTCTCGGGCTACTTTCAATAAATATTTACTGTATGGCTATTACTCCCTGGAAAAACGAAGTGAACAGAACAAACTTCATGCATTAAGGAGATTACATTCTACTGGATTACATGCTGGTTACATACCACTGCTTTCATTAGTATGTGTTAACTATGTTACCTAGTAGAGAGTCCCAGCCTCAATCCGTATTCTCACAGAATATTAATACTCAAAAATATCACAAATTTTGTTCTTGCTCTAGAAAGATTTTACTTATTATATGTTGATATTAAGAACTTAATTCAAATTTATTATTGATCTTAACACACACACACACACACATACACACACACACACAAATAGCAGCCTAATACTATCCTTAAACTGGTTAAATTAAAAGGCACTTAACTATGAAGAAAAACCTTAAAATTTCACAGATTAGCCTTTTACATGAAAAACATCAGATATGTGAGTAACAAAGCCAATAACAAAAACAACTAAAAGTTTAAAGATATGTATTTGCTAAATAAAGGGAAAATTCCAATGATATATCCTCACAGCTATCACAAGTATTAGAAAGAAAAAATTCTAATTGTATATGTCACTATTAAACAAAACCTTCAGCTTCATCCCAGTGTTGGTAGTCTACGAGATAAAGAATAATGAATAGTGATTAAATTGTGGCTAAATTTTCTTTCTTTTTTTAAAAAAGTATTTTATTTATTTATTCATGAAAGACACAGAGAGAAAAAGGCAGAGACAGAGGGAGAAGCAGGCTCCATGCAGGGAGCCCGATGTGGGACTCGATCCCAGGATCGCCAGATGATGCCCTGAGCCAAAGGCAGATGCTCAACCGCTGAGCCACCCAGGCATCCCAAATTGTGGCTACATTTTCTTTGATCAAATCTCAATCTCTCCCTCTCTCCCCCACTCTTTCTCATAACAAATTATAATAGGTAAAAGTTTGTTTTAAATATACTTGCCAGATATGTTTACTATATTGAACATTCCAAAACCACAATGATCTTCTCTTCTACCACCATCTCAGATGGTAATATTCTCACCCTTAGTTCTACAACCTGTACTCTATATCATTTTACCCTGACTAATGCATTGATAACTAGGTCACTGCTTGGGATCATGGCAATATTATAGTGGAATGAAAGAACTATACCTAGAATCAAAATGTTATAATCAGCACCATGGAGGTCAGGAAAAAGAAAAAAACTAATTGGAGTTTCAACACAATAGTGGATGCTTTTGTGTGTTCATTTGTAAAGTGGGGACTATTATTAAGGGTGACCCCTACTTTGATTTATCTTACTCCTCTGAAGCAAGGGAAAAATAAAACACTATTTGTACCCAAGGATAAAATCACAAAATCAGAGTTCATTCTGAAAGTTATAATACATATAACCAATCCTAAGACAAACCATTAAAAGATAAGTGTTTTAAAAAAATATTCCAGAGAAATATACATTATTTCCAAAATCTTGCCTAAACGTTTTATTAATGACATCACAAAGCTCCTCTTGAATTGACTAGTAAGCATTCAGTATGCTCAGGTGAGAAGATCATATGAAATAGAACACGACTCCTTTTTATTCCTACTGAAAATAGACAAGCCCACAGAGATTTGAATTTACTATTCTGGTTCACTTTACATACACATCAGAGGGCTCTTAAAGGTATGTTTGAAATAAGCCATATAGCCAATACCAACTAAGGGGTTAGATACATCACAGAAATATCAATACAACTTTTTCTTAAGAGTGAACTGAGGTATTTAAATAAGTAATAAATTCAGAGCAAATATCATATATGATTTCAAAAATAATGTAGAGTGGACAAAGTAGCAAAGCATAGCACAGAGAGTTATGGTTGACCGTGGCAAGCCTTCCAGGAGAATGAACTAAAATGGAATTTGAAGAACTCATGGTACTTTATGTTCTTCTATTTGTCTTTTCTGACTCTGATATATCATCAAAAAACTAATAGTACTATGTGACCAATGTAAGGAAAACCCAGCTTCTCATTAAAACATATAGTTCAGGGGATCCCTGGGTGGCGCAGCCGTTTAGCACCTGCCTTTGGCCCAGGGCGCGATCCTGGAGACCCGGGATCAAATCCCACGTCGGGCTCCCGGTGCATGGAGCCTGCTTCTCCCTCTGCCTGTGTCTCTGCCTCTCTCTCTCTCTCTCTCTCTCTCTCTCTCTGTGACTATCATAAATAAATAAAAATTTAAAAAAAAAACATATAGTTCAGTGTCTGAAGTTATTGATTCAAAATCCAATTGCAATATCCATTTATAATGTTTACTAGCCACTGGACAAATAACAGAGTAAGCTTGGGAAATATATTGACCATCCTAATCCTAGCACTGAGAGAATGAAAGTATTAAGCAAACAACAACAACAAAAAAACCTCCCTGTCATTTATGGTACCAGATTCAGGGCTAGTAAAGAGAAATAGTTTTTAAACCATAAGAGCTGCCATTATTAAAGCAAAAAGCAATATAGTCAAACACACCAAAGGAGTTTTTCAAAAGAATACTTTATAAAGATGAAATCTATTAATAGAATTCAAATAAAAGGCACCTCTGGTAAACATTCTTTTAATAATAGCTACAGAGACAAGTCACATACTCAAAGAACATGAAAACATGTCTCTAAGAGAACTTTGAGTCTTCTAGGATCCTCTACCCTGTTTTACTAGTCAGTTAATCCACAAACCAACATTCCAGTATATAGTTTTCATATCAAATAATTTGTTTTATCAGAGTTTAAAATGCATTTACAAACAGAATGCATGAATTTATATAATTATGTAATTTTAACTACCCAATTTAAACCACTGAGCTTAAAAACAAAAATCCTTCAGATGATGGATATGATATAGAAAAAGTATAAAAACAGAAGGAAAGAAACATTCATTTCTTCCTACTAACAGAATTTTTATCAATAAGAATATTTAAGAAGTAACAGATTGCACTGAAAAGAGGATTTACAGCAAAAAAACTTTGTGAGAATAAGGGTAGTTAGGGTTTCTGTCCAATGGATTATGTGTGTCTCAGTCCAGGCTCAGTCCTGAGGTGACAATATGATGCTTGAAATACTTTCCTGACACATAAAATGCATAGAAATTAGTAAATACGTTATGACCCTATTATTATATTTGAATAATACGCATTAATATATACTCGAGAGGCAAGATGAAAATTAGGAAGAGAAACATTTACTGAATCCTGAGCATGTGCCCAACTAACAATTTGCTATGGTCTTAAGAAATCCCCTACAGGGACACCTGGGTGGTTCAGCGGTTTAGTGCCTGCCTTTGGCCCAGGGCCTAATCCTGGAGTCCCGGGATCAAGTTCTGCATCAAGCTCCCTGCATGGAGCCTGCTTCTCCCTCTGCCTATGTCTCTGCCTCTCTCTCTCTGTATCCCTCATGAATAAATAAAATAAAATAAAAAGTAAAAGAAAAGAAATTTCACTACACATCTAAAGGAGAAGGGGTGTGGGAAAAATGAACATTTACCATTTTAGAATGTCAGGCATACTGATGAATGCACTTACTTCCTCTCTTGTCTGTCGTCTGTCTGTCTGTCTGTCTCTGTCTCTCTCTCTCTCTCTCTCTCTCTCTATATATATATATATATATATATATGTAGATATATATACACACACATATTTTAATTAATTAATTCAATTTTCATTACCAGGAGTATTCACATTCCCATTTTATAGATCAGTCTCAAAGAAGTAATCATTTGTACCAAGAGAACAATAATAATGACAACAAAGCAAAAAGCCAAAAGATACAATATCATGAGAAATAATAATAATCAGGCACTTTTTTTAAGCATGCATAACCCACAAAAATAACTAACAATCCATCAAGAATATGCCAGATTTATTAATTGTGCCTACTATTTTCTATCTATTCCATTAACATGTTTCTTTATAATATCCTTATCTCAGTTTGCATGAGGACAAACATTATATGGTCTCAGTCATTTGGGGAATATAAAAAATAATGACAGAGAATAAAGGGGAAAGGAGAAAAAATGAGTGGGAAATATCAGAAAGGGAGACAGACATGAGAGACTCCTAACTCTGGGAAACGAACTAGGGGTGGGGGAAGGGGAGGTAGGTGGGGGTGGGGGTGACTGGGTGATGGGCACTGAGGGGAGCACTTGATGGGATGAGCACTGGGTGTTATTCTATATGCTGGCAAATTGAACATCCGTTTGCATGAGGAATTGGAGATATAGCGCCAGTATTTGTCAACTTCAAGTTATTACTTGCTGAAGACTGAACAGTGAGTACTAGTTTATCAATAACAAAACCTGCAAATATTCTTATAAATAAAAATTTTAAAATAAGTATATTCACTAACTACTCACTGGGTACAAAGCACTTCTAGGGACTTTTAAAAGACTTTCTTGTGATTATTTCCATGCATGGATCTCCGAGTCCCAATTTTTTTCAATCCCATCACTGTAAAGTACAAAATGGTCAATTACCTGTTTAACCTGCTTTTTTGACTCCCAGATAATAATATCGTACACAGTTACTCTGACCTTAGAAGGAGAATCCAGCTTAAAAAATAAGGATTGAGGGGGAAGGATTTTCTTTTCAATCTTTTGCCATCATCCCCATCCTTGCCAGTTCTGGAGCACCACCACCACCATCTTAGAGAGTCAGTAGTCAGTGTGCTCTGACAGAGTTAATCTTTGTTGGATCTCTTGTCTTGTGTTATAAGCCTTGGCTCCTGAGGAGTTCTAATTTATGAAATGGAATTTGTGAGTTGGTTTTGAGGAGTTCTAATAAATGGGTTTTGCTCTAGGAGAACAAAATTACTTAATAAGCAAACGTTAGATGTTACAGAGAGTTTGTGCATAAATGGGACAACAAAAATATTAAATAAAAACACTGCCAAACTTATCCATGATTAAAACCTACAGATGCCTATCTAAGAAGTTCATCATCTATACTTCCCAGCAGATGCAGGGTGGTTCAGTAAAATAAACAAATGAACAAAAACAAACACTTCCACAGGTTAATGAACTTCTATGAAATTAAACTGACAGGCAGAAATAATTTGATGTGTAAAGAAGTTTCTCAGTATTCAGTGAATACTAAATTTTGCTTGCAAGTATTTGAAAGCCACTATGCTAAACCATGTTCTAATTCCAAATGATATGCCCCCCACTTCGGTTATTTTGCAATGAATCATTGGTATGGTAGACCTTCTTCTGAGGAATGTGACTTGGAAAACAACAGCAGCAAAATTTCTAAACAGAAAAGCAAGAAGTGGCCCATGTTTTCATTCATATAGGCATCTTACCCTGCAAATGTGCTAGATACAATATTAACTATTAGAACTTCAAGACTGATTGTGATAGACAAATTCCTTGACATGATAACATTTACCCTCCACATGTAGGTGGCAACAAATAAATCCAGTAATTGCAATACAAGCTAATAAAATTTGATAGGCATGGGGATAGCTTATATACATGTGGGGGACACAGGTTATTATAAGGGGACCCAGAAAGGGTTCTAACAGCTAAGACTATCTTTACACAAACTCCCAATTAAAAAAAAAAAACAGAGAAATGCAGAGAAAGTGGTAATACGTGGAAGAGTTTGAATACCATCAAGGTATTGAGTCACTGAGAGAAAGTGCTGCAGAAGGAAAAAGCTGGAGCTGGCCTTCAGAAAGAAAAGTGGAAACATGGGTAAAAAAATCAAACTTAAAGTTGTTACTAACAAATAGTTTGTGGACACTAATATCCAAGGGAAAATGACAAGGTCAAATTTAGAAGACTAGGAAAAATAAAACACTGGGACTAATCAATAAGGCTACAAATACTAGTTCTCCATCTTTCAATCCTGTCTCCCTCTATAGCCAAGTCCTAGGCTCCCATCCTATCCCTCGTCCTCCATAGCTAAAAATATGAGAAGTAGGAAATGAAAAAGGAAATACATAAGCACATTTTATACACTACTCTCTCAGGCAGGCCTTCCCTAATTTGAAACACACACACACACGCACGTGCGCACACAACACTCGGGTGTACACCTTCACGTTCAGGATTAGCAGAGTCCATTATTTGCAAGTTATTCTAATTTCAGATATTTTAAAATACATCTCCTATGAAACCAACAGAGGTTTAAAATGTTACTACAGCTCTTCACTCTCTGCCCATGAGGCAGATAAATGAAAGAGATCGTAGGTATTTTGAGAAATGTTATACATAAAAAACCAAATGTGATTTAAAATTAAGGTCTATATCTTTCAACTTAAGAATTATCTAGCTCCATTTTCATTACCAATTGTACTTCTCTTTCAGAAATTTCATGAATATGTGACATAGACTTTAATAAGTATATGAGTATAAAAACAGATGTAGGAAAACCAAGGGGAAAAATAGTGTGTCTAATTTACTTGGACTATGTTTTCTGCAATATTAGACACAGTTCTGATGAGATTTCATAGGTATCACTTTTGTTAGATAACAGAAAAAAAAACTGTCCTTTATTATATGTCTCTAAGTGAGACCCTGAACTCAAAATAACTTTAAAATAGGAAAGAGTATTTGCAGAAATACTCACACAAATTGGACACTCATTCCAGATTTTCTCTACTTACTCACCACCGTACTCTCTCAAGAAAAAAGGTTTTATCAAGGTTGTCTAATATAATATAGGTTTTCAAAGTAAAGAGGTACATTGTAGCACAATAATTTAAGGTTTGATTTTGAAGATGTACTTGAAAATAATAGAGGAGCTAAGCATTAAAAGACATAATAAACATAATGAGAGATAACATTAACATAAATATTTGAGGATACTCCTATTAAATTTTCTCAAAAGTGTTTTAAAAGAACTGTAATACATAGACTATTAAATTAGTTATTTTTCAATTCTTCAATAACTTGTTTGAAAATGTTGTTGGACATTTTCTGAAACCAAGGGGCAATTCCAAACAGAAAATAAAATGGGTAAAAGCACATCTGCTTTCCCAAGATATTTAAAATGCCAGTGTCTGAGTAGCCCAGAAAGACTTCTATAATATCCTGCTGCTAGCCACTAATTTGTGGAGAGGATGCCAACTCACCATGGCAGATGTGTTTGTTTCATTTCACTCTGGGAGAGATAATAGAGAAAGGCCAGGGAGCTCTAGGACAAAATGATTACTAAATAAGTGTAATGACAGAGTGGTCTCTATTTTATTAATAAGAGTAACTCTCCCCCACGACTAGGCTATGGTAGCGAGGTCACTGTTTTTCAGTGTGAATACTTAAAACACCAGGTAAGAATATGTATGTCATATCCTAACTGTCATCCCATTCTTAAAAAAACAAAATTTAAGTTTGAACTTCACGGAAGCCACAAGATATAAAAATACTAGAAAGTCTGAGATCAGTAGCCCTAGACTTTGGAACTAAAGTGAAAATCTTAAACTTATAAGGGCATTATAAAATTTTACTGATTACATCTCTGTAAAGTACGTCTGAAGATATGACATTTTCATACACAATATAGCTGGCATTTGAATATATTACCCATAGCTACTCTGTGATGTCAGAAAAATTATGCTAACCTACCTTGATGAATTATTGGTCATGAGGTAGGAGATATCAAATAAAATTATCATCAGACAAATTTTCAAACCCTTTGAATCTTTCTACTCCTACAAAATGAGCACTATCAAATATCTGCAGATGCCTTTCCCAGTAGCAACAGGCTTATCAATAAAGATTTTTGCTATATTGTGACAAGACAACCCTGTGATCTTTAAATAATCTGGCTTCAGAAAGGAGCTTTTATATTAAGGGTCTCCTAAAGTTCCTCTTGACTTAAAATCCCAAGCTTATCATGAGGATGTCACATTATTCTTTTAAAATATAATATTTTAAAGCATAATTGTATATTCTCTTAATATAGTTTATAACGCATAATTATATAACATCAAGACACTACAGAAAATAGAGCCTCACATTCTCCATGTCTGCCATACAGTTTTATAAAAGCCTGCCATTTTGCCTTGCGTAAAGACGGTATTATCTGACTCTATTACCTTCACTCTTAGTCCAAGCTAGAGCTGTCCAGACATTGAAAGTGGCAAAGACGTCCAATCTCAGAATGAAAGAAGACTTCAGTGCTCACCCCATCACTTCACCAAACCCCAATATCCCCCCACAACACGGTTGACAGAAGTTATCTTTCTCTACTAGATAGGTCCCTTATATGTCAGCCTATTACATTTTTCAAAATTCTGAGAGTAAACAGATCATTCCCCTCGCGTTAAACTAAGCATTTTCTTCTTTCTAATCTACACCAGGTTTATTTTAGGGAACAACAACAAAAGAATAAATGTATCTATGTACCATAGATAGCAACCCTTCAAGTCCACTATGCTATCATGCCTCTATGTCTTTGCTCCACACTGAAGAAATCCACATCTTTAAAGTACTTCGGGTCACTCTTCTTTGGAAATGATCCAAATCATGAAACTCTCAAAATATAAACAGAATGCAACCCACCAGGTGTGCTAAACTCTAATCTCTTTGTTAGGGAGCAATGTTAATTAAATTCTTGCACTATTTTCAAATGATAACAGCCAACTCTAGGCAGACGAGGGTCATTACACTTGATGACAAATCTTGTGGTTAGCAACATCACCCACATCACCAAGCACTTAATAAATGCTGACCTACAATACATATAAATTCGTTTAACTTCTATGATGAAGATTCTAACAATGGCATATTTTATATTACAGGTGAGAGATTTTAGGCTTAGAAAGTTTAAGTAACTTCACAAGTTAGTGTTTATGGGCAGTGATGAAAGGGATTGGAATTTATATAAAAGTAAATTGGTTGCTAGCTTACTAACATCTATAGCTTACTAATACCTATAATAAAACACCTATTAGTTCGCTTATCATATGAACTAATATGACCTCTTAAATAAAGGTCACTCAGCAGGCAAAAGGAATGGGTCTTATGGCAACTTAATTAGTCTGAGAAGTTATAACAACAGAGAATTAAGAATCTCTATAGTTAGCAATCATATTTCCTTGATTGTATACTTTCAAAAGTAAAGCCTAACTCAAACTAGGAATGAGAAAAGACAAGCAGAGTCATCACACTTTTTTGATGCCACAGTCATTAGAAAAATCCATAGAGTTACAAGGCTTTCAGTCACAACCAGAAAGATAATCCCAGCTACTCAAAAAGAAAACTAGTGAAAGGTATTCCCATATATCCTGGTTATTTTATAATTTAGTCTCAGTACTCAATCCCCACCATAAGTAAATAGGATGCTGAGGAGGAGAGCATAGATTAGAATAACTAAAGCTTGTTTTCATCATTTAGCTACCTGGCTTCTAAACTGGTTTTAAATTGTATTCTACATAAATATGATCGCAACACTAACACAAAATTTAAGTTTCAGGAAAAAGAATTTTATCCTATTCTGGGCAATGTAAACTGATAGTATATATTCTATTCTAGGTATTTTCTTTAAGGCTAGATGGTCTATTAATTGATTCCATTAACTACTAGTAAGTCAGGATCTGCAATTTGGAAAACACTGAGCACCTCAAGAAATGAGTGTGGAAGTGCCATTTTACTCCTCTTTTCTTGTCCAAATCAGTTCAAAGCTTAATACTGTTTCTCTTCACTCCAGAAAAATGAGGGGAAGTAAAAGAGAAGAAAAGATGACAATAGCAGGTGCTGAAGTGGTCCTACATAAGGAGATGAGAAAAAGGTGAGCATGTTACATATACGCTGAGGCAGGCTTGAACATGTCCTAAAGAAAGGTTTGGGATTAAAACCCTTATCTGTATGACTCCAAAGTTCCTAATTTTTTCTAACTTATGAAAGTTCCTATTTTTTTCATAAGTTAGAGAATGGACTACAGGAATATAATTAATATATCTAAAATGCATCTGTCTAAAGATATCATACTAAAAATCTCTCAAAGGAGATAATAAAAATCTTGAAATAATTGAATCAGTAAATTTTCAGATAAACTCCTTATAGATTTCTAAGCAAGAACATCCATTGGTAGATTCCAATCTGAAAGCCATGGGGCTTTCAACTAGGAATGTTTTCCTGGGTTTCATTTCAAGAAAGGAGCAGTGAATAAGCTGCCATAAGAAAGTACCTCACAAAAAAAAAAAAAAAAAAAAAAAAATTAAAAAATAAATGTTTGTTCATCTTCATACAAAAAAACAAATGTCTTTGTTCATCTTCATACAAAAAATATAAAATGTCTTTGTTCATCTTCATACAAAAAAAAAAAAAAGGAAAGTACCTCACAGCCTTCTGCCCTATGTCTCTATGCCTCAATGCCCAAATCTCCCTCTGCTCTCTCTTATAAAGTCATTGGACTAATTCTAGTATGACCTCATTTTAATTTGATTAAATCTGCAAAGACTCTACTTCAAAATAAGGTCACATTCACAGGTACTGGGGTTAGGACTTGACAATGTCTTTTCTGGGGATATAATTCAACCCACTACAAGCAGAAAGAAATGCATAAATCTAGGATGTCAACTACATAGTTTAGGCAAGTTGGAATATTATGAAGATATGGTGGCTTAGTTCAAGTTCTAGTAGCAGCAGAGTATGGATGGAACAGTGTCACACTCCTTCCAACTCAGTCCTTTGAACATTTACAATGGTATAACAAAAATGCAAACAAAGTAAAATTATTTTTCAGGAAGAATTCATCCTACATTCAGTTTATACTAATTAACATGCTGGAAGAGCCATATAGATGCCTTAGAAAAAAATTTTTTTTCTGTTTGAAATTAAGAATTTCTTAATCAGTGTTTATTTAGTTGCTTTTGATTCATTTCACCGTTTCCTAATCATTGCAAAAAAAGATGTTAAGCCAAAATTACAATTTTCCATTATGCAAAACAAAACTTACACAGAACACTGGCATATTGCTTTATATACTTAGGAAGATCAATTTTTTTCTATTTCACACTTTCAGGCCACATTGCTTAAAGTAAGAAAAGGCAAATGTAATCAAGCTTGATAAGCCAAGAAGCCAAGCAAATGATAGGAAAAAAAATAATTTGATTTGAAGGGTAAAGACATTAAATTACCACCTCAATGCTATGAATGATAAAAAGCACAGAGTCAAAAAGCAGTTCAGTTTTCTGAAAACCAAGTGCTATTTCAACAGTTTTACCAAAGAACAGAAATCAGTGTCAAATTTCTGTGTGAGCTTTAATACGAATGAGTTAAGAAATTATACTTAAAATATCGCTTTGAAATACAATTGGAATACAGATGGATTCACTACACTTTTGTATAACGCTACTTTAAAATACAAAAAGTTGTCTCATTCATTCTTTTCAGTATATTTGGTGGATGTGGATAATGTCATATTGCCTAAAGTAAGTAATCTTGATGCCTTTGTTCTACTGGAGGAAACAAGATCCCTCCAGCTAGAGGTTTTCCTCTGCTTTTGTCTGTTCAGCACTAACACAACTAGGGTGACAGACTCATAAAGAAAAAAAGTGAAGGCACTCAGTCTGTCCAATGAGTTGTCCAATGAGCTGCATCCCTCCAGCACTGGCACTCTGTGCTTTACATTAACTCCTGGAGCCACAGGGCCAAAATAAGAAGGAAAATATTGCGCCTTTCTGCTTAGTTGTGGTAGCTACTCTGTATGACACAGGCAATATAATTCATTGTTTCTTATTTAACTACTTAACCCATCTTAAATTTTAATAGCCATCTACAAACAAACAAATAACAGAAGTGTTCCAAGTTAGGTGTAATTTACAGATACGACCCTGCAAAATGACTTACAATAAATTAAAACAGTCCTGTGAGAAAAGTGGAACACAGCTAAAAAAAGATTAGAGATAAGGTTCTACCAACATACACTCCTCTTGTTTTTTTAATTCATCTCAAGTCATATTCCATTCTTACAAACTGAAAAGTATAGTTCGTTGCTTTGCCAATGAAGGATGCCAAAAATTTTGTGGTCACTTGCCTGAAATAGCTTAGCATTTGTGCATCTTCAAATAATATAACTTACTTGTAAAACTCTTTAAGGCAAAAGAGAACTGCTTGCATCTATATTCTAGGGGGAAAAATATCGAACATTATGATGCATTCAAATACCACAAATACAGCAGAAAAAAACACTGCTAAGTATTCTTTAGTTAACATGATTTTTTTAAAAAAATATCACTACTGATCCCTTCATTTAAAATACTTTTTTTGGCCATTGTGACAATAAATGAGCAAACAAATGAATACTATGTCCATTTGATGTCAAGTATTTCAGCAACAGATAAACCAAGGATAAATCTGAAATGTTTTATCTTTGTCCTATTTACACTGCACATTGAAGAAAAGTTGTTGGAACTGAGCTAATAAAAGACTAAGTGAAGACACAACTTTACTGCTCAGGAATCTCAGTGGCATCACTACCCAAGAGGCAAAAATCCTAAATGATTCTATGAACAGATAATAAATGAGAACAATGGCCAGAGACTGGACTAAGTTGGTATTGCTTTGTTCAATAGTATTTGCTAAGAAATTAAAATGTTAGAAGTTTCAGTATTTACAAAGATGGACCAGATATGCAACTTCCCTGCAAGGGTTTAGAGAATTCTGTATGGTAGGGAAAATTATGCAGGAGGAAAGAGAGATAAGGAACATTGGAGCAATTAAGTAGCTTCCAAATATATTTTGTGAGACTTCCAGATAATAGTAATTAACCTGATCCTGATATGCAAGTTAATTACCTCTCCTATCTAAAAAGTTGTTCTCTTTATAACAGAAGACACATAAAATCATCTTTTTAAACAATAAATATAACAATCTCCATTTTTCTAAAATAGATAAAAATACATTTTTCTCTGAGTTAAAAACCTACTCTGAGCCAGGAAGATAAAAGACCTATTAAGATGTATTGATGATGATGAAAATGTGGCTCACCTAGCAATTCCCCCCCTTGGGGCGGGGGTGGGGGTAGGTGGAATTAGGATCATTCTTTCCCCGATAAGACCACCTTATGTTGTTCTTATTAGCACTTCTTCAAAAGCTGAGACTCTAATTTTATTTCTACAGTTTCTCATCTATGAAACCCCAGTACAATTACATTTCAATTTCCTAATTTTGTTGTTTTCTTGGAGTACAGTGAACAGGAGTGGGGGGAAAGAGGGTGGGGAGCAGAAAAGAAAGGGGAGAGACAAAAACAGAGCAAACTGATCCGTAAATTTGAGACACAAGAGACAAAAAGCAAGGTAAGAAAAAAGATACAAACAAACAGAATCGAGTGAGAGAAAGAGGGCAGGAGAGCGAGACTGAGATTCAGGGAGATCTAAGAGAATGAAGCTCCAAGTCCACTTGAACGAGGTAATAGCTTATTTGCCCTCTCCTAATGTTAGTTTGTGTCTATTATCACCAATTCTTTACTACCGTTTAAAAAATTGGTTGGCAAAGACAGTTACAACATTAAGTGGCAATGACCTGGCTAATATGAACCTTTTGGACAGGACCATATATTCCTGAGCCCAAGTGAGTTAATACAATTTTCTGCTCACACATTCAACCTGCAGGGTTCGGAAGATGATGCAATTCAAAGTGATAGCTAAGTGCCCTTCAAAAAAATGATAGTTCACTTAATCTGTTTGCTATTGAACAAACTTAATAAAAATTTGCAATGCAGATTATGAGAAACTGAAAAAAATCTAATTGGCAGATTATGAGAAACTGAAAAAAATCTAATTGGCAGAGGTTAAATAAGTTAACAGGGCCAAGGCATTTTGGCCAGATGGCTTTTTGTAATTTTGGAAATATCTGAACTTCTCACAAACGTCACAGAGTATAAGAAATGAAAACATTTCCATCTGCCTCGACTAAAAGAACTATTGCTCTTCATTCATGCTTATGGCAATTCCATGCTGTTCTCTGACTTATTAAGACTGTTTGGCTGCTTGAGAAGAAAAATTGTCTCTTCACCTAAAAGGGTGAAGCCACTTAGGTAAATGGCTGAGTGACAAAGCAAAGCAAAAATTAACACCATTGATAGACCTGCGAGACATAGTCTCTTCCTGTCCACCATGCTAACAATAGAGGAAAATATCTAGGACATATCACATAGAACTTGAATAATGAAATACCATAAGGATCACGAATATTATACCCCTTTTAATTGAAAATGGCATGCCTACTTGGTGTCAGAGTAGGACTAGCACTCAGATCTTCTGACTGTTAATGCAATGGTTTCTATACTGTGCATCGATAGCCACAAATTCTGGCATGGTTAGAACAGGGAGAAAGCAAAGAGAGACAACTAACATTAATTGCCTATTATTTCTGGTGTTGGCATTACATCCATACCTATATTACTGATATTAATTCTAAAGTCTTAGATATAATTTGCTAACTAGAAATAATTCTATGAAGAATGAAAATTTCATTCTCTAATACCTCACCACCTTTTCCCTCCCACGCTTTCCTCAAAATAAGTTATCACCTTTAAAACAATTTTTAAAAGATTTATTTATGTATTAGAGAGAGAGAGTGAGAGAGAGAGAGCACAGCAGGGGGAGGGGCATTGGGAGAGGGAGAGAGTTCTTCAAGCAGACTCCCCACTGAGTTCAGAGCCCAACACAGGGCTCAATCCCACAATTCTGGGATCATGACCTGAGCCAAAAACAAGAGTAAGTTGCTTAACCAACTAAGCCACTCAGGTGCCCCTAAAACAATTTTTTCTTTGAGTATAGGTGACATACAATGTTACATTAGTTTCAAATGTACAATATAGTGATTCAACTTTTCTATGTATTATGTTATGCTCACCAGAAGTGTAGCTACCATCTGTCACCATACGAAGCTATATTCTTTCCACTGTGCCTTTTATTCCTGTGACTTATTTATTCCATAACTGGAAGCTTCTATCTCCTACTACCTTTCACCCATTTGTCCACCCTTCTCCCAATCCTCCACCTCCTCCAAAACCATCAGTTGTTCTCTGTATTTATAGGTCTGATTCTGCTTTCTGTTTGTTTATTCATTTGTCTGTTTTTTTAGATTCCACATATGAGTGATTGATAGGGTATTTGTCTTTCTCAATCCGTCTTATTTTACTTAGCATGATACCTCCTAGGTCCACCCACATTATCGCAAATGCCAACATATCAGTTTTTATCACTAGGTAATATTCCGTGGTGTGTGTGCATGTGTACATCACCTTTTCCTTATCTATTAATCTCTGGATGGACACTTAGATTGCTTCCATTTCTTGGCTATTATAAATAATACCACAATAAACATAGGGCTGCATGTGTCCTTTTGAGTTAGTGTTTTCCTTTTCTTTGTGAAAATACCCACTAGTAGAATTATTGGCTCAGATCGCATTTCTATTTTTAATTTTATGAGGGTTCTAGTCTGTTTTCCATAGGGGATGTACCAATTTACACTCCCGCCAAGAGTGCATGAGAGTTCCTTTTCTCCATATACTCTTCAGCTCTTGCTATTTCTTATTTTCTTTATTTTAGCCATTCTGACCAGTGTAAGGCAACATCTCAATGTGGTTTTGATTTGCATTTCCCTGGTGATTAGTATTACTAAGCAATACATTAAAAGGGTCATTGAACAGTCAACTGAGATTCATTCCAAGGATTCAAGGATGGTTGAATATTTGCAGATCAATAAACATGATATACCAAATCAACAAAACAAAGGATAAAAATCATATGATGCAGAAAAAGCATTTGACAAAATTCAATACCCATTCATAATAATAATTCTTTAACAAAGGGGGTTTAGAAAGAAGATACCTCAGCATAATAAAGGCTATTTTTAAAAACTCCACAGCTAACTTCATACTCAAAGTTGAATAACTGAGAGCTTTTACCCTAAGACCAGTAAAGACAAAGATGTCCATTAACACTTTTAAAATCAACTTTCATATAGACATTGTTGTGAATTATTCGAGCATATTTAAGAGTCCATGTGGCCCTTTTTTTCTTTGTTCATTTGTTTTATTTCTTAAATTCTACATATGTGTGAAATCATATGGCACCCGTCTTTCCCTGGCTGATTTATTTCACTTAACATTATGCCTTCTAGGTCTAGCCATGTTGTTGCAAAAGGCAAGATTCCATTCTTTTTTATGTCTGAGTAATATTTCATTGTGTGTGTGTGTGTGTATGACGGTACATACCATAACTTCTTTATCCATTCATCTATTGATGGACACTTGGGTGGCTTCGCTTTATTGGTTATTGAAAATAACATTGCAAAAAAAAGAAAAGAAAAGAACATTGCAATAAACATAGGGATGCATTTATCTTTTTGAGTTAGTGTTTTCATTTTCTTTGGATAAATACTCAGTAGTAGAATTACTGGATCATATGATAACTCTATTTTTTAATTTTTGAAGAACCTTCATATAGTTTTCTACAGGGGCTGCACCAATTTATATTCTTATCAACAGTGTATGAGGGTTCCTTCTTCTCCACATCCCCTCGAAACACTTGTTATTTCTTATGTTCTTTTTTTTTTATTATTTTAGCCATTCTGACAAGTATAAAGTGATATCTCTTGGTGGTTTTGATTTGCATTTCCCTGGTGATTAGCGATGTTGAGCACTGCATGTATATTCAGGTCCTCTGCCCATTTTTAAATTAAATTATTATTATTCTTTTTGGTATTGAGTTGAATGAGTTCTTTATGTATTTTGGATGTTAACCCCTTATTAGATATCTTCTATGACTCAGCAGATTGCCTCTCCATTTTGTTGATGGTTTCCTTTACTGTGCAGAAGCTTTTTATTTTGGTATAGTCCCAATAGTTTATTTTAGTTTTGTTTCCATTGCCAGAGAAGACATATCTAGGAAAATGTTACTAAGGCTGATGCCAAAGAAATTACTGCCTAGGTTTTCTTCTAGGAATTTTATGGTTTATGGTCTCACATTAGGTCTTTCATCCCTTTTGAGTTTATTTTTGTGTATGGTGTAAGAAAATGGTCCACTTTCATTCTTTTGCATGTAGCTGTCCAATTTTCCCAACACCATTTTTTGAAGAGACTTTTTTTCCACTGTGTATTCTTGACTCCTTCACTGCAGATTAATTGACCATAAAAATGTGGGTTTATTCTGGACATTTTATTCTGTTCCATTGACCTACATCTATTTTTGTGTCAGTACCATACTGTTTTGATTACTACTTTTTTTGTAATATATCTTGAAATCTGGGATTGTGATACTTCAGCTTTGTTCTTCTTTCTTAAGATTGCTTTTACTTTGGGGTCTTTTGTGCTTCCATACAAATTTGAGGATTATTTGTTCTAGTTCTGTGACAAATGTTGCATTGTTATAGGAATTGCATTAAATCTACAGATTGCTTTAGGTAGTATGGACATTTTAACAATATTTGTTCTTCCAACCCATGAGCATGGAATATCTTTCCATTTGTTTATGTCATCTTCAATTTCTTTCATCAACATTTCAGAGTTTTCAGAGTACAGATCCTTTACCTCCTTCATTAAGTTTATTCTTAGGTACTTTATTATTTTTGTATAATTGTAGATAGGGTAATGTTATCTTCGTTTCTCTTTCTGTTTTTATTCTTTATTGGTATATTAGTGACATTTTAAGGAGAGCAAATAAATATATGTGTTCCATCAACCATATTTAACAAAAAACTAGAGACTGATGTTTGTTACCTGTGTGCAACAGTGAAACATTAACAGATATTAATAAATGCCAAAAGTCATGAAACACAGAGTATCAACACACAAAGAGCAGATATGGAAGACTTTATCCATTATAAATGGGTTATGATTTTCAATGAAAATAACAAACCTAAAAATAAGCCAGAATTTTCATTTTCATTTTTTAGATAAATGGTTTAGATTTAGTTTAATATAAATCTCTCTCATTATCTCAAAACATTAAAGCTGCTAGAACTTTAATGTGCATGTGACTCCTCTGGGGAGTTTGTGAAACTACAAATTATGATAAAGTCTTCATTTTTTTAAAAGATTTTATTTATTTATTCATGAAAGACACAGATGGAGAGAGAGAGAGAGAGAGGCAGAGACACAGGCAGAAGGAGAAGCAAGCTCCATGCAGGGATTCAGATGTGGGACTCGATCCCAGGATCCCAAGATCTTGCCCTATGCTGCAGGCAGATGCTAAACCATTGAGCCACCCAGGCATCCCTAAAGTCTTCATTTCTAACATGTTCCCAGATGACACTAATATATGGTTTATGAACCATACTAAAGCAAACATCATTACTATGCATCTAAGCAAACCACAACTGCCATTTTGTAGTACATTTCAACAGTGATGGCAACTAAGCACCTGAATTTGGTGCAGACCCCTCAAGTTAGGGTTTCAGTCTCCGCAAGACTGCTCTCCTGCAGAAGCCAGCCGTATATAGGCTCTCAAGTCACCTGCATATCTGATCAAATAACTACAAATATGGGGCCTTCAACTGACCATACTTAGATTTGAGGACTCTATAGAATGACTCACGGAACTCTGGAAAGTGCTATCTTTACAATTACAGTTGAATTATAGTATTTTTTTAAGATTTATTTTGGGAGGGGGGAAGGGGCAGGAGAAGGAGAGAGAATCTTAAGCAAACTCTACACTGAGCATGACTCATGACTTGATACCACAACCCTGAGATCATGACCCAAGCCAAAACCAAGAGTTGGATACTGAACTATCTGTGCTACCCAGACACCTCACAGTTGTATTACAAAGGATACAAACAAGAACACTCAAATGAAGAGACACACAAGGAAAGGTATTGAAGGGTTCCAAACCCAGAGCTTCTGTGCCGTCTCCCTATGAAATCAAGGCATGCCACCCTCCCAGTACAATAATGTGTTCACCAAATAAGAAGCTCCACTGAGCTTCACTGTCCAGGGTTTCTATCTGGATTTTGGTCACATGACTTAACTCAATCTCCAACCTACCATCCCTCCTTGGAGGTTGGGAGGTTGGGATGATTATCATGTGACTCAAACATTCTAATCAAATGATTGGTCTTTCCAGCATGACCAGCCCCCATCCTGATGCCATCGAGGAGCCCACCATTAGTCATTTTAATAACATAACTTCAGATGTTGTGTAAGAAGCTCATCAACAACAGAGTCCCTCATCTGTATCAGAAACCTAAGACAAAGACTATTTGAATTCTTTATTATGTAACATCTTCTCTGTATTCTATTTGGCAAATTTCACTACATTCTCTTTTACCTTAATTAAGAAATAAATGCATTCTTTTTAGGAATGAATTAAGAAAAAGATTAAAACAACAAAAAAAAACTTTGTTTTTGTTTTGATCAAAAACAAAAAAAAAAGTTTAAAAACTGAATTCTAGTCTGGCTCCTAACTAAATTGGCAATATACATGTGACAAATCATTGTATCTCACTGGGTCTTAGTTTCCTCCCTATTATCAGTAAGGAATTGAATTGGATGACCTCCTTGGCAATTTTATGACTTTAATATTCTATAACTCTATGAGTTTTAAAAAAAATCTGCTTTATTCATTTGCCCAGTTATGGAGTGATTTAGCCAGTTGCCAAAATTATCACCTTCTAGATTGGTCAAAATAACAACTCTCACAAACATCCTTGTGTTAATTATATTAAAATAATAACCCAATATTCAAATAGTGGGGAAAGGAAAAAGGCTTTAGGTATTAGCTTGCCCTAAACTGCATGTTTTGCTAAAACTCTGTTCTCTAAATTATCTTCTTCACTAACTTTAAAAAACTAAAAATTAACTCAATCTGTTAATTAATTATGCAGCTTTAGGAATGTATTTATTATCATTTTCTAGGACTTTACTGTGGACATTATGGATTTGGAATTAAATCCAAATTCCATGGCCATCTGTGTCAAAGAAGGCAAAACAATATGAGAATATTTAATCCACCATAAATTAAGAAGAACATAAAATAGGACAGAGCCCTCTAAACTTAATTATCAGTTATCCTTCATCTGTCTTTCTCATTCCAGCTCTACTAATTGTTATTTGAACAGCAAATAGCTTATTATTTGAAGTAAGAAACTCATGTATTATCTCTAGTATCAAAAGCATGACAAAGCTGCCTGCACAATTCCTATAAATGGAGTCATTTTAGACGGACACATGTTGAAGAAATCAGAAGAGGCACAGCAAGCTGGATTCATTCTGGTATTTTTCTTCCCTGAACAGGACAAGCAGATCACTACAGTGAATATCTTTTGTGAATTTACAGGAATTCAGTTAGAAAATAATTCACACTAAACACAGATTCTCAGCCTCTATTAACAGAGACTGAGAAACTGGGCCAGTATGCATGAAAGCATAAATCATAGAGGTCATGTGTGTTAATGAGAAAAAGAGCATTTATTAGCTTGCAATTTAAAATATAAAGCTCTTCTACCTCAATGGCTTAAAAACGGAACAATATTCTGTACCTGAGGACAGGAGAAAGCAATGCCCTCAATTAGATGAACAACTCTCCAGGCCCCAAAACTTTCATTGTTGTCACTGAAATTCATCATACTGATTTTATTTTTAGATCGTGACATCTTTGTTATTATGAACAGAAAGCAGAACATAACCTGCCCTACACTACTGCCTACACTGCAGAGTTGTATATTCCTTTTTAAGATATTTCTGAAGTTTGCAATCACTCAGCAGCTGAAGGACCATGATTCTTTTTGGTGTGAGCTCCAATTAATACTTTATACTTACATGTTTGTTTTGAGGTAAAAAAAAACAAAACAAAACAGAACAATGTTTACAAATAAAAACAAACAAAATACAAAGTCACAGAAAAAAATCCATCCTTAGAAATGACTATATTACTCTGCAAACAAGAAATAAGCAAAAGCACGGATTTTAAAAAGGGGTGACACAGTATATAATCACAATAATATAGAACTATCAGGAAGTAACTTGCTATTTTGATACATGTTTGAGGAATCCCATCTCTCCAACTCCTTTCCAGGCTAAATCAATGGAGTACATACCATGACTACATATCCATGACTATAGACCAAGCAGCACTGACTCTTTCAAAACAACCAGAAATAAATACATAACACCACGGCTACGCTAAAAGTACTGACAAGACAGTATCAGTAAAAGGCCAAATACTGTTGGATCACTTTTTTTTTTAAAGAAAAATAAAAATGTTCTATCCCATCCACATTTTAAAAACTTTGGATCATTTTTAAAATATTTATTTTTTAGAAATTTATTTTCCTTTGCTTCCAAATCTGTTCCGCTGATGCAGGAAGAAAGCATTCTTTATAGACACTCCTTAGTGAAGTCAAGAGAAAGAATAATACCTTTAATGAAAATGGCTCTCACAATTGAACGACACAAAAGTAAATTGAAACCATACCCAATAGCTGATCCTTTCATCAGGGCCATTATGAGATGGCATATCTATGGAGCTATGAACTGGGGGAAAATGCATTCTCATTTTAAATGATAACAGTAGTAATCATTTCGCGCCTTAGAGAGAAACCAACTTAGGTACTATATATTTAAAATGCATATTACTCTTATGCACAAACTAGTGGCCTAACTGAAGCTTTAAAATAGGTTTATTTTATTCTTTCTTTACTCTGATCCATTTTGGAAAACATTTTTTAAAAATTATTATTTCAGTTTTAGTGTGATAATTTATACACTGCAAGCCTATCAAATGACAAGATTTATTTGCTGGACTAATGAAATCTCTGTATTATTATAAGGCAATTTTACTTGCAAGGCAAACCCACCCTGTTATGACAAAATCTACTATGTTTACTAGACAAAAGCAGAGCCCAAACCATGAACACAAATAACACTTCTTTATGCGTCCCCATGTGCTAGATTCTCCCTGAATGACTATTCCTTTTCCTACGATACTTCTAAGTCAAACACAATGCAGCCACATTCAATTTAAATTCCAAGCTAGCAAATATTTATTTAGTGCCTATTTGCCAGGCATGATAGTAAGTAGTGGGAATATAGCAGTGAGCAAGACAGATCACCATCTCTGCCCTCTGTGGATCTTAGAGCTGAAAAGCCATGCAATCAGGAAAGGGATATATTTGGAGTGCTTGCTAAAGGGAAAATCACACCTTCCATAGAGAAGCTGAGGATAATGCTGACTGGCGGGCTAGCTCAAATATAACTTGTATAACCCAGGAATCCCCTCTTCCCTTGTGCTTGCATAGTTTTTACTTCTTTTCCCCCTCCTTACTATCTGAAATACTATTTATTTGAAGGCTGCTGAGGTAAAATACCTGAAACTCACAGCCGGTGGGGGTTCTGGAGGACTGGCTGTTTAAAGAAACAGCAACTGGGTTGCTGAGAAACAACTGACCTGGGTGACTTTGAGAGAAGTGCTCCCCAAAGGTGAGCGAGCCCCCTCAGGAATGTATGGGCCATTCACGTGCTAATACTGAGCAACATAATTTAACCAAATACAAGTCCTAATGGTATGTAGAGTCTTGGAAAGGAGAGAGAAATTAACCAATCACTAAATATAAAAACACATGGTGACGAGTGCTATGAAGGCTAAATGTAAGATCCTGTTTCAGAGGACCCTGATCTGGACTGTGAGTTTGGTGAAGATTCTCCTGGGAAAGTACTGTTTAACTTGGAATATTACATATGAGTAGGTAAAATATTGCTAGAGAGAGAACAAAGAAGAATCTATAGCAATAGAAATACTGCTATTGAAGAGAACAAAGAAGAATCTTCCCGGCAGAAATGTGGATAGCACGTGTAAAGAGTTCAGAAAAAGCAGGGGCGATGGTGCAGTGTGGCTGGAGCAGAGAGAACTAAAGAAAGTGCTGAGCGCTCATAGACCCAGGCAAGTATGTCAAGTAAGTCTTTGGGTCTTATCCACTAAGCAGGTGCTTTGCTAATAACGCACATGTGTCTGCAAGAAATACACAGAGTGCTTCTGAAGACAGAAACTAAGAGGCTCTGGATGGCAGAAGGAGGAAGGAGGCTTACTGTTCACTGCACTGCCTGTTCCACCTTTTGAATTTTATATCTTTGTACTCTTTAAAGTACCTACTTAAAAGAAAACAATGTTAAATATATTTCAATCACTGGCTCTTATAGGAAGAATTGATTGGAGGGACAGTGAATGCTAAGGGAATAAGTAGGAGGCTACTGCTGTGGTTTGTGTAGGCCTAGGGAGCGAGGGAGATAGTAAAAAATCAGAATGATGACAGTTTTAGAAGATAAAACCAACAGTGCTTGCTAATGGATCAAATAATGGAGGTCAGAAAGAGAATCTGTCAAAAATGAATCCTAGATCTCTGACTCATACCGGTATGGATGGTGGTATTATTCACTACAAGAAAACTCTAAAAGACAATCAGGTATGGGCTGAAAATCTGTTTCTCACATGTGTGCCTTTGAGGTGTTTTTAACATCCAAATGGAGATGTCAAATATAAAGAGTGAGAGCTCAAAGGAGAGAACTGGGCTCAAGCCATATCTTTGAGAGCTATTACCATGCAAATTGTAATTAAGCCACAGGTATAAAGGATACCACCAAGAGTGATCGCCTACTGCAATTTGTTTTAATATATTACATTAGGGATGCCTGGGTGGCTCAGAGGTTGAGCATCTGCCTTTGGCTCAGGTCATGAGCCCAGGGTCCTGGGATCGAGTCCTGCATCAGGCTCCCCAAGCCTGCTCTCCCCTCCTCTGCCTATGTCACCGCCTCTCTCTCTGTGTCCCTCATGAATAAATAAATAAAATCTTTAAATATATACATATATAAGCATTAAATTGGGAATATCTATTTCTTCTTTCAAATAATTAAATTTTAATAATATATACTGATCTTGGTGAAGTAAAAAAGTAAAAAAAGTAAAAGTAAAAAGAAGAAATAACAGACCTAGGATACCTTTTGAGCAACAGAAAATGGCACACAGAGCTGAGCCAGCATGGGACTGACATTTTGGATGGCTGAATCTAATTATAAACAAGTCACAGATGGCAAATATCTATTGTAAGGGGTAACAATGAAGAAATCTCCCAGAATGGATGTATAAATCCGCTAGATCACCAAAATCAGGAATTACCAAATAAGATGATGTGATAGCAATGATATGTCTCCTAGATGATTCATTACAATGAACTTTTCTACTCACTCGCAGGGTGTCACCTGAACATCAGGGTGATTGCAGAGTCGATAATCACAGACATTAAAACCAAATTAAGGGATTTTAGAACCATGACCCACTTCTTACTAAGGAGCATAATTCTGTGAAGCGAAATCTGGGGGAGTAAGAGAAACAATGTGCAAAACGAGCAATTAAAAATAAATTAATAAATAAAAACATTATTCCAAAGGATGGCTTTGGAGAGTATGCTATTAAAGCATATGCTAATGGGTAGCTGCTCTCTGGACAGGCTAGCTCGATTCTTCATTTGAAGTCAACTCAGTTGCAGCTCCTGGAAAGTATGGAAGCCAGAACACAGACATCCCAACCTGCTAAGACAGACTAAAGGAATATGAGCCAAAAGTATTTTTTTCTACAGAATTTTTTTAAAAAACAAAGGAATAGAAAAACTAAATGAAGAGAGGTGCAATGTGATATACCTGCAGATGAATATAGTAGCTAAAAATATCTCTCAGGTAACTGATAACATTAACTAAAAACAGAAGAACTTGTAATTCAAAATTAGGGGATCTGTACCATTCTTGTTACTAGTTACTGTAATATATCTTTTTATGAAAACTAAGAAAGCATGAGAATTGGTCTTATCATGTCAATATGCATAGGGCAAATCAGAACATGTTGGCAATACCTATGAATCCACATAAAAAGGGAATCTCCCCTATGGGTCACTTCAGCATGTGGTCCCCCTAGGCAGTTCTTATTCCCTCAGTTTTCTACTGTGAAGGCTCAGAGACACCTCAGCCATCACAAACCTAGTCCTGGCTTTTGGACTTGAAATCACTTCAGAAAACTTAGCCCTCTCTAGGTCAACTATTTCAACCTCAGTAGATAAGAAAAACACTTCTGGAATGGTGAACCCAGGACCTCCATTAAAGCAACGAAACCACTAAAAACTATGAACTCTCTCAATATGAACTCTATCAGAATCCTAGAAATTAACCAAAGACTCACAACAATCTGAGAAGCATTAATTGAACAATAGTAGGTGACTCTTGCTAAGATCAGAGAGCTTCCTCGTATTTTAATTGCCATTCTAGAAAACAACCTGGCATTTCATAAAAAGGTGAAACACAGAGATATAATATGATCCAGTAATTCCGTGAGACCCAGAAACAGACTGTCCCTCATGAAAACCTCTACACCAGTGTTCACAACACCATTACTCATAATAGGCAAAAAGTAGGAATAACCTAAGTCTCTACTGACTGAGGAAAATACAAAATTGTGTGTCTGTGCAATGGAATTTTTTTTAACAAAAAAAAAGGACTGAAGTTCTGATACATGCTAACATCAGGAACCTTAAAAAGATGCTAAGTGAAAGAAGCCAGTCACAACAGACTACATATTGTATGATTCTACTTATAGGAAGTTGCCAGGATGGGGCAATCCCTCATATATGCAGAGTAGAAGTATACATCAGTGCTTGCTAAGGCTGGAGGAGAACAGATCAGAGAACAAATGCAGAAGAGTATGGGTGTCCCCTTGATGTGATTAAAATGCTCTGAAATTACATAGTGGTGGTAACTACACAAATGTGTGAGTATACAAAATTGAATCATATACTTTATGTGTGACATGTATAGCAAATGAATTATATCTCAACAAAGTTAATTTTAAAACATTTCAGTAGGTGACAGTTTTTACCTGAAGCAAAATTATCATATAATAAGACATAGTAACATAAAAAAAAGATTAAAATAATTTGTTTCACAAAGGTCACCTGACAGATTTGTTTACTTCCATCTTTATTCGTTCTAGAAATTATTTCTGGGAATATGATCTCACAAATGCAAATAGTAGAGGAGTGCATGTGTAGGGTAGTAGTATTAGCAAATGCTTATATTTGTTTATTTACTATCAAATGCTTATTCTTAGTTATCATAACATAGAGTTGTTCTAAGTATTTTGTGTGGAATAACTCACTGATTTCTCAAAACTACTCTAGGAGGTGGGAACCATCATTAACAGCAAAGAAAAATGAAACCAATTAATGAGGCCAAAGTCAGCGATCTAAGTGATGGAGCTGAAATTCAAAACAAGGCTGACTGGCTCCAGAGCCTGTGCGTTTAACCACGTGCCATGCTGCTTCTGTAATAAAAACCTTTAAGTAGCACATTAAAAGAAACACAGTAAGTAGTTATGTTGAAGATATCACAAACATACACCACAGGGAGAATGGGAGGGGCGGGGAACTAACAAAAATAATTTCTTCATGTTTTGTAAATAGGTTCTTAGAGCTTGATATATAATTTCCATTTAGAACATCATGTTGGGACTCAGCTTAGACAGAAAAGAAGATGATGCATTCTGAACCACTACTGAATGACTCAGTGTGGCTCTAGCAAGGAAAACACTGATGTTGAAGATGCACATAGAAAAATGAAATGTTCTTTATGAAATATAACAGGATAAAAAACTATTTAAATCAGTAAGTTATATATGTGATTTTAAATAAATGTAATAAAATTAATAAAATGTTAAATAGGGAAGCCTGGGTGGCTCAATCTGTTAAGCATCTGACTATGGATTTAGGCTCAGGTCATAATCTCAAGGTCATGGGATCGAGCACCTATAGGCTCCACTCTGGGCATGGACTCTGCTTGCGAGTCTTCCTCTTCTTCTCCCTCTGCACCCGCCTCTTAAAATAAAATACTAAATAGAATTTGAGTCCTCTGCAATCATGTATATGAAAAACAGGGGGTCACTTTATGCCCAAGATTACTTTTCTTCGGGGGACCAGGTGATCTAACAACAAGTCACTTTTCAATTGAAGCCACGAAACAACAACTTTTAGCTATTCTCATAGTCCACGAAGTAATACTTGTTAGTCTGCTGATAAATTTGGATAATGCCAAAAGGTCCAACCTCAGCAGAATTTTATTTTACTTTTTGTTTTTATTTTCTTTTCAAGACTACTTTATTTTATTTGACTTTGTGACACCGCCCTCACCATGTGGGAACTTTCAAGAAAATGTAAAATCTCATCCATGACATGAAAACCAAACAGAATACAATGATCTCTTTTCAGGATTAAGTAATATATTAAAGTTTGATAAAGGCATTGGTAACAAGCCACCATAGATACATAGATTTTGAATTTTTAAATATGGCCTTTCATTATCTCTTCAAACAATTCCTTAATCTCCCAATCATCTCCAAGATACATGGTGTGCTCTCATCCCTATAGGCAGTCAGTCCAGGGACCCTTGTTCTGAGACATGGACAAAGTTTCCTCCACCCTTTCCACAGCAGTCAAATGAACTTCCTGGCATTAAAGAGTACATGATCTGCTGTTACCTTTAAGATCATGTAACAAACCACTCATCTTGACAGTACAAACTTGGACTATACTTGCAACTGAGTCCTTGGGACTGAGTTTGACAGACCTTTGCTTTAATTGGCTCTGCCACTGAGCTGGCTTTTCATTTCAAACATGAAACAAAGCCAACTAAGGAGAAGCAAGGTTTGGATATTTTCTGCACTTTGTTTTTCCACTAAGCACTCAAGATATTGATTGCTATGTAATTTTTCACCCTTGAAGTAAAAAGATTACTTATATAAATATGTACGTGTGTCTACATATGGATCCATTTTATGGCAGAGACACAGCCTCATTGCTATCCTTTCTCAAAGAAATAATCAGATTTGTTTAAATCACTGTACTGTTCTTGCTTCAGCTCAATTTTCTCCCTGGCCTCCTAGTAGATTACTTGGGGTTACCTGCTCTTCTGCATGGCTTCCACATGACCACTGGGCCATTTCATTAGCCACAGTCCAATCCTGATGCCTGGAGAGGTTATAAGCAATGATGGCCTTTACTACATAGGAAAAGCTATTTGTCACTAGAAAGCTGCTCTGCCTGCCTATGTTCGGGTCAGGATGTCATAGAGAAAATTGTCCCAGGGAGTCCTGAGCAAGCTGGCCAGTGTTGTTCCTGTGTCACGAGAAACTATTATAAGTACTATAAGCACTTGAAAAGAGAACTGGAATTTTATTGAACTCTGTAATGCCAAGGCCATAGAGAAGATTCAACCAGCATTTGTTAGCCTTAAATAATTTGGAGAGGGACAACCTCAGTTCTCCTGAAACCCACCACAGGCAATCCACTTGAATTTTCATTCTTTTTTTTTTTTTTCAAATCTTTAAAATAATCTAGAAAGGTCTAACTACCAGCTTACATAAAGCATAGGGCACAGAGAAATCAGCTCAAAGACGATTCAGGTATTTAATCAGCAAAATCCAACTTGCCACAATGCAACTAGCTTGGTTTCTTCAAAAAGTAAATTGTAGAGAGAGAAAGAAAAAGACTAAGTTATGGATTTTAAAACGTACTTAAAGGACATAGTCAAAATGCATAATGTGGATCTTGTTTAAGATTCTGATTTGAACAAAACTGTAAAAAAAATCAAGTATCAAGTAATAGTGGAAATTTTAACACTGAATATTTGATAGTAAGGAATTATCATCAAAGTTTTAGGAGTGACAATGGTATGATGGCAAAGTTTTAAGACTTTTTATAGGTCCAGAGAGAAATATTTATAGATGAAGTAATGTCATATCTCTGGGTTTGCTTTAAAAAAATCTTAGAAGGGAGGAATCAAGTAGAACTATTGAAGTTGGGGACTTAGGTACTCATGAGTACTTAAAATGACCACCATACTGCTTTGTTTACACTTCTTTGCCTCTCCTCTTATGTGTAACTTCCTAGGCTCCTTGTCAGTTCAGCACACGTGTGGTGTTCGTTCCTCCCACTGCGTCCTGCACACACCTCTATTACTGCACACATCCCACGTTAGTGTGGTTTGTTTCTCATGCTGGCAATTTCTCCAGTACAAAATATTTTAGGAAAGTAAATCTTAACTTACTTGGCCTGCTATAGTAAAAAATAACAGTTACACATACAAAAACCATTCCTCATCATCCTTCCTAAGGAACAGGATCACTTCCTTAACTTCAGCTCTGCCCATAAAACTTCTAACAGCAGATGCTAACAGGATGTTCTGCATCCTTTATCCACAATTCAACTCCTCCTAATGGACAAAAAGACCATTATTTCATCTTCTTTAAGATTTTACTACGAAAATCATCTATGTCTCTTTTACTTTCTTCTAATGCCACTTCTTCAATTTCTCTTTTTAAATTACTGTCTTTACTGGATTGTGAGCTAACACATTAGGAACCAATTATTATAGTATCCTAGGGATTAGCACAGTGCCAGGTATTTTCATGAATTTTGAAAATGAACCAAGAAAACCCCATTTTTTTTAAATTTGGATAAACGAATATCAAACTTCAATGCAATATTTTGTGTGTGTGTGTGTGTGTTTCTGAACTAAATATAAATGCAAAACCCTCCAGTTTTACTGTAAGGAATTCTAAAGGCATTTAAGAAAACATATATTACAAGGAGAGGAAAATAACATCTTCTTAAAAGAGCATTTTTATGTTTGGAAGTACTGCCTGATGGGAGACAGCAAGTTAATCTACTTTTAAAAGAAAGCTCTCATCAAAGTAGTATCTAAAACTCATCACAACTTTGGAAATTTTAAAGCAGATTAATTATAGGTATTCAAACTCCTCTTATTAATTTCAACACAAGGCATTATACCTACACTAAAGATGAATTCTTTGTTTTACAGATTACGACATGCTCTAAAAATAAACACTAGGCTACTATGTAGAATTAGTGCTGTATTTTGATTTACAACAAACTCAATAATGAGTCTAACTTTCTGATGAGTAATCTTGACTGTGTGACCTTTTGAACTGCTAAAGGATGTCTTGATTCACAATGTAAAACTAAACCTCTCTTGCTAAAAGATGAAAATTAGTTTATGCATAAAGCCACTCCTGGCTAAGAGAAATCAGTGAACTCTGGAGCCACATTATTTCTTTACCTACATTGTTCTTGAATGTAGAGCATCTAAAACTGCAAATGAAAAATGGTTAAACTTTTAACAAAATACATATAAAGTACAGAAAAAAAATTTGTTCACCTTTTAATGAAAACTATGTATTTTCTTTATGGTACTTAAACAATAAGCACACAAATCTCCAAAAGTTACCAATACTAGGACACTATAAAAATCAGTTTTTCATTGAATTACTGCTCATATCCATTCAGCATGAATTATTGCCTTATTAAGTACCAGGAAATTTTTCCCTCTAAACTGCACACCCCATTGTACCAAATCTGGTTAGATGAAGCGGAAACAAATTCATATCTCCTAACACTTATTCAAATTCTTTGGACTAGAAACTGCACTGCAGATAGACTTCACATTTCATCAAATTATTCTCCCAGTCAGATTCATACTAACAAGGCTCTCATGTATCATTGCTTTTTGCTTTTCATGAAAAAGAAAAGGATCCCCACTAATTTCACAGTACAATAATTCATTCATTACTTAATCTTGTTTCTTAGTCTATGAAAATTAAAGATGCATATGCACTGTTGTGCCACATTATTATATTCAGTAGCTGGCTTTAAAAATGTTAAAAATGAAATTAAAACTACTCTAAAATATGTTTCATGGAAATTTCTAACTACTGCCTTATCTTTTCTGATTTATCATATACTGACTGGCTAGCTATTTATTTCTCACTTAGATTTTTAAAGTTCTCTTAGAAACATAAATGATGGTAGATAGAAAGGTATTAGCATTATTATCCTATGGATATATTGCTTAGGATTTGCCTAATAAGAATTATAAGCATCACATCAGCAAACAGAATTTTATTTTTAAGTACAATAAGAAAAATAACACCAGGTAAGCCCATACTTCAACATGAAAAAAAAACCCTTTTTATCACTAAAGTTGTTAAATCTGACTTTCAAATTAATTTCAGAAAAGAGAAAAATGGTAATGATGAACCAATGCAAGCAACACTATCTACAGAAAGGAATTTCCATTGGAATACACAGCCTCAGTGTTCTGAATCTTAATGGCTGTGAACTGGAGATAATCAATAAACTCCTGAGTAGCAGTTTCAGTTTTACATTTCACAAAGGAGACTGTTGTAATATAAAAATCACTGTAAATTAGTTCTTATTAAAACTATGCTGGGGGAAGAGATGTAGGTGTAATAAATCTGCTTTCTTCCTCAGGATTAGGATGAATATGGCCTTCCTGCTTGTGAAGTAAAAATACAAGAGTTAAAACTTTGTAATACTTTCCTGCACAGAAGCACAGAGAACATGTCCTTTCTTTGGGGGGTGGTGACACGTCCCGAGAATAACAATGTGGTGGCAAACATAACATTCAACTCTGGTTGGCTCGGACTGTGGGGAGAATGTGACTGGCAGCTGCTTGTCCGCTAGAAAACCAAGGGGCTAAGAAATATCCTCTCTAAAAGAAGCAGTATTTGAACCAGTTGCAGGTAGGCATTATCCTTTTGTGAAATTCTGTAACTTTGGCTAAATAAATTGGAACTTCATAGTGAGTAAGCTGTGGTCTCTTCTGACCAATCCCTAAGCCACCTGAGATGCCAAAATATCAAAAAGAATTGTTTCACTAGGAAGCCTTTCACCTACATTACATCTGCCGATATGTACATAATTGTACACAGTTTTCTACCACAATGCATGTTTTCAACTGAACCAAAATAATCTATACTTACTTTTAAAAACATTTCACTATTGTGTAATATAAATACTGTAAAATGCACACATCTTAAGCATAGCTTGGATGTATTTTCCTGACATGAACACAGTTGAATACACCATTGCAGGAAGCTGTTCCTCAGGCCTTATCTGAGTCATTATCCTTCTTCTACAGCAACAAAAATTTCTCACTGTAACACCCCAGATTAACCTTGTCCGTCTTTGAACTCATAGAAATAGGAACACAGGAGTACCTGTGAAATTTATATATGTTCTCTGTTATAATATTTTATTACTTTTTGCTGATCTATAAAATTTAAATTTATATCCCCAACTTACTCATCAATCCTATTCTAGATAGATATTTCATTTGTTCTCAGTTTGGAGCTATTTAAAATAACGTTGTTTATGAACACATAATTTTTAAAAAATCAATCACCACTTTCTTTCTGGAAGTTGTTTCCAACTTCTTGCCACTTAAAAATAAATGTAATATAAACATTATTGTATAGTAATATTTATACACATCTTCGATTATTTCCATAAAATAAATTTCTAAAAGTTAATATTAATCTTAATGATACTGCTAAACTCCTGTCTGGAAAAATTGCACCAACTTAGTCTTCCCAGCTGGAGAACATTTCAGGTTAAAAAAGAGACACAAATTTGCAATGAAATGTTATGATTTTAAGTTTAGAAGACAAAATGATAATATTAAATACTGTGCACATACAAGATATATTCTAATCACAGAAATGCTTTCTTATTCTTTAAAAATTTAATCTCATGGGTCCCTGATACATTATGGAACAAAATGCCAAACTCATTGTACTCTACTAATTCAGCACCATAGGACTAGAAATTTAAAAAGACTCACATGTACAACTGCTTTATTATTTTATTATTACTGATATAGTTACATATCATAAAAGGATGTAAAACCATTCATTTTTCACTGTAAATAATGAAGCAGGTATTTTCTTCTCCTCATGCATCATCAAAGAGCATACACATGATAAGATCTTCATCATCTTCTATAGGAAAATCTGGATAAGATTTTCCCTTCTAATATTCAAAATGATCCTGCAGTATGCTATAATGTCTATAGAATTTTGTAGGCCAAGACTTTTTATTGATGAAAACTATGAAACTGCTATCCTTAGAAATCACTGGAATGGTCAGAACATAATCTGTCTTATGTGGGAATTCCCTGCTGTGGCTGGAGGAGTGGCCCTTGGTTGAAGGCTGTGATTCTGAACAACTACTCAGAAGCACTTGTATTACTTAAATCTGTCCAACAAATCTATCATTTTCTAGATCTATCTCCTAGTAAAAATTTCTTTACATATCTGTTATGAATTATCCTAAGCATCCATTAATAAAAATTGATTTTTCCTGCATGACAGAACACACTCTGCAAAGAATGGGAAAAGGTAAAAGTTTATCAGGTGATAGAACTTTATCTTCCATTTTGAAAACAGCATTATACTATACAATTATAAGGTCCAACAGAAGAAGAAAAAATATAATCTAATAGTGAAACACATCTTGTAAGTTCATAGAAGTATTTAATAATCTCTAGACAATTATTGATTATTAAATACTTTTTTAAAAGATTTTTTATTTATTTGTTCATGATAGACATAGAGAGAGAGAGAGAGAGAGAGAGAGGCATGGAGGCAGAGGCTCTCCATGCCAGAAGCCCGACGCAGGACTCAATCCTGGGACTCCAGGATCACGCCCTGGGCCAAAGGCAGGTGCTGAACCACCGAGCCACCCAGGGAACCCTGATTATTAAATACTTATATGAACTTATTCAGCTACATGGTAGCACAAGCAGGGGAAAAAAAAAATCTAACCTCAGTGATGACACAACTCAAAGGCATTACTGTCAGCCCTGTTTATTCTTTCAGTCCAAATTCTTTTAGTTTTTTACCATGCGAACAATCTCTGGACCCACATTCTATATACAAAAGGAACATTTTATTCTAGCTTTTTACTGTTCAAGAAGCAAACACATATTTTGACACAGAATTAGAAACCTATAAAATAAGATTATTGCATTTTTTATGTCAAAGAAAACTTATTTCAGTATTTCCAGCTCTTCAAAGCAGTCTTATAAATGATAGATTGATAGATGATAGATAGATAGATAGATAGATAGATAGATAGATAGATAGATAGATGATAGATAGATGATAGATAGATGATAGACAAATAGAGGAAGAAAGATGCGCGCGCGCGCACACACACACACACATATATGGATAATCTCCAGTGTTGAATACAAAATAAACCCAACACCAATGACAGACAGTCAACACACAATTCATAAGGGTGAGATTTTTTAATTGTGTAATATCATCCATTATAGCACTTACAACTAAACACTTTTCACTTCATACAGAAAGTAGTGGTAATTAAGCTTCGAGGTAATTATGTGCTTTTACAATTGCAAAGTGTAATTTTAGAATGAAAAACTGTTATGAAATGCAAATTTAACTTCTATCCAAAATGCTAATTTTTCAAATCACACTGCTTTCAGTTATTTTAGAACATTGCCATATTCATGGATGCTATAGAACACTCTATGATGTTGATTCTAAACAGGTAAGAAAACTATACTGTGTATACATTTTCTCTAAGATTCACAAATATGTATTCCATTGGATAATGTAGATAATAAATAGGATAGTTTACTCCAGTTTTTCCTTTTAATTATCAAACTGAAAAACAAGCTGTTCTGTAAAGTAAAACCCAAGGCTCCATTGCAAACTATTCAGCCCAGGCATAACACAAAATGTAATTTGAAATCAGAGGTGGGTCTAACCATTCTCCAACAGATGCTTTGTAAATTCACCCAAATTTATACTATCAATGAAATGAGCATGACCATAATTAAATTGAAACTCATCTTCTTCTCTAAACATATGTTTACTAACGAAAGATATTTATTTCTCTGAGTGTCATAATGTGCTTTCAGAAATTCTAAACTTGGTCATTTAAAATTATAACTTTTTGAAATTTAAAATGTTTTATGGGGCAGCCCGGGTGGCTCGGCAGTTTGGTGCCTGCCTTTGGCCCAGGGCCTGGTCCTGGAGACCCGGGATCGAGTCCTACGTCAGGCTCCTCGTGTGGAGCCTGCTTCTCCCTCTGCCTGTGTCTCTGCCTCTCTCTCTCTCTCTCTCTCTCTCTGTGTGTGTGTGTCTCTCATGAATAAATAAATAAAATCTTTAAAAATAATAATAATAATCTAAAATGTTTTGGGAAGCATTCTACTAACTAAGAATATTTTCTGTTCAGAATGTTGCTCATAATGTTTATAATTTAACACTTTATCTGGTTCATATGTTTTACTTGATAAAATAATAGCGCTTCCTGTTAGATTTTATAACTTCTCCAAATTAAGAAAACACTCAGCTAGCAAAAATAAACTCACTGAACAAAAGAGAAGAGAAGAAAATAAATTATTTTTTGTGCTTTAAATAGGCAATAGACAGGCCTGGGTTTTGTTAATCAGTTTCTTACCAATTCGCCACGAAAGTATACAAGAAGACCAGCATGGTTCACCAGATATTTAAGGTAAGCCATACATGTAGTTTTAAGTTTTCTAATAGCCACATTAAAAAGGTAAAAAAGAATAAAAGGTGAAAGTAAATTTGATGATACACACTATTTAATCCAATATAACCAAAATATTATAACTCCAACATGTAATCAATATAAAATTTATTAATGAGATGTTTTGTATTCTTTTGCATCTTATTTTTCAAAATCCAAAAAAATAAAAAATAAAAACAAAAAAAAACAAAACAAAACAAAATGCAATGTGTATTTTACACCTTAGGATACGTCTCTGTTCAGACTGGCTGTATTGCAAGTGCTCCATAGCTAGTAGTACCACAGTGCAGCTTTAGGTGTCTGGTTCTTCACCTACTGAATGACATAATTTGTAAAGGATATTTTAGCACTCAGTTTGGAAAATTCTAATTCTGTTTAAAATTGACCAATGAAGATATGATGTTTGGTTTCTCCCTCATCGTAAATATGCACAAACAGAATACATTATTATTAAGTATCTCAAAAGAAATAAAATGTCAAAGTAACTGGAGGCAAATTTCACTTATATGCATAAAACTGTGTCATAATTTATTATGTCCGGGTCTCCAGGACCACATATTATTATAAAGTTACTCAAAAAAATTTAAAAGTTAGAAACAAAATGCTCAATATACTTGCCATCTGTAGAAAAAATGATAAATCCCACTAACAAATCTTTAATCAATATTTCTGTTTGGATTTATACTTAACAGAATAGTACACTGAAATCTCCATATTCTCCAGTTGGAGTTTACAAGAGTTTTTGCTAATACTCAAATTTAAATGATACATGGTTTTTTATTATTTTTTTTATTATTTATTTATGATAGTCATACAGAGAGAGAGAGAGAGGCAGAGACAGAGGCAGAGGGAGAAGCAGGCTCCATGCACAGGGAGCCCGACATGGGATTCGATCTCGGGTCTCCAGGATCGCGCCCTGGGCCAAAGGCAGGCGCCAAACCGCTGCGCCACCCAGGGATCCCTAAATGATACATGTTTTAAGGTCATATAGTGAGCAAGTCACTTTGCTTATAAATAAGCCAAGTATATTAATGAAACCAATTGGGTCTCTACTCATTATCACACATACCAAGAAAACTCTCTGCTAAAAGTTCAAAGATGTTTAACATTTTATTAAGACAGAATAAAAGCTATAAATTCATAAGTTAAGTGTGGCACTTAGGAAGTTAGTGAAAAATTAAATTTAATTGAAGAAATGTCATAATAAAGAACAAGAAATAAATAGAAAGTAAAAATTAATTAGGGAATCACTAAGATCAAAGGTAAATCTTTAAAAAACACAAGTAATTCAGATAAACCTCTGATGAGTTTGAAAAATTGAAAAGAGAGGCCAAATAAATATTAAGAATGAGAACTAGAACATAATCTGAGACATAACAATTTAAAAATATTATACTATATGTTGGCAAATAGAACTCCAATTAAAAAATACAAAAAAAAATAAGATAATTCCATGAATACTCGTATTCCAGCAATTTGGGAAACTTTCATGAAATGGATAAACCTTTATGAAAATATAATCAATCCCAAGAAAAAATTAAAATCCCAATATATCTATAACTATTACAGAAATGGAATTACTAGCTTAAAAAGTTTTCCACACAAGTATGCCAGAATCAGAGATTTTAGATGCAAGTTTTATCAGACTTGCAATAAACAAACCATTTCAGTCATAAAGTTTTCCAGAGAATGGAAAACAAGGGAGTGGGAGAGAAAGTATGGAGTGATTTATTTCTCAACTCCATGAAGCCAATATAATCTTGATAACAAACCAGAAAATGACCAGATAGCAGAAAAATAATATGCTCATCTCATTTGTGCATTTAGATACAGGTATAGTGAACAAATATTTTTTTAAACTCCAGTGACACATAAAAACACTTTTGTTTAAATAAGATAAACTTCTAGGAATGCAAAGGGGATTACCACTAAAAGATCTATAAATGTCACTGATAACATTAACAGGTTAAAAGAGAAAATCATTGTCAGCTCAACAGGTGCAGAAAAAGCATTTGAGATCTAACACCTAGTTGTAGTAAAAACTGTTAGAAAACCAGAAAATAAAAGGCATTTATCAAAAAACCTTCAGGAGTAATTGCTAATGATGAATTATCAGATATCTTAACACAACATATTCAAATTCTGCCAACCCTTCAGCACATTTAAGAATTCAAGAATCTGAGTAATTAGTATTCTAAGTGGACAGTATGGGTAACATTAATAAATATCGATTTGGTTAACAGAGTTACAGAAATACTTCAGGATACTCATTAGCTACAAAGTTTGAGGTTTTTAAAAAATTCTATCCAATAAAATGTTTATTGTCTTTTGGTAGCCAAGAAACAACTCATGCATTTTAGTAGTACATACTTTCGTTGACAGGTCTATACATAAGATGATTTGACAAAATAAAATGTTTCTACTTCAAGTAAAGGACCCAATTTTTTTTTTAAGTTTTATATTAGTATATGCCTTAAATAGAATTCTGAGGCTACATCGCCACCATATATGAGTTAGCATGCAATAACTGTTATATATCTAACTGTAGTCCAAATAATGGTCTTCTGCTCTGAATCAGCACCTTAGAACTTTTTATTGAAATCATATAATCAATTATTGTAAACCAAAAGTAAGATCATACCAGTACTTCTACACTTATTAGTAAACAAATTGTTGATTACTAGCTTTTTGTTATGTGTCTTCTACATCTCCCTTAATGCATATATGTATGTGGTTCCAAAGGGTTTTACAAGTGACCAACACCTGAAGAAATAAAATTTGAAGAAACTTAATAAACTTTTATTTGATTAGATTTATATTCGAATTTGTCCCTAAAATCATCTCAAGAAGCAATGACCTCAAATAACTATACACTCTCTGCAGAGTCATATGTGATTAAAAACAGAAAAGAAGTTTTGCCTGAATAAACAGGGAAAATGTGGCATCTTAACTACAGGGAACAAATGGAGGGTTGCCAGCGGGAGATGGGTGGAGGGGAGAGGGTAACTGTGTGATGGGCATTAAGGAGAGCACTTCAAGTATGATTATTTGATTATGTAACTGATGAATCACTAAATTCTACCTCCCAAATTAGTAACATAGGATATGTTAATCAAATTGGGACTCAGGATCCCTGGGTGGCTCAGTGGTTTAGCTCCTGCCTTTGGCCCAGGGCGTGATCCCGCAGACCTGGGATCGAGTCCCACGTCAGGCTCCCCACATGGAGCCTGCTTCTCCCTCTGCCTGTGTCTCTGACTCTCTCTCTCTCTGTCTCTCATGAATAAATAAGTAAAATCTTTAAAAAAATTGAATTTAAATATTTTTTAAATATGAGTACAATACACATATACTAAACTTTGTAAAAATACATATTAGAATCATCCGATGCCATTCTCAGTTAAGGGAGGGCACAATCTTCATGAAGATGTATCTATTATCTGTTTATAAATTGATTTTTCCTTTACAATAGTCATGTTTGTGAAATAAAGAAGATTCTAGATCTTGAGTTCTCTTTCTTACACATTGTGGGTAGTCTCCAAGCCCTAATGCTGCATATATTCTTGACAAAAATCCTTGGCTTGACCAAACTCTAATCAGGCTTCTCTAAGCCCTCTTCTCAACTAGGCCTCAACTGTAGCCTATAAAAAACCGCATACTTTGAGCACAAATGATTTTGTCTACTCCACGCCTCCTCTACACACACACTAAGACTTGAACTAACACTAGTATCATTTCTAACATACAGGGTCACACCCCTGGTAAGATCCCAGCCCCATTAAAGTGTCAATCTGCAAAATCTCAACACTGACAAAATGATTTACTATTTTTATTATTATTATTAATAGAGTTGGTGATTTATCTATTTAATTTTACTTTTTTAAAAGTAGGTTCTAGGGCATGTGAGTGGCTCAGTCAGTTAAGCGTCTGACTCTTGATTTCAGCTCAGGTCATGATCTCAGAGTTGTGAGATCAAGCCTACATTCACCTCCACAATGGGCATGGAGCCTGCTTGAGATTCTCTCTCTACCTCTCTCTGCCCTTCCATCCACTTGCACAGGCTCTCTCTCTCTCTCTCTCTCTCTCTCTCTCTCTCAAATAAACAAATCTTTAAGCAAACAAACAAATAAATACATAAAATAAGTAGGTTCTATGACCAACATGGAAATTGAACTCACGACCTCAGGATCAAGAGCCCCATGTTCTACTCACTGAGCCAGCCAGGCATCCCATAATTTACTATTTTTAAATTAAAAAAAAGGTTTTCCTTTTTTTTTTTTTAAGATTTTATGTATTTTTTCATGAGAGACAGACAGAGAGAGAGAGAGAGAGAGATTGGCAGAGACATAGGCAGAGGGAAAAGCAGGCCCCATGCAGGGAACCTGATGTGGGACTTGATCCTGGTCTCCAGGATCACACCCTGGGCCAAAGGCAGGCACTAAACCACTGAGCCACCCACGGATCCCACCAGGTTTTCTTCTTTATAAATTCATTTAGGTATATTTAAAGGATACTGGATATTTAAACCCTTCTGGTGAAATCTGATACCTCATTTTCTACTGGATATGTTTTCTGAAAAAAAAAATGGATTTAATTTTGAGTGTTAAAATTATTTATATACATTCACAAAAAATATTTGCACATGATATAATTATCCATGATTGGATTTTACTTGTGATATTTCTTAATTTTTTTCTTTTCTTTCTTTTTTTTTAATCTGAACCTTTGCTTTTATTTGAGCATTCTAAACTTATTTAACTGGAAAAGCAAATTCCCTGTGGTCCCATTAAGTATGTTGCTAAGCAAACCACCTAGCAGCATCTATAAACAGGAGGTTTGAATGTGAGCCAGTCTTACAGGTTGAGAGTAGGTCAGTGCATTTTAAACCAGCACATCATTAAAGAAGAAAGGAGTCTTGCTGCTTAGCCAGCTTACATTTCTTTCTGGGCAAATGTATATACTTATTGACCTATGCTAAATTTATTTTGCTGTTTTACCCCTGCATCTTCCATACTGCTATATAGATTTGACTTAACAAAGACTTCCTTAATTTAAAAAACAGATCTAAAGATAATCTTAAAGATCTACTTGTATACCTTTCAAGCAAGGTTGTAAATGATAGCCTTTCCCTGCATTCATTCTATAGGAAATAATTTGTCATGAGAAATAGTCTAGACTCTACAACTGACACTAAAAATAAAGTTGCTATTGCTTCTCAAATGGATATGAGACTACGTGTTATTGAATTAAACCTGTGTTAGTCGACTAAGGCTACCATAACAAAGTACTGAGTGGCAAAATAAATAGAAATGTCCTGTCTTAGAGTCTGGAGACTACTAAAAGTCTAAAATTAGGGTATCTTCAGGTTTGTTTTCTTCCAAAGGCTGTGAGCAAGAATCAATTCCATGCATCTTTCCTAGCTTCCATTGGTTTGCTGGTTTGGCAATCTTTGGCTCTCCTTAGCTTATGGCAGCATAATTCCAATCTTCAGAGGGCATGCTCCCTGTGTCTCTGAGTCCAAGCTTCTGCTTTTTATAGGAAAAGTCATATTGGATTAGGGCCCACCCTAACGACCTCATCTTAACTTGGTCATCCATAAAGACTATTTTCCCAAATAAGGTTATAGTCACAAGTACTCAGGATTAGGACTTCAACATCTTTTGGATGGATACAATAAAACCCAAAACAAAATTAATTCATGAAGAAGTGTCATAAACTTCCTGGCACACTAGTATTTCCACATTTCTATAAGATCCAGTGATTCTACTCTTTCTCTATGTCTATATTAGTGTTTATTGATTTAGTTTTCTTTATTAGATTTTAAAAACACTTTAAGTAATTCAGGTTCAGAAAAGAGAGATGTATACAGATTTTTTAAAGTATTTGTAATAATGCATATATATTCTTGATGAAATATATTCACATCTAATTTTTTTCTTTATATATGCCTATGCTTACATTCAAAATTTGTTTTAAAAAGCAACCTAAAGTTTAACAAGGAAAACCTCCTCAAACAATTATATTTTGACACATAATATGGATTAGCACTTGGAGGAGGGAAAAAAAAAAAACTAATTCTGAGAATCCTTTCCTACAAAGAGAAAAGTTCTCTTTCTTGGTTAATTTGTTAGTTCCTCTTCCACCAGAAGACCTGAATACTAAGCTGAGAAATCAAGGCAACTTCCAAACCAGGGAATTTGGATGTGTAATCAACAGGTGGATTGGCAAGCATATAAAGGCCAACTGAAGAATAGAGACATTTACTTCTTCAGTTACTCCAGATGATCATGGCAGGGCAAAAGTCTGGAATAACTGGAGGAAACATTAAGGCCAAAAACAGAGTTGTTTGAAAGAAGGCTGAGGCCAGAAGAGGAGTTCACAACACAAAACTTTAGGCAAATATCTTTAAGAACTAGGGGCAGCGTGGGTGGCTCAGTGGTTTAGCACCTGCCTTCAGCCCAGGGCATGATCCTGGAGTCCCGGGATCGAGTCCAACGTCGGGCTCCCTGCATGGAGCCTGCTTCTCCCTCTGCCTGTGTCTCTGCCTCTCTCTGTCTCTCATGAATAAATAAATAAAATCTTAAAAAAAAAAAAAAAGAAAAAAAAAAGAACTAAAGCTGGGCAGTTGTTTCCAGAAGAAACTAAGAGCTTTGGAAGGGCACATGGAATGGAATCTAATAGGCAGAGTAGCTCTAGCAATGACAACCCTACAAACCTACCCATTTATTGGCATGTCGAAATAACAAGGTCTGAGATTTCCTGTTATTACCTTCTAAGCTCCTAGTTCACCAATAGTATCACTTTGCCTACAATTGTTTTCTTGTACTTGGAAAGATTCTTACAACAGAAAAATGAAGCTTGAGATACATGATCACAGTATTTAAAAGACAGTGATTTTATCTTAAAATCAGGCTATTCTAAATAGTTCCAGTTGCTCACAAGGCAAGAATAAACTTATGAGTGTGTAATTGCACTTCATTGGTCCATTTTTGCCTATAGTGATCAGTACAAGAATTCGAAATTTTTCTAAGTATAAAGCAATGAATGTAATCAATTTCTGTCACAAGCACTTTGACTACCCTTTCCTGAAAAGAAAAATATGCATGCAAGACACATACACACAGCCAGATGGTACATATTTATATTTAAAATTACCACGTATTACACTTTCCCCTTTCTCATAAGGCATTTTCAATATTGTACCACCCTGAAATTATTAGAAACTATTGGGATCACATAAAACTAATGTTGGGAATCAGTGATATCAAGGGAAATGATATCTGAATCTCCTAATTTTATAAATATCACACAACAAAACTTTACATGTTTGCTTTTAAAGCCCAGAAAGGCAAACACAACTATTAAGGGACAATCTGTAAAGCATAAATCATGCAAGGCTTTTCTGCCTCTACTCCCAGGGCTCAAGATTTTTCTGCCTCAAAAAAGAACATGGTCAATCCAACGTTTACGAAAAACACATTACATAACATTTGATGTTTATTTTTTTTTAATTTTTTTTTAATTTTTATTTATTTATGATAGTCACACACACAGAGAGAGAGGCAGAGACATAGGCAGAGGGAGAAGCAGGCTCCATGCACCGGGAGCCTGACGTGGGATTCGATCCCAGGTCTCCAGGATCGTGCCCTGGGCCAAAGGCAGGCGCCAATCCGCTGCGCCACCCAGGGATCCCACATTTGATGTTTAAAGACTACAGTCATAATGTTTATAACAGAAGAATTTAAGGGGGGAAGCCTAAAATCCTGAAGGAAACTTAACATCCTGATCAGGCTGGGATTTGCTTAGGGTATGTCTTAAAATGCTCGTTAGACAAGAAACTGCGTGAACAATTTTTCTTCTCAATTACAATCCTGCTGCTTCAAAACAAAACAAAAATCAGGTAGCTTACACTAAAAGCAGACAGAAGTGTAACTAAAAAATATTAAATCAAGAATTAAAACAAAAAAGTAGGAGAAATGTTCAGAATAGACAATAGACGGAGGAAGTCGATTAGTGGTGACCAAGGGCTGAGAGAATGCAGAATGGGGATTAACTGCCAGCAGGCATAGGGTTTCCTGGGTAGTGAAGATATTCTAGATTTAGATAGGGGGTGATAGTTTCACAAAATTGTAAAAAGACCAAGGAAATCATTGAACTGTACACAAAATGGTAAATTTTATGGTATGTTAATTATGCCATACTTTTAAAAAATAATAATAATAAAGCAATATGTCTTTGCAAATTCAAAATAAATAAATCTATGACTCAAAAAAAATTAAAAGATAAGGGCCAGGTAATAAAGTAAGGTCAGGGGTGGGAAATGGAACAAGAAATCCGTAACTTGAAGAAAAGAATGAGTGGAACGTGAGTTTGGTGAAAAATGGGCACAGGCATTTGGTAAGTTTTTCTCTGACTTAACAGAAAAGAGTATTAACCTCAACCAAGAAAGTAATATAGGCCCTGAAGAATCTCCTCCATACTGTAAACATGAGTATTGTTGAGACTATACTGTGAAAATAAAGAAATCATATATGTCACTTGCTAAATCTGTTTGTTAAACAATATGAAATGTAAGAGATTTTCATGATACAAATATGCACCATAGTGCTGAGTCTGAAGCAGAATCCACTCAACTTCAAGTTCTTTGAGGAAAAAAGAAAGGAACTTAGCAGCTTTATTTATTACTGATGTTGGATTTAATACTGAATTTAATCTACAAATTGAAACACTCTATGATGTAATTTCTTATCTCTGTCAACACTTCTTCAATCTGGACTTGTATATGCTATGTAATAAAAACATTTTTAAAAGGCAACATACCATCAAATTAATTAAAATCAACTTGAAATTAACAAAAAGGCAGAAAATGCATGGTAAAGTGTTGGAAAAACCACTGTGCTGACAATGGAGATAATGTTGGACTACTATTGTTTTCTATATGGTAAAGAGGGAAACATAACCTGCTGAGGGACTGTTATTGCACCATATGCTATAGACAAATGAACAATACATGAAGTCAGTAAGAATTCCAGCAAAGAATAACTGAGAGTTTAGGTCATAAAAGCCCCAGGAGATTCTAATCTCCTAGAAGTAGAAGTTTCTCTCAAAGCATTAACATCATTAACCAAACTGTTCCAATCAGAGAAAGAATTTTAATAACTTGAATTTCCTTTTCCAGAATTTAACATAATTAGACAATGACATCTAAAAACTTAATAGATAAAATACAAGCCTATCTGTCAAATACTGCACTTCCCAATAAATTGATTTTTTACCAAATGATTTCTGAAAGACACTTTTAAACAACTTTCTGCATGAATGAAAATTTAAGAATACACAAAATTATTAGCTGATGCAAAAAGGAAAAATGAAAAAAATGATTCAATATCTAATTAAGCATTAAGTTGGCATCAAGTAGGAGTATGCTTGCTTAATTTTTATTTTATTATACTTAATTGTGTTATATGTAACTCATAATTAAGAACTCATTGCACAATGTCATGTGAGCAGAATAATCCATTTTATAGACCAAGAGTCTTTTACACTCACACAAGAGATTACTTACCAAAGGCCACGTTGCTCACAAGGCCATCATGGTACAGTATTAATTTCCACTGTGTGTTCTATGTTCGTAATAGTGCATGGAATCTAATAGAATCAATGCACAATTCAGCTAAAATGTCTCACTCTTAAGTAATTAAGTTACTTAATTATACAAAGAATGGTAGGATTACCATTTTCACCTACCACAAGCAACATTCTGAGCATAAGGTAAACTGAAAAAACTGCAAATGTGTATGAGTATTTCCCTCTCCCACATGATCACACGCTACTCGACTGCGAATGCTCCCAAGCATTAGCTAGTATGCCCCATGGTATACTTTCCTCACTGGTAACATGAAGGGTACCTCTATATTTTCCAAGTGAAATGGTATTTAACATAACCAATAATTTGTTTAAATGACTAGAAGGCAGCATAGGGTAATAGTTAAGAGCTTGGACCCTGGAGAATTTAGCATGTGGCTCTGCTAGTCCCTATGCGAAAAGTGAACACGACTTCTCTTTTTTTCCTCAACTGTAAAATGATGGCAAACACATCACATAGTTATTACGGCTGCCATTTAGGTACTTCCGATGTATTTGTTAATCAAGTGCTACACATACATGCTATCAGGGGCACAATGGCAGAGCTATTATTAACAATTTCTATAGAAGAGTTCAAATAATCTCCTATAACAATTTACAAAGGACTGAGTACAAGTGCTGGCAAGGGAATAAATAAACACTGCTGTTCCAAGATGTAAGTTGAGATAACCTAAATCACTGAGTTACTTGTCTACGCTGTAGCCTCTCACATTCATTCTGGCACAGGTTCCTTATGAGCTACTTCTCAAATTTTTTAAAGATACTGAGAATGTTAAGGCTGTATGTGCACAATAGAAGAAAAATTCTGCCAAGAAAGTCTGTGCTTTTTATATATTACTTGAACAACTTGTGACTACCACAATGGTTTAGGGATCTATGCAATCGTTTCTTCCTCATGGTTGGTGAGTAATAAACTATAACCTGTATGTTCCCTATCAGAGAGTAAGATGAATGCATTTCTGGAGTAACAGTGTCACTTCCAATCCCTAGCAGAAGAGCAGATACGGGGTGCATCCTAGGATGTTAATGTTATTATCAGAAGCACAAGCCAGGAGTGAAATGTAATTCATGTATTAAATGAAAATAAGAAGAGTTGAAGGTTTATTAATTATAGAGCATATCTATCAAGAAAATGAGGTTCAAATATAAGGCTTATAAGATTGTTATAACATTTTAGAGAATCACAAACAATAATCAGCCTTTCTCTGTTACATCATTTCATGATCTTCCATCTCCGAAAAGGGAAAGAAATTTAAAATTTCAAACTATTCTAAAAATATCTACCTTTAGTGAGGCTAAATATATTAATGTAACAATGGTTACTGATCACTTTAAACATCTCTTCAAATGAATTCTAAATATCAACACTTCTCACAAATAGGTACCTCTCATGGGCATTCATCTATATGGAATCCCATCCTTAGATTTCACTATGTGTCTAATATCATAAAGTAAAATTACACACATACATACACACACAGAGTCATAAGAACATTTTTATTTTTTTTAAAGCTTTTATTTATTTGCATGGGGAGGGGCAGAGGGAGAGGGAGAAGCAGACTCCTCATTGAGCACAGAGCCCCATATGGGCTCAATTCCAGAACCCTAAGATCACAACCTGAGCTGAAATCAGACACTTAACTAAGCCCCAAAAATATTTTCTTTAACCTTAGGAACCTAGCCTCAGACTCATTAAAATGATACTACAATCAATGGTGAATTGGCTATAAACACAGACATATAACAATATTTCACAATTTAACAATTCTATCATTTTCAGTCCTTTCACATAGTTAATCTCATCTAATTTCTTTAGAAATGAGATGGGCAAGGCAAGTTTTATTACAAACCAGAAAACTGAGGCAGACAGGGGTTTAATGATTTCTTACAGCTGGTGAGTGACAAAACCTAGTCTTCTAACTCCTGATCAAACAACATATTACCATGCACACACATAAGCATCTTTATATGCATACCGCCCACAGCTATAATCTCTATTTTTATTGTATGTTTTATTTTTTAAGTTACTACCTCACCCAATGCAAAAACATATTGCTGGTTTCAAAGTTCACGGTACTTACAGGAAATATACTGCTTAAATCTTCTGGCCCTTGTTTGCTTATTTTTAAATTTCACAATTACATTTTCTCTGCTTCAGAAAATTCTATTACCATATGAAAAACTATTAACCAGCCTCCTATTGACTCTAGTAAAACAATTATTGAAAAAAAAAGAACATAGCCCCATAAAGCATGTGCATGGCAACAAATATAATCCCTTCTTGGCAAAGATGCAGAAATTAAAACTGCCGAGAAAGAAATCTGAAAGATATTTCAAATCAATACATGTGCAGTAAATGGTCACAGGGAAATATGAAAGGCAAGGGAGGTGTACATATATAAAGCTTAGCATTTAAAGAATTCCTCTAAGTGGGCTGGACTTTCCAATAAAGAATAAAAAGCCAACAAATCGAAGATAGATAAGACCCCTGGTAGAATGAATACGAGGCATACAACAGGCACTGAATAGTTTCTTATTGCCTTAAAGAGACTTTACATTTTATGAAACCAACTATTAAGCTCTACTAAACTGAAAAGGATTTTCAAAATATATATATAACATTTATATATCAAAAATTAAGTGAAAATCAGAAAAAACTACTGCCTTCATTTCAGAGTCTTCGTAACACTGTATATCTCAGCTGTATGTAGACGGATTAGGATTAACTCCAGAGCCCCCTGTAACCTTTTGTCTTCATGTCTGACTCATTCAGTATGAGGGCTAGCAGAAGGTCAAGGAAAACATTAAAACAGCCAACACTTCCCCCATCTTGGCTTAGCCACATTAAAAATAAATAAATAAATACCATCTTACTCTATCCCACCATTACTACAAACTTCTCACCCACTCAAAGAAAAGAGGCTTCAGAATAGCCCAAGTACTTGCTGTTATGTCAGTTCAGGGGGAGCTGAGTTAACACCAATAGACAGGTCTAACTTCTAGAACAAAAGCCATTATCCATAATAAGAGACTGAAAACTTTTACCTTAAGCAATAGGAAGTCAGCTTTCTGACTTTTGAATTTTAAAAGTTAAACTTAAAATCCAATTTTCCTCCAGAAGAGATGAAAACAAAACCAAGTCTGAATGAAAAAGATCCTGCCTTTCCCCCTGGCATCAAGGTAAGCCCTCATGTTTTTCCATGTTTTGATTTCTTCTTCTCTAAAATGAAGATTATCTATCCTAAAGGAGTTGATATGAAGATTTTGATATTGTGACATAATGAGTATTTTGTCTTTGCTCCCAGTTCCTGGTCAGAGCTCCTAAAGCCTTTGTAATTTCCTACATGATACAGTGCTAGGAGCACCTTTATTCTAATATTTGGTCTATGGTCCCAGGTTCTGACACAGAGCTCCTAAATCCCCTGGAATTTTCTAGGTGATAGGAGCATCTTTGTTCAAAGAAGTGACTCTTGGTGGGTTCTGGGATAGCTTCAGGATAGAGGCTGGTCACCAGAAAAACCAAGCCACGGTTAGAAGCTTGGAACTTTCAGCTCCCCCATCCCATCCTCTGGGGAGGGGAAGAAGTTGAAGACTGAGTAATAATCAATCATATCTATGTAATGAAGCCTCCTTAAAAATCCAGGTTAAAATTGAAAGGTTTAGAGAGCTCCTGGATCGGTAACACATCCACATGCCAAAGGCTCCTGCACTCAGGACCCTTTCAGACCTCACCCTAACTACATCTTCCATCTTGCTGTTCATCAGATTCTTTATTATATAATAAACTGGTAAATAGAAGTCTCTGTTTCCCTGGGTTCTGTGAGCCACTCTAGCAAACTGTTGAACCTGATGAGAGATTAGTGGGAACTCTGATTTATGTTTGGTGGGTCAGAAGTTTGGGTGAAAACGTGGAACTTGTGAGTGGTATCTGAAGTGGGAGCTGAACTCCTAACTTGTGAGATCTAACACTAACTCCAGGTAGACGGTGTTAAAATGGAGCTGAACTGGATGACATCAGGCTGGTATTAGAGAATCGGTCAGTATAGGGACCATACATCTAGCATCAGAAGTGTTTTAAGTGTGGTAGTACTAGATACTAGAGGAAGAAATAGGAGTGTTTCTTTATAAAAACTAAATTTAAAAATAGGTTAAGACAATAATTTTGTTTTTACTTCTTTATTAAGGCATTATTTACATAAAGTAGAACTTACCCTGAAAGAGGGGGAATTACTGCTTATCCTACAAAAATAAAGGTTATAAATTAAAACTATGAACAATATGTGTGGCATCTTGTATAATTTAGATAAAATAGACAATTTCCTAAAAAGACACAAACTATACTGAAATTGTCTCAAAAAAAAAAAAACCCAGATAATATGAAAAGACACACAAGAAATGAAAGGTTAAGGGCATGTGGGTGGCTCAGTCAATTAAGCATCTGCCTTCAGCTCAGGGTCCTGGGAGCAAGTCCAACCATGGGCAGCTCCCCACCCATCCCCTGGTCGGGCTCCCTAGTCAGCAGGGAGTCTGCTTCTCCTTCTGATGGTTCACTCTCTCTCACACTGTCTCTCAAATAAATAAATATTAAAAAAAAATGAAAGATTAAAGTAGCAATAAAAAAATGCCCAGATCCAGATGGCTTCTCCATTAAATTACACCAAACATTTTTTTTCTTATTTAATGGAAATCTTATTAAAATTTAGGTAGTTAACATACTGTGGCTTCAGGAGTAGAATTCAGTGGTTCATCACTTACATAAAACTCCCAGTGTTCATCATAACAAGTGCCCTTCTTAATACCCATCGTCCACCTAGCCCATCCCACCCACCTCCCTCCATCAACCCATTTGTTCTCTATCATTAAGAGCCTCTTATGGTTTGCTTCCCTGTCTCCTGTTCCTCTGCCATATGTTCATCTGTTTTGTTTCTTAAATTCCACATATGAGTAAAATCATATGGTATTTCTCTTTCTCTGATTTATTTTGCTTAACATAATACTCTCTAGCACCACCTCTGTCATTGCAAATGGCAAGATTTCATTCTTTTTGATGGCTGAGAAATATTCTGTTGTAGATATATATACCATATCTTCTTTATCCACTCATTATTGGATAGACATTTGGGCTCTCTCCACAGTTTGGCTATTACTGATAATGCTGCTATAAACGACAAGGTGCACATAGCCTTTTGAATATGTATTTCTGTATCCTTTGGGTAAATACCTAGTAGTGCAATTGCTAGATCATAGGTTAGTTCTATTTTTAACTTTTTGAGGAACCTCCATACTGTTTTCCAGAGTGGCTGCACCAGTTTGCACTCCCATCAACAGTGCAAAAGGATTCCCCTTTCTCAATATCCTCACTAACACCTGTTGTTGCTTGTTATTAATTTTAGCTATTCTGACAGTACACCAAACATATTAAGAATTAATACCATTTCTTCACTAACTCTCATAAAAGATAAGAGGAGGAAATACATTCTAGCTCATTTTATGAGGCCAGTTTTTCCCTGATACCATAACCAAACAAAAACATCACAAGAAAGATACAAATATCTCTTATGAATATAATACAAAAAAGACCAATAAAATGCTAGCAAACTGAATATAACAATGTATAAAAAGATTACTCCATTTTCAAATGGGATTTATCCCAGAGATACAAGGTTGATTCAATATCTGAAAAATCAATTAATGTAGTACTTCAAACCAAAATAATAAAAAACAGAAATCATATAATCATCTCAATAGATGCAGAAAAAGCCTTTGACAAAAACTGAACACCCTTCCACAGGGGGGGAAAAAAGCCCAAAAAACCATAGAACATTCAACAAACTAGTAATGGAAATGAACATCCTCAACTTGAAAAAGGGCATCTATGAAAATACATAATGGTTAAAAATGGGATGCTTCCCCATAAGATCAGAAGCAAAGCAAGGATACCTGGTCTTGCCAAATCTAGTTAACACACTGTACTAGAGGTACTAGCCAGAACAATTAGGCAAGAAAGAGAAATAAAAAGCATCCATATTAGAAAGGAAGAAGTAAAACCAACTCTGTTCACAGATAACATAATCTTGGATATTGAAAATCTTAAAGAATCCACTAGAAAGCTATTAGAACTAATAAACAAGTTCCTTAAGGTTTCAGGATGCAAAATCAATATACAAAAATCAACTGTACTTTGCGATTCTTAGGCAGAAGGGATGGGAGGAAGTGGGGTGAAAGCTAACAGGTCCTGGATTTCTTTTAGAAACAATGAAAATGTTCTAGTACAGACTAGATGGTTGCATGTATCTGTAAATTCACTAAAAACCACTGAATTATATATATTAAATGAGTGAATTGTATAATTTGTGAATTGCAACTCAATAAATGTGTTTAAAAATCACTAACAACTTAGAAATGGAAATGTTTGACTTAAAAACCATGGACCATTAAAAACTTCCTTAAAGTCAGGGGAATGAAAACTATAACACTGTATATTGAAGCAAAATTTATATGATAAATAAGCCAAAAAAAAAAAAAAAAGCATGGATTAATCCAAAGGGGGACAAATGGCAAAATAAAGTATTTTCTGGTAACCCTTCCATCATATCAGTGCATTATTCTTCCCAAAATTAATACATTTGAGTTTTAATTTTTGAGGTATCTGAACTATATTATCTAAGACTTAATATCATTTACTAATATCATCAAAGTCATTTCCTAGGGTTTCTTTCCCTGATGAAGAGATTGTAAATTCACTAAAGATTAACTAGGCTCTTTATTAATTCCTAAGTTATGCATTATATACTTTTTTAAGCAATAATCATCCTAGGTTTATTGTTGAAAAGAATCTATAATTTATTTATGAAAAAGTACATATGGATTGGAAATCAAATAGTTCAGAAAATCATAAATTACCTGAGGAAAAGCAAAATAGATCTGTGATACGGAACTTTAAAAACAAAATGCACAGAGTAAGGGAGAAAATTAAGTTTAAGAAATACATGTATTCTTTTATGAAAAGCACAATATGTGACTTTATATTGGAAAATATAGCTAAAAAAGTCAACAGAAGAAATATAGTTGTCTCATTATGATCTACAAGTATCCTACATTTTTTTTAAGATTTTATTTATTTATTCATGAGAGGCACAGAGGGAAAAACACAGGCAGAGACACAGGCAGAGGGAGAAGCAGGCTCCATGCAGGGAGCCCCATGCGGGACTCGACCCCCGGACCCCAGGACTACGCCCTGGGCCGAACAAAGGCAGGCACTAAACCGCGGAGCCACCCAGGGATCCCCAGTATCCTACATTTTTAAAGTATCATATACATGTCAGGTATGAAATGAAGTGTCAGAAAGTTTAGTTTTGGCATATGAATGTCATTTGTTAAGTCTACAGCATATTGTAAATCTATTCAAAAATGCAGATTGACCAAAAGGCATCAAACTTTCACTGTTTGCTAACTCATGAAAATCACAATATATTACCTAAAAATAATGTAAAATAACTTAACCTCATTTAAACCATAAAGAAAAATGGTCCATGGTGTGGACTCTTATTATCATGGTTTTTCAATGATTCTCTTTCAGTTCCAGAACATTATTTATTTAATCTCATTTATTTTATAAACATAATGAAAATCAGAAAGAAGAGAACAATGTGTCATCTTAATATCTTTTCTTTTACTCATTTTTTTAAAGATTTTATTTATTCATGATAGACAGAGAGAGAGAGAGAGAGAGAGAGAGAGCGCACGCCAGAGGCACAGGCAGAGGGAGAAGCAGGCTCCATGCAAGGAACCTGATGTGGGACTCGATCCCGGGACTCCAGGATCAGGCTGTGGGCTGAAGGCAGGCGCTAAACCACTGAGCACTCAGGGATGCCCAACTCAGTTATTTTTTTAAGGATTTTATTTATTTATTTGAGAGACAGAGCACAAGTGAGGGGAAGAGTAGAAGGAGAAGTCAACCCCCCGCTGAGCAGGGAGCCAAATGTGGGGCTTGATCCCAGGACCTGAGCCAAAGGTAGATGCCTAACTGACTGAGCCACCCAGGAACCCTACTCAATTGTTTTCTTACCAAATATGCACCTCATTTGATGACTAACAACCTCAATTTCATTGGTGAATATGGATGAAAAAATCAGGAAAAAAGCTGAATCTTCAAAGTACTCCATAAGAAATTCATTAAAAAATAGTCAGGGACAGTTTTTGATGACAACAAAAACCTGACTCAATTCTTGACTATCATTTTCACAATATTAATTCTACCAATCCATGAGCATGGAATATTTTTCCATCTCTTTGTGTCTTCCTCAATTTCTTTCAGAAGTGTTCTATAGTTTTTAGGGTATAAATCCTTTACCTCTTTTGTTAGGTTTATTCCTAGGTATCTTAAGCTTTTGGGTGCAATTGTAAATGTATCAAACTGCCCTTCTTTTTGAAAATTTGTCCTCTTTCCTTTGTCCTTCTCTTTGTTAATTATTATTTTCTATCATTTACACATATCCAAATTTAAAAGCTGTAGGTGTCAAATAGAGTAATATAAAACTAAAGATCCAGATGGTTATGTACTAATTTTAGATCTTTTAGTTCATGAAGTAACTAAAACATTATTATAATGACCTTTGGATATGACCCACAAATTTAATTTACCTTGCCTTTGCCCTAAAATGTTCCCTGACAGTTAACTACCTATGAGATTACTTTTATTTACATACAGAAACATCAAATATGACAGGAAGATGAGGTAGGAGGCTTCATGTTGCCAAATATAAGGGCCTGCAAGGGACTTGGGAGTCAGAGGGCAGGAAATGGAATCTTAGCTTTCACATCGCCTGTGTGCATTTGCTTGGATCTTCACTTTCTTTTACTGTAAAAATGGGGTCATAATGACAACCAAAGAAAGCATCTAATACCCTGAATGGGACATAGTACAGGCTGGAATATGCTAATTCCTTTTCACATTACTATTTCCAACTAGCTAGGGGACATCTACATTCTCTAAAGAACCAGCAAGTATATTTCCCATGAATCACATAACCAAAAAATAAAATTGTGCTGAAATGAATGTACTAATTATTTTTGATTCAATTATGCATACATAGTGACAAAGTCTCCAATTTTTTTTTTCATTTTGGCTGTTCTATATTTTATTGCATAAATTAAGAAAAATTTTGACATACTGTTTATTAAGTTCCTATGATGTTTCCAGGGTAGAAAATGTTATCTTTGAAGCTAAATCTAGCATACTAAAGTAACATATTATGGTGCTTAGTTGGTGCTATTGAAAAAAGAAAGGGATATTTAGTTTTTATAACTACCAAATATACCATTATTGCTATATTATCTTACTATTATACCATTATGACTATCTTATCTTACTACTTATTATCACTATATGGACACCTATTTAAATATAATTAGGAGTATACATTACCCGATGTCCCTAATACCATACTATTTTTGTTGTAAGTAGACAATTTGCACATACATTTAAGATCCACATTAAAGAAAATGTCGATCACTGAGCCCAGTTTTCTCTGCTGTGGTTGGCAGGAGAATAAATAAAGCAGTATCTTCACGTGGTTTTCCAAGGTAGGAATAGATAATATTTCCCCTAAGAAACATGTATCTGATAGTAACTCTATACTTTTGTCATTCTTGGCACTATTCTGATATTTTCTTATTTATGTTTAAAGAATGTTAATAGAATATAAGCTCTGAACAGGGATCTTGTCTGCCTTGTTCATCATTATATATTCAACCCTCTAAATATTGCCTAACATATTATAAGTGCTCAATACATATATATGGTGAATGAGTCAAGTGTGTATTTGAGCAACCCAAAATGCTGAAAAGGGTAATGGTTTGGAGAGAAAATGTGGAGTACGTAGTACATATATTCTCATGGGCGTACCCAGCTTCATTCACAGGCTTTGGCCCTACATACACAGCCACCATTTGGCAGCACAATAATGAGTCCAAATCCAGATGATCAATAAGAGGAAAGAAGGAAGGCTCCAATCCCCTAAAATACATGGTTGAATTTTCCAATTTTGAAAGTAGATAATGGAACAAATGCAAAGGTTTTATACAATCCTAAACAAATGACCAGCATTATTTAATCTAGTTGTATGCCATAAACCATAACCAAAAAATGACTTGTAACTCCTTTTAATAACATGATAAAGCCTAACACAGAATAAAGTACACTAAGGCCTTATCATTGCTTCCACATTTCTGATTACTTCTTATAGTTAAAACCAATAGCTATAAATTTTGTAGCCAGCTAATCCGTCACTTTAGATATGCTCAAACCATGCTTACAAACAGAATGAATACTGAATAAAGTTCCTTGGGTTCAAAAGGTTTAAAAATACACATCTGCATACACAACCCATTTCTTACTTCAATAAAAGAAATAAGCATAAAAATAAATAAAAGGCATCTAAAGGAGAGGTTTTTTTTGTGTGTGGACATATCTTTTAACTTTGCTTTAGTAAATAAAGAGAAGCGGAATATATGGGTCATATGGTTGTTGTAGGTTTAAGGTTTTTTGTTTTGCATTTGTGTTTAAATTCTAGTATAATTAACATACAGTGTTATATATTAGTTTCAAGTGTACAATACAGTGATTCAACAATTTTACATATTACTCATTGCTCATCACTATGAGTGTACTCTTAATCCCCTTTGCCTATTTCACCAATGCCTCACCCACCTCCCCTCTGGTAATCACCAGTTTGTTCTCTATATTAGGAGTATGTTTGTTTGTTTGTTTTTTGCTTGTCTCTTTTTTAAAAAGAGATTTTAAACTTCTTTCCCTTAAGTGGCAAAAGCGGGAATGAATGTGTAGCTGATATATAAAATGCAGAATCTTCTTTTTTCCCTAAGTCCCATCCTCAGTAAAGTCAATTCTTTAAGTGTCCATCACTGTCATGTTTTCAGGACTCAATTACTTAGCATGCTCAATGGAACTCTAGGGCAGAACTTCTAGCTCCCAAGCCAAGAGCACTAATGGAACTAAATCCACTGTTTTCTAGTCTCTACTGCCACCAGGTATTTACCACTTCTTTGATCCTATTAGATCTAAGGAAGTTAGAGGCTGTTCAGAAATCTCAACATGAGTCAGTTGCAGAGGAGGGAGTCAGGGTGCTGTGCGCCTAATGCCCTCCAACCTCTATGATACATTCCATTCAAAGGAATCCTCGGAGACTTTCAAAAAATCAGCTTGGATTCAAAATAGAGTTTGTCAGTTTATGTATCAGCTGAAAAGGAAAAAAGGAAGGCAAGAAGTCTGAAAAATAAAAATTAGCAAATAACTTAAAGTACCCCCAGGGATGAAAAAAAATTAGGAAAATTAGGAGCCAAGAAAATAAAATCAATCATGTTCCTCAAAGAAGAAAGCTCTCGGGTGGAGTGAAGGTGAGAATGTGGTATGAATCCAGGGCAATCCTGGTTTCGAGAATGCATTTAGTTGCAAATAAGAAAGAAAAAAGCTAATCTTAGTTATATATCCAATGGACTTAGAAACAAAGACATGCACAAGAAAATCAGAGAAGTCAGGCTAGTTTTTAAGTAGTTTGGATTCTGTCAAGTACTTATGTAAATTGAAATTTGGAAGTCAGCAATTCACTAATCAAATCAACCTTAATTTGTATTATGATTTGAATGCTAAACCTTACAGACGTAGGCTGGCAGTTTTCTCTTAAATTGCTTCCTTGGAAGATTACATAAACTTTTATATTAATGATGATTTTATACCAAAATCTAAGATATCATTTATATTAAATGCAAAGACATATTAAGTATTTATAAATGCATCTTAAATGTTTACTTTGTGGCTGCATCTAAACCAAAAAATAAAGCCATTATGTTCTGCTTAACCCCATGCTGCCTACAGATGAATGTCATGGTATTTCAAATAAGTAATAATGTATAAACACTGTGTTTTTATGAAATGCATGTTAAAATTATGCCAATAAAATATCTCTATCCTGGAAGGGAAGTAAACCATTTTGATGCATGCTAGCGTCAGCCTTTACAAGGGATATTAGTCATATACTCAAATTTAGTTCTGATTATAAAACAAAAATATGCTGGAAATTCCATAAAGATCAAACTAATTAAAGTACTTAATTGCCTCTGACTAATTATGGAAATTGGCAAGCTCAGTAAGGAAACAAGTTTTTAAAAAAGAGTTTATATTTTAGGCCACAGCTTCCTTGGCTTCTTTTTCCTGGGAGTCACTTCCATCATCTCACATCTGATATTGCAAACTCTGTCCACAGAGAGTTATAAAGAGAAATGACTGCATATGCATTCACAGCTTAACTGGGACAAGCAGAAGCTATATTCTCAGACTTACAGCCAGAAGTTGCGTTGGCACTTTCCTAGACAGCTACATGTACATTAGCATGACCTCTCATTTATAAGATTTTGTTGTTGTTAAGAGAGCAATTCCTTCCATAGGACTTATTTATAGATCCCATGGCCCTTTTCATTCGAAAGGGCAAAGTGCCCAAATCAAGAAATTACAAATCCCTAGGAAATATTTGCCATGAAACAAGAGACACGATTTAGGCATACAGAAAAGAACATGGACTCTGGAGTTCAACAGACAATGGCTTTTTAAATCCAGTTCTACCGCTTAAGGAACCTAAGGAAGTTACTTAATTTCTCTTTGTCTCATTTTTGGCATTAATAAAATGCAAAAGCTAGCACCCTAGTTTGCACTGTTGTCATAATAATAAAGAAATTATAAGGTGTGTGGCTCATTTATGAAAATAGAAAGTGCCTATAAATGGTAGTTATTACATTTCATATTCAATGAAAGACAATTTTTTTCATATTATGCTTCACTACTTATTATAGGTATATAAGCAGCCATCAAGAATCGAAGAATACTCTGGGATCTTCCTGAGAGAAATTAAAATTCTGCCTTAGGAATCAAAGAGAAGCCGGGGGAAACAAAAGTGAAAATTCAGTTAGTAAGTAAATGTTCTTCTATATCCTTTAATCTTTATTTTAAATTATTTGCAGTGCCAATTTTCATATAAAATGGCAGGCTCATTCTTTACAAAAATTATATTGCATAGAACAAATTACATAGAGTATTCTAGCACATATATACTGATAATTTGAAGTCAGCAACATAATTATAAATATTCAATTTCTCCATATTCTACTAAACAAGGACATATTCCATTCAGTCTCTCTAACATTGAAAAAGTTCCCTTGCCTTCTCTTTCTCGAGCTTCTGGTCTCACCACCACCATAGAGCCCATTAGGAGCCCCTAGCAAGCAGTACCAGAAAGGCAGTTCCTTCTACTCTGCTTCAAGGTTGGCATAGAAACCCCATCGTAAGCAAGGTTGCTGTGCTAACGGTAAACTTCAAACAGCAGTGTGATTTCTGGTGTTACCTCCAGCCGGTCCCAGACACTGCCACTTAATGGCTATAAAAACATTCAGAACTGTCCATAGATGTGAAAATGTGGTGTGTGTGTGAAAGACACGAAGACATAACATCTGATTTTTGGAGTATTTGGTTATGGTATAGAAAATCACTTTATCTATATCCCCCACCTCCATCCCAAAATTACCCTACAATAGTATTGTATGAAATTTATACAAATTGATAAATGTACAAAAGTTTTGAATCCAATAAAGACACTGTTAATAAAGATGCTCTCTTTCAGGCCCTATCAATAAGTATACATTAAAATAACAAGTCTCTTTCTAAACAGTTGCTGTTGTGTTTTGTTTTTAAGTGGCTTATTGCCAATCTGTACATGAATGTCATCACTGAATGGAAGTGGTCCAAGGATTCATATCACTCCCATTAGAAGGAGAAGCTTCGATAAATCTCTAAAGCTATGGCGGTGGTCCAGTCCCTGTGCCATATGGCATTCCACCTGCCCCAAGAAGTTTTGTTAACGTCCTCTAAAGCCCCAAATAAAAATACTGAGACATAAACAATCAAGTCTGCTTTGCAGTGGGTTTTTGAGCTCTGTGTGGTAGCTGCAAAAAGTCCCCATGCTGTGCGTGTTAATGAGACCCTCCATAGGCACCATTAATACATAAAAGCAATCACCCATAACTCACAGGCCTTTTTCTTTTGACTATGTCTGACTGTGTTCATTGCATTTAGCAACTAGAAATAAAATACACTGGGAAAAATAAGTCTGGATGTCAGGAGGCATGAAGACTGAAGATCTAAAAATGACAACAAAATAAGAAAATCTATAGGTTCTAGGCATATTACGTCCAAGGATTTATTTCTAAATGAACTATGCAATTAAACATAAAAGTACATTTACATCAATATATATAAGTAAACAGCAATTACCAAAACTGAGAACTCAAACTTTGTGCATTATACTTGTAGGTCAGAACAATAGGAGACTATAATGTCCATAACCTAATGAAAAGAATAGCAAGAACATTAGAGCAAACCATATGGCATATCCCTTTTCATTATTACAAAACCACTTTTTTCATTCAAATGTTTATTTCAATGGTCCTAAGCATTTTAGATTAAATAAGAGGAGAAATATAATCAGAAACAAGTGATTAGTGTGCCTAACTTTGTGAAAGGTAGGGAAATACATTTTAGTCCCATAATGAGGGATAAACGTATCTATCGGAATAGAAAAACATAATCCTAAATTATCTCTTATTATGTTATGAAATCTTCAAAGGTTAAATCAAGAAAATTATATGGTTCTATGATTTTTTAAAGAAATCAAGGCACTATTATGGAAAATTTTGAAAAGGTCCTAGAAGTTTGAAGAATATCTTACTACAAAAAGGTATAGCTTTTAATTTAAAAAAAAATGGAAGGTAAATTTCCACCATCATAGAGCATGTCATCACTATAGAGTTTTCCACTGTTTTCACTATATCTATCCTAATACTCTGGCATTACTGCCTTCAGGGCTGCTGCAATACAGTTCTTAACTTGGGTTTCAAGGACCCAGGGGCCCATTCACAGAATTCAGGAATATTTGTAAACATGGAAGGAAAAAAATACATACGTATTTTTGCTAACTTCTGCCTGAGCATCTCTTTCTAATATGAAGAAAAGAAAGGGAAAGAAAAGAAAGGAAAAACAACAGACATACTAGCAGTTCCTGTGACTTGGTCACCCATGTTATCTTAAAATACTATTTATTTTCAACACTACTTTATTTTCAACACAACCATGACCATGGTTATTTTTAGATCCAATGTTAAATCACATCTTTTAATATATTTAAATACAACATGAAAAAGCACATATATAGGGCATCATAAATTTTTTAATATTTTGATAAATGTATTCAATATAACTGTTTTCTCTTATAACTCTATCCTATTTCATGCATTTAAAAATTTATTCTGAGAAGGGGTCCATAGGCTACAGCCTACCTACAGGTTATATGCACACCAAAGGAGTGTACAATACAGGGATCCCTAGGTGGCTCAGCAGTTTAGCGCCTGCCTTTGTCCCAGGGCATGATCCTGGAGACCCGGGATCGAGTCTCACATCAGGTTCCCTGCATGGAGCCTGCTTCTCCCTTTGCCTGTGTCTCTGCCTCTCTCTCTCTCTCTCTCTCTCTCTCTCTCTTTCTCTCTCTCTCTCCCTATGTCTCTCACAAATAAATAAATAAAATCTTAATAAAAAGAGGAGTGTACAATACAAAAAAGGGGTGCCAATTATCATTTTTAAAGGAAACACCACACAAATAGATAGTGATGCCAATGTATAAGCATGTGCTTCTGGCACATGACAGTCACAACACTTGGAACTACCGCTATCAGATTACTCATTCCCTCTTGCCTACTTAGGCCTTCTTTGTTCCTCTTTTCTGTCTAGTACATATGTGAATATCATTCTGCTTCATTGTTTTAAGCTTCCAGGACTGTATCTCAACGTTTATCAGAAGACTGATGAGAAAATTAATTTCAATATATAACCTAAGGATGGTTCTTACTGCCCCATTTTTCAATAGTCTCTTGGATTCATAAATTAAGGATGGGGTCAGACTGAAGCAACACTGGGAAGAGCCACATTTGTTTTTTGAAAATCTCTCCCCACTGTTTTCTGTAACTTTCCCCCTTCTTCTTCTTCTTCTTTTTTTTTTTTTTAAAGTTTTAATACCTTCCCATCTCCCCAGTACAGTATAAATTAGTCCACTTGGTTCTGGGAGTAGAATTAGTAGTAGGCTCTTTTCTTCCCCAAATGAGTATACCTTTACACACACACACACACACACACACACACACACACACACACACAAAAAAAAACCCTCAAAAAGTCTGGGTAAAACATAAGTACACATCAATGTTGTCTAGAACAACTGAACACACATGATGTGTGGCACAAAATGATGTCAAAGGGAGTAAGATGGAGTCACTCCCTGTGCACCGAGTCACTAGCCTCTGCACGCAGGGGAATTAGGTCCTTACTCTTCTGGTCAAAAGGGTTATTACCCCTTCCAGCAGTGAGTCTCAGCAGAGGAAAGGCATGGGCATTGTGGCGGGGGGGATGGGGGGGCGGAGGGTACTGCGGCTATAGGTGACCATCAGCTCCCTTTCAGAATCAAAGTAATCTAATCCTGCCACTTAGCAAGAGTACCTAGACTTCCAGGCAACATGACCCAAGCTAAAGTTACGCACTAACCTTTTTAAAAGAGTGTGAATAAAAGCCATTTACATGCTTACATCCCAAAGTGCTGGGGCAGGCATTCAAAATAATAATGTAATTATTATATTATAATAATTAGTTTTGACTTCACTTATAGTATGAAGCCTGCTGGGAATGAGACAAGATAGAATACTGTGCCTAGCACATATGCTCTTAACAATTATTTGTTGAGTGAGTGAATGAATGCTGCATTCAATAGGACAAGATAGAAGAGAATGGTTTACACATCAGTCAAGATTATATTGTAAATCATCATCATTACAGCAAACACTTAGAAAGAGCTTATTACATGGCAGGTATTGTTTTAGTGCTTTATAAATACTAATTCACTTAAATATTTTCATCTTTAAAAATTTACACAAGAAGCATTTGAAGCACAAAGATCTGGAATCCTCTGCCTAAAATCACTGTTGTAGTAACTACGGATTTTGGGATCAAATCCAGGCAGGTTGGCTCCAGAGTCTGAAGGCCTCAACCCTTTACCATACTGCCATGTGTGAATAAGGTTTACATCTATAGTGATGATATTGCTTTGAAAAGGAAAAATTATTATTTTCTTAAGAAACAGCATTGGAGAAGGTGGAAATCAGGTTTAGACGTGTTAGAGAAGGCAAGATTTTAGTTGGAAGGGTTGGGACCTGCCAGACAGGGTCTGAAGAGCACAAAGTCCAGGCTTGTCTTCCCTTGCCAGCTTCTACTACTCTTGCTCCCTTTATTGCCTGACAGCCTCAGTTGCACTATGACTTAAATTCCCTGTTGCTCTTTTAACAAGGGCTTCATAAAGATTGTATGCCACATGTTTCAGGTCAATGCATAGTACTCAGTAGAGGGCTCTGCCTGTCGTAGCTGGATCTTTTAGTTTAAGGAAAGAATTGTTTTGTCCTGGGAGGAACCAGGAGTCAAATTCCCAGTGAAATAGTCAGGCACATGTGCATGATAGGAAGAGACCCAGACCATGACCACTTGACAAATTTGGCATTACTGATCACCCCAAAAGAGGGATATTTATGTCATTATACACACTAGCTTGTTATTTAGCTATTAACCCTCAAGAAAACCACTTCTTATTCAATAGAGAGATCTCCTACCTAATAAGATATTCTTTAAAACTTTATTTATTGGGGTTGGGGGCCAGGGCACAAGTCTGAGGGAGGGGGTGGGGCAATGGAAGAGGGAGAGACAGACTCCCTGCTGAGCAAGGGGCCCAATGTGGAGCTCAATCTCAGGACCCCATGATCTCAGGATCATGACCTGAGCTAAAGGCAGACGCTTAACTGACTGAACCACCCAGGTGCTCCCCTAATAAGATATTTTTAAGCCAAGGACCTTATCTCAACTGTCTGATTTCATGTCAGGTCAGACCTACAAAAAACTGCCTATTAAAAAAAAAAGTTTCTCTTGTTCAAGCGCCATTCCAGCATGATGTTTATACAGTGCCATGCTACTAACAAAGCACTTTGAAATATGGACTGGGGGACCGATAGGCAAATATACACAAGATGGTAAAGAAAGATGAGCAGATGTACAGATAGAAATCCAGTAGAAACCAGCTAGAAGTCCTTTACCAGTAAACCTAAGAGGTAAGTACTTTCTACTAACATCAGCCAGCTATGCTAATCACACTGACAAGGAGAATGGTGGAGAGAAAATTGCCCTCAAGTAGCAAACGGAAGCAAACTCTAGAGAATGGTCTATGTGCACCAGAAGCTGAAGTGTGCTACTTAGGAAAACATGAGAAAATTGACATTTACTGTGGCCATTCTCCAATCAAGGCTCTATAGGATTCCATTCCTTGAAATCAAAGGTTTCAGTCACAATAATGAAAACAATTAGGGATGGATGAAAAAAGAGAGGACGTGGTCTCACAAGCAGAAGCTTTGCCTCTGTGGTCCCAGAGGTTTGAGAGTACTCTGTATCAATTAAAACCATTGAAAGATATCAATGCTTTCAGGGAACCTACCCTTTTATAATTTAAGAAAAAGAAGGAAAGAAATACTACTAGGGCCTACCCGAAAGGAAATTAACTAGACATTAATGACTATACTAATGCTTAATAAGTATGGCAGTTATCTTCTCAAGAGCTTTCCTTTAATGTTTTTGTGCTCTACTCATGGATTTTCCTTTAACTTTTCTGTCACTCATAACCCAAGTACAGAAAGTAAGAGAAAAAAGAAAGATGTACTGGTCCACATTCTCCTAAACTACAAATACTAAAGAAACTATGCATCCCTCAGCAAAGAACTAGGACAAAGATGAAGGTAAGAGAATAAGGATGCTATTTTTAATACAGTGAAGTTTCAGAGAACTGCAATTCTTTATAGCTTTTATGATCTTGAACTCACTTGGCTTGAGGTTATTTCTCCACCTCCAATCCACCCCAGTGATGGAGAGTAGAAGGGCTGGGTGGGGGCTTGGCGGGGGGGGGGGGGGGGGGGGGGGGGGGAGGCAGGTGCAAGCAGGAAGACTTACTATATCTTTTAAGAGGAAAGAATGTCTTTCCTCGTCTAAATGCTTGTTCAAGCAAACTGCTACCATAGATTAGCCCTAATATATCAGTTCCAGTATAATAAAGTTTTGTTTACAGGACAATCCTATATGTTTTGGCGGGTGGGGGGGATTGCAGTATATGTGTATATTCATGAGATAATTTCAAGTTGTATTACCAGCACAAATTAAAGTGGCCAGTTGTCAGCATATCAAAATAAATAATGATGAGAAAACTGTCTACAGATACACATTTTAAAGCATCATCACACACCATTTTTTACACTAAATTAAATGTCTGGCCAATAGCTAAAATCACTGATCATGGAGCTGGTAGGTGTATGCTTTATCATTTCCTTTTATTTCCAGGGCAGCATGATGGTTATTATTTTTTATTCCTCTAAGCTTTCTAGCTACTCACTCTATTTTTCATGTTCAAGGTAAACAATGACATCCAAGAAAAAACAAGGCTTTCGCTGATTTCACTAGTCCTTCAGGCTTCAGTTTGAAATTAAATCTAGCATTACCATATCACTGAATTCAAATTATAGAGCTCCTTCATTTGTCATCAAATACACTTTAGACTCAACAAAAGTAAAAATTATTTGCTTTGCATAAAATATGTTATATATATAATACAAAATACAGGACTGTAGAAAATATTTCACTCTTTTATACACTAATAGAACAAACAGAAAAGCTAGGTAGAGAGGAGAGGCTAAAAGTGGTTCAAAGGATGGGCACTGAAGTCAGTCACACTCAGGAGCAAATTCTTTTATAGATGTGTCACCAATAATATGTGACCCTGGGCAGGTGGCCATCTCTGGAGCCCTGCTTTCCTCAATAGTCTGGCTTCAAAAGCCACACTCTTTTACCACTATGGGCATACTGTTTCTCTATATAAAACAAGATTATTCATCTCTGTAGGTGGGTAGGCACACAGGTATCTGTGTATATCGTTATATAATGTAAATCAGTCTCATCACGTTCATGACTAAGCAGTTTGACTATCTAGAGTGTGACTCTAGGGAAAAAGAGCTTCCCAAGTTTGACAGTCATCCTAGTGACCCAAATGAGAATACATGTATAACACCTAATAGAAAGTCTGACACAGCAAACATCAATTATGCTACTTTCTTTCCCTTAGAGCAAGCTTTGAAGAATAGAAATGCATTGACCACCGCATATCTGAACTAGGAGGTAATAGAATGTTCCAGGGATGGCAAGGGTAAGAAGGAATAAAGGCATACAGTCTTGTTCACCACTTCTTCCAAGGCCGGCGTGACTTACCAGGTTTCCAGTTTAACAAAGTTAAATGACTTAATACAGGCCACAGTACATTACTTTGCATTTTGAATGATTTCCTTTTTTTAATTAATATTCTTTGCAGTGTTCCTCCCCCAAACTGCAGGTTAGAAAACTAAGGCAAAAAATAGATTCACTATTTTACTTAGCCTCACAAAACAATTTAAATTCCATTACTGCATGTAAAATGCATTCCTTACATCACAGTTACATTTGCTAACAGAACACTTCCAGAAATATAGTCAAAAACTGCAGCTAGGTAAGATGTTGCTGTTTAAATGCACACGCGCACACACACACACACACACACACACACACACACACACACACACCTGTATGCTCTTACTTCCAAACAAACTGCGTTGACTGAACCTGACTTTTAATGTACTATTAAAAGTAATTCCTGTGAAGGCAAATAACTTTATATTCCTTCCTCCTGACTTGGAAGTATTTTAGGTTAGTAGCACAATCCAGTTTCTAAAGTAAGATGATTCTAGCATTTTTTACTCTCAAACACGTCTTGGGACTAGTGAGTGCCTTTAGAAAATGAAGTTAGGCCAAACAAAAATTGAACTTCTATGAGCTAAGCAAGAAAACCTTTTCGAAAAGGGCACTTTGCATTTTACATCCTTTCTGTACACATCTCTCCCCCCACCACCCTGCCCTCATTCTCCATCTCTGTTTAGGGATGAAAGCATTCATTCCCCAAAGAAGGCTATGTGGCACTATTTCTACATCAGGAACAATGTGGGAGAAGCAGTTGAAGGGGGCTGCTCACAGAGGCAGGGGAGGGGGGTAGCTACATGGAAATCTAGATTTACCGAGATTGGACAGAAGGCAACTGGAGCAAACAGAAGTTACGTTTACACAGAACAACCTGATCAACTATATATCCAAGTGGAGGAAGTAATTTTCTCCCAGACTTACCGAGAAACCAATAAAATCAGAATACAACAATGAATTTTTAAAACCTTCATCAACCACCATCAGATTACCTTATGCATTGAAAATAATTATAAGGTCCCATTCCCCGTATATTAAAGGCAAAAGCAATTTTTTTTCTTATTTAAGTAGGCTCCACACCCAGCATGGAGCCCAACACAGGGCTTGAACTCTCGACCCTGAGATCAAGACCTGAGCTGAGACTGCAGGTGCCCCAGAGGCAAATATTTTTTAAATAAAAACACTACACTATAACATAAGTATAAGCAACTCCAACAAAGTTCTTTGTTTCCTGTGATAACTTTTAAAAATATCCTATGCAAATTTCCTTAAAAAAATTGTATTTTTGTTTCTCTTTCCCTGGGTTTGTATTTAGTCTGCAAATTGAAAAATCTAAAACTGCCACCATCACTAATTGCTTTTCTTCCTATGTCTTCCAACAAAATATTAAATATTTTAAGATGTAAAATATTTAGTTTAAATAAAAGTGCATGAATTGTTTGTTTTGAAAGAGAGAAGTCTTGATTCTAGCTGACACCAGATATAAATCAGTAAAGGGTTGGGAACATACCAAGTTTGGAGTGCCTGGTCCATCCAGATGGAGCTGCAAGTCTAGAGCTCAAGAGAAATTTGGATGGGAGCTCTGGATTTGGGAGTCATATGCACAGTTTAATCAAGGAAAGTGGATGACTGCCCAAGAGGGTGCGAAGAGTAAAAAGAGAAGATCAAATACAGAGCTCAAGTGAATAGCCACTTTTTTGAGCAGGATAAAGACAGAAGAAACAGCTAAGACTGAAAACAAGTCACAGAGGTAAGAAAACCGAGTCACAGCTCATGAGGCAAGGGAGGAGTTTGGAGAGGGGAATAGCTAACCATGTAGACTGGGCAGCGATCAAACACCGGAGGAGAGGCTGAGTTTGGCAATCTGAAGTCCATGGCAACCTCACTGAGCTGTGCTTCAGGAGAATGGATGACTTGGGCAGAAGCCAGGCTTCAGTGCATGGAGTGTTAATAGGAAATGCATAAATAGACACGCTGAGTAAAAACAACCATTTAAAGATGGAAAAAATAAAGATGGAAGAAAAAAGAAAATGGAAAAATTTGAGGGGAAAAATTTAAGGTTTTCTTGCTTAGCTTATAGAGTCCCTGGTCTGAGGGACTCCCCCCCCCCCCCCTTCTTCTTCTTTTTGAATGATTTAGCCTACTTGAGGGCTCTCAGGAGAAAAAAAAATAAAATACAGAAGAAAGTTAATAGGAAGCAGACAGTGATAGAAGAGCACAGGTGGAAGCTTTGCTCTCTGAAGTGAATTCAAATGCCTTTCTCCCACTCCAGCAGTAGGGTAAGAATGAATGAGTGGATAAACAAATCCAAAGGTACAGTAAAAATAAAACTGGGAGAATTTATGTCCAGGGATAGAAAAGGGGTGGTAGAGATTTGTAATAAAAAACTTAGAAATGCTCTTAAAAACAATAAAACACTGAGCACCCATCCCCAGCTTTTTTAAAAGAAAAGATAGTTCTCATTTCTCCCAGCTTTTATAATCCTCAGTGGTGATTATTTCAGAGTAAGAAATGGAGGGGTGCTAATATGGTCCTTGCATGGGGGGTCCTCAATACCCAGAGATCTTGACTAGAGCATGTTTGGGATTAGGTTGGTAAAAGCCTTCTCATCTGAGTGAGCAATGACTTAGAGATCAATAGGGAATTTCCTAGTAAATAGATTGTTCGGTAAACCTAGTTAAGAGATTCTAGATGGGTTAGCCAGTAGCACCCTCAGAAGAGTGTAATTTAGATCCCTTTTGACATAACTTATTTGTACGTATTATTTTACATTACAACACTTACTCTGACCACACTATAGGTCTGCTTGCCATTATTTAAACTGTATCTCACCCATTCATTGTCTGTGAATCTTCAAGGCTATGTCCCATGTGTGTTTTTAAACTATTACTGATTTCTTGAAATTTCTCTCTTCCTTCATGTCAGTCCATTTTTAATTCAGTACTCAAGAGGCTAACTTACTTAGAAAGTCTCAGCTGTCTCTTTGGGATTTAGCAGTTACACCATGGCCTGGATAGATGGCACAAAGTCCACACAGAACCTCTACTTGACATCGCCTTACACACTGCTCTCCCTGCACATGCAGGCAGGTCTGTGAGCGCCTCCAGAGAAGGCTCCAGACATTTTCAGCTTTCTAGCCTCTCAGCGGCTAACACAGGGACTTGCTCCTTGCAGCTGTTTGGTAACATTAAATGAGCTGAGTACTGTTCCCCTTGCACATTTAGTATTCTTTCAATATTGGAATAAACATTTCCTTAATTCCAGTCTACCTGTGATAGCCATTACTGTTCTGCTCTGTTAACGCTCTTATTTATCCAGCTTCAAGCAGAGCCTCTGGGAAGGATTCCTGAGATCCCCAGCAGAATCAATCTCTCCTTTGTACCCCTACATCTGTTTATAATAGGTGCTACTACATATCATAATTATTTTTTAATGCTCTTTCCCTTTTAATACCTTTGAACTCCATTATCTTTTCTATCACCATATCTACTGCCTGGCACAATGTCTAGTACACAGCAAGTCCAAATAAATGTTTGCAAATGATTAGCACTTCCTCACTTTTCAATAAATCTATTTGTAGCTAATAAAAATATTAATTGGTATTTGTTTCTAGAAGAAAGGAAACACCTGAAACATAGTATTTCCTTCATAAAATTTCTTTTATAAATTATTCTCACCAATTCTGTGAGGTAAGCACATTTGCCACTATTTCCAACCTTATATTACAAATTGCAAAACCACTTACACAGAACATACCTGCCTAGCTCCAGTCAGTATCAGCTTCTATAATTACATTTAGCATGCAGACATCAAATAGTTTACTTTGCTGTACACTTAGGTTATTCCAAAAAAACTGCAATAAAACATTTTTCACTTATTTTCAGAGGTTCTATTGCCTCAGCAGGAATATATTATTAATATCTTTTATAGGTCTAACAATCTTTGAATAATGCATTTTAGTGAATTATTGAAAAAGAATAAATTATTTTAAAGTAACACAAAATTGCCAATGTTTGGTATGTTATTTAATATGTTAGTTTCTAAAGGTGTAATAGACATTACTTAAAACTGACGTGGTCAGGTATAGGAAAGATGTACCCAAGTAATAGATTTTTGGCTTCCATTTACACTTACATGGAATTACAAAGATTTTATTAAATATTTGGATTAACACCATTTACTCTCATTTAAGGACAGTGGAAACCTAAATCTCATTAGTATCTTTGGAAGATGGGATGAGAGGCTAGAAACAATTTTTTTTAATTTTTTTTAAATTTTTTTTTCAATTTTTTTTTTTTTTAACTTATCAGTTCTGCTTCAAGTGATGCAAGTTTCTATGATCTAATTACACACTGGACTGACATTATCAATTGCTTCTGAAGACTAATTTCACAAAAGCATACAGTTGCAAGGAATAAAAATGAGACAGGCTGGGAGAATAGGAGAGACAACACTAGTGCCTCCTATATCCAAAGTAAAGAATCAATATAGTAAAAATCCAGTATAAAATTGCAATTGCATCACTCCACCAATTACTACACTACCTTTTTATTGTGTAAGAATTTTAGTATGAAGGTATTTTCATTTTTAAAAATAGACACATATAAATAGTTTTCTGAAGGCCTATTATGTGACCAAGTCCTTCCTCAGGATGCTTTACATGTTATCTCCTTTATTTTCATTTAATTACCCAACGAGAACTTTTTCACAAGTATATATGATTTTAAAATTCCTATTCCTTTCAGAACATTATAGATTTAATGTTTAGAAATTATCAGAAGAATACAAAATAAATTAAAAGCAACATACTCAGAACAGTTTATCTGAGGTCTCTCCAAATCTACAAATTTGCTTTGGCAATATGAACAAAACACTGCAATGTGCAGTCAAATTTAATTTTTCAAACCATGTTTAATTATGGCAGTACAAAAACTAAACAATCAAGATAATTAATCTTGTAGAATGAAGTAAATGTTTACATTGTTCACTCAAAAGAAAAAATGCATTGCAGTAGTAATCTTTTTACACAGCACCATACAAGTGAAGCATTGCCTTGCTCTTCATTTTAAGAATCAAACCATAAAATCAAACTAAGGGGAAAAAGTTCAATGAAATGACCCATTCAGCACTAGAAGTTTTAAAATTAAACAATGTGGCACTTTTCCCTACAGTTTTTTTTACAATCATTGTAAATATTAGAGGACGATGAATTTTCATTCAAAAAAAAGTTGTCGAGGACACCAAAAGAATGGTCTCATATTATTGTTTTCTAAGTAAATGTGTACTTTTTATAAAAAAGCCTTCCAGTTTTAAAAGCAATTACCTGCTCATTGAAAAAGAAAGAAGGAGAGACAAGGAGAAAGAAAAAAAAGAAAAATCAAAGCAGTGTACAGAAAGAGAAGATGAATATATGAAAATGTAAATCCTTCTCATTTTTCCTTAGTTTCTTTCTTCAGAAGTAACATTGTTAATGGTTCCTTGGAAATTAAAAGAAAAAATCCTCTCTATATATGTTTGTTACTCATGTATCTATATAGCTTTGTCTATGCATAAATCACTCATACTATTTGCATTTTACATTTTACTCATTTTACTCATTCATGTATCTTAGACATCTCTGGTGGTACACCCAAAACTCTCTTATTGGTTTTCATAGCTGTGTAGTATTTCACTGAAGTAGTATTTCACAATTTATTTTATTCCTATGAGGTTGGTTCCAGATTTTCACTATTACAATGCTGCCCTAAACTTCCTAAAGTTTCTAGATTTCACACAGACTTCTTGAGATGATGATATATGATTTTACATGCCCTGAGGCTTAAAAATACTGAAAATGTTGAGGAAATAAAAACAGCAACTGTCATCAAGGTCGAGTAAGCCAATCAATTACTTTGTAAATAAACTAAGTATTTATAGGAAAATAATTCTCAGAGCAATATGGCTAATTTCTGACAAAGCAATCTTCATACGTCCTTAAAAAGGTAAACAAAGATAAACAAAATTGTAGCACTGGGCTTCAAGACTGAAGTGGAATATACCATCAGTTAAAAATGAAATATGAGCACCAATTCAACAAACCTTAAGGGAGGGATCAACTAGAAGGATGGAAAAAACAATAATGTTTAAAAACTCACCAGAAGTAGAGCTTTACTCAGTACCATTACATTCTATCAAATGATAAATTGGCCCAATTCTAATGCTGAAATTGCAGTCTCAAAAATCTAAAGTAATTTTCTTCCCTGGAAATTTCCTGAACACAAAGCCACTGCTTTCAAATTAAAAGATTCTTCATACTTTGGAATTGCCACACATTAGTAGGGATTTAGAGGCAAATATCTGCCTTACAGTAACAAAAGTAACCAACAAGAAGGAAAAATGCTGACTGAATATAATTTTGAAACCAGTAGACAGATGACATTGCATAGTGTAACAGAGATTATGTGGATAAGTCAATTTTAGGGATACTTAGGTTGTAATTAAAATTTTTCTCCAATAATTCCAAAGCATTTTGAGATAAGTGTTCTTTTCTTGTCCTCCAGGAAGAATGCAATTACAGGAGGATAAACAAAGCCCTCTTTTTGCTCATTTTATTAAAAGAAGAAGAGGATGAAGAAGGAAGGGGAAAAGAGGGAGGAGGAGGAGAAGAATAAGGAGACAATAATGTTCTCTCTACTCTTTATAAACTTGCTGAAGGTTTGGCCTGACATGATGATTCTTCTAAATACAGCTCCAGACCCACCCACAGAATCATATAATACAGTGAGTGAGAACATGGGTCAGAAAGGTCGGGTTCATATCCTTGGTTCAACCACTCAATGGCAGAGTAACTTCAGGCAACTTCTCTCTGAGCCTTGTTTTCCTAACTTGTACAAGTAGTTATTAACTCATAGGATCGCTGTGTGGCTTAATTGAGATAACAAACTCAAAGTGACAGTGCTGGGTCACTCTGGTTAACTGCAGCTCATTATGAAACAGTGATGCTTCCACTTCACATGTAGCTTATGCAGGAACCAGACCAGAATTGACAAGTATTCCCTAACTATGCATTGTAGATTTTTGCCATTATTCTTACCACTTCCTCTATAATCAATTATTTTTCCTCCATCATCAACTACCATAATTTTATCTTTTGTTGACACTTCTGCAAATGCATGGCATAAAAGCCTCCCCTCCGCCCCCCACTCCCACCCAGTCCTCATTTGTTATTGGAACCCAGTCACTGTAGGATCTTGTGTTCCCGTAATACTTATATCTGTCCTTATAGTTCTATGTCTTTGTCATATTTTTTCTCTTTAGACTATAAGATCCTTGAGAGTACACTCTTACTTATTTTTGTAACCTCTTCAATACTTTTCATGTTGGGCCCAACTACTGAAGTGAATGTTTGAGAAGAGAATATGTGCTTTTCCAGAAGTATGTACAAACTGGCAGAGATCTGAAAAAGTATGTTTTAGCTCTCCATGTCCTCCCGCAATGTGGTCCAAATTCCACCGAACGTGACAAACATGTTAGTCATTGTGTCTTGGAATTACAGTTCCCTAGTTTTCTTGGTGATATAATTTTTGCCCATTTCTCCCATGATTTTGCATTTATTTATATATGGAATGTGTTTCAAGAAAAGAATTAGAATAAACACATGCTCTGCCACCATTTCCAGAAATCTTGCCTTATTTTCTAAATAAATCGATATGTCTACTAATTAAAATACTTCAATTCTCTCATTTTTTAAAAGATCTTATTTATTTATCTTAAAGAGCGAGAGTGAAAGCATGAGGGGGAAGAAGCAGAAGGAGAGGGACAAGCAGACTGCGTGTACTAAACACAGAGCCCAATGGGAGGCTCAAACCCAAGACCCTGAGATCACAACCTGAGCCAAAATAAAAAGTCAGACACTTAACCAAATGAGCGATGCAGCACCGCCCCCCCCCCCCCAATTCTCTCATTTAAACATCCAAGAATCTCTTTTTTAAGCTGCTTGATTCTAAAACTAAGTACTCTTACTTAGAGTCGATTGGCCAACTTACCTATCATTTTACCTGGTTTCTTTTTCTACTTTAAAATCACTATCACCAATACAACCACAGTCAACTAAAATAATACAGAAATAGGTGCATGGAATATGTAAAATAGAATCAAATATCAAATGTGTAGAAGTTGAAAGTGCTGAAAAGCAGTCTGAGGCTAAAAGGAAATGATTCTCCTTTAACACACTAAAAATATTACTGTATCTGAAAGGAGGAAAAAAAGGCTAATTAATGTTAATCACTAGAATGTTATTATCCCGCAACAATGTTAATCTATATAATCTGACTTCAGTAAGAAGTTTACAGAATGATAGATTGATGTAACACACCAATTAGTGGGAGCATAAGCTTTATCCTTCATGATTGTTCTTTTTCTTGAAGGAACTTTAAGTAATTTACTATTGTTATTAACCTGATTGGGGTGCATTTTCATCAGAAGCTGCAAACTCTGCTAAAATAAAAATTCTAAACTTATAACATGAATGGGTGTCCTTTAGGGATCATGTTAAAACCACCAACTTCATTTCAGTAGATAGCTGATCCCACATAAAGTAGGTTGCTAGACAAAGTGTCACTGGTTTACCTCTAAATGATCCAGTCTCTTCAGGAAACGGGGTGTAGTTTTAATAAAATGGGACTCATAAGTTTTTATTACATTTATAATGAATGCTTTTCAGTTTTATAGGCTCTTTGAAGGAGCAATTTAGTTTCTCTATTAAAACATGACTTTATATCTTTCACAACTCTCAGGTTTCAATTTTATGTTGCTACCACTCTAAATATAAATGAAGATATTAAAGTTTTAATAAAGGTATAGAGTTATTTTCGCCGACGTGTATGGGATGCAAGCTTACAAAATCACGGGGAAAAGTACAGAAGATTAAAATCTTTCTAATCTGATTCCTTCTATATCCTTTCCATCATACAAAACCTCTCAAAACCAATCAATGGTTATATCAAGATATATAACATATTTAGATATTAATAAAACAGGATTTGTGATATTGCCTTTTCAGAATAAAGTATAATAAAATCCTTTTACATTGACTTATTGGTGCAGTAGAGAGTGTAACACTGTTTAATTTAACTTGGAGGATCTTTAATCAGTCCTTTTATTATACCTAGCACATCCATATAAAATTGTCAGATAGACTCGCTTTATTTACACCATCAAAGTCAAAGCCAAGCTCAAGAGCAGGGATTATGACAAATGAACTAACGACAAATATAGGCAATTAGGTTTGTTTACTTTCCCAACTAAAGAACCCCATTATAAACTCAGTCCCTACTTAAGGAACTGATATTAAAGAAGTAAAGCAGGCCCATGAAAAACTCACTATCTGCTAGAGAAAAGGGAGAAACAGATACATAACCATCTGTAATCTGTTGTGATATGGCTATAATAGGAATCTGTATCTAGAATAGATAATGCAGAGCAGTAGTAGGGCCAGAGGAAGAGCAACCAACCCTGCCTAGCAGAGAAAAGACTTCATGGAAGTGCTGCTTCATGCAGAACTTGAAAGATTACTAGGAGTTCGTCAAACAGATTAAAGCTACAAAGGCTTTGTAAACAATAAGAGGAACCCACACATGATGGCTAGTCAAATTTAGTATGACTACACAAATTAAGATTTTAATTCTTTCTTGGTTCAATAATAATCTCAACAAAAATATAGTATTATGGTTAGAAAACAAGGAAATTTTTACCATATGCTTTTAGATTAAGTCTTCCACAAAGGCAAATTCAGATCCTATTCATATAATCATGATTCCCATTTTAGCTTGTTCAGGTATTTGGGAACAATTTATCTGTTCTCTTGAGAAAGTCGTATAAAAAATCTAGCATCACACACATATGTTTGGAGGGCCCAAATACATCTTTAAAAACACAACTCTTCTTTAAATGGAAATGCAAAGCATGCCTACATCCTACAGCTATATAATGAAAATCAATGTGTTGTCCCCAACTGACATTTATCATATCAAATCCACAGGCAATTGCCTCAATTTCAGGAATGCAATCTTTATGCAATTTTTAGAGAATTACACTCTACCCAAACTATGTGAAAAACTAGATACCAATCTCAAAGCACATCTTTCAAGAAGCAGCTTCTTTACTTGACTAAACATATTTCAAATGTTGTAATAAATATATCACTCCTAGGGATGCCTGGGTGGCTCAGCAGTTGAGCCTTTGGCTCAGGGCATGATCCTGGAGTCTGGGGATGGAATCCACATTGGACACCCTGCAATGAGCCTACATCTCCCTCTGCCTATGTCTCTGCCTCTCTCTGTGTCTTTCATAAATAAAATAAATAAAATCTTTAAATAAACAAATAACTCCTAAGATAAGAATTGAGAAACAATTAGAAGTCCAATGAAGGATTTCTTTTTCCTTTAATTTGCACGATCCCCACTCTTGGAAGAAAACATCAGTGCAATTAAAATTTACTAACGTAACTTAAATTTGCCTCGAAAAGGAAACTATCAACTGGAGTGCTGGCCCCTACGTCTACCTTACTAACAATTCTCTGATGACAAGTTTCAAGAATCAAAAATAACTGCACTTGTCATGCACTCAGAGCTTCCTGTCATGTAGAATTCATTGTCAGAGAAGTGTCTTCCTTTCTCCCATGGAAGCCTATCATTTAAACTGATTCTACTCCAAATATACCCAGAGGGGCAAAGATGAGTGTCCTCACAGTTAGTTTCACTCATGAACCCAGGCAGCGATTCAAGTGCCTCTTCTTTGTTCTAGGTGGCTGTGCTCTAATGATCGACAGTAAAGAGGATATGTAGAATTGACTTTTCACAGAGACTGGTTGAAACAGTGCTAAAAAATAGCATCAAAGGAAAACATTACCTGAGCAGGAAGGGAGTTTGGGAAAATGGACTAGTTCTCTTTAGGAATGGGATGAAGAGATAATGAGCGATTTTACTCAATGAACTCTAGGTGACCCAATACTGATTGATTAGTAGAGTAGAAATGGAGGTGAGTGTGCATGCGACGTTGGGGATTTGTAGACAGCTGACCACCTAAAATTCTTGGAAAATGGTGGATGGACACAACCAGGTGAGCAAGACACAAAGAAATCTGTAAGTGCCCACCATATTGGGAGACCAAGTAGAGATGACTTGAGAGGTAGTTCTCAGCCCCAAATTACAAACACTGATAATCATGGGAAAGTAATCTAGACCCTTATAAAAAGTCCATTTTGCTATCTAGAAAATCAGCAGTAAAAATTAAAAGCTGCCAAAATAGAAATATATATTCAGAGATATCAGAAAAAAGGAAATGACTAATATTTAAAGGGATATTTCATTTAAGATGAATTGATTCATGAAACCAATGCTTCTGTAGAAAGAGCTCAATCACCTTAAGAAGCAAAGCATAAGTTTTGTGTTGTTTTGACTACATTTTTTTAATTTTTTTTTTTTTAACTGAAGCTACCCTATACGTCAGGCATTCTTCTTGGAAACAGGATACAGTGGTACACATAACAGATATACATTAGTGCTTTTGCAGTTTTGATTCTAATAGAGGAGACAGACAATAAGCCAATAAGAAAAATATACAGTAAGTCAGATGATAGTGGTGGTATAAAGCAAAATAAGGAAGCCAGGAAGATAGGGAATTGGGGGGGAAGATGTTACTTTAAATAAGATGGTAAGGGAAGGCAAGATACATATTTTTAAAGAAAATAAGCAATAATGTTTGGGAAAGAATAGGGATTACATTACACTTTCAAAAGTAAATGTTTTGTTTTGTTTGTAATTAAAACTGGAGGAGCAAAAAAAAAAAAAAAAATGCAAAAAATTAAGATTCCAGTGTCATCTGCCACTGGCTCTGTCACTGTCAAACATGTAAAATAATGTATCTCTGGCTCCCTCTTTTTCCATTTCCTGGAAGGAGGGGCATGGATCTGATACAAAGGACCCTAAACACTAAAAGGATCCTCAGGATATCATCCCCAACATTCAGTAGCAGAGCAACGTAATCCCCTCAAAATAGTTCCCGATTGAAAAAAAAAAATCACTGAAATTTAAAACTTCTCATGGAAACAATTTCCTTGTCTTGGGATCACATTACACTGCTTACCTTTGTAAGAGCTTTGTTAGGAATAAGTTTAAAATAGTTACTTTATTAATACAAAGAATCTACCCACTATAGAACTGCTGAATAGACCAGAAGCACTGATCAGTCATGCTCCTAAGTCTATCCATCCTAATCTATACTCAGAAAGGAAATAAATCTCACTTTAAAATAGTCATCTATCACCTTTTACAAGATCTGCATTTTAAAATGTTATTCTACAATAATATCATTTCTCTAGTGGGTGAGAAATTATTATGTCCTGTCCAAGAATGTTTCAATGACTGAGACAAATCCTGCTGCAAGTAGCTTTGAAAATACTTTCCAGAGTCCACCGTGTGCATTGATGCAAATGTCTCATAAGAGACATCTATCCTTAAAATGCAATTTACAATCCCCTTCTTTTTAAATAAATTACAATATGAACTGCAAGTCATAAAACAAAAATCTCATTTTAGTTTATAATAAACTCCAGAGCATATAGTCACCTCTGCATTAAAACACACATGAAAAATGTATATGTATAATTTGCCATGCATACTATGTACTCAATGTTTACTGATGTTTATTATATGTATTAGCATATACACATAAAGTAGCTGTATCTGATAATATTTCAATGATCCAAAAGCTCTCTTTTCCCATGAAAAATTTTAATACTATATACTTTGCTATTTAGATTAACAAAGAACAAATTATAAAAAAATCATTTCTTGATCACCACCTATATGTAGGTATTAACTGAATACTTTCATATAATAAGTCACTTACTCTTTACAACAGCCTGTAGGGTATATGTTGCTATTCTCATTTTAAAGATAGACTGAGACAGAGAAGTTAACAGACCTAACAAAGATCACAGGGTAAGAATTTAGGATTCAAACCTCAGTTCACACAGTCAATTGCCAAAATCCCTACAGGAAAAAAACAAAATCATTAAATCAGAATGATAATAAGCTGATGCTATTTCCTCAAAGATATGAAATTATGAGATTATAATCCTTATCAAAGGCCTAATGCTAAAAGAATCTGAAGAAATAAAAAGCATGTTCAATTAACTATTTTATAGACTATCAATCACATAGTTCTGAGATATCTATAAATCATATAGTTCTGAGACACCTAAAGGTAATAATAATCTCTATGTTACATGCTCTTTACCACAATAAAACAATTAAATTTGAAAATTAATTAAATTAAATTTGAAAATAGGTGAAAGAAAAATAATAATCTAGATTTAGGTTTCCATTCCAAGTTCCTACCCCCAAAAGTACCCCAAAAGGTGTACTTTTGGTACACCTGATTTGTTTTTATAGAAGCAAACAGAAGGAAAAGGTAAAGCAAACAAACAGGAAAAAAACCTCAAGGACAGATTTAAGGTTCTTGCAGAGAGATTCTGAGAGTTGGACATGTACCTGAAAAAAGTATTCTGTACACCTCTCTGTGACAGGCACAATGCAAGGAAGGAAAAGCAAAAAAATAAAAAAATAAAAAATAAAAAAATAATATGTGTGTATATATATATGAAAGCAAGGTTCTTATCTTTAAAGAAGTCCCATTTGACAGGAAAAAAAGACAATAAAAACACTCATAATACAAAATATTAAGTACTATCTGTATAACATAAGTATGCAAGGACAGAAGGCTTTAGAGGAGATGATTCTGGGTCAAATAGCAATCCCTGATGGCTTTTCCAGACAATAGCTTTCATTTTTAAAAGAGTTTATTGTACCACTCTCATTGTCTCAAAGCAAATTTCCCTGGATAAATAGTATGGGTCCTCTAGTGTCTGTGCTGCATGTACAGCCTGCTCTTTGGTGACATGCAAATGCTTCATGGGTGAACCAATCCTCAATCGCATCAAATTTTCCTTGCTTTGATCTCTCTCATTATAGGATTTCTTCACAATGTCAAAAAAAAAACCCACTTTAAAGCTTTGACCTGAATAATGACAAATACCAAAGGTACAAAATTGACATAATCAAGTCTTTCTTTCCTATCTAAAAATGGTATTACTGGTATAGTCATTCCTTGAACATTGTTGCTAGAAAGTCTGCTTATATTATTTTTCCTTAGGATATACTGGGATGTAAGGCGTGACTATACAGTACAGAGACTCAGTTCTTTTTCCTAAATATATCAAACATAATGCATACGTATAATACATCAAGCATCATACATCAAATGAGTGCAGCCCTTCAAAGTATTTTTGCTGGACGGGCTATATATTTATTTCAAAGACATTGTCATTGCCACTTTTAGAAATTCTCTATGGTGACTTTCACAGAACCAACTAACCAGCTCTTCAAGAAACAGGTCCCACTGAATGTCACAGGACATTATAGGTCAAAGAGGTCTCTCCTGCTAGCCAAATACATATTCTTCTCCTTCCTTCCATCTTTACCTTTTTAATTTCATAAATGAAATTTACAAACTAGGGCAGCCCCAGTGGCTTAGCAGTTTAGCGCCGCCGTCAGCCCAGGGTGTGATCCTGGAGACCCGGGATCGAGTCCCACATCAGGCTCCCTGCATGGAGCCTGCTTCTCCCTCTGCCTGTGTCTCTGCCTCTCTCTATGTGTCTCTCATGAATAAATAAATAAAATCTTAGAAAAAAAAAAGAATTTACAAACTAATCTTTTTGGTACACAATGATTAACAGTAAGTTATAATAACTAACAATGACAACTAAATACCATATGTTTTATACACACACACAGACACACACACACAGAAGGTCAAGTCAGGAACTATGGCTCAGTTTATTTTGCTCCCACTCTGCTCTCTCTTAGCTGCCACTGCTCTGGAGCTGAATCTAATCCTTATACAGGGTTCCATAGAGGAGCGCATGGGAACAAGCTGAAGTTGTTGATGAGGGGGCCTTATTTGATTCACATCAGGAATCAGACAAGCAGGGGTGAGTTCATTTGTGCCCTGCTTGCATTAAGTGCTATTACATAATAACACGGGTAAAACTGGCTGGCAGCCTTTCTGCATCATCTAGAAGTGCAATCACCCTAAGTAGAGAACTGCCTGTACAGCTCCAAACCCAAGTGCACACACAATTAAAACATGCTACAATATACAGTGTTAAATCTTCAAATACAGCCCAATGACACCAAGTCTGCTTTCCTAATGACACACTACACTGTTTTCAAACCACCTCATATGCTACCTTATTCTTGAACAACTGTGATTTTAAAAAATACATAAACTCCTTCAGATCTCACTACTAGTAAAGTGCAGAGGTTTTTCATTACATCTGTTTTAGTACACTAGATCCTGCTTGCTTTAACTTAAGCTTATTTTTTCTCTATCCATCCAGAGGAAACAAACAAAAACATGATTCTTTTAATATCCCTTCATACGAAGTAAATCCCCCTTAGCTTTCCACTCTCAGCATATATGTCCAGACTTGCTAGGCAATTTTCCAGTAAAGATACCACAGTAAAGGTAGGATCTGTACTTATGCTCTTTTTGTACTACAGTAGCCTACTCAGTGACTCTGATCTTGAGATTTTTTAAGTAGGAGCACAGCCTTAGAAGCCTATTCTCATCTCTCAAGCAAGAGAACAATGAAAAAGAACAGAACAGAACAAACAAACAATAAGCCTCATCAAGGGAGACTTTTCCAGAGGGATTGCTCTTAGGCTCCTGATGGGTGAAAATGGGTAAAAATTTCTAGTAGGCAGATAAAAGACCAGCAATCGCCATTTATCACTCTTCCAATGTTTCTGAATAAAGTAACTTTAACAAAAAATATTTTTAAGATATTCAAGGAAACCTATTCTATGATTTAACTCTCTCTCTCTCTCTAATAAATAAATCAATTAATTAAATCTTCACACACACAAAAAAAGAATTGGGTTGCCTGGGTCAAACACCTCAGCTCAGACACTAATGAAGTAACTATGTGCCTCAGTTTCCTCATGGGAGACTGACATATTTCACAGGATTTTAAGAACTGAGATGATAAACATAAAGCACTTACTGCAGCCCCTAGAATGAAAATTTCAATTACTGTTGCTCGTTATTATGCTGAATTCTATGTCTCGGCTCACCTCTGTCATCCCCAGACTTCAAAGAGATTTTTAAAAATATAGAATCAACTAATTCCTAACAAAAGACAGATCCTTTCTATTTCAAAAGATTGACTCCATCAGCCTTTTGGATTGGTTCTCAAAATTAACTTTTCATTCTTTGGTATTCCAAGAGCCACCACTGTTACTTGTTCCCTGTCCTTACCATACCTCATCCCAACAGTACCCAACACTTTACACATCTGCTTTCAGCTTAGAGGGTTCCCTGCCAAACAAATTATTATTAGCCTCCAGCATTCAATTCTTGCTCTTTTTTCAGTCTTCAATCAGGAAGTAATGGCCTCAAACGGAGTCCATTACAAAGTTTTATATATTCCTTGACTCACTCAGTTTGGATTTAAAGGCTCACAGCAAAACATTCCTTTTGACCATATCCAATTTGTTGATATTTTAACAACATTCTCTTAGGTGATTAATCATTCAGGAAAAGAACAATAAAGTAAAATTTTCACTGACATGGTTTTATTTAATATTTTTAACAGTCCAAGTAATGGGAATGGTAAAAGCAAGAAAGATTTTCTCCATAACATAGTTCATTATTGATTAGAATTCCAAAATCAAAGTAAGTCCCTAATTAATAACCCCTTTAAATTATTTTATTCTGTTGCTGAATTACCACATTGATACTCATTCATTTAATTATGTCCTGGCCCAGAGATCTGACATTTTTACTGACCAGTTATGAAATGTTTGTTAAAACTATGAAGTATAAATTACAAAAGCCTTCTTTCTGAGGCTCGCAAAGGATAGAGAAGAGTGAGAAAATTATCTCCCTGGTGCCAAAGGAAGAGTTATAAAATAAATGAAAACAAATAGAGTGAATCAGATGAATGATATTTGTGTAGGTGGTTTAGAGTGCTCACATGTATGGGAGGCTGAGCATAGAATACAAAGTAGAAAATGCAGATTGGTCTGGTGCCATCCTTTGGGTCTTTGTAGAAAATGTTAACATATTTATTTTCTTTTCTTCAGCGGGGTTGGCTGTAACTGAAGTTTCATGACTGCTAATATGTTATCATTACTCAAATAATTAGACTTGGGAGCAATAGATTTTTTTAATTAGCTATCTCAAAGCAAGTACCATTATAATCATCTAATTATCCTTTGAGGCAGCTTATGCACAAATGGTTTTACACATTCAGTACCTTACTACCATGGGTGCTGGTTCCATGTGTATCATTTAAAACTAAGTGTTTATGAAAATACAGTGATGAGAACCTAAAGAGCATGATTTATTTCTTCAAAAATTTTAATTTTCAGAAAGAAATAACTAATTACATTAAAACTCAAAAATTAGCATGTAGTTTCAGCCAATGCAAGTAGTAAACTAATGTTCATCTGCAATTTATTCACATACCAATAGAGCCTAAAGGTATTCCCTTAGCCTAAATGCCAAACATTTAGCTATATTCAATCAACAAGATTGCTTAGCTAAATAAATAATTACCACTTTTATCAGGAAAAGATGCCTTCCTATAATAACACAAAGTATGGTTCAATTAGCCTTTAAGAGCAAATGACTTTTTAGAAGACATAATTGTATTAAATGAGTCTCTAAAGAACGTATCTACCTGATTACCCTAACAACAATATAGAAGGGTATTTGAAATATAAAATAACTTTTCTTCATTTCTCTTTATAGCATGCACAAATATGGTATCAAGAACCTGCCCAGAAATAGGTGGGTAGGACACTTCTAGATAGACCTGAGGGTTTGGGTCAGGTAAAGAAAAACAATCCAGGTATCCTTAGTCTGTAGGCCTTATCCTACCTGCCCCTCAGCTCTATTCCAATCTGCGAAGGGAGGCCAAGTACTCATTCTGTACTTTCAGATTCCAAGCGAGGTGTTTCTTGCCAAGGGTGAGCGATCCATGTCTTCTCCTTTTCCTCTCTTCTAAGTAACTCGTTTGGGTTGAGACTTTGATTCTTACGTCCTTGACTCCCTGCCTCATCTTAACTAAAATTATCTCAGCCTTGGCATTTCCATAAGAAGAGACCCCTAATGTAAAGATTACTAGAAATTCAGTTGGCACACTGTCTTAAAAATTTTGAAGTTCGTTTTTAAAGAAAAGAACACTCTTCCAACATGATTATTTCACTGTCTCTATTCATCGGTTTGAAATTTCCATGCTGGGTTTGTTTCACATCTAAACTAAAAACTAGAACATCTTATAAAATTCATCTAATTTTCTCTGATGTTTCTAGGTAGAAGTCTCTTCAACCAGGAAGATAGGTGCCTCATTATTCTTAGAAAACTAACTACTATCTGCAAACTTATTTTATAAACCCAATCATTAAGGTGTCTTCTCACTGCCATAAGCAGGAAGCATTTCTCTTTCTCTATGCCTGATATATTGACAAGTAGTACGCATTTTTAGGTTTCTTTTCTTCTCTAGTTTCACCATCTGCTTAAAATACAAGACATACTGCATATGCCTATACTTATATCTTCAATCACAGTACTGTCCTTTAAGGGAAGGTCTCATAGAAAACAAAAATTGCCCTTGTATCATGATAGTAGCATGAGTATTGAAGTAAGAATCCCAACAAAGAAATCTTCAAAGTAACAAAAAGCATTCTTCTTCTGAGAGAACTGAAGCATTAGTCAAAGTGGGAAATAAAACTAGAACTTTAGAATTTTGTGATATGTCCCCCAACAATATAGATATGGATAGGGCCCCTGCCTTATCTGGATGAAAAGAGAAAGAACATTATATATATATATATATATATATATATATATATTTCTTCTATAATAACATATATTTAATATAATATATATATATATCAGTTCAGTTTTCCATCCACCAATTCATTTAAAAAATATTTATTAAGTTCATTCTATATATAAGATTTTGTGCCATCAGAGGATATGAAGAAATATAAGAAAACTATAAGTACTTCAAGGCAATAACAGAGAGGGAGCTACAGAAGTTTAGAGATAAGAAACTATACCAGTTTGCTCTATGTGGATATGAAAGCATTCCAGATAGGCCCTAAAGCATGAATTCATAGGGAACCTGAAGCCAAAGAAAAAGAATTTAAGCAGGAAATGCTGGTCAATGATGCAAATATCACAGAGAATTCACAGAAGAAAAACAAAAGAAAAAGCCACTGAACCAGACAATTTGTGGCCCTTCAAAAGCAGCCACTTCAGGGGAGCAGCAAGTGTAGAAGCCGGACGACAAGGAAGGAAAAGGCGAATAGACATGGGCAAGAGGAAACAACTTCCACAGGGGCTTTCCTCTCCTTTGAAAAGTCTAAGAACAAGTGGCAAGATTGAGAAATGGGAGCCCGAGGAGGGATTATGAAAAGAATGGGAGAACTCTGCATAATGCCTTCATCTGGGGAAAGGAAGCAATGGAAGACACAGGAGTAAGGGGGAAATCATTTCTTAAGCAAGATCATAGAAGAAGGTAAAAAGGGGCACCTGGGTGGCTCAGTGGTTAAGCATCTGCCTTCAGCTCAGGGCATGATTCTGGGGTCCTGGGATCAAGTCCCGCATTGGGCTCTCTGCCTGGAGCCTGCTTCTCTCTCTGCCTGTGTCTCTGCCTCTCTCCCTGTCTCTCATGAATAAATAAATAAAATCTTAAAAAAAAAAAGAAAGAAAGTAAAAGGAACAGGTTAAAAGGCCTCAGGAAATGTTTGAGTCAGAAAAAGGATGGTGAAAGAGTTTATATCAAAATACTTGGTTGTTTTAGACAATTAAAGACACAGTCTGCAAAGAAAAGACAGAGTTGGAACTTGGAGACAGTGGACAGAGGGGAAGCAGCCTTTGTGAGATCCTTAGAATGATTTATCAAGAGGACACATTCCAAATAGCAAGCTCTGATGTCACAGCACTCCTGGACTAAGTTTTTTGTGGCCCAGTTTTTCTCTAAAGGGGCTATAGCTGTCATGCGGGAGTACTCATGAGCCAATATGGTAATACTGAGAAAACCAATCTACCAGGGAACACAGCATTATACACTTTAGAAACTCATGCCCTTTGAAAAAGGTTTTTTCTTCTTCTTCTTTCTTTCTACCCGCCCCCCCCTCAGGAATATTTTGACAGAATTTGCCTCAAGAAAGTTTTTGAGAGGGATGAGAACACCAGACAGATAAGTTCTGAAGCAGGAAAGAAAGCCCAGAGTATAAACACGTTGGTAGTCTTACACTTAGAAGACAGCAGTGGAAAGGCCCTGTCACCTGGGGGGAGACAAAAAAATGGAGAGGACTGTACAAAGGGAAATTAGAAGTTTCAAAAGTCCACATCAGAAGACTGAAATCATGCTTAACATTGCTCTTGTCTTTTTATATGAATGAAACTAACTAATCATTAAATCACCCTAACCATCCATATTCCCACCCATCTGCTTGATGTACCTGAACCACATCTCTCACTCGGACTCTGTTGCTCTATCTGTATGTCTCCATCTCTCTCTTTCTCTCTCTCTCTCTCTCCCTCTCCCTCTCTCATCCTCTCTTTCTCTCTCAACACTTCCCAGAAAATTATAATGCAGCAGGTCTGAGAACCCTTATCTAGAAGGTTAATTTCACTTCATAAAAGAATATATATTTTCCTTTAAAAAACAAGCAAATGTTGTTAAATTATTGTGTATTGTTTCTGCCACCACAACAGTATAGATGTTTTAAATAGATTCAGCGGATAAATACGATAATGTTAGAACCCAATTATAGAGAAATCTATCTACTGCACAAAAATAGATCTAAGTGGGTGAAAAAAAGAGGGCAATGGTGCCAAAAGTAGAGGACAATCTAATGTTATATCTGTGAAGACCCTAGGATGTCTGCAGTTTATGTCTGCCCAGGGCCATTCTCAATTTCTGCTCTTTCCTTAAGAGGACCATCCTTCTCACTCCACATGTTCTGGTAAGGTTCTCAATTCTTATACTTAAATTCTGCCAAGAGCCTAGCCAATTATAAATCCTGGACCCTTTGTGTACAGCGCCTATCTCAAGAGTTGGCCAGAACATCAAAACAAAGTCAATTCACATTATTCCCTGAGATTTTATAAATGTTCACTGAGAGAAAAAGATACTCTTCTTTCTGGGAACTGAGATAAGACTATGTATATTCGAAGATACTGGCTACCATGTGCCCCTCCTAAACATGATCTCACATAGGAGAAAATACAGAGAAGCACAGCTGAAAAGGATGGGACCAAAGAGGAGTAAGAGGGAAATGTGACAACAGTATTTGAGCACATGGAGTTTCTGAGGTTGCTTTCACTTCTGGAGTTTCCAATTTTGTTAGTCAATAAACCACCCTCCATATTTCCTAATCCATTCCCTTGAAATGAAAAGCTAACTGAACTTAGATTTCTGTCAGATGGAATCCAAAACCTCTACAAATTACAAATGTGTGATGACGCCCAACAAAGAATCAAGTGGTCAGTGCAGTGCAAATGCCCATCCAGCTGCTGAGCATGGCGGTTGTAGAGGTTGAGGGCTGTGCAAAAGGGAATTGAGGAGAGGCAAGTGGGGAAGCCTAACATTAGCTTCACTGGAGAACAAAAAGAAAATCTTGCATCTGCTATGATACCATTGCCTCTGCTTCAGGGCACTCTCGCTCTTCCAAATTCATTTAAAAATTAGATGTAACTAGAGATAGTCTGTGCCACACCAGAGGAACATCTTTAATACTTAACATAAACTAAGACTGACCTGTGCTTTTGTCCAGGCAAACACATTCCACACAGCATATTTCTCAAGGGTCAACTGGAAGTCGCATTTTAAAACTGAAATGATTTCTTCAACTTGTTCTCATCTTCCTTTTTAATCTAGTCACTTAGTCAATTATTATAAAATAGCCTCCTTATTCCTGAAAAACACAAGTAACCAGACAGGCTACACCACAATTTGAAAGGCATTCTCATTAATGGAAGTGATATAAGAGAAGAAAGACATCAAAAGCTTGAATGAGGAAAAAATAAGTAAAGATCCTACTTTATTCTAAGGAGCTTGAAAGTTCAGTTGAGAAAAAGTAGCACTTCTTACATTGCGATACATTGCGATTTCTTTAATGAAACTCTTAAAGTCCCAGAAGGAACTATTCAAAATTAAATTAAAATTGTTCTATGTTTATTGCCTTAATACCCAAGCCCCAAATGAAGCAGAGAAGGCTTTGATCTACCAAATCACTAAATCTTTACTCAATTAAACTATGCTGGCAGCGATGAGTCTCTTTTTTTCTTTTTGTTTATTACCAATAAAATATTCATTGCTTTGATCATCTATGTAACAATAACAATACTTGTTAGGCACTTACTATGTGCCAGACAGTGTCCTATGGGTCATGTATTCATGTATGCATTCATTCAACCTGGTCAACAACCCTGCAAGATAGGCACTAATTATTTCCTTTTAAGAGAGGAGAACATTGGGGATCCCTGGGTGGCTCAGCGGTTTGGCACCTGCCTTCGGCCCAGGGCCTGATCCTGGAGACCCGGGATCGAGTCCCACGTCGGGCTCCCGGCATGGAGCTTGCTTCTCTCTCTGCCTCTCTCTCTATCTCTCTCTCTACGTCTCTCATAAATAAATAAATAAATCTTTAAAAAAAAAAAAAAAAAAAAAAAAAAAAAGAGAGGAGAACATTAAGGCAAGGAGTGATTATGTAAGATCTCTGAAGCCAGAGAGTCAGAAGCAGAGACAGAACTGCTGGATCTCAAGCAGTTTGATTCCAGGACCAGTGCTCTTAATCCTCATGCTCTATTTTCTTTTATACATGAGATTGTGTGATTCAAAAAAATAAAAACAAAAAAACAACCTACATGCAAAAACAAAACAAAACAAAACCAAAAAAAAAAAAAAAAAAAACAAGTACATAATGGCAGAATGGAAGTAGGACTTTAAAGGATTGCTAAGAAAACCTATTGGGGGGTGTGGAAAGGAGGAAATCCAGAAAATGGGAATGGAATAAATAGGGGTGCTGAGAAGGAGAACAGAACAGCAAGCAGCATTATCTGGTGCCCTCATAAAATCCTCACAGATGAGTAGTGGTCAAAGAATTGGACAGGGAAGTAGAATCTCCTTTTGTAATGCCTGCAATAATAACCTTAACTAATTGAGACCTAATTATGTATGAATTAGAGATTTCATGATAATTTTTGAGCAGAGTGATAAGATTTTCCCCTTCACCTTATGAATAAGTATCTGGAATTCTGGAAAGGCAGAATGACAGAAAAGTCACTTAGAGGTGAAACTTATCATCTAAGTGAGAGATAATAAGGACTCAATGCTGTGTCAGTGGAGATAGAAAAACGCAAGACTTGGAGGCTGTAAACATGTAGGAATGGCAGGGGCAAAAACTGAGATATAACCTATTCTAAGAAGGGATTCATGGTTTAAGAAAAAAAAGGAGGAGGGAATCAGCAAAGGCTTCTTGGAGGAAAAGAGATCTTGAGTGAGACCTGCTGAGTGATTAGGAAGGAGCTGGGCCACAGTGGAAGTGGGAGGGAGCAGAGATGGGGAGGGGGAACTGGAGAAAGAAGACTAGTGGGTGCAAAGACTGCCGCCAAAAGAAAAACCCTGGGTTGTAAGAATCCCAAAAAGAGCCTTGATAGAAGCTGAAGCATGGGTCCCGAGTTGAAGGGCAGCTCAGTGGCGTCAGCCTTGGGTGTTCCTGGACATTCATTCTGGTGCTCTGTTGTTCTTCGTGTGCCTTCTCCTCAGAGTAGAAATTTTGTCTTGCCTTGGCTTCTTCGTGAACACTCCCACCCCTCACACTGCATGTTTTCATCTCTGTCTCATAATATCTTCTTTCTCATCTATCCATCGTTTCTGTTTCATGGCCATCTGCCACTTCATGGCATTCTTTCTGCGTTGTTTGAATTATTAACTTTCTCTTGATCTGCATAAAACCCCTCCCGTGTTTCAGTCAGGCTGGGCCACAGAGCCAGTGACCTAGAGTTTGACTCTCTTTGGAACAGGTGCCCACTCCCAAATCAATCATCTGTGAGGGTAATCTGATTCAAACAATGGCTGCTTCCTCCATTTCTAGAGCTTTCCCTAAAACCAAAAAGTAATCAAATGGCCAGAATTAAATTACTCTTAATTTGCAATTCTATGGCCACAGAATAGCAGGAAACGTTAAAGGAAGCACTTGAATCACACAAACAATGAAGTGTTGTAAGTATCCATGTTTTTCTAACATAAAGCAGATCAATAATTAGCTTTAGTTATCCTTAGAATAGAGATATATATTTTAAAACATAGAGGGCAGTCAAATAGAAATAATGAGGGGCACCAGGATGGCTCAGTTGGTTAAGCATCTGCCTTCAAGCTCAGGTCATGATCCCTGGGTCCTGGGATCTAGTCCCATCTCAAGCTCCCTGCTCAGTGGGGCATCTGCTTCTCCCTCTCCCCCTGCTCATGCTCTGTCTCTTTCACTGGCTCACTCTCTGTCTCTCTTTCAAATAAATAAATAAAATATTTTTTTAAGTAAATAAAAGTAATATTATTTTGAAAAGACTATTTTAATAAAAATGCTCCATCTTTCACCTTTTAGTGTCCACAGTACTTTCTTTTATTTTAAAAATTCTGTAAGAAACAGAGAACAAAGTTTATGATAATAAATCAATAAAAATAAAGAAATGAAATCAATCATCCCCTCCTTCACAATCCTTCCTGTGCTTTAATAGCAAGTTTATTTTCAAATCAATAAAGTTTTTTTTTCCAAATTGAAGTAAAAGTTTAAACTTTATCTAAAAAAAAAAAAAGGACATTAGAAACTTCCTGGAATATTGTTCAACGTTTAAAAAGTCTAGTACAATGCCATTTAGCTTATCAGAATATCAATACACATTAAGAAAAAGAGATTAAAGTGGAAGACCCAAAGTGTAGCCACAGGCTGCCTCTGGCTCAGAGACTTGTTTTGCTCAGCCCATAACAGTGAGGCAAAATTGTTTTTTGATGAACTGAATATCTCTCTCTCTGTCTCTTTCTGTCTTTCTATCTCTTTCTCTTGTCTCTGTCTCTCTCTCTCTCTCTCTATATATATATAATATACATATATAGATTTGTGTGTGTTTGAAACTTCACTAAAAAATCCAAATCTCAGTCTTCTCATAAAAATAAACAAATAAAACAAAACAAAAAACTGTAAGTTCTTATAAAACTAGACCTGCAATCCCACATGTCAATAATCATGTTGAGCTGAGAAAAGTACTACACTCTCTAGTCCTGGCATACAGACATGGGTCTCCACTAGTCTTCAGTGTTTACCACCGGTTCAAAGTGCTATGGTTGCCTCCACACATAGACATTATATCAGAAAAAAATCCAGAAGTACTATTTCCTCAGCAATTTTAGGTATTTTCCAGATCATTTATATAAGCCATTCCATTTCCTCGCATACATACATCTGACCATATCCTGCCTAAAATAATTGTCTTGCTCAGAGTCAAAATGCTGCTAAATGGAAGAACCAGAGTTGAATTTGAATCTTCAGACCCAAAATCCAGTGCTTCTCCAGCTTTGGTACAGCTAATGTAGCTAGCAAATGACTAACAGTCACTTCTCCCAAACAGGAATTATGAATTAGGAGTTATTCTAGTTTCTGAATATGGCCATCTTTACATCACAAGATCAAATTTACTCCACACAACAGGCAAAATAAGGAAGGCACCCATTCAGTCTAACTTCTAAAATGATATACATCTCTCCTCTCTGAATTGTCCTCTTATTCCCCACAACAGTCAAAGGAAAGTGAAATAGACAAAGCATCAGATCACCCACCAATGGGCACCTGTGATTCTGTCTAACTTCAAGGAGACCTCACAAGAAAACTTCTGCAAAACATTACTTTTCTCCTTTTCTCAGAAACGTCTCTACTGAAATTTGACTCATTCTTTCTAATACAAATCTAACGTTGGCTCTTACACAAAACAGTTGAAGTCATCCTTTTGTTCCCTCTACGTTTCTCATCTGTAAATGTGCTCATCAACTTATCAACCAGACTGTTAGAATTTATACTTAATCTTCACATTCCCTCTCCGCTGAAATTTTCTCCTATTCCTTAATAATTTCCTATCTTGATTACTATAATTTCTTTTTTTATTGTCCTCTTGAAATTCATACTCTTTAAGTCATGGAGGGCCAGAATATGTGGCTAAAATAACATTTCCCCCCAACTGTCCCTCCTTCTTACAAATGCATCTTCACTTTCTCTTGTAAAATTCCAATTTACCTCTAAATCACTCTGGATACCTCACTGTAATTATCTCTTCTGTCATTAGACCATAGAGTCACACATCACCAATTTTTTCATCTCATATTCCTTTCATGAGGTCCCAAGCAGATATTCTTTGACGTATTCTCTTTTCAAGAACATTGTTTTAAAATGGTGCCTATCAAGGCGGAAGAACAGGAAATCACATGAAGGACTAACTAAATCCCATTTTCTTTCTTCCCTAGGAAAAGAGGGAATGGTTCAAAGTGTATTTGCATTTTAGATTTGCTTTGAAACTTAATTTGGGGGATACAATTTTTAATAAATTTGAACTTGCAAGTAAATAGTTTCTCAGATTCTAACATCTTTTGGGCAAAAGATAAGTCCAATTCTATCATATGAGGAACTAATAAAAATGCAAACATTAGAAAACTAACTATATCATCAAAAGGACATGATTTTAGGCAATAAGCCTTTCAACTTCAGAAGGCTTGGCTTACGATTTTATATCCAGTCAACCACATAAGCATTTTGAAATTTTTCAATGGGAAAATAGAGCATCTTTGAGGGGAAAGGGAACAGAAGAAAAGATATTTTATTAAATGCTTGCAGATGATTTAGTTCAGAAAGATATTTAAAATAAAAGCCCAAACAGTACATTTTAACTTTCCCTTTGTGAATTTCTGAAAAAAAATGCAGATTTATATTTTCTAGAATGTTCCCCCATTGACTGATTATTTCTCCATCTCTCTCATTCTCTCTCTCCCTCACTCAGACACACACACACACACAGACAGACACAAACACACACATTACAACAGTCCTGATTGGGAATGTTTTTTTCTGCTCTTTGATCCACAGTGAATCTTTGTCCTAAAGCTAGTTTGCCTTTTGGTATTAAGATGCAGTCAATAGCCCAGCAGGAGGGAAAGAGGAGCAGTTCTGGAAGCTTTCTCTTGGTCAGAATAAGGAAGACCTTTCCAAAAAGGCACCCAGCAGCATTACTCCTAACATTACTCCTAATATCACCTGACCCCTCTTCATATGAAAATGTGAGAGGTACCAAAGATGGGTGGTTCACTGTAGACAAATCGAAACAACTGCTGAAGCTGAGACTGGGCTCAGCTCCTTGGAAAGCACTGTACTGCAGAAGAGCAGAGTGGCTGCATCAGGAAAACTGGGGTATTGTAAGGAAAGAGGCAAAGAGAAATGGATGCTGGATGGACAGCTAACTAGTGACCACTGTCAAAGTGAATGTTGTAACTCAATGTTTTACTTTTTTTTACTTTTCCTTTTGTAAACAACGACAAAACTAGCAATATTCTGATTAGGAGTAAATTACAGTAATTGCAGGAAACCTTCGACCTCAAAATCATAAAACTGCAAAATATTCACATGAATCAAATTCTAACTCAAGGCAGAAAAAGTATTAGGAAATAGCTATCAACCTTCCCTACATATTCTAGGAATCACATATTTGATATAAAATTAAATTGAGTGGTTTTGGAATGCTTAGATCTCTATTATTAATTGATATCTTCAATATCTCTTTTGGGGTGGTTGAGGGGAGTAGGATGCTTAGAATGCTCAGAAGCAACAGCATTTCTCCTTTCACTTTTCTTTTGCAAATAGTGAGCTAAAGAAATGCTTGTACTTTAATAAGCAGTAAAACTCAAAGGACTGTATGGTAGACAGAAAATTTGAAACATAAACACAACAATAAAAATTTTCTCCCTTTAACCGACCTTTCCTCATGTGAAACTGGTTTAGCCTGACATCTATGGTCTTATAAATAAATACCCAAACATAAACAAATGTTCCAAGCTGGGAACTAAGTCTCTGCTCCTGTACTAAAATTTTCTTGCCCAGACATCAACCAGGCCTGGTAAACCAACATTTTACAAGTCCTACCAATTTCTGTGCACACTCTTTAAGCTGCTCAATCCTTATAAATGTCACATTTCCTATGAAAATAAATGCCTTTCTCCTGAAAGAGCTGCAAATCAAGAACATATGAACCTATGTATGTTGTTATATGCTATCTTTGCTACATTTAATGAAACAAAGGGGTAAACTTCCAGCATATCTTCAGAAGTTTTATCAGTTGTTTCCATTGCAACATCAGAGGAAACATAAATAAAATGTCCCCTATACAGTCTTAAAAGAAATCACAGAAATATCTAAGGCTTATACATTCTGCTAGATATCTAAAATATTTTCATTTAACCCAACAGGAGTTGTGAAAGTCTCCATTGTTGAAAGATATCCAATTAACCTAGTTTATAAACTATAAGATTGGAATTTAATCAGTTACTAAAATAGTTGTTGTTTCTGATTAATTATTTCAGGCTGACCAGTTGTAGGCCAGGGCTATATGTGTCAAAGTCACTCACTTAGTTAGCAATGACACCAGTGGAAATTACTTTCCTATGAGCAGTTCTGAAATTTGGGCCTCTGGCTAAACCCAGTTATTGCAAAAGAGTAATAAATCTGAGAACTCAGTGACCTGTCCTTTCTAATACAAAATAATGAATAATAATAAAAAAAAAAACAGGATCGTGCTTAAAAGTTGACATAACAGATATTCCATAACTTAGAATGTTCTATACAAGTTAAAAAGTTATCTATATTGGAGCCACTAAAACTAAAAGAGTTAAGGAGTTTCTGAAAATAGTTAATGAAATAGGGGCATTAGGTAGAATGGAAAAGACTACGTTGCTGACTAAGTCAACTGTTGATATATGTTCCAATGGTTCAGTTTAGCTTTTTAGCTGTTTACTATCCCAAATTATTTTTATATCAAATTTCTAAGTTACTGTACTTTAAATACCAGACTACAGAAAGAATTTTAAATGTTTCTTTATAAAGTCTGGAATACTGACCCAATTACAATAAATCACAACTGTTTTTTGTTTTGTTTTGTTTTGTTTTTTCCCATTTGAGGCACTGTTTCTCAAAGTGTGATGCAAAGAGTACCTGTGATGTTCAATATGCTAATTTTCAGGCCCTTCCCAGGACCTGGTGAACCAGAATATCTGGAAATGGAACCTCAGATCCTAAACCTTAACCAAAAATTCTAAATTTAGTCTGCACTGGTTTGAGCTGGGTTTTTTTTTGCCACTGCATCATTTTAAATAAATAGAATTGGCTCAAAACAAAATTTAGCCCTCCTGATGACATTTTTATTAAGCTCTTCTAGGATACCTCTTCTTATGAAACAGTAAAATCACACCTAATTAAATATGGTTGTCTTTTTTCCTTAGCTGCCAATTTTCTATGATCTGAAATCAATGTTTAACTGTAATAAGTAAACAGCACTACATTTTCTGTTCTATATAACAGAAACCTAATTGTGTTTCTTACCTTCTTTGTTCTGTTTTTTTTCATGTTTAGTTTGAAAAGCTTCCTCAAATTCTTAATGGAAGTAAATGAGGTATAAATTTTAAACAAATAAGTGATCTTAGAGTCATTTTAGATTGATTCAGGCAATGGGAATATCAGTTTAACTTTCCTTCTCAGAAGTGAATAAAAGGCTATTAGGGAAAGAATTCTCACAAAATAAATTCTGATTCTATTTTTTAGACTAGGAATTCACACTCATAGTATTTCTTCAGAATCTACTAAAGAATGATGCACTTAAGGGAAGGGAGAAGAAATGTGTGGGAAATATCAGAAAGGGAGACAGAATGTAAAGACTGCTAACTCTGGGAAACGAACTAGGGGTGGTGGAAGGGGAGAAGGGCGGGTGGTGGGAGTGAATGGGTGACGGGCACTGGGGGTTATTCTGTATGTTAGTAAATTGAACACCAATAAAAAATAAATTAAAAAAAAAGAACAAAGGAATGATGAAGTTAGAAAATCACATTTTTGCAAATAGAATAGTAAAAAGTGATTCAGGCAATCATCATCAGCAGATGCTAAATCTAAGGGGGAATGGTTTGATTATAAACAGAGTATTTACAACTTATCAAAGTATTTCTCTACAAATTACCTATTAATTTCAAAAGGAATAAAAGTAAATACAGTAGAAAAACTGAATGACTCTCTAACCAAAGAATCCAAATAATGTCAACCATAAGGAACAATTCCTTACAAGGATACATCATCACTAATGTTCATTTCAGCCAAAAATGCATAATCTGAATCTAAGCATGAGAAAACACTGGATACACAAATTGAAAAACAGTTAATAAAATAATCTCCTTGATTCTTTAGAAATGGCAATGTCATAAAAGACAAAGAAAGGCTGAAGAATTTTCTAGACTAAAAAAATCTAAAGAGACATGACAGCTAAATACAACATGTCATCCCACATCACCCCACATCATCCCACTCTGGGCAACAACAACAACAACCCCTATAAGGACATTATTGGGACAACAGACAACACTGCAAGATGGACTGTAGGTTAAAGTATTACTTCTATGTTAAATGTCCTGATTTTGTTAACTGTATTGCGGTTATCTGACAGAATGTTCCTGATCCTAGGAAAGACGTGGTGAAGTATTACAAAGTAAAGAGGCATGATCAATGCAACCTACTTTCAAATGGTTCTGGTGGGGAGACTATAGTTTACACACACAGACACACACACTAACAGACAACAGACAACATTAATATTTGGACAAAATGTTACCATGTGCCCAAAGAGGTATACCTAAGAAGGACTGTTAGGATGTTTCTTCCAAAAAAGAAAAAAAAAAAAAAGATGTTTCTTCCAATTCTTGCTGTAAGAATCAGTCTAAATTACCATCAATAGTAGAATGTATACATGAGTTACAGCATTGTCATTAACAAACTCTATGCATTAGATACCTAGGTCAGAGCTACACATGTTAATATGGGCAGACTCAAAAGCAACATTGAGGGGAAAAAACTATTGCAAAATGTTACCAAACATCATAAAGTATTAAGACATGAAAATGAAAAAAAAACATGAAAATGTACCATATATTTATCAGTATATGTACCAAATAGAAAAACAAGCATTCTGAACACTGAACAGTAAATTCAGAATAATAAACAACTCTGCAGAGTGAGCAGCACAGCTCTAGGAGAGGTACACAGAGAGCTCTAATTGTCTTAAAATATTTTATTTAAGAAAGGCAGAAAATACAGCAAAATGTTAAAATATGATAAAACTGGATAGTGACTACATGTCTATTTATTATCATTATTCTCTATCATTTGTTGTGTTTCAAAAATATTATCTAACAAATCATTTTTTTTATTTCTAATGAAACTAAAAACTCTAGGAAGCTCAATTCAATCCTCTTGGCCAAAAAGGACTACCACAAAGAAATATAATAAACTAATGTTTAATTAAATTTTACAATATGCAAACACTCCTTGCTATTATAAACTCTTCAAAACCCCTTTTCATTAATTCTCACCATGTACTTTAGCCTTTTGTATTATTAATCCCAGCATATGATTATAGATTAGTCAGTCAACTTTACTTTGTAACATGCTTAATTACCCAGCACATCTCCATTCTCTGTATTGTTTTGCTTCATATTAGCTGTAGGGTTTATTTAAATTGTTTCCTGCAGTTCTCCTTGCAGCTGAAAATTTCATACCTGGGCTGGCTGATATTTATTAAGGTTAAAAAGGTATTAACCTTCATGGTTACAGAAGAATTCTGAGCACTATCAGGCCTTCACTGAGTCCAAAGCTCCTATGAGTTGCTGCCATCCCTTCAGTTGTACGGTATTTTTATCTAAGTCAACAGCCTATGTGGGCATCATGTGATAGGAAATGATAACAGAAATGTGCTGCCTAGACTAAGACGAAGAGTATGAAATGCCTTCTAAATTGTTACAAGAAAAGCAATCGTGCTCTTCAGTGAAGGAAGCAAGAGATAGAAAACAGAGCATCTCAGTTCTATTCTACTACTTACTTCTCATGGCCTTAGGCAACCCACATCCCCTCTCTCAACCTGGGATTACTCATGTGGAGAAAATGGCAAATGTCCTGCCAATCTCTCAGGACTGGCATGTGCTGGAAAGAGATGATGCATGTGGAAGTGCTCCATGAACGATAAACCGTTCAAAAACCTCAAAATGTGATTGCCATCTGATTCTTTTGGAACTGAAAAACATACTTATAAAATAAATACCTTAAAATTCTCAGAAACAAAGAGATAAGAGTAGTTAAACTAGTAACCTCAACAAGCTGGGGTTAGTCCATGAGTAAGTATATCCGTTAAAGTAGTACTTCTATGAGAACATAAACAACCACTAATGATAGTTTAAGAAGGAATTCTGTTCAAAGTAGGATTATTCAAAGAAGTTGAAGAAAGTTGTCCAAAGTACTTTATCCCAAAATTGCTCAAGGACTAAATTAAATAGTAATTGCAATTTGTGTGCAAAAATTACAGTAGACACTAGGTGAAGGAAGTTACAAGATGAAGTATGCCAAGAGTTGTTGCTTTCCTTAGAACAGTGGTTCTTCAAGTGAGCTCATGGACCCCTAGGGTCCCTGAGAACCTTTCAGGAATCCGTGAGGGCAAAATTATTTTCATAACAACACTTAGATGCTAATCGCCCTTTTTTTGCGGTATGGATATTTGCACAGATGGTATGAAAGTACTGATGGGAGAATTGTTATTGCTTTACCATAAAGCAGGGCCACAGCACCAAACTGTATTAGTCATCATTGTACTCTTCACTGCCATGCACATGCATTGAAACAAAGCAACAAACACAATCAGTTTAATTCAAGAACATCAGTGATAAAGTAGTTAAATTTTTTTTAATTCTGTTACATCTCAACTTTTTAGTTCAATGCATTGTTTCATTCTGTGTAGTGAAAAGGTAAATACAAAGAAAGTACTGGCTCCATATAAACTACAAAGGGTTGTTTTAAGGAGTAGCACCTGTGTGCTTGTTTTAGTTGCAGGCTGAACTAGCCACTTTTTTTCATGGAACAGCAATTTTACTTGAAGGGACAATTGACAGACTGCAAATATTCAAACTTGGGCTTTTGGCAGACATTTTTGCTAAAATGAAGTGAATCTGTATTCACCAATGGTGTTCAATGCCAACAACAACATTAAAGCTTTCAAGTAAAAATTAGAAGTTTGAAAAGCTTATAATGACCTACGTGAGCAAAACAGGTTCCAGTTACAATCTCTAATGAAATCAGTTGGTGATATCAAGAAATGGGATTTGTTTATACTGTATGATGAAATGTATCCACATTTGGAGTATCTACAAAACTCAGGAAATCAATATTTTCCAAATGACCAATGCATGATGTTACAATATTATATCTGGGTTAAATATGCATTCAAAGTATAAGACAGATCAATGGATTTTAGAGCAAGAAAACCAAAAGTTCATCAACATGATTTCAGATTCCACATTGGAACTAATCTTTTAAAAAAATGCCATTTGATGATTTTTAGTGTAGTATCAAAAAAAATGCCCATAACTATCCAAGAGTGCTATTAAAATATTCTTCCCTTCACTAATCAGTGAAGTTGGCTATAACCAAAAACAAATAAATGAACAAATTTTTAAAATAAATTTAGGAATGCAATGTAGAATAGCAGAGTAAAGTAGCAGAGTGGAAAGGAAAGGAAAGGAAAGGAAAGGAAAGGAAAGAGGAAAGGAAGGAAAGGAAGGACAGGACAGAAATTAAAGGAAAGAAACACCTGCCATTCCCTGCCCCTTCACCTTCTCTTCCCTTCCCTTCCCTGTCCCTTCCTTCCCTTCCCTTCCTGCTTTCCCTTCCTTGCCCTTCCCTTCCCTTCCCTTCCTCCCCCTTCCCTTCCCCTTCCCTTCCCTTCCCTTCCCTTCCCTTCCCCCCTTCCCCTTCCCATTCCCTTCCCTTCCCTTCCGTCCCTTCCCTTCCTTCCCTTCCCTACTCTTTCCATCACACAGTTCTTAGCACCTGCAAGTGTTCTTCCCTCACCTCCTTCACCCTCCAATCCTGTGATTCCTAATCAATGGTTGACAAGCACACAAGAATGAACATCCAGCTCATTTAACTTGGGTTGGAACAGAGGCATAATTCATACTACAGAGCTCCCATGAAAGTTTAAATGGAAACTACCATTGGAGACACTGTGCTGAAAATTAAACCTCTTCTTCCCTTTCCCTACCCTATCCTTCCTGTTTGTCACCTCTAACTGATTTCTCACTTTAATAAATTATTTTCAAATAAATCCTTATGTTAGAATCTGCTTCTAGGGAATCCAGCATCAGATAGCCAGTAAAGAGTCATCCAATTGTTTGATCAATGCTGCTCTTTAAATTTCTGGTAAGCGATGATCCATTTGACTCTCATGTAATGAGAAGGTTAATGTACAATTTCATTTTATATCAACCTAATTAAAGCTAAATGTGGAGTGAATGAAATGTGAAAGAAGAAATTTTAACTCTGCCAACAAAAACAAATAAATAAATTTCAGTTATGATGCTTGGTTCATTTTTCAGAAAGGATATTATCAGCTATAAAATTTTTGAGTCTATAACATTGTAACATTCTTCTAGAAAACTGGCTGTAAGGAAATGGAAATAATATAGCAATACTATGATGGGATAAAGAAATAATATAGCAATACTGTGAGCAAGTTTATAGGTCAAGTTAATAATCAGTGGAAAGGAAAAGACCGGAAATGTCATTAGAAAGGGGAAGATGACTGGTAGATTGAGATTTCTAATGAAATGGGAAAGAATAAGATAAAGAGATCATGGATGAGAGGGAGATTGAACATACAGAAAATACTGAGGCGGGAAAAAAAAAAGGATGGGAAGAGCAGGGGTAAAGTAAACAAGCAGTGTTTAATGATTTCAGACATCTTTCTTGGGTATTGGTGGCACAGAAGAGCAGCACTTCCCACACAATGCCACCTGGTTTTACCTTACAAACAACCATGATGCCATTTTCTACTCACCAGTGCTCTATTTGGACCAGAATGCATTTCTACATTATTCCATGACTGTTGCTTGTTGAGCCTCTGTCCTTCTTTCTATATTTCAGTTGCTCTCCAAATCATTACTCTAGGAAACCATAAACTTCTGCCTCCAGACAACACACGTTCCCAAAAATCAATAAGCAAAGAAGGAAGTAGGATATATTATAGAACGTCTACCTGTTTTCTTTCGGGCTTAGACTGTAAGAGTCCATTATTTTTATAGCACCAAAGAGGGAATGCTAGTCATAGAAACCTGTTCTGTACAAAACTATATCTACCTAAAACTTTTCTTGCCAGTCTCACAGGACAATGGTAAAAAAGGAATCCCAAGGCATAGACCTGTCTACAAAAAGTCAGTGCCTATAAACACAAAAACTGACTAAAAACATTCAATAAAGCTTCTCTCATGATTCCAGATAAGCCAGGAATAAACCACTTCTAGTACTGTAAGCATACAACAGACATCTGATGCTCAGTATAAATAATTGTCAATATACATCTTTTCACATTCAAAATGTTATCACTAAAACATTCTTATAAACAAAATTCTAGCAGCTACAAGAAAGAAATACATTGCACAGTAGTCCAGTTTAATGTTAATCCAGATTAGTGATTCTAACGTTTTGAGTACTTTAGAATATTTGAAATTTTTTCTCTATTATTAACCTGTTTTCTCATTATTTGTATTTGTTAGAGTCTAACATGACAAGTTTTGGTTTGAATGGCATCTTCAACGTCTCTCTCCCTTGTGTGCTAAAGATACAAGAAGATGGGGGAACAAGTGGAAATTCTCCTTTGCATCCATCCCAAGAAACTGACCATACATTGGACACATTTGGTGAATTTTGTGTGAGATTTCCTAACTTGATCAATGGTGAAATTTTTACCCCTGAAACGATATCCAAAATGCATAAATATTCTATAATTATTTACACAAGGAAGACTATACTTAAATATAGACCCTGAGCGTATATCTATTGATCTATTTATTTATTTAAAGTAGGCTCCATGCTGGACATGGAGCCCAATGCAGAGCTTGAACTCACAACCCTGAGATCAAGGCCTAAGCTGAAATTAAAAGTTGGACATTCAATCAAATGAGCCACCCAAGTGCTCCACAGATATCCATTTTAAGAAGAGATTTAACCAAAGACCATTTCAGGTAAAAGGTATTTAACTATATTGCAAAAATATTAATAGATACATGTAAAAACAAAGGTAAAACAATTTATACCTCTCAAAAATGACCAAGACATATCAGGAAGCATTAAAGTACAAAAAAAAAAGTAAATAAGCACTAGCATTGCTAGTTTCTCTCTTAACCATCTACTAATAATGTCTGATTGGTCATGTATCTGAAATACTAACAATTTACCAACATACTAACAGTTTATAAACCTTGAGGTCTTCTACTTAATCACCTTTATTACAAAGTAATTTCTCTCCACATTGATGACACATATACTCCAATGGCAACACTAATTAATTCTCGATAATCACATTTTGTAATTATTTTTAAAAACTGTTGCTTTAAATAATTCTTAATTTCTGTTTGAAAAGAAATACTAACATTATTAAACTATGGTTTAGGGTGGTGATACATATCTACCAGTTATGATTTTATCAGCTCTGGATATGAAAATTACAATCAGGTGATCAAGAAAACTGCTTTTTCTTAGTGTCAAAATCATGCCTGGTTTCTAATAGGAAGGCTACTGATTATTCACTACAGTTATTCCAAATGTTCGCACACACCCTGCCCTATACCTCTCATTCAACATCTTGTTCCATCTTTTTAAGTTAATATGTATCACTTAAGCACTTAATTTATCATTGAGAGCGACCTCAATCATGGATAAAATTGGATTTACTGAAGAATTTACAGTGTTTGACTGTAAGACAAAAGGAAATACTGTATATATCAAAGTAGTCCAGGGCTGCCCTGAACGGGTCACTCTGTTAAGCGTCAGACTCTTGGTTTCCACTCAGGTGATGATCTCACAGGCGTGGGATGGAGCCCTACCTCCCGCTCTGTGCTCAGCGTGGGGTCTGCAGATTCTCTGTCTCCTTCTCCCTCCCACTCATTCTCATGAATAAATAAATAAAATAGTCCATACTGTTAGTGTATACTAGGCTTTTCCATTTCAAAGGCAAATGTTTGATAAGGTTCAATTAGAAGAATTTTTTTTAAATTCACTATGTCTAAATATGTGGGAAATGTCACATTTGAGAAATGCTCAGAAAAAGCCTAAGTGTAAAGAACTGAAAATTATGTAAGCTTTGGTAAAAATCTGTGTTACATTTTTCTCAGCTCTTAGATATACTTCCAAAAAGGACTCTGGACAGTGTGGGATAGGCTAGCATATGGTTTATTTTGAGCTTTATGGAACAACAAGGCTTTGTAAGTTTCCATAAATTTCTAACCACAACCACAGAACATGTCTTTGGACTTCACCAAATAGAAAAGAAACAGTAATAGGTTGTGGGATGCCAGGGTCTTTATTTGTTTTGATGGCATAGAAAAAGAAATGTGTGCCTAAGGCATTTGTTTTAATCATGAAAATGGGTTAGTTAGTGCTCAGTGTTCTTCCTCTCTAGATCATTTCTACAACCAACTTAATAACTGTGAAGGACTGCCTCTTGTATTGTAAATAATTCGTTTCTTTACCTCATAAGTACCTCCGGCAATCTGGTATCAACTCAAAATTAGCAAGGTCCTTCATACTCTAAATCACATAGGGATATGAGGAATAAAGAGATTTAAAAAGGAAGAAATAGTGAAGGAAGATGAACAAGGTGAAATATTTATTTTATTCTTATCTTTAAGATAATTTTGATGATAGTGTTTATATATTCATAAACATGTAATTTCAAGAACTTTAAATAAGTAAACTTCATAGTTTATCTTGAAAGAAGATAAATGCAGGACAAAGCTAGCTCTGTTTTATAGGACACTTGAGGCTGAGGTAGTATTACACTTCTTCATTCATACATTCACTCTTTTTTTTCCCCATCAAATATTTATCACCCAACACAGGTGTCAGGCTCTGTGCCCATCCTTATATATATTACGATGCTACAATACATCATAGTTTAGTGAGGAGGTGTGAAAGAAGAAGACAGTAATCAAACACACTATCGAGTATGGAATGAAATACCATCTAAACAAAGGAAACAGAGCTAGGAGTATCTGTGACACAGAAAACTGTCTTAGACTTGGTTACCAGAGGAAGAGTGGATAAGGAAAGCCTTCTTTGAAAAAGAGATGCTTGAGTTGAGAGCCAAACAATGAGGGAAAGTTTACAGGGAGGGGGTGAGATCTGAAAAAAATAATAAAATACACAGAATCCCTATGATGAGAAGGCGATAGGAGGAGGAAAAAAGCAAGAGATAATCCCGGTGCAAAAATAATTAGACAGTGAACCTGGAATGTAGACAATGAACTGAACAGATGAATCTGAAAAAGACTTTCCCCTCAGATCACATAGCAGACCAAGACTCTGGGGGAGATCTTCGATGGTCTACAAGCAGATCCAGTCTTAACAAAGTTTCAGTGGCAGTGCTGGTAAGGGAAATCCCTACATAGTAAGGGAAACTGATCTCTTCCTTTCCTTTTCCCTCTCTGATAACAGTTTTGTTGTTCTTGTTTTGTTTTTTTAAGCAAAGATTTGTTAAAACACAACCTTTAGGACAGTGGTTACTTCTCATCAAGGAGACAGAGGGATGAGAATGAAGAAGTACACACATGGAGATGTGATTCTTAGGATGGGGTGCAGATTCATGATTGTTCAGTTTTTTTTACTGTTCTTTACAACTTAGATTTTTTGCAAGTATTATCTTAATTTGAACATTACATGAAAATGGGGGGGGATGACTCTGGAGAGGTAGGCAGGGAACAGACATCACATGAATAATTTTGGTCTTCAGACAATGAAGGTTTTTCACATGATAGTAAGTTTGAATTTTCAAAAGATCTCTGAATGAAAAAAAAAAAAAAAAAAAAGATCTCTGAATGCTGAGGGGCAAAAGGTTATGTGAAGTTGACTGGATGAGATGAGGAGAGACAGGCTAATCAATGAGTACAGTAGTACTGGACACAGATATTGTCACTAGACACAGACAGGAATGGATGAAAATCAGATGAGAGAACTCTGTGGTTGAAGAAATATGAGGAAAGGGGTAGCAAGATGTTTCAAGGATAAATTTGAGATATGGTGTTTATTCCACTAGATGTGTTGTGATGTCATTCACTGAGAGAGAGAACACTGGAAGAGAACCTGGTTCGTTCTGGAGCATGATGAATTTGAGGTGGCTCTGAGATATCCAAGTGAAGATGTTAGGCAGATAATTAGAGGTCTAACTGGAGCTCAGACAAGAAATCTAGCAGAGCAATCAAAGAGTATAGCAGGATAGCAAAAATACCATTTTTTAAAGAAAATATAGCCTAACAGAAAATGGTGCTTGAGATATATAAACTAAGAAAAAGGTATGAAATAGTCATATATTTTACATCTAAGTTCAACTCGCAATATTTTAGTGCACTGTTTATTCCTTTGACTTAAAGCAATGAAAAAAATTAAGGTGTGAGGTTATCATTAACCAATAACTTACCTATTTTAACCAGTTATGCAGATGTAACACATGTCTCCATCTTCCAAACAGTTAAATCATTTTGATCTTTACACCATCATATAACTACTGCTCCTAAAATCAGTACATGAATGCTTACACAACTCCACTTCTTACTTGGAAATGGAAATCATTAAATTGCAACTCTGGCACAACTTTGGCCTTCACTCTTAAGAGCTGCACAGGTCGGGGATCTCTGGGTGGCTCAGCGGTTTGGTGCCTGCCTTTGGCCCAGGGTCCGATCCTGGAGCCCCGGGATCGAGTCCCGTGTCAGGCTCCCGGCATGGAGCCTGTTTCTCCTTCTGCCTGTGTCTCTGCCTCTCTCTCTCTCTATGTCTATCATAAATAAATAAATAAATAAATAAATAAATAAATAAATAAATAAATAAATAAATAAAATCTTAAAAAAAAAAAAAAAAGAGCTGCACAGGTCTTCTTTGATCCTTCAGAAATGCCTAGCTCTTTCCCTCCTCAGTTTATTTACATAGGTGTACTCCTAAGTCTCTACCAAGCTACACAACACACCCCTCCCATCAGATCCTCCCCCAAGGAAATTCACCCAGTGAAGTTGCCCTTCTTCTTCATTCTAGTGGGTTGCTGGCATGCTATTCTTTTCCTCGCACCAGTTGTCATCTTATTTACTAAGTTGTTTAGATGTTTATTTGTTTAACCTGTCTTCCCCAACAAAGAAGACAGTGTAAACCTCACAAGAGAAAATATTCATGTCTCGTTTATCTACGAAGAGCAACACATAAGTTACGGGCTTGGTAAGTATTTATTTACTGAAAATGAATGATGACTGAGTAAATGAGTAAAATAAAGTTAGAGAAACACAAATAAATATGTATTATAATGTTTATTTAAAAAGTTCTATAAGTGAAGACATTTTGAAATACTCCTCTGAGAAATTCTCAAGGAATATCACATGATCTGTCAAGTATAATGATTGTTTCTATGAGGAATACTGCTCAATTTTGGAATGCTATCCAGGAAGTTGATTTGAATCTTAAGAACATTCAAAATGGAAAATAGGAAAAGAAAAAAAACTTCTTACAAATAAAAACTCCTACTAAACACAATCACTTTCACAAAGATTCAATCATACATAATACAGAAGAAAAAAGAAAAAAAAAGAAATGTTCAATAAATATGGAAGGAATGAATACATGTCTAGTATTTCTACAACTGTTTTCTTCACAATTGTAAGTGCAGACAAGTAACATGAATTTACATGTGACACTTCAACATAATTATCCTTCTTATGAACCTTAGAGAAAACTGAGCATATAAAAGTGTCACTGGTATATTTATATCTACAATAGCAGAAACAGTTTTTTTTTTAATTTTTATTTATTTATGATAGTCACAGAGAGAGAGAGAGGCAGAGACATAGGCAGAGGGAGAAGCAGGCTCCATGCACCGGGAGCCCGACGTGGGATTCGATCCCGGGTCTCCAGGATCGCGCCCTGGGGCAAAGGCAGGCGCCAAACCGCTGCGCCACCCAGGGATCCCCGCAGAAACAGTTTAAAATGGGAGGAAGAATCTTCAACTTAAAGAATTCATCAAACAAAACATCAATAACAAGAGTTAACAAATCCCACAAAAGTGCATATATTTTCATAAGTAATTTACCATATTAACTCATGTTGGGGAGTGGGAGTGAAAGGATTTTAAGAAAAAGAAAGAAAAAAATCACTTAGTTTTTTGTGAACTTCAAAGCCATCATCTGTAGAGAACTCAGCAGGATGTGAAAGCAACACAGACACCAGAACTGAACTGCAAAGACAGGTCCTAAATCAGCTACTTCTGTCTCTGATATGTTGAATATCCCAAACCAGTAAATTTCTTTCTTCTTTCTTCCTTCTTCCTTCTTCTTCCTTTGTCTTCCTTCTGTGATTTGTTAACCATACTACAAATATATCAGAATCTTACATATACCAAACATTCAACAAATGATTCTTATTATAAAACACCAGGAAGACTGGAAAGGGGTAAAAACATCAAATGAATGCTTCTAGAGATGGATAAAACAGGACAGGGGTAGATCCCAGCATCAGTCTAGGAAAATAATTTCAGCAGCTGCCTCTCTTTTAAGCCCTCACCCCAAATGATCTAGAAGATGGGTTTTAGAGTAATAAAATACTTCTTCAAAGGTAAAATATCCATGTGGAAAATAGCTTTTTTGACATAAGCTGAACTGAAAGCTGACCCAAGATAGACAACATTGCATAGAAGAATTATTCTAATTTGGCGGGGGGGCAAGGGGAGGGAGGGAGGTAGAGGTCATTTGTACTACCATGCAATGAATGGAAAAGTCAAGGTTTTGTAATCAGAAAGACCTAGTTTGAGTCCAAATTCACTTATTAGCTGACCAACCCTGATTAAATTCGCTAAATTCTTTGAAACTTAATGTTCACATCTGTAAAAATAAGCATAGGAACAACCATCTTTCAGACTTATTCTTAGAACTAAATGGGAATACATGTAATGTACTTGCCATAATTGTAATAATTGTCACTTTCACGACTGGAGCAGAAAGGCAGAGAAGATCAAGATGTCCCCCACCTAGCTGAAGAGGTCGAATAAGGCTTCTGCTCACTACACCCAAAGAGCAGCAGGCTTTCTAGTGTCTCCACCTCAGAACATCTTCCTCATATGCAAATTTGGACTGATTCCAGGTCCCTGTCAATTGGAACTTCAATGGCTGGTTCAAATCCACATTAAATTCAACACTGTCCTGTAATCAATTTGCTATCCAAGCTTTGGGTTTGAATAAATACTAACTAGCTTCCCTGAAATCATCTCCCTTATTTCTTTTTCTTACATAAATGAATTTTAGTAGGTATAGCATTCAATATGATCAGACCTCAAAGCCAGCATTCAACCTCCTAAGCACTAATTTCAACAAGATCTATTTTATGCCAATTAAAAATGGTACCATTTTCCAACTGTGAAATTTCACACACTTTTCATAAAATTTGAATATAATGTCCTCACACTTAACTGACAAGACAAAGACAAACTGTGCAAGAATTATAAACACCTCCTTGGTTGAACCCACTAAATTTTTGAAAATCTTGGAAACAAAAATAACGCTCTTTCTTAAGGCAAGGATTCTTAAATTAGGTCTAGTTGATTATGACTGAAAACAGACAAACTCATGATGCAGCATGCCAACCTGATAAAACTAACTTTTTGTAATCTCTTTATCTCTGATGATCATCTATGAAATCCAGAAAACTTAATCTCCTACATTTTCAACTGCTTATTTTTTACTGCCAAGTCCCATCAATTTGGCAAGCAGATGAGAGCAGTAATCACTGGAGAAAATATAGGAGAAAAAAATGAGCCAAATCAACTGATTTTGTTTCGATAGACTATGTGCACAATGAGTAAGCCTAAGTGTTCTTACTAAATGTAATTAAGTGTTATTTTGTAATTTTTGCTTTTTAAAAAAAAAAGGAGGTCTTGTCTAAAATACATCTTGTGTCCTTAAGGAAGAATGGTTAGAAATAGTCACTAAGATAATAGTTTGGGATTAGCATCTTATTTTCACAACACATGTTTTGACTTTGAAAATGAATAGATTTCCTCATTAGTACAGTCAAAATTCAATTTGAATAAAGTTTTGGTAGTGGCTCTTAAGGCAACCAACCAACTATGTCAATACCATAGAATGTTTCCTTAAGGATACACAGTGACTGCTATGTTTCCATTTCTTTTGGTCAAAAAGCAATGTCACACCAGGCCATAATGAATGGCTGCTTGCCAACTCTACTTAAATTGACTGAAACTCATCATTTCTTTAAAATCTATTCTTCTAGAAAGTGTAATTTAATAACTTGCCTTATTTAAGTTTGTGATTTGATTCCAACATATAATCTAACAATGGTTTGGAAAGCATTTTACACTTAAGGGAAAAAAGGCTGTCTTTATTATTGTTACAGATGTTTACAACCTAGATAATTTTTAAAGGAAGGACAGAAGCTGAAGTCAATTATTAGGTACAGATTCACACCTGTTGTATGTCATGTTTTAAACCCCTAGGCGTGAGATTTAGTCAAGGCAAATGAAAATGGAGAAGGACCAGCTGCAAAAAATGATTTTGTTCTCATATGGTAATTAAAAGGAAAAACTGTACAATGTGTTGTATCTGTGACAATCCCATTATTTCATATCAAGGACAGTTCTACTTCTTTTAACAGATTTGTGTTGCTGTCAAATCTGTTATAAAGGCTAGTACTTGTAGGTCGAGGCTCTGGACCTACTTTATATTGGTACTCAGTCTGATGACCTTTGTTAAATTTCTCTGTGAAGCTTGATGTCAGAAAAATTAAACATTATCTTTCTCACTGCAACACCTACTCTTAAGTCTCTACTATGGTGAAGTGTTTATCAACATCACATCAGACATCACACCTACTCAGACCCTATATCCTAGAGACACTGAAGAGCTGTGAACACTAAGTGCTTTCAAAACGCAAACCATGGGGCACCTAAAATACAGATGGTACAATAATAACTGAGCACATCCAGCACAGGCAAATCCTACAGTGTTATGAGCATACTATTCCATGAAACACCCTAAAGCAAAATATGTCACTTTTGTGCTTGAGTGAGGCAAAAATGTATATTTCCATCTTATTTTCTAAACACTATTAATTGAATATCCTTTTGAATGTTACCAACAAGAATGTGTCCATATAAAACACCTGTTAATACAAACCATGTCACTATGGGTGTATCTCACTTGAGAAAAATAAACAGTAACTCAAAGTTACAAATAGATATTTTTAAAAAGTTACTTTAAAAACACATTCACTGCTGTTTTCTATCATGTGTCAAATTGAAAATATGATTTGCTTTGTAAGAACTTTATCCCTATACAAGACAAAGTAGTAGGCAAAGACGAAGTATATAAGCTTTGGAGCTAGAGTTACCTGCAAATTTTGGTTTTCCAACTTGCTAGCTGTGTGACTGAGGGTAAGTTATTTAACACTTTTAAGTGTCAGATTTCTCCACTGTAAAAATGGAGATGATATTTACCTCAAGTTAGGGTGCTGGGTGGCTCAGTCAGTTAAGTATCTGCCTTCAGCCTTGGGATCTAGCCCTGTGTCAGCAACTTGCTCAGTAGAGTATACTTCTCCCTCTCCTCTGTGCTCCTGTTTTCTCACCTTATCTCTGTCTTTCTTGCAAATAAATAAATAATCTTTTTAAAAAACAGAAAAAAAATATTTACCTAAAGTTAAATAATATATGTAATGTGTCTAGCAAAAAAAAAAAAAAAAAAAGCTTAATAAACTAATGCCAACCTAGCCTATTCACGTGAACCTATCCTTACAGATACAGTATAACTGACCACAGCAGTACTTATGAACCAAGGAAGCAAAGTACTACTTGTGGCATTTATAGTTCAATATCTAGGATCTAGCCAAATGTAACTAGGCTTTAAGTTTTATCTTTATACATAGGTATAGGGTACATGCTTTATATATACAAATATATATATATAAAATATATATATATTTGTTCCACCAAAGAGGAAAGCTATTGGATTTTCTGTCTCCAGATGATTTATGGAACCGAATAACTTGAAACAAAATGAAGTAGATACACTTTTAATGGGGACAAAAAAATAACATTTTTACAGTCAACGGAAAGAGACATTTGCAGGTATTGCTAAGGTTTTTGAAGCCTCTAGCAAAAACATGTTGTTAAATTTTAAAATGTCCTAACATTATATGTGAAAAATGTGATTCACCTGACCCAACCATGGAAAATGCCCTTAACCAATCTATGAAATAGGTTTTCTTTCCAGATCATGAAGAATTATTCACTGAAAGAGTTTGCATCCTAGAACTGACTTTTTTAAATGGAGGCTAAAATGAAAAGAATAATTTGGAAAATAGAATATTTGCTTCCCTTACCATAAACTTTTGTGGAATACGCTTTAGGGAAATAGAAGTGACTACAACAGAGTGGGGTGAGGACAAGTGTATGATGCTCAGTGATCACTCAGTTCACCAGTAAATCAGTCCCTCTGAGACACTGATTTTAATGTACAGTTGAAGTATATCAGCTAGTAGAGAATCCAATCTCTTCCAAGATTATTTATGATGAAGCACTCCTAACTGAAGTCCAATTTGTTTGTGGAATTGCAGTCATTCTGATTCAACTAAACAATAAATGAATCTGCCTTTCATAGCTCTAACTCCTGAGCATAAAAGAGAAACAAAAAGAGAGCTGCATCTCAACAATATTTCACAATCCAGGGGATGAGTTAAAGGAACAGTGGGAAGAGAGGTTACTAGAGTGCTGAAAAATCGAACAGGCTACAAAGCACAGTTCATTACCCCGAAACACCCAGGTACTTTGCATCAGCTGCATGTCACCTAGTGAGCCATTCCTATCACACGGAAGAACTTAACTGGGGCCATTTTTGCCATCCTTCTCAGATGCGAAGGCTTTGTGCATCATCAAATTGCCAGACATGTTAGATGATAACACTAAATGCTCCTACAACTCAACCAAAGACTAGAGCACAACTAGCTCATGAGGCATGAGAGGGAGCAAATCTGGGAGGCTAAAGCCTGCATCATGTTTGAGAATTTTTCCAAAAATGAAAGAGAAATTTATAAATATTCCTCAATAAAGTTGGGACTCTGGCATACTATTATCTTTTGTAATGACTATTACCTAGAAATTGGCTATTATCTGGTCTTCTCTAACTACTTTTTAATTTTCTATATATACGATGCTACATTTTACTAGGAAAGAAAAAGGGGACTTTGGGATTTTTTTTTCCTATCATATAACAAATCTTTTTCTGTACACTTTTCTTGGGACTCAAAAGTCTGAAGGTGAAAAATACTGTTATCAAAAGAACGACCTCACCTAACTAGCCATTGTCTTCAGAAGAAACAGCATTAATTTAAAAACAAAATGCAAAAAATATGGCATGATGCTGCCTTGTTCACTGGCCATTCAATCATTCCAGAAATATTTAATATGCTAAATGTTAAATATTTATTAATATGTTGAATTATGAAACACTATGCTTATGTTGTTCACTATCACTGGTAATTCTCCATCTAAATCCCTTACAGCATTATAAGCTGCAATGTCACTGAAGCACACAACAGGAAGGTACGCTGCACTTGTAAACTCCCAAGTTGTGAGAGCTGATAACTGCATGGATTAGTGAGTCCCACAATGACAGATCTTAAAGCCCTTCATGTATTGGGTTGCTATCCTATATGACAGGAAAGTTACATGCTTTAGATAAGTAAAATTTTCAACTTTAAAGAAGTGAAAGGCAAATCCCTATCTCCTGCTTTTTATTACCAAATGTTCACAAAGTGCTTCGAAGGATATAAAACTATTCATCTGGGGGGGACAATACTTTTTCTGCTGAATTTCCATCTTAACATCTAGAAATGTAACATCTCTGTCACCCCTTTCTTCATGAGTTTTACTCCCTAACATAAGAACCTCTCTAAAGACCTACCCAGTACACTGTCTCCTAAACAAAACATTCTCCCATCTTTGAAAACTGTGGCATGAGCAGAAAAGGGGAACAGAATTTACTTTAACTAGAAGAGAGTATTTCTCAGAATCTCACCAATCATCACTTCTTACAGTGAGGTGGTGTACCTCTCTATTCTAAGGTGAAGAATGACGTTCCTCTCTACTTTAAGCCCACACACAGAAATCTTTCCCTTAGGAATGAGTATGATGAAATGAAGTAACAATTTCTTCAGCTGATGGTACATACAAAAAGTAGGTACATACAACCAACAAGAACAACAAAGTCAAAGCCTGTGTGTGCATGTGTGTATGTGTGTTTGCATGTGCACGGATGCGTGTATGTGAATGTTATAAGTATTTGTGTATGGGGCTTTTAGAAATATGCCAATGGAATAAATTCTGCATTGTGCAGTACAAACTCAGAGCTGGCCAATAGATTCCAGAGATATGTTATTTTAGCAGATGAACAAGCACTCTAAATACTGTCATAAGAATATTTTAAATAACTGTCATATGATTAGAGAAGAGCAAGGTTAGTGGATATCACCAGTGGAAAAGGGAAAGGGGACAGGGAACAATTTGGGATGGAAGGTAGGAGAGGAAAAGAATACCAGCCACTGATGAATAATATGCAGCCCCTATGTTGCATTAGGCTCAAAGCCAACACTAAACTGTGCTTTTTGAGCATTTAAATTAAAATTCTATTTTTGAGAACCTGTGAAGAATCTATTTAAGATTAGTAACATTGGCACAATATGAAGATAATTATTCAGAGATATCTTTTGATATTGTTTCAAATGCAAGAATTTGGTTTTTTAGCTCTAAGCATTAAAAAATGGTGTTTTCTACTGCATGTTATTCTAAAATATGAGAGTCTTGCTGGAAGACTACATTTTAAAAGTTAGTAAGTTCCAAGACTGACAATGTCATTATTTATAAGAACAAAGATTTAGTTTGCATCCATATAAACTGCTTCCTTTAAAAGTAAAAATGATATGATTGGAGTCATAAAACTTTCACAGATTTTACTAATACTCCCTAGGCTTCCTAATTTCTACAAATGTTTCCAATTCTATCTTAAGTAGAAAATATAGTTAAAATAGAGAGAATATGAAAGAGACTTAATGTCATCCATTATAAAATGTTATGTGATAAAAGTCTTGCCTAGAATATCTACTGGGGGGCAGGGGAGAAGGAACTCTGTCACTCCTCCACTAAAATTAAACATTTCTCAAAATGTAAACTATCTAGATTTCAATGTGATGAAGAATTATAACAGACAAATGACACCAAAAAAACTTAATAGCCATTTACTAAATGAATACTCACAGGTGCAGTGAGTAGGTGTAGAGTGCAGCAAAAGATGACCGTGCCAGATCTCAAGGAGCTCCCAGGCAGCAGGGCGGGCACCCTGCTCCAGAAGGTAGAGGGAGCATGAGGGCAGGCTGCCCAGGGAAGAGGAGGAGCTCTAAGCCAGATGAACAAGGGTGGGAATGCACTCCAGGCAATAGAAGATGTACGGTTCAGAGGTAAGAGGAAGCCAGAGGTCATTCTGTTTGTTGCAAGGACTGCCAGATAATAAAGCCCTTGAGAGAACGTCAAGGACAAGGCCATGAAGAGCAACATCAAAGATCTGGAAGGAGAACCCCTTAAACTTCAAAGAGCTTTCTCAAATTTATGTTTCAGAAAGATCACACAAACTAGGTGGGGTCCAAGTTTGTTACCAAAGAATCACAAAATACATATCAATGTGTATTAAGGGCTCTCAACACAAGGTACATATAAAACTTTTAAGTCAGATAAGTCCTTAGGCCAAGGTTGACAAAGTCAAACGTTTACAAAAACTGGGCAAGCAAAGGAAGTAAATGAACAGATCCTTCAGGGACCTTAGTGAACTATGGAGGAGAATGTTCAGTCAGCCCCCGAAAACAACTGCCAGGCAGAAGTGTGGATACAGAATATCCTAACACTTAAGAAAACTAACTATCAAGATTCTTAGATGAAATATATTGATTTTTTTTAAACAACAGCCAACTACATCAATGCTGTGCAAAACACTGAAATACTAAACAAAATATTTGCAGAAATTATCTAACTGCACAGATTTCAAGGACATTTAGAACCAATTCACTGAAACACAGAAGACATGCATCAAATTACCTCTGATTTCAGCTAAGCATTTTTTTTCTCCAAAATAGCCTTATTGGAAGGGATTTCTGAGTGATAAGGCCTTTAAAAAGTTTGCTTTGGTAGCTATGAATGGTAGAGGAAAACAAGTTAACTAGTTTTCATTTGAGCAAAAATCTATTTGCCTTTGTTTTATTTGGTTTTGCTCATCTCAAAGTCAAGTGGATTGTTCCTAAGCATTCTAAAATGATCCTAAAAGGCTTTGAATATATGCAAATCTTCACAAAGGAAAGCTTACAAATATGGACAATAACAAACATGGAATACTTTTGTTCTCACCTATCAACATCTGATCTGGTAAACAGAAATGAATAAAGAAATGCTACTTCATGAATGAAAAACTCCTCTAAAACAAGACTTCATTATTTAATACCATAGACAAAGTGCTATTTTAATCCTCAGGTGGACTGTCAGTATACTTAATACTAGTTTATCAGGTAAACAATGAGGCCAATGTATTAAGATAGCAAAAGGAAAATAAAAATCAGACACACACACAAAGGCTTATCTAGTTTGCATGTTTTGTTTCTGGTAAAAAATCTTTAGCTCTTTATTAATGTTAATTTTTGCAAGGTAAACGTATATGCAACTCTCAAATGTAACTCAGTCAACATGAAGTGGAAAATTTTTAATTACCCATAGTCTCATACCCAGATATGACTTTACATTTTTAATCTGTTATTCTAAACTAATAGGTCAGCAGTTCTGGACTGACTGTATTGTCAGTTCTATGGCAATTCCATCTCCATTCAACAATACCTACTTTTATAAGCACCACATTTTTTTCTTATATCTACAGATTTTTATTGACAAAAAAAATATATATATATATATAATAATTGGATACAGTTATTTTGTAATACACTTCTACTAATGAGAACAATGTGATTCTTTCATGGGTAATAATATTTTGCTAAATTGGGATTCAAAGTTTGTCTTAACTGCAAATACTCAAAATCAACTTCGTCTGTATGTATCTGAAGGAATCAAAGCTCTGCACGTGGATGCTTATAAAAAGCTTTATTCATAATTGCCAAAACCTACAAACAACCAAGACATCCTTCAGTAGGTAAATGGATAAATAAAATAGATGTGGTAAATCCAGACAATGGAATATTATTGAGTGGTGGACAGAAATGAGCTATCAGGCCATGAAAAGACAAGGAGTAAATTTAAATGCAAATTACCAAGACATTTTTTTATTTTTATTTTTTTAAGATTCTATTTATTTATTCATGAGAAGAGACAGAGAGGCAGAGACACAGGCAGAGGGAGAAGTAGGCTCCACGCAGGGAGCCTGATGTGGGACTCAATCCCGGGTCTCCAGGATCACGCCCTGGGCTGAAGGCAGGTGCTAAACCGCTGAGCCACCCGGGCGTCCCACCAAGACATTTTTAAAGCGTTTCTTCTTCCCATGGTGATCAAAATAGGTACCAATACTGGGGGTGCCCAGTGGCTCAGTCAGTCAAGCATCTGACTCTTGTTTTTGGCTCAGGCCATGATCTTGGGGGTCCTTGGATGGAGCCCCAAGAGAGGCTCTGAGCTCAGTGGGGAGTCTGCTTGTTTCCCTCTCCATCTGCCTCTCCCCTTGGTCCCACTCTCACACACATGTGCCCTTTCTCTCTTTAAGTTTAAGAAGTGCCAATACTGACAGATTAATTTCTCTTCCAGAAAATACCACAAATATCCTAATTAAAGAATATAAATAAACCACAACTACAAACCAAATACTACCTTTTCCATGAGGCTTGCATGTGTTCTCAAATATATCACAAGTACAATATCAACAGACACAACTTTAAACACAGTGTTTGAATATTTCTGGGTACAAAATTAGTAGAACAAAGGACTGTTAGAAGGGAGAGAATGAAAGATAGTAATCATTTACTTTACAAAGAATTTTCCATCTAAGATGATTCAATATAGGATTCCTTTACAAAGAAACTTAGTAATAATAATAATGATCTTATAATGTATAATTAACAAAAACATTCACATACGAGTTATTTTACACTAATAAAAACCTGTGAGTCATGAGTTATAAACACAAGTTTACAAGTGAGGAAAACGAGGCTCAGAAAAGGTAAGGAGTATGTCCAGTAAAATAAAATCTAAAAAATAAAAGAGCCAGGGATAGAGGAGCCAGGATTTGAACTAAAGCCTACTAACCCAAATCTCCTGTTGTGGCTAATATGAGCATTTCTAGAACACTCAGAGTGCAGAAAATGTCCTGTAATAATTATTACCCCAACCAAAAGCTTTAACTAAATATTAGAATTCTTTTCAAGAAAAGATTATCTATCTATATGCTGTTTCTAACCAGAAAATAACTCCACAGACTAGCTTTCCCTGTATTCTATTATCCAAAGCACAATTACCAAGGACTGTTTCTGGAAACAATAAATTCTTTTGATCTTTTTTTCTATTTTTCAGAGATATTCAATAGCTGTAACATTCTAAAGTCTTGTCATTTGAAAGAATAAACCTTGGAAAATTCTTCACCAGATGAAAGCATAGAGATTTATACAGTACCCTCATGTTGTTTCTTTGGAAAAGTGAGATTGTTTTTATTTAAAACAAAAGAATTAGTCACATGTTTTACATAATATTCTAGCAAGCTCATAAAGTAATCTGCTCTTTTTTCTTTTAAAGTATTATGCTGGTTTTTTTTTTTTCCAGTACAAAAGCATTTATTTCCAAAGTTACAGAGTTACAAAATATCATATGTAAATGTAATACTTTGTTTTGCCTTTAAACCAAAAGGATTTAAGGTTCTACACCTGCAACTTATGCACATATGAACTATAATAATTTTTGGATTTGAAAAACATTTGAATCTAATATTCAATGTTTTCTAAAAATACCACTTTATAACTGTGCAGAGTTCAGGTTGAAGAAGAAACACAATCACATTCCTAACACTAAATGCTTACAAATGTGACTCTAGGGACACAGTTTTGTTCACTGCATTGACACGACACTTGTTTTTTTTCTTTCAGTTTAATTTGGAAACCAACTCCAAATGAATAAGATATATCAAGGAGTCATCCTATTAAAGGGGTTTAAGACAATAAACTGTACTCCACATTTACAAAGAAGTGTAAAGCATACTTGTAGCTTCTCATTCTCATCACAGATGTTCTCTACATGTCCATTGTTCAGAGGACCATGCCACCTAGAGTGAAAATTTGCTTTTTTTTTTAATATTGAATGTAAGTGTGTGTTTCCACATCATAGGATTAACCATAGAATGAGTGTTCCTAAAGTGATGCAAGGTGGCTCTTCAATAATTCAACTCCCTGCCCCGAATTGCCACATTTAATTATCATATACTGTGAATTCATACCCTCTGAGAAAGAAGTTTCCAAAATACTCATAATTTGAGGATAGTGCTCTAATTCTAAAACATGGAAAACAATGCCAAAAAGCAGTTTCAGGTCCTTAGCTGAAGCATATTTGGGTCAGTCATCAACCCCAGAGATCTTTCTAAATATGAGATCAGTCCATCTTGTTTTTATTTAATCATCTTAAACCACCTACAATTTATAAAAGCAGACCAGACTTACACAATTATATTCCAGACAAATACCAAAATAAGATTTCCTTCAAGGTGTTTATTAAATTATGATCTTAATGTAATCCAAACAGAAAGCAACACAAAGCATTCTCAGATTCTCTAAGGGAAAAAAAACTAACAAAGACTTAATTTGGTTGACTGTGTTTCACATAGAAACCATAACAACCCCACTGAAAGCTGCCATTTCTCTAACTAAAAACAAAATAATATGAAATAGACCACATTTATATATTAATAGGAATGGTTATTCAGTTATTTTGTTTTAACTGAAAATTAATCCAAAGCTTATCATCTGTAGGACAGAGTGATTCAGGTCACCCGTTACTAAATTAAACATTTTCTACTCTCACTGCATCTCATTAAACAAGCCACTGCAAGTTTAAATAACTCCATGCTTCCATCTGCACAGTCACCCATTTTGTTATTGTTTATAGCAACCTAATTTGGCACATAATAATTCAGGCAGCACTGGTTTCATATTACACTGAAGTATTAATTTTTAATGTAATTACATTCTTTCGTCCAACAAAAGCTAGATCAGTGGGGATTTTACCCAAGTGATTCTTCAATTATTATACAAGGCAAATTCTTCTAAGACTTTGCACCTCCCTTTGCCCTACTGATTCATTTCTTTATAAATTAAAAACTCATCATGAGCCTATTTAAACTAGCTTATTTACTTAAGCAACATAGTGAATGATTACTTTCATATAAAATATATGGCCTATACATCTTCAAAACACCTTTTTCCAAAGGCCATTTGATTCAGTAATTACACAAGGCAAGTTTTCCTCCCACAAAAATGTATTTTTGTACTGAACCCACTACTTTGCTCAATAAAGAATAATTTAAAAATTCTTGGAATATCAATAAAATAATAACTATGGACTGCTCCTGTATCTTTCCTTCTATCACAAATTTGAACAAAGAAGATATTTGGAAGAATAAATTAAAGATCAGCTAACATGTCATCCCTCAAATGTGAGGTGATTGCAAAGATATTACTGAGAAGAAAAAAAGGTGATTGATCAAAAACAAGAAGACCAAGAGTAAAATATAAAATATGTTCACAACATGGCAGGATGGACATCAATTAATCACTAAGAACCTTCTGTTTTGTTCATTCATGTTTGTATATCTTTATATAATAGATCATCTGTTTAATAGTTTAATAGTCCCCTTTAAAATACTGGCTTTCTGAAGAAGAGTATATTTTAAAACCAGCATGTTAAAACTCCAACTTTCAAATGCTTATATTTATGGCCACTAGCATATAATTGAGGAAATAATTAATTATCTAAATTGTAATAGAAAGGCTACAATATTAAATAAATAAGTAAATCTACAATACTGAAATTAAGCTATGCCGTCCATTGGTCAGTTCACTACAGAGCAGAATTTAGTATGAGGTAGGTCATTTTTGGTCTTATTTTAAGGAGATTATGGTAATTTAAAAAGCAAAATAAGACAATATTTTAGGATAACACCTATAAGGCAGTGTGGAGGTCTAAACCTGTAAAGAATATTCGCATATCAATTCTCTTCTACACCTTGTAAATCTATTTCCCAAAACATTTTAATCATAACAAATTGCATTACCTTAAAAAAGTATAAGAATGAATCATTTTTATATGAAATATATGAGCAGGACATTGTTTTCTCAAAAATACAATGCAATAATTGAAAAAGATATTACAAATTACAGGAACATAAATTATATTTAAAATACCTGAAAATATAGAATTTTTCAACTTACTCTATCAGGTTTCCTATCAAGTTCCCTATGTGTAGGAGTTTAATAAAGATATAGCAGCCTAAATTAATAAATTAGTAGGTAAATGACATTTTGTAAATGATTATTTTTATTTATCTTGATTTCAGTGCAAACATCTACAGAGGTAACAAACTGTGGTGTTGTAAATTATAAATTTGGACGTTTAGAATCAAAAATAACAATTCTATCAAGCCAAGAGTTGTGAATCTCAGTGGAAAATGTGCCCTTCTCTAGTTAACACTTGACTCACAGCATAATATAACAAGATCGTGGGTCAAAAAATTTCCATTAAGTTCTTTAAGTTGACCTATTTAATAACACTACAAGGATTTAATTATGGCTAATTTCTCCAGAGCTTTTAGGTATAGGATAAAGATGAACAAGGCTCTTCCTCAAAGTTCCCTGCTCACAATTCAGCATTTTGAAGGAAATGTACCCCATACTATTCTCTGAGCATTCACCAACATCACCAACATTATCATTTTCTCCCAGACTTTGATCCTACCAGGGATACCTACTTAGTTGTTATTCTTTTCCTATGAGACCTGATCAAGGAGACAATCTTCTGTGTCTTGTGTAACCAAGTCAGAACTATTTTTTAAAGCTACATCTATCTCAATGTCCTTTATTCTTTGGTGTAGGGCTTCACTCATTCAACACATTTTGAGGACCTACTGTGAACCAAATTACCAAATATCTTGGAGATACAAAATGAATAGAAGTCAAGAATCTTGAAGTCTAGGGAATAAGACCTACACATTCAAGGACAATTACTACGTTGCATATAAGTGCTATAGCAGAGGCAGGCACTGGTTGCTACGGAAGAAGAACCCTTCATCCAGACAAAAGGGAAGAAGGCAAAACATTACAGGAAAGAGCTTTAGGCTAAATCATTAAGGAGCTAGTTATTCATTTGATTCAAATAGATCATTTCAGGCACAAAAATTCAGGAATAACATGCAAGGAAAAGTCACATAAGTATAAGTAAAGGAGTTGGAAAGGTAAAGAGGGCCTTGAGTGTCATGCTAAGAAATATGGAGTTTATACTGAAGGCTATGGGAGGCAATGAAGAATTTTAAGCAGGACTGAGATACTACCACAGAGCAGACTTGAGTTTGAAAGAAATCATGTTGGAAACAATAAGCCATAAGTCTGTTAGCAGATGACAGCAGTAATCAATGTGAGGAATGATGAGGTCCTTAATTGTGGTCATGGCCCTGGGGATATATAACAAATTTAAAATTAGAACCCACCATGGTTACATGCTCTGCCAGGCACTAGGGATACAGCTATGAACAAAAATATCTACCCTCATGGAAGTTATATTCTAATTGCATAAACAATCTACAAACAAGATGAATAACTGAAATAATAGGATTGCAGATAGGGAGAAGTACAAAGGGGAAAAGCTAGGAAAAGGAAGAGAATGTATTAGGGAGTGGGCTTGAAATCTCCCCCAGAAAGTTGGTAAAGATCTGAAGAAAGTTAAAGAGAAGGCTGTGAGACTATCTGGATCAGGATCATTTCCATAAGAGGATCACCCTTGTAAGTAGGACTGTGCTTGCATGAGTGGGAGGAAAGGGGGATGGGGGACGAAGGGTCACAACTACTTAAACGCCTGTCATCTAGACTTCCAGATAATTAAACTAATGGGATTTACCCAGGAAGAAGAAACAATCCCTGAAATGCACGTAGCAAGATATCCCTACTTAAGGATGACCTAAGTAAACAGAAGCTAACATTTAAAGGTATGTCTCTCTGCATATTAGATATGCGTCATATCTGTATCATGTACAAATGCAACACCCTAGAGAGTACAAAATGGAGATGCTTCAAAATGTAAATATTCCTTCTGTCTGAGGTAATCTCATGAGCCTCATTTGGGTACTTGATCTATGCTAAGCCAGAGGGTCATGTCCAACGTAGGAAGGACCTTGACATCAGGGACCACTCTCTAGTGACTGCCTGTATCCCTGGCAGCATCTAATAGAATAATACAGGTTAAGAGCACTGATTCATGTCGGTCTCATTGGACAGTCTGGCCCTATGTTTGCTCAGGGAGGGATAATAAGAAGGCCAGTGAGGCTGCCCCATTATGACTGGAAGGAGAGTCACAGAAAGAGGAGTTCATAGTGGGAAATATAAGGTTGGAAATTATAGTGCCTTTCTAGGATTGTAATGCCTTTCACTCTTACTCTGAGAGAGATGGGAAACCACTGAAGGGTTTGGAGTAGAAGAGTGACATGGTAATTGTGACTCGTGTTTTGAGAAAAGATTATATGATGCCATGGGACAGAAACAGGGAGACCAGTTAGGAGGTCATCACCAAAAGAAAAAAATAATAGGTAAAAGATGATGGCAATCTGGGGAGGTAGAGGTAATGAGAAGTAACCTCTATTCTGGATATATTTTAAAAACAAAACCAATGACATTTGCTGACAGATTCGATGTAAAGTATGAGAAAAAGAGAGGAATCAAGTATAACCCCACATTGTCTTGGCCTGAGAACCTGGAAGGATGAAATAGCCATTTACTGAGATGAGAAGAACTATGAGAGGAGCAGGTTTCATAGAAATGATCAGGAGTTCAGCTTTATATATTAGACTTCAAAACTAATTAGACATTTAAATGGAAATGAGAAGTGGACCACTGCATAAATGAGTCTGCACTTCCAGAGAGTAGTCTGGGCTAGCTATACAAATTTGGGAGAGAGCTTCATATAGATGGTGTTTAAAACCATGAGCTTGCATTAAATCACCAAGAGACTTTAGTGCCGTTAGAGAAAAGGTCCAAGAACTGAGCACTGAGGGACTCTAGTTACTAGAGATCAGAAAGAGGAAGAACAGACAAAGAAAACTGAAGAGTGACTAGGGAAACAGGAGGAACCCCGGGAGGGCACAGTTTCACTGAACACCAAATAAAGAAACTTATTTCAAGAGAAAGGGAACGGTCATCTTTGTCATCTTACCTGATAGTCAAGAAAAATGAGTAAGGCTTTTTCACTGAATTTAGCAAAATAGAGGCCACAGATGACTTAATAAGAAAAGGTATTTAAAAGGTAGAGGGGCACCTGGGTAGCTTAGTGGTTGAGCATTTGCCTTTGGCTCAGGTCATGATCCCGGCATCCTGGGATCAACTCCCACATCCTGGGACTCGAGTCCCTCCCTGCAGGGAACCTGCTTCTGCCTCTGCCTGTGTTTCTGCCTCTCTGCCTCTCTCTGTGTGTCTCTCATGAAAAAATAAATAAAAATAAAATCTTAAAAGGTAGAACACACGGGTTTTAGATATTTATTTTTTAAAAAATTTTATTTATTTATTCATGAGAGACACAGAGAGAAAGGCAGAGACACAGGCAGAGGGAGAAGCAGGCTCCATGCAGGGAGCTTGATGTGGGACTGGATTCCAGGTCTCCAGGATCAGGCCCCCGGCTGAAGGTGGCACTAAACCGCTAAGCCACCAGGACTGCCCGGGTTTTAGATATTTAAAACTGGTTCCTCAGGTTGTGACTAGGGTGACTTGGTGAGTGATAGTATATTCAGATAACAGGAAGCACAGTCATGATTCTCCTTGCTTAGCTTCAGAGTGTAAGAAAAGTTCCCAATTAAATTTTTAACCCACAAAGTATTAACATCTGAAGTGAAATACCAACATATTAATATGAAAAACTTAAAAAATAAGTCTCAAGGCATAACAATTCACTGTTTTTCACCTATCTCTTCTTAAAATGAGATGACTATCACCTGAATAAGGGTGCTAGGCTCATCTATGTTACGTAGGATTAAAATTATGTAGGATTAAAAGGCCTCATCCCTCCAAGAGAGATCCAGTTTTGAGTCTATGAGCTTGCCCAACAGAGTCTAATACTTTGGGTAGGAAAGATGCTTCCAAATCCTTTCTGCTAGAAACAGCAGATGGAGATTTTGTTTATTTTGTTTTGTTTTATATGTACCCTTTTGGCAAATTCACTTCTAGAAAACTTACCCAGAAGAAACTAATCCTCTAAGCAGGATTTTTTTTTTTTTTTTAAATTTCTGCCCAAAAGGAATCCAACCTATGGATGGGAAATTCAGGGCTAAATTCCAGCATTAGCCATGAACTGATTGTAAGCCAGAAACTGAGACAGACAGACCAGAAGTTGACCAGATAATTAAGACAGAAAAGACTAGATGGTAAGGTCAGCATCCATGGAAAATTCACGTAGCCACCTGGGAAACTGCCCCTCCATCCTGATTCCAGGGACGGGATATTGCTTATAGAAGCAGCCAATCATTCCCAGACTTTTTTCACTACTGAAAAAGCAACTCCTACGTCATGGTAAATGTGGATTCAGGTGGAGAAAAGGCTAAATCTTCTAGAGGCAAGTCTTTGGTATCACAGCTGTGCAGCATGGTAGTCAGGGAAAGAACCAATGGGCAAGGACACTGCTATCCTGAATTGACCCTGTCAACTTCAATCCTTTATTACTGGAGTCTTTCACATTAACAAAGCAAATGGGTTAACTGCTTAAAGTAAGCTTGTTTACAGATCATTGGAAACAATTATTAATTTGATGAGCTTCAGGAAGCTGTGGGATAATTTAGTACTAATCTAAAGAGATAGACAACATTTCTAAATGTTGCTTATTTTAGCAGAAAACAGTTTAAGGCAGATTCATTTCCACATGGCTCAGCTGACAGCCAGCTTCCCACATAAATTCACGTGAGTACATTCTCTCTCCAACTGTCCCTGAGCATAGAATAGGCTATATTACTGAGAGTCTTCCTGTCGGAATTATATTCTATTCAATACTTTTTCTCCTATACTCTGGCTACATTTTCATGAGCGTTATATTGAATCCCCACTGAAAACTCAACTCTCTGTTGAGATACCTGATTGTCAGTGGAATCTGATAAGGATCATTCAGTTTGATTCCACAAACCCTTATAGAGCAGTTACAGTGTGCCAGAAGCCATGCTGACGAAAAGATAGAGTAGAAGACCAATTCTTACCCTCGAATTGCAAACTGGATTTTTATTCATGGGAGGAGGGAGAGCAGAGCAGGAAAGGATCAGGAAAGAAAACTTCATGAAAAGGGACATCATTTGAGATGAACTGTAAAGATGGCCAAAGTTTCACCCAGTAGAAGAGCACTCCTAAAAGGGGAAAGAGTGAGGCAAGATGGAGAGAGAGACCAATGAGGGGCCTGCCCAAGCATGAGGGGGTGCTGGAGGGAAGAGGAGATATGGCCACGTGGAAAGACTTGAACGTCCTGGTCAAGAGGCCGTGTGGAATGAGGCAGGGAGTATTATGATTCAGGTCTGATTTCTTGAAAATTAGGCTGGATGCAGGAAAAAGGATGCCTCACAGTTAAAGCAGAGAGGACAGAGAGAGAGAGAGAATCTGTGGTCAGGAAGACACACAGTGAGAGCTTTTTGTTTCTCTTCAGGGAAATGGAAAGCAAAAACCAGAAGTTGTTGACACTACATGGGTAGACCTTACATGACTAGGAAAATGACTGATTAGCTACTGAGGTCTTCCCTGACCACTCTATTGAAAATCACCACAGCCTCCTCACACACACAACCCCATGCCTCTTTTCCACCTCATCTTTTTCATAGTACTTACCACCACTGGACACACTTTAAACATATTGAAGCATACTTTAAACCATATCTTACTTACCTAGTTTGTCTGTCTTCCTCGACCAAAATGTGTCATCAGGGCAGGAACTTGGAGTTGTTTTATTCACTGCTATATCCCCAGCACTTAAGAACTTACTAAATATTTGTTAAATGAATAAAGGCAAAAATGACTGAAGAATGATGGTATCATTAACAGAAACCATGGGGTCGGGGTTTTCTTTTTGGAATCTTGAGACTATAGATTATCATATCATATCAAGAGCATTAGGGCAGGGCAGGAGACCTGGGTTCAATCTCCATCTCTGATACTAATGATGTCTGTCACTTTAAACAACTCAGTTTTTTTTTTCTTCTAAACTGCATCTCTCTCCTTTGTAAAAACAGGGATTAATTGAATTTACATATGCCCACTGTAGGATTACACAAATCCCGATTTAATTAGCCAAGGATATGGAATCTTACTACCAGATCTGTGAAGTGACCAAATGCTTGTCATCCCACTGCCCTTTTATACATGTGATTAAAATCACTTACCCAGAAGGAACTTATACTTCCACAGACATGTTTCCATTTAGAGGAATGTTTACAAACAGCAGCTCTTCTAGTTGTTGAATCAAACTCAGCATGAGCAAGGTCACAGCCCCCATCCACAAGGAGAAAGCAGAGTCAGGGCCTGGGTGTCCTTGGTCAATTTCTCTGCCCTAACTTTCCAATGTTCCAGAAAGCTTGCTTCTCCAAAGGCTATTATTAACTGATTTAAAACCTGTTATCTCTGTAGTTATGATAATGAGTTTGTTCTGAAGATCCCAGTCACAAATCATTTCCTCCCAACCTCCAAGATTCCCTTTATGCTATATTTCTATAAACTTCTATAGGACCTCACCTAGTTTTAAGGTTGATAACCTTTCTCCTCTAAATACAAATTCACCATCAGAGTATGTATGGTCCTACCAGATAGCTATTTCTTTAAACATGAAAAAAAGCATAGTGATTTTGAATTAGAAGAATTTTAACTAGTTTGAGTGGATTATAAATATAACTTAAAGTCCTTTGGAAACAAAGTTATTGAGATATATTCAAAGCCATGATTTCAACACAGCCTAATTTGTTATTATTTAACATTCGCATCCCACTTGGGTGGCATTATGGCTCACGAGCTGTAGGGTGATAGGGGAAGCATGCCATCTGCTTCATTGCTAGGAGATGTGGTCTCCTGAGGTCACTAACTGTGATTATTAACATAGCCTCAAAGGAAACAGTGACTGCGTGCCCAAAGAGGCCAGAAGCTCAGATGCTCTTACTGCAACTCTCTGACTGATTAACTGGGCAACTTCTTAGCAGGAGACCCTTAACCTTGAGCTATCTCTTTAACCCGATCTTTAACAGATTTGATAAGAGCAGTATTTTTTTTTCCTCTCATACTTTCAGATTAGATTACTTTCTTTTTTTTTTCTATATGTGATACTCCAGGGATAACATCACTTATCACACACAAAGGTGTTGGCTGGGTTAATTAAAATACGATTCTAAGACCACAAATTGAAATACTAAACAATGATTGTTGCCTCATGTCTGTGAGTTCATGAACCATTGTATAAAAAGTCTCCGTTCATTCTTTATATCATTACAGTGTATCTTCCTTAGAGAAGAATAAAGAAAAGTTGGCCCATTCATGCCTGTACAATATCATATTTCAGTATAATTCAAGGGATTTTTAATTGGCACTAATTATTACTAATAACCCCAATTTTTCAAAAGGAATAGAGGAACCAGTCATTTACATATTTGTTTTAGAATTGGAAGGTCTTGACCTCCAATTTTTCACTCATCGATGCCCCCGACAATGAAACTTTAAATTCTGCTGTTAGAGATGTTACTCCCCCCAGATAGTTTCTAAAAAAGTTTATATCCCTGGAAGACGTAGGATACAATCAATCACTAACACTGTCTGAAGCCCCTCAGGCAGGAGGAACTCAGGAGTATTGGGTGTTTGGGGGGTAGCAGAGTTAGAAAAAAAAGGTAACAGATGTCTAAGACAAACTTCACCTATTTCACGGTTTTGCCCAGGGCAGCCTTCCAGTAATAGTCTTTAGCTCTGTGGTGGTAGCAATGGGAAAACACAATGGCAAAAAGGTAAACTTGCTGGCTTAAAAAATTCAACCTCGACAAAAAACAGAAAATGAAAACTATACCCCTAGGGTAGAGATATGAATAAAATTTCACAATTCTATACAAACTACGATCTTTGCGATCGTTGGTAACTGGAGGCATCTGCAAATCTTGCTCATTCTTTATTGCTTCTAAATGAAGTAGAGCCAGGCCTCATGACTATGTACGACACAAAAGCCAAGCCCAACCAGGGAAAGAGGACCCCAGGCTCAGAACACTGGCATCAGGACCACACTAGGTCTGCCTGCAAAGCTGCCAGCATCTGAGATCACATACCCACACATGAATGATTCCATGGCAGGGCACTGTTTGCAGAGGGAGGAGATACCTCCATGAAAATGTATATCCAAAGCAGCATCTGCCCATTTAAGAAACACCTTTATTTGATTCATTTCCTTGTCACAACAAACGTCAAATCTTTTTCAGGTTTTTGTCTTATTATATTGTCTCATCATGCTGAAGAAAATGTAAGCAAGCATTAAGAAATGCAATCTGCATAAGAAAAAAAATCATTCATGGGGAAGAATGAACAAACAACAAGATTTTTAAGCCAAATCAGGCCCATATTATCTTGGAAAACATGCAAGTGTGCAAATAATTGTAAAAGTAAGTAGCAAACAAAAATTTTATGTGTTTGCTATATACTATGACCTATCTCTTCACAAAGATGTCATTTACTTCATTTTATAGTTTAAGAATAAAAAGATAGAACCGTTATAAGTATTTTAAGTATTAAACAATGAATAAGGTATTTTCCTTTCTATGTATGTGATGTTAAAAATGAATTTTAATTGCTGGTAGTATGTATTACAGTTAAAAAAAAAAAACAAGTTATTGGGGATCCCTGAGTGGCTCAGTGGTTTAGCGCCTGCCTTTGGCCTGGGGCGTGATCCTGAGTCCCAAGATCACATCCCGTGTCGGTCTCCTAGCGTGGGGCCTGCTTCTCCCTCTGCCTGTGTCTCTGCCTCTCTCTCTCTCTCTCTCTCTATCATGAATGAATAAATTAAAAAATTTTTAAAAATTATTAAAAAAACAAGTTATTAATGTTGACATCATGAAAGAAAAGGTAACCAATTGTAGAATTATGTTGTCAAAAAATGGAATCATGTATTTAATTCCAGGTAAGCTCCACTAACTCATCAGCAAGAAGGCTAAGAACAGACAAAGACACCACATGGAAAGCATTTCCTAAATGCTTACGAAAGCATTTCCTAATCAAAGTCCCCTTAGAAATGAACCTGGAGCTACACCATTCTTGGCCACTTGTACCTTCTCTCAGAGGAAACACATCCATCTTTTCTATCACCAATCCCACCACCTTGGTGCTGAATCCCATTCATTCTACTTCCCTCAGGGACTACAATCCATCAGTGTTGCCTTCTCTCTTCTGCATCTTTAATCTCCCTCTCTTCCTACTGCACTTTTACCTAAGCAAATAAATAAGCTCAAGCCTCCTGCAATTTAAAACCACTGCTCTCACATATCACCATGTCCTATCACCCTATGTCCCTTTTTTCCTTTCTTTCTCAGCTCACTGAAGGAACAACTATATACTCCAACTGTAGTTCTACAATGTATAATTAGTCTTCAGCTCTCAACAATCCAACATCTGCCTACCCTCAATAACCCTGTCAAAATTGCTCTCTTCACATTGACCAGCAACACCTGTTTGGGGAAAAGCAATCGAGAATTTTTAGTTCTTATGTAATCTGTATCTAACATTTGACACTGTTGGCCACTAGCTCCCGTTTGTAATCCCTCTCTTCACTTCTGAGGCATGCACACATCTAGAAACCATGTTCTTATCCCCCTACCTGTCTGCTCAATGCCTCTCTGGGACTTTTCCTGGGTCTTTTTCTTTTTCCAATCCTGTAACCTTCATAAGCATCAAACTGCGTTTGATAAATAAAGATATGAGCAAAAAGATAATCAGACTTCTCACTCAAAGCCAAAACCTGGGAGCCATCCATGTCTAAGGCTTGTCCCTTCCAGTACACGAACAAAATAATGTGCAATGATCTTTCTAAAATGAAAATCTGAGTATATGACTTCCCTATTTAAAATCCTTATATGGCGACCTAAGTCTTCAAGATAAAGGTCAGAGTTGTTAGCTTTGCATAGGAAGGTGTTTGCAATCAGGTATCTACCTATTTCTCTAGCATCATGCTGAATCTCTTTCTTAAGCACCCAATATTCTGGGCATATTATCTTGGACAACCTGAACTTCTCAGAATGTGCTGTGGTCTTTAACACCTCTGCCAATTTGTCATTTCCAAATACTATGTTGTGATTCTAGAATACCTTTCTCCATACTGGCTAACTACTCTTGCCATTCAAGATTCAATTTTGGCATCACCCATTGGCATTTGCATACTATTAACCTTTGCAATTCCTACCCATTGCACCAACCAGGTGTGTGTCTGTGTGTGTGTCTGTGTGTGCGTGTGTGTTGTGTGTGTGTGTGTGTCTTCCCCATCAATCTGAAAACCACCAATTAGCTTTTCATAGTGCCTACAATGTAGATGCCCATTAAATGGGACAAGAGGAAGCTTTACCTTTCCTTTAATATAAAAAAAAAAACCACTATATTCAGAGGAAAATGTGTCAAGTGAATGTACTATAGCATAGATTCTATTACTTGAAAGTTATCATTACCTGCCTCCCATTATGATAAATAAACTTCAGTGTTACCTTAAAGAAACCTCTTCTACTGATCTGCTTTTCATTTTTTCAAAATGTTCAGTATTATTCTTGGGCATAGTGACAGAATGCAATCTCAGGACCGAAAATCTAAATGCATTCCATTTATCATGAGTATTGTATTTAGCAACTTGAATTCTTTTTATGCAGATATAATCCATCAATTATCTCATATTTATCAGAGTTCATTATAAAGGAAAATTTTTTTCCTCTTTTTAAAAATAAAAAGAGAAGAAGAAGAGAAGAAGCCTGGTGCTATTATGTGCGCAAATTAGCTGTCAAAAGCAACTTTTAAAAGGCTTACCAAATAACGTCCTCCCCTTTGGAAAGTAGTTTCCAAGGTAAAGAGTTTAATCAAAGTAACTTTTACATGATACCTATGTTTTAATAATTTACAGACTGCAAGGTGGACCTGAAAAGACCTCCATTTAATGAAAATACAAATATTTATCTCCTTATTTTCCTATTCATAGCATTTTTCCTCAGTCCTCTGGAAAGATACAACAATTGAATTTTGCTTATGTTATACATACAAAGGAGACATCACTAGAAAGAGGACTTACACCTCCCTCATGAAAACACCCTACACAAAATTTCTCTGCAAAACCTACCTTAAAAAAAAAAAAAAAAAAAAAAAGGCCCCACCATGTAGCAAGTTAGTAGCTCAAAGTTCCCAAGTCACTCTTAACTATTCTCTCTGGCCACATCTAATCAATTGGTCAAAACTGTCTATTTTATTTCTGCACATCTTTCCCATCTACCCACTTGACTTCTTCCCCACTTCTATCCTGATGTAGCCAGCATCGTCTAATGCTCAGATCACAGCAATAGCTTCTTAACCGGATACTCCTTTTCTACCTTCAATCTACTTTCCACAGTGCAGAGAAAGCAATCATGCTAAAACAAACATGATGAGGTTAACTCTCCAATGATTTCTATATCTTTTAGAACAAAGTCGAAAAACCATTAACGTGGGGGCACCTGGGTGGCTCAGTGGGCTAAGAGTCTGCCTTCAGCACCAGTCATGATCCCAAGGGTCCTGGGATCCAACCTGCATCGGGCTCCCTGCTCAGCTGGAAATCGGCTTCTCCCTCTGTCCTTCACCCCGCTCCTGTGCGCTGTGCTCTCTCTGTCTCACTCACTCTCTCTCTCTAATAAAGAAAAGCTTTAAAAAATAAAAAATAAATAAAAGTCTTAACACCGTTTCCCACAGCCTCAGAGAAAAAAACCTCTACTATAGCTCTTCGGGCTCATATAACTCTCCCCTCTGACCGCGCTGGCCTTGTGCCACACCTCTCTATCTTACCTCAGGATTTCTGCTTACACTGAGGACTCTATACATTCTCCTTTTCTAGGACTAAAAAAAAGTTTCTAGAACTTTTTCTAGGAAACTGCTTACACTGAGGACTCTATACATTCTCCTTTTCTAGGACTAAAAAAAAGTTTCTAGAACTTTTTCTAGGAAACTCCTCATTCCTTGGATCTCTGCTTAAGTGCCATGTCTACTACAAACCTTCCCTGATTCCCCAGAATAAATTAAATTGAAACTATTTTATCCCAAGTCGCTGTGCACTACCCCATTAGTGTGATTAATCACATTTGAAATTATTTGTTCGTTGTACATCTACTTCACTAGTTAGACTCCATAAGGAACCAGTGTGTCTTGTTCATTCCTATAATTCTAACACCTTGTACATTGCTTAACCTTCAGTAAGAGTCCCCAAGTAATCACTGACTGGATGATACAAATGCAATTGCAAAAATGTTGATATGTTAAAAGAAATGGGAAGTGGACAAAAGTAGAAAGAGGTTAGCCAAGCTCACTGTAATGTCCAGTCTGGGCTTGCTTCCAGGAATGCTCCAACCTTCTCAACAATGCTACTTAGCCCTCCTCTTTGTATCCACACACCCCCAAATCCAGAACCAATCCTGGGCACTGGCAGAAAGAAGAAAAAGATCTGCAAGTTATTTTCTTTTTCTCAGCAATCCTTGTATACTTTAAATATTCTAGCCCAGCTTTGTAGTAGTCAAGCTTCTATCTAGTTAACCTGTGACCATTTCTCTTATTTGTCCAGCTCTCCTCCAAGATTCCAGCCTGTGTTTCAGCCTAATTCCCCAGTAAGTGCTTTCCAGCCTCAAAATTCAGGCTACCTCTGAATCCCAATGGAATAAAGATGAAATCCAGGCTATCTCCTTAAAACCATTCCCAACCACAGCCACCTATCTGAATCTTGAAAAGTAGCCTTCTCTCTACTAAGCATATACCTGCCCCAAAGGGATATTTATGCAGAATCTATATAGGCCTTGCACAAGAGTTATACTGCTAACCCTTATCCCCACAGACTCATCTCTTAAGTCCGAAGCTACCAACAGAATCTGCTACAAAACTCGTATCTTGATTTTTCTCCACAATTTGTATTCCTGGCCTTTCTCCTTATGGCCTGTGGGATATTCTTAATCTCTGCTCTTCTATCCATTCATTCAAACACTTACTGCAAATCTACTGTGTGCCAAATACAACACTACACCTTAAGGAAATGATCATAATATCACTAAGATTATAATACATCTAAGAATTCAATATGCCATAATATACTAAGAATATAATACAAGTATGTATTGAGATGTTCTAAGAGTACAAAGAGCAGCTAACTTTATCTAGAGGCCTTCCTGGAGGAAGTAATAATGGAGCCTTGATGGATGATCAGAAATTAAACTGTTTTAAAGAAAAACATTACCAGCACAAGTTCAGAATCAAATATATCAGAAGCCTCACAGTGAAATAAAATTAGCTCACCACTGCTGGAATATAAGGTATGAAGACCTTATAGTGGGAATTTGGGCTGTAAGAGGACAGAGGTCAGACCACAGACAGCCTTTTTTAATTTGGCACACTGAGGAGACTACATTTTGTTCTTATAGCAAATGGCACCTATGGAGAAGACCAGCATGGTCAGATTGGAATTTTGACAGATACCTCTAGAGGAGAGTGTGCAGAAGAGATGCAAGGGCACAAAACTGGGGACAGGCACAAAGAAGGTCACTGCAGCCATCTCAGTGAGGACAGTGAGGACTTCAACCAGCACAGAGGCAAAAGAAATGGAGGAAAAGAAATGCATGTGAGAAGTTAGAACTCCTAGCCTAACAGGAAAGATCTGGAAAACTAAAGGTAATAAAAAGTAATAGACTCAAAGTTAAAGGAAATGCTAGGAGACAAAAGGACAGTGATCTTACCATGAGAGAGAGGTTATGATGAAGAGGACATGTAAGCTTCAGTTCTGAGGTTCCATGAAGATTCACATACACTGTTGTGGGACTTCAGAGGTAGGGGCCATTCATTCCACTTGTTTAGGGAGGACTTCCTGAAGGAGTGGGATTTGAAGGGGTCTTGAGCTTTGGGCATACAGATGTTGGAATTAGAAGGCTTCAAGGCTGAGGATAAATCACTCCCCAAACCTCAAGGTGCACTGAATAGTCTAAGAAGTAATAATTACGTTTGGGTGGAGCACAGGTGGCATAAGCGGACAGATTAAAAAGGGTGAAACCAAAAGTTGATTTGACCTAATGCTAGAAGGGTGCATAAACCTGAGTCTTCAGCTTGACATTTTGCTTTGAGTACCATATATAGTAAGCAAAACAGGCTTGAGTACTACATATAGTACTCAAAATATATATATACATATATCCTGAAATTTTTGAAAATTGATAACTTACCTAGAGTTTCTTTGGCCAACACATAATTATGAAAGTCTTTCTATGGGAAGAAAATGTGCTTCTCTAACTTTTCCTTTATTTACTCTGGCAATATCACCCAAAATTATTACTTGCACCTGACTTTTACCTACACCTGTTTTTTCCCCCACAAAACAAAACAAAACAAAACAAAACAAAAAATAGCATAAGTCAAAAATACAAGTAGCTCTAAGTAGCAGGTAGTTCTAAGATGTCAAATTAGTGAGAATAGCCTAATAACACAAGAAAAATTTACAAGTCTCTGATCTGGTATGGTAGCGTTTTAAAAAGCAAGAAGTCATCATTACATAATAGAAAACATTAAAACTCTCATTAAAAGGAAGGTAAAAGTGAGTCTAAGTAAGATGCACTCATACAAAGAATTTTTTACAGTAACTGAAAAGAACCTTAATTATTTTACTTTACTTGAACCTCTCTAAAAAACTTTATTGCTAGTAATTTGGGCTGATGAATGGAGTCAATAAAGAAGAGCCTTGATTTTAACACTCCTCCCTCAAAGCTTGTCCCTCTTGTGGTTTTCCAATGGGCTATTGTTAGATTCATTTACAGTAAAATAATTACCAGCTCCCTAAGCAAGACACATAGCAGGTTATCTATTGTCCCTTAGAGGACTGTTGGACTATTCTTAACAAGCATTCTAAATTACAATAGCAGCTTTATTGCAATTAACAAACAGACGCGAACCACCAATCCAGTTATATCTCAAAAGAGAGAAGGGTTTTCTGAAGTAGACTGCTGTGGTTGTTTTCAGAACAACTGTTTTGCAACCCTAAATTCAAAGACCAGTCTTTAAGCAAATAGGCACATGTCCCAGGAGCAAAGAATACAGAGAGAATAGCTTTTCTTGCCATTCCCAACAGAATGAGTAACACTTTAGTGATTTAGAGAATTGAGAGAGTGATGACATGGAAAGATGCCAGCATTCCCCATCAGTATGTACAGCACTCACATAGTAGTGTTTACAGCTCAGTCTGCTGGACATCCCACAGTCCTGGGTCCCCAAAGTGGTAGCCCCAAGGCACAACTTTGATCTTCCATTTATACAGACACTAATCTTGAGACGTGTCAAAATTAAACTTGGCAAGTTTCCAGCTTATTTGAACTTATTCACATTTAAAAAATAAAAGAAAACAAAACAAAACAATTGCACTGTGCATATTCAGAGGCATCCCAGAGAAGATCTGTTCAGAGGGACTTAGGGACTGCAGGTTGCTGCCTGTTAAGTCAATAAACTCACAGTGCCCACTAACATGGGGGACCCTTCTAAACAGACATGGATGTGGCCCAAATGACTCTTTCTATGCAAATAACAGTAAAACACTCTTACATAAACAGTTCTAAAAACAAACTCAAATATTTCCAAGGGAAATGAGCTTGTTAGAAAGGTAGTTTATGTTCTATATTGAATTCCTAATGGCTCTGGACCAGAATTATTGTTCTCCACTAGCACTTCTCTACTTGAACTACTTCCTATAACTGCCCCACACTCCACAAACATTTGTGGGGGGTTGGCAAGAAAAGCAAGTAATTATATTAAAGTTTTAATAATAAAAATTCTACTTTTAACAGATCAGGTAGACTTTACTTGGACTGCTTTGTGTGTATGAGCATGTATGTGTGTATGTTTGTTGTACCCATGAGTTACTCACAAGGCAACACTAAGTTTGAGCATATATACTTTGCAGTGTTTCCCAACCTTTTCTGCCCTAGGACACAGAGAGAAAATTGTGGCCTTTGTATGGAACATGGGTAAATATGCAAACCTATTTGTGCAGCTGGAAATAACTAACCTGGGCACCTCATCCATCTCTTACTTATTATGGCAGACTGTGTTACAAACACTTTTCATGGATTAATTTATTTCATCCTAAAAGCAACCCTATAAGTTAGAAAAACCACTGTCTCCAAACTAAAGAACAAAGAGTCTAAGATGTGAAATCAGTAGAAATTCTAGGGACAAATCTAAGATTTGAACCCTGAAAGGCTAGCACCACCGCATGCACTTTTAACTACTAAATATTATACTCTCATCTACTTGAAGCGTAAAGTATATCTTGGAGTATAAAGGAAAATAAATAGATATATAAAAAGGTCAGGTTACAAAGACCTTGAAAAAACTGACAAAAGATTTTGTCCATAACACAGAAGATAAACAACAAACAGGTTAGGCTTCCAATGTATTGTCAAGTCCATTGGCTCCACCTTCAACATAGATCTTGAATCTACCTGCTTTTATCCACCTGTAAATGACACTATTCTAGAATAAGCTACCAGCATCACTTGCCTAGAACAAATTTCAACCTCCTAAGTAGTCTCTTGGTTTTACTCTTGCCCATTCAATCCATCTCGCATTCAGAAGCCACATTTCCTTTTTAAAAACAAGTGGCAGGGTGCCTTTTTAAAAACATCAATGGCAGGGTGCCTGGGTGACTCAGTCAGTTAAGTGTCTGCCCTCAGATGATCCTGGAATCCTGGGATCCTGGAAGCCCCACCTCAAAAAGGGAGTCTTCTTCTCCCTCTCCCTCCCTATACCTCCCACCTGTGCTCTCTCTATATATATCTCTCTCTCTTTCAAGTAAGTAAATAAAATATTTTAAAAAAATCATCAATGGCTTCCCAGTGCTCCTCAAATAAAATCCAGAGCAAGATCCTCCATGATCTGGCTTCCTCTTTAACATCACCTCATACCAACACTCTCATCCTTCAGCATGCTCCAGTGACAACAGCCTCCTTTCTGTTTCACAAGCATGTCAACGGCCCTTTGCACTTAGTGTTCTCTCTACAAGAAGTCCTTTTTTCCCAGTTCCTTGTGGCTAGCTCTTTCTCATCCTTCAGGTCCCAGATCACATGACATCTCCTAAAAGAGGTCTTCACTTGGCACCTACCTCGAGTGCCATCCCAAAGGTACTCCATCATTGGATTTATTCCTCCCATATAGCATTTACCATGATGTGATAATCTCATTTACTTGGTTACTACCTATTGTAACAAACAGCAGAATGTCCAAGAGGGAAGGGACCTTGACTAGCTTATTTTACCACTAAAACACAGCAGCCAGAACAGTTACTGGCTCATAACAAACATCAGAAAACAGCTCTAATGAGAATTAATGAAATGGCATGATGCACTAGAATTCCAAGAAACTTGGTCTGGGTAATAGAGTACAGCATGGATTCTCAAAAGGCACAGGCTAAAGAAAGAGATGAATTAGGAGGCTATTAGTACAAACTAGTGATGAGTGTTTTAAGGCCTATAAGAACTGAATAGGCAAAAACACCAAACAAAGACTGAAATGCAGAGACCTCTAGAAGATAAAGGCAATAAAATTTGGTGACCCATTAAATACAAAGAATATAGGAATAGAAATGTTGAAATTTTCCCAAGCCTTAGGCTTCGGTTCCATGGAATACTCCCAGACCATTTAGTCTACACTTCACAATTTAGTTTTTGGTTTATCTGACAGTAACAAACATAAAGTAAGAAACCAGCAAACATACTCAGGAGGCTTTCCAAACTTCACAGAAGTTTCATCCAGTATAACTAATGTGAGAAATATCATTTTTGCCAAAACTAAACAACAACAACAACAACAAAACATATTATCATATCCAAGTTTACAAGAAAGAATGGTGGACTGAACAGGTATAAAAATACACTGTGAATCAAAATCAAATACATTAGTATTATGCAGTAAGTCACAGATAGAAGTTGATGTGAAATGGCACCAAAAACAAAAACCAACCAAACTTGATAAGGTTATGAGGAAGGTAAGTCAGGGAAGTAAATGCTCCTCTGCATGTGACAGGGAACTGAAAGGAGACCACAGGAATGGTAGACAATGTGGTTGTTTTTATAAGCACCAAATACTGTTTAACTGAAAGAATAAATGTGTCATAATTATTGCTAAGTTATTTAATGTTACTCTGATCATTTTAATGACTTCAAGTGTTCCACCAAAAATTTCAGTATTCAAAACTCTCTAAAATAAAAAATGCTTGAGAATCACTGACCTGTAGTATTTCAAGTATCATACTAAGTCTAGGCAAACAAAAATGAGTAAGTTGCAATCTCATAAGGCTTATAAAACTCATCAGCTATTAAGGAAAAGGAACACATACACACAAACAAATTATAGAAAAAGGCATATGGATCAACTGGCATGATAGCACAAGGAGCTCTGCTAATCAGTTTAAAACTGGAAAAAAACTAGTGAAATATTAAAAACTGGCAAAAGTACTTGAAAAATTTAAAGACTTTGCAAATGATCCTAATGGCAAATAGTAAATTAAAAAAAAAAATCTATTCAAGAAAATCTATGGAAATTCTGTAAGAAAAGAAAACCCTGTGGTTTGTGAATGAACATTACTTCCTTCTCCCTGCTCGTAGCTGGAAGATAAAGAGGAAAATTTTACAATGATAAAAGGTTCAGTTCATCAGGGGGTTATAACAATTATAAGCATATATCCGGCCAATAACAATGCACTGAAGTATATGAAGCATCAACTTCCAGAAATGAAAAGAGAAAGACAATTCTACAATAATAAAGATTTTAATATTTGACTTTCAATAATGGATAGGACTAGACACATGATCAACAAGGAAACAGAAGACTTGAATAGCACTATAAATCAACTAACCTAACAGATATCTGTAGAACACTCCACCAAACAACAGAATATATATTATATTATTTTTTATTTATCTTTTTTTAATTTTTATTTATTATGATAGTCACAGATACACTCCGGGTCCATGCACCAGGAGCCCGACGTGGGACTCAATCCTGGGTCTCCAGGATCGCACCCTAGGCCAAAAGGCAGGCGCCAAACCGCTGCGCCACCCAGGGATCCCCAGAATATATATTATTTTAAAGCACAAATGGAACATTCTCCAGGACAGACTATAGGATAGGGATATAATAGAAAAGATAGATATAATACAATTATTTTTGTGCAACAACAGATGGAATTAAAAATTAGTATCAGGTACATTTTGGGAAACTTATGAATGTGTATAAATGTAATAATGGACTTTCTATGGACTGAAAGCTTGTGTTCCCTGGCATAAGGAGTCCTTTGGACTCCTAACTCCTAAAGTGATGGTGTTAGGAGGTGGGGCTTTTGGCAGGAAATTAAGTCATGAAGGTGGAGCCCTCATGAATGGGATTAGTGCCCTTTTAACAATATATACTGCTCCCCTCTCTTTGCTCTCCAACACTCTCCTTGTGAAAATACAAGGAGAAGATAGTCATTTGCACATCAAAAAGAGAAATCTCACCAGAACCCAATCGTGTTGGCATTTTGATCTTGAACTGCTAAACTCCAGAACCAAGAGAACTAACTTTGTGTTGTTGATAGGCCACCCAGTATATCCTATTTCATTACAGCAGCCCAAAATGACTAAGATACTCCTAAATAGCCCATGGGTCAAAGAAAAAATCAAAAGCAAAATCAGAAGAAAAAAAAAAAAGAACAAGAAACAATGTGGTAAATGATAGAAAGCTAGCAAGGAGGCAGAAGAACATATAGAGTAGATACTAATTTTATCTAGGAAAATGCAAGAAAGTTCTGCAGAACTTTGAAGTAGATCTTAAAAGATGAACATGAATTTATGTGACAAAGTCAGGAATAAAGAATAAAATTAAAAATTAAATAATACTAACAATAATAATAATAATAATAATAATAATAATAAAGCAGTTTACTAAAGCAGGAGGGTATTAAAGTGGATGATATATTCTAGAATAATAAGCACACCACAGTGACTAGGCACATGGCAGGAGGAAGCAATGGAGGAAGACAATGCTGGAAAAGATGGTTCGGACCAGGTGGTTAATGAGCAAGTACTCCGTTCTATGGAGTATGGACTCTATTCTGGGGAACAGGATACCATTAACCTTTGTAAAAAAGGAAGTGACCTAATCAGCTTGTGTTTTATATCACATTCTGTCTCAAAACATTCATGTGTACTATCATTTTCTCTTCAATGTATAATATACGCTTTTCAAGTTGGACAAAATATCCTGTACTTCCTACAGTCACTGGTGCGATGCTGGGATACTGAAGCACTTTAATAAAACAATTACTTCTTTACTGCACAAACAGTGCAAAATTTCTAGAGATATTTGGCCCATAAGCTAACATTTATTTTTTAATTTATTCAGTCTTCTTGTCTATCTGAAATAACTGAACAAATTATAATTGAATTTTGCTTTCTTACTCTTTAATGCCACTAGTAAAGAAATCTTAATAACTTCTTCTCTTACTTCTATGTAGCAATTTTTAAAGTGACAATGCTTAACAGGAAATGAGACCAATTAAGCACCAGATCTTTGTTACTGTGGTTTATATCCACAAGAAGGTAAAAGCCATTGGCATCTAAAGACCATAATAAAATCTGCAACACAGCAATGTGCCAAATATATTAAGTTTATTGTAACTGTTCTAGAAAAAAATTGTAATGAAATAAAAGAACCATAATTTAGAAACCTACCAGCAAATTTAATCTAAAAGCATAGATCCTTACCACCATTCACTATGAGAAGACTATCTCCCACCTCTCCTAAAAAATTACAAAAATGTGTATGGGACTGGGTACTACAGTAAATGTGTAAAAGGACAGTGAAGCAGACAGGACTGTCCAACTGAGGTTATAAAGCCAAAAACTGTTATTTGATTCAATCATCTTTGTTTCATGATTTTCATAAGCAAAGCTTAATTGCCTGAAAACAAAAGCAGAGGCAATCCAAGGTTCAGAGAGAAGATCAGGAAAAATCAAAGAGAACTTTCAAAGATGCTAGTAAAAGCACTGTTAATAACCGCTCATGGCAGTGGTGGAAGCCAATGTTCATGTGGAGAGAACCAGAGTAAGAAATTGAGAAGGAAAGCTTAGTTCACAGAAAGGAAACTTGGAAATTCAAGGTCCTTGGAAGGAGGAGCTTGGAGATGGGCAAACTGGAATGACAAAGAGGACTTCACTCAAGGGTAGCAAGAGTGAAGAGGCAATAAAGTTGATACCACTGAGAATGTCTATGATTTGAAGCACTGAGAATGCCACAGACAAGAAAGGTAGCAGGCCTTGAGAGAAAGTAGAAAGCTGAATGAGGAGCTACCACCCAGAACAGAAGGAAAATACCCAGAAGGATTGCAAATAGTGGGGATAAGGCTAGGAGAATGGGACTAGAGAAATAAATGCAAATAAAGATGTGGCATCTTAAGGGAAATTGTTAAATAATTTTACAGAACAATGCTCTCGAAATCAAAATGAGGAGGAAAAAAATGACATACCCCCCTTCTATTTTCATAAGAATAAGTGCAAGTAGAATTATTCACTAAAGAGTTTGGAGAGAAGTCAAGGGCAAATGTCAGAGGTTTTACATTAATTACTAAGGAAGTGCAGTAGATTCCCCCTTCATATATATATTTAGAGACAATGGTCATATTTACTAAATTGACCATGTTATAGCTAAGACTACTAAAGAGCATTTTGAAAAAAAAAATGTATTCTAAAACTAGAATTCAAGTTAATCTAGCTACAAGAAGATGGTGTAATCTAGATCAGTGCTTTTCATATTTTAATGTTCATAGAAACCACCAGGGGATCTTGTTAAAATTTAAATTCTGCCTCAAGAGGCCAGGGATTGGACCTGAAAGTCTGGATTTCTAACAAGCTCCCAGATGACACTTACGTAATGGTATGCACACCACTAACAGTAACAAGGACCTAGATTTCAGTACCTTCAAAACATGTATGATGGGTGTGTGCCTTTGAGGAATGTTTCTCAAACTCTAGTGTACCTATAACTCATTCTGGAATTTTGCTAAAGTGCAGCAGATATGGCTAAGTAGATCTCAAGTGGAACCAAATATTCCACATTTCTGAATATCCCAGGTGTACAGATGCTGCTGGTTCATAGACTATACTTTGATCAGCAAGGAATTATAGAGCATACAACTAAACCCCAGTTTTGCCTAATATAATTCATGCTGTCAGGATATACTTTCTATTATCCAAAATCAACTGTATAAAGTAATACAGACAAGAGGTTTCTCCTGACATTTTCGAAAAATCAAAATGTTTGCAAGAAAATAATAATAACCACAAAATAATATTGTTTAATATATATTGCCTGGAGGAGACATCATCCTAAAATAATCTCACCCAGGTGGCTCCCAGACATTGCCTACCTTTCTAAAAATATCAAGAGAGTACTAGGTCCAACTATCAATGAGGATTAAAGCCACAGAGCCATTTGTGAGCCAATTTAATAATTCCTACCAAATGTAGGAATTATTAAATAATTTGTAAACAGTCCCTGCTTTCTAGCCTGCTGTCAATTCCCACACCCATACTAAGAATTTCTTCTGATGTGTAAAATAAGTGAAGGCAAAAGACAGAATCAGAAGAGTAAATAAATCTGCACCCAGTTTTAAGATGAATATATATGCAAAATTAAAAAATAATTGGTAATACATTTTTTCTACTAGTAAATGTGATGTACAACCATAGAGCCACCTAAATATACATAACTTCAGGAAAGGAAGAACTGACTTCTATAAGGAAACATGACATCTGACCAACTTCTATCAATTTCCCGAAGGGGTGCAGAGAGACATCTGGTCAAGTTTCACTCTAAAAAGGTTTTTAAAATCAAGTTAATATGGAATTAGAAGTCTTTAGAAGTATACAACTAGGAGAGAGATTTGCCTAGCATTATTCAGGTTAGACAGGATATAGTTTCAAAGACCCAAAATCAGTATGATAAAACAAATTAGGTTCTGAGGGTTTTTTTTTTTTATTAAAAACTTCAAATTTTCTGCAAAAAAATATAATCATTTAGCCGCATTTGCCTAATTTTATATTGGTCATAAATAATTTATTTAAAGAGAAGGAAAAAAAGACAATAATGAACATGAACTTCTCTGATAAAAGTAATTTAAACAAGTGTTCCTCAGAAAACCTCTCCAACATAATGCTTATTTAACATGTTTATAAAAAGTGCAGAGTGAAATCTCCAGCTCAATCATGACAAAAAGCTCTGTGAGGCAATGAGAGTTCAAGAGGTTTGTGATATACTGCAAGATCGTGTATCTTTATGAGTAGACAGAAAACTGCAAATACAGAGGTAGCTCCCTCTACCAAGCGCTGGAGAAAGTTAAATAAAATGCAGCCATGGCCTTCTAGGAGCTCAAATCTTAGAGAGGCAGAAATGCAAATTATTATTTGCAATCAATGAAATGAGGACTAATAGAGCTGTGTGCCTAGAGTCATGAGGTGCAGGAATAGTGTGACTATGTTGGGGGGGTGATCATGGAAGGCTTCACAGGTGAATGACAGCATCAGGGAGGAGGGGGGGCATTCACATAGAGGGCATCATGCAACAAGGCCTTTCAGCGAGAGACAGCAGCTGCCCCTATGACATGAAACAGTATGGCTTATTAGGAAGAAGTGAAAGGACCCAGGGCTATAAAGGTCATCAGGATGGAGACCTCAAACGGCCTTTAAATTAGTGCCACAGCCCAAAGAACAACCTCAAAGGCAGCTTCTGAATAAGATGTACTGTGCAGGAAAATAAAAACAAAAATTACCCAAAAAAACAGAGATCATCATTTATAAAACCATGGGTTAAATAAGGTTTCTTTGGAAAGCTCTAATAGGACTTGAGAAGGTCCAGATAAAAGCTTTTAAAATATTCAGAAAATGAAGGGAAGAGGTTAATACACCAAGACAAACTACAAAGATTAAGGTTCTAAAGTGTGGACTGGAGAAGACCAAAGTCTATTACATCATAACGTCAATAAGATCTTTTCTTTAAATTTCAGAACACCAACTTAAAGGAAAATCCTTGAAGCTTGAAGAAAAAAAGTGCTTCTGGAGCACACAAGAATTGTATAAACATTCACCCAAATCAACTTTCAATGCTAAGAGTGGAGGGCCCCGAGGCAGTCTGCCCCTGGGAAAATCTCATTCATCCTTCCAGACCCATCTAATGTCACTGCTATGCCTTCAAGAATCTGGAACCATTTTTCCCTCCCCAAGACTTCCACAGGACAGCTCTTAACACAGCCTTCCTTTTGTCCCTCCAAACTGTAACTAAATTTCCTAAGGCTAGGAACCATATTTTATTGATATTTGTAGACCCAACAGCATTTTAATTCAATAAATGCATATTCATTTAACAAAAAATTTTCATGGAGAGCCTATTAAATGCAAAACACTGTGTTTAATACTTCCACACAATAAAGACATGAGCAACACGATCTCTACCCCAGAAGACCTCACACCTGGTAGGGAGGTTCGGTAAAGAAATGTTACTTGCACATAAAATCAAGGAAGGAGGTGCAATCAAAGTATTCATTTGTATAATTTTTTTTCATTCATTCCCTACCTCATCCGGAAAGGATTTTTTTCTAAAGGATTTTTAAGCACTTATGGAAGTACAGCATGACACAAACCAGCCTAGCTAGTAAAGTAAAGCAAAAGTAACCCAAAGATGGAGTCAAGATAGTTCACAGAAGTCTAACAGAAATTCAGAGATGCATGGGAAAATCAGGTGCTAGGGGCTTCTCAGGGACAGTTCCACCCCCTTCATCATCTCTGCTGTGATGAATACAATAACCACTTTCCTGAGGCTGCTTGTTCCTATTGACCCTCTATCTGGCCAATGACCTAATGCCCCAGGGCAACTAAGAAAAAGCAAACTTGAGGGAGGCAAAACACAGCTCTGATGGTCTGACTTGAATTAAGTAAAACAACTGAATCTCCAGTGTGATGAATGTATTACATATTCCTTCGGAACATCCCACAAATATTAGTTACCACGACTGAGTTTCGATAAGGATAAAGCAGCACTGAGTTAGAAACTGTGGTCTCTGAGAAGAAATAAGACTCAGTTAAGGGTATAGTGAGTTTTGTTAACCAGCTGACCAACAGCCAGGCTTGTATCACCTCATGAAGACCTAAGAGCTACAGGTGGATATCATCCCATTCTTAAGCAAAGGAAGGCTAGATTTCCTTCAGAAAAGGTGATGCGTCCTCTAGCATACTCATCAATATGTGCTTGAGATCCTAGAGACTTGGGGCCAGGTCACAATAATTTTAGGATACACAATTTTTGAGGTCAGCATTCTCCATCACCACACTATAAAAGAAAAGACTTGATAAGACAGCTTTAGAGTAATTAACATCAGGCAATGTTTCAAGATATCTTTCAAGATAAACTGGCTGTAAAGTGAGATAACTTGCTTTATGTAGCTGTTAGCAACAAACTAATAAAATGCTACAGGATGTCTGCAACTGATTTTAGAGCAAGTTCTATGAAACCGTTCTTAATGACAATAATTAGAGATAAGAAACAGTTTCTTTTTACAGACCACCCCTAGTTTGTGATAATAAATTCCAAATAATCAAAAACTTTTTTTTTTTTCTCTCCAGGTGGGAAGAAAAGTGAGAAGGGGCATATACCCTGCTTGCTTAGTAGTGAATCAAGCTATTAAGATACAAAGTAGAATTCCCAAACATATTTCTCCTTCACTTGTTCAAAAGTATTTACTATGCTATCAGGAAAACATTGATAGATTTTGATTTTACTGTCTTGTTTAGGCACCGCAACATGGTGGAAGAAGAGGAAGGCACTTATATCATAAATACAGAGGTAACAGTCTTCTGTTGCACAAAGAATCCCCCACAAAAATAATAACAACAACAACTACAATAAAACAAAGGCTTCCTTGTTAAGATATTGCCTTTGAGGAACAGAGTATGAAAATATCAATAGCTGCTTGCTAGTTTTGTTCAGTTGTCATGAACTAAGAGCTGCCAGATATTCTGATTTGGGTCCAGTGTGGGGGGAAAAGAAGATCATTCTTTAAAATAAAAAATAAAAAAAAAAAGAGGTATAGTTTCTGTGTCCAATCACAGAGAACCAGAAATGTCAAGCCAAAGAGGGTGAGGAATGGAAGCCGACCTTTGAAATGGTCCTCAAACAGTTTCAAAGACAGGGAAAATTCACTGGACTGCCTCCAATGCAAGGTATAGTTACAAGAGAGCAAGAGAAAAAAAGTCTTGAGGTCTATAAAGTCTACAATATTTTATCTTGATCCATGAAGCTGAGAAATGTAAACTTTCCAAATACCAACCCAACAGGATCTAAGTTTCCACGAGTGCCATAATAAAATTCACTTCATAAGCAAACATCAAAAATTGTCCACCTTATGTATTTTTTAAAAGACTTTATTTACTGATTGATGAGAGACACACAGAGAGAGAGGCAGAGGCACAGGCAGAGGGAGAAGCAGGCTCCATGTAGGGAGCCCGATGTGGGACTCAATCCCAGGACTCCAGGATCACACCTTTAGTGGAAGGCACTTAACCCCTAAGCCACCCAGGGGTCCCAACCACCTTATATTTCTTAAGAGTCACATTAAGATTGTCTTGCAATTTGGATTTTTTTTTTTTTTTTTGCTTAATGCTTTTGTTGTTACTGTTGTTTCTGAGGTACTGAGATATGTATATTAAACAAAGTGTTTACATCAGTTCCAAAGAAAGGAGACATTGCATCCGATTGTAGATAAGCGACCCTAAATAAGAATAAAGATTGTCACTGTATGGTAGACCAAACTTTGTCAAAAGGAATTAAGTATTCTAAACAAGGAAATTCCTTACGAAATTTTTTTTCTAAATTAGTATTTAGGGAATTTTTTTTAAGAAGTAGGGAAAAGCCTGGAAAGACAAGTTGGTGGCAAATTCTGAATGGCCTTAAATACTGAGGCAAGGTTTAAGCAATGGTGATGGTGTTGAACTGAACTTGGACATGAAATTACAACACTGGGCAAGTTTCCCAGGTTATTCCTTCAGTGATTTCAAAGGGATATACAAATCAGAATACCAATTCTGGGAATTTAAGGGAAGAGATCCAACCATTTTAGAGTTCCAGAGAGAAACTCCAATGCCTTTATTCAAAAATTGCAAATATAGGGATCCCTGGGTGGCGCAGCGGTTTGGCGCCTGCCTTTGGCCCAGGGTGCGATCCTGGAGACCCGGGATCGAATCCCACGTCAGGCTCCCGGTGCATGGAGCCTGCTTCTCCCTCTGCCTGTGTCTCTGCCTCTCTCTCTCTCTCTGTGACTATCATAAAATAAATAAAAATTAAAAAAAAAATTGCAAATATAACTACCTCCCTTATCTTTGACTGTTTTGTCTTTGAAGTGTTCTGTACCCAAAGAATTTTGATGTTAACACTGCCCCAGATTTCACGTTTTTTTTAAGACAGGAGTGGGGGCATGGGGAGAGAGAGAATCTTAAGTAGGCTCCATGCTCAGCTCAGAACACAGTGTAGGGCTCTATCTCATGACTCTGAGATCACAAGCTGAGCCAAAATCAAGAGTCAGACACTTAACTGACTGAGCCAGCCAGGCACCCTCAGATTTACATTTTAAAAGCCATTTGAATTGGAATTTTATTAATGAACATAATAACTATTAGCACAGTTAAATTTCTCTTAACTGTCACCACAAAGGGGGAGCCTTGAACTGAGTCACACTCTCTTGAAACACATCTACCACAAATTACTAATTTCTACTAGATTAGACATTACTGCAAATCTCTAACCCATACCCTATTTCTTAATGTCTTCCCCACCCAAACTTGCTCCTACACAAAGAAAACAAGAATGTAATTCAATTGCATCCCATGCTTACTGCAGTAATTACACATCATTCTTTTTTTTTTTTTAAAGGGCTTTCTTCAAGTATAAAGGTTATGGTGTTACCTGCCATCCCTGGATCATGTGCATTCAGTAGGCTTTCTGGGAGTGGGGCTCTTGAATCCCTCCACACTCCACACCAAGCTGCCCTTTGCAAAAAATCATTCACATGTGCAACATGCAACATGAGATAAAATATAAAGGGGGGAGAATTGGAGGTAATTTTAAAATATAATTAGTATTTATTAAAACTTGATGGATGGACTTCTTTTTTAAAAATGAAGTTAATGACATAAATCTTGCAGGCTCTACTTATATCAGAGGTCAGCACCCCTATAGAAGTGAAGTGCCAATCTGCTGATTCCTGTTTCTGGCATGTAAGAGGGGGAAAGCAGCAGAAGCCCAGAATGGGCAACTCAAACATATCTTCAATGTTTAGATATGTGAGGCCTTCCTGACAATGTATTTCAAATCAACCTTTTGATCTTATATAATCCCTTTCTTATGCTTCATTTTCCCCAATGGCATTTATCACAATTTAACAAACTATATATGTTATTTTTTTATCCACCTCTCCAGGGCAGAGATTTTTGTCTGTTTTATATTCCCAGTGTCTAGAACTTTGCAAGTTTTCAGAAGCTATTCATGGGAGAAAGGAAGGAAAGAAGGAAAGGAGGGAGGGAGGGAGGGAGGAAGGAAGGAAGGAAGCTAATCCAAATAAAGATCCTATAGGAGGTATTTGTCTGCATTCCATACCTTCCTATTCACTTTAATTGGAAACCAACCATCCCTTAAAACTTAGATGAGACTAATGAGTAAGGAAATGAATGTTTTTCTAGATATAAAGAGGCAATGAAGAGGCACAAATAATATTTTGCAATCTGGGGAGATTCAGTCAGAAGAGAGCTTTGAAGGAACAATAACCACCAAAAAGAAGGTTGAGGAAGAAAATAGAGAAGCCTTTGCAGATGACCAGTATCACAGCCTCTCACATCCTCTGCATTTCTTTTCTCAAAAATCAGGATCTTCCTGGGCTTGGCCCACAAGTACCTCAGAAAGGGCCTAAGTGGTTCCACCAAACTGAACCAGGCTTGAAATTTATAACATGAAAATGCCTCTCATCCAGCCTGATTTTTGACAGGTGCTCTCATACTTGTATAGCACTTAGAGAGAAGAATCTCCACCAGCTGAAAAGTTCTCCTTAAATCACTCCTGTGGTGATTTAAGCTCTTTCTTGCTTGTACCCCTGCAGGGAAGAAAGAACAGCTGCTCATCATCACTCATATAATATCCTTTCACATGCAGTGAAAACCAAGAAAACAACCATATTTGAGAATGCCTGTCAAAAGACAGTTCTCCTGGGAACCACTCATGGCCTCTGTGTCTATGATTTCACTGAACCTGAAGACTGTAATTAAGTCCCTATTCAGACTCTGCTTCTCTAGGCTAAATAAACCCAGTCCTTCAGACTTTCATCACAGAGCAAATCTCTCAACCCTTTTATAATATTTTCTGTTGGATTCCTCTGGATTCTCTCCAAATTCTACATAATTAAGTCATGACCAGGGCTGCAGGAGAAAAAAGAGAATTGCCTGGTAGCCTCTTAATGTTATATACTCTTGCATTTGTACACCTTGTTTCTTCTCCTCATGTGAATTACCCTGCGTAGATCTCTACAGAGCTACACTGTTTACATTTACTGGTTCTCCCAATTTGCCAGGATTATCTTCGAATTATAATCCTACTTTTCTTTTTCAAAGTACTAGAACCCTAGCCTGGCCTGGTCATACTGACATCATCTGTTACTAATGAAAATGAATAATTCTAGGGTCAGAACTGCGGTCTGCAGAGTATCATTCAGAATGCACTTCCACAAACTTCCCAGGATGAGTCGCATGAGTTGGACACTCCTGGGTTTAAATTTCAACTCTGCCATCTACTAGTTTCAGGACTGTTTGACAAATATTGACTTTCCTGAGGATAATACACCTACTTCAACAGGGCTATCATGAGAAATGAATTGAGTTAATAATGGAAAGGATATGGCAGAGGGATATGTACTCTACCATAATACTGATATGTACTTACTATTTCATCTTCTTTATGGAACAACCATCCTTGCCATTTTGAACTACTTTCATAGCACAATGGCAAAGGTCAAAAAGGTTCATTCCTCTTCAGAATGAAACTCAATGTGGAGGATGCAAGGCTAGACAAAGTAATAACAGTAAGTCAAAGGACTTAACATATACCACACAATCCCCTGTTTTTCAGAAAGGATAGCAGCAATGAAAGGTAGAATGGGATATAAGCACTGGTGCACAGATAAAAAGTACAGGGAAACTCAAAAGACAGTAACCTGATAGAGGCAACATAAACTCAGAAACCAAGGGATCCCTCGGTGGCTCAGCGGTTTAGCGCCTGCCTTTGGCCCAGGGCACGATCCTGGAGTCCCGGGATCGAGTCCCGCGTCGGGCTCCTGGCATGGAGCCTGCTTCTCTCTCCTCCTGTATCTCTGCCTCTCTCTCTCTGTGTCTATTATAAATAAATAAATAAATAAATCTTAAAAAAAAAAGAATATCTAAATCAAGATAGAAATCTCAAGTCAACCCAGTTCTGCTCATGAAATCAAGTTCAGAGGTCATGACCAGCATTTCTTTTAAAAGGATCAAATAAATAAATAAATAAATAAATAAATAAATAAATAAATAAATAAAATAAAAATAAAAGGATCTAATAGGGTAGAACAGAATAGGACCATAAATGGTAAAAGAGAAAGAAACTTTTTTGGAATGCTACTTCTCTACACCAGTTATTCCAGAAGTAACTAAGTGTCTAGAAATAAAATGTTAAAGCTTTCCAGAATACTCGGAGATCATTTAGTCCTACTGTTCTATTTCACTGTATAGATGAAGAAACTCAAACAAAGTTTAGGTGACTTTCTATACCCATATTCATGTGGCTAGTTGGTGGCAGGGTCAGAACAAGAGCCCAGGGGTGTTGAAAGTAAATTGATTTAAGAAATATATTATAAGGCCTATTTTACTTTGAGAGTGAAAGGGGATACTATCAATAACTACACTGGGAACATAGGCATAAACCTGAACTGTCCTGAGCAAACCAGAATGTATGGTATAAGGCTTTAGAAATAAACCTAACTTGTCTATTAAACAAACATGGCTGAAAAAATTTGTGTGTCAATAGAAGTCTCTCTCTCTCTTTTTTTCTTCAAACAAGGCAGAGCAGTTTGTATACATAAATCTGTAAGCAAGTAATGGTCTTATTTCTATGCTGTGAATTCTTTTTTCTTTTTGTTTTGATATTTATATAATTTAAACACTAGGCTACCAGAGAAACAGGAGGGAAAAAATACACTTTATGCAAGATAGCAAAGAATCTTTTAAGACCTTGTCAAAGATGAACCTGGATTCTCAGTATTTTCCAGTTTTGATACCAAAACTAGCAAGGGCAGATTTAAACTAAATTGCTGACACTGTAAAATAATGCTCACCAGATGCAAGCTACATTTAATGCAAGTAATAGTATCTATAAATGTGATTCATAACTAATATTAATATTCAAAGAACTTAGCAAAGAAAACTAAAAAAAGGAGTATTTATTTTCACATGTCATTTTCTCAGAACTTCAGAGTGAAGATTAGTACGGGTATTCCTTATCCCAGCTAAGTGTTATGTAGCAATGAATGGACTTTTCAGTGAGAAGATAACTAATATTTTAGCCTATAAAATCATTATGTAAATTTAACTGGCTTATACTGCAGCCCTTATGACTTGAAACATCTGTTCCATACAAGTTTTTCTTATAATACATGAAGTTTCAAACTGCATATTACAGCAGTTCGTAGCATATTTATAGTATGATGGTTTTGTCCTTTACTAGGTAAGAGACTTTTAAGGTGTGACCTGTATTGAAGTACTTAAATTATTGCTCACATCACCATCTGCTCATATATATTTTCACCTAAAATTATATGGCATTCATAACTATATTAGAATATTATCTTCACACAATTTGGTGCTTAATTATATGTATTAATACCTCACTTACCTGAGGTCACCAATTCAACATCATGAAAATAAGGATAAAAGATGAGAATGAAAAAGGAGATAAAAGAGTGGTCAAGTTGGCAAAATACATATCATAATGCCTACACACTGAAGCAATGGCACAGCCCTAAAGCCTTCACACTCAGCCTCTGTACTCATAATTTAGACACAGTTCAAAGAGTACCACAAAATATTATAATAACTAAATGGAAAAGAATCACTTGACTGTCACAGAGAAGCATGCTAAGAACAACATAGTATATAAAATCAGAGTTTGTGGGATCCCTGGGTGGCGCAGCGGTTTGGCGCCTGCCTTTGGCCCAGGGCGTGATCCTGGAGATCAGGGATCAAATCCCACGTCGGGCTCCCGGTGCATGGAGCCTGCTTCTCCCTCTACCTGTGTCTCTGCCTCTCTGTCTCTCACTGTGTGCCTATCATGAATAAATAAAAATTTAGAAAAATAAAATAAAATAAAATAAAATAAAATAAAATAAAATAAAATAAAATAAAATAAAATAAAATAAAATAAAATAAAATAAAATAAAATCAGAGTTTGTAAGCAAGTGAAGGAAAAACATTAGTATTTAATTATTTATAAGAAGTCAAAATTAAGGAAACAGGAACTCTCCTGCCATTCTGGTGGGAATATAAACATACAATCATTGTGGATAATAGCTTGCATACACGGAACCATGTGTGATAATGTGTCATCACTGTTATTTATGCTAGTAAACCTAGTAACTATTCAATTCACTAGGAAGTAGGATTAAAATGTAGCACATACACAAAAATTAACTCCAAATGGATCTTAGAACCTAAATATAAAATCTACAATTATAAAATTTCTAGGAGAAAATGTTCATGACTTGTGAATAGACAAGATTCATTAGAAGGATGTAAAAATGCACTAACAATAAAAGAAAAAAATGGACAAATTTAAATTTATCAAAACTAAAAACTACCATTATAAATAAATTATGTAAAATATGAGAAAGGCCAGCCATACAACAGAAGAAAATATTTATAAAACATGTATCTAACAAAAAGGATTGGTACCAGGAAGAAAGAACTCATAACTAAGACAAACCAACTTAAAAACATGCAAAAAAAAAAAAAATCTGAACACGCATTTCACAAATATGAAAGGATGACCAATAGGGAATTGAAAAGATGCTCACATCTGAATTTATCAGGAAAACAAAGATTAAAACCACAGTGAGATACCAATGCACTGCAATAGAATGGCTAAGATTCAAAATTGGCAAAAGAATACATGTACAGACATTTCACCAAAGAGGATATACAGATGGCAAATAAGCACATGCAAAGATGTTCAACACCACTAGCCATTAAGAAAATGCAAATTAAAACCAAAATGGGATATTATTACACAACTATTAGAGTGATTAAAATAAAAAAAAATAACAGTAATGCCAAATGCTGGCAAGAATGCAGAGAAACAGAAAAAATCATACATTGCTGGTGGGAATGCAAAAAGACATGACCATTCTGGAAAACAGTTTGGGAGTTTTGAAAGAAAGAAAGAGAGGGAGGGAGGGAAGGAGGGAGGAAGAGAAAAGAAAGAAAAAAAGAAAAGAAAAGAAAAGAAAAGAAGAAAGAAAGAAAGAAAGAAAGAAAGAAAGAAAGAAAGAAAGAAAGAAAGAAAGAGAAAGGAAAAGAAAAAAGAAAGAAAGAAAAGAAAAGAAAAGAAAAAAGAAAAGAAAAGAAAAGAAAAGAAAAGAAAAGAAAAGAAAAGAAAAGAAAAGAAAAGAAAAAGAAAAAGAAAAGAAAAGAGAAAACTTAACATACACTACAGGGCATTTATCTCAGAGAAAGTAAAATTTATGTCTGCAAAAAAGCATATACACTCTAGCTCAAAGCAGCTATGTTTGTAACAGTGAAAAATGGAAACAATCCTAGTTTCTTTCAATGGGTAAGTGGTTAAACAACCACTTGCCATATCCATGTTACTCAGTAATTAAAAGGAAAGAACTATTGATATACATAAGACAATATCTTGCATTAATATTAAGGGCATTATGCTGAGCAAAAAAAGCTAATCTCAAGACGTTACATTCTGTATGACTCCATTTATATAACATTCTTGAAATGACAAAATTATAAAAATGGGAAAGAGACTGTTTTCAGGGCATCACAAAAGGAGCAGCAAGAGGTGAGGGAGGGGAGCCAAGAGGGTTGAGTGTGAATATAATGGGCTTACATGAGGAATCTTTGTGGTGATGGCATAGTTCTATATCTTGATTGTGGTATTGGTTACATGAATCTAAACACAATAAAATTCTATAGAACTACATATACACATACAAAGAAAGTAGTGTATAAAACTAATGAAATCTGAATAAGCTTTGTGATTTGTACTCATGTCAATTTCTCGGTTTTGACACTGTCCTGAGGTCACACAAGATATTATCATAGTGGGAAAAACTAGGTCAAGAGTACTCAGGACCTTCTTGTATTATTTTTGAAATTATGACTCTTATTTTCACAATTATTCCAGAAAAAAAGCTATTAGAAAAAAAGAGAGGTGAATGATCCCAAGTATTGCCAAGAAAGGTGGAACGCAAACTCTTACTCATTATTAATGAAAGTGTAAATGACATAAGCACATTGTAAAACATTTTGTAAGTTTTTCATAATGTTAAACATGTATTTATCATAAAACCCAGGAAGTCTATTCCTAGGTATTTGCTCAAGAAAAAATGAACACCTACGTCAATAAAAAGCTACATGAACAAATATTCTTTCCAGCTTTATTTATCTTAGCCAAAAACTGGAAACAATCCAAATGTCCATCAACAGATGAATGTATAAACAAATTGTGGTACATCCATTCAATGGGAAATTACACGGTAATGAAGAGAAATAAATTACTGATTCAGCAACAGTATGAATGAATCTCAAAACCATGCTGAATTAAGCCAGATTAAAGAGCACATACTATTTGATTCCATTTATGCAAAATCTAGTATAGGAAAAACTAATCCACTGTGACAGAAAAATCAGTGGTGTCTTATGCCAGAGGTAGAACTGAGGGGGGCAAGAGGCATCACAGTGTATTCAAGGGGAAGGAAGTATTCTGTATGCTGATTGTGATGCTAGTTATAGGGATGTATACCTTTCTCAAAACCCAGTAAATTACATACTAAAAATAGGTTTACTTTATTGTATGTATATTATACCTCAATAAAGTTGATGTTTGTAAAATGTGGTATTGCAACAGAGTTGTCAGGTAGCAATTAGAGGTCATGAATTTGATGTACCCATGGAAACATGGACAAAAGGGAAAGAACCAAGTAGGATTTACAGCACAATACCTTGGTATTCATGGAGACACAGCTAATCGTTGTAGTTCAAGGTGTAGACTCCAGAGCTAGAGGGCCCAAATTGAAATCCTGGCTTCACACCTATGAGTTATGTACCCTTAGGCATCTGAGTAACAAAAGTTACTCAGTCTTTTTTTGACAACAGAGATAACAGTGCCTACCCTCACAGCATTACTGTGATGACTAAATAATGTTGGTAAAAGCTCAAAACAATAACTGGGATGTGAGAAATGCTAAGTATTTGTTAAAAATAAATAGAAAAAAAACCAAAACAGGATAATTCTTTTTCAAGGATGCACATATATCTAAATAAGCGAATGGAAAGCAAATTGTAGGGACATCCATTAAATACTTGATACTGATGCTTAATGAAGACAGAGAGGAATGCAGACAGGAGGGAAAAAGTAATAAACCAAACTAAAAGAGGGGATAAACTGATCAATGATGAGAATCTTGCCATGAGCAAACAAATTCTGTACACTAGAGGTCACAAATCGGAAAAAAAGTTTTGTCAAAAGACAAAACAGTCTGGACCACACCTGATTCAGGGAACACCCACAGACATCACTCTTAGTTCTGAACTATCAGAGCCATAAATTACAGGTGTATAACGATGAGACTGAGGCATAAGAACAGAGACTGAGAGCAAAAGGTTAGCACACTGTTACATACACCTATACATGCGTGTGTGCACATACACACAAACACAAGGACTCAATAAGTTTTAGGGGTTCCATAATGTCCAATAGTGGAATATTAAAATAATAAATCTCCAATGATTCTCATTCTTTATGTATCTCACCACAAAACTGAAAGCTATATGAAGATGGGATGGTCCACTGTGCTGGTACATAGCAGTGATCCCTAAATAGACAACAATCACTGTATACCTACTATGTGGTAGATATCCTGCAGAGCTCTACATCAAATAAATAATCCTCCATATGCAACACTAATTAAGTGGTCATTAAAAATTAGACAAGAAAAAAAAAATTAGACAAGAGTTTGACATTGTCAGGAGCAAATACAATCTACTATCAGTGGGGTTTTGTCAGAATATCCTTTAAAAGTATAGCTGAGTAAGAGGAAAAATAAATGTATGCTTCTCTATTTTAAAAAGATGAAAAACAAGTAGGTCTCCTGGAAAATAAAGTATTAAACTTATTCATAAGGTAATAATTTATGTAGTTTCTAATCATAAACAGCATGCACTCAAAAGAGGAATCTCAATGTGAATTAAATATTTTTTTTTTCAAAAGACTCCTGCAGCTACCATGCAGGAAGATTTGCATGTGTTCTGTTTACACATAGGATTTTACTGCTCAGCCAGGGACCATATTAAAGAAAAAGAGAAACAAAAGGAGGAACAGCAATCTGCAAACATGAATAAGCAGTGCCTGCATCCTTACCAACAAAATTACAGTTACTACAAGTAATGAAAATAATTATTTCAACAAGCTGAATAAAGTTCGGGTAGAAAAAAACATCAGAGTCCAACTTACTTTCAAGGGAAAAGTATTAAGATATTCATAGATATATAGATGCCTCAAACATTCTCAGCTGCGTGGTCTCAGCTGAGGAAGTGACAGTGGTCCTCTGGGATCACATCACAGGCTTGCAAAGTCAAAAGTCTGTAACAAGTATCACAACCTAAAGAAAGCATGGGTAACATCCTGTACTTAAAGCCCAGTGTGATTTGTTTGTAGCATTGCAGAACTCCTTAATCCTGTCTCCACACTAGAATCCCCTGAAGGTCTTTATAAAAGTACAAGACACAGACCACACAACTGACCAGTTAAGTCAGAATAACAAAGGCTGGAGGCTCTACATTCTTGACTAATCAATCAAAATAATGTATTTTCTTTCATTAAACTTGTTATATTGAGATAATCGTAGCCTCATATACAGTTTTAAGTATACAGGTATAAGCCATGTACCCTCTATCCAGTTTTTCTAAGAGGTAACATGTTTCCAATACTGTATTACAAAACCACAACCAGGATGTTGACATTGAAGCAGTCAAGATACAGAATAATTCCATTGTCCATCGCCACAAGGATCCCTCCTGCTGTCCTTTCATAGACACAACTACCTCCTATCCCCAACCCCTGGTCCTGACACCCTGGCAGCCACCCATGTTCCCCATTTCATAATTTTCTCATTTCAAGAATGGTTTATAAATGGAATCATTCAGTATGTGACCTTTGGGGACTAGTTTCTTTTACTCAGAAGAATTCTCTGGAGATTCAGCCAAATTGTTCCATGTATCATCCCTTTTTATTGCTGAGTAGGATTACATGGTACGTATGTGTCACCATTTATTTAACCATTCACCTTTGAGGTGCATCTGGGATGTTTCCAGTTTGGGCTGATTACCAGTGAAGCTGCTATGAACATTCCTGTTCAGGTTTTTGTTTGAACTTAAGGTGTAATAACCCCAGGATTAATTCATGTGCTTATTTGCCACCTGTATACCTTTGGTGTAATGTTTCTTCATGCCCTTTGCCTATTTTCTAATTGGATTGTTTGGCTTTTTGCAGGTAAGTTTTAATAGTTATTTACATATTTTAGATAGATACTAGTTTTTGGTCAGATACGGAGTATGCCAATATTTTCTGGCAGTATGTAGCTTATCTTTTCATTTTCTCAACAAAGGTCTTTTACAAAACAAATTAAATTTATCAATCTTTCCTTCTATGTATTGTGCCTTTGGTGTCAAGGCAGAACTGTTTGCCTCGCCATGGATCCTGAAGATCTTATCCTATTGTTTTTTGTTTCTAAAATTTTTATTTTTATTTTTTTAAAGATTTTATTTATTTATTCATGAGACAGACAGACAGACAGAGAGAGAGAGAGAGAGAGAGAGAGAGGCAGAGACACAAGCAGAGGGAGAAGCAGGCTCCATGCAGGGAGCCTGACGTGGGACTCGATCCCAGGACCCCAGGATCATGCCCTGGGCCAAAGGCAGGCACTAAACTGCTGAGCCACCCAGGGATCTCCCTGTTTCTAAAATTTTTAACTTTTATGTTTCACATTTAAGTCAATGATCCATCTTGAGTTCACTTTTCTATAAGGTGTGAAATTTAGGTCAAGGTTCAGGATTTCACCTGTGAATGTCCAATTGCTCCAGCACTATTGGTTAAAATGACTTCCCTTTCTCCATTAAAGTGCTTTCATACCTTTGGGAATATCTCGGCTATTGGGCTATCTGAGCCCAAGTCTATTCTGGGCTCCAATTTGCTGCCATTGATATGCCTATCTCTCCTCGAACACCACATTGCCTTGATTACAGAAGACCTTCATTAAGAGTTTTTACAATATGGATTAGGTCATGTCAACCTTCCACTTAAAAACCTTGCAAAACTTCCCTGCCACACTTAAAATGATACCCTAACTCCTTATTGAGGCTCACAGAGACCTATAAAACCAGATCCCATCCACTTCAGGTCATATCTCATGGTGTTTATGCCCAGGCTACTACCCATCATCAATTTTTGTTCTCTGTGCACATCTTAGAAACTCTTCACTGGAATGCTCTTGCCCCAGATCTTCACATGATTTGTTCTTTGTCATCAGCTCTCAATTTAAATTTCATCTCCCTTAAAAAGCCTTCCTTGACTACACAATTTATCTCATCACTCCTCTTTAATCCTCTATATAGCAGTTAGCACTCATGATATTTGTATCACTTAACTACTTGTGGAATTATCTCTCTGGACTTCCCAAACTAGAATATAAGTTCCATGAGAACAAGGTCCTTAACTGCCTTTTTCATTATGGTATGCCCAGTACTTAAGAGTAGTGTTTGGCATACGCTGGAGCCTAACTAATATTTATTGAAAAAAATGAAAGTATTTATGAAGTCTAGTACGAATAATAGTGATAGCATTAATGGTAACAGCTAACACCTACGTATAGCAACCTTTTAAGATGTCTCTGTACACATATACATGTGCATGCACACACACACATACTCTTAGGCCTATGTGTTCATTGACTCCTAACAATAACCATAAGAGGTGTTATTACTGTCCTCATTTTATAAATGAAGAAACTGAGGCACAGATGGATTAAATACCTAACCAAGGTCATCCATCTTACTAAAGGGCAGAGCAGGAAGGAACTCAGGCCTAGGCTGTTCCTAGGCTAAAACATCACACTAAAAAGGCACTGGAAAAAGAATGCTCTCCTTTTTTCTCTTTGGCTTCTCTGATGGAGATTATGCCAGCTTTCACCCGCTATTAATTAGCATCTCTTATTTGATTACTTCTAGTTCCAGTCCTCTACAAAAATATTGCTATATCAGGAAAGGCTATGACATTGAATAGATTTTAAGGAGAGTTTTCTCAACATGACTCACTTTAGAGATAATTACTAGGGCTACAACTTCCGTAGCTTTCCACTCTACTCCAGCAACTTAAATTCCAAATACAGTATTTACTAAATTTCTTCTCAAACTTAATTATATCTTACTAGTCTTAAAATAGCTTATTATACTGCTTCCTTTGCCCCCCCCCCCATCCTTGAAGCTTTAGGAAGTAAAAGACAGATTTATATAAATATCATGTGGAATTTTGAAATTGCATAAATATCCAAGATACAAACTTTTAAAAATCCAAATGAGTTTTTAAGTATAAAATCTCCACCTTTGATTGCCTTGTTCTGCTCTACTAAGAGTCTTCAAGGTGCTTTTTTTCTCTTTCTAATGTGACTATAGAGACCTAAAAAAAGTAAAACATTAATTATTTACAAATTATTTCACCATTATATTAAGTAGTAAGTATTAGCAACTCCTGAGTATGAATATGTTCTCAGTCCTTCCTTCAAGACAAAAAATCACATAAAAAAATCAAAGTAATGAATCTTGGGCTGAATAAGTGAAAAAGCTCAGCCTCATAAAGATATTTTCTTTTATGACTTACATACACTTGCTGTTTGGAAGCAGCCAATCTTAATTATTTATTTCTGCAATGCTTTTCCTTACCTCTAGAAAGTACATTAAGATTTCAATTCTGTAATCATGACTACGTAAAGTTGGAATATCCTGTATTTTAGTCTGTGAGACTCCCTTCTAATTTTGAGAAGAAATAAGTTAACGTTAATTCTCTTGTTCTTTGGAACTATGCCTGATCCATTCATCAGAAATAATAATAGCATAACAAGGCAATTTTTCAGAACTAGGTAGACAGTTTTCTTTTAATATTAACCTTCCCAAAGATATGGGCTTCTCAAATTTGAGTATTTTTTTAAAAGGAAACACAAAGATCAATCTCAGGGTTCTTCAGGGATTTCATAAATGCTTTTTGTTGTTACCTCATAATTTCCCCCGCAATAAAAGAAAAAGGTGTGATGGAAGGAACAGAGTGTAGGGAACACCTAATAAAACCACTAACCCTCCAAAAGAGCTTTCTCTGAATACTACAAAATACTCTGTTGGATACTACAAGAGTAAGCTGTATAGGAAAAGAAAAAAACATAAAAGTTAATCTCCTACAATTAATGGAAAGTTTATAGCATCAGAAGAAAATGAATTCCCATATACTATTAGCTTCATACACTAAAATGAATTGAAAAACTAATTATTCAAAAAACGAAGAATGGCCTTTGGGAAACTCTGCTGCCTAAAAGGATTTAATGGTCAAAGCTTGTCTGGATTATTATCATGAATTAAACTAATGAGAGGATGAAGATATTGTTAACAGAAGAGAAGCTCTCCTGAAATGCTAACCTTGCCATTTCTGTCACATGATGAGAAATCAATGTCCAAGTAAAATGTGAGCTAAAGCTTTTACAGAAAATAAATGCCATGGTATTTATGGAGATAGCTCTTTCCAAAGCAAAAATATACTAGTGATGGTAGGGTGGAGAAAATGGAGGACAGTAAATATTGCACCCCAAATGGAAATGAAGTTAATACCCTGATAAAGAATTGAGAAGGGTCAAAATGTAATATTCAGCCATTTGTAGAAACATCATGAGCTCAAAAATATATACATTTTTATATATACACACATTTACATATATATGCACACATATCGTTATATATTAAATATTTTTTTCTGAGAAAAAGCCTGGAAACAGGAGATTAAACTATCTGGGCATCATGACGCCTGGGTGGCTCAGCGGTTGAGCATATGCCTTCAGCTCAGGGTGTGATCCCAGAGTCCAGGGATCAGGCTCCCTTTAAAGGAGCCTGCTTATCCCTCTGCTTATGTCTCTGTCTCTCTCTGTGTGTCTCTCATGAATAAATAAATAAAATCTTAAAAAAAAAAAAGAAGGTAAATATGGGGTGCCTGAGTGGCTCAATTGCTTAAGCATCTGCCTTCAGCTCAGGTCATGATCCTGGGGTCCTAGGATGGAGCTTCGCATCCGACTTCCTGCTCAGTGGGTAGTCTGCATCTCTCTCTCTCTCTCTCTCTCTCTCTCTCTCTCTCTCTCCCCCCCCCGCCCCTGCTCATTCTCTCTCTCTCAAATAAATAAAATCTTAAAAAAAAAAGAAAACGTAATTATGATCCTTGCAATTCTCCTTAAAAGATAAAGAATGTGCCAAAAGAGGAGTGATCTAGATGACATCTATAAAAGGAAAGATCCAGAAATAAGAATTTCAAAGTTTGTCTGAGAGAGAGAAGGTCTTCTATTGGAGAAGGTGGCTCCAGATTTCAGATTTTTCCTTTACTCTGTATTTTCAAACTACCATGAATGATAAAGCTTTTTTTGTGCCTCTCAGTCCAAACTAGTGATTGCTATTCATTCCATGAAATACACTTCAATTTAATGCCTCCATATCACCTTCTCAGCCTAAGACCTGTTTCTGAAATATAGGTGTACTTTCAGTGTTATAAAAATCTAAATACAGGAAATCAAATTTGGGCCTTCCTTAACAAATTCACATCTTCTTCTGATAAAGAATAGGATTAGTCTCAAATTTTATATAATTTACCTCAATGGAGTTAATTCTCCAAAAAAATCTCAAATTTTATATAATTTATAAATTTATATAATTTACCTCAATGGAGTTAATTCTCCAAAAAAAAAAAAAAAAAAAAAGAAAGAAAAGCAATGCATGAGAGAAAGAAATTCACAAAATCAAAAAGTTAATCACCTTGAATTTTCCCACAGCACTTCTAACATTATTATAGCACTCAGCACTTTGAATTGTAGTTTATTTTATATTATCTATATCCGCCAATTTAATAGTGAGTTGGGAAAGGCCAGAAATGCACCTCATTATCTTTGCACCATACCAGCACAGGGACTAGAACACAGTTATGACAATTTATCTAGAATTTTCAGAGGCAATTTCAGTTTCAAGTATCTGACTCCATCTTTACAGATTATGTCAATTCACAGATTGGTATTCCTCTTCTACTTAATATTTTAAATGCTTCTTCCCACTGTTCATACGATGGCATATAGGCCCCTTTCCTTCTCTTTAAACAGAACTCCTAACATAACCTTCAAAACCCTGGGCTGTACTCTGTTCACAGTACTTGTGTGCAACTGTGTGTGTGTGTTTGTGTGTTTGTGTCTTCCCCACTATTTACTTCTTGAGGGCAACATCCAAGGGTTATTCATCTTTGTATTGCTACCAGAATATCTAGTACATGATAGCTACCAACACTTGTTTATTGAATGAAATGACAGCTGAAATCTAGCAATTCTGCTTTTGGTTGAGCTTGATGAATATAGAGCCAATTATTCTCAGTTTTATAGAGGGATTTTGATGTGAACTTTCAGGAACTGGACTAAGCACAATCAACTGCCAAACTTTATTACTAGTTTCAAAGTGGCTCAGTAAGATCAGGATCTATAACCTCATGACAGCATCTAGAAAGAAAAAGCCAAATCAGATATAGCCTGTCACTGTTTCTATGTGTCTTTAACCATTAAATGGAATCTAAAAATGCTGGCTATTTCTATGAACTATGTTCTAAACAAGAAACACATGTGGATTAAGTGCTACCAGTTTTTTTTTTTTATTTCAGAGTGCAGTTATAAAGCTCTTGACCAAACTATTCTATCAGGTGATGTCTCCTAACTTTTATCCCTTGGGGCGAATCAGGGAAAATGAATAAGTTAATACGATTAAGAGTCAGCTACCCTCAGCAAAATGAAGGAGAATACTATAGTAAATATCAATATATATTAGCATTACAGTTTTAAAATTTATGCTTATAGAATTGATCACTCATTATTTAAAAAGACTTTCTGATGTTTAAAAAAATGATTAATTTTTAGAAGCATTTTTAAAGTAATTTTTATTCAGTTCTTAGTTTATAATTTCAGTCCATTTTTCACATAGGAATAAAATGGAAAACTCAAAGACAAAACCAAAAAAGTCAAAAGAAAAAGTGTATACCCAAGATCTTCAATTATGCTATAAAACTTTAATACCTCATTATAATTATTTAACCCTAAAAAGTTTTTTTTGATGTATGTCACAATGGAAAGATTTTAATTTATTTAAATATTTGCTTATTTGGCTGAGAACTGTACCACAAACATCACAATTTGTTTTTTTTTTTAATATTTTACTTATTTATTCATGAAAGACAGAGAGATACAGGCAGAGGGAGAGCAGGCTCCCCTCAGGAAGCCTGATACAGCACCCTGGGATCACGTCCTGAGCCAAGGCAGACGCTCAACTGCTGAGCCACACTGAGCAATAAGGCATCCTTATTGCTATTTTTATTTTAATAGGCTCTAACATTACTTTTAAGTCACTGAGTTTTGATTTTTGGTTCCATTCTTTCAAATTTCGCTCAAGAATGCTAGTTGTGTACTTTGTGCAAAACATGTTCATATGTGCTCTCTTCTATTATAAAATTCAACTAGGAAAAGCTATGATTATCTACCTCACAGCAGGTCAAAATATAAAAGGCCCCAGAGTAATACTTCCCAAAGTTATACATCTATATTTAATATATAAACTTTGCTTGAAAACTTAATGTACTACAATAAGTTATACATACAATATTTTTAATTCAACAAAATAAGTTTCAAGTCCTACATTTCCCTTAAGTTTTAACCATATTCATAATTTACACAGTTTATCTTTATTCTTTGACAGGCTGTTTTTCCCTTACTTACAACTGTTTCCTACATGTCCTCATTCCATTTCTAATTTCCTTAGAAGATCCATAGCAGTACAACGTTCATTGCTGTAACAATTCCTGGGACAGTACTTCTAGCTGTTAGATTTAAGTCTAGTATTAAGGCAACAATATAACTGTTCTACCTAATAAAAAATGATCAACTAAAATCAGGCCTGAGGGCATCTGGGTGGCTAAAATAGTTAAGCATCTGCCTTCAGCTCAGGTCATGATCTCAGGGTCCTGGGATCAAGCCCTGTCTCAGGCTCCCTGCTCAGCAGGGAGTCTGCTTCTTCCTCTCTCTCTACCCCTCCACCTCCCTTCACCTCTGCTTGTGCTTGCTCTCACTCTCTCAAATGAACAAATAAAATTTAAGAATAAAATAAAATAAAATAATAAAATCAGGGTCCCCTAGGTGGCTCAGTTAGTTAAGTATCCATCCAACTCTTGATTTCGGCTCAGGTCATGATCTCAGGGTCATGGGATGGAGCTCTGTGTCAGGCTCCTCACTCAGCATGGAGTCTGCTTGTCCCTCTCTCTCTGCTCCTTCCCTTGCTCTCTCTCTTCTTCTCTCAAATAAACAAATAAATAAATAAAATCTTTTTAAAAATAAAATAAAATCAGGCCTGATATTCATGATATTCAGAACCCCATAATAAATATATAAAATATAACTGAACATTTTAAGTGATACTCTACATTTAAGGAAATAGAGATGCAGACTGAACTGTTTTACAAAGTAGAACAATTACACTGGTGCAGTTTCCACTCAATCTTTACAGTAACAACTGTGTTCCTACAACTCTATTCCTTATCTTTCCCATCTCAATTGTGTCCATTTTCTAGCAGATCATATGTTTAGGTCAGCAAATATAAGGGAAAGAGTTCCACATGTAAAGCAGATGTAAGATCCAGACATAGCACAGTGTCCCACTTCACAGAGGTACTGTGACAAAATGATCCTCTCTGAAAATATTACGGTACATTTCATGAAAATGTGGAAGTTAAATAAGTGTATAAGGCAAATAAGACAATGGGATCTTCAGAGAAAGTTTGTTTTTGGTACATTAGGCACAAATGCAAAGGAAAGGAAACTGCCTCTTATTTAGTGGTGTAGGAGTCGGGGGTCAAGGAGACAGGCAGTGAGGAGGATGAGTCAGGAATGGAAAAAAATAGTTATGGAAAATTATTAAACTTTCCATCTCCATGATCATCACTTACATCCGTATATAAAGAGCCAACCTTTTTCTAGGAAGAAAACTATTATGAAATTGATAACACAAACTGTCAGCTACTACAATTTCAAATGATCTGATTTTTTGGGGCCAATTTGACTTCAATGGTATCTTCAGACAAAAGAACGAAATTTACAAGGAATAAATGAAAAAAGGTACCACTGTCATAAACTTTGAAATATAGCATTATCATGAAAAAAAAAATCCTAAAAAAAAAAATTGGGGGAGAAAAAGATACAATTTTCAATAATAATTTAACTTGGCCTGAATTCATAAGAATATCCTTTAGTTTTGCAAATTGCCTCCAATTTGCTGAGAGCCATTCTTTTATGCCAGCTTAAAATAAGCAAAGATTACACAAGTACCATGTGCCATCCTAAATAAGGAAAGAGGAAAAAAAACAAGTACAATATGGTATTTAAACAGCTGTGTGAAGATACTGGTTAAAGCAAGTATCATTTTTTCAGCTGAGCTTGTTATGCTTCATTTTGCTAAATATAAACTAGTGCATCATTAAATTAACCACTGATTTGTAGACTAAAGCACAGAGCCCCACCTGCAAATAATCCAATAAACATAATAATTTTTCAAAATGCTGGTGAAATTGTCATAATTCAGGGTTGACATTGTAGAGAAGGAAGAAAATAATGCAGAAATTATTTTGTAGCTATAATGGGTGAAATGCAATTGTTTTCATTATTTGCAGTTTTATTTGAGTGAACTGACAGATACACAACAAATAATACATTTGTAAATACTCTAGTAAGAATATTACACCAGGAAATTAGTGAAGATTATTGCAGAAACTCAATCATTTGGAAATAAAAAATTTAAATGTTATGTAGCCAGTCTACTTGAGCATTACAAGTAAATGAGCTTGAACCAGTTGACAAAATGGAAAACAACAATGTATCTTCAGATTTTTACCACAATAGGTCCATGAGCATTTAGTATGCTAGAGGAGTTACTTTACTATGTGGTATCTCAGTGACCAAAGAATTAATACTTATTCACATAGATTTACTTAGTCTCCTCTTTCCATTATGTTAGAGGATTTTGTTTCCCCATAAAGTAATACAGTATTAATGGTAGAAAATATGATTAAGCAGATATGTTCAAAAGACAGTAAATACTCTGGGCCATTTTGTTATACAAATCTATTTACAGCAGAATTCCCTAAATAAGACTCACGTATCCCCCATATGCAGTAAAGTGAACATAACCCCAATCAAAAAGTTCAACTGAGAGAATTCAGGGGAAAGAGGGAACGGTTCCCGTATAGGGATAAAAAAAAAAAAAAAAAAAGATTTTTATTTTCTCTAATATCTAAGTAAATACTTAAATTTCCCTCCTTGAAGAACACAGACAATAAATGACAATAGTATTTAGCAGTACCTGTGGCCTACAGAAATCACAAGTATTTAAAAGTATTGTTAGACTTATTGCTAACTCTAACTCTACAGTCCTTACAAGAAATAATGCTGATTTTTATTTATTATTACTATACATATGTAACAAATTGGAAATTTCCCAATCTTTCACCATTGCCTTCTTTCCGCTGACCATTAGAGAAAACTTACAAGCAATGGCATCAGGATGACAGTTCTCAGGTGTTTTATGACCACCACAGAGTATAAATGGGCAGCTATGGAGCTGAGAGATGATAGCACTAACCAGCACAAAACTAACTACTACTGGTAAAGTGAACTATGAGCATTTTTATCCTTTCTTAGCCATTTATAAAGTAACTTCAGTGGCATAATGGTAACTGTAGAGAAAACGGAATATCACAAGCACTCAAAATGCCACTTTCAATCTAATCTAAGCATTCTTAACATTCAACAAGGATTTCCTGTATCTATTGTACCTGATATGTTTCAAATGCTGGGGAGACATATACAAAATCAACTACAGGAGTTTCTACTCTAGTTGGAAAACAGATTCAGAGGAAAAAACCAAAATACAATATAGTAGTTAAGACCAGACTATGTGTAGCAGTTATAGAGGAGAGAGAACCATGGCTGGCAGTAAGAATCCTGATGGGTGCAGCAAAGAAGTGACTCTTGGAAGAAAATCAGAGCGTGGCCAGAATACAGAAAGAAAAGGGTATTCAGGTCATAATGCAACCTGTGCAGCAGCATACAGCCATGACAAAGCATGGGCTGTCCTGGAAAGTGTCAGAGTTGTATATGGTTGGAATGGCAAGTGAGGTGATCACCCAAGACTGGACAAGTTAAAATGAGGAAAGTATGACTCTCTCTCTCTCTCTCTCTCTTTCTCTCTCTCTCTCTCTCTGTCTCTCTGTCTCTCTGTCTCTCTCTCTCTCGCTCTCTCTCTCTCTCTCCTGCAACTGATCAGATGGTGTTTCAGGGCTTGATATAGTAGCATGGTAAGAGTAGATTTGCATTCTACAATGGTGACTGCCAGAGGAGTAGAGTATTGATTAGAGTGGTTATAAGACTGGGGGAATGGTAGATCAGTAAGAAAACTATTCAAAGGTGAAAAAACGGAATCAAAGGTTCAGTAAAGTGAACATAACCCCATGCATCCTCTATCTATACTCTAAGACAAGGCAGGCTCTCATCCTCTTTCCATAGGTAAGTCCCCTAGCTTCTGATCAATCTCTTAGGCCTAGTTTGAAAACAATTAATTAATAAAAATATTAATATAAATGTTAAGGTATATTAATATATTAATTTTCAATGTCCATTTTAATAACATATATTTCTTTACTGAGATTAAATAAATAAAATTATCCCACAGATTTTCCTAAAAAACAAAAAAGATGGAGACTTACGGACTCTAACTAAAAAAAGTAGCTAGTAAAAAGTAATGTAAATTAAGCTGTGGAATATATTCCATTTTTTATTTGCCTATTTCGTTATGATTGTTTTACAGTAAATCTACCTCTTAATAATATTCTGTTTGGGTTATCATTTAAATTCTGTCAGATTTCCTCATACATATTAACTAGAAGAACTAAAGTTGCCCAAAGGAAACCAAAAGGATATAGTATTTTTAAAGCACAGTGAAAAATACCACCCACTAAAAACTTAAGAATCGATTCCTACTGCTTTTAAAGTCACCCTCCCCCAGAATAGCATGGACTTCTTTTATTTCATAAAAAAGGCAAATCATTTGTGACTCTATCACAGTCCATTTTATATAGCTGGTCAGGAAAGAGATGGCCCTATTCAATTACAATCAATAGTTTCACACAAAATGTATTTTATTAGATTCCTGCTATGGAAAATTTGGGCATTTGAGCAGAGTAAGATCCAAAGAGGGCAAAAAATAAGGAACTAGCCTTGACAGGTGAGAGGACAAAAGGGCACACTGGTGTTTCCTCAGCATCTTACTTATACTTATATTACCGTACTTACAACACTTTGCTAAAAATTTATGACTCCTCCAGTAGCATAAGAGACCCTTGACAGCAGGATCAATTATTATTCACTTCTGTGTTCTTTGTACATAGCACAGAATGGGCACACAATAAACACAGAATAAATGCTTAATGAAAAGGAACAGAAATAGATGGTGAACAGAAGGGACAGATACTGAAAGATGAAGTAGGAAAAAGTTCAAAGACAAAATATGATCCTCAAGAAAAAAAAAATATATATATATATAATCCTCCACTTAACCCAGGGAATCTAATCTCTAACAATTCCCTTTCCTTAATAAACTAACCCTTTAACAGTTATCATCACTCATAAATATCGTTTTTCATTTAAAATATCAAAAATTAATTTTGAAAATTTTTCAGTGGGATTCTGGAAATATTGCCTTTCTTTTAAAAAAGACTTACATGTTTATAACTATTTCTAAGGCTTTGGGATTTCTTAAACATTTGCATAGCTATTTTGGGGATGGGGTAATAAATAGATGAAGATGTTATCATAGGATCTCTCTATACAATGCAATTTTTTTTTTTTTTTACAATGCACTTTAATCCCCCAAATTTCATTCCATCCCAGCTTCAGAGTTAAACACTGTTCCATCTAAAGCAACATCAGGGCAATATCTTCCTTCACCACCTACTAGAACTTCAATAGTGAAACACCTAGGTCAATTTAGGCAATTGACACACCAGAAAAGAATCTTTAAGGAAAAAAAAAGTCTTCCTCAGTAGTCAACTAATAAAAAGATGAATGTTAGAGTTCACCATTACATAGGAAAGTAAGAAAAAGAATAATTACACTGGCTACAGTGGTCTGGATAGACTTCATGGGGGAGATAAGACATCATGCCTATAAGCAAAGAAAGAATCGCAAGAGTGGAAAGGAACTGCAAAGAGGTAGATGGCATAAACAGAGGCAATAAAAACAAAGAGCAGATGATAGCAGATATATTCAAAGCACACGCTAGCAAAGCTACGTGAAAGATTGATAGACAAAGAGAATATACGGAAAAAAAAAAAAAGTAGGAGTAAGGGTTTGAGAACCAGTATATATCTCATCGTGTTAAGAACCAAGAGAGTAAAATTCTTTGATGTGATTTAAATGTATCACTTAATCATTTAAGGGATGAACACATAGAGGAAAAAAGAAAGTCTTTTTGAACTTTTTAGCAGGACATAAAATTATAACACTACAGTAGTTCTTATAATTCTTTAGCACTCCATTCTAAAGGGCTACTGCTTAGAAGACTCAGGCTACCAGGGACTTCAATTTCACACATAAATTCTTTTATAAAGGAATAAAGAGAATAAGTACATTTTTAATAAGTAGAAAAGGGGAAAAATTAAAAAATGAATGAATGTATCTGATAGTCAATATGTATTGTCTCACATATTTATATGTCCAAGCAAGAAAAATTATATTCTCATATTTATAAACACTTATAAAGGAGCATTTTTAAAGGACCTCACATATATTAGCTCTTCTGATTCTCACAAAACCTTTGTGATAGAGGTTTTGCTAACTCTTTTAAACAGGCATGAAAATGAAATCATAGAAGTTAAGTGGACATGGAAGAGCCAGATTCTCATCCAGACCTCTGGCCCTATACCTTGTTCCCCCAGCAGCCTACCTCATTTCATCTAAGTGATACCTATAATACAAAGTTCAACAACTTCTATAGCCATTCTGATGTACAGATATATGAAGACTTTAATTGTTAACACATCATTACTGAGACATAAAGCAGAAATGAAAATTTAGTCAAGCTGAACATGATTTGGCCAAAAGCAAGATTTATATGTTAACAAAAGCAAAGAAATATTACATGACTACCTAGAAATTGAGATTTATCATTCCAAGAGCACCTATATGGTCAATATTTTGAACACATAATAGTAATAAATCACAAATAGGAACAAAATATTAGTAACAAAATATTTAAAGTTCTAAAAGGTAAAGGCAGTGCTTCTCAGCAAAGGTAATATGTGATTTTAAAAAACACAAAAATAAACAATTCATCTTCATTCTCTTAAGGCTAATTATCATGGCCCAAAAGAGACCATTATAAGGCTGTTGGGAACAGCCTGTCAGTCACTGATTTCATTAGGTCAGGAAAGGATGTTTATTTTGTTGTTGAATTACTTAAGGGAAATATAAGACTCTTAAAGCAGGTTAACAGGTTTTTTTTTTAAGTTTGTGACTTTAATATTTCATTACTTCCTTAAACCTGTCAGAGTTAAATCAAACTTTCAAAATGTCAAGAAAGGTTGAAAAAAAATCATTAGAGGTTCTATGTGTTCTCATTTTTCTCTTACTTATCCACAAATTTATGGTCAATTAATATTCGACAAAGGAGGAAAGACTATCCACTGGAAAAAAGACAGTCTCTTCAATAAATGGTGCTGGGAAAATTGGACATTCACATGAAGAAGAATGAAACTGGACCATTCTCTTACACCATACACAAAGATAAACTCAAAATGGATGAAAGATCTAAATGTGAGACAAGATTCCATCAAAATCCTAGAGGAGAACACAGGCAACACCCTTTTTGAACTTGGCCACAGTAACTTCTTGCAAGATACATCCATGAAGGCAAGAGAAACAAAAGCAAAAACGAACTATTGGGACTTCATCAAGATAAGAAGCTTTTGCACAGCAAAGGATACAGTCAACAAAACTCAAAGACAACCTACATAATGGGAGAAGATATTTGCAATTGACATGTCAGATAAAGGGCTAGTTTCCAAGATCTATAAAGAACTTATTAAACTCAACACCAAAGAAACAAACAATCCAATCATGAAATGGGCAAAAGACATGAAGAGAAATCTCACAGAGGAAGACATAGACATGGCCAACATGCACATGAGAAAATGCTCTGCATCACTTGCCATCAGGGAAATACAAATCAAAACCACAATGAGATACCACCTCACACCAGTGAGAATGGGGAAAATTAACAAGGCAGGCAACCACAAATGTTGGAGAGGATGCGGAGAAAAGGGAACCCTCTTACACTGTTGGTGGGAATGTGAACTGGTGCAGCCACTCTGGAAAACTGTGTGGAGGTTCCTCAAAGAGTTAAAAATAGACCTGCCCTACGACCCAGCAGTTGCACTGCTGGGGATTTACCCCAAAGATGCAGATGCAATGAAACGTAGGGACACCTGCACCCCAGTGTTTATAGCAGCAATGGCCACAATAGCCAAGCTGTGGAAGGAGCCTCGGTGTCCATCGAAAGATGAATGGATAAAGAAGATGTGGTTTATGTAAACAATGGAATATTACTCAGCTATTAGAAATGACAAATACCCACCATTTGCTTCAACGTGGATGGAACTGGAGGGTATTATGCTGAGTGAAGTAAGTCAATCGGAGAAGGACAAACATTATGTGTTCTCATTCATTTGGGGAATATAAATAATAGTGAAAGGGAATATAAGGGAAGGGAGAAGAAATGTGTGGGAAATATCAGAAAGGGAGACAGAATGTAAAGACTGCTAACTCTGGGAAACGAACTAGGGGTGATGGAACGGGAGGAGGGCGGGGGGTTGGAGTGAATGGGTGACGGGCACTGGGGGTTATTCTGTATGTTAGTAAATTGAACACCAATAAAAAATAAATTTAAAAAAATTTAAAAAAAGAACTTATGAAACTCAACAGCAAAGAAACAAACAATCCAATCATGAAATGGGCAAAAGACATGAACAGAAATCTCACAGAGGAAGACATACACATGGCCAACACGCACATGAGAAAATGCTCTGCATCACTTGCCATTAGGGAAATACAAATCAAAACCACAATGAGATACCACCTCACACCAGTGAGAATGGGGAAAATTAACAAGGCAGGAAACAGCAAATGTTGGAGAGGATGTGGAGAAAGGGAGCCCTCTTACACTGTTGGTGGGAATGTGAATTGGTGTAGCCACTCTGGAAAACTGTGTGGAGGTTCCTCAAAGAGCTAAAAATAGATCTGTCCTACGACCCAGCAATTGCACTGCTGGGGATTTACCCCAAAGATACAGATGCGGTGAAACACCAGAACACCTGCACCCCGATGTTTCTAGCAGCAATGTCCACAATAGCCAAACTGTAGAAGAAGCCTCGGTGTCCATCGACAGATGAATGGATAAAGAAGATGTGGTATATGTACACAATGGAATGTTCCTCAGCCATTAGAAATGACTAATACCCACCATGTGGTTCGACGTGGATGGAACTGAAAAACTGAGTGGGAAATATCAGAAAGGGAGACAGAACATGAGAGACTCCAAACTCTGGGAAACGAACAAGGGGTGGTAGAAAGGGTGGTGGGTGGGGGGTGGGGGTGACTGGGTGACGGGCACTGAGGGGGGCACTTGATGGGATGAGCACTGGGTGTTATGCTATATGTTGGCAAACTGAACTCCAATAAAAAATAAATTTAAAAAAAAAACAGCTACAGGAGACTTAGATTAAATCATATGTATTTCCTAATAATTATTTCTTGTCTAAATAAAAAGCTCTTAGTTTGCCAAAAAAAAAAAAAAAAGAAAAAGAAAAAGAAAAATGTTAAATAGGGAGCTATGTTTTTTAAACCTACATTTTTCCAATCTGCCCTTTGATGAGCCCCAAGTATGTTAAATATTTATCAACAGAATATAAAGATTTATTTATGATGTAATCACCTGGTGCTATACTTACCCAAGCTATGGAGGATTAGAGAAGTGAAGAGTATGTTGGCTTACAATTTTACAGTTATGTTTTCCAATAAGATCAAAATATAAAAAGTCTAAGTGTAAAGGAGTGCCACAGGTGCCAGGCGAGGGCCTTTAAGAGGCCCTAACATCAATATAATTAAAAGGCAGATAGATTCTGTCCACTAAGCAGATGGCAGCCTTTCCTTAAGATGCCATTAGTACAGACATGAAAGCTTACAGGGTACTAGCAGGGGTGGTAAAAAAAAAACACCATGTACCAAACATGTCTGAAGAAACAAGGAAATGGGAACTCTGGAAACTCACTCTCCGTGAAAAGATTTTACCACAGAAGTGATCACAATCATTTATAAGCCTCAGATCAGATGCAGCCCACAGCAGGCCTCAACACAACTCAATGTGGACCTTAAAGACAAAACCTCACCATGCCACTTCAAGACTAAATAACTAACCAACCATAACATAATTAAGAAAGATTGCCCTTATTTAATAGATTCTTTTAAAAATATTTTAGTTACTAAATTAGGAGCCTTGAATAGCTGGTGTTATTTACATTTCAACTATGGAAATAACAGTTCTTTCAAACCAATTAATGAGCAAATATATTGTCTCTTCTTCACAAGGTTCAGTGTTAGCCAGACTTCACTGAATAACTCTTAGATTAGCATGCTAATTAGTCAGGGGCCAGCCATGCATATGAACTCTATCTTTGTTAACATTACCTCAAATTTTGTCCACACACCGTAATAACAAAAGGAAGAAAATATCCCTCTCATACCATCACAGTAATCAGAAAATCACCATGTGGCTTAATGTAGGACTACTTTAGACTTTGATAGTCTGACTAGAAGCTACCAACTATATCTGTGGGAGGGCAAGCCTGAGGGCATGCTTACACTTACAGGATGTTGTGAGGAATCATTTGTAATCATGTCACACTCCAAAAGTGCTGAGAGCATCCTTTTTTCACCCCACAGCATCCAGAGAACTATTCAGCAGTATCAAGTCATAACCCTGTTGTGTTGTTTCATGGTCCTTGCAATCACTAAAAACCATTTCTGCACAGGAAGTGGAAGATTCTCCTACACTAATATGCTACATACTATATACATATTATAGACTTCTTCAATATCTTCCAAATGTGATACAATATTATTTGTAGAACAGTAAGAGATTCACAATATAGCATATCAAAGTAGGACTCATTTTGCCTGATGAGGTTGTAGGACTGGATTAGGATAGGAGGCAGAGGAAGCTGACTCCAAAGAGAATGTTATCAGCGAACTAACAAAATTCTCGTAATATATCAATTTTAAACATTTGATTTTTCCAAAGGCCAGCCCTTAAGAACAATTCCATAATCTGTTTCAATAGGGAAGAATACGTTCTATAGGGACAGGTAATATTTTAGCAAAGAGATAGGTTTTAAATTATCAACATTGTAACTGAAACTAAGTTTCCTGAAATGTTAAAATAGTTATTATATAAAAGGAAGCAAACAGATTACAGGAAGGCAAGAACATTGGTTTAAATATACCTTCAGGGCAGACTTCAAGGCAAACCAAGGTCTATTAGGGAATAACTAATGGTTAATATTTCAGGTGCAACATTCTGTAAGATGTGGTAACAATGACTTCACATGAAAATTGCTTTCATTTTTCTCTCTTACCTACATTTTTAACTTTAGTACTGTTAACTGGAATCTTTTCCTCCCTTCTTGGCTAGTTATTACTGTATCCGAGGCATAATGGCCTCTTTGAAAAAATACCCTCATCACCATATCATCCCCCATCTTGAAGGGAAGACATCTAAGAAAGGACAAATCATTCATCCCCATCTTTAAGTCATGTGAGGTTTCAACCACACCAGCAGATCACACCTGGATACTGCATATCACTGGAAAATGGAGAACACTGGGCCAGAATGTCATTCCAGGACAGAAGCTAATTCTATGGTTTACATCTGAAAAAGACCAGAGCCCCAAACCGCATTCCCATGTTGCTCCATTCACTTATTCAACGGCATGACTACCCACCCACCTTCTTACCCAGATCAAAAACTTGAGAGTCATGCCTGCCTCTTCCTTTTTATCCCACAATCAGTCCAAATTCTTGTTAGCTCATGAATCTATCTATTCACTTCTCCCCAGCTAAATGCCTTGGCATTCATTAAGGCTGCCTGCCTTTCTTTTTCTATCTCTTTCTCTTCTTTCTTATCTTCAGTCTTTGGTTCTTCAGGTCGTATTTCTGACGGCGTGGTTCGGACATGCAGCCGCAGGGAATTCCGTCCGTCCTTCATTCCAATTGCCTGTGCTGCGTTTTTTTTCTGTTTCTTTGTTTCGGCTTTTCGGTTCTTTGCTTTCTTTCTGTCTTTCTGTGTTTTGTCTTGTCTTTCGTTTCTTTCTTTCTTTTTTTCTTTTCTTTTCTTTTCTTTTCTTTTCTTTTCTTTTCTTTTCTTTTCTTTTCTTTTCTTTTCTTTCTTAAGAGCTGGTGGAGAGGGTCAGACAGAGAGGGAGATAGAGAATCTTAAAAGCAGGCTCTACGCCCAGCACAGAACCCAATGTGGGGCTCAATCTCACAACCCTGAGATCATGACCAAAGTTGAAATCAAGAGTCCAACGTCTAACCAACTGAGCCAGCCAGGCACCCTGCTGAAGCATTTCTAATCCAGGTTATTTAACCAAATTTCCTAACTGGGTATCTGCCTCTGATTCTATGACCCACAAAATCATGCTCCAAAACACAGCCAGAGTAATCTTCCTAAACCTTTATGTGGTTCCCCACTGCCCTCAGGTCAAGTTCTAACTTCATAACATAACTTAAAAGACTCTTTATAATTGAATTCTGTTTACTTCTTAAGCTGGATCTCTTACCAGTTCACACTCAACAGTGCCAAAGTATTAGGAGTAATTCAATTGGCCATACTCTTTTTCCACCAAGTTCCAAAACTTCTCATTCATCAGAGTGTAGTTTACTTGTAATCCTCCAGAAAACATTCTTAGAACTTTCCTGTTTGGCCAGGTGATCCATTCATGAGCTCCCAAACTACCCTGTGCTTATAGTTACCATACTATATTGTCCTGTTTACTTTTTTTCTCTCCCTCCCTCCACCCCTGACTATAATATCCTTAAAAAGTAGAAGCAACCTGATTCAAATTCATATCATGGTGCCTAGCACAGTATTTGAAACATGTGAAACTCTCAATAAATATTTGCTGAATAAAATACATAAATAGATGTGGAGATGAGATGATAAGCAAATTTGTGTTTCCTTTAGGAAAAAAATGCCTACCAAAATACATACAAACTATGCTAGGCTACTCTCCAGGTCTGCCAAGTAAAAAACCTAACTAAATAAAGAAATAATAACAACTAAGAGTTTCTCAGAAATTCTAGGACACTCCTAGTGAATCCAGGAAAGTTTACTGATCAAGAAGTTATAGATTCATGCTGACCTTTAGATCCAACTTGCCCAACTGTCTCCCCACCATAACAAATAAGCACCTGTCCATACTGTAAATTTAAGTCAACACTCAATTGGTTCAGTGTCAGCAGATTAGAACTTCTATTGAAAGAAAAGGATTTTAATCAAAATCCTGCTTCCTTACATGATTTAATCATTGCACACTGATTAAATAAATGACAGTAATTATAAAGAATGTTTCCATCCATTCTGAGTGCTCCTTAGAAGCTCACAACTGCTCACAACTCTGATTTGAGATAACATATGTAATGTCCTAAATTAAACGCAAATATTCTCAACTGGGGAAAAACTGCAGATATCTTTTTTTTCCCCTAAATTATTTATCTTTAAGGTTGAGGTATTCAGGTGTTAGCGATGCATCCTGGGAGTGATAAGAAGTTCTTTTAAAAATCTGCAAATGAAAATTGTAGTCCTGAATCTAAAGTCTGGAATTATGCTTCAAATGTCTAAATTCAAAAGTCCTTGGATATAAACACTTGAATGTGACTTCAATTTAACCATCCTCTTTATAGACTCACTCTTCCAAGTCCAAGAATGAGGGAAACAATATGAACAGCAGGTTATTTAATTTAAAAGTCTAGTATACAGTGATTACTATAGAAAATTTCAGCATGCCTTTTCAAAGCTTCTATAAAAATTTTAAGACTACTTTCATCTTTGCCTTGGTTACTAAGTAACTTACCTTAAAATACCTTTGAGTTAAAATGATATAAATCCTTAAGCCTAAAATGCCTTATGTTAAAATCCAATGCATTTTAAAACCTAAAACATAATAAACAGTATACCTCATTCACAAAACCTACTTTCCTTCATGTTTGAACTTACATGATTTCTGCAAAAGAAAACAATGCCAAGAGATATCCCTGTAGGAATGTAAGATAATGGCTTTCACTTTGTAGTACTGCCTGCATAATTAATCCTAAACACAGACCCTATGACTTTAGGATTTGACATCTACTGAACAATCACTAATAAATAAGAGCTTGTTTCCATAATTTCTTTATACCTGACCCACTGGGGTAGTAGAGAACAGATAATAGATTCCCAATAAACACTTGTTGAAGTCAAAATAACCCCAAAACTGGTTATGTAGAATTTTATTTCACATCATCAAGGTACCCTGAAACTGAAGAAAACACAAGCATAGCTTCAGCATAATACCATTATGGATTATACGGACAGAATCATGTCACTTTCTGCTCCCAATCAGTGAAATACTGAAGTAGAAGGGAGTAACAAAAGACTTTTGGGTTATATAGCCAAATTTGAAGTAAGTGAAAGAAATATCCAGGAGCCAAAGTGAAGAAGGAACTCAAAGTCTGACTGGTAGCAGGAAGTGAATCCAAAAAATGAGAAATACACTTATACTAGTATTAGTATATTAATACCAATGCTATAATAGTATATACAAATACTAAGTAGTGTTCTATTATCACAATGCAATAACAAAAAAAAAAACACCCAACTTATTAACTAATGATGTCAAAGTAAAAAAGAACTTTTCACCTAGAAATTAAAAAGCAAGCTATTGAACAACTAATAAACAACTTATAGTCATGACAAAAGCACTTCTTTAAAGAGAATTCATAGTGTTATTATTTACATAAACATTTTTTAAAAAAAGAAGTGATTTAAGTGTTCACCTCAAAAATCCAGAAAGAGATCAACAAAGTAAACAGAAGCAGAAGGAGGAAATTAATTTTAAAAAAAAAAGCAGAAAAGCAATAGAATAATAGGAGGAAATTAATTTTTTAAAAAGGCAGAAAAGCAATAGAATAATTTAAAAAATCTAATTCTTCAGGCACCCAGGTGGCTCAGTCAGTTAAGTGTCTGCCTTCAGCTCAGGTCATGATCTCGGGGTCCTGGGATGTGGAGCCCCAGTTGGGCTCCCTGCTTGCTCAGCAGGGAGCCTGCTTCCCCCTCTGCCACTCTCCCTCTGCTCATGCCCACTTGCTCTCTCTCTCTCTCTCTCTCTCTCCCAAAGAAATAAAATCTTTTTTTTCAATCTGGTTCTTTTTCTTTTTAATTTTAGTTAACATACAGTGCAATACTGGTTTCTGGAATAGAATTCAATGATTCATTACTTACATACAATAGTAAGTGCTCATCACAGCAAGTGCCCTCTTTGATACCCATCACCCATCTGGCCCATCACCCACACACCTCCCTCCTCCAATCCTCAGTTTGTTCTCTATCATTAAGTCTCTTACAGTTTGTTTCCCTCTTCCTCTTTTCTTTTCCCCCTTCCCATATGTTCATCTGTATCTTTCTTAAATTCCACATTTGAGTGAGATCATATAGTATTTGTATATCTCTGACTGACTTACTTCATTTAGCATAATACTCTCTAGCTCCATCCATGTCATTGCATATGGCAAGATCTCATTTCTGATGTCTGAGTAATATTCCAGTATGTTTGTGTGTGTTTTATTATTATTATTATTATTATTTATTATTATTATTATTATTATTTTAGAGAGAAGGCAGAGGGAGAGAATCTTAAGCAGGCTCCACACCCAGTGTAAGCCTGAGAGGGGGGCTCCATCTCACAACCCTAAGATCATGACCTAAGCTGAAATCAGCTTAACCACCTGAGATACCCAGGTGATCCCCATATCTTCTTCAACCATTCATCAGCCAGTGGACATTTAGGCTCTCCCTAGAGTTTGGCTATTGTTGATAATGCTGCTTTAAACATTGGGGTGCATGTACCCCTTCAAATCTGTATTTTGGTGTCCTTTGGGTAAATACATAGGAGTGCAATTGTTGGGTCATAGGGTAGTTCTATTTTTAACTTTTTGAGGAACCTCCATACTCTTCTCCAGAGTGGCTGCACCAGTTTGCATTCCCACCAATAATGCAAGAGGTTTTCCCTTTTATCACTTCCTCACCAACAGCTATTGTTTCCTGTGTTGTTAATTTTAGCAATTCTGACAGGTGTAAGGTGGTATCTCATTGTGGTTTTGATTTGTATTTTCCTGATGATGAGGGATGTTGAGCATCTTTTCATATGTCTGTTAGCCATCTGGATGTCTTCTTTGGAAAAGTGTCTATTCATGTCTTCTGCCCATTTCTTACCTCGATTATGTGTTTCTTGGGTGTTGAGTTTGGTAAGTTCTTTATAGATTTTGGATACTAACCCTTATCAGATATGTTATTTGCAAATATCTTCTCTCCTTCTGTAGGCTGCCTTTTAGTTTTATTGATTGTTTCCTTCACTGTGTAGAAACTTTTTATCATGATGAAGCCCCAATAGTTCATTTTTGCTTTTGTTTCTCTTATCTCAGGAGACGTATCCAGTAAGTAGCTGCTAAGGCCTGTCTGTGTTCTCCTCTAGGCATCTGATGATTTCCCATCTCACATTTAGGTCTTTTGTCCATTTTGAATTGTAAAAAATCTGATTCTTTTTAACAGACACATGGATCAAAGGAATGGAGAGCCCAGAAATAAACCCATGCATACATGGTTGATTCATTTATGACAAAAGAGGCAAGGATATGCAACAGAGAAAGGATAGTCTAGTCTCTTCAATAAATGGTGCTAGGAAAAATTCTTTTGCCACATGCAAAAGAATAAAACTAAACTACTATCTTACACCATATACAAGAATTAACTCAAAATGAATTTAAGATCTGAATATAAGACCTGAAACCACAAAACTTCCAAAAGAAAAGAGTAAACATCTTGACACTGGTCTTGGCAATGATTTTTTTGACTCCAAAAGAAAAATCAACAAAAGCAAAAATAAACACATGAGACTACATTAAACTAAAAAGTTTCTGCAAAGGAAATCATCAACAAAATGAAAAGGCAAACTACTGAATAGGAGGTATTTGCAAAACATATATCCAATAGGGGTTAAAATTGAAAATATATAAAGAACTAATACACCTCAATAGCAAGTAAACAAATAATCCAATTTAAAAATAGGTATAGGATCAGAATAGACATTTTTCCAAAGAAGATGTATACATAGATGGCCAACAGATACATGAAAAGATGTTCAACACCACTAATCATCAATGAAATGCAAATGAAAACCACAATAAGGTTATCATTTCACACCTGTTAGAACAGCTATTATCAAAGGGACAAGAATTAACAAGTGTTGGCCAAGATGTGGAGAAAGGGAATCCTTGTTTGTAGGCTGTTGGTGGTCCAGCCACGGTGGAAAAGAGTATGGAGATTCCTGAAAAAATTAAAAATAGTATTACCATATGATCCAGCAATTCCACGTCTGGATATTTATTCAAAGAAAATGAAAACACTAATTTGAAAAGATATATGTATCCCCCCGTTCACTGCACCATTATTTATAATAGCTAAGATATGGAAATAACTTAAATGTCGTCTTATAGATGTATGAATAAAGAAGATGTGAATACACACACACACACACACACGAGTACTGTTTAGACATAAAAAAGAAGAAAATCTTGCCTTTTGTGACAAACACTGATGGACTTGAAAGCATTATGCTAAATGAAGCAAGTCACACAGAGAAAGATAAATACCATATGATGTTACATTTATGTTAAATCTAGACAACAAGACAAAGAATCCAAAAAAATAAAATAAATTTAAAAACAAGCTTATAGATATAGAGAACACATTGGTGGTTGTCAGAGGAGGAAAGGGGACACAAAATAGGCAAAGATGGTCAGAAGGGGCAAACTTGCAGCAATAAAATAAGTAAGTCATGGGGATGTAATGTACAGCATGGTTACTATAGTCAACATGCTGCATATTTGAAAGTTGCTCAGAGAGTAATCTTAAGAGCCCTCATCAGAAGAAGAAAAGCATTTCTGTAACTATGTGTAATGACAGATATTGACTAGGCTTATTGTGATGATCATTTCATAATGTTTACAAATGTCAAATCATATGCTGTACACCTGAAGTAATATAATGTCATATGTCAATTGTACTTCAACAAAATAAAATAAAAATTTAAACTAGCTCTTTGAAACACTCAACAAAACAAACTACTAGTCAACCTAATAAAAAGAGGGGTGGGCAGGGTGAGTAGAAAACTCAAAAAAAAAAATGATAAAAAAAAGACAAGGAATAAATAATCATCAAAAGAGATGAAGCAAAAAGAGAAAGGGAGATGAACTGAAGAATAAGATGAAAAGCCTACTTACTGTACATCCAAATTTGAAAACAAGGATGAAATAAAATTTCATTCAGTAAAACTGAACTTAACAGTGAATGCCACTGAGAAAATACATAGAAAAGAGGTAAAGTCAATTCATCATCTACAGATTATAATTTCTAACAGGTTCCTTAAATTAAGTTGAGGGATGTCACCTCAATAGAAAGCCACTGAATGTTTTTAACAGTAGCGGGATTCAAATAACAAAATCAATTTAAAGTCATATATAATTTTTAATTTACATGTAATTTGTTAAATGATAAATTCCAATTCAAAAGAGAAAAAAATAATCTTCTGTAGTTAAAAAGTAAATATTCACTATTAACAAGTGTCTATTTAAGGGCACCAGGGTGGCTCAGTCAGTTAAGTGTCTGCTTTCAGTTCAGGTCATGATCTCTAGGTCCTGGGATGGAGCCATACTACAAGCTTCCTACTCAATAGACAATCACCTTCTCTCTCTCTCCCTCTGTCCCCCCTCCCCACCTCCCCACCCCCCCTTTCCTGCTCGCGCTCTCTCTCTCTCCACTCTCAAATAAATAAATAAATAATAAATATTTTTAAAAGCTAAGTATATGTAATGAAAAAATGTATTTTTACTTTTAAAAAAAAAAGCAATAAAATGGAAACAAACCTGAAGTCAAAGTACCAAACAACTGCACATCAAGGATTGTTTTGGGATACTGTAAATCTACAAGAACAACTGCTCAGCATTTGGTTGCTTCACAATCTGTTTTTTTTTTTTTTTTTCAAATATGGCTGGGAAAAGTCTGTCACATCTAATGTTAAAAACATTAACTGAAATTAATATGCAAATTACGGTACCTGTGTGAGATGGCATTTCATTAATTTCAATTCACTGATATAATTGTGTTCTCTAAATTTATGAGTTTTGCAAAGGCCATCCACAGAGAATACAATATTTAGTGAATATTATTTTACTAGCACAAAATCCAACAATAGTTTAGTCCACAGAAAAGAGGTAATCTGAGATTTTCATCACAAAATAATTTATAAACATCCCTAAAAATGTATATTATTTGAGCTGTTGGTTGACAGTGTTTTGAAACAAGTATTTCTTTACTTTTAAACTAACACTTCTTAATGGTAAAAGTTTGGAATATTAAAAAATACATATAAAGAAACCATTTAAAAATCTGTTATCTTTATAAGTAATAATTGGTATATTTTGTTCCTACATTCTTGTCTAGTGATATATTTTTTAAAAATATGAATGTAACAGTAAACACAGTAAATATAATTTTGTATTCCATTCTTTTTGTTTACTATTAATATTATAGACATTTTATTATATCAGTAAAAAATTCCAAAATGAAATTTTAAATGAGTGAATACATGTTGTGATATCCATATGGGTCTATCAAATTGTTTTTAATCATTCTATTATTTTATAGTTTTTATTGTTGTTGAGGTTTTTTTTTAAGATTTTACTTATTTCTTTACTTGAGAGAGAGAGAGAGAGAGAGAGAGAGAGAGAGCCAGGAGAAAAGGGAAGGCAGAGGGACAAGCAGACTCCATGCTGAGTTCAGAGTCCCAGGCAGGGCTCACAACAGAGCTCGATCCAAGATCATGACCCCAGCTGAAATCAAGAGTTGGTGGCTTAGCAGACTGAGCCCACAGGTGCCCCTATTTTTTCAGTTTAAAAAAAATGTATTAGTTATTAAAATTCTTCATTAATGAATACTTCAGGTATTTATTTCTATAGCTCTTTGATGATTTCTTCAAGAAAAAATTTCCTTGATGTGGAATTACTGAATCAATGGAAATCGTAATATATATATATCATCTAATTACTGTCCAAAAAGATTGAAGAATTTTACATTCCCACCATGAGGATATAACTTCTATTCCCTGGAACCCGTGCCCATATTCTATATTATTGTTTAGCACTGTCTAGGTGCTAGATCTAACTATCTCACCATTCATTCATTTGCATTTCTTTATTAAAGAGGTTGAACCTCTTGTGAAATTTTACTGTAGTAATAATCTGCTGGAATTTTAAATTAAACTGTAATATGGTTTTGCCTATAACTGAATTATGATCAACCGTGCTATTCATAATTTATTGTTGCTTAAAGTCACATACACTAATATATGCTGTGCTTAAGTTATGTACAGTATATTTTTTTAAGTTCTATTTCATAACATCTCCCAAGCCAAACCAGAGTAAACATCTTCTCACCTTACTTCCTATTGCCTTAAGATCTATAAAGATACAAAGGAAATTACAATTAATAGAGTGTTTTATATTTGAGGTATTTTGAAATCATCATTCTTCAATTAAAAGTATCAATTATCCATCCATATGTAAGAATGAGACTGGAAAAAAAATTGAGTTTAGCAAATAGTTGATAAAATTAATGAAAGTATTTTCAATTTTCTTGAAACCACAGAAAAACTTTTTAATAAAGAGAAAAGATTAGAATTAAAATCTCTCTTCATCGTCTTCTCTCTTCATCGTTATAATAATTTCAAAACTGTCAGCATGTAATCTTCTCACAGAAGTACAAGTTTCAAGACAGTTCAATTTTCAGCTGCCTCCTATACAACCTGATTCAGAAATCCTCTTAGCTGTCTTCATTCCACATTAAGAGTCACGAATCTGGAAGAGAAGTCCAAGGGTAAAGTGCAAAAAGGAGGAGAGCAAAAGTGCAAAGGGGAGGAGAGCAAAAGTGAAAAGAGGAGAAAAAGAAAGGAGCTGTACAATATTGTTTCCTCCACTGTTAATCCCACTTGAATCAACAATAGAGGCAAAGAAGGGTTTCAGCACTTTGTGCCACGATGAGTTTGTGTGAAATGCTTCCAATGTATTCTTTTTTTTTTTTTTTTTTTTTCTTAAACAAAGAGAGGCTATTCCCTGGGAAAGACCCACTGTTTTTTATCGTAGTCACAGCTATCAAACAGAAGGCACTGGATTTTATTTAAAAAGATGTATGAGATACAACAATTCTGTGAACTTTAGTTTTAGTACCAGAAAGACACTATATAAAAGATACTTTAGGGATAATTGTGAACCAGATACTAGATGATATTACAAAATTAACTTGAGAAGACATAATCACAGCTCTATAGACTTCTTTCTTGGAAGAATGAACATTCTAAGTATTTGTCTTCAAATGTCTGATTCCAAATTGCTCTCTTGAAAACTGAAATTAGATACAGTAACAACAGACATCTCCTAAACTCAGTCAGAAAACATAACTAATTCAGAAAAGTTTAACTCAAGATACTAATTCTTAAAATTTATATAAGAGAAAATATGATCTCAATAGAATGACTCATTTAACCTGCTTTATCTGAGTTTTCACTCAACTTCTAGTAAATCATGATGTAGCTTACATAAATGTGTCACTGTAAAGAAATAATTTCTATGACTGTGTAAACATGCTCTCCCCTTGCTATACATATAGATCACAACTGTTCTTACGAGGTATAATAATTGTACATTTATCCATATATCTCATTATACCCTCAAAGACTGAACTAAATCTTTCATGGCATGTGGTACAGAATATACAAATATATGAATATATGAACAAACAACAGCTAAATAAAAGTGGGAGAATTTAGCTCACCAATGCATTGATTCTGAACTGAAAAAGTATTTTTAACTATTTTTAGAGGTAAATTAGAAGCTGAGAAGTAATCTTACAATATCTCGATGACTTAAATGTTATCATCAAATCCTCTGGTTTATCCAGGTAAATGCAGAAGTAGAAATAAGAGAGTCACAAATTCCTTAAGGTCAGAAATGGAAACAGAAAAACATGGAGCATATAAAATATGAAATGTTGAACTCTCCAGATATTTACATATGAAAAAGCTCCTAAAATTTCAGCATGGAAATGGAGTTTAAACAACATACATGATCACCTGTCTGGGGAGAGGAGATAAATATATAATACATAGTATTAAGTATGGGAATAGGAGCATTATGAAGCACAAGATCTGCTCATATTTTTCCATCTTATCATTGCTAAGCTGAAGAACATAAAAGCTAACTGCAGTAGCCACTTCATGACCTCTCAGTCATAACAGAACTAATGAAAGTACAATGATCCAATCTTACTCAGAGAACTTGTATGATTTTTAAAAACAGTACCATTGGAACAGCTCTCTCAGAGTACTCTCCTATAAGCTCTTCAAAGTTATTTTAAAAATTGCCAATACAGCAGGAGTTCTTTTCAACTCTGCTGCAGGTTACGAAGAATTATTAAAGAAGCTCCAAGAATTGATATAATTCAGAAAAAATAATTTAAACAATAGGAGTGCAATTATGATGTTACAATGAAATCTATGGCAGCTAGTAATGAATAGGAGCTCAAAGAATGGTAACTAAGAATGCATTTACGGATTACCCAGTTTTCTCCAGTAGGAAAGTTACTATCCCTTCTTGCTCCTTAGTGTTACAAAAAACTATTTCAGGGGCCACAGATTCTAAAAGTATTACAAAGTTTGAAGAATACAAAAAAATCAGTCAAAAGGTAGATTTTACAAGCCCCAAAAGCAAGACTTAGATTTAGTTAAATAAATTAGAGGTGTGTTATATCTTAGAGTGGGTAACAGCTGGATACTATGCAGAATAAATGTTCGTGCCAATGGGTGGGATGTTTGTAATGCTGAAGGGCAAGAGAGAGATGTATAGCTTGGGAAGTGATGTGGATAATTACTTGTCATTAAACAGCAGAGTAATTGCTTCAGCAAATTCCCATGTAACTATTCCACATGAAACTTCAACGTGCCCTTGGACTACTAAACATGCATAGTTGTCTCAAATAATCTTAGCAAAAAGGCAGCAGTCAATGATGTATCACACTGAAAAAGAAGATCATTGTTTTATCATTTAGTCTCACAAAATACATTAGGACCCTAAACATTAATAACAGAAAGACAAAAACGCATTGATTTTTACAGTAGTTAGACCTTGGTAAGACCTCAAAATCCACTTTTTTTTCAAACCTGCTGAACCTACATACCTGATAAAGACTATGATGTATAAATTTAATTAGTTAAAATATCTTCTCATCATTTGCAAAGCTTTTGTATATATTCAAGATTTGAATCTCAAGCAAAACTAAGAAACATGTAAATTGTTACAGGATATTGGGTGATATCAATGGAGAGAGAAGATTCTGGGTAGTCACAGCAATGGCTGTAGTTTAAAATCTCAAAGTCCCAACATATTCTGGGGCAAAAAAAAAACAACTTTTAAAAAGAACAGGAAGAAGAAATAAAACAACACAAACTCATGACTTCAACATAACTAGAAGACAGAAACTTCTCAACTTCAAATTACGCGTAAGTACAAAACTAAACCTTAAATCCCAGCAAGCTCTCAGTGGTGCTCCTGCCACCAAACGTCATGGGGACCAAGAACAGTTTGGGAGAAATTACACTGAAGGTAAGAAGAGGGGAGCTGATGACAGGCCTAAGTCTTAAAACCACTGCTAAAAAGTTGATCTTCTACATGAAAATACTGAAAGGTCAACAGTTAGATAAGAGCACTGACAAGAACAAGGACTTGCAAAGGTATTTGGGGCCATGACAAGGCAACGTAGAAAAGCTTCACGTTGGAGCAAGAAGGGAGTTAAAACAGAAGGAAAGGTTTCCTTGGCAACTTTACATAGAGAGATAAAGAAGCAGTGGGATGTTTAGAATCCCTGAAGACATAAGAAAATTTAAAAATCAAGAGCCATGCTATTCAGTAAAGAAATAGTACTTTGCCTATGTGACAAAAGAGAGTGGCTCTTGAACTAGTAATGTCATAACCATCCCAACCCACTGAAAAGAAGCCAACAAAAAAACTGTCAAAAGAAAATTGAAAGTGAGAACCCAAACAATTTGGCTGATGGAAATTCCACCCCCTCTCCACTAATTGCCAAAACAGATGGAAACTTTAACATAACATTCCCAGCTTAATTAAATACCCACAGATCCAGCTTTAGGTAGATAAAACAGAAATTAAAAACTCGGAAAAAAATGCATGACAAGAATGAAGGAAGAAATAAAACAAGAGTTAACTAAACCCAGAAAAAAAAAAAAAAGAAGAAAAATACAAATCATAGAATTACTATACTTTTAACAGACTGAAATCTAAATGCCACATTTTTCGACCCATCCACAAATGGAAACTAAACTGCAAGATGCTAAAGGGAAAATAGATTTGAATGAAAATACAAAAAAGGTTACTGGAGAAACAACAAAAACAGCCAGGTGAATAAAATGCAATAGAGAATAAAGTAAGCAGGATCAGAGAGAAAGTGACTAAAATGAAAGACAGGCAAAAGAAATCCCAACGTACATGTAAATGGAGTTCCTAAAGAAGATTTTTGTTAAATGGAATAGCATTAATATTTGAAACTCCAATTCAATAAGGTTTTCAAAAATGAAAGACCTGAATCTACACCCTGAATGGGCACCAGGGGGAAAGGACCTGCAATGATCAACTCAGAGATATATCCTAATAAAATTAGCAGATGTTAAAGGAAAAGTTCTCAGGGTCTCCAGGCAAAAATTTCAAATAATGTATGAAAGAAAAAGAATTAGACTGGCAACAGATTTATCAAAAACAAGATACAAAGTAACACACTATTGGAGCTGCATTTTCATAAAACCCCAGGAAACAAATGCAATCTCAGTATTGATATGTAGTAAAGCAGCCTTTGAGTATCAAAGCTACTGAAAAACACTTTTAAACATATAATAGCTCAAAAAATTCTATGTCCATGAGTCCTTGAAGAGTGTACTTAAAGATGAACTTAATCCAACTAAGCAGTGACTGGGAAAATTACGCAAAGAACAAATAGTGTACATTTATATCCTCATTTGTAGAAGTAAGACACAAGGACAATTAAGCATGGGGAAATAATATTATGCTATATGTGATATATTATGATCTGAATGTTCTCATGAAGTATAAATAATGATAAAACAGTGAAATAAGAAATGAGAGGAAAACAACGTAGAAGGCACTTTTTGTACAGGCCATAGTAAGTATACTATTAAACATTACCAAACCAGACATCAAATGAATAAAATTTTAAACTGGGAATAAAGGCATTAACAAAGACACAACTTCAGTGCAGCCACTAAAAACCTTGCTAGAAAATTCAAAAAAAAAAAAAAAAAAAAAACACGTAGAAAAAGACACCCAGCAAATATACCATAACATATATAACAATTATAATATGAAATAACATAATAGAATTAAGGCCAAACACAGCAGTCATTTTAGTAATTCTGAATGCGGGATCCCTGGGTGGCGCAGCGGTTTGGCGCCTGCCTTTGGCCCGGGGCACGATCCTGGAGACCCGGGATCGAATCCCACGTCGGGCTCCCAGTGCATGGAGCCTGCTTCTCCCTCTGCCTGTGTCTCTGCCTCTCTCTCTCTCTCTGTGACTATCATAAATAAATAAATAAAAGTTAAAAAAAAATTAAAAAAAAAAAAAAAAAAAGTAATTCTGAATGCAATTAACCCATTTTAAGGAAAAGACTGTTTAATCTGGCTCATAAAGCAGAACCTAACTACGCACTGTATACAATGTAGATCCTTAAAAGAAAATGAGTCAACAAGCCCAAATATAAAGGGATAAGCAAAAATATCAGGAAAATTGAAATAATAAATGAGCAGGGATAGTAACATGGGTATCAAACAAAATAAAATGGCAAACAAAAACCATTAAATGTAAAAAAGAGAGACACTTCTTAATGTTAAAAGCCAAAAAAATACAGTGAAGATATAATAAATATCTACATAACATATAACAAAGTATTCTTCTTTTTGAAGCAAAAACTAAGTGGCACCTGGGTGGCTCAGTTGGTTAAGCATCTGACTCTTGATCTCAGTTCAAGTCTTGATCTCAGGGTCATGAGTTCAAGCTCTTTTGGGTTAGGCTCCACACTGGCCATGGAGTCTACTTTAAAACAACAACAACAACAACAACAAAAAAAAACCCTCAGAGATACCAGGAGACAAAGACAAACCAAAACTATTCATAGGAGTCTTTCACATGCCACTAAGTAAAAGATCAAGTGGACTAACACTGCAAAGATTCTTTTAACCCTGAACATGTAATTAATAATGTCGATTTTAGGGTCATATATTAAACTTAACATGCAGAAAATAGAAATCAGCCTTCCTTTTCACATGTGTACAGAAAACCCCCAAAATTAATACTATTTTAGGTCACAAGGAAAGTATCAGTAAGTTCTGCAAAAGAGCAGTATTAGAAAACAACAATTTCTGGTCTCAATGAAATAAAAACTACAAATTAGTTAAGCAATTTTGTAAACAGCCCTTCTACCTATTTTGTTGTGTGTTTTTTAAAGCAACTCTTGGGTGAAAAGGTGAATACAAACTGAAATAATAATATTTTTTTAAATATTAATGAAATTACAACACATGGATGTTTTGAAAGCACAGATCAGAGACAAATTCAAAGCCTTCAACATTTCTATCAATGAAATGGAAGGAATAAAAATATGAATCACTGCCAAAGCCAAGTAGTGACAGCTTCAGGCCCTCTCATGCTTCCCATGTTTTTCTTCTTGTGTCCAAGCTCTGAACACAAGCTCTGAACCCTTAGAAAAGGTGCTCCACTTTTCAGGACTCATGTACACCCAGACAGTCCAGGCTAACCCCACCAGTGGGAGGTTGGTAACCAAAATCATGTCTGCCAAATGCCTTTACTATGCAAAATAACATATGCAAAGGTGCTAACAATTAGGGTATGGACATCTCTGATGGGGGCCCGGAGCATTATCCTGCCAACCTCATAAAATATACATTCCCTTTTATCCAGCAATTACACACATAAACACAACTCGCACACTTTTCAACCTGAAATAAACGAGAAAAGAAATTCACATATGTAGATGGATGGATGGATGGATAGATAGATAGATAGATAGATAGATAGATAGATAGATAGATAAAAATCTCAGCTCACAAAGGTGTTCACAATAAAAACTAACTTGTATAACATGGTGTTTCAGATCTGCATGACTACAGAAAGACAGCACCCAGGTACGCTGCAAGTTCTCACTGCTTCTTTTCCACCTGGTCCTGACAGTGCAAAAGAGCCCCTGGGAATGGAGCTCCCTGCAGATATGCGGCACCAGCTGCCCCAGCATCGGAGATATCAAGACTATGAAATGCACCTTCTATTTTAATCTTTCACTTTCACTATCTTTATGCCATGTCACATCATATTCCATTTCCCTCCCTTTTTCCATCATGCCTCACTACACAGAAAGACAGAAAGAAAAGGTAAGTCGATTTTAGGTAAGATTGGTCAAAGACCAAAATTTTGAGACATACCTATTCCTTCTTTCTCCAATCACATCACTCTTACATGTATTAATCATCCTGTTGAGAGCTCTGATGAGAAGCTTTTATTGGCCTTTGATCCTGAGACAAGAACAAGTTACAGGCCAATTCCCATGAGCTCAGCAGAGATTCACTCTTACTGATGCTCTTGTGAAATCTAAGCTTAACTCAGGCACAGGGAGCAGGGGAGACAGGAATGGTGCTCTGATAGAAAAGATACAAACTAGAGCTTTATTTTTGCCCCCTTCACCCTTTCTGAGTGGATGACTCAGATATTTAAAATTGTATTTGATGAAATGATGCCTCCCTTTATGTAAGATCAATTTGAGGATGATACCAGGCATCTACATTATAAGCCTGAAGAGTTCTAAAAACTCAACTATGCAACATGAAAGATAAAAGGTCCGCAAGTGGAAATATAATGAAGTCAAATGGCAAATGGATGAGAAGGAAACATGTATATCACATATAACAATGAAAGGTTAGTACTGATTATACAAAACAAGTCAAAATAAGGATAAGTAAAAGTTATGAACATTCAATTAACAGAAGAAATAAAAATAAACATAAGAAGTTGAAGAGATGTCCAACATCACTAATAAATTAAGAAATGCAAATAAAATCAAGATACTTTTCCAATGAAATGACAGATTGAATAGTTTCATAACAACCAGGGTTACTGAGAGTATGGGAAAACTGTCATTCTCTTATAATATTGGTGAGAATACAAAATTAAAAAAAAAAATGGTACAACTTTATTGAAGAACAACATTGCCAGTACCTATCAAAATTTAAAATTTGCACACCATGGGCACCTGGGTGGCTCAGTAGTTGAGCCTCTGCCTTTGGCTCAGGGCATGATCCCAGGGTCCTGGGATCAATTCCTGCATCGGGCTCCCCGCAGGGAACCTGTTTCTCCCTTGCCTATGTCCCTGTGTCTCTCTCTGTGTCTTTCATGAATAAATAAATAAAATCTTTTTTAAAAATTTGCACATATTATTTCCATCTCTAATCATCTATTCTGGAGATACACATGATTACAAAGAGACACAATTTTAAATGTGGATTTTTTTAAAAGGTGTGTAATGATATGAAAAATTTACATAGGAATAAAGGTCTGAGATGATACTGTGGATGGTTAAAAAGAGTAAAGAAGCACTTGCACTTTTTAATTCAATTATATTCTTCCTTAATTTTGAATTTTTCTGTCAAAAATGTTTTTATGTATGCTTACATAATCTCATTTTAGTAAATTATTTCTAAAGTGAATAGGAGGGACACCTGGGTGGCTCAGCGGTTGGGCGTCTGCTTTCGGCTCAGGGCGTGATCCCGGCATCCGGGATCGAGTCCCACATTGGGCTCCTTGCATGGAGCCTGCTTCTCCCTCTGCCTGTGTCTCTGTCTCTCTCTCATTGTCTCTCATGAATAAATAAATAAAATCTTTAAAAATAAAGAAAGAAAGAAAGAAAGAAAGAAAGAAAGAAAGAAAGAAAGAAAGAAAGAAAGAAAGAAAGAAAGAAAGTAAGTGAATAGGAGATAAATGAAGAGAGCATGTGCTTAAGATGTTTTAGATCCTTTTAGTCATGATGGCACTTTTTAGCCATTCCTTTAGTCTCAACAATATTTTTTTAAGATTTTATTAATTTATTTGACAAAGAGAGAGAGAGCATGCAAGCAAGGGAGCATGCAGGCAAAAGGGAGGGAGAAGCAGGCTCCCCGCTGAGCTGGGAGCCTGATGTGGGGCTTGATCCCAGGACCCTGGGACCATGACCTGAGTTGTAGGCAGACACTTAACCATCTGAGCCACCCAGGTGCCCCTCAACAATATTTTTTTGCTTTTTTATTTTTACCTATTTTTTTTTATTTTGGTGTAGATTCCTCAACCATATATTCCAGTTCAAAAACTCTACCAGTGTAGTTTCTAGAGTTTATCCTGAGTCATGTTTTACTGTAAGTGACATTTTTCAATTCTACAATTTCTGATTAGTTCCTTTTTATATCCATACATTCGTTTTTAGGTCTGCCTGTTTTGTTGTTACATAATCTCTTCTCTAATCAGTTAAAGCAATTGCTTCACTTATATCCATGAAAAAAAAAAATCAAACACATTTATTTTAAAGTTTTTATCAGATCCTTCCATTAAACAAATTTTATGTAAAAAGCAAATGTGTTCACATTTTTAATCAGATTGTCTTTCTTAAAAGCAGATTTCAGGTTTTTTATGTCATTTACAGTGGGTAATGTAAAGTGGCCCAATAGAAACTAGCCCCAATGAGGTAGACCAAATAAATGAGCATAGTACCAAAAACAGATTAGCACATATCATATATATAATCTGAGTTGGTCAAATCTTGTTTTAACTCCATCTTTAAATTTTAGTCAAGTTATTTAAAAGCAAGCCTACATTGTTATTATTTAAATTTGAATATTTGGCCTTCAGAAATTCTGCAGCACTTTCTTGGCTCAATAACATTTTTATATTAGGATTAAAATTCTAACCAATGCAACAAGGACCAGTAGTTATCACTTAAATAAAAATGTCATAGTTTTCTTTAAACAAGGAATCACAAAAACTAGTACATTGTATTAAAATGTTTACTTGAATTTAGAAACATAAATAAACCCTGAATTGCCAGTCTCTTGAAGTTATTTAAAGATACAAAACAATTATTTAGGAATAGCAATACCAGTAATTAGTTTAATCATCCCTTACCAATTGATTTTTTCCTATTTCCCATGGCTCCTGGCACATGCTTTGTAATTAAAGTATTAAATAAATTATTTGGATGGATGGGCAGATCAACAAACAGATAAATGGGAACGAATCAAATACTCAGCTCAAAGAACCAAGTCTGACCTCAAATTAGTCAAAACTTGAGTGTATTAGTTACTCAAAGTGCCATACAACTAGAAGCAAATTTTTGTCCTTTTTTAACATCAGCCGGAGTAGAAGCAGCAACAGTACCAACAAACTTTCACTACAAATCTACTATGTGAAAGATTCTTTAAGTTTTATCAGACACACACCACACACACACACACACACACACACACACAAAGACTGCCTCTACACATAATCAGGTTGTAGACTTAAAACACACATAACAGGGCAGCCCCAGTGGCGCAGCGGTTTACTGCCACCTGCAGCCCAGGGTGTGATCCTGGAGACCTGGGATCGAGTCCCACATCGGGCTTCCCTGCATGGAGCCTGCTTCTTCCTCTGCCTGTGTCTCTGCCTCTCTCTCTCTGAATAAATAAATAAATCTTTAAAAAAAAAAACACACACATAACAAAACATATTACAATTTGAGGTAGGTATGCTAGGTGGCAAGAAGGTGAGACAGAGGAAGAAGACAAGAAGCACAGTACAAGAATTTCATGGAGGAGGGAGACCTCAGTTATGATGGAGTGCACAGTGGCAGAGATGATGGCCTATGAGGTCCAACGAGGTCCATGTTGAAGAGAGAGCCATGGGAGAAAGGTGGGCAGAAGTTGTGCATGATCAGACTAGACCCAAACTATGCAAGGAAGGAAGGAAGGAACAAATGCTATTTCTTCTTAACGCATCCTTGTTTTGCTCTGACTGTAAATATTATAGATAAAAATCTAAGACTAAAGGTCAACCATCCACCCCATCCTTGTCATTCTGACTACAGAAAACTATTATCAGCCATAAAAAGAAAATAGCTGTTCTGAGCAATCAACAACTTTTGTAAGAACAGTTAACAGATACAACAGGAATCAAACATTAGAGTATAACAACTATGCTTGGGATGCCTGGGTGGCTCAGCAGTTGGGCGCCTGCCTTTGGCTCAGGTCGTGATCCCCGGATCCAGGATCGAGTCCTGCATCGGGCTCCCTGAGAGAAGCCTGCTTCTCCCTCTGCCTATGTCTCTGCCTCTCCTCTCAATCTGTGTCTCTCATGAATAAATAAATAAATATTTAAAAAAATAATAACAACTATGCTTAATGGTAAAACTTGATTCATATAACTTCAACTGTCTTTGATAACTTAGAAGCCATATAATACCTTCTAGCATCATGAAGGAAAAAGAAATTGCTGATATTTATTGAGTACCACTGTATGCCAAGTGCTGTAATGAATGCTTCTGGTTATCACTTCACTTAGTATTTACCATGTGTATTTGTGAAGTATTATTACTCTTGTTTTATGCATTAAAAAATTCAGGTGTCTAATATTCCTTATTCATTCATGAGAGAACTAGCAATGGGTCTGATTCCACAGTCTTGACCGTTCACCATACTACTGTACGTGTATGTGTGTGTTTTAAAAATATTTATAGTTGGCGGGACACCTGAATAGTAGCTCAGTGGTTGAAGGCATTATCCTGGAGTCCCAGGATTGAGTCCCACATCGGGCTCCCTGCATGGAGCCAGCATCTCCCTCTGCCTATGTCTCTGCCTCTCTGTGTCTCTCATGAATAAGTAAATAAAATCTTTTTTAAAAAATTTATCGTTGGCAACAAGTTTTGCTAAAAATAAATTAGTCAATGTGACTATTTACCTTGAGTCTCAAGTATGTTATCCCAGTAGTCACTGACTCTTTTTTTTTTTATCATAGTACACTACAGGTGAGTTCATCTGGATTTTATTTGTATAAACGATTCTTCCTTCAAACTAAATTACTTTAAAAACACTTACCACAAAGGAAATTGCTAACAAAATCATTATCTACCTCAGTACAAACTAATGTCATTATCTCCAGGAAACAGAAGCAACTGAATTATATAATAGAAATATTAGTTTAAAAGGTCACTGGATGTCAGAATGTATCATTTTACAGAAGTCTCAGGAGACACCATTCATCAGAAATTATAATGCCTAGAACACCAAGTTCAATGCCATGATTTAGCAGATCTCTCTTTTCCTTGGTTCATTTTGGACCAGTTATGAAGCTCTGAAAAGGGAGAATAGTTATTTTCTCTCAAAATATTTCCTTCCACTTGCAAGGAAGAAGAAAGGAAACCAGAGAGGCATATCCACGCAATGCTTTGTTAAAAATACATCTAGTACCCTACATTAATATCACCCAAAAATTAGCTCTAGAAGAGACCAGCTTAGGCACACATTCTCATTAACAGAGAAGACTCAATTAACAGAAACTAAGACTCAATGAAGTAAAAGGTTTATCTAAAGGTACAGAAATACTGATTGAAAGAACCAAAGTCAAGAATGGTAATCAAATTATACCACTGCTCTCAGCTAGATTAAAGTAAAACTGAGCGGGAATCCCTGGATGGCTCAGCGGTTTGGTGCCTGTCTTTGGCCCATGGTGTGGTCCTGGAGTCCTGGGATCGAGTTCCGCATCAGGCTCCCTGCATGGGGCCTGCCTCTCTCTCTGCCTGTGTCTCTGCTTCTCTCATGAATAAATAAATAAAATCTTAAAAAAAAAGAAAGTAAAACTGAGCATGAAATAAACAAATAAATGAAGTGATGTTTTCATCTCCCAATCTCACTTACAAATTTCAACTCAACTTTTTCTTCTGGACTTACTCTTACATTAGTAAAGGAATTTGGTAAAAATTGAGCAATTAGCCTCTGCAATACATCCAAATACTTTCCAAACACTGTACTTAATGTAGTACCTGAGGCTGAAATAGTCTTCTGAAACCATATTAAAGAAGATGTCTATGTTTTAAAACACATAGCGAGACCTGCATGTACCCCCTAAGTGCTAATTTTGGATTATTAGGCAATTATCATTGCCAAACAGATAGCAATTCTATGTTTATCACTAATACTATTATTCTGTATACAAAATTCTTTAGACACAGTCCGTTGTCTGTAATGTGTTACACATTACCAAGAAACCTTAGTAGAGGAGAAGAAAAGAAAGAAAAAATTTTTGAATGTCAAATGAACTAAACTCTCCAAGTTTTTTCATGATTTCAAGTCTATGAGTCACTCAGTTTTTATAGCATACAAAAAAAAAGAAGAAAATTCATCACTATTGGACATCAAGTACATCTTTAGTAGTTCCCTGAACATTCCGTTTTTAAAGTTCTGTTACTGAGATATCTTTGTACTTCAAGATGACTGCTGCAGGACAATATACTTACCCACTCCACTTTTTCCCATATGAAATGGAAAAGTGGGGACAAAAAGAGAAGTACAAAAGACATCATTCTAACTTTTTTTTTTTTTTAAGAATTTATTTATTCATGAGAGACACAGAGAGAGATGCAGGAAGAGGGAGAAGCAGGCTCCATGCAGGGAGCCCGACGTGGGACTCGATCCAGGGTCTCCAGGATCACGCCCTGGACTGAAGGCGGCGCCAAACCACTGAGCCACCGGGGCTTACTTACATACATTTAGATTTCTCAAAATTTAAAACCATGCGTGGTTTCAGCCATATAACCCCTTTTTCATCAAAATACTTCCCTAGTGTTCACCATATTCTAAAATATAAATATAACACAAACACTATAGAAAAATCTTTAGCATCGTCTCTTAGAGCTGGACATATGCATACCCTGTCTCCCTACAATCCCACTCCTAGGTGGATAGCCAAGAGAAATTCACACACATAAAGAAAAAATTAAAGAGTATCTGTAGCAGGAATGAATGAATGAATGAATGAATGAATGGCAATCTAAATGTTGACAAAAGAATGAAATATAAATTGTGGAATCATTTTACTTCAGAGCAATAAAACTGAACTTCTGCTATGCACACTTGGGAAGAACCTCATCTACAGAATGTTGAGTGAAAGAAGTCAGACAGCAAGAACATATACTATATAATTCAACTTATATGTACTTCTGAAAATAAGCAGAACTAATTATGGTAATAAAAATCATCCTGGCGGGGCAGCCCAGGTTGGCTCAGCAGTTTGGCGCCGCCTTCAGCCCAAGGCCTGATCCTGGAGACCCTGGAATGGAGTCCCGCATCGAGCTCTCTGCATGGAGCCTCTTTCTCCCTTTGCCTGTGTCTCTGCCTGTCTCTCTCTCTCTGTGCCTCTCATGAATAAATAAATAAAATCTTAAAAAAAAAAATCATCCCGGCGAGGCAGCAACACAAAGGAAGCAAGCAACATGAGGGAGACAGAGTCCTTAAGCATGTATTACATTTGTTCTGAGATTACATCCTGGGGTAATGATTTCATCCCAGCAATGGTAACCAGAATAATCAGAATCTAGGAAGGACATCTCAACCAACTAGCCTTATGATCTTTCACATAACAACTTTTCAGTGGCAAGTCTAATAGCCAATAAATCTCACCAAGATCGTGGAGATTTTTTAGGAAGACTTTAAATCACTTTTATTCAATGACAAATTCAATTAACAAATATTTGTTGTGATCCTACTATGTATAAAACAGTGTTCTAGGCACCTGCCACTTATATTCTAGTGTAGAGAAATGGAAAATATGCAGCAAACACAATGAATGAATGAATCATAATGTAAACTGCAATCAGAGTTTGGGGAAAAAATATATAAGTACATACCAAATGAGACTTTCAATCCAGTCTGAACACTTCTGAGCACACATAAACACAGAAGGGAAACTAGCTTTAAATAACTATTTCATTATACTCTGAAGTAAATCCTTTCCCAGGGTTAACACTCCAGCATAAATCTTCATGAATAAGTCTTGATAACATATGAAATATTTAAACATATCCTTGAAACCACAGAGGATAGAGCTGGAGCCAAAAAGGCAGATTTTTCAAAGAAAGAGATTAGTTCTGTATTTCAGAAGGAACTTCAAATAATCAAAACATTTAAAAAGACACGGTAAAAGAGAAGCTTGATTCTGGATTGTAGAAAAATACATTGTGTTTGGGAAGGAAATTAGATTTGACCTACAAGACCCTTCTGGGATTTAATTTCAAGAACAAGAATTAGCAATTAGGAGTTTTGAAAATATGTTCAAATATTGTTTGCTTTTAAAATATTTATGGCACATATACACTAATAAAATGAACAAATGTCATATATAATCTTACGTTCATAAAAGTTGATATTTAAACTACTCAGTATTTTCTTGCAGACCTTAAAAATATTGTCATAATTACAGGTAAATGTACTTATAACAGCAATAAAATTTTATATTCCTTTTCTACTTTTTCCTCTTGAGTATGATCTCTAGAAGCATTTGAAATATGTTAATTTTTACTGTAATTCTAGATAGGCTAATAAGAACATGTGTATCAGTAAACATACCCTTTTTAATAGAAAAAGATATACAAATCTCTAAAAAGTTACAGGGTTTGTTTACAATTTATTTTAATATTCTTCTAGCATAAATATGTGCAAAAAATGAGCCAACTTTCAAGAAACTTATTATATACTAAAAATCAGACTGCTTAAAAATTCTAATAACAGAATAAAAAAGCAGTAATGCCTTATTTATACCATACCATATGGTTTTTAAATCTTTCATGGTTTGAACTCAACCAAACTGAAAATCCTCAAAACTGCCTGTCATATATATGAGACATTTGAAGAATATTATCAAGTATTTATTGAGTGGTTGTACCCCCTTCTAATTCATTTTCCATACTATAGTTACCATGGCCTTTCTAATATGATGATTTTTATCAAACCATGTCCTCTTAAAAGTATAAATGGCTTCCCTTCTACCACAGGATAACACCCAAGTTCCTCAAAATAACTTGCCCTGCTTGCCTATGCAGACTTACCTCTCCCTGCTCCATCTGAACTTAATTTTTCAGCCACATGTCTCCAATTTCAAATTCTCTGAGCTTTGTGAATTCCTGGCTTGAAATATGAGCTGTCGCTTCTGTCCAGAATATGATTTCCTGATCTTTCTTCCTAAATTCTCCTCAGTTTTCAATGTTCAGCTAAGACAAGACATGCCCTTCACTGAGAAGATTTTCCTGGCTTCCTTCATATCCAGTGCTTCTTCCCAACCCAGTCGAGTATTGGCTATATCACTTGATGGCCTACCTTCCTCACCATTTCTCTTTGTTACTACTCTGTACCCAGTGATACTTAAAGAATTCACTATCTCTTGGATAAATGAGTGAATGATATGAATGTCAGCCTTCAATATAAGTGAAGTTAAGTGCTGAGTCCTTGGGACACAACACAAAATAAGAATATAATTCCCACACAAATAATTTCATATTGCAAGCATTTGCTTAAAATGAAAACACAGAATAGAGAAAGAGGCAATCTTGGGGATTCAAGTTTTATCTTCCTCTTCTATTAACTGGGGTACTTCACCACCTCATTACATAGTACAACCATCCACTCATCCATCAAGTCAGAAAACCAGTCACCATTCTCATTTCCTCTCTCTCCCTCTACTACTATAGCCAATCCAACCAAAATGTCTATATATCTACCTCCCAAGAGGTATTTCAACCCATCTGCTTCTATTTTTTCTGTCCCCACAGTAATCCAGTTTCTTTCCTAGACTTGTAGGTATATTTCCATTCTTATTTCATCCAAATTATTTATTATAGTCAGAGAATCTTTATCAAACTATAAATTGAACATCACTCTACTTAAGATCTCCCTCAAATTAGTGCCTGCCTTTGGCCCAGGGCGCGATCCTGGAGACCCGGGATCGAGTCCCACGTCGGGCTCCCGGTGCATGGAGCCTGCTTCTCCCTCTGCCTATGTCTCTGCCTCTCTCTCTCTCTCTGTGTGTGTGACTATCATAAATAAATAAAAATTAAAAAAAGAAAAGATCTCCCTCAAAGACTTCCTCTGCCCTCTTAAATGATACGGCCCTTAACAGCATATCCAAACTCATCTCATCCAACTTCACCTGAACGAAACTCCAGCCACACTGGCCTCCTTCCAGATCTTGCAACATGCTAAGCTTTTTACTGCCTCAGAGTCTTGGCACATGCTGTTCACTCTGCCTACCACACTCTTTGCTTCATTTTTCTTGTAGGGCTGATTCCTTCCTTCAGTTTCAGCATTATATATCCTAAGAGGGACTTTCCCTCCTGTTCACCATATCCAAACTGTTGCCTCATCCCACATTCCTTTTATTCTCTAACACCACACATGAACCTTTCCTTCCTTCTCTGCCTTCAGGCATGTGTAGAGACATGCCTGGTACACAACAAACAGACTAAAATTCTTTCTGGAAGGCAGAAGAAAAGAAGGGAAACTGTACACGGGCAGAACATGTGCAGTCTATTTTGATGTGAACACAGGTTTCCTATTTTCTTTAAATTTCACCTTCAACAGTCTAACATCTACCAGTAGAATTGGATAAATGCCTTCTGTTTAAAATCTACTATTGGGATGCCTGGGTGGCTCAGTGGTTGAGAATCTGCCTTTGGTTCAGGGTATGATGCCAGTTCGGGGACTGAGTTCCACATCAGGCTTTCTGTGAGGACCCTGCTTCTCTCTCCCTCTGCCTATGTCTCTCTCTCTCTCTCTCTGTGTGTGTGTGTGTGTGTCATGATAAATAAATAAAATATTTAGAGAGAGAGAGAGAGAGAGAGAGAGAGAGAAAGAAAGAAAGAAAGAAAGAAAGAAAGAAAGAAAGAAGAAAGAAAGGAAAGAAAGAGAAAGAAAGAAAAAGAAAGAAAGAAAAGAAAGAAAGAAAGAAAGAAAGAAAGAAAGAAAGAAAGAAAGAAAGAAAGAAAGAAAAAGAAAGATTTTTTTAAAGTCTATTGTTAATACATACATTATCTAAAATAAGGCATGGGATGATATAATTGAGTTGACAGAAGTAGATAGCTCTTACCTCAGGAAAAATGAGTAGGATCATGGAGAAATAGAAAATAAAATGCTTCAGAAAGTAGGTCCAGAAAGTTCTAAAAATGAAGTGCCACCTAAGGGTGGCAGCATCAGGATGAAGCTACATGATAAAGTTTTGGATGAGAAAATGAGGCAAAACATATGAGTTCCAGAAACCCAGGCATTTGAATACAAGTAGAACTGATGGAGACAGAAGTAGTAGCAAAGATAAATTCTAATTATTCCACACTTCATATGTTTCCTCCTAGACTTTTCCTTGTGCTGAAATACTTAGCATGAAAATTAGACATTTTATATAAAATCATATATAGATTGTAATCCAGATTTTATGAGTCAATCAATTGTTTGTAACTCCTAGACAAGTCTAATAACTGCTAAATGTATGATATTTCTAATTTGAGGTCAGGTGAAAATGTCAAGTAGATACATCTTACAACAAACTGCTTTAGTTGTGCTTCATCAGAGTTCAATGCACTCAGCTTCATTTCATGTTGGTCACTTGAGGCACAATTTGCTACCCACCACTCTGACATGAGCAGCTGTTTGCAATAATCCCATGTTGCAGACAACAGTAGATTGTCTCCTGGGGTTTACAGGATGTTGATTCCTAAAGGGCAGATTTAACACTTTGGGGAAATTAAAAGACATCAAACAACTACAGGAGAAATAGGCATGGTTTTTTATTATTTGAGGACTGCAACTTATTATAGGGATTGGTTGCCACAGAAACTATGATCTGTAAATGGCCTAGGTGGAATAGGCTAGAAAATATGTTGTACAAAAACGGAGTTGACACAGAACAGCAGAGATGAGTGGCACCAGGAGACTAACTGGCAGCAGTTCTGGCTAATGATTAACAAGTCTGAATCTCTAGTCAAAGTGCTGATGTACCACTTGACAATCACAGTCTCCACTGGAATGCCTGCTAGAGTGGGCAGGTCATTTTAAGGCAGTTCTGTTAATAGAATTCTTTATATTGAGCGAAAAAATCTACCTCAACTCTTAAATTCATATCCATTAGGTTATGGCCCCTAGAGCCAAAAGAATGAATCAAACTAATCTTCCATATCCCCACAAATATCTGGAAACAATTATTACATATCCTCATGCCTCATTTTATCTTTGGACTGTATCACTGTAGGTTATTCAACTGTAATGTTTATTGTAAAACATCGTGTTGAGTCACTTCAATTACCAGACCATTCTCTTCTAAATTTGTTGCAATTGTTGTATTTTAAGAAGCAAAGCCAAATGTACTAACCTACCAATAAGAACCAATAATTGTACTAAGTACTTTGCATGTCTCAGGTCACTAAATCCTAATAAGGATGGAATTATTATAATCAGAATCATATAATGAAGATACTGAGGATTACATAAATAGAGGAAGGTCAGGAACTGAACCCATGTCTGACTCCAAAGCCTAACTAACCCCTGTCCTAGACTACTTCAAGGGAGACCTGACCAGGGTAGAATAAGAATGGGGAAGAGAAGGTTCTGACATCTGCTAAATCCTTATTCTGTTATTTAATATATAAACTGACTCACATGTTTGAGCCAGCTACGTGATCAATGTACCAATTACATTTTTCTCCATGTAATTGAAAAAAAAAAGGGGGGGGCTAAACAAAGCGAGGACGAGGATGCAGTCTTCCAAATGCTCCAGGAAGAAGTCTGAACTTACCATAGAGTTATGAGGCCATTGAGTATTTTAAGTGTTAGAATTATATGTTTACTAAAGTCATTTTAAAAGATTTTTCTGGAAGTAGATATGGAGAGAGAAAACGAAAGCCATAGGAGGGGCTGAGAGCAGCAAGAAAGCTCTCATAATAGTTCAAGTGAACTCTGGACAAGAGTCTGAACTGCATTAGTGGTATGGGGATGGAACCAAGTACGTGGATTTAAGAGATTTAAAAGCAGAAGTGACAGCACTTGGTGACAGTTTAGATTATAAACTGTGGTACTGCTGTTTCAGACTGTGGGCTCAAGTCTGATGCCAGGATTTGAATTACAGCCCCACAGCTTCAATTTGTGGGACTGAAGCTGTTCTTCAGTGTGTGTCTTGGTAAAACGGGCACAGGAGTACCTAACTCAAGGAGATGCTGGTACCTTTACCTGTGACAACAGACACAGAGCATTCAGAAAAGTCCCCATTACATACAAAATGCTAAATAAATATTAGTGATGATGACAAAAAAAGGGGAGGGGGGGAGAAGGAGAGAGAAGAGAAATAAGGAGGTAGAAGGTAGCTCCAGGTCTCTATTCTGTGACTAGGTGAATTCAGAGAGGGAACACAGGCAGCAGACCAGGCTCAAGAAGGTAGACCGTAAGTTCAGATTTGAAGATGATGAGCATGAGACGTCTGAGGTTATCCAGGCAGCGATGAGGTGAGGAGCATGGAAGTGAACATTGGCTTGACACTAGCCTTGTAAACAAACTTGGCTATGAAGGGAAATAGAAGGAAGGGAAGAGCCGGAGGGAAGAAAGTGACTTATTTTGATGGATGACACAAGCACTAGTGGTTTGAAAGAGAAGCACCTGGAGACAGGGAAGGATGGAAGGTATCAACGATTAAGGGGTTAAGTGGGTGGAAGTGGTTTCAGAGAAGTTGGAAAGAAGTGGGCCCAGAGCATCAGAATAAGCCTCAAATAGGAGCAAAAGATCTTCCTTCTTCTAGAAAAGCAGGGAAGAGGCAAAGGCAAAAGCATGGACAGGTTTATGGCAGGAAATTGAGGGAGATTCTCTATAGTGTCCCTATTTCCTAATAACCTGAGATCCAAGGGAGTTGAAGGAGGCTAGGGAGTCAAAGTTTGGGACACTAAAATGAGGGTGAGCCTGACAAAAGAAAGGCATCTCTGTCTTTCAGGGCCCAGTCATCACCTATGGCATTTCCCCTAACTCTTCTCTTAGAAAAAATTCAACTTATAGCTCTTCTATAACATTTGGTTTAAAATTCTATGAAAGCATTTATCATGATAAAATATCTGTATGTTTATCTTCCCCACTAGATCATGTTCAGCTCAATGTCAAGTTTCTCTAAAATACAGGAGGTGTTCATGCTTTCTTAGAAGCAGGAAACCAGTTATCAAGTCATCTGACTGGACTCTACTCCCACCCACTTGCTCATGCTACTGTGTTGGAAACCAAACAATGTCATTTTAAATCTAAGTAAAAGAAAATTTGCAAAACTTTTTCAAATAGCAACAAACAGTGATTAGGGATCTGCTCTCTGAATAAGGTCATTGGGTTCATAGTTTTTTAATTATTATTAATATTATGCCCAAATAGCATTATTAGCCTCATTAATAGGACCATAATTGTGAGATAGTTTTTAGAAACTGTTAAGACAGCCTTAACTACACCACATAGGCCCCAGATGTTCTAGGAGAAAATGAACCTCTGCCATTACTTACAAGCTGACTCTGCCACCCAAAAGCTCGGATATCTTAAAGCAAGAAATATTTCTTCTTCTGTCCTTATGTGTACATATCATAAACTCCTAATGATCTTCCTAGAATAAATTTAAACTAGCAAAGAAATCTTTTCTTCATCAAAAATCCTTTCAAGTATTCATTTTCTTCCCAAGGAGACTAAGTTCTGTGTCTACTAGTTAATACTTTATAAGCTTGGGCTTGCATGCAAGAACACAGAGGCTCTTTTATTTCCAGAGATAGTTTTCCTGCAATTTTACAAGTATGCCATTAGGAAAAGAATGATTTTTGAACTACAATCGCATTATCAAAACAGAGGAGTTGTTTTGAGCTAAGAGTCCTAATTACCAGAATCAGAACATAGAATAACTATCTCAATCCTATTTTTCTCTAAAATTGGAAGGGGGGCAGAATTAAAGATTAATTGTTAACATTAATAGCAATAAATTTTTTTACAAATATGAACGAGCACCTATGTCGGGCAGCCGTTATGTTAGGTATAGGAATGTTAACAAAACTACAGGAAACATTATTCCCTCTCTCCAGGAATTATACAGGCAAGTGATATAGAACATACATGAAGAAAACAAAGAGTTTAAAGAGTTCTGAGCAAGAAATTCAACAAATGTAGCGACTTAATTTACAATAGGTGTCTTTTAGATTCAAATGTTAAAAATCAGCCTTTCTTTCTAAACTTTACTAAAGCAAATAATTTCTCTTGGCTTTCCTAGAGCTCTATGAGCCTTAACTATGTAGGTGTTAAAACACTAACAGATAAACATTCTAAGAATGTAGAAGAAGCATGGTGCTGTGGTACAAGGGAGAAAAGTAGAATGGGATCCCTCGCTTATGAGAAGAAGACCTGGAATAATAGCCACGGAGAGCAAGAAAAGGAGTGCCAGGCCAGAAAAAGACGTGGTCTTTTCCAGACATGACCAGACACTCCACTCCCCATCCCGCCCCCGATGACATCCCACAGAGGCCCTCTCCCTATTCATATCAAAATTAATGCCTCTGGTTCTCTGATGCAGAAAGAGTCTCTGCACTCTCCCCCCTCCAATATGATGGTTCTCATCTACTCCATGTGAACTCATTATGTTCTTTATTCAAAGATGTTCCCTTCATAAGAGGAATCTTGATGCCAATTATTAAAATAATAAAATATATTCCACACCATTAATTTTACACATATACTTATATTGTTGGGCTTATCACTATTTTATAATTATTAATTCAATATATTATTATGAATTATTAGGCAATGACACCTTAAGGGCAGGATCTTCTTAGTATCCCCAGAGCCTACAGCAGTAAGTGATAGTAATACATTAAACATTACAACATATATGTACATGTACATTGCAATGTATATGTACAGTACATAATACATTACAATGAGACAATATTCCTCCTGCCTAGAGGAGGATCTAGGTGTTTACTATCTGAATCTTATTCTCTGTAAGTAATCATACCCACTATGACAGATTATTATCTGAAGTGACTGATTGGAGATTTTACCTTCACCATAGGACAACTTTTTCACTTCCTTTCTATAGAATATTTAATAGTAAATAAAAGAGAACTTCACACCTTTCCAAAAATAATCCAAAACATGTATGTTTATTCACAGTCATCATAAGGATTTTCACCTCTTATACCTTTGATCGATTTTTAATTTTATTAAATTAATTTCCTCAGAGTTTCTGTTTACTTCAAGCAGAATGATGAACACTGTAATTGTTGGGGATGAAGAGTTAGAGGAAAAACTGACTATGCATTTTCAATCATTATATTTAATATTATTAAGTTAGATGGCCAGCTGTTATCAGAGATGAAAGTACCACACAAACTGATGAGGAAATCATGTTAAAATTTGCAGTAACAGTCTGGTATTGATTTTGATATAAAACGAAGAAGTTTACTTAATACATTTTTTGCCCAATTCACTATTGAATGTACGCTATAGGAAAACATTCATTTGGGGAATATAAGTAATAGTGAAATGGAATATAAAGGAAGAGAGAAGAAATGTGTGGGAAATATCAGAAAGGGAGACAGAACGTAAAGACTGCTAACTCCGGGAAACGAACTAGGGGTGGTAGAAGGGGAGGAGGGCGGGGGGTGGGAGTGAATGGGTGACGGGCACTGGGGGTTATTCTGTATGTTAGTAAATTGAACACCAAAAAAAAATTAAAAAAAAAAAAAAAAAAGGAAAAGATGGTATGTTGTATTCCACACCCATTAAATCAAAATGAATGGGGGTGGCATCTTTTTTTCTTATACTGCACTGTAGATAACTCTTAATTCAAGATAACCAGCAACAGGAGCAATTCATCACCAAGATCGTTTTGTCATCAAGTTCTGCTTCCATTCCTGGCCAAAAAATATAAATAAATAAATACAAGTATTCCTTCTGATATATGCAAATTCCAAATGGTTGCTACAGACAAAAATTGCTAAATAAGTGGCTATAGTAACGAAAGACTGCAAAAATAAAGTCATCCACTCACTGCTCTTTCTCTTTATCTAATTATTTCATTGTTATGTTAAATAACAAACCATGCTTTTGAAATGAGTAAAAGCAGCAGGTTGTCCATCTCAATTTCATCCATGTTGTACCACGTATCCAATAAATATGACTTTTGATTTTTCTGACCTGTGTATATCAAGAAAGCTGCTCCAAGTACCTCACTATATTTTATTTATTAATATAAAAATGAATCCGATTAGGCTGCAATTCTTCAGAGAAATGATAGTCACTTACTTAAACATGTCACCAATCTGGGACTATTTCCTTTTTCTGTGTCTTTTTTTTACAGTAGAATTTTATATCAATCTGTTTCTCATTAAGAGAATAGATGTATTCGTAATACCAACACTTACAAGGAAAATGTATAAATGCGGTCACTCAGCTGTAATTTTGCAATCAAGCGCACACATACCTGGGGCATAAAAGAGCCTATGTGAAGGGTGATGTTTGGCAGGCTATGGGAGAAGAAAGAGGAAAAGAAAAACATACACACACATACACAGTACCAAGGCAACAAAAATCTAGACATGGCAGTTAGTGGAAATGCACAATGAAGAATTAAGAATATACAACATAGGGAAACATAATACTTGATAATCACTGGCTCAAAAAATGCTAGGCAAACATGGAGGCTCATACATTGTGTCTGTAAAAATTTACTCAAAGGAAAAACAATAATCTTTCCAACTTTTTTCTAACTTTTGAACGGGTTTCAAAGGACAAGGTAAGTAGATAAGAAAACTATGGGTGATTTCCACATAAATGTCCCTGATGTTATCTGAAACATAAATATCTAATATTCATGTATCCAACAAGCATAAGCACTTAGTAGGAAAAGCATATTAGAGTAGTCAATGTACATATATCTCTAATCTTCACAAGTTCTTGAGAATTAAACATTATTGTCCCAGTTTTATAAATAAACAAAGTGAGATTTAGAAATTTTGAGAATCATACTCAATGTGATTCAGATACCAATCAGATTTCAGTCTCTGTACTCTACTTTCAAATCTCCAATCCACGGGCTGGCCCTAATGAGTCTGAGCCAATGGTTCTCAAACTTGTTGTATATAGGACTCCCTGACATTTCTAAAATTCACTGAAGATCCCAAAAACCTTTTCTTTATATGGATTTTGCCAATTACTTTATGCTACATTAAAATTTAAAATTGACAACTTAAAATGTGTTAATTCATTTAAAAATAAAAACACAACCCTTACACGTTAACAAAATAAGCTTTTGTTTAAAATAACTGTATTTTTCCCCAAAATAGTTAAAAATGGCTTTTAAATTCTTGGTACTATATTGCAAATAGTGTTGCCCTCATAGATACCATACCCTAAACGGATTCCAGGGATCCATCAGCATTCCCTCAACCACATTTTGAGAACCCTAAGTTCCAAAGTATACTATCAATATTTCATGTTTTATTTCATAAAATAAAAATTCAGATATATAACAATTTTTTTCTACTGTAAAGTTTTATCAAATATCTCTCAAGCTCTTCTTTCTCCTAATGTCAGAAAACATAATCTAGTCATTTATAGATAAACTTAGTCACTTCTGGGTTTCCTCAGTAATTTAACTTACATTCACAATTTCATGACTCTTCATCTTTCTTCTCCTTGAGGCGAGGGTTCCATGTGAAGGGGCAGTTCACACAACAGCCATAGGACATTAGTGGGAGCATCATCAGATCTGCAGTGCCCTACTCTGGCATCTTCCAAGTCTCTGATAAACAGCATTTATGCAATCTGGTTCTCAGAGAATTATCCATAGTTGCTGGCCTCCAATTATGTATACCATGCTGTCATTTTGGACCATGTTCCCTCATGGTAACAGAGCTGTACTTTCAAGCACTGGTCTCTCAACCAACTTCCCTGCCCTGGAATGCAAGAAGTTCCAACTGCCTTCCTGAATTGACAGTAAATTGGGGATTATTATTACATCTCCTTAGTCTTCAGACACTTCTCATAAACATCTCTATCCTGCTGACCCCATGTCACTTTAGTGTAGGACATATCCATTAGATTGTATTATTACATCTTCTTAGTCTTCAGACGCTTCTCATAAACATCTCTATCCTGCTGACTCCATGTCACTCTAGTGTAGGACATATCCATTAGATTGTTGCTCCTCAAAGTTCTAGAAGAAGCGGGAGGTTCAGCTATTCCAATGCTACTAGTATCACACCATACTCAAAAAGGACCATGTAAACTGTCATGTAAGTCTTTCCATCTTCCTGGCTTTCACCTAGACAGTAAAGCTCAAATATTCATCTTAAGGGATTCCTAGCATCATTATCCCTCCCATAACTCAGCCTGAAGAGGAAAGGAAGACAATGCCATGTCTATCAATTCTTGCTTCTAATGCAACTCTCCTTCTAGCCAACAACACTTAGTGTTTCGATGAGATCATCTCACTTTTTAGCTATTTTCATTCTAATCTATTGTTTAAGTTCAAAAAAAAAACAAAGAATTTATGCACTGGTATTTTCAGAGCTTTACTTTACACTTTTCAAAATGCTTTCTATCTCATAGAGCACCAGCTTCTTCAACTCAAACATCTTGGATTTCAAGACTTTCGCATCAACTGTCAATTTCAGCAGCTTACTTAGAACTCAAAAAATAAGAATTTGACTCTTCTTGAAAAGCTTAACTCTATTCTCAGACATAAGGCTGTAATTGTCATAAGCTTCAATCTATTTTAATTGGAAAAAGGGATTTGAGTATTAAACCCATATGCATACACACAAATACATATATGTTAAAAAAAAAAAAAAAAAAAAAAAGGATTTACTGAGCAGCCCGGGTGGCTCAGCGGTTTGGCCCCGCCTTCAGCCCAGGGCCTGATCCTGGAGACCCAGGATCGAGTCCCGCATCGGGCTCCCTGCCTGGAGCCTGCTTCTCCCTCTGCCTGTGTCTTTGCCTCTCTCTGTGTGTCTCTCATGAATAAATAAATAAATGATATTAAAAAAAAGATTTACTAAAAAAATTATACAACTTAATATATCAAAAGACAACCTGTTCTCATTTGTATAACAGATTCTATATACACAAATGTAGTCAGTTATATATGTTACAATAATTATGAAAAGGAACCACTGGTTTTATTGACAAATTTTAATATCCCTTCTCCTCCTCCTCCTTCCCCCTTACTCTTAAATCTGAAAACATTTGAAATATCAAATAATGCAGCCTACAGAGGGTCCTCTGGTAGGATTCTAGTGGTAAAATAGCATGGTAGACATGAATTGGAGTGGTGAGAACACTACCATTTAGAAAGAATGTAAAAATAAGAATAGAGCCTAGAGCTTTATATTTATGGAGATATGAACCTAGAATATCTCTAACACTAAAAATTAATAAACATATCCCCAAACCCTACAGATTCTCTTTATAAATACTCAAATAGGGGCACCTGGGTGGCTCAGCGGTTGAGCGTCTGCCTTTGGCTCAGGGTGTGATTCCAGGGTCCTGGAATGGAGTCCCCCACATCAGGCTCCCTGCAGGGAGCCTGCTTCTCCCTCTGCCTATGTCTCCGCCTCTCTCTCTGTATCTCTCTCATAAATAAAAATAAATAAAATCTTTAAATAAATAAATAAATACCCAAATAAAATCTTGAGAAATCCAGTTGCACAGTTACAAATATTCCCTCATTACCAAACAGGATTCTTCACAAGAATACAGGGCACATTAATTTAAAGATATCTATTAGTACAATACATTCACCATATTAACAGATAAATACAAAACACATCTATTGCTACCTTGATTGATGCATAGTACAAAGGCTCAACTACTTAAGATCTAACTTCCACTTTAAAATAAACATTTAACAACCAAAGAGAAAGAAAGAAAGAAAGAAAGAAAGAAAGAAAGAAAGAAAGAAAGAAAGAAAGAAAGAAAGAAGAAAGAGAGAGAGAGAGAAAGAAAGAAAGAAAGAAAAGAAAAGAAAAGAAAAGAAAAGAAAAGAAAAGAAAAGAAAAGAAAAGGAAAGAAAAGCCTCTTAACCAACTGAGAACAAAGAACACTTCTTTAATTCCATATACGGAGCCAAGGGAAATATTACATTTAATGGTAAACAGTAAAAGGTTCCCATGAAGCTCAAGAGGGAGGGGAATGAAGGTTTTAGTCAAAGAAGGAAAGAAAAATGAGAAGTATAAGTTTTGTTTATGCCTACCCAGAAAGACAGACACAATCAACTGAATGTATTGATGTTCAGAAATGCAGCCAGAATCAAGAGCAGTATGAATGATTTTCCCATCCACAGAAATAATCAATTGCAAATTTTATCTGGAAAAAAAGATCTTTTGAACAGTCATACAAATCTATGGAATAAGTAGGAATAAATCTAATGTGCAAGAAATATGCAACCATAAATAAAGAATATTATAAAATTTTACCAAAGGAAATAAAAGTTCTGACCAAAAATTAAATCCTTACTGTGTATCAAACCCCAAACAAATTCCAGATGTCTTAAAAATCTCAACAGAATCTATAAAACTGTAGGTACTAGAACAAAATATGAGAGAATAAAGAAAAAATGAGAAGCTGGGAAGAAGATCACTTGGGAAAAACGTTAATGAATTCTGTCTTCCCTGAGTTAATTTTTAGCACTATCATCAATAGAAAACATTTTATGAATGTTTCATGAATGTATTCTATTACATGAAACATGATACTTTGTATTAAATATAAGTAACAGTGGTTGCCTCTGAAAGGAAAAATTAAATTTGCCATTTTAATAATTGTCATATTTTCTTTTTTTTTTAAGATTTTATTTATTCATGAGAGACACAGAGAGAAAGAGAGGCAGAGACACAGGCAGAGGGAGAAGTAGGCTCCATGCAGGGAGCCCGATGTGCGATGTGGAACTCGATCCCGGGTCTCCAGGATCACGCCCTGGGCTGAAGGCGGCACTAAACCGCTGAGCCACCCAGGCTCCCACTAATTATCATATTTTCTACAACAAACATGGAATTTTTTTTTTTTAATTACAAAGAAACATGGGCTGCCCCCGTGGCTCAGTGGTTTGGCGCCGCCTTCAGCCCAGGGCGTGATCCTGGAGACCCGGGATCAAGTCCCACGTTGGGCTCCCTGCATGGAGCCTGCTTCTCCCTCTGCCTGTGTCTCTGCCTCTCTCTCTCTCTCTCTCTCTCTCTCTGTGTGTCTCTCATGAATAAATAAATAAAATCTTTAAAAAAAGATTACAAAGAAACAAATGTTGAAATTTTTTAAAAATCACGAGGAAACAAATGTTAAAAAACAATACGACATTTTTATGGATTGTTTTTGGCAGGATTTTATTCTTTTTTAAAGATTTTACTTATTTATTCATGAGGAACACAGAGAGGCAGAGACACAGGCAGAGGGAGAGGCAGGCTCCATGCAGGGTGCCTGATGTGGGACTCCATCCCAGGACCCTGGGATCACCACCTGAGCCAAAGGCAGATGCTCAACCAAGGAACCACCCAGGTGTCCCTTTGCAAGATTTTAAATATATGTAGGTGTGATAATACTAATGCATAAAATAAGTTTGATGAAGTGAAACCACAAATTAATTATGAAAATAAGTAATTTATATACTTTGAGTCTTTTGCCAGAGGTACTGTACATGGGCAAAGTGCTATTTCTTTTCAAAACTCTATGTAACTGTATCATTGAGCAGCATTATTTAGTTTATAGAATGCATGTACATCCTCTTAATTAGTAATTCAATATTGTTCCAAATTTTCTTGCTTTTCTTCAGTTCCCTTCATAAATTTCCCCCAGTGTACTTAAAACCAAAAAACTTCAACTCAAAAAAGAAAAGTAGTTAAAAATAGGAAAACAAAGAAACAAGCAAACAACAACAAAAAAATACTTAAGACCTTCTACTCATAAGATGTACAGAAATGTTACTGATAGGAAGGTTTCAATTTTTCACCTACATAACAAATATAATCTGTACTAAGGAATACAGAAAATAATTTTCCTTTGGAGGAATGATCCAAACATACCTAGAGCAATTTTTTTTTTATTGGTGTTCAATTTACTAACATACAGAATAACCCCCAGTGCCCGTCACCCATTCACTCCCACCCCCCGCCCTCCTCCCCTTCCAACACCCCTAGTTCGTTTCCCAGAGTTAGCAGTCTTTACGTTCTGTCTCCCTTTCTGATATTTCCCACACATTTCTTCCCCCTTCCCTTATATTCCCTTTCACTATTATTTATATTCCCCAAATGAATGAGAACATATAATGTTTGTCCTTCTCCGACTGGCTTACTTCACTCAGCATAATACCCTCCAGTTCCATCCACGTTGAAGCAAATGGTGGGTATTTGTCATTTCTAATAGCTGAGTAATATTCCATTGTATACATAAACCACATCTTCTTTATCCATTCATCTTTCGTTGGACACCGAGGTTCCTTCCACAGTTTGGCTATCGTGGCCATTGCTGCTATAAACATCCCAAGATTGCTAGAACTCATACAGCAATTCGGTAGCGTGGCAGGATACAAAATCAATGCCCAGAAGTCAGTGGCATTTCTATACACAAACAATGAGACTGAAGAAAGAGAAATTAAGGAGTCAATCCCATTTACAATTGCACCCAAAAGCATAAGATACCTAGGAATAAACCTAACCAAAAATGTAAAGGATCTATACCCTCAATTTTTTAATTAAAGAGAACATACAGGGATCCCTGGGTGGCGCAGCGGTTTGGCGCCTGCCTTTGGCCCAGGGCGCGATCCTGGAGACCCGGGATCGAATCCTACGTCGGGCTCCCGGTGCATGGAGCCTGCTTCTCCCTCTGCCTATGTCTTTGCCTCTCTCTCTCTCTCTCTGTGACTATCATAAATAAATAAAAATTAAAAAAAAAAATAAAGAGAACATACAGGGCAGCCCAGGTGGCTCAGTGGTTTAGCACCTGCCTTCAGCCCAGGGCCTGATCCTGGAGACCTGAGATTGAGTCCCACATCGGGCTCCCTGCATGGAGCCTGCTTCTCCCTCTGCCTCTCTCTCTCTCTCTCTCTCTCTCTGTGTTTCTCATGAATAAATAAATAAAATCTTTAAATAAATAAAAAAATAAAGAGAACATACCTCCAGTGTAATCCATTTTAATTTTGCTTCATATCTCTAAAATACACATTTAAGCTTTATTAATAGTATTAAGTTATTTTTATATCAATAGGTCTTCAATTATATTTATTTGAAAATATCTAATTCTGTTAGAAAATCTTGCATTTCTGAAAATATTTGCTTTCATGAGTATGCAATGATTATTTGAGAAACAAAGTCCAAAGAACAACAATTAATCCACATGGGGTACCACATATACAGAATTTATATATTTAGGTACACATACTATATATATGTGTGTGTGTTTGTGTATACATACACACTCATACACACTCTTAAAGCTGTATATTAAATAAAATATAATCAGTTACAAATTAAATAGACCTAAATTACCTTTGAGACTAACAAACTCAATGCATTCCACTCATTAACATAATGCCTTATGTGATATCAAATCCAAAATGTTCACTTTTTAACACAAAATTGAAAGTTTGTAGGAGAATTCTCATATATGCAATAGTGTTTCTGAGAAAACTAATTTTCTAGGTCGGCTGGGAAAAAATCCTTGTTTAAAAAAATAAAACAGAAAAATCTGACATTTTTACAGATTGTTTTTTGCAGGATTTTACATACATGTATGTACAAACAGGAGATTATCATCAACCAGTACAGTACTGCATAAACTGCAAACTCATCTTTGCCATGGCACTAATTTTAACCACTTCAAGAAGGAGATGTGAACACAGACTGGCCCAACATGGTATTTAAAGGGTTTTTGTTGTTGTTGTTAAATACACACATCTGTGTCTTTCTACTCAAAAACTGACAAGCTCTGAAACACATTTAAAATCTTTTTTTTAAATACCATGCAGCAATGATCCCTTAGAGGCAGCAACTTTAGATGGTGCTTAAACAATGAATTTTTTTTTCCAACAATAACAATTTTCTTTAAATTCATTTACAAAACCTCACCACACAGCATGAGGCATAATTTCCTGGTAAGCAACTATAAAGCAGAATTAACTATCCTCAAATGACTATGAAATTAAGTCAGCCATATCAGATTAAGATGACCATAAATGCAGTTAAAAACATGCTAATTTACATAGCCCCCTAACCATGTTTAATTGCCACATTAAAATTCCTAAATGCGTTCCTTTCAAAAGCTGGTCTGTGCTTTTTTCAAAGTAGAATAGTGTCAACTAAATTAACTTGTTTTGCCTGTATGTTGCACCTGGTTTTTTCTTTTATATTACTGGTAACATTCACCAGCTCTAGCTATTATGTCTAAATATTTTTATTAAATGATTAAGGCAATGACATCCATCAAACTGATTTTCACGAGGTGAACAATGTGTTTAAAAAAAACTTTAGCTTTTGGCAACATGAGCCATCATAAAGAATTTATAGGAAAAATATATATATGCTATTGTACATTTCTATCTGGCATCTTTAATCATCTGGGACATTCTCATCTCCCTGTGAACAAGGAAAGTGAAGCCAAAGCAAAGGAAGTAGCCAGCACTGAAATGATTGCTGTACCACCCCTATACCATGACCACCTAGTCCTCTCCCCTTATACTGTCTACATGTAGCCCTAGTTTTCCACCGTAGGCCTATCCAGACCTTTTACACACCATAGCTCAGCTCTGGAAACCCAGTCTTCATTGGGCTGTCAACAACTCATCTTTTAGATTCAAAACACAAAACCATTTGGGTTGTCTTTGCTACACCCTCTGGGTGCCTGATGCTCCAGAACAAACTATTCGAATTGCAGACCCCAGTATGTTTAGATTTGCCTTCCTTTCTAAACTATTTTTTCATATTTCTTCACCTGCATCATAGCTTCAGATGCATTACCTTAAATTCCTCTATTCCCTGTCTCTTAAAAGACTGGGATATCACCCAGAGTTGAAGATAAATTATTTATTCCACCAGTTACTTAGGCAACTCCAAGGCATTAATCAAAGTATCTTTGCCCATTACGTACTATATAGAATCTTCAACAGGCAGCAGTGCAGAAGAGAGAAAAGTGATTGATTCTGACATGCCCAGGGGAAAAATCACAAAGCATAAAATTACCTTGGTTTCCTCCACAAGATAATACCCTTCGGTTACCATAATGCCAAAGCTCAGGAGTTAGCAACCCCAAAGCATCCACACATGGCAGCGAAGTGGTAAAGATCTAGACTGACATATTCCAACATACACATAGTTTCACTGAAAGATTCACTTAGCCAGTTCACTAGATGACCCCCATCCCCATGAGAACTATGCAAGGGTGAAATTTCTATAGTTTTCACGGTAGAGATAAAGTCTAGAAATGACCAGTTCTAACTGTTGGTTGGCCTCGTGCTCTTCTAACAAACCAGATACTCTGAATTGGGGAAAGGGGAAATCTCTTTCAAAATAACAAAGATTTAAAAAAGTAACAAAGATAACATGGGTGAGGACAGAAATCAAGACAGTAAAGGAAAGAGAAAGTGCTGTAGATTTAATTACCCAGGGATAATAGCTATCAACATTTGAATACATTTCATTTCAGTCTTTTGTTCTATGTGTAAATTGGTTGCCTCAACTCCATTTCAGTTGTGCTCTTTAATGCAGGCCAGGGAGACAACTACATGACTATGCTAGAAAGCTGACGTTCACTTCCTGAACTCCTCGACAGCTAGACTGGGGCACAGGATCCCGCTCCGCCAAGCAGATGCAATGGCATGACTTTGAATCAGAGTTAACACAGTGAGTGAGGCCAGGCTGGCTGCTGCTGCCTCGGCTGCTTGTACTTACAAAATCAGTCAGAGAGAAATTTGATTTCTCTGCAGCATAGATCCTAATGTCCAATCCCTATTTTCATGAGCGTCAAGAGCCAGCGCCAGTCATCTGTCTTACTAATGTGAATCGTGGCACTGATGATGTGGTCCTTGGGCCTCTCCAGATTCCTAAACATGGCAGAAATTGCAGTTTCCTTTTCTGGCCACCTTTGCAATGCACAGACCCTCCCACAACAGAAACATGCTCATTGGATATAGCAAGAAATAAAGTTTTCTTCTATTTGAATCAGTGTAGTATGCTTTTATCTCTTTGTTCTAGAAATTACTGCTTCCTAGTCAGTGAAAGAGAAAAGAGGGAGGGAGGCTAGAAACACTGAAAAAGATAGTCAGATGAAGATTATTTTAAACGATTTATGGAAAAAAGGTTTTCCTGAAGTTTGGAATTCTCTGTTATCATTACAAGTACTTTAATTTAATTATAATATATTTGAACTTCTTTTCTATTGATTTTTCTAAAAAAGAAATGTCTGTTCAGCATTTCTATCCTATGGAAACTTACATTCTAATATACCCTGTAATTTTACTTAAATGTTTTCAGGTTAAAATTATAATTTTGTCATAAACCTCATTACACATCCAAGAGTTAAGGAAAAAGTCTTCCATAATACATGAAGCTAAAATCAAAGGCAGACAACATCAAAATAACACATACTATAAAAACTGTACTCCCATTTTACTATGTGCATGCAAATTATGATATAGCATTTGTGACAATATTTTAAAGCAGCAGTTCTCACAGTGTGGGTCCAAATGTCTTGCATGGTCCCCAAGAACCTTTCAGGGGTTCCAAAAGGTCTCCCTTTTCCAAGTATATATCAGCATGAGGGCAGCTTTTGCTGCATGTACTTCAACCAAAAAAACTATCACGGCAGACTGAATGCAAAAGTAGATATGGGAATCCAGCTGTTACTATTAAGTCATACATAAAGAGATTTATAAAAATGTAAAACAGTGTTACTCTTCTCACTAAATATTTTTGCTTTCGAAAATATAGTTATTTTTCATAAGAATATCTTATTTACATTAGCATAATGATCAGTTCATTGTTTTTTAGTGAATTCAATACATATTTTTAATTTTCTCAGTTTTAATTTATAATATGCTAAATATTGATAAAATGATCCCCCATAAAGTTCTTTGGGGTCCTTGGTTTTTAAGTTTTTAAGAAGTATAAACAAATTAGCAAAATCCTGTAACACTGCCAGAATTCCTTTTAGTAAACAATAAAGTCTATTTAAGTTTAACCAGCTTTCTGAATGTATAAAATACTACGCAGCCTTTCTAAGTGCTACAGTAGAAAGCACATGGTACTCAATACATGGGATTTAAATACCAGTTTCACAATTTATTAGCTAAGTTGGCATCTGGTTCCTATTATTCTCACTTATACCAATATGACAAATTCAACAGCACGCATATCAAAACTAAAATCACTGCATTTCTCAAGCATTCTTGAACATTTAATTACCCAGGATTATATACAGTAATTTTTATATAATTATAGCCATTAGCTAATTTGATTATCTGGGAGTCTATTTCCCAGCTACTCACGATCCAGAGTTACAGATTCTATAGAAACAGTTGCAGCATAGCTGAGTATAGCTGAGGCCATTACAAATTTTTTCCTTGCCCAAATTACATCTGCCTTGCTCCACCACGTCTCAGCAAAATACTCATTTGTTCAAAGGCCTACATGGATCCAAAGATTTCTGTCTCAGGACAATCTGTATGGTATTTAGGGGTAAAATCAGGAGGTATTCCTACCTTTCAGGGAAGAAGAGTTCCTCTAAGAGAGTTATCTGGAACACTCATCTTTGACAGCAGAAGATTCACTTTATGGTAACTTGTTTGTCAGATATTCAAACCCTTAGGGATATCCTCTCCATTACGAACAATGTAATGAGCTCTCAAAGAGCATGGTCTCCTTTTGTCATCTCAATTTACCAAAAGTCTTTTTGAGGAAAATAAGAGAGATGAGAAAAGTGAGAAAGGTGCTCTCAACAATAGTCTTCATTTGATTTTTCTCCCATACTCTGGAAAGAATTTTCTAAAACCCTGCAATACACTTTTTTGGTTGACATCAAAAAATTTTCATCACAAGTTTAAATGGTTACAAAGGCTTAATTTCCAGTATGTTGTAAATACTGCCTTTTTAAACAAAAAAGTTACATCACTCAGGGGTACCAAAGGAATCTAAATTCCACAGCAATTTATTAGACACTACCATCTGTTTTTAAATGCATTCTTTAAGAGTAAGATATTTTACATTGTTCACCTCTATGCTTGAGCTCATTTTTTCCTCACTTCCCCAGAGAATTTCACCCTAATTTGGGTTTGCTATCTCTACTGTCCATCACACTGTCCCTTTCTAAAATACACTTTCCCACTTACTGTCTGGCTAATTCTTAACTGTCCTTCAAAGCCCAACTCAAGCATTTTCTCTTCCAGGAAACTTTTCTGGATGCCAACAACCCTACACACACACACACACACACACACACACACACACACACACACGTACACATACACATACACATACACACAGGGGAAAGTTTATTTTCTTTGTACTCCCACAACACTTATTTTATATCCAAATCCTTTCTTTAAATGCCTTTCTCCCTAAATAAACAGTAACCTCCATGGACTGACAAAATAAATGGCATAAAGCAGGTAATGAGTACTGAGTCCACCTGAACAAAAAACAATTAAATTCCTAATCACAAGGACTGTAATAGCACTTGCAGTTAGCATTTTTGTTTCTTCCCTTATTTTATGCTTTTGGTGTTTTCATATTATCTAATAGTTCTTATGTTTTGATTTTTATTTTGTTGTTTTGTGGGTTTTTTTTAAATTTCTACTTCAATTCTCTTTGTAATTATGCAAAGTACAAATACATATATAGAGCATGGCTATGTGATTTTGATGAAATTATGTAATCCGTCTCAGTCAGTTTCTTTATATTAATTAAATTATAAGATCATGTCAGGTAGGTAGTATCAAATTAGAGATGCATGTGAAAATTTTTACATAAACTATAAACATTATACACATAGAAATTATTTTTATTAAAATCACAACCTATCATATCAAATTCTAGTCATTAGAACTTTAAACCAACAGAGAATGCCTTAAGAAATAAAACAGACTTCAAGCGATTAGGTTATAACCTTTCTGCTGCTGAATGTTGAAATTTTAATTTAGTATAATATTAATAACCTGGAGTGGCCTTTGCACAATTCTGTATTTCCTTCATTTCCTGTACTTCAAAAAAAAAATGTAGAAAATAAGTGATTTTTTTTAGATTGGTCAGTTTCTGAAACATAAGCTACTGTCATGAATATTTCATTTATTGAAAATATATTCAAGCTTATCCTTTTTCAACAATCTCACATCATAATGCTTTATTTTCCCTGCTTGTGACAGATATTATTACTAATCTCATACAGCTGCTCATTTCATACCACACCGGAGCTGTTATTGGATGTCCTACAACATGGCAGCCAATCCTGACACTCATGAGGAATACTATCACAAATACATAAACGACTATAAATAAAGCAAACAGTACTAAAACATCACAGGTTATAAAGGATGCATTTTAAGTCAGAGAAACTCAATAAATAATCAGGTTGCTTGAGAATGAAAAGAAGAAACAGTCACCAACTGGTTCAAAAACCACAACTTAATCAACTTACAGAGCCAGTAAATCTAGTATCCAGATCTTGGTTTTTAGTGCCATTCCTCACTAAAAAGAACCAGGACTCCCTTGAAGGAAAAAAAAAAAAAAAAAAGGCTGATTCCAGGGCTGGGCAGAGAAGGCACACAATGACCCTGGAGCACCTGATTATGCCAGAAAGTACAGAAATGATAAGAAATGTCACAAGGACTCAATTATAAACCACTGGCGGGGGGGGAGGAGAATAGAAAAATAATAAATATAGAAGGAAATGTTGCAAAGGGAAGGCTCTTTGAGTAAAATGCGAGAGCTGACTGGTACAAGTCGAGGTTATTGGTATTAAGATATCCCTCACTCTGCAACCACTGCAGTAAAGCCTGGTTCAGGCAAGAATTAGCAACAGATGCTAAATCAGGAGGAGAAATTTCCTTTAGGAGGAGAACATATGCATGGTTTCAAAATGTATCAGAGGGCTCACCAATAACAAGGGGAAAACAGTAACTATAAAATGGAGAACCTGGACAACACCTTGACCAGGTGGTCAGTGAGGGCTTCCAGACATGATATCTGGAAAGGAAATATCACTGATAGAGTTATTCTGGGAAGATATAATCTGAATGTAACTCATAAGGAAATAGCAGATTTACCTCAAATAACAGGCATACTACTAAAAAAAAAAAAGAGGTAGAATCTTGTATTCTTCAAATATACCAATGTTATAATAGACAAACGGGCCAAAGGATTATTATAGAATAAAGAGACTACAGAGACACAACAACCAACTGCAATGCTTGGTCTTATATTAGATCCTGTGCTAGAGAAAAAATAACAATAATTGCTTCTAAAGTACATTATTGGCTGCAATGACAAAATGTGAATAGGGATGTTAAGATAATAGATTACACCGAAGCTAGACTTATTGAAGTTAAAAACTATACTGTGGTGATATAAGAAAATACCATACTCTCAGGAAATCGCACTTAAATATTTAATGGTAAAGGAGGGCAATGACAGCAAATTACTCACAAAAGAATGAATATATATTCTGCGTGTCTGCGTGTGCATGCACATTTGTGTGTAGGTGTAAGTATATATATATATGTATATATATGTGTGTGTGTGTGTGTGTATTTAAGTGTATGGGTATTCTTTGTACTATCCTTACAACTTTAGCTTAAAATTATTTCCAAATAAAAAGTTTAAGGAAAAAAAGCAGGGGAATGGTAAATACAAAATTCATCAAAAGTGAGGGACCAGAAGGGGAGGTACATGGATGGGTGTGAGATATTCCTGATCCTGGTGAAAGGAGCATGACTTCCTCTTCTTAGTATGCTTTATAACTATACATATGTGACAGATACTCTTATGTGTGTAAATTAACACATTAGAGAGGAGAATAAAGGAAAAATTGATTCTCTGTAAATTGTTTTATTAATTCCTTCAAAACTACTGTAAGAATATGAAAAGTCCTCACAATGCAAGCACAAAAGGACATAGACTGATTAGTTTTCCTAATGCAATAATCACCAATCTGTTTTTATTACACTGGGTCAAAAATGTAATACTGGTTTCAGGCCCAGTTCTTTAGTTTTCTTTCTTCTTCCTCTAATTAATAATACGTTTTAAAACTCCCTCAACAAAAGGTTTTTGGCTTCTTTAAACATAACATATAGTACACTTAACAAGTTTCATACAGATAGTTATTATAGTTAACATATTGCTAAGTTCCAGGAACCATGCTAATGAGCATTTGATCTATATCTTTAAATTTTATAATCACTCTTATGACAAATTGTGCCATTTCACCTCTTTTCAGCTGGAGAAAAACCAGGAACAGAAAGGTTAAGTAACTTGCCCAAGGTCACACAGCTAGCAACTGTCAGACTTGAATATGAATGTAGAGAATGTCACTCCAGACCCCATACTTGGAAATACCATGCTTCACTGTGTCTTTATTACCTTCCTGTACTCAAAATTCTGACCTCAAATTGTTTTTGCACTGAAAACATAGGTAAAATGCCCACATAGTACTTTAAATCCAGTACTTTAAGCCGGCAGGTAAAAAATAAATTATAGCTATTATTTCTATTCAGTGTGGGCAGAAAATGCTGTATTTAAAATTTAGAAACTAATACTGCTTTAGAATTGAATTCCCCTGTTTCTTCCTCTGACCACTCATGGGGGGAAAAAACTGTTGCTGAATAATTGAAATGCTACCAGAGACAAAGCAATGAATAGAAACACTATTAAAATATTCTCAATCTATACAGACTAGATAATCTACAGTTTTAAGATACTTAGTATGCTATTCATAAAAGGCTGATTTTGCTGAATACAGAAAAAGAGGCTTCTAGCATGGTATGATCACTGATAAACGGTGGCCGTAAGTCATTTTGTGGCTGCCCAGAATTCAGCCCCTTTCCTGACAGCACCTCAGGTCCCTTTTGGGGAATGTTCTACTCTACCATATAGTCCTGGTGGGAGCATACATCCAAGTACATGCTCTCCAACTATGGCAACCAAAGGCATCCCTTGGAGGCTGCTTCCAGAGAACTTCAGCTCACTCACTGATATAGGTTGGTGGGCACAGAGCCCAAGCTTAGCCAGTCAGACACAATCTCTTAGGACTTTGGTATATGAAGCAGAGTCCATGCATAAACTAAAGATGTAGTTAGAGCTGATTTAGGTCAGCAACCAAGCCTGCCACCAAGACCTTTAGAACTCTGTCTCCCTTCTAAGACTGACTATGCAGCCTCCCTTCAATCCGGAGAACTTCTCCCATTCTATCTAATAAATTCTTTTTTTGCTTTTAAGTCATAGTCTGTTTCCTGTGCAGGCAAAGACAATAACAAAAGTGATAAACATGTAAAACAAAATATAAAGACATGAGGGGATAAAATTACCTAATTTTATTTAGTATTTCTCTGAATGGCATTTATTTCTTTTTTTTTTTTTTAAGAGTTCTTATTTATTTATTCATGAGAGACACAGAGAGAGGCAGAGACACAGGCAGTGGGAGAAGCAAACTCCCTGCAGGGAGCCTGAGGCAGGACTCAATCCTCGGACCCTGGGATCACAACCTGAGCCAGAGGCAGACACCCAACCACTAAGCCACCTATGTGCCCCTTTGGCAAGTTTCACTTTTTTTTTAAGATTTTATTGATTGATTGATGAGGGACACAGAGAGAGAGGCAGAGACACCGGCAGAGGGAGAAGCAGGCTCCATGCAGGGAACCCAATGTGGGACTCGATCCTGGGATTCCGAGATCACACTCAGTAAAGGCAGATGCTCAACCACTGAGCCACCCAGGCATCCCTCTTTTTTTTTTCTTAAGTATGGAGCCCAATATAGGGCTTGAACTCATGAACCTGAGATCAAGACCCAAGCTGAGATCAAGAGTCAGAAGCTCAACAGACTGAGCCACCTAGATACTCCTTGAATGACTTTTATTCTTATCCATCAGTTTGGTAAAGCGGAAAATATGTTGGCCAAAGAATTTGAAGATCGAAAATCTACTCCAGGCTTTCCATCAGTTGGCTTTAACATCTAAAGTGAATTCACTCTTGTTTTTCATATCTTTTTTCTCATCTATGCATTAAAGTGGTTTGAATTGCAAGTCTTCTTGCATTCATAAAACATTAGGTTTTGTAGAAAAGATCAGATTCTTAATAACAATACCAATAGCATAGGTCTTCTTTCAAGAAATTTGCACATAGATGCTACTGAACTTAGTATTTCCCATTCCTCTTAAATAATATTGCTTTTCATACAAATAAAATGTTCTATAGTTTCTAACGTGACAAACAGAAATCACATAGTTTCAGACTATTTCCCGAAGGGAATAACATCCCTTGCCTCAGAAGATTTAGCTGTAAGAAATACAAGGATTTGAAACAGCACTGCGCAGTAAATACCATTATATTTATAAGATCACAGGTAAAGCAATATATTTTCTATAAATTTTTACATTTTCTAATATCACAATATTCTCCTGAAATGTGCTTTCTTTCTTGTTTTCCAATATATAATGCCATCCTTACAAAAAAGTTTCAAGTTCAAGAGAATAAATAATTCCTTTTAAAATTCATTAATGGTTTGTTAACTGTGTATAAAACTGTTTGGTTCACTTACTAAGTAATATATCCTTAACAGTACTGGGGGTTCAATTTTTCTAAAAGACCTAAAATTACTTGTGTCAAAGTCAGCCAAAATTTTAAGCACTGGCATTAACTATGGATTGGTGTGGATCTAAAATACCAAAGGAGGGCATATCATGAAGTCAATAGTTTTAGCATGAAGCGAAGACAGGGATGCCTGGATAGCTCAGTCAGTTAAGCATCTGACTCGGCTTCAGCATAAGTCAAGATCTCAGGGTCCTGAGATGAAGCCCCACATAGGGCTCCTGCATTGATCTCCCTTTCCCTTTCCCTTCCCCTCTACCCCTCTCCCCACTCATGCTCTCTCTAAAATAAATAAATTCTTTAAAAAAAAAAAATCCACAGAAGAGTACCATTACGAATTCTTTAAAAGTTAAAAAGTGGAGCCATCCTCAAAAAGCTATTCAAACTAAGAAGACTGACAATCATTAAGTCAAGTCTACAAAATAATGGTTATTTAATATTAACATTTAGCAAGCATTAATTGTACTTGAAAGCCTATGAGATTTTGTTTCTGTCATGAAAGTTTTATTTCCCTAAACCTAAGCTTGACTATTCTATTTGTTACTAACTCTCAACACAATTCAAAACACAGGGAACTCTATCCATCTTGTAAATCACTATGCTAAATTCCAGGGTAGCAAAGAGGAGTAAGAATTGGTCCCAGGCCTTAAGGCACATACAGCCATGAAAACAGACTCAATGTAATATGATAAATGCTAGAAAAGAAATGGTATCTAGTGCTATCTGTCAAGGGAGAAATTAATTCTGTTTGGGGACAGAGAAAAGGCTACAGAGAAAAAGTGATACATTAAACCTTTATTTAAAATATTAAAAATGGGTAGCCCGGGTAGCTCAGCAGTTTAGCAACACCTTCAGCCCAGGGTGTGATCTTGGGGACCCGGGATTGAGTCCCACATCAGGCTTCCCTGCATGGAGCCTGCTTCTCCTTCTGCCTGTGCTCTATCTCTCTCTGTGTCTCTCATAAATAAATAAATAAAATCTTAAAAAGATAATAAAAATAAATAAATAAATAAAATGTTAAAAATACAAATACTAAAACTTTTATCTAGAAAAGGAACTTCATAGCTTGTCATATCTGAATTTAAACTCGATTTCTTTCCTTGTTGGCCATGTGAAACTGAGCAGTTTGTCTGGAAATCTAGAATGTAGCCCCTATTCTGGCACTCACTACTTGTGATCTTAGGCCATTCACTTCACCTCTCTAGACCTCAATTTCCTAATCTGTGATGGAACTCATGGAGTCTTGGTTTAAGATCTTTAATTTCCCCTCTAATTACAACATGAATCTGTATTTTACATCAAACTATAGAAATCTCTATCTCGGTTGGAAGTCTCCATTTAGCAAGTATTTATAATAGAGTACCTACTATGTGTCAGGCACTGTTCCAAGAACCTGGTATGCATCTGTGAACAAAATAAGCCAAAATCTCATGGAAATTACACAGAAAGTAGCTTTTGAAACACTTTGCTACTTCCTTCTTCATACATCATTCACCTATAAGTTTTACATATGTGTAAGAAATTTAACACTGGGAAAACTGAAATAACTATGAACATTAACATACAAAGAGAAATTTACAGATGAGGTATAGTTGGCAACACCACCTCAAGATAGGTTTCTCTAAATCCACATTGAATCAGTGCTTCTTAGCAACTTCACACAAAAGGCAGCATGTTAACGAGCTCTCTTAAACCAATTTAGTATACAGACATCTTTTCCTCTTCATTTAAGCTATTAGTTTCTTGAGAGCTACAACCAGGCAAGCTTTATTTAAAGATACATAAAATTTGTACATGGTATGAAAAAATAAATTCAAAAACCTACAATCTCATTTCCTTTTCAGAGATTCCACTTCCCTAATACTTTTCAGCATGTTCTAGATGAACTATTTTATTATACAAGGTCTTTATTTGAGAGTTATATATTATCACTTTTCAAAAACTGATTTATTATTCAATAAGCAACTGTGAGACATCAGCAATTTCAGGCAGCTCCAAGAAATAAACTCACTCTGAGTATGTCAGGAAACTCAGAGTGTTGAAAGGATATGAGATGAGGTGAGGTAGAACAGAATCCACCTGTTCTCATAATATACAGTGACAGGAGGAGGCCCGTGGCAACTCGGTCTTCCATGCGTGGACCCCTCTTCTCCGTGTGCTCTCTCCTTTACTAAGCTACTCATTTCTTGGCATGCCCTTTCCCATTGTCTGAAGGCAATGCCTTCTTCACATCTGCGACAGCCTCCTGGATTCTGCTGCCAGCCTCTCTCAGAAATTCTGCGCACTTCTGCATCATTCTATGCATCACACCCCTCTCCTTAGGTCTTCCTAAGTGGGGTTGTGGCCACTCTCCTGTATAGGGCAACCCTATGGATTGTGCCAGTCTCCTATATAGAGCAACCCTGTGGAACAGAGTTCTCAAGCCCAGCGCCTTCAATGACTGTGTATCTTGTCTGCCTTTCTATAATCAATAATAAAGATGATGGAATCACATGATTAAAAAAAAAAAAACCTGATGCTATATGAATAAGTCATCCTTTAAAAGAGGACTATAGCAGGGGTACCTGCATGGCTCAGTCAGTTAAGGGTCTGCCTTCAGCTCAGGTCATGATCCTAGGGTGCTGGGATCAAGCCCCAGATAGGACTCCCTGCTCAGCAGGGAGTGCTTCTCCCTCTCCTTCCAATCCCCCTGCCCCTCCTCCTGCTCACGCTCTCTCTCGTTCTCAAATAAATGAATAAAATCTTTAAAAAAAAAAAAAAAAGAGGACCATGACATACCACACAGTTTTGTAGACACACCATAACTGTTAGGCATCCACGGGCTGTTTAGAACCAAAGATATTGTCTCACCAGAGAGACCTTATGTATAGAAACTTAACTCACAAGTCACACCACAAAGTTAGGCCATTTCTTTAAAGATACAGGAAGCAAGTATATATGGCATATACTACAAATTTAAAATTCAAAATATTGTGAAGAGGTGGGTATGTGTGTAATGTGTTTTAGAATAAACAAGCTCAGCTTGGGAAATGACTCTTTAAAGCCAAACAAAATAAACATCTATACAAACAAAACACACTGTGAAATACCTACTTTGCATGTTGAGCCAGTCAGCATCAAATGTGCACTGCAAAACATCTTGGACTTCAGCTAGTCAACCATAAGGGATCATCTTCACACTGTGAAACTCAGACTACATTAACAAATGGCCACAATTCTGGATGAGAGAGCAATCACCCTGGCAAGTATTTCCCAAAGCTTCAGCACTCCAATTTTACCAGAGAGGGGCAGAAGCGCTGCACAACTGCTAGCCTGACAGCTCTGTTCTGGCCTCATCTGTAAAAGTTGCAATCAAACTACAAAACAAAACACGGCAAAGAAGACTTTGGGATAAACTTGTTTTATGACTACTTCCATAAGAAACTATTAGAGACTCATGAAAGAAAGGACACCCATCTCTTCTTGTTCTTTCTGTGGGTAAATGGCCAGGCAGAATGCATAGCTGTGAGGTGACAAGAGTCACTTTGGAATGAAGCAGATGACAAGGAAAGCAGAGAAAGGATACACGAGTGGCATACACAGTCCAGACTCACCTACACCTGACCCAGCTTGTACCTGCACAAAAGACCCTTGGGGCTTTCACACTTTGGATAAGACATCACCTCCTCGGGGCACCTGGGTGGCTCAGTCCGTTGATCATCTGCCTTCAGCTCAGGTCATGATCTCAGATACTGGGATCAGCCCCACATCAGGCTCCCTGCTCAGTGGCAAGTCTGCTTCTCCATCTCCTCCTGCTCCTTCCCCTGCTCATTCTCACTCTCTTTCTCTCTCGCTCTCTATCTCACATAAATAAGTAAAATCTTAAAAAAAAAAAAAAAAAGAGGACACCTGGGTGGCTCAGTGGTTGAGGATTTATCTGCCTCTGGCTCAGGTTGTGATCCCAGGGTCCTGGGATTGAGTCCTGATGCATCGGGCTCCCCTCAAGGAGCCTGCTTCTCCCTCTGCCTGTGTCTCTGCCTCTTTCTCTGTGTCTCTCATGAATAAATAAATAAAATCTTAAAAAAAAACAGACATTACCTCCTCTGGCTCCTGGGCCTCCATCAGCATAAATCAGACAGGCCAAAGAATTCTAGATAGGACCACCTCTCTTCAGCATATACACAGGCAGGGACAGCATTGAAAACTGACAACCATCACTACCTCTCCCTCAGCAATGCTTACAACCTTAACATGTTTAGACAACCAGGGATTAGCAGAACTCATCTTTACTTCCCTTTCTCATTAGCGTTCAGGGAAGCCCCAGACGCAGGTCATACCTAATTCCCACAGAGCCCTGTGAGCATTGAGACAACCCCAAAGTCACCAGGGACACATTCCCCTTCATATTTGCTTTATGTTTTCTATGACTGCTTGTAAACATCTGATGCACTATGAACTCTATTTAAAATGCAAGCCCCATGAGAGCAGAGATTTTTGTCTTTTTTTCTGTTAACTGCTGTATCTTCTGCATACTGGGAGAATTTTCACATTGTTCAGTGAAGGACTATCCAAAAGATTAAAAAAAAAAAAAAAGATGATGGGATTTTTCCAGACTTCACAGATTTTACTTTTTTGGGTGTGAGGAAGGGATTGGACTCATAATATATAGAATTAACATATTCCGTGCACAAAAACATTACCAAAAATTATGAATGTCAATCTGGAACACTGCTCTGAAAAGAGCTAGTTTGGCCTCTTTTTAGTTCTATAATAACTCTTCATATAAAATGTAAACATTCTCAATTTCAAAAATTCAAAAATTAACTGCTTTCCTAATTATTTCTAAAAGGTTTCTGTTAGGCTGGCGAGACGGAACCTCAAAACAGCTGACCCCAGGCCAGCAACCTCCCAATAAGCCGCCTTGCTGCCCCATCTCCAAATTCCCTCTGAGGCCTTGCCACCCTACCCTAACTTAGCTTACAAAGACCTGTAACCCTTGCCCTAACTGGAATGCCACCCTGCCCCCACTTTCCCGCTGAGAACTCTTTATAGAGCCCCCCTGCAGTTTGCCTGGGTGAGACTTCCCATTCTCTCCCTCCCCTGCAGGCCGCGGAACCTCGCCCAAGAGCGCGTCCCACTAAAAGCCTGTTTCGACCAACTTTTGCCAGGCCTCTCTATTCCATTTCACTACCGATCAGATTAAACCTGACAGTTTCCATTGTCCACAATGCATATTTCAGAGCCAAACACATATAATCATTTTAATGAGCATGTTTTCTATCTTTGATATGGAATATTTTAAGACTCTAAAATATTCATAAGCATTCTAATTTTCTGAGTGTTAAAAAGGTATAAACAATCCTAGTATTTGCCTAAATGTGTTCAAAACATATGTCCATACTGAAACCTGCACAAAAATGTTTATACCAGTTTTATTCATAATTGCCAAAACTTGGAAGCAACTAGATATTCTTCAATGGGGGAAAGGATAAACAAATTGTGGTACATCGATATAATGGAATATTATTCAGCAATAAACAGAAATGAGCTCTAAGGATACAAAAAAAAAATATATAAAGGAGCCTTAAGTGCCTATTACTAAGTGAAAGAAGCCAGTCTGAAAAGCCTACACACTGTATGATCCAAACTAAGTGACATTCTAGAAAAGGCAAAACTACAGAGACAACAAAAAGATTGGTGGCTACAGGGGTTCACAAGGTGGGAAAGTGGGGTGGGAAGGAGTGACGGAGCAATAGGTAGAGCACAGGGAATTTTTAAGACAGCAAGGTATGATACTATAATTGTGGACATGTGCCAAAATCCATAAAACTGTAAAACACAAAGAGTGAACCCTAATGTAAATTATGGACTTGAGTTAATAATAATATATCAATATTTGCTCACCAATTATAACAAATGTTCCATACTAATACAAGTTTTTAATAGGAGAAACTCTATGGTGGTTAGGGGAAGGTATGTGGGGATTATCTAAGGATATTTAAGTTTATAGCCATCCCCCTCCAGTCTATCCAAGAAGTCATGAACACTATGAGTGAGCCAGGATATTAAGAGACACTGGTTCTACACTAGGGAAACAAAATAGAGAAAGAAAAGTCTAAGCAGTCAGAATTTCTGATCAGTTTTGTTTTCCTGTTTCAAGTACTATGACATCATAGATCATATTCTTACAAATACCCATAAATCATTACAGAGAATTAAGTGATTTTACCCCAAACACTGAAAAGTGGCATAAATTATGAGGTGGCAGGGTGGTGGCGGGGAGGATCATATATAGGGAAAGTGTAATGGCATGCCTTCCATAGAGTGGTTGGTTGTTAATGAGTATTTCTTAAATTTCTCTGAAACTATATGTCAGAGAAAGGAAACACATTTTCTCTGTAAAAAGAAAAAATACCAGAGATTGTCAGAAAAGTTACTATAATAGAGTTAAGGGATACAACATGCTGGAATAAAGGCTGATACCACCAATCTTAGGAGAACTGCTTTGAAAACTGGATGAGATAATGTTTGTAAATGTACCTGGCAAATACCAGCTGGTAAAAACATAAAATTGAGAAAAATACTGAGCAAAGGAAAGAAAATGGTCTTTCAATGCTGCAAGGTAAGACAAAGTGGAAAGGAGGCAATATAGTCAGGATTCCCTTTCCTGGTTCCTTGCTGCTCCAGGTTCAGCCACTTGCAAAATTGCTCTAGGGTAGACTTTAATACGTCTGTTTTTATTGACAACTTCAATTATAACCTTTGCTAGTGCTTCTAAGTTCCTGCAAGAGACAAATAGGTTCGTGAAAATACTATATAAAATATATATTTCACATATATATATGAAAACAGATTTGATCCTACATATTTTGTGCCAAGTTAATTTCTCTTCTGCTGAGTACAGTAGTTCATAAATCACCTGCCTCCTAAGAATGAATGAAGAACGTAGAGAAATACATCAGTGATTTAAATGAGCCTATTTTTAAGTTAAGGACAAGAATGGCTTATGTTTTAGAAAACACTGTTTTGAATCAAAGCAAAGCTTCAAAATGCTTTCCTGTACCTACTTTGTTAACAATGGAGGAAAAAAATGCCAAGCACTTCTTTCTGATTCTAGGTTTGCTCTGACCCTTTCGTCTTCAGTAAAGACCCCATTCGGTTCCTGAGAGAAGGGAAAAAAAAAGAAACCCTTATCATAGCCTTATCATAGTCACTTCAAATTATTTAATGGGAACTGCTTTGAACTACCAGGTATAAGCCAGTCTTTAAAAATTGCTCACATGCTTGAGTTTGACAGTGTCATAAGTGCCTGTAAATGAATACTGAATAATGCAAATTGGTAACCTGTTGACAATGCATTTGCATAAATCAAGAGAATACTTGTGTGATAAATTCACATCTGACCTTTTTAACCTTTCCTACTATTGATCATTCTGCAGCTGCTAAGGTCCTGGACTAGGCTGATGACAGTATTAAAAAAAAAAAAAAAAAACATAAAGGCCTCTAAGAGAATGCCTGAGAAAAAGCTATAGAATGAAATGATGAGCTAGTTCTCAGGGGGGGAAAATCTAACATTCTAAAAAAAATAACAAGACTTAGCAATTCTACAAAATTAGCTTTTCCAAGTCCATGCTGTCTCCACATTATTACTGTCCTTTTATCTAGCACTCACAGGTCATCTGATGTTCAAGTTATCATAAAGCTCCTTGCATTTTTTCACAGTATTAAGAAAGCAATCCATACAGTTCTCATCAAATTAAAACCAAAGGACAATCAAATCCTGAGAGTCAGACAAGTAAAGACATAAGTAAAATGGCTTGGGTCATAAATCAAAAGCTAATAGAGCCTGAACACATGAGTCTGACCCTTTAATAGTATTCTCTCCTAGCTTGGTAACCCAAGTGAGAAAACAGAGTATAGGGGTTATCGCCTGTGCAAAGACACTGGACACTGCATCTGATATTGGCAGTAGCTATCACATTGTTCAGAATACCTCTTACGTGAAATCAAGTAAAACTATTATCTCTAAGACTGCACTTCTGTCTTCAGAGAAAAGAAAATATGAAATTTTCACATCACGTACTTTCAAAGATGGTATCATGATTAAATAGACTTGAATATTTTTGGTTAATGCTTAAAATTCCTAACAGAGTTTTGCCTCTTTCATAGCAGAGGTTATGCATAGCAGTGCTGTCTCCCACCTATTCAGGAGGTGCTGAGCAAGAGATTCTTAACTGAATGATTAACTCAGCAGAACTCCCAGGATGGAAACTACAGACTAAAAGTCCTTTCTATCAGCACTCGAGAGCCATATTTGCCAAGCATCAAAGAGAATATGCCTATTGAGTGCTGCTGTAGAGTAGAGGCAGATCAAATGATAAAAGCTACCAGGAAACATGAAAAGCATCAAACAAAATAATGGTCTGGTGAGATATCTGCCACCGAAGAAGTGGTTCTCAACCTGCTCACTTAAAATTTTGTTTCCTAGGCGGGATACTCAACTGGCCTGTTTATGAAGTCGAGGGTGAAACTTGGAAATGTGCAGTTTTAACAAACAACTGAGTTGATTCTGATGTAGGTGGAAAACAATATACAATCCTGGCTAAACAACCAGGCCTTAGCAAACCTGTGGACAGATTACCTACATTGGGTAGAAGTAACACTTGATGAACTGTCAGTTCCCTTTGAATTTAAGAGTCTTTGTTTCTGTAAGATTATAAAGGCAACAGCAATAGAGTAAACTTGAAAACATATATGATTTAATATACATTACAGTGTCATGTTTAAGAAACCAGGCACTGGATTTAAAATGGCCTAGGTTCCAAACATGCAACTTGAGCAAATTACTTACCTTCTCTAAGGTCCTTTTATTTTTAATGTCATAATACTCAGCTCAGAGAAAAATTATGATTAACTAACTTTCTGTTAAACTCTCACCAAAAATTATAAAAATTGAAAAGCAATGGTAAGGAAAAAGTGAAAAACTCTGACATGTTTTTAGTTTAAAAAACTATGAAATGCAGAAAAAGTCGTAACACCAAACAGCATTTACAAAAATATTTAACATCATTAGCCATCAGATAAATGCAAATCAAAATCACAATGATATACCACTTCATACACACTACTAGGATGGCTATGGTCAAAAAGACATTTAACATGTTAATAAGCATGTGGAAAAACAGAAACTTCCCTACCCTGATGGTGAGATTGTGAAATGGTGCAGCCACTTCTAAAAAACGGTTTGGCAGGTCCTCAAAAGTTTAAAATACAGTTACCATAAGATCCAGCAATACCATACCTAACTATATACCTAAGAGAACTGAAAACAGGTAGCCAAACAAAATTTTGTAGCTGAAGGTTCCTAGCAGCATTATTCATAATAGGCAAAAGGTGGAAAGAATCCAAATGTCCACTAACTGATGAGGGGATAAATAAGACATGGTATGTCCCTATAACGGAATAATATTATTCCACCATAAAAAAAGAATAAATTATGGACATATGCTACAACCTCATGAACCTTGAAAATACTGTGCTAAGTGAAGGAAGTCAGTCACAAAGGACTACATATTGTATAACTTTATTAATATGTAATGTTCAAAATTGGGAAATCTAGAGACAGAAGATGAGTGAAAAATAGAGGCTGAGAATAGAGAGATGGTTTGGAGTTGATGGCTAAAGGATATGGGGTTCGTTTTTCGGAGTAATGAAAGTATTCTAAAATTAATTATACTGATGAATGTACAATTTTGTGACTAAAACTATGCCACTGAATTATACACTTCAAATGGGTGAATCATATGGTGTATGGATTAAATCACAACAAAGCTATTTTTTAAAAAGACATAAAATAAGAAAGAAAACTGTGATGCTATAGTAGAAATCTCTGATGCTCTTCATGAACAGTACCCTTTTCTCTTAGTGAACTGCCATCCACCACCATCCCCCTACCTCACCTCCTTATTATGTCACTGTAGTAAGGCTATCAGTTACAGGAAGTCTTCAAACCCCACTCCTGCCATAGAAATTGCTCACAAATCACTGTCACTTAACTCTGAACTGTTTCTACTTCTGGGCTTCCTGAGGCCTACTTATTCAACTCAATTTTCAATTGTGTGATACACCCAAACTTTATTCAATAAATTACTCTTTTTTTGCTTAGATCATCTCTCAGTTTGGGTTGCTTGCAATCATGAAACTCTATTTGATATACACTCAACAATTATATTGTTTCAATCCCTACTGTAAAAATAATTCTATCAACAATTTGCTATGAATCCTAATACAATTTTTCTATGCATATAGTTACATATGCACATATATAAATGTCTTAACATTATAATACTATATATAGTATGACTGTATCATAACTGATTTTATTATTGCTTCATGAATAATTAATTGTTTTATTTATCCATTTTTCTTTTAAAATCAAGGGGACTAGAAAGTACCCATCAAAAGTGTATCAGGTTACTGTTTGTCTAGGAAACTCTTTATGTCACCTATTCTGAAAGACAGCCTTGCTGGATAAAGAAAGTTTTTAAAATACCAGACATAAATTGCTAACCTCAGAGTACAAGCTTCAGCTCCCTTCAAAAAAAGCAACAGAATGTGTTTCTCTAAAGTATTTGAGTTTATTGTAAGTGAAAAATATCTAACTATTCTAGTTCTACTGTCATATTTTTTTTAAAGATTTTATTTATGTATTTGAGAGAGAGAAAGAGAGTATGCACAATTGCGGGGAGGGGCAGAGGGAAAGGCAGAAGCAGATTCCCGGCTGAGCAGGTAGCCCAACAAGGGGGCTCAATCCCAGGACCCTGAGATCATGACCTGAGCTGAAGGCAGCTGCTTAACCGGCTGAGCCACCCAAGCACACCAAATCTGTTGCATTTCTATGCACCAATATTAAAATTATACTTAATATCTTCATATATATGTGTGTGTGTATATATATATTATGGAATGGAATGGATATATACTATATATATATTATGGAATGGAATGGATATATAATATATATATATTATGGAATGGAATATTACTCAACCATCAAAAAGAATGAAATCTTTCCATTTGCAATGATGTGGATGGAGCTAGAGTATATTATAATTAAAATAAGTAAGTCAAAGACAAATACCATTTGATCTCACTCATGTGTCAAATTAAGAAAGAAAACAGGTGAACATATGGAAAGGGGGAAAAGAAAAAAAGGAGAGAGTAAATAAGTCATAAATGACTCTTAATGATAGAGAACAAACGAGGGTTGATGGAAGGAAGAGCTAGATGGGTAATGGGGATTTGTGATGAGCACCAGGTGCTGTATATGAGTGATGAATCACTGAATTCTACTCCAGAAATCAATATTGTACTGTATGTTAATTAACAAAATTTAAATAAATTAAATTAAAATAAATTTTAAAAAGTATATCAGGTTAAAAAAGATTAAAATCTAACAAACACTTACTAAACAGATTTGGTGGTTAAAAATTTTTTTTTACCTAATTTTAGACATGTAAGAGAAAGCTGAAAAATAATTTCTAATCAATTTTTGTTTAAAATTTACTTTGGCAGATAATACAGAACAATTATAAAATAATTATATACCAGGAAACAAGCAAATTTGTGTAACAGTCATCCCATACCAGTTGAAACCATGCAAATTCAAATCAACTTTATTAAATGTGAACTATGTAATGTTTTTCACTGGCCTTCAAGAGGTTAAAAAAAATTTACAGTGGTATACTTATTCACTTAGTCTATATTTTGTAATTATCACAATGCAAATATTAACCAACAAAATTTCCAGCAAACTGAAATATATTTAGGAAGAAAAAGTTCACGACCTTTATTATTATGATAATAAAAATGTACTTAGTAAACTTAGTACTTCGTAAATCTTACTGTCTCAATTATTTCTCAAAAAATGAGCCTTTGAGGCAGGTATTACCATAATCACCCAATTGACTGTGACAGTCAATGCCAAATCTAAGATCCAAATTAGGTCTCTCTCTCTCTCTCAGGTGCCTTTCTTAACCAATATCTCTGGAATATCATAAAAATGATTTTAATGAGTAGCTGAAGAACTAAAGTAAAAGAGTTTTTATACATTAAAACTTAATTGCATTAAAGCATCTATACTTAAGAAAATCCTACAAGCAACAAATCGATTTTCTGAATCAGCAGTTATTAAACTCAAGTTCTTTGCTTCTTCATACAGGTGAAGAACTTACACTATCAATTCCATTAGCACTGTGATAAAGGTGAAGTCAAATTAATTCAAGCCACCTACTTGTGATCTTTATAAACACAAAAAACAGGTTAGTATAGACTCCTAATGGTGTAATTATTCTGCATCAGAAATAGGTACACAATTCCATAATAAGGCAAAATAATATAAAATACATTGTAATTACTACAGACATTGTTACAGATCTTTCCATATTTATGCATATTTAATTAAAATGATATTTATCAAAAGGCTAATGAGATCATTTTGAATCCCATTTACTGAAAGGCTAATGAGACAGTAGAATATGAGCTGTTTATTAACTGAAGAACAAGATATGTGGCAACTATACAAAGTAAGAGAGAACCAGAATTAAAAAGTAAAATATCACTGAAAGCTTCTCATAAACCTTACAGTGAAAAAAAAAGTCATATTAGAGATAAGAAAAAAACATGTACACAATGAGGGGGGCACTTGGCCACCCCAAGTGTACTTGAAAGCCACAAGTATATGAAAGTTGCCTAAATAACTCAAGGGAGGAGCACTGGGTGTTATGCTATATGTTGGCAATTTGAACTCCAATAAAAAATATTTTAATAACAAATTAAAAAAAGAAAGACCATGTACAATGTCAGCTTCCCACTTAAACGGATAGATAAATGAAAGTTTATAGTCTTGTCAAAGAAGCTATCTAATGAGAGTATATAAATTATTATTCCATTTTCCAGGATTAGAGTCATTATAGGTATTTAAATACAAGTCATTGCACAATGGCAAGATAAGCCATGATGCTCACAAGGTGAAATAAAATTTCATAACACTGCACCTAAAACAATCTCACAGTAGATGGCTACACCTCAGAAAAACACTGTTGATATTTCATTGAGCCAAAAAGCAAAGTTCCCTTACCATGTGAATACAGTGGAACGTAACCATACTGAAAGGCAAGTGGAAATGCCAGTCATTTTCTCAAATGATAATTAATAGTAACAATATATATCTGAAGGCTTTGAGGTTCAAGAATGGAAAAGTCCAATGATATCAAAATGGCACATATTATCAAACTCTGAATAACAAAATTGTTTAACATGTAAATGCAAACTATTTGCTCATCACATAAACAGGAACTCATTTTAAGAAGTAAGAATAAGTAGCAGGTCAGTTCAAATTTGCAATTTTTAGATGAAATAGCAACTTTCTAAGTCAGGACCTCAGTTAAATATTTCCTAACATTCATAACAGCATTCATACATATACAAGTAAGTCTAGGTAAAAAGCAAAATTCATATATATATTGCAAGTAGCAACTCTTTTCTGCAGATAATTTAGCATCATAAATTATCTGAATAAAAATCCTAAGTAAATTACTAGAAGAGGGTAAAAATACTTCCATCAAAAACTTTTCTGTTCTGTCTGTATTCCTCAACATAAATTTACATGAAAGCATTAAGGCATCACTAATTTATTTGTTAGGAAAAAGTGATACCTTATTATTTCACGTAAATAATTTGAAGGCACTTCACAGTAATATGTCTTTTTGTTAACACTTATTCGATGGTATATTTATTAGTTGTCACATTAAGGCCCTGCCAATAGAGTTTTTAAATATTTATTAAGCAACACCTCCTACATTCAAAATGAGATTATACTTAATATCTTCAAAGAATCTGAAATGGCATATTATATATTTATTGACTCCTAGAGTATGCTCCAGCCAGATAATGATCTTTCGTCAGTGTGAGAGCAATCTTCTAGTGTGGCCATCTTCATACAGGCTTACAGAATGTAATAAAGGCAGAACCATTCCCCTAAGTGGAAGTGAAAGGATGAGTTCTAAATGTTGAGATTTTTACTTTTCTTTAAAATTTCAGTCCCTTGAAATCCAACTTCTTGAGTTAATACACAGCTATTAAAAAGTGGCAGACTTGTAATCAATACCTTTACTAACAGCTATTCCCCAGGCTCTCTTACATATAAGCACCCGAGTTTTGCAAGATGGAAAATACCCAATTAGGTTTTCCTGAACCAATTTAGCTTGTCCAGCTATTGAGTATTTTGACAATAAATATATTCACACTCTGGAGTTTGTGAGAGAAAAATTAGCCCTTTAATTAGCAATGAAACTAGTCTAGAAATGAGCCATCTGGTTTATCTCTGATCTACTCTGAGATTGTATCATGTCATCAGGAAATTTTTTTAAATACTAGGCATAAATTGCTAACCTTATAGTACAAACTCCTTTCATAAAAAGTAACAGAATGTGTTTCTCTAAAGTATTTGAGTGGATTCTAAGTGCAAAACATCAAGTTGTTCTCACTGCTATCCATTTTCCATGTTGCCAGAATAAGAGAACAAATCTGAACTCCTTATTCAGATATAAGTAGATCTGGGAATAAAGAAAACCTTGTTATTACCCAGGTGCTTGTATTTCAGTCAGCCAGGCCTAAACAATACTGCACAAATTGTTGTAGCTAATTAATATTGATGGTTAAAATGATGCCTTTGAAGCCACGTGAACAGCTCTTCTGAACTTGAGTCAATCAATAAATATATATTGAGCACACACATTGCACCAGGCATTGGACTTGTCACCAAATAAATAAGGAATTTAAAAAAAAAAAGATATACAGTCTAGGGAGAGCAGATATATGCCAAAAAAAAATCTGTGCAACCTGGTAAATGCAGTAATAGACTTACGTGTAAAACTGCCACTAGTACAGACCTATGTTTTTCAAAGTAGGTATTCAGACTCATTTTGTGAGCCTTAGAATCAATATGGGCAGTTTCAGGCAGTTTTGTTTTTGTTTTTTTGTTTTTTTTTTTTGATAATGTAATAAAATATTAAACACTATAATGTACCTCATGAAATAAAACAACTTTGAACTTCTGTTCCAGTGTCTTATAGGTATAAATTTAGATACAGAGTATAGTTATAGACAAAAATAAGGAACACACACACACACACACACACACACACACACACACCTTGGTTACAATGTAAAATATGCCTCTTACTTGGTATGGCAAAAAAATCCTTGAAAGCCACATGTATATGAAAGTTGCCTAAATAACTCAAGGAAGGATTCATGAAGGAAACAGCATTCGGGTGGTACTCTAAGACGAAGTTTGTTCAGTAGAAGAATTGGAGGCTTCCTGACAAAGAGAATAGGGTATATATAGGTTGAGGACATTGAAATGTGATTAGGGCCACATAGTGAAATAATATTTTGGATACACTGGATCAAATAAAGTTCATTATTAAAATCAGTATCACTTTTTTTAAATGTGGCTAATAGAATATGTAAAACTACATAGATGCTTCAATTGGACAGTAATGGTGGAGATGATAAAGTGGAGGGAGGAAATTACACTAGCAGTGATAATGCCAAAGTTAAGCTTCTGAAATAACCAAAGTGAGGGAAGATGACAGCCCAGAACAGTAAGAATGAAGAGGAATAGGAGAGAAAATTTCAAGAGAAGAAAACCAAGTAGAAGGGACAGAACTTGGTGACTGAATGGATGTAAGGGATGAGGTAGAAAAAGTTATGTATTCATTCATTCATTCATCCAAACATAATACTGGATGCCTCAGATACGGCAGGTACTATGCTGGTTGTGGTATCATGAACTAAATGGAAGTCTGAAATGCTTATCAACATTCTGGGCTAAGAAATGGAGTCAAGGTTGTTCCACACACCGAAATAGCAAATAAAGGAGCAGGTACAGTTCTATTATCATCACATGTGTCTATCATCTTATGGTTGGATATTCTTCCATTTACCTTCTTCTATCTTCCAAGATATTTAATGGAGTATCTGGAAAGCAACTGGATGTCAGGAAAAAGGTCTAGGGTAAAGCTTGAAAGTTTTGAGTTATTAATATATAACTGGCATAATAATTGGCAGCTAATCCTTAGGAGGGGCTCTGATTACACAAGGGGTAAGGAGCCAGGATCCAAGGAAGAACACTAAGGACACTAAAAAGGAGAGGAAGGTAGAGAGCAAGTCCACTAACAGAGGGTAGCCAGATATGAAAGAGAGAAACCCATAAAGAGGAGAGTCCCAAAAACCAAAAGAGAAGTATGTTTTAATGAACTAACATTCAATAGAAACCAGTAAGAAGAGTGGTTTCAAAGAAGCACTGAAAAACATTTAACATTTGGCAAGTCAGAGATTGACGACCTTCACAAAAGTGATCCAGGAGAAGGCTGTACAACACAGGGGAAGCAAGGAAGTAGAGAGGCCAGGTAGAGACACCTGTTTCTAAAAACTTACTTGTGAATAAAAGAATGATCAAGCAGTGAGCACATATTTAAGGGAGGGTGTAAGGTGCTTCCATCTTTGTGCTTTGACTCGGGAGAGACTTGAACATGTTCAAAAGCTCAGAAAAGCAATCAAGGCAGAGGGGATAGTTCAAAAGGCAAGAAATAATTAATGGAACAAAAGCCAAAGTTGCTGGGGAAAGAGAAGACCTGGAACACAGGAGCACAGGCAACTTTGAACAGGAGAAAGAGCAGCTCTTCCACAAAGATGGAAGTGAATGTGGCTAAAGAGATGACAATCAATTCAGATGCAAGTAAAAACTCTTTCTGTATTAAAATATTACCCAGGCTATAAAGTCATCACCAGGCTCCTTTGGTTATAGGTAACTACAAATGTGGTTCTATGGTTCCAAGGATCTGATCCATACTTACAGCAAATGTTCTAAAGCCAAAGGCACAGATTTATCACATTAAGGGCAAGTCAACATCTGTCTACTCCATGACCCATGATTTACTATGCTCTAATACAAAAACAAAACAAAACACAACCCTGTAAGAAGTGACTATCATTAGTCTCAAAGAGAAAGGAGGGAGAAAATGTGGGCTAACTTGTCTTGGGTCGAGGAGCACTTATGTCCCTCTAGGATTTCCACCTCTGTGTACCTGGAGTGGAGGGGGTGGGACAGAGCCTTCCTTCTCTCCACATAAACCCTCACTAGCTCCTTCCCAAGGGAAGAGTCACAGCTATCACATTGAGCCACAGTTTCAGCCATGTGGTGGAGTTACTTACCGTGCCTTAAAGACTGAAACCCACAAATCCTTCTCCTCTACTCTTAAAGTTTCTGGTTTGGGGTAGTAAGCATGAGTGCCTACGCAGGGTCTGGAACCCCAAGCAGAGAGGTCATGATCATTTTATGATTAAAAAAAAAATCAGACCTAGAGCTCCTCATCCCCTCTCTGCTCCAATTTCTCCACTTGAACCTGAAGAGGTAAGGGAAATTGAACCTCACTGGAAACACAGAGAAGCCTCCAAACCCAAAGCCTCATGGTTCAACAATGCTTACTGGAAAAGCCAGACACTAAAGGTTACCAAAAATTCAACCAGCTTTGAAGAAGCACTTTATTTCCCTGCTGGCTCCTACACCTTTTTATAAATCCATTCTTCAGTCCAGAAAACACAGAAGGCAGAAAGGGTAAAAGAGGATAATTAAGATATCAAAATCTTACCTTGAAACTCCCTTAACTCAAAAGCCCTTAGCAAAAGGGAAACTAAAATTTACACGAAGTTTTTCTGCCTCTTTGTCATTTTTCTTTTCCTCAGTCTGACTCTCCTGAAATCCTCTCTCTTTCTGCTTTCAACATGTTCAAGTCCATGAATATCTATCTCATATGTCACCTTCCCAAGGGAGTCCTCCCTGAACCCTCCAGTTAGATTTAAGTATTACTGCCTCATCTGTTCTCACAGGCCTTGCTTATGTCTCTATTAAGTCCTTAATTAGTTATTCAATTGTATCTCCCCTAGTAAATCAGATGGAGTTTGAAACATTCAGCTGTGTATCCCCGACTTGAGCAGTCCATCCAGGCTGGTCCCTGCTCTATGCCACAATTCATCTCTCCTTCCCCTGAATTCCCACAGCACTTTGTAGGGAGCAACTGGGCTCAGGAGCCCTTAATCAGCACCCTCCCTCTTTTTTTGGAAGAAGAAAAAATTAAACAAAGAAAAAGAAAGGAAAAAGGAAAGGAGACCTAGAAGGATATTTTATCATGGATAACCAATCCGAACTAATCTTACTGACCAGACCAGAAGAACCTAAGGAGCAATCTTTTGACTCCTCAGCCAATCACTGTTTTGGCCTGGAGCTATGAGAACTCTTAAATTGCCAGGCTACAAGGAAGATGCACAGGCAGTGAAAATGAGTCATGAAGCAGTCCATGGGCCTAAGGCCCCAAAGACAGCCAGCAGCTGGGGTTGGTATCCCAGAATTTCAGGAAGAGTACTTCATACACATATTTTTTAACCAGTTAAAATATGTTAGGAAGTACATAGATTATGCTTAATAAATAATGAATTTCTAACTTGATTATTAGTAATGGGAAAGTCCCTTATAAAGTACATGACAACACACAGAGTACTTCTAAATATTTCCATTTTACACTTGAGGAAATGAAGTCTCAGATGATTTGGTTGAGTTCTATTAAGACCTTATTCACCAGCAAATATGAAATAAATACTTTCTTGGCGGGGAGGGGCAGAGGGAGAGAGACTCTTAAGCAGGCTCCATGCCCAGCGTGCAGCCTGACACGGGGCTTGATCTCACAACCCTGAGACCTTGACCTGAGCCAAAATAAAGAGTTGGATATTTAATCAACTGAGGCACCCCAAATAAATACTTTCTATATGCAATGCACTGGATGTAAGCAATTCTGTTCTCATGGAGCTTATTTTTAATGGGAAAGACAGATAATAAAATAAATAAAATATATAGTAGCCAAATGGTACTGCTGGGAAAATAAAGCAAGGTAGGTAGGAAATAGGGGTTTTGAATTAGATGGCCAAAGAAGGCCTCAAAGGCAAAAATGACATTTAAGCAGAGACATGAACAGAGAGGAAGAGAGCCAAGTGGTTGGTGTTCTAATCTGAACTATTATCCAAATCTTGGGTTTCTACTGCTTTTATGTTCCTTCAAATATAGCAAGTTGCCTTAAAAGAAGATGTTGGATCCTGCACGAGTTGCTATGCCAAGAAAAGTGAAGAGGAGAATGCACTGACAAGTCCATGCTGGTATGGGATGTGCAAGGTGACAGAGGCTGAATATCCCTGAACCATTGGTTCATATCTGACAGCAAAGATAAGGAACATGAGGTACTGTTCATTGGAGACTCCTGGGTTCAGCTAATGTACCAGTGCAAGATCTGGCAGGAGCTCTTTTCCCCTCTGCATGCACTTAACTTTGGCATTGGCAGTGATAACACATAGCAAGTGCTTTGGCAAGTGGAGAATGGGGAGCTGGAACAAATCCAACCCAAGATTATAGGGGTCTGGGTGGGTACTAACCACCACAGGCACACAGTGGAGCAAGTGACTGGCGGCATCAAGACCATCGTGCAACTGGTGAAGCAACAGCAGCCGCAGGCCCGAGTGTTTGGTGCTGGGCTTGTTTCCCAGGGCCAGTATCCTAACCCACTTCATGAGAAAAACTGATAGATGAATGAGCTGGTCCAGGCAGCACTGGCTGGCCACCCACAGGCCCACTTCCTAGATGCCAACTCTGGCTTTGTGCACTTAGATGGTACCATAAGTCACCATGGCATGTACGAATACCTGCATCTGAACCATCTGGGCTACACAGCTGTCCACTGGGACTGGCACTCCCTGCTTCTGCATATGCTGGCCCAAGACTAGGGCCAGGGTATCCCCTTGCCAGAGGCTAACCCCTAAGCATCCTCCTTCTCCAACATTAAATTCTCATTTAAGAAGAAGAAGGAAGAGGAAGAGGAGACAGAGAAGAGAAAGAGCCATAGACTGCAGAGCCACAGGAATAGCCAGGTCCTCTTTGGAATCTCAATTTCACATTGGGCCTCTTACATCTGTAGACACTGCAGGCCAGCAGAAAGGATATTGCGTCCTATGAGATAAAGCATGTAACCAGAAAGTGCCTTTAGAAACGGCTGCTGTACAACTGCACAGTCAGTATCATAATCCAATGTGTCAGTGCTAATCACATGTGGTTCTTGGGGACCTTATTAAGATTGTTCTCGTGATTTGCTACTGGTACCTGCTAGAGCTAGAACACCAGATGACAGGACATCAAGTGACTATATGAATAATCAAACTACCATCATAAACTGGTGTTATCTGATTCACCAAACCATACAACTATCTGGGCCCAACAGCCATCCATTCTCCAGAAGACTGGGAACATGGCCACAATTAAGCTGAATGAGCAGATGACTCAGACTACTAGAGTCCCTGCCCCTAATCCTTCAGCACTTCTCCTTCAATCCATATAAATTGGCATCATAAGAAGTTCTCTCTGGCCAGTTACTGGAAGAGAAAAAAGGGTAGGTCTTCTTCTTTCACAAAAGGATCTGTATTGAGCTGGCAAAAGCTAGGTGTAAGTGGTCATTGTACAACACCACCACTCATTAGTGGCCCTTCCATTGGGTAGAACTTTAGTTAGGAGGCATGGCCTGAGGTCAGGGCATACATTGGTTAATTGTTAGTGGCTTAGGAGTTGACAAGCTAGACAATAACTTAGAACAAACTGGAAAACTGGTTCAGTTTATGGGGCCAGCTGGCAGGCAGTAACCTGCAAATTTGAGATGCTGCTATAAAATGAAGTATATGCTTAAAACCAGTAATGCATATATAGTGCCATCTTTTCCAGAAGGTATAAAGTGGAGGTGAGAGTGCTCCCTCTATTTCCTTTAACTCTAATAAAAAAAAATGTATTGGCAGTATGTTTTCTAAACTTGGTGAAAAGCATGAAATTACAGATTCACAAAGCTCAGTGAACCACAGTAGGAAAATTACAATGAAAATCACACCTATGCATGCTATAGTCAAACATAAAACTAAGACCAAAAAAGCACCTTTAAAGCATCCAGATAAAGTAGACATTACATACAAGAGGGCAATTACATCAATTTTTAAATAAGTTTTTAATGGAAGCATAACACATGCGGAACAAATATAATTATTTGCCACGACTTATCACAAAGTGAAGATGACTATTTAACCACCACCCACATCAATAACTACAACACAAATCTTCCCCTTCTTAGTTATCATTCTTCTTCCTTCCCAAAGCTAATCACTATCCTGGTTTCTAAAACCAAAAATGAGGTTTGCCAATGGTTAACCTTTATACAAATTGAATGCATAACATATTTTTTGTGTGTGTGTTTGGCTTCTTTTAACATCATTGAGATTCATCTATGTTCTTACCTGGACCAGTTGTTCATTTGTTTCTATGGCTATACAATGAGTGATTATACCACATTTAATGACTAAACCACAATTTATTCACTGTACTGTTGATAGACATTAGAGGTGTTTCCATCTGGGGCTATTAGGAGGAGTGCTGCTATGAACAACCTGTGTTCATCTTTTGGTGTACACATGCATGCATTTTCATTGAGTTCTCTATCATATCTAATAACCCACTTGAAGAATTTTTTCGTTCCTGAAATTTGTACTTAGTAGTCTTGAAGGTCTTAGTAATGAACAGAGGAAAATGGTTTCAGTGAATTTGAAGTGGACACTGCTCACTAGCAAGTTTGTGCTTTTTCCTCTCACTAACCAACAGAGAGAGAAGGGGATCACTCTACTGGCAGGGTGAGAGATCCCTTTTAACAGGGGGGAACTGCATTGCTGCCACACAATGGAATAAAAATAACTATACATGAGAAAAAAAAGGAAGATACTGACATTCAAAAAAGTAGCAGGGGAAGCAGTGCCCTGCTCTCAGCATTTCAGGCACATTAGGAAGTAGTTCAGAAAATCGTGAACAGGGCTCATAGCACTATCTTGTGCCCAAGTGGGTCCCTGACCACACATTTAGATACTCCAAAAAGATGCCAAGTGGTAATTTTCATTGACAGGACTAACAGTACCACTCCAAACTGTAAAATGTTAAAATGGTAACTAGAGAATGTTTGATCCTTTTATTGTTGTTTTTAAAGGCAAATGTCCTGCATGGTTTGCTATGGTTTTCTATCATACAAAAGTCATTTTGCTCCACTCTGAGTTACTTGGCTGTCACAAGACATAAAATGAGCTGCAATCAGAAAAGGAAGGAAAAGTACACATATCTGTCCCATACACAGATCACTGGTCTTCATCTAAGGCATGATTTACCCGTTCCAGGGAAGCATCTGTACAGTTCAATTAATTACCTTCTGTCAGTCAGAAATAAATGTCAGTTCAGAGAGGTGGGGTAAAGCAGCTGACTCAACCTAACGACTGCTCCATATAAGTACTAGATCATTCTGGAGTAGCCATCTCTACAACAAAGAAATCTTCGTAGCAGAAATGATGTCTCCATGAGACTCTGCCCATTCTTTTGCCTGCTCGCTTCAGTCCTTAATATCACTTGTCTTTTTGGACTCATTGATTCATTCGCTTAACAAATGTGAGCTGCATACCTACAATAAGTCAAGTAATTTCAGTGGTCAACTATTTGAATATGGTCCCCATGTGTGTAAATACACATACGTATATACAAACACACAATTATAGACATTGGCACTGTGCAGCCTCCAGCTGGAGGCATACCAACTACTTAAATTCAAGTGTGAAGGTGTGAAGTGTGAAGGTATGTGTATTTGTGTGTGAGTGAATTTGTATCAGGGAGAGAGGCAGAGTAAAAGAAATGAGGGATGGGATAAGAGGCAACTAAAGTTACGTCCAAAGAGAACAGCAGAAGTCATAAAAGACTCACGAGAAAATGTGAACATATTTAAAGCACAAGAACGAAGCCGGCCTTCACTCACTCCTCTCCTCTGTAAAATCACATTTACTGCTCACCAAATGCTTCACCCATACCCTGTGTGCTCCTTACAGGTTATATACAATCAAGATCTACCTTTAAAGCGATTTGCAAAAGTGTCTATGCCATAAACTTTTGGCTGACAAGTAACTGTATTTTATCTTCCAAAGAAAATCAAGCATAAAACTGCACAAGAAAAGATGAGAAGAATTGGTAGCCTAGCCCTGCTTCAGAAAGGAGGCAAAAGAGATTTACCCAACACCTGAAGTTTCTGTCTCACCATCCATTAATTTTCAATTTGGTTTTGCTCTTTGTATCACAAAGCACTTATTCAAAAATAGCATAAGAACCCCTATATCCATATGTTGTCCTGCAAAAAGAGAAGAAAATACTATTATTTGTATTTCTTGTTCAAACACTCTAAGAATAAAAGAACTGTTTTCAGAAATGATGAGGTTCCTGCAGATAACATTTACCCATGGGATTTGAGGCTTTTTTGTGACATAAAGTGCAGAGTACTTTGAGGATGGTTACAGATTCAATGGCACAGAAAAGGCTTTTAACTTTGGCTCATTTCCTCTGACCACCATGCCTCCATTCTAAATTATAACCTCTCAAAGCTACGGATCCTTTAAAGCTAGCTTTTAAACTGCTTTTCCTTAGTATCATCACAAAATAAGAACACTTTGTTACTTGAAAATAAAAGCACAAAATTATCAGACTCAACTGTTCTCATTATTGCAAACCAATAAACAAGGCTCAACAAAAATTGTCTTTGCTAATAGCTATCACTTATTGAATGGCCAAGAAATAAATCCAAAAGAAACCAAAGAGAGATCTGCCTTAACGATATAAATGGTTTCTTATTCAGAAACTATATTTAATGTCAGAAATAGCTAGCACATATCCCAGTGCTATTATTATTGCCCATAACAGAATCTTAAGCTAAGCACTAAAATCCTGTCATTCACATCTTAGAAGAGTAATAATTTTGAAAAAACAAATAAAAAAAAAGAAATGACTAAACTATTAGAGAATCCCATTTTTAATTTAGGAATGTCTTCTATGATATAACGCATACCAAAAACTAGCTCCTCAGCTGAATCTTTTTCAGAGTCACTGCAACACTTTATATCCACAGAAAAATAAGAAGAAGAAAAGGAAATATAAGAGTATCTGGGCCCTTTCCCCTTGCTGAGACTGAGCAAGTAGTAGGCATGGCCAGCAAAGCCAAAACCAAATTATCAATCAGCTGGTTGGGGAAGTAGAGCCAAGCCAAAGTTGTGACCCACATAGCTGAGAGATTGGTTATATACAGGGGGAAATGAGGAAACAGGTATACAGTTGAGGTTTTGGGGAGCTAGGTTTTTCAATGGTGGAGAGGAAACTACAAGTAAAAAAAGGAGGTATCAGGGGAACCCTGGGTGGCGCAGCGGTTTAGCACCTGTCTTTGGCCCAGGGCGCGATCTGGGAGACCCCAGATCGAATCCCATGTCGGGCTCCCAGTGCATGGAGCCTGCTTCTCCCTCTGCCTATGTCTCTGCCTCTCTCTCTCTCTCTGTGTGACTATCATAAATAAATAAAAACAAAAAAGAATTTAAAAAAAAAAAAAAAAAAAAAAGGAGGTATCAGTGTGAACATATTCTTTAGATAGATAGATCAATCAATCTACAGATACTTACATATATGCGTAGATAGAGAGTATATAAAACCCTTATTTCCTCATTTCATTCCCTGGGAAGACTTAGCAGGAATGAATCCAGACCTTGGTTTCTAAGTGTCTAAATGTCATTCTCCATTAAAAGGAACCAGAATTCCTTAGTGATTCCAAGGCTGGAACAAGAAAAGTATAAGATAAGCCTGACCACGTTTTAACATGATGAATGAACTAAGAACACAGCATCACTGCTATGGTAATCCTGCCCAAAATACATCTGCACCCGTTCATGAGGAAACATCAGATAAAGCCAAGTAGAGACGCAATATTTGGCTGAACTCTTCCAAAATATCAAGATTATGAAAGATGAGAGAAGACTAAGGAACAGTTCCATATTGAAAAAGACCAGAAAACCAGGCAAATAAACAGAGAGTGTGATCCTGGATTCTGGACTCATAAAGAACATCACTGGGACAACTGGTGAGTTGTGAACAAGATCTATGGATTAGATGGTAACATAATTTTAATATTTATTGGGTTTATGTGGGACAACGTCCTTAATTTTAGGTAATACTCCTTGAAGTACCAAAGGAATACTCAGGTATCATGTCTGCAATTTTTACTCTCAAGTAAAAAAAAAAAAAAAAGAAAAAGAAAAATCTTCAAAATGATAATGTATCAGAGTAAAAAATAAGGGAGAAAGAGAGAGAGAGAAAAAAATGAGAATATGACAAGGCAACTGTAGTAAAATACTAGTAACAGGGGAATGTGAGTGAAGAACATATGCTGGCTCTTTGTCCTATTCTTGAAATGTTTCTCTGAGTTTGAAATCATTGTAAAATTAAAAGTTTTTTTTTAAAAAATGTCTGTTTATAAATGTTCATATACTATTAAGAAAAGCCAACTTTCTATGAAGGGCCACAATCTGCTCTGAATTTTTAAAAAAAGGATATGCTGTGGCTAGAGACAAAATACAACCTACATAATTCAAAAAACACTTAAACCAAATAAGGACATTGGTTTTTTAAAAAAAAAACCTTTTAAAGGTTTTTTATCGTCAATATGTCTAAAAAATGTGAACACTTGCCTGATTAAAGGTGATGTATACTGAGAATTATAAATACCATAAGGATAAAACTGCAGGATATCCCTGATACTCATAGGAGAAAAAGATGGATATAGACAGATGTGTCTCCCCGATGAGCCTTCAAGGACACACTGGCTCACTGCTGTGTGCAGGGAGTGTGGTCAGGAGGCGGGCTCCAGGTCCAGAGAATTCAATCTCCTACAGCTGCAGACAGGAGCCCCCCAGGGGGCCTCCCACAGCCCACGACAGAGCAGGGGCCACAAGAGGCAACCCTCAGGGAATACTACCTGAGTTTCATCAGGCCTGCCGGACAGTTGGGCTTCTTTTTTTTTTTTCTTTTTTGGCCAATCCTGCAGCTTCCCTTTCCAGCCACAGCACACAACCCCCTACACACATCTTGCACACCAAACTCCGTGTCAGTGTTCACCTCTGGGGAGCCCAGCCTACGACAAGGACTTCCTTTGTTATTTGATGAAACATAGCTTGGTATGGACACCTTTAACAGTTCTGCCTTGTGAGTGGGTCATATTATTTCTGCTCACAAGACAGCTGTAAATTTTCTTAAGGTGAATTCTGCCTCTAACTCTCATCCATTTACCTTCTCATGCTGTGTGACAAAAGAATTGTACTTTCCCCTTTTCATGTTAGCCAAATATAAAAGATAATCATTATTTAAACAACAAATTTCCCTCTTATGGTCCATTAGCTCCTGCTGCTTGTTCCTGTAGTGAAATTGAAATATAACAAAACGATTTCCATGGCAATAGATAATAATCTAGTAAATGTGAATTTCTGGCTTAGCAACAGAACAAAATAGGAGGAGATTATGGGACTGCAATGGGACTAAATTTCAATTTCTGTGTATTTTTAGTATCACATTTTAAAACAAAGCAAACACAGACAAATTTATACACACAGAAATATGAAGAGTAAAACTCTAATTATAGGATAAGTTTAAAAGACAGATCTCAATGATCAATTTGTAATATTACTCCCTACCATTACTGCCAAAATACATTCAATTATCATTTGAAAATTTACTCATGAATTTGAGAATTCTTACAAGTTTGATTTGAAAGTCTATTATCTCCTTTAATACCAGCTCCAACTACTAATATATTCCATTATGTTCATTTTTAGTAATAATTAAAAATATGGTTTAAGATTAATATATAAATGAAAGAGTCTCAAAAGACCTCCGAATCTCTACAGAGCCTAGAAACAAAGGAGCTGGAGGGTTTAGGACCATAACAAATACTGCCACAGATCTCATCGGATACCCAGTGAGCCAAAACTCCCCATTTCCCCTGTGAAACGTGCACACTGATGCCCTGGGGCAGCACACTCTGTTGGACAGTCTACTAAGCACATGGTCCTCTCCCTACACCCCAAGTTGTATACTCACTGAGAGTAATGTTTTGTTCTCACACTTATTACCAACTGTCCTCACTACAATGGCATAAATTGTTCACAATCTGATGAAATATAAGTGCAAGAATGGAAGAATTATTGTATCTAAGAAAAATAACTACAATGTTTTGCAAAGATCTGATAAAAATGAGTCACAAAAAAGAGTACGAAGAAATCAAATTGAACAAAACTAGACTTTGGACAACTAAGGAAACAATTATTCATATCTAAAAATATTGTACACTCAGATTGCTTTGTGTCTTAAATTTTTGTTCTTAATAATCCAAACTGCAAATTGTAGACAATGCACTGTGTCTGTACTTTATTCAATACTGACTATGCAAAACTCCAAGCTGTTGAAAGGAAAAAACTCCAGCCTTACAACAAAAAATGACAAACAGACAAATAAGTGAGACAAACATATGAGTTCAAGGAAGCCCAAATAGAATTCCTTCGTGTTAGTTATACAAACGCACGACTCTCTGATTTGCTTCCCTTCTCCAGGTGGGATTCCCCCTCTTTAGGGATGGCACTGAGCACAGCCCCCTTGTCCCTGACCTGCAATTCAGACAGCATCAATCACAGGCTAATTCCTCCCGGCTGGCGGTGAAGGCTTAAAAGGCATTCTTCCCCTGCATGCTTCCCTGTCCTCTCCTTGCTTTGCAAATATGGATTCTTCATTATCCACCTGATTTCACTCGTATCCAGCAGATCGGGCCAACAAACCGTACTTTGTCTTTGGTCATCTGCTACACAAGGTGGCCTGGATGGGAAGGTATTCCTAGCCCCGGAGTCACATGGGCAATTGCTTAACTGGACACATTTCCAATCCTTTTAAACACCTCTGTCAATGGATATATTGGCTAACCAGGAAAATGTTTACCTAGGCGATTCAAGCCTTTTTTTTTTCCTAGTTTAGTGACATTTTAATGGCTGATGTCCCTTCCCTGCCCACTGAAAATGTACAAGAGCAACCAAAAAAAAAAAAGTTCCACCATGGGTCCAGCATTTGTAGATTTAGATCCTAAGGTACCTTATCAGACCACTGCTTGCTCTAGTCTATCAATTTAACTTCCTCAGCCTTCACTGAACTCACTTCCCATCAACTTACTATATCCTTACTTCTGCCTCCAATTCTCTGGCCTTTAACTCCGTGCTTCTCCAAATTATGTTTGAGCTGCTTTTATTCACATCACTTCTGACACCAATGAACTCTGACTACAACTGGGTATCTTACAATTCAATTCAATTCTGATACAAACTCCAGAGTTAGCATTAGACTCCACAGGTTCAAAAAAATAAAAAATAAATAAAAAATAAAAAAAAAAAAAGACTCCACAGGTTCAAGGGCTCAGTCTCCCACAACTGACCACTTCAGACATCAGTCATAAGACACTCCATCCAACTTGCCTACAAAGCCAGGGGGTTCCCCAATCCCACACTTTTAGATCCAATAAGCTGCCAGAATGGCTCAGAAAACTCTGAAATTTTTTTTCATAACTATTACTGGTTAATGGATAGTCGGATGAAGAAGGGTCATGGGGCAAGGTCTGGAAGGCTCCCAAACACATGGGTTTCTGTCCCCTTGGAGGTGGGGTATGCACCGTCCTAGCACATGGGGGTAACTCACAAGCTCTCTGAGCCTTGTCATTTAGGGATTTTTATGGAGGTTTCATTACCTAAGCATAGCTGACTAAAGCATTGGCTATTGGTGATACACTCAATCTCTAGTCCCTTCCCCACAGGTTCTGTAATGGCTGAAAGTTTTAAGTTTCCAGTCAAGACTTGCTATTTCTGGTGACCAGGCCCACCTGAAGCTATCTAGGGGCCCACCAAGAATTGCCTCATTAAAACAAAAGATGCTCATATTACCTTTACCACTCAGAAAATTCCAAGGATTTTAGGAGCTCTGTGCCAGGAACTAGGAACAAAGACCAACTCTCTATCATAAAACTGCATTAATAACTCTTTTTCCTTTTTCTCCCACAGACTACAAGTTATAGCTCTCTGCAACTATTATTAGATATACTAATACTATGCTAGATATTGCAGTTTCTAGCCCTTACAAGTGCTCTTCTTGCATTACCTTTTAAAAAAACACAAAACAGGGGATCCCTGGGTGGCTCAGAGGTTTAGCCCCTGCCTTTGGCTCAGGGCGTGATCCTGGAGTCCTGGGATCAAGTCCCACATCGGGCTCCCTGCATGGAGCTGCTTCTCCCTCTGTCTGTGTCTCTGCCTCTCTCTCACACATCTCTGTGTTTCTCATGAATAAATAAATAAAATCTTTAAAAAAAATAAATAAATAAAAATAAAAAAATAAAAAAAAACACAAAACAAAACAAAAACCTTCCATTTCTCCTTCCCTTCCCTCTTCCTTCCTCAAGTTTGCACCAGGTAATAGGCAAGATTTAACTCAAACATAGTATCATTTAGACTTATACTTTGTTGTCCATTGTGTTGGGGGGGGGAATATATGCAATCTGTAAACTGTATACTAGTAAGTGTTATTTAATTTTGCTCCTAAAGCCTTACATGTAAGAATGGCTTACATTTCAGTATCTCCAGAAACAACATTCCCCGAGTAACAACTAATCTATTTCTCAATAGCCATTTACTGTTTCACTTTAAACATCTTCCCCATCACCAATCCTCACTGCCAGGAGTACAACTTTGCAGTCTAATATGTAAGACCAGCAGAAATAAAAGCTTAGCTTTTGCTTACAGAAAAAGCTATGCCTCCCTAAAAATTGACAGACCCCTGGGAATCCTTTTTTTTTTTTTTTAATCTTCTGTTCACATAAAAAGGTGTTGTATAATTTTCCCAGAAAGGACAGTCCTAAAGATAGCCAAGAGATGCAGGAAGACATTCACTCTCATTCTGAACTGAACCACTCATCTTTTATTTCCATGTTCGCACATTTATAAATTCTCTCCTTTCAGTGATAATAACTTTCTTAAAAACCAACCTTCAAAAAAAAAAACCTTCAAGACAGAAACCAGCTACTGATTAGTCTGCTAGTCAAGTCTCATATCTACCAGCCAATGCATTTCATTTATCACAATTCTTTAAATATTTTGTCATTTCTGGCATTAGGATATATGTTGCAGTCTGGGATACTATAGTTTAATAAGAGTGATTTTTTTCTTAGTGGCACGTAAAATAAGGATCCACCTGAGATTTGACAAAATAACTTTCTCTCCCAACAGGCTCTGGTTGACTACTAGAGATAATCTATGTGAAGCAGTGAGCACTGGAGATGGCATACAGTAAGTGTTCAATAAATCTTATTTGCTATCATCATCATGTTTCTAAACCAATAACCGAAGCTTCAAAAATAAAGGTAAATTAAGTTAAAGTTTGGATACATTCCCCTTATACTACTTTTTTTCTCTGAGTGCCTTTTGTTTGTTTCTGTCCTAATTTTCTAAAGTTTCCATCTGTCTCTACGTGAAAGAACAGTAAAAAAATCTGATGGAATTGCTAAAGGTTGTGCTAAATGATAACTCATAGTATTCAAGCCCAACAGGTTAGGATATTTTCATATCAAAGGAATTTGAACATCAGATCCTTTAGCTACCAAATCAAGAAAGTAGGAATCTCATTGGAAAATAGACTATGGGACAATTTCATCATGAGGAATCTTTGAAAATGGCTCTAATCAATCATCTTTTTTCCCCAACTAAATGTATCAAACCTATTTTTAAACCATGTGAGCTATTTTCTTTCACAACACTCTTCTACCCTCAGTCTTTTTTTTCCATTTCCATAAACAGCAATTTGAAATGTGTTTCTGCTTCAATTAGAAAGCAATCAATTGATTTTAAAGATTCATGCAGTCATTTTGGAATTGTCAATGAATATGAAATATAACAAATATCCAGATTTTAATGAAAAATATAATACAGCTACAGCATTTCTAAAAGTGAACAAATAAGGCAAACAGTATAGCTTTTTGGTATTTTTATATATGAAATTGTTTCTTTATTTTGTTCTTTATGGTTTTTGCCTTTCTCATATTTAAAATAACTTCACTGAAATCATAGTATAATTTTATCTCTAGTCAGGTAAAAAGTATACAGCTAACTGTAGTAACATTATTCTGTAGCAAAAACTATTAGATATTGATTCAATTTGAATCCTCATCTGAACAGTGTAATACAACAAACTTAAACTATAGTTCTAATTATTGAATTTTGATGTATCATATTGCCCTAAGATCAGAGAAATAGAATTGGCAAATTATTTGCATAAATACAATATGGTTATAATTCAATATAGATTGTTAATCTTCAGTTTTTAATTTTTTCTCACTAAAATGTATGAGGCCATAAGAAACATGAAAAGTATTTTTAAATTCTAAGAAAAATCACATTTAAGACACATACTCACAATACAGTCTATGTTCCTCTACTCTTTTATCTACACATACTTTATTTTTTAAATATTAAAATTATAGCACCACCATTTTGTAACTTTTTTTTAAATTTGATGATATAATAGCATTTTCAATATCCTTACATAATCTTCAAAAACATAATATTTGAATGGCTGCAACTGTGCAGTCCACCATTTGGAGAGGTCATAGTTACTCAGCAAATGACTGCTTTGGACATTTAGAACTTTACTGCTATAATAATGCAAGAGTCAACAAACCCTTATCTTTGCTCTGGTCTCTGACTTGTTCCTTAGGAAAAATTTCTAGAAGTGGAAAATGTTTATTAGTAAAGTTATGTAAACTTTTCCCAGGCTTTTTATGACCACCACCAAACTACCTTTGCCCACTTTCCCTCAAAGTCGATGCTTTTTCTCCACCCACCCCACTTTTTTTTTTCCCCGTGGCTGCTCTTCATACACAAGTGATAGTTTAGATACTGCAAATACTTTTTAAGGTTCTCATTTGCTTTTAAATATCATTTCAAGTTTTTTGACAAATAAAAAATGTTCATCTTACATAATCAAATCATTAAACTTTCTTTCATTAATACTTCCTTTGGTTTTATATCAAAGAAAGCTTTCCTCACTGTACTATCAAATGATTCATCCATGCTTTCCTCTAACTATTTTACAGTTTCCATTTTGGATATTTACTTTTTTAACCCATCTAAAATGTATTTTGCATAGAGGCTCAGTGGAGAGCTAATCATATTCTTTTCAGACAAAATTGTTCTAACACACCAAGTTTAAACCACCACTTTTTATATTAAATGTATAATTAATGGTCTTCTCACACTTTTTGAAACCTTTTTTTTTTTTAAATCTAGGGTATAAATATGTAGTAGCATATCCTATGTTTTTAGCTTCTTTTCCAGAGCACAGTATTAAGATTCTCCTTCATTTCTACTCTCTTATATTATCAGTACTATGAAGTACAAGAATCAACAGAACGTCCTTTTTGGGTTTTTTTGTTTGTTTGTTTGTTTGTTTGTTTGTTTTTTGTTAAACGTCCTATATTATAAAGGAAAGTTTTATGTTTTAGATCAATATACATCATGACAAGTACATCTGTAATGCACTACTTTAAAAAGTGGACTCAATTCCTCTAGCTATTGAAAAAGATCCAAAATTAAAAGCAGAAGATAAAGCTACCTAAGTTCTATCTTAAACTACCATGAAAATGCCTGCACTATTTCCAGTATACCAACACAGTACAGAGTGGGCTTTGATGAAATGTCAGCTTGCCCCAGAAGCATTTCCTGGCCCTAGACCCCCAATCCAGCTGGTTGAGGTGCCTCTCCTGGGGCTTTCCAAGCCACCTGAACACGTCTAATCCTAACACTTAAAACCTTGTATTCTACTTTCTGACTTACCAACAAGTTTCCCCACTAAAACATTAGAGCCTTAGAAGTAAAAACTTTATCTCAAAATATCATTTCATCCCTATCATCAAGCTAATAGAAAGCAGTTTGTAAATACTTGTCAAATATCATTTCATCCCTATCATCAAGCTAATAGAAAGCAGTTTGTAAATACTTGTTACGTGAATGCATGAGTGCAGGATTTCAAGACTTCTAGGCTCTTTCAAGTCTGTCAATTATTAATGATTAAAATAACAAATGAGTCATTTAAACTTTGTAAGCCATGCTGTCAAATTCAGAAATGGGTTATTTCTTAATAAAATTATCTATTGAATCTATTCAGGATCAAAATTCTGTAAGGACATGACCTCTATTTCCAGAACTCAGTCTTATACTCCCTCTGCTTTGTCTCCTCCTTGATGGTATTTCCAAGCTCTGACCAGTTTGGTTCTTCTAAACTGTCTTGACCTTCTCCACCCCACCCCACCATCCATTTCAAATGTTCTTATCATGTTCTCCTTAGGGTTTTTGTACATGATCAACCACCTTTACCTGTAATCTGAATGACAATACCTTTTAAGGTACCTTCTTTGTGCTAAGTTTACATGCAGGTGCACTGCATGACTTAATGGGAAGGTAGGAGTGATATGAGACGTTCAGGCACTAAGTCTGTGGAGCAGCTCTCAGTCTATCCTAACTACATCTTTGGAAAAAGCAAACAGCATGAGGCATGATTGCATTTCTACTCTGAAATAAATTATCTCTGTAGTAAAGGCTATTTTATAATTTTACTACTCACATTTCCATAATGATCACCAACAGAAAGGACACTTATGATTTTTTAGAATCATACCAAAAGAAAAAAAAAAAGAAAAGAGAAAAGGACTAGACTAATGAGCCCTTCTCAAATCTATTCTTATAGGTCTTATGTTTATGTCTTTCACTTTTTCTCCTCATTTCTGTTTTTTAAATACTTCCAGAAATTTTCAGAGTAACTTCACTTTGGACTGTACAACTTGCTTTTATTTTTTTTAAGAATTTGATGACATGTGGTGAGACTGTGGATTTTTTTTGAGTTGCCTTAAAATTTTAGCCTGTTGTTTTAAATGTAATCCAAGTTATAACAGGAGTTAAAATGAAATCTATAAAAAAGAAAGGAAGAAAGAAAATCTGTAAAAATATTCCAACTTGCTAGTGAATATTTATATACAAATATTTAGAATAGCATTTTAATTCAACAAATATTTTCTATTGCCAACCTGTGCTAAGTGTTACAGAGGAGCTAAGCTCAACTAACAATAATACAAGGTAGAATAAAATGGTCTTCAAAAAAAATAAATAAATAAACACATTCTCTAGTGGCATGAAAGAGTTTTAGCATTAAAAGAATATACAGGTAAGTAGAGAGAATTAAAACTATAGCTCTAATACCCTTCTGACTTTCAAGTATTTTTTGAGCAATAAGTAAGGGAGAAATTACCCAACCATGGCCTTTCCAAAGACACACTGCAGATTATGCTTCCAGCAGCACTTACGTAAAAATGGGCTCTGACTGGGAGTAGACCACTGCTTGCTATTCAGTAGACCCCTCTACTATCCATGGGAAGTGAGTAAGAAAAAAGTCAGGCAAGGTATGGTCATACACAGCAATTCAACTGGTAAACGTGGACTACATGACTACATACCAGGTCAGGTGAAAGGAAAACTTTGAGATGCTATTTAACAATAGAACTGGGAAGACTACAAGTTCATAATTAAACCAACATTTATTTAGAGTTTCCAATCATCCAAACATAATATGAAATGCTAGGTTAGTAAATAAAATCAAGGAAAAATGTTCTCTGGGAGACTGTGTCCCATGTTATACATTCATGTTTTAAAAGAAAGCAATAAAATCAGAGACCAATCCTTCATATATTTACCCTGAAAATATCCTATATATTCAAAACAAAGCAAATCAAAAGCCTTTCATTCTGAAACTACCTTTTTATAAAACACCTCAACTGGTAATCTTGGTCTGTCGCATCAAGTTCTCTTATTATATATATATAGATTCAAATCTATACATTATCCACATGATGAAATGGATTCTCTCTTTTCCTTAAGATATTGTTTTTATGACTATTTGCTGAAAAAACATAAGAATTTCCACTTACGACAAAATCAGATTGAAACTCCTCAAGGCAGCATTCAAGATCCTCCATCTCTATATATCCAACCTGTTTCCTAATAGCTTCCCCATAGGAATTTTCTGTTCTAGTCACAATATCCTACTAGTCCCACAAACACATAAAGTTTACTTGTATCTATTTATACTTGTTTTCTCTATGGCCATCCTCATATGACATATCTCTACATCCTATCCAAACTCACTCCAGCTTAACTCCAAAACAATTTCTTCCAAAAAGTCCTCTTATATCCTTCCTTCAAATCTACACTACTTTCTCCCTTATTATATATAATGTTCAGTTTATCTTAATGCTGTTTTAAATTATGATCAGCTGTTTTCATAGAGATTATGTTAACATTCTCAAGGTTTACCTTTTATTTTGTACTTCCTAGGATATTTAGTATATCACAGAGTGAACAGCAATTGTTCAAAATATATGCACTCTTTAAAAATGGTTAATAATGTAATCAAGTCTAAAAGTCTTTTTTTTTAATATATGAAGAAACAGGGAACAAAAAGTATTCCAAAATCACATACAATTTGATAGCTAAATCTGAAACCCAAAACTCTATACTTTTCAGATGGTTAAGAATCCTGCAGAGGATCCTGGAAAGGTAGAAGCAAGGACCCCTTCCCATGTAACACTGTAGAAGTTAGGATCCTTTGATTGAAAAAGCAGCTTGAATTCTGAATGTGGAATTACCATCATAGCCAAATGTAATATTTGGGCTAAATTAGTCATGTTATTTTGAAGTCTTTTGGATGGTTTATGTTTATTTTTTAATTGACATTATTGTATGGGCCATACCTAGAACAACCCCACACATATAAAGTAATCAATAGCAAATAACAGTATACCGTATAAGGAGTTTTACTGTGAAGGCATTACTTAGCCATCATATTTAACAATGCCCTAGCTCACAGTACTTTATCTACTTGGCTAGAAAAATAAATGGCCACATAAATTCATACTAGTCAATTTCTTTTCTGAAATATTTTGGAGTACAAAGAACATAAATTCATCTGAGAAGATCATTAATATATCATGGAATCAGGCTCAATGTAACACAATTAAAACTGGTTACCACAAAGAGTTGAAATAACAGGAGTGTTAGGAGACCCTTTTAGCAAAAAAGGGTTTGCCCAACTGCTATTGTAATGACAATGAAAAATGTTCTTTCTTGATGATCTCATCTAGAACACATTATATTTGACAGAATACAAAAGCATTCAAATATAATAGCACATAGGGACATCAATTATGACCACCCTCTCCCACAAATAAAAAAATAATTTTTGAGCAAAACTATAAAGTGTTTCCAATGCTTCCTGGAACTCTCTTTTTCCATTTAAGAATAAATGACTATATACAAAAGTCTGTGGAACACTCAGGCACCTAACTATCTTAGTAAAAAAAAAGGTAAAAACAAAGTCTATATACTCTATTTCTCATCCATTTGAAAAAAAAAATTTAATTTGGAAAGCACATCATTCCATTCTTAAAGTCCCTATACACTAAAATTAAATTCATTCTAAACTTTCATATTTGACAAAGACAATAATATCAAACAGCAGCCCACAATTCCCTAAAGGAGTGATGTCAATTGGTATTTCTTAAATTAATTCAAGTGACCTACAATAATGTGAGTTCTTTATACATAATGTCTGTCAGTTGGCAATACAAAAATTTCAGAATCACTTCTGGTGTCTGAACTCCTAAAAGCTACTGAAAAAAAAATGTATCTTAAGTAGTTCCTTAATTCCTACCTCACCTGGATCTGTTGCTTACAACAATATCAGAAAAATAAAAATTACACCAGGAACAGCTTACTATAAATTCAATTCTACAAATTAAATACAAGTTTAAACAAGATTTCTGCTAAAAACCAGTCATTTTTCTGAGCTAAAATCCCAAAAATCTAGGAAATCCCTTCTACCCACTATGAGTTAGTAAGCTTACAGGTGTTTACACAGCTCATTTTTTAAGTTACTTCATAGACAGTGTACAACTACATTCTTCAACTAAGATTTTAAAGGTCTTGAGAAATGGAAATACTCAAATTTAAGATTTATTTGTTATCCCTGAACTCTACTTTGACTATTCCTGAGAATGTAGGTGCCCCCCACACAGTGACCACCTGAAAATTCAGGAACAGAAAACTTCAACTACATCACCTTAACACATAACCCTACACATCAGATACAAACAATATATGCAAACGATAATATATGCATAACAATATTTGGAACAATGCACTAAAAATTTTTATTAGAATTCCACCCACAAAATATATGAAGAGTTCTGAGCATTTTACATGATACTACCCGTAAATTCTAGATAACAGTTAATAAAGAATAATATCAGAGAAATAGTATGTTTAAGACCAGAGGAAGTCAGAATATTACATATTTAGATTTACATATAAATTATTTGTACAATTACAAATATAAGTGAGAGGAGAATAAACATAAATTGTAAATATAAACACATTTTCTGAGCTTCACTCTGGCATCATTAGCTCTTCCTTCTCATCCCGCTGGTTCTAAGTTAGATTACTGGGGCTCACTAAAGGTTCAAGTCTAAAATCTCTTCTTTCTCCATTTACAGGCTAGCTCAGAGAAGAGCAAACCACTTCCTGCAGGTCAAGTCCAACCTACCACCTATTTTTATAAATAAAGATTCATTAGAACACAATCATACCCATTTGCTTAATTATTGTCACCATATTTCACAATACAAGAGCAGAGTTGAATAGTTGCAATAAAGACTGCATAATGTACCCATCTGACTCTTTACAGATAAGGTTTGCCGAACCTTTAAATCTATGACTTGACAACTCACAACATTCTGTCTTCCGTCTCAACCTAGATTTGCATTTCAACTTTTCAGGCCACATCTACTCTTGGATTTCTATTAGGCATGCAAATTTCACAAGTCTAAAACTGGAAATTTGCTTTCCACCTACCCCCTACCCGCTCCTACACCTCTCCTTTCTCAGTACACACATTTCTACTCATTCAATTGCCTTGGCCAAAAGCTTTAGAATCATCATCGTTCATTTCGCTGTTTCTATTCCATCCCATGCCCCAACAATCAAAAATTTATATCCTCAAAATATATTCAGAATCTTGCCATTTCTTACCTACTCCAATGCTACCACTCTGAGTCAAGCCACAACCATTTCTCACCATTCTCACCATAGGCCTCCTGAATGGCTCCCTAGTTCCACTCTCAGCCCCTTACATCCTATTTTCACAGAGCATCCGGAATGATCATGGAACCCCACTGCCAAAAATACTTTAAAGGCTATGCAGAGTATGGCTCATCAAAGCCCTACATGATCTGGCCCTTGGGTACATCCACCTCTTCTCCCTCTTTTGTTTCTTCACATGGCGCTCCTTGCTGTCAAGCATAATTCTGCCCAGGATCTTTCCACTCACTGCTGTGTCAGGAAAATTTTTCCCCGGATAGCTAGTTGGCTCACTTACTCTTTTTTATTAGAGTCTGCTCAAATAGTAATTCAGACTAGAGGCAGTCTCTAAATTAGTGACTTCTATCAACTCTATTTCTGCCATTGTTGGATTCTCTGGGAAACGAACTCCAAGACTGAGATTTGCATGCATTTGGAGGAGTGCTCTCAGAAACGACATCTGGAAATAAGTGAAGGAAGCAAGACAGGCAGAAGGAGACTGGACTGCAATGCATTTTTATCAGGGGCTTTAGCCAATGACACAAAAACCTCAAGTTGGGAATAGCCTTTCAGAATTACTCCAATTAAGGCAAGGGGCTGGGTCTTTGAGCCCACATACTGATGTATTATGAGATGTAGGGTATCCCAGAAAGGGGGCATAAACCAGAAGAAACATGAAAATGTGGTTTAGGGAATTTAGGAAAATGAAAATTCAAACCGCAACAACATAGTATTTTATGCACACTGGAATAGCTATAATCAAAAACATGGAAAATATCAAACATTGGCGAAGATATAGAGAAACTGGAGCCGTCACACATTGCTGATGAGAATGTGAAATGTTACACACAGCTGCTTTAGAAAACAGTTTGGTAGTTTCTTTAAAAATTAACATAAATTTACCACACAAACCAGAAATTCCACATCTAGGAATCTACTCAAGAGAAACAAAAATATAGGTCTATAGACTTATAAAGAACATTTGAGGATGCCTGGGTGGCTCAGTCAGTTAAGCATCTGCCTTTGGCTCAGGTCAGGATGTCAGGGTCCTGAGATCAAGCCCCACATCGGGCTCCCTGCTCCGCGGGGAGTCTGCTTCTCCCTCTCCCTCTGCCTGCCACTCCTCCTACTTCTACTCTCAATCTCTCTCTCTTGGGCAGCCTAGGTGGCTCAGGGGTTTAGCGCCACCTTCAGCCCAGGGCGTGATCCTGGAGACCCGGGATCGAGTCCCATGTCAGGCTCCCTGCATGGAGCCTGCTTCTCCCTCTACCTGTATCTCGGCCTCTCTCCCTCTCTCTCTCTTTCTCTCTCTCTCTGTCTCATGAATAAAATATTTAAAAAAAATAATTTTAAAAATCTGTCAAATAAACAAACAAAATAATATTTGTAGCAGTATTATTCATAGTATCTAAAAACTGCAAAAAAAACCCTAAGGTCCATCAAATAGCAAACAGATTTTTGAAAGGGAGTACATACATACACAGAATATTATTCAGCTATGAAAAGGAATAAAACATTTATACTTACTACAACGTGGATGAACCTCTGAAACATGCTCAGTGAAAGGAGCCAGACACAAAAGTCCATTTGTTGTATGATTCTACACAAATAAAATGCCCAGAAAGGACAAACTTATAACAACAGAGAAATTACTAGTGGCCTGGGCTGAGGGTAGGCAAGAGGAGTGACTACAAATAAGCATAAGGAATACTTTTAGAATGGTGGAAAATGTTGAGGCACCTGGTAGCTTAGTCAGTTAAGCATCTGACTCTTAGTTTCAGCTCAGGTCACGATCTCAGGCTCATGAGATCAAGCCTCACACTGGGCTCATGTCTCCTTCTCTCCCACTCTCTCTTCCTTTGTCTCTGGCCCTCCCCTCACTAGCATGCTCTCTCATTCTCTCTCTCTCATAAATAAAATCTTTTTTTTTTAATTGTAGAAAATGCTCTAAAACTGGTTTGTGGTGATGGCTACACAGCTCTGTAAATCCACTATGTATCACTGATTTCTACACTTAGCGTTGGTGATTTTTTGGAGATGTAACTTACACATTAATAAATATGTACAAAGGAAAAGAATAAAAAAAATTTTGGGAGACTCTTGAATTATCTAAAGTGATAATAATGATAATAACAAAGACTCACTGAGTTCGCTAGGAATCAAGACAGGTTCTAAGAGCTTAACATGGATTAACTCATTTAATTTTCACCATAATCCCATGAAACAGGAACTATTTCATTTCCATCTCAGAGATTAATAAATGACACACATGGAAGTAAGTGGCCCAAGATCAGAGAAGTAATATATCAAGAATGTATTAATTTATACTCATAAAAATAACTAATTCTACTTTGAAATGCTAAGTAACAGCATTTACTATATACAACAAACCAAGACAGCATCTTATGTGTATAAACATGGTAACTTTACCATAAGTAGCATATTTAAGATGGTCTAATAAATTACCATATTGCAATACTTCTTTCTGCTAGCCAATGAAACCAGCCATTAATATATGTTCATTGTAAGACAGCTTGGTCAGTAACAAACATATGTGTTAGGGACTTAATTATTATAAACAAATACAAAGAATATCCATCATCTAATACACTGAATCTCTGTATTCATAAAGCTACAAAAATATAATCATGGTATATATAAATATAACTTCATTCTGCAAGAATCATGCATAAGTATACTCACAAACACACATTGAATGACATATACTATATAATAAAGTTTTTCTAGTTCACCATGTCACCAAACTAAAGGCATATCATTGCTCCTATAACTGAAAAGTACAATGGGACAAGATGAGATGACAGTGTGTTTTATCTTCTTCATATGAAAGGTTAGTTATAAATTTCACATGGCAGTAAACCAATATAAATGGAAAACCTGGTGACAATAACTTCTCATGTATCTTTCAATAATACACTTCCAAATTTGAAAATAGCTCTAGATAAGAGAGCTGATAAATAAACCTTGTATGTAGCTAATTTTTTTAAAACTAAGGCACTTCATATAAATGATCAGCAAGCCTACATATTTGACAACAAAGTCTTTTGAACAGTCTAATAAAACCCAATACTCGGACTATGTAGGAAACAGGATATCTAACTAAAACTACATTCACCTTCAATACATTTGCAGGCTAAGACTGAAAAGCCCACATCAGCACTTTCTGTCTAAATGATATATTGATGGAAAGCTAGAATAAAAATGGTGCTGAAAAATGTACCATTTATAACTGAGAATAAATGTTTTAAGTGCTGACAAGCTTCTGTCAGTTAAATTGCTTTAACATAGAAATATTTTTCCCTAAATGTTTCTCTAGTATTTTTATTAGAAAACTTTATAATTAATTTATGTTCTAAACTAATAATTAAACACTTTTTTGCGTGTTAGTTCCAGGAATTAGTAATGTGTGTGTTTAATGCATTCATTTATACTTGAAGGAAACATTCCATAATAGAAAATTAATTCCTATTCTTAATTTTCTTAGAGCATAATATGTCTGCCTAGAAAGCAATACATCAATAATAAATTTATGATTCAATATGGATACCAGAACATAGCTAAAAATTTGTAGATCTATACAACCAAGTACATTAAATAGTCCCCCTGGGTAACATACAGCCACGCGTATTTCACAGAAGTCAATATATACATACATATAATACATGCATACATACATACAATAAGAACATTATAACAACGTGTGTTCGTTTTGAGTCCCAGTCCATTTTAAAAGAAGCTGTAGGTGTTATGAATGTAATGAATGAAATCATCAACTTGAACCCCCCCCAGAAAACAAAAGAAAACAAAACAAAAATTAACAAACAAAAAAACAAAGAACAAAAATATGAACTAAAAAGTATCTTAACCACTGTGAAAAAATTCTATTTTAGTTTTTTTTTAAGATGTTGGTATAATTTTGATACTTTGATTAAATAATCTTTTGATTTCTATATAAACAATTCTTTGAAATTCCTGAAAATAAAAATACACAGTGGGACACCTGGGTAGCTCAGCAGTTGAGCGTTTGCCTTGTCTCACTCGGGTCCATGGTCCCGTGGTTCCGGGATCGAGTCCCACATCAGGCTCCCTACATGGAGCCTGCTTCTCGCTCTGTCTCTGCCTCTCTCTCTCTGTGTCTCTCATGAATAAATAAATAAAATCTTAAAAAAAAAATACACAGTAACATAAAGCTTGCTTCTAATAGTAACCAGATTCAATATTCAGGTTTAAATAAACTTCATTCACTACAATAAATATAAGCAGAAAAAAACAATGATGCTGGACTGCTAAAGGACTACTTTCCCAATCATGTGTGTAACTAGAAAAGTAAGCAAATTATATGAGTTTATCTCAGCTACTGGGGAAAATGGCGAGACAGGCCTGTGACTATTAGGAGAAGGGAAACAAAGTAGGTGCTCTCCAAAACTGCCCACATTTCAAACTGGAAACCAAGCCCAGATTGTGGTATAGGAAAAGGGGACCCAAAAAGAGCCTCACAGGCTGAATATGGAGAGATACTGAAACTAGTGTTTGAGAAGGCTGAGATAGCCAGAATTTGTGGGACATAGTGCTGGTGAAAAGGGAGCTGTGCAGAGAAAAAAGCTATAGTAATTGACATAGAAATCCCCTTAAGGCTTTAAATATCAAGCTGTGTTTCCTTTTTTTTTTTTTAAGATTTTATTTATTTATTCTTGAGAAACACAGAGAAGAGGGAGGCAGAGACACAAGCAGAGGGAGAAGTGGGCTCCATGCAGGGAGCCCGATGCGGTACTCAACCCCAGGACTCCAAGATTATACCCTGAGCTGAAGGCAGCACTAACCCACTGAGCCACCCAGGGATCCTTCAAGCTGTGTTTCTTAGGGTGAAACTTCAAGAGGTCAATTGAAGAACAACTAGAAAGGAAAAATCAATTTCAGAGAAGCTATCAACTGAACAATTCCTAATTGTAGAGACCATGTTGAATACTCAGTAAATTCCATAGACTCCAGAAAGTTCATGCCTTAATAGTGAGGGTAAACTAGCTCTAGAATAAATACTATCCTAGATCATCCTATGAATCCTGATATTCATTATCTATTTTTAAAAAATACTAGAAAGGTATCTGACAGGTAAAAAGTCAGAAAATAGTACCCATAAGTAGGGGGGTGGGGAAATCAGTCAATAAAAATGGACCCAGAAATTGAAAAGATTAATATAAAAGGACTTTATAATAGCTATTAAAATAAGCTAGGTAGGATTAAAGACTTAAAGGAAAACACAAATACAATGAGAAAGGAAAAATATTTAAAAGAACAAATTAAACGTTTAAAAATAAAATACATAAAAAAAATAAAAAATAATAAAAAATAAAAAAAATAAAAATAAAATACATGACATAAAAATTTCACTGAATAGGATTATCAGCAGATTAGACAGCATAGAAACAACTTGTCAGTGAAACTGAAGACATAGTCCTGTGAATTATCTTAACCAAAGTACAGAGGAATAGTCAAAACATGAATACAGTCTCAATAACAGGTAAGACAAAATCAAATAATCTAACATTTGCATAATTAAGAGTCCTAAAGGAGAAAGAAAGTCAAAAAAATATTTAAATAAACCATGCCCCCGAACTTTCTAAATTTAATACAGGCTATGTACCTATGAATCCAAGAAGTTCAAGAATGCTGAGGCAGATTAATAATAATGAAAAAACACAAGACGTGTTATAATCAAATTGCTAAAAACCAGTAATAAAAACAAAATGTTAAAAACACACTGGGGAAAAAAGGTACATATACCCACAAGAACAAATATACAAATAACACAAACATTTCGTCAGGAACTATGCTGGCCAGAAATATAATAGAAAAATGTTTTGTTTTGTTTTTTAACTTCTAAAAGAAAAAACTGTGAAACTAAAATTCTCTATCCAGCCCCAATAGCTTCCAAAAATGAATACAAAAGTAGAGGGAACTTGGAAAGATGGTGGAGAAGGAAGACCCTAAGCTCACCCTGCCCCATGTTTACAAGTAGATTCCTTCTACATCCAAGTCAATAAACCAGAGAGCAATCTGAAGACTGGCAGAAAAAACTCCACACCTAAATATAGAGAAGAAAATAAATCTGAAAGGTCAGCAAGGTCAGAAAGGTGGAGGGAAATAGCCCAAGGAGGGAGGGAGCTGCACATAGGGAGAGGACAGAGAAACAAGCCCTTACACCAGTGAACTCACATAGGGGAGACTAATCCCAAAAAATTTGGCTCTAAAAACCAGAGAGATTGAATTCCCTGGGCTTTTAAAACCAGTGGGATTTTTGAGCCTGGAGCTTTAAAAATCAGCTGACTCAACAAATTTAACTATTAAAGAGACAACTGTGTTTTGAGACAAAGTAGAAGAGAGTTTTAGTTATTTTTAAGTACCTAAAATGTTCAATTCCATTTTATAAAACTTTAATGATTTAAAATTGGTGAAAACATAAAAAATAAAAATAAATAAATAATAAATAAATAAAATTCAGCTGATTCAGCACTGAGCTGAAAGGGGGAGTGATGCCTGGCAACCCTTTTTAAGGGTTGCCACCCTTAAAAAGAGAGCAGCCTACACAAAGAGGCAACATAAAAACAGCAGTATACACAATGCTAGGGACAAACGGGAAACAGATCTGTTCATACTGATTTTGGAGCATGTTGGAGGACTTCTCCAAAAATGAGGGAGCTGGTAGGGACCATTTTACTCCCCTACCCACCAGCATAAACATAGAATAACCTGCGAGGAGTGGTGCTACACAGACACTTGTGCCTAACCTTCTAGCAGCATGCCACACCCACAAATTCTTCTGAGGATTCATCCACTCCAAACCTGCTAGGCTGGACCCCTAGCTCCAGGGCAAATTTTGTTAAAGTTGCATGCATGCTCTACTTAGCCTCCAAATGCACTGCTGCTGCCATATGTCATATCCAGCCACCCCACAGAGCCTAGCCACCACCTGGTACCATGCCCAGGCTCAAGTCCCCAGCTGACCCAGTACACAGTCCCCAGATATCACAGTGCTTCGGAGGATACAGTATAGGCTAGGTGCCCAGAACAAATTTTGCTAAAACCACTGCCCTGCTCCCAAGTTCCCTGGCAAGCATTCCCTCTCAGAGCTGGTCTGTCTGGGTCCCGTTAACACCAAAAAGACCAAGTGGAGCCCACAACAGGCAGGGAGTCAGTGCAGCCAAATGCACTGAAAGGAAAAGTGACTCAGAAACAATTGCAGGATATAATCCAAAAACATAGGTTACTCTTCTGAAGAGGAAGGGTCAAGCAAAGAGAGGACACTGCACTACAAGGGCACTCCAGAACCTCTTCTTCATAAGTCACTACTTTCAAGAGGAGAAGACATAGCTAACTGAGAGGCAGACAAGAGAGAGGAGAAAGAGAAATGTATCCCAAATGAAAGATAGATAAGGCCATGGCCAGACGTGTAAGCAAAACAGACATAAGCAACATTCCTGATAGAGAATTTAAAGCAATGACCATAAGGATACTCACTGGACTTGAAAAAACAGTGGAAGACATGAGTGAGACCCTTAACCCAGAGATAAGGAATAAAATAGTTGAGATAAAAGGCTTAATAAAAAAAAATGAGAAACACACTTGTCAGAATGAACATCAGATGGAAGAAGCAGAGGAACAAATCGGTGACCTAAAAGGTGAACAAAAGAGAGAAAAAAGAATTATACAAAACAAGAATGGACTTAGGGAACTCAGTGACTCCATTAAGGGTAATAACATTCATATTATAGGAATCCCAGAAGAAAAAGAGAAAAGGGGACAGAAATTTATCTCAAGAAATAATAGCTGAAATCTTCCTTAATCTGGGATATCCAGATTAGATATCCAGATCCAGAAGGCACAGAGAACTCCCACCAAAATCAACAAAAGCAGACTCAAACCAAGACATATTGCAATGAAATTGGCAAAATATAATGATAAAGAGAAAATTTTAAAAGGAGCAAGACAAAAAGAAGTCATTAGCTTACAGGGGAAAACTCAGACTAGCAGATTATTCAACAGAAACTTTGCAAGCCAGAAGAGAATGGCATGATTTATTCAAGTGTTGAATGGGAAAAATCTGCAGCCAAGAATACTCTGTCCAGCAAGGCTATCATTCAGAACAGAAGGAAAGATAATAATTTTCCCAAACAAAAACTAAAGCACTTCATGAACACTAAACTAGCACCACAAGAAATAATAAAGAGAACTCTTTGACTGGAAAGGGAGATCAAAAGAGCCACTATAAAGGCAGAAAAAAAAGCAGTAAAAATGAATACTTCTGTAAAAAATAAGACAAGGAACTCACCAAAAAAAGAATATAAAAAAAATAACATATACCTAAAACATGGGAAGGAGAGGAGAAAAGAATGGGTTCAAACTTAAACAATCATCAATTTAATATAGACTGCCATATGCAGAAAGAGTTATATACAAACTGAATGGTAAGCATATACCAAAAGCTATTAGTAAGTATGCAAAAAATAAGGAGAAACAAACCAAAATATATCACTAAAGAAATTTAGCAAAACATGAAAGAGAGAAAGCCAAGAAAGGATCAGTCAAAATCATTAGAAACAACCACAAAACAAGTAATAAAATGACAATAAATACATATCTATCAATAATTATTCTGAATGTAAATGGACTAAATGCTCCAATCAAAAGACATAGGGTGACAGAATGGATTAAAAAAAAAAAAGACCCATTTATATGCTGCCTACGAGAGACTCATTATAGACCTAAAGACACTTACAGATTGAAAGTGAGGAGATGGAGAAATAGCTATCATGCAAACTGATGTGAAAAGAAAGCCAAGGTAGCAATCTTTATATCAGACAAACTAGACTTTAAAACGAAAACTGTAACAAGAGACAAAGAACGACACTATATAATAATAAAGGGGACAATCCAATAAGAACATAATAATCGTAAATATTGATGCATCCAATATGAGAGTACCCAAACACATAAAACAATTAATAGCAAACATAAAGGAACTAATCAATAACACAAAATAATAAGGGACTTTAACAACCCACTTACATCAATGGACATATCATCTAAACAGAAAACCAACAAGCAATCAATGTCTTTGAACGACACACTGGACCAGATGGACTTAACAGATAAATTCAGAATATTCTATCCTAAAAAAACAAAATACATATTCTTTTCATGTGCACACAGAACATTCTCCAGAATAGATAATTTACTAGCTCACAAAACCAGGCTCAACAAATTCAAGATTAAAGTCATAACATTAAAAAAAAAAAAAAAGCCATGCTATGCATCTTTTCTGACCATAACGCTTTGAAACTAGAAAGCAACTATAAGAAAAAAAATCTAGAAAGAACACAAATACATAGAGATTAAATAACATGTTACCAAACAATGAATGGGTCAACCAGGAATAAAAGAATTTAAAACTACATGGAAAGAAGTGGAAATGAAAACACAATGGTCCAAAACCTTTGGGATGAAGCAAAAGCAGTTTTAAGAGGGAAATTTATGGCACTACAGGCCTAACTCAAGAAGAAAAATCAACCTAGGCTTGCATCTAAAGGAGTTAGAAAAAGAAAAACAAAATCTAAAACCAGCAGAAGGAAGGAAGGAATAATGATTAGAGCAGAAATAAATGACAAAGAAACTAAACAAATATACAAAAACCATCACTGAAACCAGGAAATGGTTCTTTGGGATGGGGGTGAGGATGGGAATCAATAAAATTGATCAACGTCTTGCCAGATTTTTCAAGGAAGAAAGAGAAAGGGCTCAAAATCACAAATGAGAAGAGAAATAATCACCAAAATCACAGAAATACAAAGAATTAAAAGAGAATATTATGAAAAACTATATGCAAACAAATTAGACAACCTGGAAGAAATGGATAAATTCCTAGAAACATATAAACTACCAAAACTGAAATTGGAAAAAAAAATCAAATATTTGAACAGATTGATAACCAGTGAAGAAATGGAATCATTAAACAAAAAAAACCCCAGCAAACAAAAGTTCAGAGCCAGAGTTTTCCTATCTTTTCAAACTATTCCAAAAAACAGAAAATGAAAGAAAACTTCCAAATTCATTCTAGGCAGCCAGCATTATCTTGATACCAAAATCAGATAAAGACACCACAAAAAAGGACAACTATAGGACAGTATCTCTGATGAACATAAAAATAAAAGTCCTCAACAAAAGACTAGCAAATGAATTCAATAATACATTCAAAAAATCATTCAACACAATCAACAAGGATTTATTCCTGGGTTACAAGGGTGGTTCAATATTTTTAATATATCACATTAAGAGAAAGGATAAGAATCATATCATCGTTTCAATAGATGCAGGAAAAGCATTTGACAAAGTACAGCATCCATTCATTTTAAAAACCCAGAACAAAGTAGGTTTACAGGAAACATACCTAAGCAGAATAGAGGCCATCTACAAAAAACCCACAGCTAACATCTCCCTAAATGGGGAAAACTGAGAGCTATTCTCTCAAGCTCAGGAACAAGAAAAGGATTCCCATCCCCACCACTGTTATTCAGTATAGTACACAGCAATCAGACAACAAAAAGAAATAAAAGCCATCCAAATCACTGAGAGGTAAAACTTACATTATGTGTAGGTGATGTGATGTGATACACTACATAGAAAATTTGAAAGACTCTACTCAAAAAAAAAAAAAAAAAAAAAAAAACTAGAACTGATAAACCTTACCAAAGAGGTAAAAGACCTGTACCCTGAAAACTATAAAACACTAATGAAAAATCTTGAAGATGACAGAAATAAATGGAAAGGTAGTCCAATGCTCATGGAATGGAAAAACAAATATTAATAGTCTATACTACCTATAACAAGCTACACATTTAATGCAAGCCCTATCAAAACACAAAGAGCATTTTTCACAGAACTAGAAAAACAATCCTAAAATTTATATGGAACCAGATAAGATCTTCAAAGCCAAAGCAATCTTGACAAAGAAAAGCAAAGCTAGAGGAATCACAATTCCAGAATTCATGTTCTTTATGAAGCTTCAGTAATCAAAACAGCCTGATACTGGCACAAAAAAAAAAAAAAAAATAGACACATAAATCAGTGGAACAAAATAGAACCTAAAATGAACTCAAAACTTTATGGTCAATTAGTCTTTAACAGAGTAGGAAAGAATATATAATATAATATAATATAATATAATATATAAGAAGAGTGTCTCTTCAACAAATTATGTCAAGAAAACTGGACAGCAACGTACATTAGAATGAAACTGAACCACTTTCATATACCATACACAAGAACAAATTCAAAATGTATTAAATATCTAAATATGAGACCTGAAACTATAAAAATCCTAGATGAGAACACAGGCAGTAACCTATTTGACACCAGCTATAGCAATGTTTTCTAGAAAAGTCTCCCGAAGCAAGAGAAACAAAGGAAAAATAAACTATTGGGAGTACATCAAACTAAAAGACTTCGCATAGCAAAGAAAACAATCAACAAAATTAAAAGGCAAACTATGAAATGGAAGAAGATATTTGCAAAAAAAATATATCGATAAAGGGTTAGTATCCAAAATATACAAAGACCTTATAAAATCCAACACCCCCCAAAAAGAATAATCCATTAAAAAATTGGCAGAAGTCATAGAGACTTTTTTCCAAAGAAAACATCCAGATGGCCTACAGACACATGAAAAGATGTTCAACATCCCTCATCACCAGAGAAATGTAAATCAAAACTACAATGAGATACCACTTCCTATCTGTCAGATTGGCTAACATCAACACAATAAACAACAGGTCTCCTCAAGAATGTGGAGAAAAAGGCACCCTCCTGCACTGCTGGTGGGAATGCAAATTAGTGCAATCACTGTGGAAAACAGTATAGAGGTTCCTCAAAATTTAAAAACAGAATTATCCTAGGACCCAGTAATCACACTACTATATATTTACCCAAAGAATACAAAAATATTAATTCAAAGGGATATATGCATCTCAATGATTAGTGCAGCATTATTTACAATAGCAAAGATATGGAAACAGTCCAAGTCCATCGGTTGATGAACAAATAAGGAAGATTTGATATACATACAATGGAATGTTATTCAGCCTTAAAAAAGAATGAAATCTCATTTGCAACAACATAGATACAGCTACAGTATACAATGGTAAATGAAATAAGTCAGAGAAAGACAAATACCATATGATTCCATTCATATGTGAAATTTAAGAAACAAAGCAAATGAGCAAAGGGGAAAAAGAAAGAAAAACAAAGAAACGGACTTAATTAGAGAACAAACTAATGGTTACTAGCAAGGAGAGGAGTATTTGAATGAGCTAATAGGTGTTGGTTATCACAGAATGCATTTGTGATGAGCACCAGGTGATGTAGAGAATTGTTGAATCACTGTATCATACACTTGAAACTAATATAACACTATATGATAACTGGAGTTTAAAAGTTTTAAAAAATGAACACAGGGGTGCCTGGGTGGCTCAGTCAGTTAAGCACTGACTCTTGATTTCAGCTCAGGGTTGTGAGATCAAGCACCAAGTTGGCCTCCATACTCAGCAAAGAGTCTGCTTGAGATTCTCTGTCTCCCTCTGTCCCTCCCCTTGCTCATGCACTCACACACACAATTTCTCTCTAAAATAAATCTTTTAAACAAATAAATAAATAAATATTTAAAAATTAACATCAAATAAAGGCAGAGGTGTTGTAGATAGCTCATCTGCATTTTAAGAAATGTTGACAGTGGTTTCTCAAGTAAAAGGAAAATAATACCAAGGAAAATAATAGCAGTAATACCTTGCATCTACATAAAAGGCATGAAGAATATATATAGACACAGTATTTTCCCCTAAGTTTTCATCTCTTTAAAAACATAACTGACTATGAGGACACCTGGGTGGCACAGTTGGGTTTAAGCATCCAACTCTTGATTTCAGCTCAGGTCATGATCTCAGGATCATAAGATCAAGTCGTGCATTGGGTTCCATGGTCAGCATGGAGTCTGCTTAAGACTGACTCTCAGTCTCTCTCTCTCTCTCTTTCTGCCCCTCCTCCCTGCTCTCTCTCTCTCTGCCCCTCCCCCCTGCTCTCTCTCTCTCATACATAAGTAAATCTCTGAAAAAGTTAATTGACTGCATACAACAAAAATTATGTACTATGGAGCTTATAAATATGCAGAAGCAAAAAATAAGACCACAATAGCACAAAAGATGGCAGGGGCAACATAAAGTATACTATTTTAAGATATTTTTATGCCATTTCACTAATAGTTATTTGAAAGTACAATGTGATAATTTACTAATACCTACTAGTGTAACCACTAAAAACTAAAAGAAAAAGGTATAGCCAATAATGGAGATAAAATGATATATAAAATATACACAATTTTCCCAAAACCAGGCAGGAAAAGAAAATATTACAAACAAAAAGGAGAGACAAAGAAACAAAGTGGCAGATTTAAATTCAACCCTATAAATAATCACATTATATGTAAATAATCTAAACCAGTATCTTTACCAGGGCTCCCAGAAAGAATTAAGCCCTAATGCTCTAAGTCATAAGTCTAAGTCTTACAAAGCAATAAATTAACTTGTCTTCTATGTTACCTACATTGGTACTTGAAATGTCCCATCCTCAAGAAACTGGGAAAACAATCATTAAAATCATTTTCCATAGGGTTTAATTCTCTTGCAGAAGCCTAACTAAGCAAGGCCAGTACATGTCCAATTTAAAGGCATAGATCATCAGATTTAACAAAAGCAAATGCATGCTATCTAAAATGAGCCCAAATTAAATATAAGGACACAAGATGTTAAAAGTAAAATGAATTTAAAAGATACATAAATCATAATAACACTAAACATAAGAAGGCTTGAATAGCTACAACAATTTCAAAGTAGGTATCAGAACAAGGAATATCACCAAGGATAAAGATAGATATTTTATTATGATAAAGTAACCAATTCATCAAGAATACCAATCAATTAGGCGTCTGGTGGCTCAGTTCATTGTCTGCCTTTGGCTCAGGTCATGATCCTAGGTTTCTGGGATGAGGCCTGTAATTGGGCTATCTACTGAATGGGGAGTCTGCTTCTCCCTTTGCCCCACCCTCCACTCCTGGTCTCTCTCTGGTTCTCTCTCTCAAATAAAGTTTTAAAAAAATACCAATCAATCCTAAATACATATGCATTAAAACAGAATTTCAGAACACATGAAGCAAAAACTAATAGAACTGAAAAGAAAAATAAACCAAGATACAATAACAGTTGTAGATTTCAACAGTCTTCTTCCAGTAACAGATAGAACAATGAGAAAAATCAGCAAATTATAGAACACCTAAATAACACATCAACAAATTTGACCTAATTGAAATTTATAGAACACTCCACCACCTATGAGTGACAGAATACATATTTTTCCTGTGCACATGAAAAATTAACAAAGAGAGTATGTGACAGGCCTTGAGGAAAAAAACAAAACAAAACCAAAAACAAAACAAAACAAAAAAAAACTCAATTTGAAAGGACTGGAATCATTCAGAATACTTTCTTCAATAGCAACATAATTAAACTACAAATCAATAAAAGCAAAGCCAAAAACCTCTAAAATACAGAAGTCAACCAATATACTTCTAAATAACCAAAGGAGAAAAAGAAATCACAAGGGAAATTTTAAAGTCAATGAAAATGAAATGAAAACACAAAATATCAAAATGGGGAGGGGGGAGCTAATGTAATGCTCAGAACAGTGCTTCATAAAATGTGCTACACACTAGAATCACCTAGGGACTTTTTAAATATCCCATTGTACCCATTATCAATGTAAACAAATAAACCAAAATGTCTGGGGTTGGAAAACAGGCATCAGTAGTTTTTAATGATTCTCATATGATTTCAATTTATAACAAAATTTGAAAGCCACTGGTTTAGAAAAAATAATTTATTTTTAAGAAACATAAATTTCTATCTCAAGAAAGTAGAAAAAACAAATTAAAATACATAGAAAAACGAATAAACAGTATCAGATAAATCATAAACCAAAAGCCACTTTTTTTAAACTTTTTTTATGATAAACCTCTTACAATGACTAAAGGAATAGAAAATATAGAAGACACAAATTATAAATATCAGAAATGAAAGAGTACATTCTAGAGATGCTTCAAGCATTAAAACAAGGGAATAGCATAAATAAGCTTACACTAATATTCTTGATAACTTAGATTACAAGGATAAATTGCTTATACGATGCAAATTACAAACAGGATGCTAAACCAATAAACAATTTCATAAATTGAATTTATAACTAAAAGTCTTCTCATGAAGAAAATCTTAGGATCAGATGGCTTCACTGGTTAATTCTATAAAATATTTAAGAAAAGAGAAAAATCCTAAGCAAACTTGTCCAAAAAAGAAAAGGAGCACTTCCCAAGTTAACTCTAGAGAGCCACCAAACCACCAAAACCAGATGCATATTCCAGGAAAAAGAATATGACAAACCAATATACTTCATGAATATACACATAAAGATCTTTAACAAAGTAACACCAAATCAAATCTAGCAACATATAAAAGGATAACACATCATGATCAAATGAAGCTTATTCAGGAATTCAAGAGTAGTTTAACATTCAAAAATCAAATCAAAGTAATTCACCACATTAACAGATTACACAAAACCAGAGGACCATCTTGATAGTTGCAGAAAGTAAGCTACCATATTTGTTACTGATTTTTAAAAATTCAAAAGCCAGGTCGCCGCCGGTGGCTCAGCTGTTTAGTGCCATCTGCAGCCCAGGGCCTGATCCTGGAGACCTAGGATCGAGTCCCACGTCGGGCTCCCTGCATGGAGCCGGCTTCTCCCTCTGCCTGTGTCTCTGCCTCTCTCTCTCTCTGTGACTCTCCTGAATAAATAAATAAAATCTTTAAAAAATAATAAAAAATAAAATAAATGAAAATTCAAAAACCACTCAGCCAAGTAGAAACACCAAGTGTGGAGTTACAATTCCTTGACTGTTGGCTTCAAATCCACCCTCCATTGCCCTGCTGTGTTATACTGCAGCAGGTCTCTGTATTTGTTCCTTCCCAGCTGCCATGACGTTGTTTTGTCAGGAGAGGGTACTACAGGAACACTGCAGTAAGAAAATATTTGTTTCTGGTTTCAGTGTGATTTATACTTTTCCTGCTCCTCTGACAGCCAGTAGCATAGGGGTACCCGGAGGCACTCAACCCCATTTCCCCAGCAAGTTTCAGTAGCACCCACCTGAGCAACTTCTCAGGCAGTTTCCCCAGCAAGTCCCACAAGCCCCAACCAACAGTTTCCCATAAACTTTCAACAGCACCTCTGTGATCTCCTTCCCTGTGAATTCTGCCCATTGCTCGGGGTGGCTCACCGCTACCATACACCACAGGAGTAAGACAATCGGGCACACTGGACCCACAAAGAGAAACTCCTTCCTCCTGCCCTAGCAGGAGGCTGCCAAATGAATTTCAGTGACTCCTCCACAGACAGCTTCCCCAAAATGCTCAACAGGACCAGGGAAGGTAGCTTACTCGATAAACAACTATGGTACATCTATATAATAGGATATTATTCAACAATTTAGAAAAATGAGCTGACAAGCCCTGGAAAGACATGGAGGAACTTTATTTTTTTAAAAAACATTGATTTAAGAGAGAGAGCATGCACAAGTGCATGGCAGAGAGAAGGACAGAGGGAGAGGAAGAGAGATGACCTGAAGCAGACTCTACTCAGAATGAAGCCTGATGCGGGGTTAGATTTCACAACCCCAAGACTAAATCAAGAGTCAGACACTTAACCGACTGAGCCACTAAGGCACCCCACATGCAGGAACTTTAAATGCATACTAGTACGTGAAATAAGATAGTCTGGAAAAGGCTACATACTGTATGGTCCCAACTATGTGGCATTCTGGAAAAGTAAGCGATTAGAGAAAACAAAAAGGCCAGTGGTTACCAGAGGTACAGGAGGAGGCAGGGAAGGGTGAATAACAGGTGGATCACAAGGGATTTGTAGGGAGATTAAACTCTTCTGTTTGATACTGTAATGGTAGATATACAATATTATGCATGTGTCAAAACTGATAGAACTAAACGCAAGGAGACGCAAGGAGTGAACCCTGAATGTTAAGTAAGAACTTGCCTTAATAATATTTCATCGATAGAGGGTTCATCAATTTTAACAAATGTACCACATTAAATATGAGACTAATAAGAGGACATATGTAGAGAGAGCAGAAATATGTGGGAACTTTACTTTCTACTCAACTTTTCCATAAGCCTAAAACTGCTCTAAAAAATATAGTTACTGATTTTAAAACACACATTTTTAAAATATCACATAATTTATAATAATGTGTGGTAGGGAGAATTCTAAGTAGCCTCCAAGATTCCTGCCTCCTGCTGTACACACCCCATAATCTCTTTCCCTTGAGTGTGGACAGCACTGTGAATATGATAAGGTTCACTCCCTGTATCAGGTTACATTATATGACAAAGGTGAAGCGATTTTACAGATGTAATTAAGGTCCCAAAGCAATGGACTTTGAGTTAATCAAAGGGAGATTGTTCGGGGCTAATCAGGTAAGCCCTTAAAAGGGACTTAAAGCCTGGGACTTAAAAGAGAAAAGCCTCAAAACTTGGGAGAGATTCTCTGGTTGGCCTTCAAGAAAAAGGATCATATGGGATCCCTGGGTGGCTCAGCAGTTTAGCACCTGCCTTTGGCTCAGGGTGTGATCCTGGGGTCCCTGGATGGAGTTCCACATCAGGCTCCCTGCATGGAGGCTGCTTCTCTCTCTGCCTGTGTCTCTGCCTCTCTCTCCGTGTCTCTCATGCATAAATAAAATCTTTAAAAAAAAAAAGAAAGAAAGAAAAGAAAAGAAAAAGAAAAGAAGAAAAGAAAAGAAAAGAAAAGAAAAGAAAAGAAAAGAAAAGAAAAGAAAAGAAAAGAAAAGAAAAAAGAGAAAGGAAAGGAAAAGGAAACGTAAAAGGCACAAGCAAAAGTAAAAATGCCCCTTGAAAAAGGAAAGGAAATGAAGAAGAAAAGAAAAAAAAGAAAAGAAAATAACAAAACATAAAAGAAGAAAGAAAGAAAAGAAAGAAAAAGCAAGAAGAAATCACATAGCAAGGATCACCTCAGAAGGATTGAAAGCAGTCTCCAGACAATAGCAAACAACAAAATGGGGACTATAATCATACCACACCAACATGGGATAGGACTTCATGAGATTGCAGCCCCACCATGACCTTGGTTTTTACCCTGTGAGATTCTGCTCACAGAGTCCAGCTACGCCCAGACCAGATTCTTCACCCGCAATAACTATGGGATAATTCATGTTCTCTTCAGCCACTAAATTTGTGGTAATTGTTACATAGTCATAGAAAACAAACACTGTTACCCTCCAGCTGACAAACTACCAAAGTCAACAAATTAGGCCAAAGAAGTCATTTGGGATTTTTGTTTATTCTGAAATAAGTACTGTCATTGTTATAAAAATGCAAATTACTTTATTTTGCATATAGCTGGCATATGACATTTTGAAAAGCCAAAATACAACAAGCCTATATGACACAACCAAGGCCTATTTTTAAAAATGCACAATCAAGAATAAAATACAAGAACAATTCTTTTGGGAAGCAACTTTATATATATATATATATTTTTTTAAGATTTTATTTATTTATTCATGAGAGACCCAGAGAGGCAGAGACATGCGCAAAGGAAGAAGCAGGCTCCCTGCAAGGAGCCTGACACAGAACTCGATCCCAGGACTCTCTGGGATCACAACCAGAGCCAAAGGCAGACGCTCAACCACTGAGCCACCCAGGTGCAACTTTTTTAAATGCTACTTAGTATTTTGTAAAATGTCGCCAAGTGATAACTTTAAAAATAAAGGGGGGGGTCAAAAGACCCCCAAAAGAAGTACAAAGAGAAATCAAAAGTGTAAAAATTTGCAAATAAGACATATTATGAATCTCGAATTTCTGAATATAGATTTTACATAATTTTCAAAAGCAGAGTCAATATTAATTCTTTTCTATGTGCCAATCTCTAAACTAAAAAAAAAGTAAAGCCCACCCTAGTGAAACAAGACATTACACACCAAAAAAGCCCTTATACTATGATGTAACACATCTTATATCACAAAATTCAAAATTCTGGTGAGACTCACCATTTTTAAAAACATGTATATTCACTGATATTGAAAAGAATATTGAAAATTTGAGATCTAAGTATTTTTATGACTTTTCTTCTCCGTGTGGATAAAGAGTATTTGATTTCTATCTTCTTTTCTTATCAAATTATAGTGGAAAAAATGGTATCAGTCTCTGAGAAACCAAATTTTCTTTTTCTTCCAGCCATATCATTTTATGATTCATCATTAAATTTACAATTGTATTAGACTATATTATTAACATTTAAATAAATACTTTAAGGGGAAGGTCATATGGTCAACCAAGGCTTATAACTGGTTAAGATAAATTACTGAAAAACATAGTTCAACTGTATTTTAAAAGTTATTCTAATGGATAAAGCAATAAACAAAATGTGGTATATCTATACAATGAATTACTCTTCAGCGTTAAAAAGGAATGAAGCAGGGCAGCCTGGGTGGCTCAGCGGTTTAGCGCTGCCTTTGGCCCAAGGTATGGTCCTAAAGACCCGATATCGAGTCCATGTCAGGCTCCCTGCATGGAGCCTGCTTCTCCCTCTGCCTGTGTCTATGCGCCTATGTCTCTCTCTCTCTCTCTCTCTCTCTCTCTCTGATGAATAAATAAATAAAATCTTTACAAAATTAAAAAAAATTTTTTTTAAAAGGAATGAAGCAAAAAAACAAAAAAGAAAAAGAAATGAAGCATCAACACATGCTATAGGGTGGGTGAGCCCTGAAAATATTATACTAAGTGAAAGAACCAGAAACAAAAGGCCACATGGTTTATTATTTATATAAAATATTCAGATAAGTAAATCCATTCTGGATATGGGAGACTCCGTTAGGAATAATAGCTTTTTGGAACTAAAAGGTGACACAGCATTGTGAATGCCAATGAATGATATGCTTTAAAATAATTTTATATTATGTGAATTTTACCTCAATTTTAAAAAGTTAATCTAGTCAGTCTAAACACTGAATTATTACATATAGGTGACAGAAATTGGGAATAGATGGTCTCTGTACAACACTCAACTGTGCAAATAAAAATCACTAGCACATGAACAGAAAATCATTAACTATCCTATTTAAGTACACATTAAAACTTTATACATGATGCTTGAAAGGTCATCTGTTCACTGCATGAACAATAATGGAAATGTTCTATCCTGTGCTAGACATAAAATGTTTGCAACATTTTTCAAAAATTATATAAAATGTTAAGTGACAATGGCAGTTCACATAATTGTACTGAACAATATGCATGCTTTCTCTTTTCTCTACCAATTAAATATTCATAAATTATTGCCAAATGCCATGTTGCAGAAAGATAAGATTTAACCCAAATTTTGGAATCTGGTTTGAATTACTAGGATTAGCAAACAAAGCAGTCAAATAAAATATTAAGTATGTCAACCAAATAATACACTTTCCTGTTGTTTTTGGAAACACTTTATTAAATTTCCAAAGAGAAAAACATTCATACAAAAGATCTTAACCACTGCTTTGAAAACACACGTTTTAACCCATAATTGAAGATTTTTCAGTATGTTTGGTTCAAGATTATTTTCTAGTAAGACAATCAAAAGATTCCAATCAGAAGAAACACTTTAAAGGTATTTTTTCAATAATTTAAATAGATTTACAAGCTAAAATCTTGTCCATAATTACGAGAGTTGCCTACTTTACTCAGTAGGCAATAAATGTATCATATGAAATACAGAATGTAGGTGACAATTCAGAGTTCATACCTAAATGACATCATAAGTTAAGCAAAATAGAATATGTACTATCTTTAATAAAATTAAATGAGTACTAATATTATATGCAAGTAGTAATGAAGAAGGCACTAGACCTGCACTGTCCAATAGAGTAGCCATTAACCACATATATCTATCTAAATTTAAAGTAATTAGAATTGCATAATAAAGACTCATTTCTTCAATTGCACAAATTATCTTTCAAGTCTTCAATAGCCACAGAAGAAGGTCTAGCAGCTACCATATTGAACAGATTTCTATCAATACAGAAAATAGTACTTTTTGACTTGTTAACCATACAATTGCCCATGAAGCTTAAGCTTCAGGGCTCCTTGCTTGAATAGACCCTTTCAGGGACCTGGGAGGAGCCTTAGCAATGTGTTCTCATGATGATGCATTTTCATACACGATGCAAAATTTTAAGATGCTTTAGTCATAAAAAAATTCTTTCTCTTGCCCCTCCAACTTACACTTCACCACCCTTGCACTTGAATGCACATTGAATGGCATGAGTGGGTAGACTGGGATTCCAGCAAAAGAAAAGGTGAGTTAGAGATATATTCAGTTTCGGTTTAGTGGGACATATGCATGTGGGTCTCAGTCATTTTCTCATGTAATAAATTACTGTCATATTGCAGGATGGCTTCTGGGAATATACCTTTTTCCTACTACTTCACCTCTCCTAGAGTCATGAAATGAAGATGCAAAATCAGATATCAGAGGTGACATGAACGTGTCTCATGGCAACTAGAATCACAGGCTATATAAGTAGAGGAGAAACAGTCTGAAATGTACACAGCTAGAAACGAATCATTGGGAAATTTTTCCAATCATGAGATACGAAACAGTATAAGCAAATAATTTCCATTTTTAATCAATACCTGGCCAAATTTCTCTTATTATGAATATAGTTGATAATATATTTAATTATAAATGCACCATATTTTTTTTCTTATTGATAGGACTCATGAAATGGAATTTCTCTGAAATTGTACAGCACAGATTTGTAACACTTCTACAAATACTGGGCGTGTCTGTAAGTGAAACTGCATGTTTCTTATACTTCAACTATCAATAAAAACAAAATTTTAGGGGCACTTGGGTAGCTCAGTGGTTGAGTGTCTGCCTTCAGCTGAGGTCAGGATCCCAGGGTCCTGGGATCAAGTTCTGCATCGGGTTCCCCAGAGGGAGCCTGCCTCTCCTTCTGCTTATGTCTCTGCCTCTCTCTCTCTGTGTCTCTCATGAATAAATAAATTAAATGTTTTAAAAAAATTATTAGCCAAGTTAGAGCAAAGATTTATCTTTGGAGTTTCTTCATAGAAAATCGTATTATAAAAGCATTGTGATAGAAGCAAACACTAAACATCCTATACTTGTAGAAAAAATAATTTAAAACTACAATCAACAGTTTTAAAATGTCATTTTCTAAATATTGTGGTGATTATGTCATTGGCCTCTTTTGCAATCTGTAATCTGTTCTTTTTTCATTCTAAAAAAATGTTGACTTTTGTACATAAACTTGTATTTGTAATTTTGTACTTCTTTCTTAAAAGGGAACCCCCCCCCCCCAACAAAGATCTGTTTCGGTCCCCAACAAAACCTTGATCTGCTCATGGTGCTAGGAAATTATGTCTTGATTAAAATATATACTTACTAATTAGCAATATCCTCATTTTTGTTTCTTCATTTTACATTTGTTACAACATTTAATAACCCAGTCACATCACTATCATTAAATCCCAGAATTTGAAGTGGTTAATTTGAAATATATGCCTTCTACTCTCACTGAAGCTTATCTGATATCTCTTCAACCTTCAGTACAAAAAAAGTTCACACCTCACTAGCACAGATACAAATGTCAGTCCTGGTAATTGAGTTACACTGGGTGCCTTTGAGCTTTGTATTATACTGCTGCTAATGGCAGTTAAGTTCTTAATACAATTACAGTTATAGTTATTCAAATGACCAAGGCTTTTTTTTTAAGTAAACAATATATTGAAACTAAATGCTGGGGAGGGCAGACAAAAAAAAAAAAAAAAAAGAAACTAAATGCTAATCTAACAATAACAATTCATTTAAGTAAGACAAAAAGTTTAGTCTTTTAATTATATTTAGAAAACGTTCTATCAACATTTTAAACCAACTTTATGTATTATGAAAATGTACTTACAATAGTATAAAAATGCCCAATAGGTAATGCCATTCATGCAAATATTCCCTAAGTTACATTTTATTTTTTATTTCATACCCTTTACACTTCATTAAGCCATACTTCAGATAACCTAATTTCTCATTATTGTATTGCAAAGATATTCTCAACCTGAAATTACATCAAATAAATTGTAAATCAAATTTCTGAAAGCCATAACCATAGGTGGAAATCAAATGAAATGCTTAATTTCACATAAATGGCTAAAGCTTTAAATGGATTGCACTTATTTAATTGCCTAGGCACACTTATTCAGAAGTGTTTTTGTTGCTGTCTCCTCCTATAGCTGTAGGATGTTATTCTAATATGTAAACAATACATTGACAGTTAAGACAAAAAGATTTCAATCAACTAAAAAAAAATTAGAGGCTATGTGAAAAAATTAACTGAAATTAGACTTGGAAAGCATGTATTCTAGTATATTCCTTTTCTCTGATTAACCCTGTTTGATAAAAAAGAAAGAACTGAAATAAGATTAGAAGTAAAGAGACAACCTGTCACCCTTACTCAAGAAAAATGGTTTTATTCAGAGACAGAAGGTGGAATGGTGGTTGCCAGGGGTTTGGGGCCGGGAAGGGCGGGGCAAGGTTTGGAATAAGCGGTTACTGAGTTACTCCTTAATAGATACATACTTCCAGTTTAGGGAGATGAATGCTGATGGTTGCCCAATGAGAATATACTCAAATGCTACAGAACTGTACACGTAGAAATAAATGGCTGAAGTGATATGTTTTATGTTATGTACATTTTATCACTAAAAATATTTAATTCTTCTAAAGTAAATATACTTACATTTTTATGTTTTTTTTTTCTTTTCTGGGATTTAGCCTGAATTGAAAAGTACTTTGTTTTAAATAATGAAAACTAAGTACTTAAGTGAATCATTAAAAGTCATAGCTAATAAAATGGAGAAAACTAATTCAGTTTCTTGCTTCAGGCTCTGAACATTTTTCTCTACTACTACACAAATTGAGAGATCACCTAAGAAATTCCAAACTTCTCTCAGAATACTTATTTCAAAACAAATAAAATTATATATTTTATATGATTTTATAATGTTTTTATATAATTTTATAATTGGTCCTATCTATTGGACAAAGGCTCAAGTGAAAATTTTTCCAAAAAAAAAAAAGATAGCAAACTATACCTATCACACACTGAGCATGAACAGTTGATACAGTGGGCAGTATCAGTAGGAAAGCAAGTCCAGTTGTCAGTTGTGGAGAGAAAGGAATTAAGTCAACAGTATGAGCATGCAATTAACTTCCAAGAATCTATCCTATCACAGATACCAACATGTCCCATCTTCTAGAAACCCCGTTCACAAATTCTAGGATGCATGATATTTTTAAAAATGAGTTCTAAAAAAAAACAAATAAAAAAAAAATAAAAATGAGTTCTAGTTTATTAGAAGTTTATGTTTATAAATCTGAGTAGCATCTGTAGAACCCATTTTACAATAAGGGATATGCTACAGTAACTCCACCTTCTAACAGAGTCACATAGGAGGTAGAAAATAAATATGTTTAATTAGCAAGAAAGGAAGGAGAGAGGTAAAGGAGGAAATTGAGGGGGGAAAAGAAAGGGAAAGTGGGCAAATGGTTCTATGCACTTTAACAATCCATCAGCTGGCACTCAGAGTCTGGCTGTGCTGTACAGAAGAGAGGCTGGAAGCCGTTGATGGACAGTCAGGGCAGGTGCCCAGACTAAGCTGTGCAATTTTGTACATTTTATTGCTGGCTTCTTTCTTTATTGAATTCAAATATATTAGTGATCTATACAAAGTACCTGAACAACATCTGGGATTCATTACAACCATACATGATGTACAACTACACCATTAAAACTTTAAATACAGTCTTAATCCAGAGCAGTTTTATATATCCCAAAGTAGGTTTCTTCTCTGTGCAATAACTAAAACTCTGCATTTTTATCAACATTTTATGATAGATCATTTTGAAGCCAAATAGTAAACAATTATATCACAAAAGCAAAACATTTGAAATAATCATTTCAAATATTTCAATTTTATAACCTTTATAAAATATGAGCTTGTTTTGGCCAGAGAATTGTGTCGCTTTTTGCTGACCACCAGGCAAAAAACCTCTGTCAAGTGACTTTCAGGTTGATACACTATGTGCCATTATAAGCAATTACAGGCTGAACAGAATGCTAGCTGTGTGTACTTCTGGCATTCCCCTCAATCCATGTCATTAGTCATTTCATGAATCATTTCAGCTTTCCTCTGTCAACTACCCTCTCAGATTTTTCAGCTATCATTCTTAAGATCAATTCACAAAGCAATTCTTCACCTTTCCGTGTTCTTTTCAGGCAAACATTTACATATTTTGATTCCCTAAAGATGTCATTTTTTTGGCAAAACTAACTGGTACAGGGTTGGGGGCAATGAACAGAAAAATGGTTGCCTGTAGGGTGTGAGGGCAGAGTTTGACTAGTAATGGACATGAGGGAACATTCTGGGCTGATGGTAATATTCTGTATCTTGATAAAGGTTTGGGTTACACAGGTCTACACATATGTCAAAACTCAGCAAATGTTTCCTTAAGACTTATACATCTTTGTTGTATTTAAATTTTACCTCAAGAGGAAAAAGAAAAAAAAAAAAAAAACTATGACTGAACTCTAGTTAATGATATGCATGCTGAAGTATTTAGGGATAAGTTCCTGAAATTTACTTTGAAATGCAAAATAAATAAGACGGATTGACACATGAATAGAGGGATGAATAGTGGATAGATATATAATCAGAAAATGCTAAAATATGAGAGGTAGGTATTCTGCTCTTCACTGTAGAATTCTTCATTTGAAAATTTCCATAATAAAATGTCTTAAGGTTTGTAATTTCTTCATAATCCTTTTTTTTTTCATAATCCTTTTCAATTTAATATTCACCCAGTAAAGAAAAAGGCATCAGTAAATGTTCCCAAAGATTTTGACCATGACCTTGGTTACCCCCTTGCTTGATAACTTTCGATATTTATAAAAGTTGATCCAAATAGCACCGGATAAAAATATTGTTAAATTGGGGTGCCTGGGTGGCTCAGCTGGTTGGACATCCACCTTGGCCTCAGGTCATAATCTCAGGGTTCTGGGATTGAACCCGCATCAGCATTGGGCTCCCTGCTCAGCGGGGAGTCTGCTTCTCCCTCTCCCTCTGCCCCTCTCCCGCTGGTGCTCACTCTGTCTCTCAAATAAAATAAAATCTTTAATTAGTTAAATTAATTAAATATATAACCTACTCATCCATTCCTTCATTCATTCTACAAATATCTGTCAATCACCTTCTATGTACTAGATGTCTGTAATGCTAAAGGAAGAAAGCCAACTTAATTGTAATACGATGTGATACGTATCAAGTGATAGAGGAATATGACTGGCAGGACATTTTCCGGACTGTAAAGAATGAGTATGATTTTTCCAGATGGAATACAGGGAGGGGGGAAATTAATTCTAGACTGGGGAAAATTGAATAAGTAAGCATATAATACAGAAACTTTATTTCACATCTAAAATTAAGTTTATGGTAGTTGCATCTTAAACTTATCAAAATATCTAAAGTCAATTTACATATATTAGATGTCTCCTCCTACTATCTTACAGACTACTTTTGGAAGATTCTGCAGTCTTTTTCAGTCACCAATATAAATCTAGGTGTATCTTTTTTACCACTGACTTCAAGCTGCATATATTTCACTTAAATATTTAAAGGTATGTTCATATTTGATTTTACTACTAATTAGGGTTGGGTTGTTGTTTGTTTTTTTATATAAAGCTTTTTAGCTGGAACTCACTTTGGGAAGTTCTGGTCTAATGTCTTGAAATTCCAGGAGTGAATGAATACTAAGAGATTAAAAAGTTTCCCAGATCAAGCAGCAAATAAAAATGCAAATTTCTAACACTGCAACTCAGCTCAATATAAAATGCACCAAGGACAAATGTCAAAGTACTGTCTAAATTGTAGACAATCTATTTAGATATTTTTAATATTTTATATCCTTTTAAGATATGTAGATGGTCCTTTAATGACTACTTTGTCTCTCTAAACATTTCCTTTCATGACTACTTTGTCTCTCTGAACAACAAAATTCTAATATCTGTGGGTTTACTACAATGGGTTTTATCCACAAAATGTGTGTAGTGCTATAGAGCTCACATGCTTAAGAAAATTAAGTGAGATTTTTTTAAATGAAAAGGAGTTAGTGCTACTGTTCAATAAATAGTAGTAACTCATATTAAAACATAGTTATCCACATTCATACTCATGCAATTGCACAGATGTGCTTTTTGATCTGGGCCACAAGCTAAAGTGAGCCAGAATTCATCTTATCTTTTCAGTTTAGTTACAAAAGTCCTAACTCTTAGTCTCATTGCATTACTGACCACTTCAATGTCATGATAGCTTTTCATTTGCTCCCTTTCAGATCCAAACTCCTTACTTCACTGCTCACCCAAGACTGGCACTCTTTACAGAGTTCACTAGCAAAGACCTTAGAATTCTTTTATCATTTATCCGTTAGTGGCTGAGAATAGAAATATCACTGGACCTTGACCTCAAATAATCCTCTAAAAAAATTCCCAGTGACTGAGTTGGGCTAGAGGTTCAGACTCAAGATGCTTTGTAATTTGTTTCAAACCATTTTCTATAGGTACCTTCAAATGATCCCTAGGCTGAATGAGATGTTTTGTTCTGAGGGGCTTTGAAAAAGTCAGTTAGGAAAGGTAATATTAGGGGAGTTCTTTAGGGCTGAAAACTGAATTTTATAAAGAATATTCAGAGACCCTATGGAAAAGATATTTCTAGGGTGAAAAAGAATTAAATAGCCTGATTTCACTTGTTAGTACCTATAATGGCTATTATTATTTAATAATAAAGTACATTATCACTTTGAGCTAGAAAAAAGTGAGGATTTGAGGTTATACTTTGAGATCCAATTAAGCAGCCTAACTCAATCTTCAACAGAGGGGGGACGTTTGTGTGCAGAGTGTCAGAACAGTCTGTAAATTTGGGAACAACCCTGCAAAATGATCTTTACTATTGATCAATTTATTAATCTCCATGTTATGTTTCCATTAAGTGAAAACTAAAATAGTCTAGAGATTTACTGTTAAATTATAAATCTAGCCCAACATGTCATAAAGATTTAAAAACAGTTAAATCTTTAATAATGCCATAAGAGCAAATAGAGGCTAACACTCAATCTTATTAGGCAAGTCCATAACATGGACATTTTCTTCTCTTAAAACAGGTTGAATTTAAGATATAGGTATGAATCTTGTTTTGCTGGAATGCTAATTATACTCATTAAAAACCTGAAAGCTATTAGTCCTGATTTTCACTTTGTCATCTTTATGATATGCTCCTGATATGAGTGGGCTGTGAGCAGCTGTGCTCATGCTGCCCTCCTCGGCTGACTCCTGCCAGCAGGTTGTATGCATTTGAAGCTTCATGTTGCTCTTATTTGCAATATTCTAACAGAGTGATTTTCTTTACTGTCCCCTAGTCCTGTATTTCAATCTTAAAGAAAATGAGAGGGCCATTAGGGTCTTATTTAGCAAATAAGTCACCCTGCTTCCCTTGTCAAATGAATGAATGAATGAATGAATGAATATAAATAAACAGATGGTTTCTTAAACTAAATGAGGACACAAGGTAGCAAAAAAATGAAAACTAAAAAGGTTAGAAGAAATGGAGATTTCAACAATAATTGCTTACAGAGTACATAAAAATTTGAATGTCTAAAAATACTTGGTGAACCCATACAATCCTAAAAAGCCTTTACAAAATGATTCCTATGATAAATAAATAAACCTGTTATTTCAAAAAGAAAAGCAAAACTTTTTAGTAAAAGGAATAAAATCTGATTCCATTTAAAACTTTTTAAAAAGTACTTTGATAGGGAAAAGGAGAGAAAATAAGTGGGAAATATTAGTGAGGGTAAGAGAACATGAGAGACTCCTAACTCTGGGAAACGAACAAAGGGTAGTGGAAAGGGAGGTGGGCGGGAGGTTGGGGTGACTGGGTGACTGGCATTGAGGGGGGCACTTGATGAGATGAGCACTGGGTGATATATGTTGGCAAATTGAACGCAAAAAAAAAAATATTTAAAAAAAAATAATAATAAAAATAAATAAATAAATGGCCAGGTGCCTAACAATTTTTTTTACCCAAGAAAATCCTATTCTGTCTTTACTGACAATATGCTTTATTTTAAAACTAGAGTAGTACAAAAAGTTCAAAGGAAGACTTCCCAAAATACAAAAAAAAAAAAAAAAAAGTCTAGGATATACTAAGCCACAGCTAGAATGACTAGCTATACACCTTCCCAAATCTGTCAGGCTTAAAAGTATATTATAAGACAACATAACTATTTATATATTTCCTACTTGTATAGTTCTCAGTTGCCATGACTTATTCTTTCATTTTCTGCAAGTATTTAAAAAGCAGTACTGATTTTAAAGGAAAGAAAAAAATAAGTAGAAAAATAAAATGCATTAAGTTTTCACAAATAGAAAGCATATGATAAAAGATGGATAGATGGGCAGGGGGCAGATAGATTATGGGTGGATACACAGGTGGGTGGGTAGATACACAGGTGTGAATCAACAGATGCTCAGAAAGGCAGGTGAATGGATAAATAAGGTGCTTTCTATCAAAGCAAAAACAAAAAACAAAACAAAACAAAAAACCCACAATCTTTCTTTTCTCTTTTCACTCTTACCTGTAGAAGTCCTTAATACAGGTGTTCTCAAGGTCAGGAGAGAGTTTATGAGTCCCCATGGAGTCCCAAGGAGGGAGATGCACATTGATAGGGGCAGACACATGAATGTGTATGTGAAAGAAAGAGTGTGAGTCAGTGCGTGTATAGACATTCACTGATGCATTTACTGGAATTAAGAGTTCTTAAAGGTCTGATGACCTAAAGGAAAGTTAAGGCCCACTATTGTAAAGTGTTTTACATGATTCACTAAATGATAGGGCAATGCTAGAAAATCTTCTCAAAGCTGGGGAGCCATGCTAATAATTGCAAGAAAACCTAAGGGTTTTCTCAAACTCAGGGTACTCAGTTAACTCTTAGCTGCCTTAAAGAGGTTGAAAATTACACTGTTTAAGACTATTTTTTAACAAAATTAAAATTAAAAGCCTAAGCAGGCACTGACTGTTCTCAAAATTTACTTTTAATAAGACTGAAGTTAGGACACAAAAGTTCTCAGTTTTATCAGCATTCAGTACTTTGTGCAAGGAAAATTCTTAGCACTGAGTTCCCACAATGTGCCTTAAGATAACATACAGATGCATAGAATAGAAATAAAGTCCATTAACAAAAGGACCCCTTCTTTTGATCTTCAGAAACAATTGCCCTACTCTTTTTTAAAAGTGTACTTTGGGGACACATGGGTGACTCAGTGGTTGAGTGTCTGCCTTTGGCTCAGGTCGTGATCCTGGGGTCCTAGGATCGAGTCCCACATCAGGCACCTGAGAGGGAGCCTGCTTCTCCCTCTGCTTGTGTCTCTGCCTTTCTCTCTGCGACTCTCATGAATAAATAAATAAAATCTTTTAAAAAATAAAAATAAAAGTGTACTTTGCCAGAGTCACCTACCATCCAAAGAAGCAAGGCCTGAGTAAAAAGAATCTGGCAAAGCAGCTTGAACAAACATTTTCCATACATATAGGGAAGCTCTGGCACTCCCAGATGGTGCCAGGCATGGTTCCTGAATTCACAGCAGCAGGATAATATCCACCCAGTACATAACAAAAGTGCTGAAAGTCAGCTAAAAAAAATAATTAATTCACAATATCTTCCCTGATTTCATATTTATTAAACATCACCCTTTCATAATTGCCTGGGTGAATTAAGTAAAGGATTTAAAGATACACAGAATTGAACTCCAACCCAGATGAAACACTGTGTTTCTTAAGATTCCAAAAGCTAAATTTTGTCCTTCAAGAGTAGCAGAACTTCAGAAAAAATGGTATCTTACCAGAGATCCCTTTTGAGATTTTCATAAACATTTATCATGGTGGCAAATAATTTCATAAGTTACTTTATTGGACATATCAGCTCACATTTAGAGAAATTCAGACCCAAGAAGCAAATTCACTGCAGGAGGGGTAACACAGCACTGTGGAAAGTATGTTAGACCAGATTCAAATCAGAAGACATAGGGTCTTAGTGTTAACATCACATGGATGAATGTGAGCTCCTGGGCAAGCATGATCATGATGTAGTTTGCTTTCAGTTACTGCTGCCACATGTATACAAAGCAAACATGGGCGGGGGGGGGGGGGGGGGGGGACATTATAGCCTTGAGCCACTCTAGTTTTTGTCTCTCTGGCTTTATCTCATAAATAACAAAGTCCTGCTTGAGATCCTGATTAGAATACTAAGTTTTTTAAAAATTGGAGAATACATAAAGATATTGGAAATTATTAACATTAGGGAAAATGTATTTGATATTTTCACAGTTTCTGCAACGTGCATCCTAAGTATGCTAAATGACTTATGCCTGAAAACTACTGCCATTTTTTCTAAAAATAACTCAACTAAAATACTATTCTTCCTCTCTTTCCTGGTATAAAAAAATATTTTAAAAAGAAAGTAAACTTATAAAGTCTTAGGGAAAGCTAAGGATATCATCAAGTATGCCTTTTTAGCCTAGTCTAATATATTACTTTTTCATTTGAGTTTATTTTTTTTTAAGATTTTATTTATTTATTAATAAGAGACACACAGAGAGAGAGAGAGGGGCAGAGACACAGGCAGAGGGAGAAGTAGGCTCCATGCAAGGAGCCCAACGCGGAACCCGATCCCGGGGTCTTCAGGATCAGGCCCTGGGCCAAAGGCAGCGCTAAAGGGAAGCCACCCCAGCTGCACTTTATCTGAGTTTTTAACAGACCTATAGCTCTCAGAGTATCTCTTGATGCTAGTCTATGGGAAAGATAAAGACAAATTTCTTATCAGCTATTCCTTAATTTACTAGATATTCTAAGCTCAAGTCAAAATCCTTACTTGAGTAAAACGAGTAAAATTAATCACTTAGAAAAGTAATGGGTAACTGTTTTTAAACTATTCATTTACAAAAATAAGCTTTAAGAGATCTAAGTAGGGTAGCCAAGTATTTTCCTGAATGTTAGGTGTATAAAGTAAGAACTTGTACACGCGTGATTATTTTTACCATTTTGTCTTACTACAGGAAATAAACAGACAATAGACACTATTAAATTTAAATATGCTATGTCCTTTTTTATCTTGAGAACAAATGGGCTCCATCTCAGTAGTGGTTATTATACATGCAGCACTTCCATGGGATACAGCCAGGATTTATAGAGCTTCTGTTAGAAAACAAAACCTAGATAAACCAGAAAAGAAATGCAATCCTTGGTCAGATAATATTCATCACTCATGCATTTTGGACTTTCTTAAGATTTTACTGGCCAATGGAACAGAAAATTGTGCACTCATGAACAAGTCATTTTGCTCAGTGGGTCTCAGTCTTCTCATACATAATATTTATTATAAATTTTATTCATCTACAAACCTTTGTCAGAAGAGCTCATGGTACCCTGACATCTACCCATAATAGGCTGACAAAAACTAATGTGCAGGATACAAAATTACAAATGTTCTTTCCAGTCTATTTATTCTTCATTTCTTTAATTTCTTAAGTATTATCTTTGTGTGGGTAAGTCCATAAAATGTAGCAGAACATATAAGAGAGTGGAAGATCCATAAAAATGTGGTAAAAATTGAAGACAAGAGAAAGAAACAATTTGCCAGAGTTGAAGATTAGCTAAAGAACCATTTGCATTTATCTTTTATATTGTTAGACCAAAGTTTTCAGAGGATTCCAGAGACAGAAATTAAGATATGAGAAGATAAATTAGATCAGTTAAATCTTAAAATTGTTTTTTGATAAATATAAGTAATTCCAAGCTTTGATTATCCAACTTACTAAGAGTTGCCTGCATCAGATTTTACCAAAACTCTATCTAAACCTCTAGTGTTAAATTTTATAGAAAAGCCATAGAATTATAGTTTCTCTTCCGATTTCTCTTTGCTTGTTTTTTCCCAGTTAAAACTTTCCTATAATGCCTAATCATAATTTGAATTACCATAAAACCAAAACCTCTCTAAATTCCTTTTTTTGTTCGTTTTTTTTGTTTGTTTGTTTGTTTGTTTGTTTGTTTGTAGAGGAGGGAGAGGAAAGGAAAGGAGAGAATCTTAAACAGATTCCGCGCCCAGCAGGGAGCCTAACACTGGGCTCCATCTCACAACCCTGAGATCATGACCAAGTGTGGTACAATCAACCAACTGAGCCACCCAGGTGCCCCTTCCCTAATTTCTTTTTTAAAATGTTTATGCTTTTTGGGCAACAAAGAAATTAGTACTTAGAAATTCACATGTGGACAATCTTCTTAATATTCCAATATTAAGGAAAAAAGCTGTAAGCCACGAAATATTTAATACAAAATTATTGATAACAGTAAAATTCCAGAATTAACTAAAAATTATTAAAATAGAATGATTATAGAAATTGTAGCATACCAACTTGATCTTCCATTTTGAAGCCATTAAAAATGATGGACATAAAACCCACATTATGATGTGGAAATGTTTTTTTTAATATACACACACACACACACACACACACACACACAAATAGGCTGAAAGGAACGGCATTATCCCCCAAAAAGGGAACAGTTTTAACCAAATGTTGTAATAACACAAAAGCAAAATCATTCCTCATGGTATTTCTTAAAGAAACTAGAAAAGTTAAATTAAATAAACATCTTTAACTATGATAGGTCTGAGTTATCTTCCAAATCTTTTCTCCTCATACTTAGTTATATATAATCACTGAATACTTAAAGAATTTTTCTCATTATGTAAAAATCCAAATAAAGTCACTCAATTTTTTAAAAACTGTTTTATTATGTGGAATCCTGCCACTGAGTTAAACTCATAGAATTTAACATTAGATCATTATACAAAACTACACTTGTTTTTTTATGAAAATCAGACAAAATAGATCTTTAAAAAAAAAAAAACTCATTGCTATAAGAGTTTGAAAAAAATCCAGAGAGCAAAGAACTGTGTCAGACTTAGTACCCTCAGTAACAAAAGTATAAAAACGACACTCTCAAAAGATATGAATACAGAATAAATTTAATGGTGTCACTTAGCAAAGATTTTACTTTCAAATTACCATTTCTTTTCATTTCAGTATTTCTTCATGACCACCTAATTTTTTTTTAAGATTCTATTTATTTATTTATTCATGACAGACACAGAGAGAGAGAGAGAGAGAGAGAGAGAGGCAGAGACACAGGCAAAGGAAGAAGCAGGCTCACTGCAGGGAACCTGACGTGGGACTCGATCCCGGGTCTCCAGGATCATACCCCGGGCTAAAGGTGGCGCCAAACCGCTGGGTCATCGGGGCTGCCCGTGACCACCTAATTTAATCTTGCCATCAAATTACTACCACAGCACACTGTTTTAATTACTTATATAGCACTTATTTTAAACTGATATATATGCCTTTTATTTATGTATTATCTATCTGGCCCTCTAGCAAGTAGGCTCCCATAGTAAAGGAGTGTTTTCTATCTCATTAATAAGCCCAAGAGTCGTCACATATAGACATGTAGGTTCTTCATACATGAATAGTATCTCACTACAGTTATGCAATGTGCAACCTATACAAATGAATATGACAAGTCTGTCTATGAATAATTACCATACATGTCATAAAATACCAATGATCTTAACAGTACCAGGTCTTCCATGGTGATGGTAATCTCACTCTCAACCTGCATGTCAGGAAAAGCTGTTCCTCTAATTTTTCAATTCCTACATTTTCTTTAGCATTATTTCACATAAGCATGTATGAATCTGTTGTTATTCTATGAAGTTTATAAAAGCAAACTATTCCTGAGGCAGAAACCAGTCCATCAGAGTTACTTATTAAAGGCCAATCAGTATGAGTTATGATCATAGCAAATTTTTTAAAGTATTTTTCAACCCAAAATTACTCAGTTGTTTAGCACTAGGTACATAACATTATTTTTAAAATAACTTTCTAATGGTTTCAAAGAATACTATTACATTACATATATACCATAATATAATTCATAGAATATTAAGCATAGAAAGAGATCCTAAACATTAAAAATTATAGAACTATTCTTTCTAATAGAGTGCCATTTCTGTTTCATTATAGGGGCTTCAGAGTTTAAATTATTACATTCAGGTATCCCATACTGTTTCCAAACATAGTTCTTTTTATAATAATGTCTGACAATCCTACAGGAAACGAAAGCTCTACTTGTAATCAAAGTTAAGGCTAAGAACTATTTCCTGGGAAATCCAATTCAAAATAAGCAATCTCTTTTTTACTTGAGATTGTCCTATTCACACAAAACTGTGTGGCTGCAAGAAATGATAATGGAATATAAAACCTTTCTCTTCTGGGTTATTGTTTACAATCCAGATGAAGCTGATAGCCAAAAGAAAGCATACAAAGGTCAATGTGAAAAGAATCATTGGATTGGTCATTCTTCTTTCTACAAGACAAATGCTGACCAGTATGACTATCAGCTACTCAATAACCTTCTCATGCCCACATCCAGACCCCACACACCCACATAAAATGGAAGTTATAACCCCTAATCCCCACTTGGCAAATATGAATTAAACAAATTTTTGTCTACTATATGGTAGGCATCAAGACAATAAGAACTAGGAAAACACTACTTGCCCCCCAGAGGAGCTTCACACTCATAGGAAGACATTATTTGACAATGAAGAATCATGGACACAATGTCAAATCAAGGTGGGGCTCAGCAGTTAGAATTGGCCCTTCTATGGCTAGACCTAGGGCAGACTAATCTCAAACCATGCTGTTCTGCATCCCAGTATATAATCCTCTTCCGGAACTGCTTCCTTTGGAAGTAAGACTCCTTATGTAGCTATTCTAGCAACTTATTCCACAGCTAATATCTTCATCTCTGCTTTTCAGAAATGGTGCTTCCCAGTGGTCTCTTCCAATTCTTGTTTTAAAACTCCAAGGTCCCCATCTGAGGCACCCTCTCTACCTCAAGAGTCCTCACACCTCCTCAAAACCACACTCCCAGACTTGACCTAGGGAGGGAACATCTGTGTCTGCATGTGATGTAAGAAAAAGACAAATACACATCTAACTATAAAATAAGGAAGACAGGAAGAAAATGCATGAGAGCTCTGCAGGTAATGTGGTCTGAGTTTTTTATCATAAAAATGCCCAAAGATATATAGATGTTTACTGCAGAGTAGGGATTCCTTTTGGGGAGCCACCAACCATGTACTAGAAATTGGTCTGAAGGTAGCTATAGTGCATTTTATCCACAGGAACTTACAGTCAAAACTATTTCAGTCTTTTGCCTTCTCAAAACAAGCTTCAATCACTGGAAGTAGCTTTAGGGACATATATTTGAGAACTTCATCATTTGCAGTTGACTGATTTTCTAGACCTTCTCAATACTGAATTTTACCCTCTTAATGACCCTCTGCTCCCAATATAAACTTTCATCAATGCCAGGATATTGAACAAAATAACTCTGAAACCAGCCTTCAGATTAAGGGTGGCAACAAAGTACATCTCTAACCTTCAGTAATGGCCTGTGCTAATGAGGAGGCACAGGTGTTCGCTGCAATATGTATGTGTAGCTACCTCAAACGATTGCCAAGTACCAACAAAAAAGTCTGGCACGAATAAACTAGGACTCGATGCAGCTAATAAAGCTCAGAATACTACAAGGCTGAATATAAATACTAACAGAATTTTCTAAAATTGTATGCCAGTAGATCCTTTGTACATCATAGGAGGATAAGTGTTTTAACATTCAATTCCCCCATATAGTTAACTGCTGTGCCCAAGCAAGTCCTGGGAATTGAAAAGTTAAATGGAGCTGGCTTGGACCTACTTATAATTACCATTTAAGTACAAAAGAACAAAAGTCTCTATGTTGACAGAAACAGTATCAAAGTGGAACAGAGGCCTCACACTATCATCTAAAATGTCTCAATTTCACATTTGCTTTGGAAATACAGAGGATTTTTCACTTCACTTTCTCCTTTACAGAACCTCCAACAAAAAATCAGTTAGTAAAAATATATACACATAATAGCATTGATTTTTTTTAAGAAGGAGGCTTAAAGATTACTTCCTTCAATCCTCTTCATTTTAAAGATGAGAAAATAAAAGTGAGAAAGGATGATTCACTCAAGACCACACAATCAATTAGACAAGAATCCCTCTATTATTTATACTTATGCCCCATAAAATAACCCATTTTTCAAATAAAATAGAATAAATTATTTTACAAATCTACCAAAGTAACATACTACCTTCAATACATTCAGAGTGTTAGACCTGTCGGCAGAGGAGGACACTTGAGTAGGCTGGTCAAGGAAGCAGAGGACACAATCATGGTCTCTGATTTAAAAACAGTCCCAAGAAACACGGTAAACTTGAAGTGACTTGGTACAGCAAGGTACAGTGCTCCAATATTTATCAATCATCCTCTGTACACTTCTGAGTATGATGACATATTCGTGTACTGTTTTACATTCCTTCTCAGTCCAGGCTGCTACAGATCAAACTCTCCTCAAAATCTCTAAGAGGGACTTCAGAATCCTTTTTTTTCAAATGTTCTGATTTAACATTGAAAAGGCTGAAATTATTAAAAAATCTCAAAAAACTCAAAATCTCAAAATATTTAATTCAAATACATGCAGCTGCTACTCATTTCCTTTTTTACTTTTAAATGTAGGAGTTATTGTAAATATTCTAACACTTAATGCATTGTCACTTCTTTCTATACAGCCACAACAGAAAGAAGTGGTGAATTAAAAAGGGAATAGTTTGATTTTCCATCCCTTTTATAAAGGGAGGAAATTTTTAAATGACATTATATGTGCAAAAATTGGACCTTAAAAAAATATTGGGTGTGCATCTTGACAGCATCAAATTTCAAAAGGTAAAAAAAATGTTTAGGCTTCTAAATGACTTCTCTAAAAATAACACACAACATTAAATATACAGCCTTAATTTTGTTAAACACAGCATTTTTATAAAAAACTCAAGTTTCTTTATCACTTGGGAGAAATAAGGTTGTTACTATTTTCTATATTCCCCCATTATCAAACTCAAATTTGTTTGTTTTTCCTCCATTAATTATAATACCCTTTGTCATAATTTAAAATAATCTTATTCATTTATCTGTTGTATACCCCATATTTATATTCTGGCTCAGCTAATGCACAGGCAAATATGTACATGTACACATACCCACATATGCAGTCATATGATACATATATACATATGCACAGCAGGAAGACAGTATAGTGGTTGAGGTTCTAAAGCAATACTACTTGGTTCAAATTCTGGCTTCACCACTCAGAAGCTTAGGCAAGTTACTTAACCTCTCTGCACCATAGTTTCCTCACCTGTAAAGTGAGAATAATAATAGTAACCTGCTTCTTAGGATCTAAATATGACTAAATAAAGATAGATCATTTGTAAAGTGATTAAAATAGTCTATGGCACTTTTCTAGTATCATTGAATAGTGTTGAATTTTAGAAAATTATTTTTAACTTCCTTTTTCTTTCTTCTCCATCTCTCTCTCTTTCCTTCATCATCATTTCCACGGCAACATCTTTGTCAAGTGCTTAAAATCAAACCCAGCACCACAGATGATATCTATACACTTCTGACCCTCAGAAAATAAGTCACACTTAACCCTGATGATAATGTACATTTATTTCTAACACAAGCAAGAGAGTACGAGTAATAATCAAGGACAGAAACTACATAGTACAATCTACTTGGTCTTCTACCTGCAGTATGTCTACTCCTATAATGACGTGAAGACCTTTCTAAAAGGTGGTTAGACACACAATATTTTCAAGGGAATCAATTCCCAGAACCTCAAATTCCATATAAACTCTTTGCTAAAACCAATCTATGTGATAAAGCTCCTCTCACATAGGACCTCCTTTTCCATTTCCCTTCTCCCAACTACCCTCTTCTCTCCTGCTTTATAGGAAAACAATTGTGCTCTCACAGATCCCTAAGCATACTACAGTGTATCGTTCTGAGATGGAAAAGCCTGCATCAAAAATAAAAGTACAACTCCTCGTGTATTTTGCCACTGTTGGCACTCCCTGCTGAAGATAGGAGTATCTCCCCAAGTGAGCAAACCATACCCTCTCTCTCCTTCCTAACAAATTCACCCACCTCCTTCTTAGAAGAAGGATGGGGAAAAAAAGAAAAAAAGAATAGATACATGCAATACATACATTAGTATAAGCTGCTTTAGCCTTCAAAGGAGCAAATACATACAAGGTCATGGTGAATGACAAAGAAGCACAAAGCTGAAGACTGAGAGTAATGAAACTTGAAACTATGAATAGAGAATGGGAATTCAAGCACGTTCTCCAAGACATTCTGAGCATTTTCAGATGTTTCAGAGCTCAAATTAGAGGATCCTTTTTGTGCATTGCTGAAAGGGTAAAGGTTGGAAAATAGGATTAACTGAAGAAAAAGGAGGAGCAAGAACAAGCAAAGTAGGAAAGAAAAGAAAAAGCAAGGCAAACTGATTTAGAATTAAAGGAAGAAATCCTATGAAATAGACCAATCACATAAAGGCCACAAATAATTAATAGTGCATAATCAGTGACTGAAATGCTATATTATCAAAACAAAATGCCTAAATTCTACTTTGTCAATAAAGAAATCCTAAATTTTCTCTGGACATATCACTAGTAGCATAAGAAGAAAATCAATAAAGACTTGCTTAAAAGGAAGGCTTAAGCAGAAGATAAGAGAAAATATATAGGTCACAGAGAATATAAAACTAATGGTGTCTCTACATACAGACTTAAAACAATTCTGGGCACTAATGGGCAGTGGGGCTGAGGGAGAGAGATACCTTTAGGAGATACTCAGTGATACGTGGAATAGTTTAGACTTATCTTTTCCTAGTAACATTTCTATATTAATCAAGATGCAGGTTTATAGTTTAATTCTGAGTCTTACTGTAAGGTTCTTATCAACAATAATTTCGTATAATCTTCCATGACTATATATATGCATCACATTCAGTAAGGCTGTTACAGGGTGAAACTTAGCACGTCTGAGTCCATAATGCCTCTATTTCCCTTGCTGCTGTGATCTATGGCTAGAAACTTCTGCTTAGACATGCTACAAGCAAAGATTTGCAAAAACTGCTTTTTATCAGAATTCTGCCTCAGATAAGGGAGTGCATACATACATGACTATGCTATCTTCGATATTTACAGGAATGACGTGACCAGATTCTTACACACAAAGATCAACTGACCAAGGAAAAAGAAGTTACACAACCTTCTCTGATGTCAACAGATGTTGGTCACCTTTTGACCCAGCCCCCTCCTTCCCCCACTCTTTCTAACATAAAAGGAGCTCAATCTCATGCTTGACATATGGGCCTCTTGTGTGGCAGGTAGAATGAGCTTGGACTCAGTTGAAATTAAAAGCCAGAAGCAAACAATTATTTTAACAAGCCGTGAAGATAGGCAGTTTTCTTAAAGAAACATCGTTTATACTGGTCTTTTGAAAGTAGATGAAACTTAGAATTCCCTCAATAAACCTGTTACACAAAACTGTCATAAAATTCCTATAAAGCATGTGACCCAAATACTATCAAAATCTTTCCTAAATGAGATTCATTTTCAATAGACTACTAGTTTTTAAATTCTGACAATTTCCTGCCCCTTTTTCTTTAACATTTTATTTTCTCTTGCTCAAAGAAAGGACAAATGAGCATCAGAGGCTTATCTTTTATTATTATCATTAGTGAATTTATTACCATGTTGAAAAATACCCAACAGCTGACTTCCTGTTCCTCTGCCACTAATCTCTCTCGGGCAGGCCCAACCCCCCATCCTCTGGAGTTCTAGGAAAGAAAAGGAAATCTGAGTATCAAGTTGCTACCTCTCTTGAACTCAAAGCCAACATATTATTCCATTTATGTCCTGCCATCATCTCCTCCAACGCTCCTGGATCCCCTTGAGACCAACCTTTTCTAAACTTATATTTTAATATGCCATATAATTTGACATTTATTATATATAATATTTTAAATAATCTCTTGTCACTAGAAAAAAAGTAATCTCCACATGGGCAGGCATCTATATCATTTTGTTCACTGACCTATCCCAGCTACCTAGAACAGTACCTGACACATAGTAGGTACTCAAAAACATACTAACCCAACAAATTCTTATTTTGCCTAGGGTTCTACCTGTACCAAATTCCCCATCTGAGGTGCCACAACTAAACAGTTGCTCCAATTTTAAGTACTTAATTTACATGTGATTTTTCTCACCCTAATGTCATGGTCATGGGTAAGAATTTGTTGCCACAAGAATGGAAAGTGATATCAGCACAATTCAGCTTTCATTAAAACCCTAACAAGTACTTGTGTTCTTCATTTTATGGCCACAAAAAACCAAACATGTAAGAGTTTAGCTTGTTTCTTTTCCCTCCTTGGGCAGTGTCTTCAGAGTCTCCTGCTCTGACTACCTCTCCCATAAATTTACTACCTCCATTCATTTCTACGTACCTTATCCATTATGCCTTCTCCCAACCCTTACAGTAGACCTACTCCTCTGACTTTCCCTTGACCAACACCAATGTCCCTCAAAAACTTCCATAAAAAAAAAAAAAAAAAAAAACTTCCATAAAGGCCCATTAGCAGAAGAAGAGGTAATTAAGATTAGGTCATTGGGGTGGGCCCTCATCTCAAATGACTGTTATCCTCTTAAGAGGAAAGTTGGAAGGAGTCATGTGCACAGCCAGAGGAGAGATCATGTGAAGATACAAAGAGAAGACAGTCATCTACAAGGCAGGGAGAGAAGCCTGTGAAGAAACCAACATTGCCAACACTTTGATTTCAGATGTTGTTTAAAACCAAAAAAAAGTCATTGGTAATAGATTCACATACACATTTGCGAATCTATTAAACATATATAAGTAAATGCTGTAACATGTATTAGTATAAAAATATTCACAGTAAACTGTAGCTTTACTTTAATCTGATACATGTAAAGGTAAATGCTACTATAGAAAAGAATGAAATGAATAGCTCACTTTATCGTGAATATGGAACAACTCCAGGGCTTGACTACCTGCTCTTGAGTCAGTGAGGGATAAGGAAAAGAGACTGGGGTGGGGGGTGGGGGGAAGATGGCTGCCACCAGGGTGGTTTTGAGTAGTGCAGGTATTAGGTGATTAGCTACCTCCTACCTATAATCAATGTCTCAAGCTAACTGAAATATGACTATTTCATAAACTCAATCATTCCTGTTCTTTTAATTGTAAAAAGGAAAAGCTCCCTAAAATAAGATGCATTCATAAGTAGTATATAGAAAGCATTCAATAAATACCTGCTGAATAAATTAATGAATCAATGAGTATCTCCCTACGGTTTGGGAAGTTCAGCCCAAATTAAATGCCAAAATTTTACATGTAAAAGATTAGGTCTCAAAAATGTGTATTAATATAATAACACAATAATATATAATAATAATAATGTGATAAATAGAATAATAGTTAAATAAGTATAACTGGATGCTCAATAAGAACTTCATGCATTCATACATTTCATACATTCAACACATCCTCAAACCAATGTGAGCCAGTTTTACAATAAATTGAAACACTTTTGATTTGAATCAAATAATTCTCTAGTGACAATTTGTCAGTCATACAGCTACCAGAAAATGAGAATATTTGTTTCCTAAATTAGTGGGTCAAAAACAGTAAGAAAATTAATTTTAATTTACTCTCAATTTTGAAGTAATATGTATTTTGTTATAATAATTTTGATTCTGCCCTCCAAAGACATTTAATTTTCTATTTTTCCATATTTAAGATTAATCACATAAAGTAGTGAAAAACATTTCATTCTCAGCTCACTAAAATATAAAAGGCATTAAACACAAAGACTCTTTTTCAAATATAGACAAGCTCATTGCAAATATCTGTTGTTGTTCATAACATTTCAAAAGAACATTGCTAAAAAGTGTTGCTAGAATTCTTTTTTAATTTGCACAGCCTTCTTACTAAGAATTCATTCTTGAGACAAATGTAATTATTTTAATTAACTGGGCCATTACAAGGTAGGTGATCAAAAAGTATTAGTAGATTCTTGATTTTAGGGATCCCTGGGTGGCGCAGCGGTTTGGCGCCTGCCTTTGGCCCGGGGCGTGATCCTGGAGAACTGGGATCGAATCCCACGTCGGGCTCCCGGTGCATGGAGCCTGCTTCTCCCTCTGCCTGTGTCCCTGCCTCTCTCTCTTTCTCTCTCTCTCTGTGTGACTATCATAAATAAATAAATAAATTTTTTTAAGAAAAGATTCTTGATTTTAAAAGGTTTTTAAATAATTTTTTCTCCACTCAAAAATAAAATCTGGGCTAAATTTGATCTTCCAAATCAAAGATACAAATGAGAAATTCCAAATCATTAATACCTTGAAATACAGCTAAAATATAGAGTAATGAGTGGTAAAGGAAAAGGCCATTAGAAAACAATAATCTTTCTAGCATAGTGTGAATATAATCCTCCCTAACAAGTTCAAGTTCAGTAAAAGGCCTGCTGGGAAACCTTCTAAACTCTAAGATTTGTCAGGAAACAATGTGAAAAACTGTGAAATAGTCTAAAAAAATATATATGACATTTTTGTCATAATACTATCAATATATGATATAAATACATATTTATTGAAAATGCTACATATTATATTAATATTTATTAGTGGGTATCCTGACTAGTATACCCTTCTAGGTTATCTGGTTCTATAAGTCAAGCTTTTTTTTAATATTTTATTTATTTATTCATAAGAGACAGAGAGGCAGAGACTTAGGCAGAGGGAGAGGCAGGTGTAGGACTTGATCCCAGGACCCTAGGGATCACGACCTGAGCCAAAGGCAGATGCTCAACCACTGGCCCATCCAGGTGCCGCAGTGCTTACGTTTTTTTAATTTTTTTTTTTTAGTGCTTAAGTCTTTTATTGTCTTTCAGCTACTTTACAACCCTGCAAGGTGTAAAACACGAAATAATATAAATGATTCTTTTCCATTGAAATGCAAATAAATTCTCACATTGGAGAAAAAAAAATCCGTGGTGATCATAATCTACAAAATCATTGCCCTATGCATATTGACCAACTTTGTATCTGTTGTACATTCATTTCAACATCCCTAATTGCCTGTATCTATGTGCTCTTCTAATTCTCCGTGAACAAGCTGTAATATCATACTGGTTCCCTCAATTAAGGAGCTAAATAAAATCTTTGATACTTATCCATTTGATATTTGAGTAAGAGCCATGATTTTTTTTAAAGTAACCTTTAGCACTGTCTATAACTAAAAGTATGAGTTTTGAAATGACAATCACTTTCCATGAATACACATTCTTAAAATTTCCACTAGGTCATAAGTCATCCCATGTAAATTATTCAAGCTAAAATAATATAGTATGCTTCAGTGAATCCAAAACTCTATCATTATATGATATTCCTTTATTGTTTATATAAGAAAGGGAAAAACTGCCAACCAAACCATGAAACAATGTTTTCCTATCATTTAAGATTTCTTGTATTTTTTTCTCTGTGTTTTTCACTTTTTTCTATTGCTCTGCTTCCATGACTCTGTATCTAAGGCCAAATCGAGGATCTGGGAATTATGATAGTACCTAAAATACACTTAAACTCAATTAAAGCATTGATGCTATCCATGTAATAACAATAATAATCATATCAAAACCACCACCAAGGGCAACCCAGGTGGCTCAGCAGTTTGGTGTCTGCCTTCGGCCCAGGGCGTGATCCTGGAGATCTGGGATCGAGTCCCACATCGGGCTCCCTGCATGGAGCCTGCTTCTCCCTCTGCCTGTGTCTCTGCCTCTCTCACTCTCTCTGTGCTTCTCATAAATAAATAAATAAAATATTTAAAAATTTAAAAAAACCCACCACCAATCCAACAGAGAATGTATGAAGCTATCAATTTAAAGATGCTTGCCAATTTCAAGTATGTTGAAATATGAACCGAAATGTCCATCTTAGAAACCACAAAATACCATTGTGATAAATGTATAAACCTATTATAACATGATTATAAAAGGTAAATGGGAAACCCTATCAGAAACCCTATCACTAGATGGTCATCATTTGCTTCAATCAGAAACCCTATCACTAGATGGTCATCATTTGCTTCAATATTGGAACTAGTAAAATCCATGTAGATTGCTAGAAATGTAATTGTCTTAAAAGTAAGACCCAAAATCTCAAGTGAAGGCAAACAGCTCTTTAGAGGTAAAAATGAAATGTGTGGTCCTCAAATGAATCAAGGTTATTCAATCTCCTATTGACTGAAAGATTAGTAATGGGTCTTTATCTCTAGTAGAAGGGCAGGAAAGATACAGCATGAAAGGACTGGCTTATAATAAAAACAATGACAAAAAAAATCTCCACCATCCTTCTTAAGCAAATAATCTTCCTTTTCCTTTTTGATGAACTAATTACATATCTTTCCCATTTTCAGTCTAGTATAGATTAACAGCTTGCTAAATTGTTATTTTAACAACCACTTCCACTAATATAACATAAGGCTTTTTTCTTAAAGGATTGTAGCTCCAACTAGTTGTAATCTCCTTGAGGATAAAGGAGACAAAATTCTTCTTGAAGACTCAGGTACTTTTTCCAAGTAAAAAACCTAGTATTGTAAGTACTTATCAATGACACAATCAGATTTCCTGCTGAATTTTATTTTTTAATTTTTGGCTTTCCATAATTTCATAAAACTTTTAAAAGTTTTCATTGTCTCTTTATTGCTAGGGTTTGCAATATTGCCTACAATACCACAGTAGTCATAACCACTAGTAAATTTGTTCTTGACTCCACAAGAACCTGGATTCTCACCACCAACCAGTGAAGTAAGTATGGCAACAATCATTATTCCTCTTCAATACATGAAGAAACTTAAGTTTAGGACTTTGCTCAAAGTCACACGGTTAATAAATAGAGTTGTCAGAACTGAATCTCAGGCCCTTTGACTCTGGGTCCAGAATATTTCTTATAATCACAGACTTAATGCCCATGGCTAGGAGCTTTCCTTCCCTCTCTCTTCCGTCATATAACATGATATTTCTCCCTACATCTGGCTTGCTCAGTTACAGAAACTCTTTCAACAGGCAGTAAGTCATTCTTAATGTGGTAATTCTCTACCTGGTTACATGCAGCTAGCACAGATATGGTAATATTAAGTACAGCAGAAACCAGTGGAAATACACAATATTGACAGTCAGATTCCCCTGAGACTTGAACACTTAACTTTCCTATGCCTCAAATTCTTCCTTCACAAAAGCATGGTGAAATGAAGATGATCTCTCAGGTCTTTTCCTAATTAGAAACTGAATATTCTAAATCCTTATCAATGATAACAATCAGACCTAAATTTTCTACTTCTGGATATCTAGTCTTTCATAATGTGTTGAAAGAAAAAGAGGAAACTATAGAAACTTAGCTGTTAAATTCCAGCTAAGGATTTCAGTGGGAGAAGAATGGAGAATACATAAACAGAAATGTTAATATATTCCAACCATTGCCTAAGAATACTGACTGTACTCATTTCAAACTAGACAGTTTTGAGGATAAAAGAGATCTATATGGACACAATTGCCACAGAAGCCCTTCTAGGTATACAGGATGCTGTTAAATTTTACTGTACATCCTTTTTTTATACATGGAAAAACTACACTTTTCTCATTACAAATGCCCTAGTTTTTCCCACAAAGTTATTGTCAAGTCCCAAACGTAACTAATTTGTCCCTTAAAGCAACATGTGAAATACTCTGCCATATGAAAAATGTTCACCATGTCCTTTAGTTGCTTCAAGATACAGCATATAAATCATTGAGCTTCTAAAGAGAACGATACTATCTAGATTTTTTTTGCCTAAAAGATTTTAAACAAATTTCCCATATTCCGCCCCCCCACCCTCATTTGCAGCTTTCAGGTTACTTAACCTGCTTCAATCTCCAAGATATAAATTATTTTTTCAATCGGTGAATAAATAAAATTGATATTTTAGACTACCTAGGTAGCATAAAAAGGGTTGTATAAGCTAATTTTCCTTGTATGAGTACATCTTTGTAAGAGTAAATTTCTATTAAAATGTAAATTATTTCTATCAGTTGAGCCTGTCACTAGAAGTACTTTTTAAATGGTCAGAAAACTTTGATCAACTTTTATAGAATGCTGTTACTACCAACTAATTTCTATGATAATGCTTTGTTTTAACAAATGCACTACCACTGTGCTGCCTTAACTTATTAAAAAAAAAAAAAAAAAACCTGCCCTAAATCATCAGTAAAACGATTCTTCCAATCCCTTTCTCCTTTGCCTCTCTGCCCTATTTCCCTTCAAAAGTTCTCTTCAGGGCACCTGAGCCGGCTCAGTCAGAAGAGTGAGTGACTCTTGATCTCAGGGTTGTGATTTCAAGCCCCATGTTGGATATAGAAATTATTTTTATTTATTTTTTTTAAAGATTTTATTTATTTATTCATAGAGACACAGAGAGAGAGGGGGGCAGAGGCACAGACAGAGGGAGAAGCAGGCTCCATGCAGGGAGCCCAACGTGGGACTTGATCCAGGGTCCCCAGGCAGTGCTAAACCGCTGCGCCAAACCGCTGCGCCACCAGGGCTGCCCTAGAAATTATTTTTAAAAATTAAACCTTAAAAATTTTTTTTAATTCTCTCCTGAAAAATTTCCCAAAATGACCATTTTTTTCTCCTATCTCTCCTATCTCTTCATCCCTTTCTTTGGGATCCTCTTCATCCTTTCTTCCCTTTGATTCTCTGCCTATATTCACCTTCCTCCTACTTCACTCCTTCATAGGTCATTCGCTTCCACAAGCTCTGAACATTTCTATGATGATGAATCCCCAAGAACATCAGCCCTCATCTCTGACCAATCTCTAATTCTGCGTTTCCAGCTGCCTTCAGGATATATCTACTTGAAAGACTTGATATCCTGTTAGAATTTAAAACTTCTAGTTTCTCTACATACTCCCAATCTCACTAGTCATAATCTCATATTTAGGGACATCTAACTCTCCTAAGTAATTCTAACAATTTCAAATCCTGACCATACTGCCAACCACGATCCCAGAATGAATTAGGCTACCTCCTTTATTTCATCCCAGGATGCTAAAATGTCACTAAAAATAGTCACACACACAAAAAAGTGTGACAACTGTTTTCAATACAAACTGACAAGTTCATAGTATTCTCTCTTTTATTTTTTAAGATTTATTTATGTATTTGAGAGAGAGCGAGAGGAGAGAAAGAGTGAAGGCGGAAGGGACAGAGGGAGAGAGAAAGAGAATCCTCAAGCAGACTCCCTGTTGAGTGTGGTGCTCACTCAAGGACCCTGAGATCATGACCTGAGCTGAAAGAAAGAGTTGGCAGCTTAATCCACTGAGCCACCCAGGGGCCCCACAGGTTCATAGTATTCTATGAATAAATGTACTATGGTTCACTCTTTCCCTACTGGACATTTGCTTCAAATTTTTCGATTTTACAAATAAAGTTACAATGTTCATTATTATAATTCTTTTCATGTTCAAAAGTATTTCCTTAGTCTAGCAATACAGAAGTGGAATTACTGGATGATAAGGTAAAACGATTAAGATTCTTGATTAACACTGACAAGGTGATTCTTAAATAGTGCTCAAAAATATTAGCTCCAGGAGAACAGGGATCTTGTCTGTTTTGTGTGTATTACAAGTACTTAGAACAATAAGCAGCAAACATTACATGCTCAATAAATTTTGATTAAATATATGAATCAATCAACCAATAAGACCTATGAAAGTGTTCACACATACTAAATAAACAATCCTGTCAATCCTTGCTCTATTTTCCAGTCCTTTTTAAGAATGGCCATATCAACCTTTAACCAACAAAATATGAGCAAAAAGGACATAAGATACTTCCAGGCAAAAGTGTTAAGAGCCACTTGTCATGTTCTTTTTCCCTGTGACAGCAACCAAGGTGACAGGTAAATGTTTCTCTTCTGTAATTATTATTTATCATCATTATTTTCACAGAGTAAAAGGTAGAGGGTTTTTTTCCCTTGAAATACACCCTTTTATTAAGCAGAAAGTTACAGGTAATGCCCTTAAAAAGATCTGCATGCAGGGAGGCCCTTTGATAGGAGCATTACAGGTGTGGAATCCCAGTCCTAAGAAAGAATATAGAGCAATAAAGAAAATTGCTAAAGTCAGAAGGCATTCTTGACTCTCTGCTTTGAGATCAAGCAGACTTTGAAAATCAGAGAATACTTTAATTCAGAGAATTCCACTAAAGTTTTGTTAGAGTTCAGTGAAATAAAAATGCTTCATAGTGCAGCTCACAGATAGTTTTATTGCAGGTCTAGAAGCCCCAAAAAGCATCGAGAAACCAGGCAACATGCTTCATTTTAAAATTCCTATATACGAGGTGAAATGCACCCTAGCATAAGGCCAAGGAGATAAAGAGAAGGTAGCCAAAGCCTCAGATACAAAGTATAATTCAACTTGATATATTTTAACTGCAAAAAATAAACCAAACAAAACAAATGTATAAATATGGGGGCACATAATTTGATTTTCTAAAGAAATTTTAACCGTATGATCTAAACCCCATTAGATAAAGAATATGTCTTCCACAGCTAAACACAGATGTTTAGAAGTTTTATTTCAAATTCTAAGACTTAAAAGAATGTAGAGGAAGTCCAAATGGAAATGAGAAGTTTAATACCAATTAACGTTTTACAAAAGATAGAAGAGGAGGGTATTTTCTTATTGTTTTGTTTGTATTTCATAAGTAAAGGCATTTGTGGGAGATGTTTAAATAAATACTGGCTTCTTTATTTTTTTAAATAGTAAAAGAGAAAAAGTTAACTAGGAAAAGGAGGGAATAAGAGCAGTCATTTGCAAATTTTGCAATCCAGAGGAATCCTCAGAATATCCTTCTATGATGTTATTTGTTCTCATACTTAGTTCCCACAATTACCATAAATGATTACAGTCATGTAGTACAATTATCTAAAGCCAAATATAGTTTGTCATGCTTTCATCACAACTGAAGTTTGTTATATTTTTCCTATCATTAAACTAATTCATGGTCAATATAGAAGACAGGGAATTCAATGAACAGCAGGCAAAACGTGGAGGGGAAAATCATTTCCAAAACTGTGATCTAAGTAGATCATTACTTCATATCTTGGTATAGCCCCCCTCTCATATTTTTCCCAGAAGAGTTTCTGCTTGTTCATTTGTTTCTATATACTTTAATTCTCCATTTTTATTACAAAACATAACAACATAAGCTTTTACTCATGTTACCTCAATCTCTTCACAGGCTTCATTTTAATATAACATTCCATCAAGTGAGCATTTCACAATATGTATTTTGCCTTAGTGCTGGGTAGTTGCTATCAATTTCTTTTACTATCATAAATAATTCTCTGAAGAACATATTGGGCATAAAGTTTTTCTAGTATTTAAAATTCTTTTCTTAGAATATATTCCTCAAAAGTGAACTACTATATAACAAAAATGATAAAATTAAAAGGCAATATGATGTCTGGGTTTATAACAAACTAATACAGGGTAGGGGGGTGAGTGAGAGTTACAGATGAAACAAGATTGTGCATGTAGAAAAGTTTCCACAATAAGATGTTCAAACAAAAAAAAAAGCAGAACACATTCCTAGAATATATAATTTTTTTTTTCATTTTAGCAAAGATGAAAGTTTAAGGGCTCTTGATGCACATTGCCAGACTGTGTCCCTAAGGACTATAATCATTAATACCAACATAACCTTCAGGTTTATTGTGAAGGCTTCTTTTTTTTTTTTTATTATTCATGAGAGACAGAGAGAGAGGCAGAGGCAAAGGTAGAGGGAGAAGCAGGTTCCAAGCAGGGAGCCCGACTCGATCCCAGGTCTCCAGGATCACGCCCTGGGCCGAAGGCGGCGCTGAACCACTGAGCCACCAGGGCTGCCCGTGAAGGCTTCTTTAAGTCTTCTTTTCTTTCAAGTCTTTGTTTATACATGGACTTTGGTGTTGCCTCTCTAACCTACTACAATTTTTTTATATTGAGATAGGTTTCTGAGTTTTCACTTGATTCTAGAAACTGGTAATTGCTTTTATATGCTCTGTTGTTCATCATGGAAACATGATTCCACTCAGAACAACTGGATAACACAATGATTTACCTACAGGGGTGTTTATCATATTATTGTTTACAAGGCAAAACTGTATCCTAGCATTATTTAGCAAAATTTAGAAGCAATCATTACAGTATCACTTTCAGGGGCTATGCAGTATTTCATTTTTTTTTTAATTTTTATTTACTTATTTACTTATTTACTTACTTAGGCACACAGTGAGAGAGAGAGGCAGAGACACAGGCAGAGGGAGAAGCAGGCTCCATGCACCGGGAGCCCGACGTGGGATTCGATCCCGGATCTCCAGGATCGTGCCCTGGGCCAAAGGCAGGCGCTAAACTGCTGCGCCACCCAGGGATCCCCTATGCAGTACTTCAAAATGTAGGCTACAAAAATGTTTGTGACATAATCCTGCCTTGCTTATATTATATACACACCCATATGTATACATTCACATGGAAAAAAAAACTAGAAGTACATATACTAATAAAAATAGTATCTTCTTAGGGGGTTGATATTGATATTATTAGTGATTTTTAGAAACATCTTTATTTATATGCTTTAACAATAAACATTCTAAATTTTTTAATTAACAACCAAAGTAATTCCCAGCATATAAGTAATCACAACCAAGTCAATCTAGCCCCAATTATTTTAAGTGGACCCTATCTCCCCTATCAAATGTATGCTAATAATATATAAACACATAGCCAAAGAGTTTAACTTTTACTATCCAAACTAAAGGCCAAAAGGTCAATAAGACTTATCACTCCTGCTATACCTGACTCGCTGACCCCTATTTGGCAGTACATCTTAAATCCTCAGGAGTTTTTATGTCCTTACAATTCCTGTTTGATGATTTCACTGTCAGACAAGATTTTGATATTCATCAATCCCCCAGCCAGGCTATTCCTAGGTACGTGTAAGATACCACATTCAACTTACTATCCCAAGCTCTATTTAGCCTGTTAAAAGATAGTTAACAAATCCTCCTTTAGCCAGAGATAATGGCACTTTATAGTGATTTTCATCCCAAAATGTGTATGCTTGATTGGGGGGGAGAGGGAGGTTGGAGGAAGGGTTGGGTTTTTTTTGTTTGTTTGTTTTGTTTTTCTTTTAAGTAAGCTCCACACTGGGTGGAGCTTGAACTCACAACCCTGAGATCAAGATTTGAGCTAAGATCAAGAGTCTAACATTTAACGAACTGAACTATCCAGGCATCCCTATGCTTGATTTTGTTTAGGGTGGAGAAAAGAGATGATGTTTGAGGCCAGATGTCACTCTTTAGTAGCTTTTTTAGGAATGGGTAAGGAGCTGTGGAGAGAACTTGCAGAAGAGAAACTCTTACAGATATTTGGAAATTGTTAGCCTTCTTTTTAACTTAAAAACCTTAATTTAAAAAAAATCCCTTACTTGGCTTAGCAGAACATATCTTAGCTGCAACTATAATCAACAAAAAGTGAACACTGTTACTGTATAAAACACTTGAGATACATTTAAATGTACTGTATGTGTGTGTCTTATATAAAGGAGTAGCTATAGAGTTCATTGTTACAAAATCAGACTGACTGCCAGGCTAAATGACTAATTACTGGAAGAGAGCAATGATCAAGAGTACAGCTTTGAGGGGAAAAGGCCCTGGTCTGAATCCTCACTCCAGCATTTGCTGGTGACCTTGGGCAAGTTAACTCATCTCTAGGGTCCATAGTTTTCTCATTGTACAATAACACTTCTTTCCTCATCCAGTTATTAGTATAACTAAATAAGGTAATTTATAGAAGTCATTTAGAACAATTCTCATCACATAGTAGGTCCTCAGAAACTTCTGGTCCTAAAATTTCCAGCTGTATATATTGTCCAGCACTATATACAGTTCTACAAAAGATGGAATTGGTTGTAACAAGAGCATTTTGTTGCAGCTATAGTTTTTGGCTTGTTTCCTTCTACTTTTATGAGTCACACTGCTTACATTCACTTAAACACACATAGTACAGGTGATTTTAGAAAATAAATTTTCAATGATAACTGATGTTTACCTTGGATGCTGGATCCTGAGTTCATGACTAGGCTTCTTAGAATTACAAAGATGAGGAGGTTAATTACCATTTTAAACATGATGATTGGCTGTTGCCTTGTTTCCCTTTTGAGAAAAGGGCAAAACATTCTTACTAAATGCAAAAATATTCCTGTTGACAATTTATTCATTGCTGTTTATGACCTCTAGTTTTCTTTCAAATCAAGCAATTAGATTTTAAACAAACACTCATGAAATAGAAGCAAAAACCACTTCCTCAGCATATTTAGTACTTCTTAAAGGTCTCCCACAAGTAACACCCTCCAATTAATATTTATTCTCTTCCTCGAAACATCAATGACTAGGTTGCCTAAGAGAAGCCAGTTGCCAGCTAAGGCATAGAAGGATAATAATAATGTTGCATTATAAAGAACGAATATCTCATCCAACTGAAATATGCTAGGAGAATAAAGAAACCAGGAGACAACCAACTGTAAAAATATTAAGAAATACATAACAATTAAAGTCATTCTTTCTCACTCCAACTAGATCTACTAACTGCCAGCGTTACTTTCTTCTTACATTAGTATTACCTCAGAGAATCTATTGTTTTCCTATAAAAGCCAGCCAGCTGCACAGCTCAACCAAGGTATTTCTCTATATTAGTTTTCAAGTATAGAAAGCTTATCTGTAAATAAAAGCATACATCATTCATTGTTACCAAGATGTTATTAACTCTTGCTGCTCAGGAACCAAAATACAGGGATTTTCTTATAGAAAAACAAAAGAAATCTACTTGTTAACCTAACTCACATAAGAATCATGTAAGTAAACCATGTATTCAACCATTTGTTATGAGTATAGGAATGCTGTCAGGTCATACTATTCAAGCATGATGACTAGTTTCATGCTTGACTGGCCATTAAGAAGCCTAAAGTTTCATCACTAAAATAATTTTAGGTCTTAAAGGATTTCAGAGAGGGAAATGCAGAAGAGAATGTCCAGATTTAGACATAGAAGAGTCATCTAGGACTTAGATGCCACATAAGAAGAGAACAAATGGAATCAGTATGAGTTTTAAACAGACTAATTATCTAAATTGTGTTGAAAAGAACTCTGGAAGTGACATGCAAAATATATTAGAGAAAACAGTCAAAGAAAGAGAGAACACATGGGATCTTAGTAAGAGGATCCAAAATGAAGCACTGCAAAAAAGAGAACAGAGAAATACCCAATACATATTTCATAGGTAGATCCAAAAAAGATTCTGTATCTAACTGTATGAAGATGGTAAGAAAATGGAAATAAAGATGATGGCAAAATTTCTAACTGTGACTTGTAACTAAATACAGTAATGTCAAAAACTAAAATTATATGCAGAAGGAGAGAGCACGTTTGGTATGGGGAGAAGGCTGTGTTATGTTGGAAGAACCACAGAATATCATCATGTAGATATATCCAGTAGACAACTAAAAATTAAATCCTGATGCTTAGGAAAGAAGTCAAGTAGACAAGAAGTCAAAGACAGTGGGCAAAGAACAAAGAAGAGAAAACTGAGAAAGTAACCAGCAAAACAGAGAGCTAAAAGGAAAACCAAGAAAAAAAATTAAGGTAGTACATGACAAAGGACAAGAAAGTTCCAAGGATTAAGTATTTATAGTGTCTGATTCTGCTAAGATATCAGGAAGCATGCATATTGTGACCATTGTATTTAAGCATTGAGAAGGTATGGTAATTTTTCCAAGGAGTTTCTACAGAGTATTTGCGATTTAGATATGATTTCAATGGATTGAGGAAATAAGCAAATTAAAGAACTGAAGAGAATTCAGACTACTCTTTCTAGAAGTTTGAAAATAAAGAAAATGTGCCAATTTAACTCTAAATCATGATTGATTCTAGGGAGTGAGAGTCTCTGTTACCACTGTATAGAAGAGTGAAGAAAACAAAGGAAATTACAGGTAATTCTAAAGTCCCAAAATTTGGGTAGTGATATAGGGATCTAATGACCTCCGCTACACTGTCCAATATAGTAGACATGAGCCTCAGGTAGGCTACTGAGCACTTGAAATATGGCTCATCCAATTAGAAATATGCTCTGTGAAACTCACACCAGATTTTCAAGACTTAGTATTTCAAGATTTAGTATTTCATAATATTTTAATATTAATTACATGGGAAAATAATATTTTGGATAAATTGAGTTAAATAAAATTTACAGGGATCCCTGGGTGGCGCAGCAGTTTGGCGCTTGCCTTTGGCCCAGGGCACAATCCTGGAGACCCAGGATCGAATCCCACGTCGGGCTCCCGGTGCATGGAGCCTGCTTCTCCCTCTGCCTGTGTCTCTGCCTCTCTTTCTCTCTCTGTGTGACTATCATAAGTAAATAAAAATTTTAAAAAAATTTACAACTATAATTAATTTCTCCAGTTTCTTTTTCCTTTGTTAACATGCCAACTAGACACTTTGAAAGTACATATATAGCTCATGTTGTGCTTCTGTTGGATAGCCCTGATCTAGGGAATAAATACTAAATTGGAAGAAGAGCAGGATTCAAAAAGGCTCTGAAAGAATTGGCCCTTATGTATCTTTTAAGGTGAAATTTCTAAAGAAGTCACCCAGGAAAACTTCATGATTATATAGTTTAAAAAGCTAAGGTCCTAACTGATTAGATGGTTTACTCAGGTCACCTGCTTCATTAGAAGGAAAACCCAGAGGAGAACTCATCCAGAGGATTACCTCTATTATTTCACTTCTTGATTTGTCAGTGAAAATTAAACAATTTGAATTTAAAAAATTATAATAACTTAACTGTTAAATACAACTGATTCTATACCACATCCAATAAGATGGCTACCTGTGGTAAAAAAAAAAAATAATAATAATAACCTCCAACATTAAAATCATGACCTCAATAAACATTCAGTTTCCTATATGCACCAGCCAACCCATAACAATTTAAGGCATGTCAACCCAGAATTTGTTTTGCTTCTGTTTTACTTTGGGCATATATACACTCTGAATTTATTTCAACCTAATTCCACACTAATTTTAAAGATGGTATCACCCATTCAAGTATATACCTCTTTTAAAAAGTTGTACAAAAACATATTTGAACAATTTCAAGGAATTTATTTCTCAACTATTATGTCATTACCTGTCATTTGCAAGTGGTAACTCACTAAGACATCATGGTGCTCCTAAGTACGATACTTACAGCAAGTTAAAAATTAGAAAGTTCAAAGTATTGCTATGGTATATGATCGTATACTATATATTCCAAGTTCAAGCAGCATTTCAAGTCCTAGTTTGCCCAATGAAACCTTCAAAGCTCATTCAATGACTATGTTAAAGGTCAGCCTCAGTTTCAGGATCACCAACCAAATTATAACCAACCAAAATCTCTGGCTATAATTTCTTGATTATTCTAAGCTATTATAAATCTATTTATACTTCCTATGTAAGAAAGGGCATATCAAGAAGGTGAGGAAAAAAATGATATTTATGATATTTTTCTTCTCATGCTAATTTTCCATGTGAAAATTGAAAAAAAAATCACTTTAAACTGTACATACACAGTACTTGATTTTGTAGGGTAGCTTAAAAAGCTAATAACTGCTAAAATCATGCTAGTTATTTTCTTCATACAGTTATTGCTCCAAAATACAAAGCTGAAAAATGAAAAACAGATTATTTGATTAGACAGCATGTTTACTTCATTCTGTACATCCACCCTCTATTTATTTTAAAAAATAAAACTACTATTGGTATTCTAAAACATCATTATGGAAATTGACAGAAATAAAGAATTCCAGCTCCCACTTCTTGAATATCTGCTGCTATCTCAATGCATCACACAGATAAAAGGCTGGTGTGAACCTAGCATGGAGTTAGGCATGCACAGGGTGACTGTGCATTTCAAAGCAGGTTTCCAATTTTGATCTACATGTTTTCAATTCTTTGCCTTATGGTTTGTGGCCCCTCTACAAATAACTGGAGTTTGTGTACTCATCCATTTCAAAGGCATTCTAGTCTGGACTCCTATAGGGCAGCATGCCCACTGGCTGCAGTTATCTCCTAAAAGTACAGATCCAGGTGTCATTTAAAGCTGAGCAGCAGCACATTCTTAAAAGAGTTTTCCATTTTTCCCTCCACGCATGTGTCATTCAGCTTAATGCATAGTAGGTACAAGTGTCCCACCATCATCCATTCTTAGCAAAAGCATAATCCAGCATGATACTACAGAGGATCATTCCCCTTCAATGTTGGAAGACTGCATCTCACAGTGCTGGGTGTTTATGTCAACCTACCTTATATTAAGAATAACTGATTTAACATGATGGTGAGGAGGTTGTCTAAGGATCTGCAGCAGATTCGATATCAGTATTCTACACATAACATCTGAAGCCTTCAATTTGATATTAAGCCCAAAATTTGGTAGAAAGGATTGTTTATTTCCTTAACTTTCAAGGCATCACTCAGAGATAAGGTCACTAAATTCAAAGAGTCTTCCATTTTTCACTGCTAGTGAAAACCTGGCCGCGTTTAGGACTTCACTAGGACAAGGCTAATAAGGGATCCAGACATTGTCATGCTCATATGAAGCTAATGTTTGACACCTTGTTCTAGATCAACAAACCTACTCACCACTTCCTCCATAAAACTGTAAACACTTGCCTCAAAATATTTATACATGTTCTCTCTAAAATTTTCTTGCTGCTTCTCTGGTCAAGTATGTATCACTTCATCTTTAAAATCTAGTTTTAAATTCACATATTTTTCTTTCAACTCCTCTTCAGTAATTCATTAGTATCAGTATCCTATCAATGGTTGTTGGTATGGCTCTATAAGCTCATTACACATCATGTGTCTCTGACTCATCTCTTTGCCTGACCAACGATATACACAGGTAGAAACTACGTCTCCATTTCTGCTGTGGCACCTAACAACACTCTAACAACACTTAGCACCAATGGTATGCTGTTAAACCAGATTACTTAAAAAAAAAAAACACTTTTAAAGCCCTGATGTGTAGTGTTGACCAATTTTCATGATATAAATACTCCCACCATAGCTGACTTCAGGCTACCACCACTGACTTGGGAGCTAATTCAAGACAATGTATGATGCTGCACACAATGGCTGATTTGATGAATATGCAGTTTCCCTTCTAATATGGCCACCTGCCAGAATTTTGACAAGTGTCAAAAAAATCTATTTTTAAATCTGTCTTATTCGAGACATATTCATTCAGTAGAATGGTTAAGTCCCATGAAAGGAGGTATTTTGCCTGTCTGTTTTCTTTACTACTATATCACAGTGGCTAGTTCTATGCCCAGGGTAATCCCTTAGAAAATATTTGTGAGATGAATAAGTTGTTGGTTATTTAAATATAATAAAATACTATATAAGCATCCAATAAAAGCTGTGATATGTCTCTATCATAAAATAATTAACCTATACATGTAGAAAATAAAATAATCACAGAAAAAAAACAACTGTCAAGTTAAAGCGTATGTTAGAAATTATTGAGTGCAATCCCTTCATTTTATTTAAAAAAAGAAAAATCCACAGAAGTTAATCAACAAGAGTCTCTTGGTGCCAGAGTGGGCCTTGAACCCAGCAGGGCTGTTGGTATCTGGTCCAAGTCTTTTCTGAATAGAGAATAATGACTGCCCCTTGGGTTATTGTCTTCTTGAGCTTATATCCTATTGAGGAGCTGCCATTATTTTAAAAAGCAGATTTTTCATTGGTTTTCCACATTAATATACAATGCAGAACTATATTTGGTATAATATCTAATAAAAGAAAAATCAAGGTAATTATAAGACTATCAATGACCAAAAAAAGACTATAATTATAAAGGATATTTCTGTATATATCAGATAACCTTTTTGTCAACATAGCATCACAGAAGCAAAGATTAGTCCAAATTTTGTATTCATACCATCTTTAAATTTGGAATCATCTATGAACTTAATTATATTGATTACTCTATCTGATCATTAGTACAGAGGTCATGTGTAAAACTAGACCTTATATTGATTCCAGAAATGATTACCAAGATCTTCCCACAATTCAAAGGCCTAAGACAAACTGTAAAAATGGTCAAGAATTTACCAACATCTTTATAAAATTTTAATAATTTACATATATATAAATTATTGGGTTAATTTGAGAGAAAAAAAATCTTCCTTTAGACAATATTTGGGATTTCTACCCATTTATGTCTTTAATAAGACCTGAACTGAGAGAAACCCTTACAGGAATCCTAATTTCTTATATTGCATTTCTCTGAATGGTTCAATTAGGTTGGCAGCCTCTAAAATGTTTCCCTTGTCAAACACTTAAGTAGAATCCAAATTTAAAGAATTAATCAATAACAAAAAATGCATCATAGCTAAAATTATAGTATTTTACTGAACGATAGATGATACCCTTTTCATGAGAAATTATTTTACTCCATTTCTTTATTTGTTACCATTTAAAAGTCTACATACAATAAATGTGTTTAAAAAATCATACCATTCTGAAGATAACTAAAAACATCATTCCCCTCCATTTCTAAAGTAAAAGTGAGTATTCAAAGATAATTGCAGGAGGTTAAGTTCATTAGCCAATATTCCCCTAACACCTAAGGCAGTTTTCTGATTTTTTTTTCAGTATGATCTTATTACTGCCTAATTATCCATATTGCTTTTCTTCCTTTTTGTTCAACTGAAATTCACAGAAGCAGTTTAACCTTTCATTTAGAATCATTAAATATACCCCCCTCCTTCACTAATAATTGGCCTCTTTCTTTATTAACTGATTTCCCCTCTTGATTTATTATACATCTTTTTTGCCAAATTTGGATCCATTCTGTTAATACATTTTTTACCTTCCTTCAACTCAATTAACACACTGTCACGGTTACCAAAACTTTCCTATTATTTCTTCAAGTTCTTATTGCACTTTAAAGATCCTCTAGAAGAATAATGAATTTTTAATAAACTTGAATATTTAAATGATTCTTCATTAATTCTATAATGAAATTTACGTGAGACATACTACTCACAGTGAAATGTTTCCTACTGTTTTGTCATAACACTCTAGAGTAACTTTTCAGCATCCAAATACACAGATCTTTGCAATGTAACTTATGACCTCTAAAAGAACAAAAAGCCATATTATAATTATCATATCCATAGTCAAATCCAACTGAGCCAGCTTCTCTGTCAGCAGTTTCAACATCCATACAATTTTTAATAAAGTGAAACTTATATTTGTGGTGCCTTCAGTAAATATGAACATGACCTCTGAATGTGAGTAAACCTGTCACTAGATTATCCAAGGAGTAATCTTTCATAATATGGGGCATTGAGGCTTCTCGCTAATGGAAATAAACAGTAAAAAACAACAGCAGCAAAAACAGGATTCCTGTTCCCTTTTTGGACAAGAACATTTTCCTGAGCTCCAAAGCACAGATAAAGTTTGGTGGCTGTTGCTTTTAAGCCCTTTCCCTTTCTTATCAGCCACAGCCACATTTCCCAGCAACTGCTACCTCCACTCACCAAAAACAGTGCCTATTTTTTTATAAAAGGTAAAAAAAAAAAAAAAAAAAAAATGGAATGGTGACTACTGACCTTGGAGCAAATACAGTTATGTTGAAGTTTTGAAATTCCTTCCACATTTCCAGGACCTAAACTATGAAACAAAATATGGACACTGGCATTTCTTGTAAGAGCAAACGAACAGTGTTGACCAGCAGGAAGTGCATCATAAATTAACAAAACAGATAACCAGAACAAGAATGACCATTAGAAGCTTAATAGCTCAATTCTCAGGGTAAATTAGAAGGAATAAAGAAATGTACACTTTCTACAGCTTTCTTACTTATTTTAAATAATTGTAAGCAAGCGGGAAAAGATTTTGCTCTCATCCTCCTGTAACACACCTACTTGCCAACTTTTAATTTCTCCATTTTCAATAATTTCTACTGAAGACATAATCTTAACAAGCAGATTCATTTGATGCCTTTGACCAAAAGAGCTTTGGTGTTCAAAGTCTCCTTATCCATTCTAAAACTTCTGTTTCATATGCCAACATGGCTTCTTTTCTTTTAAAAATTTAAAATTCGTTTTGACTACTGCTTCACAAGTATGCAAAAGTCTATATTTTTCTGATATTCTGAGTGATTGATTCTTATGTCCAGCTCCTTAAAACTATTGTCATGCAATCTTAAAATGGAAGAGACCTTGGAGATCAACTGTTAGCCTATACTTTATATTTTGTATATGCTAAAACTGACACAGAGTAAATTAAGATAACTGGTACGAGGTCACAGGACAGTTAACAAGTAATATAGCTGAAAGGAGAAGGAAGATCTCCTAAGGCTTTATACTACACTTTGTACCAAGAAACTGGCAGGTACAGGCTGACAGAGTTGTTTTCTGTAAAAGAAAATAATTTTTATATTTTTTTAAGATTTTATTTATTTATTCATGAGAGACACAGAGAGAGAGAGAGAGGCAGAGGGAGAAGCAGGTTCCATGCAGGGAGCCTGACGTGGGACTTGATCCTGGGACTCCATCCTGGGACTCCAGGATCACACCCTGGGCTGAAGGTGGCTCTAAACCACTGAGCCACCCAGGCTTTCCAAGAAAATAATTTTTAGATAGTTGGTCAAGTTACCTAAATAAAATCAGTATTTACAAATGCTTGTAAGAATCTTTTGTAAAAGTTCACTTTACTTTTCCATATATTTTAAGGGTAATATTAGAACTGTTTTTAATTTTTAATTGTGTAACAAAATTTTCTACTGCCCCTAGAGCAAATTAAAGCAAACTTAGGAAACAGCACTCATTCATTAGCTCACCATTCTCTAGGACAGAAGTCCGGCAGGTTTGGCTGGGTACTCTGCTTAAGTTCTTCAGAAGGCCAAAATCAAGGTGTCTGCTGCTCTGGGCCCTTATCTGGAAAATGGGGGAGAATCTACTCTAGGTCTTATAAGGTTGTGGGCAAAATTCAATTCTATATAGTTACAGGACTGAGCTCCTGATTCCTTTGCCAACTTTTGGTCAGGCGTTATTCTTAGCTTCTAGAGGCAGCACACTTTTCTCTGCTCAGGGCCCCTGACTCTTCAAAGCCAGCAATAATGCTTCAAACCTTTCCTGCATTTGGATCTCTCTGACTTTTCTTCTACATCTCCCTCACGTCAACCGCTGCTTTTAAAGACTCATGTGGCTGGGTGACGGGCATTAAGGAGGGCGCACGATGGGGACGCCTGGGTGGCTCAGCAGTTAAGTGTCTGCCTTTGGCTCAGGGCATGATCCTGGAGTTCTGGATTGAGTCCCATATCGAGCTCCCTGCATGGAGCCTACTTCTCCCTCTGCCTATGTCTCTGCCTCTCTCTCTCTCTCTCTGTCTCTCATGAATAAATAAATAAAAATCTTTAAAAAAAAAAAAAAAAAAGGAGGGTGCACGATGAGATGAGCCCTGGGTGTTATATTGTATGACGGCAAACTGAATTTAAATAAAGTAAAATTTAAAAAGAAATTAACTCGTGATTAAATTGGGCCTGGATAATTGAAAATAATCTCATTATTTTGAGGTCAATTAAAGGTCAACCTTAATTACATCTGCAAAGTCCTTTGGCAATACAAGGTCACATATTCATGGCCATGATATTTCATCATATTCACTGTCCTGGGGATTAGAGTATATAATCTTCTTGGAGACCAAAATTCTGTCTACTATACTTACCACCTATTTTGTCAATGTAAACTTAAGGAAATGTGACTGGTTTGGGGTGTTTTGTGTTTTGTTTTAAGATTGATTGATTGATTGATTTTGAGAAAGAGAGGCAGAGGCCACATAGGAGAGGAGGCAGAGGGAGAGGAAGAAAGAAAGAATCCCAAGCAGACTCCCTGCAGAAAGTGGAGCCCAGGATAGGGCTTGATCTCATGACCCTGAGACCAGGATATGAACTGAAATCAAAAGTCTGACACCTAACCAACTGAGTCACCCAGATGCCCCAAAGAAATGTGACTTATTTTTTAAGAGATTCATATTGTTCACACTTTAACTAAACATTCCTTTTCTCACCTCTAATATTTATGCATCTGTTTCCAGTAATTGCTCACATCAGCCCAACTGATGTCCAATGCTGACCCCCATACCAATCACAGGGCCAGCTTCCTAAGGTTGCGACCAGTGCAATCACACAGGAGTCTGAGGCTCAGACAGACCACACACTTAGGCCTTAATGCTCTCCAGCTGCCATCTTAAAATTCTTACTAGTTTGAATGTTTTATAAGTGAAATCCAATAGGACAATGGACAATATGCTAGGGGGTGGTTGTCTGAAAAAGAGTATATTTCTCTTTGATTTTTGAAGAATAGTTCTAAAAGGTACAAAATGCTAGGCTGGAATTTTTTTTTTCCCTTTAGCACCTTACAGACATCATTCAGTTATCTCCTGCCTTCCATTGGTTAAGAAATCAGCTATTTTTTGCTTCTTTGACAATGTCTTTTTTTTTTCTCATTTCAAGATTTTTCTCTTTTTCTTTGGCTTTCAAAGGTCTATCATGTGCCTTAAATGTCTTTTTTCATTGTATTTATCCTGATCAGATTTGTAGTGCTTCTTGATTCTGTATGTTGATGTCCTTCATAAGTTCTGGAAAATGTCTGGCCTTTATTCAGATAGTACTTTCTCTGCCCCACTCTCTCTTCCTCTTCTGCTACCCCAATTAGATAGATGCCAGCCCTTTTCACTATGTGCTACACGCATACCTCTTGCACTATTCATTGTATGTCACAATCTTTTATCCCTCCGTATTCCAGTCTAGATATTTTCTAAGTCCTTTCACCCTGTTCATGAATCTTCTCCAAGACTATATCTAATTTGCTGTCAAACTCATCAACTGAGTTCTTGTCCTCAGTTAATACTAGTTTTCATTTCTAGAATTCCTTTTAATTTTTTTTTATAGATTCTGTTTTCTGATGAAATTATCCATCTTTTCATCAATTTTTCAAAATATTCATTATAATTATTTTATAGCCCATATCTGATCATTCCAACAACTAGATCATTATGATTGTTTCTATCATTTATTGTTCTATTTTGTTTTTATCTTGGTCTTGCCTTCTGACATGCATGGTGATTTTTTATTGAATGCCAAGCGTGGGATACAAAAAACTTAAGATTCTGCATGATGCCTCTTGCTTCTGGCAAAGACAGTTAAAGAAAAGGCAGATCATCTTAAAATCAGGATTTAGTTTATCAGAGACTGCATCTCAATTATTTTAAGTTATGGTCTATTTCTAGTTCTCCCTAACTCCTAGGATATACCCTTCAAGGATTCCAATTAAAAGTATGGAGTATTTACCAGGGTCCTGCCTCCTCCTTGAATTCTAGTTTGACCTCCTAGCAGGGTAAAACTGTCAAAAATTCTGCTCAGCCTCTTACCATCTTAGCTGCCACTCTTTGGCTTCTCAGTTTCATGCCTGTGGTGCTTACAAAGTGACAAGTAACCCAAGATAAAAAGTAGCACTGAATACAGGGTGCACCTCAATGTGTTTCTCTTCACTCTGGGATCTTTGCCCTTTGACAAAGCTACAATGCATGTAATTTTTTTTAAAATGCAGCTTTCTCATGTTTCTCAGTATGGGACTTAGTTTGAAATAAACCAGTCTATCACAGATGAAGATGGAAATCAGATACTGATTGATATTAGTGGCCTATCTTTATATATGTACCTATATTTTAATGGTTCCAGAAGTATTTTTAAAAAGTTGCCATACCTATGTAATAGTTTATTTTTCTGAGTTATATTTACTGTTTGAAACTTAAATTGTCTACTTCCCCAAAATTCTTATTATTTCTCTGTTACAATTATTTAAGCTTATATTCAAAAATTTTTTTTTTTAAGATTTTCTTTATTTATTCATGAGAGACACACAGAGAAAGGAAGAGACGTAGACAGAGGGAGAAGCAGGCTCCATGCAGGGAGCACCACGTGGGATTCAATTCGGGGTCTCCAGGATCATGCCCTGGGCCGAAGGCAGGTGCTAAACCGCCGAGCCACCCAAGGATCCTTCAAAATGCTTCTCCTTAAGAGTTCAATCTGACTCAGTACATATAACATAAAATGTGTATTTGGGAGCACCTTTATGAATTCTGTCCTGAACTTTTTTTTTTTTTTTTAATAAAAGTCACAGTGTTCTCAGATACTGGATTTTTCCACAGTGAAAATAAAACAGTTACAACATAACTAACTGTTTACAATAAACCAGTTACAAACCTAAGTACCTACTATTTCATAGAATATCCCCTGTATAAATTTATTCTTTGACAATTTCTAGTCATCTCTCGAAGGATATAAGATTTAGGAAATGGGTATATATCTTGCTATACAAGATATCCATAGCTTCTGCTCATTACCATAAAATCTCGATAATTCAAAAGTGAAACATATGATCACTGAAACATTTCCTAGCCCAGAACTAAGAAAATGTTTTATTGCGTAATTAAATGTATAACAATTGTGGAGGTAGTTTATCCTACTCAAGAAAGCAAATCGATATTAAGGGCTACCTCAAAGGCACCAACTTTTTGCATGCCTATGAAGAGCAGTTACAAAAACAGTTTAATCTATATCAAATAATAGCAATAAATACTTACACTGTCTCATTTTTTAAGGAATTGTTTGTAAATAAAGTTAGTAATGACTGCAAACAACAACGGGTAATTTAAAGTGCTGAAAACTAAATCTCTCATCAAAATAAACTGCAAACTGGATTTCACTGTACAACATTTTCACAGTCCATTAATTTAAAAAGAAAAGAAAAAATTCTGCTTATAGAACTTTTCTTTGAAAGTCATGGTCTTTCTAACTTTGTGTCCCTGAAATATACAATATTACCTACAAACTCAGAAAAATTTTTGGTTATAAACAAAAAAAAAAAAATTGGGAATGCATACAGATTCAACAGATAAGCATCCACAATTCTTCTAGCTCAAGAGATAACTGGCTTTTAATACAATTACAGGTCATCAGTCAGTATTATCCCCGCTCTGAGTATTTGTTCAAAACCTGAATTTGGTTTTTTAACAGATTCCAATTAATTTACCTCAGGGGATTAAGGGATATTTAAAGATTTACAAACACTCCAGACACAAAGAAACTAGCAAATTTCATTTTTTTTCCAAAGGCTCTATTCTATTTCATCCATTTTCCTCGCTGAAATCTTCGTAACTCTTTGCTCACACTCACTGCTAGAAATGCAACCATTGTGGTGGCCATCTGTCAAAAAATGGCAATTAGTTTACATGTCACAAACCAGCTATAGAAATTGTATGCACACTATATGTTCATAATAATGTCTTGCTGCTATTAATGAAGAGATACATTTCATAAACCACTATATCAGAAATTTTATTACAGAAATGGGGATATGATAGATGCCAAGATATTAGGGCCTGCTTGACTTCTCTGCTGAGAACGAGTAAATGTCCTCAACCAGAGCACCACCACTATATATAGAGGCTTTACAGTTTTAAGGTTAAGACCACAGGATTTGAGGAGAGGCACGTCAAAACTTTGCTTTTCCATTTACTAGCTGTACATTCTTAAGCAAGTTACTTAACCTCTCCATACCTCATTGTTTTGTCTATAAAATAAGAATAACAACATTATCTACTTTTGGGGGGTAGTTAAAATAAGGATTGAATAAAAATAAATATAGAACTCTTAGCCCTGTGCCTGGAAAATAATAAACAGTCAATACATATTAAAAACTATTGTGGGATGCCTGGCTGACTCGGTTGAGTATATGCCTCTTGATCTCAGGGTCATGAGTTCAAGTCCCATATCTGGCATGGAGTCTACTTAAAACAAATTCAGTTGTGAATATTTTTTTTCCTCTCTCTCATAGACTGCATGTATTTTTTTTTCTTTTGAACCTTATCACCACAATACTCTTACCAATACAAAGTGTTTAGCTATCTTGGGGAGACTGCCTTTGCTTCATAGAAACTACCTTAGTATTTTGCCACCCCAGACTTTTGAATCTAGGAAAGCAGCAGTGGTTGATGGAAAGGGTTTAAACACTGCGGTCTCCGTCCAATAAAAACAGAATGTGTGTCACATGTTTAATTTTGAGTCTTCTACCAGCCACATTAAAAAAAGAAAAAGAAGGAACGCCTGGGTGGCTCAGTGGTTGAGCATCTGCCTTCAGCTCAGGGCGTGATCCCAGTCCAGGGATCGAGTCCAACATTGGGCTTGCAGCGGTGGGCCTGCTTCTCCCTCTGCCTCTGTCTCTGCCTCTCTCTATATATCTCATGAATAAATAAATAAAATCTTTAAAAAAAAAGTTTAAGTTAATTCTAATAAAGTATTTTATCTAATGAATATATCCAAAATTTTGTCATTTTAACAAGTGATAATAACTACTTCAGCTGCTCAGTAGCCATATTTACCAGCTATGTCCAACAGGACAGGTTCAGAGTCAAGTAGGCCTGGATTCTCATTCTAGCTCTGCTATTCACTTGCTATTTACTTGTTAAATCTCATCTTCACTGGGTTAAAACTATCTCCAGACATTGTTATGAGAATTAAGTAAAAATAGCATACATAAAATGCATAGCACAATGCCTGATATACGGGGCACTCATTAAAAGAGAATTTCCCCACCCTCACCTTCTACTAGATCTAAAACCTCACATGGGCTCAGTATAGTATCATCTAGGACCCAGCCTTAGCTCCTTCTCTTCTATCTGTACTATAAACTTTAGACTTTCCCCCACCTGCACAGCTCTTCCTCCTTGCTTCTTAGCAGCAGTAACATGCTTGTGTAGACTTCGGGAAGCCATGGCGTCTCTCAGTCATGACCCACGTATGTGGTCCTAAGAAACCAGAATGACTTACGCCAGAGTATTTGCTTCTCTGGCCCTGTCTCATCTACCTCCCCAGCTCTTACCACCACTACAGCTTCCCCCGCAACTGCCATCAACAGCAATGCTTCTCCACTGGAACATACACTGACCTCAGAATTTCTAAAGGTAAGTATTTTTCTACAAAATAACTGGCAGAACCCTTTAAAGGTGTCAAGATCAAAAAAGATGAAGAAGAAATGAGGAACTATTACAGATTGGAGGCAACTAGAGAGACATTAAAAAATAAAAATGAAATATGGGATCCTACAATGGATCTTGGTGTAGAAAAAGGACATTAGTGGGAAAACTGGTGAAATGCATAGTTATTTAATAGTACTGTATCAATGTCAACTTTCTCATCTCAGTAATTGTACCACGGTAGTGGACAATATTAATGTGGGGGGGTGTAAGATCCATACTCTATGGATCAAATGGATAACATGGGGACTACAGCTGATAACACTGTATTGTACACCTGAAATTTGCTTAGAAAGAACTTAAATGTTCTCACACACACACACACACACACACACACACACAAAAGGTAAAGGTGACAGATGTGCTAATTAACACAATGAGGTCAATCCTATCATTATATATATATATATATATATATATATATATATATATATATAACCATCTCATTTTACATTTTAAATGTTACAATTTTATTTGTCAATTGTACATCAGTAAAGCTGAAAAAAAGATTATATGAGAACTCTCCATACTACTCTTACAACCTTTCTTGACATCTAATATCAAAATAAAAAGTTAAAACACTTTTAAATGTGATCATTTGAAACTATTATGAAGGAACCTCTGTCCCAATGGATTTGTTCATTGAAACATCACTGTAAATATGCTACTTATGTTAAGCCTATTGCAGTAAGGCCATCACACAGGTTAATGAAGAGTCAATTCCAAGGTATAGAAAATCCACCTTAATCACCACTATTAGGTTGCAAATCCACTAAGAGAGTATGATGTCACCTACATACACTCAATAATACTAAGCACTTGATGACAGCAAATGTTTTATGTGACTAGTAATGTTACTAAATAAATATAACTTTTGATTTAACGTTACTGAATAACATGTTTAAACATTAGCTCCACTATTCATAGAAAGAAAGTGACAGGAAAAGATAAGGAAGAGATGAAACGAAGCATATTCTAATCTGTAGCTCCTCAGACCCTTCATGCTTTAGGGAACAGCCTTGGTCAATAATCTCTGAGCAAAACCCACTGCAACAGAAAAGAAAGTCTGTTCTGCTACAGCATGTGTTTCTGTAACATAAATTAGCTCATAGGCACCATGGAGAAAGAGTTACAGTATAAAGCAGACGTTGCATTAGTTCATAAGGAATTTTTTCCCAGATCATTAATGCACTGTCTCATCAATAATAGCAACTGAAGGCTAAGTACACTAACAGCAATAAGCCAGAAAGGAATCTGTATTACATATTCAATCTTCTTAGAAGTGCTTATTGCAAGGTTAACTCTGATCTTTGTTTTAAATAAATAAAGTAAGTAATTAGGTAACACTGAACAATGAGCAGAGAATATACCTCCAGTATCCGTACATTTTATACAAAGCTTGCAATCTTTTCACTATTTGTAACTTCTAATGAAAATGTCCATCTGCCCTTCCATCAGGTTACCTTCAGCTTTTTTGTCTTAAATAAATCCTACATTTATTGCAGTGCTTATTTATAAAAAATTTCATGTCATTTAAACTGTGATAGCACTTATATTGAATTGTTTTTGTTTTCACTAGTGCTCTAGTTACAAAGTTGCACAAGCCCTACTACTTTATGAATTTGCAAACTGAACTTTTCCAGAAATGTATATATAATACATAATAAAAATGCTGTATTACTACAAACACCGAATATATGCAACACTGTCCCAGGATTTTTTTACTATAAACTGTTATACTACCTTGTTTCCAAAGATTGTATGTATCAATGAAATATGTTATATCAATTTATAAACAAAAAAAATTACAAACATTTTCTATTTAGCCTTAAATTCAAGTTTAGTCACATATTTCTTGAGTCACGCATCTCTTAAATACAGAAAATGTTCTGATGTACTAATGATAATTATGATCTAAGTTAAAACCAGACTGATAGATTTTCTAAGAAAAGCAAATATTCAGTGTTGATGTGAATTAAATATATATTCATGAACATTAATCAAACCAACATTAATCTTTTGAAATGAAGCAGTCTATAAAATATATATAAATATAAGGACATTTAAAAAGTACTTTTGTTCATAAAATTAAAAAGATACTTTAAATAATGTCTTTTATATAGTATTACATCATGCTAAAAAAGAATTTAGCAAAAGACTTTTTGTCTCTCAAAAAAAATCATTGCTTAATGATTATTTGTTCTTAAAATATATAATACCAATCACTAAGCATTCTTTTATGTAAATGGCTCCTTCTAGCAACAAGAATTATAAAAGAAAATTTGTGTTATTTGTACATGACAGAGATATAGCACATAATTAACTCATTAAAAATATAGCTGAACCCAAGTAGCTATAATTTATTATATCACCTTCAATTCAGATATGCTATTTTTCAGTTAATTTATATAATATGTATCAATTAGTTTAATATTTACATAAGAGAATAGTGTTCTGTTTTTCACATAGTCCATGATATGCTAGTGTACTTTCACAAACCCATGCAACCCTGAATTTCAAGGAGTCTCCTTTTTCCAATTATCTATTCAAATTTACCTGCTTCGAGATAGTCAGCATGTTTCTCTTGGAAAAAAAAAAAAAAACTGCACAATTGTCTGCTTACAGTGTGACCTCTTTCACTTGGGTGGGTATCCTCTCCATCACCGACTAAGTGAGAATGTAACCTTGTCAAACCAAAGGCAAAAGAATAATGAGCACACAACAGGCTAACCCAGCATGGAAAAGGTTGTTAAGGAGGTTGCAAAAAAAAAAAAAAAAAAAAAAAAAAAACTACTCTGAATGACAAAATAAGAGTCCAAAGAGTAGGTTAATATTAAAGAAAGCACTCAAGAACATGAGAAGCATTTAATCCCTATCCTTGGATGTCTGCCATACAAAACTCTATTCAAATGTTTTTATTTTATGAGTTACTACCAGATTTAGATAATAAGTTTTTTCAAATGAATCCTAGAAAAACAGGCTTGAAAGAGACACATTTATGAAACATCTATTTCCACAAAGTACTAGCCAAAGATAAGTTTGAACAAGTAGATCATGTTTTACATTTACCGAACAATTATAAATTCTCATCCAACAAAAAAGCAATCATTCCAATTAAAGAACCAGAAATATAAACTGGAAGTCTTCACCAAACACCAGGAATTTACTATCATTAAAACAAATGACAAAAAAAAAAAATGACAGTAACTGCTATATTAATTGCTACCCCGACACACTAACTGCCATAACAAGGAAGCATATAAAAACATTTTTATAAGTAGCTGAAACCAGAAGAAGTCAGGCAAGTTCTGTTAGTCTTCTCAGTGTGAATTTACTTTTAAAACAAACAAATCTCAAATCTAACCCATTCAAGCATGTGCTGGGACTGACTATGTATTATATCATTGCATTAGTTATGCACACTTTGACATTCTTTTTCTACATTAAGACTGGAATGAAATTTTTGCTCTGGACCAGTCAAAATGCTTTAACAGAGAAACAGTGCCACCTTTTGGTCCCAGACAAAAGCCTCCAGTCTACTAATCTTCCAAACTGCCTTATTTCAGTTCAATCACTGAGACATACACAGAAATATCAGTGAATTTCGTGTCACAATTATCACCTTTTAGAAATATTGTGTACCTACACAAAGTAATAAAAATGAAAGTAACATAAAGGTTGCTTCCAAGATGCAAAATTCCCAAAATAATCCAAATTGATACCGATTACATGTACTTTATGATCATCAATATAATTTCTAATCAACATTTCATTAAAGACATTTTACCAAATTCAAGTATATCAATCACTGGATATATTTTAGACATAAAAGAAAAATCCTTTTTTATGGCAATGTTAGGTTTCAAAAGTGATTTTTAAAAATATATTACATTTAAAATGTACCTATTAATGTAATAATTGGCAATGATATTAACAGCAAATTACGAGGTAACTCAATTATAAATAATTCTATATGCAAATATTATATGTTTCTGATTTACTTACACCAATGACACAATGTCACCACGTTGTACTTCAAAATTCCTCACTTTCCAGTGGTTCAAAAGCACCACATCAGATGACTGGCTCCCCCCAGGATTCAAAGAAGGCTAAAAAATAAGGAGAAAGAGACACATCTATCATTTGTATTTTTCAATCTTCATGGTTCCTTGCACTTCATAGCTCTAGTGCAGTGCAATAAAACATTTCTAATATAGTAGCTTTCAATAAATTGCTGTTCTAAAGTAACTGCCAATGATGAGTTTTCAAAAAGACTCATCGGTATTCTTCACAGGTGAACTGGGGGGAGAAATACATTACCAATACTTATTTGAAAGGAAAATGTGCTAGATATTCAAATCTTTACTAAGCTCCAGTAAAGAGGTATGAAAAGCTTTAAGAAGGATTATTTAAAAAAAAAAAAAAAAAAAAAAAAGAGGAGGAAGTGAATCAAACCTCCCAAAGGAATAGTCACTTGGGATCTAATTTCACAGTAGTGCACATCACTGTTCCGTTTGGGAAAAAGAAATAATCTTCAATCAGCCAGGAAAACAGCCCTAGGAAGAAGAGAAGGGAGTGGAAGAAACAAGAGATGGGATAATCATGGAAGATGTGGGCATTTCCACTTCAATCTCTCTTTTCTAGAGAGAGCAAGGAGTGAGGGTCCTGGTCCCAGTTGAAACCTAATAAGGGACATTCACGCTAGCATTCAGATGAGTCTCAACGTGCCTGAGGATTGATGGAGCAAAAATTGAGACGCATTTTGTGTGAGAATTCATCTGAAAGTCAGGAGCCATCTAGGCATAAAAATTTGATGGAGGAACCATGAAGCCAACACACCTGTCACTTGGATAGGGGTGCTGAAAAACCCGGTGAATAAGAAGTCTGAAACCTGAGGTGGGAATAGAGAAAATAAGAAAAGAATAAGAAAAACTAGGAGAGCTTTCTCATCATTGACTCTCCAGGGTCTCTGAGAATGCCATGAGGGGAAACGGCACTCTCTGTGCTAGTGGGAAGGTGCCAAACCACAGCTGAGCCTCTCCTGCCTTCATCGACAGTGGCAGCAAGAGGAGACACAGCCCCAGCAGCCAGGGCAGGAGCCAGGAAAACAGTGGATGCCAGACAAGAGCCAGTCCCAGAAGCAGTAGTAATATACTCTTTTTCAAAGATTCCTGAAATTATTTGTAGATTTCTGCAAAGCAGATGTGGGCAACACTGTAGAAATTTTTGTGTGGGGGCAATTATCCATGATCTTATTTTTTAACTCCCCTGGTTTTGTCATGGCCAAAATATATGGGTCATTTTTGAAGATCCCACACTCATAGTTTCTATCAACTCATTTACATGACGATAATGCCAAAGTATCTATATCTTTAGTTTTGAATCCCTGGCTACTCATTTTCCTTGACTGTCTTACATAAAATTCAACACAATCATATGGAATTTGTCATTATTTCTTACCAAAAAGAAGGTTTTCTTCCTTATTTTCTTACATCTTATTTACCACTTTCCCAGTCAACCAGCTTAAAATCTTAATCATCTTTTTACTTCATATCTAACCAGTCACCAAGCTAAGGAGGTTTTTTTTTTTCCCCTCACAATGCCTTTCACTTATGGCCCATCTTTTCTCTTCCCTCTCCCATTAATGTACTTCAAGCACCAATTATATAACTCATCATGTATCTACACTAATCAGTCTTTCACCTCCAACTCAGAAACGAATGATTCCATTTCTTTCTAGATATACGATTTTCGGCAAGTTACTCACATTTATTACATTTCAATTTCCTTACTGGTAATTGTGGTGATAATTAGTAACATAGCTAATTAGTAATAATACGCAATAATAGCCAATACTGATCCAATGCTTGCCATGTACACTGTTCTATGAATAATAACCAGATATACTGAGTGCTTACCATGTGCATGGCACTAAGGGCCTTACAAATATTCACTTACTTGGTGGATTATTCACTTTAAGTACATAGAACAGTTCTTGAGCCATAATCAAGTTCTCAGTAATCTATATTATTAGTAATACTACATCATGATTTTAATTATAGTTTCGTGTCCTCTCTCAGGTTCCTCCTCTAGCTCCATAATAAAGAACATAGTTGATATAATTGGATGAATCCAAGGGGCTTTGTTGGGCCACGTGCTATGAACGGAGCTTTTGCCATCACACAGTAGGGTTAGATTAAACATTCAGCTTCCGTTGGGGGTTTGTTCTCTAATTCACATTCTCTACCTCCCTCTCAGTCTTTGAGTTTAGTATCTTGTGAGTCCTTTTCCCTTATTTCTTTTTATTTTTCTTCCTATACAACTGATATAATTAAACGTGGCCTATGGGGAAACCATCTGAATCATAAAGAGAGAATCTCCTTCCCATTGCACCTTCACTGACTTTTTCTTTTCCTTGCCATCCGATTAGTGAAGAACAAAAGTGATTAAGTCATTTCTGATTGCTCTTCCTTACTTAGTGTCTTTTATTGGAGTTTTTCAAGAGTTTGTGACCACTGCACATAATGAGAAATGCACTTTACACACATGCACAAATGCACAATTCTGAACAAAATTTCACAATAATTACCTTTACTACATATACTGACATTTTTTCTCCCCTAACCTGTTTTTAAAATTCTGTCTATAACCACCACATTACATTCATATCCACTGTCTTTATTTTGTAACCTACTAATAAGTTGCAATCCACAGTGCTAAAACCATAGCTTTAGATGATTCTTCTTCAACCATTATCCTATGAAGGTTGCATTTTTCCAGAATTCTACCTATAGTTCATTCATTCATGTTATTAAATTCTTTCCCTGAAAAAAATCTCATTAACATTCTTAGTTGCAAATACCACCCATATACCAATGAATCCTAAATGCCCGGTCCCAAAATCACTTCCTCCTCAATCCATAGCACTTCACACTACAGCATGTACATTCTGTAATGTAATTTTTGCTTACCTGTCTCCACAAGTAAGTAGGAAGCACTTTTTATCCCTTATGTTAGCCCATGCTTAGATTTATACTTTAACACCAACTACTTCTCTGAGATTCTTCTCTGCCATCTCATCTCAAGTCATTCTCCTACCTTAAATCCTTCACTAACTTCCTAACACTACCAAAACAACTGCCTTCCATCAATCCCCACTCACACAGTTGCTTTTTTAAAAAAAAGATTTTATTTATTTATTCATGAGAGACATAGAGAGAGACAGAGACATAAGCAGAGGGAGAACTAGTCTCCCTGCAGGGAGCCTGATATGGGACTCAACCCCAGGATCCCAAGATCACGACCTGAGCCAAAGGCAGACACTCAACCACTGAGCCACCCAGGTGCCCCCCACTCACATAGTTCCTACGGGTTACATTCACTGACACTTTCAAGGCATCATATAAGCAAATATTTCTGTCTGAAATGCTTCCCCCTCTTTCTACCTTCTGCCATCTGGTTAACTCCTACATCAAAACATTTGAGTCTCATAAGGCAATTTCACAAGAATTCTTTCCTAACCTTCATCTCTCCTTCTCCCCATTCCCAACTTCAGTGTCCACTAGGTTATCAAAACTCACAAGTTCCTCATCACCAACCTGTGATCATTTCTATCACATCGTATTTAAATGTGCACTGTTATTATTGCCTTGTCTTTCTTTCCAAGAGCCTGTAAGCATTTTGAGAATATGTTGTTTCTTATGTCTGTGTTCTTGACCCCTAAGCACATAGGATGATTAATAATTTTCAATGGAAAGAATCAAAAATATCAATGACTGAAATTCCCAAAAATTTCCCAAATTAACATGCCCAGAACAGAGATAATGTTCCACACCAGCTCCCAATTGTATTTCTGTATTCCCTTCCTTAGTTAACAGTATCACTATTCACTCTGCTCCCCAAACTAAAATACTTTTGAGTCAGCCTCAGTTTCTAACTCTCCCTTTTAGTCTCTCATCATTTGACTATCTCCTCTGCCCTGAACACGTTTCCCCTACTTGGAAAATTCTACTTACCTCTCAAAGCACAGTTTGGATGGTGACTTCTGCATGAAGCCTTAAACAAACAAACACCTGCAGTTTCCTTGTAGAAATTAGGAAATTACACCCTGGTGCTCCAAGGTCGAGAACAGAAGAATCCCCATAGACTCAAATCTTGACACTTGGATTTATTTACCTTTCCCTTAGAGACCACTCATCAACCAGCTTTTCTAACTCCAATTGTTAGAACTAAAAGGTAATGAGTTGTAAACAAAAGATCTGTGTAGGGAAAAAAAAAAATCCCAGAAGGAAGCATATCTAATTTCAAACAGTAAAATATTAGAATCATCAGTCAACACTTAGAAGCCCTTGTTTGATTTTATAAAGGAAACAATAGTTTTCTTTTACCTTTCCTCTCCTCTACAAGGTTACATTTAATCATTCCCCCATCAGTGCTCCCTTAGCTATTTAGGTTAACTTCAATGATACTTTCTAAAACCTTGTTATTGGTACCTGCCTACACATATGATTCTTTCACTCAATTGTAAGCTTTTCAGTTGCAGAAATCATGTCTTACCCATGTTTGTATGCCCAGATGAAAGGCTGGAAAATAGTATTTCTGTACTTTAAAAGATTAAAGGTTTTTAAAAGTATATTTAAATAAGATGGTTCCTAGGCAATGTACATTATCTAAACAACTTATATATTTCTTTCAGTGAAAACATATTCTACCTAAGTCTAGTAAGAAATCTATTGTGTTGCATCAAGTTAGGCAATTTAAACACTAGAAATAAAGTTGAACAGTGCTTTATATTATGCATAATGAAATAATACTCTTGTATTATTCATAATGTGAAATAGAATAAAACAGAATAAAATTTTCACAACAGAATAAAATTTTTTCTTTACTGTTCATTTATGAATATGAATTACACTTATAAAGAAAAATTTTCTTAAATTACAAAACTGTTCTACAGTACTGTAACAACCATAGTTCTTTGTACTCCAATTTAAAAATTTATTAAAAAGAAAAAAAAGCACTTTAGTTCCTGAGTTTTCTAAAACAACTTTTGAGAAGAAAAAATAATGAACTTCAAAATGAAAATTTTATATGAAAATGAAGAAAATCTCATTCGAATAATGCTATCTCAGAAAAATTAGTAAGTCATGTTATTACTTAGAAATTTTACATCTCATTTTCCCTTGTGGGAATGGCAGTTTATGCTTCAGACAGAGCAAGTAATCTTTTCGAATCAAAGAAGTTATACACATGAAATCTAAATTAAAAGTCATAAACTTCCGGAATGAAGAGTCTGTATTTTCTTGTCATGTTGTTAATACCTTAAATCCTATATTCACCGAGACTACATCAAAATTATAACCAACTTAAGATAATAAACTTTTTGGAAGTAAGAAACCTGAGAATATTTAATTTAGGAGTTTCCACCTCTATTTAAAATGTGTGACTGTGTTAGATGTTCCTCCTAGTAGTTTAGGAGATTTCCAGTAGTAAAGGGAAAACCACTGATAGGATTATCAAGAAAGAACAAAACAAATCCCACAGCTGTTCTGTCTTCCTTTTCTTCAGTGATTTACATCCTCAACACTCAATCTCTTCACAGGCTTCTACCATGAAGGATTAAGATTAAAAATCAACAATTTACCCAAAACCAAAGTCCTCACCAAGCAGAATTACAGACCAATATCCCTGATGAGTATGGATGCAAAATTCTCACCAAGATACTGGCCAATCGGCTCCAACACTACATTAAGAGGATTATTCACTAGGGCAAAGTGGGATTTATTCCTGGGCTTCAAGAGTGGTTCGGCATCCACAACATCCACAAATCAATTGGTATGATACACTGCATTAATAAAAGAAAGGACAAGAACCATATGATCCTTACAAAAGATGCAGAAAAAGCATCTGACAAAGTACAGCATCCTTTCTTGATTAAAATCCTTCACAGTGAAAAAAAAAAAAAAAACCTTCACAGTGTAGAAATAGAGGGAACATATCTCAAAATCATAAAAGCCCACAGCAAATATCATTACCAATGGAGAAAAACTGAGAGCTTTTCCCCTAAGGTCAGAAACATGGCAGGGATGTCCACTCTCACCACTGTTGTTCAACATATTACTAGAAGTCCTAGCCTCAGCAATCAGACAACAAAAAAGAAATAAAAGCCATCTGAATCAGCAAAGAAGTCGTCAAACTCTCACTCCTCACAGATGATATGACACTCTATGTGGAAAACCCAAAAGACTCCACTCCAAAATTGTTAGAACTCATATAGGAATTCAGCAAAGTGGCAGGACATAAAATCAATAAACAAAAAATCAGTTGCCATTTCTATATACTAACAATGAAACAGAAGAAAGAAATTAAGGAGTCGATCCCATTTTCAATTGCACCCAAAACCATAAGACACCTAAGAATAAACCTAACCAAAGAGGCAAAAGATCTGTACTCGGAAAACTGTAGAACACTTATGAAAGAAATTGAGGAAGACACAAAGAAATGGGAAAAAAGTTCTATGCTCATGGATTGGAAGAACAAATATTGTTAAAAGAGCTATGCTACCTAGGTCAATCTATACATTCAATGCAATCCCTATCAAAATGCCATCAACAGGGATCCCTGGGTGGCACAGCGGTTTAGCGCCTGCCTTTGGCCCGGGGCGCGATCCTGAAGACCTGGGATCGAATCCCACGTTGGGCTGGGAGCATGGAGCCTGCTTCTCCCTCTGCCTGTGTCTCTGCCTCTCTCTCTCTCTCTCTCTCTCTCTCTCTCTCTGTGTGTGTGTGTGTGTCTGTGTCTGTGTGTGACTATCATAAATAAATAAAAATTTTTTTTAAAAATGCCATCAAAATTTTTCACAGAGCTGGAACAAATAATCCTAAAATTTGTATGGAACCAGAAAAGACCCCAAATAGCCAGAAGAATGTTGAAAAAGAAACCAAAGCTGGTGACATCACAATTCCAGACATTAGGCTATATTACAAAGCTGTAATCATCAAGACTGTATGGTATTACACAAAAAGAGACATACAGATCAATGGAACAGAATACAGAACCCAAAAATGGACCCTCACCTCATCTTCAACAAAGCAGGAAGGACTTTCCAGTGTTAAAAAGACAATCTCTTCAACAAACGCTGTTGAGAAAACTGGACAGTCACATGCAGAAGAATGAAACTGGACCATTTTCTTACACCATACACAAAAAAAGACTCAAAATGGATGAAAGACCTAAATGTGAGACAGGAATCCATCAAAATCCCAGAGAAGAACACAAGCAGCAACTTCTGTGACCTCAGCCACAGCAACTTATTGCTAGACACGTCTCCAAAGGCAAAGAACACAAAGGCAAAAAATGAACTATCGGGACACTTCATCCAGATAAAAAGTCTTTGCACAGCAAAAGAAATAGGTGACAAACAAAAGAGAATGGACAGAATGGGAGAAGATATTTGCAAATGTCTTATCAGATAAAGGGCTAGTATCCAAGATCTACAAAGAACAAATAATCCAATCAAGAAATGGGCAGATGACATGAACAGATATTTATCCAAAGGAGACATATAAATGGCCAACAGACACATGAAAAAAATGCTCAACATCACTTGACATTGTGGAAATACAAATCAAAACCACAGTAAGATACTACCTCACACCAGTAAGAACTGCTAAAATTAACATGTCAGGAAACAACAAAAACAATTAAATGTTGGCAGGGATGCATAGAAATAGGGGAACCTTTGTACACTGTTAGTGGGAATACAAGCTGGTGCAGCCACTCTGGAAAACAGTATGAAGGTTCCTCATAAAGTTGAAAATAGAGCTACCCTAGGACCCAGCAATTGCACTACAGGTGTCTACCCCAAAGATACAAATGTAGTGATCTAAAGGGGCACCTGCACCCCAATGTTTATAGCGGCAATGTCCACAATAGCCAAACAATAGCCCAGATGTCCATCAACAGATGAATGAATAAAGAAGATGTGGTATATAGATATATTGGAATACTACTCAGCCATCAAAAAGCAAAATCTCACCATTTGCAATGACCTGGATGGAACTAGAGGGTATCATGCTAAGCAAAATAAGTCCATGAGAGAAAGACAATTATCATATGATCTACTTCACATGTGGAATTTAAGGAGCAAAACAGAGGATCATAGGGGAAGGGAGAAAACAATAAAACAAGACAAAACCAGAGAGGGAGACAAATCATAAGAAACTCTCAATCATATGAAACAAACTGAGGGTGCTGGAGGGGAGGGGAGTGGGGGATGGGGTAACTGGATGATGGACATTAAGGAGGGCACATGATGAAATGAGCACTGGGCATTATATAAGAGTGATGAATCAATGAACTAATAATACACTACATGATAATTTAATTTAATTTTTTTAAAAAAATCAACAACTTACAGGAGTCTTTTGGATAGCCCTCCGTCCAAAGACAGAACTGTGGTCACATCTTGGTACCATTTCCTTACTAGCCAGATTACCTTAACCAAATCATGTTTAGAAAGGTTCTCAAATCCTCATTTCCACAACTACAAAATGGGGATTGCATACCACCTGTTAGAGGGTTGTCATGAGAAATAAAGAGGGTCCACAAAGTGTTAACACAGTGCATGATACAGAGTAAATATCAATAAACTAAGGAAACAAAATCAACTACAGTATTATTTCTGAAGGATTCAAGGTAAGAATAAGCATTTACATATTGCCCTGAATGTTTTCCCTTTTAAATAATAAACTGGAAGTCTTAAGACTGAAAATTCTACCTCTTCTTTCTAAATGCTTAAATTCTTTCTTCATTTCTTTTTTTTTTTTAGAAAAGTAGAGAAAGAGAGAGAAAGATGAGAGGGAGAGCAGAGGGAGAGAAAATCTTAAGCAGGCTCCATGCCCAGCATGCAGCCTGATGCAGAGCTCGATCTCAGAGCCCTGACATCATGACCTGAGATGAAATCAAGAGTCGGAACCCTAGGAACCCTAACCAATTGTTAGGGTTCCAATTGTTAGAACAATTGTTAGAACTCTAACAATTGTTAGAGTTCCAATTGTTCTGATTTTAGGAATTAATCTTCCCAAAATTTAATGTGCACAACTATTTAGTTAAAAATATTTTCTATAGGGACACCTGGGTGGCTCAGCAGCTGAGCGTCTGCCTTTGGCTTGGGGTCCCGGAATCGAGTTCCACTTCGGGGGCCCTGCATGGAGCCTGCTTCTCTCCCTCTGTCTATGTCTCTGCCTCTGTGTGTGTGTGTGTGTCTCACATGAATAAATAAAATCTTTAAAAATATTTTTTCTATAAAAACATTACACCCATTGTTTGAAGTTACCATTTTTAAACATACACACATATATATACATATATATATTCATTAAAAATCCAACAGTCATTATCTCTGATTGATGGTATTCTGGTTTCCTTTTCTTTCCTTTTTCTTGAGGGGGGGGGAATTTGTAATATTTAAAAAGGCTATGGTATGATTTCCTCTGACCTAAATATTATATCATTCACTCTAAGAAAGGCAACATAAGTCAGCAGATTTCAGCAGATGTTAATAAATTATGCTAAAGCTAGAAATAGCAGATTTCAAACCTGCTTTTGGAACAAGTACAACACAGCAGTTGGGCTTTAATGCTATCTCTGATCAAAGACTTTGCTGAAGGATTTTTTATTCCTCCTACAAACAAATATTATTGTCAAGGTATCCTAAATTCTCAGCTTGTGTCTAAGTTCAAACCATATGACAGTTTTAGAGGAATTTATGTCTTGGTTTAGAAAAATAAAACTCCCCTAGAGAACTGAACAGAGACATGATGGACTTCTTACCTTGTAAAATTTAGCCACAGCCATCAATCAGTAAATGATATTATTCTGACTTTGATTTTTTTCTGTAAATTTCTCATTCATGTTTTGCACATTCGTTTTTTAATTAAAAAAAAAAAAAAACAAGTTCACAACCTATAATTCACTATCATCTACCAACAAAGCCTGGTTTTAACCTCACTTCTCTGGGTGCAAAGCTTTCAACTCCTTCATGTCTAGAAAGAGCACTACCCACCCTGGCTATATACAATCTAAAATGTTGGAATATTAAATATTGTGCTTTTCATTGAGATGGTCCCCAGTTGCAACCATGAGGAACGAGCAGTAGCCCTCAGATTTCTTTTGAAGAACCATTATTTTAGAGAAATGATAATGGCTTTTTTTTAACTGCAGCACTGGCCAAGAAGCATGAAATACAGTTAAAATAAATGTATATTCTGATTATAGAATTATTTTTACTATGAGGAGCCACACTTTTGAAAGAATGTGGATAAAATGGTCTAAAATATCATCTTCCTTCTCTTGCTACTGAGGCTTCTAGAGTTCTTGGATTTGTCTCACTAGATGTACAAAATAAAATGGGTAATAACTGTGCCCTAGTCTCCGTGAAGGTTTAAGTTAGAAACGGACCATTCCTTTCAGACAAAGGATGCTTATTATCCCTTCCCCTTACTACTTGACCCCCTTCAAGAGCCAACCATCTAATTCAAAAATTACTCAAACTTTTGTCCATAGGGCCCTTAACCTGGCAAGGGTATTAAAACCTAGAGTCACACATACATAACGCTTGAATGCTAAAAGAAGAAATTCAAATCATAAGTCATTGCAGGAAATATATACTTATAAGCCCTAGTTATATCTGACACTTTATTAATAAGTACAGAATAGTGGGTTCTTCATGCCTGCTCCAGCTTCCAGAGGCTCTCCCACAGGAGCATCCTGGCAATATCATGAAGTTCCCACTGAGACCCCTCCTTACCAAGTCATTTGAGAGCCCTGCTCTAAACCAAACAGTCCTGGAAGCCTCTTTCTACTCACATCTGTAGACTTTGGACAGGCCCCACAGGAGCTGGGTAAGAAATATATTCTTCACATGTCCAACTTAAACTACAATAGGGAGAAAAAGGATGCGTTCACTATAGATGTGAAGCTATAAAAATTCATTCATGCTTCCTTTCACATATTCATTCATTCCTTCATCCCTGAAAAACTACTGAATTCCAACTCTGATAGGCACTGTGCTAGGCAATAGGATTCTTCGTTTTTGCAAATCCAGATATGGACCTGACCACATTTTATTCCAAGATCTGAGAGCCTTTTAAAAAAATAACTTTGCTTTAATCTCACCCTCTATTTTACAGATGTACAGTTCTTCAAGCATTCCCTGCTTAAAATTAGAGTGAATATTTTCTTCTTCCTTTTGATATTTCTGTATGAAATTTCATTCACATAAAAATAACTTGTATTTCTGTAGACATTAACTTTCTTCTTTTTTCTTTAAAAAGCAGGTCCTGGGGATCCCTGGGTGGCTCAGTGGTTTGGCGCCTGCCTTTGACCCAGGGCGTGATCCTGGAGTCCCGGAATTGAATCCCTCATTGGGCTCCCGGCATGGAGTCTGCTTCTCCCTCCTCCTGTGTCTCTGCCTTCTCTCTCTCTATCATAAATAAATAAATCTTTAAAAATAAATAAATAAATAAATAAATAAATAAATAAATAAATAAATAAATAAATAAATAAATAAATAATACCAGGTCCTGAGAGCTATATTAATACAATTTTTAAATGGACTTCTACCATATTAGTTAACTTGGAAGTACAGTGAGTTGCTAATTTCTCATTCTTCTAACCTTTCAATATATTTCCTATGCACCATAGAATGACATATCACAATTTTATAGGTACTCTCATATATTACTTGTACAAATAAGTGATTACAAACTATCTACAAGGAATTTGCCAAAATAAATCTAGTCTATAAAGTGGTCCTATCCTTAGACCTGGAAATGTCATATTTGGTTAAACAATATGGTACAGGGATATTAAAAGCCATTGAAAATCTTACTGCAGAAAAATATTTAAGAATATTTGGATATGGGGCACCTGGGTGGCTCAGTGGTTGAGCATCCGCCATGATCCTGGGGTCCTGGGATCAAGTCCCACATCGGGCTCCCCGCAGGGAGCCTGCTTCTCTCTCTGTGTCTCATGAATAAATAAAATCTTTTTTTAAAAAAGAATATTTGGATATGTTTGGCAATATAAATTAGGTGGTAATATATTTTTTCAAAAGGTATAATTCAAAATAGAGAAAGAAGGGAGAGTAGGTGGGGAGGGAGAAAGGAAAATTGTACAGAAAAGGATAAGAAGAATCTATAGTAGTTCAGAAATGCAAATTTTGAAGTCAAAAACCTGGGCTTAAATCTGTGTAATCTTCAACAAATTAATCTCTTTGCTCCTGTTTCTTCATCCGTAAAATGGGTAATAGTACCTTCACTATAGAGTTGTGGGGGATTTTAAATAAACTATTATATTCACAGTGAATGGTGTCCTGAAATACAGTGATCTTTCAATATTTTCCAACTATTATTATTATTATTGCAGAACAATAATGTCTTAGAGTAAGAACTAATTTTTTAAAAGTAAAACTATCTGATTTTTGCACCCTCTTATTACAAATATTTATGAAGTATGTTTTCTTCTTTAACAAATTCTTCAGTGTCTAAGCATCCCCCTAGCTCAGATCGCAATCTAAGCATCTGCCTTTGGCTCAGGTCATGATCTTAAGGTCCTGAGACTGAGCCCCTAGTCTGGCTTCCTGTTCAGTGGGGAGTCTGCTTCTCCCCCAATACTCTCTCTTGAGCATGCTATCTCTCTCAAATAAATAAATGAAATCTTTAAAAAAAAATGTTTCTGTTCATAGTTAGCTGGGTCCCAGAGGCCTCTTTTTAAACTAACCATCCCTCTTATTTTTCTTTCTCATTGTTCAAATTTTAATTACAGTACAGTTAACAATCATATTAGTTTAAGGTTACAATATAGTGATTCAACAATTCTATACATTACTCAGAGCTCTTCGGGATGAGTGTACTTTTAATCCCCTTCACCTATTTCACTTATCCCCCCCATCCACCTCCTCTATGGTAACCAACAGTTTGTTCTGTATAGTTAGGAGTCTGTTTTCTGGTTTGTCTCTTTTTTTCCTTTATTCATTTATTTCTTAAATTCCATGTATAAATGAATTGATATGGCATTTGTGTTTCTCTATTTCGCTTAGCATAATACTCTCTAGCTCCATCTATGTCATTGCAAAATGGAAAGATTTCATTCTTTTTAAGGCTGAGTAATATTCCTTGTGTGTGTGTGTTTGTGTGTGCATATATATTTAACACTTCTTCTTTACCCATTCATTTATTGATGGACACTTGTTCTGCTTCCATAATTTAGCTGTTGCAAATAATGCTGTAATAAACTGAGGGGCCTATATCTTTTTGAATTAATGTTTTCATTTTCTTTGGGTAAACACTCAGTAGCACAATTGCTGTATTACATGATACTTCCATTTTTAAACTATTTGAGGAACCTTCATACTGTCTTCCAGAGTGGCTGCATCAGTGTGCATACCCATCAACAATGCATAAGGGCTCCTTTTTCTCCACATCCTCACTCACTAACACTCACATTGTCTCTTGTGCTTTTGATTTAAGCCATTCCAACAGGTGTGAAGTAATATCTCATTGAGGTTCTGTTTTGCATTTCCCTGATGAATGATGTTGAGTATGTTTCCACGTGCCTATTGACCATCTGTACGCCTTCTTTAGAGAAATGTCTGCTCATGTCTTCTGAGGCATTTTTTAATGGATTGTGGGGTTTTTTGGTGTTGTGTAAGTTCTTCATATATTTTGGATACTGACTATGATATGTCCTTTGCAAATATCTTCTCCCATTCAGTAGGCTGTCTCTTAGTTTTGATTGTTTCCTTTGCTGTGCAGAAACTTTTTATTTTGATGTACTCCCAATATTTTATTTTTGCTTTTGCTTCATTGTCTAAGGAGATATATCTAGAGAAACGTTGCTGGAGCCAATGTCAGAAAAATTACTGCCTGTGCTCTATTCTAGGATTTTTATTTCAGGTATCACATTTAGGTCTTTAGTCAATTTTGAGTTTATCTGTGTGTATGGTATAAGAAATTGGTCCAGTTTCATTCTTTTGCATGTAGCTGTCCAATTTTCCCAACACTTTTTGCTGAGGGGACTTTTTCCCATTCATATTCTTGCCTCCTTTGTTGAAGACTAATTGACCATATAATGGTAGGTTTGTTTCTGGGTTTTCTTTTTTCTTTAATATTTTATTTATTTATTCATGAGAGACACAGAGAGAGAGAGAGAGAGAGAGAGAGAGAGAGAATGGCAGAGACACAGGCAGAGTGAGAAGCGGGCTCCATGCAGGGAGCCTGATGCGGGAGACTCAATCCCGGGTCTCCAGGATCATGCCCTGGGCCAAAGGCAGGTGCCAAACCGCTGAGCCACTCAGGGATCCCCTATTTCTGGGTTTTCTCTTCTGTTCCATTGATCTATGTGTCTATTTTTGTGCTGGAACCATACTGTTTTGATTACTACAGCTTTGTAGTATAACTTGAAATCTGAAATAGTGATAACTTCAGTTTTGTTTTTCTTTTTTCAAGATTGCTGTGACTATTCGGGGTTTTTGGTGGTTCCATGTAAATTTTGACCATCCCTTTATGTATTCACCAATTCAAGTTCCTCAAAACTCTGTTGACTTCCTATTCATCTGATTGACATTCACTCCATTCCCATATAACTATATTCATAACTCTTCGCAAACTAGAGCTCTCTCTACTTTGTCAGGCTGCTGTGGTACAAGGACCTTCAGAATCTTACACCATTATAATCTCTTTTGTCTGGCTAAAAGGATCTACTCAGTCACACCTTAAAGCTTTCTGAGGTCTTACCAAAGAGTCTTCCAGTCAAGATTTGATATTTACCCCAGGCCACTTTTTACTTTGAGGATCTTTGTCTGGCAGAGACTGCTAAAGAAATAGTTTTATTTTTTAAAACAGAAATTACTGGACACCTTGTATTCCTCTAAGTTCTACTTTAAGTTCTTTTCTTTCTTCCTATACCTTGTACAAAGCTATAAGTAACCAATTGACAATGTCAATATTCTGCCTAGAAATCTCCTTAGCCAGATCCATAAATTTGTTAGGTACACCTTCTATATTCCAAGTTCCTACAGGTAAGTTTCTCAAACTGTTTCAATATCATGAAACATGGTCACCACTATTCCAGTCTCCAAAAACAGCTCCCTTACCACCTTTCCAGCTTCTAGTAACAGTTGTCTGTCATTTGTCCAACTTTTGCCAATAATCTCCTAGCATTTTTCCAGCCCCCCACTGCTACCCAGTTCCAAAACCAATGCCATCTATTTTAGAATTTTGTTTTGGCAGCTCCTCCCTAAAAATGGCAATTTTTGTTTGGGTTACCTATTGCTTCATAACAAACCACTCCAAAACTATCAGTCTCAAAATAAGAACCATTTATTCACTCATAATCCTGCAACACAGGTTTCACTCAAAGGAGCAGATCCTCTGCCTAAGGCCATTCATGTGGCTGCAATCATTTGTGACTTGAAAAGGGCTGGAAAGGCCAACGTGGTCCTATTCACACATCAAGCACTGAACTGGGGCTCCCTGGCCAGGATGTTTCACTTGTCTTCCAATGCCCCCTCTAGCAGGACAGCCTGAGTTTCTTACATGTTCCCAGTTCACAAGTACTGACCAAGTTTCGACTTGAGTAACATCTGTTGATGCCCAATTGGTTTAAACAAGCCCATATGGCCAGATTCACTGTGGAAGGGAACTTTGTAAATCAATGAGGGAACTGTGTTTCACTGAGGAGTCATTACTGTAAAAATCTACACATCTCCCATGCTAAGTAAATGGGCCATTCTCTCAGGTGACACTCTATGCTTCTTCTTGGTCATTTTAAAAACTACAGATGGGTGCTTTGGTGGCTCAGTCAGTTAACGGTCTGTCTTCAGCTCAGCTAATGATCTCAGGATCCTGGGATCAAGCCCCACATCAGGCTCCCTAATAATTGGGAGTCTGCTTCTCCCTCTTCTGCTTCACTCTCCCTGCCCAACCCCTGCTCATGTACACTCTGTCTCAAATAAATAATAAAATCTTCAAAAAATATAAATAAATAAATAAAACTACAAAAAAAGAAAGATGGTTTATATTCATAAAAAAGAAAGAAAGAAGATTAGCTGGCAAAATAAAAAACTGAACAAAAAAGTTAAAAGATCTGTTGATGCTTTAAGCTATAAAGTACAGCCCACACATTTAAAAGTTAAAGTAGCGGGACTTTAAGCTATAAAGTACAGCCCACACATTTAAAAGTTAAAGTAGCGGGACACCTGGGTGGCTCTGGAGTTGAGCATCTGCCTTTGGCCCAGGGTGTGATCCTGGAGTCCCGGGATCAAATCCCACATCAGACTCCCTGTATGGAGACTGCTTCCCTCTCTGCCTATATCTCTGCCTCCCTCTCTCTCTGTCTCTCATGAATAAATAATTAAGTAAAATCTTGCTAAAAATTTTAAAAGTTAAAGTAAGATAATATAAAATCAAAACTAGAAGAAATTTAAAGTACAGTCTACAACTAGAAAGAAAAATCAAAATGAAAAGTATAAATTGATATAACTATTGATGCAAGAGATTACAAGCAATAAAATAAGCTAAAACTAGCATAAATATATAGAGAATGAAAAATGTATTTTTAAAAGGTACTAAAAGTTAGAATTCAAAAGCTTAACACACTAAGACAATCAGGAGTTTTGAAGCAAAAGCAGTTTCCAGGTCTGGCAAATGCCCCCAAAATCTGCCCTACCCAAGAGTTGGGATTCTCTACAACAAAGGTTTCTCAAACGTATTTTTTTATTAAAGCATAATTGAGACATAACATTATATTAGTTTCAGATGTACAACACAATGATTCAACACTTGTATACACTGTAAAATGATGACCCCAGTAAGTCTAGTTACCATCCATCACCATACATAGTTATGAAATTGTTTTTCAAACCTGAGTATTTACAGACCTTGTCACAATGCAGATTCCAAGGTCCTAGTAATGATTCCATTTTCATAGAACTGGGATCGGGCTCAGGAACTTTAATGAATAAGCACCCCAGGTGATATTAATAAAAACCTAAAAATGGCACTAACTGTCAAAGGGCTTTCTCAGACCATGGGCCTCCTTATCCTTTGCATTGCATTTACAGCTTGAAGCCCTTAGGACAAGCCCACATTTAGAATTCCAGATTCAAAAGCTAACATCCTCCTTAGCTATAGCTCAATTTGAGCAGCTTCACCCTTTCAAGCCTCCTTCCAGCAATAAAGCAGCTTTTTTCAAATTACAGGTCATGACCAATGAGTGAGTCATAGAATCAATTTAATGGGATGCAACCAGAATAGAAAATATCAGAGGGCACTGCACATAATGATGGTAATTACAATTTTAGTATTGTTACATGAAACTTCTGTTTCAGTTGTGTGTGTATAGGTACAATGAAAAACTATACTACTTAATGAGTCATGAGCAAAAAGGTTTGAAAACCTCTGCCAAAAGAATATGATGGATTCATCAAGAAGCTAAAAAGTTTTCAGGTGAAGAGTGCAGAAACACCCTCAAAGTCAAAGAAAAAAATTTTAATGATGATAATTTCATTTCATCATATTTCTGTAGGGTTTAATTATTCAAGCACTTCAATGCTTCAAAGAACAAATTTAATATGCATTTATTCAGCATCCCTCTGAATGGGTAGGTGAGAGGAATATGGTTCTTTTCTTTTAGAAGCTTACAAAGTAGAGTTAAGCATTAACCCATGAAATAACTAGAAGATTACAAGACAATACAAAACATGTATAATCATGAGTTAAATTTACAGTGCTGTGGGATTTCAAATAAATGAGTGACAGAATTAGGGAAAGTTGCCTGAAGAAGATAGGACTGGAGTTTAGCCTTAAAGGGAGCATAAGGTAAAAAAAAAAAAAAAAAAAAAAAAAAGCAGAGAGGAAAAGGTATAGTAATAAGTCTTGTTATATAGCCAAATGAGGCTAATGCCTATAAAAGTCTCAAACACTTGGCATATAACACAATAGTGAGTACACATACCACACTCAGTCATTCAGAAACCCAGGTTCTTTCTATCTTATAGATCCACCATCTCCTAGGGCCTCAGAGCCAGACCGAGTCTGGAAATGGCAACTTACTTTTCATCCTCTTTCCATTGTCCAGAACTCAGCCCCATTTTACTAGTAGGAAAGGCAAATAATATAGCCTAGGATCAAAATGGGAGTGCCTCCATTCATTGCTAGTACTTTCTCTTACAACTAAAGTATCCCAAACATAATACAAAGAATAAATAGAGGAAGACTCTGAAAGATAGAAAGAAGACAGACTGGAGGTTAGGGACCGTAGGACTTGAGGAACGACACTGTGGCAAGTTCCCTGGGTTCTTTTTCTCAGATATCCTAGATAAGGTACTGAAGAAGCCTGCAACCAGGAGCCACCAGAACAGGCAGAACAAAAAAAAAAAAAAAAAAATTAAAGAAAAGCTTACTTTCTAGCCACAGGGCCAGGAAAAGGATGTCCAAGGATGGAAAACACTTCTAATACCTATCTTAATCCCAACAAACACCAAAGAAAACCCTGCCCCAACACCAGATGTTAGTGGGCTAAACAGGAAACTGGGGCTAAAACAGCATCAATGAGACTGGGTACATTCCCTTCACTTCCCCCTGTCCTAGAACAAAGAGGTAGAATGAGAATGCAGGACATGTTAGTCAATACACACACTATCATCTAACCCAGGATAGTTTGATAATCTCTTTAAAATGAAACATAAACGTACCATATGACTTAGCACGCCACTCCTAGAAGTATTATTCACAATAATGAAAATGTGGAAACAACCTAAATATTCATCAGCTGGTAAGCAGAAACAACGTGGGAAAAAAAATCCATACAATGGAATTATTTTTGATAATTTAAAAAAAAAAACTATTGATATATGGTACAATGTAAGTAAACCTCAAAACACATTATGGTAAGTCAAAGAAGCAAAACATAAAACACCACATATTGAATGGTTCTATTTGCAGAGAATGCCCAGAAAAGGCACAGGTAAAAATAAGAATTAACTTAAAATAGACATGAGGGATCATCTTGGGGTGGATGGAAATGTTCTAAAAGGTGATGATTACATAACTCCATAAATTTATTAAAAATTACTAAATCATTCACCATGGATAAATTCAATGATATATAAATTATACCTCAATAAAACTTTTTTTAAAAATAGACAGAAGGGTACAATGAACTACCATTTTACCCATTACCTAGTGTGCACAGTTATGAAGTCATGGCCAATCTTGTTTCATCTATACCATCATTCCATTCTTCTTCCTCCCATATTACTATAATGTAAATCTCAGCTATTATACATTTCGTTGTAAATTTTATGTGATGAATACAGAATTTTTTAAACTAACCACAATACAATTTTTATACCTTAAAAAAATATAAAGGGCAGCCCAGGTGGCTCAGCGGTTTAGCGCCGCCCTCAGCCCAGGGCGTGATCCTGGAGACCCAGGATGGAGTCCCATGTCAGGCTCCCTGCATGGGGCCTGCTTCTCCCTCTGCCTGTGTCTCTGCCTCTCTCTGTGTCTCTCATGAATAAATAAATAAAATCTTAAACATACACACACACACACACACATATAAAAGTACAAGTGATAAAATGGAACTTTGGTCATTTTAAATAATCTTTTGTTGTTTTCTCATATTTTCAATTTTGTCTTTTATTTCTTTGAACATATCACATTTAGCCACTCATCGTTCTAATACTAGACTTTAAGGTCCAACTCTGCCAAAGGATGTTACAGACTCTCACTTGTAATAGTGATCTTTGCCTTGTGTGATATTTTTACTGTGAGATCATGTTTATCAAACATTGTATGTGCCCAGGAAGATTGGTGATAGCCCCCACTGAGTGCCTAGGCACCACTAAGTCCAAAGAGAATGAAAATCTCAATTTAGGGTATTTCAATTGCAGTGAAGGTGAATTCAAACCTCAGTCCCGCATTTAGGGCTTTTGTCCTTTACTCAGAGTCTAGAATTTTTTTCTTGCAGAACAGATTTTGGTTTTAGTGTATGCATTCCCTAAAGATATGTCTCCTCCATAGTCCTGAATTTATTCAGCATTCCTGTTCCACCTCTCTACCCTGTCTGAGCCCAGGGCCTTATCTTCTGATCCCCACGTGGCTGTTAAAACCAAAAACTCTGAGTTACCCGGAATTGACAAATGTCCATAGGACAGCTGCTGGCTTGAATGCGTACTTACTATTCTGGAAATGTACTCCCCCTTATTTGTGGTCTCAGATCATTTCCATCATTTCCCTCACCTCCCTGCAAGGTCACTATGCATTTTTAAAGATTTTTAATGTTTTATTTATACTTTTTTATGAGTTTTGCATTGAGAATATTTTCTAGATATCTACTCTGCTGTATTTCCACAAAGTGAAATCTAACTCCTTCTTTTATGAGGTCTAATTATAAAGTTTATAATCTTCAGTTTAAAATCGGGCATTTTCTATAAACCTGAGTTTCAAAGTTTGAAATGCTTCATCTCTCACTATAACATTAATTTCTACCTTTGTTTTAATTCCAAATGTATACAGAATGATCCCAAAATTAAGTAACTTACCAATTACACCACTGCATAAACAAAAATAAAATGGAACAAAATAGCTCTGTGAGCAGTATTATAGGAAGGTATTATTAACACAATAGTAATAAAGCATGACTTTTATTAATTATCATTTAGTAAAATGGAAAGCATTACCAGAGTTAGCTGGAGTCAGTTCTAAAGCTTGATGGCTATGTGAGTTTAGGTAAATTACCTCAAATGTTTAGCCTCAGTTTTTTTTAAATGTGCAGTTTAGAACTTGGGTCAATATCCTTTAATGTAGCAAAAGTCCTATCCAAGGGAATCTGAAGAAAGTATTACATTTAAAATTATGTAAAAGATAAGCATTAATATGCCAATCAGCAATGACCATGACTCAGAAGAGTATATAAAAGTTTCATTAAAGGGGCATGATGTACCCAACTTAAATGGCTCAATAACAATGTTTTTGTGTATGTAGATACATACACAGGTATGTACGTGTGTGTATACAGAGAGACATCAATACCTATGTTTGAGAGAGAGAGAGAGAAAGAGAGGGAGGGAAAAAGAGAAAAGGAAGAAAATAACATAAATGTGACAAAATATTGAGAACCCGTGGGAGTTCTCTGTACTACTCTTACAACTTTTCTGTAAGTCTAAAATTACTTCAACATCTTTTTTAAAAGTGTTATAAAGTCAGCATTTAAATAACAGATATAACCCTGGCTCCATAAAACAGAAGCATACTGTTCTTCTATCATGGGAAGTGAAGGAAATCCATGAAGGGACATTATAAAGTTATCACTCACCAACTGTTTCGGTTTCACATATGTTTGTTGCTATAAATACAAACTGATCTATTTGAATTCTCTATTAATGACAGGTTGCAGAACTACATAAAAATGTAGAACATCCTGAGGGGTAAACACCTTAGGTGAGATTTTTGAGCCAAAGGTAATTTGGGAAGAAAGCTCACACATAAGCTGAAAAAGCATTCCAACATTAACTCCTGGCTTCCTCCAAAGTCAGCCCCAGACGGCCAAGGGGAGTAAGAACACAGAGCATTCAGCATCACAGGAAATGTGTGCCCGGTGGTTCTCAGCATCTTGGAAGTGCAAATTCAGCAGATAACATAAAACTCCCTAAATCTACAATAAATTCTGGTGCATAAGTCACAATATATCTCTTTCCTTAAGAGTCTATATTTGTATCTAGCTTCTCAGAATGTAATAATAATAATTATAAACAATGATGATTGTTGGATATTAAGCCCACTATAGATTTAAAACTTTTTAATAAAATAAATAAATGTGACAAGGAGAGAGTGTTAGCCTCTTTGCTTATGTATTTGACAGAACTTTTAATTTTAAACTCAGCAGGAAACAAGATAATGACTGTAAAGAGCCAAGAAGGAGCCTAAGAAGTTTATTACAAACGAGTTTCTTCAAGATCATTTGCAGGTAGCTGAAAGTCAAGACAATTTTGAGCCAATGAAAGTGTGTTACTGATTAGTAAATACCTCAAAATGCTGATTAAACTCTATTTTCTCTCCCATTCTCTAACTTTCTAATATATTCTGCATAAATCTTTCTCTGAAGTCTGAGCTAGAGAGATGGAATTGTGGAGTAATGTTTTCAAGTATTTTCCCCTCTGGCTATGCCAACTGGAAAAAAGAAGACAGTATACTATATAAAAATTCTGTAGCAATTACAACAAAACAAGACAATGATACCTACAGTTATTTCCTTCACTAACTTCTTAAAGTCTTAAATCTTAATTTTAAATGTAGAAGGCATACACCTTTTATAAGAACCAGTGACCCTACTGCAGGCATTCTCACTCAAATAAAAATCTAAAACTCTGGTGTGAGGTCATTAAACTATTCCTAGGGCACCTTTTTTACTCTAAAAGCCTCAGTAAGCGATTGAACTTCTAATTTGAATAATTGCATTCCACCAACATAAATTCCCTCTGTAGTTTCAACTGTATGCAGTATCAGTCTCCATTTCCTGAGTTAAATTAATGTTGAGTAATGTGGTGCTTCTTTAAAAAAAAAAAAAGTGCATCTACTTTCACAGTAACCTTTCAGCAACTAGTAGAAGTGATTCATGCGCAGTAGAGGGGAATAAGTCAGTATGAATAATCATTAAGCAACAATTTCTGCCAGCATTCCCTGTGTGCAGAGCATTGCTAAAGGTATATCTCATCTAATAAAATAGATATATCTATATAACTTTATTTTTAAAAAATCAAGTGTTTCATAAACAATCCTATTTCCCATTGAATTATATCATATCATTAAAAACTTTTTCATTTATGACTTACCTTCAACAACTGTGAGTCCTCATGTTTCATCAACTCTATCCGTCTAGTCAGAAACCTAATAGATTATAAATTAAAACTGGAAAACCTAACCTACTCAATAGGGTTTAAAAAGTAAAGATTTCTTGTAAGAGGGGATCCTCTTCTATTAAATCTCAAGCCAGCAGAATTCTAAAATGACATAAGAAAGTTCTGATGCGGGGCAGCCCGGGTGGCTCAGCGGTTTAGCATCGCCTTCAGCCCAGGGCGTGATCCTGGAGTCCCGGGATCGACTCCCACGTTGGGCTCCCTGCGAGGAGCCTGCTTCTCCCTCTGCCTGTGTCTCTGCCTCTCTCTCTCTCTCTCTCTCTGCCTCTCATGAATAAATAAATAAAATCTTTAAAAAAAAAAAAAAAGTTCTGATGCAAAATTTGTTACCAAAGTGAATTTCCAGTGTTCCTATAAAAGCATTTATTCAATATACTCAAAAAGACTGGTAATATAGTCTCTCTAATGAGATTTGATCTTTGAATCCTTGGATTTTCTTAAATAACATTTCTAGAAGTTGCAGAGTAACTTTTTAAGAAAAGCCACTCTAAAGTGATGATCCAACTGGCCCTGGGTGACTTCCAACCTAAAGACATCTAAAATGGATCAACCCATTCCAGAATTCAGTGACTCAAAATTTCAATCTATTAGTTTTGTCAGTCTTTGGCTCCAAAGATTAGGGTCATTGTAAGTAGACTCAAAGGTGAAAAACAACTCTTTAGATTACCTCTGAAGTCAACTAAATACCATTGGAGTCATAGTGGATGTACTCACCTACTCACTATTCTTCCTTACCTCCTCACTTTACCATGACTCCCTGATCTCATTGACTTTGGGTTTTGACATGTGACTTACTTTGACCAATGGAATGTGAACAGAAGAGTAGAAGTTCTGAACTGAGGCTTTAAGAGGTTCTGACTTTTTCCACTCACCCTCCAGTATCCTGCTATCACCCAGGAGAACATACCCCAAGCACCCCTGGCTCCTTCAGCATAGGTCTCATAATGAAAGATACATGAAGTGGACTGAACCAAAACCATAGTCTAGAGTGACTACAGTTAATCTATTGACTCATGTGTAAGAAATGATTGGAATGCAAGCAAATGAAATCTTAGAGTGGTTTATTTATTGCTGTAGTAAAAGTTAATACAGTGGACAACAGTAAGAGGGCTCAACATATTATTTTCTGGTACCTCTCTGTTCCAAATTAAAAATTTCCAGGTCCAGTCTCCAAAATAGTATGCTAAAGCAAACTGGTTCTCATTTCTGATGCACCAGGCATTGGTCAAATATGTCTGACAGCTTGATATCTTCTCGTCTGAAAATGCATCCATCATTCACGATTAATAACTTTGAACCTCTCCTACTAAAGTAAAAGTACATTGAAGATGGAATCCGTACCTGATTCGCCATCCCCCTATAGGACCTAAAACAGTGTTTCACACTTTCTAGCCATTTGATAAATGACTTCCTATTCCAACTCAAAGTTACCACTGCTTTTCATTATTATCCATATCCCAAAATGACCTCCAGAGTCACAAAGTGCTTCATATATTTGAAATGACAGAAATGACTAGATATGATCTTTCCACCTGAATATACAGGTATTCTAAGGCACTACACAATGAATGATGCTAAAGACTAGTAACCTACACCAACATGAATTCCTTTGAAATGGCATAGATTCCTTCAATGAATAGTGAGATATAGAATAGGTGGCTATATGAAATATCTAATAGTGCCACACATAAAGCATGGTGCTGCCATGGAGGCATGTCAGCATTCAAGGGAGGTTTCACAAAGGGACCTATCAATGCCTTCAGGGGAGCACATTTCTGTCTTGCTCTCTTTCAACATCAGCACACATCCAGAGAACTCCCTTCCTTCACAACAAATCAACCAACTGCCAAATACCAGATATAATCCTCAGGTCTCAGAGTCAGTAAAAGCAGGTGTGTTCCCATGGCCAACAAGCACATGAAAAAATGCTCCACATCACTTGCCATCAGGGAAATACAAATCAAAATCACAATGAGATACCACCTCACAGCAGTGAGAATGGCTAAAATTAACAAGATAGGAAACAACAAATGTTGGACAGGATGTGGAAAAAGGGGAAAACCTCTTGCACTGTTGGTGGGAATGCAAACTGCTGCAGCCACTCTGGAAAACAGTGTAGAGGTTCCTCACAAGTTAAAAATAGAGCTACTCTATGACCCAGCAATTGCACTAGTGGGGATTTACCCCAAAGATACAGATGTAGTGAAACACCAAGACACCTGCACCCCAATGTTCTTAGTAGCAATGTCCACAATAACCAAACTGTGGAAGGAGCCACAATGTCCTTCAACAGATGAACGGTATATACTCAATGGAACACTACTCGGTCCTCAGAAAAGGTGAATACCCACCATTTGTTTTAACATGGATAGAACTGGAGGGTATTATGCTGAGTGAAGTAAGTCAATCGGAGAAAGACAATAATCATATAGTTTCACTCAAATGTGGAATATAAGAAATAGTGAAAGGGATTATAAGAGAAAGGAAGGAAACTGAGTGGGGGAAAAATTAAAGAGGGAGACTAACCATAAGAGCCTCTTGACTCTGGGAAACAAACAAAGGGTTGCAGAAGGGGAAGCATCTGGGGGGATGGGGCAACTGGGTGACAGGCACTGAAGAGGGCACTTGATGGGATGAGCCCTGCGGTTATGCTAGATGTTGGCAAACTGAATTTAAATAAAAGAAAAAAATTAAAAATAAATAAAAATTAAAAAGCAGGTGTGTTCCTTGCAGGATGCTCAAGAACTTCCAAAGATGTCCACACACCCTGCCAGCTATTTTAGTACTTGTGTCATTAGGGAGATTTCAAGACAAGAATTTTTTTCAAATTTTTGGTCAAAAATTCTGCTGAACCCCATGGTCTAAACATGTTCAGTTCATCAGAGCTGAATGGTAGCAAAGATATCTTCAAAAATGCTTAATTAATTAATCACTATATCCCATTATTGCAATTTCTGCTCCTAAATAATTTTAAGTATAATTTAGTAATATCTAATGAAATATAAACAATTATAGTTAGAAAAAGTCAAAATAATCCCCAAATACAGACCCAACTGTAATAAACATACACCTTTATTTTCTTCCCAGAACATCCTTTCCTCTTTTATTCTGAAAATAGCCTGCCTCTCTTGTGGGAAAGGTCATGCCATCTTACCCTGAAGGCTGAAAGTCCCCGAGCCACAGGTTAGGGGTGTATACCTGTCTGAAGCTGGGCACCCCAGGCCACTGATCAAACTTTATCTATATTTGTATAGATAAGGGCATGTGACCAAAACTGAATAAATCACAGTCTTTTCCCAAGATCTTTCAAAGTGAAATTAAGGCAAGAGGAGAGATCTCTCTCATTCCTTAAGAGATGATTCCTTAAGATCTCATTCCTTAAGATCAGGCATCTGATCAGGCAGCCATGTGCCCCGCACTGTGAAGAAAGCTGGTCGGAAAAAAAAAGCAGCAGAAGTCAGAAACACAGAAGACTGAGCACCCTGCAGCATCCAAATCCCTGGTTCCAGTTGTCCCTGATGATTGCCACACTTTAGTCTTTCTCCTAGGTACATAATAAGCCTTCCAATAAACTCTCCTGTATATCTAACACAATTCAAGCTGTTTTCCTGGAATCAGTAGCCAAGGAAGTTCTACATAATATACCAAACAAACTACAAGGTAACAAATTTGACTTCTTGGGAGTAGGGTCAGGAACACTGTAAGAAATGTACCTGCAGCAAAATTAGTATGAGTTAATAGAATAACACTATTTAACACTTTCTTCACTACCTTCCTAACTGGGGATAAGCTTTGTCTTTTCCTAAGCCAATCAACTTCTTGTATTTTTTAGTGAATTAACCTGTTAGCAACAAGTCATGAACACAGATGTTCAGTGGCTATATACTGGGCTAAAACATGAAGATTAGGATACTATGATTGCCATATGATTCTCTGGACTATCATTAGATCCAAAGTAAGAAGGCTTGTGTTCTGGAAAAATCTACCTCAAGACAGTAATGGTTGTAAACCAAATAGCACTCACTACCAGAACTCAGGAAGAGATCGGATTTTCCATACAATAATTACATTTAAAAAAACAAACTCATTCTAACTCCTCAAAGCTGATACCTATGCCCTTAACTAGTTCTGACTAAAACAAAAAGAAAAAACAAAATGGTTTTTCTTTATATAACTTCAAGCTCTTATCAGCTTACATATTCATTTTACTTGTTTTATACAGTTATTTAGCACAATGTGAACTTCATACAAGCTCATAATGGAAGAAAACAAGTCATATCACAAGATGCAAATTCTTCTGAATTACATAAACTTACTTACACGGCTAGATTCAAGACACAAAGTTTAGAACAACAAAGTCTTCTCTAAGTTATTCCAGAAGACTATTTGCATATTAAATTTTAGAAATCTCTACTGCAAAATTCTTCCAGTGTAAACTGGCATTTAATCTTTTCAATCTGCAACATGCTTAAAAATAATATGTCCAGAACATGTGGGACCAGTGCTCTAGACTTTTTTACCTGCTAAAAGTGTCTATGTATACACATATATACATATACACATATATAAACATGCATAGATATGTGTATTCATGTGTATATATACACACATATATATAGTTTGTATATATTTTCTATGTGTATACATATTTTGGGTGTGTGTACATATATATATACACTCATATATTTATATAGACATAGAGATAGATATAGCAATCATATATATATATATATACACACACACACATATATATACACACACACATACACCCACACACACATATACACACACACACACACACAGTGACTGAATTTGATCCAAACCCATCCTGCAAGTATACTAATTTGGTCTTAAAAGGATATTTAAGTGTGGATTCAAATATAGATAATCAAAATATCCTAAAATCCCAGGCCATATCCACAGAAAATGGTGTCATTTAGTACAATTTCTTTAGAATCTCTACTTAGAATTCCTAAAATAAATAAAAACTAAAAAATAAATAAATAAATAGACATAAAGAACTATTTGATAATTATGTTTATTGAACTCTACCTGTTTATAATATGACCACATTAAAAGACCTTTTAAAAAAATTTAGAAAAGTTAAATTTCAGGCCAAGGCCTTTTTAAAACTTTTCAGGTCCCAGCATAGAAATAATATACAGAAATCCCATTGCTGGTACATGAGAAACCGTAAAGCATGTGCTACAAATAATGAAGCCAGATTCATTTTTACCTGCATTGATGCTCCCTCCACTCTTGCAACACAGGCCACCCGGTCCAGGAAAGTCACTGCCACAGGCACTGCCACAAAAAAACCCTTACAGAAGGCCTTAGCATATCTTCTCACCCAGCCTTGTGACTGTGCCATACCTTAAAACACACAAAAGAAAGTATGAGATTAGCTTCTAAAAAAGGTAAAAAAGAAACAAAAACAGCACAAGAAAAGTAAGAGTTAAGGAAAAACCTCATCTCTTAATATAATTAATTGTATTTAAGTATATAATTATCAATAATACATAATATAAATATAATTAATAATTATATATAATTAATTATTATAATCTTAGTTTCACACTTATCCCTGTAAGTAGTGGAATAAATTTGACTTAAATCTCAAAGGCAAGTACACTAACTCAGGTTAATTCTCTTCAGCAACTAAAGTCCACTTGCTAACTTCAGTGGAAACTTTCTCTTCACAAAGCACTACGTTAGAAAACAAACAAGCATTCCAAAAGGAAATCCTTTCAGGTTGCTGACTATTATGGCGGAGATACTTCTTACACTCCTGAGATCTGTTCTCTTCCATAGTCACAGAAGTTTTTGTGGGACATATGGCTTCCTGGCCTCCCTTGCAGGTAAGTGTGACCAGGTGACTAAGTCTGATGAAAAGGCCTAAGAGCAAAAATGATAAACTTCTCCATCGTGCCCTGAAAAGGAAAATGTCCTCCCCTTTCCTGTTGCCCTTTTTATGATACCATGATAACAAGGTAGTAGTAGGAGCAGAAATAGCCATCTCAAGTTAAAGATGGCAAAGCAACAAGATAGAAGGGTCCCAGGTGCCCAGCACCATGGAGGCACTGTAATTGTGCTGCACTGCTTACCTTTGAACTATTAAATGAGACATCTACCACCTTCCATCGTGTTTAAACCACTCCTATAAGAGTCTGTATTACAGTAACCAACCTAACCCTAACTAATACAACAATGAAATCTATGATACATCAAGAAAAAAAATCACTGAACGTGAATTCAATACAGATAACTATGAATACTCACTCACTCTGTAACCACTTGAAAATTTTTCAGATTTTCTAGGCATTAGAAATCCCTTCATTGTCTCATGTAATTAAAAATAAAATAGTGGGGATCCCTGGGTGGCGCAGCGGTTTGGCACCTGCCTTTGGCCCAGGGCACGATCCTGGTAGACCCGGGATCGAATCCCACATCGGGCTCCCGGTGCATGGAGCCTGCTTCTCCCTCTGCCTGTGTCTCTGTGCCTCTCTCTCTCTCTCTGTGACTATCATAAATAAATTAAAAATTTTAAAAAAAACTATCTTTAAAAAAATAAATAAATAAATAAAAATAAAATAAAATAGTGAGAGATCAAGATATGCTACCCTACCAGACCAAATAGAGGCAAACACGGTCCAACAGATCAAGAATCTTGATGGTTGGGAAAGATAAATGATCATTTTGTTCATAGTCTTACTTAGACAAGCTCCAAGGGCTACCCAATACTGAAGGAGGTGGTGAATGGGACGGTGAGATGAGAGGTCTCTTGACCTCTCCTTCTTTGCAGTGTGCAACTAGATCAGAGTAAATGAAAAGTTCCCTAAAACAATCACAAGGCTTGTTTAGCCCTAAACCTACAGGTCAGTTTGCTTCCAAGAGATGACCTAAGATTTCTTGTCCTTTTGACAGCAGGTTCAAAAGGGTCCAGAAATGCAATTCACACCAAGCATATACCAGAAAGGCATACACCAGAACAGTATTTAGACTTTTCATTTTTAAGTTCCCAAAAGTCATACTTCCAATGAGAGCAGTGTTATGATAATATTAATATTAAAGACATAAAAATAAGCTAAAGATAGTATAAGAAGGAAAAGAAAAAGATTAAATATATTCATGAGCAATTTAGGGAGAGGGAGGCAGAAAATAAGTAAATATAAATATGTAAGTATAATTATTTACTTATTTACATAATACCAAAAAAAAAAAAAAACAGAAATGTTTCAGTTAAATTCAGTCCAAGTACTCAGTTCTGAAGATTTACCCACTGACCTATATAATTTAAACTTGAAATGAGAGACAAGAGGAACATATAAACAGGGGATCACTTCCAATAGCTTCATCCAAAAGACTTCACTTCTCACTTTATTTTAAAGGAATTTTTCCTTTGGAGACACATACAAAAGAGGGTCATATGGTAATGAAGAATGCATAACCTTCTCAACCTGACAGAGCAAAAGAATTCTCCAGAGTTATCGGTATAGGACAATGGCTTTCAAACTGCTTTGCTCAGGTCCCACATTAAGAAATACATTCTATAGAGCAACCAAGTACTCAAGTACTCACTCATACACACATACACACATACACACACACACACACAAAGACTTACACATGTACCCTCAAAATACAGCAAATAGAATTGAAGTTTCACAAAACAGCATTTATTCTTATTACATAATAGCCTATCATTTTAGTCTGTTCTATTTCACCGGTTGGGACAAAATGGACGTGGGGAGACCAGATTATTCTAGTGGTCCTGAGCAAGAGATGATGGTAGGTTGGACTATGGTGGTGGTGACAGAGATAGAATAAAATGAGCAGACTGGGGTGCCTGGCTGGTGCAGTCAGTGGAGCAGGCGACTCTTGATTTCAGGGTTGTGAGTTCTAACTCCATGCTGGGCATGGAGCTTACTTAAAAAAAAAAAAAAAAATGAGCAGACTTATGATACATACTTTGGAGGTTAAAATGACAGGATTAGACACAGGTGGGCAATGGCAGGGAAGGGGAGAGAGTTAAGAGAAGAAAGCGCCAAGAGGCAGTAGTGACCTATGAAAGCATTGTGATGAAAGAGAAGAGAAGAGGATAGGACAAATGTAAATAGAAAAGCATGCTCCTATATATCTGTGGCTCTTAGAATTAAAAAAAAGCAAACATGACAGAATGAAAATGTTATCTTTGCTGATTCCTTGTGTCCTGCATGCATGGACCTTCACTAAATGACTAGGGATATGCGCAGAATAGAAACTAGGAAAGCTTTTTAGAATATGATGATGCCGTAGCAACCTTGGTTATAAGGTAACATGCATGCTTACAACGTAAATTAAGGGGAAAAGAGAACATAAGTTGTATTAGAATTAAAGTCCCAGAATTTTGAGCCTCCCCTTCTTTTCCGATATCCACTCCCTCATATGCTGCCACTCCATTTGGTCACTGTGGCACCCAGGAAGGATCCAGGGCCCTGGGGTGGCCTATAACTAGCTGTGTGTCTCACCAACTTACTTTCAGGCCTCAGTATTCTTGTCTGTAAAAAGAAAGAGGCTAGATTCAATTTCTAAGGTCCTTTCTATGCCCAACATTCTTACTTCTATAAATTTTTCAATTGTTTCTCCAGGACTTCAGCAGATACTAAAATTTTAAAAAGTCATTCAGGTTATTACTAATAAGAGACAGGAAGTTGCCTTTTAGATTTGCTGATTCCTTGTGTCCTGCATGCATGGACCTTCACTAAATGACTAGGGATATGTGCAGAATAGAAACTAGGAAAGCTTTTTAGAATATGATGATGCCGTAGCAACCTCAGTTATAAGGTAACATGCATGCTTACCTTTGAGAGTCTAAGTGTTAAAAAAAGAAAATACTTTGCTGTTATTAAACAGGTAGTTAAAAAAAAAAAAACAGAAGCTAGAACAAGTGCAAATCATGTCAAAGAAGATTTAATTATAGTGAAAGCCACTGCTCATTCACTTCTTGTCTTTACAACTTCACTGCTGACCATCTCCTACACAACAAAATCAAGACAGGTATTTTTCCACCGAGAGACTCTCAAAGAGTATGTGGGAGGATGCCAATCTGAAGCTGCACGGATTCTGCCCAAACCAAGGGAAAAAATAAAGCTACCTTGCAAACATGTTGTCACTATTTTCAGAGGCTCAAAAGAAAAGATTCAGTATAGTCCAGTCCTACCTGAACTGTGAAGGACACCTATACAACATAAAAGTCAAACACTTTTAAAAGCTTCTATCACTAAAATGTTAAAGAAATCACACATAAATGAAACAAACATTACATTTCCATGTCAGGTCATACAAATAAATTAAGTTCTATGTTATTCACATTTTATTAAAGTTTATGTATTTCTTTTTCTATAGAAATTGCCAAAGAATCAGAATCATCTGGTCTTTTGTTCACACCTTCAATGTTTAAAACCTCCATACTAATAAGTACCTAGCATCTGTTTCCTCTGAGAAAATTTCCTTTAAGCAATGACAATATGCTACTAACACCATCCCCAGTAAAAAGGGAATAATTTTTATCAGTAACCTCATTCTTCTAGTAACCATGCAAGTCATTTAGGTTCAAAACATCACTCCTGAGAAAATTGATGTGTAAGTAGTAGGCACACCTGGTTCATTGCTGAACTGAGAATATTTTTAAATAAGCTTTCAGATTCAGTTGAAATCATATTTGCCACTTGCTATATAGCACCTGCAAGGGAAAGTTTCTTGGTGATGCTGACCTCAACCACATAATGACCTACATCATAAATGCCTCTTCCCTCTTATGACTTGCAATGGCTTGATCATGCATGAATTCATCTAAAATGATTCTTAAACTTGCTATATTTTAGCCTCTACAAAGTCACCAGTCACTCATCCATAGCAACCAGGTGGATAAATACACCTCAAGTCATCCTAATTACAAACACTATTTAAAAATTGTGTGGGAGTCTTGAAGGTAAGAGGAAAATAATAAATTACAAGGCAGTATCTTATATAAAATGTAATCTTTCAATCATAATAATGAGCCTGCACATTTGGGTAACCAAATCAAAATTTTATTTCTAAACTCAAATCATATATATCAAACTATGAACATCAGAGAATATAAGAGCAGAGATTCAAGCAAACTGGACACCTAATTTTCGGCTAACTCAATATGTATTTATTGCTTACCTGCTATGTTTCTAGGAATTGTGCTAAGGGATGAGTACACAATGCAGAAAAAGGTAGGTGTATGGTCCTTGGTCACACAGAGCTTATATTTCATTCTTGCTACACTGTCTACTTTGCTAGATACTGTGCTAGGACAGCAAAGGTAAAAAGACAAAGTCAAGTTCCCTCCAAGGGAGACTTGTTACAAGTTCATAAGAAATGAGTAGATGACCATGCATGATCAGACTACCCTTCTCCATGGAGCTCTCCAGGAGCCCATTACCAATAACCTTTGGATACAATTGAACTAACTAATGCAAGATAAAAATAATAACTGATGAACTATTACAATTTTTTTAAATATTTTATTTATCTGTGAGAGAGAGGAGAGTGAGAAGAAGCAGGGGGGAGGGGCAGAGGGAGAGGGAAGAAGCAGACTCTACTGATCAGGGAGGCCCAGGTGGGTGGGGCTCTAGGTAGAGCAGCTCCAAGTAAGGCTCAAGGCAGGGCAGGCTAGACGGAGAGCTTGAGACAGGGTTCCATTCAGGGTTCGACATGGGGGTCAACAGGGGGCTTGACTCCAGGACCCTAGGATCATGACCTGAGCTGAAAGCAGATGCTTAACCCACTGAGCCAACCAGGTGCCCCTGAACTAGAACAATTTGTTTCTACCAGAAGCAGATTCGGAAAAGTAACCTATGGAAACCAACTTAAAAAAAAATTCAGGACCACCTTGCTCCTGTCATTTAACAAACAATAGATGATAAAATAGACCATTGGTAATCTTTAGAACGTGAACTCCAGCACCAATTCCTTTATCTTTTAACTCATGTGACTTAGCAGTTCTTACTCAAAAATTCTTAGAACGGACAAAATGGTAAGAAAAAACAAAAAATAAAGAAAAACTAGCCAAAAATAATAAAGGGGATAAATGTAATGCAGTTGGACATAAAGTGAACCATGTTCTGGCAAAGATACCCAATAAAAGTCAACACTAGTAGCCTAACGAAGATAATAATAGTCCTCTGTCTTGACCTAAAACTGCTTCTTTGATAGAGATAATTGTAATTCTCTATTGGTAAACTAACGAGCATCTGGATTTCAAGAGAATAGAGATTAAAATTGATGTATTTAATTTTGAGCCAGGAATGTTTAAATGTAAATGAGTTCCACAGTTATGTTCTACTATAACTGGCATAGAGAGAAAACATCACCAGAAAACAACTAGGTTATACAACTTGATGAGTTTTTGGTAAGGACTCCAATTTGCAAATGTCCAGCATTTATGCTCACCTTTCCCTCTGCCTCAGAAAAGGAGACCTCCCTCTGTCTGAAGAAAAGCCAGCATTGCTCTGCAGAGGGAACATCAACAAAAGAGGGAAAGACAGTAGAAAGTTGGTGGCCTCTGAATCTGACTTCAATTCAAATCATGATTCAGTCATGCAACTTTGGACATATTACTTCATCTCGTTGAGCCACAATTTTTTCATCTGAAAAAAACCTGCAGGGTGTTTTGGAGATAACAAAATGTTCACACATGTTGTTCTGTTTAAGAAAGCATTTGTATGAAGAAAAAAGAGTCCCACAAAGCTACGATCTAAATACAGAATATTGGAGAACAATGGCTAGAACATCAAATAAAAGGTATTTCTTCAGGTAAAAGCATTAGCCATATCTAAAGAAAGGGACTAGCTATAACAAATTGAAAAAGGACAAAAGACTTAAGGATGTCTACTGCATGCAATAAAACCAGTAAAGCCTATCTTCTAGGTAATGGGATATCTACTAAACAGAGTGATGCTTTTATTCTGCTTTGAACTTAATCTTGTTCTAGGATTTAACTAGTTAGGGACTATCATATTTACTGATATTAGCTAGCTAACAATTATGAAGTGCCAACATTGTAGCACTGTCTTAGATGATTTGAGATTATTTTAAAGGCAGAATAAAGGAAAAAAATGCCTTACTGCCAGAATTAGATCACAGGAATAAGTCATAATAGCCACTGAAGAAAAAAAAAAAGATAGAAGCTGAAATTGCAAGAAAAAAATTCACAAGAAAAAGTGGAAAGAAAAAAAATGAATTTAAATGTAGAAGATAGGTTTAAGAATGTCCACTAAAAAATTCTTACAACTTTTCAGGGTGCCTAGGTGGCTCAGTTGGTTAAGCGTTTGCCTTAGGCTCAGGACATGATCCTGGGATTTTGGGATTAAGCCCTGCATCACATCAGGCTCCATCACATCAGGCTCCTCGCTCAGTGGGGAGTCTGCTCTCCCTCTCCATCTGCCCTTTTCCCTATTTGTGCATTCTCTCTCTCTTTCTCTGTGTCAAATAAATAAATAAAATCTTTAAAACATAATAAATAAATAAAATAAAAAATTCTTACAACTTTTCTATACATTTAAAAACTGCCATTATCGAAAGCTACATTTGTAACTAATGAGTATACTATATGTTGGCAAATTGAATTTAAATTAAAAAAAGGAAAAAACAAAAAAATTAAAAATTAAAAAATAAAACTGCCCATTTAATCTTAGAAGATTCTTATGAGGATTAAATTGGACCACACATACAATACATCCATAAAATGTTAGCCCCTTTGTCAAATGCTGTTCCAAATATTTTAACTCTGATACTCCCGAAGGTCGTTCTCCAGCTTTGGTTCTCCAGATGTAGTTCTAGCCTGTATCTGTATCTGTGGAACTGCCTTGTGACCAAATTAATTATGGTATAATTTGCATAGAATAAAATGGCACAGCATTGGGTAGGTAATGCTGTGATGCAATTTGAAAAAAAAATTGCCATTAAAGGGCACCTGGGTGGCTCAGTTGGTTAAGCAACTGCCTTTGGCTCAAGTCATGACCCCAGGGTCTTGGCATCAAGCCCTGCACTGGGTTCCTTGCTCAGTGGGGAGCCTGCTTCTCCCTCTCCCTCTCCCTGCTGTTCCCCCTGCTTGTGCTCTCTTTCTCACTATCTCCTCTCTCTCTGTCTCTCAAAAAAAAAAAAAAAAAAAAAAAGTAAAAATCTTTTTCAAAACGTTGCCATTAAAATGTTGGAAATAAAAAGAGACATTATATTTGGTAAATTTCTCAAAGAAAAAGAAAATAGGATTCTGAGAGTAAAGATATCTATGGCCTGAAATAGTGAGAATGCTGGCCAGACCACAAACAGGATATATGTTAAGAGAATTGAGGAAGGGGTAGCCCGGGTGGCTCAGCAGTTTAGCACCGCCTTCAGCCCAGGGCGCTACCCTGGGGACCCGAGATCGAGTCCCAGGTCGGGCTCCCTGCATGGAGCCTGCTTCTCCCTCTGCCTGTGTCTCTGCCTCTCTCTGTGTGTGTCTCATGAATAAGTAAACAAAATCTTTTTTAAAAATTCTTTAAAAAAAAAGAATTGAGGAATAAGACTGGATTTAATACTTATTTTTTATTTTGCTATTTTGTCCCTTAATATGGAAACCTTGACTTCACTATTTTTGAAAACCATATAAAACTAAATCCATAATACCATGGCTTCTCTAAGAGCTGGTTCAGTCCACCCAAATCCTATAAATTATCTTTATATTTTAACTCCATATAGATACCATTTGACCACATTTACAACTAATGCCCAATCTTAAATTTGTTATTAAAATGTCATAAATTCTGCAAAAATAGTTTTGCATAAAAATTAACAGGCAAGTGGATAGCTTTCTATAGAGTGAGGAAAATCCTATAAAATGACACCCATTAGCAAGGAGAAGTTTGATAAGCTTTAACTCTCATAATCACAAAATCTGGACATCAACACCGCACTCTTTTTTAATAGAAAAGCATAACTGCTGTTATTAAGTAGAAACTAAAGGCAATGAGGATTTTAAGCTAACAATGTGGCAGCTTAAATATATGTGTAAATGAAACAGACCACGTACTCATCTATAACCCAAAGTAGTTAGAGAATTTTGGACTATTCACCATAAGCCTACTTATTCCTGAAACACTAACCTTTTGATTTAGCAAAAGAACATACTTCCAGTATTATAATATTTACTGAATAGCTTTAAAATACACACACACACATACACACACAATTATGTAGCATTCACTGTGTGTGAAATTGGCTTTTAAAAAAATCACGGGGGCAGCCCCGGTGGCACAGCGGTTTAGCGCCGCCTGCAGCCTGGGGTGTGATCCTGGAGACCCAGGATCGAGTCCCACATCGGGTTCCTGCATGGAGCCTGCTTCTCCCTCTGCCTGTGTCTCTACCTCTCTCTTCGCTCTCTCTGAATGAATAAATAAATAAATCTTAAAAAAAAAGAAAAAAAAAAAAAGAACCAGAACAGTTTAAAAAAAAAAAAATCATGATAGTTTGTAAAAGGAAAAAGCTTCCTTCTCAAAATAAAATCTTAAAACCCTTCAAAAATCAAAACTAAGAAATAGGAAGTAGGGAAAATAATGAGAAAAATGTAACATTGAAAAAAACGTAACATTGAGAATCTAAAAAAGAATGGCACAAAATAAATAAGAATATTGGAAAGTAACCATCAGGCAATAACATGAGTAATGGGAAAATGTCCCTGGAAACACCATGCGACACACAGTTCCTGGAGCACAATTATCTGAGGTAGAAGCTTTGCTGATCCTTACCTACCTTACGATATCAGATTCTGGCCCACTTTCTAACTGCTTCATATTCATTTCTCTTAGTTACTATGTACACTACCCCTATTTTTGCCCTATTTCTAAATAGGGTCTCTAACGGGTTCAACAGTAAGTGGAATAAGCAATTTTTTAAAAGAGCATGATTTAAAAAAAAAAAAAAAAAAAAAGAGTGTCTCATGAAAATCCTATCCCTGCCTCAAATAAACTGCTTTCTTTACTAAGCTACAAATGCCTGTAAGTGAATATAAAACATCAGCTCAAATTCACATGAAGAGATAAAGGAGGAAAATGTAGCTTTTCCTTTGATGGGGGTTGGGAATGGGAAGCCTGAATGTTTCTCAAAATAACCAAAGTCAACCAGACCCTAAAAGGGGCAAAGAGGAGAAAGCAAGGTCATAAAAAAAAGAAAAAGTAGGACTAGAAAATACAATGTAACCATCAAACTTCCAGCCAGCCCAGGGATCGTTATTACTCTTTACAGAATGACAAAGATAAAAATTAGAAACACAGGCTCCCCCAGCAGGGAAGCATATTAAAGCTCTGATTAGTCTGTCAAAAATAAAACCTGTCCAAATGGTCGGAAGTTTTGGAAGGTTGCCCAAGGCCCAACTCTGGCAGCTGCATGTCCACGGGGAGCTCAAATAAGAGTGGTACAGGCTCAGTGCTCAATAAAGATGCAAGCCAGATGAGATTTATGCAATTTAAGGTAAAAGCAACAGTAACTGATGCATTTGGAAGAAGTAGCTACATCCTTTAAATTTACAAGTGCAAGTATAGGGTGCGGAGTACACACTTGTTGAAATGGCAACAAATGCCAGGCTGGCAACATAAGTTTAAAAACAAATAGCAGCCAAAAGGTCAAAGTACAAAGAGGCTCATCCTGTGCAGCCTAGAGACTAAGGCAGATGGAGCACAGCACTTTCTGGACTCAAATGTCTGCTGCACAGAAAGTCCAGGGATCATAATGAGTCCCTGGTGAGTATACAGCATATGGAGCTGAGATGTTAGTTAGATTGCTCCCCAAACATAAATACCTTATTTTGGTTTTACCTACTTGCCAGTAACTCTTAAGAATTACTGTTTAAGATGCCTGTGAAATTGCATCAACATGCAATGCTCTGAAGCCAGGATGTATCTGCCAATCAAAACATTCAAAATTACTCAGAGCAGTATGAAATAATGTAAAACAAAAATTTTTTAATGCTGTAAGCAGGTACCTTCAGTGAAATACAATGATCCCTATGATATAATTTTTTAAAGACATTTATTTATTCATGAGAAACAGAGAGAGAGAGAGAGGAGGAGACACGGGCAGAGGGAGAAGCAGGATCCCCACAGGGAGCCGGATGCGGGGACTCGTACCAGATCCCAGGATTACTCTCTGAGCCAAGGCAGAGGCTCAACTGCTGAGCCACCCAGGCATCCCTCCCTATGGTATAATTTTAAAGAAGGAGGAGAACTTGGGAAGATAAGACAACTTAAAATGTCACCAGATTATTATTAATGTTATTTTGTATATCTGTTTTTAGATACTTAACCAGTAAGTGCCAACAGCTGTCAAACACAGTAGATCATAGCATTAGGTGACATTCCATCAGTTTGATACAACACTCTTAAAAAGTGTGATATTCATACAAAAATAGCCAAATATATGAATGGAACAAAAAGGAACCATGGTGGCTTCAAAATATGTCTACAAATTCCTTGACAGGCCTCTTTCAAAATGATGAGCCTAATTCCCATCTTCTTAAGGGTGGGTGGGACTAGTGACTGGCTTCCAGCAAAGAGAAGGTGGCATAAATGACACTATGTGATTTGTGTGGCCAGTCATAAAAAGGAATGCCACCTCCTAGTTCTCCCTCCTAATCACTTCTAGACAAGACATCATCTCCTGAGAACAGCTAGCCATGGGAGAGGCCCAGTTGGAAAGGAACTGAGGCCATCCTCTCCACAGTCGTCAGCACTACTGTGGCCAGCAATATGAGTGAGCCAACTTCAAGGCTGATCTTCCTACCTGAGTGAAGCCTTCACATGATGGTGGCTTGGGCTGAAATCTTAACTTCAATAGTAAGAGAGACCTGAATCAGAACTGCTCCTAAATCACAGACCCACGGAAACTGAGAGATGATACAGGCTTTAAGCCACTCTTTGGGATAACTTGTCTTGCAGAAATACCTAATAAAATAGTAAACCCAGAAATAGCAAACCCAAAGATACAAAGAAACACGCTAAATAATGAATATATTAGCATTGAGGGGCTTGAATTAACAAATCATGTTGAGGGATCCCTGGGTGGCTCATTGGTTTAGTGCTTGCCTTCAGCCCAGGGCATGATCCTTGAGCCCCGGGATCAAGTCCCACATCAGGTTCCCTGCATGGAGCCTGCTTCTCCCTCTGCCTGTGTCTCTGCCTCTCTCTCTCTGTCTCTCATGAGTAAATAAATAAAATTAAATTTTTAAAAAAATCATCTTGAAATAACCAGCCACAACTTGAAGGGGGGGGGGGGATCACAGATGGATATTTACTTAACTCATTATAGAAAAAAATCTCATATAACTCAAAGATTAAATATAAAAAATACAAATATAAAATAAAGGAAAATAAAGGCAGATAGTCTTTTAGGGGTGGAAAGAGGCATTTCTGAACATTTTAAAAAACCCAGAAAACTCTAAAGAAAAATACTGATGGGTCTGACTACATAAAAATCAAAACACACCATAAATAAGGGTAAAAGATAACTAGCATGATCTAAAAAGCTGCAATATATATTAATCCTCAAAGTTTAATATCTCTAAAATTATACAATTCTTACAAATTATAAATGTTCTGAGTGAAAAGTGAGCAAAATATGTGAAAGGCATTTCATTGAAAGCAAAATATGGATAGTTATAGAGTTATAAAGAAGATGTTCAACCACACTAATCATAAAATAAATACAAATAAAAATCACCTTTTTCACTTATCAAGCTGACAAAGATGTAGAGAACTAAAAGCACCCACGGTATAAAAAATACAACCTCTCATGTTCTCCTGGTAGTGCAAATGGGTAAAAGCTTTCTTTTACTCATTTTTTTACCCATCCATCTATTATGGAGATGTGCACCAACAGGTTACACAAACACACCTTCTGTGCAGGGCCCCACCTCTAGGGCACAAAGATATGATCATGGATTTTTAGTACTCCATTACTAATAACAGTGAACCTGAAAGCAATCTAAAAAATGTCCATGAACACACAGACTATGACCTGCATGCATGAAGTAGAATCATTTGCAATCATTAAAGAGGATATTGTATACCTATATTGCTTGCTTGACATTCACTTTTGAAAAAAAAATTGGAAAACTTTAAGTTTCTAATAAAAACTCATTTATTTGAAATTTTATATACACACACACACACACACACACAGAGAGTATCATCACCATATCATCGAGAGAGGTCAAGTGAGAGAATATGAACAAAATGATGGCAGTAAGCGTTTATTGTAATCAAGGGATTTTTACTTTTTACTTTGTACTTTTCCATATTATTTAAATTTTTAATAATGGGTTCGTATTATCTTTACAAACTAGAGCAAATTAGTCTTTACTGCTACAATAGATATCTCTTTCATGTAAATTAGCTCATATGCAGGAAAATAACTTCAGTTGTGCTGGCTTATATATTAATTTTCCTCAGCACTTCAGGAGCAAGTTTTCTCACACTTAATGAGAAAATTCCATTTCATGACTTCAAGACTTCCACTGTCTATGTTAAGCTACCTGAGGAAGCTGGGGGTGCAGATAAAGAAATGCACTTTTTTTCTTCCTGTCTTTAGAATAAAATAAAATTGGTAAGTCAACACCCTGGATCAGACTTTTAACTTTGATGAAATTAGTCTCTGGTAGAAGTGGATGATTTTAAGGATTTACAGCTATCAGGAGGAAAGCCAGGGTTTAAGGCTGCCTAAGATTAACTGTGATGCTGGGTGTAAATGCCAGTTGAGATTTAGCCATTTTTATTACAATTGTCTTTTTTTTTTGTATTAGTTATGTTTACAACATTCCACTGGTTTCAAATCATCTGTTCTCATCTGTTCCTAACCCTGTTTTCTCTATAAGCCCTATCACTTCTAACACATGACTTTGCAGAATTAAAGATTTTTCAGGAATGCAAACAGCATTAATAGAGAAATGCCTATGCTATTCTGAGTAAAATGCAAAGAGATAGAGAAACATTCTATAAGTAAAAAAAGAAAAGGAAACAAAACTTTAAACTTTATTTTGCTTCAGCCACAGTTTCTAATGAAAGATGTGAAACACAGGGCAAAACAATTTCAATATTCATGATTTACACCATACATTTTTATTGCATCTTATACATATAAAGAAAAAGAAATGGTCTTTGCTCTACTATCCATTTAAAATCTAAACAAGACAGAGAATTAAACAGGCATCAACTATGGAAGAGGCAGTGATCCAATTAACTTTTTTTCCCCCTCACTGGCACAAACAAGAGAAAGATTTATTTCTTTCTCATATAAAAGAATACCAGAGGTGGGCAGTTCATTCTGACCCTGCACTGTCCATCAAGGCAATTCACCCATCATCATTACTTTTTTTAAAACCACTTTATTGCAGTATAAGTGACATAAAAAAGTGCATATATTTAATGGATATACCTTGATAAGTTTGGAGATAAGTATACACCAGTGAAACCATCACCACAATGTATTTCACAAACATATGGGACACCTCCAAAAGTTTCCTCCCACCCTCTTTTAATCCCATTAACTTTTGAACACAGTATTCAATTATATACCCTCAGTTGGGATGAAGGGAAAGAGAAATGTAAATGAGTGAAGCAGCTCTGAAACTATTTTAGAGACACTGCAGCATTGACCAAATGAATAAAAGTGTTAGTTGGAAACTCTGGTGCTCTGTGGAAAAGAGGAGATACAAATACACAGGGGGAAGTCAAGACAAGACCTTCTGGAGACCTAAAAGCAAAGATACTTCAGTAGGGACAAGTACTTCCAGTACTAGGATCTTAGGTTCTAATACCATTCCTTACTATAAGGAACCTAAGCTCTTCAGAGAAAGGGTTGACACCAGGGCTGGGCCTGAGAAGGTACAAAATGAGCCTGGAATATTTTGTTATACCACTAAGCAAAGAGGTGCTCAGCAAAATGATGGAAGAACAGTAGGACACAGGATCCTGCTTGAAGGTATTTCTACTGACTAAATGCAGGAAAATTTGATCACTAAATAATTCACATCAGTAATAATTATAAACTATCAAAAAATACCTTTCAATTTGCTTATTTTCTGAAATTGGCAGTATTAAAGAATTGAGTATTTAGCCCCAAAAGGTAAATTATGCAATGTGAATTTAATTTAAGTAATACCATGAAATTATGTATAAACTGTTAAGTTTAATAAAGTGCAAAATATTACTTTAAAATGAGTTTCCTTTGCGATGACCATCAGATATATGATAGAAATGAAGTTAGTTCCCTTGCAGGTGCAAAATACATTCTCAATTCATAAATTTTCCTTCTATATTATTTCCAAAGTATAATTATCGAGAGGAGTATATAAGGCTTCCCACTACTTTTTGATTTTATATCTGCATGTCCAGCTGTTATGTGACTTTGCGATCCAATGGTAAAATACAAAAGTGTGAGCCTGAACCACTTTAAATGCACATTTTATTATCATTAGTCCTAGTATATAATGGTCAGACCCCTACGGTTTGTTAAGAAACAGCTGGTGTTGAAATTCCTAAGCCTACAGAGCTTTGGGAAGAGCAGAGAAATGATCACCAAAAAAGGAGAAAGAATTAAGTTGGCATTTCTTCCTTCAGTATTTACTCCTTTTATGTCAATAAATATGTAAGTACCTGCTATGTGCAGGGTATCACACCAGTTTCCATACTGAAAGAATGAAGATGTATCTGTGTATCTATATAGATATTGAACATTAAACATTGTTCTTTTGAATTAATCTAGCCTTGTGATAAGGTTACAAGGGCCATAAAACTAAAATGAAGAAAGATAGGTTTTATAAAAGAGATAGGCAATTGAGGATGTTATGGAAAGACAAACTACACAGTATTCTATAATCTCTGGTCCTTCTGCTCTCAAAAAATGACTCTATCATCCAAATGGCTGCCCCAAGGTCAACATTGTAGTTAGCTGAAGTGCCCTCTACTAAAAAAACACAAATCACAACTTCCTCCTGCTTGAAATCCTTCAATAACTCTCCATGTCCTATAGCATAATATCAAGCTCCTTAGATTTAGCATACACTTATCTTTCATCAGCACATCAGGCTCCAGCCAAACCCAGCTACATGCAATTACTACAAAGTGTCGTGCTTTTACTTGTTTTTGGGCCCTTACATATGTTCTTCTCTGTTTTTGTCATTCTTCCCACCTTCCTTTGTCTTGGCCAATTATTATTTTTTCTTTTTCTTCTTCTTCATCATTTTTTTTTTAAGCAAGCCCAGTGCCCAATGTGGGGCTTGAACTCACACCCCTTTAGATCAAGAGTTGCAGGCTCTACCAACTGAGCCAGGCAGATACCCATGTCTTGGCCAACTCTTATTTACCCTTCAGGTCTGCTCAGATGTCACCCATCAGGAAGTCCACCCTGACTTAGGTCTGAATTAGATGCTCCTGCTCTGTGTTCCTATAAAAGTTTATGCTTCATCTCCCAGAGCATTTATCACACCTGATATTCTCATCCTTACCTCCTCAATCAACTATGAGTTCTGTGAGAGCAGGGCCTCTTGTTCACTGCCAGACCTCAGCACCTTGCAGTAAAGTGTTCAATGTTCAATACAGTTTTACTGAAGAAATCGATAAATTAGTTCAATAATTACTACAAATCATTAACATAATTTCCTCTCCATGTAGACTATCTGCACTGTATTCAGAATATGATGGATGCTATGGAGACATGGATTGAGAGAAAGGCATTGTTGGACCCCATGCAACAAGTTGTGTGTGTGTTTGTGTGCTGTGTCTGAGCACATGGGTGAGCATGCTCATGTGTGACTACCCTCTCTCTCAACTGATAACTTTACTTGGCAGTTGGAAGATATTTATTGAGAAAGTATTTCTTTTTAAGTTATATTAATGTACGTGTATGTTTATGTATCCTGAACTTCAAGAAGTTGATTTTTTTGGGGTATTTTTCTTCAATAAATTATAGCACAGCATTCATGTCTAAAGGCAATAAAGACAGGTAACAAAGACCAAGTAATTTTTCACAATCTACTCAATTGTAAGACATCAAGAATTCTTTTTTTCAATTAAAATCTTACTTTCAGGAAGTGTTTAGCTTGGGTTTTCCTTAAAAGCAATGTTTTTCAATCCATATTCCACAGTGGTCCTCAGGATTCCCTAGAGGTACAAGGGCCAAAGGATGCGGGTACAAAGTGACCAAACCTCTGAGTCCCAATTCCCTTCTTCAGTCAGAGCCACTCTGCTTCTATCTGTTTGGTTTTTTTAATAACAGAATTCTAAAAAAGGTTTTCTTTGAAGAGTTCACTACATTAAAAAATAAGAAAAAAAGGATAAAAACCACCACTTTAAAGAATTAGAGGTGGACTGAGGCTCAGACTATGTAATTCAAGTCCTAATGTTTTTATATTTTTTATTTAAATTCACCTCTGTCAGGTTTATAAGCCCTTACTTGTGCTAAAATGAGAAATACCATTTGAATGCAGAGATACCCAGGTAGAGTGAAAACAACATGGGTTTTGAGAAGTGAATTTATTCTCTGATGCAGCTGTAAGATTATTTATCTTATAACATTTAATAGCATTATTTATGTACCAATCTTCAAGTTAATGATTCATAACACAGAAATCAAAATAATATGATGAACGACAGAAAAGCTCACTGTAAGTGCTAGCTACAGCTGTTTTATGTACAATAGATGAATATCCCACCCCACTTTAATAATTTCTTACTAAAAAGATCACCTTAGGTGGGAAAATTCACCAAACTCACACTTAAGTAGCAATTTTAACTATTTTGCCAATAAAGAAGGGGGAACAAGGTAATTGAAACCAGGGGTTGCTCTATACTGCAACATTCAGAAGACCATTCAGAACACCAGTAGGGAGAATTCGATCTGCTGGTGAACACACTCAGGAGTGATATGCAGAATAGGAGTCTCAAAACAAAACCTTCAGCCATCCTCTGCACAACAGCATTGGAATTGTGGAATGGTATTCGACTGCAAGTCAGGTAAATACCTGAAAATTCCCAGCTCTGTAACTTCATAAAGTAGGTAAATCTGAAATCTTTAGAGCTAAAAATATGTAATTATGCCTAAGATCTACTGAGCTGAGCAACAACTAATCTAATTTTCATCTCTTCTGAGATATATTACATGAGTACTCTAACCCCCAGCACCATTGTCTAACCCGAGACTCCAATGGCATATAGTAGCCATATCCTCATTTGGCAGCCAGTATTATTATCTTTTTTTTTTTAAGATTTTATGTATTTATTCATGAGAGACAGAGAGACAGACACAGACAGAAGGAGAAGCAGGCTCCCTGCAGGGAGCCCAATGTGGGACTTAAAAAATAAGAAAAAAAGGTTAAAAACCACCACTTTAAAGAATTAGAGGTGGATTGAGGCTCAGACTATGTAATTCAAGTCCTAATGTTTTCATATTAGTCCCAGAATTTTGCTAAGCATTTATAGGTGCTAAGTTTTTCTTGACTGCGTAATCTTAGATATGGTTTCTATTATCACTCACTTATAATGTAATGGAAAGACAGTTTGGTATGATTGTGTCAGACACTCCATTCCTTTAAATACCAGTCAGGAGCATAAGAAAGAAACTAGAGGGCCAGAGCAGGCTTTGTGGAGAGCCATCGAATGAATCTGATACAGCACTTCCCTACACATGCCACTCCCAAAGAACCAAGTGCCCATCTTATTCTAGAGCTTGATCATTACTTCTCTTCCTATACTCAGTACTAAATTAGAAATCAGAAAACTTGGATTCAGGTCCTAGCTATGCCAATGACATAGCAATTCATTTCATCTATCTGAGTAGATTACCTGTAAGATTCTTTGCTTCAACTAGCTATGAGTCTAACTTCAGCCCTTTACCTCCCACATCAGAAATCCATGGAATACACCCCATCATCATCATCATCATCATCATCATCATCGCACCCCTGCTCCAAGACCATTTCTGACTTTTACTGCATGGTTAACATGCTCATGAAATCATGTTCATTCTAATGATGACATGGTTAAATTTCTTGCCTGATCTTTACCTGTGTTCATTTAACAAACACATGTCTCATGGTTGGTTAGATAATACAAAATAACACACACACCTGGGGAAACTTCTAATACATTCTTGCTTTCAGGAGCAAAGATAAGTATAATCCATTTGCAAATAAGCACCAGTAATAATAAATAAAATCACTTTCATATGGGTCGCCAAATACATTGTTGTCAACTTAATCAATAGTTCAATAGTCCTGAGAATAATTTCCTGATCTTTCTAATTTTGTAAGAAACTTATTTTTATTGTTTCATCAACATCAAATGATATTAGGGAACATCACAATGGTTGTTATGGTAAATGGCTCAGAAAGAAAATTTAGTAACAATTTTGATAGTTTTTAGGAAGCATATGAGCTTAGTTAAAAATATATGAACCATATAGAAATTCAAAGAAACTTAAATTAACATCTATCACTTTTAAATAATGAAGAGGTTTTCCAGAACGTAATATAGCTTTGTTCTGGAAAAAGACTAAGCATATCACCCAAAGACCTTCCCCTTTGCCTAGCCAAGTAATTTGTTACCCAATTAATTACAAAGAAATGTGACAACTTCACTTCTTCATGTGTCTAGCAAAAAGACCCATAATAAAATCACAGAATCCCCCAGGCAATATTTAAAATGCTATTTTCCCTTGGCCAAAATTATACCAACATTTTGCTATACTTTGGATGTTAACTTCAGTACAAACATTAAACAATCACATAAAAAATTCTGACTAACAGTACAGTGAGGTTTTGTTTCATTTTTAATAAGGATAGAGTGATTGGTGGCCACTCTCAAAATCAGTCAGAAATACTCTTTCACAAATTATAAGATCTATAACCTCTGAAAAAAGCATTAATTGGAAACAAAGAAAAACTGAAAGAAACTATTTTGAAACCATGAAATAAAAATTTCTTTCTAGAAAAGAATATTCATTTGTGTTGTTTAAAATACTGTATAGCTATATTAATATAAAAATTGTTATTCTATTTTGTTACCTCGATTAATCTCTTCCATTAACCTATTTTTATCCCATTTTGAGAGATATAAACTAATACTCACAGTATTTAAGTAATCTTCCTAAGGTCACACAGATAGTAAGTACCAGAGCTAAATCCAGATTGTCTGACCCCATGGCCCATACATTTGAGTACTACATTCCCTGCCTCCCATGTAGTTGCCACTCCCAGTAAATATTCACCACTCCCAATAAACATAACAAGAGTTACTGATTTCATAACTGCTACTACAGCCCTCAAATGCAACTAATGTCAGTGTCCTGAATACACAATTAGTTCAATCCACTATATAAAAGATAAATGTTGTCTCATTAATTTCTAATATAAATTTTCAATTGGGAAAGGGGTTTTACAAAAGGAAGAAAAGTACAAATCTGTATATACAACATCAATTAATAGAAAAATATCACTGAGTTGTTTTTGGACTTACCAAGTACTAAAACTCTTATTACTGTGCTATCCCTTTCAGCTCCCCAAATTGGCTCTTAGAATTTGAAATTTCACCAGGGAAACGAAAGAAAGCTGCAAGATACGTGCATTCCAAAACATTGTGCCTTTTTGCAAGTTCCCTTCTACATTTATTACCCAGATCTTTAAACGCTCAACTAGGAGCTAAACCAATTCAACTATATGTATAAAATGTAAAATTGGAAATGCCACAAAATCAACATGACCTTTAAAATGTAACATTTGCCACAATCATTTACTTAATAGTAGAAAAACATTTTATAGTGTTTAAAGCATAGTCTTCATGTGTAATATTTTCAGCAAACATAAAAGCAAATACAGAACAAAGTACTTAAAAATCAACCACATTTTTTCAACAAAAGCTGCAGTTTATTTTAAACCACCACTTTTTCTGCAGTAGTTACCTTAAGTATTAAACATTCATAGCCATATTGGTGTGTTTCACTTTTCACATACAGAGCTGATGTCACCACTACCCAAACCCAGTACTGCAATTGGTAAGGCCTACCAGTATGACTAATTCTCCCCCAATTTAGCCATATTAGTTTGCTTGAGAACTAAAAGTTCTTTTTTTTTTTTTTTTTTTTTTTTTTTTTAGATTTTATCCACTTATTCATCAGAGACCACAGAGAGACAGACACAGACAGAGGCTCCCCACAAGGAGGCTGATGTGGGACTCATCTGGGAACTCCAGAATCATGCCCTGAGCGCAGACGCTCAATGGCTGAGCCACCCAGGCGTCTGGAGATCTAAAAGTTCTGTCGGATGAAGGGCCAAGATGAGCCCTCTATAAGCCAACAGGACCACCCTGATTAATTCCAAGACACTGACTTCAACATGTTTTCTAACCAGACTCCTCAAAGTACTGAGAACAAAGATAATAATTAGGTAGTTGGTATTACCATAAAATTAAATTTTGTATAAGAGTAAATGTAGTCTTCTATCTTCAGATCCAATCATATATTTGTTAAAAGTAAAAGATATGCAAATAAATGCTAATAGGATGGCAAACTTTCCCCAAGAGAGAATCACACTTGAGATAAATCATCACTCTCACAATTTTAATTCCATAATCAAGTAGCAATCCTTGAGAATATATCTTTTCCCTTTGACTACTTTGATTAAGTATTTTCATAGAAGCTGATCAGAAAATACTTTTTCTCAATTTTTTTTTTTTTTTTTGCTGCACTACTTCTAGTAGGAGATTAAAATTAGCAAGACAAATGAAGTCAGAATCTACATCATCCCCATTTATTGCCTTTAACATCTGAAAATTAGAAAGAAAAAGAGATCAAGGAAACAGAGCAATCTAATGCCTGGCTAAAGGACAAATTCTATCTTTAAAATTGAGTATGGTTCTATCAACTCTATGAATTCAGTTCTTTAATGAAAAGAGTGAAAGATCAAGGTTATAGCATGCAGAGACAAAACAGTGCCATATCAGCCAAACAACTAAATTAGATACCTCACCTGTCGCGGAGAAAATCAATAAGGCCCAATGAATTTATATTGTACACTGATTCATTTAAGGAAAAACTGTGAAATACAATGTCTTTAGCTTTTTATGTACTTAACATATTCTGCTCCATTGGCTGGAAGAAATCTAAGAAAAGATGGCCTCTATGGCAGGAAGCAAATAGGACGCAGTACAACAGAGAAGTAGAACAAGATGAAAAAAAAGAAGTTGGGAAGGGGGAATTTTCCATTTGACAGACAAAAATAAGGGCTTTTTTACAGGGAAAGGAATGTGACTACCCTAAGACAGAAATAATCAGAATCAGCTTTGGTAGAAACAAAACAACAGAAGGATTAAAGGAGCCCTGAAAGTGGTTTACACCCCACACAAAACAAGAGACAAACGTAAGTAGGAAAAATGTGGTTCAACAATCAAAGACGAGGCAGCCCGAGTGGCTCAGCGGTTTAGCGCCACCATCAGCCCAGGGCCTGATCCTGGAGACCCGGGATTGAGTCCCACGTCGGGCTCCCTGCATGGAGCCTGCTTCTCCCTCTGCCTGTGTCTCTGTCTCTCTCTCTCTCTCTCTCTCTCTCTCTCTGTCTCTCATGAATAAATAAAATTTAAAAAAAATCAAAGACGAGAATCTGACCTGATTTTTTTCCAGCACCATCTTGTTCCCTTGTTCTCTCCTCCTTTCCCCTTCTCTCTTTCTACCTTTACTTATGCTACTCTTTCAGCCTAGAATTTCTTTCCAATCTCTCCACTCAACGCCATAGTCTCCTAATACAAGCTCAAAATCTCCCTCCATTTTGTGAAGTCACAGGCAATCTCCAATCTCTTACTTACACTCCATGTGTAGCACCCCAAAGCTTTGTTTATACCTCATTGTGGGCATTTAGATTATACTCTGAATCACAGTCATTTATTTACATATTCATCTCATCTTCCCCACCACTATACCTAGGAGTTCTTATTTTGGGGGGAGTTAGGGATATATTTTTTTAATTGTGGTAAAATACACATGATCTAAAATTTACCATATTAACCACTTTTAAGTATATAGTTCAGTAGTGATAAGTATATTCACATTGTTGTGCAACCAATCTCCAGAACTTTTCATCTTACAAACTGAAGCTATGTACCCATTTAAACAACTCCTTATTCCTCCCTACCCCCCACTGCTGGCAACCATCATTCACTTTCTCTTCTGCGAATTTGACTACTCTATGTACCTCACATAATGGAATCATACGGTATTTGTTTTCTTGTGACTTATTTCACTTAGTAAATATTTTGTCTATCCATTCATCCATCCATGGACACTCGGGTTGCTTCTACCTTTTAGCTATTATGATTAATGTTGCTATGAACGTGGGTCTTAGAGGCTGTTTCAATTGTTTTTTTTCTTTAAGATTTATTTATTTGAGAGAGAGAGAGAGAGCGCGCACAAGCAGGAGGAACAGAGGGAAAGGGAGTGAGAGACTCTCAAGCAGACTTTGTGCTGAGTTCGAAGCCCAGCATAGGGCTCGATCCCAGGACCCTGAGATGATGACCTGAGCCAAAATCAAGTGTGGGTTGCTTAACCAACTATGCCAACCAGGCACTCCTGCTTTCAATCCTTTTGTATGTATTTGTAAAAGTGGAATTGCTGGATCATAATAGGACGATTTTCAATTTTCAAAGGAACTGCCATACTATTTTCCATAGCGGCTAAACCATCTTATATTCTTATTAAAAGCACACAAGGCTTACGATTTCTCCACATCCTCACCAATACTCATTATTTTCCATTTTTTTAATAGTAGCTATCTTAATGAGTATGAATTCATAGTGTCTCACTGTGGTTTCCATTTGCATTTTCCTAATGATTAGTGATACTAAGCACCTTACCATGTTCTTTTCAGCCATTTATATATCTACTTTGAAGAAATGTCTACTTAAGCCCTTTGTTCATTTTTTAATTGGGTTATTTGGTTTTTGTTGTTGAGTTATAGGAGTTTTTATATACTCTAGATATTAACCCCTTATCAAATATATGAACAACTGATTTTTTTAATTCATTCTATTCTCTAATTTTCCAGAGTAGATCACATGTAACACAGAAATACATTTTAAGTTGAATATGCTTCTTCCTTTTAAAAAAAAATTTTTATATAATAAAAAATTCAAAATATCCAAAAAGGGATATACAATAGAAAATAAGACAACCTTCCAACCCTGTTTGCCTGCAACTCCCAGAGGCATTTTGCTCTTTCTAATTATTCCCTCCAGAGATATTCTGTGCATATACAAGAAAACATGTATCTTAATTTAGTCTCCTCCAAAATATTAACCTACTAACACCTACTGTTCTGCACCTTACCTTTTTGACTTAATAATTATTCCATTTCAGCATATTTAAACTGCCTTATTCTTTTTAACAACTACATATTCTACTATATGTAATATAATTTATTTATCCAATCCCCCAAGAATGGGCACTTAAATTGTTTTCTATTATTACAAAGAATATCTCTAAATATATATTATCTCATCCAAGTACAAGATCTATAGAATAAATTCTAATAAGAAATCAAATTATATGTGTATATTAATACATATCATTTGATAACTATTTTCAAATCAGTCTCAATGAAAACTGCAAAACTCCATACTCCCATTGTCAATGATGATTCTATTTCCTTATATCCTCAATAACACATTGTGTTTTCAAAATTTTTTATTTATTTCTTATTTGTCAGTCTGATCAACTACTAAGCCTAATATTTGGGTCATTCACAATCCAACCTCAATCTACATGTCCAATGGCCTTTTACTATAGTAAAATAGTTTCTTATTGTTTCTAAATTTAGGAAGAAGGTATTTCCTCTATGCTTTGTTCAAACCATATCTGTTATTTGGAATGTTCTTTGTTCCTTCAAAGGTTAGTTCAAGATGATCTCTCTGCTCTCCCCACAAACACAAAAGACTGCATGGATTTAACAACTATTTAGTAAGTCTACTATATTATAGAAAAGTAAATGAATTCTGTGCTATGGGATATCAGAGTAGGGAAAGTCAACCTAGAATGGACAGTGGTCTCTAGAACATTAAGCTATACAGGCATATCTCATTTTATTGTGCTATTCTTTGCAGATAATTGCTTTTTTGTTTTGTTTTTTGTTTTTTTGTTTTTGTTTTTTTTTATAGATTGAAGGTTTGTGGCAACCTTGCATCAAGCAAGTGTATGAGTGCCATTTTTTCAACATCATTTGCTCACTACACATCTCTATCACATCTTGGTAATTGTCACAATATTTCAAACTTTTTCATTATTATCATCATTGTTATGGTGATCTGTGAGTGATCTTTGATGTTACTCTTATTATTGTTTTGGAACACGACGATTCATGTCCATAAAAGACAGTGAACTTAATCAATAAATGTGTGCATACTGACTACAGATGTGGTGGAAAGAGCACTTTGTTATGTCTTTGACCATATGATATATTTTGAAGATAAAAAAAGAACTTTAAATTAGCAGAAATACAAAAAGTGAGATTGCAATATAAAAAAGATGTTAATGAAAAAGGACATGACTATTAGAGTTTTATTTTCAACTGAACAACATCAAGCATTCTCAAACTCAGAAGTGTAGAGTTTTCTATAACTATAATGCATTAGTATGTCACTGACCATTCTTCTAAGTATTTTAAACTAGAAGGACACTTTGAAACAAGAATTGCATTTAATATTATCACTTGCCCCAAGATTTCAATTTCCTGGGCAGCCTTGATGGCTCAGTGGTTTAGCGCCGCCTTCAGCCCAGGGCATGATCCTGGAGACCTGGGATGGAGTCCCACGTCGGGCTTCTGCATGGAGCCTGGTTCTCCCTCTACCTGTGTCTCTGCCTCTCCCTCTCTCTGTGTCTCTCGTGAATAAATAAATAAAATTTTTTTTAAAAAAGAAAAGATTTCAATTTCATAAGACTATTTGTAGTCTCTTCCTCCAAAATCTTTCTACCTAACTCTGCCTTGCCCTAGTGGCTTTAATCACACAGAGATTGGTCACAAGAACTTTAGAATCGAGCCTTTTCTTACCACAAACAGCAAATACTGTGTCGCTGACTCTATAGAAAAGGTAACAATATAATTTGTGCTTCTGGAAGGAAGACTAATATCTCAAGCTAACAACTAGGTAATAAATACGATTAGGAGCCAAGCACACAAGCTGAATATCCCAAAGTGAATATCTTTCATAATAAAATACAAGCAGGCTTAATCAACAAGACATTCAGAGAAAAAAATGCATTTTTTTCTCAGACACAGCTAAATAATCAACTTTTCAGCAGTACTGCCTTCTTAACCCCAAATTATTATTTCCCTTTATTACTTGTCTGCAAAACCAAAAAAAAGAAAAATTTAAAATTAAATGTAATAACCAAGTATGACTTACTAACTGAATAATCCCTTACATTTCTTTATAATGAGTTAAAATTCACATAGGATTTTGTGTTGCCTGGGTGGTTCAATTGGTTAAGCATCTAACTCTTGATTTCAGCTCAGGTCATGATCTCAGGGTTGTAAGATCAAGCCTGAAATCAGGCTCTATGCTGGACCTGGAACCTGCTTAAGATACTCTTCTCTCTTCCTCTTCTTATGCCCTCCCCCAAAAAAAACCCTTTACATAGGATTTTAACAAATGGCTCACATAGGGCTCAAAAATAACCTATAAAGTACCTGTTATCTCCATTAAAAAAAAAAAGTTCAGAGACGACAAGTTCTAATTCACATTGCTGATAGAGCTAGTACTCAAATAAAGCCACTTTTTTTTTTTTTCCACTATATATCACCATTTTAAAGTCTAGAAATTTGGGATGCCTGGGTGGCTCAGCAGTTAACCACCTGCCTTCAGCTCAGGGCATGATCCCGAGTCCCGGGATCTGAGTCCCACGTCGGGCTCCCTGCATGGAGCCTATTTCTCTCTCTCTATGTCTCTGCCTCTGTCTCTCATGAGTAAATAAATAAAATCTTTTTAAAAAATAAATAAAGTCTAAAGCTGTAGAAGTCAAGGACACTCCTTTTTTCTCAATGCGTTGTAGAGAGAACAAAGTTTTCCTTGGGAAAAAAAAAAATCTTTCTAAATTTCCCCAACAAGAGAGCTTAATGCCCAGTAAAAATGGGGAATATATTGACAATAAATAAATAAATAAATAAATAAATAAATAAATATATAAAAATAAATAGTCTAGAAATTTAATGTCTATTGTTTTAGTTTAAAACAAAGGTTTTAATGAAATGTTTAGAATATTAACATCATGCATTCATATATGCCACACATCTCAAACTATTAATCTCAAACTTAGTTATTACTGTCATAACTCAAGTGTTCAGACTACAGTACTTCTCTTACACATGAGAAATCGACTCATAAAAAAGCTAATTAGTTTATGAAGTGCCTCCAACTATCTTTATATAACGATACTAAATATTATTAAATGAAACTAAATAATAATTACTTAATATTTGAATCTGACACTAATAAAACTCTTATTAAACAAATACACTCTTGGAAAAATACCAAAATGCTTTATAAATACTCTGCTATACCAGGCAAACTAAAATTTAAGGAAGTAAGACTCTATGATTCCAACTAGATGACTTTCTGGGAAAAGGCAAAACTAGGGAGACTGTAAAAAGATCTATGGTTATCAGGGTTAGCAGGGTGAGGTTAATGAGGGCAGAGCAGTAGACTCTGGGGCAGTGAAACTACTGTATATTTTAATGGGGGATACATGTTATATGTTTGTTCAAATGTACACTAGAATGTACAACACAAAGAGTGAACTCTAAATACTGACTTTAGGCGAAAATACTGTGTCAGTGTTGGTTCACCAGTTGTAATAAATACATCATTCTGCTAAGAAATGTTGATAATGGAGAAGCTATGCATGTGTACAGGTGGGAGTATATGGGAAATATCTGTACCTTCCACTCAAACTTTGCTGTAAACCTGAAACTGCACTAAAAAAAAAATCTATTTTAAAAAATTAAGACGACTTATCTGTGGCAACTCTAATCTTTTCCTGCCACCTGTTGCTGTAAGTCCACTATCTACTCAGCAAAAACATTTTTAACCATGAACCCTAACCTTCAGTTGAACTCTTCTTAATATACCCAGGACCCCTCACATTGCCTGCTCTGCTCCTCATAGCCCGCTCATCCTCAAACATGACATTGGTAGACTAAGTCCCAAGACAAGGAGAAAGTATGGTACAGACAACAGATGGAGAAGGAAGGTAATGGAGAAGGAAGTAAAGAATTCCTAAAGAGGAAAATCCACATGAGAGAGCAAAAAAGGAGAAAAGAATACTGAGTTGCTCTGAATTTACTGGTCTACATAATGTGAAAATCATATGAAATGAAATTACTCTAAAATGTAAAAGATATTACAAACATTTCCCTTCTTTAAAAAAAGTTTTTGCTATACGCTATTCTAAAAGTAGAACACTACAACTTGATGTGTTTACTATGTATCCTCCAGCTACAAGCAAGATGATTTTTCAAAAGCTGACCATAAATGCTACAAACATTTTTCAAAAGAAAGATATATAAAAGAGTGTGTGTCAAAGTGCCATTACAAAGACCTAGCTCTCAAGATAAACTTTTGGATAAAACTGCAAAGATTAAATTTTTATGATTTATTACATGGAAGAAAGATGTACACTTTTATCTTCTAGATATTCTTAATCTGAGAAGTCAAAAACCTGCTATGAGTTACCAAGCCAAGCAGGAGTACAATGCGATTTTGAAACAGTCATACAGGAATGACTGTGGGGTGTACGTCCTTACTTGCTTTGGCCCTTAATGAGAATAGGCTAAGCACCTGACAGATCCAAGTATTAAGTCATTAAGGAGAGGTTAAAGGCAATAGTGGTAAACCAGGGACCCATTAGACAGGCTTAAAGATGGTTCTGGCAGGAGCCACCACCACTATCAATTCCACCTGAGCAAATAATGACTCTGCATCTGAAATTTCAGGGGAGGCATAAAGACTGCAGCCGTGCTAGTGATCCAATTCAGTTCAGCTAATAGCAATTAAACACCAATGAAGTAACAGGCACTAAGTTAAAGGTGCCATAAGACAATGAAGAGTAAGATGCAGCCCCTACTTTAAAAGTTTCCAGCCCAATACAGGGTACTACACATCTGCAAATGACTATAATCCAGGCAAAGTAGAGAAAATGCCAAAAGAGAGATACAAAAACAGAGATTCAGAGATTGCATCAAAGAGACAGACTGCTTAGCATAAAACTTGTGGTCACTCAGTTGACCAACAGGTTCTTGCTCTGGTTACTGTTCTTGTTTATAATTTTCTCCCACAAGATGTACTACTTCTATACTAGAAGATATGAAAAAATTGAAAAATCTATCTGCTACTTTAATGTTTCACAAATGATTTTCCATAAATTCGTCATTGAAACTCAAAGCTATGCTATGCCAGGTAGAGGTTGTTATCCTATCAAGCGGCCAAGCCCCCAAGATGATCAAATGATCCATGCCTCATATCCTGTGTAGTCTTCACTCTGAATCAGGGTGGGCCCATGAGACCAGTAAGACATCAAAAATGGTGTACAATGTCCAAGGATAGGTCATAAAAGACACTACAGTTTCTAAAGAGATTTTTTTTCTTAATTTTTTTATTCATGAGAGACACAGAGAGAGAGGCAGAGGGAGAAGCAGGCTCCCTGCAGGGAAGCCAATGTGGGACTCCATTCCAGGACCCCCGAATCACGACCTCAGCTGAAAGCAGACGTTCAACCACTGAGCCACCCAGGCATCCTGGCACTACTGTTTCCACCTTGGTCTCCTGTATGTCACTCTAGGGAAGCCAGGTCCCATGATGAGGACAGCCCCATGGAAAGCCCCTTGTAGAGAGGAACCTGTGACCACCAGCTTGCCAGCCAATGTGAGTGGGCACTCTGGAAGTGAACCTTTTAGCCTCAGGCATGTCCTCCAATATATGTACCTCCTGCTGGCATCTGACAGCAACCACATGAGATCCTGAGCCAGAACCACCCAAAGTGCTGACCCCACAGCAAACATGATATAATAAATAATTATTGTTGTTTTCAGCCACTGAATTTTTTATTATGTTACAAAGCAACAGAGAACTAATGCATCCCAATTTTACATTTGACGCTCAGAGAAACTAACTTACCTACTACCATTTAGGAGTGGGTAGGGAAACCAGGTCTGGAATCTAATCTCTCAGCTTTAGGTTCATTCTTGCCATTAAACAACATTACTTCTCAGGTAAAAATAAGTTATAGCACCATAAGCATGATCATTCCTGTGATTATACCACCACCACCAATATATCAGGTACCCCCTCCCCCCCAAAAAAAAGACATAGCACATGTCCCTATATACTTGACAGACATGAGGAGACCTGCAATAAAATTGAATTCATGTGTTCCTTGGTACTTTGTGTTTTTACTGTGTTCTGGAAGATTTCTGGTTGTTGGTTTTTTGGGCTTTTTTAATGCACAGATTTTAAAAATAAAAACCTGGGATGCCTGGGTGGTACAGCAGTTGAGCATCTGCCTTCAGTTCAGGGCGTAATCCCAGGATCTGGAATCGAGTCCCGCATCGGGCTCCCTATGAGGAGCCTGCTTCTCCCTCTGCCTATGCCTCTGCCTCTCCCTCTCTCTCTGTGTCTCTCATGAATAAATAAATAAGTCTTTAAAAAGTAAAAATTTTAAAAATTTTAAAATTAAAATAAAAACATATTTAGAGCACTTAATACTCAAAAATCACATTACAGACATTGAAAATATTTATATAATTTACAATCTTAATCGCAATAAACATCGGTATAATTTTAAACAGAACTTAACGTCAGACAAGAAATGCTCAACAGCTGATTGCTTAAGGATGTGCATTTTTGCTTTAGGTCTTCAACATTTTAGCATTATACAAATGTAGTATAATATAGCATCAAAATGTTCTTGATGGTGAAGTCTTAAATCCCAATCCATAAAATGATTACTACCTTGCAGGACCAGGTGGCTAGCTCTTAGCCTGTCTACTCCTGGAGAAAGCCAACAGAATATTTCATTGTCACAACCACATCTACCTATAATATCCCTTCACATAATCACCTCTTTTGACCCACACAATTCTACAAGTAAGACAGGTTTACTACCATTCCCATTTTCCAAAGGATGATGGGGCTAAGAGAAGTCTAAGTAACTTAACTGAGGATACATGCTATTAAAAAGAGTATATAAATTCTTAAATATAAAAGTATTATAACTTTTTAGCTCCAAGTCCCAGACTTTTCTTCTGCACCATATTTTAGCCCAATGGTTCTCTACCCAGGCTGCCATTAGAACTGGGGGTATTCTGAAAAATATCAGTACCTGAACATCTTCCCCAGAGACTCTGATTTAATTGCTCTGGTCTGTTTTAGCTGTCTAGCATATAATAACCAGTAGTGGTAAATTCACAGAAAGCTTAGACTGCAAAAGGAGAAATGCAGATATCTCTATATGTAAACTGAAACTTACATTGGGAAACTTCCCAACTTACTCTGGGAAACTTTATTTCCCAAAACTCCCTGAAAGACACAAATCTCTTCAATAAAACAAAAAGAACAAAGAGGAAGAAGGGATGAAAAACTCAAACCCACTCTGCCAGTATTACGGGGTCACCAAGGAGTACTTTATTCCCTCGATCCCACTCTTGAACCTCATCATCCCATACCTTAACTCCACTGCAAGTTCTAGTTCAAGTGTTACCTCCTATGTGAAGTCTTCAGATCACACAAAACAAAGCAGGCCATTTTTTGCATCCATCTTACTTTGAACCTCTATAACATATTGCCTATGTCATTTACTTACACAGCCATTTCTCCCCCTGACCTGAGGTAAGGGCAGGATCTCTCTCATTCATCCTTCCCATCTTATGTATCTTTCCATCTTATACATCTTAAAGCCTTGATGATAGCGGATATTAATAAGTCTGCTAAATCAAATCATGTTTTATGTTTGGCATGGTTAATCCCCCCTGGGCTTCCTAGTACATAGTCCTTTGAAATTTTTCAGTTTTTTGGGATGCCTGGGTGGCTCAGGGGTTGGGTATCTGCCTTTGGCCCAGGGCATGATCCTGGGATCTGGGATGGAGTCCCACATAAGGCTCCTTGCAGGGAGGCTGCTTCTCCCTCTGCCTGTGTTTCTGCCTATCTCTCTCTCTCTCTGTGTCTCTCATAAATAAATAAGCAAATAATCTTTAAAAAAAAAAAAAAGAAAGAAATTTTTCAGTTTTTAATAAAAGAAAGGGGACTTTTTCCTCCCACAAGTGGATTAGAGATTAGGAATTATGCAAAAAGGCGAGATGTGGGGAGAGCAAGTTAGCAGTGGAATTCTGGACTAGGAAAAAAGGGTAAATAGGATATTGAAGGGTAGGGTCAGGTATGCATTTTGTTTGTTTTAAAGGAAAGATTAGGCAAAGAGAGTGACAATCTGATTTTTATTCAAAGAACAGTAATTACAGGCAACCACCTTTTCAACATCTCCCTGTCTGTGGGGTTCCTTCCTCTCAGCATACATACATGCTACCTCTCCCCTCAAAAAAAAGACCCTGCCACAGTGGTTCTCCTCCTGAGACACATATTAGAATCCCTTGGCGAGCTTTGAAAATTCTGGAGTGAAGATAAATGAAGACAAAATCTCTAAGGAGGAGCCTAGCCATACCTACTCTCTCCTCACTCCTCCCCTCCTGTTCACTCATCTAGCCACACACTGTAGTCTCCACTCCCACAAGTCCAAAGGAACCACCGACTTCTAACAGGCACTTTACAATCCTCATCATACTTGATGATTCATAGCATTCCATTTTTAACTGGGTTCTACTTCTTTAAACTCTGCAAGTTGGCCTGAAAAGTTGTGCTTTCTCCTTCCTCCCAGCCTCTCTCGCCACTCCCCTTCAGCGTCCTTATAGCTGTCTCTGTCTTGGTTTATCCCTAAAATTTCAATATTCTCCAGGACTTACTTTGAGCCCTTTTCTCTATGTAGCTCCTCTAAGTACTTTTGTCCTTACCCACACCTTCAATTACTCTCCATATAGTAAGCTCCCAGAAATCTGCATTTCCAGCTTCCACATCTCTTGTGATGCTCCAAGATCCTATATCCAACTGCCTCTGAGACAGCCCCAACTCACCAAGGATATGCCCTTCAAGTAATTTAATCACATGTCCCAACCTAAACTCATCAGCTGCTCCTCAGACCTGCTTCCTCATTGCTCCTCCCTCTCACTACCCGGAAACCTGGCAGCTATCTATTCCAGCATCCTCACTCTCCCATTCCTGTTACATTCAGTCACCAAAACCAGCCAATCTTCCCTCCTTCTAAATATTTTTCCTAAACATTCTCATTTCTGAGTATCCCCACTACTTCCAGCCTTGTTTCTGCTCTTAGGTTTCCATTATCCATATTAATGCACTGTCGGCTTAGATCGCCAATCTTGCCTCCCCATCTGACACCACCTCACTCCACCACCAATCAACCCAGCACACTGATTTCAGTGACCTTTCAAGTCGCTCACAATGCTGCACGTGGCATAGAAGTGTGCCCTGACTTAGCTATCCAGTTTCATCTCCTTTCATTCCTGACTTTGCCCTTCACACTCTAATATAACTGACCTACATATAGCTCCCTGAACACACTATGCCCTCATAATGCCATACAACTACTCATGCCATTAGCCCTGAGTGGAAATGCTCTCTGCTGCTTGTCAACTGGCCCACTTCTACTCAACTTTCAAGATTCAGCTCAAACATAACCACTGCTAAAATCCTCCCCTGGCATTTCCATCAGGGATCAAGAGCTCCTGCTAGCCTTCGTTTGTACTTCTATCTTCATTACGGCAAATAGCACACAATATTTGAACTGTTGGTCAAGATGTCCACAATTCTACTAGAAGATCCCTGATCAAAGACAGTGACTTTATTTTTATATTCTCAGCATAAGTTCAATGTACATAGCATAGAGTTTAAAAGAAAAAAAAATTAATGAACTGTAAGCCAGTGAAAGGACAAGAAGATCAACTGGACTGCAAGTAGAGAAAAAGTCCAGATCTAAAGGAAGTACAGAATCTATTATTAAGTCCCACCTATTAAAAAAAAAAAAAAAAAAAGAAAGAAAGAAAGAAAGAAAGAAAGAAAAGAAAGAAATTATTATTCAGGTGTTATCAAGGTAACAAAAAAAAAAAAAAACTTATCAATAGACTAAGCAAGCAATAAGAAGTTAAGAGTCTCTAATGGAGCAGCTGACAAAAGATCAACTGAAAGGCCAGAGATAAAGGTGGTTCTTTCAAGTCATGTAATTCTTCAGCCTAAGTCCATAGACTATGATTGGCATCTTCCTCTGTCAGTTCACCACTCCTCCCCTTTGTCATTATTCTCCATAGCCTTTTCCCAGCCCCCATTATTAAATCCCAGATTTCAGGAGTAATTTCCCTCTACTAGAGCCACAAGTCCTTCCAGTGGATTAGTCTGAGACGTAAGGCAGGGGTTAGGGGGTTGACAATCGTTGTTCTTGTGGCAAGGACCTAGAGGAAAGAAATGAAACTACTATTTATTGAGGGCTAGCTTTGTACCAGATATCGTGCTACTACTTTACAAACATTAAATCTCAGAGTAATCCTGAGTAATTATCCCATTTTACAGATGAAGAATCCAAGATCACAGCTAAGAAATCACAGAGCCTACTTGAAAACTCAGAGATAATAGCCTCTAGAGTATTTCCATACTCCTGACTACCTCAAAATAAAGAGAGTTGTGCTGGGGGGAAAAAAATGAAGAGAGCTGTGGTCTAGCTGTTCTAGGTTGGAACTCAGAATACATTATTCTCTAAAATACTATTATAAATACTGGCTAAAGTCTATAGTACCACGAATACATAATGGGCATACAATGAGTTAAAGTAGCTCAGTTGGTTAAGCATCCAACTCTTGATCTCAGCTGAGGTCTTGATCTCAGAGTAGTTTTTTTAAAAACAAAGAATAAATAAACAAGTAAAAAAAATAGCTTTGGCATCCTGATCTGGAAATCCAAATGTTATTTGTTATTTTATTCCTATATGTACACTGTTCAACATCACAAACAAAAAATGGACTTGAAAATGACTTTTCAGAATAAAATGGGCTCTTAAGTGAGGCTTTTCTTTAAAAATATTTTCCGTCCATAAAAAAATCACCAAGGACAGAAACTATTTTACCTTGTTAACCTGTAAGAACAATGACACTAGAAGACACCTGTGGGAACTGTGCTTATCTGACCAGGTGCTCGTTTACAGTGTGCTGTCATTTGAATAAAACATCACACTAAACCCTGTAGACCAGAGCTTATGATAGACTGCCACAAACTACAGCAGTACAGCTGATATGCCTATAATCTACTGACAAAATGTACTCCTTAGCAAAGTGAAACCAGATGTCTGGTGTAAAATCTGATGTCTGTGGACTTGTCTTTCTTGGCTTCCAGAGCTGTATTAGATACACTAAATACGCAGCTTAGCTGTATATTAAACCCACAACTTGGCAAAATCATGACAGTTTGGACATGAAGCATCAGCATTTTTATTGTAATTCTTATAAACCAAAGACATTTCTGAAATAGAAATCCTAAATTTAAGCACTCAGCTAAATGTGGTAGTATGTCTTCCCCACATTAGGAACAGTGTCAGAGCTTTTTAAACATATTTATAGAAACTCTTTCCCTTCATTTTTCAAGCTGACACTCTTAGGCATGGCTACGGAAATGATTTTAAAGGGGGTGGGGGGGTGGGATTCAAACCACATCAGGTGTCAGTCCTTGTCCCAGAAATTCCAGGATCAGATAAAACAGGGCGATCACTGTGAAAATGCAAACACCTACCTTCAGGAAAGTTAAGTACTAGATGTCTTGTTTCAATTGCGAAGAAGATCATTAAGAATGTGATAGGTGACCAGATAAAAAGGGAGGGGAAATTAACAGTATCTATATGCCAGACGCTGGTTTTTGCACACTTTTTAATATGCTCAAAGTTCTGTTTTGACAGCTGAGAAGTTAGGGAGCAAAGTTCTAACTGGTACAAAGTTGTAGGGCTAATGAGATAAGAGCCAGAACTCAAGCCCAAGTTTAAAAGACTCTAAAAGACATGCTACTTCTATGTGAGGACTGAGGGTTGAGCTCCCTATGGGGACATAGCCAAGAATATGGAGGTAAAAGTAAGAAATTTACAATTTTGCCATATAGTAACATATAATCATGAAACAAAAAGTTGAAGAAATAAACACAAATAGTTGAGAGAGCTCATCTAAGTTCATAAGAGACTTTCTACTTTTATATCCCTGCAAGACTCATATTTAAGTAACTTTCTTAACCTTAGATATCCTTTGCAACCAGAAAAAGTTATCTTCAATAAAAAATGAGGTTAAATGTACAGAAACTCATACAAGTGAACAATCTAGTATCTTTCTTAAGTGCATCATCCTTACTACTCTCCATGTTTTCTCATCTTATGTCATCTTTATTGGACGATTCAACATATTAGCCTCATCTCATTTTTATACTGGTACATTTATTACACTAGAAAATGACTATAACACATTATAATGGTACTCCAATCTGTCTTAAGGGTTAACTTGCCTCAAGCTTATGCACTCCTTGCTTGCCGACCTAAGTCCCTTGGTCTGTAGCCAAACTAACCTAAATTTCCTTGAGATTTGCAAACCACTGGCCTTGGGGAGTGAAAGACCAAACTTGCCCAGAAGATAACACCTAATCACATTTGAAAACAGCTGCCACTGATACCAGCAAATCAGTTCAGGGTCATGTCGACATATCACAAATTGGGCCCCAGCTTCTCCTGTCTTAAGCACCTCCCCTTTAAAACTCTCCAGCTTTGCCTGGACAGGGAAGATGGTCTTTGGGACATCAGTCCACCATCCTCTCAGTCTGCTGGCTTCCCGAATAAAACAAACTTTCCCTTCCCACTTGTCTCTCAAGTATTGATTTTCAAGCTGCCAGCAGCCAAACCTGAGTTCAGAACTAATTTTCTGTCCAGTAACACTATTCTAAAACAGGACACAAATCACCATGGTCATTAATCCTTGAAAGTTTATCTGTGAAAGACCTAGAAGGTGGAAAAATAGTACTATCCTCCCATAACACTGTACAGACCTGCACATGACTAAGATCAATAGCAAAGGTCTTATACATTAACACTTAAGCATTCCAATAATCCACAGAAAACTGGTGAAAGGCCTGCTCCAAATAGCCTTCTCCAAAGCCAGTGTTATCATTTTTACCATCTTACCTATATATCTGTGCCCCACACTTTGGTAGCAAAAGTTAATAAATATCTACTGAATCAATGAATGTACCTATCATCAATAAACAACTATTTTCTGGTTTTTCATAAATTATATGGTTGTCTATCACTTGAGTACAGACAAGTAAGAAGACAGGTTCAGGGCACACGCAGCCAACATCCAATGGCTACAGAGAGCAATTCTAGCTTTCTTAAGTATCCAAGAATGGTTTGCTACATTGCTTGTGGCTAACCTGAATTTTAACAAATTTAAAATGTTTGTTTATACGGAGCACAGGATGCATAAGGTATTCCCAAGCTTCTCAGAGGAGCTGTGCTTCAGGATAGTATATTGGAGAAGTGATGGAAAATTGGCGCAAAAGAACCAATGAGGGATCCTTGGGTGGCTCAGCGGCTTAGCACCGCCTTCAGTCCAGGGCGTGACCCCAGAGTCCTGGGATCCAGTCCCACATTGAGTCCCTGCATGGAGCCTGCTTCTCCCTCTGCCTGTGTCTCTGCCTCTCTCTGTGTGTCTCTCATGAATAAATAAATAAAATCTTAAAAAAAAAAAAAAAAAAAAAAAAAAAACGATGAAAGCGATCACACTGAAACTCAGAGCAAACCTTCAAGGGCTTCCGTGCGCTGTGTGGCTACTTTCCAGAAGTGAACAGAGTATCTGTGAGAGGGTATGGATGTGAAAGTCACGAGCAAAAGGCCCGGCTTGGTAAGGTCACCCTCCTACACCAAAAACAAAAACAAAAACAAAGAAAAAAAAAAAAAAAACCTTCCTCTATGAGCCTGTGAGAAGAACCCAAAAGAATTTCAACAGTTACCATATTGCTATTAACCTTCCCCTTTGGTGTTCTAAAGAATTTTGACAGGAGTGTCTTTTTAAAAGGTAAAGATCTGGGGGATCCCTGGGTGGCGCAGCGGTTTGGCGCCTGCCTTTGGCCCAGGGCGCGACCCGGGATCGAGTCCCACACTGGGCGGCTCCCGGTGCATGGAGCCTGCTTCTCCCTCTGCCTGTGTCTCTGCCTCTTTCTCTCTCTCTCTATCATAAATAAATAAAAATCTAAAAAAAATAAAATAAAATAAAATGTAAAGATCTGGGCAGCCCGGGTGGCTCGGCGGTTTAGCGTCACCTTCAGCCCAGGGCGTGACCCTGGAGACCCTGGATCGAGTCCCGCATCGGGCTCCCCGCGAGGAGCCTGCCTCTGCTTGTGTCTCTGCCTTTTTTTTTTCAGTGTCTCTCATGAATAAATGAATAAAATCTTTAATAAAAATAAAATGTAAAGATCTGAGGGACGCCCGGGTGGCTCGACGGTTTGGCCCCTCCCTTCGGCCCAGGGCGTGACCCCGGGGGTCCAGGGATCGAGTCCCACATTGGGTCCCTGCATGGAGCCTGCCTCTCTCTCTCTCTCTCTCTCTCTCTCTGTGTGTCTCTCATGAATAAATAAATAAATAAATAAAATCTTTTTAAAAATAAACAAATGACTAAATGAGATGTGAAGATCTGCGAGCGGGGCTCCCGCCAGTACAGAGGCAGGACCGTGCCTCCCCAGCAGCACAGCCTCAGCGGTGAATCCAAGTCCGGGGAGAGCCGAGGCAAGGGAAGGCCAGTTCTCTGTCAGGTCAAGTGGCCACGAGGGGTGTAGGCCGAGCTGCCCAAGTCCCGGCCAGTTCTACCGGCTCCTGGGGCTGCGGCCTAGGCCCGCCCAGGGGGCCCCGGGGCCTGAGGGAACCGCGGCGTCCGGCCCCCCACGCCCCCCGGGGCAGCCCTGGCTCGAGACCTGCTCCTTCCACCCCTGCCTTACTTCCATCCCTTACTTACCCTTTCTCCCGCTCTTCCTCGGCGAGAAGGGGTAAGTGGTTATTTTGTGCCCAATTTGGCCAAAACCCTAAAAGTAAAAATGACAGAGACAGGTGCTTTAAAATCCTGACGGGCCCGCCTCGGAACTCCCGCCACACGCCCCGCGGTGCACGTCCCCACAGCGCTCCCTCCCGGCCAGGGCTTGGAGCCGGAGCTGCCGCCTCAGGGGCCGACGAGCTGGGGCGCGACCCGGGGGCGCCCGCCGGGCGGGGCACGAGCTCGCCCCTGCCCCTCCCCCGCCGCCCCGCGCGGCGTCGCCGCCGTCAGGGGCCGCTCTGCAGCCGCGGGGGGAGGCGGGGGCGGCCGCGCGGGCCTCGGACAAACACGCGCGCGCACACATGCTCGCGACACCGCCAGACCGCGGCCGGGCGGCCCTCAGCCTCCCGGCATCCCCGCCCCGCCGGGCGCCGACGCCCCGGGAACCGGCCCCAGCCCGGGGTGGCGGTGAGGGCCCCCCCGCCGGCCTCTCAGGCCCCCCCTGACCCGCCGCGGGGCTCCCGCCCTCCGCACCCGCTGCGCAGCTCGGCCCGGGAGGGGGGGGAGGGCCCCACGCTGGCCCCGCCCTCCGCCCGCGGCAAGCCCCGCCCCCTTCCGCGGCGCGCGGGAGCCGCGCGAAGCTCCGCCCCCGGCGGAACCCAGGCCCCGCCCCCTCCCGCTCCGCCTGGGATAAGCCCAAAACCCGGCGTGGATGTCGAGCGGATCCAAAAAGGTCACCGGTTCAGCCAGCCAGATGCTCGCGCCCTTTCTCTGCGGTCTGCACCGCGCTGAGCCGCAGGGAGGGCAACCGAGACCTGGAACTCCGTGGAACCGCGTCCCCGGCTCCTCGCCTTCCTAGAGGTCACGAAGCGGAGACCCCAGCGGTGGCTTGGAGCGCACAGTCCGCGGGCAAAGAGCCCTCCCGGTGCTCCCCCTCGGGCTCCTCCGTTACGGTGGTTTTTCTACTCAAGAGTACACAGGAAAACTATTTCAGTTTTGCATTCTCTACGCAAGCCAAAAGGAATCGTCCAAAACAGGTGGTTTTCCTTTGGAAAAGCTGGAGTTTCACGCCTTAGCTTTTGTCTTGAAACTCGACAGGGTTATGACAAACGACAAAGTGAAACCTAAACCTACCAAACAGACCTAAAATACTTATTCTCTCGTTTATCCCTCCCCCAATTATATATATCCCTTATTCCTTCTGTCTTTATCTTATGAATACTGACAAACTACCCTGTGCATTTTCAAATCATTTAATACAAACTATTAGTACCAGATGCTCTGGTTCTTTGGCTCAAAATTAATCCTAAAGGTTTAAGAACCTACTCAGAGACTCCAACGACCTAGTAACTAGAACCCCTAGCGTCTCCTGAGAATAAAATTGCTTTCCTGCAAAGAGGGTATGTGCCAGTTTTGTAGTTTTTCTCATTCATCACTGAAATAATTGCGGTAGGGCAAGCTCTTCTCTGCCAAGGCTCAAGGATTTAATTCCACGAGTACTTGGCTGTGAGGACCACCCTCATCAAATAGCAGTTGTGACCCATCTGTAAATGGGACTGGAATGCACTGGCCTTGTAAAAATTAATAAAGGGAAACCTCACTAAAGTGGAGTTGGATGAGGCCTGTTCTACAGGCCCCAACAAAGCAATGCTCCACAGGAAAGAATCATCAATGACAGTCCTTCCCAGGGAAAGATGTACACTGCGTCTCCCGCACGAAAAGAGGAGCCCAGACGGTGAGAAACCATCATCATTCTGCACTCTTGCTTTTTTCCATTGGTTTTACATTGAAAGCAACACCTCCTGACTTCCTCCTTCTTCTCCTCTCCTTTGTTGCATTTGCCTGTAGTTTTTGCCACAGTTTGCATGTTCCAAATCATTCTCTACTATTCCTAAATAAACCCATTTTGCTGATAAAGTAAGTGGCTGTTTTATTTTTTAGATTAACAGTACTAATAATTAATAATCAATTTGGATGACCCCAAATTTAAATAGATGGAGTTCCTGGCCATTATTAGCTGACCTTCTGGAATGGAATATACATGGATAAATAACAAAGACAGGTAGGTATGATTTTAAAAAATAATAATAATAATGAAAGTTAATTAGCATACAAAGGGTGTTGCTAAGTCTGACTGGACTTTGTCACTAAGATTCATCAAATGTGCTTAAAAAACTGAGGTCACCTGGAAAGGCTATGGTATAGTGTATGATGCCAAGTATGTGCCATTCTGGAAAAGGTAAAACTATGGAAACAGTAAAAAGATCAGTGATTGCCAAAGGTCGAGGGGCTGCATAGAGGGAAGAATATGTGGAGCACAGATTTTTAGGGCAGTGAAAATACTCTCTATGATACATCACATTATAATTTGTCTACCAAGAATGAACTATAACCATACACTACAGACTCTTAGTAGCAATGATGTGTCAATGTAGGTTCATTGATTGTAACAAATGTGCCTCTTTGGTGCTGGGATATTGATAGTTGAGGAAGCTGTGCAAATGTGGGGTCAGGGAATATGTTGGAACTCTATACTTTCTGCTCCATTTTTCTGTAAAACTGTCTCTAAAAAATAGTCCTGTTAAAAAAATGAAGCTGGGGTAAATCCTCAGAACATCCCACTTTCTTCAAATCCATCAATTAAATTCTAAAGTGAATATTTGGCTCTATGTATGGAGTTGAGGATACAATGATTTGTCTTCTAATATTATACCAGTCCTCCAGGGACGCCTGGGTGGCTCAGCGGTTGAGCATCTGCCTTCAGCTCAGGGCGTGATCCTAGAGCCTAGGATCAAGTTCAACATCGGGCTCCCTGAATGGAGCCTGCTTCTCCTTCAGCCTATGTCTCTGCCTCTCTCTATATATATGTCTCTCATGAATAAATAAAATCTTTTTAAAACTAAATAAAAATAAATTTAAAAAAAGAACAATCCTCCATGTGGCATTAATGTCATCAGAGAGAAAATGACTCATATATGTATGATAAGGTACAAAATTAAAGTATGGTTAGATGTGTCTAATATTCAAGGATATATTTAAGCAAGGTTAACCTGAAATAATTAAATTTACAAATTCTATGAATATGTTTATATTTCAAATCTATTTCTATTCACACATACTTACAATTCGTAAACAAACAGTCCAAGATATCACAGACATTTTCAAACTTTTGGGTGTCTGGACACTTGGGTGGCTCAGCAGTTGAGTGTCTGCCTTCAGCTGAGGGCACAATCCTGGAGTCCCAGGATCAAGTCCTACCTCAGGCTCCCTGCATGGAGCCTGCTTCTCTCTCTCTATGTCTCTGCCTCTCTCTTTCTCTCTCTATATATCTCTCATGAATAAATAAAATAAAATAACAAACTTTTGGGTCTCAAGATCTCTTTACATTCTTAAAACTGAGAGCTTTAAAAAGGTTTTAGCCTGTATGGGTTATATATGTCTATATTAACTGTATTAAAAACTAAGAAAAATTTTAGAGATGTGTTTAATTCGTTTTTTAAATAATAAACCCATTACATGTTACTATAATGAACATTTTTTAATAATAACTACTTTTTTTTAAAGATTTTATTTATTTATTCATGAGAGACACACAGAGAGAGGCAGAGACATAGGCAGAGGGAGAAGCAGGCTTCCTGCAAGGATGCTGATGAAGGACTCAATCCCAGACCCCAGGATCACGCCCTGAGCCAAAGGCAGACGCTCAACCATTGAGCCACCCAGGCATCCCAAGGACTAATTTTTTTTAAAAAAATTAGAAAAAATGGACTTTTCTACATTTTTTGCAAATCTCTTTATTCTCAGGCTTAAGGGAAGCAGGTGAATTCCTACATTCTGCTTCTGCATTCAATCTGTTGCAAGATGTTGTTACAGCTAGGGATATTATGAAGAAAAGCAGCCCTTATTCAAATTCTTAGTTAAAAAAAGGAAGACCTTGCAAACCCCCCTAAAAAGGGTCTCAGTAACCCCAAGGTTTCTCCAACCTCACTTTGAAAATTGCTGCCAAATAGCATTTTGCATTCATTTAACTCAATATTATGCATTCCCACACCAAAGTCTGCTAACACTTGAAATTATAGCCCTTCACTTATTCCAAGCTAAAACTCAAATTTGACAGCTCTTATCAAACCATCACATTTCCAAAAGTTTTTTCAAAGCTTTTACTATAGCAACTCTGATGAAATTGATATTCTTATTTGAATACATATGAAAACATTTGAGATTTCATTTATATCCCTCATTTCAAACTTTCTGGGAAATTTTGAATATAAATTGTGCCACCTGGAAAAATGAAACACTGCTGTACCGTTATTAATCTAATTTTAGGTATACTTATAATGAAATGTGTGCATCTTCTTTTATATAAGTAATTTTAAAGTGAGTTTAAAATATAAATAAAACAAGTAATTATAGGTTTATTTTTTACCTAAATAAATACTAGATTCTAAAGTTACTGCTTTGAAATAAAATTTTATTTCATTTTTATTACAAATAAAATAATGTAAGTCACCCATTTTGGCTTTTTAAATATAATTTCCAACTAAAAGAAACTGGAGAAAAAGAAACCACCACCTACCTAGAGAAATGTCTAATTTCAGGTCTGGGGCAGGATATATAGCTGATAAGTGTGGGATAACTTGTGCCACAAAGCCAAGGAATTCATTTACAACCAATAAGGATGTCAAAAGTTCACAAACACGAAAATTACAGAATCCCTTGGCCTAAGATGGGATAATTTGAGAACCAACAAAAATCATGAATGCAATTGTTTGAAACATATTGAATTTATAAAAATCCATGAGTACTTAATGATACTCCAAAGGTAAGAAACCAAAATCAAAAAACAAAGAAAAAAAATTGATTGGACACTGTTGAAAGCAACAAGGGCACTAACTCCTTATTCTATAGGAAAGAAAAGAAAGAGAAAGAATTAGAATGCACATTGCCTTTCCTATTTCAGAAAATCAAATTACTGTTGAGGGAAAGGTGTTTCTTATAATTAATGTGAAAGGAATAAGAGAATTGGAAAATTGCAACTTCACAATCCTGTGTGAAATAAATGATTCAGGCAACAATCATCAATGGATGAAACCATTACATGAAAGGTCAATGATGTACTTTGGAGATTGGCATGTCACTACCTCTGTCTAATAGTCTAAGTAGTGCTACAGATGAGACTCAAGACACTGTGTGCCTTCTGAGCTAACACCATCTGAAGCACTCAGCACCCCCATGGTGTATTCTTGCAAACACAAACAAAACAAAATCAAAAATGGAATCTAAGCAAGCCTTAAAACTGACTTCCTACTCACAGGCTTACAGGAAACACGAGGATGACAGGAACAAGTTAAATGACACCACAAAGAAAAGAAACAGATAAATCTAGAGTGTAAAACAGTGTATAAAACAATTGACATAATCTTCACAGCAAGTTAATAACAGGACAAAAGAGAGAGGGAAATGATTAAGAGAAGCTGTAGATTAAAGACACGCAGGAACCAAATGTAAAGTAGGAACCTTGTCTGGGTCCTGATTCAAACATCAGCAGTAAAAAGATTTGTAAGACAATCATGGACATTTGACCGTGAATTGTTGTTAGACAATGTCAAAGAAATACTGTTATTCTATAAGGTGTAGTAATAGCGTGGTGTGTTTATGTAAGAAAATGCCCATCATCTTTGCAGAGACATTCTGGAGTATGTTGAAGTGAAATGACATACTGTTTGGGACTTGCTTTAAAATACTTTTAACAAGAAAAAGAACATAGAGGGGAGGAGGAAGAGAGGGAGGAAGGAAGGAAAGAGAGAGAAAAAAGAAAAGGAGAAAGAAGGGATAGATGACATAAACGTGACAAAAATGGGTAATTATTGAATCTGGTGATGAACAGATATGAGTTCATTGGCCTTTCCCTCAGCTTTCATCCATGTGTGAAATTTTTCATAATACAGATTTAAAACTAAATGTAAGTGACTGCTTTAGCCCAGATTTTCCTAGAAAAGAGTGCCAGAGAGAAAGTGTACATGCTAAAACTTTATTGAGTGTGGAGGGTCCAGTCCTAGAGAAGCAAGAATGAGGGGATAGGGTGAGTAGGGTGAGTGAGGCAGGGACAGGAGGAAGGAATTTGTAGGTGATATGTTACAAGCTTCACAGTACAGGTGACTTGACTGAGTGGGGACTCAGTCAAAACTCCACATATAACTTTTGACTCCCTGAAAACTTAACTACTAATAGCCTATTGTTGACCAAAAGCCTTACCATAACATAAGCAGCAGATTAACACGAATTTTATATATGTATTATATACTGTATTCTTACAATAAAGTAAGCTCGAGAAAAGAAAATGTTATTAAGAAATGTTACTAATAATAAGGAAGAGAAAATATGTTTACTGTATTTCTCTTAAAAATTCCACTTATAAGTGGACATGCAAAGTTCAAACCTGTGTTGCTCAAGAATCAACTGTGTATACAGTTGACTGCTTGGTCACAAGGGGCATCTCAAGGAGACTATGAAACCACCAGGCACTGTAACAGAACTGTCCCTCAGAAGGAGAAACAGCATGCAACTTTTTCTACTGGCTTCTTCCTGCCTTCTGTCTCTCATTCATCAATGTTTGCTCCACAAAGCAGGGCAAGCCTGTGGAGAAAAAGGTTGGGAGGGGCCTGAGAGTGGAAATGGAGAGGCAAATAACCGGGTCTCCTAAAGTGACTGAGGTTGATTTATTACAACAATTTAGAATTTAAACCAATCAGTGACTTTCAGGTTTAGTGGAGACTCGCCTGTTAATGTAACTTCTGTTGACTGGAATAATCATTCTGCTTGATCTTTTTACCTCAGAAATTTTATCCAGGCCAAAGTCATTATTTTTGATTAACAAGAGCACACCCACACAAGTGGTTGCAGGAACTAAATGTAGAGGAATGGCTCTACCATGGTGCCCTGGCAACCTGGCACATCTCCACGCAGGCCTGCACGACCCGACAACCACCGCTGACCACAGGCTTGATGTGACACCGTTTGATCCTCCCATGACACAGCATCATGGGAGGCTTGTAAGGCGCTGCCACCAGCCACGCCGTTCTCATTTGCCTCCTGGTCTATCACAAAGGCTGTCCCAAGATGCTTCTCCTTGCCTCCTGAGCCCTGATGAGGTATCAAAGTTCCTACCTCACCCTCTGAGAGCAGGGCTGCAAGCTCTAAAGCTGCCTCTCTGAAGCACGCCGTTGGCTCTCAAATGAAGAGTGTCCAGTCATCCATGGCGCAGTCATCTGGGACCTTTCTTCAGTGTCACCCATGTAAACGACACGGGTGCTGATACCTTTGGCCACACGTGGTTTTACCATCTAAATAATTCATAAGCTGTTCGAATCTAAAAAACGGTTTATTGCTGCCTTACTGCATGAATCTGTCTGCCTTGTCTTGCTAAATCATAAGCAGAAATTTTCACTCTGTTTAACCCCAAAGACAGTCTTTACTCTTCACTGTTTGCTCTTCGGTCAGCCTGCAGTGTGGATGCTCAGCACCTAGTACACACACTGATCAGAAGATATGAATGACTTAGAGTCACATTTTCAGAAACAGTACTTTTTTCTCTAAGTGTTGCAGGATAATTTTTGATCATTGATGGAAGAAGACTTCCTTCTCCTTTTATATATGTATTATATACAAATTAATTAGTGGCAATACTTGTACAAATCAGGTAAAGAATTAGACCTCCTAAAACATAAAAGTCAATCAGAAGCATTTTCAGGGATCCCTGGGTGGCTCAGTGGTTTAGCGCCTGCCTTTGGCCCAGGGTATGATCCTGGAGTCCCAGGATCGAGTCCCACATCAGGCTGCCAGCATGCAGCCTGCTTCTCCCTTTGCCTGTGTCTCTGCCCTCATCTCTCTCTCTATGTCTATCATGAATAAATAAATAAATAAAATCTTTTTTTTTTTTAAAGCATTTTCAACAAAGTACACACATTTTCTCTTCCTGGTTTGACATCATCCATGTTGGATTTTAAAGGTCTGGTAACCACTAGAATAAGAGAGAAGCAAGAGCCCTACTTGCTCTTTCACAGGTAGGTGACTGCCTCCCTTTCTTATATATAAGATGATTAATAATGATGCCATCCAGCTAGCACTTGGCCATTCTTATTTGGTACACTGAGAGGCAGGATTCCTCTGTTCTCTTACAGAGACATAACAAAGCAGCAAACAGGAAGATGACAGATGACAGCATAAAACTTAAAGACTAAGGAATAGCTCATTCCTTTCATTCCTTTTCCTTCCTTTCCCTTATCGTGACTTATGCAAATTATTTCTTGGGAATGGAAACGTCTAAGCCTTACTAAATGATTCTATCCTATCAACAGTTAACCAAATCCTTAGATCCACAAAGGAAGGAAACGGTGACATGGAAGACACTGATCTGCTTCATATTTTGTCCACGGGTTTCCTGGCACTCTAAAGTGGTAACATGTGCAATTCTTTTCTTTTCTTTTTTTTTTAAGATTTTATTTATTTATTCATGAGAGACACAGAGAGAAGCAGGCTTCCTGCAAGGGGCCCAGTACGGGACTCGATCCCAGGACTCGGGAATCACAACCTGAGCCAAAGGCAGACGCTCAACCACTGAGCCACCCAGGTGCTCCCCATGTTCAGTTCTTTTAATTGGCTTTTGATTGACAATCCTGACATATCTGAAGGAATTGCTTACATTCTCTCATGAATCAGCCAGATAATAATTACAAACCAGCAATCCATAATAACTACTTGTGGGAGAAATGATTCAAAATAAAACAGCACATAGCAAAAATTTGTTAAAGTGGAAAAAAACAAAAACAAAAACCCAAGATTCATTCTTGTTGATAACTGAAAACACTGTGTTAGTAGGTTTAATGGAAATAATCAATACAAAATAATTTACCAAAAGCTTAAACTTCTCATGAATAAGGTATACAATTAACAAATTCTGTTTTCTTTCATCTGAAGGTGTTTTTATATCTCCCTCATTCCTGAAGGATATTTTCACCAGATAGGGAATTGCCAATTCTTGTCTTTCATTCGAAAGGATATTTGAAAAATGTTGGAAAGGAAAACACCACCTGTTTCTGACCTCCACTGTTGCCAAATGAATAACCTGCTCTTGTTCAAATCTCTGTACCTCTGTAAACACTACAGTATTTCTCTCTGCTTCCAAGATGTTTTAATTTGTTTTTAGTTTACAGAAGCATTGGGATGTCTTGCCATGGATTTCTTTATTTATTTGGTTTTGTTTTCTTTTCTGTTTAGGGTTCGCTCAACCTCTTAAATCTGCAGGGTTATGTCTTTCACCGACTTTAGGAAGTTATCAGCTATTATTTCTTCAAATACTATAATACTATAAGACTTATATTCTTTTTCCTCTCCTTCTGGAACTTCAAGGATACAAATGTTTGCTCTTTTGTTACTGCCCACAGGTTCCTGAAACTGTTCATTTTTTTTTTTGTTCCAGTCTATTTTCTCTTTTTTGTTCAGGTTGGGTAAATTCTATTGATCAGTCCTCAAGTTCACCGATTCATTTCCACTCTACAGTTGAACTCATCTAGCAAGGTTTTTATTTTGTTATTGTGTTTTTTAGTTCTGCAATTCCCATATGGAATAAAAATAATTTTTTATTTTTTTGCTGAGATTTTCTATTTTTTTCATTTGTATCAACAGAATTCACAATTGTTAGTTGAACCATTTTTGTGATGGCTGCTTTAAAATCTATGTCTCCTCATTCTAACATCTCATTCATTTTGGTTTTGGCATTTGCTGATTTCCTTTCCCTCTTTAAAAAAAATTATTTATTTATTCATGAGAGACACAGATAGAGAGAGGCAGAGACACAAGCAGAGGAAGAAGCAGGCTCCCTGTGGGGAGCCTGATGAGGGACTCATCCTAGAACCCCGGGATCACCATCTGAGTCTAAGGCAGATGCTTAAACACTGAGCCACCCAGGTGCCCCTGCTGATTTTCTTTTCTCATTCAAGTTGTGATGTTCCTTGTTCTTGAGTGATGGATAATGTTCAATTATATACTGGATATTGTGGCTATTATAAGACTGGATTTCATTTACTCTTCTTTAAACAATCAGTCTCCAGTTGAGGTATAGCAGGAGGTCCAGGGGATTTTGTATGTTCAGCTTCCTACTGGGTACCACCAACACCACCAAGGCAGAAGCAGAGCACTCACTTTTCCTGCCCTAATGTTGGCTAGTGAGGTGCCTTTCCAAAGGAAGTAAAACACTTACTCACACCACCTAAATGTCTCTGAGTTGAGGTGCCACCAAGGAGAGGGAAAGTAGACAGGTGACTCACACCATTTTGTTACGGCAGGACTGGAGTGGAATCTCAGCTCCCAATTCTGCACTGGGCCTCACTGACACAGCGTGGGGCTGGGGGGTTTTGAGGAGTAAGCAGAGTTACAACTAGTCCCGCCTCTGGGAGTAGAGGCTCAGCCACTCACTGGGCCCTTTAACAGTGGGTGTGGGGTCTGAGGAAGAAAATGGAGAACTGACTAGACTTGATGCCTACCAACTTGTTTAGTCTTATTGGTGCTGTGTGGGATTAGAGGCTTAGCTCTGTCCTAGGCTCCACTTACCTGGTAGTGGATGGGTGGTGAGGTAGGAACTGAGGCATGGCTGTGACAAATCTACCCCCTGCAACCTCACCTCATTAAGTCTGGCTGCTGCAAAGCATAGCTGTAAGCTTGGCTCAGTGCTGGGCCCTGTTGATAACCATGCTGGTGGGGAATTGGTGAAGATCTGCTTCTGCCAGAAGATGGGGGTTAGAGGTCAGTTCCCAGTCAACCAATCAACACCACCCCGTGTGGGAATCAGAGCATTGCTGCTTGCTTCCAGTGAGTGGGGTGGAAAGTCAGCTTTCTCCTTGGTCTTAATAGGACCTCAAGATGGGGAAGGGTGCAGTTTTTCCATCAGTGTTTGACTAGAGTAGGACAGTTATTACCAAAAAGTTGTGGCTAAACAGGCTTTTCTTGGAGCCTTTTTTGTATGTGTCTGTTGGTGCTTCCACGTTAGAAGTTCCTGCAGGGCCCTGTCCAGGACATGTGAAAGGCAACAAGGAAGCCCAGGAAGCCCATCACCATGTCAACCCTCTAGTTTGTACAAATACAAACCTTGTATGCCTGGGGTTTTTAATTGTAAGAATTAGGACCTGGAAGGAATGAGGATACTTCAATTTGACCAAAACCAGAAGTCCTTTCTGTATATATTTTAATACAAGAAATGCAAAGGAGATATGAGTGTACTATTACAACATGAAATCAGAAACTAATCTAAAATCCAAATCAAAAGCAATATCAATTTCTGAAATCAGGGCAAGCAGATAAAATAAATGACCTTATACAAAAGTTATGTGTGCTGTAATACTAACTTCAAGATGCTTTTGGATATGCTTTTAACAATTCTACAGACATAACACAAAATAAAAGAAAATTCTCTATGTCTAGGTCATTTGTTACAAAACAGAGACCAAGGTTACCAGATAGGGCAATTTATGCTTTGTGCATTCTAAATTTTTTATTTTAGAAAGGATAACTTTTAAATATTTGTTCCTTTTTTTTTTTGTAAGTAGATGCCACACCCAGCAGTGAGCTCATCACAGGGCTCGAATTCACCACCCTGAGACTGAGACCTGAGCTGAGATCAAGAGTCAGATGTCTAACCAACTGAGCCACCCAGACCTCCCAAATGATTTATTTCTTTTAAATATTTTTAAAAATATTTTGTCAATTTTTAGTCAATTCTCTTTGATATTTAGTTAATTCTATTTTATTTTTTTCTATTATCAGATAAAAGTCATTTTTGATATGTTGAAATATATATTCCTATAACATGCACTTATTGTTTTGTCCTTATTTTTACAGAAAACCTCTAAAATTTTTAGTACAAACCTACAACTAAAACTTTTAGTACAACCCTATTTATACAGTATATACTGATATACTGCTTATTATTATGGTCACCTATCATTGTTAAAAACACTTAAGTACAATAAAAAATACATAATAACTTATGATTTGAGAATTCCTGGAAACTCCTATTTTTTTCCTAAATCATAAATATATCTATTATGAATTTGGAAGCACTATAAAAATGTTAATGCTCTTGACTGATTGTCTTATTAACAAAGTCTCTCTTTTTTTCTTATTCAATAATAAAGGCTTAATCAAATATTTTGTCTCTCCAACTCACGTGTCCAAACTTACTTGGGTATCCTAGGCACTCTGATGCAGGGAAATGATGATATATGTTTAAACAACCTGAAAACACTCAGCCTACAGCAGGAAAGGCTTGGGTGAGAATTTCATAGCTATCTTCATATACTTCAAGGGCTGTCCTGAACAAGAGAGATTGCATTTATTCTTTGTGACCCAAGAGGATAGAATTAGGATAAATGACATGGGAAGAAAATTTTTATTTCATATATATATCCATTTTCTAGCAACTATAGAACTCTGAAAAGAGAACAGATTGCCTCAAGAAATAGTGATTTCCTGTCAAGGAAAAAGGCTGGACAACCACTTATTGGGGATATTATCAAAGGGACTTTTAAGAGTTTATGATTCAATCTATCTCTATTATCTCATTTTATTCTCCTAGTGAGATACATAGGGCAAGTATCAAAATTGCCATTTATGGATGAGAATAATGAAATTCAGAGAGTATATTGGTTAGGATTCTTGATAAATTATAAAAGCAACCTGAGCTAGCCTAAGCAAAAATGAAAGACAGTATAAGATTGAGTGCTATTTCAGAGAACCTAAGGCCAGTATAATGCAGTGGGGCTCCAGAATGGGGCGGAAGGCATCAGAACTATGTGTCTTGACATTGCTTTTTTCTATAAATTGCTCTCTTCTCTTTCTCTACAGATGTATTTTCTGTGCTTCCTAGCCACATGATAGGTGGGAGATATTTCTCCAAGCTCATTGTTTACATCTCTATTATTTAAGAAACAAGCCTAGAATGACTGGCAGTCTCCATTATTTTGGATTTTATGGTGCCAATTCATGACACCATTCTCCCATCTGATTCCTAAGCCAATTGACACATAACTGTAGTAAAACTGGATTGGAGAATGTGACTTGGAGTTGGAGCAGAAATGGAGTTTTCTACAGCTATCCTTGAATTGAGTGCACTCAGCCTCAGGCAGATTACCAAACAATTGCATTTCTTCCCTCTCAGAAGCAAGCCTGACCTGGTGAGATTATCTCATGGGGGAGGCATGCAGAAAGTGAGCACACTCCATTCACATACAAAAAGAAGAGAAAAAAAGAGTTTGGTCGGAACATGTGCAATGACCCTTTCCCAAACTCATCATTAAGTAAAACTTCAGGGCAGTCCTGGTGGCTCAGCGGTTTAGCACCTGCCTTTGGCCCAGGGCATGATCCTGGAGACCTGGGATCGAGTCCCACGTCGGGCTCCCTGCATGGAGCCTGCTTCTCCCTCTGCCTGTGTCTCTGCCTCTCTCTCTCTCTGTGTCTTTTATGAATAAATAAATAAAGTCTTTAAAAAAAAAAAGTAAAACACTTAACAGCGATGAGAGACTGAATGATGGAGAGAAGGGAAAAAACTTGCTCCACAGTATTTTCAAGAAGTTAAGAATTTTATAGGATGGACTAAGGCATGGAGACGGAAAGAGAATATCCTTCCCTCAATTGCTAATTCCTACTTCTGGATGTGGAAAGACCAATTGGCCCACTTTGAACCAGGTATTCATCTAAAGCCAATTGAATTATCATTCTAGCACAGTCACTCAAGAAAAACACATGGCTGGCAGTGGATCACCGTTATGGATAGGACAGGCAATTCCTGGAAAAAGATGGCTAGGCAGTATCCCAATACATACACTTAGGTTATTGCAAGGGGAAGGCATCCAATATATGTGTACTTGCATACATGTAAAAAGTGCACATACTTCTATCTCTACATTATAAAGCTATTCCTGATATTAAGGTCCAACTACTCCATGATCCAGTACAAGCACACACAACCACTAACATACACTTTGCAGCAGAAGACTACTCAAAGTAACAAATAGATAATCCATTACACCCCAAAAATGATGTCTGAGGGCCACTTCTCTTTTCTTACATGATTTCCATGTGATGTCCATCTACTCCTCTAAGCCAGTTTTACTTATGCTCTTATCTTACAATGAGTAGACAAAATACAAATATAACCACCCCCGGGACAGCTAATATATTATGCTAGAGGGAAATACCCATGTAGAGAAGTAGAAAAGAAGAAAACACATAGTGGTTACTGGTTCAGAACATGTGATTTATTCTGTTAGCCAGTGGCAGTATGAAAAGCAAAAGAACCATAAGGGCATAATTTTGACTTAAGTCCTTTGGCAAATTTCTCAGTGATGCAATGGTGAACTTCCAGTGGGTGTTATTGTCCTTTAAATTGGCTTGGAAGATTTCCTAAGACTTGAGTCTCCATTTTATTCTGATTTGAGTCAACTATGGGCCACATTTATCACATTTAGGTGTTTGGGGTTTTTTTTTTTTAATATTTTATGTATATATTTGACACAGAGAGAGAGAGTACAAGTAGGCAGAGCAGCAGGCAGGGGCAGAGGGAGAAACTGGCTTCCTGCTGAGCAGAGAGCCTGACGTGGGGCTCAATCCCAGGACCCCAGGATCATGACCTAAGTCCAAGGGCAACACTTAACCAACTAAGCTACCCAGGTACCCCATGTTTAGTTTTTTTTACTGGCACTGCAACTCCTATAAAGATTTGTTGGCTGGCTGTCACAGTCGTTTTGGACTCCACTTGCTAAAATCTAGCATCATAAATCTTGCTAGTTAGTGCACTGAAAATTTTCTACTATCTGAATTGAATAACCAGGACTTGGCCACTGAGGCCTCTGTGTTTTGTTTATTTGTTTTTGAAGCAACTCTGAAGGCTCTGTCATCTACACTATACCTTACCCCAGGATGTGAGTTAGAAACTGGTCTGAGGTGCTGCAGTTAGAGTGCCAGAATTTATTTCTTCTAACCAGCTATGGTATATTGTCCCTGTTCTATTTTATCTAGTGAGTTGTACTTTGGAAGGATGAGGGTGAGGATGTAGGGATAAGATCAGTGTTTCCTAACTTCTCTGGTTCCTCTAGAATGTCCGCATTCTTCTTTCCAGAATCCCAGTTAAGACATTTTTCTTATGCACAAAAAGGAGAGACAAATCAGGACTTGATTACTGCAGTTCACACCTTCTTGATTTATTTCTTCATATGAACCTCAGCAATCTGTTTGGAAGCTCAAATTTCTTTTTATATTTCCAGTCATGCAAATTCAACTTGATGTTTTTTCTTCTGCTGCACCTTTTACTGACAACTAAAAAAAATTGTATATACTAATGTTTTCTACTAAGGCCCCTGATAGTTTGGTGGACAATGGTCTCAGTTCTGTGACACAATAAATAAATTTAACTAGTTACTTTAATGTTGCAATTAACTTCTGCACCAAGGCTTGGGAGGGAGGGGGCAAGGCTCCTCCCTGCATTCCGGCTCATCCTACCCCATATCCTGCCTTGACTTGACCAATTTTTTCTGATTAAGAATGTCTTCTTCAAACTGCCCCTGGTACCAATTTTGTATTAAACAGAAGTCTCTGTTGTCCCTAACTATATTTTGAGCCTAACCAAGCAGGAAAATAATTTAATAGTATAGAAGAGCAGTCAAGCCTATGGATGGAGCTGAAAATTGACCAGATCTTTCTCCATGTCTCATGTATTCTTCTGTATGCTTGCTTTGTTTTTCTCCCTCTAAAGATAGGCTTTCTCTTATACTAGGTAGATAGTGGCCACACAACAGCTCCCAAGTTTATATCTCTTTTACTTGACAGATGAAGGATGGTATGCTAAAATCAGCAGTTTCCATTCAGTGATGTTCAAGGAGAAAATCTGATTGGCCTACTTTATCTTTGATCAATAGTATCTGTCCAACATCCAAACATCTTTCTCATGATAGAGAATCTCAAACTAGGTGGGCAGAAATTTGAGCTCTGACCTCTTTGGTTCCTAGAATGAAGACATATGACTTAATCTCAGCCAATCTGATGCTCTTCCCTGGAACACTGAATCTGGACCAAAAAAATAAATTGTTTGTTTGTTTGTTTGTTTGTTTCTATAGCTGTGATTCCACTGGCCTTGGCATCTAGTTTTCATGGCAGTAATGGCAGTAGCAGCTCTTGGTTTCTGGTGATGCAGTGCTAACTACTCAGCAATGACAGCGGTCACATCCTAGCTGGGTTCTTTCTGCAGCACGACTCTGGCTGTCTTGTGTTATGGCCTCCCTCAGTTATTGCTCATTGTTTTCCAAGCCCAGTTCTTCAGGTCTTCTCATGGATTTCACAAGCATTCATAAATTCTTGCAATAATTATTTTTTCTTTTTGAAAACAACAGAATCATTTTGTATTGTTTACAACTAAGAATTTGCCTGTCTTCCAATCAACTGTTATAGTTGGTCAAGTTCTTGTAGGAAACCTGATTGTCATAGATCCACCCCTGTGAACAGGAAAAGCAATTTCCAGGGGAAAGAGCATGGGCAAATACCCCCAAATTAGTGTCTTTTTGCACAGATATCGAGTTAGTTACATCAGACCATAGAGGAGATTGATATCAGGATTTCAAAAAGTATCTATGTCTTAGCAATCAACATTGGGTTTATTATTTTGTCTTAGGATTAATTAATTTTAACTTGTGAATTAATAATTAATGGGGAAACATAAGGTCATGAATAGAAAGGCTAACATAAGCATTTCAGAATATCAATAACTTGCTATTCCACGAAACTTAAAACCAATTTAGAAGAAAAAAAGTCTAAATTCAGTTCAACAACTTGGTTCTTTCAAAATAACTGGTTACTTAATTAAGCTTTACTATTGCTCTATACTTTATAATCAGATCCTAAATACCATTATGCTAACATGGGTCAGAGGAATGAGATACTAATAAAATTCATAATTACCTAAAAATTCTGTTAAAGCTATTTTAGTACCATGTAATATAAAATACAACTGTGATTTGAGTTTATCCCCTTGTATTGACCTGTTTAATTTCTGTAAAGGAGGTAATTTTTTAAATAAAGCAAAGGAAAAAAAGAAAGGGAAATAATGATTGGAATAATCAGTCCCAAGTAAATAAAATTTGCTATTTGTATTTGACCTGTATGTACATAAGATCAGATTAAATTTTTTTAAGTAAACGCAATAGATGCACAGAGATCATCCTTGAGCTTCAGTAACTAAAATTAACTTGAATTTCAAATAAACTGAGGAGTCTCAGACTCCTGAAGACATGAATAAGACTGTAGAAGTCCTTAAAGTTTTCTCCTACTCTTCCATTAGCAATGGCAAGAACAGATCATAAGGGATTAATGTTTAAATGCCTAAGGGTATATGTTTCAATATTTTTTTTGAAACACCAAGAAGTTCTTTTTGTATTAATTGATAAGTTATCGTGTATTTCCGATACAGACTTTGGCTTTTTTGTAGTAATAAGCCAGACAAAATCTATTCTTCTGAGAGATAGGCTGTGAGAAGCTTATAGAAGAAATGGGAAATAGGATTAGTAATCAAGTATGGATTCTTGAGACAGCAGTGCTATAGCAAATGGAAACTTAGATTAAGTGTCAACGATGAGAACAGATGCATTTTACTCTTTACTCCATGGTTGGGGAAGTGTCTAATTCAGCTTCCAAATAACAGAGGCAAACAGGTCCAATGTACTCCCATGGAATTATAGAATATTAGAACTAAGAGGGATCTTGATGTATTGGTCAGCTATTGTATAACAAACCAACTCAAAACTCAGTGGCTTAAAACAACAAACATTTGCTTTTGCTCATTTCTATGGATTATCTGGGGGTTGGCTAATCTAGTCTGAGATCAGCTGAGCTGACTCTGTTCCACGTGTTTCTCATTCTCCTTGGACCACAAACAAACAAACAAAAATATACTACTGCGTACTTTTAAAGCTGCCACTTGTCGAGGGCTTACTATGTGTCAGACTCTTTACTAAAAACGCTAAAAATATTATTTCCTTTACTCCTCATAGAAACATTATGAATTGATTACCATTATTATCTTAATTTTATAGATTGGGATGCTAAGAAGAAGCTTTCTCAAGCTCATGAAGTTAGTATAAGATGGGCCTGGAACACATAAACACAGGTTTGTCTGACATCAAACTTTATGTTTTTGTGTTTGTTTTTGTTTTAAGATTTTAGTTATTTATTTGAGAGAGAGAGACTGAGAGAGAAAGCAGCAGCAGCAGGGGAAGAGGCAGAGGGAGAAGCAGACTCCCTGCTGAGCAGGAAGCCTGACTGGGGCTCCATCCGGGATCATAACCCAAGCAGAATGCAGATGCTCTACTGACTGAGCAACCCAGACGCCCCATCAAGCTTTATGTTCTTAACCACTCTGCTATGTTCTGCCTCGTAAAATACACTATTCCATTTCCAGAGAGCTCTAACTACCAAAAAGTTGCTCTTTATATTCAGGGAAATTATTTTTCCTATAACATTCAGTCACTGATCTTAATTTGGCCCTGGAACGCACGTAAAATAAATATAATATTTCACAAATTAGATGATATAGTAAAAGGGCCCCCCAAACACTATGTGTGCAACAAAGATTCATCTAAGTCCATCCCCATGATGGGCACAAGAGTCATTGGTATAATTTCAGTAAGACAGGGCCAGTGCGAATTGCATCTCATCCAGCTTGCACTTCTCCATTTTATGCAAAAAACTATCAGAAAAAGGTAAATGCGATGTTTAAGTCCAGATATACAGATATACCATCTCTTTAATCTACAAGCTGAGTTTCCTTGTCAAAAAAGGTAATGAAAAAAAAAAAAGGTAATGATTCCTAGATTGGTGAGCAACAATTAGAACTTGGGGGGAAGTAGGCAAAGATGAAAGAACATTAAATAATGTTTTTTAAAATTAATAAGCATATATTTTATTAACAGGAAAGTAGGGAAAACCTAGTAAATGCTGACTTCCTTTGTAAATGGGAGAAAAAATTTTTAATAAATTGGGAAAAATAGAATTTGTTTAAAGGTAAAGTGTTGTTTATACTGAAGATTCAACTAAAGTGACAAAAGAACTAAGTAAATAATCACTATTGAGGATAATAAGGTTGTATTTATTTATTTAAAGATTTTATTTATTTATTCATGAGAGACACACAGACAGAGAGAGAAAGAGGCAGAGGTACAGGCAGAGGGAGAAGCAAGCTCCATGCAGGGAGCCCGATATTGGACTCCATCCCCAGACCCAGGATCACGCCCTGAGCCAAAGGCAGATGCTCAACCGCTGAGCCATCCAGGTGTCCTGATAATAAGGTTTAAAAAGATGATTTTTCAAAATGGTAAAATATAAACATTATATGAACACATGGAAAAGATTTTGTTAAGTTCATTCATTAATGAGAGAACCAGTAAGGTATTACAACCTATTCAAAAAAGAATCCGATTAGGGGCAGCTGGCTGGTTTAGTTGGAAGAGTGTGTGACTCTAGATCTCAGGTTTGTGAGTTCGAGCCCTACGATGGATGCAGAGATTACTGAAAAAAAAAAAAATAATAACTTCTTTTAAAAAGGATCAGAACAGAGAATATAAGGCAATCAGTAGTCTTGAAGTGAATTTGCTAATAAATGCAAAGAGTAGATCCTATAAGTGCCAAATGATAACACTAATTATAATATTTGGAATCTTTTCTATAGAGAGGAAATCAATTATTGTGGGCTCCTGGGTGGCTCAGCAGTTGAGCATCTGCCTTTGGCTCAGGGCATGATCCTGGGTCTGGGGATGGAGTCCGACATCGGGCTCCCTGCATGGAGCCTGCTTCTCCTTCTGCCTGTGTCTCTGCTTCTCTCTGTGTGTCTCTCAAGAATACATAAATAAAATCTTTTTAAAAAAATTATGTCTCTGCAATGAAGTTCATTTACATGTCTATGGGCAACAATAATTTGCATTTTACTATTAGTCAGTTTTCTACAATTCCCTGAGTTATAAAATAGCTCAGTCAAGGACAGCTCAAAGAACAAGCCCAAGAGAATCAGATAACCCAAAGATTAAGCCAGACGATGTCCCATGTTCTACTGAAGGAATACCCAGTAATTGTGCCCACGTCAAAAACCTTTCCCAATTCTTTCTTTTTTTTTTTTTTTAAAGATTTTATTTATTTATTCATGAGAGACACACAGAGAGAGAGAGGAAGAGACACAGGCAGAGGGAGAAGCAGGCTCCATGCAGGGAGCCCAACGTGGGACTCGATCCTGGGTCTCCAGGATCATGCCCTGGGCCGAAGGCGGCGCCAAACTGCTGAGCCACTGGGCTGCCCTTCCCAATTCTTTCCAATGCAGTTTCCTAATAGGACACTAAAGGAAAAAACTGGGAGAGCTTTGTTGTTTAAATGGGAATTATGATGTTTGGAATATCTTATAATTTTTTCAGAAAGACACTATGAAAATCTATAAGAAATGGAATAATCCAGAAAAATCATGAGATTATTTTCTTAGGTTCTTCTTTGTCACATTCTTCAAGTAAACTGGTTACTCACTATACACAAAACCAGATGGGAACTAGAAAAAAGAGAAAGATTGGAAAAATTAATAAATTCTGCTCATTCAACTGACAAAAATTATATTTAAAAGTGGTGTTATGTAATTGATGACATTTTGTATGTACAGATGATCACTGACAAGCTGAAGATATTCCTGATCTTGTATTTTAAAAAATCATGGGGGGACGCCAGGGTGGCTCAGTGCTTGAGCATCTGCCTTCTGCTCAGGGTGTGATTCCTGAGTCCCAGGGAGCCTACTTCTCCCTCTGCCTATGTCTCTGCCTCTCTCTCTGTGTCTCTCATTAAAAAATAAATAAAATAAGTAAAAATAAATAAAATCTTTCAAAATAAATCTTAAAAAATAAGAAAAACACTGGTTGGAATTCAAAAATGGACAAAGAAAATATTAAAAAGGCCAAGAAGCATATGAAAAGATGTTCGACATTCCTAGTTATTAGGGAAATACATTTCAAAACTGAAATGAGATACCAGTTCACTCGCCTTAGGATGGCTATTATCAAAAAACAAAATAAGTGTTGGTGAGGATTTAGAGAAATTGGACCCCTCTGCGTTGCTGATAAGAATGGTGAACCAGTGTAGAAAATAGAATAGTGATGCCTTATAAAGTTAAACATATGATCTAGTCATTCTACTCCTAAGTACATGCCCAAAAGAATTAGAACCAGGAACTCAAACAGACGCTTATATACCAATGTTCATAGTAACATTATTCACAACAGCCATCAGGTAGAAATAACCCAAGTGTCCATCAAATGATGATGGTATTATAAGGGGCCAAAAACTTCCTTCTACCTTCTTAGGTTTCGTGGCTCAGCCTAAGAATTAAACTAACATAAGACCGATCAACAGGAGAAAAACAAATGTTATTTAATACTTTTTTATGTACACAGAAATTTCCAAAAAGAAAATGAAGACCCAGAAAAATTTTGGAGCCCCAAATCTTGAGTACCTTTTTAAACAAAGAATGAAAAAAAATAAAAAATAAAAAAAAAATAAACAAAGAATGATAAATATGGAGATGTGACAAGTCAAAGGGCTTTAAGTTAGGGGCAGTAAAGTGTGAGACAGTAACGAGGAACTATATGGAGGACACTGACGGAAGTTTTGTGGTTTTTTTTAAAGATTTACTTATTTATTCATGAGAGACACACACAGAGAGAGAGAGAGACAGAGACAGAGACACAGGCAGAGGGAGAAGCAGGTTCCATGCAGGGAGCCCGACATGGGACTCGATCCCGGGACTCCAGGATCACGCCCTGAGCCGAAGGCAGATGCTCAACCGCTGAGCCACCCAGGCATCCCCGGCAGTTATTTTAATAGTTTTGTACTAAAATAACTGAAGGATTATTTTAGTAGGTTTGTTTTGCACAGATCCATTTCAGTGTAGGCTCTCAGTCTCCAGTGATAAAAATGTTCTTTTCCTGTTACAGAAAGGATACTTCTCTCATGGGAAATTTTATGGTCTGCTTTTAAGTAGAAAGAAGGCGGTCAGAGACCCCTTTTTGTATCTGTTGTTTCTCAAGTGCATTTAGCTCAAAATAATCAATACACAAAGTGGCATATTTGGGGATGACATGTTCTGAACCCTTTCAGTATATAGATACAATAGAATATTATTCAGCCTTAAAAAGGAATGAAATTCTGATACATGCTACAATGTGGATGAAACTTGAAAACATTATGCTAAGTGAAATAAGTCAGATACAAAAGAACAAATATTGTATGATTTGTGATTCCTTATAAAGTTAAACATGTGATCTATCCATTCTCCTAAATATGTCCCCTAAAGAATTGGCATCAGGAGCTCAAACAGTACGCCAATGTTCATAGTAACAAGATTGAACGTAGAGCAAATATTGCATGAGATACCTAGAATTGGCAAATGCACAGAGAAAGAAAAAGGAGAGATTTTTAATCACTGAGGGAGTGGAGAATGAGGCTATTGTGTAATAGTGATGCAGTTCAGGACACACACACTACTACACACTACACAGTTCAAATGGCAACTTGGCATATTGATGTTTCAAACTGAAGGAATTTGAGAAATGGCATGTGCAGGAAGGACTTTCTGACCTTCCCCTGAAGTAGATCATAAAACCCTTCTGGGGAGGCACTCTCCCTATCTGGGGAGAAAAGGAGTGTCCTTATCTCTAAGAAAGAGGGTCATCAAGGAGAATCTGATGAACAAGACTTGCCCTGTTTACTACACTTAGGGCATCTTTGTCCTATCACATCACTCTTCATCAAACCTGGCATAAAAACACTAAGGTTTAACCATTTCTTTGGGTTATGAAGGTTCCCCCCCACCCCCGTCATTGTAAAACTTACATTAGATAAACTTGTATGCTTTTCTGTTAATTTGTCTTTGTCATTTTAATTTTCAGACCCACCCAGTTACCTTAAGAAAGTCAAGGAAAATTTTTTTCCTCCCCTACGATAGGTACAGAGTTTCTGTTTGAGATGATGTACAAGTTCTGGAGATAGATAGTGGTGGTGGTTGCACTACAAGGAATGTTCTTAATGCCACTAAAAGTGCACACTTTAAAAAAAAAGATTAAAATGGTGAGATTTATGTTATGTGTAGTTACCATACACACCTGTGCACAAATTTTATTACTTGGAAGTCAAGTAGGTTTCAAAACTCTTTCAGAGCTCCAAACACCTCAAATTGTCTTTCGATTTTTTCTCTCATGAAGTTAATTGATCAATAAGCATTTGAGAGCTTTATACTAAACACTCTGCTAGGCACAGTAGAAAATTCAAAATAAGACTTGTTTCTTTCCCTGAAATCCATGGTTTAGTTCTTCTCAAACCAAGATTAAGAGAAAGCTGGTTAACTTTTTACATGGTTTTGTTTCTTTTACTGGGAAAATGTTGTTAATCAGTGAGCTGAGGGAAAAAATTTTTCCTCTTTACAAATAAACCATTAAACAAAGTTAAATGGATTTTTTTAAAGATTTTATTTATGTATTCATGAGAGACACAGAGAGGGAGGCAGAGACACAGGCAGAAGCAGGCTCCATGCAGGGAGCCTGCCACGGGACTCGATCCCAGGTCTTCAGGATCAGGCCCTGGGTTGAAGGCGGCACTAAATCGCTGAGCCATCCGGGCTGCCCATTAAATCGATTTTTTAAATTGTGGGACTTCTTTAATATGCAAACGTATATTTTGAATTTCCAAACAGGATTTAGGAACCAGTATTCCTAAATTTATTAGAACAGAAATTCTTTATTCTCTTGAAGCCCAATTAATTGATATGTGCCTCTTTTCCTGTGACTGCGCAAGTGGGGGATTCTCTTTTTCACAGAGCTAAATGTATTATGCAATCTGTAATTATGGTATGAATGTGTGGTTTATCTTATCTCTAAGTGTTTTAGAATGTATATGTTTATTTTTAACATTTAAAAAAATTAAAAATGTAGATCCAACATTAAAAGACAATAAATGTAATTTTCTTTTTTTAATTTAAATTCACTTAGCCAACATATAGTACATCATTAGTTTCAGATGTAGTTGTCAATAATTCATCACTTGTGTATAACACCCAGTGCTCATTACATCACATGCCCTCCTTAATGTAAATGTAATTTTCTAATTTCTTACCTCAATGTATGGTTTTCTATCTCTCTTGGATGGCACTTAATATTCTTTTTTAAAACGTTATTTATTCCCATTTTGAGAAGGACTTAATAGATTTTACAGAAAATTGTGGTGACAAAATTGTGGTATGTAATGTCTAAACATTTTTAATTAAAAAAAATAGAGCATCGGGCAGCCCGGGTGGCTCAGTGGTTTAGCGCCGCCTTCAGTCTAGGTCCTGGTCCTGGAGACTCGGAATTGAGTCCCACGTCGGGCTCCCTGCATGGAGCCTGCTTCTCCCTCTGCCTGGGTCTCTGCCTCTCTCTGTGTTTCTGTCTCTCATGAATAAATAAATAAAATCTTAAAAGAAAAATAGAGCATCAATCCTCATTTTTTTCTTAATAAAAGAATTCCTGGGGGATCCCTGGGTGGCGCAGCGGTTTGGCGCCTGCCTTTGGCCCAGGGCGCGATCCTGGAGACCGAGGATCGAATCCCACGTCGGGCTCCCGGTGCATGGAGCCTGCTTCTCCCTCTGCCTGTGTCTCTGCCTCTCTCTCTCTCTCTCTCTCTCTCTGTGACTATCATAAATAAATTAAAAAAAAAAAAGATAAAAAAAAGGAATTCCTACTAAGCTGTATTCTAATCAATAGCTTTCAGGATCTATGATTTTCCTTTGGATAATCGCAGTGTATTTTGCAGCTAATTGCAATAATTGCAACATATTTTCCATCATTTATAATATGTCTCCATTTCTTCCGTTACTAGACCTAGACTTCAGCCATAACCTTCAACGATATAGTCCTGTATTTTCTACATACTCTCCAATTTTGTACCATTTCTTCACAATTAAACATGGTGGACCAATTTACGTACAATTAAGTTGTACTTAATAATATTCAATTAGTTCTAAAGATACAGCAAATTTGAGCCCACTGATGATTTTAATGTTGGTCTTAATTATATTTTCATTAGTGGTATCACTTTCATGTTTATAAAATATCAAGTAAAACACGTAAAACACATTAGGATACTTAAATAATTGCACAGGCATTACAAAGAGAGAAAATGAAGTTGCCAAGATCAAACATTTGGCAGTCAGAAGCACCTTGTGAAAATGGGAAATGCTTATCAATGAAGGATGAAAGTCTACATGCAGCATAGGAAAAGGGTATAGATGTATACACTGGATGGAAGCACAAATTATCTGAAAGTCAAACATTCTAAAGCCTAAGACCCCCTGAAACAGAATATAGGGCCAAAGGCAGACTGCCCCAACATGAGCCACTCTACCATGAAGATTATTCTGAGCTAAAGGCAATCAAAACTGTACAGGCATGGGACACCTGAGTGGCTCAGTTAGTTGAGGGACTGACTCTTGATTTCAGCTCAGGTCATGATCTTGGGATCCCCTTGGGCTCCACATTCAGTGGGGAGTCTGCCTGGAGATTCTCTCCTTCTTCTTCTCCCTCTGCCCCACCTCTGCTCATTCATGTATGCACATGTGCAGTCCCTCACTCTCTCTTTCTCTAAACTAAATGGAAAAATCTTTAAAAAAAAAAAAAAAAAAGACTGTACAGTCTGAAGAGAAACATTTTTCCCTCCCTTAACTACACAGAAGACCCTAAATTGGGGGCTCTTTCCCAGAATAAGGGCTATTAGCAGCAATACATTTTATCTTGGTGACCCATCTATAGGACAGAGCAAATATCTAATACCAAACCTCTGCTCTTACTTCCATTGCCTTGTAAATTGGATTCCTTCCCTCTGCAGTCCTAAACCCCCTAGCCCCTTCTCCTTAGTTCAAGAAGACGTATGTACCTCATTGTGCTTGATGTCTTTGGAATTTCCATACCTGTGTGGATTCCCCATACATATGCTATTAAATTCAATTTTCTCCTGTTAATCCGTCTCATGTCAACTTGATTTTTAGTCCAGCTAGGACCCTTGAAGGGGACAGGAATTGCTCCCCAACAAAAGAACAAACAATACATAACAGGAACTCAAGGATGAATTCGTATTGGATGACTATGGAGGCCTTCATGAAAGAGGAAACATTTGGCTGCATTCTGAGGGATAAATACAATTCCCACAATTATTCCCAACTGAGGAGAGAGCCTGAGATATGAATATATATAGTGCATCTAGGAGAGTAATTTGGTATGCAAACTCTAGAGGGTGTGAAGGATATGGATGTAAATGAGACTAGAAAACAATAGTTTGAGGCCAGATCATTAGTGCTAACAAGTTTAGACATTATTCTTTTAGTAACTGGGCGCTGAGAAAAGTTTTTGAGCAGAGGGCATGATCTGTGTTTCAGGACAATTACTCTTGGGCCCATAGGGAATAGATGAGTCTGGAATGAGGCAGGGAGGCTAGGAGGCTAATTAGGATGTTATAATTGTTAGTGAGAAACAAGGAAGACTTGATTGAATGGAAAAAAAGTGTCAGGGAGGGGAAAATTTTCCTCTTACCCTTCTTAGTCCTTCTGGCTGGTCTAATAATTAAATTGACATAAGACAGATTAACAGGAGAGGAAAAAAATTAATTTCATATATAGAGAGGTCTCATAGATATAGGACCTAAAAAGGGACCAAAGTAGGCTTCTTATACCTATTAGAAAATAACCAAAAAACAAAATAAATTTGTGAACAACTGACAAGGCAAAGAAACTTAGGGTAAGCAGAGTTTGTTTACACAGCCTTCTCTATGTCTCTTCTATCTTTTAACTTTTCTATCTCTTTGATAAGGATGTCTCCCTATCTCCCAGCACACAAGGGAGATTCATTTCCTGCTTTCAGGGGGACAGAAGGAGAGTCAGAGTATCTATCTTTCTTGCACCAGCTGTTTCTCAAGTAATCTTAATTCAAAATAATATGCCACTTTGGCATATTTTGGGTTGGCCTGCTCTGAGCCCCATCAGAAACAATAAATAGGAGAGACATTTCAAAATGAAAACTAACTAACTGAACTTAGTGAATAAATCTATTAAAAATACATTTGGAGGGACACCTGGGTGGCTCAGCGGTTTAGCGCCTGCCTTCAGCCCAGGGCGTGATCCTGGAGTCCTGGGATCGAGTCCCACATCGGGCTCCCTGCCTGGAGCCTGCTTCTCCCTCTGCCTGTGTCTCTGCCTCTCTCTTTGTGTCTCTCATGAATAAATAAATAAATCTTAAAAAAAAAAAAAAAGAAAAAGGAAAGTGACCAGATATTGCTAAGATTCTTCATTTTTTAAAAAGATTACTTTATTTAAATAGATGCAGGTAGGCGGTGCTGGTGTCCGTGCAGAAGTTTCACAATATTAGGGACATTTTTCAGTTCTCTTATTTTTGAGTCAAGCTGTTGAACAACCCTCTCCTTCATAGCTGATTGAGGTGTCATTAGCCAAAGCAGAGTCATATGGCAGCTTCTAGCTGTAGCACAGGCTGGGAAAATTGGGAACTGGAGTGTCTTGATTGCCTGAGATTGACCATGGTCCACAACTAGGGGCTGATCACATTGTCTTTTTTGAAACAATTATTAGCATGGAATAAATAGGCATTGGGTATTAGGTAGAGAATTAACAGTGACTAATTGGATAAATGGGGTGCAGTGGGATGCATAGTGTCCCTCTAAAATTTCTGTCCACTCAGAACTTCAAAATAGGACTTCATTTAGACATAAGATCTTTGCAAATGTAAATAAGGTGGAGAGCATGGTGAAATCACACCAGAATAGGATGGGCCCTACATCCTTATAACTGTCAAAGACAAAACCACACTAGTTAAAATGGTAAGGACGGGTTTTAATCAACAATAAACTACCACAATGGGTAGGAGGATCTATCATGAATTGATTTCAACCTTGATTTGTGCACAGGTGACGGGGCATTTTAAAGGAAGAATGAAAGAGTAGGGAGGGAGAAAGGCAGGGTTTGAACACTCTGGAAAGGGACCACTTAGAAAAAGTGGGAGGAGGAGGAAGGGTTGGTTCATGTGAAATCCATCAGATTTGCTAACTGTCACTGCTCAAAGTTAGGCTTCTACTCTCACACATAGACTGGGAGACAAGGGCGCCATCTTCCTCAGGTGTTGCCTGGAACAAACAGTAAATCCTTTTGGCTGCCTTGAGCTCTCCCAGGCAGACACTTAAGAGGTCTGGACTGATTTTCCTAGGAATTTGGCCTGTAATTATTAGAAATGATGGTAGTGTTTGTTCAAATCTTTTAATGCATTTGGAGGGGGTAAGGAAGAGGGGAGAATGGACAAAACCAAAATGCAGTTTTTATAGACTAAATTAGAGGACTAGTAGAGAAGAGAGATTAGAGGAACCTGACCAGAGGTTGATCAAGGAGATAATCCTTGTCATTAGAGATGCAAAGTGAAAAGGCTATATGAAGACAGAGGCAGAGACTGGAGTCATGCTGCCAAAACCCAAGGAGAACCAGGACCCATCAAAAGCTGGAAGTGGCAAGGTAGGATCCTCCCCCAGAAACTTTGGAAGGAGCACTGCTCTGCTGATGCTTTGTTTTCAAATTTCTGGCCTCTTGAACTGTTAAGAAAATTAATTCCACTGTTCTAAGCCACTCAGTTTGTCACAATTTGCCCCAGCAACCCTAGAAAAATAATACACTGGGTGAAGGAGCATAGGAGCTGGGGAAGGTACCATTGACACGGGTTAAGTGTGTTCGCCATGAGACATTTGAGAAATGTTCATATGGGGATGTTAGGCAGGAACGGGATCATGGATTTAGGCTTAAAGAGTGACTTAAAGAGTAAAGAGACTGCTGGGGGAAAAAAGTGAACTCCATCTCACAATAGTTTATAATTTAGAATATAATTGTTGTGCCCACTTCAACACAATGGTTTCCCTCCTATCCATTTCCAAATTGTATCTCCATGTGGGAGGAGAAGAGAAAGCTAGCATTACTGAGGATTAATGAATTTGGTTTACAAGGACCAGTAAATTTTCACAAACTAAGACTGGAAAAAGTCCTTAGCAGGGCTTTGATTTCCTGTTTGCCTTAGTAGCAAATTTAGCAGCATTTTCTAAACTTCACTGTGAATTACTGTCTTTGTTATTTTTTTAAATAAAAAACCAACAAACCATATTCTCACTGCTCCTAGTGCACTTTGCTCAGAATCCTAGTATTGCATTTATACTATTATTTTAATTATCATTCCATCTCCCCCCCCCCGATTGTGATTTTTTTGAGGGCAATGTACCATTTTTTATTTTTTATTTTTTAAAAAAAGTTTTAAATTTATTTATGATAGTCACACACACACAGAGAGAGAGAGAGAGAGAGAGAGAGCGAGAGAGGCAGAGACACAGGCAGAGGGAGAAGCAGGCTCCATGCACCGGGAGCCCGACGTGGGATTCAATCCCGGGTCTCCAGGATCGCGCCCTGGGCCAAAGGCAGGCGCTAAACCGCTGCGCCACCCAGGGTTCCCAATGTACCATTTTTTAAAAGTAATTAATTTATTTGAGAGAGAGAGGGAGTGCAAACGCAGTGTGGGGCAGAGAGAGGGGGAGATAGAAATTTTAGCAGACTTCTCAGCAGACTCCTCATGGAACTCAGAGCCCCCACAGGGCTTGTGACCCCTACCTCTACCCCACAGGGCTGTAGGGCTTTATCTCATGACCTAAGAGATCATGACTCCAGTGAAACCAGGAGTGGGATGTTTAACCTACTGTACCACCAAGGGGCCCCCAGTGCACCATTTTTATTTGCATTTGTATCTCAATTATCTAGCACGATATTCAGCATTTTAGAGAATTTATGTAATAATTGTTGGATAAATTGCAGTAACAATTGTATAATGGCACAGTTTCTGAAGCTAGACCATCTGGAATAAATCCTGGTTCTAATGCATATTAGCTTTGTGACTTTGGACAAATTACTAAAAAAAAAAAAGTCACTCTGTGCCTCAGTTTCCTCTTTATAATATGGAATAATAATAAGACCCTCCTCATGATACTGTTGTGACAATTAAGTAAATTCATACATTTAAAGCACTTAGTACTGACCATATAGTAAGTGTTCAATACATGATCGATAAGCACAAATATGCTATCAAATTATTAAGTAGAATAAAGCCTTCTGACACTCTGTACTGCAGTCTAAAGTAGGCCTGCCTTGTGCTTTTATTTCACATATTCTTGTTTCCTTCTTGACAGTATCATAATCTGTAGGTTCATTAACTTCTCTATTAACAGTTAAGTCCCTTGCGGGCAAGAACCTCGTCTGTTTAGTTTTCCGCCCATTCTATGCCTAACCCTTTGTCTTCATCCAGTGGAGATTAGTAACAGTTTGTCCAAGGAATAAATTGTTGAATGATCCATTTCAGTCAATGACCATTGAATGCTTTGTAAAGTCTAAGTAAAATCTTTCTCATGGAGCTAACTCCGAAACTCCTTGTTCAAAGTCAAAAGAAAGGTAAGGTGTAGTAATAATCGACTTTCAGGCAGATCTGGGAAAGGAGACCTTGCTAGTACATCCAGGACCAGCTGTAAGGGTTCCCAGAAAAAGGACAAACGTCATTTGATTCCCCCAGCTATTTTTGTGATCTGTGCCTTACTAGCCCTACTTGCCCAGGCCTACTTCTTGCAGAACCTCCTAGGAGGTGTCAGAATCACGGAGAAATGGAAAACTTTCAGTAGTTTAGAGTTTTAAGGGAACAAAGGGAATGTAAAAATGAACAGCCTAGAGCCTTAACCACATCAGACACAATCAGTGGCCAGAACTCCCAGTGCTGTTTCACAAGTAAGCCCGGCCCTGAGTTCCTCACCCAGCAGAGGAGCTAAGACCCTACCCAGAGCACATCCAGAGCCCCTGCCCCCAGCCCCACGGTCCCCTCTGCTTCATTACATGTCAAAGACTCCACCCTAAGAGGAGGGTGAGCTTCCCTAACCTAACATAGGATGATGCTCTTACAGCCAAGTTTTCTACCTCCTCCCCGCCTTTACCTGAGATGACAAAGTTCTGTTTCTGAATATTCATCCTAACCCTAAATAAAAGGAGCTCACTCATCCCTGCTCAGGAAGTCAAGCCTTTATAAGTTATTCCCAGCCATCTCCTTATTTGCTGCAAATAAAGTCCAACGCCTGATGGAGCCTCTATCTGTAACTCACCAAAGAGCAAATTCAGCATTAGTTCCCTTACAGAACTACCTGAAAATAAGATAATACTTTGCATCATTGCATTAACATACTCATTTTTATCCTGTTTCTGCTCTTCCGGGCAGCCTTGATAATATCATTCTGTTATTCCAAATGCTCTTAGAAAAAGACTGATCTACTCACTGGTCACAGGGTTCAGGACAGGTTACCCAAATATGGCAACTTGACATCTTAAGAATTTTAAGCTGAAGGATTTTGAGGAAGGGCATGTACACGAAATACTTGCTGAACTTCCCCAGGAGCAGGCTGTACAATCCTCACGTGAGCAGCGCCTTCCCCATCATGCAGACAGGCTGGGTCCAAGGGGGTCCTTGGCTACATGCATAGGATAAAAATCAAACTTGAACCAGTGGTGAGAGCAGAGTTTACTGAAGATACAGAGAGAGTGGAGGTACAGAGTGTCTAGGAGACTCAGGATGAAAAGGGGAGAGAGTGTCTTTTTTTGCTCAGGGTTGTAGTCTGGGATATATGTCCTCTTGGTCATTCAGAGACAGGTTAGAACAAGGACAGGGGTCCAGGTGTCCCCCAGAAGTCGCTTATTTCTTGGAGTCATGGGGTCTTGGTGCCGAGACATCTAGCATCACTGGTCTGGAATAAGCACATGACAGCTTCATCTCATCATTCTTGCCTGATCCCTTCTTAGATGTTATCGATGGTGCTGAAAAACCCTAAAGAAATCATGAATTCCTTGCCCTTTACAAGAGGACATACATTATGAGGCAAGTGTGAGAGGGGGTGCAGATCCTAACAAAAATAGAAGCAGGAAAAGGAGCAAAAAGCAGATTTTTATGGATTCTCTTCAGCTTCCTTACCTCATCTATACCTGGAGGAAAGGAGCATCCTTATTTCCAGGGATGAAGGGACACAGAAAAAAATTGCTAGGTACCCCCTTTTTCCCCAATGTACTACGCTTAGTTCACATTTTTTATCCTGCTTTATCTTCCCATGACTTCCCACTCCTCATCACACATAGCATAAAAACACTCAGATTTAACCATTTCTTTGAGTCTTCGTTTCCTTAGGAAGACTCCATGTCACATAAAGCTTATAGTAAATAAATGTGTATGCTTTTCTTTTCTTAATACGTCTTTTGTGATAGAGTTCCCAACAGAGAACTTAGAAAAGTAGAAGAAAAAGATATTTTTCCTCCCCTATACTGCAATAAAGTGAAAGTTTATTTCACACAAATGTTCATTTTCTAATATGATCCGTATAGAGAGCGTCAATGAAGACAAATCAGCCATTTTTCAAATTGATCCCTCCATCAGGATACTAAAAGGATTTGGGAAGTGAAAACCTAAGAGAATCTTTGTGGCATTAAAAGTTTCCAAACCAAACTACAAAACAGCCTTACTTAACATAAAGGCTTTCACATTGCTTTGTCCTGCCATCCTTCTAGATACACACTGACTCGGAGGGGACGGCAACAAAGGAAGAATATGTAAACATTTAAATCATTTCTCACTTGCCATCTGTGACAATTCACAGTGCTGAAATCAGAAAGGATGGGATCACTTTTCCATTTCTCTAAGGTCACCAAGGACAGACAAGCTCAGGACATACTGTATTTGTCAGAAGCAAAAGAGATGACTGGTGAGGTGGCAGTGACAAATCTGTTCTAGGCTTAGCTCATTTTACTGAAGAATGTGTGTCCCCTTCTGACATTTATCAAAAGAAATTCAATTTTATAAAAAGAAGGATGTCAAATAATAGTACATAGCTAACACTCATTCTACTGCTGTCAGAAGGCCAGATGGGGGCAAAAGGGAAAGGGTAGATGGAAGAGAAAGTCATGCCGGCAAGAAACAAAAAACCAAACAGGGTGGAAGGTCAGGGCTACTGTACTTACAGGCTTGAATACATTTCTAATTGAATCACCTATTCTTGAGATCCCCATTAGTGCCTGATTCACACTTTGGAACACTCGTTTTTTCATGTGCTCTGGATAAAAGGAACGACACCAAGCGGGTTGTTGTTGGGATTTTGTTTGTTCGTTGTATTTGGTTATGCTTTTCTGTTTGTTTTGTTTTGGGTTTTGTCTTTTGTTTTTGTTTGTTTTCCTGCCGCCTCACAGAAGAAGGCTAATGAAATCTGGTGAAATCCCGCCATCCAGGTACAATGAAGTACACCCTGCAGGCAAAGCCGTCGGTATTTCTCGGGGTGAGGGGAACGATTTGTCTCTGGCAGCAAAGGATATTCTGGGTCAAAAAAATAAAACCAGAAGTTGTGACAGAGGCGGCAGAAAAAATAAATGTCAGATTAAGATCAAAGGAAGGAATTCCATTAGGAACTAATGATGAAGTTGACAAAACACTGTAGCCAGTAATAGTGTTTTACCATACTGCATAAAAATATTGGATTAAGGTACAAATTAAATCTCTTTCTCGGTAAGGGGTTTCTGCAGGACAGAAGCAATTAGACTGCTGTCTAGAGAAAGCAGAAAACTTGATTAACAGATCCAAAAAGACAGCGTAGGGAAGATGGGTTTAACACCAGGAGGTGAAACACCAACTGTTATGCAAATTGACTTTTCCCAAAATGTTGGATAATTTCAATCAAGGACCAAAATATACTTAAAAAAAAAAATCACTGTTTTCTGGGCTTCAACTACTCAAAGGAGTTATATTAAGTAAATGCTACTCATGCATGTGTCCCAGTCAGTCTCCTGAGGTGAGAACTGAGACCCTACAGCACAATGAACATGTTTTTGCTCCTCTTCTTTCAATTTCCTGATATTCAAGGTGTCCCAGCTAAGGATGGCAGAGCAGGGAACAGCTTGTGGGACCTGGAGAAGGATGCTGCCCTCTGTAAGGTGCCTATTGGACGTGATCCAAGGCAGTCTTATTTAGAATAGAGACTTTAAGAAGATGCTAAAATTAGTCAATGACAAAACACTCTTGTGTATTTCTCCCACCAATAGGGTATTAGATGCTAAGTCCAGAGGTAGGAAACCAGAAATCCAGAAAAAAATCATAACTATTAATACTCAGTGCCCAAACTTGTACTTACTGTCTTTGAGATTTTCAAAATCAAGGCCCTAAAAGTTTTGCAGAATATTTTTTAAATGTAGCTGTTATCAAGTATCTCTTCTTAAGCAAAAACAAATCAAGTTCGGTAGCATATAAACCACGTCTTTCTGCTTCTTCTTAGAAGATTTTTGGAAGAATTAATGTCATATAGATGATCTTCTACATGGCATTAATATTGTCATTTTGAGAAGTTTTATGACCAGCCCAGCTTTCAAGGTTTGAAAATTTGCACTGGGCTGGCCACAAACATTTGCATTAATCCTTTTGAATATAGGGAATAATAAACAATAAATGATCCAATAAATGAAATAAGTTAACATACAAATTTCAACCCTTCATATCAAGGGTTGGCAAACTTGGCGTTCTGTAGAGCTTCTTGAAACTACTCAGTTGTGCTGCATGACACAACTGCAGCCACAAACAATACTGAACAGGGGCGTGGCTGTATGCCAATAAAGTATTATTTACAATAACAGGTGGTGGACTTTGACCTGCAAGCCATAGATTGCTGACCCCTGCTTCATTTCATCATTTCCCCTTCACTTCTTTTCATTCATCCTCTATCACAAAGTCACAGTTTTACACTCAAAATGCAGCAAAGCTGTGGCTACAGGCCAAACATTGTAAACAAAGATTGCAGGGGTGAACCTGAGAATCAGTTAAAAGTCTGTGCTAAATCATTAATGAAATATACGCTGGGAAACATTAGCGTTAACAACCCATTTCCCATCCTGCTGCTTGAATAATTTTTTTTAAATGCAAATTTGATCACGGAAACCCCTGGCTTAAAATGCTTTCAACTGGTTCTTCTGGCTCCTCCGAGGTTGACCTTGCTTTCCTTCCCTATCTGATTGGCTGCCATTTCTTCCTCTCACATTTTAGGCTCCAGCTACCCAGGAGGAATTGTAATTTCCAGAATGAAATCTGCTCTCTTGCTTTCCGACCCATGGCCTTGTCACCCACTGTCCCTGAAACATCCTTGACCTTGCTAGCTCCTTGAAGATTGAGCTTAGGTGTCTTAGGCGACTTTGACTCCCAAACTGTGTTCCTAAGACATCCTTTGCATACCTGTATTATTACATTCTCACAACTCTCTATAGATGCTTATTTCCTTGTCTACTGCCCCAGATATATTTAAAATTATTGAATGCTGAAAGTGCATTTTCTTTAAGTACAGTGCCTAGCACATGGAAAACAATCCATGAGTGATTATTGAATCAATCAGTCCATTAATTAAATGGTCTTTGGGCCCCTTCACTTCAGCCTGTAACTTCAATTGTTTCCAACTACAAGCAATTTATTTTCTTTTGCATACTATTTATAATGATGCCCAAACAACTAATAGAGAAATGGAAAAAAAAGTCAGCTAAAAGGGTAGCTCAATATCATATAAAGTGGAAAAGTATTAGTAAAACCACTTTGCATTTACCACGTAAGTAGAAATCCTTTCTCAACCGCTGGTTATATGAGAGCCAGGTTTTTTCCTGAAGAACAATTAAACATTTATGGGGTCTACAGGAGACATGAACAGATGCTATATAAAGACGTCCAGAATAACAGACAGTAGAAAAAATAAATTTGTGTTTCAGGGGAAAACCATGTGTTAGCTACATATAGCATATATCCTTCTGGGTTATTAGAATCTAGCCTTTCAAAATCTTTGAATTACTTGACAACTCTTTGAAAAAGTGAATACACATGCACATTCTCTCTGGTCTGGTAGAGTTTCAATTGACTTCCCATCCTCCTGTGTAAACAAGTTTTGCTCCCATTGGCAATTCCATTTCTTTACTCCATAGAAATGTGTGCCTTTTGACTTTCCTATAAACCAATTATAACATCTACCTGGTTCCTTCATTGAATGAGTAACATAAAATCTTTAACACATGCTCGTTTTTATATCCATATGAGAGTTGTGATTTTACCTTGCCCAGAAAATTATCTTTTAACAGTTTTTGAGGTTCCACTGAGATGCCCAGTGGATTTACCTACCAGAGCCAGGAAAATTTCATAAGCCGAGAAGCACACTCCATGGGCAAGTGTATGCCCGAGCTGATTTTTTTCTCGGTTCCCAAAAGTGAATTCAAAATGGCAATAGAATTTTTTGCTCACTGCTTTTGTAATTTTAAGTTTCCTCTCTGCCTATTTTATATTTTGTGTTCGGGTTTTGGATTGTTTGTGGTGTAAAACAGAAAACCACAGGCCTGAAATGCTGCCACTTCGGTTAAAGCCCCAAGTCACTTAACCTAAGCTTAATTACCTAACTTGACTGCAGTTTCAACCACCCAGAAATGTAAACTTTAACGGGGTTATTTCCTGATCAGCACTAGGAAATTTACTGATAAATGCTTTCCGCTCACTGTGATAGGGTGACCTTGCCTTTGCTAATAATTTCCTTTCTTCCACACCTTCTATACCTTTAAAAACCCTCCCTGTAGCCCTTTGGAGCTCCCCTCTGCTTGCTCTGTAGGCTGCTGCCTGATTCATAAACTGATTAATAAAGACAATTAGATCTTTAAGATTCACTCGGTCAAACTTTTCTTTTAAGGATATCATAATAGTTTTTTATTTTATTTAAATTCAATTAATTAACATATAATGTATTATTGGTTTCAGAGTAGAAGTCAGTGATTCATCATGATGTCTTTTTTTTTTTTTTTTAAGATTTTATTTATTTATTCATGAGAGTCAGAGAGAGAGAGGCAGAGACACAGGCAGGGGGAGAAGCAGGCTCTCTTCCCATCATGATGTCTTCTATAACGCCCAGTGCTCATTGCATCCCATGCCCTCCTTAATGTCTATCACCCAGTTACCCTGTCCCCCGCCCACCTCCTCTCCAGCAACCCTCAGTTTGTTTCCTATGATTAAGAGGAATGGTTATGATCTCTTATGGTTTGTCCCCCTCTCTCATTTGAACTTTTGTTATTTAACAGTAGTCAATACATTATTTCCCAGTAATTAAGAGGAATTTGGTTTTATGATTGGACTATTTGACAATCTCCATAAATGGATTAAAAGTTTATAGAGATCTCTGCTGGCAGAGAGATGGCAGAGAATCTGGTGTGTTAGTCTTTTCTGTTTGTCTGTCTATTTTGAGATCAAATTAAGAATTTTGGGAAGGTGATATCTAAACTGATGAGCTTATAGTTCTTTTTTTTTTTTTTTAAGATTTTATTTTTACTTACTTATTCACGAGAGACACAAAGAGAGAAACAGAGACATAGGCAGAGGGAGAAGCAGGCTCCATGCAGGGAGCCCAATGTGGGACTCAATCCTGGGACTCCAGGGGTCATGCCCTGAGCCAAAGGCAGACACTCAACCACTGAGCAACCTAATGAGCTTATAGTTCTGTGTTTATTCTTGACACATGGCTAAAATTTTAGATTAGAAATTATAAGCTTTCTCCCTCTCTGTGTGTATATATGTGATGATAATTCAGGAAAGCCTTTATTTTCATTGTGTGAGTGTGTAATATTTTCTTGCTTTCAATACTGTTAATAAATTAGATTATAAAAACTCTTAAAGAAATTTTATTTTGATTGGCCAACAAAGCTAAATAAACACATATAATTAAAATATTTCCAAAATCCTCAGAAAATAAGGTAATTTAATTCCTCATGTTTTCAATGTGTTAGATTTAAAAAGTATTCAGCCCAGAAATGTTTTAAGAATTCATTTTCATGGGCAGCCCTGGTGGCTCAGAGGTTTAGTGTCTGCCTTCAGCCCAGTGTGTGATCCTGGAGACCTAGGATCGAGTCCCGCATGGGGCTCCCTGTATGGAGCCTGCTTCTCCCTCTGCCTATGTCTGCCTCTCTCTCTCTCTGTATCTCTCATGAATAAATAAATAAAATCTTTAAAAAAAAAAAAAGAATTCACTTTCATGAGAAAAGCACTGGGTGTTATATGTTGACAAGTTGAATTTAAATAAATATATAATAAAATAAAATAAAGAATTCACTTCCACGTAATTTAATAAATGAGACAAATTTAATATTACCAGTTTTATTTTTAAAAAAATAGCTCTGTCTTCTCTGCTTTGTTAATGCTATATACAAAAATATGTATATACATATACAAACATATACACATATAAATGTATATAAAAGAGAAGGTTTTTACTCACATATATTCTTTCTAATCTTAAACAGATTTACTGATCGAAGTTTATTATGTTACTTCTACTTAATGTTTTTTTTTTAATTTATTTACTCATGAGAGACCCACACACACACAGAGAGAGAGAGAGAGAGAGAGAGAGAGAGGCAGAGACACAGGCAGAGGGAGAAGCAGGCTCCATGCAGGGAGCCCGATGTGGGACTCGATCCTGGGACTCCAGGATCAGGCCCTGGGCTGAAGGCAGGCGCTAAACAGCTGAGCCACCCAGGGATCCCGCTATTTAATGTTTAAGATTATGAAATATTTAAAATTTGTATTTACCCCAATTAAATCATTATTCTGATAAACTCCATTTCAACAGTAATTACATTTTGTCATATGTCAGTTTGAAGACAATTCACAAGATCTATAGTTGACTTAAAACCTTAGGCTAATGCTAACTGAAGTTAATTAAGGGACATTCATTTGATAATTAGCGTGTTAGTAAGTATTTAAGATAGTATGATAGAATACTGAAATACTGATTAGTAATCATAATTTTAAGTTTATATCCATTTGCTTCGCATTTTTATGAGCCTATCTCTTGGGTCTGTAATGAGTATGCTCATTTCTGCCACTTTGAGGAATGTATATAAATGATGGCATGTGGCTGTAGAGAGCGATGTTATGTGTATTCATGAGCCCTTCTAGTGTGCTGCAAAATGCTGGTGTGTGACAGGCAGACAATTATCCACTCCTCAGTTTTCTCTGTGAATTAGAAGTTTGTAACTTTCATTAAAAGTTATAATTCATGTGGTTTAGATCATACTTAGGAGCCATAGTTTTAGAGAAATACAGCTGTGTATGTACTTCCATTTTTTTTTAAGATGCTATTTATTTATTTATTTATTTATTTATTTATTTATTTATTTGAGAAAGAGAGTGAACAAGTGAGAGACAGAGATTGAGGGAACAAGTAGAAGCAGAGGGAAAGGAAGAAGCAGACTCTCCACTGAGCAGGGAGCCCCATGCAGGGCTTGATCCCAGGACTCTGGGATCATGACCTGAGCTAGGGGCAGACACTTAACCTACTGAGCCACTCAGTGCCCCTCTACTTCCATTTTTTTTTTTTTTTTTTTTTTTTAAGGAGAAGAGTAGTTTTGTCCTAAAGGAGTAGGTTATCTTTGGTCTTCAAACTCCTTTGTGATCTTCAAGCTAATTGAGGACCCCAAAGAACTAAAACTATTTCTGAAATTTCTCAGAGGTCTCCTTTGAAATCACAAAGATTTGTTCTTTCACATCATAGAGAAGTGCTAGGGGAAAAAAACAGGTTTATTTGATATGCTATTATTGCTCAATTGTGTAGGAAGAGTAGTCAAGTAAGAAGAGATGCTTAGCCTACCCTAGGTGAAACTTATATGAGAAAAATCTTGTTAATACAAGTATTTCAGAAATTGAAGCCAGAATGTGAAGTTCCTAAGAGATTTGTTAATTCCCTCATTGTCCAAAATGTGTTTCCATTTATCACAGTTCTGGCGCTGCTTTGCCTGATATCAGATAACAGTATAATACTATCAGTCATACTTCCAGTTATTATTTTTTACTTAATAGCCTTATTGAGATATAATTCACCTACTGTAAAATTCAACCATTTAAAGTACAATCATTCAGTGATTCTTGATGTATTAGACGACCATCACCACAATCCATTTTAGGACATTTTTATCACCCCAAAAAGAAATCCTGTACCCATTAGCAGTCACTCCCCATTGTTCCAAAAACTCACCAACTTGGATTTGCCTATTTGAGATGTTTCATATAAATGGAATCATACAATATGTGATTTCTTTTTTTGTTATTGGTTTCCTTCCCTTAGCATGTTTGAAGATTCATCCATATTGTAGCATTCCTAGTGCTTTATTCCTTGCTATTGTCAAATATTATTCAACTGTATGAAACCAACACATTTTATTTATCCATTTCTCAGTTTATAGGAATGTTTTCCCACTTCTTGGAATGCTGGTCTAATTATCCATGTACCAGGGTTTGTGTGGACATACTGTTTTCATTTCTATTTGGTTTATACCTAGTAGATTTACTGGGTCATAAGGTAATTCTATGTTAATTTTTTTATGGTAACTCCGTGTTTAACTGCCAAACTGTTTTCCAAATGGCTGCACCATTTTACACTCCCACTACCAGTATATGAAGGTTCAATTTCCCCACCTCTTTGCCAACACTTGTTATTATCTACCTTTTGATTATTGCCATCTTTATAGGTGTAAAGTGGTATCACTTTATGATTTTGATTGACATTTCCCTGATAGTAATGATGTTGAATGTCTTTTCATGAGTTTACTGGCTATTTGTATGACTTTTTTTTTTGAGAAATATCTACTCAAATCTTTTGTCCATTTAAAAATTGCATTATTAATTTTTATTATTGAATTGTAAGACTTCTTTTTTTAGTATTTTATTTATTTATTCATGAGAGACACACAGAGAGAGAGAGAGAGAGGCAGAAACACAGGCAGGGGGAGAAGCAGGCTCCATGCAGGGAGCCTGACATGGGACTCAATTCCGGGTCTCCGGGATCACCCTGGGCTGAAGATGGCGCTAACCTGCTGAGCCACCCGGGCTGCCCAAGACTTCTTTATATATTCTAGCTACAAGTCCTTCATAAGATATGATTTGCAAATATTTTCTCCCATTCTGTGTTGTCTTTTCATTTTCTTGATGGTGCCCTTTGAAGTAAATTATGATAAAGTCTGAATTCTTCTTTTGCCATTTGCATTTTTGGTGTCATAACTAAGATGGCTTTACCTAACCCAAAGAAACAAAGATTTACCTCCTAAGAGTTTTATTGTTTCAGCTCTTATATTTAGGTCCACAGTCTATTTTGAGTTAATTTTGTGTATAAAGTGGGAAAAGGGTCCAACTTTATTATTTCATATATGGACATACAGTCATATATTTTGGAATGATGCTCACTTAATCAAGCTCACTTATGATCATGTACTCTTTTTAAAGATTTGTGTATTTATTGGGGGGGGGGGTAGTGGTGGAAAGAGAGAGAATCCTGAATCCTCACTGAGCATGGAGCCCGACCCAAGGGCTCAATCACGGGATCCTGAGATCATGACCTGAGATGAAATTAAGAGTTGACTGCTTAACTGACTGAGCCACCCAGGCACCCTATGACCCTGTACTTTTAACAAAGGAAGGTTTTAGACTTTATGAATAAGTGCTTACAAAGACTGATCAAGTAAACTAGCCTGTACCTGGCTTATGGGGTTCCCAGCCTTCCAAGTGAGTATGGTCACTTCTGGTAGGTTCAAGAATCTTAAGGTATTTTGGGGAACTGGAAAAGAGAAGAATTTGCCCAGATTTATAGGTGCAGGTGAAATCTAGTGGTGAGTTCTTACCTCAGTCTCCTAACCTCAGAATAGCAAATAACAAGAGGCTTTTAAAAGTCCATTCTGAGATTCCTTATAAAAGCTTCCAGCAAAACAAACTTAATACCTATATATCAAAGTAATATTTTTACTGCACCTATTTAAATAACCAGGCTAAATTCACTAACACCAACTTTATTTTGTAATCAAGAATAATCTTTTGAGATTTTTTTTTATAAAAAGGGGAGAGACTGTAGAAAAAATATGTTTTAGTGGAAAACTATGCATTACCTACATATAGCATATTTTTCTATGTTATCAGACTCTAGCTTTTCATAGTCTTGGAACTATTTTACAATTCTTTAAAAATTGATAGCCACATTCTGTCTTGTCTGATAGAGTTTCAATTGACTTCCTTCTCCCTTAGAAGACCACTTAGTCCTCCTTTTGCAATTCCATTGCTTTACTCCATATAGATATCTGATTTCTGACTATTCATTTGAACTGGTATAACATCTGCTTGCTTCCCTCGTCAAATAAGTAAGTAAAATATTTAAAACGTTCATTTTTACATTGTTACAAGAGCCATAATTTTACTTTTTTTTTTAACTATCTTTTCACAAAGCATTTAAAATGGGATAGAGATGAAAATCAGATAGGTGAGAAAGGGACAAAAGAGAAAGCACAGGTTTTGGATATATCTCATTTGGACAATGTATAGGTAATGAACAAAACCTTAGTGAGATTGACTTGTCCAAGGTGATAGAACCAGAAGATAGGGGTGAAATGAAGGTGAAGGGTAAACAATAATTAATGGAAAAATAAATGAAAATCACCAAAAGCATGTGAATGAGTAGTCAATCCCATGATGGTCTTAAATCCCCAAATAAAACTCTAGAACTCTCTTTTCTTCTCTAAGAGAGTGGCAAACACAGGAAAGGGTGCTACTATCCGGTATAAGCAAGGGGTGGTAGGAATAGGCACATTTCTGCTTTATGAGTGAGTGTACATTATAAACTCTTTGGAAGACTAATCAGTAATATTTATTAAGATTTAAATCTGGATACTCCTCAACGAGCAACTCTACTTTTGAATATTTAACCAGTGAAAGACTTGCACAAGTGATGATATATATCCAAGGATGTTTATTTCCACTATTACAATAATAGAAACACTTGAGAACACCCTAAATTCCTATCAGTATGGAGTTGCTTCAGAACAGAGTATATAGAATAATGCTTTTTTTTTTTTTTTAAAGCCATGTATATAAAGTAGTTAGCTTAGAGGGATGGAACTATGGAAGTCCTCCACTACACATTTTTTTTTTTGCTTTATATGTATGCATTACTTTTGTAACATGCAAAAATAATATAGTGAAGATATAAGAGAATCAAAACTTGATGCAGTATCTTTTCCAGTGCTCCATGATGAGCCATATCATACAAATCAACTCTTTTTTTTTTTTTTCAATGCACCAGTGGAAACTTACCAGTGGAATTGGGGAGAGTTATAGAACATCATTCTGGATTTGATCTACATGGGGTGGAGAGAGGTGATTACTCTCTGAGAAGATTTTCTATGGATAGGCTCAATATTTAGACAAAGATTTAATACAGACCCACGTATCCTGCTCAAACTATTCATAGCCTTTACCTAACCAAATAACAATGTCTTTGGGCAAATAACCGGGAGAATTTTACCCCAATTATTTTGAACAGTTAACTTATGGACTGTGGAATATGTGTGTGTACATAAGTTTGTATATACATATACATATACATATACATATACATATACATATTTTTTTAATTGAAATTGTCTAGATGTCTTTTGGCTATAGTGCCCATTGAAGAATTAAGTTGCGAGATGATGAATTAATGCTAAATTATCTGAACAGGCATCATGTAAATAATCACTTATGAATTAATATAATTCAAATGTAATAACATAAAGTATATTAATTTGTGGAGTTAATTGATTTCAAATTGCTTATACTTCCAATTTCAAAATAGGCCAATTTGAAGTAAGTAAAGTACCTTTAGTAGATGCAGAGCATATTACCATTTTAAAAATTTAGATCACAAATTATAATAAAACCTATAGGAAATAGATTTGATCAGACAACCAAACCAATCTCATGGTTCACTCTCCATAAACACCATGGAAAATAAGAGTAATTAACCTTTACCACAGACTTAGTGCATTGGAATCATCTCCATCAATTGTGCCTCCAAGCAACCCAGTGAGGTAGGCTATGATTAACAGGGGTACCCTGGGGCACAGAGTAAGAAAAGGATTGACTCCAGATAGGCCAGGGAATCAAAGCCAGTACACAGACCAAAATCCTGGAGGACAGCTTCATCATATTAGCATTTACAAAGCCACATTTTGGGGCCTTTCACTTATTGAGAACAATTCTAAAGAAATAAATCACACACATGCACACGCAAATCCCTCCACAAGACTGTGTGTATAGATGAGATAACATGATAGTCCTGGCTAGCTTCTATCCCAAAATCGTTTGTTGTTGAATATATATAATTTCTAACTGCTTTCCATTCATACTACAGTAAAACAGGAGGAAATAGATACATCGTGGAATGGGAAGCCCACAGGGAGACTGTTCAAACTTCTTGGCAGCAGTGTTTAGCATTATGATCCGTGGTCTAATTCTTCTCGCAATGCTCAGGATTGGGCTCTGAGCACAGTAAACAACCAGTGGAGGCTGCTGATTGACTGGGAAAATTAGACTAGGTCACAAGGATATCAGAGACTGTATTTCCCAGGAGGTCCTCAACAAATATTTATCCGTCGAGAGTGAATAATTGGTGTGGAGGCCATTGGGGCTAGATTACTAAGAGATGACACTTTCAGGACTATAATTCTTGAGAAACTATTTTTCTCTCCTTCATGTTTGGTCATAGAAATAGTTAAATCTAGCCTCTTCTGATCTGGTACCTGTCTGCCATCCTCCCCTCTGGAGAAACTGATTTCTGAATAATTTCTCTTGTACATGCATTTTAGAGGTGTGTAATTAACTGGTAACAGGTTGTTAGGTAGCTGATGAGGTGTGAACCAGCCACTAATTTGTTTTCTTTATTTACAACTTTCCTTGCTCTTGAAGATGACAGCATGGTGTTTTTCATTCTCTGCTTACTTCACCAGATTAAAAAGTGATTTGTGAAGCCATTTTTAATTCCTCAAATTCCATTAAAAAGGAATATCCAGGGGAGTCTTAATCAAGACCTAATAGGCACTAAAATGTGATCACACAACAGCACTTCTCATGTGGCCCGATTTCAGCTGTTAATGGCAAAGAATTGCCTCTAGTTAACTGAACTCAGCCCTAACACTGACCTACAGCCTCTGAAATAACCTCCATGCAGTTGGCACTGGCTTTATTGTAAATGTTTGCAGCTAACATACTTTACAGCTTTAGAATTTATCATTTAACCCCCAGGGATAATTTGTTACAAAATTATTATTATTGTATTATCACCCAAATAGCTTGCTTTCCCCTTCAAATTGCCTTGCCTCCTATTTAATAATGCATTTTAAAAAACAGTTTGAGAAGAAACTAAAATAGAAACATAATGAAATGAGAATTGCTGAAAACACGAGACTAGAATACTGAAAACACAGCTGAAACAGAAATGGCTAAGGGTAGAATCAGTATGTAACCAAAGGGGTCCCTTGAAACCTGGGAGACTGTGGAGTCATCAAATCAGTTTGAAAAGACAAATAAGAATAAAAATTCTGTTCTGCCTGAAAAAAAAAATGACTGAAAGTTAAGCTACAGAACACGTGAAAACATATGTTCAAAACTTCCCATAAGACTTGGACAGACAGGAAACTAACACGCAACAAAACACAAACGTTAGGCAAGCAGCAACATTGCCCTTTCTACCTGTCAAAGCCTACACCAGTACTTCCATCTAGAGCACAGTGGCCTCTGGGATACTATTTTTAAATACAGATATGTCTTGGCGCATCGCCTCTAGAAGCTGCTACGGTGACCAGTTTTGTATGACATGAATAGCCAGTGTTTATTGACTTCCGGATTTAGAGGTGGCATTTTTTCTTTTTAAAGATTTTATTTTTAAGTAATCTCTATCCCCAGAGTGGAGCTCAAACTCACAACCCCGAGATCAAGAGTTGTATGTTCCACTGACCGAGCCAGCCAGGTGCTTCAGGGAGGCATTGTTTATTTTGAAATTGTAATAACATTTTATTTAATTAAGTATATCCAAAATATTACCAGTTTAGCATATGATCAATATAAAAATTGTTAAGGTATTTTAAGTTCTTTTTTTCCCATACTAAATCTCCAAAATCCAGAGTGAGTGTACATTTCACTTCAAAATCCAGTGTATCATATTACATCTCGATTCTTGAGTGGCCACATTGCAAGTGTACAACAGCCAGTGGTTCCCCACTCAGGGATTGTCTCCTACCCAACTACCTAAAGTGGCCCAGCCACTCACCTTCTACCACAGTACTATTTTGTCTTCTTTGCAGCCCTTACCAGTACCTCAAGTCATCTTACTTGCTTGTATGCTTGTTTGGTTCTTTAAGACAAGGACTCTCTTTGAACAGTGACTGGCACAGAGTAGGCACTTAGTGCATACTGTCCCTGCCTGAATCTGTGTCCAAGGATGTATGACAGACCCCTGGGCCTCCTCTCATCCATGCCTGGAGCCACATCCCTCATCTTCCCTTCCTAGGACCCATCCTGAGATGTTAGTTGGGAATGGTAGATGTGAGTGAGAGAACTCTGCTTTGCCTCTGATTTCCTAGGGAGACCCCACACTGCCCTCCTTTCTCACCAAGGTGCTGCTGCAGGACCTGCCCTGCAACTGGAGATACCCGTTGGTGAACGGAAGGACTTGCTACAGTAGGCACTTCACAGAAGGATCTGTTTCAAGTTCTTTTTAGTGTTCTAGGAGCCAAGGGCAGGCTGTCCCAAAATGGGCCACTTTGACATGAACATTATTTGGAATTAAAAGTAATCAAAACTCAGCAGATTCGGGGAAGATCTTTATCTCTCTCTCTCTCAACTTTCCACTTTACCAGGAAGAGAGGTATAACAGATTCTTCTTTACCTAAGAAATGGATGTATATAATAGGGCAATCTTCATTTCCTAAACATTTCCTTTCACATTCCTGCTAATGATCTTTCTCTCCTTTGTATCCTTGACCCCTTAGAAGAGGAATACCTCTTCTAAGCTCCTATAAGCATTGAATTGCCTCATTATTTGGAATTTCCACATCTCTGTGGATTTCCCATTTGTACATTATTAAATTTGATATTCTCCTTTTAATCTGGCTCAGGCCAGCCAATTTGATTCTTAGTCCAGCTAGAAAGATCTTAAAGGGCAAAGGACATTTTTCTTCCCCAACAGTATTCTTTCACTAAATCTCCATAATAACCCCACAAATAGTTGTACTATTAGGTTTCTTATTTAATAGACAAAGGAACTGAGCCACTATTTTGGAGTTAAAAATAACTTGCATAAGGTTAAGGTGTTGGGGAAATATAATGAGAAACAAAACCTGCCAACCCAGAAAAATCTCTTCACAAAGGTTACAAGAGAAAGTCAACAGTTTTAATATTGAATAAGCATCAAACCAGAATGTGATGTGCATCATAGGCAATCCACTAAGAGACTGCAAAGACAAAAGAAATCTCTACTTTGTTGTGTAGCCAAGCAGGTACAACCCATTACATCCATCTTCTTTACACGAACAATAACTTAGTCCTCCAACAAGGACTGGAGAGCACCTTTAATCATACCTAGTTCATCCTTACTTCAGCTGGCCATTGGGGTGGCCATCTGCATATTAGCTCATTGGTTTATTCCAAAGAAACATAAACTTCTCTTTTATTTATGACAAGAAGTTTTGCAACTGGGAGCAAGGTGCCCACCTCAGAGAGGCTCCTATTTTTTCCTGGAAACTGGGAGACTGGGGCACTCTTTCCCTTAATGTCTCCATCTCCCTTCAAAGAGATGGCTCTCAGGTCTTTCAGAAAGACATTATTGGGTCATAAAGCTGACACACAAAAAGCTTATCTAGTTTCGAAAAGGATTTATTTGCATTTCAAAAAAGAGGAGAAAGTACTTATTAAAAGTTTTCTAAAGTAAAGGGCTTTAAGGAAAAGGATGGGAGGCAAATCTCTACTCTTATTTTTAACTGAGAGAGTTAAGCCTCCTATTTTTAATTAGTATTTGTCCTTACTATAGCTAACAAATGGGGGAGTTAGAATTCTAGAATTCCAGACAGTCTGACATTAAAACTCTCTTTAAAAAATCAATGGTATATACTACTCTGTCAGCTTCCTACTTGGAAGCCAATGGAAGGAGGAGATGCACTGAGGGAATACATGCATTCACTCATTGGATACTTACTGAGCATCTACTATCAACTAGGCATTTTAAGGATACAATTATGAATAAAACAGACAAGCATTTTGCCCTCATGAAACCTAGGGGCAGGTAGAGAGACCTATATTACACAGTAGCTTTTCAAATCAAAATTATGAAAATTGAGAAGAATAAAAGTACGGGGTGTTTTGAGAGCACATTACAGAAAGAATATGAGCGAGTCTACTTGATCTGAAAGGTCCTATAAGTTGAAAATGGAGTTTGTTGGAAAGGAAAGAAGACAATAGATTATTTGAAGTTTAGGGTATTAAATCATTTGGGAAGAATAACATGGAAAAGTAAGTGTGCCACAACCTTTGAATGTTTATTCGGCCAGAGTAAAACAGTAACTTCTGATATAAAACATTGTATCTTTGTCCTTCATTGGTGAGACCATCTTACAACCTATAGAGAAGGCAGTTATGTTGTAGAAAATGGGTAACAATGCAAATGTTTCTTGTCCAAAGCAATGCAAATGCTTATTTTCTTTTATAAAAATCCAAACAAATGTTGTCTGCCAGAGTTATAGTTGATTTCCACCTTTTAGAAAAGATGATTCCCAAATATTACACTTTATTGCTCTATAGAGCAATATTAGCCAATTTGCATCTATTAAGAAGTCATGAACTCATTCTGGTAGTCTATATAAATGTCTGTTCTTTACATTTTTTTTTGAAGTAGTTTTAACTTCTTACCTATTCCCTTATTTATAAATGAGTTAAAAAAAGTATTTGAGGGCAGCCTCAGTGGCTCAGCGGTTTAGCACCGCCTTCGGCCCAGGGTGTGATCCTGGAAGTCCCGGGATCGAGTCCCACGTCGGGCTCCCTGCGTGGAGCCTGCTTCTCCCTCTGCCTGTGTCTCTGCCTCTCTCTCTCTCTCTCTCTCTCTCTCTCTCTGTGTCTCTCATAAATAAATAAAATCTTTTTTAAAAAAGTATTTGACGTGTTCATTTTATTTTGTGTAAGAGTCATAATTATACATTTTTGAAAATTATAAGTTAACAAGTATGGTGTAAGATCTAACATCATATATTCAGGCACCAGTTCTTCCTGGTTTGGTAAGAAAAACAAACCTGTGGCTGTATTTCCACGTGGAGAAGTGTAGATGTCCCATGAAATGCTCATCAGTCCTTTAAACTCTTCTAAAATTCTACTCCAAGAATTTTTATTAGGCTTATTTTAATCCTTAAGAAACTCTAAAGTTGGGATCCCTGGGTGGCGCAGAGGTTTGGCGCCTGCCTTTGGCCCAGGGCGTGATCCTGGAGACCCGGGATCGAATCCCACATCGGGCTCCCGGTGCATGGAGCCTGCTTCTCCCTCTGCCTGTGTCTCTGCGCCTCTCTCTCTCTCTGTGACTATCATAAATAAATTAAAAAAAAAAAAATTAAAAAAAAAAAAAGAAACTCTAAAGTTAATGTGATTCAAGAGGGGAAAAACCATATACAAAAAGAAAAAAAAAAACTGTTCAAAAAACATGAAGTAGCCATAGAAAGCTCCAGAGGTTCCATAAAACCCAGTCAAATTTTAGTTAGCTCTGAGAAAAATTACTATTTGGCTCACATCCCTTATTTCTTATGTCCAAGAAACCTCTCTTTTAAAATTATAACACAAAATCAGTGTGTGCCTGCCCTCCCCAGCTCCTCTAAGCTAATTCTTCCACTCTTACCCCTGACCTTTGTTTTCCCCAGGTCATACTAAATTCCTGAGTTGGCTCCCATCGACATTTAAACAAAACAAAACAGAGCACTGAAGCTCCAGCCCCATCTCTTCCAGTTTGAATTCACTGCTCACTGGAAGAGAAGCCATCTCAGTTTATTGGTTTGTACTGCTCAGTGAGTAGTGTTCATTTTCTGAATAATATTTGCATTAAAGATATAAACAAAGACATATGAATATTTTGAATATTTGGAATCACAGTGAAGTTCTCAAATAGTATAGACAAAAAGTGAGAAAGAACATATCACTAGGAACTACTTGTGTAAATAAAAAAGGAAATAAAATATTCGAGAATAAAATAGAAAAATAAGAATGAATAAGAATTGAAGATTTTAATCAGCAGTGCCTAACTATAACAAGATTTTAACTTTGGTAGTTAGTACTGGAATGTTAAATATCTTATTTAAAGTGATTTTTCTTTAAAATTTGAATTTTATACCATCTCCATAGTCCAAAATCCTTCAGATAGCTTCCCATTGTACTTTATAAAAATAATAAAAATTTTGATGGAGTCAGCCTATTCTTGTCCCATCTTGCACCCATGACCCTTGTTTAGGATTTGAGGAGTGGAAGTGGGGGTGGGTGAGTAGGGCAAAGACACATCAGTAGCAAACTGCATCACTTCATTGTCCCATCCCATCTAAAACAAGCAAATATTAACATATGGGCTCCACATCCAACTTCTAGTCCCTTCTGAGAAAGGAGAGCCTCAGCCATATAATCTGGAGCTTGTTGCTGTGTGGGGGTGTGGCAGCATTTCATTTTTGTTTTTGTTTTATTTTTGTCATTTGGAGAAGACTCACCCATTGTGTGAATCCATATTCAAAGGCTAACTCCACACACCCAGGTTTACGTGAGGAAGGAGGCATTTGCCTTTTCTGAAATAGAAAGCGTGCCTCAAAATGTTGCCCTGCCCAACCTATTCTAATTCTCAGCATTGAAATCAGTTCTATGGGGGGCCTGGGTTGCTCCGTCTGTTAAGCATCTGCCTTGGGCTCAGGTCATGATCCCAGGGTCCTCAGATCGAGCTGCGCATTGGGCTCCCTGCTCAATGGAGAGTCTGCCTATCCCTTTCTCTCTGCCCCTCCACCAACACTTGCGTGCGTTTGCTCTCTCTCTCTATGAATAATAATAAAAAAGTATCAGTTTTATTTGTAAAGGGTTACACTGTTTTAAATAAAATAGATTTCACTTTGGACATAGTTTAGTATAAATTCATTGATTAAATAAGAAGCTCCAATTAGTTTGTTAAATGCCACAAGGCTGTTTCTGCCTTTCACACCATTCCCACCCACATTCATGACCTGAGTTAAAATCAAGCATCAGAGGCTTACCCAACTGAGTCACCCAGATGCCTCTTAAGAATTTCTAATCATGAGAATAAAACCTGAGAGAGGAGTGCATTGAATTGGGGGGTGAGGTGGGGTCGGTGACAACAGAGGAAAGGGTTTAAAGATGGATAGAGTGTTGCTCAGAGACAGGGCATCAAGGCCAGGGGCTCCACGGGTACTTGAACCTGGGACAGGGAGGCAGTTAGAGAAGGAGGTGCATGCAGAAGGAGAGTACCCCAAACAAGCTTGGCCCACTTTGTACTTCCAACCAGAGCCAGGGAGAACCTCTCTTCAGGGATTCTCAGCTGAAGGAGAGCAGTTCTGTGACCGTAGGTGGAAGAGAAACCTGTATTGGGCCAGTGGCTCAAAAAATAGTTTAAGAACCCAAGTCTTAGCCAATTTCTCATTACTATCTTCTTCCAATGCCATTTAAAAAAAAATTCAACCTCTTCCCTAAAACCTTATCCAATTTACTTTTTTGAGAAAACTTTATATCCTTAGGGATCTCTGATACTTTCCTCAGATGCACTTCTTAGAGAAAATCTGTCCTGGTTTGTGAGAACTTTGAAACAATGAGAAACAAGGACTACCTGGAGAAAAATATCCAAAGGCTAAGGAACCTCAAATGATGAGAGCTTGCCTTCAATTGGGAACACTGTGGTGGACTTGTTGGGAATATTTGTGGTGCATTTAAAATCTGCAATATTTTACCAACACATCCAACAGCTTTTTGCTCAAATGCCAAGGAGGAAAGGAAAAGAATAGACAAAGATGGGATAAACATGATGGTGTGCGGCCCTGTTGCATTGGTCTGAGGCTGCTCAACACCAACATCAGTTCATTTTCTCCCAAGAAGAAGTGTTTGTAAATTGTATTAAAATGATTCTGGACTTTCAGGCAGGCTGGTTGGCCTGGACTCCTGGAAGCAGCTAGAGAAGCTCTCGTTTGTAATGTCATATTGGTTTCTTATTATTTAATATGTCAGCCAAGGGAGAAAATGCCCAGATATTTGTGCTCACAGCAGTGCATGGTCTCTTCCTGTGTGAAGGATTTTAAGAGGGAGATGATTACTTTGAAGTGCTTGATTAGAAGAAAGAGGTGCATATCTGTTATCGGTGGCTCATAACTATGTTTTCGGTTAAATTTCTGCTGATGTTTTTAAGCATTCTACTCCATATTATGCCAACTGTGTAGTTTCAGATTTTAATGGAAACAACACAGTTCAAAACACATTAGAAATATATTAGTGATTAGAGAGCAACTTTTAAATTCTGTTTACCTCTGCATTTTAGAAATGCTAGAAAAAATATCATTTATTCTCTGCAATACTGTTTCACACTCTGTTAAGAATGTGCAAGAAGAAAGAATATGGTTTCTTTCCGTTTGTTTCTAAATTATCAAATAATGATCATTTATTTTGTTGTTTAATATAAAATATATATACTAAGCTAAAAATGTCAATGCTTTTAGGTCTACCTACCATTTTTCACATTTCCCTAAATGTTTTCATATGTAGTTAACAATACATATCTTAAGACAAAAATCTTACTTGAGAATGTAACAAACCTCCATTACATAGGTTCTTTCATTTGCTGCTCTCCTTGTTTTATGTATTGGCAGGTTACTAAAATTGGAAGAATTGTTTAATAATTTAAGACACCTAAAGATGAGAGGCAATTACGTTTCTCCTCTGTAGTATTGTATTAACTCTTTCAGACTAAGAGAATCCTATTTTCTAGATTATTTTTTCTAATAGACTTCTCAGCATCCCAGAACGGAGGTTAGTGACATTTCAGAGAGTGAATGGGAACACTGAAAAGCATTGTTAGAAGTCGAAAAATCAATCAAGGAATCACTCACTTAAAGACATTTGAGTTCAGCTCAAGTTTGCTGGTAAGAAGCCAGTAGATTGCTCTCTTTTGAGAGGGTTTGATTATTTTTTCCAGGACAATTTAATAGGGTGTATTAAATTACCTTATTAAAAAAAGTAGAACTCCTCAGTTAAAGTTCCTTTGAGTAACATTTTAAAAGCAAAAGAATGCTTTGTATCAGGTAGTATTCTTAGTAAAAAGAGCATATAAATACCATATCCCTAAGGGGTAAGGTTATTGGGATGAGGGTGAAGGGTAAACCCAGGGCATGCAGATAGTTGCCATTTAGACTAACCAGGCTGGGCTTAGTGATTCAGTTGAAGAGCTCAGTTTTATATATTTCCAAGGACCAGAAATTAAGAGGAGAAGACAAAGATATATCAGTGGACACGCCCAGCCACCCAGTTCAACCCACAGACTAATTAGAGCAGTGAAATGTTGCTAACCTCTCCAATTGATGCGCTCTTTGAAAATCATTAAAGACTTCCATCCACCCTGATGAAAACAATTTGTCATGGGGGAAGCTTCCACCTTCCTCAGTGAGGATCTCTTAAATGAAGAACAGAGTTTTTTCTTTGAATCCTTTCCAGAGAAGAGGACTTTATTTTCTATAGCTTACATTTTTAAAAATGGCAGAGTTTTTGTTTTTTTTTAAATATAAAATTATTAGTGACATCGGGCGGCTCACCAGTTGAGCATCTGCCTTTGGCTCGGGGCGTGATCCTGGGGTCCCGAGATTGAGTCCCACATCGGGCTCCCTGTGAGGAGCCTGCTTCTCCCTCTGCCTATGTCTCTGCCTCTCTCTCTGTGTCTCTCATGAATAAATAAATAAAATCTTTAAAAAGTTAAAATAACTTTAATAAATAAATACATATAAAATTATAATGTTAAATATAAAACATGTTTTTTCAAAGTCCTACCACCACATAAAACAAAAAAGAAACATTTCTCTACTAACTGACTTGAGAGCCCAAATTTCCACATTAGTTCCATCTTTGGATTTAGGTAGCACAGGGATCCTGTTACCACCTAATGTGTCTTCTGGTACTTTTATAGATATTAGTATATCAGATTGGTTCAAATCCTTAGGAGAGTTAACATTTGATAAAGGAGCCAAGATATGTCCTAGGTAGGGCTGCCTATTGAGGGCAGCTTCAGATAAAACTGCTACTGACCGGAATCCCAAGTGGCCATGGAAAGACCCATAAAAAGAAGAGCCCTGAAAAAGTGTGGCTATACCTCTTTTTCCTTAATTGCAATAACATTTGTGCAATCCCTTGAAGGATTAAATGAGTTATATAGGACAGACTTCTCTGCTTGTCCATGGGGCTTCAAAAGATGTCATCAGAGATGGAGCAAGTGGAGCTAGTTGATTGAGATTTACAACTGGCTACAAATCCACTGGCTCATTTTTGTGCTATTGGCTATGTTTCACTGTCAGTTTTCTGGTGAATATGTAGCGTAAGAGGCCATGATGTTTCCCAGGATATACTATCTTTCTTTTGACCACAGGACTTAAAAACATCCTCTAGGGCAGTATGAAGGAAGAAAAATTTCTCCTCTATCTTTCTAGATTATTTTGACTGGTCTAATAATTAAACGGACCTAACGCAGATTAACAGGAGAAAAACAAATAATTACATGTGTTCAGGAGCCCATAAAAAATATGAGACCCAAGGGTGAGTCAGGCAGTTGAGACTTATATGCCACCCTAAGCTAAGGAATAGATTAGGGACCTAGGACTTCAAAGAGGAGGAGGGTCCATAAGAAAATAAGAAGAGCAGATGTTTGATAATTAGATGTTCATCATGCCATGCAGAGAAAATCCGATACTGTGAAGAATCTGAGCAAACCTGTCCTGCAAGCTCCACCCTCACCACCACCACCCCTAGCCCATACTCTTTAGTAGCATCCCTGGTATAGCTCTCTTCATAGACCAGCCTCTCTATCTAAATTCTTTTAATTAATTAAGGAAGATATAAAAAGCTCTTCCTTTTTTTAAAGATTTTATTTATTTATTCATGAAAGATACAGAGAGAGAGACAGAGACACAGACAGAGGGAGAAGCAGTCTCCATGTGGGGAGCCCGATGTGGGACTCGATTCTAGGTCTCCAGGATCACACCCTGGGCTGAAGGCAGGTGCTCAACCACTGAGCCACCCAGGGATCCCCATAAAAAGCTCTTCTTGAGCCTTTTGGGCCTTTATTGTCTTCAGCTTAAAATAATCCATATGCCAAAGCAGCATGTTTTGGGGAGGCTCATTCTGAACCTCTTCACCAGAGGCCTGCCTGGCAAATAGAATATGATGATGATGCATAGAATCAACTGCAGTTCTCCCCAGAGTTTTGTGTCTGTCACCTCATAATGATACATTTTGAAAAGTTTGAACAAAACCACACTCTTGTAAATCAAATCATATACTACCACTGACTTTTTTTGACTTTTTGTTTTTTAAGATATATGTTTCCACACAAGATAAATCTTGACTCTGAAGCACCATGAAAATTCATATATGCAATGGAAAAATAAAACTTTATAATAAAATAATAGTATCAAATAGTTACATATGATTTTATATGTAACTGCTGTTCCAAATGAAAAAGTACCTGTTTTCAGTGAAGAATAGGAAAGAACACTAAACATTTTGTAAAGGTGCTCGAAGAACAATTTTTCTCAGTACACAATTTCTTGTCTCAATTTTTAAAAAAAGATTTCATATATTTGCTTGAGAAAGAGAGAGTGAGAGAGAGCAAAAAGGAGCAGTGGGGAAGGGCAGGGGAGAGAGAGAGAAGGAGGCTCCTCCCAGAGCAGGGAGCCCGAAGCAGGGCTGGATCCCAGGACCCTGTGATCATGACCTGAGCCCAACGCAGATGCTTAACTGACAGAGCCACCCAGGTACCCCTCTTTGTCTCAGTTAATTTAAATAATTGGTTTCCTTTCAGGTACCTTTAAACTAAAACTACTAATATCCAACAACAACAGCAAAGACACCAAACCAAATAACAGATAACCTCCCCTCCCTCGGTAGCATTTGCTCTGCACAAAGCACTGTGCTAAGTTGTCTACATGGGTTATCTAATTTTATCCTAACAACGAATTATTATTATTATTATTATTATTATTATTATTATTATTATTGGTGAAGTTGTCCTAAACATATAGAGATATGGATTTGAAGTTGTTCTGCAGTGTTTCTCAAAGTATATTGCTCAGGTTGCCTGTGCCAGCATCACCTGAGATCCTTGTTAAGTTCATCTTCTTAGGCCCCTAACACATAGAGATTCAAATAAGAGGTTTTGGTAGGAATCTGGAATTTGATTTTTATTTTTTTTAAAGATTTTATTTATTAATTTGAGGGAGAGAGCACAAGCAACACCCGAACAGGGAACCCAACACGGACTTCTGCCTTTAAAAACTTCCTGTCTATGGAAGTACAGATACAAAAAAGTCTATTGCCTTTAAAAAACAAAGATTTTTTTAAAGAGTGTTCCTTAGGAAGTCAGGATGTTTTTAGAGAAGAGTTTTCCAGGTAACATCCAAAATAAAGGAAGTAGCATGTGCAAAGTCTGAGGTTTATAAGAGCAAGGTGGGTTGGAAATTAAAGTGTAGTTTATGTTGCTGGAGTGGAAAGCACAAGGTAAGAACTGTAGGAACCAGAGGACATTAGACTAAACAGGAGGTGACACTAGATAGGGATGTGGGACCAGCTCATAAGAGCTCTTATTTGTCATGTTAAGAGGCTATTTATTCTGTATGCAATAGGAAGTAGACAATAATTTTGAATGCAAATATAATATAATCAGACTTACATGTTTAAAAAAATCCTTAGAAAATTGAGTAGAGATGGCAACTGGGTGGCTCAGTGGTTGAGCGTCTACATTTGGCTCAGGTCATGATCCTGGGGTCCTCATATAGAGTCCTGCATCAGGCTCCCCACAGGGAACCTGCTTCGCCCTCTGCCTGTGTCTCTGCCTCTCTCTCTATGTCTCTTGTGAACAAATAAGTAAAAATAAAATCTTAAAAAAAAAAAAAAGAAAACTAAGTAGAGTTGAAATAATCTGGATCACAGATTATAAGACTTTGAGGAGCCATAGCAGTTGTGGTTGTAGGCTTGGAGATGACAGGACTCTTGGGATGTAGAACCAATAAGTCTTAGTAATTGATTAGACGGGCAGAGAAGGTGAAGGAAGAATTTATGATGTCGCTAAAATTTCTGGCTCGGGCAAATGGGTCTTTGGTAGTATCATTTTATGAACTAAGAATTAATGAAAGGGAAACAGATCTTTCCATAATCTCTTTCGGGTATTCGCAACCTTATTAAATACAACACGTTCTTTTTTCATCAAAAATTTGTAATATCCTCTGACCATACTGAAAATTCATGGATAATTTAACTTACATATACACATACTTTTTAACTTTAATGCAGCGGCCCAACAGTAAGATAAAGAATAAGGAAAAGAAAAGTAATTGGGGAAAAAGTATCTTTAACAATATGTAAATGTTCAGGCATAATTACATAAAAGCATAATGAAGTAGTCAGATTTTTGGACCTACAGGTGAAGTCACTGTGACTTAGCCATGTGTTAGTCCAATATACCAACGTCATGTCCCAGAATGTTGGAAGAGAGTTCATCTTGGTTGCAGTATTGGAGAAATCTTCACAATGCTGGTAACATTTCAGTTTGGCTCTTAAAGGAGGAATGGGACGTTGAGAGCTAGAACTAGTGGAAAGAAGACAAGGGCATTCCCAAGAAAGGACAGGACAAGCAGGGAATAAAGAAAGGAAATCACAGGGTGATCTTTGGCTTTGGCTATGACAGTAGTTACATGGAGTTGGGCATGAAGCTGGCAAAGCATGTTCTGGTTAGTTCTGGTTAGGCCCTTAAAGCCTACCGATAAGCATAGACTTTAATAATCTCAGTTGAACTTTTAACTTGCTTATTTGCATTAATCATCAGCATGAATAATTTTATTTTCCCATAAATATTGAACAGATCATCTTCAAGCTAGCCCTGCCCAAATTATCTCAAATTCCAAAGTGATGGAGTACAAATTAATGAGATTTTATTGTCCAAATTGATAAAGCTGCATTAAAGAGAGTTTGAGGGTAATGAGTGGATATAAAAATAGATTTCTTGTCTTTTCATATAATGTCGGGCTTGAAAGGTTCAAATGAAGTATTTTGTACTTTTTCTTCTGGATAATAATCTGTGAAGAGGACATTTATGATCTCTGCTGGAAGTGATGGCAGGAGAAGAATAAAATGCACGTAGATGATAAGTGCCAGCCTGAGAGAAGAGAATGAATTCTATTAAACAACTTCCTAAAAGAGGGCTCATGTTAACATCCTATCATTTAAATCACAGAAGCTTTCTTTTTCAAAATATAAAGGTGTATTATGTAATAATATTGAACAGGTCTAAGAGGTTTGTTAACTATCCTTGTTAAAAGACAATAAGAGACTTTTCATTCAAGCCAAACTCTTTGGAGAAAAGTTAATCTTTCTCATTTTATTTTATTTTACTTTACTTTATTTTTTGCCTGAAATGTCCCATTAGGTTTTCAAAGCCCTAGCTACCTTCACTAAAGTGATCCATTTGGCTAAAGAGTCCACAAGAATCAGGAATGGGATAGTTTATTTTTATTTTTTATTTATTTTTTTAAAGATTTATTTATTTATATTATTCATTATAGACATAGAGAGAGAGAGAGCTCCATGCCGGGAGCCTGACGTGGGACTCAATCCCAGGACTCCAGGATCACGCCCTGGGCCAAAGGCAGGTGCCAAACCGCTGAGCCACCCAGGGATCCCCAATAGGAAAGTTTAAACTACTTATTCTGTGCATTTTAAGTCTCATAAATAATTGAGTTACAATTGATGGTTGCTAGGCTGCAGTTGAATTCCATTTCATCCTATTCCATTAAAATGTAATTTAGATTTGTTTGGTTGTTGTTATGGTTCTTTAAATCTGATGGGAGAGGAGGGAAAGCTTTTGGTGATCAAAGTGCTATACACAATAGTATCTATTCTAAAGCAATGCTTGGAGGTATTTCATGTCAATTTTTTTTTCATGTTTGGAAAATGAATGTGTAGAATTCCCACGCTAGCCCCACCACTGACAAAGTCAAAGAGCATGAAAATGAGTAGGGCCTGAAACTTGCTTTCCTGGGTTCCAAAGTGACTTTTCCCTTCAAGACACTCAGAGCAGAGGGTTCAAAACTCAGTTACATCAGTTTCTTGGGTGGAAGTCACCATATCAATGGAGTCAACACGAGAGCCTTGTAGCATCTTGTATTTCAGCCTCAGAACACTGGATAGGTTCCTTCTTCAGATGACAACTTTAGTTGGTAGGTATTTAGAGCAAGGACCTACAAACTATAGCTGGCAAACTATAGATAACAGTCCGTGGGCTTAAACCAGCCAGCCACCTGCTTTGGTAAATAACATTTTTTTGGACCACAGCCATACTAGTTTCTTGATTTGCAAAATGGACTCAGAGATATGTTTTGTGATATTCTCATTCATTCCATATGATCTGTGGCTGTTTTCACCCTACAATGGCAGAGTTGAGTAGTTGCAACAAAGACTGTATAGGTTCACAAAACCTAAACTATTTATTGTCTGGTCTTTTACAGAAAATGTTTGCTGATCCCTGGCCTAGGGCATTATGTTGGGAAGACTCCTGAGCTAGTCTCAGGAATAAAGAATACTGTGATTGATTTTTTTTAATGTCTGCTATATTCATACAGGAGGAGTGCCATACATTTATCAGCCACACTCTACCCTCTTCCCAGAAGTAAGAACAGCATGATGAGAAATATGAGCTATGAAAAGATAGGTTCAGCATCAAACCCAAAGCCTAATTATCTCCACCAGGAATGGGAGGACATTGATTAGTATATCAAAAGTGTTGGTGGCAAGGATGTGGGAAGTGATGTCAGGGAAAAGAGGTGACTTGTCACTGGGAATGACAGATAATATATATAACCAAATCTATCATTCAAACTGTAAGTGCATTAAGTTTAGTTTTCTATTCTATGGATTGATTTGCACTCATTAGCAATACAGAAAATCTGGAGGAAAAGTCTCTATAGGTTTATTTAAGGGAAGAAAAGCAGGCAGAGTGGTAGGAAAGAATTCACCCTTCCTCGAAAAAGCCTGGCTCCTTCTTCCCTCTGTATCATCCTTCACACAAATACACATGCACTGGCATTCCAGTCCTCCCCGTCTCACAAAGTTGGCTGATTTCCTCTTTATTGCAGTCAGAACTGAAATATAAAGACAACCCTGTCTAGTGGCCAGTAGTCACTTGTTTGAAGTGAGCTTAAATACAGTGCTTGTGATTGGACAAAGGGAGTATCTTTCCCAGTCTCTGGATCCTAAAAAGCTTATTCCTATGCCTTAGAGAGTCAGAATAGAATCTGCAGAAAGACAATCTAAAAGTATCTGAAGGTTTTTAGAATGTGGCACTAGGAATGCTCATTAGTTGAATTGCAAAAACCTCAATTTGGGCAAGACACAAAGAATCCATTGATTGGCAAATTTGCAAAATAAGAGTGGTCAGGTAGTCACCAAAACAAATCTTTAGGAAGAAACCAGCAAGTAAGTTTAATTTCTTTCTTTGACACACCAACAAAGGAGAAATGATAGATGATATATATCCAGACTTCAGTCAGGCTTTTGATATCATTTCACATGACATTTTTTTTCAACAAGCTGGTAATGCATAGCTTGGATCACAGTGCTGTCAAGTGGCTGAAGAGTCGCAATCAAAGAACAGCTATCAATGATTTCGTCTCATCCTGAGGACATTTGTCAAGTGGTGTCCATCCATAAGGGCTAGTTGTGGGCCAGAGTTATCCACAGGGTGATGGAAGTGTGTGTAAGTTCAATAAATTTGCTGATAACATCAATCTGGAGCAGCTTCTTACACTGGCAAGACAGGAACAGCTTTCAGTGACCTTGATTAAGTCGGGCTCGTAGAGTGGGACAAGCTCAAAGCCAAGATGCCAGGCCAAGACACAGTGGGCAGATTTTCTATGCAAGAGAGCTTATGGCATGTTGCAGCAAAATTCGACAGTGTTTTATTTCCAAAATTTTCTGAGGCACTATAATTAAGTAACAACTCTCCACGATGCCAAGTGGTTTAGAGCTACTTTTATTATACTAGTTTCCTGATTTGCAAAATGAAGACTCAGAGATATGTTTTGTGATATTCTTTTAGAATTTAAAAACCCCTGGAAAGTAGTGGATGCTAAATGTTAGTTCTCTTCTTCCTCCCTCTTTTCTCACTCTTGCTGTAGTGGGACTAGCACTGGGAAGGAAAAGCTCTGAATTCAATACAGAAATTCAAAAGGAAAAGGGAATCTTCCAAGAAACAAAAATAATAGCATTGGACCTTAAAGCATCCTCTGTTGGATCAAAACACTATCCTTTAATAATATTTTAATCAAGTGGAAAATTTTTGCAACATTAATTAGCTAATGCAAAGATATAAAAATTTTAAGAAATTGGCCATCAACCATTGGGAGAGTTAGAGAATTACTGCTTCTTTTACTTCATAAATCTTAGAAAAGATTAGTCCCATGCTGAACCCTTGTGCATCATTGGTGAGAATGTAAATGGGCACAACTACTGTATATTGGAAAACAGTATGGAAGATACCTCAAAATATTAAAAATAAAAATACCATATGATCCAGTTATTCCAGTACAGGGAATTTATCCAAAGAAAACAAAAACACTAGTTCGAAAAGATATTTAATGCACCCTCATGTTTATCCCAGCATTATTTACATTAGCCAAGTTATGGAAACAACCCAAGTGTCCATCCATAGGTGAGTGGATAAAGATGTGGTATATGTACATAATGAAATGTTACTCCATCATAAAAGACAATGAGATCTTGCCATTTTCGACAGTATGGATGGACCTAGAGGGTATTATGCCAAGCAAAATAAGTCTGACTGAGAAAGACAAATATATGATTTCACATATGTGTAGAATCTAAAAGACAAAACAAATGAGCAAACAAACAGAAACGGACTCAAACACAAAGAACAAACTGGTGGTTGCCAGGGGGCAGTGAGTGGGCCGGGGGGATGGAAGACATAGGTAAAAAGAAATAAGATATACAGAATTGCAGTTGTAGGGATTCCTGGGTGGCTGAGCGGTTGAGCATCTGCCTTTAGCTCATGGGGTCAAGGATCTAGTCCTGTACTGGGCTCCCTGCGGGGGGCTTGCTTCTCCCTCTGCCTATGTCTCTGTGCCTCTCGTGAATAAATAAAAAAATCTTTAAAAAACAAAAAACAAAATTGCATTTGTAAAATAAATAATTCACAGAGATGAAAAATAGAGCATAGGGGATATAGTCAATAATATTGTAATAACATTGGATGGTGACAGATGGTGAGAACACTTATTGTGGTGAGCACTGCATAATGTACAGAATTGCTGAATCACCGTAATGTACATTTGAAACTAATATAACATTGTATGTCAACTGTAATTAAACAAAAAGTATTAGTTCCAATGTACATGGTGGGTACTTAGTAAATGCTTGTTGTATTTGCCTTGTATATTGTCAGAAGGAATGAATTTTTTATTGAAATGTAATTGATATCCAATATTCTGTTATGTTCATGTGTACAACATAGTGATTTGACATTTGTATCCATTGCAAACTGATCACCACATTAAGTCTAGTTACCATCTGCCACCATGGAAAATTTATACGGTATTATTGACTGTATTTCCCCATGACCTATTTATAACTAGAAGTTTGTATCTCTTGATCCCCTTCACCCATTTCCCTTACCCCCATACCCAGGAATGAGTTTTTAATAATAATTCTAAAGCAGGTATTCTTAACCCCTGTGGGATTAGATCCTGAAAACAAGGAAGGAGTAATAAGAGCCAGTGCAATAACTAAAACACAGTTTTATTAGTAAGATCTTATCCAAGCCTACATAGAAGAAGTCAAGGTCAGTCTTAAGCTGTACTCCATTAGTAATGTAGCTGAACAGCTCCTGGTTCTTGAAGCAATGGAGTGACAGGTTAAGCAATGAGATAGCTGGCAGGCGTTCTTGGTCAATCTCTTTCAAAAAGTCAAAGATGTCCTCAGTTGTAAATATCTTCTGCTTACAGAGGATAAGATAGAAAGTCTCCCACTTGCAATTCCTTAAACTCAACTGAAGAAAATAGAGAACCACTGTCAGGAAAGAAAGTTTCTGGTATTTAACATCCCTTCCCCTATCTTCACTCGTGGCTTTTATTTCATGAAAGAAACTGGCCAGTCAAAAGAGCTTCTCCATATTTCCATCACTGAATATACAAACTTATTTGCATCTGTATCCCAGACTTGGCCCTTTTCCCTATCAAATTCAACTTCGTGCACTGATTCCGTTCCCTCCCACCCCGCCTTATCAGTTGCTACCTCTCCGTCCCCTTCCTGGGATCATTCCCATTAGGGTACATGCAAGTTAGCAAATCTCTAACCTAATAAAAAATAAAAAATCCCCAAATATTTTTAAAACCCTTCCCTACATCCCTTTCTAGCCAGAAGGTCACTCTTCACTGCCTTTTACCTCAAACTGAAAAGAATTGCCAGGAAACAAAAGCAAAAATGAGCTATTAGGATTTAATCAGGATAAAAAGCTTCTGCAGAGCAAAAGAAACAGTCAACAAAACTAAAAGACAACCTACAGAATGGGAGAAGATATTTGCAAATGACATATCAGATAAAGGGCTAGTATCCATGATCTATAAAGAGCTTATTAAACTCAACACCCAAGAAACAAACAGTCCAATCATGAAATGGGCAGAAAACATGAACAGAGATTTCACCAAAGAAGACCTACACATGGCCAACAAGCACATGAGAAAATGCTCCGCATCCCTTGCCATCAGGGAAATACAAATCAAAACCACAATGAGATACCACCTCACACCAGTGAGAATGGAGAAAATTAACAAGACAGGAAACAACAAATGTTGGAGAGGATGTGGAGAAAGGGGAACCCTCTTGCACTGTTGGTGGGAATGCAAACTGGTGCAGCCACCCTGGAAAACTGTGTGGAGGTTCCTCAGAGTTAAAAATAGAGCGACCCTATGACCCAGCAATTGCACTAGTGGGGATTTACCCCAAAGATACAGATGTAGTGAAACACTGGCACACCCGTACCCCAATGTTCATAGCAGCAATGTCCACAGTAGCCAAGCTGTGGAAGGAGCCTCAATGTCCTTTGACAGATGAATGGATAAAGAAGATGTGGTCTGTATATACAATGGAATATTACTCAGCCATCAGAAAGGACAAATACCCACCAATTGCTTCAACGTGGTTGGAACTGGAGGGTATTATGCTGAGTGAAGTAAGTCAATCGGAGAAGGACAATCATCATATGGTTTCACTCATACGGGGAATATAAGAAATAGTGAAAGGGATTATAAGGGAAAGGAGGGGAACTGAGTGGGAAAAATTAGAGAGGGTGACAAAACATGAGAGACTCCTAACTCTGGGAAATGAACAAAGGTAGTGGAAGGGGAGGCAGGTGAGGGGATGGGGTAACTGGATGACGGACACTGAGGAGGGCACTTGATGGGATGAACACTGGATGGGTTTGTTTGTTTTTTTTTTGAGACAGCCAACATGCCAGCTGCTTTATTTTTATTGAGAAGAACATTATCATAAAGGACAGCCTGTTTGCTGTAAAATAAGCCACTACACTGGACACTGGGCCTGCCTTTTCAGCACTTGGAGGTTTAGAGTCTGGCCCGAGCCCATCTCCCTCCGTACATTAAGAAGGGAGTACTATACAGCCTTGCCCCCATGGCCATACAGTGACACTTCACTGTCCCCGCCACAATTAGGAATCTGCTAGCATCAGAAAAATTAAAAGACGTTTTTAAAGTAAGAGAACTGAGCACATTTATAAGAGTATAATAGTTTGGGCCAGAAATCTGTTAACCCCCATTTAGAACAGACACAGACTGTGAGGCAGATGAAGGTTTAGACGCTGGATTGTGGAGATGCTTTGTTTACCTGGAGTTAGGAGGCAACGGCACCATGGAGGCTTTGGAAGCCCTTAAGTTCTCGACCAAAATAGGGGAGGGCAATTTCCTGCCATCCAAGCAACTGAATGGTAAAAGCCTTAAGGCTTAACAACAACAAAAACCCACACACAACTTTTTGCACTTTCTTTTTCCCTGTAAAAACACAACCGGCAGCACAGTAAGACAGCTGTCTGTTCTGATGGTTTTATACCTGCTCCAAATAGCCACAGACACGGTACTTTTTCAACCTTTGCCCACCGGTGCCGGGGACAGAGGTTCCCACAATTCGGGGCGACTGGCCTCACTACCCAGCCTGGGCAGCATATTAGCCCGTGACTCAGTTTCCTGTTCTCCAATCACCACAGGGCCTGCCAACTGGCCGTGAACAGGCTCAGCCTCTAAGCCTCTGTGACAGTCAGGTCCCTGGTGACCTGGAAAATGGCAAGGAGAGCTCTCAGCTGAATCTTCTCCTGGATACCAACAGAAAGTCTGTACTTTGTGTCTGTCTTTTTGGTCAGTAAATGTGCTCGAAGCGAAGGTGGGAAGTCAACTCTGTGCACAAAAAGTTCTTTCTGTCAGGCTACCATGTAGCACCAAACCCCTCAGCGTTTTCAACTCCCTAACATTTCTGTAGGCTGTGGGGAAGCCTGGAGTCAGCGTGCAGGCCAGGATGTCAACAATGTTTGACCTGAGGGGGTGCCCGGCACAGGGGTGCACCATTCCCTCTGTCACCTTCCCAAAGGTGGGAAGTCAACTCTGTACACAAACAAGTGTCTCTCTGTCGGGCTACCACGTAGCACCAAGCCCCTCAGCGTTTTGAACTCCGTAACATTTCTGTAGGCTGTGGTGAAGCCTGGCTTCGTGGTGCAGGCCAGGATGTCAGCAATGCCTGACCTGAGAGGGTGCCCGGCTCAGGGGTCCACCGTTTCCTCTGTCACCTTCCTGAAGGCCATATGGGTGCTCCGCAACATGGTCAGAGGCCTCCGCATAGCTCCGCTGGAAAGGGTCACCCGTGGTTTCATCCCGTCCTCACCGAGGCCCACTTTCTGCTCCCCTACCACGTGTTCTGGGTGGGGAGCCATGAGCTCTGGGGTCAGGGGACCGCATGGAATCTCTGCACCGGGCAGCAAGGCCAGGATGATCTTTGACAGTCGTCACCCCTGAGGCCGAGTGTGTATTCTTGGTGAACTTCTCCAGCACTCTCCTCAAGGCATTCCAGTATTTTTGTCTACACTTCCTTTCCTCTAAGTCATTCTCGAATGGACTACAATTACACTTTTGTTTCCTCTGTTGTACCCAAATTCCTATTAGCAAGATTATAATAAACCTCCACATAGATAGACCCAATGATGAATGCCCGGTCCTCGTTTTAATTGACCTGTTTTGATCACTCCCCCTTTATCTGAAACACTTCCTTCAAGATCCCACTTTCTCTGGATTTTTCTTCTACGTCCCTGCTCCCCCTCCTCAGTCTCTTTGACTCCATGCGACTACTTTCCTGACCTCTAAACACTGGAGTGCCCCGAGACTATGTCCTCAGACTTCTTTTCAATTTTTGTTGGGGTCTACAGAGTCAAGTCATGGAAACTCCTCTGGCTTCATTTCCTACACAATCCTTTGCTCACGCCTCTCGAGACATACTGCCCTCTTTGTGTTCCTCTAGTACCATGAACTCATTCCTGCCCCATAGCCTGGGCCCTTGCTACTCCCAGTGCCTGGAACCCTTCCTACTCACAAATCTGCATGACTCTCTCTTTCATTACATTTAGGTCTTTGCTGAAATGTCACTGACTCCAAACACCCTATATGAAATCACATAAACACAATTATCTCATCACTCTCCACCCTAAAGTAGGGTGATTATTTTAGTTCCTTTGCACTCATCACCATCAGACTAATATAAATTTATTTGTTGTCTATCCCCATCCACTAGGATACAAACTCCATGAAAACAGGAATTTTTGTCTCCGTAATTCACTGCTTTATCCCCAGCACTTAGAACAGTGTTTCACATAAAATAGGTGCCCCCTTCCTCCAAATATTTGTTGCATAAGTACTGCCTGGTGCAATTACTCAGAACTACAACCTTTGCTTCAGGAGATTGAGCTAGGATTACTTGGAATGATTTAAAAAATCAAACTGCAACATCCACATTTTTCTCTAGAATAATCCTGCAAGTGTGAATACTTGGCAAAGACTTTTTAAGACTTTTTTTTTGTTGTTATGGATATTACACCTAAACTCTAATTTGGTAGTATATTAGTTAGGGCTCTCCAAAGAAACAGAACCAATAGCATAGAGAGAGATCGAGACAGAGAGATAATTTATTTTAAGGAATTGACTCATGTGATTATAAAGGCTTGGCAAGACCAAAATCTGATGGGTAAAGTTGGTGGGCTGAAGACTCAGGGAAGAGTTATAGTTTGAGTCCAAAGACAGAACTCTTTCTTGCTAGGGTGAGAGGTCAGTCTTTGTTCTATTAAGGTTTTCATCTGATTGCATGAGGCTTTCCCACACTATGGAGGGTAACGTGCTTTATTCAAAGTCTACCAGTTTAAACGTTAATCTCACCCAAAAGATACCTGTACAGAAACATCCAGAATAAATGTTTAACCAAAATGTAGACACTGTGGCCTAGTAAAGCTAATACATAAAATTAGACATTAGGTTATTTCAAATATAAATTTTTTGAATTTGCTTGCTTTGTCCCTGCACTTATCTATAAACTCCCTGGGTACATTGGTTTTCAGGAAAGCAGGTGATTAATAAATATCTTGTTGTTATGTTGTTTTTGTTTGTTTGTTGTTTTTCAGTAGACTCCATACCCAGCGTGGAGCCCAATATGGGGCCTGACCCTGAGATCAAGATCTGAGCCGAGATCAGGAGTGACATATTTAACCGACTAAGCCATCCAGGTGCCCCCCAGGATTGATAAATATGAGGTGACTTTCATATAATGAAGCCAAGGCAACATAATGAACAAAAATCAAAAATTTACTTTCACCTTTAAAGGTCTCCAGAAACTGTCCTGTTAAATTGCTCAGTTACTTTTATAAAAAAGGTCACTGTCGATTTTTATATCCTTTACACAAGCTAAGAGATAAGTATAGAAAGTCCTCCAAACAACCACTTCCACTGGAGGTGGCCTAACAGAATCTGGGTTCTTTGATGGACAACGACCTAGAATATCATTGTTACATAAGGCTTTTCTTGGCTTGGAGAGACATGTGAAGCCATAAGCCCTGGGTAAAAATCTTAAGCTCTACAAAAAGTTGGCAAAGAGACTATGATCATTACAGATTGTAAAATTTTAGCAACTGTTGTGATCAATGCAAACCACATGGGTTTAGAGGTCATTGTAAAGCCTGTAGATGCCCAAAATGAGAGGGTGTGTGTGGGTCTATGGGTGTATATGGTGGGCATGTGCCTTTCTATTTTTTTTTGACAACAGTGCTCTTGAGCATTTTGTAGTTAACCCCTAAACGGTGAGATATCACAGGATAAGGCAATGGCTTGTAGTCATTTCATATGCCAGCATAGATTTGGAACTCAATAAATGCTTGACTGTGAATAACTAACTAACCAAATAAGACATTTTAAAGTCTTCATGTGGTTAAGTCCAAGGCCATGAACTGCATTTTCTCAGTAGTTGATACAGTGTTTTAGCAATGGCTGTCTTTTGTCAAGGCAAAAAATTTGACTAACTTTTAATGGACTAGAAGCTCTTATTTTGTTTTTTGCTATAGATTTAGCAAGAACTATTGAAATATGGGGTCAAGAAAACACTAACAGTAAAAATATAGCTATTCTAACAGATTGACACCAGTAGCTCTAATTTCATATTTCTATTTTTTCACTGGGATCCCTGACAAATTCAGTTATCAGCTGAGATGATCCTGCCCTTTCAGATTTAAATAAAGTTGGTTTAAATTCTTTGTTCTCTGTCCTGTGGTAAGTCTAACAACTCTCCCTGATACTTGCACAAAGGCCTTCAGGATCATGTTTCTATAATTATATCTGCTCTGAGTTCCCACTTCTGCTGACCTCCTCGTGCCCTTTGGTCTGGCCTCCCTGCCCCCACTCTTGTACTAACCCAGATGTGGACTGGAGCCCCATTTTCTTCTTGAGAAAATCACACAGATGAGACATTTGAGCGTGTAGCAGGCTTTACCAAAGATATTGGGAAACAGAGGTTAAATCACAGCAAGGTGAACAACTTAAATTTTATAAAGCTTGAACCACTCATTGTGGATTTTCCTCTAGTACCTCCCACCCACACCCGTGCTCCCTTCCATTCTCTTAGATAGTCTGAAACCAACAACAGCAAGACTGCCTAAAGGGTCTGATGCTGGCTGTTATAAGTTTTTTTCATCCATATCTGGAAAGGTGACATGGGAAACTCCAATTCTCTGTCTCTGTCTCTCTCAACTTGGATCAGCATGTGCCAAAATACTGATGGACTTCTTGCAGTTTTTGCAATTTTATCCTTTTCCTGATTCCATGACAAACATCACTTTAAAAAAAATCACCTTTTAAAAGTTGAATGTCCTTTTAAAAATTCTACATTTATATTCTTATAGCTGTAAGTAGATCCTGGTGTAAACTTTTTGTAAGCTGAGAAGTAGTTAGAGAGTCTGAACTGATTTATAGACAGACTTTTATTTCCTAAATATTACCTAATCTACTGTAACAGTTCTCTGCTTACATTATTTAAATTGTTCTATATCCAGAAAACTAGAAAGCAGAGACTCAGTGTCATACTGGAAAATTCCAGAAGTATCAAATTATAAAGTAAATATACTTGGATTTGTACCTCCCTCAGTACATGAGGACTATTTGGGTGGTACCTTGAACAGCATTATTAACAGTTAGTTATGGGTAAATCCAAAGACCTTGGTTTAATGGTTGCTCAAAATAAAACTTTTTCATTGGAGCCAAAAGTACATTTTAAGAAGTAATGTGGTGGAACATTTGGATCCAGATGGAGCTTTCGGTTCCTCAGAGAATTCATTTCCTTTATTTTGACAAAAATATACTTAAATGTTCACTGTGTGCCAAACACTGTGTTAAGTTAAGCTGTATATGAATTAAATAATTTAGTTGTCGCCACCAGCATAGGGGTAGCTATTTTTATCTCCATCTTACATATGAAAATGCTGAGGTTCGAGAAGGTTGAGTAACTTGGCCAAGATCACAAGATGCTGACACATCCAGGTGTATCAGACAGGGTGCTGGCAAGAGATGGTTGGCACGTAGAAATAAGATAATTGAGGAGAGTTTAATAAAGGAAGTGTTAGTCGGGGTGTGGGCAGAAGTAAGCAGGACCAGCAAGGAATGGTGAGCCATACACGGGCTAACAACAGTGGGGGCCATTACCACCTCTAGACCTCCAGGACCACGGGGAAGGAGTGCTCACCAGAACTCAGAGAGACCTGTAGCCGCAGGAGAGGGAATAGTCAAGAGAAGCTGTAATATGAGGTAGAAGAAAGCAGGCACTGCCAAACTGGGGCCCAAAGGGATGGGGATTGACCGAATCAATTCCTCAAGTTCTCATCATACCTCCTGATCTGCTAGTGCAGGCTATTGACCAAAGTCAACCTTTAGGCAGAGGTCAAAGGCACCTGAGTGGTACAGTTCATAAAGATGAGTCTCCTTGAAGAGTAGAAACGTAATCAATGTGAATCCTTCTTCCTCTTGGATGGTAGATCATGAGCTTCCCATCACATGATCTAAATTCCCAGGTTGTGGGTGTCTGGGTGGTTTGGCAGTTGAGTGTCTGCCTTCAGCTCAGGGCATGATCCCAAAGTCCCAGGATCGAGTCCCACATCGGGCTCCCTGCATGGAGCCTGCTTCTCCCTCTGCCTGTGTCTCTGCCTCTCCCCCTCTCTCTCTCTCTCTGTCTCTCATGAATAAATAAATCTTTACCAAAAAAAAAAATTTCCAAGTTGCAATGATTGAAGGGCCACAGCCTTCTCATCAAAGTAATAGGGCTGTGCATGATTTGAAATGTAAATCTCTGAATTGTAACAGCTGATGGGAGTCCATGTCAGTAATTTCCCAAGCTTTCCATTATCTGTGTTTTGTTAAAACAGAAGCACCAAGAGATCGTCCTCTGGTGATATGGACTGGATGTTTGTGTGTCCCTAGATTCATACACTGAAATCCTAATCACCAACGGGATGGTATTAAGAGGGGGGCCTTTGGGAGGTAATGGGGTCACGAGGGTGGGGACTTCAGGAATGGGCTTGGTACCCTTATAAAAAAAAACAAAAACATGAGAACCCTTGCTTCTTCTCATCGTGCTCTCCATCATGTGAGGATACGGTAAAAAATTGACAGTCTGAACAAAAAAAAAAAAAAGAAAAGAAAAAAGAAATTGACAGTCTGCAACTTGGAAGAGGGCCTTCACTAGAACCTGATCCGGCTGCCAGCATTCTCTTAGACTTCCAGCTTCCAGAACTGTGAGAAGTGGGTTTCTGCTATTTATAAGCCACCCTGTCTATGGTGCTTTGTTACAGCGGCCCAAGCTAAGACACACAGTCTACCACGAGCCGGGCATACTTCTGTGCAGAAGCCTACAGTGGCAAAACCATAGCCCCTACAGATGCCCACCTCCTAATCCCCAGAACTTGTGAATGTATCCTGCGTGGCAGTAGGGACTTTGCAGAGATGGTGAAAGTTAAGGATCTGGAGATGTGGAGATTAGTCTGAATTATCTAGGTGAATCCAATCTACTCACAGGAGTGCTTAAAAGCAGAAAAGCATCCTCAGCTGCAGACGACCAGGAACATGGCAGCATTAAAGGGACTTGAATTCCTCTCACTGGCTTTGAACATGGAGAAAGGAGGCCACGAGCTCAGGAATATGAACGACCTCTGCGAGCCAGAAAAGGTAAGAAAACAGGATCCTCCCTGGAGCCTCCAAAAAGAAATGCTGCCCTGCCAACACCTTGACTCCAGCCCCGTAACTGTATCCGAATTCTGACCTACAGAATTATTAGATAATAAGTTTGGAACAATTTAAGTTGCTGAAGTCGTTTGTTAGATCGGAAAGAGAAAACTAATACAAGGCCATGATCTTTTTGGTTCAGGGTAGAAAGAGAGCCTCTCAGTATATGCGTTTCTGGATGTTTGATGATTGACCTCAAATGTGTAACGGGCTGCAAACGTCAATCTGTAAGCAGGGCGTCTCTACAAGCTCTGGGCTCGGAGCCGTATTTCAGTTACATGCTGGTGTTACTTAAGAAGAGGCTGCTGCTTTGTGCTGTTGGTGCTGTTTTTCACACTGTCGTTTTATTTGGGGGAAGGAGGGTAGAGAGAGAGGGAGAGCGAGAATCTTAAGCAGGCTCTGCACAGGAGGGCTTGATCTCACAACCCTGAGATGGGGACCTGAGCTGAAATCAAGAGTCCGACGCTTAACCCATTAAGCCACACAGGCGCCCCTGCCTCCTGATTAGAAAAAGCTTTGTTTGGCCTGTCGTGAAATAGGGTGGTGTAGCCTTTGAAACATGGTCCCAGAGCCAGTAGCCCAACTGGCGGCCTTGTGCGAGTGGAAGAGTGAAAACTTCTTAAAAATCCACCCTGGGTGGCTCAGTAGTTGAGTGCCCACCTTTGGCCCAGGGTGTGATCCTGGAGTCCCGGGATCGAGTTCCCCGTCGGGCTCCCTGCATGGAGACTGCTTCTCCCTCTGCCTATGTCTCTGCCTCTCTCTCTGTCTGTGTCTCTCTGAATAAAAAAAAAAAAAAAAAAAAAATCTTAAAAAAAAATCCACTAAGTCAGCCACAGGGCCTTCAGTACAGCAGACACCATTTCTGCACCAGTCATCGCTTCTGTTGCACACACGAATGTTTGCGAAGTTTCTGACTTGTGTTCACCGTGGAAGTTTTAAAACACTCAAGCTCCTCAAGTACCAGATGACTCCAATGGCTTCGTGTAGCCGCACACGAAGTGCATACTGAGTTGTGTAAACGCACGCCCCCTGTACCCGATGGGTAACAATAATAAGGATGAGAGGGGTGCAGGGAAGATGTGAGCTGTCCAGGTAACTCACCTGAATTCTCCATCTGTGAGCCCAGCACTCGGGCCCTCAAGTGTGCTGAGAGGTAACAGCGCAAGAAGGACTTCTGGTGCTTTGGCAACTGTGGAGCCTTAAAGGCTAATTCACTCCACAGAACAAAGCTGATTTTCCAGATGCTTCCCCTGTGTTGTAAGTGGCACCACCTAAGGAGCCTGAGAATCTGTCTTTATACGAAGGCTTCCTTTGTTATTTTTGCTTCAGACATGGTTTCTGAGTTTGAAGTCCCAGGATTTTTAGATGAAAAGAGTTGTAGAGTGAGCTAAGGGAGGGCCCTATGCGCCAGCGCCTGTTTGCAATCTGCCTGTTTGCCATCTCGCGGGGTGCCCACATGCAGAGTGGCTGATTAGACAAAGGCCGTGGAAAGAAAACAAGAAAGTGAGCTGCATTGGGATGGGGGATTTTGAGTTTCACCACGGTTGACACTTATTTATTTTTTACTTGTGATGAGTTTCCCAAGACAGAGGAAGTTGTCTCCCCACCACCACCTCGCCACCCCAGCACCGTAGCACACCCCGCAGGGCAAGGTGCGGGAGTCGCCTGCAGAGGAGCCGAGCAGAGAAACCTGTCAACTACTGCTGATTTTCTCTATAAAAGAGGCTGTTTGTATTTCATCTCTTCATCCTTCCAAAAAGTTTTGGCCCTAAGTATCCTTTTTGCAACTTTGGCAGGTAAACTGGAGACCACCTAATGCATAAGACAAGTATTTCTGTCCTAGCTCCAAAGAGTGGATTCTGTTAACATCTCTCAGAAAGTTTATTTACACAGGTTCACACCTGTTGATGATTTTTCTCACACCTTTGGGTAGATAGCAGAAATGTGCTTGTGCTTCTGCATGTTCGAGTAGATAGAGTAGAAATCACATATGTCATGTCTCTGGTCTTAAAAATAATCACTGCGTTTCTGGAAAGATTAAGTGTACTTTAAAAAAAAACTACTTACTTTGAAATAGTTACTGAAGACTCACAGGAAGTTATACAAATGGTAGTCTGGTATATCCTTTCCCCTTCTTCTGTAGCTGTAGTGGAATACCAACACCAGGACACTGACATTGGTGGGATACCATTAACTAGGCTATAGGTGTCTGTTTTGTTCTGTGAACTAAGAAAAAAATGTGTTGGTCTCTCTCCCCAGTTCCTGACCCAAATCTCCTAAAAAAAAAAAAAAAAAAAAACACCTTGTCATTTCCTGGTAAGAGTAAAGTAAAAGAGGTGCCAAGAGCATCCTTTGTTCTGATATTTGGTGTTTGATCCTATTTCCTGGCACAAGCTCCTAAATCCTTGTCATATTCCCAGTAATAGGGTCATCTTTTGTGTCAATAAAGTGACTCCTGGTGGGCTCCTGGATGAGGGCTGGCCAAAAGAAAGACCAAGCCATGATTTGAAACTTTGAATTTTTAGCTCCAATCTTCATCCTCTGGGGAGGGGAGGGAGCCAGAGATTGAAATAAACAGGACTACTTTATATGAAGCCTCCATAAATTCAGGAGTAGGAGAGTTTCTGGGTCGGTGAACATATACACAAGCTGAGAAGGTGGCACAGAAGCTTCTGGACTCTGGATCCTTTCTTGTTTAACTCTTTGTACCTCGTCATCTGGCTATTCAACTGTGTCTTTTGTCATCTCTTTTGTAATCAGCCAGGGAACGAAAGTGTTTTCTGGAGTTCTGTGGGTCATTACAGCAAATTACTGAACCTGAGGCGGGACCGCCAACTTGTAGCCATATTGGACAGAACCATAGGCCAATCTAGGGGACTGACTACTTGTTCCTGGCACCTGAAGTGGGAGGCAGTCTTGGGGAAACTGAGCCTGTAACTTGTGGGTTCTGTGCTGACACCAGGTAGTTTGTCAGAATTGAATTGTAGGACACCTGCTTGGTATCCAGAGAGTTAGAATGACAGATTTTCCTTCTTCTTACAGCTGAATAATATTCCATAGGTATCCTTTAACCATTTGTTGATGGACGCTTAGGTTGTTGTCCTACCTTGGCCCTAGTGAATAATAATGCTGCTATGAACATGGGGGTGCAGATAGCTTTCCAAGATGAGGATTTCATTTCCTTTGGATATATAACCAGAAGTGGGATTGCTGGGTCATAAGGTAGTTCTGTGTGTAAGTTATTGAGGAAGCTCCGTATTGGTTTTCCCGGCGCCTGTGGGCTGTGCCAGTCTACATTCCCACCCCCTGCAAACCGGGCTCCCTTTGCTCCACCTCCCTGCCTTGCTATTGCTTGTCTTTTTGTTAATCGACAGATCGAGCTCCATCTCACAGGATGTGAAAGCACATCGGCGCCTTCCCCTGATGATGAGTGCTGTAGAATACCTTCTCACGTACCTGTTGGCCATCTGTATGTCTTTTTTTGACAAATGTCTATTCAGGTTCTCTGCCCATTTTTTAAATGGAGTTGGTTTTTATTTCGCTACTGAGTTATATAAACTTTTTGTATATTTTGAATGTTAATCCTTTATCAGATACATGGTTTGCAAAAATTTTCTCCCATTCCTTGGTTGCCTTTTCATTCTGTTGATAGTTTTCTTTGCTGCATAGAAGCTTTTTATTGGATGTAGTCCCACTTGGTTGTTTTCCTTTTGTTTCCTTTGCTTTTGATGTCAACTCCCCAAAAATTCATTGCCAAGGCCAACATCCAGGAGCTTACCTTTTATTTTCTTGGAGGAGTTTTAGGGTTTCAGGACTTACATTCAAGTCTTTAATCCATTTTGAGCTGATATATATATTTATTGTTCACTTTTATTCTTTGGAATATAGCTGTCCAGTTTTTCCAACTCAATTTATGTCTATTGTATGTATATTCTTGTGTCGTAAATTGACCATATGTGTGTGTGTTTATTTCTGGGCTTTCTATTCTGTTCCATTGGTAAATGTGTGTGGGTTTTTGTGTGTGTGTGTGTGTTTAAAGATTTTATTTATTCATGAGAGAGACAGAGACAGAGACATATGCAGAGGGAGAAGCAGGCTCCATGCAAGGAGCCTGATGTGGGACTCCATCCTAGGACTCAGGGATCACCCCCTTAGCCAAAGTCAGACAGATGCTCAACCGCTGAGCCACCCAGGTGTCCCTAAATGTGTTTTTATGCTAGTACTACAATGTTTGATAGCTATAGCTTTGTAACATGGTTTGAAATCAGTAGCATGGTTTGAAAACAAAATCAACTTTGTTTTTCTTTCCCAGGATTGCTTAGGCTATTTGGGAGTCTTTTGGGGTTCCATAGAAATTTTAGGATTGTCTTTATTTCTGTGACAAAATTGGAATTTTGGTAAGAGTCGTATCAATTCTGGAGATGGCTTTGAGTAGTATGGACATTTTAGCAATATTCTTCCAATCCATCAACATGGAATATCTTTTCATTTATTTGTGTCTTCAATTTCTTTCAACAATAGTGTATAGTTTTCAGTGCACAGATAATTCACCTCACTGGTTAAATTTATTCCTATGTATTTTTTTGGTTTTGATGCTATTGTAAATGGGATTATTTTCTTAATTTCTCTTTCTGTTGTTGGCATATAGAAATGCAAATGATTTTTACATTAATTTTGTATCTTGCAACTTTAGTGAATTCATTAATTCTATCAGTTTTTTGCAATTGTCTTCAGAGTTTTCTATATTAAATATCATGTCATCTGCATATAATATGAGACAACTTTACTTCTTCCTTTCTGATTTGGGTACCTTTTATTTCCTTGCTTAATTGCTCCAGCTAGGACATCCAGTTAGTATGTTGAATAAAAGTACTGAGAGTGGTCACCCTTGTCTTGTTATTGATCTTAGAAGAAAAGCTTTCAGTGTTTCACAGTTGAGTATGTTAGCTGGGGGTTTGTCATATATGGCCTTTACTGTGTTGTGGTCCGTTCCCTTTATACCCAATGTGTTGAGACTTCTATCATGAACATGAATGGATCTTGAATTTTGTCCAATGTTTTCTGTGTTTATTGAGAGGATCATAAGACTTTTATCCTTAGTTTTATTAATTATTTATCTGTGGATGTTGAATCATCCTTGTATTACTGGAATAAATACCTCTTGATCATGGTGTATGAACCTTTGGTTGAGAATTTTTGCATCTGTGTTCATCATTGAATTGAATAGATGCTTACCTTCTAGAAAACTTTTTTGAAGCTTTCAAAAGCAATCCAGTATGAGTACTAAAAACAAGTTGAAGTTATGGATAATAACCCAAACAGTTGAATATGACACTATTAAAGCCTTCCCACTTAGAAACTAAGTTAGGGATAGTTGTGCATGATATATCTGAGATGCATTTAAATTTAAAGTATTAATTACTTCATTTTTAAAAAATGAGGCATGATGCTTTGCCTTAAGATCAAGTTGACAATGATATTGGTTTAAGAACATGTCCATCTTCAAAAAAGGTAGTGGTGGAATAGTTTCCAGGTAAACTAATAGATCCCCTTTGCAATTTTTGCTATATATGGGCACCACCTGGTTATTATCTCTTTAAATCAACTCACATTTTCTTAAATACGTGTGATTATAAAAAAGCTCTAAATCACCGTCCCAAACTGGAAAACATTATTGCTGGTCATGAATAAAAGAGAACACATAAATACAAATGAAACCAGGTCTTCTATTCCAGCTGGTTACCATTTTTCCCAAATTCTTCGTTAAAAAGAGATACTATCATTACCAGAAAGACGTTAAAAACTTATTAACACTAAACTGAGCCTATTACCTTGGTATGATCAGAAGGTAAATTTAAAAAATCTTTTTAAAAAATTTAAAAGAATGAAGGGCATCTGGGTGGCTCAGTTGGTTAAGCATCTGCCTTCAGCTTAGGTCATGATCTCCAGGTCCTGGGATCGAGCCCCATGTCAGGCTCCCTGCTCAGCAGAGAGCCTGCTTCTCCCTCTCCTTCTGTCTGCTGCTCCACTTGTTTGTGCTCTCTCTGTCAAATAAAATATTTTTTTAAAAAAAGAATAGAACAAAATCATTTTATTACTATGATTCAACATCTACATACCTAATGAAGTTTGTGTGGCACCAGCCGAAGCCATCAGGATTATCAAACACTGCTGTGAAGCATAACTTCCCCCTTTCCTACATAATTAATATTGCAGATCTTCATCCATTAAGACCCATGTAGAAAAAAATATCTTATGACAGATTTAACGAGGGGATAATGTCTGACTTAACTAAATGCTAACCTAGGTAACATCTTTGGTATCATCCCAGCTGATCTGTTTTACAATTCTTCTGCAGTCTATAGCATGTCCTCCTTGACGCATCAGCCTATATGTTGGCATGGTACCTGCCATCTGTCCTATAAAGCTATTCCCCTCTGTAATATTTTGGCACCCAAGCCTAGAATTATCATCATGGGAGCAGCCAGTAAAGCCCGAGATGGACACTAGGCAATATACCAAGGATAACACCCCAGCAGACATCCACTGACCTTGTTAACCTCAAACATAAAACCATCAGTTATTCTACCAGCAAAAATGTGTTTATTTGGGAAGAGCAGGGAATTTCAATTCAGTACACACAAACTATTGCAAAACCACAGGCAAGTGCAGAAAACAAAGGGAACGGTTGCTCTTCTGCAGAGGAAAGCCCAAGGAAGGGTAGTTGGGAGGGGTTCTTATAAACAAAAAGCCTATTGGAATAAACTGGGAGTTCAGTTCAATTCACTGAATTGTGACAGTCTCTCTTTGGGCTTTTTCCAGGCCAGGAGAAAACCTTTCTTCCTATTGGGGTGAAAGTAGTATCAATTTGCAAAGTACCACTCCCTGTTGGTTTTGCAATTGACTAAAATCATAGGATGTGAGAGCTTCCCCTCGTGGCCTCTGGACTACATTAGTAAGGTCTCCTTTTATTAATTTTCACAACGCTGGTGAGAACGGGTTGAGTACAGGCAGTCCCTCTCTATTGCTGGATGACGTTTCAAGCCAGCAATCAGGTACTTGTAACATGAGAAAATTGGAAATCATAAAAGGCAATGTGACAAGTGCAAAGAATTTAGAAGGTTTTTGCAAAGGGCGTTTCTTAGAATTGGAGGTCACAGCCTTCAGGAAGGGCTTAGCTGCTTCACCTGACTCCTGAGAACTTCAGCTGCTCCTCAAGGGGTATCAACCAGGGCTGCTGGTAGCAATAACCCAAGGGCATATGAAATGCCCACACCCAGCTTCTTCCCCGGAGACTGTTTTAATTAGTGTAAGGTAGCTTCTAGAAGTATTTTTAAATAGCTCCCCACATGGTTATGAGGTGCAGTCAGGGTTGAGAGCCAAAGAGGCATCATACTCAGCAGACAGTGTCTACTGAGCATTAAGGGCGGTTGAGGGGCTAGGGTTCAATATACACATTTCGAAGGTGGGATGAGATCCACGTGTGTCTAGAAGTAGACACTTCGCCAGCTAGGGTCTGCATGGCCATTTCCCGTTTTCCGATGGCTAGCTACATAAGTTTAAAGCTCTGCTACTAAATCAGTGTTTATGAATAGAACGGGATCCATAGAACATTGACTTGAAGCTGATTTCAAAACATTGAAAAACCGGATCAGTTATTCAGAAGGATGGATAAAAATAAGTATCTTCACATACTGTATGAGTGCAATTACTTGATAGGAAAAGTCACCCCATCTTCCTTTGTTAGAGCAAGTGGAGCATCGTGGTGTCACTTGTAATTCTGGCAGAATCAGCACATCTCCTCCCACAGGTTAGAGCTCCATGTGCTGATTGTGAGTGACAGGAACAAATGTCATTCCAACCACTGCCTCAGCACGAGGAGGACTCCTGGGTAGACTGTGGTCTTCTCCCTTGCTGGGCTATTGCAAAGCTTAATTAATGCTTGTAAAACACTTGGAGGACCTTAGAAATTGCTATGCAATTGCAAAAGATGACTGTGACGGGAAATGCTAGTAGAATTTACTGGGAGAGGAGAAGGATTTAATTGGTAAACCTTATGCTTTACTTTGAAAATTATATTAGAAGCAAATGGACTTGATACGCACATAAGAACAAAGGGAGCTATGTTAAGAATAATGATCTATCAAGGGTATTATTAAGTTCCATGGCTCAATTTAATTTTGCTTAAATTCATAATAGTACAACCCTTTTTACATTAAAACCATTTGTTACAGAAATAAAGATCTGCCATTTATATGATAGCTGTCTTAAAAAAAAAAAACTACCAAAAAACCCAACCCTAGTGCATAAGCATTCTTGGTTTTCTGTGACCTTCAACCAGCTACCATGATGGTAATTGGGTTTACTTAGAGGTCTTTGCATCTCCAGAAAGCTTTTGGATGCTTGTGGAAGCTGTGTATTATATTTGTTGGATTATATCTTGTGAAACTTGAATAACCTCAGTTATATCTTTTATTAGTTTTTGTTTTTCCTGAAGCAGAAGGTCTCCTTTGTGCTCTCTCTGTCAAATAAACAAAATATTTTTTTTAAAAAGGAATAGAACAAAATCATTTTATTACTATGATTCAACATCTACATACCTAATGAAGTTTGTGTGGCACCAGCCGAAGCCATCAGGACTATCAAACACTGCTGTGTTTGGGCTGGACTTGATGACGCAATGTTAGAACCATGTAACTTGTAGTGTTCCTCCCCTGCCCCTTCCCCCCCAGTCTATCCTACGGTACAATATTAATCTTATACATGATGCTCCCTTATGTGCTAACAGATTGGGGAGAATCATTATTCCAGCCAACTCAAAGGAGCCCAAGGTTTGCAAAACCCAGTTACTGTGTGACTCAGGGCTTGAGTGGCTGGGAGTTGAGCAGCTCAACTCAGGACTGAGCTTGTTCGTGTGTCCAAGGCTGCAGCTGCCTGTACCCCTACACTGTAGGAAATGGTGCGTAGATCACCAGTGCCAGCCCTTGTCCAGGCTGACAACAGGCTGACTGTAGGGAAAATTAACTAGGTTGGTGCAGCAATCCAGAATTTGCCAATACTTTCCTTTACCCAGGAAGTGCTATTTAACCAAGATACTCCCCCGATGGTTTAGGAACTGTGGGCTGGTGTGATCAAAAGGAGTCAGTTGGAAGGGAGGAAAGAGATAAGGTTCTCTAAGAAAATGGGTTAAAATATGGTGTAAGTCTTATGAGGAATGGTGGTCTTGGTATATGCAAGCCTCAGGGCGAGAGGCAGGAATGGGAGACTCCTGGTCATCAAACTAAGATATGATGCTTGGACGGAGATCCGGGGAGCCTGGGGTTAGTGTCAAAGATGAAAGTGAGGAACAAGACAGGCGCATGTGATAGGCCAGAGGCTCGGGGAAGGGGAAATGAAATGGGGTTACCTATGTCAAGGAGTTTTTAAATGGAGACGGGCTTAGGAGCATCCTCACCAGTAGAACCCTGAAATTTTGAACTGGACCAAACTGTAAATATTCCCAGGATTCAGCCCAAAAACCTGCAACTTGCTACATAGAGTGAGACTTTTCTAGACAAAGCCTTAGTAACCAATTATATTCGATCTAGATGAGAAGAATTCCTACTGCCCACACTAGTTTAAAAAAAAACAAAAGAAAAGAAAAACCTTTGTAATCAACATATACAAGCATTCCCTTTGTGCTTAAAAAAACTCCTGACTTTTGCTCACGTGGGGCACTATTTGGGTTGCTACGATATCTTGTACCATGAATTGCAATTCTTTTATCTCAAAAAAAAAAAAATATTCTTGCCTCCTGACAAGGTTAGGTTGGCAGGCAAGTTCTTCTGAGGGGGAGGAGGGGCAAGTGATGGCTGCGGTCAGTGGGGTGTGCCTCATGTGATCAGACTTCACTCCTGCTTCCAAACCTTGAGTGCCTTGACTATCCTCCTTGGGGCAACCAGGACAAAGTCTGATGACTTTGAACGTGGCCTGGGTCTTATGCTGAAGGAGGCTGGAGGTGGGGGAGAAACCACCCACCCCCACCCTTTGTAATCCTGTGAAGGATCAGCCTGCCCTTGCATGTTCCCTGATAAAATCCAGAGACCTTTTTTTCAGTGACTTGCTTGTTGTATAAAATCTCCACTATCCTCCCTCTCTGGAGACTGTCCTCACTGATGAATGCTCTCCCTTTCACGACAGCCTGAATAAAATCACCTCTTTAATTGTCTGATGCATTTTGTCTTTCACAAATCTGGACTCATTAGCATTTCACAGAAGGCCCTTCATGGTCTAACTCCTTCATGCCCTAACTCCACACTCCCTCCCCTCTTGCCACTCAAACAATCCTCCTCGTACTCCAGCCTCACAGGCTGCTTGAATTTTTCCACCAGCACCACATTCCCCTGGGTCTCTCCGCCCTTGCCCAAGCTACCCCAACTAGACACTATTTCTTGCCCAACTTCTCTTCCCAGCTAGTCCCAACTCCTCCTACAGGATGAAACTGAGCTTTCCCATCTCTGTGGAAGCCTTTCTCAACCTCATCTGCAACTCCTGGCATTTTATTGACCTATGTCAGAGTGTTCACCATGCTAGTTTGGGCGTATACCATATCCCAACTGTCCTGTTTACTTACCTTATGACAGGTAAAACCCTATTAGACTCTGAGCTACACAGTGCCTGGGGAGAAGTTACTTAAATTCTGGAAACAAATTTGTTTGAATACTGCTCATTGGTTCAGAGTGGACCATCTATGATGATAACCACCTCTGTGCTGTTAATGTGCAAACAAGCGTTACCGCTCTTCTGATTTGATTGATAGCACTCATCCTTACAAATTGGAAGCCCTAATTAAGTGTCAAAAGGGACTAAATTGCAAAGCATGAATTGTTTCTTAATTAAAGAGAGAGGGAGCAATTGAATTAAATGATCGGGTAATTTTTTTAAATGACCATGCTGAGTCCTTAGAATTATCCTCAGTTTCTTTCTTGTCTAGGTGACAAATGAGAGTAGAGGGGCAGGCATTAACATTGTCAAAAGCAGAGCCTGGAGAAGGAAACCTTCTACTACCTAAATGAGCAGATCCCTTCCTACATACTTGGCCCTTATGACTTTTTTCTCTGGTACACTTTAGTTTACTCTTTCCAACTTTGAGTCATTACAACACAAGATTTCTTTTTTATAATTCCTGCCACATCGATGTCCCATTAATATTTTTACATGGTTTGTGTTTTGTTAATGTACACTAAAGGCAAAGCTAATATGACAACCTTAACCAGTAACCAGTATAACTTATCATGAGCCAGAGATCACCTTGAAAATATATAACAAATTCTAGGGGCACTTGGCTGGGTCATTTGGAGCAGCATGCAACTCTTGATCCTGGGGTCATGAGCCTCACTTGGGTGTAGAGATTACTTAAATATATAAACACTTAAAAAGAAAATTCTAACCTGCTAGGAAATCAGATCCACACTGAAGAAGAATTCAGAGAGGGCTCTTCTCTTGGATCCTAAATATGTTCTTCCCCCTTGATGATCCGCTTTGTATGATGGGCTTTGTATAAGCTGAAAAGCTATATTTGAAATGACAATTCAGGTCCTCTCTAAAGCCAAGCAGCTAGTAAGTTGCCAGTGGTGAACACCATGCACCACCACTGGTACCCGTACCACACCTTGGGTAACAATGCATGAGTTTACGCTCTCAAGAGATGAAAGGCTTGTGACTATCTTGATCACTACTGTGTTAAGTAGGAATTCCTAATTTTTCCCCCTATATGTGCCCTAAACTACTTCTGATTACTTTAACATCTTCACTATTTTACTTTCCAACCATGTTAACCACTTCTGATGCACTGCTCTAGGGTCCTCCTTATGATAATGCAGCTAGATAGAATTTGGAACTGACATTGAGCAAGCACCTATCTTAGGATGATTGATATGGCCTATCTCTTTTAATCTTCATAACAACCTTGAGAGATAGGTATCATGATCTCTATTTTACAGATGTGAAAACTTTGCTGAACATTACAGAGCTAGAGATTTAAATGGCTTGTTTGTTCACCCCTGCCCCATGCTGTCTCATGAAAGTGCTGGAGTTTTTTTAGTAGTCACATCATGGCTGAGTATCATGGCAGCATTGCCTCGAGATTCCTATTGATAAGTGCCCTATTCCTAGTAATAAAATCAAATCAGCTATGCCCATGACTTATTTTCAGTTTGGATGAAATGGTTATAGTGATTCCAGAGATGGCAAATAGGTTTCATCTGAATGTCAATGCCAAGCACAAGGCAAAAGCTGCCTGAAGCTCTGCATTGGGAGACAGTTTGAGGGCTTGGCAGGGAAAGGATAATTAATTAGAAATGTCTCCCATGGGCTCTGGAGCAGGGAGTGGCATAATGAGTACCATGAGTTTGCCATGCTTGATATAATCTTTTCTGGAAGTACTTATGTGCTCGGTCATTTCCCAGTGAGCATTTATATGCTCTATATTTTTTTCTTTTATTTACAGCATAATAGCATTGGGTTTCATATTATTTCTTTGGTGACTCAAGTTTTAAAATTTAAATCCAATTTTGTGAAGGTACTAGGGAAACTTTGTCATTTCTCTTCTTTACATAACTCAGTCTTACCTACCTACCTAAGATGGTAACAGATAAACCAATATAGATACTTCACAGAAACAGCCACTAATAGCCTCCCTGAAATTTTATAATCTGTTAAAAAAAGATAAAATTCACAAAGTATACAATAAGGTCTTGCCAATTTTTTGCTTTTTGATTCCTAAGTCCAAAATCGTTTGCTTCTGTCTCGACAAGTCTAATGTCAAATGGATCATGTAATTCATTGGCAGTTTCAGAGACTAAATTTTTCTGAGTTTGAAGACCAGCTTAAGGGTTCAAAGACAATTTTGTCTTAAGAATTTCACTGTTTAATTTGTTGCCTAGAATTCAATAAAAAGTGATTTTTAAAATTTACTTATGCTTTTTAAAGTGCCAAATCATCTTTTTTCTTCCTTCTCAAACTTCAGTAAGCCCCAGATACCGGTTTGCACATAGACTTCTAACCAATACCTGAGAGGGTCATATTTTCTAATATCCCTAAAAAGAAAAAAAAAAAAAAAAAAAAAGAAATCCTTTGCTTTGAAATGAAGTTTTATGTAAGTATAGAATATCTTTGAGGAAGGAAATGAAAACATATGTATAAGGTTACAATGAAAATTCTTATGTTTCTAGAGTAAGGAAAGCACAGTAATTTCTTTCCTACAAAAGAGGATGAACTTCGGTTTCATTTTCATTAGTCATTCATAATTACAATATGCTGTGTTTAGTATTTGCATGCTGATTCTTGGTTTAAAAAAAAAAAAGGTTGACTCTAAAAACTAAAATTATCTGCTCCAAATTACAGTATTTTCTTTGAAAGTCTTGTCTTTTCTCAAGGACCCCAACCACAGGCAAATGAAATGAGAGCTCAAGTCCTATGGCAGTCTCAAGAGAAAATTCATTTTAATTGCATTGATCTTACTTCATAAGGTTAAATACAATTGTTTCCCAAGTTATATATCATTTTTATTGAGGTTAATGTTGAGTCAAGATCTAATTTCAGTGCTTCTTAAAGTTATTTGAACTGTTTCTGCCAGCTACATCATGATACTTATTGTTCATTTGAAATTTCAATTCACAATGTCTTATTCTACTCATAAATAGTTCAATATGCTTTTGATAAATTCTGGTTCAAAATAAGAATATGTGCTAGTTATGCAAAGAAACATCAAAGGAATTCCATTTCTGAACTTTGCCAAAATTGATAGCATTACAAAACAAAACAAAAATGTGTGGTTCTGGAAGTTTTGAAAACACGGCCTCACATTCTTTAACCCATTAAGAGCTGAAGTCAGTACCCCTCCCATTGAATTTGGGCAGGTTTGGAAAGGTGCAACAGTAGAGCTCAGCGGAAGTGACACTAAATGATCCATGATGCTGGAACACAAAAGACCATAAAACTTGTTTGCAGGAAAAGACCTGGGAGCCTTAAGCTACATGTAAGAAGTTTAGCTACTGTGCTCAAGAGGCCCCACATAAGTTCTCTAGCTGATGGCTCCAGTTGAGCCTACCTTTCTGCCCTCATCACAAAGATGCCAGACAAAAGTGAAGAGGCCTCCAGATGGTTCTGGTCCTTTAAGTTACCTGCAGCTATTCAAGCCTTCTCAACTGAAGCTCCTGACCACATGGAACAGAGACGATCCAACCTCCCCGTGCCCTGTCTGACTTCCCTCACTAACAGAATCTACGAGCACAATAAAAGTGTGGCTATCTTATGCCTCTAAGTTTTGGAGTCATTATTCAGCAACAGATACATGGAACATAACTTGGTACCTCAAAAAGGGATGTGATCATAATAAAACCAAAAACATGGCATGTTGGGGGCCAGGCAGTCGATGGAAGCCTCTTGAACTTTGAGGAACATGAGGTGAAATATAGAGGGAACTTGACTGCCTTAGGGGAAGTTGGAGGAAAAAAGGGTCCTTGTTAGTGGGACGTTTGGTAGCACTGTCACCTGTGATAACCTAGAAAATAGAAAATAGGGCAGCCCGGGTGGCTCAGAGGTGTAGGGCCACATTCGGCCCAGGGCCTGATCCTGGAGACATGGAATCGAGTCCCACGTCGGGCTCCCTGCATGGAGCCTGCTTCTCCCTCTGCCTGTGTCTCTGCCCCACTCCCCCTCTCTCTGTGTCTTGAGGAAATAAATAAATAAATAAATAAATAAATAAATAAATATCTTTTTTTTTTTTTTTTTTTTTTTTTTAAATAGAAAACACACCTGATAAACTCAGTGATCTAGCTGAAGGAGAGTCTGTGCAGAATATAAAAGGTCTCTCCTGGCTTCATTTCTCCCTCTAATGAAATGTGAGAAAAGAGAAATACATTAAAGAGTTTGGAAAAAGTAAAAAAGGCACAAGTGCGTTTTCCCAGCTTGTAAGGGAAACTAAGAAAAAAATCTCAGAGAAAGGACCAAATGCTAGTTGGTGTCAGGATAATGTGGTCTCAGGGAAAAGACAAATCTTAGGGTATGACCTTTAAACCCTGTGTTTAGGCTTTTCAAACAAACAAAAATCTTCTAGGGGTCTTAAGTGTGTACCTGGGAGACACTCCCATTAGAGACTTTGTGAGAGAGACACACAAACATAACTTGATGTAATAGACCAATCAAAGACTCTCAAGGTCATTGTTCCTTGGCAGCCTCAGAGGGCCCAAGATAAAGACTTCTCAGGACAGAGTTCTGTGTGTGTCTAATGAAATATATTAATGGATCAACAAGAAACATAATTTTTAAAGAAATACTTCGAATGAAAGGGAGAGAAATAGTATAAAATGAAATGAGGTCTTTGGACCCCTGGACTTCTATGGGCAAGAAGCAAACTGAGAATACTTATCAGATGCAGAAATGAGTTATTTATTTTAGGAAAGGATGGAGGACACACAGAGTAAACCCAGGAACCCAGAGTGTGGAGTCTAGAGTCATGGTGAGTCATTTCCAGGAAGGCACTGGTCTGGAACTTACAACATGGGGCTGACTGATTTCAGAATTGCTAAGAACTGGTGACTGCTGTGTGCCTTCTGGTTAGCACTCCCCTCCCAGCCCCTGTCCCTTTTAAAAAAGATTCTATTTATTTATTTTAGAGTGTGAGAATGAGTGTGCATGTGTGTGCAAGCAGGGGGGAGGGGCAGGGACGAGGGAGACTATGTATTGAGCCCGGAGCCTGACATGGGGCTAATCTCACGACCCTGAGATCACGATCTGAGCTGAATTCAAGAGTCGGTCGACTGAGCCACCCGAGCACCCTTACCCCCTTTTTGATTTTGAGTAACTATTGCAGTAATTCTAGGTCTGTCCTGGCCCTGAATGGTGATACAGAGGGGTAGATTACTTATCTCTTTAGTTCACTGGTCTTTCAAACAAGAGAAATCCTATCTGAGAAACTGTACCCCCAAGAGCCTCAGGTACACCTCTGGACCTGATTTGGTTAACAAGATTCTGGTCCTCAAACCTGAACTTGATATTGTAGAAGGATGAGACTTTTGTGAGATATATATATATATATATATATATATATATATTTTTTTTTTAATAAAGTGAGTATATTTTGTGTAGGGGAGGAATGTAAATCCTTGGGACCAGTGAACCAGTTATGGCAGTTTTAAAACTTGGCCATAAATTCTTTGACACTTTCCCAATCAGAAGGTGAGGTTCTATAGATTTCCAGTCCATGAACATGGATATTGACCATTTGTGTCTTCTTCAGTTTTTTATTGGAGGACTTCTATGTTTTCCAATTTCCAGTGCACAGATCTTTTACCTCATTGGTTAAAAAATTTATTCCAAGTATTTTATGGTTTTTGATGCTTTTCTTCTTTTTTCTTTTTGTTAATTTGTTGATGTATAAAAACACAATTGATTTTTATATATTTTTGCATCATGTAACTTTTTAAAAAACATTTATTGTGAGAGAGTGCGTGCATGCACACACACGGGGAGGGGCAAAGGGAGAGGGAAGACAGAGAGTCTTAAGTAGACTCTACACTGAGTGCAAAGCCCATGTGGGGCTTGATCTCTCACAACCCTGAGATCACCACCCTGAGATCATGACCTGAGCCAAAATCAAGAGTTTTAACTGACTGGGATGCCATGTTCTCCATGTATTATGAAATTTTACTAAATTTGCTTATTCTGACAGTTTTTTGGTGAACTTTAGGATTTGGTTTATGAAATTATGTCATATGCAAATATAATTTTGGATCTTCCTTTCTGATTTGGATGCTTTTTATTTTTTCTTGCTTGATTGGCTTTGCTAGGACTTCACTACTATCTCGGATGGGAGTGGTAGGAGTAAGCATTCTTTATCTTGCTCTAATCTTAGAGGCAAAGCTTTTAACCTTTCACCATTGAGTATGATGCTAGTTGTGGGCTAGTCATGTATATCCTTAATAACGTTGATGTTTGTTCCTTGTATATTCAACTTGTTGAGAGTTTTTATCATGAGTAGATGTTTAATAATGTCAAATTATTTTTCTATATTTATTGAGATGATTGTGTGACTTTTTTTTACCTTTAATTCTATTAATGTGATGTATCACATTTATTGATTTGTGCATGGTGAACCATCCCTGTATCCCAGAGATGAATCCTACTTGATCATGGTGCATGATCTTTTTAATGCTGTTAAGTTTTGTTTGAGAATTTTTACAGCTATATTCATCAGATATACCTGTAATATTTTCTTCTTGTAGTATCCTTATCTGGCTTTGGTATCAAGGTAATGCGGGCCAATGGAAGTATTCCCTTTCTTTGATTCTTTTTGGGAAGAGTTTGAGAAGTATAAGAGTTAATTCTCCTATAAATGTTTGGTAAAGTTACTAGTGAAACAACTGGCTCCTGGGTATCCTTCAATGATTGGTTTATTTCACTTAGTATAATGTCCTCAAGGTTCACTGATGTTCTACTATATAACAGGATTTCCCTCTCTTTTAGAGCTGAACAATTTCCCATTGTGTGTATATACCACATGATTCCACTTATATGAGTTTTCTAAAATAGTCCAACTCAGAGAAACAGAAAGTTGAATGGTGGTTGCAAGGGGCTAGGGGGAAGAAGAAATTGGGATTTGCTGTTCAATGGGTATAATAGAGTTGGAGTCATATAAGATTAAAAGTTCTAGAGGTCTGCTGTACAGCATTGGGTTTATAGATTGTATTGTCCTGTACACTTAAAAATGTTTTTTCTTTAAAGATTTTATTTACTTATTCATGAGAAACACAGAGACAGGCAGAGACATAGGCAGAGGGAGAAGCAGACTCCCTGAAAAGAGCCCAATGTAGGACTTGATTCCAGACCCCAGGATCACCCCCTGAGCCAAAGGCAGATGCTCAACTGCTTAGCCACCCAGGCATTCCTAAAAATTTGTTGAAATAGTAGATCTCCTGTTATGTATATTTTACCACAATAAATATAAATATATAACTAAACAAAATTACTACATTAAAAAAAAGTTGGGTACCTGGTAGTACAATCAGTTAAACATCCAACTCTTGGTTTTGGATCAGGCCCTGATCTCAGGGTCTTATTGATCCCTGATGCCTGTGTTGCGCTCTGCACTCAGTGTGGAGTCTGCTTAAGACAGCCTCTTCCTCTCCCTCTGCCCCTCCCATCTGCATGTGCACGCTCTCTAATAAATCTTTAAAAAAAATCATGGTTAAGGCACTTTAAGCTACATATATGTCTGGAATAGAGATCATTGTACATAGTAGTATCTCCTTTAAAACTGATCCACTCAGAACACACTGGAACCTTGCTTAGGTTCTAAGCACACTGCTGAGAAGGCCATAGCAGGCCTTGGGGGGGGGGGGGGTAGTAAGGGATCCTGAACGCATGGTCACAGAAGGTTGGGAGGAATGTGTAGTCCAGTACAGAGCAGATTAAGCTGTATTCAAACACATGAGACATTGTTCTTGAGCAGAGAGACTTGTTTTCCAAAGGGTTAGGCTTCAGGGGGCCAATGTTGCAGTGGGAAAGCCTTTGGCTTTGCCAGAGTGCCCCAGAGCTTCACAGCAAGACAATACAATGTCTCCTGAGGGGTGAGGCAAGTCATGTAGCTGCTGGGTGGCCATCTGCTAGGGGACGTCAGAGGAAAGTCCCTTCCAGCTTTGAAAATCCTTGACTCAATGACAATACTTATCAGTTAAATTAACAAATTATTCTGTTAGACAATGAATTTTCATCAAGAACTCCCTCTACCTATTCTCTGCTATGTGATAAATATTAGCTGTGACTCAGAACCTGGGGGAAAATGTTTAAACCTTCTTTAGAGACCTCTGTGTGAGCACTGACATGGTGCCCTGACACTCCGGTTTTCTGGCCTGTGTGGCAGGGGCCATGTCACCTCCTGCTTGGAGAACCAGGCTCTTGTGTCTGTGAATCATAGAAATCCTCTTCAAACCAGCATAAGAAAAATGTGCAATTTATCTTAAGTTTCAACAGAGCTATTCCAGAACATCGAAGAGCAAGAAGTATAGTCTAGCCTGAAGGAATTCATTGTAGGAAAGCCATCAGGCAGGCAGCCACTCGGTTTCTCCCTATGTCTTTGTCTCCCTTAATCTCAAGCACATGATCTTCTTATACTCTCAGTCCATTAGCTTCATTCTCCTCTCTGTAGATGAGTGTTCTTAGCTTTTCCCCATGCAAAGCTGTCCCACAGGGCTACAGGCAGGCTTACAGAACTCCCCAAACTGCTGGCACAGTCTTGATTGACTAGCTTGGGTCAGATGTCTGCACCTGCTCTGGGTGGTCGTTGGTCAGTGACAGGTGGTAGAAATATGGGGGTTTCTCTAAATAGAAGGTAAATCTCAGGGGTGCCTGGGTGGCTCAGATGGTGAAGCATCTGCCTTTGGCTCAGGTCATGATCCCGGGGTCCTGAGATCGAGCCCCACATTGGACATCCTGCTCAGCGGGGAGTCTGCTTCTCCCCGTTCCCCCCCTGCTCGTGCTGTTGCTATCTTCTCTGTCTCTCTCTCTCAAATACATCTGTAAAAAAAAAAAAAGAAGAAGGTAAATCTTGGAGAAAGGGAGCAGTTAATGAATAGAGAAGATAACTCAAGGTGTTATTGAGATGACCAAGGGATAGAAAGTTTTATCACAGTACTTGGTACAGAAAAATTGATAAAATAAATATTAGATTTAGCTTAGCTACAAATACCAAAAGCAAAAAAGTTGACCCGAGATAGGAATTTAGCATGGGAGTGAACTGTAATTTCCTATACTAGCTGGGTAACTTGAAGCTCACAGAACTCAAATTTGTGTCCTAACAGAGTTGCAATTCATAATATCGCAAACTTCCAAGTTCACTATTAGTAACTCAAGGTAGTGATTGCTGAACTCAATAGTGTCAGAGATCTCTGATAATTATTACAAATAATTATTATATTTCTTTCTGAAACATCCACTACTAAAAATTGCAAAGAAAAATAAAAAGGCCAGGGGTTCAATATTTAATTCTTAAGATATAACATTGATCATGGTCAAATAAGATAAACTTAGGCCACTTAAACATTTCAAATTTGGCCCCACATAATGACCAAAATAATAATTTAGGGGCACCTGGGTATCTCAGTGGTTGAGCATCTGTTTTTGGTTCAGGGCATGATCCCAGGGTCCTGAGATCGAGTCCCATATCAGACTTCCCACAGGGAGCCTGCCCTCCCTCTACCTATGTCTCTACTTCCCTCTCTGTGTCTCTCGTGAATATATAAATAAAATCTTTAAAAATAATAATAATTTAAAAGCAGCAGGAAGGATTATTGAATATGTTACATCTTTGAAGTGCTTTTTGAAAAGTATTAGGTAAACTTGGATATTTTACTTAAAATCATCCATCACTTCTAGTGAAACTTCCATTGGGAATATCAAAACTATCCCGATGGGGTTAAAATAGGCTCAAAGACTGAGAAAATTGCTTTACGAGAAAATATAATCTATGGAGCTGTAAGCTCTGAGTTGGTGTGATTTTATATGACAAAGCCAATTATAGGCATATCCACTCTCTACTTACTGAGAGCTAATTTAAGCTAACATTATTTCATATAATATTCTTTGGGAACTAAATCCTTTGCTTCTTAGATGCATAAAACTCCTTCTGACTTCAAAGGGAGTTTTGCCTACCTTAGAAACTGGATCATGTTCCTAGACATTACTCTTATATGATCTTCCTTTTCTCTTCTTTTTAGTTTCTTGATGCCTGGAGATTTTGATGGATGGGTGCAGCTCCCATGCTAGTGTGTATTAATGTCTCTCCCACTGGCCTCAATGGCCCAAGTAGCATTTAAGAATAGTTCTGTTGGCATGCTCCTGAGAAATTGCACACTTTAATAGACACAATTTTAAAAATATATCAGTAGGTATTTAAAACACTAAAGGATGTGCCAGATGAGAAAATAAATAGTCCACAGCGCTGGCACGATGAACAGAGACATGTGCTCTGTTTTGCTCTATTGCACTCGTAAAGCGCTCTGAAATGCTATGGGTCAGGTAAGAGGGTAGAGAAACTATAGCAAAGGGTAGAAACTCACCAATTATTTGATACTTTAAAGAATTAATGAAATACAGCCCATTGGCTCTTGCAATTCTTTTCAAATGAAAGCATATCATCAGTCTTCTGTGAAGAAAAAAAAAAAACTAGCTTTGTCAAGTCAAGGCTAATTTCATTCAACAGTTATATGCAAATTGATATTTTAGATGAAGATGTTTCAACTAAAGGTCAAGAGAATGCCCCCAACTAAATTGGGTTTCAAAGGGCAAAGAGGAACTCCAGACTCATTTGTTTTTATCAGTATTTTGCTGCACCCACAGTGCCTGTGTCCTAATCGGATTCAGGCTGAGCGGAGAAGCCTGACGATTGGCTCTTTGGTCTGTGATGGTACCTGGCTCTGGAGTCCAGATCTATTCACATGACAGACATGGTCTGTTTCCCTCCTTGCTGCCAATCACCATTTTCTTCCAGTTTGGGAAAGTAATGCCAACCTCAGTTACTTGAGTTGTTTTCTTAATTAATTGAGATTATGTGATCATAACTAAGATTTTGGCAGCAGTGGCTAGAACAGACTTATTAATGATGATCAATTATGACCAGGTGGGCTTTTTGACAGCTGATTTTTACCTGACAATATGTGTAAAGCCTTTAATTAGATAAATATAGCTAACAAGCTGACCTCACCATCTGCTGTCATTTCTTGCGTAGAACATTTCATTCATTGCATATGAAATATTAACCCTGTTTAGTGCAGTTTCTGCTGCACAGAACTTACAGTTGATCCATCTGTAGAGCCAGGGGTTGAGAGCCTCTCGACCTCCTTGTAGCCTCATGACCCAGAAATAATTGCCCAAACCTGGTTGGTGAAGATGTAAACATTTCTATTCTTGCTCCAAACCAAAGTGGGTAAACTAGGCCCCTTTCCCTTTTGGGCAGTTCATCAATAGCTTCCCGCCAAAGCGATTCTCAGGCTTGAAGGCTTGCTTTGCTGTGATGGCTGGTGGCAGGCAGCTGCAGTGACAGCTGTAACCATGGCAGCGGTTCAAGTACACATAGTGGAGCTGCCATACCAGACTTGGGTCCTCTTCAGGCCTGAGGTGTCCCTTTCCCCAGCAGCGGGGGTGAGATGGGCAGGAGTGTCTCACAGGTGTGCTCCCCACCTCCACCCCCCCACCCCCCAAATTGCTTACTCTCCATTACATGAGCTTGCTCAGAGCTCCCTGTGGGATCAGCTCAGGCTCTTTGGCAAGACATCGAAGTTCCTCTGCTCCCTCTGCCACATCTTGTTTCCTCGCCTTCTCCCAGTGTTGTTCCTCAGCTCCCCAATAAAAGCCCTGCACCCAAATTTCTTTCCTACAGTCTGCTCCCGGACGCAAGAGCTACAACATACAGTTATGTCGCAAGAGCTTGCTTGTAGACGAATATTGAACCAAGACTGAATTTTTGCCTGGTTTCACATTTCTGGGCGCCTGGGTGGTTCAGTCAGTTAAGTTTCTGCCTTCAGCTCAAGTCATGATTCCAGGGTCCTGGGATCAAGCCCTGCATTGGGCTCCCTGCTCCTCGGGGAGTCTCCTTCTCCATCTCCCTCTGCCTGCTGCTCCCCCTTCTTGTCCTCTCTGTTAAATAAAATCTTTAAAAACCAAAAAACCCCAAATCTTCACATTTCCAGGTGCCTTCCCTAGGGATAAGGGATGGTGGCTTTATCAATGCATTTTATTATGAAAGACAGTATACTGATGGCTGCAGCTTATCTGGGTTGTTCACCTACATTCTTTCAATGCCTACAGTTATATCAGATACAACTGAAACATCCATGCACTCAGTCAAAGATTTTAGGAGCATAAATTGACCTTGAAATGCCTTCTGCCCACATCTTGTCCATGCCTATGGAGGATCCCTCTATTTTCCCTCCCTTATGATCACCTACTCTAACTCCCAGAAATTCCCCTAATATATTTGCTCCTAATATAGTTTGTGTACATACATATTGTTTTTACAAATAGTGTGCTTTAAGAGTTCGGACCAGCTAAACCAGAGGTACTTAATAGATATCCAACCAGAAAAAGCAAATAGTCTATTTGATAGAGCAATCTTGGGGCACTTGAGTGGCTCAGTCTGTTAAGCATCCAATTCTTGATTTCAGCTGAGTCATGATCTCAGGGTTGTGAGATCGAGCCCTGCATCAGGCATGGAGCTGGCTTAAGATTCCCTCTCTCCCTCTCCCTCTGCTGCTTGCCCCCCACCCCCACCACTGCTCATGCTCTCTCTCTCTTAAAAAAAAAAAAATGATAGAGCAATCTTGAACTCAGAAGAAATGTGGGAGTCAGCATAACACTGCCATATAAAACCATGGGGAGGGAATGAGGTTATCTAGGGAGAGTGAGAAGAGAGAGACGACAACTGAGGATGAGCTTGGAGGTTCATTCTAGAGGCCTGGCAGAGGTTGTAGGGTCTGCAAAGGAGACTGAGAAAGAGTGACCAGAGTGAGAGCAAACAAGGACAATGTCATATTCTGGGTGCCAGAGTGCTTCAACAGGGACAGAGTGGTCATGTGTGGCTTTTTAAAAAATAACAGCATTTTTGAGATATAATTCACATATCATAAACTTTGCCCTTTTAAAATAAACATTTCAGAGACCTGAGCATCCATTACTGCTATCTCATTCCAGAGTATTTTTATCTTCCCCAAATAGAAATCACATGTCCACTATCGGTCACTTCTCATTTTTCCTTCCCCTGGCCTCTGACAACCACAGATCTCATTTTATCTCTATGAATTTGTGTGTTCTGGATAATTCATATAGATGGAATCCTATAATATGTGGTCCTCTGTGACTGACTTCTTTCACTTATGCTTTCAAGATTCATCGTGTTGTAGCATTATCATTACTTTATTCCCATTTATTGCTAAATAATTTATCACATAGATATGCCACATTTTTGTTTGTTATTCATCGGTTGGACACTTAGGCTGCTTTGCTTTTTGGATATTATGAATAATTCTATGAACATTGATATATAACTTTTCGTATGGATGTATGTTTCGTTTTCTTGAGTATATACCTAGGGGTGGCATCGATGGGTCATAACATAACTGTATTTAACTGTTTGAGGAGCTATCAGACTGCTTTCAAGGTGGCTTCACTATTTCACATTCCCACTAGCAGCTATGGGTGAGGGTTCCATTTCCCCATATCTTCACCAATATATGATATTATCCATCTTTTTTGACTATGGTTATCCTAGTTGGTGACCAGTGATATCCCATTGTAGATTTGATTTGCATTTCTCTGAAAACTAATGATGTTGGGTATCTTTTCACATGCTTATTGGCCATTTTTATATTTTCTTTGGAGAACTGTCTGCTGGAATCCTTTGCCAATTCAACTGGGTTGTCTCTTATTTTTGAGTCATAGGAGTTCTTTATATGTCCTGGTTATAAGTCTCTCATCAGATAGATGCTTTGCAAATATGTTCTCTTGCTCTGTGTCTTTCCATTTTCCTAGTAGTGCCCTTGGAAGCACAAAAGTGTTAAACTTTGGAGAAGGCCATCTTACCCATTTTTAGTTTTGTTGCTTATTCTTTTGCTGCCATAGTCAACTGTGCTTTGAGTACTGGGAGAGATTGGGTAGAGTGAAGACAGAGAAATCCCTCCAGGCCTGGCAATGAGGAAGTCACTGTGACCTTGGAAGGTTCCTGAAATGTTGGGGTTGGACTCCTGCTGCTGGAGTAGATTGTGCGGGGACTAAGCCCCCTCCTGGTCCTGAGGCACATGGGGTAAATAAGAAAGAAAACCTCAAGTTGAGAGGGTGGCAAATTGCAGGGGAGGAGGGGTCCTCAGAGGTGTCAGATTTTAGATCAGACAAGGGAGTCAAAGGGATGTTCAGGAAAGGGATTAAAGTCATTGAACAGTTGTTGATCAGTATTTGGAAGTTAGAGAAGCCATGTAGGAGGGTTAGGAGGCTGGTGTATGATTGGGATGTTGGGCTACTTTGAGGGGAATCCTGGAGTGAATTCTCATTGATCCTTTGTCTTCACATCACTAGAACAAGACTTAAAATCCTGAGGTGATTTATCCAGCTAGAAATCTCTGGCTGCTGGGGAGCAGAGAGAGATGCTAGCACTCTTGGTTTCCACAGTGGGAGACTGAGTAACTGCCTCCCACCAATACTACCCACCAGGAAGGCTTCTCCTAACTGAAAATGGGGATTTGATTCTGGGTTGTTCTTCCTCTCAGAAGACAAAAGTCTGCCACACAGACTATTTGTTAAATTTTCATGTCGTCTTTAAAAGAATGTTTTAGATAAAATCCTCTGGGCTAGGTGACAGAGATTCAATATCAAGTCACATTCACATATAAATATCTGATTTGCTGTCACTTTTAACTGCATGTTTGGTCTAGATGGTTTGAGGTATGAATTCTATCAGCCTAGATATTTTTTTTGGAAAGTGTAATCTTCAGAACTATTTTTAAGGCATCATATATTCCTAGAGTTAAAGTATTCTCAACACATGCACATACACACACAAAGACAACTCATTGAAAATAATCTTTCCTGTATATGTAAAAATATGCTAAGTGTCTGCTTTGATTTATCCCATTCCACTTATGGCTGCTTACTGCAGTACAAATATCCAACAAGAAGCCCCTGGCAAACATGGTTTAATTTTACTTGCATCAATCTTTAATTTAAATTCCACATGTGTTGGTTAAGTTGCTTTAGTACTGTGGATGAAATTAGGTAGAGGTTTTATTTTCTTCTCCCCACATAATCCTCCCCATGTTCCAGGATTGGTCAATGGCTCTGATCCCTGTCCAGAAAGCTTTGCTCCGAATGTGTGGATTCCATTCCTAGACCCGAGGTCACTCGTATAGTGCTTCCTGTTTGCAACTGGCAGTGAAGGGGAAGGGCTGTGGGGCAGGGTAAGCAGCTGGTCTCTGTGTTAGAGCTGCCCCAGAACTTGCATGTGTCACTTAGGGTCACATTCCATTGGCGTGGCTTTAGCCACATGGTCACTCCAGCTACAAGCACGCTGAGGAATGTCTTTGCTGGGAGACCAGGTAGGTCTACCAGGGGTGAGGCTCTGTCCACCAAATCAGGGGACAGCTAATATGTGGATTTCTATCTGTTTTTCCACCATTGCCTCTGTCCTTGCTGCAATGCAGTTCGAAGAGGGGTGTCCTATCTAACAAGGACTCTCTTACTGTTTGCTCCTTACAGAGAGAAAAGGCGGTTACCCAGCACATGAGCGGGGAGAGTGTGGGAGCTACCTGAGCTGGTAACTCGAGCCTTGCTGTGCACTGGCTCTGTGACTTTGAGTGAATGACTTTTCTGTGCTTGCATCTCTTCACAAAGATGAGAGGGACGAAAGGTAGCTGTGTTACAACAAGCTCTCAATTATATTAGTTTGTATTTCTAGTGGTCACCGAGGGTAATAACCTGCGTTTTGCTAGTATTTTTTTTTTTAAAGATTTTATTTGTTTATTCAGGAGAGACACAGAAAGAGAGAGGCAGAGACATAGGCAGAGGGAGAAGCAGGCTCCTCATAGGGAGCCCGATGTGGGACTCGATCCCGGGACCTGAGTCAAACCCGAGCCAAAGGCAGACATTCAATCACTGAGTAACCCAGGTGCCCTGGCTTCATGTAATGTTTCTAATCTCATCCCTTGCTTCTCCCCGAAGTTCTTTCCCATTCCCAAGACTTGGCTGTTTCCTGTTTTGGCTCATTCCACTTCCTCCTTCCAAAGCCCTTCCATACAATTCATGCTCAGAATTTCCTTAGACATTTATCCCAAGTCCCACCATCCAACCTGCCCCCCACAGCCATAAATTCTTTGGTAACTTGATAACACTTTTAGTTATTTGGGGTTAGGGATTTGTCCTTTTCACAATACCACTAAAGCCCTGAGGGTTAGTTTTTCTTTTAAAATTAAAAAAAAAAAGAAAAAGACCTCTGAAGGGATATGTTTGAACATATAATAGGTGCATAATAATGGTTGAATGAATGGAAAATGAGTCACTGAGGCCAGGGAAACCCAGAGGTCAGGATAACAATAGTGCTTTCTGTCTTCCGAACAGCTTCAGGGAGTCTGGCCTGGTTGTAATTGATAAGGAAAATAGGAGTCTTTAATTCTTTCCGATGCTGTCTTGTCTAATTAACACTACAATTTATAGCCAGTGGTTACATGGGAAAAAAAAATGTTATCTTGGCATTTATGCTAGTAATTCCAAATGTGACACAAATGACCTGGACGCTGCACATGGTAGAAAATACGAAAAGGGCTTAATGTAAAATCCAACCTTTCGGGCCTTCGGTGACCACCTCTGCTACTCAGGATCCACTCACACCTGACCAGCAGCACAACCTACTTTTAATCCAAGTGTCTGGTTCACCAGCTGTTCCTTGGATCATTACATTTGATGGAGTTCCCAAGGCCATGCAACTAAGCTTCTCTGGACTTTTTTTTTTTTTTTAAACTAGGGAGAGACAACAAACATTTTCATCTTCTCATGGCTGTTTTTAATGGGATGTCAACTTATTTTTTTTGGGGGGGGGTCATATTTGAAGCGATAACTAGTCAATGAAAAATGCTAGAGCATGAAGAAAAGCATGAAAAGAGGTACAAAAAAAATGACAAGTGGCCATCATTATAGTGCGAGTCAGTGAGTGAGCCATGGTAATTACACATATGTTGGTCTACAAATAATGTCACAGCTAAAATAATAAAATGTGTGTGTGTGTATGTGCAAGTGTGTATCTCTCTCTCTCCCTCTCATAGACACACACACACACACACACTCCAAGGAAGATTGCACAGAGGGCCAATACAGCCATGTACGTTACAGGAACATACGGTTACATACAGCCCTGTGTTTTGATTTCTGACTCTCCCTTCCCCTCGACATGAACCACCCACTTCCACTGCACCCTCTAAACTGCTCCTCCCGTAGAACTGCTCAGAAATGGTAATCACCAGTACCCAATTCTTGGCCCACCTTCCTCTCCTTCCAGTTCTCACTTTTCCCACATCCCTTCTTTGGCTTTGTCCAAACCTCCAGTCATCTTCCAAGTCTATCAGAAGTCCACAAGTTTTGACTTCCCTTCCTGCCTGACCCAACCCAGTGGCCTATTGTTTTACACGTGTCTTTGGGCCCTCGTCCTTCATGCCCTGTTAGGCCTCAACTTATAATAAACTAGGATGAAGGCAACTTTCACCTACTTTCCTGGAAGCCAGCCTTTGGCCACTGAATGCTCTTGGAGGAAGTCAGAAAATGGCACCAGTTGACGTTATCAAAGATTTGTGATCTCCAATCACAGCTGGCCCTCCACACTGCCCACTAATACTTAAATACTTAGATGTCACCAACTTCAACAATTTTGGCCAAAACTTCACAACAATCCTTATGCCTACTTTATCAGCTCACTGTCCTTACTCTCAGAAAATAATTCTTCTCCCACTACATGGATAAAATAGGGCCACTGGGTAGGAACTCTTCAAAATCCCACTATATCCCTACAAATGCTGGTCCATATTCAATACCAGGAGCATTGGAGGAAGGGGCATCCTTCTTCCTGTTCAAGAAAAATCCCTCTCCTGTCCCCTGGATCCCATTCCCATTCTCAGGAACACCTTCCCCCACCCTGTAGGCCAATGCTTTCTCTGGCAGATGCATTCTGTTATTTCTCTTGCAGATCTCTTACATTGGTCCTCCCTGTGTCTCTGCATCTCTGCCTTTAGTTATCCCTTAATGCAAACCTCTAGGAACTCCTGGCTGATTCTTCTTCTAGTCCATCCTCCTCACCACTGTGCATAATCTTACAACAATCTTTCTAAAATGTAAGTTTGAGCATCCCTTCCTCCATTTTAAATCCTTCCGAGGCTTCTTATATCTACTACGGGAAAAGTTTCGACTCCCGGGCATGGCAAACCATGCACTTTGTAACCTACCCACCTCCTTAGCAGCAGGTCTCTACTCTCTGCCACCTAAGGCTCCTGCAGTCAGAGCCCACTCACCATCCCTGAAACACTACTGACTCCTGGGTCTCTGCTTGTGTAGGTGTCTCTGCCTGGAGGTCTTACCCCTGTCAAACTTGGTGGTTCCTCAAGTCTTTGATCAGGGCTGCCACCTCTGGGGTGTCTTCTCTACCCACTTCACCCTATTACTCCCCACCTAGGTTAAATGCCTTAGCATCACCATAGTATTCCTCTCATGGTTCTTTTATAGTTCTTACCATGTCTTATTATTTATTTATCTGTTTGGCTATTGATTTCTTTATTTATAGAAATAATCATAGAAAAATAAAAAATATACATAAACAAACCCCCTCCAGAAAAACCAAATGTATAATCCCCCAGATTTAATCAATTCTAGCCTTTTGGCATATATCCTAGCATTTCTAAGTTTATATAGGAGTGTGTAATTATTTGATAACGAGTTAATGCTATACGTGCTATTTTACATCATAAAAATTTTGTTAGCAGTGATGTGAATATCTTTCTATGTTAATAAATAGGCCTATGCATCAAACCTTTTAAAAGCTGTTGAGAGTTACAATGTATGGATATTTTAATCCATTCCCTGCTATTAGCCATTCAGAATATTTTAAATTTTTCATTATTATAATCAATGTTGAAATGATTATGCGTAAATGTGCACATTTCTACTAGGGATAGTTTCTTGGAATAAGTATTTATTTTTCTTAAGATTTTATTTATTTTAGAGAGCGAGAGAGAGAGAGATCGGGCATGAGTGGGGGGAGGGGCAGAGGGAGAAGCAGACTCCCCGCTGGGCAGAGATCCTGACACAGGGCTTGCTCCTAGGACCCTGAGATCACACCCTGAGCCCAAGGCAGACGCTCAACCAACTGAGCCACCCAGGTGCCCTGTTACTTTCATGAATAAATAAATAAGTTTTTTTTAAAAGATTTTATTTGACAGAGAGAGCAGGGGGAGGGGGACGCGCAGAGGGAGAGAATCTTTCAAGCGGACTCCCCACTGAGCGAGGAGCCCAATAAGGGGCTCCATCCCACAACCCGTGAGGTCATGACCTGAGCTGAAACCAAGTTGGATGTATAACTGATTGAGCCATCCAGGCTCCCCTGGAATAAGTTTTTAGAAGTACAATTTCTGGGTCAAGAGGGGTATTCATAGATCCTCGGCCCAAGAGCAGAATCACTCTATGTTTAAATGCTTGTCCATTTCTCTTCCTTGCCATTAATCTGGAGCCTCCTTCAAGGTGGAAACATTGTCTTGTTAGTTTTTATGTCCCCAGGAGCACACTTGGAGTATTACCCCCTCATATCATAATCAAGTATGTCAGAGATTCATGCCATTCAGCTGATTGCCCTTTTCTAAAAATAAGGAAACCCAAGACAGGGCTTCAGGATCATCAGCTCCAGATTAACTTAGTTTCAGCATCTTCAAGAAAATCAAGTTAACAGCATGACAAGCACAGTGTTTGAACCTATATGTTGAATGGGATATATAGCATATGAAGTCAGCATTTATGGGCTGTGCTGCTAATTTCATAATGAATCACTTATTCATGTCCACGAATGGCTTTTCTTGTGATATTATTCACCAGTTAATATATATATATATATCATTCCTGGAAAACAGGGACAATTATTTTCTTTGTATGCTTATAAGTTTGTGTTCTAAGTAGGCCCCAATTAAATGTTTTTTAATCACCCAAATACATCTAGTCTTTTTTTTTTTTTTTTGAAGATTTTATTTATTCATGACAGAGAGAGGCAGAGACACAGACAGAAGGAGAAGGAGGCTCCCAGCAAGGATCCTGATGTGGGACTCGATCCTGGACCCTGGGATCGTGCCCTGAGTCAAAGGCAGACGCTCAACCGCTAAGCCACCCAGGTGTCCCTAAATATATCTAGTCTTGATGATAAAACTACTAGGGGAAAGGGAAGGGACTTGTTCTACTAATGTTTTCAGCCCCTGACAAAGAGCCAGATAAGAAAAAATTAACCACCTCGCATTCTGCTTAGATACAGTTGAAGGTGGCTGTCTCTGCCCCATGTCACGTGTCACTCACGGGTGACAGTGAGCAGATCATCTTGGCTGAGGCAGCCAGTGGGCATTGCTAACAGTCAAGTCTGAGGCTAAAGACCATTTCAGCCTCTCAAGTAAATGTACTTTTGCTGTTGCCACCCAGGCCCCACCCTCCAACCCATCTCTTCCTTTCAGCCCTGTGTGTCTGATATTTTCTGTATCTAACTGGAGCAAATTGTCTGAATGACATACACCTTCTACCAGCTTAAAGAACGTAGGAATATTCTTTAATAACAGGAATATGGGAGAAAAGAAAATGAGTCCCTGGGAGCAGTCACCCACTTAGCAGCTCGCTCTGGTAGTTTTGACTTGAATCCTATGGCAACTAAGCACTCAAGGTTCAAAATGTACCCCGGGCCTTTAGCCTAAAAGGTTTGAAATCACAGCTCAGCATGGTGGAGGGAGAGAGCAAGAAGAGTAAAACAGGTCAAAACTTACTAAATTATAAAAAATGATTATTAAGTAACTACATTCTACTAACTGGTCCAGGCCAAGGTAAGAACTGAGCCTCTCATTCCTGTGGGACGGTTTGACTCTTGCATAGCAAAGTCTCAAAACCAGTGTCTGTAATTGTGCCCTCTCATCTCCTCAGGACTCCTGAGTGGCCCCGGGCCCTACGCCGTCACCCACACCGCGCACCAGCTGGAGGTGGGGCTTCTCCTCTGCTTCCCAGCCTCCCAGGTTTCATGAAATGGGAGAAAGCGGGGCTGGGCAGCAGGGTTGTGAGGCTGCTGCCTTTTAATGGTGCAAGTTAAAGATACTGGGGATGACCCTGGCATCCAGGTTCACTAACTGTATAAAAACACAGAACACAGCAACACCCTCGAAGGAGAGAGAGGATAAAGTGCCCCCTAAATTTGGAGAGTAAGCCAACAACAGATAACTACATCCTCTTATTCTTGTTTCTCTTTTTGTGAAAAATGCGTGTAAACTTGCTAATTGGGAAATACGGGCATTTGGGAAACTCTCTCAGTCTGTGCCTGCATGTTTCCCACTTTTCCCCAGCACATGCCTCAAAGCACTGTCTCTCTCTTTCTCATTTTTAAAAAATATTTATTTAGAGGGTGAGCAAGTGAGCATAAGCAGTGGGAGTGGGCGAGGGAGAAGCAGGCTTGGGCCAAGATCCCAGGACCCTGAGATCATGACCTGAGCCAAAGGCAGTTGCTTAACTGACTGAGCCACCCAGGCGCCCCATCAAAGCACCGTCTTGCTGTTTCCAGTCTGTTGTTCTGGGTCTCCTGCTCCTCTCCCCAAGCCCTTGGCCTCCTCTCCTAACACTCATCCTTTTCTTTCTCTGATTCTTCCTCCTGCCCCCCTCCTCCTTTGACCCCATGGAGCTGTGTGACTCCGTCGTGAGCCAACCTCTTTTTCTTACCTCTTGGCTCTGTTTCTCCAAACTCTGTTATGTTACATCCCCACAGGTCCTAATTATAGTCCATTCCCAGCATCCCCAGAGCTACTAAGGGAGGAAGCTGACTATGCCTTGGGGTGGAAGGATGTTCCCCCCCCCTTTCCAACCCCATTCAGCTCTGAGAAGATGAGCAAAGTTCACCAGATCCATGCCTGAGGCTGCTCCTGCTTCTCCTCCCCGAAAATTTTCTCACTTCTAGAAAATAACTCTGAGTTGGTTGTTCCTTGGCCCTCTTATCTTTTTTGGTAAATTATGAGTAATTATTTTAAAAGTTGAAACATTAAAAATAAACACAAATCGTCATCCATAACTTCACTACTGAAAACAACTTTTATCAGTTTGGTGTGTTGCTTGAAAGTATGTGCTTAAAAAAAATGTTCTGTCGGTGAGAATGTAAATTGGGGCAGCCACTGGAAAACAGTATGGAGCCTCCTCAAAAAAAGGAAAAATAGGAATGCCATACAATCTGGTAATTCCATTACTGGGTATCTACTCAAAAATAGTAATTATGAAAAGATATATGTACCCCTGTGTTCACTGCTGCATTATTTATAACAGCCAAGATATGGAAGTAACCTAGATGTCCACCAAAGATGAATGGTTAAGAAGATGTGCTAGCTACACACCGTGTACCATTAGCCATAAAAAGGAATGTGCTCTCACCATTTGTGACCATATGGATTGACTCAGAGGATATTCTATGTGAAATAAGTCAGACAGAGATACATGCCATCTGGTTTTACTTACATATGGGCTCTAAAAAAGCAAAAAAGAAACAAAATCCATAACTACGTAGAATAAATTGATGGTTGCCAGAGGAGAGGAGTGTGGGGCGGATGGGCAAGCAGGAGTGAAGGGGAAAGGAAGATACGGGCGTCTAGTTATGGAATGGATAAGTTATGAAGATCAAAGGGACAGCATAGGGAATATAATCAACAGTATTGTGTTATATGGGAACGCGGTGGCTGAACTTGTGGTGACCACAGCACAACATATGCAGATACGGAGCCACCGTGTTGTATACCTGAAACTAAGGTAACATTGTCAACTGTTTCAATGTATTTTTAACTATATTTCAACTTAAGAAAAATTCCTGTAATCATAGTGTGCATATAAAGTCTTTTTGCATTTCATGCACTATTAGGGTTTCCTCTTTATTACCAGACTTCAAAAATATTTTAAAAGGTAGTGTGTACCATTCCATTGATTGGCTGTGTTCTATTTTATGCGACCATCTCTATACCAATATTTCTATGTCTTGATATTTTTGCCTGTTGCTTCTCCATATGCATGTCCCATTTTGAAATATTTTTTTAGTATAGATTTCCAGTAATGAAGTTATGGCTCAAAGGACATGACCATTTTTTAGACTCTTGATCCATATTAACAAATTGTATTTGAAAAGGTTATCCTAATTTAGTGCCACCAGCTGTATCAATGGATACAGCTTTTACCGATTCTTCTCAGAATTGAGTGCTATCATTTTATACATATAGCTAATTTCATCAGCAACAAATGTTACTTTGTTTTATTTTTCTTGGATTAGTGGTTTTTTTTAATTTCCCATGTTTACCCGTCATCTTTTATAAATTACCTATTTATTTGCCTGTTACCATATTTTCTCCCTTCCTTTCTGATCTCTGTGCCTTTTTTTTTTTTAAGATTTTATTTATTTACCCATGAGAGATATATAGAGAGGCAGAGACATAGGCAGAGGGAGAAGCAGGCTTCCTGTGGAGAGCCTGATGCGGGACTTGATCCCAGGACCCTGGGATCATGACCTGAGCCAAAGGCTGGCACTCAACCACTGAGCCACCCAGGCGCCCTGATTCTCATGCCTCTTAACAGTGTCCTTGTTATTAGTTTTAAAAATCTGCATGTATGAATTCTTTATAAAGATATTAACATTGTCAGACTTAGTGCAAATGGTTTTTTGTCTGTTCTTTTGTCTTAGCTGTATTTTTCTTTGACTTACTTAAGTTTTGAAATTTAACACTGTGAAGTCGGTCAACTTTTTGTATATCCTTGGGCTTAGAAAGTTGCCTTACCAAAGGGAATAAAAAAAATGAGAAAGACAGAAAATGAAAGTTATCCTGCTGTCTGGGTTGGTATTCAGTTATCTCTATTCTGGGGTTTCAGACTCAGGCACTTTCAGATCGCTGTGATAGATAGGGTCAAAGGTCACCACCAGATTCCCTCTCACTTCCTTAGGGTAAGGAAGGGTTTCTGATAAGAGTTCAGAGGAGGGAGGGAAGTAAGATGGGATTAGCTCCTGGATGGGAAGCTTGACTCTGATGAGGAGACCATCTCTTCCTCTGGGTTGGGAATGAGGATTTGTGTAGGTTGTAGGTGTTCAGGCAAGAATTTGAACGTGAGTGGAAGGACAATGAGTGTCACAGGAGATCCTCTTCCACCAAATTTCTTGCCTCTAGGCCTGAAGCCCACATAACACTCACTGTGTATCTGTTTTTTTCCCCGTGGAAGGAACTAACCTGGGACTCCTGGCTATTGTTGGCAAGCACGTTACACCCAGACCTATGTGTGCTTCTACCAGAATGAGAAGTCACGTCCCTGACACAAAAGGAACCTGTAAACCGGTAAACCTTGCAGTGTCCTTTCGGAATCCTGTCTCAAAATTGTTGCTGCAGGGTGCCTGGTGCTGCTACTAAAGAACAAAGAGGATCTTGTGCTTTAAACCTGCTGCAAATGACTTAAGGAGTGTGATTGAAGTGAGCTTGTGTTCCTGCCAATCACTTCCACTCCTGGAGGACTTTCACCTGGGTCCAGAGACCAATCCCCCCCTTCACTTCCAGCGACCTGCCTGCGTCCCGTCTCTATTCCTTTAGGTAGACACCTGGTGGTAAACTCCAGGCAGGCTTCTCAAAGAGTGTTAGCTCCTAATCAGCAATGTCATAGAAAAGAGAAGAAAAAAAATAAGTCGGGGAACATGAAACCAGCATGATGGTATCTGAATGTTGTAGAATTCTTTTTTTTTTTTCAGTCTCTTAAAAATGTCTCACAGTTATATATGCATATAGTTCTACAAAACCACGTGAAAGGCGTCCCCGACGGTATTTCTGTCCCTAGCCATTTTTAATTCCCCAGAGACCAGTATTTCCACTTTAAAAGTTATTTCTCAATGTTTGCCCTGATATCTCTAAGTAAAAAAGTATCTTAAGTTGCTATCTTTTGACGGTCTTTAAATTTCAAGCATTTTCTATTACGGGGATCAAGGGCAGGCTGCCTAAACTATGCTACTCTGGCCTGTTGATTACCTTAAATAAAACTTATTTATAGACAGTCCGTGTGAGAAGGACAGTCAGACCCTCCTCTGTCCCCCTGAAAGCTGCAAATAAATCTCCTATGTGAAAGGTCAAGAGACCTCCTGATCACCAAAGATAGCAAATTTAGAGCCAAGAAGGCGGTATAAACAACCCTTGTTACTTTTTATTAATTTACTCCCCTAGTCCAAGTTCTGCTTAGAATTCCTTACCAACTGAAGCTCCCAAAGTTAAGTTTTCTTGGTCCTGAGGTCAATTCCTCACAGATTTATTGTCTCTTGGTCTAAAAGATGTAAAAGCTGCCTGCATTGGTCATTTCTTTTGGTCTCAGTTGCACAAATCCATGTAATAAAACTTCGGTTTATTTTCTCCTGTTAATCTATCACAATGCAAATTTAATTCTTAGCCCAGCTAGAAGAACCCTGGACCAAGGAAAAGTTCTTCCTGTCTTCCACTTGACATAGCAGGATAAACTTCCACTGGATATTGGCTCTGATGATTTCGTAGCTTTGAGATCGTGGGACATAGGACACAAAACCAGCAGAAGGTAAGACGACTTTTTTTTTTTTTAAGATTTTATGTATATATTCATGAGAGACACACACAGAGAGGCAGAGACACAGGCAGAGGGAGAAGCAGGCTCCCCGTGGTGAACCCGATGTGGGACTCGATCCCAGGACCCCGGGACCACCCTGAACCGAAGGCAAACACTCAACCACTGAGCCAGCCAGGCACCCCGAAGGTAAGACTTCTTAAGTCAGCCTCCCCAAATCCCTGTCTTATAGGGTCAGATGGAGCAAGAGAGGTGAGATTTTTGTTCCTTCTAAATTTAGTAGATTAAGTACCAGAATAATTCCTGGGGCTTAAGGACTCTTGGTAAAAATATGGTACTCTGGGGTTACTGATCCATTTCCTCCCAGAGATGGCCTTTGTTTCTCCTTGCCTGTCTTTTATGCCATTTGTCACTACAAAACAAAGCAAAACGAAACTCACCATTGGGCAGAATGCAGGCATGGATCCTATAAGCTGACTGTTCAGACTGGCTTCCCAGATAGGGGAATTCAAAGATTGTCAGACCACCGTCTACTTTGACAAGCTTTGTTGTGGGTGATTGTGCATATGACGTCAAGGCTATTGCTATGGGACACATTGAAAGCTAAAGCTACAGAGCTGGTGGGCATGGGGGACGGGGTGGGGGGGGCACTTAGAAGTTGTTAGAGCACTCACCGCCTAACCCAGAGGCCCTCGTGTTAGGATAAGTTGGTCACGGAATGGGTTATTTTGACACTAGGTCACCCGGAAACCTCAAAAAGTTCTGTGCAATGAAATACACTACAAAACATACCATCTCCAACCCTGTGGCACACCCCTTCTAGGTATTAGCGTGTTTCCAAGAGATCCAAGGCTGAGCTAAAACTGTTAATGTGCACATTAAGAAAAATTGGATGAGATTTTTGCTTTTGTCTTGTTCTGTCAAAGAGCTTGACTTTGGGACCAGTGAGGATACTCCACATGGTCTTGACCATTCAGCGGGCGCACTTCCCTGGATGCACCTTGGGTGCCACATGGAATGGGGATCGGAGACATGTAGTAATAAGCAGCACTCTTTGTCCAGCCCTGCCAGCCCTCAGGAATCTGTTAACCAAGGTCCTTTGTGGGCTAGGAGCTATTATCTCAACCTTTGTTGCTTGTTAGGACTGGCACGTCCCATTCCAGTAGAGCCTGCCTGGACAGGTCTCCCATGTTCTTATCACTTGTGCAACCACGGCCTTTACTCTCATACCACTTTTGGGAATAAACTTTTGGATAATAGAGAAAATGATTTTTTAATTCTTACCCCAGCTAGAACAGAATCTTGGACTCAAGAAAATTTCTTCCTCTCCTTCACCATTGACATCCCTTTATAGAAGATGAGAATTTATTCTCCACACATACAATTCCTTCCTTACCTTCATCCTTCCAGTCTAATTACATTATAATTTGGGATTAGATCAATATATGTTTAACTTTTCTGTGGCTATGTAAATATTATATGTAGCTGACCCCCACAGTGTACTATAATTACATTTACTTTTATACAATTTTTTTTTATTCTCTGGAGTTGACTTCATTTTTTTTTTTTTTCTACTTGAATAGCTTGCTAGAAACCCATCTCCTCCACCCCCTGACCCCTCCACCCGTCCACCCACATACAAAGTAAGAACTTACTCTTTGGTAACTAAGTTCAAACACAACAGACTTTTTATCAGCCTCATCTTCATGGAGACAGTTGACTCAGCAGACTGTGGCATTTACCACAGCTGTTCAGGTCGCCGTCCTCGCTTCCAGGTTTTTGATTCCTTCACGGATTGTGAATGACAGGGGTAAACTCTGGATAAGTGAGGTTGTATTTGTGTACAGAATGCTAAGGCTTTTCTAGTAAGGATCTTCCTAGCAATTTCTTCTCTGGGATGAAGTATTTTCAGTAGGTGCCATGTGAATATTAGCATTAGCTCGTTTCTTTTCTGTCTTCTTATCGCTCCTTTTCATTTCCTTTGTAAAGACATCAATTTCCTTAGCACAAGATTCTGTAAAAGACTTATGAACATTTTCTCAAATTTTGGGTAAGGCAGCAATGTTTTCTTCCCACATAGCACAAAATACTGCATCAATATCCAATCACGGAAAGATATTGCTGGTGGCATTAAAATTGGTACAACACTTTTGGGAACAAATTTGCCAATACGCAAAAGAACTATAAAAATCCTCATTCCTCTGCCTCTGCAATTTCAGTGTAGGAATACTTTGTAAGGAAATAACAATCCAAAACCTGGACAAAGCTGCATGTAAGAAGAGTCAAAGTGGTGGTGTTTGTAGGAGCCAGAGGTTGGAAACAATATAATGTCAATTAACAAGGGAATGGCTCAATGAATTATGGAATATATTACTTTGCCTTTACTTATGTTATATGCAAATAGTATAAAATAATTTGTCTAGGTTTACTGTGACTATAACTATATAAAATGTATACATTGAGAACTGAAACTATCTCATACAGCTGTAGTCTACATGACTATGACTCCATATTCCAATGTTCATTAGCATCAAGTTTACGAGGACTCTCTTGGTGAGGCAAATAACTTTATTGTTCATAACAGGAACTTTTCAATCGATCCTATCAAATCAGCAACAGAAAGCATCAACTGACAGTTCCTATCCTAGCACTTTCTGAACCCCTAAGCCCAAAATTCTGATCTTGTTATTTCCATCAAACCTGAACAATCCTATCATGATGTTTACCCAATCTTCAACAATGCCTGCTCACTGAAAGTCCCACCTTAAACAAAACTTCAAAATTCCAGCAAAATCTGATCTTGCCCTTCCCTCCCTGAGACCCAAAGAAAGCTCTATTGAGGTTGTGGTGCTCTCCCCACTGGCAATGAGTTGGCCCTGTATTAACTGGTTATGTTGGTGATTCTTGGGGAACCACACTCAACAATGTAGAAAAACTATGCAATAAATATACGCAGAAAAAATGAAAGGAATGTGTAAAAATAGTAATAGGGGATTGGAATTTGGTCAAATTTTCAAGGCTTTTTAAATAGTATTCTTATGTAATGAGGGCAAGGCTTATTTCAATCAATAACTAAGAATTCATTTGTTACAGCCACGTTTTAATATGTAAAGATCAAATAAAGGCAAAGCTGTGCAACTTGTTATTCTCTTTGTTGTGTTTTGTGGAACAATCAATAACCATCCAGAGAGAAGACTACTTCGGTAGGAAGCAGAGCTATTCATATTGTAATTATGCTTGTAGAATCGAAATACTTATGGGCTCTGTTGTAATGAAAATGATCCAAAAATGCTCTAAAATCACTTAGTTAATGTTGAGAAACAATCAGGAGGACATGACTATGGCCTTTAAATGGGTTTTGGTATTTAATGGGATGGAGGCTTTAGACAATGGCTTGCTTAGCACTGAGTCACATAAATGTTGTAAACCTAACACAGAATAGATGCATCTCACAACATTAAACGCCAGGTTCTATTAACAGAAATCTTATAGTCGATGGGTTTTGCAGTGTTTGTCAAATAGGTTTTCTATCTTTTTATGAAAATCAGGAAGAAAAGCTGGCCCGTGGATAGAATTTGTCACAGCTGGCACCAGCAGCTATTCCTTTGCATGGTTGGCAGTTACCGGTCTTGTGTCAAGTTTTTCAATGTAAACAAACCTGGATGGTTTTAGCTTTCTTTTGAGAGAAAGAGACAGTGTGAGCACAGCAGCAGCAACGGGGCAGGGAATATGTGTGGGGGTGGGTAAGAAGGGGCGGAGGAAGGAGGGAGAATCCCAAGCAGGCTCCACGCCCAGCATGGGCCAGCACGAGCCAGGCAGGGAGCTAGATCTCAGAACGCTGAGCTGATGACCTGAGCTGAAACCAAGAGTTGGCACCCCCCCATGCCTTGACTTTTGAAAATGGCTCTGGTTAGGTTAATTAATAGTCTCCCGCCCAGGTAAATCTTGCTTCTCTACTGGTAGTGACCAATACCATTACTTTTTCAACTTTCTTTTCCTCTAAAGCATAAATAAGCTTTGCAGGCGGAAGAAGTACATCAACCAAGGCAAGACAACAACAAAACAGATCTATCAACAAAGGTTATGACCAAGAGATACACACAGCTTTTGTTTTGGGCGAAGACACACTGATAACAGGAATAAAGACAGTTAAATTAAGATTAATCAGGTAATTTTATTAAATATTTACCATTCAGCAGCAACCAACATGAACATCTGAGCTAAGAGTCTTTTGAAATGTTCTGCTATATAGCTGCTTCAGAAATACACGCACGTGATAAATTGAACTGTTCATTGCCAAAAAACTTCTTTAAAAAATGGCTTCAAGAGCAGATAACACTGATTTATACAGTGCCCAAGCACTAGTCAACGATCTATTAAATTACAAAGGAAAAGGAAATCAAAGAAGCTTTGTTACCTTATGCATGTCAACTTATTTAAATGGAAGGCTTTACTGCTTAAAGCAACAGGAATATGGAGCTTCCTATGTATGTGTGTGTGTAGATAGTTTTAAGAATGTGATTACAAACACAAAGTGTTATCATCAAAAGCAAAAGCTAGTTCCAGAAATTTCTGACTGCAAAACTTGCAAGATACAAAGCTAAAATTCGTATGTTCCTTTTCTCCATTATGAATACTTTCACTAAACATAAATATTTTAACATATATTAATCTTTCTGACATTCAAAATTGTAAAGTCAATAATGGCAGAATTATTGTTAAAAGCACATATGTACAAATATTCTTTTCCATACATAAAGTATTTGGCATAATTATAACAATCATACTGCATCCACGACTGTTTGCTTTTATTTTTACTTTTTTTTTTTTACACATAATGGTATCTCTTATTAAAATTAACCAGTTATGTACAAAAATACTTGAACATTTATTATAGAAAACCTCTATAACCAGCCTCAACAGCATATACCTGCTGAATGGTTTCATTAAGAGAATATAAAAAAGTGGTCACTGCCTTCCAGGTAAGCTATCAACAAAAACAAACACGGTTAAACTAAAATGAGCTTCCCAACAAAAGAGGGAAAATATTTAACAGTATGATTTAAAATACAGTCATATTTATCGTCAATTGAGTGTTATAAACAGTCAGTAAAAGAAAAAGACATAGATACAAAATCCATTACTACATACAAGGTGCTTTTTTCACACTCCTGCAACTGGGGCCTTAGCATCCCTACCCAGCTCTGAGACGCTGTGCAGCAATACCCAAGCCAGAGGGGTCTGCGGCCATCTCCCCCTTCAACAAGAAGTGGGATCCGCTACGAAGGCAAGCTCCGCTAGGAGCCTGGGGAGTTGTGAAGACTTTTCCACTCAGTGCAGGACTGAAAGTTAATGCCCTTGCCTTCTGAAAGTCCTTTTGCCATTTAATCATGCTAATCTATTTTCTCCAAGGTTTTTTTCTTCATTTACGCTATTGATTTAATACTGTCCTGTATCGATTCCTGAATTCTCGTTAATGGGACACATTAATTTGTGCCTATTTAACACGTGAACATCTGCTCTTCTTCAATGACAAAGGCTGCGGAGGAAACTATCAAGTACGGAAGCACAAGATTCAAGTAAACATTTATCCCGGGCTCCTCTGCTTAATCGAGCCGACTGCGACTCCGACAGTCAACTGTACCTCGAGAAGAACTACAGTAGATGCCCTGGTGTCGGGGCACTAAGGGACCCACCAAGCAATTCACAGAGCAGAGGCTTAAGAAAGCAGACAAGGGGTCGAATGTCAAAAGCAACCTCCAAGAATTAGTTTTTGTTTCAAGAACAAAATCACCTGCAGCCCTCTTCCTTGCAACTGCTTAAGTGCATGGCCTAGCGAAGGCCGCCTGAACTGGGAACTCGGGGTGGGCACCCACGGGCCCACGAGAAGCCTCCCATTAGCAGGGCCACCACGTTAGGCTGTGCGCGGCCTTTGCTTTTGCAGGGGACCAAGTGCAAGGTCACAAGGACACGACAACTGCACGCGCCCTGTGGTTCGGCGACAGCCTCCTGGTGTGGACGTGCAACTGGATTATAAAAAGAAATAAAAAGTGTGTGTGTGGGGGGGGGGGGGGGCGGGGGTGAACATAAAAAGATCCAAAAGAAGTCTTTAACGCTCTTTACCACTTTCAGAGGGGAGACACCTAAGGAAAGTCAGCCCCAGGCCACGGACCATCCGGCGTTTGAGATCAGTGACTTTTTTTTTAATATTGTGCAACGTGTTAATAAGCAGGTTTTAATTCCGCCGGCTGAGGGAGCCAGCGGAGAGGGTCCGGGGCGCCCGCCCGCAGCGCCCGCCGCGGCTCACAGCTGGGACACCTTGCGGGGCAGCGGCCGGGGCCGGGGGCCGGGCTCGGTCCTGCGCGGCCCGTTCTCGGGGGGCCCGGGCCGCGGTGCGGGCGGCTTGGGGGGCAGCGCGGGCGGCTCGACCGTGGCCGCCACCGCCACCGCCACCGGGATGGACAGGCTGTGCGGCAGCGGCCCGGGCCGCCGCAGGGTCCGCTCGTACACGCTGTAGGGCGGCGGCGTCCGGCTCTCCCGGCGGCCCGGCTCCTCCGCGCCCGGCCCCGCCGCCTGCGCCGGCCCCTCGGGCGCCTGGCTCTCGAAGCCCGAGGTCTCCGACGTGCTGCACCGGCTCAGGGAGGAGATGCCGCTGCTGTAGCTGCCCGACAGCACCGGGGAGTGGGAGGTCAGGCCCGGGGACTGGTACTCCACCGGGGAGGGCGTGAACCCCTGCCCGGAGCCCTGCTGCGGGGAAGAAGACGGGGTGGTGAGGGCGGGCGGGGTGGGAAGCGCCCCCCCCCAGCCCCCTCCCCGGCCCCGACGGCGCCAGAGCTCCAAGGACGCCTTGAGGGTGGCCCTCGCGCTCTCTCGCGCCCTCGGATGGGGTCCTCGGAGGAAGCAATGTGGGTGCAGAGGCGCCGCAGGTGCGCTGAGGCAGCGGCCGTCTGCAGGCCAAGGAGGGGCCCCCCCGCGCCAAACCAGGGGGCGGCCACCCTGACTTTGGCCCCCGTAGCCTCCGGGGCCTGGAGGAGATGCGGCTCTGCTGTTCGGGGGCCTGGCTAGGGCGGCCTGCTGCCAACACCCACACTCGGGTGAGACCGCGGCATCCCCAGCACGAAGCACTTGCCGCGCATTGTCCACCTCCCTGCCCACTTTCCTCCTCCCCATCCTCCGGGCAGAAAGAGGCTAAAAGTAAGCAGATGGAGAACTCAGAGATATAGAATTAGTCCCATGACTCGAAAGACATGGAACTGGCCAACACCAGAGAGCGCTGGCAGTGCCATTCTCCCCTTTCTGGCTCAGCAAGGGTGGGGCGGTGCTGGAGCCTGGAGCAGGGCACGGGGGCTGGGTGCCAGAGGCACCAGAGGCCTGCCTTCCAGGTCTCTCGCTCCCCAGACCCCCGAGCTGAAGCAGCTGCACACCGGCAGCTCTCAGGCTCTGCTCTGAAATAAGACTTGTTTCATCCGGAGTAGTTTCTCAAGACCTGACTCAGTTGCTTTTTTTTTTTTTTTTTTTTTAAAGAGGAAGATTTCTCCTAAACCCCAGATTTTTGGCCTTGGATAAATAACTATTAGTTCTAGCAACAATGGCTCGCTTTCTCTTAATGGAGATAATCTTTTGAAACCGAGCGGGAGCTTTTCCTTGGTGACGGGGCATGAATTCTTCAGGATACCATAGTCTTCATGCGGGGTTCTACAAGCTTCCTTGGCTCATTTATGGTAGCTGTCCACTCCTCTGGCATCTGAATCTGCTACTTCCCTAACTGGTGTCCGATGGAAATGGGGGCCTAGGTGATGCTCTGTGAAAGGACGGTTCTACCGGGGAAATGCGTAGTACTCAAGTCCTCCTTGACTGCATTCAAAGGGTAGGAGCACGTTAAAGTCTTACAATAAAGAAAATGAAAGGACTTTGCAGCCCAGGGTTGTCTAAACGTATCTGACCACAGATCAGTTTTTTTGTTTATCACATCATGGTACGTGATAAACGTTAATCAAAAACTAATGTTCTAAGCCAACCGCACCTTGGTCTCTCTTTTTAAACAAAATGCTGGGAGACACAAAGTCATTTAGCAGGAGCTTAAAATTAAGTGTTGCCAATGACGAGATCCAAATTCAATGCTGGTCACTGTCGACAGTTAGACAGCAAGGTTAAAACAAGGCAGGTAAGCTGAGTCTCCCCCCCCCTCCCCCCCAGGATGGACTCCATCATTTAATTGCTGAAAAAACTAAGTCAAGGCAACCTAACTGCATTCTAGGCATAGCGAAACTCGTAACCTGGTAGCAGTGTGCCCTCTAATGTAACGCAGGAGTCACAACAGAAACACTCCATTCATTTTCTCTCCAAACCCCATTTGTAAAGCTATGGCCGTGAGCTACACCTGGCTAGGGAGACCAGCAGCAGCTCTGCGGAGAGAAAGTAGATGCTACCTTGCTAATAAACAGGACTGTTGGGTCACCACTTGAGTATTTTCATCCTTCAGTTCTTTTTTACAGAATCAATCTCTAAGACTTACCATCTTATCACTACTCTGCAAAATCAAGTTGGAAAATGCAGATGTTAATTGCATAGCAATACGTGGGAGCTCCTCGCGGGTAAGGCTAAATGTAAGATGTGGAAACATCATGATGCTTCCTCTCCCATCACATCAAAGTGATGGTCCGTGGCTTCCAGAGTGAAGGCAGTCACGTGCACTTTATGATTAACAGCTGCATTGCAGAATGACAAAAAAACCCAGCAAATAATTTGCTCTCTCCAGCGAATTTCTACATCAGAAATGTTGGCAATGCAAATGAAATCACACTTCTTTGCAATTTTCTCCATTTGGGGGCTTTTGTTTTCCAGATTCTCAGTTTCTATCAGCAACTATCCTTAGCAACACAGATGCACTGGATCACGACCTGCCCCTAAGTGTTTTTAGAAGCTAATTTGTCTTTTTCTTTCACATTAGCTAGAAATACCTCCCTAATAAAAAGGACACAGAGCATGTACATCCTCAGTCACTCAGATCCAAAATCATTCTTTTAACACTTCAACTTCATATTTGCCTCTGGTGCAGTAGCTCTGAACACCAATGTCTACTGGTATTGACAATCCTTGCAGCCAGTCTGATTCAATTTGGATAGAGACTAAATATTATTCTTTACCTTCATGAGGGATTTTGTATGTTTAGAGATGTTAAATAGCCTACATTTATATATCAATTTAAACATCTCACCTTTAAAGCTCTTCAGTTTGTTGCCTAGAAATTTTTTATTCATTTTACTATCTTGTTTTTCACTGTCAAGTATATAACTCTAATGTAAATGAAAACCTTGGTATGAAATATTAAAGGAGAACAAGTTGGTTTTGACTTTGCCACAATGGGTGAGGCTGACAGAAGCAAAAAGAAACAGGAGACCATTTACTAGGCTTGATTACTGAGTTTTTCAATTCTTTTCTTTCACTCCTTTCTTTCTTTTCTACCTTCCTACCTACCTTCCTTCCTTTTTTTTCTTTTATGTCCCTGAAGCCAGTAAGACCAGACTGAAACATCCTAAGAAATACAGTGTATTTCCTTGTAAATACTTGTTTCCTAATTTAGTGTATACACAGACTCTAGCCTGTATATTCTCGTTGCCACCATTTGGGGAATGAGGCTAATAACCTGAACACAAATGACTCCATTTGTGGAGGCGGCCTCCTGAAAGGAAAGCCTAGTGTCTTCTTACCAATCTTCCTCCGTCCCTTGCCTAGTTTGTGCCTATGAAAGCAGCTCAGTGGTGTGCCAGGGATGAGTCTTAAGGAAAGAAGGAAGGTGGGGCCAGTGTCTGGCCTGAGTCTAAATATGAGACTATACCTTCAACGGAGACCTCCCAGCAGGTGAGGGGGACACGGACGTCGTATGTCTTGCTGGTGAAGCTGTGAACAGAGAGAGAGAAGTCCTTTCAATTGAGAAAAGCCAGGAGGTTGATTCTCTGCAAATGCCCTTGTGTACAAACCCATACAGATGGTCCAGTGCCTAAAGCCCTCCTAGGCAAGGAGAGGTAGGGGAGAAACTAAATGACGCCCATCCAAAGCAGATTCCTCACTAAGGATGGCAGCTCCAAGACATGGGCCAATTAGCGAAAAGTCACCAGCACATACATGATGCTATAAGCAGTGACAGGGGCTCCAACTGGGCCAATGTTCCATTTCCCAGAAGTCCCGGTGCTTTTCCACTGCCTGGCCCATTTCGAAAGGTGCTTTCATGTGTGAGGTGCCAGGGAGCAGTCTTTGGAAAAGAGCTGCTGACTGGTCTGAGCAGTAATGGGGAAACCCACGCCACTGAGGCAGACTAGCAGGGGTCTGTGAGAATAAATCTACACCCGCCTCCCTTTTCACAACCTAATCCTCCTGGAATAAAAAACCCTTGGCCAGGCCCAAACAAGAAGCAAGAAGTTTTCCATTTCTCCCCTGCAAGCTTATACTCAGGTCTTCCCTCTGTCCCGGCCGTGGGGTTGCGGTGGTGGTGGCGGTGGTGGTGGCAGCAGCAGCACTCAGTGGATTTCATCATCATGGCAAAGAAATGCTCTCTTTCTGTTTTTCCCTCTAGGTTTTCAAGCCCTGCACCTGGGATGCAGCAGGCGACGGCCCTGCTCTACGTGCTGGTAGGTCAGGCCCTGCCCCCTGAAACACAAGCACGTGTGTGGAAAGCTGCCGCGACACAGTCCACGCAGCCCGTGTGAGCCCCATTTCCCAATTCCACCTGCACAGGTTTCACTGAGTTCAGGCTTTGCTGCTCTGGCATGAGCTGCCATACTCCCTGCTGCCCAAGTGAGGTTTGCGACTCTTAGGAAAACTAGAGCGAAGCTGAAGGAAATACAGACAGACAGACCTCCCAACAGTGACCACGAATGACGACATGAGGACAGACCAGGAGAGCAATCAGTGCAGAAGGGAAGGCAGCCCTGCAGGGTTAAACTGGGAGCTGTAGGGTCACCTGCGTGCTCCCGGCGCTAGAGCCCAGGGAGAGGGGCCCTTGACTGCTCTGGGTGGGGGGCGGGTAATGCAGCCTCTGCCTTGCGCCCGAGGGCATGCCATCAGCACATGCCACGCTCAGACACCAGGGTCAGCTCTAGCCTGCCAGTTGGGGGTGTTGCTTACAGAAGAAAATCCCATATGGGTGGAGAAACAGATCCTGACTGGGAACCGCAGTCCTGCCACGCTATGTGTGGCGAAGTCAAGGTCCTCCTCCTCCTGACTCTGGCATTCCGTGACCCCACCGCGGTGGGCCCTTGGAGCCACAGCATGTCCACAGTGATGTTTCTCTAGAAAGGCATTCTCCCCCAGACACCTAAAATGGTCCCATCATTATTCTGGCCTCTAAGTCTGAATGGGCCTAGGATCTTAACTACCATCAATAACACTGTTCCTCTGAAGATGCTTTTTGAGTTTCCAACATTAGTGATACAACCAGTTTAAACTGCAGACTCCTTGAACATATGTACAGCATGAATAGATACAAATTACTTGGTTGATGAATCTTATTAACCATCTCGGGTGATGAATCTTATTCACCATCTTGGGTCACGGTGGCATTCTAGTGTGGATTATCGAGTAAGCCTAGTTATTTCTTCTGTTGAAAAACCTCATGTGCTCTTCAAAACCTACTGGTGACTTTTAGCTTTGGCAAGTACCGAACACACTGGATAGCACATGGTTTGTTTTAAAAAGACAGAGAAAGTCAGTAAAAAAAGAAAAAGATGAGATGCTAAAATATAGTGAATGAAGTATGAATGATCAACCCAGGAACATCTGTGAAGGACATGTCATATTTCCTCTTGCTTTAGGCCAGTTCTATTTGTAAAGCTTCAAAACTACTCTAGATGTGTGCAAATGTTGAAAAGACTCTCCTTATCACCAGGATAGGCAGAGTCAGCAGAGTCGGTTAAAGACTGTACCATGTCAAGGTTACCAAGGTCACCAAGCAAATGGCTTATTCGGTTGGAAAGCCCTGTTATTGCTATAAGCTCATCAAGAAAGTTTCTTCAGAATTTTCACTGGTTCCCAAAATCTAGAAAGGTTTGGTAAAATACCGATTCTACGGCCTTACCCCAGAAATGGTGAACTTCTGATTCAGTAGGTCTGACATTAGGCCTAAAAATTTGCTTCTTAAACCACCACCTGACGGGATGAAGTACCCTGAATCAACCCCTTGAGAAATCTCACCTTTTTTTCTTTTTTTTAAAAGATTTATTTAGTTTAGAAAGAGAGAGAGCGAGCATGCAAGTGAGTGCGTGAGCAAGGGGTGGGGGAGGAGCACAGGGAGAGGGAAAGAATCTCAAGCCGACTCCATGCTGAGCCCTATGTGATGGGGGGCTCGATCCCACGACCCTGAGATCATGATCTGAGCTGAAATGAAGAGTCAGACGCTTAACTGAGCCACCCAGGCACCCTGCGAAATTTCACTCACTCTTGAATACAGACCCCTCTATGCAAGGGACATCAATGGATGGGAGGTTGGATGCTCCCCACAAGCCTGTCAGAGTTAGAGTTAGTCAGTTCCTATGTTGGGGCAGTGTGAAACCCTGGCATCAGTCCTGAGTACGAGTGAAGTGGCTGAGTTAGCAGAAGTTGATAAGAATGAGGCAGTTCAAGCAAAGGATCCAGAAAAATGCTAATGGCTTGGTGAGGTTAGGGGACCTCCTCAAATTCTGAGGATGAGGCCTAGCAGCAGAACATTCTACAAAATCGGTCTATGGGGTTTGTAAGGAACGGAGCACGGTGTGACTTAGTGTAGTTAGAAGTTCAGGGAAGAGGGAAAACATTGTAAGTGGATTGGGAGACTAAGGTTTTTACCTCAGAACCAAATGCCTACCTTTCTCTGAGGAATTCATGACAAGCTGGAGTAGTCATAAAAGTTATTTTATAAAAGTGATTGTTCAAATGCTTCAAATACCCACCAGTTTGTGTGGGTCTTGGAGGGACAGGGGGAGAGAGAATTTTCCCACTATCCGACATGTTCTTGGCTTCTTTCCCACTGTCCAGGCTCCAGCTGCTAGGGGTGGGATTCACAGCTGGAAGGGAATAACACAGCTAAAAACACACGGTCCACTTTGCCTTTTGAACACCTGAGATCTTAGAAGAAAGTCAAAATTATCCAGAATGAAAAAAAAAAAAACCCAACTGGATTAAAAAAAAAAAGCAAAAACAAAAACAACCCAGGAAACCTCCTAAATACTAAATCTTTATTTAATTTTCTACCTCACAGTTATAATTGACATTTAATTGGACGATGTCATGTCTGTTTATTTCCCCTCGAGCAGTCAAACAGAACTACCTCTCTTGACACCAGTTCGCGGGATCTTGTTGAGAATCACAAATGCTGGATAACAGATGGAGGATGGAGTCAATAAAGTATTTTAAAACTTGGTTTTTAGTGGAAACTCCTGGACAACTGGTGCCCAACAAGGGGGAAGGCAGTAACAGGCTAATATTTCAACTACCTGGCAGGATTACCCCGCCACACCACCCTGTTGACGAACTCTTTGGGAAAAGGACCCTCGTTCCTGAAATCAATGGATTACACTGATGTATGTCCTAAGAAAAATGATTTGGGATAGTGACAGTATCATTCCTTTTTTTGTAATTTGTCTGTTCCACGCTTCAGTAAGATGCAGAAATATGGAACAACCCTGTTAGGAGCAAGGGCAAGACACACCAGATTATAAATAGCTGCTAGGAAATCAAGTTTACAGAAAAGCAAGTCTTAAGATTTCCAGTGGCTTGCTCCCTGTACAGACACTGCCATCTGATGGACACGGCTAGGATTTCAGCATTTTACTCTAAATTACCACATCGATTTAATGGATAGTGGAATCACCGGTCTTAAAATAATTTTTCTCAGTCATTTTAAATCGCCTTTGCGGTTTTCGTAGGTAGAAGGGCTGAGAAAAATACCAAGTTCTCCAGGCAAAGATTCATATTTGACTTGTCAACGTGAAAGCAAGATTTGTGTCTTAAAGTCATTTTGGCCACCGTCTCACTAACTTCAGTCTCCCAAGGAAAAGTTTTAATGTTAATCTCTCTGTGGACTCAAATGACAATACAGTTTAGCTCTTAACGAGGACAATTAAAGTGCACTTTACGGGAACGTTTCATTAGTCACTCGATTCGTTGGCTTCCGAGACTGGCTGGGCTTTTTGAGGCCTGACCCTGAGGGAGGCGAATGGGGGACCCGCCGCGAGCCCCCACCTGCACCGTGGAGCAAGTCGCGCGGAGTCCGCTCTCCATCTTCTGCTGTGTTGCACACACTGCTGCTAATTGGCTATTAAGGGCTTTGCACGTGTTTGTCATGTTTTGTGCGACCTTGAGGCAGGGCACACTCCATTATGCACTGGATTGCGATTCTTAAATAGTCTCTGAGTCACCACAAACAACAGATGAACCAGCAGAATGAGCTTCGTAAGGGAAACAAAGGGTGGGACCAGAGACTCGAGCTGGGCAGGTGCTATTTTCATGTGCTGAACAAGGAGCCTCACTGGCAGCTTTGCTGCGGGGACCACAGGGATCGCCTTGGTGACCCGACACCAAAAGCCAGCTCGCAGAGGAGTTCCTAATTTGCCTAGATTCTGCTGTTACACCCTACAAGAAAACAGTTTGGAAAGACTGTATCACGAGTGACCGCCTTTCACGAATCCCCAAAAGGGCAAATGAGTCCCGATCATTACAGACTGGAGATCTGCCTTCCACACAGACACACGGTAGACTGGAGAGAATGAAGACACAACGAAGCCGCACACCTCTCGGGACCGATGGAGGGGCTGGCTTTATACCCACCTTTCTCAGGTGCAGAGAGATTTGGGTCGCTGCGTGGCAAGGCTCCTTCTGCAATATGATTAAACAGCAGCCTCTGGAAAGTACAAGAGTCTATTTTCATGATGCAACATGCTGTCACAGTGAGACCTTCTAGAGAATGAGATGACTGTCTCATTACTGAAACTTTTTGTTCAAAATAATTTTTATATGGCACATGATGAGCCTAGGAACCAAGAATTCAATCATATTTAAGGGAAAAAAGGGGGAGAAGAGTCTCAAGTTTAAGAAGCTTGTATTAGACTTTAGGTGTAAATGGTAAATAAGTTTTCATAATAAGATGGACGGAAAACTGGTGAGTAGCAGTTAAGCTATGGTGCTCTTTATAAACAGGAATGCGAGACTGGCCACAGGAAACGTAAATAAAAATTGAGAAATAGTAGCTCAAGAAATCTCTAGTGGATGGGCACGTTTTCGATCCTAGGTTAAAAACATGAAATGGATAATATTCTACAATTTTTAACCCACGAAAATGCCGATTTTACGTGCTTCTCCCTGACACATTAGAGGGAAAAGTGCAAGTCCTTAAAAGTAGAGGCACCATAGCAATGTGTATTACTGAGGTTTTGGCAACTACACACTGCTTCACATTTTACCAAAAGCGGACAAGGCGGAGGCTAATCAAGGAAGGTTTTCAGGGTCCCCCGCGCTGGCACCGCGCTCCTGGAGCAGACGGGAACAAAGGGTGAGATTCGCTTGCAACAGCAAGTGACAAAGGGAAGGAAAACTGGTGAGCTGGTTCGGCCAAACGCACTCAGAGAGAGTTTCTGCGAGACATCAGTGCTGTGCAGAGGAGGTATCCTGGGGCTTTCGGGAAGATTACACAATCAGCAAAGATAAACCAATCAAGCCACATCCCACTCGCTCTCATCCACTTCCAGATGCAGCTACCGACTTCTGCCAGGATGGTGTAGAAAAACAGAACAATTAGCCGGAACATACATAAGTATTGTTGTCCGCTCCTAAGTCATTCCCAGATCATCGGTAAACCTCAGGGCTACCCAAGAATCTTCGCCTCTGAGACCCCCCCCTTCAGAGCCCTCGAAGTGCGCAGGGGGGCAAAGCCCTGTCCTCACCTGGCATGAGAGAGGCCACGTCAAAATCAAGTGGGAGCAGGAACTGAGGGCCACGCTCCTTTGCTCTTGGGGGGGGGGGGGTGCAGGGAAAGCCCAAGCACCCAACTGCTCTTCCCTCGGCGCACTGAAGAACGGCAGGGGTGACCAGGATTGTCCTTGCTCTCCTGGGTGCCCCAGAAAGGAACCAACTGAGGCTCTCTCAGACTAGGGGGACGCCAAGAGGAGAGGCTGCTGGACAAGTCCTGTTTCTGCTCAAGGGTCTTTTGCTAACATCGAGAGTCGCTCGAAATTTTTGCTACACACGCATGCAAACACACCCAGACACTCCAACGCATCCACCTAATTACCCCTTGTGATGGTTACATCAGGTCAAGGAGGGCAAAATCACTTCCCATTTTCCGCTCAGCTTTACTGCTCAGGCAACCACCCGTGTATCTGTATCGGAAACATGGCTCCAACAGAAATTGCGAACAACAGGCATGGGACAGAGAGGTTGGCTCTTCACTCAGCTTGCCTTGTCGTCTAACAGCCCATCTGGTTGCCTCTGGCAGGCACAGGGCTTCTCTGCAGAGGTATGTAAGCCATTCCAGACACTGGCTTGTTTCCTAGTATCTCCATCCCATAAGGACTACCTGAGAAGGTTCCACAGGTGTTGGATAGATGGCACTGCATGGCCTCTCTCGCGGGGACAGGCAAGAGTTTTCTCTGGAATGTTTGTGTTTGTCAGACAACAAAGGGGAAGCTGAGAAGAGAAGGAAAGGAAGGGTCATCAGGGGGTGGTGCTGGACCTGCCCGGAGGGCTTGTGTGCTGTGGCAGCTGGCCAGGGATGAGGAACCTGAAGCCACAGCTCCGGGGGCGCCCCGGCTCAACCCCACAGCCCGGCACTGACCTCTGGCACTCGATGGGGCGGAGCTTGTCACGTTAGGCGAAGCGGAGTGAGTCGAACTCAAGCTTGAGGTAGATGGACTTGGCTGCAAATACACGGGAGCTGTTATCACCCACTGCTTAGAGGCCCCAGACAACACTGACATATTGAGAACAGCATCGCTGCTCTTTTCTTTCAAAGAGGCCAAAAAACCCAAACAGAACAGAACGAAACAAAAACGAAAAGAAAAAGGCCACTTAGAAATCTAGAAAAATCTCAGGGACCCCTGGGTGGCTCAGCGATTGAACATCTGCCTTCGACCCAGGGCATGGTCCCGGGGTCCCGGAATTGAGTCCCACATCGGGCTCCCTGCATGGAGCCTGCTTCTCCCTCTGTCTCTGCCTCTCTCTCTCTCTGTGTCTCTCATGAATAAATAAATAAATAAAATCTTAAAAAAAAAAAACAAACAAACCTCAGACTGATAAGACTGTCTGGATTAATCAAGGACCCGAGATTTAAAAAACAAACAAAATACTCTGGGGGAAAAAAATACTCTGAGATTTTTGACTCCTGACAAAGGATCGCACTCGCGTTAGTTTTGTGGACGTCCTGGGACTTAGGCCCGGGGAGCAGTGCCCTCCCTGACTAAAGTACACTCTGGAGGCCCCTGCCTAGGGCCCCGAAACAGCCGATGCTTCTCAAAGGTGGAACACGCACCTGCTCGTTTTCTCCAAAAATGTGCTCAAGGCATGAGTTTGGCAACATGTATTATGCCCCCTTTTCTAAGGGTAGTGGTGAGGGAAGTTTCAGCTTATTCTCAATAAATTATTATAAATGCTGTAGCAGTGGTGTCTAAGTACAATTTTATGTTGCAGGAGTTAAATGGACTCCTGTCCTTAAAAACTACTTTTTTCCCCCTTCAATCAAAATCTTTTGATCAGGGAAAATTTCTGACTCGTAAGTAGGTAGAGGAATCTTAGAACGACCTCTCCACCTCGTACCGTGAAGCAAAAAGGCCACTTAGCAATGCTACGAGGCGGCTAGTGGGTGGTGACAGGCTCCACGCGTCCTGAACCCAAGGAGCCAGTCCCAGGTGGGTTTCACAGCTAACCCTGCACGGCTGGCCCGGGCTTTTCCCACTCTCGCTCACATCTCCTTGGAGTGGATGGGGCGGTTTGGGGAGACACGTCTCTGGAGACTCTGCGGGGACCCACAAGGCCGTGAGAGCATTTAAAGGTGAGTCCTTAACTTAGCTCTTGCCCGCAGATCTGCCCGATAGGACGGCAGAGTGAACAGAAACTCTCAGGATGGAGACAGAAAAGGAATACACACGAGCAGACGATTAAGAAGCCAGTCAAGTACCTGCATGTTAAAGACTTCATCAGAGCTTTCTGATTGCCCTGTAATATTGCTTACTTCAGCAGACGCTTGTGAGGACAGTGAGGAAGAGGAGTATCGGTTCACAGCTGGGTAACTTAATGGGCTGTTTTGGGGGGGAAAAGGAAAGGTCATTCACTCAGTCTCTGAGTTGCACTCTATCCCATGCTGGTGCGGTAGAGAACCGAAGGGGGAGAATACACACACACACACACACACATCCCCTTTTGTTGTCTCCCGTTTGCCTCAACATAATCCAGAGTTGGAGTCTGTTTGTTTCTCAGCTGTTCTGTTTTACCAGTGGCAGATGTCTGCAGCTGCCTCGCGGGTTAATTATTTCATTAAGAAATCGCGTGTTTGACAAATTGTGCCATAAAGAATGAGAGAATCAGCTGAGATCATCTTGTGGGGCTGCCAAATTGTCAGATAATTCAGAATATGACTTACCTGCGTCTAGGAATTACCCTGGGGCCATCTGGGCTCAGAGAAGCAGGTGCAGAGTTTCTACACACGCGGGGGCTTCCATTGGGAAAGTGGACTGGGCTGGCTTGTATGCAGGCGGAGAACTCCTGGAGAGGGAGGAAAGGAAATGTTCTGTGGGCAAAACAAGTCGTGAGGTGTTTGAGCCTACTGCTGTGGTCTTTACGTCGGGTTACAAAGGTGAGTTTCGGCATCCGTAAGTTTTCTCACCCTTTTCTGTTTTCATAAAAGTTGAAGGGGGCAGATAGAAGATGACGCAACTTCCATACTGGAGGACTCCCTGGTGGAATGGTGCAGTTTGGTAGGAAAACCAAAAGATGTCACTATTGGATGCTTCGTGGTCCCTCTAACAAAGAGCAACCAGCAGCGGGCAGTGGGCAGCGGGCAGACTGCCTCCTATGGACGCTTGGTGGACGTACCTGTATCCCTAAACTTGACTTCATCACAAAGAACTGGTCGACCAGCTTTTTGTGGAGGGGTCTCATATCTTGAGGCACAAACTTCTCGTGCACGGCCAGACCAAACTCCAAAATCTGTGCCTGGATAATAAGACAAGGGAAAAAAAAAAAAAACCCCGCATCAGTGAGTAACTCCAAGTGCCTGCAAGGGGGTCAAGCAGTGTACCACGCGTTTGGCACGTGTCCTCGCTAATCCTCTCAATCCCACAAGTAAGGAGTGGTCCTTCATTTACAGATGAGGACACAGAGGGTCAGAAAGATCCCGCAGGTACTAAAAGACGAATGGGGATTCCAACTCAAGGTCTGATTTTCCTTCTGCCCTAAGCTTCCTTCCCATGTATTTTAGATCTGTGATAACAACCCGTGTAAGCAGTTACATGGCGTTGGTCCCCTTCTGCACTTTCCAGGATTGGGCAGGAGCTGCTCTCTGTTAGTGGGTCAGGTGCTTCTCCCCAAGGGATCTCTTTTCTGGATGGCACCTCCTTTTCCATGATACTCTCTTTCTCTTCCATCAGATTCTGCTCTGCCCATCTATCCTCCCCTGGGTTTCTAAAATTTGTTGAAGAGGACATGGAGGTAAGATAGGAACAGGAGGGACGCCTAGGTGGCTCAGTGATTTAAATAATTTTTTTTAAAGATTTATTTATTTATTCAAAGAGAGAGAGAGAGAAAGGCAGAGACACAGGCAGAGGGAGAAGCAGGCTCCATGCAGGAAGCCCGACGCGGGACTCGATCCCGGGTCTCCAGGATCACAACCCAGGCTGCAGGAGGTGCCAAACCACTGCACCACTGGGGCTACCCTGGCTCAGTGATTTAGCACCTCCCTTCGGCCCAGGGCGTGGTCCTGGAGACCCAGGATCGAGTCCCACGTTGAGTTCCCTGCATGGAGCCTGCTTCTCCCTCTGCCTGTGTCTCTGCCTCTCTCTCTGTGTCTCTCATGAATAGATAAATAAATTTTTAAAAATCTTAAAGATAGGAACAGGAATTCTGTAATAGTTGCCATGCTTTTTTGCTTTTTGTTTTTGTTAAAAACTATTATTCTGATTCACTATTACAATGCAATAAGGAGAAGCTCCCTTCTTTAAAAAAAAAAAAAAAAAAGAGCGAGAAAAGGTTTCCTGCATTGAGGATCCAAATGAGATGAACACAAACATTCAAGTTTCTTTTGTTCTTCAACTACTAATAGTGCTTAATTCCTTTGAGTATTAGCTGTCTTTTACATTTTAAAAAATGCCCCATGCTAAAGTGGTTAAAAGAACAAATTTCATGAACTGTGAGGAAAGCCCATCACACCATCACCACAGTGGTTTTTCTCTTTACATTTTATGAAGATTCAAGATTGAAAGCTCAAGTCAAACAGGACTGAGCCTGGTGGGTTAGAGCGTCCGGCACCCTCTGTACAGGGATGGGAGGGGCAGAAGCAGGACTGGACTGAAAAGAAGCCGAGACACAGAGAAGTCACACCGGGGAGCCCTGGGCCTCAGCTTTGTATGTGTATTTTGGATGTGGGCCATCCAAGACCAGGTGGTCTTGGGCCGGGGAGCATTCTGCAGCTGAGGCAATAGCTAAAGGACCTGAGAGCCCAAGGTGTATGTCGACGGCCACCACTCCCATCAGCTGGGACAACAAATCCTTTCTGGAAGAGCCACTGGGGCAGTACAACTCTGAGTCTCCTAGAAGTTTACCTGAACCAGCTCACAGAGGTCCACAGGAGGATGGTGCGCTTGCTAGCCTGATCCCCAGTCCCCTACTACCACAGCCTCACAAAAATGGCACGGCCGGCCCAAGGCCACACGGCAGACGCTTGACTGCTTGTCCTATGACAGAGATCTAAAGGTTCCTTGTGTCACAGCTCTTGCCACAAGACCCTGTGAACATAACCAGGCAAGATATGGAGGAAACAAAGGTTTCCAATTTTATTTTTCTTGAGAGCCTCCTTGGCCCTTTTGATTTTAATTCTGGGGAAAGAATTCAGTCAGACACCAAGTCAGAGTCCTAGTGAGGCAAACCACTCGCTAGAGACTGTGCGCGGGTTAAATATATGTGATTTTGAATATCAACAAAGGCCACAATCATTCCATAGAACTGAATAACCTAAGTTGCTCACTTCTAGTATCTATATCGCCCCCAGGGCCACATCGAGAACTTAACTTATTCTCTATTTCCTTGCAGGTCAACTTAAAGTAACTCTTTTCTCTTTTCCAGAAGCTGCATAACTGACCCTCTTCCAGCCATGGTCCCTGTCCATGGCCACTTCTTTCTCCCAAGTATTAAGTTCTGTGGGTTAAGCCTGCAGAGCATAAAATATGGATGAAAATCAGATGCAGCCTCATCACTTTCTAACCCCAAAGGGCATGCCTTATTTGTTGATTAATTTGGTATTATCAAGTAGAAAGAGATGCCTTGGTTATATTTTATGATATGTATTCTATTTTTTATGGATCTAAAATGTCTTTATTTCCTATTGAACCCCAGCCTCTTAACCTCACGTCTCCTCCTTCAGAGGTTTTCAAACCTTTTTCAGGCCAGGAGCTATCTGCAGGAACACAGCAGGCAAGAGATTACTCTAGTTCTTTGTACTTGCTGGAACTAAATAAATAAACCATGCTTCTCTGGAGAAGAAAATGATGAGCTTGTATCCAGTTTTGTCCATATCATATTATCTATAGGCTTTAGTCTTTGTTTTAAAGCAAAGTCTATTGATTGCCCCCTCACTGGAACATTTAAGTAAGAATCTCATTCCTTCACTTGTTCATTCATCTATTCATTTATTTTGAGCTGGCTTGATTCGAGCCCAAAATTTTGAGGGAAAAGTTGGCATCAAGCCTACAGCAAGTCTTTAGGGAGAGAAACTTCAAGCATTGTTCCAAGAGACTACATGACGCGGTCTGTTGTAAGGGGCTTAGTTTACTCATAGTTTACTCATTGTTTACTCACAGTTTACTTATTGCTGATTCAAAGTGGAAAGTAAAAATAAAAATTAGCAAGCTGGAATACATTACAGATGAATCCCTAACCCCTGACTGATGGCTTCTCTTAGAACACAGACGTAGAAAAGCCAAGTAGATGGTCTCTGGGTAATCATGCATAGCTAGGCAGGAAAGAGAGAAGGTGATTGGCTTCTGCCCCCACCTTACCTGCTCAAGCATCAGCTCTCTTAACCGTGCAATTTTCTCTCCATCTTCAGGGTGACTTAAGATATATTCTTTGACAAAAAATGCCTAGAGAGAGAAAGGATAGTCAGTTTACTTCAGGGGAGTTAAAAAGAAAGTATGAGCCACAAACCTGCTCCTAAAGACCCAGCATCTTTAAAGAAGCACCAGTGTAAACCACATTTGTGGTGGCAGAAGGAATTACTCCTACTATGGACAGCTGGTCAGAAAGGGCCTATAAGGAAAGGATTGTTTTTTTTTTTTGTTTTGTTTTTGTTTTTTAATTTTTTTTATTTATTTATGATAGGCACACAGTGAGAGAGAGAGAGAGGCAGAGACACAGGCAGAGGGAGAAGCAGGCTCCATGCACCGGGAGCCCGATGTGGGATTCGATCCCGGGTCTCCAGGATCGCGCCCTGGGCCAAAGGCAGGCGCCAAACCGCTGCGCCACCCAGGGATCCCCCAGGAAAGGATTGTTTAAGGGAGAGCAGAAATTATGTAAATAAGTGTCTTTGATATAGCAAGCAAGTAGCAAATCCAAATCAATAAGCTTTATATCATAAAATAAAGTGCTTGAAGAGTCAGTATGACTAAAATGGTGGCCTCACCTTCCAAGCTGTTGTGCTTTTCTGTTTAAAACCACAAGGGCAGATGAAAAGTCCACTTAAAGAATCTTCTAAACAAGATCAGATTTTTCTATGCCCAGGAACCTCTTTGGTCAGGGAACTGGTTTTAGGTAGACATTTATTTAACATTCTTGATAACCTTTATTCATCCAAGAACACACACACACACACACACACACACACACACTTTTGTCTTCAAAATATCACATATAGGAAAATGGAGTAAGTGTGCATCGCAAATGACTTGTTTGCTCTACTTAACAAAGAACTCTGTATCAGTGGGAGCCCTATATTAGCATGTGGCAATTTGTACACATTTTGAAAAAAGACTTCTGAACCCCTAAGAAATCACACTTAAAAACTTTAAGATTTTATTTATTAGAGAGAGAGAAAGAGAGAGAGAGATAAGCAAAAGAGAGCACAAGCAGGGGGAAGAGGCAGTGGGAGAGGGAGAAGCAGGCTCCCCGCTGAACAGGGAGCCCCACAGAGGGCTTGATTCCAGGACCCTGGGATCATGACCTAAGCAGAAGGCAGACACAACTCACTGGGCCACCCAGCTGCCCCCATTTAAAAACTTTCAAACAACAACACTGAATCCTCACCTCTTGATACCTGGAAACCCCGCCATTCACCGCAGCATCTATAACTCCATTCAGGCACATGGTCAAGGGATTGATATTCTGCATCTGTCTTGTCTGACACTGACTAATCAGAGTCTTCAGCTGCTGATTTTTATTTTCCAATACTTCAATTGCATTCTCCAGAGGACTCATTTCTACCTGAGAAGCAAATGAGAATAAACCACATTTTGGATTTTGTGACATTCAAGAAGAAAATAGATTGTCCATGTTCTGAATGATCTGTGCTCCCCCCTGGCCCCCATCAATATCTCTACCGGGGGGCCATACAGTAGAATAGACAAGGATGTGGAAGACAAATGAACTGTGCATTCAGAGTTCTGGAAAGTGAAGGTGATTATACTGACTGGTTGAAATGAGGTTTGGGTAATCAGCAATCATCAATTATATATTAGTACTGCAACAAGCCATGTAATCCTTAAAAGAAAACTCGATCTCATGTCTATTTAAACTTTTTTTTTTTTAATTTTTTTTTTTTAATTTTTATTTATTTATGATAGTCACACACAGAGAGAGAGAGAGGCAGAGACACAGGCAGAGGGAGAAGCAGGCTCCATGCACCGGGAGCCCGACATGGGATTCGATCCCGGGTCTCCAGGATCACGCCCTGGGCCAAAGGCAGGCGCTAAACCGCTGCGCCACCCAGGGATCCCTCTTTTTTTTTTTCTTATGAAGGGTTAAGTATTCAGGGGCCCTGCATGTTATTATCACCTTTTCAGTTGCTTACTTAATGAAGAGCACCACAGGAGATACAAAGATGCATTTACAAATCCTCTGATGTCAAGGAGCTTTCAGCCCAGTTGGGAAGATGGGACATATGCCCATATGGACCCCATATGCATATATATCAGCACCATAAGGTGGCACAGGATGGTACTCAGTTGGGAGTTACAGAAAATAAGATAATCATATATGCTGCAGGATCTATTTGTTGAAGGAGAGCCAAACAGAATTATAATGAGTTAAAAATTCTAGGTTATATGGGCGACCTGACTGTGAAAATGATGAAAGTGTTCTTCAGATGTTAAACATTGTGGCCATTATTGTCATTGACATTCTTTTTGAAGTGAAGGTCTGCCAAGCTCTTAGCCGTAAAATAATTCAAGCTTACAATAAGCACATTTAAATATTGGTTTTTTCAGTTAAGGAAACAAATTAGATTTTTAAAGGTCACTTACATCATCTTAAAACAACACTGAAAAGTACTAGAATAATTTGACTATGTCAAAATTAAGATTATACATTCTTCAAGAGACACTATAAAGAGAAGGAAAGATAAGCCAGAAAGGAGAAGATATTAATAACATATAATGCCATCAAAGAGCCTCTGTCCAGAATATATAAAGAACTCTTACAAACCAATAAGAAAAAAGCAAGTGACCCAATAAAAATTGGGCTAAAGACTTCTATAGGCACTTTACAAAGGAAGAAATCCAAATGGCCAATAAATATATGAGACGGTATTGAACCTCACTTGATCAACAATGTGAAAAACAATACCACAGTAATACACTACTAAGCACCCACCAAATGGCAAAAATAAATAGGACAAGAGCAAACAAGGATGAGAAAGTACATGCTAGACTCTCTCGATTTTGGCTGTTGGAAGTTCAAATTGTTTCAATCACTTTGTAAAACAATCTGGCATTATCCACTAAAGTTAAAGAGCTCTTTATTATACATTACGGTCCTACATGCAGTTCTCTGCAGGCATATATCTGAGAAAAAAGCAGAGTAGGAGATGTGTGTACATGTATGTGAAGAAACATACAAAAATGGTCATAAGTGTCTCAAAAATCTCTATGTTCACTGATAAGAGAATGCATAAACATACCGTGGTATGTTCACACCATGGGACAGGACACAGCAATGCAAAGGTCAGTCACAGGTAATACCATGGACTAACGTTACAAATAGTACTGAGTAACAGAACCAAATTATAATAGAATATACACACTATGACACTGTTAGATACAGTTCAAAATCAGGCAAAAGGAAACTGACTTGTTTTGGGGAAACAAACTTAGATGATCAACCAAGCAAGGGAATGGATACCACTTAAGTGAGGATAGCAGTGACCTGTAAGGGAAAGGAAAGGGAGAGAGTTGCAACTGGAAAGAGTACATGGGAAGCTTCTGGGGTGCTCCTGGCAATGTTCTGTTTCTTGACTGAGTGCTGGTTAGTGGGTATTTATGACACTATTTATGACAATAAACCTTTGTCTTATAATCACAAAAGCTAAACTATAAAGGAAAAGTCTGAGGACTCTGATGGATGGAAAGTTAAAAAGTAAGATGTCTTAGGAAGTACAACAGGGGTTGCTAGGGGCCAGTGAGGGGGAAAAGAGGAAATGTTCAAAGGATGCAGAGTTTTAGTTTTTGGAGATGAAACTGGTCTGTTGCATAACAATGCCCACATAGTTAACACGGTTGTACCGTACACTTAAAAATAGTTAAGATGGAAAATTTTATGTGTTTTGGCTGATGGAGAAAAAAAATCATGCTCATCTCTATAGATTCAAATGCTGTTAATATGAATACTTAAAAAGTAAATAAAATGCAACGCAGACCAAAGATAAATAATAACTTCAGGAAATGTTTCCACAAATATTCCTAATTATTGATATTTCTCAAATACTGAAGAAAATCAGACATAGGATATAACCAGTGCATTCACAAAATAAAGAGAAACAAGTAAATAATATGAAAACATATCATCTCCTCCAGTATTCAACAAATGCCAAAAAAAAAAAAAAAATCAACCCTAGTATGATCACTTTTGATCTGTTATTTGGAAAGATTTATTTTTTTAAAATTATTTATTTATTTATGATAGTTGGGGAGAGAGAGAGAGAGAGAGAGAGAGAGAGAGAGAGAGAGAGAGAGACCAAGACATAGACAGAGGGAGAAGCAGGCTCCATGCACCGGGAGCCCGATGTGGGATTCGATCCCGGGTCTCCAGGATCGCGCCCTGGGCCAAAGGCGGGCGCTAAACCGCTGCGCCACCCAGGGATCCCTGGAAAGATTTAAATAACACAACCCTGTTGTGCCCAGGGTTGGAGAGGATGCTGGGAAGCTGGGTATTCCCTAGAACAGTTATTCCCGCCAGACAAGATATAAGTTGATAATATGCTGTTGTTGGTCCGTGAATCAAAGGTTAAACTATGGACTCTTTGATAGATCGTTTCACCCCCAAGGAAATTTTCCTAGGGAGATGGTCAGAAGTGTGCAAAGAATATTGTGTAAAAAATGTTCATCAAGGGATTGTTTTCTGCTAGTCCCCAGACTGTGATCTTTAAATTCCGTTTACCACTACAAAGCAGCAGGAGTCATTGGAGAAATGGTTGCTTTAAAGTCTGGGGCAGAGCATGTATAACTGAGCATGGAGTACCTAAGTCATCCCAGTAAGCCAGGAAGGCAGCTGGGAGGAAGGCATTAAAGCAGCTGGCCTGTGACCCTTCACTCTCTTTAACGGAGGCATATCTTTGGGGAATAGAAAAGGCGGCAGGTGAGAGGGTCTTATCCCCTTGTCAATTGAACCTTCAAGTAAATACATTAAGACTAATTACTAGGAGGGAGAGATGGTATCTGTGTCCTCAGCTAAAGAATTGCTTATACTAATAAAACCTAGAACTCTGCCTGAAGACCTGATTTCCTACAGATTGTCCCAGGAAAGTTTCATAACTCTCTGCCGCACAAAATGGAATATTTCACAATTTAAATGTGCCCCCTGCGTGAGAAATCCTGTGAGCCTCACTTAAAGACTTTATTTCAAATTATTATTGATGTGGGGAAGAAGGATCTAGAAGATAAGGCTTGAGGTCTCAGATGTCTCTGTGCTTCATCTGAGCCTCCTGATTGCCTTAAAGTTATCAGCCAAGCTTGCTGCCGATTCCCACATCTGATTTGACAATCCAGGCCTGTGTGTCAGCTCAGTAACGACTACTGGATACTATCAGAGACTCAGAAGTCAATCTGAAGAGGCTCCCAAGGGCAAAATGGAACAACCTGAAAATTAATAACAGCAATAACTGCAACGGATTTAAAAAACTAAGCATGCTTAAATCCATGAATTACCAATGATACGAAAAACAAAACCAACCAAACAAGAACTTCTGTGGTCACTTTTATAGGCTGTTATCCTTCCCCTGCTATACCTCAGGGTACTCATATGGTTGAGGAGAGAACCTTCTCACTGCAGAAGTGTTCCAATGAATAAACAAAGAAGGAATGATAAGATACCACCATTTTGTGACACCCAGTAGCTGGGGGCCATGATCATCAGTGGCTGCCAACTCAGCAACAAGAGAGACAACCAGAAGCATGTAACATCCCCTATGAAGTACTCTTGCAAAAAAAAAAAAAAAAAAGAAAAAAGAAAAATCCAAAATAACAGTATCTTATCAAACTCCTAAATCTAACTGCCAATTTACAAAAAAATATAGGGACAAAGAAACCCATTAAATTATCCCACTGGTTCAGTCTGCAGATTGCAAGGAAAAAAAGCAATTCAAGGAGAACCTATAGATCAAAAGAGACTTTAGGAGACATTTCAACTAGCTGCAATGTATGGCCCTTATTTGGATCTGAACTGAAACAACAAACGACTATATGTTGGCAAATTGAATTTAAATGAAATATTAAAAAATAAATAAAAAATAAGACTAAATACATAAAATCTTAAAAAAAAATAAAAGACAACAAATGACCAAAAAAAGACCCAAACAAAACTCATAAAATAAACAGACCCTTGGTGAAGTGTGAACACTGACTTGATATTTTATGTGAAGGAATTACTGTTAATTTTTTTTAGATGAGATGATGCATGATATTGTGGTGATATTTTTTTGTTAATATACATACTGGATTATTTATAGATGAAATGATAGGATGCCTGAGATTTACTTTACAATAACCCAGTATAAAACAGGTGCTGGTAAAACAATATTGGCCTTTTGGATGGCTGTTTAAGTAAAATGATGGGCAAATCAGGTTCAATATATATTTTCTTTATTTTTGTATGATACAACTTTAATTTAAAAGGGACACCGGGTACTCTGCACAGAGGTGATTGCAGGGGATTAAGGGAGAAGCACATGACCACTTAGGTAGGACACTACTGCAGAAACCAGACGCTAGATGGTGCTATTAGTGGGGGCTGGCGAAGAGTGGCTGGATTCTGCGTATATTCTGATAGGAGAGCCCCACGACTTCCTGATGGATATAACATGACGTGAAAATATTCTCATTATCTGTAATTGGCGTTTAAAACCTCATCATACATTTCCTTTATAATTTTTAAATCTTGTTTAAAAATTTTTTTAAATGAGCTTACTTTATTAATCAGAAAAAAGTACAGATTTTTTTGTTCTCAAGACAATAAAGGCAATTTCCAAGAAAACAGTAGTTCAAAGGCATTGTTATCTTCAAAAGAATAGGATAATATATTCTGGGGTTATGACTTAGTGAGTAAAGGCCCACAGCCTCCTGTAACACCTCTGGTGCTAGATGTTTCACATTTCAGAAAATTTCAAATTTTAGAAATGTGATATATAGCTCGAAGCATATTACATAATCCTCAAGAAAGGTCTGGGGAGACTCTCTTTAACCAAATGCATTAATATTTCTGCAGCAAAACATAGGAATATTTGTACTAAGTGAAATACAGATCATGAGTGGTCTTACGTCAGATCAGGTTAGGCTTATTGCCAAACTGAGTTTTGGAGATGAGCTTATGAAAACATCTTTTGGTTTTGAGAATCTTTTAAGTTTTGGCATTGTACATAAGGAATTCAATTCAGGTTGGGATACATGTATTTAGTACCTACTACATGCCCTGATCTCGAGGACCTTATATGCCATGAACTGAAGCGGTAAACCAGCAACTTTAGTAGAAGGTGGGGACATTCCAGGCAGTAGGAACAAGAGAAAGACATAAGGTTGTTATGAGTGGGCTGTGTTCAGAGAACAAAGTAGCCCAATTTAATTTGTTCTGTTTGACAGAATGTAAGATTATATATATTCTAATAAAGTAGGCAGCTGACGTTTGAAAGGTTGTGTTTTGTAACGCTTCTTTAATCATTATCAGCATGGTACTTTTTATGCCTATTTGTACGTGTGTGTGTGTGTGTGTGTGTGTGTGTGTGTGTGAGGGGGAGGGGGTTATATTTCAAAGGTTAGGACCATTGGTAAGGCCTCAGAGAATTTAACACTCTGGGTAGTAAGTAGATGAAAAGGCTCTCTGAATCATTAATGCAGGGCTAGATGACTAAGAACATTCCGTGGTTTTGGGGCAATGCCATTCAGCAGGAAGCATAATAAGACCTTCTGACGCTGTTGAACAGCCTCTCCTCTTCCATGGAAGGCACCAGGGTATACTATGTGGGCAACCAGCTCTGGGCACCCTTGACTCACACCCTACAAGAAGATGAGTACACTGAGGCAGTCTACTGAACTGAGTTCCATTTGTTTTGGAAGCCACGTGGATTTTTCAGCACTGTGAAGGGAAGATGCCCCTAAATCCTGAGCTTCATCGACCATGATAAGCTGAGTGGTTTCAGTGCTTAGTGAAGTTTCAGGTTGGATAAGCCATTCTTGGAAGATGATTTGGGCAGGAACTACTTACTCCCTGACAGAGTAGGCTTGTCATCTAAATAAGAAAGGGGTTAAATGATATTTTCACAATTGTCAGGTTTTCTATCAGGTAGAGGGCTACGGCAATCAAAGGGCTGGCTTTGATCATGATGGATGCCCCAAGGGAGGGAGAAGGGCTGAGGCTTGGGAGCAGGGCTGCCATGAGGTGCTGTGAGCCTGAAGAGCGGCAGAGGCACCAGGGCGAGGTCTCACCCCCATATAGCTGCTGTCGGCTCCAGAACTGGGGCCCAGAGCTGGAGCATGTTTTACAGCCTGAAGGGTTCTGGGGTGCTGGTTTCCAGGTTCTAGAATGCCACCTGCTGGTCTCTAGCTGGTGTTCACCCGGGACTGCACAGTGAGGCTAACCCTTCTACTGCCAACAGGAAGACAGGGTGCTGGGGCTCTGCGCCAGCCCCCCTGCAGCCCCTAAGGACACTGAGCTAAAAGGCATGGATAGAATTGGCTTTCGAGTCAGGAAAATCTGGGCTCGAATCTATCCTTTTTTATTGTCTTGATGTGAGACCTCTGGCAAAGGCTTTTAGCTTCTTGTTGAAACTTGCAAAAATAGGGGTAGGGATACATACCTCATAGTTTTGGTAGGATGAGTCAATAAGACAAGGTAGAGAACCTCTTCCCTCTGGCCTACAGGCATTCGAATTCCGGATCTTTTACTCAAGGACCCGAGTTGTTCCCATGCTGTAGTCAGAGTCCTTTTTGAGGAATGCCTCTCGCTGGCCGGACTAGGAGTACAGTAACTCCGACCTCGGTCACAAGGCGACCTTCAAGCCTCGGTCACACAGGGGTCAATACCATTAACATTCACTAACTTACTCTGTGCGCTTCCGGGGACTTGGAGTCAACAGCAGAAGCAATGAATCTATGGCGTGACTCCCGGTGAGCAACTGTGATGGGAAAGTACCTGAGAATAAGCTCTGATCCTTACCACTTCACGCTTTTCCACTTCAAACCAGCGGGAAATTCCAGGTAAACTCTGCACCAAGTACAGTGATGTTCTCTCCACCCAGAGACTCTACGGAATACAAAACAAATTAAGTCCCCAAGTGTCCCTTCTTTGTAGTTACTGAGCTATGACTAATGTGTGCCATTCAACTTGGTCAGGTTTGCTTATTTCTGTAGGCTTCTCTCCAGCATGTGGGCCATCCCTTCACACTCGTGAAGCCATCACAGTAAGATACCACCGAGGCCGGGTTAATAGTTCCATTCTATGTTGTCAGACACTTTTTCCTGCGTGGACTACATGATCTACTTCAGACAGCAGGCCTGAGATATAGGAAGAGGCCACTACGTTATTTCCTTTGCCTGTTCTTTCAAATTCCAACGTAAACCCCCATCACTCTTTAAGGTCTTGCCATTTTTATCTAGAAGGGTCAAGAGTATCAGCCAGTCAACACAGGATCAGAATAACAACATCCTCACGGAGGAAAGGTCCGTGAGGAATCATGTAGCTCCATCTTTCTCTTATAAAGAGGAAGAAGCTAAGCATCAAGGAGGCAGTGCTGGGGGGTGACCTGCTTGGGGGTATGTTCTAGTTTCCTGGAGAAGCAGCACAGACCCTATCTCCTAGAACTTCTGATGTCCTCACTGGGCCACATTTTCTCATGCCCATTTCAAAGGCCATCATCCAAGAGGATCTGTATTTAAGGAGCTGAGGCTTCCCCTGGCCAGGAAGGGCACCCCTGTGACACGTGAAGCCACAGCTGCCTTATGGGAGCCGCTGCGGGTGACAGATTTCTCTTTTGTCAACCACGTTTCTGTGTGCATGCCTCTTTTTTCTTACTTCAACAAAGTACATTCTCAAGAGGATGATAAACTGGACAAACTCCCTGAAACAGTGCCACTTATTCCAGAACAACAGAAAATGGAAGGATTTCTTCATGTCGGCCAAGATAGACTGAGACAAATAGGGCAGGGTCCCTGGGACGGTGGCTGGGAGGTCGGTGGGGAAGGGAGGGCTCAGGGCCAAGAGGAGGGAAGGTCTGAGGTGCGGGGAGAGAGCAGGAGGCCACAGGCACATGGCCGGTGGGGGGAGGACGGTGCTGCTCAGGGAGGTGACGCGTGAGCGGGCTGCTGACGAAGCGAGTAGGAGTTTGCCAGGCGGAGGGCAGGGAGGGAGGCAGCGGGAAGCAGCCCTGCACAGGCCCCATAGCAGGAGACGGGGGAGAGAAGTTCAATGTCGTGGGAGCCCACGAGGAGGGCAGGCGAGTGGGCTGTGGCACTGATGAGGCTTCTGGAAGGGCAGCTCGGAGCCAGATGCCAAGTGCTGCATGCACAGGCACGAGGAGCCAGATTTCTTATCATTTTTCTAGGGGGACTGCCATCCCACTGACAATACTTAAAGTGACGGCCACGAGGAACTGCGGTGCAGAGAAGGTACTAGAAGGTGTGGGTGGTCGTGTGGGGCTCCGGGTCGTTAGGACGTGACTTTGAGCAAGTCGACTGCCTGACTCCGGGGGATCTCTCAGACTTGGCAATCAGTGAAAACACCTGCAGCCAAAACTACATCACAAACGAACGATCGCTAATTGGTTTTGTGGGACACAAAGAAAAATGTAAGTATCCAAAAGGACTAGAAAATGATCGTGGGTTTTCTCAGTGACATCCCAGGACTGTCTCTTCCAACAGGTTCTTTGCCTTGATGCGTAACCCGTCAGCCTCCTGGTGCAGAGGACGGCTTCGGTGTGAGGCCCGTCGTGACACTGCGGCCCAACCTCAGCTTCCCGTTGCGATCACCGGGCCGGGCCCGATCCCAGAGCCACTGCTGTGGGCACTGGGAACGGACACTTGGGCGGACGGAGGCCACGAGGCAACCTGACATCACGCCGGCAATGCTAATCGTGTTAGGAGAACGTTTCCCAGCGTAAGTAGAGACTCTGTGATGAAAGAAGCTAAGCCGATTGGCCCACAGTAACGGGTTTGCTTTGTGTTCTGACTACCTGGGGCTCTATCGGGTCTCACTGTTATCAAGGAAAGAAGAGATTATAATGTCTCTGTGGCACCCCCCCCCCCAGTGGGGCTGTGACAGCCCGAGAGACAGCAAGGCGTATTACAGCTGGTGAGAACAGACAGCTCACAGCACAGGCAAGGGGTCTATGGGGCGCCTTCACTCTGTGTCTTCTCAGAAGTCCTAGGGACACCCCATCCTAACAAGAAAAAGCAGGGATCACACGGAAATCTTCCACCGTACCAGCGGTCTACCTGGCTGTTCCCCGTCTCAGAAGCTCCTCTTCCCTGTCGGTCAGGCATTCGCTACTCACCGCTGACTACTGTCTCTGAGAATGAACACCCTGAGGTCCCCTCCACTCGTTCAGCATGAAGGAATGAGAGGACTGGGCTCAACCATGACATCTTTGACATGGTCTGAGGACCACTAGCATTGTCACAAAGAAGCTGATCCCAGGCCTTCCTCTCAGACCTACTGAGGCAGGATTCCTGAGCTAAGAAGGCTGGTTACGAAAGCACCCCATGGCACTCAACTCATACAGCTGAGTTTGAGATCAACAAGACTAAATGATTTCTGGTCCCTTCTGGTTCTATCACTTGATTCCATTCTTTTTTTTTTTTTTTTTTAAGATTTTATTTATTTATTTGACAGAGAGGGGGAGAGGGAGAGATGGAGAGACAGAGAGAGAGCAAGCTAGCAAGCACAAGCAGGGAGAGGGGCAGAGGGAGAAGCAGACTCCCCGCCGAGCAGGGAGCCTGACTCGGGGCTCCATCCCAGGGCTCTGGGATCATGACCTGTGCTGAAGGCACCCAGATGCCCCTACTGGACTCTATTTATCGAGGGGCTTGTCCCAAGAAGCTCACAGGAAGCCGTATGTAATGAGAACTGCACGGTACCTTGAATTCATTCTCTTTATCTTTAGTGCCTTTGTGAAATGGTCTGTCATAGCGGAATTTCCAGATATGATTCACTTTATAGAAACTTTTGATGTTGTCCGGAACACCCTCTCTCTGCAGGACCTCCTGGCTCTCCGGAATAGGAGTCACGGCATATATCTGCAAATCTAGGATTAAAAAGTCAAGGAAGAAACCTGACTTGGCAAACGCCACAGAAACCTGACTTGAGCTGCGCTGTGGCAGAGAGCAGAGGATGGGTAACAATCTGGTGCTTCCGTTGGGTCAAAGTCATTTAAAAAAATTGCCAAGAAGGCGCCAAGAACTCAGTTGACAACAAACCATTTCTCAAACTACAGGCCTTGCACTAGGTTTAGGGAGGTGATTCTAAGCACCTGATTAAAATAACTCATGAATTTATGTGTCCCTGATTTTTTTGTTTCTTTTTTCCTCTTTTTGGTGTTTTGGTGGGGGTGGGTGGGAAGGGCTTGGATCTTAGGTACTCAGAATCGTATTAATCCTAATCCTCATTTAAGAGACACTCTTCTCTTTAGTTCATGCATGGCCCCTCTTAATTAATGTTTGTAAAATAATGTATAAATACCCATGCAACCGTGGCCAAAGACAGAAACCAGTTCTGACAGTGATTTATATTTACCTGTGTGATGCTCTGTGTCTCCAGCCTTCCCACACTTGGGGTATCACTCTCCCAAATCTTGTACTGATTAGCAGAGTATATCATGTAGATGATATTTTTAAAATTACATTAAAGGGTATCATATTTACTAGTATAGTTACCTTCTTCTCAAAGAAGGATAGCAAAATCTTTTCCCTGATGTAAAGTCTTGCTTCTGTTGCATTTTATTTTCTACTTTGAAATGGTATCCATGATTATCAGTGGGAGCTTCTTGTCTCCTTAAAGATCGTAAGTTTTAGGAAGAGGCAGAAACATTCTCAAGGGGTGAATTCCGTTTGTCTCTAGGGCCTGGGTAATTTCAGTTGAGTTGTTCGTATTTTAGTCCACGAGAGTGTCAATTACACAGCAATCATCAAAGGCTGTCCAAGATGCCATGGCTAAGAGTCCCCCAAAGATACTAAGGCACCTCCTTCCCTGCCCTTCCTTCCAGAATAAAAATAAAAAGGGAAAAGGGGCTGAATGGCATATGCCAGTAAATATGATGCTATCATTTCCTCCAACCGAAGCGGTTTCCACAGGATATGTTGGAGGAAAGTTATTCTAAGGGAAATCACTAAAAGGAGCTTTAAAAGCAGGGCTGAGATAGAAAAGTTTTAATTGAAAGGAAAAAAAAAATCTTAACCAGAATCCTTAAGGGATTTCCTTTCATCTGACATTGTGATAATAACTAGGACAATGTTGTTTGGAAGGAACTAAGCTAAAAATCAAGAAGGGAAGGAGGGAGAGTAAGAACTTGGCTATTGCAAAGGGGCCAGAGGCTAAACAACCTGGCACAAAAATGCTCTGCAGCTAATGGCCAGTGGATCTAACCCGTCTAGGTGTGGATACACTGAGCTTCCGCCTGGAAGATGGTCTCATCGGGCTGGTTGGCATGCTGCATGGCGATGGCGTGGGGGAACTCATTCAGCATTCTCTGTTGGAAGGCCTCCAGCCTTTCGTAGTCATGCCCTCGACACACAAACTCCTTATTCTGGAGGTGAAATTAAAAAAAAACAAAAAAGAGAGCCATGTAATTGAGTGCATTAATTACAGAGAGAAGCCAAAAAGAGAGGACACACTGGCAACTAGTGAACGTATGCCTCACCTCCATACACTATAACACAAAACCCCAAAAACAGTCTGAAAAATCTGCCCACATATGGAGAATGCAGGGCAAGGATCGTGAGCTTCAGACCCGGACGCAGTGTGCCACTCTTAGTGTCAGTGTGTCGGGGACAAAGAGGCATCTGATTCTCAGAGCACCAAGATTCAAAACAAGGCAATCGTGTTCCCCCTGAGCGCTAACGAGCACGTGGTAAAGTTTTTTTTGTTTTGTTTTTTTGTTTTTTTTTTTTTTAATAAGCTAGGTATCAGAGTTTAGGGGATACATTCTCAATATGGAAAAAAAGAAGTAAATGCAATCTTCAAAAATGCATTTTGCTGCATCCTTTGCAACGGCCACAGAGATCAGCCTCAACTCCGGATCCCGGCGTGGAAAAAAGAAAGGCTGCGCCTGTTTGTGTTCCTGCTCTCAGCACGGCTGGCACAGGAAGCTTCTCTGCCATCACCAACTCAGCACGGCTTCCTGTAGCCAAGGGTCTTATTTACGGGCCCAAACTGAGATTTAGGATTTTTAGGGACTTGCCAAATGGTGGACACATTTTTTTTCGTTGTTTTTTGTTTTGTTTTGTTTTGTTTTTTTTTTTTTTGGTTTGTTTGTTCTGTTTTACAAGATGTACGAGTATTCTGTGGCCTGGGACTGTCTCTCATTCCGGAAAAATGAAGGTTATCCTTGAAGTAGGCCCGAGAGCTGGGAAGGTGGGCAGGGGTTTCTGGAAAGCCCCAGCACTGGTCAGGTTAGGTAAGAGGGAACTCTGCCACTTTGATGGTTATCAAGTTCACTGTGGACAAGTCACTGACACTCTGCACATAACTTATTTAACCTACTAAGAGGTAGCTGGCTCCCGCGTGGCACCCACTGTAGAGCTGGGACCGAGGCTCAGTATCCCCACGCACTCTGTCCGCCTGCACCGCATTCGAGCTCAGGGGTGGGACCAAGGCCTGAGCTCGGGCTCTGCTGAACGCGGCCAGTACATCCAGGAAAAAACTCCTACTTGCTACCGAGACCACGAAAGGTGGTGTTGTGGGTGACATGCCCTGAAGATCTTTTCAGAGAAAGAGGGAGACGTTCGAGGTCTGGGAGAGCTTGCTAAGGCCCAATGTTCTCAGCATTTCTCTGCTTGATGAGGTTCCTCTGTTGTACAAAACTGCCCTAAGAAGAAATCAGAGCCACCACCGGACGACTTCGAAACCCTGAGCAGGGCGGGGGGCTCAGGGCTGCGGCTGAGAAAAGGCAGCGGCAGGCAGAGGAGACAGCCGGGCCTGGGCTCCGGAAACCGGGCACGATCCTTTGGTGACACAGGCTAAGACAGACTACGTAGATGTCAGGCCCCCCAGACGATCCCGTGTTTAATATTTTCTAGGTAAAAGAAGGTATACCTTCTGATGCTATGTGCTTTTTACTCAAAAGATAATAAACTTGCTTGATAAGACTATATATATATACATATATATATTCCTGCATATTACAGAAGTCCTAAAATAAATATCTGAGTGCTCTAATAACTGCAATCTTGTGTATTACAGCAGTTTGTAAACTCAGGGGTTATTCTAAGCATATAATCAGTCAACAGTGTTAAGGCATTCTGAAATAAAAATGAATTTGGAGTCTGGTATTGGAGTTGTCAAGAAATAAAAAGGAGGGCAGCCCGGGTGGCTCAGCGGTTTAGTGCCACCTTCAGCCCAGGGTGTGATCCTGGAGACCGGGATCGAGTCCCATGTCAGGCTCCCTGCATGGAGCCTGCTTCTCCCTCTGCCTGTGTCTCTGCCCCTCTCTTTATATCTCTCATGAATAAATAAATAAAATCTTAAAAAAAAAAGAGAGAGAAAGAAAAGGGAGTTAAGCATTGCCCCCATCAATCCATTTTTTTCATCACAGCTTTGAGATATAGTTCACATTCCACAAAATACACCCTATTGAAGGTTTTTAGTATATCAACTATCACCACGGTCAAATGCGAGAACATTTTCGTTACCCTGAAGAGAAACTCGTACCCTCTAACAGTCACTCCGTTTCCCTTCCCATCCCCCCAGCCTCTGGCGACCACTCCTCTACTTTCTGTTTCTATGGATTTGCCTCTTCTGACATTTCATATACATGGAATCATATAACATGTGGTCTTTTGTGACTGGCTTTTTCAATTAACATGATATGCTTAAAGTTCACCCACTGTGTAGCATATTTCAGTACTTGATTCCTTTCCTACTGCTAAATATTCCACTGTGTGGATATACCATATGTTGATGTTGTTTATCCATTCACCAGTTGATGGATATTTGGGCTGCTTCCACTTTTTGGCAATAGTGAATAATGCTGCTATGAACATTTGCGTATAGGTCTTTGTGTAGACATATGTTTTCAATTCTCTTGAGTATATACCTAGGAATGGAACTGCTGGGTCACATTTGTTAATACTTAAAATTTTTTTTATTATCTTTTTCTTTTGAAAAGGAAATATATATCTATGGATTAAAGAAAAATCCCAAACAGTACAGGGCATACAATGAAAAGTAAATCTCTCTCCCATCCTTGACCTTGTTCATTCTTCCCCAATAAATCAGTCCTCAGAGGTATTCTGTGCCTAAAGAAATTGTCAATAAAGAAGCCATTTTTCATGAGGGTAAAAAAAAAAAAAAATCTACTTAGATCATACACTTATATAAATGTATTAATTTATTGCAGCTTGAAAAATTATCTTGAAATTGATCAATAAGGGAATTTTTAATGTTGATAGTTGCTTGTTTTTAAATTGAAGGACTAGAATCTGATTTCCTAAAAAGAGGTCCAGCCCTGTGATTCTGAAGGGTGCGGTGCCCCTTAGAAACCAATAGAGGGTGACCCTTCACTTTCACTTTGAAGAAAATGCTATTTATATCTAGGAAAGCTGTTTTGAAAAGACTAATAACATAGGTTGATTTATTCTAATTGACTTTTTTTAGAAGATTTTATTTATTTATTCATGAGAGACAAAGAGAGAGGCAGAGACATAGGCAGAGAGAGAGGCAGGCTCCCTGTGAGAAACTCGATGCAGAACTTGATCCCAGGACCCCAGGATCATGACCTGAATCAAAGGCAGATAGATGCTCAACCACTGAGCCATCCAGGCATCCCTCTAATTGATTTTCTAACAAATTTTTTTTTTATTAGCCAATTCTGTTTTCTAATTTGCTAAGTTCCCTTTAAAATTGTGGCTCCTAAATTTCTGATTTTAAAAAAACTTTACACTTCTATCACGGTTTCATTTATTAGATAAGCATCTAGAGTAGTTTATAGTGTACTTGCAGCTGAATTCAGAATTTGAGCAGGGCCACAATATGACTTTTGTGGGCTCCTTCCTCTATAAAAAAGCATTAAAAATCATACTGAGAGACTGATTTGGCATAGGGACAAATGAATACACGATAATCTAGTGTATCAGATACAATTTAATATATATTATAACATTTTCTTCAACAAAAAAACCTCACTTTTTTCTTCTGATCTTTAAAAGAAATTAAAATGCTTTGGTAGGTAATATTATGATTTGTAAACATTATACCCACTATATGTAATAGATTGATTAGTCCTGAGTATGATGTGGAAGAAAAAGTAATCTTTTGCTTTGCTTCATTTTGAGCCAAGAGAGGAAGGGCATCTGCTGCACCAGAGTTATGTCTGTACCCTCCTGTGGGGTCTCCAGCCCTCTCTCTGTGTGCTAGATTGTTTCTCTTCTACTCACTACCTGGATCCTGGCCATGCATTCTTGGTGGGGGTTGCTGATGACAGTCTGGGCCTAGTACGTCCACTTTCAAAATTTAGTCTTCAAAGTCAGCAAGTGTTCTAAACCTGTCTCTATTTTTGATCCAGAATCAAGCTTTCCTCTGTCCTTAGGTCCACCTGCAGAATCAGCTTTGTGATCATGTCACACACCATGACCATCATGCAGTTATTTATTTATTTATTTATTTATTTATTTATTTATTTAAATATTTTATTTATTCACAAGAGACACATCTTACTTATACTAATATAAAAACAAGTAATGAAGGAGAAGTATCTGGAGTAATTTAAAAATTGAGCGAATTCATGACAAACTTTAAATCTCAGCATACAAATACTTCAGTATCTGTGTCGCTCTGCATCTTGCTTTAACTGCCAGCACAATACGAATAAATATAGGATGGGGATCCTTGAAGGAGAAGGGAGAGGAGAAAGATTGGACTTCATTGTTTGTTTAATAATCATCAACTTATCATCAACTTTTAGAATGAAAGTTTTATACGTATTTCCTTATTTATATATTTATATATGAAGTTTATCTCTATACGTATATGCTAAATATAGACGTAGATTCCAAAATATCCAAACGTCATAGGCAAAAATTCATTTTAGTCTTACATAGAGCAAACACTCAAATGACAGGTTGATTGAAATGACCATATGCTTTGATGCCATGTAGACATTACATAAAATCTCCTTGCTGGGTTAACAGGGAATCTGCAGGGGATCCCTGGGTGCCTCAGCAGTTTAGCGTCGCATTTGGTCCCGAGTGTGATCCTGGAGTCCCGGGATCAAGTCCCACGTCAGGCCCCCTTCATGGAGCCTGCTTCTCTCTCTGCCTGTGTCTCTGCCTCTCTCTCTCTCTCTTTCTCTGTGTCTCTATGAATAGATAAAATCTTTAAAAAAGGAAAAAAAAGAAATTTAGGAAGAAAAATCAAATAATTGTTTGATACCTTGGGAAATTATTCAAAACAAGGTATTCTAGATTTAATATAGTGTCTGCAAACCAAAAAGTTAAATCTTATGACGTTATTGTCCTAAAAGGACAATAATGTCATTAGCATCTTCGTTTTCTTGACTGGGATATCTATACTGAAGGTATAACAACAAGTTAAATAGTGCATTAACTTACTCTTAAGAAAAATGGAAATTTCTTCCCATAAAATCCAACTCTGAAGAACTCTGGTTCAAGGCGTTGCTGGTCCATGATTTTATCATACAAAGAGGCTTCCATCATCTGGAAAGCAAAGGAGATGTTCCAATAATTTTATCTCACCCTTCAGCTCTCCCTATTTATGGAAGAGGATATTTCTTTTCTATAAACAAGAACTTCATTGTAGTTTCCAGTTTGCAGAAAAGAAGGTTTCACTCCCTTTCTATGCTTTAAGGTGGGGATCAGCAAACCGGTTCTGTAAATGGCCAGAGAACAAAAAGTCTAGGCTTTGCAGGCCATTTGGTCCATGTCACTACTACTCAGTCCTGTGATGTTCCACAGGCTCCGTTTGTTGACCCTGTATTTAAAGGAACAATTTTACCACATGTTCTCACCAGAGAAAATAATTTCTATTCACAAAGTCTCTCAAAAAGATATTTTCTTCACAATTAAATAAAAATCAACAAAAATGAAAAGAAAAGGAAAGAATGATTAGAGGCCGGATCTTTCTGGAAGATTCTAGTGCCAAAGGTACCACACCTGTGGATCTGGTTCTCCTTGGTCACAGTAATTCAGGACATTTGGAGGGTGCAACCTTGCACAGGGATAAACCAAACCAAAGGAGACCCATAGTGCAAAGTGCTGTCTGGGCTGAAAGCCCTTAAGTGTGTCTCTGACAATGTTGGCATTATGAAGCACATAAAGCTTATGGTTTTCCATTCATGGTATTATCATCCCCAGGGTTTATAGAGAAAGACTAATATTGCACTTGAAAACTTCTCCCCCTCCCCCTGCCCCTAGTAACAGCACCCCAAAGAGCAGTTGGCGTGAAGTGTAATGCTCTGGGTTTATAAAAATCCGAGTGACTATGGTACCCAAGGGCTCTCCCGGGTAAACACTGTAACCTCACTTCTGTCACGGGGACAGTATGCCAAGAGATGCACAGCAACGTTTTTATATAAAACTGCAGGGCCTGCCAGGGCCAGCATGATGGACTGAAGTTAAAACAAGGTTTTTTCTCTTTGGTTTTCATGTTAGGAGAAACATCGATGAACCACTGGCATGAAATACTACGCCAGCAGTACAGGACCAGTTCCCGCAGGCTGGATGAGTTACTTGTGGGGTATGGGATTTTACGAGCTGTTAAGGGTTGACGATATCATCTCTTAAACTGCTACCTCAGAATTAAAAGGCAACATCATAATCTTCTTCCTACTTCAGAAACCCTGCAGAGCTTAAGTGTTATGAGATGACACAAAATGCTCATGGCTCTGAAGAGTAAGGACTCAGGGTGCAAGAGGGGCCCATTTGAACCTAAAAAGAAAAGAAGGGACAAAACATTTGGTTCAGGGATACAGAATATTGAACTCCTTGAGCTCATGAGTACTAAGACCTTGGTTCAGGGTTAGCAAATAAAACATATTGCTGAAGCTAAAGGGATGACACTGACAGAATTTAGCCCCGAAATAGTTCCAAATGGGTCAGCACGCCATGTCTACTGTTTTGCGGTGCAGATTACGAAACTAAGAATGGTATGTTGTTGCAGAGCTCTGCGTACAGGTGAGAAGCTCTTCAAACAGTGGGGAGATTTTTCTTCAATAAACCAAAAGAATTAATCGTGATTAGATTGTGTATTCCAGAGGTGATGTTTAGAAGAGATCCAAGGCTCACTTTTGCGTACTAACTAAAAGCATTTGCTATTTGTATAAATAGCTGAGCATGCTTCAGAGGCAAGACTTCTCTTTCAAAAGCCTTCTGCAAGACAGGTCGAGATGATCACAAAGTTAGTTTTTATGGAACGATACGGGAAAGTGAGTGAAAAAAGGATGCCTGAGGCTGATTAGCATGCACCCGGGTGCCTTACCCTCATCTTGCTCAGGTTTCTATAGTCGTAATAACTCTCGTACTGCTCTGCAATCTTCCGGCACAAGATGATACCGTTCTCCCAACACTGTGGACAAATGAATGATATAAATGCTTACGATCCCACATCTACTTATTTCCACCCAGAGGTCAGAGTGGGACTGCTTTCAGATCATCAAGCCTTATTTCTTCATCTTTATAATCTACCTTTAATAGTGTCACTGCCACTTTAAGCTTGATCACAGCATGCAATCAGCATGTAAATTATTAAAAATCTTTAGGAAGCGAGAAAATATAATCCACTACAACAGGCATTAACATATGGTGCGGAAGCATTTTCTGGTGTCATTTCAGAATCATCATCTTGAAATAACTACAGTTCCACAATGGCCAAGTACATGAATAAATAGGCCCTCGGTGCTAAGGAGGGAATTACCACTGACCCCTAAGGCCCAATTATCCACAGCTGGCATGCTGGATGCCTTGCTTGGCTCAATTGCACTTGTAAATTGTGAGGATCTAACCCAGCTGGTTGCTATCAGCAGAAATGCAAAAATTCTTTCGTCTAGCCCAAGTGTCAGCAAACTTTTTCTACAAAAGGCCAGACAGTAAATAACTCAGGCTTTGTGGCCATACAGTCTATGTCACAGCTACTCAACTCAGCCATTAAGGCACAAAAGCAGCCACAATGAATAAACTTGTCTGTGTTGCAATAAAACTATCAACTAGGGACACCAAAATGTGAATTTCATGAAATTTTCATCTGTCAGATATTCTTTTTCTTGTGGTATCTTTCAAACACTCAAAAATATAAAAGCAATTCTTGGAATGTGGGTGATACAGAAATGGATGGTGAGCCAGCTGATCCAAGGGCCATGGTTTGTAACCTCCAATCTAGCAAAAAACTTTTGGAAGGGCCAAGGTAAGCAGATAGAGATTTAATGACAATTTATCCTAAAGATGGAAACTTTACCAATGGAGGATACAAAGGCATTTCCTACTATTAATGTTAAAAATGATATGTCAGTGTATTTAGATAAATAATAAAGGAGAATCGCAAAGAGGCAATTCCCTTGCATCAAATTATGCAATTATGTTTTGTAAAAGAACGACAGCCACTGTTTGTATTTTAGTCTCCTGTTTAACCTTGGCATTTGAGGAGCTATATTTAAATCTAAGACAGGTATCATCAAAGCAGCCAAATGTCCAATCAAATAAACAACTGTGGTTGGATTCATAAGTTTTCCTAAAGGGCACTGCAAGCTCTTGAAGAGGGAGATGGGTGGGGAGCAGGTGAAGTAATGGGCTGAATGGCATCATTAGTTCAGTGAGGTTTTTCCATACCCCATGGCATCTCTTAAGTATATGATGGGATGCCATAATATTCTTTAAACAAAGTGAGTTTCATTTATTTTGCCTTACAAAGAAAGTGGAATGGGGCAAAACACATGCCGATTTGGGGAGGTGGGTGAGGGTGGTAATGATTTTCCAGAAAATAAAATACCTGGTGTTAAAACCTCTGGACCAGTGTTTTTCAAATATGGCCCCAAGTTTGCACACACTGGAATTTCCTGAAGCCCTTGTTAAAGTCACAAAATCCCCTGCTTATGCCAGACAGACCTAATCAGAGTGTCTAGAGGTGAGACCTGGGAATTTTAACAGACTCTTAGGTGTTTTCAATGCACATTAAAACCTGAGGGTGCCTGGCTTGAGGAGGTGGGCATCAAAAAACTAAATGAAAGGACACATGCCACCCATACAACCACCTTGAACGAGGCCATGGAGGGGGCGGGGTAGGGCTACATACTTTGCCTCGGTCAAAATTCTGGATGATGGCAAGGTGTAGGTGCTCCTTTCGCTGCCATTCGGTTTGCATGGGGTAGGTCAGGAACTCCCGGAGGGGCCGATCGGACCATTCCAGCAGCTCATCGTACAACAGGAGAGTATATGCAGCCTCTGAAAGTTGAGTGGGAAGGCTGTGATCAAGACAGGATCCCAGGGACACCTGGGTGGCTCAGTGGTTGAGCATCTGCCTTTGGCTCGGGGCATGATCCCGGAGTTGAGGGATCGAGTCCCAGATTGGGCTCCCTGCATGGAGCCTGCTTCTCCCTCTGCCTGTTTCTCTGTCTCTGTCTCTGTCTCTCTCTCTCTCTGTGTCTCTCATGAATAAATAATAAAATCTTGAAAAAAAAAAAAAAAAAAAGACAGGATCCCAAACAGCATCCCCTCAAACGGGGCTGGTTTGGGACGAATTGAAAAAAAAATTTGTTGAATTTCATGATAACGAAGAAAAAATGTTCAGAATATATGCAAGAGCAGACTGATGAGTGATGACTTCCCCCCCTGGAAGATGGAACTGTATATTTTATATTTTGGCTCCCTATATTAATTCTCTCCCTTACTTCTCTTTCTTGCTTTCTCTTCCCATCCCTCTTCCTTGCTTCTACAATGCTGCTGGGGTAATAAAAATGTTTAAGGATATATTGTTGGAGCTTGTTCAAAGAAATAGGGCAACATGCCTTTGATTGCTGGGGAAGTGCACTGGTAAATCCCTTGGGGTAAGACTATGGGCATCTTCCAAAGGACATACTAGGAAACGAAAAATGGTAATTAAATTCTTCTTGATAATAAAAGGCTGAAAAGTTTGAAAATGGTGTTCTGGGGCAGGGTTAGGAGATCGAGGCAGAATTTGGGAGGTGCAAAGAAGACAGAGGAGCTAAAGGTAGAGAAGAAAAAGAAAAAAATCTAGTAACAGGAGGAACTAGAAAGGGCAAAAGTGTTGGTAAGAAGTGTGTGTGTATATGTGTAAAGAGAGAGACAGGGATATAGAGGGAGGACTGTTGTGTGGTATGATGCTAAGTTGGCCCCACAAATCTCAGTAATGACGTGGTTGGGATTTCTTGGGAAAACATGTAAAGGGGTGATATTCTGTATACACACATGGAAATGGTGATCTGTAGGCCTAAGCACAGTTGGCAGGTAGTGCACTTAACAGAATACTTGCCATTCTGCAGGTCTCTCCCTGAATCTGGCCAAACAGATCAACAGGAACCAGAGTTCCATTGTCACTGATGAAGACTATGATTATTTTTTTTCCTTTAATATTGTGACAGCCAAGTCGTTTATTAAATTGAATAGACAAACCCTTATGCTATTAATCCATTACCATCCCTATATGTCTCTTAAATGACGTAATGGTTGGCGTCTGGGTGGTGCAGTCGGTTGGTTTCAGCTTGGGTCATGATCTCAGGGTCATGAGATTGAGTCCCATGTTGGGCTCTGTGCTTGTCAGAGTCTGCTTGAGATTCTCTCTCCTTCTCCCTCTGCCCCTCCCGCTCAAGCTCTCTCTCTCTCTCTCAAATAAATAAATCTTAAAAAAAAAATGTAATGGTAGCTTTGAACATAATACCAATAAATGGTCATACTTAATCTTCACTTATTTGCCTTAAGAGTAGCTACACATAAGGCTCTAAAGTAGCATGCTAAGTCCTACATGATTTGACCATCTCAGCATATAAAATGTAGCTGTAATAAGAAAGGTCTGTGTCCCTATCACTTTTTTCTTGCCTCTTCTGCACAGAAGTCCTGTGAAGCACAGGTTCTGGCTTTTCTTCTTCTTAATTACCTTTGGTGAGCTTAGTCTCCGGGCTTCAATAACTGCAAAAGCTTTCATAACCCACCAGTGGTCTCTTATTCCCCTCTGTTCAGTTTGCACACTGTTACCAGTATGATCTTTCAACCGCCAAGGATCATGTCGCTCCCCTGAATCAGGGTGATTCTCAGTAGCTCACAATAAATGTAGGCTTCCTAACGTGACAGAGAAGGCTGGCCGTGAACTGGTCCCTACCAACCTCTCTGCTCACATTTCCCTTTATCCCTCCACCCAGTACAGGTAAGGAGGAGCTCACCACGGTTTCTCCTAAGAAGCCTCCAGCCTCCATGGTTGGGGCCCCTGGATCCCATCATCGGCTTTTGCTGAATGAAACAAGATGTATCCTGACCTGGAAGCAGCTGTTGCAAGAAAGCTTCCCCAAGGGATGGAGGTACCTTCTGCTTTAATGGGCACTAGCCACAGCTTTCTTGTGGAAGCTGAATGTGACATGGACAGAGAAGAGTATTGGCTAAGGGCTGTTGGTTACTTGGTGGATGCAGAAACAGAGCCGAATCGCCACAACATAGGTTGCCATGGAAGGCTGCTTTTGACAGGACAAGAATGATGATAATAATGACTGTCAGTTCTGCACTGTATCTGAATAGCTTTCTAGTTTTCGGTGAGACATCCTGAGATGATTTCCTGATCTCTAATTCCCCACATATCCTTATAATAAATGCCAAGCATCTAAGAAAGCTCTGTGTGTGTCTTTGTTCCTCTGTCTATACACTTTGCTCCTGCCACGTGAATAATCCATAGTTCCCTTCATTTACCACATGGGCTGACACCTGCAACCCCTCACAGACTGTTCCTTCAAACTCTTGCTGAATAACTCCTTTTTCTCTTAATACACAGCACAGGAATGATCACTTTTATCTCTCAAATTTCTTGTGTGTCTCCCCCAGGCCTGCGAATTCACAAAATATTCTTGCGATTAATTATTTCATAGAGAAAAGGATGAGAAAGACTAAGTTGAAGCGTTCAGCTGCCCACAGGGAGTGAATGGAAGGGCAATGAAAGTCCAGTTCACAGAGCCAGAAGGTAGAATGGTGGGGGAAGAGAAAATGGGAAGTTACTGTTTCATGGGTATAGTTTTGGTTTGTGCAGATGATAAAGTTCCGGAGGGAGAAAGGTGATGGTCGCACAATAGTGGGAATGTACTTCATGCCACTGACATGTGACCTTAAAAACAGGTCAGATGGTAAATTCCATGTTACATAAATTTTACAATAAAAAAAATTAAAAGTCGGGAGAGGGGCAACGAAGGGATTTTAGTCCCTAAAGTGCTTTCCAAATCATGCTTGCCCTGGGATGGTCCCAGGGCGTGATAGAAGATGGGTGTGCCCCTGAAGATAAGCAGGTATTGACAAGCCATCAGAAGCTGATGAGTGACTGAATGGGGACATGGAAAAGTGTGAAATTAGTGACACTTGTTTCAGAATCTGATTCAAGAAAATGATGTCTTTCTGGGGAAAATGGTATGTGCAATGGAAGCGGTAGAAACTTTTCATGAGGGACACCTGGGTGGCTCAGCAGTTGAGCGCTCCTTCAGCCCATGGTGTGATCTTGGAGTCCCTGGATCAAGTCCCACATTGGGCTCCTTGCAGGGAGCCTGCTTCTTTCTCTATGTCTCTGCCTCTCTGTGTCTCTCATGAAGAAATAAATAAAATCTTAAAAAAAAAAAAAAAAACTTTTCATGAAATCAAACATATATCTGTTTGAGGCATGACCGACACAGGAGACTACTGAGGCTGATTTTAAACACATTAGCAAACTGTAGACGCCTTATGGCAATACATCGGATATTTTTTCTTCTGCATCTCAAGAAGACAATAGCATGTACTGAAGAGGGAAGAATGAATCATATCCAAAATTTCCAGCAATCATTGAAAAAGTATTTATAATTTTGAACAAAAGGCATCACCACATAATTAAATATGGACCCTCTCACTCCATCATCTTGACAAATATACAGTGAGGACACCAATATGCAACAAGGAAGAACACAGGAGAAGACTGGAGATAAATTAGGAATGAAGAGTACTGTCACGGAAGGCTGCAAAGGGTTAAAGCCATTTAAACAGGATCCTATAAAGATAGAGAAGTTTTCCCATTAATTTCTCTTTCTCCAAGGACACACAAAAATGAGGACAGAGGAGTGATGAATAAAATGCTGCATGGGAGGAGAACTTATTTCTTATGACTTTGAGGGACATAAAAACTGCAAGTTCAGTAAACAAATTAAAGGAAAACAACCCACCCATTGCTGAAATATAATCCAACAGATTTGGACTGTTTCAGAGAACCAAAATATGTCTATTACATAGCTGCAAGAGCTTGTCCTAAGTTCCCTCCCTCATTTCTTTTTTAATGACCTTTAAAATTAGTCCACAAGGTGGTTTCTACAGCTCTAATAACTAAGCTCACCATTTCTGTCAAAATTTGGCTACTAACTACTATGAAAATGGTCAGTGAAACTCCCAGACAACATACCTCCAAAATCTTAGTCTATTTAATCAAAACCATCAGCGCATCTGTGTGAAGAGATACTGGGGCTTCCTTAGTGACTCAGGAATTATCAATATTGAAGGAGAAAAATCTCTGCAGGTGTTAAAATTTAACCAAGTAAATTTATTGGTGATGCATTTATTTAAAAATCTCACACTGCTGGGGGATCCCTGGGTGGTGCAGCGGTTTGGCGCCTGCCTTTGGCCCAGGGCGCGATCCTGGAGACCCGGGATCGAATCCCACATCAGGCTCCCGGTGCATGGAGCCTGCTTCTCCCTCTGCCTATGTCTCTGCCTCTCTCTCTCTCTCTCTCATAAGTAAATAAAAATTAAAATAAAAAAATTAAAAATCTCACACTGCTGGGGCGCCTGGGTGGCTCAGTCGGTTATGTATATGACGCTTGGTTTTTGCTTAGGTCATGATCTCAGGGTCCTGAGATTGAGCCTCATGCCAGCTCTGCTCTGGGTGTCAGGCCTGGAGCTTCTCCCTCTCCCTCTGCCCACCACCCCCCCACGCACATGTGCTGTCTCTCAAAGACAAAAACAAATCTCACACGGCTAGGCACTAAAAGGAGAAGACTAAGAAGAAAAAATTACGTCTGTCTTCAAGGAATTCACTCTTTAACTAGAGATATCTCAAAAAAAAAAAAAAAAACCCTAGAGATATCTCTACCTACCTACCTACACACACCCCTTATATGACTATTAAATACAATTTGATAACTACTTTCATGAATCTGAAAAAATGCAATGGTTAAAGAGTGGGAATCATCAACTCAGGGCATGGGCGAGGGGTGGGGGGCATGAGGTTGCTGTGGGAAATAAAAGGAAGAGAAATCCAGAAAAAGACGGTAAAGACACACGCCCTGAAGGATGAAGACAAGGCACGTAGTCCAAGTGGTAAGATGAGGCTGCACAGATGGGCAGGTGTTGGTTTTATGATGACGGACTCTGAATAAAGAGTTTAAACTTTTTTCTTTTTTTGTAGAAGATACCAACTAAAAACAGTTCTATCTAGAGAAGGGGTTGGTGAAATTGTCGAAAGGGGCCAGACAATAAAAAAAACTGATAATTAAAATGATCATGATTTACAGTCTAGCTTGCAGGTGATGTGATTGTTGTTGTAGCTACTCAGTTCTGCCTTTTGTGGCACAAAAGCCGCCATAGACAATGTCTGCGGAAGTGAGTGTGGCTGAGTTCTAATAACACATTTTTTTAAAAAAGATTATTTATTTATTTGAGAGAGAAAGATAGAGAGCACATGCACACATACCTGAGAGTGAGCACAAGCATGGGGAGGGACAAAGGGAGAGGGAGAAGCAGACTCCCTGCTGAGATGGGAGCCCCATGTGGGGCTCGATCACAGGACCCTGAGGATCATGGTCTGAGACGAAGGCAGACAACCGACTGAGCCACCCAGGTGCCCCTCCAGTAACACTTCCTTTACAAGATCAGGTGGTTGGTCTGCAGGCTGCAGTCTCTGCCCCTCTGCTCTAGGGAAGAACTCTGGGGCTACTTAAGAAACAGTCCAGGCGTGAGACCACGAAGGCCGCACGGAGGCCTGTGGGGGGCAGGGAAGGGGGGAAACAAAGAAAGGGAAATATTTTTGAGAGATTGTTAGGAAGGGAAATGAATAGAACACGGTGAATGATTAGGTTGCAGGAGGCTCAGAGATACCGAGGTCTCCACACTGAGTCAATGGAGATGCTGTTAATTGATACAGCAACACAGTAGCTGGAGGCAATATTTAAATTCTCGCCACACAAGCACCATTTCTGAAAGGATTGCTTTCTTTTAAAGCTGGAGGAAGGGCCACAATTCAGGAGTTCCTGGGAAGAACAGTGTGGCAGCAGACTCAGATTTATAGTTCCTACATCGAGCTAAAGCATTGTTTTCTGGTTACAATGTAGGGAGCATCTCATATCCTATCTTTCCCACTGATTGTAACTAAAAACCCTAGGCAGAAAATATAAGGCAACTCTTGGAGGATTCTGAAAAGTAAAAAAAAAAGAAGGTAGGAAGAGTAAGAAAAACAATACTCAAAGAATGACCATAAAATAGTGAGTTCTCGGGGAGCCTGGGTGGCTCAGTGGTTGAGCATCTGCCTTTGGCTTGGCACGGGGTCCTGGGATGGAGTCCCGTGTCAGGCTCCCCACAGGAAGTCTGCTTCTCCCTCTGCCTATGTCTTTGCCTCTTTCTCTGTGTCTCTCATGAATAAATAAATAAAATCTTAAAAAAAAAAAAAAAAAAGTAGTGACTTCTCGGTTTTTATTTTTTTGCCTTTCCCATCTCCTGGCTTAGCCTTCCTGGTCTCCTGGAACTACAAATGGAAATGGACAGAAAAGGCTCCAAGGAAAGCTCCTCTGGTGAGAGGAACTTCCTGGGCTGGGTGGAGTACTTTTGACCCTTCCAGCCTCTTCTGGGTCCCAGGAACACAGAGCAAACTTGTGGGGGAGGGGGGACAGTGCGAACAATCACAATGGCAGCAGAGGCGTCCACGGGCTTTTCTTCTGTTCAGTGATTGGCTCCCAGGAAGACCAGCTGTATAGAGTGCATCATAATGTGTGTGTGTGTGTGTTTGGGGAGGGGGGGGAGATCAAGCCTTGGCTTTGACCAATTTGGCTTTGATTAAGCTAGAGTGCTAGGTAAAGGAGCCCTTGGGAGATAGGAAAAATGAGGAAGATCACAGAGAGGAGGCACATAGAGAAAGCAATTTTTAAATTTGGTGTGCGATGTCATTCAAACATCTCATTCATTTTGGTTTTGGCATTTGCTGATTTCTTTTCCTTTTTTTATTTAAAGATTTAATTTATTTATTCATGAGACACACAGAGAGAGAGGCAGAGTATAGGTAGAGGGAAAAGCAGGCTTCCTGCAGGGAGCCAAATATGGGACTCGATCCCAGGATCCCAGGATCACAACCTGAGCCCAAGGCAGACGCTCAACGGCTGAGCCATCCAGGGGCCCCGAAAGTGGACGCTCTTAAATAGAAAGATATAAGCTCCCTGCAAAGAAAAGGAAGCTACAAAAAAACCCACAAAACAACAACAACAAAACAAACAAACAAAAAACCAAAAGTGGAAAGGAAATTTTACAACTGAGTAATAAAGTAACAAAAATTAAAATTTCACTGGAAGGTCTCAGTAGCTGAATGGAAATGGCAGAGAAGAGACAGTGGATTTGCAAATGGATCAGCAGAAATTATCCTATTTGAACAAGAAAGAAAGAAGAAACATTGGGGAAAAAATTAATAAAGCCTCAAGAACTTATGGAACAATACCAAAAGGCCTAACATTCATGTCATCAGAGTCCCAAAAGACAAGGACTGGTACAGAAAACACATTTGAGGAAATAATGCCTGAAAACTTCCCAGATCTGGTGAAGGAAATAAGTCTGTAAATTCAAGAGACACCATGACCTAAACAGGATAATCTTAAAGAAAGCCCATGCCCATGTACATCATAACAAACTGCTGGAAACCAAAGATAAAGGCTTAAAAGCAACCAGAGAAACTTAGACATTAAACATAGGGACACAATTTAGATGATGCTGATGTCTTACTGGAAACCATGGAGGCCAGAAGACAGCAGAACAACATTTTTCAAGTACTCAAACAAAAGAACTATCCACCTAGAATTCAATATCCAGCAAATGTATCCTTCAGGGATAAAGGCAAAATGAAGACATTCTCAGATGAAGCAAAACAAAGAGAATTCTTCACTACTAGATCTAGTTTTTTTGTTTTGTTTTTAAAGATTTTATTTATTTATTTGAGAAAGAGAGGGGGGGGGGAGGGAGGGAGAGAGAATCCAAAGTAGGCTCTGCACTGAGCACAGAGCCCATCACAGGGCTGGAACTCACAATTTTGAGATCATGACCTGACTGGAGACCAAGAGTCAGCTGCCGAACTGACTGAGCCACCCAGGTGCCCCTCACCACTAGATCTACTTTATTTTTTTTTTAATTTTTATTTATTTATGATAGTCACAGAGAGAGAGAGAGAGAGAGAGAGAGAGAGAGAGAGGCAGAGACAAAGGCAGAGGGAGAAGCAGGCTCCATGCACCGGGAGCCCGACGTGGGATTCGATCCCGGGTCTCCAGGATCGCGCCCTGGGCCAAAGGCAGGCGCCAAACCGCTGCGCCACCCAGGGATCCCTAGATCTACTTTAAAAGAAATATGAAGACAAGTTCTTTAGGTTGAATAAAAATGGTAACAAAGAGGAGCTGAGAACTTTCCTGAATGAAGAAAGAGCAATACAAACAGTAATATGGGGTTTTCAATGCATGCACATGTAATACATAGGACAGTGACAACATAGCATTTAATTTGAAGTGCTACAATACCAACTGTAAGTGGACTCTGAAAAGTTAGATATGTATTTGGTAATTGCAAAAGCAACCTCTCAAAAAACAATGCCAAGTGGTATAGTGACAAAGCCAATACATTAAAATGGAGTATTCAGAAACATAGATCCAAGCAAAAATTTCAGTTTGGAAGTACAAATGCAATGCTTGAGGCCTCAGCTCTAAATGTAAAAACCCAGGGAGTGACATGTCTAATAAACCAGTGTCCAGCCCACTCTCCCCAGCCTGAGCCAAAAGACAGAAAGAATTACCTGTAAAGTTTTGGGCTTTGAGATGCAGATCATAGAGTTTGTGGATGTAGCGTATGTACATCTCTTCCTTGTTCAGTTCAGTTTTATAGAAGTTCTGTAAAAAAAGAATACAGGTATGGACCGTTTCTCAACAGTCAGGCCTGCAAACAGCTGCCTTTTACTCTGTAGAAGTTCCATGTCTGGAACCACGAGAATGGATGCATTCCTCCATATAAGTGTCTTTTTTTTCTTTTTTTTTTAATAAATGTCTTTTTAAAAATTAAGTAAAGAGACCCAGTGATATACTTTTAATGCAATACTGTCTGTGTTAAACATTACCTAGCAACTACTGGATAAGTTGGTAATGCTTGGATAGTGTCACTACCAGTGACTCACATTTCTTTTGTACACTATTTGTTAGTTTTTACTGCCTATTCAACTAAAAATATTAAAAATATGTAACACATTACTCTGCTTATTAAGCCTGACTACTGATAGTCAAAGGATAGCTTAATTTCAAGTTTCAAACATATTTTGCTCTAAAGAAAAAAAAGTTTCTAAAATCTATGGGTAAGGATAAATAAAAATAAGGTAAAAGCATTTTTTTCTTCCTCTGAAGAATCCTGTAAAAGAGGGTAAATGAAAATGCTCTTTACTGGTAAGGCACTATTCTGAGTTTCTTGTGTTGGAGTTTCAGTTTTTCCAGCCAAGGGATTATTAACAAGAGATTTCAAACTATTTATAGAGGGGCATGCTTACTGAAAATATTTTTGTTTATTTAAAGAAAAAAATATCTGGATCTTATTAAACTTCTCTAAAATGTTTTGAGAACATTCAACTCAACTCTGACGTACCTGGACACATTACATTGGCTTTTTAAAGGCGTAAGCTATACACACCCACATGTACTCCTTCACCACATTGTACAAAGTACCTCAGCCCTCACTGAACTTAGTAAACATAGAACAAAAATGTACATGACGTTAGGTTCTGGCAAAAAAGCAAGATGCCATGAGGTTCTAAATGGGGCATTTTTTGTTAGCAGATCATTGTACAATATGAAATCCCTGCTCAAGTCATCCAAACTACTATCACTGTTGTTGACTGATCTAGCCAGTATGGGGAAGAAAGGAAAATGAGTGGTGATATGGGAATAAATCTGTTGACCTCAAGGAGTGACAGGTTTTCTTTAAGGGAGAAAGACCAGGAATTCTAAAAATCTTTGAAACTGATTAGCTAGACAGGGCTCTGGTGATGAACCAAACTAGCCAACGTGGCTGCTTAAATTGTTCTTGGCTTCAAGCCTGAGGACTTTCTGTCAAATGTACTTTCTGTCCACTACCTAATAGGTGTCTATTCTTCAATATGAGAACTCTTATAACCTTGAGGCACTGACATTTAGTTGAATGCATTGTAAGAGTTTTTTTCTTCCAATTTATACCATTATCCTCCCTCTTTTCTTCTTATCACCTATAGATCTTGGCATTCTTTAAATATCTAAGCAAATAGTGCTAGTCACATCTCTCTTATTATAACCAAAATCATTTTAATTAGCAAGAATTGTTGTACCGTAAACACGAGTCTAACAACCCCCCAGCAGGCTTTTTATATTATTAAGGGATGATTTGCTCTAATAGCTTTCTGGTAAGAAGCAGCTTTTTTTTTTTTTTTATAGAAAATAAGTGATCACTTTGTAAATGAATGATTCTCCTTGAAAAAAAAAAAAAAAAAAAAAAAGAAGAAGAAGAGGAAAAATTTCTCCAGTCAGCAGATGAGAACTCTTCACATATGTCTGGCAAAACTTGTGACACAAAGAACAAAACAATAATTACATTTCCTAGTATTAGTCATGTCAAACATTATGCATTTTTTTACCGATTTAACACTAGTTTAACTTCAATCTTGTGAAGGATGCCAGAGCTCTCCTGAAGACTATCTGGAAGTGGTCTTTCCAAAGAGTTAAGAAAAATCTCTAAGAGGAAGTGAGTAGCTGAAGAGAACCATATTACTACCAGAAAATATCAAGAACTTTCCATATGGACTAGAAGCTAAAAAGATTAGCTTCAAAGTTATGTATCTGGCACTTGGATAATAAGCCTTCTTGTGCTAGTTTGAAATTAGAACAGCTCTCACAATGTTAACATTTTCTGTGAAGATTGTTCTTAGTGCAAAGCCAACAGGATAAATTCTTTGTGTCAAGTGAATCCTGCTGGGGCTACTGATTTTTATTAGGTGTCTGGCTTATTCCTGCTGGGGGACTACACACATTTTGGGCAGAACATTCATTCCTTCATCCGAGGAAATGATCTCTTTGGTTACACCAACTGAGGAAGTGAGCCTAGAGTCTTGCACGTACCTGTTTACCTGCACACAGAAAGCACTGTGGGAGAAGATGGAGACAAGAGAAGACGATTGTTCTGGAAAAAGGTAAAGGTTGTCCTTTGAGGTTATTTCTAAGACTTTGTGGCAGGCACTGGGAAAAGCTGGGGTTAAGGAGACAGATTAAGAAAACAGAGTTTACAGAGCACTTTGGCTCTTCTTCCCAACACTGATACAGAGGCAGCTCGGGCTGAGGATCTCGAATGTGGTAGAAGGCTGGCAAGGGCAGGCAGGACACTGGGGAAACACACACAGGAGACTTAAAAGTGGTAATGACTACGCTCAAGGTTAGAAATGAAAGCCCAGGGCAGCCCGGGTGGCTCAGCGGTTTAGCGCCGCCTTCAGCCCAGGGGCTGATCCTGGAGACCCGGGATTGAGTCCCACGTCGGGCTCCCTGCATGGAGCCTGCTTCTCCCTCTGCCTGTGTCTCGGCCTTTCTCTCTTTCCTCTCTGTGTTTCTCATGAATAAGATCTTAAAAAAAAAAAAAAAGAAAAGAAAAGAAATGAGAGCCCAGGGAGGAGGTGAGTGGGCTGGCCTCGTGAGTCTGGCCTGGTGGCCTGATGTCACTGTTGGGTCTGATGACAAAAATGATGGAAGAAAGCGCATAAGATGTGGCCTGAGAGAGGACTCTGGGGCACAGTTTTTAGTGACCAGTATTGGAGGTGGAGATGTGGTGCCTGAATTCGAAATGAGGAACAAGCAGCAGGTGTGGTTAAGAAGGACACGGGCACGTACCCGGAGGGGAGCACGGCTTAGTGAGAAGGCAAGTGAGGGACACTGGTAAGGAGAAAGCAGAAGTCCTGTGCTTTGAAGAGGGGCTCTGAGGGGAATAAACAAGACGGGCTGAAAAGACTAAAGCCAGTGAGCTGGGATCAGAGAGAATGAGAGGGGGGCAAAGGACACTTCTAGGGTGCCGGCCAAGAGAGAAGAGGGGGGCATGCGAGCGATCCCAACAACCACGGTCAAGATAAGACTGTCTGTACAGGCACTTAGAATAGCTGGTGAGGTTGCATCTCTTCTGCAACATAAGTACTCACAAATTTAGAACTGGAAGCAGTCACATAGTCTGTATTTCAAATCTGACTAAGGGAAATCATCAAAAGCATCAGTACACCCTATATTAAAAAATATATATACAAAACAAGAATGTCTCTATGGATGGTTATTCTTTAGCTCTTTGGTGGGAAGTGAATCCTATCAACCATCCTATTTGATAATTAGTCATGAGACATTTCAATACAGTTCAGTTTTCCAGGAAAATTCTGGTGCAGCCTGTTTTCCTGACATCATTTTTAATTTTACTCTTAAAAAAAAAAAAAAAGTCCTGTTTGGGTGATCGATTATATGGTTATCTAAGTTATAATGCAAAACTTAACCATAGTGGTATCAGACACTTAGTTTGCCAACAAACTAGAGAGCGAAAATTAGTGCGTTAAGCAGAAACTGTCATTTGTTCACAAAAGAAGAGATGACGAGTATTCATTAAAATGTAGACTGACTATAAGAAGAGGGACAGAAAAAAAAAAGAGGAGGGACAGAAAGAAAGAAACTGTCTGCACAGAGGTAAAAAGATCTCTACCCGGGGACCCTGTGCCTTTTCCTAGGAAAGCCACCAAAGACTCGGGGATGGTGAAGCAGTGCCACAGGAGAACAGGGGGCATCACTCTGATCTCACGGAGCCTCGGGGGATGCAGTGGGTGCATTCTACAGTGTTCGCAGCTGAGAGTTTTCTGGGATTTAATTCAACCTGAAGCTTCTTTTGAAAACACTTTTAAGCTCTTCTAAGAAACATCCAGATAAAAAAAAAAAAAAACACATTGTAAACTAAAAACAAGCAAAACAGTATTTCTGTGAAAAATCAAACATTAGGCTAAAAGGAAGAAAAGGGGAATATGTTTACTAACCAGAAGGCTAACTGTGCAGCCAATCTTTTTGCCATCTACCTCTCCCATTTTCATGCAGTCCCTAAAAACAAAAAGCAATCGTCAGAACTCAGAACTCCCTTCCTAGGGACAGCTTCTTCATTTTAAGGCAGGGGTGGGGAGGTGGGGAAGTACTGTTAGAGACCGAGGCAATTTGCAAGTAGTAGAGACAGAGGCTCTGGGGACCAGAGGAGCTGCCCCAGGCTATATGATCTCAGGTGAGACATTCCTGAGCACCCGTTTCTGGGGCGCACTTCACTTGCATGTGGACTGCGCTCCCTGTCAATAGATGGGGGGGGGGGTCCCTCTGGGAGAAGGAAGAGTGAAGATGTGTTCTTATACACCTTCTTCCAGAGGGGTGAGACATAGCTGGAAGCCTGGCCATCAACAATGAGAAGGAGGGATTCATTCTTAAAAGAAAAACACCACCCATTTAAATGGGATGAACTGCTTTAACAGTTGAGATAACTTAAAAATTAAAAAAAAAAAAATCCCATCTATGAAAGGTAACGGTGGTGCGCGCCACACAGCACCCCCTTTCATAAGAAAGCAGCATGACTGTACAATTTTCTGTCACAATGTCCTCACCTTAAAACCCACACGGATCGACTGGTTCTACTGGCTGAGTCTAAACACCAAAAAGGATTCCTTTACTACTGGGACTCTGAGAACCTTCTCAACTCACTCTAAGACTTTGAAAGAACCGTCAACCAAAACAAAGAGAGAAAAAGGGGGGAAAAATCAACAAAAAACTCAAAACCAGCCAGTTACAAGTGCATTATCCTACTGCACAAGGTTCTGCGATCTGATTATCAATCCTTTGCGTGATTAACTCCAGCGGAAAGTTGACTGCGTTTGAACTTTGGGATTTTCTAGCTGGAGCACATCACACCTGGGAGATGGGGGGACTCTGCTTACCTGTAATCTAACAACCTCTCCATCAGACGAGTTACGGTGGCGATTAATGAAACGCCACTTTCCCTCCATGTTTCCCGCTCAATTTTCTTTAGTAGACTGGAAAAGAAAGAACCCAGGGCATTTTCAACATTTATTTTTATCAGTCACCATGACAACCATTTTACTTTCATCAGTACCTTAAATGCCTTAGCAACCACTGCAACATCTCACAAGTAGCACGATTTGCAAACAATGTCTTACCTAGGATAGGGACCAAATAGTGGAATTCTAATCCAGGAAGCATTGACAAAGCAAATTGATGTTCAGATTATCCAAGTCATAAAATACGAACACATGCATATGATCATTTTTTACAAAATATACAAGCACCCCCATGGCTCCAAGACATTTCCCCCTGGCTTCTCTCTTACACTCACAGAGGCTGGAGCCTACCCACAGCAAATAACACCACGAAAAGCAACAACAGGAGTACCTCGAAGTTTACTTTGAAATAAGATCTTGCTTTTATTCGCAGAAAAATGTTTTCCTACCTCTCGGTGGAATGCATCTTCATCCAGGCAATTTTACTGCAATGCAAGTGCTAGAGGAAAATCCTTGTACAGACGGTATGACGTTTGGCGTTCTTCCCTTCCCTTCACATTTGCCCACTCAATACATATTGTACTATCTGTGCACTCACTCAACAGTTTCATTCATTTTGTCATTAATCACGGGGGATTGTCTATGTGGCTGTTACAGCAGATTGATGACGAGTACCGAACCACATCTCTCCTCCTACATCTCCCCTAATCTTAAGCCCCTTGGAGCAGAGGCACTTCGTAAACACAAAATCACAACAATCAGGATAATTAGGATCTGTTTGACTTTCACTCCTGCCTCTTGGCAAATTAAGATTGCGGTTGGCAAAGCCTTTAGGGACTGAACTTTCTCCGAAAGATAAAAGTAAGAGCACAGGCATGGCACTGGGAGGATCCTTCCCTGCCCCTCCGCATTTAATGATCTTTTCTGTTTAAAATCTTGCATCCCTTTCATCTCGGTCTCGGGGAATAGCGGAGAGAGAAAGCATTTCTCAAGACTACAATCTAAGTCAATCATATATTGTGCTTAAAGGAAAAATAAACATTAAAGAAAAAAGCCATTCTGCCAAAGCTAGCTAGCTTCCTTCTTTCCTTCCTTTCTTTCCTGTGGCTCTGCTCTCAGTTTCCCTCCCCACTTCTTGCTGTTGCCATTCCAATGTCCTGTGTCTTGTTTCCTCATCTGTTGCCCAAGCATCTCTGATCATTCCTTTCCTGGTTTCTTCTGACTTGCTTCCATGGATTAAGTGGGAGGAGAAAGGGAGCAGGGGAGGGAGAAGTATAGGAAGCGATGGGGCCTGCCCTGGCTAATCATTCCCCAGGGAAGGCCCCTTAGTTTGTTTAAATGTGTTTTCTTTAAAAAACAAAACAAAACAAAAAAACAAACAAACCTCTGAACAGCACCTGTTTCAAGCTTAAATGCCAAACTGGTATTGAACCAAGTACTCAAATGCAAATCTGCCTGCCAAAGCAATGCAGGATGATGGAGAAATTTCCCCAAGTGACAGCCCACACCTCATATACTTTACGGGCTGAAAAACAAAGAACTCAAGTTAAGTAATGATTCTAAAAATATATGGAGACTTCCTTTGTGGGCATGAATTTCATTAATTTGCACAGCTCCTGATGCAGTAAGAAATCAGAGCTAGAGAAGCCCTCCTGTAAGAAGGGGCACAGCTGTGCAGAGCCTCCTTAACCTCGACTAATCTCAGACCCTAAGAACAGGTCCAGAACCCAAGTCATCTGCTTTCACAGCCAGCCTGCTCTTTCTGTCAGGAAGCTTGTTCTCCCCATTTAACTGAGAAGGGGAGCCTATCAGCAAGAAGAGAAGAGTCTTTCTAGAGATAACTTTGGTGAGACGGGGTATTTTTTTATTTGGTCTATAATCATGCCCATGGGCCCAGGCTGAGGACACAGGGAATGCATCCAGTAACAGTGAAGGGTGATTTCTGATTGCCAAGTTGATAGGCAATGGGCTTCTGTAACATGGGAGAGAGGGATACATACACCACAGTTCTGTAGGATGACATAATGCTCAACGGGCTCTTACGCTGTGAAAGAATATTAACAGGGGGAGGTAGGATCTGACCTAAGTTGGCTTCTCTCTACGCCATCGTGCCATGGCCTTGAGGCCATCACTCCTACATGAAACACTCGTGTCTGTCCATGCTCTTCTTAATCCAAAGACAAGAGTTAGACATATGTATTGCATAGCCAATGCTGGTCTCCAAACTAAAATTAAATGTGTGATCACCAAAGAAAGAGCTTCGAGGGACGCCTGGGTGGCTCAGCAGTTCAGTGTCTGCTTTTGGCCCAAGGCGTGATCCTGGAGACCCGGGACCGAGTCCCGCATCGGGCTCCTTATGAGGAGCCTGCTTCTCCCTCTGCCTGTGTCTCTATATCTCTCTGTGTCTCTCATGAATAAATAAAATCTTTAAAAAATTAAAAAAAATAGCTTTGCAATAACTTGGAGTCTTATTTAATTACTTAGAGCAACACACGAGAAAGAAATGAGAGGGATGGTATCTCTTTCAGCAAGTGCCCTACTGTGTGCTCTGACAGCACAGTCACTGCAATGTCCCCTGTCCCAGAAGAAAAATTCATCCCTGACACAGGGAGGTGCTTGATAAATAAAACCAAATAAGTAAATCACGTAGAGTCAGGGGAGGCAGGATTTAATTCTGGTACTCTATTCGGGAGATATCACTCTGGTGTCTATGATCTACAATTTCAGCATTATCAAAAATAATAAATCCTGACTCAACTTATCTCCAAAAGATGTTTTCTGGGTCCCTGAAGATAATGGGGGGGGGGGGGGAGGTGAGTGAGCTCTTAGGAAGGAAACTACTGCACACATTTCAGGTCTCCTTCTAAGGAGACTACTTGGGCAATTGCTACATGTTCAGGAAGCAGGGAGCTCCTTTCAGCTTCTGAACAAATGTGAAGAAGTTTTAGATATGAATTACAGAGAACAAATGAGAATCTGTACCATAATGGCATTTGTTCCTAATTCATAATGTGTGCGGTGACTCACTGTGCCTATACTAATTCATGGTGACTTCTATTGCCAAAGAAGCATTTCATTGTTTCCTGAAATATAGTTAGATTTTCACTTTCTTTTCTGAGCCCAGGTAGTAATGATATTTAATTATCACTTTAGGTTTTGTTTAATCCCAATATGCTGATGAGAAAAGCATGAAAGAAAAATATTTATAGTAACATTTCTAATAATATGCTAAAAATCACAAAAGAAAAATAATCTTCATTGAATGAAATCAGGCACCTTAAAACAGTCTTAACTATAGAGGCTTAATACATTAATTATTGGTTTGATTCTAATGTCAAGGTACATCTTCTATTTCAAAGCCCCATTTATACACAAGCAATCCAAATTGCAAGCTATAGGCTTTTATTAAAGCAGATAAGAGGCACTATAAAATGATGTATTTATTAATCTTGTGAGTTTATTATAAATAATTAATCACAAATCTCAAGAGATTCATTTCACTGAGTGCTTGCTCATTTTATTTCTTTGTTCCAACCAAGGACTGGTAACTGAAATGAGAGCAGTTTTCAAAGGCAATTTATTACACTGGATGAGGTTTTAATCAGAGTTCTTGCTAAACTCCAGCTGTCATGAAACGCCGGCGCTTTGTACACTAGAATGAACAAGGGCTTGGTGAATAATTACTAAAAGTTCCAGTTTAATTACAGTATCAGAAGAAAATGGTTTTGTTCAGGATTCAGTACAAAGAATGTATTTTATCATCACCCACCACCATCCTAAGAAATCTGTATACCCTTTCTTGACTTTTCCTTTGAATATAAATTTCTTAAAGGGTTCAGGGATGATTCTGAATTAGGCAACTTGAAATCTATCAATCACTAATAATACTTCCTAAACCTGGATACTAATGTATCTACTTTTTAAAATTAATAATCATAACACGAAGTATACAACTTTGCTTTTGGCTTATCAATCCTAAAGCATTAATAGTTTTACATGACACTTAGGCATAAATACATGGAAAGGTACATTCTGTAATAGAAAAATATATTGCTGAATGATTTTTGTATTTCTGAAAGACTTGCAAACATTTTCCAAGCATCATAAGCTAGTCTTGCCTTCAAAAAGAAACACACTTATCAATATCCTAGAACTGAAAATGGTTAAGATCCACAGAAAACCATAGAGAAAACAAGTGTTAGACTTTAAATCCTAAAGTACTAAAACATTCTTACATGTCCTCACTGGCCATCTCACACAGTGCATGAAAATTTGGTATAAGCAATTCACCCTGGACTGTGATCACCTTCTATTGATAAGGACAACCTCAAAGCTCCCTCCCAGCACCCTGTTGTCATTCTGTCCTCCATCTAAATCCAAATCACAGAAACTACTAAAAATGACTTGCTTCTGTGATATTCTAATAAGAAACAGGTAGACAGTAAATGATAATGCTGAGTGAGCAATCAGTATTGATGAATCAAATCAAGCGCTGAAAAACAGATGCCAGCTAGGTTAGTTTCCCCACCAACAAATCAGCCAAGGACATCTTGCCTTGGAAAGCATTGCACACGAACATGATAATCACACCACTCCTCTCCACTCTTAACCCTACTTAAAATCATGATCTTGCAGCCCCGGTTTTAATTCTTTGGGTTGAAAAGAGAGAGGTTTGTTACATAACACAAGTGACCTGACCTAATCAGAGATTAAAATAAGGAGACGTGTCTAATCATCAACATAAAAAGATCCATTCGCCAGAGTTAGGCAATTATCTTTTATTTCACACTACACAAAGACAAAGCACTCCTGTGAGACCCAGGCTGTCTTTGCAGCTCTCAGTCGCTTAGCACTGACACCAAATCCTCTGAATGGAACTGACTTACATACACATGCTACTCACATACTGTTGAAGAGCTCGCGGTATGTTTCATCACCTTTGCCTTCCGACATCAGGCTATCCAGTTTGTCAATGAGCTTGGCTTCCACCTGAAATATACCCAAATGTTACTCCCTTTCTTCCCCTTTACAAGTGGGATCTCTAGGCAAACCGAAACGCATTTATATCTGCAAGGGGAAAAAAAAAACCCACAGTGAATTTTATGAAAGCAACATTATCATAAACTGTGGTTAATAGCAGACAGCCCCTCGGAATTCTAGGGGGCTAATTTAGATGGAGCAACATGACTTCAAACTCCCGGAGGGGTACCATTTGCTGCCACCAGAGACATCTATTTGTTGACTCAAACACAAATGCTTGCAGCCCAGCTTAAACACTTGGATTTTTTTTTAAGAGCTATAAAAACTGGCAAGTCCTACTTATTTATTTTTTTTAAAAAATCACTTTATGTGTAAGAATGTTAGCAAAGAAACATACCCACAGACGTTAATTTAAATCTTTGATGTGTTTTGTATCTATTTTCTTTCTCAAAACAGTTCGAGGTTGCACTAAATCTTTGCTCAAGTTGAGAACTTGCCTTATCCATGTACAGATGGTAGATCCATAGAAATATTCTAAGTCAGCAATAAGCTACATGAGAGAGAAGGGACATATTTCCTGAAAAACTGTAGTCAAAACATTTATATCTTCAAGAATGTAAATCCTCTGGGCCTTGAATATCAGGAAAGCAGAAATAGCCCTTCATCTGTCTATTGGAGGCAGCAGAGACAGGAATGAGACACCCCCGCACGGCCAGAGAGAGGTAAACAAGTGCAGATTGGGAGGCATATTTGACTTTGTCAAAGGACGAAGCTCAATTCTTCCTTTGAATCAAATTCTATTAAGGGTAAGAAGACCAAAAGGAAGGAGTGCCCCACACCCAGGAAAGGTTTTAAAAGAGCCTTCCATTTACTTATTAGTTTTTTTTTTTTTTACTTATTAGCTTTCTTGAAATGAGATATTAATACAGGTGAAATGCCATGCTTCCGACAGTAGGAGGGCTCTGTGTTGTGTTCAGCTTGCTCATACTGTTTATAATCATTTTTAAAATTTGAGAAAGGCTTCATTTGGAGAAGCATGAAGTGGGGGGGCAGATCCTTCACACAGGTAAGTGTGTACAGGTCACTGCAGTGAGTGTGTGAACAGAAAGAAGCTATTATCCTCAATTTGAGTGAGCTGGTGTGGTGAAGGCAGCTGATTTCTTATGTGATCTGGTTTTGTAAAACAACAACAACAACAACAACAACAACAAAATGTGTTCTTTCCAAAACTGGAGCAGAGCTATCAGAACCTATGTCATTGAGAAATAATAGGCTCATCTTGGAATCTCCTTTGCAAGAATTTCCACTGCTTTCCTGTTTAAATTATCCATGCTTCAAGCAAACAGCAATATAACATACTGGGCATCCAATGCTCAAAACAAAGCCATTCACCAAATGCAATGATCAGGCCACTGAAAGGTCCATGATGTTAAGAAACATTAACCTTCTGATTCCTCTGTGTTGTGTCTAACTGGGAACAGATCAAGTCTCTGCTGGCTTTTAAACAGAGACCTTGGAAATCACAGAATTTTTCAGCTGAAAGGGATTTGAAGGCTTCCCCAGAGGCTTAGGGGGACATAAGACTGGAGAGGTGATCAAGGCCACAGGAATGGGAGAAGGCAGGCCGGGCTGGAATCTAAATCCCTTGACAGCTGGCTCAGTGCTCATTTCCCAACTCAGAGTTGAATCTCATAGCTCAGAGGTGCTCAAGGAGAACTGAAACTCTCCCAACTGCTCTGAGCAGCTCATCCACCTACCTGTTTAAAATTGCCGCTCCGCCTCTGCTCCCAATCCATCATATCATGAAAAATAGGAATCATGACATTCCGGAGATCTGGCTGGGGTATCAGGGTCACTTCTAGGAAAGGGCCAATCAAGGCAGGGATAAAATGAAGCTTGTGCTCTCCTAAATTGAATAACACATTTGAGTTTCAGTATATTTAACCATAGCAGGATTTCAGAAAATTAATATTATTAAATTTATTTTAAATGACTACCACCAGTATATTCAATTATAGTTGTCTCTCCAGGCAAGAAAGTATTTCCCCAAGCAGATATGTAAACAGTAAATTTCCATATGTTGATCAATGTTTCTCCATCATTTTTATTGAAAAACTATAGATTTACCTTTTCACAGTTAAAAAAAAAAAAAAAGCTATAAGATACCAGGAAAAAAATTACACCACAAATTAAAAATGACATTACACCAAAAGTTAAATCTTCAAGAATTGGTTATATATGTACTATTATACAGTCACGAACATTCAAATTTTTATGTAGTCACTAAAAATGAGGCTTAAGAAGGATAATCAGGCAAAGTTTTTCAACATAATTAATTGAAAAGCAAGGTACAATACAGTATGGACAGGTACCTCTTTCATTAAAAAAAAAAAAAAGCTATATATAATAGTCAAGAAGATCATATCCCCTAATGTTAACCACAAAGGTTATGTCTGGGTGGTAAGAGTACAGTCAATTTTTATATATGAAAAAAAGTGGTCCCTGCAACATATAATTTTTCTTATGTTTTTAAACATAATAAACACATAGCCTAAATAAAAAACTAAATGGTACTCTAAAAAAAAGAATGTAACAATTTTCTAAAAGTTTACAGTATAATTAATAACAGTGACCTCAAAATGGGGTATTACCAAAGTACACAATATATGGTACTGATACTTCTTTGAAAAGGAAGGTAGAGGGTAGGATGGACACTGACGATTTCATCTAGCAGATGAGTACTGTGTAAACCTGAAGAGACTCTCGCCATAGAAAACTTAATCCCTTCCTGATCAGCAAAGCAAAATTCTTTTTTTAAATGTCATATCATGCTGCACCTTCGTCCTTGAATATGCACATGTTATTATTTTTTAAAAGATTTTATTTATTTATTCATGAGAGACACACATAGGCAGAGGGAGAAGCAGGCTCCATGCAGGAAGCCCGATGTGGGACTCAATCCCGGGACTCTGGGATCACGCCCTGAGCCAAAGGCAGATGCTCAACCACTGAGCCACCCAGGCGTCCCAGCAAAGCAAAATTCTGAGCTATGTATGACAACAGCAAAATAAACTACTTAAATGATTTCTTTTTAAACTGAAGATTTAGTATACTTTCCCCAGCTCTAATTGTCAGCCACATGGTCTTGTTTTGAAGTATTTAGGGCATCTGCTACTTGGGCTGCTGGAGTTTTATATTTATGGGCGCAGAACAGCCTGTTAGGGAAGTATTGATTTTTCTACGGCAGTTACAAGACACTGTGTTTGCAAATGCAGAAAAAAGAGCCCACTTTATATTTAGTAAGAATGTTGGTTCAACTAAAAATAGCAAGAAAAAACTTAACCTTGAAGCACAATGAATGCCAAAGATGGGACACAGTAGTCAAGACTAGCCTCTTTCTTAGTAGACTATTCTTGTCAGTAGTAATGTACAATATTTTGGGGGAAACTTTATGTCTTCCCTATTCCCTTGACTGCAGTTTTAGTCCTTCCACTGGACTGAGGAATAACACATTTCAGAAAAGGTATTTACTTTTCACTACTTGGTCCTTACTCTTCAAAAGAAAATTACTTTATCAAATCTACAAGGAAATACCACCTCACACCCATTAGCATGGCTATTTTCAAACAAAAAAGGAAAGGTAAGGGGTTCATGGGTGGTTCAGTCAGTTAAGCATTTGACTCTTGATTTTGGCTCAGGTCATGAATTCAAGGTTGTGGGATAGAGCCCCACATCAGGCTCCATGCTAGGTGTGTAGCCTGCTTAAGATTCTCTCTCACTCTCTACTTTTGCCTCCCAGCCTGCTCACATCTGTGCTCTCAAAAAGAAAGAGAGAGAGAGAGAGAGAGAGAGAGAGAACAAATGTTGGCAAGGATGTGGAGACACTGGAACCCTTGTGGACTGTGAACAGGAATGTAAAATGGTGCATCACTCTGGAATACAGTATGGCAGTTTCTCAAAAAATTAAACCCATAATTACTATACGATCCATTGCTCAAAGGTAAATGTGGGGGATATAATGATCAGACTTGAAAAGCGTACAGCTTTGTGCTTAAAAGCAGACTAAATTATATGCACCCTTTAGTCCTTGCTCTCAACAGAAGGGAAAAAACAACTTGTTTCTAGCGTATGCAAGAGTTTCTACACTTCTAGGTAAGCATCGATGACCAAAATCTGATTAAAAAATATTGTTCAGTAAAATCTGTGTTTGTGTATTAGACTAACTGGGTAGTTTCAAGTGTCAAAAAATACATATATATATTCAGTACTCTCAGTATTTCCTCTTTGCAATTTATTTTTTAAAAGTTAATGTTTTTTGGTATCTACTAAAAACTGTTAAGGATCTTGATTTATGAAATCATAAATCCTACTTGCTTTACTAAAACATGATGATTGGTTTTTATCAAGATTTTTCTTATTCACACAAATTGAACAAAAAGTTTAAAATATGAGATTTAAAAACTAAGCTCTGTACTGGTATGGACCATTTTTTCTTATATCCCTCCAAATAAGTTGCACATAGCCAGTGCTTCATCAACTGTGATAAACTGAATTTATTGGCCTGATCTGTTAAGAAATGCACATCTATAATTATCTGAATAAATTCTTCTTTAGCATTCAAAATACTCAATGTGACATATTTACAGATAAACCAAATTATAATAGATATATTTTCATATTCCTAAGTAACAAGCTGACTTAAGGTCTATAAGGGGTGTTAAAATAGTACTCTGAATACTTGATTTTTCTTATCATTTTGTAAAAATATACGTTGGAAGAGAGTCTTCCACATTTCTGAACATTTTCCAATTCTAGTCATTGTACAAAGGCAGTGACCTTTAGAATTCACCTTACGCTGTGGAAGTGTCAGAAAAGTCAGAACACAACTCTAGGGAAATACGAAGAGGATGAAATACCAAGAGGAAAAACCAAGGAACGAAGTGAAAATTTACACTCACCCTGCTTTGGAACTATGTCATGCTGGGAATTTGTAGCTGAGTATAATGAAACTTTTCTAACAGACTGCTAGAACTGAGCTAGAGCTAGTCTTTAGGGCTGGGAAAACAAAGAAAGGGGAGAGTATCTAAAACAGTGCTTTTCAATCTTTCGTCAAGAATCACCTGGAGAGCCTGTTAAGACTCAGTTGTGTCCCACTCTTGGTGATTCTGTTTCAGCAGGTCCAGGCTAGAGCCAGGTAATTTGCATTTCTCACAAGCTCCCAGATGCTGCAGGCCCTACTGGAATTCCAGTGTTCTAAAGAGTACTGACATAATGCGTTACGGGGATCAATATGCTCCAGAGATTTTCCTCTAGATTTCTGAGGAAATTTTTGAGAAATCATTTCACATAAAAGCCAGAGAGCTAGAAATATTTTTGTTTTAAAGACCAAAGAGTTGGGAAAAGTTTATGAAGAATACAAAGACATCTTTAAGGAGACTAACGGTGCTGGCTTTATTTAACAAGCCAAAGGTCATGCACAAGGTGCATAGCTATCCTGGCTTGAATAAAGATTTATGTGGAAATAATTATACGTTATTGGCAAAGCCAATGTTCATCTAGGAAAGGAAACCCTCCATGTCTTCTAACATTTGTCATCTGAGTTCTGAGAAGAGTTTAATCAACCACAATGGCATTCCAATGCAGAATTCTTCGGAAAACATCTTGTTAAATTAATGCCAAATGCAATATGGACACAACAGGGCTTTGAAAAACAACACAAAGAATTAACAGAACATAAAGACTGAAAGGAATACTCTTTAAATAAGATAAACCGATGCTATTTTAGAGCTGAATCTAAAGATACATCATGGACTTCTTCTGGCTGGCCTTAGACAGAGTTGGAGGTTGCTTTCAAGATGCTCACTTTTTTCCTGAAATTACCAGCAAGCACTGAACACCAGGCTCAATTATATATAACAAGGCTTCCTCAAACTGCTATGAATATTGCTATACATATATACAGATCGTGGTCAAAAATCACTCTGTAACATGAATTGAAGTAAAACGATAATAGTTCTATTTTCATTTACAGAAAACAAATCCTGCCATTTCCAAGATGTGCTTGGATGAGCCCAAGAGAAAAGATATTTTTAGATCATTACGTATTCAATTCAAATAGGCCCATCACTTTAATGAATCACAAGAAGTTTACAGTGCAGTAATAGTAAATGAATACTATAAACTTGCATAGTTAGCATACAAAATTAAATAAGTTGGAATCTCCAGAAATAAACCCTATGCCAATGAGGTTGTAAAACAATTTATTTTCCAAATATTATTATTTTCTATGCAACCAGGTCTGGGTCATCAATTTGCTGGAGTAGTATGCTCTATCTGCTGTGTCAGAGTAACAAAATTGAATTTAATAGTTTCTTAGCAACGGCAGAGGCTTTAAAATCCTTTGGCTACACTCTTTATGGTATAGGTCCACGGTGTCAAGTTTTCAAGAGTACTTTTGTGCAAGTCAATGTTTCATGAAGTTAATTTTAAATCTTTTATGATTCATAGACTCAATTCAGAGTTCTAGAAACTTTGAGTTGTTACAATCTCAAATTCTGAAAGGTTAGCTCATTGCTAAAAATGTGCATGTTATTGGAGCAATGCTAGATTATAAAATTTATCATTCATTAATGATGAAACACACAAAAGTAAGGTGAGTTTTCAGATATCGATTTTAAAAATTAGTTATAACCATATTCAGTGCCAAAATGTTGATTACTTTCTATGGATAACTTAATTGATTTAAACATTTGGTTTCAAATGCTGTCATTGGTAAATTGCCCTTCTTCAGTTATTCACTTAGGAATATAGTGATAAACTGTACAGTGGAGGCGGCTTCTCTTTCCATCACTTACCTAGGTTTTGCCACATGCTGAAAATTTCACAACCCATTGTGACACGCATATCACCATACCTGAAATAAAACAAAAAGCAAACCTGATACAAAACCTCCAACAAAGAAGTATTTGTGTCTCTTTAGGATATAGCCTATCATTCTGAATTAAGGGACACTATATTTGTAATTAAAGATGTTTAATGTAGATGTCTTGATGCTTCTAATGTAAATCCTTATATAAATCCTTTGATAATACAGATCTATCCTCTAATTTATTTGCTTCTATAATATATTGATTCCTGAAAGACTGAGGCAAAAAAAAAAAAAAAAAAAAAAGGGTAAGTTGAAAATTTCCAGAAAAGAATGCTTCTTGTCCTCTTGCTCATTGCTTCTCTATTGTCATTTCCAGTTATAGACATCTGATCTATGAATCATTTGAACTAAACACCACTTTAAAGGCACAACATTTGATTTGCCTCACGTTCCCACCCAATTATACCCTGGTACTTACTTTTCTAACACCTTTTTCTTTTTGGAAGGTGTGAACATCTCCAACTGCAGACATAACTGGTTTATAAAAATGACCGCAAGGTAAAAGTAGGAATCCCAAATCTAAAACAAGAACAAAATATTTAAATGCTATAGTGTTACAAAAATATTTACAGATTAAGTGACACGATATCTTGGATTTGCTTCAAAAGTGGTAAGTGGAGGAGGGTACAGTTGAAATAAGATTGGCTCTATGTGGATAATAGTCAAAGTTGGATATGGGTATGTGGGGGTTCATTACACCATTCGCTCTACTTTTATATATGCTTGAAATTTGCTGTAACAAAGAAGTAAAGCAAATAAATACTGTCTATTTATATACTGCTTCAGTGCTGCATCACAGGTTTCTTAAGCTCTTGGGTATATGTTAAATGTTTTGTTTCTCTTATAATATGTCTTAGTATCTCCATGGAAGCTGAGGTATAAGCTGGGTTACTTTATTCCTGTGAGAATTCATTTTTGGAACTCCTTTTAATGGAGAATTAAAAAAAAAAGGCATACACTTCTCTGGATATGCTAATTGCTTTAAATTCAGACGGTGTATAAAAATTCCCTACCCAGACAAATCTTTTGAGACTAAGTTTTCTTATACTAAAAACAGCATCAGAAAGAGATCAGAATAAAATTCCCAGAAATAAATTTAACCAAAAACATGACATAATGGAAGGAAACTACTTCTTTACTGACACCAAGTAAAAATTAGAAATAATAAGGCAAACCATTGCAAAGAATATCTTTTATATACAAAGAGCCCTTACAAACAAAAAAGAATATGCTTAGACTAAGCAAAATAATGAACAAAAGTCAAGAACAGATACTTCACAAAATATGAATTTTAATCATTTCAGGTTGGTATATACGTAGGAAATAAAATACAATTGGTATAATCTTTAACTCAATAATTTCACTTATAAATATTTATCCAAAAAATAATTAAGGAGGTATGTCAAATTTTACTTTGCAAGAAGGCAAATAGAAAGAGTAATTTAAAGAATAAAATAGCAGAAACAACTTGAATATTAGAAAACAGAGCTGTAATTATAAAATTTACATGTATTTATTATTATATGGCATGATATAAAGACATATTATACAACCTTTAAATTCCATTGGTGTTTATTGTATTTGTGTTTGTTTGTTTGTTTTGTATTTTCGAGTTATCCAATAGGGATAATTTATTCAATGTTTAATATGAAAAATGTTATTTAAAAAGAATAATAAAGATGCCAAAAACATAAAACATCATTAAGAAGGGAAGCCAAAATAGGCACTGCCCATCTTTGTTTACCATTTAAAAAGTAGTATATCAAGAATTCTTGGGCATATCAAATTATATTATAGATGTATAGTGAGTTCTGCCTTAAAGAATTTTACCAACCTTTTATTTTGTTTCTTTTCATTAATTCATTCTAAAAAAATGTGAAGATGGAGAAATAAAGGAACTGGAGCATTTACTTTGCGAATATTTTCTTCACATAAACTCTACTTTAAAAAATGTCTTAAAAACTTATGTTGCAAGTTCCCTTTGCCACACGTGAGGACCATACAGGAAAGAATGAAAATTTATAGTAATGACAAGGAATTACATACAGCCTCTTAAGCATTGATTTCTACTAGGTTGGTAAGCATGATTAGTTTTAACTTGTTCACAAATATAATGAAAACTCTTCAATATTATTTATCATGAAATCTAATATAGCCCAAGATTAAATTAGGGTAGGGAGACTACATGGGTTTTCCTATTATTAAGAGGAAGAAAATATGTTGGGAAGTTTCCTTAAGTATAAGGTAAAAGATTTCAGCTCATGCAGGATAGTTATCCAGATGGACACTTACCTTATAATCAAAGTTTTCATTTAAGAAGTTCTTACGAAGTGCATCTGACAGGTATAGAACTGTTGTAATAATAACACTAATGATAAAAAAAAAAACAACATTTTACATTGGAAACTTTGCATTAGTGAGAATCATTTATTTGATAAGAATAAAAAGCAATTAAGGTAAAAGATAACTTTTAGGGGGCATTGGGTGGATCAGTTAGTTCAGCCTCCAACTCTTGGTTTCAGCTCATGATCTCAGGGTCATGTGAGATAAAGCCCCATGTCAGGCTCCACACTCAGGGTGGAGTCAGCTTGGGATTCTTTCCCTCTCCTTCTCCCTCCCTTCTACTCTGCAACCCTCCCCTCCAATCAATCAATAAGTTTTTTTAAAAAAGGAAAGAAAACCTTCAGAAAGCATGTAAAACAGTATTATGAATATCCTGTGCTAGCTTTTAAAACTTTTATTTAAAGTAATCTCTACATCCAACTTGGGGCTTGAACTCATGACCTCATCCAGATCATGAGTCACATGCTCTACCGACTGAGCCAGCCAGGTGCTCCCAATGTGGAACAATATTAGATAATTCATATTTGAAATAGAAAAAAGGGACACCAGGGAAACAAACAAAAAACAAACAAAAAATTAAAAATTTTATAAAAGAAAGAAAAAGAAAATCAATCACTGAATTTGGGTTCTTTGTAAAATGATACCCAGATCTATAAATTCATATGACCCAGGCAGAAATATATTAAACTCTTGATGTTTTTACAATGCTTTTATTAATTTCTGAACAAATCAAAATGATGAATCCAAATATAATATTCCATATTTTATTAACATGGAAGAAAGTCACACTTCAAAAACAAAAGGAAAAAGAAACGGAGCCCAAAGATGAAATGGATAAAATGATAGAATATACTAAGTATTTATTAAAAGTCTTCTCTCTGTTCTCTCCTGTTTAAGGGGTTAGGGGGCATGCAAGAGCTATGGAAGGCGGACTCCCTCTGTCCTAGTGACAGAGTGCCACTAAAGAAACAATTACAGACTGTGAAATTGTCTATAACGCAGCGCTAAACTGTGTGAAACTGCCAGTGGGTGTTAAGGCAATTCAGAGAATGGGGCATCTCAGGGCTGGAGAAATTAGGGAAAGCCTGACAAGGGGACATATGCAGCCATGTGTACCTTGCTAGGGAGATTAAAAGATAAGGGTTTGGTGAACACTCGTGGCTAATTCTAGAGTTATACAACTTGTTCAAAACCTGCTCCTTTTTTGCAGCTATATGAGTTGACATTCAGAATCCAATGCATACATATCTAGTTGGTTCATTTAATATTACATACAGCATTACACTGAAGCAACATAGGCCATTCCCCCAAAATACTATAATATAAACTAATGGAATATATATGGTTGATACTCAAAACCTCCTCAGCCTTTGCTGAGATGCACGCCCAGTGGAGAGTTTGTGATGTGATGAGACTCCAGTTGTCACCACAGGATTTAGAATCGAGGGGTAGAGTTCTGTGGCCGCAAATAAAATGAAATGATACAGAACACCCCACCAACGTCATTCACACCTTCATTATCCTACTGGTAAAACCAGTAGGAAAACCAGTAGGATTAGAGGGATATTTACTAATTAGAAGAATATTTATAGTCTTTGAAGGACATAAGGGTTCATTATTGTTATCTGCTGGAAAACCCATTATTATAGCCTTCTCCTGGGATAGGAGAATATTACTGAGACTAAGGGGCTGGATGGTTGAATGAGAATAGCTCAAGGTAAAGAAAGGGAAAGAGAAGAGAATCACCATTTTTCGGGCACCTACTCTACCATAAGCAAGCATGTATGTTTTATGTATGTCAATTATATCTCTCAATGAATCTTACTGTGAAAGTTAAGTATAAGCAAAGCCTATGAAAATGAAAAGTCCCTTTTTTCCAACGGGTTTGCCACCAGAACACAGGTATGGTGAAAACCACCACTAAACCTAAACCAAAATGGGAAAGGAAAAGACTCACAACAACATTGTCATTATTGGACACGTAGATTCGGGCACGTCTACCGCTACTGGCCATCTGATCTACAAATGTGGTGGGATCGACAAAAGAACTATCGAAAAATTCGAGAAGGAGGCTGCTGAGATGGGAAAAGGCTCCTTCAAGTATGCCTGGGTCTTGGACAATCTGAAAGCTGAATGTGAATGTGGTATCACCATTGATATCTCCCTGTGGAAATTCGAGACCAGCAAGTATTATGTGACCATCACTGATGCCCCAGGACACAGAGACTTTATCAAAAATATGATTATAGGCACGTCTCAGGCTGACTGTGTTGTCCTGATTGTTGCTGCTGGTGTTGGTGAACTGGGAGCAGGTATCTCCAAGGATGGGCAGACCCGTGAGCATGCCCTTCTGGCTTACACAGTGGGTGTAAAACAACTAATTGTTGGTGTTAACAAAATGGATTCCACTGAACCACCCTCCAGCCAGAAGAGATATGAGGAAATCATTAAGGAAGTCGGCACCTACATTAAGAAAATTGGCTACAACCCCAACACAGTAGCATTTGTGCCAATTTCTGGTTGGAATGGTGACAACATGCTGGAGCCAAGTGCTAACATGCCTTGGTTCAAGGGATGGAAAGTCACCCCTAAAGACGGGAATGCCAGTGGAACCACACTGCTTGAGGCTCTGGATTGCATCCTGCCACCAACTCGTCCAACTGATAAGCCCTTGCAGCTGCCTCTCCAGGACGTCTACAAAATTGGTGGTATTGGTACTGTCCCAGTGGGTCGAGTGGAGACTGGTGTTCTTAAGCCTGGCATGGTGGTCACCTTTGCTCTGGTCAATGTTACAACTGAAATAAAGTCTGTTGAAATGCACCATGAAGCTTTGAGTGAGGCTCTTCCTGGGGACAATGTGGGCTTCAATGTCAAGAACGTATCTGTCAAAGATGTTCGTGGTGACAGTGTGGCTGATGACAGCAAAATTGACCCATCCATGGAAGCAGCTGGCTTCACAGCTCAGGGGATTATCCTGAACCATCCTGGCCAAATCAGTGCTGGATATGCACCTGGGCATTGTCACATGGCTCACAGTGCTTGCAAGTTTGCTGAGCTGAAGGAGAAGATAGATCATCATTCTGAAAAAAAGCTGGAGGATGGTCCCAAGTTCTTGAAATCTGGGGATGCTGCCATTGTTGATATGGTTCCTGGCAAACCTATGTGTGTTGAGAGCTTCTCTGACTATCCTCCTCTGGGCCATTTTGCTGTTCGTGACATGAGACAGACGGTTGCTGTGGGTGTCATCAAAGCAGTGGACAAGGAGGCAGCTGGAGCTGGCAAAGTCATCACGTCTGCCCAGAAAGCTCAGAAGGATAAGTGAATATTATCCCCAATACCTGCCCCCCCCCCCAGTCTTAATCAGTGGTGGAAGCAGGTTTCAGAACTGTTTGTGTCCACTGGCCATTTAAGTTTAATAGTAAAAGACTGGTTAATGATAACAATGCATCGTAAAACCTTCAGAAGGAAAGGAGAATGTTTTGTGGACCATTTGTGTGTGTGTGTGTGTGTGTGTGTGTGTGTGTGTGTGGCAGTTTTAAGTTATTAGTTTTTAAAATCAGTACTTTTTAATGGAAACAACTTGACCAAAAATCTGCCACAGAATTTTGAGACCCATTAAAACAAAAGTTTAATGAAAAAAAAAAAAAAGTCCTGTGTCCTGTGGTGTCTCCAGCCCCCTAAACAGCAGAAATCATCAGTGAATTTCCTATTAAAGAGATAAATCACCTGCGAATTACAGTATAAAGTGGCAATTTTCCATAGTTACTACCAAAATCAATGACGGTAACTGAAGAAATCATTAAAATTCCCAAAGTGGTTTATCTAAAACTTACGTTAGGAAACTAAAACTTAATTATCAGAATATGAAATGCTATCAAGCAAAGAAGCAGTTCATCCTTAACGTGGTTCTAAGCACGAACGTTCTGCTTTGGTATTCAATGGAGAAATACACTCAGTCCCACCATACCTGAGTTTTACATAAAAAAACCACCTTCTGGCCCATAACAGTAGCATGAATTGTTGTCCAGAAACAAGAGCGTCCATGGGGCACCTGGGTGGCTCAGTTGGTTAAGCATCTGCCTTTGGCTCAGGTCATGATCCTGGAGTCATGGGCTCCCTACTCAGCGGAGAGCTTGCTTCTCCCTCCGCCCCTCACCGCACTCATGCTCTCTCCTCCCCCCTCCTCACAAATAAATTAAAACAAAAGAAAACAAAACAAAAGAATTGCATCCAGTGCTAGTGAAACTTGACATATCTGGGATTTAGACTATTGGGCCTAATATCCTGGAAAGCAGCCAACAAATCCAACCTTCCATGTAAGAGGTTATTTCACAGCAAAGATGACCCATTTGTTAGTTATATGCTGAGTCCTAAACACACAAACAAAATTCACAGCTTCCTGAACTGTTCTCACTGGTAAACAATGTGGAGCCTCTGTGGCCTTCTTGTCAACCAGTGAGTCTTAACCTGGCTGCTCCCTGGAATCACCCAGGAGCATTTAAAATAGATAGATACCTTGATCACACCCCTGGAGATCCTCATGACTGGACTGGGGTGCAACCTGGACATCAGGAGTGTTAAGGTGATTCCCCTGTGCACTCAGAGCTGAGAATGGCTGCTCTAGACAAAGCAGTGCTTCTCAAACAGTGGGTACCTGGTGATCTAGTTAAAAAGATTATGACTCGGTAGTCATAAGAGCTGCTGCCATTTCTAACAAGCTAAGGGGATGCTCATGCTGTTGATCCTTGGTCTACACTTTGAAGAGCTCTACACAGACCTAAGCCAGAAAAACTTGCAGACGGAACACTGCTTCACATTCTCCTGACTTCTAGAATCATTATACTTAGGAGATCTTTCACGGGGCGTGTAGTCCTTGTTCTAGACTGAACACCTCATCTTCTCACCAAGGCTGCTTCATTGTTAGGCACAAGAAGCACAGTGCATAGGACTAAGATCTTTTGAGGAGCTTTGGGAAATACTGAGACCTGAAAAAATGCTATGTGATCAAAAAATAAAACTGCAAAATAAAAACTAAAAAAAAAAAAAGGTTAATTACATATGTCCACAGAATGCAACATTATTTTTTTCATTTATTGTCCAATTTCATACTTAGGCAACTTCTATAACATTAGGAAAAAGCATAGGTTACTATTTACACCTTCCAAAGAATTCCTAAATATACAAAAGTGCTGAGAAATCAGAAGCAATTGGAGTTCACTGGTTCACTCATAGGTCAATAATTTAAAAAGCAAAATGTAAAAATTGCTCTTTACTTTTTTTTTTTCCTGCAGTAAAATGTGGTATGTGGGTCTATTCAGTACGTTTGATATGTTGAGAGGTAAGACCTCCAAAAATAAGACTTCTCAGAGCTAGAAAGACCTAAAATGAGTCTACTTCAAATGCTTTGCTTTTACGCTTCTAACATTCAGCCCAAGTCACAGAGGAAGCTCCCGGAGCTTTTTATGGTAACTCAGCACTGAGTCAGGAACCTGGCACACAGGTCTCCAAGCCAGTTAAGGGCATTTAACATTATTGCTCCTTCACTGTAGTCAATACCTGTGGTGTTTAGGGATCTTTCTTTACTCCTCCAAAACCACGAGGCTCCTTTGGTTTTATTCTTTTACTCATGACTCAGTTTCTGAATATAAGGACATTTCAAATCTCAGCACTCCCGATTCAATAGCCAAGAACGGTTTGCAATCTGTTACTACAAACAGTCAAGTTACCGATAGCTGCCGTAGAAGTGCAGGCACAGGATCACTTCTGACAACCTTCATCTATGGGCACAGCGTGATAAAACTTACACATAAAAGAGGAACTGGTGCACAGAAATCAAAGTTATTGCTTCAAGATTTTCAGTTGCCACCTCATTCTGGCATTTAGAAAGTATTCTTTAAGCAATGCTCTCTCCCTGCTACAGAAATCTCATTATAATTTGTTTGTTGTAAACTACTCCAGCCCGACAACGTGCTTAAGCAAAAGCCCACCTCCACAAAATATACTTGGACTGGGAGATGCCCCTTTGTGGATAAACTGGGTATCAACAAAGACCAATGTTTACACATTGAAAACCTAAGGACTTCTAATCATGGAGGACAACAACTTCCCTTCAACCTGGTGGGTTAATAGGAGCAGAAGAAATCAACACAAAGACACGTGGGGGAGAGGAGACTCCCAGAAGGCCATCAAGGGAACTGATCTAAGCTAGTGGCTCTCAAACATTAGAGTATGTGATGATCACCTGAAGGATTCACAAGACTTCAGGGCCTCACCACCACTTATGCCCTGGTGAGTTCAAGACGGGGCCCAACCAGAGGATTCTAACACACATGATCATCCTGTCTGGTTTTGGGGACTGTGTCACAGATGGAAGAGAAGACAGCCAATGGCTGGACCTTGGAGAGGAACAATGTTGAGGAGAGCTGGCCTTGTTAACTAACCATGGGTTCACCATGGGCCTAGGCCACAGTAAGTCTTACTAAATGACGGTAGCCTCGCAACTATATTTAAACCTGTGATTTGTTAGACTTCCTTGCTGTACTAGGTAATTCTCAAATGAGAAGCTTGTAAAACACTATGCCTTTTTAAAAGCTATTTTGAAGGAAGGGACTGAAGGTACTCCAAGGGGAGGGGACAGCATAAGCCAAAATGGGGAAGCAGGAAATGGAGTGATCTTGCTTGCGGTCAAGGAAGCATGCAGTGTGATGAGGAAGAGTGAACCAGGATTGAAATGGAGGGATTTTAACAACTCCCTTTACCTTCTCCACTGAGTGGTACTGGCAGAAAGGCACTCATGTGTCAACAGGCTCAGTTTTAGCCTCTCAGGCTCGAATCTTACGGAAGCCTTTTGTTCATGTATTCATTCTTCCTACCAGCTCCTCACAACTCACCAGGGATGGAGTATGAGGGAAATTCTTGTGCAAATATTTGCTGTCACTATTTAAGTTTGGCACATTTCATTGTAGCAATAGATAGTTTTGTGGTAAAAATCAGTATCTTATCTCTCTCCTGGACAGAATTGTTTAAGGATTATTACACCTAATAGAAAAACACCACCACCACCACCACCACAAAACAGTAGTGGTGTTGGTGGGTGCTCAACAGATTAGTTGCTCCACCACCCAATTTTCCATCGTCACTATCACACACCCTGTCTTCCCTCCTGTTACCATGCCAACGCTTCTAGCTAAGGCCAAGCTTTCTTTGTGTACACAAGATCAGAGCTACTCTAAGTGTGGCAAGCTTCTTTCACTGAGAAAGTCTTACCACATTGGCAACGCCAACTAACCTAAACTGCACACCTCCATGGTTGGTTTAACTTCCAGTGCAAGCTGACTGTGGACAGGTAACAGGCAGTTCTCAACGGGCACACTGCGATATTGCACTTGTACCAACACCACTGGCCCCCACAACATGCTCCTTCACTTATTCCTGTTTTCTTTAGTATCATCGGTATTTCTGTCTTTGCTGGGCCATTCCTACTTGTAAGCCCAAATACTCTATTATTCCATATTTTTAAAAGGGTCTTAGTCCCATAATTCTCTCCAGATGTAGCCCCATTTCTCTGCTCCCTTTCAAAGCAAAACTTCTAAAGAACTGTTTTCACTTTCTCAGTTCCTATCTGATCTTGAATTCACTCCAAGGCTTCCTCCTGCATCACTGCACTCAAACAGCACATGTCATGGTCATCAGTATCTACACCACTCTGCCCAACCCGGGGCAACTGTCTGTCTTCATCATCTCCAAGCTCCCAGCAGCTCCTGATACTGCTTCCTTCATGAAATACCTTCTTCACAGAACATTATACTCTGCTGGTTCTCATCTTTAATCACGGTTGCTCCTTTTCAATCTCTTTTGCTGGATGTTTCTCCAGATCTTGACCTTTAAAATAGGAGCACGCTCTACAGCCCATTCCTAAGTACTTTTCTGTTTTTAATCTACACTCTCTTCCAGGTGCTTTCATTCAGTGCCATGGCTTCAATTATCATCCATATGCTAGTGATTCTCAAATGCACATCTCCAGCCCTAACCTCTTCCCTCGGCTCCATATAAACAGGTTTAGCTTCCTCTTCCATGTTTCCACTAGGATATCTAAGAGTACCTCAAACTTCCATTTCACCTAAGATTCTTCACCCTCCCTGCCCCCAAAGCTGCTCCTCTGAGTATTTCCCCACCAAAGAGAATGGCACCACCATTCATCCTTCTGTTCAGGCCAAAATTCTAAAGGCCATCTTCCATTTTTTTCTCTGCCACCCACATCCAGTCATCTGCAAATTATGTCACCTTGATCTTCAAAATTGATCTTCTTTACCTTCACTGCCATCTACCTGCCCAAGCCATCAGCATCTCTTAGCTGGACTGTTATATTAAGCTCCTAACTGGTCCTTCTTCATTGGTTTCATTCTTCTTTCCCTCCCTCCCTTCCTTCCTTTATAAGATTTTATTTATTTATTTGAGAGAGAGACAGCATGGGTGGCAGAGGAGCAGTGAGAGGGAGAAACAGGCTCCCCACTGAACAGGGAGCCTCATGTGATGCTCAGTCCCAGGACCCTAAGATCATGACCTGAGCCAAAGGCAGATGCTTAACCAATTGAGCCACCCAGGTGCTGCCTTCTTGGTTTCTCTTATGTTTCTCTACTTCCTAATATTTGGGCCCTGTCTCCCCCTTCTAACCTCATCATTACTGGTTGCTTCTCTCCTCCTGTTCCAGCCACACTAATAGTCTTTCAGCTTCTTGAATGTGCTGTATTCACTCTGACCACAGAGCCTTTGTGTAAGCTATTCCTGCTGATAAGAACATCCTTCCTTTGCTGTTTGCCTCTTAACTCCTGCTTTGGCTTTCAGCTCAAGTTTTACTTCCTAATGAAAGAGGCTTCCAATCCCAGTTCAGAACAAGTTCCTTTCAAAAACATATTCAAAGAACTATACTCAATCTTTATCTAGTACTAGATATCTTTATCTATTACTTTAGGCAATGAAAACTATTTGGTGAATGGATGGGTCAGTAAATGAATGAATGACCTTCCCTATGAATTTTTGACTCCATAACCACCTATTTGCTACACTGATCTTATTTGAAAGCTAAATTAGTTGAGGGTAATAGTCAACTAAATAATTCAGTGTTTGGTGAGAAAAAGCACAAAACAAAATGTATGCTACTTTTGAAGCCAACATGCACTCAAGATAAACAAAATGAGGGCCTGAAATTTCAACCAAAAGGCCAGAAGGTTTTACTTTCCTCAGTAAGCAAGGCTGTTATAAGATTTATCTCTGAAAATGTATAAAGCTGTGACTTTATTTTTGTTCTATATTTTGCAATGTGTATGGGAAGGGGGTGGAGAGAAGCTTGTCTCAAAGTGTCCTGTATTTTTGGTACTTAATTTTCATCTCCCTTATGTTCCTTCTTTCTCAAATTGAGCAGTTGTTCTCATCAGAAACATCTAACAAGAACTTAGCAGTGAGGACAATATAGCTTTGCACACAAGCAAGAAAGACACATGTCTTATCCTTGCACAATTTAGGCTGGACACACTTACTGTGTCACCCAATACTAGACATTCAGGTGGAAATAAACAAACACAAGACCATACTAATCACCAAATGTCTGGTCACAGCTTTTGGTAGGACTTCACATAAAGTAAAGAAGCTACAGGATTTGGAACAACATGGTTTATAGATGAAAGTTAAAGGCATTTAACTTACTTGAAAACATAGAAAGGACCAAGGACCAACACATAAAAGAATACATATTTTGAAGGATGGGCTATTCAGCAGGGTTCAAGGTGACTTCTCAGCTAGTTACTATGATTTGACATGTATTAAGCACATAGTGGGTAATAAAAAATGGGAGTTTGGGTAAAAATGCCTCTTTGAGGGGCCCTGATCAAATATTTGTCTAAGAAAGTTAGCACCATGGAAGAAAGGTGGTCAACTTCAGAGATGTAGATCTAGCTCCTGCAACTTGCTTCTACATAGTTTGGGAAAGTGATAATGTCTTCTTTCCAATGTATGTTCTTTAACATTTTTAAAAAGTATTTTAACAGCATCCATTCCTGATCAAAACTCTTCAGAGCGTAGGGATAGAGGGAACATTCCTCGACATCTTAAAAGCCATCTATGAAAAGCCCACAGCAAATATTCTCAATGGGGAAGCACTGGGAGCCTTTCCCCTAAGATCAGGAACAAGACAGGGATGTCCACTTTCACCACTACTATTCAACATAGTACTGGAAGTCCTAGCCTCAGCAATCAGACAACAAAAAGAAATAAAAGGCATTCAAATTGGCAAAGAAGAAGTCAAACTCTCCCTCTTCGCCGATGACATGATACTCTACATAGAAAACCCAAAAGCCTCCACCCCAAGATTGCTAGAACTCATACAGCAATTTGGTAGCATGGCAGGATACAAAATCAATGCCCAGAAATCAATGGCATTTCTATACACTAACAATGAGACTGAAGAAAGAGAAATTAAGGAGTCAAGTCCCATTTGCAATTGCACCCAAAAGCATAAGATACCTAGGAATAACCCTAACCAAAGAGGTAAAGGATCTATACCCTCAAAACTATAGAATGCTTCTGAAAGAAATTGAGGAAGACACAAAGAGATGGAAAAATATTCCATGCTCATGGATTGGAAGAATTAATACTGTGAAAATGTGAATGCTACCCAGGGCAATTTACACATTCAATGCATTCCCTATCAAAATACCATGGACTTTCTTCAGAGAGTTGGAAAAAATCATCTTAAGATTTGTGTGGAATCAGAAAAGACCCTGAATAGCCAGGGGAATTTTAAAAAAGAAAACCATATCTGGGGGCATCACAATGCCAGATTTCAGGTTGTACTACAAAGCTGTGGTCATCAAGACAGTGTGGTACTGGCACAAAAATAGACACATAGATCAATGGAACAGAATAGAGAACCCAGAAGTGGACCCTCAACTTTATGGTCAACTAATATTCGATAAAGGAGGAAAGACTATCCACTGGAAGAAAGACAGTCTCTTCAATAAATGGTGCTGGGAAAATTGAACATCCACATGCAGAAGAATGAAACTAGACCACTCTCTTGCACCAGACACAAAGATAAACTCAAAATGGATGAAAGATCTAAATGTGAGACAAGAGTCCATCAAAATCCTAGAGGAGAACACAGGCAACACCCTTTTTGAACTCAGCCACAGTAACTTCTTGCAAGATTCATCCACGAAGGCAAAAGAAACAAAAGCAAAAATGAACTATTGGGACTTCATCAAGTAAGAAGCTTTTGCACAGCAAAGGATACAGTCAACAAAACTAAAAGACAACCTACAGAATGGGGAGAAGATATTTGCAAATGACGTATCAGATAAAGGGCTAGTTTCCAAGATTTATAAAGAACTTATTAAACTCAACAGCAAAGAAACAAACAATCCAATCATGAAATGGGCAAAAGACATGAAGAGAAATCTCACAGAGGAAGACATAGACATGGCCAACATGCACATGAGAAAATGCTCCACATCACTTGCCATCAGGGAAATACAAATCAAAACCACAATGAGATACCACCTCACACCAGTGAGAATGGGGAAAATTAACAAGGCAGGAAACCACAGATGTTGGAGAGGATGTGGAGAAAAGGGAACCCTCTTACACTGTTGGTGGGAATGTGAACTGGTACAGCCACTCTGGAAAACTGTGTGGAGGTTCCTCAAAGAGTTAAAAATAGACCTGCCCTACGACCCAGCAATTGCACTGCTGGGGATTTACCCCAAAGATAGAGATGCAATGAAACGCCGGGACACCTGCACCCCGATGTTTATAGCAGCAATGTCCACAATAGCCAAACTGTGGAAGGAGCCTCGGTGCATTGAAAGATGAGTGGATCAAGAAGATGTGGTCTATGTATACAATGGAATATTACTCAGCCATTAGAAACGACAAATACCCACCATTTGCTTCAACATGGATGAAGCTGAGAGAAGTAAGTCAATCAGAGAAGGACAAACATTGTATGTTCTCATTCATTTGGGGAATATAAATAGTAGTGAAAGGGAATATAAGGGAAGGGAGAAGAAATGTGTGGGAAATATCAGAAAGGGAGACAGAACATAAAGACTCCTAACTCTGGGAAACAAACTAGGGGTGATGGAAGGGGAGCAGGGCAGGGGGTGGGGGTGAATGGGTGACAGGCACTGAGGGGGGCACTTGACGGGATGAGCACTGGGTGTTATTCTGTATGTTGGTAAGTTGAACACCAATACAAAATAAATTTATTATTTAAAAAAATAAAAAATAAAGGGTTAAAAAAATGAAAAAAAAAGTATTTTATTCATTTATTTGAAAGAGAGAGTGAGTATGCACACAAGTGTGAGTAGAGGGAGAGAGAGAATCCCAAGCAGACTGTGCTGAGCACAGAGTTGACACAGGGCTTGAAGTCATGATCCTGTAGACCATGACCTGAGCCAAAGTCAAGAGTCAGATGCTCAACCAATTGAGCTAACCAGGTGCCCCTGCTCTTTAATGTATTTCAAATACCTTTAACATCTTTCAGAAAATTACTTTTCTACCAATATTATAGTGGCTAATTTTTTTTTATGTATAGAGCAGAAATAGTTGAAGGCTTATTTCTGGAATATATTACATTCACAAGGCAAGAAATATCTTATATGGTTTCATAATATAAATGGGAAATGGCTAGGGTGGTTAAATGGGGAGAAAAGAGGGAAGCAGGACAGCAGAAAGCAGTGTCTGTTCCAACTTGGCCAGCGTTTTCTACCAGACTTGGAGTCCTCTCTACAAATTAGGTCGGACTTGCCATTACCCCTGGAAAAACAGTAACTATTTCTTATCAGCACCAACGTGAGTGGCAACAGTATGATGTTACTGCATTTAGCAAAGGCTGATGGCTTTTTTGCTTGGATTTGCTTTGGGAATATCTTCTGTTTAAATGTTTTACACAGAGCTCATCTTTAACTCACGCTCCTGTTTGGTTAACACTGTAGATAAAAATCTCAAGCATCGTGTGTTTACTCAAAAGCAGGATCTATACTTCTGTTACCCATTTGTGTGACCATGAAGTCTTCATAAACGGAGTAGAGATTTTTAGATTGAGAGAGAAGGTGTTTTAATATAAAAAAGCCACATTGTGGTCATGGTTTTCAGGAAGCTCAAGTAGAGCCAGTGTGCATAAGGAACAAAATGTCACATTTATTTCTGGTTTGAATTTTTGCCATTGAGTATTCTAATTCAAGTCAAAATATCCTTCTGCACACAGGGCAGGCATAATGACCAAATGATAATGTTGCATGATGGTGATGTCAGCAGCCTGGACCTCTTCCTGCCTGGCTCCCTAGACCACTTCATAGCCCTCCGCAGGTACCCAAAATGTTAGTAGATCTTTGGTAACAAGGCCAGATTCATGACCAAAAGCTCCCACTTAAATCTGTGGCATCTGGACATCCAGATGAAAAGATATTTGATTCTGCTCACAGATATCAAACTAAATATGCTAAATTCTAAAGAGAGCTATTTCAGGAGTTTCAATTAGTCTTGAACATGGAAAAGCTGCTTCTGTACTTATGTAAAACATAATATGCCATATTATACTATTTGTTACTTCACAAGTTTTTAACACATCGTTTTAACACCTCCACATCTATAAATGTATACTGCAGCAGAAGCCATATTAGGCATATCTTATCAAAATCCAACCCTATATGCCTGTGGCTCTTACCACCATCATCTCTGGCATCTGGGGAGGACAGATGGTGTCTTTGGTCTATGGATAGATACCTGGAGAATTCAACCTTTATCCTGAATATGAGGGTGTTCGGGGCTGGACAAGAGGAGGAAGGAGAGGCAGACAAATGGAGACTTGAAGGAAAGAATGCTTATGAAACAGAGTGAATTATAAGTGTGGAAGTAAACACCAGCCAGTTTCCTGAAGAACTTTACCTTCATTTTGTACCTTGAGATGACACAGACAGGAAGCGGGAGAGCAGATACAGCTATGACACTGTCCACTCTGGGAAGGCTCCTGCCATTGTAGCTGCCCCCCCAATCTCCTTTCCTGGCTCCTATTTCTCAAGTACTGATTTCAGAGCTTTTAGAGCTTTTATTTTTTTGCTGGATATGCCTAATACAAGCTAATTTTACCAACTTCCAGAGCTTCAACATTATGTCAGTATCTCCCCAAATGTCTTCTCTAGTTCTGAATTTTGCTGAGGGCATTATTTTCAGCTCTCTACTGGCCATATCACTTGGCTGTAAAAAAGGAACTTCAATCTTCATGTATCCAACTCAGGGGTAATATCTTATTCCCAGGGCTGAGCACATGGTAGATGTGTAATGTACTCTGTTGAGTTAAACTGAATTGAGAAAGATTAGAAATGACTCAAGGGTCCAGCAACAGGGCTAGTTAAAGAAATGATGGTACATCGATACAATAGAACATTTTATGACTCAAAAAGAAAAAAGAGAAACAGAAATGAACGAGGGACTTTCTATGTATTAATGTGGAAAGACTGCCAGGATTGTTAAGTGAAAGAGCAATGTGCTAAATAGTGTATATATTATGCCATCTGTCAGGCTCTGCATTAAGAGAATGCTGGAAGGTCATGCAAGAAACTAATAAAAGTGGTTACTACAGCCTGGGGGTAAGGGATAGACACAGTAGGTGGGAGGGGGATTTTTCAATATACACTCTTGTTACATTGTTTGATTTTTGAAATATTACATTAACATGTATCATCTGTTTAAAACAAATATAGTTTTTCTAAGTGAGAGAAGTTAATTCAGAGATAAAGAAAAAGAACCCCAGGATTTGAAGTTTCCAAACTTGAGATCAAACTAAAAAAATCGTCTTATACCTCCTCTCCTCCATACAATGAGCTGCAATTATCATCAACTTAAACGTCTTACTTGTTAGCCACCAAGCGCATAACAGTCCAGTCCTTTGGAAACATCTCTGGGCGTATCAATATTCGGAACACAGTAAATATCTGCAGCAGGAAATCCTTGGGTAGGGAGGAAAGAGACCAGTTTACTGAGTTGTTGTAACTGTCAACACACACACACACACACACACACACACACACAGCACTGTCGTTACCATTTCCAAAGCAACAACAGAGAAGAAAGCCAAGTTTTCAGGGTTCACCAGGAGCAGGAATCATCCCTCTTCCTCACTCTTACCATTCTCCACCCCCAACTGGCTTGCTACCCTTCCCAAATGTTCTCTTTTCCTTTTCTTTCTTGTACACAGTGCAGGTGACATTTCATTTCTGTTCACAAGCGCTAAACACTTTGATTTCATAAATAAATGTGAACATTTCCGTTCACAAGCGCTAAACATTTTGATTTCATAAACATTTTGATTTCATAAATAAAGAAGATTTCATAAATCTTCTACTGGTAGTAGAAGATTAGCAGGCAAATATATTCTCTTTTTTTTTATTACAGTGTCCTCAACATCAGAACTTTTCATATCGAGCAAACCCCATCAGCAGTCCTTCCCTTTAAGCAGGTGTCAAAATTTAGAAAGTTACGTTCATTAAAAAGCATTTTAAGCAGACACCCATGTTTCTTCGAGGGCATTCTGAAGATGCAGTATTAATGGTATGCATGCAGGTTTATAGGTTGAGTGTGCCAAGCAGAACACACTCAAACAGGACGTGTGCTACGCTGAGCCCAGTGATGAATGCTTAGTAGCTGTGCCGGTACCAAGGAATTCTTCACCAAGATGCCATGCCAGAGGGCAGTGGTATTTACTGAGATGTTATCTTTAAACTGATCACCTGGAGACACTCTTGACAAGAAGCTACTGTCAGACACAGAAATACCTCTTCTTAAAACACTGCAAGCAAGTGACAGGGCCCCAAACACTGCAGCATATTGCACTTGAAGGGGACTCAAGGAGACAACATACTCCATGAACTGAATGACATAAAGCATGCCCAATCAGAAGGAGAGTGGCTTCAGTCTAGCTTTTCTTTAGATTTATTACCTAGAAAACTTAAAGATAATGTTGGTAACCTTAAGCAATGCTAGGAAAATACAGCTCTCTACCAATCTGGTTGAAGGCAACAGTATGATGTTGCTAAATTTAAAACACACACACACACACACACACACACACACACGAGTTTTATTTACGAACCCTAACAACACATTGTGTTAAACATGTAAGCTGCTTGAACATAAGATTATGGTTATCATTCATATCATCAGAAGATAGAATCTGAAAACATAAGAAACATGTGGTAGCTGTGTGCGTGTGTGTGTGTGTGTGTGTGTGTGTGTGTGTGGTTTTTTAACATTCTGTAACAGATCTGATCAAGCCCATAAATATTTTGACATGAAATTATTTTAGCTTCTTCGGCATCAACACGCATTCGTTGATAGGTAGTATGTGCCATGTGGGAATATGACCGCTAGGTCATTTGCCTTTAAATGGCCAGACAGACAGATCCTTCTCCTGTAGGCAGAATCACAAGAGAAACAATTTCCCAAATGCATTCTACTGCAGGTCAGATAATTTGGTAAAAACACTTGACATTCTAGTCCTCTCTCAGGGAAAGTAGGTTATTAGCATGCTAAGACTGTGAGAAACCCTTTTGAATGCATTTCTTTTTTTCTTTTTATTTAAATTCAATTAATTAACATATAATGTACTATTGATTTCAGAGATGGAGGTCAGTGATGCACCAGTCTTCTATAACGCCCAGTGCTCATTACAGCCCGTGCCCTCCTTAATGCCCATCACCCTGGTTACCCTGTCCCCCGCCACCACCCCTCCAGTGACCCTCAGTTTGTTTCCTATGATTCAGAACTCTTAGAGTTTGTCTCCCTCTCTGATGTAATACATTTCTCAAACTTATTCCAAAAAGTTCTTCAGTGAATGTATATGAATATATATAATCCCTGCAAAAATGGATGTTTGCATTTACCTTTCAAAGAATTATATCCTATTTCAGTTTTCTATCTGGTTTGACTTGCTTAGAGAGATGTTATAAAAAAAAAAAGTCATGAAGTGGGGAGCCACTTCTCATAGTCTACACTTGCTTAGGAATATTTTAATTTCTAAAATATTGAAACTTCATCCTTTCCCCTCAAAACTTTTTGAGAATTGGAAATTGGAGGTAGCCCCCTTAGCGATGGGGTATGTGTACGGTGGTGGGGGGTGGGGGAGAGTAGGAGAGAGTGATGCCCATCGCACAGAGAAAAAAATGGGCTGAAGAACTGGTGACAGGAGGCAGGACAATCTGCCTTCTGGGCAAGCAATTTTGGTTGTTCTTTTGTAGTGCTGGGGACAAAGGGTACGATAGTCCAGGTGTAGGAGCTGGGGACAGACAATCTGTTTCTGTGCCATCTTTTTTTCTTATTCCCACTTACCTCACAAAATAAAAGGTATGGCATCGTGTGACATGTCCCAATGACCACTGATCATGTATTGACTTAAATCTTTACTTCCCCTAAGAAAATCTTTTAGCGTCTTAAATAGCTTTCTAGGATATCCGCACAAGCTCATCTACCTTTATAGAACCCAACACATTGTGGCAATCTTACAATGAAAGTGAAAAAAAACATTACACTGAAAATCAGAAAGTCTAAATTTTAATCCTGCAATGAACTAGCTCAAAGGCCTTGGTAACTTAACCTCTTTGGAACAGAACTCTCATCCAGGGTTTTCAGGTCCCTGGTAATTAGAAGGGGATTTTAAAAAGTTAATATGATCACTGATCTATTCATATACTAGACAAAAATTTTTCTTATTTCTCAGCTGTAGACTGATGTTTCATCAGATGGTAATATAAACACTTTCTACTGTGGCACTCACACGTGATTTAGTTCAGCAAGGATTTACTGTCAGCTGCCATACAACAGGTTTCATTTCAAGTTCAGTTCTATATTTTAAAGCACTAGAATGCTGGGTACTTCAACATCTCCCTGCCTGTCCTCCCCAAATCCAATGCGGTTTCCTTGTCTGCCCCAAGTACTTGTCAGTTCTGATCATTTCACTGAATGTGTGCTTTTGCACATATGTATCAAATTATTTTGTACACACAGCCATAACTAACAGATCTTTCCCATAATTTAAAAAAAGAACATCGCTATAATAATATTCCAGTTTGGATAGCAAGAAATAAGTGTTTCATATGCCACTATTTTAAAATTGGTAGCCTGGGAGCAGTTTCTTTTTTTGTTTGTTTACTTCAAATAGCATAACATGGTAACTGCATTGCTGGTTTTATTCCAATCAGGGTTCAAAATAGAAAAAGGAACAGGGAGATGGCACTTTACAGAAGCACTTTTGCAGTGCAAGAGGTCCAAGTAAGAAAGTTCACGTGAAAACCAAAACGATAAAAAGTCCCATACTCAAACAGAAAAGAAAGCAAGAACAATTTTTTTTTTAATTTTACAAATCATCAGTGACATTTATTCATTCATAAATACTGAGCGCTCTGTTACGTACCAGGCACTGTGTTCGATGCTGGGGACACCTAGTGGGTAAGATACATTCTTTAATTTATTCATGCAAGAGTATTTATGGAGTGCCTGTGACACGCCATAGCACAGTTAAGTTAAATATGATGCTTGCCCTCATGGAGCTTATAGTTTGGTGGGAGAGATGAATGTTACTCTAAAAACCACACAGAACTATACATGCACTACAAAAAAGGATAAGTCTGAGGACCAGGTATTCCACACAGAGGGAAGGGTACCAGCAAGCCTTAAAGGCAAGAGACAACACAGGGTTGCAAGGACTGCACCATGGAGTGACAAGAAATGGGGATGAAAGAGAAATAAAAGGTAAACAAATCTCAGTCCTGCTTCACAGTAGGGAATGCAGCAATTTATCCTGAGGGCAACGTAAGGCAGTGAGGGATTTTAAGAAGACGAGTGAGAGAATTAAATTTATGTTTTACGTTCATTTCCTGACTATATTGAACAAAAAAATTGTTTTGTGTTTACACACAATACTGTGGTACCAGAAAAGCACAAGACAGAAATGAAGTTCATAAAACAAAACTAGTGAGACACGGGAGGAAGAATTCTGAGATGATAAAACATGAGGTAAGAACTCAGGAAAATAAAGCATCATGATGTGAGCAGATGGACCAAGGCCCGGTCTCCTTACTTCAAAAGCAACGAATAAGGACAGAGCCTTCTAGGAACATATTTCCTTCACCTATGACTTATGTCAAATATTATTTTAAAAACTTGCCACAAATTTCAAATGTGTAACACCCTTTGTATGGGGTTTGAATTCAATTAAAGGGTGTTAATAATCATTATCATGTTGAAATTCATATCCTTAAAGTTGAATGTTTAAGCACATTATGCAAAAATAACTTCCAAGCGGTCTTTAGTCTTCAAGAGCTATAGAACTATTTTTTAATAATAAAATGAAGACTATAAGTTGAGATGATTGTACAAAAAAAGATGGTTTGTGAGGTATGCAGATATTTATTAAGAGGGTTGTTTCATTCAACAGAAACACCGTTCTGGGCTCTGTGCTTAGGACACAAAAGACATGGTCCCTCCTCTCACAGAGCAGTCATCAAGGATCCAAGGAAACAACAGTACAAGGCATTGTTGGGTGCTGTCACAGAGGGTGGGGGTGGGGCACCGTATTCTGTGAACACTTCATAAGTAAAGTGATCCTTGAGCTGGATTTTATAGCAGGAGCTGAAATCAAGGAGGGATTAACAGGGGTGAAATTAAGCAATTCAAGGAGTAGTGGTAGAATGGGCATTTCAGGGAGACAAAAAAATTATTCAGAAGAATTAAAAACTGTATGCTTGGTTGGGACTAGTAATTTTAAGTGGCTGTTGTGAAAGGGGTTTGGAGGAGAGTGGAAGGTAATGAGGACAGAAGGTAGACTGAGGACAGGGATGACCTGGCAGGGACTGGATCTTGTCCTCAGGGGTTTAAAGCTGGATTGTGACTTGATCAGACATGATTTTTCAAAGCTAGTGAGCCAGCATATGGGAGACAATGAGAGGTTACCCTAGTGCTATACTTAACTTCCAGAACATGTACAATGTCATACTTCAAGCAGGATCCCCACAGTTCTTTATGAAAAGTCATAATCAACAAAGAACAGGAGACTCACTGCTCTCCATGTACGAGAAGTCCCATGGATATGGGCAAAACTTTAGCCCTCAGCAGAAGGTGGGTGTATAATAAAACATTACTGGCTACAGAAGGAGGAAAAAAAACAACTCTAATTACTTGCTAGTCTTTGCTTTTGTTCATTTCTAAAATAATGCCATGCTCTACAGAAGGAAAGGGCTACACAATGCAGAGCACCAGCCCTCGGGTCCTTGCTCCTACACAGTTCTGCTGACATCGTGACTCACACCACTCATCACACAGAGCACCTGAGGACCCAGGAGGAGAAATGGCAATATGGTTCCAAAATGCCAGAAGTCACTCCAACAATAACCCTGGAGATGTCCTAATTCTTCTAGCAGCAATGGAGACAAAACACTAATAATCTTAGTAGTTACGAGAACTACACACTTCCAAAATTTGCTTTCATTTAGAAAACCACTGTGAAATGCAAGGCCACATCTTTCTTTGAATTGATAAGAAGAAAGAAAAAAGCAGTGATGCTAGGGCTAAAGAACATCAAAAATATTAATTTGAATATCTCAACATAAAATTTGTCAGTATCAATGAAGATTTAAAATGCACATATCCCATGACCCAATTAGTTTGACTTCCAGGAATTCATTCTACAGCTCTAAGGGCAGAAGTCCACAGAGACAGGGGCATCATGATGTCCCCTGCAGTGTCCTTTCTATTGGCAAAAATCAGAATCGTCCTGTTGCTCAGCAAGAGGGGAATGCTTAAATTATCAGCATCCACATAGTGAAATTCAGAAGAATAAATGATACAGTGAGCTCTACAATATTCAGGACATATTATTGTGTGAAAAAGTGCAACTAATATGAAAAGTAGGATTCCATTAAAAATACATATGGTGTGTACATATCATAAAATACAGTCTATGAGGACACAACCTTATGTATTAACAGTAGCTACCTCTGGAAATTATAATACACGTGTGTGGAGGGGAGGGGGACGTATACTTAATCACTTTTAAGCAGTAGGTTAAATGGGATTTTTAATGTCTAATCCCAGTATCAGTTATGATTTTCCATTAAATAGCACTTTAGTAAGCTGTACCTTTCCTTATGTATAGTTCCCTTATATATTATACATTCCATTTCTAACCTGAAGATAGTCACAAAAACCCCAAATAACTCTCCTTCCATTAATTTGGCTTTTTATCCCCCATTTCATGACCTTATTACTTTATACAGAGTTGACAAATGAAATTTCATGCAATTTGATAGCAAAGATTTTGGTTTAACAAACTTCATTAAAGTTTACAAAAAAGCTGAGTTTAGCTGCCTAAGCAAAGAGCTCAGATGTTAATAGAATTCTAGGTCCTCTCAATTACTTCCTTGCGGGGGTGAAAGGAGTTTGGGTGAGATTAGCAGGAGTAAAATGAGGAAAAAGTGTTTAAGCACTGCATCTGGCTCATGGCAGTGGGAGTGGGGGTAAGGAGATAGCCCATAACTGTCAGCGGGCATCGCCGTGTTTATATACGTCACACTCATTTATAATTTAATGATTGAGATGCTCTTAATAACATCAAAGCATTGACAGAGATTGTTTTGTTAGTCTTGATATCCTTAATATCTAGCCAAGGTGCTCAATAGATGTCTGCTGAATCAAATAATTGACACTTGTAATTAAATCATAATAGTGCCTACCTTTGGGGGTTCTTTTCAGGATTAAATGAGTTACTACGAATCAGCCTTTGAGAACAGTACCTTGCATGCATTAGGCATTTGCTATAAGGGGTTCTCATTTGCTGTAAGGGGTCCTTCCCCACAAGAGCAAAATCCCAAAGTAGCCTAAAAATTTGGGTTTTATAATCCATTTGGCAGCAAAACCTGACCTGAGCTATATCGTTTTTATTTAATCCCACTTAGACTGAATATTTTTTGACTGCAGAAATATTAAGATGTTTGATTATAGCGGCTGTCCCAAATCCTACTGGAGGGGCTACATCATACTTGCTATGTGCACCATATTATCTTTCTGAAGTGTCAAAAGATTCTAATTTCTAAAAAACACATGATAATAAGGACTTTGCCTAAAGGACTGGGGCCAGGGTTACTATCTTTGAAAGATCTTGTAATATAGGTTTTAGCAGTATAAATAGGGGGTGTTTGGCTTTGAGGAAAAATGAGAACAAGAAAAATTGTCTGGGATGCCTTGGGTGGCTCAGCAGTCGAACGTCTCCCTTCTGCTCGGGGGGGGTGATCTGAGCCTGCTTCTCCCTCTGCTTGCATCTCTGCCTCTCTCTCTGTGTTTCTCATGAATAAATAAATAAATCTTAAAAAAAAAGAAAAATTGATCTCTTAAAAGGTGATCTCTGAACTTTAAAAATACAGATTAAAACCAGATAATTAGCCTTTAGTAAAATAAGTGACCTTTAGCTTGCCTTCACCTCAGTTACCCCCCCTTCCATTCTTCCTCGAAGTCAGGGCTACTTCTGTCCCCACCTCCAGCCTCCCCGCGGCCGTCTCAGGGAGTCTCACTACCCTGAGGGCTTCTTCCTTACACCTCACCTTCACCTTATAATCTACTAGCTCTGATCAGCAACATTTAAACACGCTTCAGTCTCCTTCATCATAAATACTCCCATGATACCAAAGTTCTCCTTCCGTAAACACCTTATCCTCCTTTTCTTGAAACACGGTTTACATCTACTATCTCTTTTTCCCTTTTTCATCCCCCAGTTCATGACAGCTTGGCTTCTGTCCTCTGCACTGAAATTGCTCATCTAGTTCATCAACAATATTAAAGGACCCTTTTAGGATCTTAGTTCACTTCCTTGCAGTAGCAAGCAGTGTTCAACATTTCTTCCTTCTTAGTGCTTAAGATGTTTTTTTCTTAAGATTTTATTTATTTATTCATGAGAGACAAAGAAAGGGAGGCAGAGACACAGGCAGAGGGAGAAGCAGGCTCCCCATGGGGAGCCCAATGCGGGACTTGATCCCAGGACCCAGGGATCATGACCTGAGTCGAGGCAGACACTCAACCACTGAGCCACCCCGGTGCCCCAGTGCTTAGGATTCTATTTAGATTCCTTCAATTGCATATTCTACACTCTCCTTGGATGTTCACATTTACTCTCATGATGTCGATTACTATTTATTGGCTGACAATTCCCAAATCTGCATCTGCAGCCCAGTTTTCTCCCCTGAACTTCAGACCCTATCTATTAAGACATCTCCATTTTGATGTCCCTCAGGTGACCAAACTCTAGCTGAAACTGGATTTATGTTCGTTCCCAAACCTGTACACCCACACCTCCTGGGTTCCCCATGCAGTGAGTGGCACCAACATCTGGCCAGTTGTCAAAGAGTCTGGGAGTCATCTTCAACTCTTCTCTCTTTCACTTCTGTTATAAATTCTATCACCAGGACCTGCCAGTTCAACTTCCTAAATGTCCCTCGAACTACCAATATGATCACCTCACTTTCAGGGCATGGTCATCTCTAGCTCATACTAGTGCATCAGATCCTTTACAGGCTTCTGCCTCCTGTTTGACCTCAGTTAATTTATTTTCAAAGGTGCAACCAGACAGGTTTTTCTAAACTCAAATGTGATCATGGCTCTCCCTTTTTTCTTAAAATCCTCCAGCTTCCAAATGTCGTCAAAATAAAGTTCACAGACACTCTCTAAGCCTTGTGTCTTAAAACTCTGTTCCTCATACTCTATATTCTACCAAACAATGAACAAATGTTTCTTGAGTGCCTACAATGTGGTAAGCATGTTCCGGGATCTGAGGATACAGCAATGCTTCACACACCAAGGAGCTTATAATCTAGTGACTAGGGGCTGGGATTCACACAAATAAACTAAAACATTCCAGATTTTGAATAGCTATTAATAAAAGTGGTGCAGAGAGTATGCTTTGTTAGTATATTCTTTGTCATTTTAGTTGAGAGATCTGAATATCCTAGCCAAAGGCAGGTCCGCTACACTCCTACTCTCCTATCTCTTAGCTCTCAGCTGAGATCACCCTTGGAAACTTTTCCTCATATTATGAATTTGGGTTGGCAGCAATTCGCAGATGCTCCAAAGCACCATGTGCTCACCCTGGGAGTTAACCCCCACTTGTGGGGTTAATGCCTACTATCTGTCTGATTTCTCCCCCTACAAGGACTGGACAATTTGTACCTGGCTGCATAATAAAACCAGTACTTGCCTGAATTTCTCAATCGATATTGCTTAAAGGATAGATTATTAATAGCATTCAATAACTTTCCTGGCCTGAAGGCCCAGTTAATTTTGAAGTGGGAAATTGTGAAAAGGTGTGTGGCTGACTGAAATGAGGAAAGGCCACATAAAACACTTTATTCATTACTTACTTCCATTTACTTTGTTATTTATTTATTTATTTTTTATTATTTTTTTAATTTATTTATGATAGTCACAGAGAGAGAGAGAGAGAGGCAGAGACACAGGCAGAGGGAGAAGCAGGCTCCATGCACTGGGAGCCTGATGTGGGATTCGATCCCGGGTCTCCAGGATCACGCCCTGGGCCAAAGGCAGGCGCCAAACCGCTGCGCCACCCAGGGATCCCCCATTTACTTTGTTATTATTAATGTGAATAATAAGGCATAAAATTCAATACCTGGATTAAATTAATTATGATTTTCAGTGTATGTTTCTCTGCATTTTTTTTTATTCCCAGGCTCTGTAAAAATAAGTAGCTTTTCCTATATGAAATTTTGAAATATGAAGTCATAGTCTTCTTATGTAAAACCTAATAGTTCCTGGGGCACCTGGGTGGCTCAGTGATTGAGCGTCTGCCTTTGGTGTAGGTCGTGATCCTGGGGTCCTGGGATCGAGTCCCCCCGTCAGGCTCCTCGCAGGTAGCCTGCTTCTCCCTCTATGTCTCTACCTCTCTATTTCTCTCATGAATAAATAAAATCTTAAAAAAAACACCTCAAAACCTAATAATTCCTTAACTGTTTTACATATTTAACTTCTGAAGAAAGTTAATGACTGTATAATTATCTTCCTTTTTAACCACATGAATTTCTGTATGTAGAGTGAGCATCTTCTAAGGCCTTTTATCTGTTTTTAATTCTAAACTCAAGATTGAAAGTAAACATGAAAAATGTATTTTTAGGCATGGGTATATGCCAACTGACTTTCTGCTAGAGCAATTATATCTGCCCAAACCTGTTCTTTGTTTTGTGATTCAGCTCGTCAACTGCTCCAAGGTAAGTGAAAGATTCTTCTGAGGTCATACAACATCTTCCTGGCAGTTAAAAATCAAAGATAAGTGATTTCTGTGAGTGATCTATATTAAACAAATATACAAGTCTTTCCCTGAGGTGCTGTGAAGGCTTCTGGTCATACAAACGTTGCAGCACAACTGTTCCTACTGTCCTATAATTCAGCACCACCAGCATGTAAGCACCCCGTCCATTACAAGGGCTTACATATAAAGGTGTCTGGGAAACTCAAGAGATGGAAGAGAAATCAAAGTAAATAAGAAGAGATGACAGGTCATTCCTCCAACTGAGGACAATCAACTTCTAAGGTTTTAGTGAACACCACGAAGGAAATATTGACGTTCCCTAAATCTCAGCAAAGATTGAACTTTTATAAACCTGGCATCAATATTTTCTATTTAATGTCAGCCTGTCACACTAGCACAGCATATTGATTAGGCCGTAGCTGATAGAGAATATCAAATACAACTCTGCTCCCTGGTCAGAACGCTGTAGCCAGAACTCACTGTGGTTCTAGAGAAGGAGGAAATCAGCTAATGTATTTACAGATTCTCCCTTCTATTAAGGCAATATTTCTAAGTCCACCTAACTAGAGTTAGTCTATTTGCTTTTGTCTCATTAGGTCTGTGATTCTGTTTTAGTTTATTGGATTTTGCTGACAGGTATTTCAACTCCTATGTTCTTGTATAAAAGCAAAGTTAATTGCTTTGCTTGAGTTGTTGAAATCTTTAAGAGCCAAAATAGATAGACATGTGGATGAAGGTGAGAAAAAACAGCTTAGAATTTAACCGAAACAGGTAAAACAACTGTCAAGAAGCTCTCTTAACAATGATGAATGAGAACAAGGAAAGCTAGAAAGATGTAGGAATTTTTTTAAAAAGTCACTTACCCTTAATTCTTCCTTTGTATTGAAACTATCAAGAAGTTGTTGATAATGTCTATCTGTCATTTGTCGTAATAGGGACAGGAGACAAGCAACAAACTCTCCCTAATTAAAAAAAAAAAAAAAAAAAAGCATACTTTTTAGTAACAGTAAAAATGAACATCAGTAACTTACTCTGAACTGCCCTCATACAGAACATTAAAAAAAAAACCAAAAAAACAGTAGGATCTAAAGTAACTCTATGAAGTCTTTTAAATCTAAATTAACCATAATATAATAGTCAATGTTTCTTCCTGTGATGAATGCCATTTACTTTATATATATATATATATATATATATAGATATAGATATAGATATAGATATATATCTATACACACACACACACACACACACACACATTTTCGAATTAGGAGTAGATATTTTCCCTTGGGTGGAAGCTTCTCACTAGGAAAGTAACTTCACACACTTAACAGAGGTAAAGGCCATTGACTGGGCCTTTACTATGTCTTCATTCATTCTGTCATTTGAAACTCATTATCAGTACTATGAGGGAGGGGGTATAATATTTATTTAAAGATGATACATTGTAGGTTCAGTGGGCTAAAAGTCACATCACTCAAAAGTGGAAGAGTTGAAGTTATCTCTATGTCTTTCTGACTCCAAAGCTCTTCCTGTAACCTCATGCTCCATTTTTGAATTCACACAATCTCCTCCAACTCATCTGAGTGCTGGTCTGCTGACTAGCAGGGTATAGAAAAGCCATATATTACAATGTTGGTTTCAAACTCCTTTTAAAAACAGTTTATTATGATCCTATTCTGCTAGGGTGCTTTCTGTTTGACTCCTAAAAAGTCCATTCTTAAAGATTAATAATGAAAAAAATAGCATCCATAGATTTGAAGATCTATAAAATTGCTATCACTTGCATTTCCCAAAGTACATCTAATTTAAAATATTTGTGCTCTGATGCAACCTTTTCTGCTCAGCGAAAAATGTATCTACTTTTAACGAGAACAATAACATTTAGAACAATATGAACACAACAAGAAGCAATCAGTGGTAACTGTAAATTTACAAAAAAGTACTTTAATTGGGGATTGGTAGGGTGTTTTGTTTTGCATTTAAGTGGAAAGAGACTATAGACTTATGTGTAAAATCAGGGACTGAAAGCTCTTAGAATCGAGATTTTCCAACAGAGGCAGTTAAGTTAGGAAAGTCCCTAGCAGCTGCCAAGGAAGGGCTGGAGATAGTACTTAATCACCATGTCAGGGTAACCAAAGATGCAGGCTGGCTTCTTGCATGAGGATAAACATCTGTAATAGACAAGTATGACAAATGATTGTTCCTTCACACTTAATGGGCCAAATATTTAAGAAACTAACTAGTAAGGGCTAGTAGAAATCTAAGCTGAATACTTTGTTAATGAACAAAGAAACTCTTGGTACTTAACACAAGAAGTGGAAAATTTAAGGGCACAGTGAGTCATATTTTAGTGCATATGTGTGAGGAAACAATCCAAGGCTAGGAAAATAATGACTAAAAAGGACTGAGAGAACACCACCTGGTGCTCACACAGGACTGGGAATAGTACTTTATCTTATCAGCAAGACTGGAAAAACCTTGCCATTATTAGGGTATCAGAATACTAAAAAACATCTTCTTTCAGTAGCAGGGAAAAATTACACCTAGAACAAATGCTGCTCTGATCCTAAGAAAGCTCATATGCAAGATATATAACAATCAAATAGTTCCTAAGAAATTCAACCTCATTCCAGAGCAAAGTTCAAATATATTTCTAGGAATTAAAAAAAAAACAAACCATTTTCCAATATAAAATTCACAATGTCTTACATTCAATAAAAAATTACAAGGCACACAAGGAAGCAGGAAAAAATAATGATGCAAATGAGGAGAAAAAAAAATCAATAAAAACAGCCCCAGAAATGACATAAGTAACAGAATTAGCAGTAAAAGGCATTAAAATAGCTATTATTGCTGTAGTTTATATATTCAGGAAGCTATAAGCAAAGTTTGAAGATGTTAATTACAGACTTTAAAGACAGCAAAAAGACCCAAATTGAACTTTTAGAGATGAAGACTATAATGTGAGAGATGAAAATTTACTTAATAGGGCTAATGGCAGATTAGACCTCTGCAGAAGGAAAGATTACTGAACTTGAAGACAGTAGAAATTCTCCAACCATTTTTTAAAAAGGAAATAAAAGAAAAAGTATCAGTAAACTATAGGACAACTTCAGGTAGCAGAATATATATGTAATTGGAGAGTTCAAAGAGGAGGAGGGCATAGAAAAAGCAATTGAAAAAATAGGAGAAAATTTCAGATTCTCTGAAAACTGTAAATTTATGTATCAGAACATTTCAACAATCCTTAAGCACAAGAAACATGAAAAAAATACACAAAGTTACATTATAATAAACCAGAGATAAAGGACAACTTAAGGACAGCCAGTGGAAAAAAAAAAACACATCACATAGGTACAAAGACAAGGATGAGATATTTCTTATTAGAAATAATACAAGCTGGAAGACCATGGAGCAACACCTTTGGAGTACAGAAAGAACAAAAACCACTATCGATCAAGACTGCATTACCCAGCAAACATTTTTCAAAAAGAAAGACAAAATACTTTTCAGACATTCCAAAGCTTAAACAATACACCACTTCTATTCAACACTATACTAGCCAGTGCAATAAAGAACAAATGATGAAAGGAATATACATTGGAAAGGAATAAAAAAATCTGTTGTTATTCACAGACAACATATTTGTGTACATAGAAAATGCTATCAAATCTATAATGAGCCACTAGAACTACTTAATTGAATTAGAAAAGGTCTCAGAATACAAGATCAATGTACCAAAATCAATTTTACTTCTACATATGAGAAATGAGTCATTGGAAACCGGCATTTAAAATAACATAATTTATAATACTATTGAAACATGGAAGTACTTGGTGATATAAATGACAAAAGATCTGCACACTAAAAATCATAACATACTGATGAGAACAATTAAAGAAGACCTAGCTAAAAAGAAAGAATACTATGTTCATGGATTGGGAGATTTAATATTGTTAAGATGTCAATTCTACTCAAATTGATATACAGATTCAGTGTAATCTCAATCAATATGACAGCAGGCCTTTTATAGGGTAGAAAGTGACAATCTGATTTTAAAATTCATATGGAAATGCAAAGGACTTGAAATAGCAAAACACCATTCAAAAAAATAAAGTTGAAGGAACTTCAAGATTTACTATAAAGTTATGGTAGTCAGGATACTGTGTTACTGGTGTCAAAATGGGAAAATACTGATGATAGAACAGATTTGCCCAAACAAAAAAACAACCAAATGTTCACGAAAGGGTGAATAGACAAATGGTAGTATATCTATATAATGAAACACTATTCAGCATTAAAAAAAAATGAACTATTGATATGCACAGCAGCAATGAAGAAACTCAGATAATTATACTGAGAGGAAAGTGGTCAAAATGTCACCACCTCTCACCAAAAAAACCCCCCAAACTAACAGTAACTATGTACTGTAGGATTCTATTCATATAAAATTCTAGAAAGGGTAGTAACAGAAAACAGGTCAGTGGTTGCCTGGGGATGATGTAGTATGGAGGGTAAGAGGGAGAAGAGAGAGAGGGGGGCAAAAGGAAACTTTTGAGAGTGATGGATATGTTATTCATCTCGATTGTGATAATGGTGTACAGGAATACATATGTCAAAACTTACCAAATTGTATACTTAAGAACATGTACAATTTTTTTGAATGTCTACTACACTTTAATAAATTTAAGAAAGACATTATGACAACATTATCATTTATGGAAATGGTACTATGTGTAAGTTACTATATTTTGATTCTATTATCAAATTCACTCCCTAACAGAGTTGGGTGGATACTATTAAATTCATTTTACAGTAAGATCTGTTAAGGTTATGGTATTTATCCCAGGTCTCACAGTCAGAAAATGGCAAAGCTAGGATGTGAACCCAGCCATCTCTGGTTCTTCTATTACTGCTCAGACTGATTTGATTTATAGAGGAAATATACCAGAGTTTGAGGTTATATTTCAAATTTAAATAGGTATCTAAGAATCTATCAGGTGATAAACAATATCTGATTTTTTAACCTCTCTGTTAAGTCGCAATTAAAAAAAAACAAATCCTACTTAGTAGAAACCTATTTAATTCCTCATCTGTTTTTCTACATCCTAACTACACTATCTCTAATATAGCTCCTAGATTAATATTCTTAAAATGTTTATTCCTAAAACATGCCATCCTGTGAATAGTAACATACCTTAAAGTTGGAAGAATTACATATTCCTACAATAATTTTAGTAATAAGAAAAAAAATTATTCAAAAAACAAGAGCCTTTCATTAAGTCTTTACATTCAATGTACATAGGAATCCATGTTATTATCTATATTTGTTACATCTGTTATAGACTGCAAACAACTTATCCTGGTATCTCATCTTTGGCACATTTACAATGTGTTGTTAATCTGAACATCTACTCTGCAATGTCATTTTGTTTATTCACTTAATTTATTTAGGAACTCTAAGCATATGTCTATTGGCCATAGGAACATTTTCCTAGGTATATCTCCTAAGGCAAGGGAAACAAAAGCAAAAATAAACTACTGGAACTATATAAAAATAAAAAGCTTTTGCACAGCAAAGGAAACCATTAACAGAACAAAAAGACAACCTTCCGAATGGAAGAAAATATTTGCAAATGATATATCTGATAAGGCATTAATATCCAAAATATATAAGTAACAACACAATGCAACACCAAAAAAAAAATCAAACAATGTGATTTAAAAACAGGCAGAGAACCTGAATAAACATTTTTCCAAAGACTACATACAGATCGCCAACAAGTACACAAAAAGATGCCCAACATCACTCATCATCAGCAAAATGCAAATCAAAATCACAAAAGGTATCACTTCACACTTGTTTGAATGGCTAAAATCAAAAAGGCCAGAAACAATAAGTGTTGAAGAGGATGTCAGAAAAAAAAAAAAGAATTCTTGTGCACAGCTGGTGGGAATGTAAATTGGTACAGCCACTGTGGAAAACAGCATGGAGTTTCCTCAAAAAATTAAAAACAGAAATACCATATAATCCAATAATCCCACTACTAGGTATTTACCCAAAGAAAATGAAAACATTAACTTGAAAGAATATATGTGGAGTTTTCCTCAAAAAATTAAAAACAGAAATACCATATAATCCAATAATCCCACTACTAGGTATTTACCCAAAGAAAATGAAAACATTAACTTGAAAGAATATATGTATCCTTGTGTTTACTGAAGCATTACTTATAATTTACAATAGTCAAGACACATGTCCTACATGTCTATCAATGAACAAATAGATAAGGAAAAGGTGGTAAATATACATCATGGAATATTATGTAACCATAAAAAGGATGAGATCGTGCCATTTGAGACAACATGGATGGACCTAAGTGAAATAAGTCAGACTGAGAAAGAGAAATACTATATGATTCCACTCACAAACAGAATCTTAAAAAAATAAACAAACCTACAAAAAGCAGAATTAGACCTATAAATACAGAGAAGTGATGGTTGCCAGAGGGGATGGGAGTGAAAGGTTAAGCAAAATGGATGAAGGAGGGGGGAAACACAGACCTCCAGTTATGGTATGAGTAAATCACAGGAATAAAAGGCAAAGCATAAGGAATACAGTCAGTGATACTATAAAAACAATGCAATAGTACAGATGGTAGGAACACTTGGGGTGAACACAGCGTAAGGTACAACCATGTCCAATCACTAAGTTGTACACCTCAAACTATACAACATTGTGTGTCAACTATATTCCAAAAAGATGTCCAATATTTTAACTAACATGTTTTCATCTATAATGTAATTTTTGTTTTTAAAATATTTTAAATGTCCAGGGGCACCTGGGTGGCTCAGTAGGTTGGGCATTTGTCTTTGGCTCAGGTCACGATCTCAGGATCTTGGGATAGAGCCTCACAGCGAGCTCCCTGCTCAGTGGGGAGTCTGCTTCTTCCTCTCCTGCTGCTGCTCCCCTGGCTTGTGCACTCGCATGCATGTGCGCTCTTTCCCCTTCTCTCTCAAATAAGTAAATAAAATTTTTAAAAAATTTAAGTGTATGTATAAAAACCCAAGGCTCAACAATTTGTTAAGAAGAATAAACGAAAACCATTCGTGGCCAAGATTAGCTTTGTTTCAGTGTGGGAATTTACATATACATCACCTTTAAAACAGTAGGTGTCTCCGTGGTTTGCATCCATTTTATGTATACGTTGAGTATGGTGGGCATTTCTATCAATAATTGTGAATAACAAGAGTATTAGATGGCTACCGTGGCCCTCATGAAACCTTCTATTATACATATGCACTATTTTTTCCAGAAATTTCTTACAGAATTCTGCATCTCTTTCCCTCTTCTGACCACAAGCCCACAGTGCATGGAAAGTTTAGACAAGTGTATCTTTCTTAGACATGGTCTGTGTCGAGTTGAGTCACCTGCACTATAAATGGTGATTAACTAAATTATCTGCAAAGAAGGAAGCATTTATAAATTGTAAGGAATTCTGGAGTCCAATTAGTTGAGGGTGTGAGCAAATGGCCATATATGCTGCTTTTATTAAAACTGCTTCCACACATAATTAGATTTTTGAAAGGAACCGATTACAATGGTGTTTTTTTTTTTCTTTCTAGCAAAGAGAGCACTTCAAAGTTTAAAGAACAGTTGGTAAAGGAACAAAAAGTACAATCCTTTTAAATAGCAAAAATAAGGCTACTGTTATCTAGAATTATGATACAGCGGAAGCCAGACCTCCTGTCAGCTTTATGGGGAGGCAGGGGGCTAGCCATGGTACTTGCCAGAGAACTGGAACACTTCACCATGACACACTGTGGGAACTGCTTTTACCCACAGTACGTCTACTTATTGTAGGCACTTTTTCTGCAAAGATTGAAAAGTGTTCAATGGAGGACTACCATCTAAATGTCTTGCAGCATAAAATCAAAGGAGCCAAATAATTCAAGTGCATGTTTCCTTTTTTTTTTTTAAAGATTTTATTTATTCATTCATTCACATAGGGGGAGAGAGAGAGAGAGAGAGAGAGAGAGCAGAGACACAGGCACACAGGCAGAAGGAGAAGCAGGCTTCACGCAGAAAGCTTGACATGGGACTCTATCCCGGGTCTCTAGGATCATGACCTCGACCGAAGGTGGCGCTAAACCACTGAGCCAGCCGGGCTGCCCTCAAGTGCATGTTTCCTAAGCAAATTTCAATCCGCATACCTTGAGAGAGTTTGGTTTTTCAGGGGAGGTACAACGTGGGTATGCTGGGTAAGTTTCTTTCTGTGATTTTTCCTAAAATTTAAAACAATGGAAGAATAGCCTGCCTGCCCTATTCCCAACTTCATCTGCAAACCTGATTCACTGCCTTTAAGTCTCCTAATTTGCATTGATTATTACATTGGGAAGGCCTGAGGGCCATGCGTCCATGCATATCCCAGAGAGGTTTGTCACCGACAACCCTGCCTATGGATAGAAGCAGTCTGAAAAAGGGTTTTAGCTTCTGGCCTCAGGCAGTCTTTATCTGCAGCCAGGATTCACTCTGAGGTTTGCTGGGCCATTATAATTTCAAAACTATGTTAGAGCTGTACTGCCAGGAAGCAGTTAAAACACTGCCATCTAAACCATAATGAAGGAGAATTTTCTCCTGCTTTGGAGAAGATGGGATAGATATATTTTTACCTAATCCTCCTGCTCAGTACCACGTTTAAAACCTCGCTATTACATAGGGAACAAACAGAAAAGTCTGAAGGTGGAGAAAAGACAGCAGTCTGGCCAGGGACCTTGTGATCTGAGGAAGGACATGGTACTGAGTTCTCTGGGTGTTCTTCCTGGTTTGGAGATGCCACACCTGGAGTTGAAGAAGCTGGCCACTCTGAAACACCAACAATCACAAACAACAAAAATCCTCAACACAAGTCTACTCTCTTTGGCCAAAGGATCAGGCAAAGGGCGATTTAGTAAGACAAAACTTTCAGTCATAATGGCTCTACTCCAGTTGAACACCACAAAAAACTTTGGCCTCATCCACACTGAGTGGGCAGCTTAGACTTCCATGCTTACCAAGCTGTGCAGAGGTGCCCTCATATCTTCCTAAGAGAAAGCCAAATCAGGAACCAGTACTTTCAGGAAGATATGGTCAGTGTTCAGTGAAGACAGTATGGGGAACCAAACTTCTACCTCTGGCCATTGCGAGTTAGCACCCTCCCCCATCCCCTACTGGTGGAATCACATAAAGCCAGCTAAAACAAGGTTTATATAAGATTCAGAGTCTCATAAGATAAAAATGTCCAGACTTCAATTAAAAATCACTTATTAGACCAAGAACCAGGAAGATCTCAAATTGAATGAAAAAAGACAATATAAGTGAAAAGTGAGTAATAGAGTATTAGAATTATCTGGCACAGCTTATGCAAAAATTTGTTTGTTGACTCAAATGTAAAATACAAAACTGTAAAAGTCTTAGGAAAAAAACCTGGGAGATAAACTTTAGGGTATAGGTCTAGACAAAAGAATTCTTAGACTTGACAGCAAAAGCATGATCCATTAAAGGAAATACTGATAAATTGGATTTCATCAATATTAAAAACCTTTAAAAAGACCTTGTTAATAATCTGGCTGAATCTCCAGAGAATTATGCTGAGTTAAAAAAAAAAAAAAAGCTTATTACAAAATGTTATATACTGCATGATTTCAGTTCTACAACATGCTTGAAATCACAAAATTATAAAAATGGAGAACAGATTTGTGATTGTCAGGGTTGAGGAGGAGGTAGAGATGGGAAGGAAGTGGGTTGGATTGTAAAAAGGCAACATGAGGGATCTTTGGGGTGATGGAAATATTCTGTGTCTTGACTGTATTAATGTCAATATCCTAGTTGTGATATCGTCCTATAGTTCTGTAAGATATTACCATTGTGGAAACTGGGTAAAAGCTCTGTAATATTTCTTACAACTCTAATAATTCTTACAACTGCAAGTGGCTCTACAATTATCACAAAACGAAAAGTTTAATTTAAAGAACATGAAAAATAAAATAAAATCAACCCCCCAAAACCCCAAACTTCCATATCCATGATGAACCCCAGGAGTCTTAAGCAAGCAATGACATGTTTTGAGCATTTACTTTGGATCAAGTAGTGTGCTAAATATGCAAAGCCAAATGTACATCCCACGATGTAGGTACCATTTTCCACATGAAATTGAAAAATCAATTGCTTGCTCCTCTCTTCTTTAAATGAGGCAGTACAGCTATTACACACATCAGGAAGCTTTTCATACTATCTTTAAATTAATTTGTTAAAAGAAAGAGTTTAATTTTGTTTCCCAAACTCAGAGCTTGGTTTCCTCAGGTAAATCTTAGCTCTGAAAGCAAAGAAAATAAAATTCAAAACAACGTGGCCATCCTAAAACAGGAGAACTTGGTAGGAGAGTCAGGGCAGACTTTTTATTTTTTTAAGTAAAAATAAAAATTATTTTCATCAGAGGCTAGGCAAACATTCTTAAGACAGAGGTTCTGCCGTGGATGATTTATAGAAAGAATGGCAAACGCTGACATTTTTGTAAATATATGTGAAAGATATATAGCATCTACTACCATTTCTGATATTTGAAAGAACATTCTTAATCAGATCTAAAAAAAAAAAAAGTCCCATTCTTGGTCAACTGAATGTGAACTTTAAATAGAATCCACCCATCCACCTATCCATCCATCCAACTCTCTCTACAGACAAACACACACACACACATATATATACACATACATAAACTATCAGACACATTATTTCTTAGTATTTTCTAAATCACGTTATATTAGACTCATAAAACTGTGGAGCTTGAAGGTTACTTAGAAATTACCGACGTCAAACTTTCTCATTGTATAGCTGAGGAAACTGAGGCCTCCCTAAGTTAAGGTCCTTACTATTCACAGTGAAAAATCCAGAATTAGAATTCAAGGCCCTTGATCCCTGGTTCTCTATTTCACTATTCTCATTTCCTCGAGCAATTTGATGGCTAAAAAGAGAATGAAGAGTTATCAAGAGGACTGGGGACACAGAATCACACGTTAATTTAAATTGGGCAAAGGAGAGCTAATAACAAATTCGGCTTCCTGAAATTAAACATATCTTAACCCAAGATCTTGTAACAAACAGTGCTTCTTATCTTCATTCCCTGGTAAAATGAAAGTAGCTTCATGTGTATTTGAAACAGACATGGGTCACTCACCCAAGGTCACATTTCCCAGATTCCCATAGCAACCCACCCTCAAAGGGATACAAGCTTTTATAAGCACAACTATGCTCTGTTCCTATACCATTTGCTTTATGATCTTACAGTGACATCCTGGAACTGGAGCCGCATGGCAGAGCCGGACGGCTGAGGTCGACTGGTGATCTCTAATATGGTTCTCAGCAGGATATCCAGCAGGCTGGCCACTATCACATCTATTTCCTCCAACACAGATTTTTCCTTAAGAGAAAAAAAAAATAGAGTTCAAAAAATGGTGGCTTATGTATCAGTCTCTCTTTAACAGAAAAGGGAGGAAAAACCCATATTTCCAAATACAGAATCAAAAAGTCAGGGGACCTGAGAACTTGGATTGGGCCTCACCTATGTCACCTAAGTAAATGACCTTCTTTTCCAGAAAACAAAGGCACAAGGAAGTTCACAGCTCACTGTGAACTCACAGCTCACTCAAGAGTACTTAACGAGGCTGTGCAGTGGACACCTGACACGCAAATGAAAAGGTGAGGCGATGTTCTGGAAAGCAGGCCAGACTTACTCAGAGTAGCGGCTATGCACTGACATGGTGTGTGATGTGATCCAGTCAGTTTGCCTGAGTCTGATTCATCACTTGAAAGTCTCTCTTGGGCCCCAAAGTCCCTAATTCTTTTTTATTGTGCTTACATATACTCTTCTCATCACTTGAGTTGCACAGGTCATTTTCCAGAGCTGTCTTATAAGTGCAGATGACTACTGCTATAAAAATGATTTTTAAAACATTCTCCATGTAAGATGAGCAAACAGCATTCAGTGTTAGATGAACACCAATAGCTCCAGACTAGACGTAAGACCAGTGGCCATGGGGGGGCACAGCTCCTCTAAAGCAAAATTAGTACTTGTATCCAAGCCCCTGGGACTTGAGAGAGAAACCCAAATTGCTCTGCACTGACTGTATACATAGTAGAGTTGGATTCTTATTACATCTGCAGAAGACAAAACTCTGTGTCCAAAGGCTCCCTACCAAGAAGACTGCCATTCCAAAAAAGAACCAGCCAAACAAAAATAAAAACTTTTACAAAGTGTGGGTTTGAAACAGCTTTTTAGCCAGAGATTTATGATAAACTGTCTTACGCTTGCAAGATAACTACCAAGGGTTCCCTTCTACCTCCCAACCCCATGCCCCATCCCCAGGGCAGAGTTTCTGTTCTGAATTCCCTATCAGGTAGGTCCAAAAGCTGACTGTAACTTCCAAACTGACACAAACAGGAGAAATTAAAAAAAAAAATCTTTTCCACACTGCTGATACTGGTTTTCAGTTTTCGGCAGCGGGCTATCTCACTTAGCAGAATTACGGTTCGCAAAAACATTCACACTAGGCATGCGATAGCTATTCTTTACTGAATTACATAGAAAAGTTTCAAAGCAAAACTAGCATTTCCTCCCATCGTTGCTCTTCTCCCCAGTCCAGTATCAACCTTGTGGGGCCTGGGATCATGGGGATGGGTAAAAGTCAGTCTTCCCTCCCCAGGCAGGTTTCTCTTAATTGCACTTTTTATACACAGATCTTCCGACCCTTTCCTCTCAAATGCCAACCTGTTCCCATAGTGTAGGGCCCTCTCACCACTGATTCCACTGGGGGTGAGTGGGAAGGGGAGGTCCCAGGCCAGCTTACCACGGAGCCCTTCAGAAGGTGAAGGATCATAAGGATCATAAGGAAGAGTGACAAAGATGGGGAAACTATGTAGCATAGGTCTAGAAGGGAGGCAGAGAAATAAAAGTCCCTGCATTACTCTATACACGCTGTCAAAGAGGACCATAATGCCAACTCACGGCTGCAACTGACAGAACTAGAATAGGACATCCCTTATATGGGAACTTCACATCAGCCCCGTGAGCCATGGACATGCACACTCTAAGAGTTGTCCCCATTTCTAAGTAAGCATGTGATTTTTTTTTCTCTATTTGTCCTGTATCCTCTAATGCAACCACATTGCATCAAGAGTCAGGTACATCCATAGGAATTCCCAAATCCATAACAATTTAGTGATAACTGTTGAGGCTGAGTAATGACTGTAGTGAGAGATACCCTCAGTCTCCTGGAGCTTTCCTGTTTCTCCAACTTCTGTAGGGCAGGGCCCAATGGCCATGGCCAAGCTCAGAGCATCACCATGCAGCCTTCCACAGAATGAGCCCAAAAAGACTTCACTCTGCAGGCAGTAATTTATTCTTGCCACAGAGTATTCATCATATCAAGATTAAAGACACATGTAGGAGGCTTTGAGATTTCTAATTTTTCTCACTGGGTATTCAGTTCTTTCTCGCAATACAAGTTTAGGGAAGCCAGGTTATTTGGGGTTACAGCAATCTTACAAGGTTAAAAAAAATTATTTCAGAGGAAAAATAAAATGTCCGACCCAGCTGGAAATAAAAGTTCAGAGCCTCAGAGGGTTAGTCTTCAGTGTGGTTTCTCTGAAGACCTTAACATTTTTATTTCCAGAAGCCATTTGATGGGAACTACATACTATGACCTGTATTTACTTACTGAGCTATTTTTCTTGATGAGACAAAATACGTTGCTAAGGATACGTGCGCACATGATCAGGTCCTTCTGTTCTTGCAGGTGCATATGGAGGTGATGTAACACGACGGGCAGGAGAATGTACCTGGAATCTGGAGAGAGAAGCAGCGTTAGTGTCCCATCTGTGGAGCCCCACACCAACCTTGTACAAATCCTTATCTACTCTTTAATCTAATTGTACTTGTTAAATGATTAACACAGTTAAAAGGTACATGACTGATATTAAAAAGCAGTGGTTCCTTTCCCCAATCCATGATTCCTGCACTCAAGAGAGGCCTTTGATTCTTGTACTGAAATATTTTTTAAATTGTTTGTTTTACCTCCAAATATCTAAATGGTATGCTTACCCGACCATTTTCTGATTTTTTCATTGAGATCGACTATTCACTGACTTCTTACTGGTAGATGAAAATTTAGGTTTTTTTTTTTTTTTTTTAACCTTCTTTTCTTCTCCCCAGTCTCACAAAAACAACACCCCCACCCCCTCAAAAAAAAAAAAAAAAAAAACCTATCACAATTTCTGGCTAAATTAATGTTTTGTATTTGCTACCATTCTGATTTCCAGTGCTTTGCACATGACCATGTTTTTGTTTTACTTTTGTTCATCTGTCTTTGAAAGCTTTTGGGAAATTGTTTCTGGTAATTCAAAATTTCCTGATTGTGTGCCTTGCGTTGGCCCTTGATATCTATAAATTTGTGTCCTTAAGCTCTGGAAACTTGCCTTGAAATACTTCTAGGATTGTTTTCTTCTCTCCTAGATTTTCTATTCTCTGTCTGGAATTCTGACTACATTTACATCATGAATGTCTTAAACTATCTTCTCTTTTTAAGTACTTTACCATCCTTTTGTCCAACTTCTTTATCTTCAAACTCTTCAATTTTTTAAATTTATGCTCTCATACATTTAATCTCCAAGAATTCTTTCTTATTTGCAAGGCTAGTGTCACAGATGTGCCACCTGTGTGATAGCACAGGGACCTCAGAAGGGCCCCACACTTGTTTTCATGCCCTGTGGCTCCTATCATGCAATTCCTAATAATTTTCAAAGAAGAGGCACTGTATTTTTATTATGTAGCCACTCCTGTTTATTTCTCTGAGTGATATCCTTTTATAACATGTTTCATGGATCTTTTCTCTCTGGGTTAGTCAGAGATGATTTTGTGATATATTTTTTTTTCTCCTTGAATTATCTTTTTCTTTCAAGTTCTCTTTTCTGTTTCTTCATTTTGGCCTCTGCTTGCACAACATTAAAGGTATTTCTACAGTATCTGGTGATTGTTGGTTGTCTTTACAAGTGAGCATTAAAATGCTAACTGGGGAACAAAACACAACAGCGTGCCTTGGCAAGCTTGTGAACTGGTGAAGCTTTACAGCAGGAAGAGTAGGTATCCAGATGTTTCATCAGGAGACCCCCAAATATCAGAATCCAAGATGCCTTTTCTTAGGCTGGCCAGTTCTCTACAGAGAAATCCGCCAATCTCCTCTCTGAGGAGCATGACACCATCATCTTTTAGTCATTTGAAATCAAGAAAGGAAGGAATAGGGGTCTCTCTGTTTAACTGTGAGGTTCCCTTTATGGTGCAGATCCTAATTCTTGAATTTAGCACTGTCTGATCTCCTGAATCCAGGCATATCTCATTCACTTTCTCTAGGGAGTGAACTTTCCATTTTTGCCTGAATGAAAGGAGAGGACAGGGCAGGGTGCTAACTATTCCTTCTTAGGGCTTTTAAAAATCCAATTTCCATATTTCTAGCACCCTTAATCTGCAGATACCTGGTACTTTCTATTTTCCATAATTTTAAAAAAGTTTGTCTTTTTTTAGTAATCTCTACACTCATTGTGGGGCTTGAACTCACAACCTGAAGATCAAGAGTCACATGCTCTTCCAACTGAACCAGCCAGGTGCCCCTGGATAACTGGTATTTTCAATTCCTGATCCTTTCTGAAACCGTCTTGAGCCATCTGCAGTACTGAGAAGTAAACTAGTTTGTTCCTGGCTCTACTCCAACTCCACACACCTGTGTGTGTCAGCCTTCTCTTGTCTGCTGTCAGCTGCCACTCAACTTTGTAAAAACTGTTGATATTTACATGTTATCTCCTCTCTCATGCTCCTAAAACTTGTGAGATTACAACATTAAAAAAAAAAAAAAAAAACTTTACCGACCAAAGATGCAAAAATGCTTTTTACAACTTCAGTCAATCAATTCTAGCAATAGGTAAAATACATATTACTTCACGAGGAGATAAGGTTTATCTTAAAAGCAAAGTTGATAAACATCTGAAAATCATACTTGTATACTTTCATCAGGGAAGAAAGATAAATATAGCTGATTCTTGTTATTCATGCTAGGTAAGTTCGAACAAGTCACTGGGAACAATGAAACAGCAAATAATGAATCATTTCTCCTAGGAGAAATATACATACAAATATGATACATATCCCACATAGATAACACTGTTAAATCCTAAAAACAACTCATCCAGTTAGATTCTATTTTATTTAACAAAAGATAAAAAGAGGTTCAGAAGTGGTAAGTGAGTTGCCTGAGGCCACTCTACTAAGAAGGGCCAAAGGTGGAAATCAAACTATCAAATGGCCCCAGAGCTGGAGCTTCTTGCACTGCACTGCACTGCCCCCTACTGCTCCATCCTCTAGTTATCCCTGTAAGAGAGTGGAAAGGAAGGCAGAGCATTGCCTTGTTTGATCTCAGCTGGGAATGTCTGCATTCTGCTACTCAAATTTTTCACTGCTCTTTGCATGTCCATGAATGAATGTAAGAGTGTCACAAGTATTGATTTTGAACTTACAAATACATTTTAGTAACTGAACCCATAACTAGTGAATTTTGACTGTACAAGTATCACTCCTCCATTAACGCAAAGTCTTATATTTATCCCGTCATTAAACTAGTATTTGAAATAATAAAGTAACTTATTCAGTATGTAGTTCAATATTTTGGAAAAGAAACAAGTAAGTATGCTTATTGTCTTGAGTGTTTGCTTTTCAATAGGATGTCATATGCACAAAACTATTTTCTATTATGTGCCCATCATGGTCATATATTTGTGGATATGCCCACTTGCAAATGCCCTAGCCTCTTTCCTTGATCTGCTTGGAATTTTAAAAGATGTCAACTGTGCAACAATTTAGATGAATTATTCTTGATTTATTAAAACCCATGTGCTTATAAATAGTTGCATAAGTTATAATTCAACTTGACCCACTCAAGAAAAAATGGACAGCTTAAATAACACTATACCTACTACAGAAACTGAACTTGTAGTTAAGAACCTTTTCACAAGAAAAATTCCAGGCACAGATGATTTCTACAAATTCTGTAAAGCTTATGGAAGAAATCAAGTCTACAAAAATTCTCCCAGAAAATAGAATGAACAGAGAACACAACTAACTCTTTTTATGAGGCCAGCATTGATGCCAAAATTAGTCAAAGATATTATGAGACAAGAAAACTATAGACTGCTATCTCTCATAAACACAGATGAAAAAAATCCTTATAAAATTTTAGAAAAATGAATCTATTTTTATATATATATAAATACATATATATGTCCATATATATATAAATACTATGATTGAATAGGATTTATCATGAAGGCAAGTTTCATATAACATTTGAAAGTCAATCCATCAATGTTAATTCACCATATTAACAGATGTAGAAAAAAATGTACAAAATTTAGCATCCATTCTTGACAAAAAACTATCAGGAAGCTAATAATGGAAGGTAATTTCCCAAATTGATGATGAGCATTAATGAAATGCCTACCTTTAGCTAATATTAATACTTAACAGTGAAAGATTGAATGCTTTCTTTTTAAGATCAAAATGAAGGCAAAGATGGTCAACCAACAACTCGGTTCAACACTATAGTGGATTCCTAGCCAGTATAAGAAGATATATCCATAGGTAAAAGAATATACGATTCTGAATCCTAACAAAAATCATAGGGAATGCAAAATATTCATACCTGGGAAAGTGCTATTAATCAGTGTTCGCATGATTTCTCTTATTGGTTTACCAACACAAAGGGGTTTGGCCTCAAGTTTACCATTACAACAAACCACACAAGGTACAGGCCATTCCTCACAAGGCAACACAGAACATTAAAATCCAAACTTGTGAAGTAATTCATTGCAGGCTTCCTTTAAACTGTAAGTCTGACCAGGAAACTTAAGTAATCATTTATAAATCAATTACTTGACAAAAAGAACCAAGGAAAAGAATCTACAAAATTAAATGACAGGAGTCACTGCCTAGTGATGATTAATTAGAAAGGAAGATAAAGCTTATCTGATGTGTTCCTGCAGCCAGCAGAATTTGATTTCTAAAAATTCAGTTTGCAACCAACTGTTAAGAGAATATTTACTGCAAAAAAAGTGAGTAAGGTAGACAAATAATTCGTGTGTGGTGTGCATAAAAAGAAATATAGGACTACCTAAACTGCAGATTTGCTTTTTCTCCATTACAAGGGCAATGTCAGCCAATGCAAATGATACAGTCGGTGGGTAAATGCCAAACAAGCTGACTGGTTAAAATGCTAATTCTTACCTTTAAAAGGAAACACCTGGACTCATCAAGCAAGCTCCCCACCCACCCCCCAAAAAAGAAGAAATCCACTTTGAACAGATACCAACTTTCCAAACATTTAACAATAGAATCTGTTATGCAGTTTCTGTCCTTGAAAGGGTCAGCACACTCATATTCCACATCTCAGGCAAAGCTTGCTGTATTATGTATCTCATTGAGTGTATAAAGGAGTGACTCTCATTTACTTTTTATTTTGTCCGTACACACTTGAGTGGATAAAGCCAGCTCCCATGAGTAATTCTCAATGGGTGTGGGGCTAAGAAGGAGAAGCAGCTATGAAATGCTGCTAGATTTCCTGCTGAGGTTAATTTTGAAGAAAGTCAGAAACTGGTCTTTACCTCCTCTACTAACCAAGACCCTTGAAGTCAGCCTCTGTCCATAGAGGAGTGAGGTCTGGGAGTCCTGCGGTGCCATGCAGGGTTGCCAGTCACTCTCTACAATGGGCGACGCAGGCTGGACACCAGCAGGGCCACCTCCGTAGCTGCTCCCAGGCAGCCTCAGGAGGGGGGGATTATAAAGCAGGTGAGCAGAGCTGCAGGCTGCAGAGAAGCAGCAGCAGGGCAGAAAACCTGAAATCGGAGCTTGGTTGGGCCCTGGTGATCAAAGCCACCAGCACCTGAAATGCCAATGCCACAGACAGCAACAAAACCTGCAAAGGAGCCTTTCACATGCTGGAGGACAGACAACATTCCGAATGGAAAGGAGGGCTGACTATGCAGGGGCTCTATTCCCATGCAGACAATGTCAGGATCACAGAGGACAATGACAGGAGAGGCCGAAGGATGGCCTGACTGTGGCTCATAGAGCTCACTCACTGGATTTAATCCCACCCTGGGTGCCTCCACCACGGGGCGCCTTCCTACAGCAAAATAGATGCTATGAACACTTGCTACTTTTTTTCCACTGAGCTTTGCTTCTGCTCTGGGCCTCCCACAGCCCAAGCTGTTCTGTTGTCATATTTGTGCTCATCCTGAGCTCAAAATTCGCTTTTCCAGTAAGATTTCTTTATACAGATCATGTATTTACTTATTGGTACTCTATCCTGATCCTGAATGTATGACCCAGCAGTACACAGTATTCATTCAAGAAACCTCTACTGAACACCTACTATGCACCAGGCCCAGTTCTGGAAGCTGGGGAGATCACGGTCATCAGGATAGATAAAACCCCTGCCCTCTGAGGTTTTCCTTCTGGAACGAGGGATGAAGACAGACTTTAAATGACTAAAACCCAATTCTTTATTCAGTTACAGATGTGTCAGGTCATCCAAGAAGCAAAACGCAAAGCGAGTATGAGAGAGAGAACTGAGCGAGCAGGGCAGAGAGGAGATGCTTGAGAAAGTGAGGGTTAAACTGAGCCCCCAGCAGGTGAACCGGGATCACCCAGGATGGGAGGGCGAGGAGCAGGAGAGCGGGGGTTCAAGCAGAGTGAAGCATAAAGACATGGGACCAGGCAGGTGAGCAGGGCGAGGTCACGGGGCCTGAAAGCCCGAGTCTGTTCTGTGTCCTCAAAACAGAGCACAAGCAGGGGATGCGAGCAAGGGAGCTGGGGGTGACATCACCTGGTGTGAGTTCCAGAAAGGATGGGAGAAAGGAGAGGGATGCAAGTATGGACCTGAGGGAGCGCAGGCAAGGCGGCAGTGTGGAAGGGCCCCGTGGCAGGCAGGCGGGGGACTGGGGGTAGGGGAGGCAGATGTGAGATGCTGTGGAGGCCCCAGAGTAGTCCAAGAGAGGTCGGGATGAGGACAGAAGGCGGGGAGGTTTGCAAGGACAGCTCCGAACTTTCTAGGGTTTGGTGCTGCCATATACTGAGATGGGAGGAGCGGGCCTGGAGGGAAAGGCTTTCAAGTGTTCCCCAGTAATGTGCTTGCTCATGCCAATCAGCATTGGAAAGTTTGGAAAAAAGGTAAGAAAACTGCTTAAATTGGGCCTCGATGTTTGCATTTGTTTTCACACAGATCAAGCTCAGAGTAGCAACTGTCTGCACCATACTCTATGTTCTGAGAAATGGGAACTGGCAAGAACTAAGTACTTGATCTTTGACTGATTATGTGTCCAGCTGATGCCCTGTTGTGTCCTTATCTCTACTTTAACTTGTCCTAGTTTAGATTTATAATCTTAAATTGGGAAAGTGTCATTTGTACCATCCTCCTGGCTAAGATGTATAGAGTCACACAAGTGCAGCACTCTGAGTCTCATTCCTTAAAACTTTCGATCCATAAATAAAACTCATAGATTTCCAAGTGGGTTTTTTTTTTTCCTTTTTTAACCTTCTTACATGCAGGTTATCCATCTGAGGGTAGACAGACTAATGGTCCCCCAAAGAGGTCCATGCCTTAATTCCTAGAACCAGTGAGTATGTAATGGCAAAATGGACTTTGCGTAAGTGACTAAGGGTCTTGAGATGATGAGGTTACCCGGGATTATCTAGATCGGCCCAATGTAAACACAGGGGTCCTTACAGGTGAAAGAGGAGAGACTGCTGAGTCAGAGAGAGAGAGCTGGCGATGCTCCACTGCAGGTTTTAAAGATGGAGGAGGGGGCCAGAGGCCAAGGAGTGCAGGTGTAAAAGGCAAGAAAACAGAACTCTCCTAGACCCTCCCCAAAGAAATGCAGCTCTGCGGACTCCTTAATTTTAGTGGAGGGGGAAGCATTTCGAACTGCAGCCCTACTGAACTGTAAGATACAAAATTTATGTTGTTTTAAACCATTACACTTGTAGTAACTGTTATAGTACCAACAGAAAACTAGTACCCCCAAACTGTATCTGAACAGGGTCTGATTTCATCAAATTTTGGTGATGCCATTCAATTCTCTAGGTTTATAGTTTCGAGGTATGTTTTAACCCATTCTCTATCATTCGGTTACAGTTACTTCTGGGGATATAAGATAAAAATCCAAATACCCTAAACCAAACCAAACCTTTCCTCTGTTTTAAGAAGTGTGTGTATACATGCCTTTTTTTTTTTTTCTTAATTAGAGGCCCAAAACGTTAGACTTAAATTCTTTTACTTGTTGTTGGCGGTGGCCTACGACAGGAATTCCTTTTAATTCTTTGTATCCCTCTCCCCGACACCTTTAGCTATAGTTTTATATTGTCCTTCTTCTTCTCCCTCTAGCTAGACAAAATCAGCCTAAGTTTGTGAGATGCAGGGATCTACATTCTCCTGTTAATCACAACCTAACACATCCTATCCTGTCCTTTGATACTATCTATGGAGCCTACTATTTGCACCGCACATCTTCCTTTCCTCTAACATCTCATATTTCAACTGGACAATACAGATAGGCTCCATCTATCATCTAAGTCCATAGTTTCCAACTTGGGATTTTGGAGTAGTTACTAGAAACACTCTCCAGGTTTCCCTAATGCTAGTGTTGGTGCTCAGGTAATTTAAGCAGAGCATAGTTGGCGACTTGGGAAGTTCTCAGGTAAATTTGCTGTTTTCTTTTCATGAAGACAACCTGTTTCCGATATGCCTTGCCATTTATATGTAAGTTTCTGTTTTCTCCAATGGTGAATCACTCAACATCAAGCCAAACCTCATCCTGGGGCAGTGATGGAGGTCTTTCCTTTTACTAGATCTGTATGCTTCTAGGTGTCCCATTGATCAGGAGCTGCTTCTGCTTCTCCAGAAGGTTATGTTTCTCCATAATCATCCTCCATGGGGAACGTCGCACATAACACAAGAGACAGGTTTCCCCTTCTCCTCCTCCTCCTCTGCAGCACAGTGACACAGTCACCAATCTCCCAACATGGCCTCTGAGCCTCTCCTCCACATCACCAGTAAAGACACTCCAACATCCACATTTCCTGGGTCTCTTGAGTCCATCCACCCCCACCTCAAGACATAATCTTACCACCTCCCACAAAGACCCAATTACTTTTCTCCTGGATTCAAACAACTTCTTCTCTTTGTGTCTTCTTAGTCCTGATTTCTGTACCACCAACTAAGCATCAGTAATCAGTAAGAACTGAGTCCACAGACAGAACACATTTCAGAGAGGCATATGATGAACACAATCCCTTCAGATAATTTCTTTACCTTTGAGAACAATTTTCATGATCTACGTTGTTCTTTTGGTGTTAGACTTTAACAAAGAATTAACTGGCCAGTGAGGGAGAAATATGGCAGAAACAACCAATTCCTCTGAGATGAGGTGATTTGGTGAAAGCAAAATCTTGATTTTCTTGATTTGGTGAAAGCAAAATTGGTGTTCTAGTTACACCAGGTACCTGGCCTGGACCTCTACCCCCTACGCTTTGCACCTCTGTTCCTAACCCTGGGTCACTGCAGAAGAACCTCCATGTCTCTGAGGAGCAGAGTTTGAAAACCACTGCAAGAAACATCTTTACTCCAGGATGAGATGTTTTCCTGGGGAGAAATTAGAAGGTTTGAAATTTCTTTTATTCACTGAAGTATTATTTCAGGGGAAAAAAAAAAAAAAACCCAAAACAAACCATAAACAAAGTCTATCAACAGGAGGAAGAATAAATTAACCATGATAAATTTGTTCAGAGTGGAACGCTATCCAATAATAATAAAAATAATAAAAGGACTAGAGCTGTATCTAGTAGCTTGGATAAATATAAAAGTATAATATTAGTCAAAAAGAAGCACTCTAGGGACGTCTGGGTGGCTCAGGGGTTGGGCGGCTGCCTTCGGCTCTCCTGTGAAGAGCCTGCTTCTCCCTCTGCCTATGTCTTTGCCTCTCTCCCTCTCTCTCTGTGTGTGTCTCTCATGAATAAATAATCTTTTTTTTTTTTTTTAAAAGGAGCACTCTATAGAATGTCATACAACATAATATCATCATATAAAGACTAAATGGTGAAAGACATTTGAAAAGATGAAAAAATATTTTTATAGATTTGTAATAAAGGCATAGAAAATAGAAACAGGTGTTCTCTGACAGTGGGAATTTCTCTGAAATAAGTAAGTACACGCAGGAGGGTCTAAATATATCTCTAATGACAAATTTCTTAATAAAAGACCTAGAGCAAATATCTGGTATTGTTGAGATTTATTAATGATTTACTATCTTATACTCTACTCTTGTCTGTATGTTTAAAAGGTTTTACAATAAAATACTGTAAAAAAAAAAGCGTTGTTTGCTACATTTGAAATGCTATTTCAAAAATATTATATACACATATGTATTCATGTGGAAAGATAATTTTCAATAGAGTCAATTTTTAAAAGTCTATTTGGTGATAGTGATAGAAACTTCTTAAAATAAACTTTAAAATGAGGCTGGTACTTTATTTCAGGAAAAACTAGAAGAAAACAAAAGGCAATGGGATTTAATAACAGATATTATGATGAAATCAACTTAGTAACTGGTCATTTGCTACTAGGATAAAATAAAAAATGATAACACATCAAAACTTTCACTCAGTTTCAGAACATAAATCGATGGAAACATTTTAAGAACAAGACAAACAAACAAGGATCAGGTCCCTGTAAACATCTCTGAATGTAAATGTTAAATTTTATTGAACCAAAAAAATGAAATCTATAACAAGAAAATAAGCATGCCTGATATCACAACTAGTTTGTGATTAGAATCAATTTAATCATTAGGGTTTTCACTCTTTCTGGAAATAAAGCATTAATAGCCATACCACTGTATTTGGCTACTAAATAAATTCATCCTACTATCCAAATACACAATGCTTCTGAGAAAGGAATTTTCTGTTTCCTCTTTCTCATTGCTTCTGCTGAACTATGACTACTGCAGGTAAGTAATGGCTTTCCAGAAACATTGTCTCTGGAAGGAGACTCATCACCCTACCTGGATTGGTGTAAAGCTGGCTTTCCACGGTTTTGCCGATGCACTGCAGTTTAACGGCCTGAAGGGAGTCATCTACGTGTACGATGGTCGGCAGACTGCCCAGCGTGTCCTGCACCAAGTTGGCCACTTCCCTGACATCAAAGAGCTTCAACAGTTCTGAGTACACAGCTGGAAAGGAGCTCAGAAACACAGCCTTAAAAGGAAGAAATGTAAATCAACTCCAATATGCACCCAGAGAAATCTGCTATAAAATGTCAATGAATTTAAGACTGTGACAAATAATTGTGAATGATTAAAAAAAATGAACGTAAAACATTTCTGGTGCCTAAAGCTAAAAGGCTGCAATTTTTTAAAAAGTGTAGCAAATTAGAACAGTATTTTTAAATGTGCCAGGGTGCAATATAATAAAACTGAGAATTTCTGGAAAATCACTGACATTAGCAAAATGATTGGCAAAAAATCCCACAGAATCAGCAAAATGCAGCATGATCGAATGGAAAGAATGCTCAACCAAGACCTGGAATGCAGTCACTTATAGTTCATTTCTTTTTGGAGAAGGTTTCTGAAGAGCTCATATAAATCTCATTTACCTTTAAGAAACCAAACACATTGATTCCCAAAAGCACTGAAGTTATGGTTAAAGAAAGAAACGAGACAGGGACTCAGTAGACCTAGATTGTATATCCTACTAGCTTTGCTACTAATCAACTCTGTGACCTCAGGTCATTTTAGCCTCTTGGGTTTCAGCTTTATCACTGGTAAAATGAAAAGATTATTATAACTAACCTTTAGGTTGTTTTGAGATTTATTGTAACCCCAGAACTGTGTGTACTCAGAACAATATTCTTTATGTAAGTGAAGAAACCTGATAATCATTTTTTAAGGAAAAAAAAAAAGATGCCAGTATTAAATCCTAAGGGGCACAAACTGGGCTGGGATTGTACATCAAAACAAACCTAGTCTTTTAAATTCCACAAAAGGAGGGCAATGGAAGGAAGCGTCAACCAGCCTCAAGTCTATGAAGTGGGGGAAGGAGGCACATGTTTCTAATATGCTGATATTCAAGCACTAGCTGGCTTACCAATGAGACCTGACACCAGCAGAAAGTAGGTCGAGTGTACATGTGCTGATGATTCAAACGCAGACTCAAATTCAAATTCATGGGTTTTGGCATTTATCTATACAGCAGCAGCAAAAATATCTAGAAGAGCCAAGACCTGTTTTTGATGCCAGAACCATCAAAATGCTTCAGGTGCTACAACTGACAGCTATGCTCTCCTTGACTCTTAGACATTATAGATTTACTTGAATGCATTTAAAATTAATAACTTGGTATTCTCTGTTAAAGACGATATTTATATAACCTTCATTTCATCTGCAAAGAGCTGAGTCATACAGATGAAGTTAAAAAAAAAAAAAACAATAAAATGAGCCCAGCTGATTACTGAAAAGGCAACTATGCTGATTTTCCTGAGGAATCTTTTCATTTATCCATTAATTCTTTACTTAGAGCTCTTCAAAAAAGCACGTGAATGTGCCTGAAGTGGAGACACATGTATTAAAAAGGATAAAGGAACAAGGACCTTGTGATTAAGGACAGAGAGACAGCTGGACCAAGCTACCTAAACTAAGGATTTTCATTGCAAATAAAAAGAAAAGCCTACGCTTGTTTTGACCTTCCCGATAACCAAGACAAATAGATAAAGGTAATTATTAGGAACTTGGGGCAGGGTCTTGGGCCTCAATTCCTTCTGACATTCCTCTTCTGCTCTGAGGGATCCAGGATAGGTATCTATCTGTGGAAGGGAAACCAAGAGCCACAGCTCCAAGAGCTGAGTGAAATGGCAGTTCTGTTAGGGCAGGGATCCCAAAGACAGAGTCATGAGTGAGCTGGGTTTAGGGCATCCCGGTAGAACCACAGGGGCCAGCAGATCTGTGGGGGCACTAGAAACGGATTCAATGTGAAGGTTTTCTGGGATGGTTGCTCTGCCTCCAGAAGACAAAAATTGCCCTGAGTTGTAGCCTACAGGGAAAACCATGCAGAGGAGAGCAAGGGAACCAGGTTTTTGTCTTTAAGGCAATTTAACAGTAAAATTCAGACTAGTGGGTTTCCTTGGCTCTGGGTGTGACAGAATTCTAAGATGACTCCCAAGACTTTTTCCCCCTGGCGCTGTTCCTAGGACTTTGTTATATTACATGGCAAAAACGACTTGGCAGGTATAATGAAGGTTACTAATGAGTTGATCTTAAAATATGGAGATTATTCATATGGGGTTGTCCTACTGACATGACCCTTCCAAGCAGAAGTTTTCTCTAGCTCATGGTGGGAGAACTGAGAGAGATCTGAAGCATGAGAAGGATCTGACCTACTGTTGCTGGCTTTGAGGATGGAGGGGCCACATACCAAGGAATGTGAATGGGCTCTAGAAGTGAGAAGGCCTCTCCCTTCTCCCAACCCCTCGCTGATAACCAGCAAGGAAATGGGAATCTCAGTCTTATGAACACAAGGAAACTGTTTCCTACCAAAGGCCTGGAAGATTCTGAAAGTGAATTTTTCCCCAGGACCTCCAAAGAAGCCATCAAAGCCAACACTTGGATTTTGGCTGTAGGAGATTCCAAGCAAAAAATCCACCCTACCCTCCTGATCTACAGAACTGTGAGCTAATAAATGGATGTTATATAAAGCCATTAAGCCCGCGGTTATGTGTTAGGCAACAACAGAAAAAAATCACACACAGTGTCAATCAGATTAGTGACACCTTCCTTCTTAGAAAAGAGAGCTATGAAGGTGTGGGGTCAAGAGGGGACTTGGAATAAGCAAAGTGTAAAGTGTTCCCCACGCTCCCAAAATACAGAGGGACTAGGAAGTCCTCTTTGCTTAATAAAGAAAATTAACCACTTCATCGTTTTAGATGAAGCCTTTTAGGATCAAACTAAAAGAAAATTGTCACATCACGTGGGCTCATATTCTCAGTTCAGGGCAACTACTGAGATGCAGTGGAAACATAACTTAAGGAAAAAGAATATTTCTCTAACTTTATAGAAGGGAAAAATAAAAACCTCTTGAGTCCCTAGGAAGGCATGTCATTGAGAAACCATGACTTATGGCTACTCTTAAAAGTAAGAGAATATTTTTCAGATGTGAATTAGATAAGTTTGTCCCTTTAACCGGTAAAGGTTTAAGATTAAAAAAGAAGTCTCAAATATAATAGCTTTTATAAAAGTAGTGAGTTACTGAGAACTTTGATTTAAAGGAATACATAAGTAGCTTGTTGGATTATCCTTTTCAAATATCAACTGCTGGAAGTAGAGTTTAGCTAGTGGGCAATGTGACTTTGAGGTATCTGGCAAGTTCCTTAAGTGCAGTGATTGCACTATTGGCAACAGAGCCCAAAATGTCATTTAAAGGGCCTGAGTTGTATCCTTGCCCAGATGTAAGATCTGTCCACTTGTGTAAAGAAGAGATTAGCAAGAATAGCCCCCAAAAGTGAGAAAAAGCACAGCGCTGCTATTGGAAGGTTGGTACATTTCTGCTGTTTTACCATTCTATGTAATGCCTTCCAAATGTCAAATGGCACTAAATTATGATGATACTCTAAGGGATCTAGTTTTGTCTTCTAATCTCCCATTTCTTTCCCCTAATTCTCGGTGATTATCAATCTCTACTCTCCAGGGGATGGCAGCAAAGAGGCTGCTTCTCCATCTGACAGGTTTTTAACCAAGTCATTAGAACTCAAAGTGTATCAAAAGGATTAAGAAAATGTAGAGTAGATATTGAGACCGATTGCTCAGAACACTTCAAGGCCAACACTTCAAGCCACTTGGAAAGTGGCTAAATCCCGTTCTCAAACAGAACATGTGGAGCTACTTCAGGTAATGGCATGTGGCAACAGCCTCTCAGCACTGGTCATACAAGATCGGTCCCAGGACAACTAGGGTCAAGTTAAATAAAACAAAACAACATGCAGTTTAGCCAAGTCCAATATAATGAGTCTCAAGTTGACAGATTAAAATGCAGTGAAAGGGTTGGAGTAAACAACAGTAACAAGTCAGCTCCAGTGAACTTCCTTCCCCAAGGCTGATGGTGACAGCGTGTCTACTCATCGGCATGTGTTCTGGGAACTGAAATCCAGGCTGCTGCAGACCAACAGTCTCCCCAAGAAGAGGGAGAACAGTTGGAGGAAAGGCAACCTAACTTCTGCTCTGCTGGGGCTCAGAGACTAGGGCACCTTTTAAAAGTCTGCAAAGTTGCTTACGCTACAAATATAAACTGGAGCTATGGATTTCTCGTTGGCGAAAACATTCGCTTCTGCTGCTGTGTAAACACAAATAAACTGGACTCATTTTTGCTCTACTGAGCAGAGACAAAAAAGACATTACCTGTGATTGAGATAACGCTCCTGACCCTTTGCTCTCTTGAGAAAGGAAGAAACGGACCGACATAAGGAGCTCCTGAATGCAGCAGCGAAATTCCTCTTCATTTTGTCCACCAGTAGCAAGGGAGAAGAGCCTTCGGGATTGCACTATATACTTAAAAATATATTCTTGTGCCTTAAAACAAAACATTTTAAAAGTTAGCCTCAAAAGAAACCAAGAGCATTTAACAATGACACGGCATAAAAACCACGGACAGCATTAGATTGTTAAATTATTGATTTAAATGCTAAGACCCCATGAGATTTTCGAACAGTATTTACTTGTGGGCAAAGAGCCATTTTTTTTCTCTGATGCTAGTGAGAGAAAAGGTATAGATAATTTGAAAATCCTTTGTAATTTTCAAGATATATGAACTTGAAATGCTTTTGATCCTCAGGTGGTTTTTAGTTAACAGAGAGATACGTCTGTTTCTCAAAAATTACTGTGTTTTGCTGGCAGGTACTCTTGCCACTTAGCATTTTACCTCCAATCAGCCCAAGGCGATAGATTTATAATCAGTAAAAGACTTGTTTTTAAAAATGTATACCTGTCAACTTCTATCTAGTGACCTCAAATAGAGCGGCATTCAACAATAGGACATCAGAGGACCCTCAGAGCAGCTAATGGACAATCCCTTTAAGAACCTGTGTTCTTGGGATGCCTGGGTGGCTCAGTGGTTGAGCATCTGTCTTTGGCTCAGGCTGTGACCTGGAGGTCCTAGGATGAAGTCCCGCATCGGGCTCCCCTCAGGGAGTCTGCTTCTTACTCTGCCTGTGTGTTTGCCTCTCTCTGTGTGTCTCTCATGAATAAATAAAATCTTAAAAAAAAAAAAGAGCCTATGTTCTTTTATGAACATGTTTGCAAGTAAAGTGTTAACATCTCCATATACAACTGAACACAAAGGGTCCAGACACCTGGGCAGCATTAAACCATGAGACCCAGCAAAACCTCAGGTCTCCTCACTGTGACCCCTGCTAAGCCACCCTATTCCCTTTCAAAATTAGGACAAATCGCCCTCAAATGGCCTCTGTCAGGGTATTGGAAGCAAGAGCCAGGAAGTCCCAAGCTTAACTGCCTATGTGTGGTCTTCTGTCATGAAACCTCCCTCCTGCTAATCCTAGACTTCACTCCGAGTGTTCTGGAGCTCAGAGGTATAAGGATTCAATCCCAAGCAGTTCCAGTGGGTGAGCCTGGCAAAGTTTCTTTCAAATTTCATCAGCTCTGGAGGAGCATAAACTGATTAAGAGCCTTGAATTGGAAAGCCAGTAATATATCATCCCCAATTACTGTCTGTGTAGAGGAAAGCAATTAGTTTAGGCAGCATCATGCAACAGCTCCATTAGACTATATTATCTGTTATTGACAGCACGTCATTACCTTCAACACCTCCTGGATGTGCTCTTGCCGTTCTGCTTCCGTGATCCTGTCCACGTACCACTTGAGAACTTTGATGAGATCTCTAAAATACAGGGGAAAATGTACAGAAGGTGGACTTGGTCGAGTTCTTAGGTAAAAGACAACAAATAAAATGCTGTTATCACAAGGAAGGCTTCTTTCCCATCGGTTCTCACTGTTTTCTGTCAAACTGCTTGATCTGATAATGTTAGGAATCTGCACATCAGCATCACTACCCCTTTTTGAAGATGCAGAGAGAAACACTTCCTCCCATTGAGATTCTCTTCAGTATGGATATATCCCATTGACTCTGCTGTTTTCTGGCAAAGCTTTCCAATGGGCAGACACAAATACCAGAGAAAAGGTCTCTGGCCAAGAAATCTGGAAGTCTGACCATCATGGTCAATCCTGGACAACTGCTAGTTGGGATTTCTTCCCCAGTGACCATGTAAATAGCTGGATGAAATATTCAGTTGGAGGCAAACGGGGGTGTGGGGAAGGATAAGGGATCATCTCTCTACTTCAAGTCACATGCCTGTGGGTTTATCTAGCCAACTCTCTGACCTGTGGGAAGAAAAAGGCTTACCCTCAGAGCGCCTTAGTAAGAGAATTTCCAAAACAGCCAAGTTGTTTTTTTTTGTTTGTTTGTTTTGTTTTTTAAGGAACAAAAAGAGAATTTAAAAAAACCCAACAATAATTCTCAAGATTACAGTCTTCCTACCTTTACCTTTGTTCAGTTCTTGGTTTCTGGGAAACAGAGCAATTTTTAAAAAATGCTCCTCTTTTCTCTCAGTCAGAAAAGAGCACGTGGATGTTCTACTAGACAGGTGCTGCCAGGAATGTTATTTTGAAGATAAATGTCAGTGAGTTTCTGACCACCCATAGCCTGAGAAGATTCCATAGGCCTTACCTGTCTTATTAGGAATGATTATCCTGCTCTCCTGGCCAACATAAAGTGTTGGAAATTATGCCCTTCCTCTCTAGCTTCCACTGGTAATTTCAATCACAAATGGTGAGGTGCTACTAAGGCCCCAAATGTCAGGCCGAGTGGTACAGTCGGGCCAACGTCCCAAACGGTCCCTGATAGTACATTTCACCCTCTGTAAAAATCATGTTGACATACCGTTCACTTAAATGTTGGAGGCATAAATCTTCACGTGCATTGATAGGGAATACCCAAGGTAATAGGATCAGATGCTTCTTTGATTACTTATTATCTTTTATATATCACATGATGGGGAAAAACGGGCAAAAACATGATTCAATCTTTTTAAACACACTTCTGGGAAAAAGGCTCGTATGCACAGCCATAGTGCTTAAGGGATGAGGTACAAACGTGGGCAGAGTAGCAATGGCAGTGTTAGAATGGGGAGAAAGAACTTTGGGGGAACATTCCAGGGCTGTATTTAAGCAGGGCCAAAGCCAGGGAAGATATTATACATAGCACAGGAGAGAAGCTGTTGCCTTCTGGCAATTATCAACCAGGCTGCAGGGAGGCAGGTAGGAGCTACAGCTTGTCATTACTCATTTGCTTTAGCCTTGCCTGCAGAGTTTGAGCTCATCAGAAGGGATGAGCAGTTAAAACGGCAGCTCGTATCACAGGGTGGAGTCCATGGCTGCACTGCTTGTGGCCAGGAATCCGGTCTTCACATTAATCAGCATGCACTAGGCACACAGTAGGTACTCAGTATACATGAGCAGATAAATGAATGAATGAGTTAAAAAGGTATTTTGACAAAGGCTGTTTTCCCTTCACCTCTTGTTCGTAAAGACTTCTAGAATCCCCAAGGAACGTGGTGGTTAAATGGGGTTCTTGGCAGCCAAACTGAAATAACCAGTTATTTCAGACCAAAGCGTATCACATGAAATAGAGACAAGAAGAAAACACTTTATATGTTAGGTTTTAGGAATAGAATTCAGAAAGGTTTTTTTTTCTCTTTTAATCAAAGTAAGTTGCAGCCATTAAAAAAAGATGTGTGAGAAAGGAAGAGACTGACTCAAGAGACACTTCAGTTGCTGTGCTTCATTTCTTCCTACACTTTCTTTTAAATTTTCCTATATTGCTGGTTCTGCCTAGAAAAGCTCAAAAGGATCTGCTTCTGAACCAATTACAAGATAAAGGCCTTACCTGTATGCAAGTGCCCCAGCAAAGTGACTCTCAATGTAGGTGTCCATTACAGGTTTAAAATGATGGAATTTGCTATCTTGCAGCAAATTTATTATGTGAACCTAAAAAGAAAATTGAGCTTTATAAACTGAATGCAAATCAAGATTTTTTTTTTTTTTGGTTCTTTTTAAGTGACTCTTAAGCTATTAAGTGCACATTTCAGAAAGTCTTGGTCAAGACCAAGAGACAAAATTGTTAAGATATAATTAAAGTGAATTTAAACTCACCAACGAATCAAATACTTTAGACCCATATTTTTGGGAATTTTCATCTAAAATTCCAAATAAGGTATCCAGTGTATCTTGCAGAAACTGTCAGATAAAGAAGTAAATCAATAAAGAAAATATCACCTGTCCTTCCCCCTCCAAATATTCTTTATTCCATGAATCTCCAAGAGAGGGATAACAAAATAGCATATACCTTTACTATCTCTGAGCCATCAATTTCTTTTAATTTAGAGAGACAGCCTGTGATCTTGTCTGGGTGGGTTCTCCATTTCAAGAGATCAAGCATATCACCTTTTCAAACAGAAAAGGAAGATTAATTGCCTTAGCAGAGAATAGTCCGTCATGTGAAAATATTTCACTGGTAAAAGCTAGGTTCTTACACATGTTACCTACTCTTCCCAGTCATCTAAGTTTCAAGTTCCCCCAGACCATGACTAGCTCTCTAGGATGGCATTTATTACAATGTATTCTAATTATTTCTCCCTTCCCAATGCTCTTGATTTACAAACTCCTACTCATCCTTCAGTTCCCAGAGTAGCTGTTGCTTCGTCCAGAAGTCTTTCCTGAAACCTCCAGACTGAGCCAACTGGCCCCGCCATGTGCTCTCATCCCAAAGTGGCAATGACCCCAACTATTTCAGTTGTTTACCGGTCTTTGCCCCTACTAGTTTGTAAACTCCAAGGGAAAACAAACAAACAAACAACACAACTGACATGCGGAGTCTGGCCCTATGGCATCCCAGCACAGGTAAAGAGCAGCACATAGGAGGCAGGTGATAAATATCTATGGAATCATTTTCTGCCTCCTCCTGTTAAAATGGGAGTTTCTTGAGGGTCAGGAACCTGCTTTAGTCATGTTTGTGTCCCCAACACATAGCACTCTGCCTAGAAATCAATTCTACCCAGCAATGAAGGTCTTCTGGACAATGTGACTCAAACCGGGCAGGACTAGAAGGTCCCCTGCACAACGATGACAAGTCTAGTCAATTGTCGGGTCATCGAGTGAGCCCGTGGAGCTGAAGAGGGCCAGTTCCTGGACTCCACGGTCATCATCCATCCCAGATTCTGGGCAGGCACAGGGCTGAGCTCTTCAAGTCCCTCCCTTTCCTAAACTGACAAGACATGGGCCTGAGTCTAACAGAGTCCTCTGAGAACCTCTTCACCTGGTGAAGGGGAAAAAAATCCTTCTCTCAGCTTTCCTGGGCATAAGTTAGAAAGGCTCCTGAGCATGGTGTCCAGCTTTACTAGTCTCCAGAAGGAGCAGAGAGACAATGGTCTCTGGAAGCCAATGAAAGCAATTCAGAACTGACATCAGGCTTGTGTATGCAGGAAGCGCACAAGGCGAGGGAAGCTGGCAGGGCCGGCTTCCCAGGCTCAGTGAGGCTGACAGACTAGAACAGCCAAGAAAGAAACCAGGAGGGATTTTCCAGCCTTAACAGGGAGAAGTTAGCTTGAAAGCACTCTTTCAGGAAAGACCCAAATGGGACTTGCCGAGACACAGAAAGACCAACATGGAAACAAAAACTAGAAGAAAACAAAAACAAGAAACCAAGGAAGAAGTAGCTGTGATGAAAAATAAATAAATAAATAAATAAATAAATAAATAAATAAATAAATAAATAAATAAATGATGTAGCAAAAAGAGATGAGAAAATATATAACAATCTTCAGAGGAAAAAGAAGCAACGTTCACCGAAGCCAGATTCAAGAGAAAAACTTCACAAAGGACTTAATAGTGAGAAATTTAGTATTAAATGGAAATATTGATCTACATCAAACAGGGATAAGAGGATGGTTCAGAATCAGGAAAATGAGGGAATTTTAAGAATAATGATTTTGAAAAATTTTTGTCATATTCCCTAGTGGAAAAAAATCGGAAAATGTTTACTATTCATGTCTCATTCAGACATCCTAGAGGTAGGATTGGAACCATTAAAAAAAAAAAACCATTGGTTATATTTAGAATATCACGTATTTCCACAAGTGGAGACGCGCCACAGCAGAAGTGCTCTGCGTTCTCCCATCAGCTCCTGCCTTGCGCTTCCTTCCTAATTCCAACCCGGGCATCCTCCCTTCCAGTTCCCCACGGCATGATCCCTGCCACTCCCTCTCGCTCCTCTCTTTCTTGCCCCCCAGAGCCAGGCTGTTGCAGGGGCATCCAGGGCAAAGCCTGGCGTGAGGAGCGGAGTGTGTGCAGAGGAAGGAGGGGCTCTGCAGGCCTGCGAGAGGCCTCCCCAGCGGCTGCAGTGGGAAACCAAGACCAGCACTGTCCTAGCAGAGCCGGAGGAGAGATGACAGTGGTCCAGACAACCAGATCGGAATGGGGCTGCTGACCTTTCCTGTGAGCAGTCTGATGACTCTCTAGGCTGCTCGTAATGGGGGAAGCGGAAGAGTAAAGCAGTGTGTTCATCTGGATGTAATTAATCATGTGTACAAAGTGCTCAGAATTAAGTCAAAACTGTCATCTCTTAGGTCTCTCTTTTAGCTGCCTGCAGATACATTAGTTGCAAATTAAGAGCTATGGCCCTATTGCTGAAAACTGTGATTTTTAAGTATTCCATTCAGCAAGCATTTTAGACTATACAGTATGTTTGATCTACCAAGAGCTAGAAAATAGGTGGATGACATAATCCCTACTCCTTTTCTTCCTTTTCTTTTAAATCACACTCTCAGGAAGAGACTGAATAAACCGCCCATTATTTGGGGGAGAAGGGGACGTGCGGAAGTCAGCAACTGTACAACTAACTGGTAGGCTAAATTTAAGCACTGTTTTTTATTTTTAGACTTTTTAAAAGTTATGTGTAACAGCCCTAGGAAGAAAACAAAGAAGTAAAAAATTTCTTCCCTGATCCCTACATTAAGAAGCTTAAAATATCTACTTGATCTGGCAACCACAGATGTTCGGCAGGGTGCTCTCTGGCCTTGGTATGCTATCCATGAACAAACTGGAATACGGAATATGTGCAGACAGACACACTTTCAGGATCCTGAAATGCAAATCTTCTATAAGAAATTGTTCCTAGAGACCATATCACTTGCTAAATGCCCGGTTGTAATAGAAATGGGATTTGTGTATTTTCCAATTTGAGTAAAATGAATACAAAGCAATTTAATTCCAATTTGGAACTGGATTACTTCTGGTCAGAAATGTGTGTCTAGCATGTAAATTTCAGAAAGATCAACTAACTTCCTTCTTCCCATCTCTTTGAAACACAGTATTTATTTCCTGGTTCATTTTGGGCTTTGTTACATTGACAAGGGTAATCAAAGTCAAATGATAATTAACCACTTATCAAGTGTCCAAAAATGAGCCAAGCATTGCCTTCCACACAGTGAGATGTTTAACATAATGATTTCTGAATAGGTTTATTTACCCGTATCTACTTGAAAATGTTCTCTGCTTTTACAAACCTAATTTTTAGGTTTTAGTTCAGTTTTATGTTCACAATTCTGTCTGACATCCTAAACCTGAGAACAAGAACAAATTAAGTCTGCAGGACCAAATACTTTGATGGCAGATAAGCTATTGTTAGGATTATCTGGGTGGGTGGCAAAATGATGGCCCCACAGATGTCAATGTCTTCATCTCCGGTACCTGTGAATATGTTTACCTTTTATGAGAAAAGAGATTTCACAGATGTGATTAAGTTAAAGGTCTTAAAACAGGGGGGATTATCCTGGAATATCTAGTGGGCCCCCTGTAAAGCACAAGGATCCTTAAGAGAGAGAAGATGGTCAGAGTCGTGAACATGTAAAGATGCTCTGCTCCTGGCTCTGAAGATGGAGGAGGGGCTGTGAGCCAAGGAATGCAGCTAGCAGCTATCAAAGGGAAGCAAAAGGATTCTCCCCCAGAGTTTCCAGGAGAAATGCTGTTCTGATGATACCTTGATTTTAGTCCAATGAAAAGGATTTCAGATTTCTGACCTCCAGAAACGCTCAAAGATATACTTTTGTTGTTGGAAGCCAATAATGAGTTTATAGTAATTATCACTACAGCAAGAGATAACTAATACAACCTGAAATTCCTCTACCAGAGTAATCGATCAGTTAAATGTGAACCTAGGTTCTATAGCAGACATACAACTAATCCACACAGAATAAATAGATTTTCTGTCTAAGGGAGTAAATAAATAGCAGGTTGATTTTCTTATCTTCAAAATCTCTGTAGGGTAGACTAGCACCATAAAAAAACATCTGCTGTTTGGTGAATGCTTTATAAACATTATAGAGATCTGTCAGTGAAGTTTTTTTTTTTTTTTTTCAGTGAAGTTTTAATTTAAGGAAAACCACTAATCCCTGAATACAGATCAAGTCTTGAAGTTTCTTAACTTGGTGATGGCTACCTTCAACCAAATTTACTAAAAATACGCAGCTGATTTTTAAAAAAATTTTCCCCAAAAATACTTTTGGAAGGGGAGAAACAAAAACTAATACAAATGTGAAAGGATCATTTGCCGAAGTCCTACATAAATATAACAGCGCCACAAGAGGAATCGAAAGGGATCTTAAAAGAGATCAATGTTATAGTGTGACATTTTACTTCTTTTCTCGGGTCACGTTCTAGAGAGGAACTGTGTTTCCTCCTACAAATGCTGTTCTGTGACACAGAAGAAAGAGCTAATAGCACTTACCAATGCTGAGGCCCAGGGACACTTTGTGAGATTCAATACCTTATTACGAAGTGACTCTCCTCAACATCATGAGTCTGACTTATTAATACGGCACTGCAAATGCTAGCCAGAAGCCTTATATAGCAACCATGAAGAATTAAAAAATATTTAATTTCCTTCCTTCATTACAGATGATGTTTTCATGACAATTTTCCAAGGAGAAGAGCTTGTTTTATTAATCATAACTTGCTAAACAATCACTGACATAAAAAATATGGTAGAACAGAAAAGCAATATCCATCTAATTAAGCTAAAAACAGCCCCTTGTTCCAAAGCCTGCAATCAGCACTGTTTATGGCGCTATAAAACAAGAGAGATTAAGGTGGTGGTATCCTTTGTCTCTCTGTCTTCCTCTTTTTAAAAAGCAGCTGGGTTTTGATGCCTTGTGCACTTGGGTTTCCATACTGGGATAATTTTGAAGTCTTTAAATTACACGCATTAACAGGCCATCGGGGCACAACAGTTTCCATTTTACTGGAGGTCACAAACAGAAGGACCAACAGTTTTTCTGGTGCAAAGTTCTCCAATATAACACTGGTGTTTGTTAAACCTGCCTGCCAAAATTCTCACGAGCGCTTAAGTACAAGGGCTTTCAAATAAAACAGCATTAAACGTTACCATTCTGTGTGAGTTTCGTGGAACAGAGAAAAGATGTTATCCAAAAAGACTCCTTTGTGGCCTTCATGGCTTGGTGATTATTTCCAAGGAGGATGCCCTTGGAAAAGGGAAGTTTGAGGTAGCGGGCAGTATCCTGAAGATTTGTATTCTCTTCACACTGTTAAAGATATTAAAAATAAAATTAAAAAGGGAGAGATAAGAGACCTCATGAAAATTGTTAAGCATACTTTCCATTTCTGCTGTTTATAAACTGGGAAACATTCCACACGGGATTACAAGTAGAATTTGGCTTTTAAGTAAAGTACACAAAAACAGAGAGATGGAATTAAGCATGGATTTTTGGGCTCAGACCAATTTGGGTTCAAATCCCAGTTCTGCTACTTCTCCCAGGAGTAACTCTATCACATTATCTCACCTCTCGAGATCACCATTTCTAAATCTAAACCTCAGTGTGTTATCGTAAGAATCAGGTTCCATAAAGCCTTTCACACAGAGCCTGATATACAGGAAGTACTCAAGAAATCATATTTGCAGTAACCACATTTAAAACAAATGCTTATTAAATTCTTCCAACATCTCATCTGAGGCTGCTATCGAACAGCTCCTAACTTTGAAAACTGGCAATTACAGGAAACTTTTTCAGGGTCATCTAAGAGTCCCACCATGTGAGAGAAATCTCTACTTCACAGAACATGCCAGTTAACAAATATAAGAGGGATTACAAATTTAGAAAATATAGTTTCATATCCCTAATGTAATTCTTTCTTTAGTCAAAGATGGTCACTTAATGCTAAAATCAGCAAGAAAATTGTTGGATAAAGAACTGGACATTTGGCACATGGGGTTGGCTCGGTAGGTAGAGCATGCAACTCTTGATCTTGGATCATGAGTTCAAGCCCACATTGGGCGTAAAGCTTACTTGGAAACGCCACCCCCCCAAACTAGACATTCTTATGATGCCAATGTAGTATAACACACAGATTAATTTCCAGTGGCAAGAGGACAAATACAACTGCACACACATGGGGCAGGGGGGAATCAGGTTGTGGTTATACCGATGCACGATGGTACAAATATCGCTGTCTGTAACGTATTCTTACTACAGATGTTGAACCTCAGTCTACCACAAGTACAGATTCCACTTCCATTTCATAATAGATACAATGGACAGAACAACATGCTGAACAATACTATAGGGGAAGCAACTAGAAAAACCCTGAAGGCAGCATTTTCTGCAGGATGCCAGGCTTTGTCTCTTCAAGTCCAATGAAGAAAGAAGAAAGAAGAAAGAAGAAAGAAGAAAGAAAGAAAGAAAAAGAAAGAAAGAAAGAAAGAAAGAAAGAAAAAGAAATAAGAAAGAAAGAAAGAAAGAAAGGAAAGAAAGGAAGAAAGAAAGAAAAAAAAGAAAAGGATTGTTCTAGACTAACCAACACTTAAGGCAAATGTGACATATAGTCCCAGATTTGGATCAACCTACTGAAAAGGATTTTTTGAAATTTATACATTGACTTAAGTTCTAGATGAGATTGAAAAAATTCAGTGATTAGAAAATCATTTACCCCAAAGATACAGATGCAATGAAATGCTGGGACACCTGCACCCCGATGTTTATAGCAGCAATGTCCACAGTAGCCAAACTGTGGAAGGAGCCTCGGTGTCCATCGAAAGATGAATGGATAAAGAAGATGTGGTTTATGTATACAATGGAATATTACTCAGCCATTAGAAACGGCAAATACCCACCATTTGCTTCAACGTGGATGGAACTGGAGGGTATTATGCTGAGTGAAGTAAGTCAATCGGAGAAGGACAAACATTATTCTGTATGTTGGCAAATTGAACACCAATAAAAAATAAATTTATTATTAAAAATTTTTTTAAATGTATTAGTCTAAAAAAAAAGAAAGAAATCATTAACTGGAAAAGTAGGTTTTAGGGCAGTATGATATAATGGCCATACTATTCATTTGTCTGAACCCACAGTATATACTATACCTAGAGTGGATCTTAAGGTAAACTGTGGATTTGGGGTGATTATGATATGTCAATATAGGTTTATCCTTGATTAAAAAAAAAACATTCTGGTGAGTGAGGTTGATAAGGGGAGAGGCTATGTATGTGGGGGGTTGGCATAGAGAAATCTACCTCCTCCTCTCAATATTATTATAAACCTGTTTTATGGTTCTGTTCTATGATATCATTTGTGTAAAAAAAATCCACAGAGAAAAATATCTAAAAGCATATACACTAGAGGATTAATAGTTAACAGCACCCAGGTAATGAGGGTATTGTTTTTATTTTGAATTATCTCTGTACTTCTTTATAATGATAAAAGTGATTTTAAACTACAATTCTGAAAAAAAATATTTTCACAGATACAGAGTTCGTATAACTTAGGCTATTTTGAGTATAAATTTTAAAACTCACATCAGCTTAATTCCTTTAAATGTTTTCAAGACTAGTGTCTTGGTTAACAGGCAGGGGTTTAAACAGAGAATCCCTTTGGTATTCCAAAGTACTGTGTGTGATTCATAAAATATTTAAAAAATTTTAAATAATAAATTTTAGGAAAGACCTAACGAGTTCAAAGAGATGGAATCAGAATACTACAAGATGTTCTTACTAGCACACCTGCCCAGTAACAGGAGTACCTATAAACACAATAAGCAGCCTCTATAATTCTCTTCTAACGTTACAACTCCAAATGCTTTCTTTTATTACTGGGAGATATTTCATGGAGACAGCAGAGCGTGTGAAACACACATATATGGTTTAGAGAATCATTACAAAGTAAATGCTTCAAATGCCTTCTTCAGAAACAGCCCTTTGGCAAAGTAATGTTCTGGAACCCTTGACTGCCATCCCTTCTTGTCTTGTTCTTGGTATCGGGGCTCGGAAGATAGCAAGCCAAAGCATGAGTCACAGCACCCCGCACTGCCCCGTACTTCCTGCCTGGGTCTGGTCTGTGGGGTCAGGAACATGCTCTGGTCTCCCAGCCCTCACCTGACTTGTGTTCCATCTATCTAACCGCCACTTCCTACTGTGACAAGCATGGGGGAACACAACAGACATACTGTCCAGCTATTGCCAAGCGTCCTCTTCAGGAGCTGGAGAGGCTCTAGCCTGCTGTGTTCCATCTACTCACAGAAATTGTGCCCCTACAGATATAGCTCTTATTCCCCCACCCATCAAATAATTGCCTAGCTCATGAGCACTTCTGGCACCCTCTTAGAATTTCTGCTTGATACGCTCATCTAGCTCTGCTGGTGGCCACGGACTGACGACTTCTGTGACTGAAGATAGGATGGCTGTTTCATGTATTTAGGGAGCCCTGTGAATAGAAGACTTGGTTGTCTTCTCTTGGGCCAATCACTGTGGCCAGATGAGTGCCACCAGCACTGGTTCACTTTACTTCTCCTTCAGCCTGGGTGGGGGGGGGGGGGGGTCAAGACCTCAGCATCTGAATTTGTCTGAGGCGTGATACCTTAACAATTCTTGCAGCTGAACACTATCACTCACAGTCAAGTACAAAGACAATAATTAACATAAATATTAAGATGTAAAAGTCATTTCAAGATCTCCCGCCAACAACACTGGGTATGTGTGCATGAGCTTGCATGTGCTAGTAGGGAAAGGGCAGGTAGAGAAAATTCTACCCACCAATTCAGCGAAGAAAAGCACATAATCACTCTTTGGTCTCAATGAACCTTTTGATGAGAACATTTGCCAGGAGTTTGACACTGAATTTTTTTGTCCAGTAGGAGTCCAAGGAGATAATGCTAGGTATAGGGTTAGAGTTGGAGGTTTGGATCTATTTCTGAAGAACTTATGTGGCCTCAAGAAGTTGTACAGAACAATCTCATAGCATATCTTTTGTTGTTCTCTGAGGTTCTCAGCATGCATCCTTAACACATCATACATACACTGGAGATTTTAAAAGCATCCAAGCAATCACCATTTATGATGGTTTACTACATGTCAAGCACTGCAAAGCACTTTATGTGCATTTTCTTATTCTCATAATCACCTCACAAGGCAGGACACTGTAATCTGAGGAGCTATGTGATTTGCTCAATGTCACATTATCAGTAAGTGTCAAGAGTTGGGATTTGAACCAAAGTTTGTGTTCACAACTACTAGAGAACACTGTCTCCTTCAAATGTTGTTTTAACCAAGTTTTGAGTTTTGTTATAATGAATAAACATTTATTGATCTATAGGTAACATACTGAATGGTAGGTAAGGCTAAGAAAGACTAAAAAGTTCACTTTTCCAAAAAAAAAAAAAAAAGTCTATTTGTGGGAGACACCCTGGGAGGCAGCTCAGAGTGGCCTGTAGAGCTGAAATGGATTTCTGTCAATCAAGCCTAGGAGCCCTACAGCGAGGCAGCTAGGCTCTATTCTGAAACCAGGCACGGAGCAAGGAGGATCATGTGACATGACTGTAGTGGGGAGCAAGGCCAGGTAGGAGCAGATTAGGCATGACACAGGAGCTCGGGAACTCAACAGGTGAGTCAGAGATAATATGTCAATTCATCTGAAGAAAGAGAATCTAATGAAGTAAAAAGTAGATGAGGAGCAGTGAAGAATAGAAATGAGGTTCAAGAAGGCAGACCTACAAGGCAGGGGCAGGTATCAGCAAGAGCTGAAGCCGAGAAGGTTCTCCAGCCTTTCATGAGGAAATGTACCGTTCATTAGCAAGAGCCAGGCAGTGAGGAAGACTCAGCATCAAATTCCTGGGGCACCCTCAGCCAGGTGGGAGAAGGGAGGGTACTGGGGGCACAGATCCAAATCAGGACATAGAGTGGAGAAAACAACCAGAAGTGAACAACCCTGATCCCCCTACTCTTAGGCTAAGAGTCAGTTAAGTCACAGAAATGAAGCTGGAAAAGTCTGGTGTGGCACTGCCTGCATGTTAACTGTAAATACTGGTATAAATGAGTCGTGGTTGAGTGTCTGCAAGCCTGTGAGTCCACCGTAGCTTCCCAGGAAGCTTCTCAGGAAGGCGAGAAGTGGCTTTGTCACCACAGTAAAATCCAGTTATACCACTAACCTAGATGAGCTGTTAAATACAAATCACTTGCATTTTGGGGACTCGCACAACTGTTTGGGTTTGGGCATAAGGGCAACTTTTTTCATCAAATCTGGTGCAGGTGTGGAACAAGGCAACGAGGACATGAGAATAATAAGACACTGTCCTCCCCGTACACTTGTGACAGACACAGCTAATGTACTACCAGTGTGATGGCTATATGATGATAGACAGATGAGGGAACAATGAACTGAACCACTCTTTCTGGAAGAAACAAGGCAACATGATCGCAGCCTCATGAGGCTGCCACTAGATTACAGGAGCAAAACAATGCCATTGTCGCAGTAAAGGACAATTCTCTGTGTTTGCTCTGATAGGCTGGCATCTGTGCACGCCATCTCAAAATGGAGTAAAGTTAATTTATTACAAATTAAGGAGGAAGGATTAAGAATGAGTCCTCTGCTTTACCACACTTGAGACTGAAATCAGACCTGACAGGAGAAATGTGCTCATAGAAGAACTAAGTGCAGGCTTTGTGAGGAGGCAGTGGTAGTCTCCATGAGCTTGGCTCACAGGCTATTCCCTCGCTCAGAGTTGAAACCACTTGGCATAGCAATGAGTGGTGCATCATACCCCAGGCCACTGTTTTGACCCTTCGTCCTAGACAAGGGAAAGAGAGCTGTGATGGTCCGTCATGAGCAGTGTTCCAGAAATGTGGTATCTGGAGTAGTATAAGCTATGTGACTGAGCATTAAGCATTTAAAATTTATGTAGAAATAAACTGGTATGGACATTCATAGTACATTAATCAACTTAAGGGGTCTATAATTTGCAAAAAGTAAAGAATTAAGTTGAAAAAAATACAGTAAGTTAGACAATGCAGTTGGAACTGTATTTAACCGGTCAATCAAAAGCAGATTTAAACAGTTTGTGGTAGCGAAGTATCTTCTTTTGGGAACACTCTTAGTATGATTAGCCATCCTGAATGATATCACAAATTTTAGAAATTTATTGAATTCCAAATTACCAGTCCTTTAATTTGGTATTCAGAACGTACCAGGGAAATAAACACTCCCTGTCCCTCAGGGCATTACCTACCTGACCTCTGCACCGTTAACACCCATGCCAATGTTGTGATGAGGGCCCCTGGATTCCCGCCCTGCTGGGGAAGGGAAGCAGGGTCTATGGGAGCAGGTCTGCCTGACTTCAGTCAGAGAGAATAAGAGGCTCACCAAGCAGGCAATGGAGGAAAAGGCATATCATGTGGGAGACATGGTAGCTATAAAGGCCTTGGGCGAATAAAAGCACATAAGTGAGACTATGGGGCCATGGCAATGAGGTGCAATGTGGGATCCTCGACTGGACTCCCCAAGAGAAAAATGACATTAGTGGGAAAGCTCCTGAAATTCACCTAAGTTTTGTGTTAACAGTACTGCACATGGGTTAATTTAGTTTCAATAAATATGCTATGGTTGGGTTGTGTAAGATGTTAACATAAGGAGAAGCTAGGGGAGGGGTATATGGGAATGTTCTATACTATTTTTTGCAATTCTTCTGCAAGTCTAAAATATTTTTAAAACCTTTTAAAATATTAAAAAAAAAAAACCTTTCTTCTTCATCTTCTCCCTTTTTTTTTTTATTTTCTTAAGAAAGCACAGGTATATTCAGACAACTACATGTAGCTTAGTAAGGCTGGAGCATGGGATCTTTCAGTACCAAAAAAGCCTTGGAACTGCCCTAAGCCTCTCAATTAGGAAAAACCCAAGAGAAAAGTTCAGTTTGGGACCTGATGAGTTTGAAGTGTCCCTGGAGAAGGCAGCTGTAGACGGTCAGTGGGCTGCTAAAAGGCGTGGGCTGGAAATCCAGTGCGGCCTTCTGCAGCAGAGATGTGGTGATGAGCTAACCCGCGGAAGTGGCTGAGATGGTTTTAGACTGGAGGAGTCACAAATGGTGGCCAAGGATGAAACCCATGAAAATACCCTCGTCATGTAAGGTGTAGATAATGACAGAAGGGTCCTCAAAGGAGAAGGAGGACGAAACTCAGGAGAACACTGTTGAATAGAGGCAAGAATGTGGGATTTTCAGGAAGGGCAATCAATGGTGCCACATGCTACAAGGAAATAAGGAAAGATTCTGAGAGTGGCCAGTGGCTTTAGCCACTTTGGGAAGACTGAAGATGTCCTGGTATAATTTGTGAGAATGAAGGTGCTTCCTGGATGTCACATTAATAGCCTTCAGCGCTAAGACCACGCCTGCAGATTATTTTAGCCTTTTTTTCTTTTCTCTGTTCATCGTGGCACATTTCTGCATTAAATATATTGATGTACTTCTAATTTTTAAAATTTTATAGGTGTTTCATTCTTATTTTTTTTTTTAAGATTTTATCTCTTTATTCACGAGAGACACACCGAGAGAGGCAGAGACACAGGCGGATGGAGGGGAGCCCGATGTGGGACTCGATCCCGGGAAGCTGAAGGCAGACGCTCAACTGCTGAGCCTACCCAGGTGTTTCCTTTTTAATTTCTGTCACAGTGAGTAATAAACCAAAGGTAATGTGACCCAGGTTGGGCACTCGTGGCCTCCAGGGAAAAGTTCACCTGAGCCGGAGGAGCCAGTGGAATGCAAGGAAGCAGCTACAGTGGGGGAAGACCGGCTTTTCACGTAGACGGATGGTGCTGGGAAAGGAAGAACCAGTGTGCGGCCCTTTAAAAAGGTTTTTGTGGTCTTTGTTTTTCAGAAAAAGGCTCAAGCAGGTTGACGATCTGAGAAAACACGGCCAGAAGAAAGGAAACAGACAGAGTTGCAGGAGGAAGAGCGGACAATGGGAAGAGCGAGGCCTCCAGGGAGTCAGGAGGGAGGGAGATCCTGAAGGAAGCAGGTGGAAGAATGAGGAGGGAAGGAGTCTGGTCCCATCGCCTGAGACAGGAAGCAGGAAGGAAGGGAAGGAGGCTGGGAGGTTCGCAGGTGGCAAAGGAGAGACCATGGGAAGCTGAGATTCCTGCCTGGTGGCTTCTGTTTTCTCTGCTAAGTAGGGAGGAAGTGGTGTGGGGAAGGCCCAATGGTAAAATCTGGTCAGTGGCCCCTGGGGGGCTGCAGGCGAACTGGGGACAGCCACCCTTCGCAAGCTGTGTAGCAACGTGTGAGTCTGTCATGTGTCTCTCAGCCTTGATTTAGATGGTTTTATCAATAAAGAGGTCTGAAATTCTATGCAGTCAAACTTACACGTTTTTTTTTTAGTACCTGATTTCTAACACGTGAGCCAGTCTTAGAAAGACCCTCCTTACCTCGATAGTATAAAAATGTTCAATCATATTTTTGTAAAGCTCTTACAAGTTTTTTTTTGTTTGTTTTCTACCTTTAATCTGGAACATGTTTTGGTCTAAGAAGCAAGATAGGAATCCAGTTCTTCCTTTTCCCCCAACACCCATCATGGTCATCTCAACACCACTTATTAAACAGGCTATTTTTTTTAATTTATTCAATGCTTTGAAATCTACTGTGCCTCCATTTTTTTTTTCTTTTCTACTTCTTTTTTTTTTAAATAGTAAATTCAAGGCTGCAATTATCCGCAGGCCGTGTGCCTTCCTGCCATGGCAGAAGAAGGATAATAAGCATTATCCTCATAATATGGTTTTATAATCATTACACTACAAGAGGCCTCAGGCTGAAACTGAACTTGTTGGCTCAGTACTATGAAAAAGAAAACCATGGCATCAATGAGACTAAAAACCAAAGTTGTTATACTTGGCGAGTATCCCACACCTCTTTAAATCAGCAATACCGAAAAACCCCAATCATAAGACAACACAGCTACTTAGGTTTCTCCTGTGGAGCTAACACTTCCTGATGGGTCTCCTCAAAGTAAGTCTGCCCAAAATTAGACAATCTATAGGCATCATCCTGAGCCTCCCTTGTGGTCGAGAAAGATTACTGGGAACACCTGCCTTTTCAATTGCTCAAGCTCAAATAAATAAATTTTCCTATGCTTTATGGATCAGAATTCTGAATACTCCATGAAAACTTATACAAAGGCCTGAGCAGATCCACAGCTCTGCTTCTGAGAAAATTTTTGCCTTTGCCAACAGACACAGACAGGCCTCTGATATCAAAGTAGAATGGTTCCCTGTCTGGGAATCGATATATCAGTTGAACTGCTAAATGCTTCTGTAGAGAAACAAGCCATGAGACCTGTCCTCCTGGCATTTTAAGTAGATGGATGTCTCTAAACACCAGCTATGAATCTTGGTATTTTTTAATATTTAGAGTCAACCTGGACTTGACTGGACACTTAGCACCTGCCCTAAAACACTGTCTAACCCGCAGGTGAGAAAGCCCATACCTGATGTGCCATATAAAAGTGATTCATTCTTCTATATATTATTAGGAAATGGGAGCTCAGTTTTAATTATCTGAGCCTTGCCTTTTCCAAGTCAAGATTTAATGCTACACAGAGGTAATAGCACAAACACTCATACAAAGTACCATATGTCTTTGGGAAATTGTAGCTAAAGACATTGCCTGTCGTATCTCACATAGGGCACCTCTCACCCAACGGTAAGATAAACTGATCCTCTCAGATGTCTAGGACATTGAGCTCCTCTGTTTGCTTTACTGATCACTTTAAGTTGTTTTTTCTTTGTATTTGAACACTGTAAGCGTCCTTAAGTCTTTTTTGAAGTAGAGAGAATATAAGTGCCAGAAATGGAAGGGACTTTACCTGTTTTGTTCACCACTACATTTCCAGTGCCTGACTTGTAGTGTGTGGTTGGTAAATACGTTGAACAAATAACTAGAAAATGAATGATTAAACGTGCATAGCAGCAGAAATTACCAGGTGTGTTGTGCATCGACACTCATTTTATTAGCAATAATCCAAAGGTAAGGAAAGTTTTTGTTTGTATCTTCTTCATTCATTCCATAAATCTTTGCTGCACATGTACCGTGTGCCAGAACCCCTGACACAGCTGTCACGCTTAAGGGACACATTCATCTATTGGAATAAGCCAAGGGAGCATTAGATACAGAATACAGAGACAATCCTTTCAAAAAGACATAGTCCTTGCCAGCAATCTCCTAAAAAAGTGTTCTTTTCAGTCATTTTTTCCTCTTTTCCAGAGTGATAATAAGATAACGAGTTAATAATTCAGTCCTGTTTATCGCAGCCTGTTGCCAACATCTGACTGATGTTACCTTATGCACGATGAGCTCATGAGTGCCATCTGGAAGAGTCCTACCATCTTCTTGCATCAGGGGGACAAAGGAGAAACCAAACAATTTCTTCTCTCCTTTCTCCTTTGCTGTGAGAAAAGAGAAAAAGAATTACTTGCTTTTCAAAATGCTTGCCTACTCACCCGTGTTCAGATACACAGACTGCCAGCAAACATGTTCATCAAGAAATACAACCCACGCTCACCAGCTCCCTCTCTATACAACGGAGAGCAGCCTTTATGATGAGACCTCTATCTACAGTAGCCACGCTCCGACCCATATTCCTGCCCCGTAGCCTGCAAAGTATCCTGCTTGACGAATCTTCTTCATAGGACTATCTCAGAATATGTTTTAGAAAAACTTCTGGATTGCCTATTTTTTTCTCTTTGCATCCTACCCTCCACCCCTGGCTGTAAGCACCATTGAGGGCAGGATTCTTCTATTTTATTTTATTCTAACTTTGGTATCTCAAAGAGTGCCAAGCACATAGTAGGTTCTCAATAAGTATATGTTAAATCAATGAACAAGTGAATGAATGAACATGAAATTCAATGTTTTGCTTGCTCCTTGTGCAAAGGCAGTTTCCAGGCTCTGCCTTGCTCTGTAAAAGAACTTTCCCTACGTCCATGTGTGTGAAGACAGAGAGCGCCGTGGAAGCCACTTCCTTGAGCTCTTAGGCATGTGGATAAATGACATGAATTGCTATCTATAATTTAAGAATTGCTTATTAGAGAGAGTAGTACTCTGTGAACTGGAAACGGAGCAATGAGGTTTTCAGATCCCTAATGAAGAATTACAATGGCTAGAAAGGTCAAGGATCATTGGGAATTATTTGCAGAGAAGGAAATTGAGATCACATGATACTAGGTAACCTGCTCTAGGTCTCCAGTACCATTCTGGTTCTTTCCACCAACCTTCCTCTCCTCCAAAAATGGAGAAAGCATTAAAAGAAACTGATTGGTTCAACTGGACTGTCTCTTTATATTTAGATATGTGGGAGGAGTTCCAAGCCTGCAGGCCAGACAGTTATTATTTCCCACGTAGGTGTGCAAGTGGAGCATTACACATGATAGAAGAGTTCAGCTTTGGGATGCAGTAAGGCCTGAGCTAGAGGAGTCAGACATAGTGACCTTGAAGATCAGACAAGAGACTTGAGCAACACATCACTCCCTCACGATTGCTTCTGGCATTTAACCACAGAGAAGTGGGCTCCACATACAGGAGAGAAATTTTGGCTAGCTGGTTTTGGCCCCTAGCATGAAGACATCCCTGAAAATGTGATTCTAGGAAATTATTTTCTTCTGAAGTCATTAATTTCAACCCCAGAGAGAAACTGGGAAAATATCCATGTTCTTTCAAGTTAAGTGAAAATCACAGTGAAGAGCTCTAGGATGCGATTTCTATATCAATGAGAGTGCTAGCTATGGAACTTATGATTTAGGGAAGAACACTTATTTAGAAGTAATTTCCTAAGTTTATCTGACTATCTCTTTGGTGTAGATTTGGTTTTTAATTTGGAAGGGGAACAAGATTCCGTGAATGAATAACATTAGCAAAGGTAAAAAATAAAGCAATCGTTTCCCCAAATTTGTCTTTTGTTATAAAAGAAGAATAAACACCGAACAAAGTTTAAAGGGCATGGCCTTTTGTCCTGAGCTACTAGATCAGAATTAATAAGTTGAATGGACTATTATGCCTAATATGATCCCTTTTTACTAATGAAGACCCTACGTTCATGGATTCCACCTCTTGACTTTTCAATTCGTTCTTTCTAATATCTCAACTCCAACAACTTTGCCCTGGGACCTCAGAATTTACTGATGCCCTTCTCCGTGCCCCTCTGCTCTCACTTCCCATGTCTACTAGGCTCCATCATTCTAATCACTTTGAATCCCCTCAGCCCACTGCTATCCTCTACCCTTCCTGCTACACTGCTGCACTGGGCTGAAACCCAACTTGCACCTTAGTCTACATCTATGCCAGACTAATCTCACTTTAATTAACTCACATTAACCACAGATGGGCCCTGAGCTGGGCAAACCTTCCACATTTTCCTGACCAGCTCACCTTTTCACTTTTCTAGACAGGGGTTTCATGCTTCTCAGCCTCCAATACCTCAGCACTTTCCTCACTTTCAGCAGATGCAGAGAGGACTCCTCCATGCTCTGCCCATTAACGCTCCTGCATCGGCCGTCCTGCACTATTCCCGAATTCTCCACTTAACCAGGAGCACTGGCCCCACGCTTCCCTTCCTCAAGGGCACTGCTCCTACACTTGTCACCTCTTTCATCTACATCAACAGTTCTTCCTCTCTTCTGAATCATCTGCACCAAACATGTTTTAGAACTCCACCTTAGAAAAGAAAAAAATACCCTCCCATGACCTACCATTCCATTATAGTTACTATCCCATTTCTCTGCTCTCTCATATTCTTTATAGCAAATTTTCTGGAAATCTTTGTCTGTATTTATTGCCTGCCCTTCCTTTCTCCTCCACCTCACTCTTGGACTCACTCACACCAGACTTTCATCACCACAAATCCACTAAAACTACTTGTCAGGTTCACTGACTTCCATGATGCCAAACTGGGTGATCATCCCTCTGTCCTCCACTTATTTATTACTGGCACCTGACATATCAGATCAATCCCTTCTTGAAAATCTTTCTTCAATTAATCTCCTGGATTCTATTACTGGATACTCCTTCTACCTCACTGGCAATTCCTTCTTAATTTCCTAAATGGCTTCTTCTCATTCCCCCAAGACCTCAATGTGAAAGTACCCCAGAGATCCATTCTTTGGCTTCCCTTTGCTATCTAAACTTACTGTTTAGGAATCACATCCAGCATCATGGTTGTGAAAATCACGGCTGCCCTGTAGCGCCTCACAAGAGTGGACAGTGTGCATCTGTCCCCAACTCCAAGTTGAGTGATGGTCATGTTTGTAGCTTGAATTTGCCCATGACAGGAGTATTCACTGATGGAATTCAGGGCCCCCTTCTGCCCCAGCCCACATGCTGGTTATTAAATGTTTACAGCACACCACTGTTTGTCCTCCTCCTAAAGCTTAAGTCTCTAGCTTGAATCTCATTCAACTGTCTATTTGACATATTGAATATCTAAGAGATCTCTCAGATTTCACATGCAATGTTTGGTTTTTGCTCTCTAAAAACACTTTTTTTTTTTTAACATTTTATTTATTTATTCATGAGAGACAGAGACAGAGGGGGGGTGGGGGGTGGGGGCAGAGACACACAGGCAGAGGGAGAAGCAGGCTCCATGCAGGGAGCCTGACATGGGACTCTATCCCGGGTCTCCAGGATCAGGCCCTGGCCTGAAGGTGGCGCTAAACTGCTGAGCCACCTGGGCTGCCCCTAAAAACACTTTTCTTGTTGTCCTTCTCCACTTCATTAAATAATCACTTCATTCTCAGGCCAAAATCTTGGGGGTCATCCTTGACTTTTCTCCTTCCTTCATAGCTAGTTTCTCAATAAATCTGTGAAAAAGAATTGATCTCCTAGCATTCTAATGCAAATAATTTTAACGTCTTACTTGGAGGACTGCAAAAGCCTCTTGAATGGACTTTCTGTTCACACCTACAACCTATCATACAAAAGCACCATATTATCTTCAGTCTAAATTCTCCAATGGTGCTCCTCACACCAAACAAAGTCTCAAGTCTTCCCCCTGACTTACAAGACAATATGGGATCTGGCTCCCCTGCTACCTCTGTGGTGTCATCTCCAAACTCTCCCCAGCTGCTCACTCTGGCCTCCTTGATATTCCTTGAAAATACCAAGCATGTTTCAACCTTGACTGTTTTGTATTTACTGTTCTCTCTGCCTGTAATATTCTTTCCCATGATATCCAAAGGCTCATGGCTTTATTTCTTTTAGCTTATTGTTGATACATCTCCTTATCAGAGAGCTTCTTTCTGACCACTCTTTGTAAAAGAGCAACACAGCAGCATCATTTTTCAGCACTTTACCCCAATTTAATCTTCTATACTGCACTTAACAGGACCTGATGTAGTATGTGTTTATTTGCTCAGATATGGTCTGTCTTCCCTTTAGAACTAAAGCTCTATGAGGAAGTATTCTCTTGTGTTCACTCATGTATCTCCAATGCCCAGGAAAGTGCTTGACACATAGCAGGTGTTCGGTGAACATGTGTTTCACGGATAAAAGATACTTCTTGAATAAATAGATATACAGAGAAATATTTGGGAGCTTTGTGATAAAGTAATCATACTGATTATCCAGTTTATGGGATTACGGGGATTTCTTTTCTTCATGCTTGTGGTGTTTCTTCTGAATTTTAACATCGAATATTCAAAAAAAATCAAATATTCAAAAAACAAACAATGTGAACAATGTTTGAAACACAAGGACAAGAGGACAGAAATCTAATAGGTTTTACTGAAAACAGCCTTTATTTCATTTTCCGAGTTCTGAGTTAAAATAAATTTCTCCAAATGCTCTTTCTCTCTTTTCTCTCATTTCATCCTTACTTTTCTCCTATCTTTTTCTTACCTTAAAGCTTAAAGCTCGTATTTGGCTCGACTGAAAATTTATAACAAAGATTGGGGAAGGAATGTTCTGACACCATTCCAAGGGCTTTATGTTTTCCCACTCTAAGTCCTTTCCATGACATTCCTCTGGGAATTTGGAAAAATGGTAGGACCTTGCTATTCATCTCCCTATATTGTGAAACATCCACGAAAGCATAATTACTGGGGCTCCCTGAGCCAATTCCAAAACATGCCATCATCCCTACAATAGGCAGTCATCCCCTCTCTGAATCCTGTGAGAATTGCATAGCACTCAGGTGAGGTCACCGCATATCTATTGGCAATGCCCCCATTCTTTCCAGACTACAGAGGAGTCTGCTGCTCCTCCAGTGATGTGATTCTTCTGTACCTCTCCTTTGTTCCTGAAGCAAGATTCACCAGAACCTTCTCTAGTCACAGTGTACACTTCTGGTAGTGTCCAAGATATACGTCAGGGACACGGGGATACCAGAAGATGGGAGTGGGGGCTGGAGAGGGTGGTAGAGAGAGCAAAAGAATTAAAATAGAGATGTCAAGAGATGACAATTTTAGGGACAGTAATGCTCATATGGGCAAATCCTATATCATCTCTACATCTTGGGTTTTTTAGATCTGTGAAATGAAACAATGATTTCACGTCATATTTGAGGCATACTGGCATTACTTGTCATTTAAATACTGAGATTGCATTGTGATATGGAGATAAGCCACTCAGATATAAATCTGAGCCCATAAATCCTAGGAACTTCACAGGCCCAGAAAAGTCCTCCTGGGTTCCCCTAAGCTCTCCGAGAGCTGGATGAGCTCTTGGCTGGAGAGCAGCGGATAGGTCAGGACTGCCTTAGACCCCCTGAGCCAGACAAGTTTTTAATGCTGTGTCTCTCCCTTTCCATTCAATCTTTCTAGATTACAAAAATGATAAACTCACTTTTATGAAAATGATCAATTTAAGGCGAATCCTGTAGACTTCCACAGGTATTGTTTCCCTCCTTCTCCTTCCCGTATGTTTCCACAGAGGATACTGGTTCTTCGAGAAGTAGTGAGCCCACTCACCTCTCAGGACTCCACTGGCCTTCATTCCTCCCTCTCCAAGGTCTCTGCTTTGTCACACTTTCCGCAGATTGGCCCATATTAACACTACAGCTCAGTAAGCACCCTACCCCAACACGACAAAGCCAACCCCAAGAAACACTTACTGGAACAATGCCGAAATTCAAAGCGGATGTGCGCGCCCCTGAATTTGTCCACAGGAATAGGAAGTTTCAGCAGTTCAGACCACCTGGGACTGTTGTTATGATAAAGCACAAAGGAGTGGTACTCACTAGCTGGCGGCTCTCCAGAGCCGAAGGAGATAAAATCCTAACAAAGGAAACAAGCAGGTTAAAGACAGCTTCATTTAGAGATGATCTGAAGAGCAGCAGAGCGGCTGCTTTGCTCTGCTTGCCTGCTCCCCAGACAGCACTTCCTCTAGAATGACCTCCCCGTCCCTGGCAGGGCTGGTTTGCACTTGCTCCCGCCTGCGGCTGCACCTGTTTGATGCCCAGACACAGCCCCCAGGGCCTGCTGCCTGCAGGTGGGCCTCCGGGACAAGTGCGAGACGGGCAATTGCGTGCCCAATCTGGAGTCCAACTGTGCGGCCCAGTCCCCAGCCTGCCACTGTCACAAGGCTGCTGTGTGCCTGGCTGCCAAGCTCCGAGACTCACGCAAAAAACACTTTTGGCATAAAGGAACCTGCTAGCACCACCCCAAATCAGTAACGCCCCACTGCTCATGACTCACTTTGATCAAAATGAAAATAACGGGGCTAAAGGTGGTAGTTTTTACCTTATTTGTGTTAACCCAGTCACCAAAGTGTTCATCTCCAAAACTATGACAGATGAAAGGGGGAGAATGGAATGACATTACAAATGCTATGTTTAAGGAAGAGCTGCCACGAGGAAAGTACTGCCACAGTTCATTAAACAATCCAACCTTAAAAGCCTTTTGTTTCTCTACCTTCTTTTCTGGAAGGTATTTCAACGATTAAAAAAAAGGAAAGAAAACTACACAGGGGTGGAGGAGAAAAATAAGATGAATAGGACTGCAAATCAGAAATTAACCACTCACATTAAAGGTGAACCCAAAATGAGGACGTGGGATTGTTTTACCAGAAAATACCCAGTATTCACATACCTTTAAGATCTGGCCACTACTCTCCACAATGAACATGGTAACTTCCACATTTCTGGCCACGCTCTTCCCTCCTTTCTCAAATTCACCCCTTTCTATAGTGATGTATAAATCATTTCTCATTTCACCTAGGAAGATTAAAACCATGTTTATATATGTGTGTGTGTGTGTGTGTGTGTGTGTGTGTAAAACCAGGAAGTGTAATACTCTATCAAGAAGGATCTTAGTTCATAAAATGTACTGCTATAGCATACATATAAAAGTAAAATATATTATATTTACACTTTTATATAAAGGTCCCCACACTCATTGCCAATATCCAAGAGAAGTAAAGGCCAGCCTCTGCTGGTCTGAATTTGCAATACTGAAAAATGTATAGTTAAGAGGTGAATACGGGGATTGAGTAGGAAGGTGTTGTCAAGTTTCATCATTTTTCAATATTTCCCTCATTTCATTTATGAGGTGTGATTACAAAATGACAGCCGAGCAGGGTGGCTCAAAGAAGCCAGTCTTAATACTTTATAGACACAACGCTTAAGAGTAGAAGAAATACCCAAGTGGAATAAAATGACAGGACTGCAAAGGGTAGAGTTACAATTTAAATCTTTTTCAAAATTCACGGACAAAATGATCTCACTGCTAGAAGAATCCAGGTTAGTGCTTTACGAACAGATGTAGAATAAATCAGTTACCATCAAGCTATAAAACAAGTAAGATTCAAACTGACATACTCTATGAACACATATACCATTTATTTTTTTAATCCATTGGTTATTTATAAAACTTACGGCCCCAAGAAAAAGAGAAAGTTGATGCCAATGCGTAAACTAAGGCCAACAGGCTGAAAGCATGCTTTTACTCTCCTATTAGAATTAAATTAAGGGTAAGTGGTGAGTGACGAGGGAAATGAGAAAGAAGTAAACAAACTGTTACCAGAACGTTTTTGAAGATGAATATTGGTGAGGTTGGCAGAGCTGAACTCACTTTTATTTAACATAGCTTTCAAACAGAAGAATTATAAGCAAACTTTTTTCTAAAAAGAAACAACAACAACAAAAAAACCACCTCTCCACACACACACACAAAAAGCAGATCACTAGAAAGTGATAACCATACAAGTAAGTCCACAATTGGGAGATTTACAAAACTTCCTGACCAAAGTGTGTACAAGAAAGTACCCCAGCTTTTGAAACCATAGGGGAATACCAATGTGACTGGTCATCTTCCTCCACTAAGATCAACTTTTGATGAGGGCATGACGTGCGAATGACCTGGGCTGACCAGGAAACAGATGGGCCATAAAAGAGACAAAATGAGTAAGTCCCAGAACAGATGAAATCGAAGCCACCCTTTACAAAGAGTATGTAAAAAATACATTGGAAATAATGGATATAATGGTCTCTGGCTTACTCATTTCTAGTACTTTCTTACAAATCAATTTGAAAAGGCAATGAACTTGGAATTCCAAGAGAAAACCAATGTATTTCAACACATTTAAAATTATAGCTGTATGCTTTTTGTTTTGTCTGAACCATCTCTCTTTTTTTTTAAGAAAACGATCCTGTAAATTTTTGTAAGTTTGCTTGGTTTTATTACTATATGTACTCATTCCTATACATACACACATCCTTAATAGATGTGCATTTTAACAATTCCATTACAGAATGACGAGTACATTCAAAAACTCTGTCCTCTGAATCAGCCAATTTCAACAAAATCAAAATAGGCCTGGTATGTTGATGGTCCGCACACGTGCTATTTCAACAATATGTCTCGGAGGAAATTCTTGACAATAGTTTCCCCACTAACAGATTTGGCAGATAAAAAAGAAACACTCAATCAGGGTAATTTAGAGCAAAAGATGTCTGTTAACAATAGCAAAATTCCTTTGCTTCTTGGAGTAGGTGACACATAATGAGTAGCTCTGCTTACAAACAGACTAAAACATACTGATTAAGGGGAAGTACAGCTACAGGGATTTTCACCTTAGGAATTTCTCCTAATGAGTAATTAGCTGGTCCAAACCCCATGGGGATTAATTGTCCTGCAAAAAGAAGAGTAAGTGTTTCTTGGGGAGGGGACATTCACTCTCATCTGTCGGAAGGAATGGCAACTTGGACTTTAACGAAGGCAAGAGGGGATGAGGGAGGTTTGCAAGGTGACCAGTTTTCCCCAGTCTGTAGTCTAGGTCCGAAGGAGGAACTGGGGTGATGGGGAGAGGAATGTACTGCCGGTACTATGACATTCTTTCTCCATGTCGTCATTCAGCAAAGATATTTTTAGCACCCACTACATGCCAGATATTATCCTGGGCCTTGTAGACCAGCAGTGAGCAAAGCAAAGCAAAAATCCTTTTCCTACAGAGTTTAGAGTCTAGTAATGGGGCGGCGGGGGGGGTGGGGGAGTCTTTAATAAAGAAGTTAAATATACAGCACGTTGAATAATAATAGGAAATCCTGGGGATAAAAGTCAGACCAAGAAAGGGGCATAGGGAGTGCTGAATGGGGGCAGAGGGGGTGTTATATGAGAAAAGACTGTACTGAGAAGATGAGAGATCTGAGGAAGCTATGGTATATTTTGACAAAGGAGCAAGGCTGAAAACGGCATTAGTTCCCAAATTAAGCCATAAAGCCTGTTGCGCTTATACCATAGTTGGATTCTTCGAACTCTTCTGAATTCAAAAGAGATTCTGGGTTCAAATAAGCCTAAGGAATATAGGGTCACGGGAAGATTGGAATAAAAGATCTAGACTCCAGTCTTCCTCTCTCTACTGTCTGTTGTGTGTGATATCAGTCTAGATAGGTTACTATAAACCTCTGGGTCTCGAGTTATTAAAATGGGGACAGAATAAAGACAGAGGTATGGGTAAGACAGGTGGTAGGAGGGACAAGACTACTTTGCTATGTCACGCTGAGTCTGTGACTTAGGAAATTCTGAAATATAGAATTCATAAACGAGAGCCCCTGATGCACAAGCTTTCCTTTACTGGTCTTAAACGGTCACTATCCCTGCAACCCCTTCCTCCTTTGCAAGTCTTTTAGACTCGAGTAAGATGTCTTTGAAAAGAGAACACATGACAAGGCGAATATTTCTGCTGGATGACATTCTACATATGTCTCCCCAGGAATTCCGCAGCTTGCTATGTTCCAATACTGCAAGGTACCACATCTTGCCAAAATATGCAGCAGGATAAAGTTGAAACATGTGCTAATTAAAATCAATACACTTGAGGTCAGCTCTGGAGAAAACTAATAAGCCCAAACGGTGTTAAGAAAGCATCTTGGGTAATTAAGAGAGAAACCATAAAGTGAGTATGAAATGGAGTCATAGCACTAGTGTGAAAAGCTATTTTCCTGACAATGTTTATTAACACCTTGCACCTCTCTCTCATATTTAATACTCTGTAAATTTGATGTGCATAACACTTTTCTTCTGTTTAGCAGGCCCACTGCCTTTGCACATGTGAAGGCTTCTGAAAATATCACTGTAGACAGAAAAAATATAAGGTCACAACAATGGGAACAAAGTCAAAAGAGTTCAGCGATTGCAGTCAAATGGGGTCAATTTATGGCTTGACCTCCAGAGCCAAGAGGTTTCCATCAGTAGCTGAAAACCTTGATCTTTGATTCTGTGCTATGAACTCCTTGCATAAAGCCGCAGAGTGCAAGCTCACCACATCAAGTAAACCACTGCACTCAGCTACGGGCTGACCAAGTGCCTTAATGTGTGCTGGATGTTTGTTAAGATTTATGGAACTGGAAAAGAAAAGCTCCTGTCCTTTTTATAAACAAATCAACACGTGTCTAAGACTAACAACTTAGATTACACTAATGATGATGACAGTAGCAGTGGACAGATGGTAGTTAGGTCTCTTCCAGGCACTACAAAGAGCGCATTAAGTCCTCACAATGACATTCTAAGAAGGCCCTATTATTTCCATTTTATAGATTAAAAAAAGGATATGTAGAGATTAAGAAATGTGTCTAACATATTAAATATTTTTAGTATGAAAATAAAATCTTTTTTTAGTATGAAAATCATTTCTTTTTAGTATGAAAAATGGAATTCAACAGGGTGAGAATGGCCATTGAATAAGCTAGTGCAATTCAGCTTTCTTCACCTTGAGCAAGGAAGGTATGACTCCTACTCTACCCTGCAATGGTCAGACCAGGCTTGAAGCACCAATTTCAGTTCTAGAGACTATCCTTACAGGACTGGCACAGACATGAACAGTATCCTCCAGGCCATAAATAATACAGAGCAAGGACTCAGAACCCATCGGAGGAGGAACGAGGGTCCCAAGAGAGTTAAGTGAATTTAAACATGTTGAGGTTTCAAGCAGAAAAACTCAATGCAATGGGTAGAAGGTAGAGAGAACCTGGTCCAACATGACAGAGGTCATTCTGAGATATGATGTGTTCTTGGTCATTATTAATATTCAAGTAACATGCCAGAAAACCATTACCAGGAACCTGAGGAAGAAACTCATGCACTGGACACACAGCTGGGCTGCATGACCCTTCATGTGTGTGGCAGCCAGGATAATGACACCACCTGCACTCCCAAAAGATGTCCATGTCCTAATCCTGGGAACCTGTGAATATGTGACCTTACATGGCAAAAGGGACTTTGTAGCTGCGATTAATTAAGTTAAGGACCTTGAGATGGGAAGATTTGCCTGGATTATCAGCATAGGTTCAATATAATTACAAGGGTCCTTATAGCAGGGAGAGGGAGAGGGAAGCAGGAGGGCCAGAGTCAGAGAAGGGGATGTGATGAGGGAAGAAGACACTGGAATGATGTGGGGCCATGAGCCAAGGAGTGTGGGCAGTCTCCAGAAGCTGCATGAGGCAAGGAACTCAATTCTCTCTTAGAGTCATCAGAAAAAATGCAGCCCTGATTATAGGGCTTGCTTTTAGCCTAGTAATACCTCTACAAATTTCTGATCTCCAGAACTGGAAGATAACATTTTTTTGTGGTGTTTTAAGCCACCCTGTCTGTGGTGATCTGTAACAGCAGCCATAAGAAACCAACACAATGTGCCATCCATATCCAAGATTCCATCACTTCATGAAAACTTCATGGGTGGGGGGAGGGACAGGGACAAGATCACAGGTAACTGGAAATCAAAGTAGAACACAGAAAGGGGAAATTTATGCATGGGTTGAAAATTCAACTTCAGATTTCTTGCTCAGAGTGCACTTCTGTGAAATCTATTAATTTTTTTTGTATTTTTTTTTGTGTCATTCTTATTTTTGTCTTGCTTTATTTTAGGAGAGTATTATGAGATATTGAGCTTTTTGGGGGTGTAGTTTTTACTTTTTTGCTTATGCCTATTAAGCAAACAATGGTAAATGCCACAATAGCATCCATGACAGGCTTGCCAGAACAGTGTTGTGTAAAAATAGGAGTAGGGATGGGCGGGGGCTCCCTGATGTCCATCACATTCTAGGACAAAGAACGGTCTTCTGGTAGGGACAGCTGGGGAAAGTCCTACTCCCTTGTGTAAAGGGGCCTGTAAGCTTCAATATTTTGGAGGAACCAGCCCCCCACTGCTTTATGGTTTGAGGCTGGAATCCCATCTCAGCATAACATGGGAGAGCCTTAAGACTCACCTCTCTTGGATCACTGCGGTATTCACTGGTTGGAAGACCATGTCTCCCTTCCCCAGCATGATCATGGGGTTCAGGCCAAGTGGTTGCACATACATGGCATGGAGGCCCGGTGACATGCACTGAGAGGTGGTGGGGTTTGGTTAGATTTAGGATGTATCTTAAGGAAGATCAAATCATATCACACTGGCTCCCACCTGCTTTCGTCAAAAGAAATCTCAGGTAATCCCATCTGCTGATATGTATTGTGTCTGTCAGTGACTGGTAAAGAATAATAATATTTATATTTAAAAGAACAAAACTGCATATCTTCTTAAACACGAGACAAACATATGTACATTTTTCTTACCCCAGCCAGTAAATCATTATCTAGTCATCTTTGACCAAAGAGAAATTTGACTTATGTGAACTATCACCTAACAGTCAAAGAAGAAGGCGGCTTATTGAATGATGCTTGAAAAATAAACTTAAATAAATCTTGAGGTCACTGTCAAAGCTACTTCCCCCAAGGGCAGCCATTTGAAACACAGGCTCTGCTAATTGTTTTCAGTGTGAGCCTCTCCCCTCCAAATCTCAACCTCCCCTTCTTCCAACACTGCACAACTTTTACTTAATTCCTTTTAGGTTAGGAACTTCATAGACCTCGTATGAAAGACTGTACCAGAAGGTATTAATTAGGGGTTCCCTAACAAAGAGTGACAGTTTAACCACTTGGTACATGGGAACAAGTCTCTAAGGGAAGAGGGCAGAAATGGGGAAGAGAATGTAGGGAGGCCGTGATTAAAGCAAAGGTCATTTTGCCTAAAAAGAACCATAAACTCGGAATAAGAATGGACCTTCAGGGTGGGGAAGGGCTCCGTCTGACCTCTCTTGACATTCCTGACACATTAGCCAGCTTTGCTCAAAAATGTCTGCTGGATGGAAACTTCGTGCTTCCCGATATTCAGCAATGGCCCAGGTCCTGCTCTGTACAGTCTGCTAAGACATTTAGAGGCAGCCTGTCCAATACTGTAACCGCTGCCATGTGTGGCAACTGAGTACTTGAAATGTGACTTGGCTAGAAAGAGATGTGCTGTAAATGTACAACCCTCACCGGCATTCAGGGATGGAGGTTAAAAAAAGACAGTGTAAAATAACTCATTAAGAATTTTTTGCAGGAATTACCTATTAGAAATGATAATATTTTGGATGCAGTGGGTTAAGGAAAATGTATTATTAACATTAATCCCAACTCTTTCTCCCCACTTTTTTGAAAGCGGCTACTAGCAAAGTTACGATTACATTTGTGGCTCTCATTACATTTCTTCTGCAGAGCATGGATTGAAATGTTTTTGCTGCGCTCCCCGTCATGGGCTCAGAGAGCGGATCGTGGAACTTTTGGCAGAGTTACTCGGCTTGTAGGTAGCAGTGATGGAGCTTCAAAGGAAGTGACTTAGCCTCTTTGAAAATTACACACCCTGAGAAACAAAGTGCTGGGTGACCGACCCTTAACAACAGGGAAGGGTCACGGTAGCTCGAAAGCGCACAGCCGGATCACCTCCTCACACTAGGTGACATCGTAGACATGTGCCCCTGCCACCGCCAGACCAAGGGGAGAGTTCCTGTTCCTGTGCCTGCTCCCCATTCCGTAAAGAGTCTGGCACTGAGCACAATCTATGGGCCTCGACGGGAGTTCGGTGTACGCTCGCCTCAGTGTCAAGACCACAGACTCCTCCTTCTGCAGAGAGGCAGCAGCTATGTTGAGGAGCCTGTCCTGCTGGTCTGAGCGCGGCCTCACCTGTCCTGACCCCCACCAGCACACAAATCAACTCTGAAGGATGAGTCTAGAAAGCGAGAAAATAGAGAGTCATGCCAGCAGACTGTCACTGCCACCCTGGCAGCGGAAATGTTGTCCCCACCCATTTTCTCGTTGGAGAATTCAGCTCAAGCGCTCATGAGAGGGCCACCCTGAGAATCGACTGACAAGTCAACATTCTGAAAATGACCAAGGGAAAGCCAGCGCCACGTCTGCCCACGTAAAACAGTCCCAGGGAGGTTCGAGGCTGCTTTCCGCTGTGGATGTAAACACACACGTCCTTCCCCTCTTTGTCTAACTTGGAAGATTAAGACGCTGCAGGAGAAAAAGGAGGGGAGAAAAAGCAGCAAGTGCTTTGAAATGATGTGTTGGCGTGCCCAGCACTGCAGACCTGGGCCTGCAGGCCGCGGGCCGGGCAGCGCGACCACGGCGGCCGTGACGGGGCGCAGGGAGCCCCCTTCCACGCAGAGCTCATTCCGTCAGGAAAGCCAGACAAACGCGGCCTGAGCGCGGCACATCCCAGACAATTAGTCAGCTGGTGAAGTGTCATGTTGCTTTATGTTTTTCCACTTCTCGGTGATACTGCCCAGAGACCAAGCTGAGGAATTCTTCCAGCAGCTGTCTGCATTCTGTTCGAAAATATGTTTTTTATATTAGATTTGCCCATCAATTTGCTTCCCAGTGGCATGAAGGTTTTTCTTTTTTTGTTACAAAGGAAATACCAGTTATTTATAGCAACTGAAGGAAATAATGAAGGGGGTGCGAGAGCCACCAAGTAAACAGTTCTATAAACAGTCATTTTCAATGACAGTGGCATGAGATGCTCAGGCAGGCCAGGTCCCTAAGCCAGGTCGGGTCATCTCAGGAAATTTCCAGGCTCTCTCTCTCTCAGCCTTCCTTGCATAAACAGATTTGCATAAAGAGATCACAGGGATGCTGCAACAGGGCGATGCTGGTCACTTGCTGCATCACGTTAGGTCTCTGTCCAGAGCAGTCTTACCATTCCTCTCACAGCTGTGCCAGAGGCCTTGTCAGATGCAACTTCCCGTGCCTGCTTTCATACGTGGGCCTTAAACGGAGATTTACACAATCTCGTTTCTAAAAATACTGTTAACAATTTGAGGGTATTTCATCTGGTCTCCTTTCTGTCTTGGTTGTAGAAGGTGGGATGTGGGGCACTGAGAAACTACTACTATGTGGCATTTACTTCAATAGTGTGACTCTCACTAACTGCCACCTTCTCCACTTAGAAACAGACACTTGTTTTCGAGTCCTTTTAGGTTGCTAAAAGAGATCTGGATAGATCTCAAACAGAACTAGGAAAGGTGCAGAAATACATATGGTATTTGCATATGGTTGCTTATTTACATATACATATTCTGGGTAGAAGAATCCTCCAAGAAGGACCAACTACTGCTCAATAATTACTCTTAACAAAACCTATAAGGATTTCCCCCAAGTGTCTTTGCTAACATTTTCCACCAAAGTGTAAAATATTTTCTGGATCCTACCCCAGTTCTCCATCATATCATGGTCATACAGAATGCAGCACGGCCCTATAAGTTACTCACCCTAATATAATAAAAATGTAAAGATTTAAAAAAAAAAACTTTTGCTTATTTATTATCACATACCTCATTTTCTTCTTTAGCAATGGTCCATTTGAACTCTTCAAAACTGACCATTTGAAAAATTTCTCAAGTGTCAAAAACAAACATAATACCCATATGTCAACCTTTGGTCCATCCCACATCACTTACCAGGCATAATAATATTAGAAAAACCCAACTTCCTTGTTATAGACACTCCGTGAGAAAATACTGATGAGTATTCTCTTCTGATTTGCTCAATGTCTCCATGTAATAGCTGTAGGGAAACCGCTAAACCTAAAATAAATGAGAGATACCAGAGTAAAAAATAGGAGGACAGAAATAGCATGAATGGAAATCTGAACTTGTTTCAACAAGCCCACAACTATAATAGCATTGTTGTAAACGAAAGGTTACTATTCAGGCAAAATCAAAAGAATCTATAGAAATAATTTCTAGAGAACACTTTTCCAACATAAATATCTGAGTTGGCTGTGTTTAAGGAGGTTCATAGTGACTGGAAAAAACTTGAGCAGGATACTAAGAAGAGGAAGTCTGGTTTCTAGCCCCTATACCCTCTTCTCCAGGCCCCTGCCAGACGGAAATATCCCTGCTGCAAGGACGCTCATGCCAGCAACTGTCAGTGGCTATCTGGCCCTAGAAGACACTGATCTCAAAGGATGAGTTGTTATTTCCTTTAACTCCATAAAACCTATGAATAGTTACTAAATAAATATAAATATATATGATATAATAAGTATCATAAAAGGATACACAAATAAAAAGTCATATCATAATTCAAAGATTTTTAAGGATATTCACAGAGATTTTCTTAAAATTTAAGGAACAGGGGTACCTGGGTGGGTTAAGTATCTACTCTTGGTTTTGATTGTGATCTCAGAGTCATGATATCAAACTCCTATAGGGCTCTGTGATTGGCAAGGAGTCTGCTTGGGATTCTCTTGCTCATGCACACACACACACACACTCTCTCTCTCTCTCTCTCTCTCTCTCAAATCAATCAACCTTTAAAAACTCACGTAACAGAGGTGCTTATAACAAAATCAAGATTATATTATGTGCATTAGAAACTCATAGTGGCATTATTTTCTACCGAGAATTAAGCAGGATACAGGCTACTGTGACAAATAAAAGAGTATTTAGTCAGGAAAGTAGTAAAACTGTCTTTCTTTTAACTGCAATTACAATGACATTACTAAAGTAGGATACATAAAAGATGAGTGAGATACATTTTTCTTATCTTTTTTTCCCCCAACTCTCAGTTCTTCTGTAGGCAAGAACTACAGAAAGGAAATTAATGCCAGGCTTGTGACTATGTTTGTATGTTTCTGAGATGCCACTTCTTTCTGCTTTTTTTTTTTCAAAAAAAAAAATTTATTTATTTACTTATGATAGACACAGAGAGAGGCAGAGACACAGGAGGAGGGAGAAGCAGGCTCCATGCCAGGAGCCCGACACAGGACTCGATCCTGGGACTCCAGGATCGCGCCCTGGGCCAAAGGCAGGCACCAAACCGCTGAGCCACCCAGGGATCCCCTTCTTTCTGCTTTTTAATTCCTTCTTGTTTTTCTTCTATTATCTTTAACAAGAAAGACCAAAAAAAAAAAAAAAAAGGAAAGAAAAACAGCAAAAAAGCCCCTTAGTGATAGAAAATGAACCCGATCAAAGGGGGCTGATTTTTAAAGCTTCCAGTCATCATTGAACTGAACTCAATTTTTTCCCGTTTATTTTATTATTTGTTTTTAATTTTAGGTAGTTGCAACAGTGCACTATTGATTTCTGTAGAATTCAGTGATTCATCACTTACATACAACACCCAGGGCTTATCACAAGTGCCCTCCTTGATACCCATCATTCATCTAGCCCATCCCCAGCCCACATTCCTCCATCAGCCCTCAGTTTGTTCTCTATCATTAAGAATCTCTTATGGCTTGTCTCCTTCTCTCCTTTTTTCTCCCCTCCCCCATATGTTCATCTGTTTCCTTTCTTAAACACCACATGAGTGAGATTATATGGTATTTGTCTTTTTCTGACTTATTTCACTTAGCATAATGTAATCTAGCTCCATCCATGTCATTGCAAATGGCAAGATTTCATTCTCTTTGGTGGCTGAGGAGTCAATGTTGTGTATATACATATATTGTGTATATACACTATATATATATATCTATCTCACATCTTTTTTTTTTTTCAAAGATTTTATTTATTTATTCATGAGAATACACAGAGAGGAGAGAGAGAAGCAGAGACACAGGCAGAGGGAAAAGCAGGCTCCATGCAGGGAGCCTGATGTGGGACTTAATCCCAGGTCTCCAGGATCACACCCTGGGCTGCATGCGGCACTAAACTGCTGAGCCACTGGGGCTGCCCTATCTCACATCTTCTTGTCCATTCATCAGTCAATGGACATTTGGGCTCTCTCCACAGTTTGGGTATTACTGATAATGCTGCTACAAACACTGGAAGGCATGCATCCCTTCAAATCTGTATTTCTGTATCCTTTGGGTAAACACCTGGTATGAACTCAATTTTAAAATGCACTTGGATGGTAGAGTTAAGAGGATGATAAATCTGTACTCCAAAGACTATCTATATCATTACTTACCACGTGCAACTTATCATTCCCCTTTCATAACTTACAGTACTACAATGCAATATCAAACATGAACCATAAGAATGACAACAATCACACTGGAATAAAAAAGAAATGCAAAGTTTATTTAGCACACATCTACATTAGGATCTTGCTTTTGTTCTCCCTCAGCAGTATGAACAGACAACAACAAAAACAGTGTCTTGTTTGTTGGTTTTACTTGGTTTTCAATTAAGTGGTAACAACATCAGGAAAATTTGTTTAAAAAGAAGCATTTGGTTCAGAGAGAAGATGGAGCCATTTCTGGGGTTCAAGTCTGACCTAGATGGGGCATACCTAAGGGGCGAAGCCAAAAAAAAAAATGACAGGTAGGAGAGGACTGCATCATTATGTCCTCACACCTTCTAGTGTGTGGGCCTAATAGGATGTGTCAGAAAGCTGTTGTTAGAATAAGGTTGAATCTGGCAGGATTCAGGAACTTTAATTAAAAGCTCATTCCATTTTACTTACCTATCTTTTATCTCCCTCCCTGCCCCCACTCCATTGAGTTGGGTGACTGAAGGCAACAAAATGGAGGCACTTCTGTCCCTGAGACCCACGGGGAATGAAGGAGGGTAGTATAAGTGGTCTGGATGGTTTGACGGTGAAACAGTCAGTGCAGCTTTGGGATACTTTTATGTGGTGTGATTGGTTCCTTTTAAAACCCAGAGGCAGTGGATGAAGACAAAGTGTAGCATGTGTTATAATCCATCTGTCCCAGCAGCTATTTCTTCCTGACTCACGCTCTCCCACTATCCCTACCTCATTACTGGTGTTTCTGTTCTCTTCCCACTTCTGTCCTTTTGCCTTCAAAATACTCACCCACACCATCACCATCATCATTAACATCATCAGGAGCTGGTATCTGTAGAATAGCAGTGTGTGCCAGACACCGTACATAAGAACAGTCCCTCCTGCTGGGAAGAACACTATCCAAATCTGGGGGACCAGAAACAATGCTTTCAAATAGAGAATCAGATGGATTTAACAAAATCCTTGGGGTCCTACAATTTTTTTTTTCTTTTTACAAGTGAAGGTCAATTCACTAGGACTTCTCATCAAAGGATCTGATCAGACACTGGCGACATTATGTGCCATGTCTAAAGTAGGAAAAAAACCGAACAGTAGTGAAAAGCAAAGACATCATGCTATTCAGGGTAGGGGCTGGAAGAAGGAAAAGTGACTAGAATTCTGGTTTTGCCCTATTGGAGCCAGAATTCATTTTAATCATCAGTGATTTTCTTTTTTTAATGTAAGCTGAATACCTAACAGAGGATAAGACAATGAAAGAAGAAAAGCATTCAGTCAGAGATGAAGCTTAAGAAAATCCAAGACAGACAAATACTACATGTTACGGAAGGATATAGATGTAAACAAGAAAAGAAAAATACATTAATGTACTCTAAACAGTAAATGCCATAGAGATTAGAGAATGCAAAAGGATAGAGAGGATTCAATTAGGGAGTAACAGGGAAGAGCCAGCTAGTAGATATGTGAAGGGAATGAAGAAGTGACAGGGGTAAATCAGACAAATACTATGGGGGGTTGGGGGGAAGGAAAATACTGTATTTAGGAGTTGAATGCATCTTAAAATTTGGTTAGACAGTTCAGCAGTTTTCATTTTAGAGGTTTAGAAGATGCAGATTTAAGCCCTAGGTGTAATGATTTCATTTGTCTTGCCAAGTGACACCAATCTGGAGGAGAGGGGAAGGTACTGCCATTTAGAGGTGACCCAATTTCTTCAAAATAAAGAGCTCACAGAGAGTCAAGAATTGGAAAGGCCAACAGAACTGAGGACTTCACCACAACTTACTTGGCTTCTCCTAAATCATCGACTCAGTTTTCATTAAAAAAAAAAAAAATTTAAAAACAAAAAACCCCACAAGACTCAACATGCAACACTCAAGAGTAGGTGTACTTTCAATAAAACAAAGAAAGAACATGATATAATGTGAGTCCACAGGCACTCACCCGCAAGGAGCCATTGCAATACTACTTATTTTTCAATCAAGGAAACTCCTGATCCTACTTTCATGGTGTCCCTTAATTACCATGACAAAAATCAACAGGGTGGGTAAAAGAGTCATCAGAAAAACAAGAAATAATGTATTAAGATGAGGAAACTACTCATCACCACAAAGGAGAGACTCATCAAATACTCATTTCAATTATCCAAGGATTAGCCCTATCCTTTCAGGAATGGTCATTTATGTGTCATAAATTTAGTTTGTTCACAGAGCAGTATTTTTATTTCTATTATATTCCTTGTCAGTCCTTACCTACCGTACCTGCTATCTCTGGGGCTGGGACTTCTAAAATTTTATGTGCTGTACACCTTCAATGAATGTAACACTATATTCCAACTATACTCAAATAAAAAGTTTTTAATTAAATTTTAAGAAATAGAATTTTATTTGTACACTAGTTTAGTTCTGCCGCAACTCATACTGCCCATTTTGGGTGTGGCAGTAACTTTCAGCTTGAGAGGAAGGTGAAAGGTGGGCTATAAGGATATTTTTGATAAGGTTCCTACTCCAAAGGAACTGATATTCTAATACTGAATACAAGACACACACACATAAATAAATGTAAAGCAGAATGGGTTAAATGTATGATAAGGATATTGAAATAAGAAAAAAATTACTGACTGAGGAAATTTTAAAGTGCAGGGTAGATTTTTTTGGGGAAAAACAAGAATTTATGACAACCAATAAGCTGAAGAACTAGGTTAGATTTTTAATTTCACAAAATAAATCAATAATGTTTTACAATCGCTTTTTCCTGGTCCTTAATCTAAGTACCAAAAATGAAATTGTTAAGGGAGAACTGTTCCTTTTATTAAAAGATGCAATCATTAAACTGAACATTTTTATCTGCCTAGATGCTTAAGAGTCAATTATAATGATTTGATATCTAATTTTAAATAAAGGAATAGGCATTAATTAATCTAGAGTCTGTCACAAAATAACGTATTTTTCATGATGCAGCTACACTTACAGAGCAGTAGTACAGGAAAGAAAGGCTTCATATCTGATAAATCAAACATGGCTGACTATTTATTAGCTCTAATTTCATAGGAATTGAAGTTAACTCACTCCATAAGATGGTTCTTTTCAAATTCATGAAATTCTGCACTTTTATATAAAAAATTGCCAAGCTCAGCATGATTTATAAGTAGCAGGCAAAATTAATTTTAGACTAGATCAGCCATTTTGCCACCATTGAACCAAATAACATGGAGCTGTGAACATACAGCAAAGCAAAAATAAAAAAAAAATGACAAATACATTTGATAAATACATGTTGTGATTAAGTGTGCAAGTTAAGACCCTGCCAAATGTTAACTTCTCTGTGCTCTGTTTTCCACATCTATAAAATCAAGATAATAATGATACCAACTCCATTAAACACTTTGGGTGATATCTAGCACAAAGGAGGTGTTCGACAATGTTGGCTGCTGTTACTACAACTACCACTGCTGCTACCGTTATTATATAATATCATTGTTTCTGTTTTTTTTTTTTTTAAGATTTTATTTATTTATTCGAGAGAGAAAGGCAGAGACAAAGGCAGAGGGAGAAGCAGGCTCCATGCAGGGAGCCTGATGTGAGATTTGATCCCAGGTCCCCAGGATTACACCCTGGGCTGAAGGTGGTGCTAAACTGCTGAATCACCGGGGCTGCCCATTGTTTCTGTTCTTATTCCTCCCTACCATTAATATCAACAAATTATCTTCTATCAAAAAATGTTTGACATCCTATGTGCCATATGCAAAGACTATTCCTTTCAATAGTCATGCCCACTTACCACTAGATTAAGCCAAGTTTTGCAAATCTCCTGTATATTTGAAAGATGAAATTCTATGGTGGCTTTGGAGGCAAATCTGTCTATCATGAGCAAGACTCAATTACTGGAGATTTGGCAAAGACAGACGTGATAAATACAAGTAGGTAATATGTACAGATAGACACATGTGAAGATGGGGAAGTTCCTAACAGCACAGGGAAAGCCAGAAAAATAAGTAGCAATCACAGGGGTCATAATTAATTACTGATGAGCACATGTATGAAGGCAGGAAATGATGGAGGCTATGCTGACACAGTTACAACAAAGATGGGAAATAGTGTTTAAAAAGTTACATACTGACATACAAGAAGTTATTTCTTTTTGGTACATGAGATGTGGGGGAATGAGGGAAAATAAGGAATCATAAGAGACTCTTTGAGTGCCTGATCTGAGAAACTCTGTAGAAAAATGTGGCTGTACACTGAGTTGAGAAGATTAGTTAAGAAAGGAGAAGAAACAGCAATCTATATTGTCTTTTATAAATGCATAAATGACCTTGAGTGGTGTTATTTTTCATGGAGATTTGGATTATGGTCTGGGTCACTTGCTTTCAGCCTGAACAACTTTAGTATTTCTTGCAAAGCAGATTTGTTAGCAAAAAATTCTGTTTTTTTTTTTTTGTTTGTTTTGTCTTTATTTTTCCTAGAATTTTGAAAGATAATTTTGCTGGATATAAGATTCTTGATTGACACTTTGGTGGGTTTTTTTTTGTTGTTGTTGTCTTTAAAAAAAAAAAAAATTAAGCACTTTGAATATGTCATCACTGCCTTCTGACCTTCGCTGTATATTATAAGAAGTTAGGTAGCAACTTCCTTGAGGTTCTCCTGGGTATGAGGAGTAATTTTTCTCTTGCTACTTTCAAAAATTCTGTCATTGTCTTTTAGCATTTTTGCTATGATGTGTTAGGATGCATATCTCTTCCTGCTTATCATACTCAAAGTCACTGAGCTCCTTGGATGTACAGATTAATGTTTTCCATCAAATTTGGGAAGTTTTTCTGCTACTATGTCTCCAAATATTTTTCCTACTCCTTTCTTTCTCTCCATTCCTTCTGGTATTCCTATTTTGTATATGTTGGTGCACTTGATGGTATATTTTTCTGCAGTTTTTTTTTTCTTCATTCTTTTTTTAAAAAAACCTTTTTCCAAAGTCTCCAGTCTCAAGAAGTCCCACAGGCTTGTTTCTCCATACTCTGTTTTAAATAAAGTCATTTCCTTTCAGGAGGGCTTCTTAATTTTCTCTCCTCATGAACTACCACTTCTCCTTGGGCCAAAGCTTTGATCCATTGCTCCAGAGTTGGAAGTGCGTACAGTGGTCTATTTTTTAGAGGGACACCCCTGCTTCATGGGCAAGGTACCAGGCTGAGATAGTAATCTCTGGGTTTTCTTAAGTTGCCTCTCTTTGTGAGGCAGCTCCATCCAATGAGCAAGCTGGGACAAGGGCAACTGATGCCCAATATTCCTGGCTTGCTGGATCACAGGTAGAGCCACTGTCCTATGACTAAGCATTTGGCAGAAGAAGGGAGACTCCTCCATAACTCAAAGCTAAGGGTGATGAAAGGTGCTGGGAGCCTTTACCTCTCAGCCAGATATGGTATCCCTTGACTGAGAGCTCAGAGAAGGAGTGTCATCTTCTTGGTCACATGTGCCTGGAGCAGAACATCCATCATGATGAGCAGAGGCAGGGGGGAAAGGAGTAAATGAGTATTGGCACAAGTGTCACCAAATCTCTCTATTAAGATTTAGTATGACTCTTGAATAAGTTTCTCTCTATATGCTGTACGTTCTTAGAAAAATCTTCAGATTTTAATGTTTTTCAATTTGGAATGCATCTATGTAGCTCCTCAGGCTGCTCTTATGAAGCAAAACTCTAAAAAAAACTAATTTTTTAAAAAGATTTATTTATTTGAGAGAGAGACAGATGCATAAGTGGGGGTGGGGGAGAGTGCAGGGAGAGAATCTTCAAGTGGATTCCCCGCTGAGCACGAGCCTGAGGCAAAACCAAGAGTTGGACACCTAACTGACTGAGCCACCCAGCCATCACTAAAAACATTATTTCTTCACAATATTTGCATACTAAAACATAATTGCTAGGACTTCTAAACTTGGAAGTACAAAATCACTAACATAATGAGGTAGCAGCAAAACGTGCAAAAGATGGTATTATGGGGCACCTAGGTGCTCAGTCAGTTGGACATCTGCCTTGGGCTCAGGTCATGATCTCAGGGTCCTGGGATCAAGACTCACATTGGGCTTTCTGCTCAGCAGGGAGTCCGCTTCTCCCTTTGTGCTTGTTCTCTTTCTTTCTTTCTTTTTTTTTTTTTTTTTTTTTGCTTGTTCTCTTTCTTTTGCTTTTTCTATGAAATAAATAAAATCTTTTAAAAAAAAGATGGTATTATTAGATTCTTTCATAAAATTATCTTCAGTAAAGTCTGCTTATTTCCAAAATATTTAGGACCTCATTGTTATCAGAAGAAGAATGTTTACTTCTATTTATTCCTATGTGCTTGATTTACAAAAATCTATCAACAGAGTTTTGCTTTGAGTACTAGAATATTATATGTGGAGTCTATAAGGTAAGATAACTAACTTTTAGTATTATTATTATTGGTTTTTTTTTGAGAGAGAGAGAGAATGAGCATGCGAGTGCAAGTGGGGCAGGAGCAGAGAGAGAGAGAGAGAAAGTCTTAAGCAGGCTTCACATCTAGCACAGTGCCTGACATGGGGCTCGATCTCATGACCCTGAGATTATGATCTGAGTCAAAATCAAGAGTCGGACACTCAATCGACTGACCCCCCTCCCAGGCATTCTTCAGATAACTGACTTTTAAAATAAATACACTAAAAGCATGTATCTAATGTGGGCCCAACTCAAAGCCAAAGAGAACTTTCAAGAGTAGATTCTGGCTGCATCAATAAAAACCTGGCAGGATTAAGGGAGTATTTACACAGAGAGGTCAGAGACAGGATCTCATAGTCTCTGGAGTAGAGGAGAGAAGGGAAGCCAAATGTCTAGCAGGAGTGCTGTCAAGTAAAACAGCACTTGGAAAATGAGTCAATGGAGCAAAAGTCAGAAGCACTAAAAAGACACTAGAGTGTCAAAATGAGTCAGATTAGATAAAGAAATAAAATGGGAGCCATGACAGTACTAGAAGCCCACTGAATTGTTAGGTACATGGTAGAGGGGCCTAGTTGCTTAAATCCTCTGCCCAGCAGGACCAGATTACCCAAAGGACAAGTGTCCTTTAACACTGTCATCTTGAAAATCCAGACACTATATTATTAATGTTGCCAATGCTCAAATTTGGGGATGTATCTCTTCTTTCAGATGTAGTTTTAAAGCCAACTTACATTTTAAAAAAAACTGAAGAAGAGAAAAAGAAAAGAAAGATAAAGTAAAAGAAAATCATTCTCCTTTCTTAATAGTCTAGTCACACCTCTATTTCTGCCTTTCAACCAGTATTATTCAGTTTGTGAATAAACTGAAATAAAAATAAATAAATTTAACTCAGGAAGATGTGATTTTGACACCGCTGAGGATAATCAAAGGGTCTGACTATAGGCTCACTTTCTGAAGATCATTTTCCTGAGATCTCTGAACAGGTAACCCTACTGATTGGGATGCTATGGTCTATCATGTAAAAGGTATGATAAATATGTGCAAATATTCTTGTAATTATAACTGCCAGTCCACAGATCTGCTATTTCAAAGTCTTAGAAAAAACTTTAAAGCTTTCTTTAAAGAAGTGGTTAGCCCATGGCTAAGGGTTATAGCACAAATAAGACTGAAGTAATACATAACGAGTTATGGAACATCAAACTAAAAAACAGAAGAGACATCTGCAATTGTTTATTTTCATTGAGTCGTAACCAGAAAAGAAATTTACTGACCAGAACAGAGGGATGGAGAGGGCATGCGCTGGCATGCAGTGGAAGCTGTAATTATAGGAGTGGATGAGACCATTCAGAGGAAATTCACATTTCCTTCTTAACAGAGGAGAATTTTCATCTTAAAATTTCCTTCCTTGTTATGATTTTGGATATCAACATTTCAGTTCATGAGGGTTCTGTCAAGCTTCAAAAGGGTTTTGTTTGTTTGTTACAGGTATATAATAATCATCATTATTATTGATTTGTAATTTTTCCGAAACATGAAGCAGGTTGTAAGCCCCTGGCTGAAAACTGTTTTTTTAAAATGTACACAGAACATATCATATATGAGTATAATTTAACATCTGATTAGTTTATTCATACACTTGCTTTTATAAAATGCAAAGTTTTTCTATATAGCAAATCTTCCAAACAGTTTTACTAGTGACTAAATTAGCAAAATATAAGTAATTTGGAGAATAAAATCAAGCTCTAATCACTACTTTTTTAGTTTATGATTTGTTTTTTGTATATTTCATGAAGCTATAAAAATACTTTATACATATAATTCATATTTTGAACTCTTTTTTGTTCACTGTAATTAAAGGAGAATGGTTTAGATTAAAGGAAACTGAAAAGATATTACAACTGCATGTGATACAGCCTGGATCTCTTTAATTATAAAGGACACTGAGAAAACTGTCGAAATACGAGTATGTTAATTTCCTGATTTTTATCAATGTACTTTGGTTATGTTGTCATGTCTTGGAGTAAGCAGAAGTATAGAGGAATCATGCCTGCATTTTGTTCTCAAACAGTTCTGGGGGGGAAAGTATTTGTGTTGTGTATGTATTATACGTATTGTACACACACGTTTAAACATTAGGAGCACTGGGCCAATCTTAAGAATTATACCAATTCAGTGATGCTAAATTATAGATTATAGAAGGAGAAGAGATTGAGTGAGTATGAAGTAGAGAAGGATACAGCAAATGTATAAAATGTTAACCTTTGAGAAACTAGGAATTCTTTGTACTACTCATGCAACTTTTCCGGAAGTAAATTTAGTTGAAACTAAAAAACCCCAAAAGAATAAAAGAGAGAGCATGGTTTAATAATTAGGGAATTTCTAAAGCGAGCAAAAAGGTCACATCCCACATTTCCAGCCAACAGATGGTGCCAATAAGTACCAGCTTCTTTTAACAATATTAGAAAGCAAAGTTTCTAAATGCCATGCCCAAAAGTCAGGAGCATTGATACAATCCTCAAGAATTCTAGCAGTTCAATAATAATGAATTAAATAACCACACTGCTCTATAAAGGTAGGTTACTCAACCCCAAAATGCAATATAATGATCAAAAGCCTCCTTTTACTTCAGCCAAAGAAAGAACACTGCTCACTTCCTGCATAGAGTTAAACTGTTCTTCCTGCACTCATGAGTTCCTCATCTAGGTAATTCCTCAATCTTGTGGGGGTTAAAATGCATAGTTGGCAGGAATGCAACTCATCTTGCTAAGGCAAAAAAAAAAGTGCAGAAATTGACCTAATTAGTTGATATGATTTCTTCTAGCTGGAAACTACATGTGTAAACTGCAGGAAATAGGATTTCATAAATATACAGATAATATGAAAAGATTTTGAAGTTTCTCTCAGGACATACTGAACCAGAGCCAATGATTCTTACACAATTTACTTCAAGTCACAGAACTGAATTTGCTTCAGTAAATCACACTGGCTCAGTCTTAGTACACATTCCTAGCATTTCAATTGCTAATGCCTATTGGAGGTGACATTTATAATAACCATTTGCTCAACAAACCTAAACCAGGCTCATTTCATGAATATTTTTAGAATTTCAAATTCTTACAATATTACTTTTGGATTTTAAAATTCCCACAGAGCACAAAAATTTCAAATTATTCAGCCTAACTAAATCCAACCAGAGAGATATGTTAATTCAATTATTTTTTTCTTCATCTTTAAAAGATAAATGGATCGCTTACAATTTTCTCCCAGCTTCTAAACTCAAAGATAGTGGTTAATGTGCCTTTGCAACATAAGTCTTAGTTAGGGGGTACAAAAACCCAGTTAACTAGACAAATCCCTTTAACTATTTAACAGACAAGATTACAACTCCAAGAGATAGGAAGACTTCAATGAAGCATAAAGGGCCTGGAAATTTGTTGGTAGAATTTGTTCCGAAAACTAATTTCAAAGTTCCTTTTTTTTTTTCCTTTTTTAGTATCAATGACCAAGGAATAGTGGGACGAAAGCAGGAAAAAAACAATACTTTACTGAATGAACTCAATTTTCTTGAAGACATCTGACCACACTACTTCCATTTAATCAACAATCCCGTGGTTCAAGGAGAAAACTATGTAAGTCAACAGATCTAATCACTGTGATAGTTTGAACATTAGGTATCCCAATTTCCAACTTCAATTTTGTGTACCCTTGTCTCCTCCACTTTTTGTTTCTAAGGATTTTATTTTTAAGTAACCTCTACACCCAAAGTGGGGCTCGAACTCACAACCTCAAGCTCAAGAGTCACATGCTCTTCTAACTAAGCCAGCCAGGCACCCTGCTTCTCCCACTATTTTTAATTAAGTCATTAAGGGTCTCCCTTTCAATAATAAAGCCAAACAACTCCTATTTCTCTTCTGTTCTTATATCTGTTTTCTACAAGGAGAATGATCCACTAAGACTGAAGGGTAGAAATCTCAGTGGAGAGACCAGAAGAGTGGAAGGCAGACAGATGTTGGCTGTGGGCAGCTGGCTGAGGCTCAGGCTTAAAAGGAGAAGAACGGAGAGTAGTGGCCATTAGAACAGGAATAGATGGGGCTCTGCAGCAGAAGCCAAGTATAAAGCACATAAATCTGGCTGCCTCAGCATCAAAGTATCACAGTAGGCAACAAAATGGAGGAGGATGGATTCTGCTAAAGGCAAAACCTTTCATTCAGGGCTCTACAGTACAATGGTTCCTTTCACTCTTTCCAAAGATGCAGCAAATAGTTTTTCATTTCAGTATGAGGGTTGTAAACAGAAAAGGGAACACTCAGGGAATATGGTGGTTTAGATGTCACTAACTGGTAGTCTCACTCCGGAGCAAGGATAAATGGTCCGTAGGTCAGTAAGATTGACAGATCACATGGAATAGAGAGGCATGTCTAAGCTCCAGGAACTTCCCAAGGAAATAAATTGTGCTGTCCTTCCTTCAGAATTAATCTGCATAATCACAAGGACAACAATTAAATTTCAAAGAAGGGAGGGATCTTAGCAATTAAATCAGCAGAGATAAGATGAAAGAAACAAAGTAGGAAGGCCCGGTCAATGATCTAACCTATCAATAATCCAACACACTTTGCATATGCTTTCTCCCTGATAATCCTTAGAAGATGATATTATTATTATCCCAGTAAAACAGTACTTAGGACATCCTACTTCCTCAGGCAAAGTTCTTAGAGGCTATCTGTTTTTTTTTTTAAGATTTATTTATTTATTCATGAGAGACACAGACAGAGAGAGAGAGGCAGAGACACAGGCAGAGGGAGGAGCAGGCTCCCCACATGGAGCCCCATGTGGGACTCGATCTTGGACCCCGGCATCACGCCCTGAGCAGAAGGCAGACACTCAACTGCTGAGCCACCCAGGCATCCCAATGCTATCCTCTCTTTAAGATGACTCTCATCTATAAGCAGAGAGAAATGTGCAATTTGGCTTTACTGGAACTCTGACCTCACAGGATATAGAATCAGTGATGTTAGGAATCTATCTGGAGGCATAAATCAAAGCACATCATTGAGAACTTCATCATGATTCAAGAGGCAACTGGGAATCACATCAGAGTCTGGACAACGATATGCGCAAACAATCCAAGAACAGAGGAATTTTGTTCTGCATGAAGCATAGTGGAAGAGGAAAGGCTTTGGAGTCAATAAGGAGTTGGGGAAAAAAAATCTACTGGGGCAGGCCAACACGCACTGCTTAGGCAAGAATACATCTGTGATGGTAGTGAGAGAAGGTAATCCATGGGGGAAAAAAAAAATCACAAGGTCAGGGATTTGTTTATTCATAAGGAGGCAAATGCAAATTAGGAGTAGTAGGAATCCTGAAGAGACATGGAAAGAACTAAAAAAAAAATTTTTTTTTTAAGATTTATTTATTTGAGAGAGAGAAAGAGAGAGAGAGAGAGAGCGCGCTACAGAAATCCTGTGCGAGTGTGAGCAAATGTGGAGAAGGAGGGCCAGAGAGATAGAGAATCTCAAGCCAACTTGACGCTGAGTGAGGAGCCCAACGTGGGGCTTGATCTCATGACTGAGATCATGACCTGAGACAAAATCAAAGGTTGAATGCTTAACTGATTGAGCCACCCAGGCGTCCCTGAAAAAAATCTTTAAGTCCAGGGCAGCACTATCTAATAGGGATGCAATTGGAGCCACCAGTGAAATTAAAAATTTTCTAGTAGCCATGCTAAAAAGTAAAAGGAAACAAAATTAATTTTAGTGATGTATTTTAACCCATTATCTCCACAATGTTATCTTTCAACATGTAATCAATATAAAAGTTATTAATGGGATATTTTACATTTTTTTAAAGTACCATGTTTTCAAAACCCATTACATATTTTATAATCACAGCACACCTCAATTCCAGTGCTGTAAGCCTCGTATCTAGTGCTCAAAAGCCACATGTAGATATTGCCCAATGAACTGGAGAGCACAGGTTTAGAGGGTAATTAATGATAAAAAATAGTCAGTGGTATCATGAAACCCCAGAAGGTTTAGAACAAAACTAACCAGGATTTACCTAGAAGTCTGCCAACGAATTTGGCATGATTAGTTTTTAAAAAGTGGGATCTTTGCCATCTCACCAGGCGTACATTTAAAATAAATCATGTGGTCTGCACACAACTAGTGTTATAATTCTTTACCAGAAAAGGTGAAGACAAATACACATACCAGATTCTAAAGTATCTTATCACTTCACCTTGTATACTACTCCTACCATCTCTTCCAGACCCTTTAGGGACTCTGCCTTCTACTGCTCCAAGTCTCTTTGTTTATTTAGCGGGTAGATGGAGGACTTTGTGTGAATTAGGTCAAACTCAAGTTACCTCCCCAACTCTTGGGAAAGGGAGGAGAGGGTGATCTCACCACTCATAACAACCTGAATGTTGCCACATGTGTGACCTGTCGATGCTTAGGACTCTCACTGAAGCAGAAAGTTTCTGTCTATGGTTACTTTTTTTTTGTGGGTCAGTGTAGCCTAGTAAGATGTGTACGGGTCTGAAAAAAAGGTGGTTTGAGCTCAGATTCTTGTTCTAGATTACCAGGAAGGTTGGACAAGGGCATAAATATCTATACTCAAGTTACTTTGAAAACCAGTCTTAAAAAATAATGCATTCAGTTCTATAGATGACTTAATGTCAAGTTTTTTATGTCAATGAAACCACACAGCTGCACAGTCTGTTTTGCTTCAACTTGGATTTGAAGGGGGGGGGGGGACAGGGAGCTAAGAATATTCACCTAGTTTTTGTCCACTGACCAAACGTAAAAATGTCACTATATATGCTGTATGATGCAGTATCTATGAAGTTTCCAGGTTAAGAATACGTACCACGTATCATATATAACTTGTAATGCTCTGTATTTCAGTTCCCCCTCTTACTACGCGTGCATACGTTTTTCTGTACGTGAAACTGCAGCCAACAACATTTGTCTCCCTAGCCGATTTCAACACATGAACCTGTATGCTTGTTCTCCAGTATGTTGTTCTGCTCCCAGCTATAGGCAGGGAAGCATGACTTTCTTGGACCTAACTTCCGTCCATCAACCCTATTCCATACCACAGTCAAGAACCCAAGCATATTTGTCATTTGGGTTTTAGTGACTGGTAACAACTCAGAGGCCTCACCACTTGGTATTACTGAACAAATCCACATACTCTGCCTTGTTTCAAACCAGAACAGAATACATTAAATAGAGTTACTTTAAATAGAGTTATAGCTATAAACCCATCTTAGCACAGGGAGACGTACCAGATTGTTGACTGTACGTTTTTAAAGTTACAAAGTGAATGCAGAGAAAAACAAAGCATGGTTCATCTCCTTCTTACACAGATACATAAAATAAAAGGCCTGAAATGAAAAGCGGAGGGAGAGTCAGCCAGTCCCACACACTCACCTGCGTTGGAGCCCGTCAGATTGTAACGTGCATTCAGTTTTTTGATGATGTTCTCGTGGATTTGGTACCACTCACTCTCTGTGTTACACCTATGAAGACATTGACACTTGGTTAAGCTTCCATAATGGATGAGATCAAACAATGGCCTTAGTAGCACACCTGTTCTGTTTGGAATAACCATCAGAACGTACGCCCTTAAATCTCCTTGGGAACTCCCCCAAACTGGTCAGTGATAGCATAATTGCCCCAGGATGAGCAGGATGCCCATATCTGGTAAATGCATGACTACCTACTTCATGCCAGGAGTGGCTGTGAGGAATGAACAATTTATGAGAGTCCCCCTCACCTCAAAATCTCAGAGAACTAATGCACACAGTGGAAGGCAGTGCAGATGAAACGTGCTACTCCCTGGATCTGAACCCTCACCAATAACTAAATTATGTTCTTTGGGCAAGTTATTTACCCTCCTTGTGCCTTGATTTCCTCATTTGTGAAATGGGGTTAATATATTACAGTTAAATAAGCTTGGGTTTAAGATGATTCTGGGCTTAGGATAACACCTGACATATAGTAAATGCTCCATGAATTAGTTCTCATTAGTGGGTCTCTGCCTACAACAACATGACCAAGTTGGGCTAGCATCAGAATGCAACAAAGCAAGCAAAATGCAACTGAGGTTAACACTACTTGAAAGAGGGTAATTAAAAATTACCCTTTGGACACCTGGGTGGCTCAGTGGTTGGATGGCTGCCTTCGGCTCAGGTTGTGATCCCGGGATCTGGGATCGAGTCCCGCATCGGGCTCCCTGTGAAGAGTCTGCCTCTCCCTCTGCCTATGTCTCTGCCTCTCTCTCTCTCTCTCTCTCCGTGTGTGTCTCTCATGAATAAATAAATAAATCTTTAAAAAAAAATTACCCTTGCACTGAAAAGTTAAGCTCCCCAGTTTTTCCTCTACTGGTTAATAGGCATCTTTCCATCTTCTTACTCTCATAGCCATCTGTATCTTGCTCTTTTAGCTCTTGTCACTTGCTAGCTCATGTCATCTTTGTTTTACATGCTGTAGTTCACCCAGGAAACTTTTAAGGTTTCTTGAGGAATGGATCTAGGACATGTGTCCCCCTTGGGACTCTAAATACCAAGGGTGCTGAAAAATTAATGAGCTGCATCAATGAATGGATGGAAGTCCCTCTGACTGGCAACTCCTAATGGCCCCTAAATATTGAGGTTGGTTATCCTTCCTTACTGCCATGACTGCCTCAGTTAGCCGGGGACAGCCTCCCTCATCTAACTATGTAAATCACTACTTCTATTAGCCACAAATGCTCCTTTCCTAAGGGCCGTGAATATCAAGCTTCTATACATATCAGTCAAAGCATTCCACGGCAAGTTCCTTGTCTGTGGCTGAGAGTTCACAGTTCGATTACATATTTATTTCATCACCATAGGCTTTTCCAGGATGTACATGATGGAGGGCATTTCTGAGCCACTTAACAGTAGGGTACCAAACAGAACAGGCATCTTGGAAGGCTGAGAAATTAAGATGAAATGAAACCATCCCACCATCCAGCTGCAGGATACCAAATTGCAATTTAGTATATTCGGCCTCTAGTTTTCTTATTTCAGCTCAGGCGGGGAAGGAAGAGACTTCCTATTAGTGAACGGACTCCCGGATTCATGCTTTTAACCTACAAAACTCTACGTAAAATCAAAGCTCAAAGTGTGACTGAAATATCTTCCGGGCTCAGATGAGGTATTTGTTACTGTTCCATATTCGAGTCCCAGATGGGTGAGGGATTCAGTCATATTAACAAATAGAAATTTCTTCCAAATTGTTTCTAACAGGCACTTCCTCAAAATGTTTTACTAAAATCACACTTTCTGTTTCATCTACAGTGACTGTTTTGATTGGCTAGCATTCCTCCTGAAACACATTCATAATTTGCTGAACTGGCATTTTCAAGGGGATCTCTCTTCCAACAAGAATAATCTAAAGCCTTATTTGATGCTTATAAAAAAACAGATAGTGACAACCACAAAGAGAAATACAATTTATTTTTTATGAGAGTGAGTGTCTCCCATAGGCAGAGCTGGAATTCATGGGTCTTTTTCAGCAGGTTGCATAGCCAAGGGTGATGCATGCAACTGTTGGTCCTGTTTTCCCAGTGGCAAGATAAATATAGTGCTTGCTAGCCACACCTGGAAAGACTACTCTAAGAAAGGATGAGACTGGGTTTCTAAGGAATTCCAGTTTTCTTAAAAAGCAATGCTACACAACAGCATCATTATCACATCACTAGACAGCGGTGTCAAATAACACCTGAGAGCACGGGACCTGGTACGTGACAGCTTGCGTTCTGGAGTCAGATATTCCTGATTTCACATCTGGTTCCTGTTCTGATTAGCCAAGTGATTTTGGAGCATTATCCAGCCTCTCTGTCCCCTTACATGGAAATCAGAGGCAATAGCATCTGCTTTATGTGTATGTCATGAAGATAAAGTGACATGACACATGGAAAATGCCTAACAGTTCCTTGAACATAGTAAGCACATATTAAATGAGGGCTATTCTCGCCAGAATTATTTCAAAAAAATTATATTTTATGATCACCAGAATGTGGGAAGAGGATTGTCATGGAAATTGAGGGCTGCCACATGATAAAAAGAGTCGTGAGTTTTCTACCCACTAGTTTCACCCAAAGTTTTCAAGTTTAATATCAAGGTCACAGATTTTATCCCTCTTAAAAGAGATAAAGTTAAAAAAAAAGAGAGAGATATAGTTTGTGGTCCTAAACCACAGGCTATAGACAAATCTCTGTCAACTAATTAGCAAATGTGTGGCACAGGTCCAGGGGGCACTGGATGGAGAATTGGATAAATCCATGAAACCCTCCAGCAGTGGTCAAAAAGCAATTTGAAGTCTATGTCCTACAGGCAGTGGGCTGCTTATATTAAGCCAACATAGGAAAACTATTGGCATCCATTGGGTATATCAGCTCCACAAACAGAAACGAAACTAGAGCACGCTCACTCATGGAGGTGACCAGAAGTATGGTCCTCAAATCAGGAATGAGGAAACCCCATCCCACCCCCCTACCCAACTCCCTCACCCCAGGGTGGGGACACCACTGTATGTCAACTCTCAATTTCCAAACCTGTGGGGAGATGCTCAGGGTGGGGTGATCTGAAGCCATGTGCATTTAAAAAAATCACCTAATTTAAGATTTGGAATACATTAAGTGATTTTCTTAGTGGAGTGCTATGAGTTGAACTGTGTGTCCCCTTAAAGAGAGAATCATGAAGTCCAAAAACCTTAGTACCTCAGAATGTGACTTTATTTGGACACTGGGCCTTTACAGAAGTAATCAAGTTAAAATTAGGTCACTGAGGTGGGGCCCCAACCTAATATAACTATGCCCTTAAACAAGGGGAGATGTGGACACAGAGATGAAGGCAGGGGCTGGGTAGTGCATTTAAGGGTCACAGAACACCAAAGACTGCCAACAACCACCAGAAACCAGAAGAGAGGGACAGACTGTCCCTCCCAGCCCTCAGAAGCCTCAACCTAGCCATCACCCTGACCTAGGACTTGCAGCCTCCAGGACTGAGACAATCCACTTTTGCTGCTTCAGCCTCTCTCTTTGTGGGACTTTGCTGGGCAGACCTAGCCAACTAATATTATAGGAAATAGAAGGGAAATCCCCTACCTGGGTGTTTTTTCCTACTTCTAATTAGGTTATGTTAAAAACTATTTTCATTTTCCAAGAACAAATGAACTCTCTGGAGGTAAAGACAGGTTAGGTTTTTAATTCAGAGAAGGTACTCTGTGAAGTAGATGGTCCACCCAACTGCTAGTTTGTTTATACTCTTGGGTTCTTAATTTCATAACTCCTCTGATTGGTGAATGGTGGTTTGTGGGCTCACTTGTAGTTGAGTCACCAGATTGAGTTTTGGGGGAGTGGCTCATAAACCCAATCGTTCCCTGCTCTTCCATCACCCTCCTTGGAGTAGCATTCACCACGGAGGGTCCACATGGGCCTCTGCACCCGCCCCAGCCCCTGTCGTGCTGTGTGTGCTTCTTACATGTACACTTTCAGGATGAGGTCATCTTTTGTCTCGCCTGTCAGCAGGTCAGCAATGCTCAGAACTGCACAGCCAAAGGGTCGCCGGTACTGGACACTACAGGCATTCTTTTTCTCTCCTGCTCCCATTCGACCTGTTCAATTGAAAAGCAAAGATGGCCCATGGGGCCATTTGACTGGTGCCCCTTAAACAAATACAGAGGTCATAGTAAATGTAACTGGGCAAGTAAAAGGGCACAGAAGATGTTACTTCAGTTCTTGATTCTCCTTTCTAAGCACCTAGCTGGGTGACCTTGGGCTTATAGATGAATCTCTGGTCTCCAGCTGTCACCAGTGAAACATGGAGACTGGAGCTGATCCCAGGTTTGGGAACCCTCTCCCAAGGATTCACCACGGTAACCCAGAAGGTTCGACTTAAGAAATGCAAAAATGGTGCCTGTTTCATTTTTCTATTTTTAAAAAATTTCCATATTTAAAGAACTATTTCAAACATTATACCTTTGAAAGGAAGCAGTTTGAGACTCCCTGAAAGTAGAAGAACTAAGCACAGACGATCAAATGAGCATGCATGCCCCTTTCCTGACCCAGGGCTCAGGCTGATTATAACTCAGCCAATGGCTGAAATCTCCTGGGATGCTTTTCACTCTCATACAGTTTCAACTTGTTATATATTTTTAAGTATTATTGAGATACTGCTGTAATTTATTATTATATTTACCAGTGGATTATTGTGAAGACAGGAAGAAGAAAATATAGTGAAGCTGAAATATAACAAGTTAATGTGAGGAAAAATAATGAAAAAAATATGCAAATCTGTTTCCAGATGCTTGGCAACAGATACATAAATTGTTTTCCATTTGAGCAAAATTCTCCCATAGCACATCTAGAGGACTTCAGCACTTCCGAAATCCAATGTGAAACAGTGTAAAAATAAAAGGGGGTGGGGGAGGATGGCAATATCCAATTTGGCTTCCATTCATCGGTAATAAAGTAAAATTACCATGGCAATGCATCATTTTTAGGGAAATGCTTACAAACAGCATGAAAATTTCTCATTTTATCAGCTAGAATCAAAACTAAAAAACATGCCAGTTGCTTTGTAGAGGTGCGAAATTCAAGGAAACATGTTTCATGGCCTGATGCTGTAACGTGTGGCTAAACTTCAATCCATGTTTTAATATAAATTACACTGGCAAATCATATGCTTTACATGTCATACTTGAATTTATCAACAAATCATACTTTTATTCACAAAACTGACAATCTTAAAACTCTAATGACTTATTAAATGGGAAAAAATTCTAGGTTATCTCTGTTTTGAATATTATTACAGATTGGATTAGGATGAAGCATACTCTCCAATCTTTACCAATATCATGATTTATTTTTCCTTCTTGATCATTCCCTTGCAAATGCAAGACAACTAAGTGATTAGAAGATTTCTGAGTGGAGTATTTCAAAGTCCTTTAACATCACACAAGAAATTCAGTACTAAAAAACAACAAGAAAACCCTGAAACTCTCACCATGATTATTCCCATGGACTCTCCTAGCTCTAAATTCCTAGAAGTTTATGCAGGGCAAGGCTATCATCCCAATTTTTTGGCCCCTTTTGGTTAGAACTGCATGAAAGAAAACCCTGCAGGAGCCTGGGGAGGACAGCCAAGTACAGGGGATGCAGGAGGCCATCTCTCACAACCAGAGGAGACTGCAGGGAGGTTTTGATCCCTCCCTCTAACTGCAGGTCAGCATCACTCCTGAGCCTCTGCACCACTCAGGTCCTCAGACTTTCAATTTCAAGTTTTCTTTCCTGGCTCTGCAGGCATCACCTCTTTGAACACCAAAACTTTGGTCTAAGTCCTGTACTGAAAAGACTGTATGATGCCAGCCCTGGCGTTCCCAACTCTAGAATTAATAAAAGTTCACGGTTCTGGTCAGATTTCTAGGAAAATTCTCTAAGCAGAAAGGAAGGTAGGCGTGGGGAAGGTAAAAATATCTAGCTGTATTTAGTGAATAGTTTCAGCAACCAGCTAAAAGCCAAAAGGAGAAACACAGAGGTGGAAAAACCTTTAGCAGGATGGCTATGAGGATATGGAACTATTTATTTCTTTTTTTCTCCTCCTCTTCTAACCAATCAAAGATCCAGGCTTAGATTGTGAGGCAAGGTGCCACTGCTCCTGTTTTCTGCAACCGGTGAGGGTCAGCTTGCCCTTTTCTTACTAAAGCAACACTCCAGAAAAAGTAGGAAGTATCTGCCCCTGATAGACAAGAATCTTCCACTCCTTAATTTCACTGCAGCAGATGAAGTCTTGCCCTTTCTTAGCGTTTCTTACCTTCAATTTTATTTCTTGTCAGTCTCAAAATGTCAAACCAGTAAATGTGACCAACCATCAGGCAGTTTTGGCGGTAATCTCAGGGAAGGATTAGTTTGACCAAAACTCGTTGGGTGGGTGGGGAGGGGGTACAGGTAATGTCTGATTCAACATTCATTAATGATCATAAAAATCTTAATAAAGAATGCAATCGCTAATCCAGGACCATGTATTTGAAAGGCAGCCCTATGACTGGTAACACGAAAGCAGCTTCCTCAGCAGTAGAGCCACCTGGGCCACAGGTGAACAGGGCCCGGGGTCCCGCTGCCACATGGGCTACTACCACCAAAGACCTGCAGCTACCTTTTAAAAAGTTCTGAAAGCAAAAGTACTATACTTTTTCTCTCGATACTATAGAAGATTATGTTCAAATGCAACGTTTACAGGAAGGTATCAAAAGCCACATTTTACATTAACAATTGGCATTACAAATTTGAATTAAAAACACACACACACAAAGAATTACTTGACGAACTGCACCCCTGCCATCCTGGGAACACAAAAGCTTCATCTCATAAATACACGGTAGCATGCATTCCAACTTTTCCAACCTTTTTAAGGATTCTTTCTGATTTTCTCCGCATATATACTCACTTATAAAAAGAAAGTTAACACAAAAATGTTTACTTTTTTTATTTCAACTGTCCCTCAAATAAAAAAATAGCATAAAATGAAAACAGGTCCCCGGAACTGACTTTTATGAGAAAAATGTATAGAAAATCTATGTTAGGATAGTAACATGTTTTATAGTCTCTCGATGCATGGTGCACTTATCAGATGCATAAGATACAAGACTATAAAAATAAAGATCACTATGCAGGATTGCCTGGCAATATATTACTATCCTGCAGAAGCATTCCTAAGCAAATGATGTAGTACAGTTAGTGAAGAAGTGGAAACCAGTTTCCAGTATTAGCTGGTTAGCTTTAATACAAAAACTGTGTAGGCTTTACCATTCCTCATTTTACCTAGTTCCTCTGCCATTAAATATCTGCTTTTAGAGGTATTTTATGGGTAAAAACAAGTGAACACATTCTGGCTTTGTTGTGCAAGCTCGGTGTAGAACACCCAAAGTGTGCTCTGCAAGATATTAATAAATGTTACATTATATAAATGTTTCCATGGTCAAATCAAATTTGTAGAAAGCTAGGGCCAACCAAGTTAGAGAGGCATTTTAATATTTCCCGGTAGGACTTCTCAGACCCTTCAATGAGCTGATATTATAAAAGTGGAAAAAATACATAGCATTCAGTGTTCCATAGCCCTTTAGTCTTTAGTTATAGCACTTTTTTTTTTTTTTAAGTTGTAGCACTTTTTGCAATAATGCTCTGTAGCACCCTGCACTTTGGAACATGTCAGTTAGTATAAAATTTTCAAAAACTTGTAGGAAATCCAGATTCTAAAAGTAATTTATGCTGTTAACAGAAATTAGAATTTAAAAAGACAAATGCCAAATTTTGAATCAAATCTGTTTAGGGAGTCCAATAAAACAAAAAGAAGCACAACAGACTACCTCGTGACTTCTATGGAAAGAAAACAAAGTCTATTTGTGATGCATGGGGAAGCTGGTGGTGGGTTTGGAGAGGCAAGGGAAAAATTTCCAAATGCGGTGATTCTGGGATTCCAAACTGGCTTTCACTTCTTGCTGATCCAGATAGCAAAGAAATCACAACACAGAGACCTTTCAGCATTTCTTCCCCCTGCTGTGCTCCTATCACACTGACAAATGTTGAACTTACCAATTCGGATAATGTGCACAGTGATATAGATGTCTCTTCTTAGCTCGCTGCTGCCCAGATCCTATGAAAAGAAAAAAAAGCAAAAAGAAAAAAAAAGCATGATTATTTTAAAACTCATAATTTATATAGAAGCATTAAAGGTCAAAGCACATTATTTCCACAAATAACAGATGACAAAGATAATGTAGACACTCCTAATGGAATTTTGTAGCAGAGGTATATAATTCAAATCCTGTTCTAAAAATACCACTCCAATCAACTTAACACTCTAAGTCTACTGATGTCAAATAATACTTAAAAAAAAAACCCATTCTTATTTTAATCTCTTACTCACTGATTCTTTAAACATTTAGTACATTCTAAATACCTATACGCTGTGCGGAGCGTAACAGGCTCTAACGTACACCAAAGGAAGAGAGGTGTGTCTATGAAGGGTGATATTCAGAGTTCGGGGCACTACCGTACTTCGTGTGTTATTTACAAAGTTTAAGCAAAGTCACTATGTTCTCTCACAATACTTCATCTCCTTTAAATAATATAAAGTACAATTGGAAGAATTCACCTGTAGATGAAACAAGATCGACCTACCACAAAGAGAGAGCAATGCCGTTCTGGTTTATCTGGGGCTTTGGGAAGTCCATTTCTATTCAGCCTCAAGAAAAATCTCTCACTACAAGAGAAAAAAAAGTTTCATTTTCTGAAAATTATTTAATATCTAAGGGCTTGTCACTCTTCTAGTTGTTCTTCATCTTAAGTTAGACTCGAAACATATTAGGTTCTTCATTTGATATCAAAATTGCTTGTTAATTAGGAGGACGCCCAAAACAATAAACATTTGCTTCACTTCTGACAATACTGGCAAATCAGCAACTACAAAAGCAGAAAACATAAATATACATGCAAGCGAAAAATTAACTTTTAAAAGAATAGGTTTCCATATCCGTGAAATCATTCTTATTATTCCAAAAAGTAGAAACAGGTGCTGTAAGGGAAAAAAACATGATCTAACATCTTTTTTGTGTTTGTATCCAAGAATATTGTTTTTCAAGTTGTATGTCTTAGTAGTTAATTAACATCATACAAGGACACCATCCTGAGTGGCAACCATCTAATAGAAAGCTTAATATGTTATGCTCCAAAACATAAAGAGAAGGCCCAAGAAATGAATTTGCACTGGTCCACAAAGGAAAAGGAGACCCCAAACTCCCCACAGAACTTGTGTTTGAAAATACAGGGTCCCCAAATTTAATACAAACACAAATGCTATTGGTCAGTTACTAATTCAAATCAATAAATACTTGTGGATATCATTTAGATCCAAGGTAATGTTATCCCATTTATAGTCAAATAAATAAATAAAACAGGAAGACTATCAAGCCCCCAAAAATGAATGTATCAGCAACCATGAGCTTCTGAATTTCAATATCCTGGTGCCTACAACAGTATCCAGTAGCTGCCTGCCTCGGGCAGAGAATACAGAGCCAACAATCCACAGAATGTGGTACCAGGGGGTATTAGCACACAGTGTGGCCTTGCTTGGGGTAGCTTCAGCCTGGGGACCGAGTGGAGAAAGGGACTGTAGGGCATTAGTGAGGCTCAGAACTACCAACCCCATGCTTATTCACCACCCAATCCTTGCCTTAAATAATGGCTCTATTGACTCCAATCTTCCTTCTCTCATACAAGGGGAGAAATGAGAGCCATAACCACATCTCCAAGGAAGCATAAGGATACGAATTTATGGCTGTTTTGAACATTTTTATTCTCTTTTGTGATTTAAATCTAGATAGATCCTTGTAACAGATTCAACTACCTGACTTACCTTGTTCTTTTTTTTTTTTTTTTCCTTCCATTATACCTATTCCTGACCTCTCATATGAGAAAGGGCAAACCAATGCACATTTCTGTGGGGTCATTTCCACACCTATTATCTATGGGGTTTTTGGGCTATTTTTCCATAGAGCGGTGGCTGATGAGATCTGAATGAAGAGAATATAAATTGCTGCAAGGATTCTCAAGTGAAGCTAAAGTTCCCACAATATACAATTCTGAAGAAGAGGTGGGAAATGACAGCTCCAACTGAGGATGCAGAGTTAAATTAATGATACCCAATCATTATTTCCTATAATGAAAGGAGAAGAACTGTAAGCTTTCTTCACCATGGAAGATAATTCACTATTATTTCTAAATAAAGATACGCTAAAAGGGAATATGTAAAAATCTTCAGATAAATGAATTAAATAATCATATTAAGTATTACTATTTTTCCCAGAATTTACCATTTGATGGCTATTCTGCTAAGGACTTTACAGGGTTTAATTCATTTAATCTGGGCAGCCCAGGTGGCTCAGCGGTTTAGCGCCGCCTTTGGTCCAGGGTGATCCTGGAGACCCGGGATTGAGTCCCTCGTCGCGCTCCCTGCATGGAGCCTGCTTCTCCCTCTGCCTGTGTCTCTGCCTCCCTCTCTCCCTCTCTCTCTCTCTCTCTCTCTCTCTCTCTGGGTCTCTCATGTATGAATAAATAAAATCTTTAAAAAAATAAAAGATAATAATTCATTTAATCCTCACTATGTCCTTATAAAGACAGTACTATTATGCCCGTTTTATAGATGGGAAAACTGAGAAATAGTAAATAGTTTTACACCCAAGATCACAGACCTGGTGTGTGGCTGAGTAGTGGCTCCAACCCATGTGTTAATTCAAAACCTATGCACTTCATTTGAATGCTGTATGGTAAATCTTTCTTCTGCTTTGTAGAAATAGAGAGCCAATATTTCCAGAATACTGAGATAAGGGAAAAGCCATTTATTTGCTTGGGACAACCACTGATTCAGTCAAGCCTGGTCCTAAGAGTACAGGGTCACTGTCTCCACTCTTCCTGGCCTCCCAGGAATGAAAGAAGTAGAGATCTAGTTCAGCAGGTATCAAACCAGTCCCTGGCTTAAAATAGTTCCTTGGTAGTTTGTTCAAGGAAACATACATAGAAAAATAAATTGGGGAATAAATTATTTTATTAAACAAACGCAGAGCTCCAAAATGATGTAAGAACTTGGCTTTAGTGAAACAAAACTCTTGAGATTTAAGACTGGTATTTGGTTTTGCTTCTTAGTCATCAAAGAACATTTATTGATTATATTTTAGCCCCAAAACACAAGCAGTGTGACCACTTTCCCCTCTTCTGTATCACAGATGGCACATACTACTTTATGTTTTTATATTTTGTTGAGATGCACTTAGGTTGGAGGTTCCTCTTTATCCAACATAAGTGGTAAAACCAATTTCACTTTATCTTCTGACAGGCCAGTCTAAAATAATGAATGCCAATAAGATTACTATACAAAAGTCAACAAGGCATTCTAGATATTAAAACCTTAACTTTAATACTGATATAAAATACCACTCCATATTTGTAAGCTTCATCAATATTCTGGTAAAGCAATGTTTCCTAAAGTATTCTATTTCAGAAAGAGATTCCTTTTGCTCTGTCACTATTTTAATTTCACCAGTCTAGACAGAATCCTGATTATGCAAGTATTATACTATATCATATCCTGTTTCAGAAAGAATATCAATATGTACTAAGCCAATGACATATCCCTGAGCTTAAGCATGCCTTAAGGGGGAGATAAAAATAGACCAACGATGGGTACTATGGAAAAATAACTCATGTGCAATTTTTTAAAAACCAGACTTCTATTCAAAGGAAAAAGAAAACCTCTGTTGCTAATTAAAAACAAAAACAAAAACAAAAAACAAAAAAACCCCACCTTTTTTATTCATTTAGTGACAATTTATTTTACAAACTCAAATCAGGGTCTCTTCAGCTTTGGTGATACAGAACCTATTTAACCAGCGAATGATTTCAGAGTAAACAAAAGACTTATAGCGACACATTTCAGAACTCTAAGTAGACAGGTGGCATCTCTCATTAGAAAACAAAACTAGTTTTTGTGAGTTTAAAAAGTGTCCTATGATAAGATGTAAATCCCTCAATTACATCCTTTACATTTTTCCTTCATCATAGCAGGTTTGTGTGTTTCTATTACATTGTGAGGAATTAGAGTACAGGGTGATCATTATTAACCTTGACATCCCCAGCTGCTAGCCAATGACTCGGTACTTCCTCAGTGTTTAACTAAAGACTGAACACTCTTTTAGGAAAAAATACAACACAATCCAAATAATTGGGGAGCTTTATTTCCTTTCTTAACTTTCTCTCTCTTCTCCATAGTGTCCTTTACTTTATGGTGAGAAATGTAGGAAATTCTCCAAAGAGACATTTCAATCAATGGTGCCTCCCCACCAGATGTGAGAGCCACCTAATTAACTTCGTGGACCTCCCAGATTCTAGATCATGCTTTTAACCTTGTCCTCATGCGCATTTTATATCTTTATTATATTAAACATACAGTAATGGAAAAATCTACAGTGACATCATATATTTCCAAATGAGAATACTGCATCCTTCATCATCAAGGAATGAATAAGCAAATAGAAACACTTCCAGAAACACTGAGAAATGTGAATTGGTATTACCAGCAAGGAAAAAAAAAATTCTCATTTGACTTTTCCATATACTGCCATGTTCTCCCAGAGGAAATTTCACTGCCAGAGAAATTTAGTGTCCACTTGAATTCCACATGTGAGCCCTTATAAATCATTCTATATTATAAATCAACAAGGAAATACGTTCTTTGGAAATAAAGAATAAAAAAGCCATAATTATCTATTATCTATGACTTGCCTTTTTCTAACAAGGATGCAAGAAAACCAAGATAATGAAATAGAGTGTAAATAAGCATTTCCAGGATGGCCCCAGGGAAAAACAGTACCAGTAAATACATACCCTGTGCTAGGCACCACAACTTACACTTCACATGGATTCTCTCACTTAATTGTCACAACTGCCCTATGTGGTAGGAACCACCTCTGTGTCCCTACTTTACATATGAGAAAGCTGAGGCTTGGAAATATTAGGTAAATCAGCCAAACCTGCATGATCAGCAAGGATGGAGCCAGGAAATCAATTATTCAGGGCTTGACTCCAGAATCTCAGCTCTTAACCACAACACTATGCTGTATTTAAAAGAACAGATTACCTTGAACAAAGGAGAGCAAGACTAACCATGTCGTGTTAACTGAGGGTTTTTATTGTGAATATTTTCAATAAAATAAAAAGTAATGAAAACGCATGAATCTGGAAAGAAATTAAGAAAGAAAGGCAGCCAGCAAGTCACAAACGTATCTGTGTTCAGTGTACATCTGTGAACCTGTTCAGCTGTACTACTACATTCTGAAATATTAAAAAAGATCTCTGACAACGAAGGGTGTATTTCCATAGCATAGTTTGATAGAAAAGTCCTTACTAGTGATCAAATACTGTGGGGTGTGCAGCAGGGCCATGAAGCCCCCTGATGGCTTCTGTTCCCATTCTCAGCAGGGTAGGATGCTCCTGTCTTCCTGACCCTCTATCATCTTCACTGAGAAGTATCACCCTTTTGTAGGAAAGGCCCTGCCTAGGGTCTTGGAAGCCTGCAGGCCAGATGCGGAAGGGTGCTTCCAGCCTTCTGAGTAACCTCATCAAGTGGTTCTCCCATAGGGTGTTCCTAAGATATTCAGTTGGCTTCAAAGAGCAATGCACCTAAAGTTAGGAATGGCCAATGCCAAGAAGACTTTTACATTTCTCTGTATGGATTCATGTTTACCTCCCTACAGTTCCCATCTTGTAAGAAGCAAAACTGCCTGATGATTTCAGGTATGTGAAAATTGTACAGCCTGTACTTTGTACAAAAATATATGACTGGGGAATATCTTGGGTAGAAACATGTGGTGTAAAAGATTAGTGGTCTAGTCTGATCAATCTAAAAAAAATTACAAAGAATATTTCTAAAATCATTTGAACAGTTAAATCATTGAAATAAACATATGGTCCCCAAGAGGAATAATAAAAAAAGAGAGAAAACATTTAGATGCTCATGTTCTGGTAAACTAATGGGAAAAAAACCTGAACTGTCCAGTTCTTTTACACTCATACTTTATGGAACCATTGGCCGAAAAAATACTCCATGTAGTGCCTTTGAAAATACAAAGTCACTTGTAAAGTTAAAGGATGACAATATCGACTCTACAATGAACAGAAGTGAGGTGAGATGTGCCAGGAGGCAAGGAGACAGCAGTGGGAGCGAGAGGACAAAGGGAAGAGTGAGAAGAGGTGAGGGAATAGTTCAGCTGTGCTGACTCCAGAGCCTCTATCCAAAAGGCAAGAGAACGCAAACATGCAGTGATTTCATGCTTCTATTTCACAGCTTCTGCCTTTTTTCAAATGCTTTCTGACTGATGAACAGTTTATTTTTTTTTAATTTTTTTATTAATTTTTTTAAAAATTTATTTATGATAGTCACAGAGAGAGAGAGAGAGAGAGGCAGAGACATAGGCAGAGGGAGAGGCAGGCTCCATGCACCGGGAGCCCGATGTGGGATTCGATCCCGGGTCTCCAGGATCGCGCCCTGGGCCAAAGGCAGGAGCTAAACCGCTGCGCCACCCAGGGATCCCCTGATGAACAGTTTAAGATGCTGCCAACAGTCTGAGGGCGACCATTACTGTGTTCTTTTCTAGAACAAGTGGTGAAGGACAACTCAAAACAGGAAGACTCAAGAAACTTTCTAAATGTGGACTAATGCCCCCCATGATCTGGTGCTATGGTTGGTCAGGCAAGACTTCGGGGAGGTGGCTGGAAGGTGTGCTGGCCGCTGGATCAGGGGATTCATTGCTCAGGGTGGCAGAGAGGAAGATGAAAGGAATGCTCAGTAGGAAAAAAGGCACTGCTGGCCTTCTCATCCAGGGGCTCCTAACCCAGGAGTGCATGACATGCTCTTGGGAGTCACATAAAACCCATACCCTACCCTGGACTTCCTGACTTCCGACGTCAGGATGGACTTAAAAGCTCCCTGCATGTTTAAAAGCCCAATCATGTTTAAAGACCACTGTTTTGACCCATATGTCCAAGCCCCAACAAGTCAGAATTGCCTGCCGTCTGTTACGAGACTCATATATACCAGCAAGCAGGCAACACATGCCTGGTACCTTCAGGACAAAGACTCTTTTCTCAACCACATGACCAGTAAGGGACAGAGTTTCTCCTTGGCAATAAAGAAAGCAACTCCTCAAACAAGACTTCCTCAATAAACCTATTAACGTGCTTTCTAAATTTAAAACTAAAGCAACACTAGGGTCATGAGCTTTTCTGATTACAGGGAAATGGAAAGAGTGATTGTCGATATCAAGGTTTCTGAAGTTCACCTAAAGAGTACAGACTCTGAGTTTTCTTTTTTTTTAATATTAATGTCCATGCCCACATTCACCTTAAGAATATTGGAGGGTGAGGGACTAAGCAACCAACTAATATGATGCCTTTGTCAGGACAGCAAAGGATTTTTAAGTTGAATGATACAAGGGGAGGTAAGTTTTTAAACTATAGTCAACTGCATTGCCGATTTTGAACATGAAACAGATTCTTTCTTACTATTTACGATGGCTGGGAAGTGCTTCATGTTATTCTTCTTTTCAGAGAATAAAGTTACCTGAATTGAAACTCTTTCTAGAAAAGTATAACTCAATGAAAAAAGAAATTCCGTGCTTTGTAAAGTTATAAATAAGTGATATATACAGCACCTGCCATTTTACCTTACCTGTGCTATTCATCACTGATGAATTTTAAAAAGTGATCTCGGATCTCGGTTGACTGTTGATTTGAGAAAAACAGTAATGACTATAAGTTCAAAAGACCCAAGACCCCAGAAGTCCCAAGGTTGTACTCAAGTAAAATCCTTAGAAATAGTTATACCATTTGAGCAATCCGGGAAATACTCACTTGCATCTATCTCAAGAGAACTCATTAAGAATTTCACTAGAAAACAAGTTTCTCAGAGAAGTAACAAAAAGCAGGCAATGATAGGATCTGGTCAACAGAAACAGGAACCACAAAATAAGAAGGCCTATATAGGCAGGATATCTTATGCTTATTCTTCTGGGAATTTACATAATTTGATCATTATAAATACTGTATCTCGGACATGCTGTGAGGGAGGAAACACTCTGGGTAATTATTCTGACCTTTCTAACAATGCCTCTTCGTTAGGGAAAGCACCTGTAAAAAAGAATCTTGAAAATAGAGCAAACCAGGGCTTAAATATTCTCTGGATTGAAGCTCGCAGGTCCTTGCAAGGAAACTTTAAATGAAAACAGAATAAATAATAAAACTGGAAGTAAGTCAAGCCCTGCAAAACCACTAAGTACAACACATCTTTCATGCATTTATTACTTCAAAAAGATGTTCTATTTTTTTAAAAGACAATAAGCGAAAATCAAATTTCCTTTCTACAGTTTACTGACAGATTCTTTGTATTCATTACAAGTTTAAAAACCGAAAGCTATCTAAATCATGATTAAATACTACTTATTAGCTAGATGACACATGCAGCTGGGCTTTTTAAAGGTCAAATGATCTTTTTTTTTCTTAACAAGACAGCTACAAAGTCTCTAAACTGACACACAAATGTTAAGGTGCATGAGAATAGGTACATTACTTTCCAGAGAGATTTACAGTTTCTGTAAGTTTGAGAAGGAGCTGAAGGCACCAAAAGGTTAGAAAGTGCAGTACTTTAGAGACACTGCAAATATTTTTGTGAAATGGAACCAGCATATTGGTTACAATAGGAAGAGATGGTATAGAAACTGTATTTTAAAAATACTTCTCGACTTAAAGCTTAAGAGTATTAGAATCCAAGTTCTGGAAGAGCAGGATTTTTTTTTCCCCTGTATTACTCACTGATGTGTCCCCACTGCCCAGATTGGTGGCTGGCTCTGGGGAGGACGGCAGTAACAGCTCAATGAATGAGCATCAGTGATTCAACAGCAACCGTGTGAAACCATGATCAATGGAAATAAAAAAAAGACATAGGCTCTGCCAAACGTGCAGTCAAAAATCTCTAAATAGAAATACTTAGGAAAAGACACTGTATTTGTCTCCACCATTTTTTATTCACATTTTTTAGCATGACAGATTTTGTAAGTGATGCCCCCATAGGGACAGGTCTGATGCACACAGAGTAACAGGAAACGAGTCCATCGACGCTCTGGAAGCCCTCAACAGCTTGGCTTCTCCCTCTCACTGATAAGCCATCCCCGCTGGAATAGGATGACCACAAAAATGAAGACAGTAATGGCATGATCTTACAATGTTTTGCTTCAACAACCACAGAAGACTTGTAAGCTTCCTTTAGCGCATCAATGCCCACCCAGTGGGCACAAACAGATGCTGAGAGGATAAAGTCTTATCTTCAGAACAGGAGCCAATGAGGGCCAAACCATTCATAATTCCTTTGTCAGCGTTCAACAGTCTTACAACAGAAATGGCAGCGAATGCCAAAGAAGTCCTTGCAAGATGGATTACTTTGTGTGGCTGCAGCTTCTTCATTGGGGAACTTAGGAAAATGAAACTTGAATTCTCTACAAGTAGCAAATGCAGCGCAGGGAAAGGGAGGCAAATGACCAGGTTCACCGTCTTCCAAAATACGGGAAGAGTGGGGCACTTGGGTGGCCTAGTCGGTTAAGTGTCTGCCTTCTGCTCAGGTCATGTTCTCAGGGTCCTAGGATTGAGCCACGGTTGGGCTCTCTGTTGAGTCTGCTTCTCCCTCCCCCTCCTGCCTTTCCCCTCCCTCTTTCCTCCCACTTCGCGCTTGCTCTCTTGTGCACACTCTTTCTTTCAAATGAATGAATAAAATTTTAAACACACACAAACACACGCACACACAGGAAGAGGGGTAAAAGGGCCTTCTGGCCACATTCTAAAATATTATTACACTGTTTAAGTAGGAAGAGACAAGGAGCCAGAATAACTGGGAAGAGCTAAGAACAAGGAAGCCAGTACTGAATCCACTGACTCTATGAATAGTTTTGTTTTTTGTCACCTTGAATTTCCAGCCACTTATCATCACAATAATGTACTAATTTGCAATTTGAAAAATAACTGGAATTGTATGGCTTTTAAAATGCTACAGGGAGGGGAAAAGAGTGGATGGCTGGTACCCTGGGTATTCTCAGCACAAATGAAGCTATTTCTCGCTTCTTTTATTCTAATTTAGATCTTCCTCCTGGTCCATTTCTTAAAATGTCTCCTATTAAAGATATCACTACATCTCGAAAGCAATTATATGTTGTTGTTGTTTTTTTAATACATGACACTGAAGTGCGACCAAAGAGGAAGCAAACCACAAAATCTGATTAACTCCAAAGGGACAACAGTCCCAATTTTCACACACCTGCTGGAAGAATTAAATGATGGTAAAGAAGAGGGGGAGTGGAAAGCAGTAGTGCCTTTAAACAGGAGGCCCCAGGGAAGGTCACTGCGGGTCACCGCTGCACAGACACCCACAGTGAGATGTGTGCCAACATGTCTAGACACAGCAGGAAATGCTCTGGGCCGTATGGAATAGTTGATATTGCCACAATCCAAGGAGGATCTCTGAACGCCTTCTTCATCTATTTATGTTCTCAAGCAGAGTTGTGCCCCCTGCACGTATGGCCAGATTTTTTCTCTGCATTATTGCTGTGCTTTGGAGAGGTTACAATTTTGAGTGAGCTTCATCACAGAAAACTCTAAGAAGAGATCTCCACCAGCTATCTTTCAACATTCACAAACCATAAATGCTCTTAATTTATGACAAAAATATAAATGCTGCACTTATGTGATCACACTCTAATAAGTTGTAAATGATGTATGAAATGAGAAATTCTAGCACAGTGCTCAGAGAATTAAAAAATCTTATCCACTCTCTTAACTGTGTTCTGTACTACAATACATACGATGTACCGTAATACATACAATACAAAAAATACATTTTTCCTGGTCTGGGCTGAATAACTATTCTGACAGCTGCCTTCTATGAGCCCTTGAAAAATGTTCCCAGTAACCGCATTTTTCAAAAACAAAACAAAACAGCATTTCTTTAATTTCCTTTAAAAAATGAAAAGGCTATTATTAGATCACCTCTGCCTCTGAAGAGACCTATCGGAAGCTTCAGTTGTAATTTCTTTGATTCTCCTCTCCATTATGCTATATTCCCAATCTTCTCATCCTTTCCCAACTCTGATATTTCAAACTCCAACTCCCATCACCTGCATCTGATCCCTACTTCCTGAGCACCACTGGCAAAAGCTGTGTAACTTGGGAGCGAGGATTCAGTACCCCTTTCAGATGTCCCTCTTGGGAGGTACCTCACCACACGCAGCAATTCTGTTATTCCTCACTACCTCACTTCCTATCACACTTGTGCTCAGCGTCCACTTCCCTTGTTCCTATAAATCACTTTTGGCCCTCCATTCCTTCCCTTGCTCTCCAATGACAGCAGATCTTGCTTCCCAGCCTTGACTATACATGATCGAGGCCACAAACCCCATCTCTCCATCTCAACATTTTCTGTCCATTTCACTGCCCTTACCTTCCTTCCTCCCCCTTTAGAAGCAGTGTCCTTCCTCTCAAAGTAGATTCCTTCACTTGGATCCTGGATCCCTTCTGCCATTTGCTCCAGGATTCATCTTTGAATCTCCAGGAGGGTCTCATACTGCTGGCACACAACAGATACTCCTATGTGCTTGTGTAATGAGTGAGCAAATGAACACGAGATTGGTTACAGGCAACATGCCATTCACAGAACGGTTGCATTTCCTCACCTTCGAGAGGACAAACTTGTACTAATTCAGAGTTTCTGGGAAGCTGGCCCTAATGAAGACATAGGATTTTGCTTGAGCCTATAATGTACTTCCCCTCACAGGATCTTTATTAATCTTCTAAGAACTGCTATTTTGTTGTACATCATACAAATCAGAGTTTATGCTTTAAAGGTAATATTGTAATGTCCATGTTATAAAATACTGATGTCCTAGACCTTAGGAAAACACTCCTCTTAGGCTTTGTCAAATACATTATCAAGAGTATCACTCAGTTTATATGAACCCAGGAACATTATTATAGGCAGAATGGAATCCAGACCATCCAAGCAACTAGCGACTAGACCAGACTCACAAACTAGTCTTCTTCAAAGAGACTGAAGAAAATGCCTGCCCTCATTGCTTTTTTGCCAACATGCACAAAACACGTGAAGCAGGCAATTCATTAACCATACATACTATATTGCTAAAAGTTAAATCAAGAGCCCATATACCTAAAGGGAATCCACAACCATTCAATTTTATCACACTAGCTCCACCTATCCCTTTTTTCTTTTTTGTTTTTTTTCTTCTTATTGAAGTACTTTAAAGAAAATCATATACCTGATGCCATTCTGTTTACTAGTACGCTTCTCTGAATCTTATCTAAATATAACAACATACACCTAAAAAAAAAGTCAAGAATAATTCCTTGTAAAATATAAGAATTCAAGACCAAATACTATGTATCATTTCTGGTTATGTTAAAGTATATTTCCTATTTTGGGTTTTTGAAAATCATAATCTTTATAGCTAACATTTACTGGCCAATTACCAGGGGTCAACCATTACACTACAAAGTATATCTATTATCTCATTTAATCCTCAAATAATCCCAAGAGGAAAGTGCTATTATCATCTTCAGTTAGCAGATAATTAACAGCCATAAGAAAAATGGATTAACTACCCAGGCTGATGCATCTACTAAACTAAAAAACCAAGATTTGAACCCAGACTATGACACCAGAGCCAGGCCACTTTTATACTATACAGTGGTGCCTACATTAGATATAGGAAGATACAGGTCTTGAGGATGGAGATAAATTCAGACATACTTCATAGTTCTATATAAACTCATAAAAACCTGTACTCCACTAATAATATTTGCTACTTCTCTTTTTCTTAAATGACAGAATTAGAACAATACACTAGAAAAGAGGGTGATTGTGGGTAATATAAAATTTACATGGAAATGAGGCATTTCAAGAAAATGGAGAGTTTACATGTATGATGGGAGGAAACATAACATGACTTCAGGAAAGAATGTGAATAAGGTACTGGAAGAAAGTAAATTTTATCTGAATTTAACTACTATGAAAAGACTTTTGGAATTTAATTACCAGAATAAGACTTTCAAGGAGTACTACCCTCCTGCTATTTTCTCAAATAAAAGCCCATGCCAGCAGCGTGCATGCATGAGCAGCCCTGTACTAAGCTAAGTACCCATTTGTGGCACTTAGGTCCTATTAAATATATTCTCTGATGAGAATGAAATACAGTAATAGATTAGTTGTGAAACAAATTTACAGCTTTAATTAATGAAGCCTTAGAATACACCAGTAAACAAAGTAATGAAAATTATAAGGGAAGTAGTCAACCAGTGAACGATGTCATTTTCATTGGCCCATATAATTTACAGTCTGTTGTAGATTAATTGACACATATCCACACAGGGAAGATATGAATGAGTACACACATGCAGATCTGTACAGCCTACGGAAAAGAGAAACACTAGGAGTATGTCTGTTAGCAAATTGTTCAACAACCAATTTTAAATGCAAGCCAAAGGAGACATTTGTAGCATATAATGTTACATAGCTTGATTTCTTTATATATGTATTTATTTATTTAGTTTAAATAAAACACACACACACACACACATATAGTTTAAAAAACCTCCTGATATTCCCAATCCTATAGCTCAGTTTATGCACATCCATACCCTTACTGTTGTCCCTTTCTCTGGTTCCTGGCTCATCTCTCTGCCTGAAGTCTCAAGTCTATTTCCTGAAGCCTCTGAAGGGACAATGATCCAGCAAAGGCTTTCCCTCTCCCCTGAGTACAGCCTCTTTTGTTACTGGATCCTTCCTGTCAACAAGCTCCTTGTCTCTCCCAGTTTCTTCAAAAAAAAAAAAAAAAAAAATCACAAACCCTCAGCAGATCCCCTACTCCACACTGGTGAGTAAAACTTGGTTGAGGAAGAAAACAGAACATGGTAAGTACTGAAGATGAAGAGAATAGGTGTAGAAAAGTGATTCAGAGTACTGATGAGTGCTGCAAGTGAAAATACCAGGCATACAACATACCAGCCATGTCACCTATTAATCGCTCTATGCCTCAGTTTCCCCATCCGTAAAAAATGGGAATGTTAATAGTGCCTACCTCATAGGGTTTTTGCAAGGGATAAATAAGTAAATATTTTTAAAAGGGCTTAGAACAATGCCTGGCACGTCATAAGCATCATATAAGTGCTTTGTTAAACAAATAGAATAGAAAAGAATAAAACAAAATTATAGATGATATCTAGGGAAATGGCTGCCTGACTTTTCCCACCCTTGTAAGACTAGGGAAATTATAAACTTTCAACCAGAGAGATGTTCTGTAAAATCACTTTACTCATATAAAACTTAATAGCTCAAACTCATTTTTTTTTTTACTAATTATGCTTTATAGTGATAAATCATGTCAAGACTTTACAAAACTCCAATAAGTAAAAGTATGTTATATTTGCTGATAGTTGAGTCCAATGTAGCTTTATCTGCAGGGGGCTCTGGGCTGGTGCTGTTATACAAGTGGCCAAGGAAGGTAAGCTGGGAAAGTGCAGGGTAGGTGTATGTTAGCAAGATGGTGTCAGAGATGGAGTGGAAGTGGATCTAATCAATTATCTGGAATTCCAGATAAGGAATTTGTAAAATTATATGAGTCAACATGGAAAAAGTGAAGACTGGCTGGAGATGGATATTTGATCCTGAGGGATACTAATTTCTTAGGTAGTAATTTCTTTGGAGTTCCCCTTTTTCAGGATATAGCCCACAATATTTACATTTGAAAATACGATGTTGGGGATTTGCTGTCAAATAATCTGGGGGCAAGGAGGAGGACAGGAAAGAGGTGTGGTTAAAACAAGATCGGGCCTGAGCTGATCATTGTTGAAGCTAGAGGCAGGTACATGGGGCTTCAGTGAATCATTCTACTTTTTCACACATCTGAAATTTTCTTAAAAAAAAAAAAAAAAAGTTGAAAAAAGAAATATAAGTTGATTTTAAAATATCCCTACAACTTACACTGTTGGGCCTAAGAAGAAACACAACAATGTCTCAAAATCATATCTTACCTTTATAATACCCTTTCCTGAGAAGATGCAAATACTTCACACTCACGAGTTAGGGTGGGAGCAATGAGGGAAGCCAGACTTGTCAAAAGTTTCAAGATGAAGGAAAAGACAGATGGAAGTGAAGGGCTCAGGGCAGCAGTAGTCAACTGCAGAGATCAGAGTCCAGTCCAGTTTCCAGATCTGTGCATCCTCTTCAAAAGGTAACGATGACACTGCCTTGTGCTATCAATGGAATCGAAGCTACTCACAGCAAGGTTTTGAAAACTCCCCAAAGAATAAGCACGGTGCTGCCCAAGGCCTCAGAAAGTCAAGTAAATAAATCTGAGCCTGTCCCATCACCTAGTAAGCACATACTTTCACCCTTATTCATTCTTTGGCTGATTACCTTTAAGGTGATTATGAATTTGGCTGCTGAGAGCCGATGGTCAAGCTCAGTGAGTAGAAGCAGTGAAGAGGATTTTGACTTGATTTCTTCTCGGCTTATATGTATCAGGGGGATTATTCAAGGGAGTGTGTGTGACAGAGGGGAGGGGAGGGGAGAGGAAGAGAAAGAAAAGGGGGAGGGAGACGGAGGAGGCAGGCACATGTGGTAGCCTAACCATGTCAAAAAAGGTCCAGCTCCTGGTCTGAACTTTGGGGCCCCAAAAACATACGGGTGGGGATCCCGCACCCAGGTTATTTTCCTACTCTCAACAAGTGCATAGGAATAAAACAAGGGAGAAGTCTGTTGATCAAAACCTAAAAGGATGTTTTAGGAAAATTCAAAATGTTTATAACAAGGCAAAACTAAGAGACAAAGCACTATTAATCCTAAATTAATGCCCTCCTATAGTAATACAATGTGAACACTAGTGGCAAAGGGGAATCTATTGTCCTAAAAACCTTAGCGTAACAGGAATGAGTAAAACAGTAGAAGCTCCTGGTTCTCATACATTTCCTATAGTTTGTTCAATATGTTAGAGACAACATATTACATAGACGATGTTATAAGGAATTTTTGGTCAACTACCTGGAAGCCAAGCTTTCTAAGACACACTTCAGTATGTTAGCAAGTATTACTAATCTTTCACATTTCCAAAGCAAGTGCTAAGCTGTAATTTGGATCTGTTCTTCAAGTCTTTGTTTTCTTCCCTTTTTAGCACTGCCGAGTTGTGAAGGGGGAAAAGTTTTCTAACTTACCGATTCATTTCCTCCTAAAGTATATAAAGCAGATTTTGAAACTATTATCATTGTTATTTACACATCCCATAAATTCTGTCCTTGCCACCCTAAAATTGCTACCCTTTAAATTCCATGGATTCAGTCCACTGTCAAGACTAGGAAAGTACTCTTACTAGCAGGTAATGATTAAGATATAAATTAACTCACCAAAGATTTTGTGGCTATAAATGCATTAAAAATAAACTTTACACATATTTTGTAGAAAAAGAATATATATCAAAGATTTTATTTATTTATTTGAGAGGGAGAGAGAGTGAGCAAAGGCGAGAACACAAGCTGGAGGGTGGGGGGGATGGGTAGAGACAGGGAGAAGCAGACTCCCCGCTGAGCAGGGAGCCCCATTAGATACTGGGACTCCAGGATCATGATCTGGGCCAAAGGCAGACACTTAACTGACTGAGCCACCCAGGCACCTGGAAAAAAAGCCCTTTTGATGAGGAGAGAAACACTCCAGAATTATTTTGTATTTATAAAACAATGTATTTGACTCAGAGTTGCTTCAAATTGTCAGCATATTCATTATTTAAATAAGCATCATTTTTAAAATGATATATTTGATCATTTTAAAAACATTGTAGAGTTGGGTCATTATGCGTGAATTGTGTGATACGATTTTAAGTTTAAATTTAAATTTTTTAACGTAGAAGGTTGTATGCACTGTGTCTAACTTTAAAACAAATACAAAAGAAAAAACTTGAAACCTAAAGAAGTCTCAACAAGAGTGGAAGTTTTCGAATACCAAGCAAAACATCTACTATAGCTTTTTCCTAAATATTGAAAACTTGCCCTAAGAGAAGACTCTCAGAATTGAGAAAGGAAAAAAAAAGTGAAACTGTTTACCATTTCTCAGCTCTGAAACTCTAATGAGGTTTCCAAATACTTACTCCCTTTGTGATTTTACCTGATGTAGACAGGATAAAAATAATGTAATTGTTTACTGAAGATTTGAAAAAATAAAACATGTTTACCTTAATAAGCAAACAAACTTTGGGCTTTAGAAATATTATGTCTTCCTTGCATTATCAATACAAAATAACTCAAATAGCAGACCTGATATCAATGCCATATTTTCATTTAGTATTAATTATTATGGTTCCACACCCCTGTTGAGTTTCTCAAAGCACTTCAGTACGCATCACCTGATTCAAGTTTCACGGAAGCCTCCAGAGGGTAGGCAGCTTAGAAATCCAGAGTTCTACAAATGAGAAAATTGCGGCTCACAGAGGAAAAGTAGACAAGGTCATATATCCCAACGCTTGCCAATTACCAATGCTCACCATTCTGACACTAAGAAATTCAAATCATGTTTCCGTACGCAGTTACCTGATTGGTCGATTCTCTTTACTGTCAAAGAGTGAGAAGATGACCTCAAGCTCCTCCCCCAGGTTGGAACACATGAGGCTCTTCATCTGCACAAAAAGGTGGTGATTGCTGGCCTGCACAGGGGTATCCTTCTTCCGATGCCGGTGTTCCATCTGAGTAACACCCACCCCAGCCCCGACAAAAAAATCAGATCAGCATGAACTGAAGAAAACAATGTGATCCAACAACTAATTAGCTATGGTATGATTATGATGTCCTGTGCTATCTTTTTTTTTTTTTTTCCTGTGGATTTGGCATCTGGTTGGATGTTACATTCCAAATTTTCTTCCAAACTTCTAAAAAAAGAAACCATGAAGTTTGCAGACTATTAAGGAATCTTGCTTTAAGAATTTGGTATGTATGTATTTATTTATCCATTCATTCATTCATTTAGACAGGGAGAGGTAGGGGAGAGGGAGAATCCACACTCAGTGCAGAACCCAACGTGGGGCTCAATCTCATGACCCTGATATCATCATCTGGGTCAAAATTAAGAGTCAAGACGCTTAACCAACTGAGCCACTTAGGAGCCCCAATAATTTGGTTTTGAATCATTAATGTTAAAATGATACCAGCTTAAAATGAGTAGATTCAGGCATCATGACGTTCAAAAGATCCTACTGTTCCCTTATCAACTCCCAGGGTGAGAACAAATTATTAGTCATCTTTAAAAAAAACAGACTCAATGGTGTCTATCTGGTCATTTCATTGATGGTAGTTGAACAATGCAGCTATGATTTCATATTTCTCATAATTAAAAGTCTTTTTAAAGTATACTAAATTGTGAAATTGTGGTAATTTTCTGAGACGTGCTGTGGCAAGTGATATTCAATCACAAGAGCAAAAAAATGTTTCTAACTTGCTGTGGAGCTACGGGGAGGCAGACTGGGAAAGCCAGTGAGATAGATGGCTAAGGGGTGGAGCAGCATCTGTGCCCATCTTATGTCTGCCTAGCGTAGGTTACACTTGGGAGGCAGGATCAGAAGTGAGAATTAACAGAAGTCGAAGGAGGGAAAGAATCACCCATAGTTCCAGGGTAAAGAGTCAGGCAACACATAGTCGTTAAGTGTCTATTATGTGCCAAGCAGTGGAATGGACTGATGAGCAAAAAAAGAAATAGCCCCTACCTTCATGGGTCTTATCTACCAGGGGGAGCAAACATCAACAAAATCATCCCACATTCAGATAGGAAACTGCAACTGTGACAAATGGAGGGGAAGAACCAGATACTCATGAGGATCTGCAAGGAAGTGATCTGACTTGTGTCTGAGCGGTCAGAGCAGGCGTCCTGAGAAAGTGACACTTTGGCAGAGAGGCAAGGAGGGAGCAGAGCGATGAACCATCTAGGACAGTGCTTCTCAAATTATGTGCAGGAAAAAAACCAAGTTGTTCTTCCTCCTAACCTACTATAGGCAGATATTTCCACGAAATACAATAAGAATGTCATGGTAATGTTAGAATGTTAGGAAGGTTCCTAAATCTTTACTCACCATTTTTGTACTTGGACCAGTAATAATCAATTCATGGTCCAGCTAGTTCTTGGACCACCTTCAAGGAGAACTGGCTCAGGGTAAGAGCAGAGGGAAAACATATACAGAGGACTATGTATTCACAGAGTCAGTGCTAAGAACGTGGAGGATTTTTGCTTTCCTAACAAAGATTACTAATGACCACCTCTTTTGGATCACTTGACAACTAAACAACTAAACTTGACAACAAAAACAATAAAACAGCTCAGGTATTAATTCTACAGTAATAGGGTAATATCCTTCGCTTAGGATTAAGGTACATAACCTGTTTCTACATTAACCATCTTTTTAAGTTTCTTAGTTCAGCAATTGCTAACTGACCAACATTTGAAAGGAAAAAAACATGATCTATATTTACAGGTGTAAATGCAACAGCTTGAAATTACCAGAATTTCACTTTTATCTTTTAATTTGCACTATTCAAAAAGTAAACGGTTAAAAAATGTAATTAAGCAAATGCATCTGTAATCACTGTATCCTCAACAGGTACAATGGACATCTCTCCGTGAAACTGAAGAGTAAGTACACTTTCTTGTAAAGTGCACCTCGGCATCGTGTTATGTGTTAGTCATAATTGCTAGAAAAAGCCTCCTGCAGAGAAATATTCTAACTATAGGGAAAAAAAAAAAAAACAAGTATAATTCTGTCTTGTTTTCTGAGAAGGTTGCTCTTTTTGTGCTTTTAAAGTTCTTTTTTACCAGAAGAAAAGCATCAGACATTTATAAAACTCTATCTCTTTAACTCACAAAGAAGCTTTTTATTTTTTGAAAATGCTAACTTATTTTCTGATATACTTAAAAGTTTAGGTTAACGCAGCACAGAGTACTATGAAGAAATGAATAACTACCGAGGACCAGAGTGGGAAAAACAGGTATAAAAACCTTATTTAAATAAAGGACTTCAAGGAGGCATCTGGTCTTTACTTCAAACAGTGCAAAGTTCCTAGCATCAGTCATGACATTTGCTAAAAACAGAGAGAAAAAAAAAATTAGCTCCTTTACTCATGCAAGGAATTCAATATATCTAGATCAGTGGTTCTCAACCTTGACTGCACTTTAGAATCACCAAGAGAGCTTTTAAAAAATACTTATGCCCGGGATCTATCCCAGAACAATTAAATTAGAATTTCTAGGGGGTGGGGGTCCAGACAGTGATAGTTTTAAAAGCTCCCCAGGTGATTCTAATGTGCAATGAGGGTGGAGAACTATGGATTGAGATCATATGCAAAGACATGCAAATCACAGGCAAATGAAAAATGCATTTTTGCATCTTCTGTGCAATTATTGCCTTGGAACCTTGATCTTTGCATGTATGCTTGGCCTAAGCCTGCCTGCTTCCACTCTGATTTTGCACATGTGACGCAGGTCATCACAAATGGCACTGAAATCTCTCCTTCCTCACCCACCTCTCTTCCAGGTCTAGAAAAGATGTGGATGTAAGTAAGTTAGGATGACTTGTTTATCTCTTGGTAACTGCCTACGATGGGGAACTGCCAAAAAGGTCTCTGTGAAAATATTATAATAAAAACAAAATTAAAGAGGCATGTTCATACCTCAAGGGCTATAACTTGGTAGTTATAAGAAACAGATAAAAATCTATCTCGGAAATAAATTATGGTTACGAAGGAACCTACCAGATGCTCTAAATGTGCTTACAGTTTAACTAGACCTTTGATTAGGAAAAGAAACAGATTTATTCCAAAGATTTATTGGAAGGATGCAAATTTTTAATCTTCATATAATGTATATGTTACTGGGTGAACTATCCAAAGTTTTTCAACCTCAACACTACTGTTAATTTGGGCTGGATATTTCTTTGTTGTGGGGGCTGTCCAACATTGTAAGATGTTTAGTAGCTTTCTCTGGCCTCCATGTATCAGACCCAGTAGCACCTCTCCCCACTCCCACCCCTACCTCACCTCTAACTGTGAAACGCAAAAATGTCTCCAGACATTGCCAAACGTCCCCTCCTCTCTGTTTGAGAGCCCCTGGTCCACCCACTAAAGATCACAAAGCAAGAAGTTAACATGATCTTATAAAACCAAGAAAGGCTCATAAAAAGATACTCTGTATGCACAGATAACCAGAGAATCTAGCTACGGCTCTCTTTATTTATAGAAGGATTGAAATCTGGCCTTTGGCAGAAAACCAAATATTCCAAGTGGACATATGTTAACACTGTGAGGTTTAGCACGTTTTACTGCTTAGATGAACATAATTAGGTGAGAAAGACCTGTTAACAGGGCTATCAAAAACCTAAAGCAAGACTTTTTTTTTCTTCTAATGATGCAATATGGATTTAGCAAGGCACAAACACTTGTGTTTCAAATAGGACACAGAAAAGACATAGTAAAAAAAGACAAGTGGCAACAATCAAGCATCCTCTACTGGGGCATGCATTGCCATGGCCCTTGATCCCTAAGTGACAATAAACACCAAAACAACAACAAAAGCAACAAGGGGTTAGTGGGAGCGCCTGCAAACTCTCCCTGGCGAAGTCAATATAGTCAGTCACTTTTATGCTGCCCAGAGATTGTCCATCGTGCTGGTTAACATGCTGGACAATCTGATTAGTGCTAGGCCAGGGTACTAAACAGAATCCTGAAGCTTCCTTAAAGATAACATGTCCTTCTGAGGCTTGTAATAGTTTGGCTATTATCTATGCTTTACAAACAGTAAAATACAGCCACTACTGGGAGAAATTAAATTTTTATAGAAAATCACAAATGAAGACTTTGAGCTAGGATCTGAGCTATAAAAATGGAAAACATCTTGGACTGGCAGTCACTGCTCATCAGGGATAGTTTCTTGCACCACCAGAAGCTACTGCTCATCAGTCACAGACCAGATGAGACCCCAGAATTGTATCAACATAGCCACCACTAACAAATTTGAATATTGAAAGACATAAAATCAATTTGCCATCCCATACACAACATTAAGTGAAAAGAACAAAGACAAAATCACACACACAGAAAATTATACTAAAAAAAGTAAAATGTATTTGTGTCAGACACTGTTAGTTGCTTATTAAATATAAGACATCCTTAGCTAAATATGGGGAATGTGACTATGTTCTGGCCAATGATATATAACTGCAAATATTGTGTGGAATTTCCAGCAAAGCTCCTTACAGTCGTTGAACTAAGAACCTTTCTCCTTCCTATTGCTGGAGAGCAGATGTAATGGGCTAGAGCTCTTGCAGTTGTATCAAACTTTGAAGTACCCTTGATGATGGAAGCCACGTACTATACAGCAGAAAAATAAGAGCCTGTATCACTTTTGACACCATGAAACCACATGCAAGCCCAGGACTTCCTGCCTCTTGGCCTGCATATTGTGAGAGATAAATAAATTTCTTTTGTTTTCTTTTTTTAAAGATTTTATTTATTTATTCATGAGAGACACAGAGAGAGAGAGAGGCACAGATACAGGCAGAGGGATAAAGCAGGCTCCATGCAGGGAGCCCGACGTGGGACTCGATCCAGGGGCCCCAGGATCACACCCTAGGCTGAAGGCGGCGCTAAACCGCTGAGCCACCCAGCTGCCCGAGAGAAATTTCTATCATGTCTAAGCTTCTACTATTTCATTGAACACAGCTGAATCTAATCTTAGATTAGATTTAATCTTATATACTAAGATTTAGTATATAAGGTATCAATTATTCTTGCCATCTTGCCTCTGTAATAAGGAAGAAATAAAAGTGAGCAAGGAATGAAAATCAACTGAGTGTTTAGATGCTCTGCAAACATTAACTGTCAATGAAAGGTATTTCACATGCATTTCTTATTTAATCTTCATAACACGGTTAGAATTAGTTCCTTACTTAATAGAGGAACAAAATTGAAGCTCTGAGAGACCAAGCAATAAGCTCAAGACCAAAGATCTGATAAAAGGAAGAGACGGAATTCAAATTTAGTTTTTTGGATCTATACCCATGGTCTTTTCATAATACCATAGTAACCTCAAAACACTGAGTTATTGCTTATTAAGTGCAAAGCACTAAACAAGATTATCTGGGGCATGGCAGAGGAAGTATAAGACAGTGCCCACCCTGAAGAAACTTCCAGTTGGGTGGGATTTAAAAAGCAAGAGGCAAATTTGATGCTCAGTGAGTTAAATAAAGTAACTACAATGAAGATGTTCCATGAGAGGATGTGACTGGCAAATAAGTTATACAGATTTTATTTGTTATACAAGTGAAGAATTACGGATAATTTTATCTCAAAATACTCGTTTCCTTCCTTCTCCTCTGCCTCCCTCCAACTCACCTTTAACTGTGTTTTTGCCATGTGCCAAATATTCTACTTAGCACTGATGCCACAAAGGTGTGCCACATGAAACATCACTCTCAAGAACCTCAATATGAAGGAAGTTATAAAAAGCAGAATGAATCCCAACTGACATAATACGGTGTAAACTGAATAGATCAGCGACTAGGGAAAAAACTGAAAGTGAGAGAATTACTTTCTAAAATCAGACATAAGCTCTGATGGGTTTACTGATGATTTTTTTCCCACATTTCTCAGACCCAGATAATCTCGGGTCAAGAATACCTCACTCTTCTATGAAGAATATTGTACACTTGGGAAGCTATCCAAAAGGGGCAGGATCCTCCAAAAAGAAGTCTACTATTTACCACAGGCATTCTTCCTTTGAACATGACAGTAAGATGCATGGGAAACTGTATCAAAGTAAAATTACACTGGTGTAATGGCCTGGGAAAGCCCTTCCCAGCCACATTCTTTTTTGATTTGGGGTATTAACTAAGAACTTAGTTAATATTGAGAGATTAGGTAATTTTAAAACAAGTATTAAGAATACAAGGCAGATTGGACCAGATTTGGGGAAACCTAGATACCAAGCAAATAAATGAATCTTAACATGTAACTAGAAAAAAATCTGAAATTGTAGGTGATGGGCAATATGATCAAGTATTTTAGAATTATTAACAGACTTCAGCACTTTGGATGGATTAGGGTGTAGGACAGCAGTTGGAGGCAATAGAGGAGATGCTTTCAATGGTCTTTGCACATTGTAGTAATGGGGGCAGGGAGGGGGCAACATGTTGGGGAACAATAAATGGATATCACTGGTCACAGCACTGTCCTGGAACACGATAGATAAATACGTGTGATTTGTAGGCATTTCACTAACAAAATGTACAAAGATGTGTAAAAGAACTTAAAACTCCTTTGGATTTACTTCCTAGTATCTAAGACTAAAGAGCTCAGTAGAGCATATCAAAGGATTCTCAAACAGGTAGAGTGCCTCAGTTTTTTACTTAGGGCATGGTCACCTCAACTCTCAATTCTCTTCACTTGCTGCAAATTAAACCTGGGACATCCTGTTCTCACAAAATCAATCAAGTATGAAGAGCACCATGGAAACCACAAAATTAGCAGTGAGGTTGTGAGCCAAGGTTTCTTGTACCTACCAATCGGTAGAGCTCGGTAATGCTGATGTCCTCTGGGTCCACCATCGCATACTCTTTCCTAGGCACCAGATCCAGTCCCAGTTGTCTAGAAAACACATGGCAAAAGATTGGGGGAAAAGTCACCTCGATAGAATATATCAAAAATCATTATTTTTATTATATCACCCCGAAATTACATATGTCGCACACCATGCTTCTTTCACTCCTATTTTTTGCCTCGTATTAACTGGTTACCACATTTGGAGTAGCGGATATAACTAGGCTGGACACTGGGCATAACTCGAGAAACAGAAGACGACGAAGGAAGGGAAATCCGGGGGATGGGCAGGCACTGTGAATGGAGTGCCTCTGCCACTGGAGGCCTGGTGCTGGGTGGTGGGGAGCCATCAGCACCTCAAGAACTATCACCATAGAAACCCCTCCAACTTGAACTGGGGGAGAACCAAGAGCGAGACCTAATTTTGTTCCAGAAATCAGAGTTGAGAAGAGGGAAGTTTGGCCTTTAGGATGTGACCTGGCATTAAAATTATATCCAGAGCTAATACATTTCTTTTTTTAAAAAATATTTTATTCATTTATTCATGAGGGACACACACAAAGAGAGAGAGAGGCAGAGACACAGGCAGAGGGAGAAGCAGGCTACACGCAGGGAGCCCAACGTGGGACTCGATCCTGGGTCTCCAGGATCACGCCCTGGGCCAAAAGCAGGCACTAAACCGCTGAGCCACCCAGGGATCCTGAACTAATATATTTCTAATGTGAATCTCTGGCAGTGTGTGTAGACCTCAGTCATAGAGTTCTGCAGTCACTCATTAGAAGAAACTCAGAAAAGGCAGATGACAGAAATTAAGGCACTGTAGTTTTAGGCCTGCGGTGGCGAAATGGTTTAATCTCTTGTGTCAGCTTGACATGATTGACATGTGGCTCTGCGGTCATACATCCAGCCTCAGTGGGAAGCCATCTGGTGACTGATTTGCGAGGTCCTACCACAGAGGAAAGTGTAACTGCTAAGTTGCTTCTAGTGACCTTGGTGACAACCTCCTCTCCAGGGTGCCCACTTGACTACATTGCTATCAATGCTGTATCACTCTATTCATCTCCTTAACCTTCCATAACTATCCCAAAAATGTCACAATATCTGTGTAATGCTACTGTCTCTCCCAGACTCCCCCTCAGTTACCCCATTCCAGGTATCCTGCAATTCTCTGGTGCGAATTTGTTCCGTGTCCTTTTCACATCATTTTCTAACATGGAAGCCTTCTGGCATGGCATTTCCAGTTATAAAGCCAGAGCTTCCTCACTTGTATTTTAAAAAAAATCCTGAAATTCTGTATCCTACTCAAAACTTCATTAGAGGTTTCATAAGTAGACCTTACTAATTCGGCCCTTACTTCAAGCCAGGCACTGACCCAGCCATTCTGAGGGATGGTTGTTCTTAAGAAGATCACATCTGGACCCTCCCAATGGCAGTAGTTGTTTTATACATGGAAACAGTTTCTTAATTTTCTTTAGTTATGGTTTTCTTTGAGAAACTTAAAAATCACACTCCCCCGTTCTCTAATTTTTGTTGAACTTTTGAATCATAGACAGCACTGTGATCTGTTCTCAAAATACTCATGTTTCCCTGTTATGGACTGAACGTGCCCTCCCAAAATGTATATGTAGAAGCCCAATATGCCAACCCCATCATGGCTATATTTGACGATAGGGTCTATATGGTAATACACATTACATGAGGTCATAAGGGTAGGGCCCTGATCCAACAGAACTGGTGTTCTTACAATAGAATAGGTGTTCTTACAATAGACCCCACAGATTTCTCAATGTCCATGCAAGCACAGAGAAAAGGTCATGTGAGGACACAGCAAGAAGGCAGCTGTCTGCAAGCTGGCAACAGTGTCCTCACCAAGGTCGATGGTACCTTGGTCATGGATGGACTTCTAGCCTCCAGAACTGTGAGAAAATAAATGTGTCGTTCAAGCCACTCAGTCTATGGTATTTTGTTATGGCAGCCCTAGCAAATGAATACATCCCCCTTGGTACACCTCACCAGGGATTCTGATAGGATCTATTCCCCATTCTCTACTCCCTCCCAAGAGAGAACCACTGCCCTACAATGTAAGACATCATTTGATACCAGGTCAGTATCACTGAGGAAAGATGATCTAGCAAAGGAAAGAGGATATATAACCACGTATGAATTCACCTCACCTACCCTACCCCCAGCTCCTTCTATGAGAAGCTGTCCTACCCATCTTCTTTGCTAGGAGGCATGAGGGAGAGCTGAGGCAGTCTAGTCATCTGACCATCTCCCCTTCCTGAGCCACACCTGCCTGGGCACCTGACCTAAGGATAAATAATCTATGGACTGGCCAGTAGCTTAGGAGTGACTGGTATAACATGCTCAGTCTAAACAGGAATAGTAGATTTTGGCTTTCAATGAGATTCCTTTTTTGAGAATTCAGACCTAGAGATTCAGAGCATCAGCCATATGGTGCAAGGAAGAAAAGATACATGAAGGGCAACTGGTTGACATCACTGTAGAATAAGCCAAGACCAACTCTAGCTGCACAGGTGCTGGAGCAGGTGTGAAGTCCAGAAACTTCACGAGCTTTGGGGCCCCAGGAACTTGTAACTTGCAAGTCTCTCTCTCTCGTAAGGCTTTCATTGCTCAACTTCTGCTGGCTTCCTGGGTCCTAGCTGTGTGAAGAGAGTCCCCTCTGTTTCTGTTTTGTTTTATTAATTCCTAGGTATATCGTTAGGATAACTCTCCCAGTGTTTGAGATTTTCTTAGCTCACAGAACAGGAGCATGGCAGTGCTTTTCAAACCAAGAAGAAGATAGGAGGCAAAGTGAGAAAGGAGAAAATGCAAAGAGAGCTCTCAGGATGCAGGAAACCAGAGCAGTGGGGTGGGGGTGGGGGGCAAGTTCTCTCTCATTTCAGGCACTGCACTGCTCTGGGACATCAGGAAAGAAGGATGAACAGATTCTCCATCCTGTAAGATCTTAGCAGGAAAAGTCAAAGGACAGTACAGGACTCTATGGGCAACAGAAACAGACACCATTATTTTAACTCTGTGTGATACCTCCAGGTGAGAATATTTCTTTTCATGGCTCTGTTGAGGAACAAAATGAATAACTCCTCCTCCTCTGCCCCCCAAGCTTCCCACATCCAGAGGGCTTCTCTTTACCACTCTTCAGCAGTTGTGATACACAACTCGAGACTGAACATTCTTAACTCCGTTTCATCCAGAGATCTACGTGCTAACAGATAATTTTGCAGGACAATCTGATCCAGTTTAATATGCGGGAGCATTATTGGAATTTGCTTTCCGGTTAGTACTATTCCTTAAGAAAAATGACGTTTTCTTATAGTCCGCGCACAATCTGTGTGCTACAAGCTGTTTTTAACTAAGTGGTCGAAGAAAAAATGAGACCTCAGAAAATTCGTGAATTTGAGGATGAGCTATATAAACTATACTGTTCATTTTCACACATCAATGTTTTAACAACTTACCATAAATTAGCCACAGAACTGCCCAAAGTACAGGCCAGAACTCACATGAGTCAAAACTGAGTCATGATTCAGTTAGAATTAGTGTTTTTCTCTCGGTCATCATCCTCCTTCCTACAACTGAAAAAGTAACTTCTTGCCTGCTCTATATTTCTAAGTTATTTTTGATAAGCTACTTCAACCAACTGCCTTCCTATTTACAAACTAGGCTTTAAGCAAGGACCAGCATAATGACTAAGAGCCATTATAATTCAGTGAAAACTCAAAGTTTTTTTTCAAAATCAAAAAGAAACACATTCTAGACAGCATGGGCCCCTTTCAAAGGGCCTTGAGATCCACTCTGCTCGGCCTGCCTCGTCTCACACAGCAAGACCGGAGGCTCTTGGGCAAGTGGCTGCCAAGTTCTTTTCCTCAGGAAATGCTATGTGTTTGGACTCATACTGTCCTGGAGCCAAGAGGGCCCATGCACCTCCTCTAGTTTAACATACTCCTTCCACAGGTCAAGAAGGCGAAGTCAAGAACAGCTCAGACATTCGTCTCACATCTTAAAAAAGCAGCATTCCTAGTCCAATGTCTTTTTGCCATTCCACACCTATGGTTGTTCTTTTTTAATTCCCTCCAGGAATCAATCTTGTAGATGTAAATAATTTAGGGCAACCATGCTGGTTGGTCATCTATAAAAGGATGAATGGCACATCTTAACAAAATAACGGAAGTAGTCTGCGTGAGCACGAGGCTTAAAATGTGTCAGGAGGTCCATGTGCTCATGTCTGTAGTATGTCACGTCTCAGCAGAATCAGAAGTGGCTTCTGATAGAGCTACTCCCTGTCATCAGAGGAAGTAGCACTCTAGCTTCAAATCGGTTTTTCCAGATTCAGTAAGAGGCGAATTTATCTGTGGTTTATGTCCTGCCATTTTCTCCTTTCCTGCCTGCTTTTCTTTTATTCCGTAGCCCTAAGATCCTCTGAAGGTCCAAATAGCAAATGGGGATTTGGGGAGAGAAAAGGAAGAGAGGATGTGACTTTGACATTGAGACACCTTTCAACGTCTTTCAACAAGCCTAGGATCACAGTCCAAGCTTTTTCTAATTTCTCACCCACATTTTAACATTCCTACTTGGTACAATATCAGCTTTGATCAGGGCTTTAAGTGATGAGATTTACTAAAGTGCTTTGCTCTTATTTTACATTAGTCATAGTTTTCTTTAAGAGTAAGTCTTGGTCTGCCTTTTACGGAGTTCTCCCAAGCAGCTCCTCCAAGGGGCCACTGCGTACACACAGGCGGAATCAGGGCAATCGTGAATGCCCCACTGGTGCACCTGTTTTAAGACTTTCAATAGGCAGTGTTAGCATTAGTATCTCCCTCCAGATTTCTTCGGTGACATATTACGACGCTACGGAAGGGGTATATATTAAAAGCAAATACACATGCCAAACCTAAAGCCTATTTTTAAATAAGATCTATTTAGCAGAAGCCATATGTGGCTGATCCCTGTGAACACTCCCTACTCTGTGAGCACATGCACACCGTCTGCCCTCACGGGGCACTAGTGAACAAACAGCAACCTGGTGCCCTCGCCAGCTGGACAGGCTGTGGTTCTCAGCTCCATGGGTGACAATCTTCCCCTAAGTCCCCAAAAGGAAAAAAGAGCTGAAACATCCCCCTAGGGTGTTTTCTGGAGACATTACCCTGCAGTGGCTCACACCTGTGCGCTGCCAGCAGAGATCCCCCCTTGCCCCCACTGCAGTGGACGGTACTCACTCATTGCCCCAGTCCAGGCGGGCCGTGATGTGGCGTTTCACGTCCTTCATCCGGTCGTGGGTCAGGTGGCCCACCAGCACCTGCCGCCGCAGATCCAGGATCTCATTCATGATGTGCCACAGCCGGTGGAAGAGATCGCCTTCGTTTCTCTGAGAGGTACACAAACGTGGCATCGCAGGTCAGTCTCCAGAGTGAATGGTGAGGAAACCAGGCGGGAAAGGGAAGGACAGGGACACCTGGGTGGCTCAGCGGTTGAGCATCTGCCTTTGACTCCGGGCGTCATCCTGGAGTCCTGGGATCGAGTCCCGCATCAGGCTCCCTGCATGGGGCCTGCTTCTCCCTCTGCCTGTGTCTCTGCCTGTCTCTGTGTGTCTCTCACGAATAAATAAATAAAATCTTGAAAAAAAAGAAAGGAAGGAAGGAAGGGAGGGAGGGAGGGAGGGAGGGAGGGAAGGGAAGGACAGTTGTGCCCACCCTCCACGTGCCCGCCACTCCGCGGGCAGATCCTCTGTTCACAGGCCCCTCTCCCCTCGGACTCTGGGCTACACACCTGCTCTGCACGCTTTCACCCAGCTCCGCGGCTCCGCTCTCCTGGCCAAGAGTCCAACTTCACCTCTCAGACCGCCCAGCGTCCTCACTTGGCCTCCACACCCGGAGCTCACCTTCCCTGCCTCCTTTCCCACTTCAAATCCTCCTTTCTTCAGCTCTATCCAAATTCTACTGTCCTTCAAGGCTCCGCCTATATCCCACCTCGGTCAGGAATCTTCCCTGGTAAGTCTCACCCATGTTCTTTTCTCCCTTCTCTGAACAGTGGCTGCATGCAACGAAGGCCACTTTAACGGAAAATACTGTTTTCTAATTATTTCCTGCATGTTGGTCTTAAGGCTCTCCGGTCTTTCTCACCATAAGCTGGGTACGCTGGGGGCTCTCAACCTCATTCACGGCTATTACCTGGTCCCTATTCAGACCTCTGCAAATAAACACTGTTTTTTTTCTGACTGGTTAAACATTCGTGTAGATTCAAGATACTCTCCTGAGAAATTCGTCCAGCAAGGGCGGTTTAATGTAAGGTAAATGAGTTAACTGGTTTCAGATCCTGGTTTTGCTACTTACTTGTTTTACAGGCTTTGGAACGAGTTTTGTCACCTGTGAGACAGACAGTACTACCTTCCTGTGAGGTTGTTTTGTGGACTGGAGATAAGGTTCGTGAAGAGAGCAGAACGGCACAGTGACGAAGAGCACAGACTCGGGAGCCTGACTACCAGGCCTGCATTCCAACTTTGCCACTAACTGGCTGAAAAACCTTCGGCAATGTATTAACTTCTTGGTGTATATTTTCTTATCTGTATAATGGGTATTATAATAACCATCTGATGGGGTCACTGTCAAGATTGATGAGTTAATATACCAAAACTCTTGAGAATAACACCTGGCCTAGAATAAATACCACCCAAGTGTTGGCCATTACCAATACTGCTACTGTTGTGGGTTTCATCTAGAATAAGCCCTCTACAAATGTTGTGTCCTTACCAAAAGCTAGCCTATCTCTCTTACTCGGAGACATTGAGGGCAAAACCATTTCTCAACATCCATCTTTCATCTTTCTTAACCAGAAGTTATGATTTTACTTTCTACTAAGATAGTAGTAGAGGACAGAAACAGTGTTATGAAAGGATTGAGATTATCATACACGTGAAGTCCTCTGCTGTGATAAACTACCAAAAATAGCAAAAATCCTGTGTGATGGGTAAAGATGCTCGGTTGGAACACAATTTTTTTTATTTTAATTTTAAAAAGTCGTGACATGTCTTCTACTTTATCAAGACTTGGTGACTTGGAGTGTTTTAATGTACTGTGCAGGTGAGACAAATGTGCTGGCTAAACAGCAAAGCATTCTCCGTGACACCATCCCTGAGATATAAATAATTGTGCCTCTTGACTCGTAAAGCACTCTATGGAGCTTCTTCGTCTCGCTCTTTACTCATGTTATATGCTACCATACAAGTCACACCAGGGGCATTGTGATGCAAGACTCTGGTAATTCGCCGCTCAGTGTCTGTGCTCTCCACTTGGTGTCAACTCCCAACCATAGATGCTGGGTCGGCCTTGGGTAGCCCCAGCAGCTGGAGAATGAATAAATAGATACTTGATTTATAGGAGGTCATTCTGTAGATCTTGAGAGGCAGATCCTGTGTAAGTCATGTGAAACAATAAGGGAAGAAGATCAGGAAAAGCTTGAGGAAGTCAGTGGTCAGTGGAAAGGTCCATGAGAGTCAAAGAAGTCCCATAAGGAGGATGTAAAATAAGTCAACTCTCATGCAGCAAAAGGGAGAGCCAGCTCCATAGACCTGACTGTCACAGTGTGAAAGTCATCTGCCCTGCTCTTGGGAGAGGTGTTCTGCAGTCGTTCAGTAGGATGGACTTGATTTTTTAATGATGTCACCTCTAGTACTTAGGTTGAAGAGAACGCTGACATGAAAAGGAAGCTGGATCCTTTATAAAAATGAAAACCAGCTGGTCAGCTTTCCCTTTAGGGGAGGGGAGGCAGGAACACTGACATCCTGCAGTCATGACCAGCACACCTGCCCTACTAATGTGCAAGCCGTACGCCTCTCATCTGGTCTGACAGCGGGTCATAAAATGATGATTCATCAAAAACTGGATTTCAAACACTGGACACTTATGAAGACTATTTAGATAAAAAGTGCTCTTGATTTTAACATTAAATGAAAAGGGTAGGGTGCAATACCAAGCACTTGGAGTAAAGCCATATCTAAAAGTTCCTGCAATATATTGGAGCTGTAGCAAAAAGCCAATTGGATTTTAGTGTTTTAGAGAATGGGTAAGTTTTCATTTGCCTCAAACGAAAACAGCATAGGGTTTAGAGCAGCAGATCTACCTTCAGACTCAGGCCTTACCACTTAGCACGGGACCCTGAATACGTTATCTCTGCTAAGATTTGAGAATAAAAACACTCTGGCAGAGCCCCGAGAAGAAAGATATAAAATATCCAGCCAAAGGCCTGCACAGAAGTACTTAGTAAAAGATGGTTGCTGTATTTCTCCTAAGCTTTTTGCGGTTATGTTACTGGTATTTCATTAACTGATAGTTGAAAGAACATTATTTAGGCTCTTCCCAATGATATTAAAAAGAGCAACTAGCACTTCTCAAGCAAGTATTTACCATGAGCTTTTAAGCTACAAGTTCTACTTATACAAAGTATACCTCATAAACGGCTTACAATTTACAAGATCTTAGTATCCTCATCAAACATCTACCAGGGGAGAAGCCAGGCACCTTAAAAACCACTAGAAAAGAACATGCACCGACCTGAACCAGACACTGGGCTTGGAACACCTGGATTAGGAAAAGAGAACCCAGATGGTCCGACACAGCCAAGTCAGCCTCATTCTCAAGGTCGAAAATCTATTATTTCCAGGTCCAACTTCCTATCTGTCCCTAACATAACTGACTACCATGCCAGTCTCCAGGGGCAACTTTCAAATCATTCTCTCTGTGTGTCCATTACTCAGGACGTCAGGAAGTGGAAAAGTTACTCCTGGGGCTTACAGCACATAGATTTTCAAGCCAATCAAGTATGTCCCCAAAATAGATGCTCGCAACCCGAAAAGCAGGTAAAAATAGCTAGATAAGACAGACTCAAGAGGCAATTCAACTTTGTTCCCCACAAGCTGCCGCATAAAAGGCAAAGTGCTGGGGCTCTAGCTCAACTAATGGATGACACTTACACTGCCATTATTTTTATAACTCTTCTGTTGGGTGTTTAAGATGCAATGATTTGAACGTTTCAAATAGCTTCATTCCCATGTTAATATTATGCACAATGTTATTTTAAGTGAAATAATAGTTGGATTTTATACTCATTCTAATATAATTTTTTTTTTCCAAAAAAATCTCAAGAGGAGATCTGCGTGCATTTCCTTTGTAGCCTCTCAGCTCAGACCCCTTGAGTTCCTGTTATCTTGACTTTGCATTTACCTCATTCCGGCAAAGCTTAGACTGGCATTTAATCTAAGACTGCCTTGTGGATTTTAGGAGTGAGTCCTAAAGCCACCAGCGCCAGGAGGGCATGGTCAGAGAAATCCAACATCAAAAGGGGTTTTATTTTTAAGATTTTCTTGCTTCAATGAAATATCCTATTGCATTTTATATGTAAGAGACAATAAAAACTGTCATTCCGTGCCAATGTCCTTCGCTAATTTGGATTTTCTCTTTGACAAGCTGTTTCAAATCGTTTTGTCAGGCTAAGTACACCTTTGTATTTTGAACGCATCCCTTCAAATGATCAAGCTGTTCTATAAATGTCTTTGAAAATAAAAGGAGAAATAGTGTTCCTCATCCTCAAACCTCCACCACCCCCAAATTTGTGCTTATCAGAGATCCAAAGCACTAGATTCACATCAGAATCCCAGCCCTGCCATTTTCTGGCTGCGTGGGCCAGAGCCAACACTTCACTCTCTGCCTCTTGCTCCTCATTCGTGAGCTGGGGATGATCACAGTCATCATTTCCTTAAGTGGTTGTAGAGATCGGAGGAGATGCTGCACATGGAGGACTTCCACAGGGTTTGCAACATAGTAAGCTCTTCATAAGTACAATTTGTTATAAAAAGTAAGTACATGAAAACATACTCCCCAAACATTGACCTGACCCCCTTCCATTTTGTTTGAGAAGCATTCCTTTCTCTTATATATTTAGAATAGTCTTGTTCATTCTGCCTAAGGAGTCTATCATTTTCAGTATATCTGAATTACTTACAGAAAATTAATATAAAATACCACCAATACTCCAATTGTATGCAAATAAATTCCTCTCTCCTTGAAAATTAAAAATACTCAGAAAGCTTGACACTAACTAGATCCACGTAAACCATTCTACTTGGTGAGATGTGCCAGAAAAATCATCTTTTACATTTCTGCAGCTTGAAAAAGAACTTAGCCCATGCTTAGTAGACTCTCAGATTGCAGCAAGGCTATGTGTTATTAGGCTCTGTATGTGATTTCTAGAGCAGTGCTAATGCCTTAAAGTGAGTGCTCAACCATTGGCCGATGCTGACTCTTGCTCAAGTATTTCTTAAAACAATTCGCAATCCTAAAAAATTACACCATTAAAAAGTTACCTACCACATACAGCTGCTTCCACATAGTTCCCCAGTCTCTTAATGTCGATGTCATTTCTGTTATAACGGAGTCTTCGGTGGGAATAACCATTTCAAATTGTCTGTGAAATTAAAAGAGAAAAACAAAGTATATATGCAATTATCATAGATAACAATTTTCTTTTCAATCCTCCGAAAGATAAAACTAGGAAAGGAAACTGCCTATTAGTTTGGGTTCTGCAGACAGTAACAAGGATCTGATTAGAGACCTGTGTGAGGCATGTTATGTGGGTCATGGCAGTACAACACCAAAAGGACCAGCCACTTTATCCACATCAATTTTGAGGAGTGTGGTGAGAAGCAACAAAATCAGAAGACTTCTGCTCCAGCCACAATGTGACCACTAAACAACAACTCATTTAAGTTCCCAAGCCCAAAAGCCTTCATGTAACATGAGGTCACTGAGCCCACATAAACTAGGAAACAGCTTTTGCTTTTCAAGCACTATGACCATACGATTCAAAGGGAGTAACAGACTTGCTCAATGATCAGGATATTACGGCTGCAAACGTCCAACCTAACCTAGTGTTATAAGTACCTAGACACCGAGGTACCAATTAAACAGTCGCTTGATTTTATTAACACTTCATTTTTATTATTTGTAAATGGGACCATGAAAAACGATTAATATACTAGTAATGTCATCATGCGTCATTGAACTTCAAAGCTTTTGCTATCACAGACGTTCGGATATCCATTGCACAACGCTCTTCTCTATGATTAGGGTAATATATTTTTCCTGTTTCTTCTCTAAAAGTGAAACACTATACTGGGAAAACACTCATACCAGCATCTACTGGGGTACATACAGTGGTCTGTTGTTGAGGAGATCCATGAAGCTATGGACGAGAAGAAAACCCAGAAGATTTTCTTTATCCCCTGCATCTATCTCTGATGTACAACAACCTTTTCCCTCATCTCAAGTTTCTTTTTTCAATTTTTTTTTCAGTTTGTGTGCAGGTTAAAATGCTTAAGTGGCTATTATTACTACAACTTCTCATAAGAATGCTGCCAGCTATTTGATGGGGATTATTTTCTTAACATTTGAGTATGTATTTTTTTCAAGGACAACATCTAATATGTACAAGGTAACAGCATTTTAGACACTGAACCAGGTTGTCTAGATGATCAAGGGAAAATTACTTCTTAGCATGAGGCTAATAACTGCTCTGTAGCTCCTTTGTGATGTTATATCCAAAGGGTGTATAATTGTCTTTTGTAAAGTCTTCTTGACAGCGAGTAAGAGAACGAAAAATCTTCACCAACAGAGCCTCATTTCCTCATTTCATACTGCTGCTAAAATGCGTGCTCTGTGAATATTTCCCTTCTTTCTAGAGCTGAAACACAGCTGAAAATGTGAAAGTGGGATTCAAAACTAGAAATAAAAGTAAACAGTAGTATATGAACTGCGACATATACAGATCCTTACATCAAGTCTACGTGTGACATTTTCAAATGGTAGCGCCTTTATTTTGCTTTTGAAGCAGCTGTTGCAATTTAAATGATGAATATTTGGAGACAGAGATTATAAAATGATCAGATGTAAGGTCAAAAAGGGAATAATGAATTTCCAGGACAACTCGACAACCTACTTAACATTTAAAAAGTGGCATGACCTCAAGCAGCAATTAAACACTAGAGAAGTGGCCTCATTGTTCATAAACCATCACTTAATTTAAGGACCCCCATCAGCCCAACATTGCTCCGAAGACCCAGGAATGAAGAAAAAGGCAATTCAGTCTGTGAGAAGTTGATTTGGTGTTTGTTCAACCAAAATGTAAATTTTTAAGAAGCTTTACAAAATCACCGTTTTCGGCAAGCCAGCTGTTTCCTCTTAATTACACCAAAACCAAAGTCGATGTTCAAATAGTTGTAAGTAGTGGCCCCTGAAATTACATTTTGTTCAGTTATTCTGATACACTTTGCAGCTACTTCATCCTTCCGAGATATACTTTGCAGCAGCCATCAGGCTGCTGATCTTAAAATAAGAGAGGTTAATGTCAAAATCCAAAGAAGTTCCTCTTTGGGAAAGCAATCATCTGGTAATGTGTGTTCTCAAATGTTTTCAGGCTCAAGATTTTCTTCCAGTTAATGGTCCTAGAATCTGGAGTCTCAATTAATTCCAATAACTTTTTTCTTGTTAAGAAAATAAATTTGTATTCTCCCCACAACGTTCTCCTGCTACTTAATGCTCATTATGCCCTGTGTCACATGAAGAACCCACAACCAAGTCTTAAACTTACACAACTAAATTCTGAGAACACTTTATCCTTACTTAAACTTCCTCAGACTCAGGGAAGGGGGCCAGGTCTGTAGTTTCTCCCTGGGACAAAAATAAATAAAAGAAGGCACTTGTTTTGATAATGCCCCACCCCAATCTGCTCTGAGGTAGGACTTCCATGGGGTAGAACGATGCTTGACATTATCTTTGCTAGCATTCTCTACTTCCCTTGGTCAGAGTGTATGGTGGGGGCTGATCATCCCTTTGCTCTGCATAGTTAAAGGGGTAGGGCTGGGCTTGGGGCACAGGCAGCAAAGAGAACTGACTGCATGGGTCAACCCAAGTGGATATTTTAAGGATCGGGGTAGAGAGCTTGGGGTTTCCATATTGTCCAGCCCGGATCACTAGAGCAGAAAGCTCAGAACAAAGAGTGAGCCTATGGCCCAAGCAACTGCTAGAGTTTCCTCTGGTTTGCTTGAGGGGAGCTAGACAGTGCAAAGTAAGCCTGGCGGGAGGACTCCAAGCTTGACTCATTTCTGGTGCGACATTCCCAAAGGACACACACTGATTAAAACAGTAGCAGCAGTGATAATTATTCATATTAGAATTATCATGTTTTTAATCTACTATTTTAAATAATTACTATGGCTACTACTAATGATGGTAATATTGCTTCAAGCAGTATTGAATGACATACAGTATAAGATCTCCTAGAGATTTATCCATATAGGTAACTCTCAAGGTACTTATACCACAGATGCTCACCCACCTGCAGAAGTTATTTCAATGAATTAAGATTAATACTTTACCTTTATAGACAGTGGATATAAGAATCATCCATTTAAATAGCATGACTTGGAACTTCTTTGGTAAAATTCAAGTTTAAAGATCTCATTTACTATGATTTAAAATGTGCTTTAGGGGGAATCCCTGGGTGGCTCAGTGGTTTAGCGCCTACCTTTGGCCCAGAGCATACATAATACTGGGGTCCCTGGATTGAGTCCCGCATCGGGCTCCCAGCAAGGAGCCTGCTTCTCCCTCTGCCTGTGTCTCTGCCTTTCTCTCCCCCTGTGTCTCTCATGAATAAATAAATAAAAATCTTTAAAAAAAAAAAAAGTGCTTTAGTAATTCAAATAAATTTTTTTTTATTTGAAGTAAAATGTAATTTTTTTAAAAAAGATTTTATGGATTTTATGTATGTATGTATTTATTTATTTATTAAGATTTTATTTACTTATTCATGAGAGACAGAGAGAGAGAGGCAGAGACGCAGGCAGAGGGAGAAACAGGCTCCATGAAGGGAGCCCGACATGGGACTCGATCCCGGGTCTCCAGGATCACGCTCTGGGCCTAAGGCAGCGCTACACCACTGAGCCACCAGGGCTGCCCCAGATTTTATTTATTTATTCATGAGAGACACAGAGAAAGAGGCAGAGACACAGGCAGAGGGAGAAGCAGGCTCTATGCAGGAAGCCTGATGTGGGACTCGATCCCAGAACTCTGGAATCATGCCCTAAGCTGAAGGCAGACGCTCAACTGCTGAGCCACCCAGGCATCCCAAAATGTAATTTTTAAGGCTGAATCTGTATTCTTCCTTTTGTCATAAAATGACAATCATTCAGTGATCTAGTGCATATTTGTTGTGACACTGGCAGTGAATGTTTGGGTCCAAATCCATGGCCTACTTATAACTTTCTGCTCATGACAACCACTAAAATAAGCAAGTTCTACTGTTTTATACTATGGTATTTTATTTGAATGATCTGTTATCCTGACAACGACTTTAAGTCCTTTTGGAAATAGACTGGAAAAACTTTTTAAATGTATAAGAAATCTTAGGTGATCAATGAGCTCAACCAAACCAAGTACAGAAATACCATTCCCTAAAATAGAAGAGTGGCTTTGTGAAGTGGTCACACAAGAATATGGTATTATCCCCAATTAGGAAAAAACAGTCAGGCTTGGCTGCTTATAATCAGTGGTAAATCTAGGAAATGCCTGGGGTTTGAGACATGACTCAGCACTCCATGGGTTGACTGCCATGCTTCTCTATATAGCAGGAAACCAAAAAGAACCAACCCCTTCTCCTTAAGATTAGGCTGATTCCATGATTTGTGGACAATGAAAGACCTCTGAGGCCCTAGATTCCCCTCTGGTCTAGCACACACAGATGCAGGGTATTACATTTTCTCCACCAACTGCCTTAGTGTAATCCACCTTTATCAAACCACACAGACAATAGCATGATCTCCTGTAGTTCATTTTTCAAGACAATTACTAAGCCTTTCAATTTCTCGAATAAGCAATGGTTCTGTGAAAATCCCCTCACTATTAATAAAACTCATTTCTTACCCTTTGTTCTTCACACAGGCATTTTTCAAGTGAACGTAGCTGGAAGGAAAGATACCCTGCAGGAGAAAACATGAGGTTATGGTGCTAGGTGACTGATAAGGCGGGGGTGTTTTCACAAGTTATACGTATAAAACACAGTCATACAACCATAACAGTACTGGGAACAGGGAAAAACAACATCTCTACCACACTGGATCCATTCCTCTTATTTTCTGCTATTCATTAGTTGACAAATTCAGGGATTCTCTAAAGTAAATATAATAAAACAAATTAAATCTCACTTAGAAGTATTTTCTTTATAAAACAAAATTTCTAAATTTTCAGGAATTCTGCATAGAATAGAAAGCATGTTATACCAAATAAGAATTTTTTTTAGTATTGCATAGTTTCTTTAATATTACATTAGTTTTTGTTTGTTTTGGTAGTTGTTCATTTTCTTCTAAAACACTCGTGTCTATTTTAAAATATACACTAAAAACAAAATACCACAATGAATTGGGAGACAATACATACACTATGTGTTAGCGGAAGAACTTTGATGAAAACATAGTAGCAATTAATCACCAGGCTGCATTGTGATGGAACAAAAATTAAACAAAAGACAGCATGCTAGCTCAAAGCTTTTTATTGTAGACAAAAGACAGGACAAGGAAATTGTTCCTTTGTTCCAAATGGGAAGTTGAAAGAAACAACATAAAAAAACATTAGCATCAATTTTATTGTCCATTAAATGACAATATCTTCTGAATGATTTTTGATGTATCATCACATGACAAATTCAATTAAATATTTAGGAAAGCAAATGTCATTTGAATATATTATCACCATTGTGGATCCAAGGATAACATAAAATTTAATAAGCAAATTCTGTACAAACAATAGTAGTAAATAGATATACGTGTTAAAAATATTTTCTTCAAAATTTACACTAACTCAATATGGTAAGATTAACCAACAGAGTTAATTATAATTTTTAAAAAGTCAGAATTTGAGGTTAGAAGAGGGGCAGAAATAAGTCAAAATAAATTTTTTTCAAAATTACTCTAAATGAATAATTAAATACTGAAGCTACATTGGCATGTGCCTTGCAGATGTTCAAAAATAACTTTAAATGAGAGCTAAAGTATTTAAAAAAATAAATTTCTATAGTCTTTTGTCCCTCAGCCTCTCCTTTAGAATGACCAAAAATAAATGAAATACAGTTATTAAACATAGCTAGGTGATCCAGAAAAAGGTATATTTAAGGAGAAAGGCAGGTAGAAGAACTTAGCTTATACTGTATTTTGAGAGTAAGAAATGATACATTTTCTTATCTACAATCCTAATAAAGCCAGAATTAAACCAAGAAATGAACATGACACGCAAGAGAGTATTATAGAACCTGGGAAGTGTGGATGAAAGTTGGAGAGATTAGAATAAAGTAGACAAACACAGAAAATAGTAAGGATTAGTGTCAAAGTCATAAAGTATACAAACGAAAGGTAAAATAAAAATCATACTACCTCCTTACTATAATTTCTGAGGATGTATATAAACATATAAAGGATAGTGAGTCTTAGTTTCTGTCTGGAATCGTAGGAACAGGGAGCTCTTTGTAACACGGCTTCCCCATGTTTCACCTGCCCAAACCCAGAAGGGAATCTTACTAGGCTGCTGAAATAAACGTGTTTCTCCACATCACTCTTTTACAAATGATACCACAGAAATCTTAACACCTCTATTCAATTTTTCTTTTGGAATATCTATTTCCCCTGCTTGAATTTTAATTTCACTCTCTGCTAAACTAACACTTCAAAAGATTTTGTTTATAATATAATGAGCTTATTAAGGTCTTCTCAGCACAAACTGCAAGAGCTACTAGGATTATCATTTGAGTAGCATGTCTTAACGATAATCCAAGTTCAAAGGAATTCCCAAAATTATGAAAATCTGTATTGCCATTTGGCACTTTAAGAGTCCCAACTGTAATTTCAATTGTAAAATGAATAAAATAACTTTTTTAAAAAAATCCCATAATTATGATTATGAGTAATATTTTTTATTACCTTGACATTTGGGTTTTTTAAGGCAAATCCTCTGTACCAGCCTGTGGAGAAATAATCATGGTCATTATTTTGATAAACCATTATAATATTTTAAAGAAAAGAAATTATTACAAATCAATCTGTCCTTTACTGACGGAATTTTACCCTACCAGTAAATATTCTGTGTATGAATAAAATGGGGGTTGGATTGGGCTAGACTATAGCTCAAGTGACTAATAGTTTAAGCATTCTATTAAGAAACCATTTAAAAAATTGTAATGGAAATCTATATGAAAAATAGAAACATGCATAATGGAAGTACAGGGTTTGGAATAGCATTGGGCTTAAATTCTGGCTTTGCTACTTATCAGACTATTTTATTTTGGGCAAGTTAATTGACATGAGCATGGTTTCTCCACATTTTATAAAAGGCTACATTACGTCTCAGGGAAATTCAAGAATCTGCACAAGATTTAATAAGTTTCCAATTTCTCTTTGCCTGACTACAAGGCCCAGACCCTATCACCAAAGAATAGGGCTCAGCCAACAGTCATAGAGTGAATTTGCACATCCTTCAGCCCATCATCTAGGTTTAGGATCAGTCTGATAGCATAAGAGGAAAATCAGGTATCACCTATCAAGGAAAGTGATTGGCACTCTTATCAGCAAAATGTCCTACCACCTGAGCTCACCTTAATGTTTATTCTGTGGAATGCCTATGGCTTAACCTCCAAGCAATTCTGAATCAAATTTTCAGCACTATCCTGAAAGAGGAACTTACCTTTTTATACCTTAAAACAAGTACAGGGTATATATATATATGAAAATAAATGGTAAATATATACTCCCTCTAAATGTATTATTTTCAACTTACAGTTTCTTCAAGTATAGAACGATTTTGTTTATTGGTAAGAAGTTACCATGTAACAAATATTCTGTTGAATTATTTTTTTTATTAATTGAATTTTTAAAACAAAATATTTGAACTTTATATTTCAATACTCTGTTCCTTTTAAATTTTTTTAGAAAGATATATTGTAAAATGTCATACCTAACAGCTTTAAAATCAGTCTGAAGAAAAGCAAAATGAATTGAACAGAAACTATCTCAGGATTTAAAAATCCCTTAAAGACACATCCAAGAAATATATCTATTCTTAAATAATTACTCTAACAGAAACCACAACTTTTTGAGAACTGCTAAAGTCTTAAAAGGAGGTCTCTGTTCAATTATATTGCAGGGGAAGGTTTTTAGGTTACAAAACAGCTCCCATTAGCCATGGAGCCCATTTTCATGCACCAATTCAAAACAGATTTGATATTTATCTGTATACAGGGTAAAAATAGACAAAATGCATCTGACAATAACATGAAAGACCTGATTATACTTTTAGAGATCTCATTTACAGGGCACAGAATAAATGTCCATGTACCATCACCATTTAATGCCAGGTTCTAAGTAATTTTAAGAGTTCTGTTTGGAGGAACACAGTTTAATAAATCTTGCTACGACAGAATGTTATCATATTATAAATCCTATTAAGCACAACATTTCAGGAGAAAAATGGATATTTAAAATGTGGTCATCTTAACGAGAATAAAAAAAGAGCAGTCATTTCAACTGGGATCTTTTTAAATATGAGAGCTTAAGCATGTCTTGTGGAACAGGACTGGAAACATTTGAGAACATGTTAAGTATTTTGATTTAATGAGTTACATGCAGTATAAATTAATAATCATAAGGCCCTTACAATATATTCCACTAACATTTCATATGCATTGAATAACTTTAGTTCAAGTTTGGGGGTGGCAGGGAAGAAGACTGCAGAACTACAGCAGAGTTGGCCTTGGCAGGAGTCTTCTCCAAGGCATCTGGTTACTTAACCTTGGAGAAGCCATTTCTGCTCTGGATCTGTTTCTTCCTGTCCTGGGGGACCTATTAGACCCCTGAGATCCTGAGAAAGACCTTCTAGTTTGGAACTGAGTCATGAATCCCCTCAAATACAGTAGCCTCAACTGCTTTATATGTTGGCATCTAGTGAATATAAGGAAATAATATCAGGAAAAATATATCAGCTTAAAAATAGCAAATGATGCTTTTCCATAAGCCAAACATTGAATCTGCAAGAAATAAGCTTTGTCAAAAATGGATCACTGTGACCACTGGAAAAATCCCAGAAATTAACAGAAGGACAGAATTTGCAAACACTATGAACTGTCCAATGGTGATGAGGTTGGTTATACAACCTTGAACAATCAGCACTAGCCCACTTACCATCACACTTCTCCAGGATCTGAACTGTATCTCCAATTTCCAGTGACAGGCCATATGGGACAGTTCCTCGAAAACTGGCAATAACTGTAAGAAATGTTATAGAATATATGAAGATAATCATATCCGTTATAGCCAGTTATACTGCTTGCTATTAAATGTCACTGACTAGAAAAACGAATGCAAAGAGGAAGTATACTTTGAGAGCTAAAACCTGCTGTCATATTTAACTTTTATATGTTTTTGCAGAGTATCACTCAATAACCTATGTGACAATGTTATTTCCCGAAGAGCTCTGTGCCACTCTTGTATACTGCTATATTCACTCTGCATCCAGACCCCTTGCCCACAGTAGTTCCTCAATAAATGTGTTCAATAACAAATGAGGAATACATATCCTACTCGCTGTTCAGCTTCATCTACCTTCCTATTATGTTGCTTGTAGGAGATTTCTTTTCTCTTAGACTGTAAGCTCAAGAGAAGAGGCTGCATTTATTTGCTTACTAGTATGTCCCCAGGGCTTGGCCACGTATGTGGCATAAAAGCGGTCACCTTGAGTAGTAATTAAGAGTAACATTTTATTTAGTCTTGACTAAGCTCCACCCCTAGGATTAAATATACACCCACTCTGACAATTCCCACATGCCCCAGCTCTCTCGGAATAGGGCACGTATGTCCAGGGGAGAGTAGGGTGTCACCATTTAGCCTTACCTAGTGGTTATGGACTGACTGGTTTCTGAAACATTTCACAGGGCTGGGCAGGGCGAGGATGTTAAAGCCAGAAAGAAAGTGTGTATAGGTTAGTTATCTCCGGATACCTCAGAGAGTTACAGAGAGAATGAAGCACAGTGATTCTCCCCGGGAGAGTAATGCCTGAGTCAAAAAGGAGATGAGGATGGAGAAATAACAAAAATGCACCTCACTACATGAAAAAAGAAGAAACATCTCCCGCTCAATACAGTGCACTGTAATCAACTTTCCATTCACGTTTGAAAAATGATAGTAAAAGCTTTGACTGAGTGATTTTTAAAAGACCAAAATTTTGAGAGTGAATTCTATAACTCTGTCTCACATAGTAAGATTCAGATACAACCCCAAACCCCCAAATAAATCATGGCTACTGTTGAGAACGTATTTTAAAAGCTTGAAGAAACACATGAATCTGTCAAAAATCAGGACATGCCGGTAAGTAATGGGCTTTTACAAGAGGTCTAAAGCCCTTTCATAATCTCAAAACAAAATTAACAGTAGAGATCAAAATGCAAGACAGAAAGCATAACCCACAGTACATGAGATGGATGAAAATAACTGTAGAGTAACCAAGTTAGAACGTTTTAGACAAGCATTAATCCGTGATGTCATTTTCCAACCTAAATACCCTATGACCTCATATTGACGTGCTAGGAGATGTTCACTCAAAAAATAATCCAGGGTCTGTATATCTTGACAGATTATCTTAAACAACTTTCAGAGACCTCTTCTTACAAGAGATCACAGCTGGACAGTCAGTAGACTGATTAGAATTTAAAAGACTTCAGAGCAAGCCTGCACCCAGAATCCCCTTTCTACATTCATGAAGTTATCTAGACTCTTCACGACCCTAGTGGTTCCACGCTGCACCGCTTCAAGATTTGAGAGCACAGACTACCCAACACGGCTCTCTCTATAGCTCTCACCACTCACAAATGGCTTTGTAATTCCCAGACTGCATGTTCTCTCCCAGCCCCCATCACCTTCTTGAACACAGTGGTACCATCCATGGACTTCATTTCTTCCTCCCCCCTTCATGCTCCAGCCCACTCAACACAGCCTTCCATGTGCTCTGAAACCACACTAATGAAGTCACTATCCCCTCACTGTGACCACGAGCATATTGCTTTCAGAAGTTCACCTTCGTTTGAACCTCATCTCTCACACTCCCCAGCCTTCCTCTGTAGACCTTCTCTTCTTAGCCCTCTCCTTAAATGTTGGTGTCACCTAGCATTCTATGCCCAAGATGCTGAAGCATAAAGGCTGAGGTGCAGGACAACAGCGTCATCATGAGACATGAAAGGAGAGCCCAGATTTTAGCAGTTATTAGCTGCATGACTATAGTCAAGATACTTCTCAAAATCTGCATCACCTCATCAAGCAAATGGGGGTAACAGTAAAAGAACTGCAAAAGATACTGGAGGCTTAATTAAGGTGCCTACTGGAAATAATTTACTACACTCAGGAACGTTCTAGTCATTTCATAAATACCTCAGTTATTTAAACTGGACTTTTAAAAAAATAAATAAATAAACTGGACTTTTCCTTTTCTATCATATATATTCATTCTTCCTCTTTGGAAAGAGTTTCAAGACTTCTAGCATCACCTGTTGACAGATGGCTTGCCAAGTCCCTCTCCAGGTCTGATCTGTGCCCCTGAGAATCTGACACAGACTTGCCAATTGTGTATCCCTGTTCAGATGTCTAAGGACCCAAAACTTAGTATACTTCCAGCTAAACCCATCATCTCCCCTCATTCTCTAACCAAATCTAAGATATTTTCTCTTCCAATCACCTAATCTGAAATGTTAGTCTAAAATTGTAGTCTATTGCCAGTCCTGCTTTATCCTGCTATTACTAGGTGGATTTCTCTGTATCGCTCTACAGGGCCACTGGGAAGCCTTCTCGGATGTCTCCCTGGTTGTCTTTCCTCAACACAAGGTCCATGATGCCACTAGTTACCTTTGATTCCGTCGCGTTTGGCCTAAGGTTTTGTGGGGTTTGTTGTTGTTTTCTGTGTGTGTTTTTCTGTTTCTGTATGTAGCTTATATTTCTTCCATTAGATTTCTATTTCTTTTGTTCTAAAAGATGATTAAATAGATTGTGCCGTGCTGGACAAGAGCTTGATCAGGCTGCTTTCCTCTTATTTAATGCTGCCATTTAGTTCATACAATCCTTAGGTGTCTCCAAACCAGATCCTCCTCCACTGTTCCCAGTTCTATCGAATGTTAGCACTGTCCATTGACTGGTAAGGTCAAGAACCCGGGGGTCATGAACTAGCCCTCTCATCCACATATACAATCCAACACCATGTCGCAATCATCTTATCTCTGAAACACCTCCTGGAGGCACCCTCTCTCAACATTTCCACTCCTGCCACTCCCCACACTGACTGGCCCTCTCCTGTGGACTCCTAACAGGTCCATGTTTAGATACTCAGGACCCTTTCCAATCCTTTTTTCACATGACAGTTAAAGTGGTCATTTCAAAATGCACATGTGATGATGTCATCCTCCTCCTAAATATATTAGAGCTCTGAGAATGATAAAGAGATCAGTACCACAGCCCATACAGTCCTGCCCTTCTCTCTGGTACCATCCTGTACTCCTTGACTCTGACTTTCTGTACTCCAGTTACAGAGACCTTCTGTCAATACTTTGGTATCTATTCCCTCATACGCTGGACTTTACACGTGGCTGACCTCTTGCAAAGACTGTTCCTTTCACTCCTTACCAAGTTAGGCCATTTTCATCCTACAGATATGAGTTCAGGGGTCAGTCACTTCTAGGGCAGCCTTCCTTGATGCACGTTCACTCATCCCAACTACGTGCACTCGTAGCAACAGACTACTGAATCACAATCCTTATTTGTGCAAATTTCCACAAATGTAAGGATTGTGCTGGTTTTAGCTCCCCATTGTATACCCAATTCAGTACTGACCTTGGTACTCAATCTGAGTTCAGTAAATAATCACTGAGGGAATGAATGAGGGTGTGGTCATTACTGCTAAACACTCTGATCTTAAACAAGAAGCTTCCTTATTATTGCAAATACTATTTTTAGAGGGTACTTAAAATTTCAAGATCCAAATTATATTATCTGTCAAAACTCACGCTTTCATAGGAGTTGCTGAAAGTGGGATGACACTTTGTCTGGGTTTTATCTGTGTATCATCTCATTTCTTATCTAAGTAGTCTATATGGATGAATTCTGATTTTACTCTTCAGCTACGTAATATTTGAAAACTAATAAGAGCATGCTAGTAAGTTCTTCAATCCCATTGGGCTTCAGGTGCCTCCTCTACAAAACAAAGGAGGTAGACAGGGTGCCCTGTGCTCAGCCATACCCCAAACTGTATCAAGATCTTTTTTGCAGGCCTCAGTGCCTTTATACATATTATTCCCTTTTGGGGGGTTACCTATGCCATCCCTTCTACGCGGGGAACTGCCAAGGAGTCTTCGTTTAAGTTCTAGCTCCACGGTTAGCTCTTTTGATTTCCTGATGCTACCCTTTTTCCTTTCCTCATCCTTGCTTCAAGTGTAATCAATTACTCTCTCATCCGTGCTCCAAAGGGACTCTGACCACACCTTCAATAGGATAAGGCACCATATGGTATTCTACTACTTTATTCATCTCTGTCTACTTAAGAACATGAACTATTTCTAATTCACCTTCAAGACTCAGTATATGAGTGTCTGAGTACATGAACAGAGAATGAACACACACATGGGATACATGAAGCCACTTAAAAATGGCATCCAGGTTTTAGAGATTCACAGAATGTTAGGGTCACCTCTTTTAGCCGAGAACACTGAGGGGCAAGCATTGAACTGCAGATCACATTAGGGTATGAAGCTTTTTCAAGACATAGTTCAGGCATGACTTTGAACTTTACCCTCTAAAATGGTAAGCCATTTTCAATCTTTGACTTACACAAGTAACTCCACCTTGCAGTGTACTAAACTTGTCAATGGATGGATGAATGCTATATTATTTATGCTTCAGGTTATGAAAGAGAAAGGCAGTTCTGGGCAAAAAAGCAAAAGATTTGAAAAATGGATTGGCTCTTGTTTATTAGTGGTAGTGTGTGATATATCATAAAGTAAGCAAACTGGTTTAGCAAAGCAAAGATTCAGGAGATAACACAGGCATTCACAAAGCCTCAATTTGCATTTTCATCAAATGTACTACATGTTATTTTTAGATTCCATTGTGGATACAACTTTCTAACTAAATCCCTTTAAGATCCTTCAGGCATTTTTGCATAAAACACGTCTTTTTAACAAATAGTTGAAAATCTACTTTGTCCCCGGTTATTCTAATGAAGTTATATCTTTCTACAAAAGTCTTCAGCGTATACTTTCCAGAGGCGTCTTTCCCCTAATAATATTGGGGCCTACTGAACATGACACACATGTCTTGATCCTTTTTTTCTTATAAATTGAACAATTTTAGTATAGATAGATCACTGAGAATGAACTCTTCACAGAACCGAAAATGTAAAGGTCCAATGCTATTGTTTCAGTCATAAACCTTGAGAGTATAATTTTAAACAGCATATATAAACTACTGTATGGTATTGTGTTCATCTCTCCTCACTTGCTATTATGTAAAAAAAAATTTATTTGGATTAACATCATATAACCAAAGTTATAATCAATTCTTTAAGAATATATAGGTAAGGTCAACATGTTCAATGTAGAGCATAATCATCTTGAAAATCTTATCAATAGCTATTATCACTCATAATGTTATTACTTTATATGATAATCAGTTTAGTACCTATTGCCCATTTATTTAAAATTAATGGCTGTGAGAAACATCCTCATATAGACTCAGACATATCTTCTATGAAGAAGGTAAAAAGAAAGCAAAGTTGTTCTGTGAAGTAGGGACTCATACCTCAGTTTCAATGACACTATTTGTTCATACAAGCAACAAATTCACATTTTAAAACTTTTAAGCAGTACAGAGACACTCCATCATAGAGTTCTATGACTTTTAAAAGCAAAACTAGAAAACCAATGTTTAAAAAAAACCTACTCTAAGTCAACTATGGAGCTCTACAGTGCAGACAATAACAAGTTGTGCAGCATCATTGTCAAAATAATATTTATGCAATTCTGTCCACTATAATTCAATTCAAGCCCGGCAAAGCCTGCCCTTGCCCTTTATGGGCTGACAATCTAAGATGAATGGAACATACTGTAAAAAATAAAATAAAAATAAAAATAATGAAAATGCTTTGTCACTTGTGGCACAAAAGAAGGAAACTCATCTCTCAAAGTCAGAGTTTTGGCTTCATCTTTCTAATAATAGGATCTCCAACTCATGAACAGGTTGTGGTCTGAAAGGTCACTTGTGGGCTGACTACTTACAATACAGAACATGGTTCTATTGTTCTCTAATTCTGGAATTAGTCCACAGAATTCTATTTAATACAAAAATGAAACTGCTGTTTTGCTCCACAAAAAGCGTGCTATGACTGCACCAGAAACCAAATAAACATGTTGATGTGAGCAGTTGTAAAATCTTGAGGCACAGCAGGGACAGTTAGAAGACAATGATGAAGCAGGTGTTGACCATAGAGGCATGCTAAGAAAACTCTTCCTGAGAGCCCATTTAAAACTGGTTCTTGCCTGTGTCCGCATTCATTTCACATTTCACATTGTTCATCTCTGGCTGGTCATAGATGGATCTACATTTAGGTTTATCAGTTTTGAGTGCCATTGGTGGCTGGGGGAGCACAAATGGATAAGTGGAGAAAGAGGTAGGATTTCTGAAGGTCCTGGATAAGGACTGGAGGAAACAGAAGAGGGAAATAAGCTTAATGAGGAAGTCTTTCCTGGGGCTTTATTTGATGAAATGGTGAACTGTGGAAGAGAACAAGGGGTCACCTCCTTTGCACATGCACAAAATCCTCCTGTAGGCAAAGATACAATACGGTAGGGAAAACCAAGATACTAATCTAATCAAAGACTCTTCTTTCTTTATAGCTGCCTGGAATAGGGCTTGAGGGCAGACAGAGGTCGCTTGAGGATTTCTGTTGGTACCATCACTAGTACAGGACAGAACTGTCTTTCTCCCAGGTCCTCTTCTCTCTTTTCCCTCCACAAGTTAGGAGGAAGTGGTCTTTCCTAACCCCACGGGATTTCAGGCTGGCTATCAGTATGACAGCAGGACTGTGCAAGCAGATGGCTCAGAAAGACTCAAGAAAAAAATTGAGATGAAATGTGGGAGGGGGTGGTGCCTGGGTGGCTCAGTGGGTTAATGTCTGTCTTCAGCTCAGGTCATGGTGCCAGGGTCCTGGGATGGAGCCCCACGATTGGCTTCCCGCTCAGCAGGGAACCTGCTTCTCCCTCTCCCCACCCTGCTCATGCTCTCTCTTTCTCTCACTCTCTCTTTCTAATAAATAAATAAATCTAAAAAAAAAAAAAAAAAAAAAAAGGAAGAAGAAAGAAAGAAAGAAAGAAAGAAAGAAAGAAAGAAAGAAAGAAAGAAAGAAAGAAAGAAAGAAAGAGGAGGAAAGAAAGAAAGAAAAAAAGAAAGAAAGAAATGTGGGACCAGAGAGAAAAATGAAAAGAAAAGAAGAATGTAAGGGGGGGGAGATGGAATGGTAGCTCCTGAATGTCGCTCTGATGCTGAAAATGAACTAAGAAAATGAAAGAAATGCTGTGCTCCTTCTTCTTATCCTCTGCGACTTGCCAGGAGTTTGGGATCTGACTCATCCTGGAGGTGGCCCGTGCCCACGGGCCCCATACACCTTGCAGGCACAGCTGAGGGGCCCACGCGTAGGCTCACTTACAAGCAGGATTCCATTCGTTTACCATTCATCAGTCTTGAGACTCCCTTCTGGCCCAACTGACTGAAAAACCAAAAGCGTACCGAGTAAAATATATTCAGTTCTGACATCTCACACGAATCACCTGAAAATGTATTGCTGTCCTTGACTGTTACGAGGATAATTCTATCAGGAACTGCAGAACTTCATTCTGCTTGAACCACTGCCATTTGGACTCCAGGTAAACATCAAGTCTGTGGTGGCTGCTGCGACACCAAGCTTCCTCTTCAGAAATGCATGACTTATTCTCCCAGCTGCTGAGAGAATCAGGGCAGGTGGCCCTTGGCTGTCAGCCCCCTTCTGGAATTATCTCAGCTGAAGAGAGCTGCTTTCCCCAAGGTCATGCTTTCCTCCCAGGGTGGCTTGCATGTGGTGACAGACTGGGTGGGAGTAAGAGGGTCAGATCCTCCTGCTACCACTTGGTATAATTCTGAAGGGTCATTTTAGCTCAAGTGACCAAGGCTGTCACTGGCCCTGCCTCACAGGTCTTCTCCCTCTGCCCCGCCCTGCTTCCTTCCACTGCCCTCCATGCGTGTGGAGCCCTAGAGCACTCCCTGATAAACACCCAGCAAGCTCATCTCCAGCCCAGAGTCTGCTTTCTGGAGAGCCCAACCTGCTACCAGCATTAAAGCTTTAACCACTCAAAATTTATTTCTTGCAAAATTTGTTTCTAAGGGAGAAGGAAAGCAATCTTATTGCATGGCTACTTTGTGTTAAGGGTTTTGCTAAATTCTTTATGTATTATTTCTAATCTTCTATGATGTAAATGTTTCTATTCCCATTTTAGAGAGAGAGAAAATGAAGAGAAGAGAGGCAAACAAGGAAACAAATCAACGATATCAGGAGGGAATTATTCCACATTAAGATTCATCGGAAGATACTGTTGCCGTGGCAGTAAACGAACCACTTTTATTCTCCAGAGTCACAAACATATTCTTCACCTTGGTTTTAACGCTACAAAAGCAAAGGCATTTGCCTAAGTGGCTACAAGAATAACTGAAGGTCAAACAATAAAGCTCTGAACTAATTATTGCATCCGCCTATCTGTACTTTTAAAAACAACTTAATATGATAGAAAGGTTATGGTTTTGGCCAAGTGCCCGCCAAGAGGAGGGAAGAGACAAAGTTTAAACAATTATCTCAAAAGCATCCCAGCACTTAGGAAAGGGAGACAAAGTTGAAGAGAGAGAGGAGGCCTGGGGCTCAGCTCCACTGCTTATGAACCTGGGTCCTTCCATTTACTCTTCTGGGATGACATCACCTACCTGGCCTTGCTCACAGACATGTCACGAGGATCACACAAATGTAGGAGAATGGGATTTATGAGCCTATAAAATGTAAGGAAATATAGGATATATAGGATATTATATTTTTACCATCATTGCTAACCAGAAACTTGGTGTCTGGACCTGAGTCTGTCTCAGGCAAAAACACATTTACAACAGTAAGTCAAAAACTTTCTGTTATTACAGCTTCTTGGAAATCATTATTAACAAGTTAAACTTAGATTCAGGCTCAGCCATTCGAGAGAGGGGGGAGGAAAAGCTGATAAAACGGAAATCTTTGGCAACTGAGATTGATAAGGAACGTAAAAGAGTAAAGAGGCATCTTCCTAAAATGCAGAGACAGGACAGGAAGGAGATGCAGCTTCAAGCGTTCACTCCACCTCAAGAGGGTTTATCTGAGGGAAAGGGGCATCAGGATCAAAAAAAATCACAAGACAGCCTTCGTGTCACAGAGTGGAATGAAGTGACAGGAAACAGTCATTGCTTTGCCTGGATCCAAGTGAAGAATTTCCACTAAGAAGCAAAACACCATTTTCCAAGGAAACATTAAATCTACCACCAAATATTTGGTGTAGATAGATGATATATATAGGATGTATATATGCACATATATACATGTGTATATATATCGCATATTATCTATGCATATCCATAATGTGCTTTTTTTTTTCCAATGTGAGGCAGTTAATATGAAAATTATGCAATTTAGGAGAATTTCTGAAACACAGGATTAAGTTTCCTGACATTTTTTTAGTTTTAGTTTTTTTGCTATAAGGGAAGAGAAAAAAAAATCTGTTATGTCTTCCCTTGCCTTTCCTTCCCCCTGATTTCTCTCTCCAAGGACTAAACACTCAGTCACAAGACAGGGCAGGAGAACTGAAGGGCACACCTGAGCCCCAGCATCTGTGCCTTCTGCACCACGGCGGAATGACCTCCAGGCTGCCCCCAAGTGGGGAGAGCCTGGCTTCCTCTCCTCTCCTCTAACCTTTTGTCCAAAGCAAACTATTATTCGGCCCTGTCCCATCTCTGGTCATTCATTCCCCCCCACAGTGAAGCATGCATATTTCTAGTTTTGTTTCCACAGGCTTTTCTTTTTCCACTTTGAAGTTTGACTTCCATTCCCAATGTTGACTTCTCAAGAAGTCTGCTGGTCTGTCACCTGCAACTTGCATAACTCCCATGCGAAGAGAAGCAAACTCTACATTCCTATTTATTACCCTCCCTCCTGCTCTGAGAACTAAGCCAGTTTCCAATTTTGAACAAACACTAGTTCTAAGTGGTTTCGGCTGCTGAAAACCAGTCAAAATTTCTTTAGAAAACAGGGAGCCAGTGAACAGTTCAATGGAGGAATAAAGCCAAGTCCAAAGGTTGTTTTTTTTGTTGTTTTTTTTTTTTTTTTTTTTTTTTTTCCAAAATCCGGTTACTACACACTTGTGCAATCTTCCCTTTATAAACCACATTCAATGGTCACAACAGACCTCTCATGGGTCTGAGCAAATGCTTTTCACACTACTTGGGATTCTGGATTCTTGTTGCCTTTCCCCACCAGGTGTTCTTTAAAAACACTTAAGCATCCTCTTCAAGGAAGGCTTACTCCCCCGCCCCCATACCCCTCCAGTTATACATCCTTCTGTTAACACTCATCCCCTCTAGTTTTGCAGCAACTTTTCATTTCCAACACCCAGCACAATGTATGACATTGTATGACAATGTATGACACCCAACAGGTACTCAAAAAGTATCTGCTGAACATACAATGTAATGAAATCACCAAGGTGTACAATTCGTTCACTGACTTATTCAGCCAATGGCCACCTTCTTGTATATGCCAGCTCCATGGTGGGCACTGGAAGCACAGTGAAGACAACGCTTTGGCACCACTTCGTTGAGTTCATAAATCACAAGAAGGAATGTTTCTTATACTTTTTGGTTCCTATGAAATACAGTTATTTTTCTATCCCCAGTAACTTTTTTTTTTTTTTAAGATTTTTATTTTTAAATAATCTCTACTCCCAATGTGGGGCTCGAACACACAGCCCCAAGAGTCACATGCTCCACCGACTGAGCCAGCCAGGTGCCCTTCCCCAAGTGACTTGTAAAATTACACAAAACTGACACACTTACACAGTTCTGTTTCTTCTTATGTGAAAAAAAAAGAGAATCCACCGTCTATTTTGTTAATTTCTCATTTTGAAATAATTTTAGATTTACAAGAAACATCAAAATTGATACATCCGTCATTTCCCATCATCGAATATCAAGATCTTAAATACAGCACGCTTACCAAAACCAGGATGTTAATGTTGATATAATACTATTAACTATTCAACAGATCAATATGTGAATTTCTCCAACTGTCCAAATGATGTCTTTTTTCTGGTTAAGGATCCAAACCAGAATTCCACATTACATTTCATGTTATATCCCATTAGTCTCCTCCCATATGACGATATCTCAGCCTTTGTCTGAGGCTTTTAAGAATACTTAATAATAAGTTATTTTGTACAATGCCTCTAAATTAGGTCTGATATTTCCTCATGATTCAATGTAGGATAGGCAAATTTGGCAAGGATACCAAGGAAGTGACCATATGCCCTGCCCAGTGTACCTTATCAGGAGGTATACAATGGCAATATGTATCACTGCTGGTGATGTTAACCTTGATCACTTGGTTAAGGCAGTTTTCCCACCACAGACTTACTATTTTTTCCCTTGTAATTAACAAGTATCTTTGAAACTATGCAAATATACTGTTTTTCATCATATTTTATAGCATTCATTGATGATTCTTGCCTGCAACCTTAGCCATTTAACTCTGATGTTTTTTCATAGGGTTACCCAGACACAGATGAATTATCTTAATTGCAGTCAAAAAATACAATGGACCCTTTTTGAAGTGGGCACAATATCCTGAGTGTAGGCTTGATTTTTTATGCATAAGGCATAAAATTAACACCACTGCTACCAGAGGCAACCTTGAGATGATCTCATATTAAACAAAATAAAACCTTAACCTTCACTTGTTTCAGAAAGTGAAAAAGTTTCACTTTTTTGCTCAGTTTTCAGTATATCCCATGACCTCTTCAGGTCCATTTCCTTAACCAATGAATGTGTGTGTATATGCGCACATGTGTGTGTTTGGTCAAAAACAGTTTTTGAGTTGAGTTTCAACTCAACATTTTTAAGAAAAATCGGATGGGTCCTGTCATTAACCGTAGCCATGTGCAGGTCTGAATCAAACTCTTGGGTCTTTATCATACTTACTGGTGCCTAATAAGGGAACCTTGGTAAAATTCTCTACTTTTATTTTACAGAAGAAATCTAGCCTTCTATGATGGCTAATTTGTCAACTTGACTGGGACTCCAGGTACTCAGATGAAACATTATTTCTGATTGTGTCTGTGAGGGTGTTTCTGGAAGAGATTAGCCTTTGATTTGGTGGGTTGAGTAAAACATATTGCTCTCCTTGAGGTGGGTGGGCATGATCCCACCCACTGAGGGCCTGAAAAGAACAAAGGTAGAAGGAAGAATTCCATCTCTGCCTGACTCCAGGCTGGAACATCAGTCTTCTCCTGCCCTCCGCAAGGACCTCTAGTTCTCAGAACTTTATCACCAGCTTGCATTGTGGAACCTCTCTGCCTCCATAATCACAAGAGCCAATTGCTTATAATAAGTCATATATATGTAAAATATAATAAATCATATAGAATCCTATTGGTTCCATTTCTCTGGAGAACATTAATACACCTTCCTAATCATTTTGTGCCATAATACTTCTTTTTAGCCAAAGTCTTAGGTTTTACTGGTGTTTACATTGGCTACTATTATTTATTAATTCTTCACATGCTGTATTAGAACTGATTACTAAAATCTCACTTAAAATGAGACAATGACTTACAAACTACAGTGAATCTCTAATTTGCAGGTGACTTACATTTTATAAATTTGGTTATTTAGAATCAATAAGTAGAACCTCAAGCTACCACATAATAGCCTACTTAATCAATTAAGCAGCTTAAACAATAATTTCACATGCATTGAAAATTAGGGGATGAGAGAGACTTTTGTCAAGGATATACTTTGGGCGTGGTGGAGAGGTACTGGCCAATGTGGAGAGACAATGGGCTAACTCCTTCCTGATAGGATGCTTCTCATCCTGGTCTCCTGGAAAACCTCCATCCCAAAGAGGGCCACCATACCTCACCTTGCCACGACCTCGTAAGCCAACCACACTGCTCAATGCCCCCAATAGAAACTGCATAATTATGAAGACATCTTGCTCTTCTTCCTTTCTCCCCAGAGGAACATACTTACAATAAGAACACCTCTCTCTTTCAACTCCACTCCCATCCCAATACCCAGTGCGGACACAAGAGCCACCTGACCAGTGGAAGCTGAGAGAACACATGCCCATATAGTCTACGATCTAGTAGGTACCCAGCCCAGCCCAGATTTGCAAAGTGGTATGACCAGAAGAACCTTATAGGAACGATCACAGCATATATACAGGGTACTTGTAAACCTGGTATTCATGTAGCTCATTTTATCCAAGAAATTCATCTAACCCTATTATTTCTACTTTATAAATTCTCTATGAAGCCTTTCTGTTCCCCCTCAATTACTATTTTTAAAATTAAAAGATATTAAAAAGAAATGCTGCCAGTTTATCTTTGAGATTTTAATGACAAGTTAAGGCAAACTCATGAAACTATAATGGCCAAATCAGGGAACCAGGATAAAAATGAACATTACCAATTCAGCACTTATCAATTATAAATGAACTTTTAAATCCTTCCTCAGGGTTTTTAGAGGGCACCAAGTTTCTCTGGGGATAGTGCCTCTTCCAATTTTATCAAGTAATGAAGCAACTGCTTCCCAAGCCTTTCTTCTCACTATGAATTTCAGCTATTGATCCCAGATGTTGTCTATAATAACTGAAATCTGGATTCTTTGTTAGCAAAATGTGGCACTTTTTAGAAGAAAGTTCTTAAAACTCTGACACCCACCCCCCTCGGCCACATTCCTCCCACACAAGTATCTCTCTCTCTTTTTTTTTTATAAATAAAAATCAGAAATCACTGTGCTCAGCTGGGGTTAAAAGTCTTTGTAAATATTTATTCTTTCTCCTTATACAATGGAACTCGCCAAATAAACTAGCTAAGTTTCCAAAATATCTTCAAAAACAGACAACAGGTCTGGTGTTAGAGCCAAAACCAGTCATTTATTTCACAATATGTTAATTAGAAACAATCCATCTATTGCAATTCCTTAGTCTGAATGATAATTTTGCATTTGTTTTTATTTTCCTGAGTATTACCGGAGGTGACTCAGTCTGGTCATGAACTAAATCTGACAACGTGAATGCCCTTGGGGCTTACGTACAAAGTGACTGCCTTTAATATTCTAGCCAGTGCAGAGTAAAATAACAAGTGCCCAAATATAATAAGATTAGAAAAAGAGAAAAAAATTTCAAGCAACACAGAAAATTTGTTTTTTCAGAAGATAATCTCAAACAGCACAAAATAACCTTAACACACAAAATTAAAATGACCACGGTGTGTGTTCTTCCACTGGTGTGTGGGAATTTAAAAATAATTCCATTTAACAAAATTAGAAGAATTAGGATCTCAAATTCCTAAGCAGCACTAGAATCAGTTACACATCCATGAAAAGTATATATGAGAAGATGGTGTATTTCTTCTTTTATTAGCGACTACAATGAAAAGTATCTTGTTTCATAGCCTCTGGTGACAGCGGTATGTTAGTTATCCCTTATAAAGCATTGGTGAGGGATCCCTGGGTGGCGCAGCGGTTTGGCGCCTGCCTTTGGCCCAGGGCGCGATCCTGGAGACCCGGGATCGAATCCCACATCGGGCTCCCGGTGCATGGAGCCTGCTTCTCCCTCTGCCTGTGTCTCTGCCTCTCTCTCTCTCTCTCTGGGACTATCATAAATAAATAAAAAAATTTAAAAAAAAATAAAGCACTGGCGAATTACTAAAAGTTTCATTATTAATTATAAACATAGGTAAGCAGAGTGAATTCTTAAAGAGCAACCCATATAAAAGAGTAATGTAGTTATTTCTAAAAACAAATGAACAGATCAAAAAGTAACTATAGGCTATCAAGACTCCATAAGCTCAAAAATTCTGAACTTACCAACTTGTAAAATTCAAATTAAAAAATGTGAATAATTATAAATGTCCCCATCATCTCCCCAAACTGTAGCTCTTATACAGCTAAGTGAAGTATCAGAGTAAAGGATTAGATACTTCTCGAAAGTTTTTTCAGTTACTAAGTTTGAAGGTCTTTTTGTGTCATTGTTTGTGTCTTTTTTTAACCCTTTCAATGAATCTGGAGTAGCAGATTTGCCTATTGGAGAATGCAACTTAAAAAAATTCTGCATTTTCCTCTGAGTTCTTAAAAACATGGGTGTCCCAGAAGGTCATTTGTTTGTCTGTTTGTTTACCTAGGAGATAAATGTAGAACTAAGCTATGCTATGCCAGGAAATTCCAATTTACAATTGGAGCTGCAGTTAAAAATACCGAACAGTACAGGGAAAAACTTTCCTATGCTGGGTTTGAAGCTATGTGACAGATATTTAAAAAGTCCTAAGAGCTTCTCAATCGTCTCCTCCCTACCAGCTGCCCCAATTCTGACAAACACAACAGGCAAAAAACATATTAACCAAGATCTCATCAAAACAGATGAGTTAAAATGTACCCACCCTTCCCTCCATCAAGCTATTATTTCCCTTTCTTTGCCTTAAGACTGAACCCTTTTCGGTTCATGATACATAAGTAGAAATAACAGATCATTCTGTCAGTTTCCCAAAGACAAGTGGGGTCCTACTAGATGTAAGATATGTCAAGCGACTCAATATGCATCAATCTCAAACTCCCAAGGTGAAAGAGTTCAGCTTCATACAATTCCCTCGACAAGGCAGCCCTTCTGCTTGTTTTTAACAACAACAAAAGAAACAAAAACCGTCTCAGTTTGAATCCTTGATGCCCTTCATTTAGTCTGCAGCTTGCACCTAGTGGCCTTGAGAAAATGAATTCCTGAATTTACAATTGTCTTTGAAAATGAGTTGATGTCAATCATTTTTTGAAGTCTTTGGCTTAAATGATCAAACTTTTAGTATCCCAAACCCAAGGGCTGGGTAAGATCACAGGATTCAGAAGAGAGGCTGATAAGGATCTTGCATTCTATGCCAAAGAGCCACTTGTACTTCACAAGTAAAATTTTTAAAGGAAATGTAATAAATGAACAAAAGCTAGGCAACAGAGCCAGAGTGCTAGAATAAGGAAAAGCGGAGGGTGGTAGCTACTAATCACAACGGCCTGGCTTTTAGATGAATGTTATCTCCAGATTTAGGTCCTCAAGACTTGAGGATCTATAAAATAGTGTAGTTTCTTATAAGGAGTTAGAATCGGCTCCTGTAATCAAAAAGCACACAGCCCCACTGTCTTCTTCCACACACTCGAATACTGTCATGAGTAAGTTAGAACATCAGGTCATTTGGGGTAGGGAAGGTAGCCGGGTTGCAGAGGTCGGGGGTGGAGGGGTCTCTTGAATTTACAGGTCCACATTTGATTCTACAGCTGGACAGTACGCTTACATATTGTCCTCTGTGTTTCTCATTCCCAGCGATTTCCTATGCCCCTGAGCCCTCCTCCCACTGGGGGAGCTGCATGGCTTCTAAAGGGCAACAAACAAAGGAGGCGAACTCGATTTGTTTCCCAAATCAGCTTGCTCATTTCCCAGTCAACAGTTGTGAAAATTGGGGCACCCCTGGGTGGCTCAGTGGTTAAGCATATGCCTTTGGCTCCTGGGGTCCTAGGATCGAGTCCTGCATCAGGCTCCCTGCATGAAGCCTGCTTCTCCCTCTGCCTATGTCTCTACCTCTCTCTGTCTCTCTCATGAATAAATAAATAAAATCTTAAAAAAAAAAAAAAAAAGTTGTGAAAATCAAGGCTTTCATTAGCCAGAGGCTGGCTTTGCAAGGGCAAGCGTCTTCTAAACTCCAAAGGGTGTCCTTTAAATATCAAGGCTTAGAACCTGGAGGACTCAGAGTCATGCTCTAAGATACAGAACATGAAGTTGCAGAAGGCATTCCCACCATTGGAAGGAGAAAAGCTCTTCCAGGAGGAAGAAAGAGGCAAGCCATGGAGGGTGGCATACAAACCTAGGGCCTGTCTGGAATCCTACTGGGGTCAAGACCCATGATGGGGAGAGAGATTCCCTGATGGAATTTGAAAAATTCAAAGCAAAGAATTCTGTGCTCACTGCTCCATGGTCCTCTGGGAGGGGAGGAAACGATTAAGCAGAGTACAAATGGCAGGCTGGTATCGTTAATAAGTCAGGTCAGAATTAGCTAGCCTTCACGCCTTCCCTCAAGGCAGCCTTTTCCCCTCGAGAGGCAGTAGAAGGCAGCTGAGAATACAGAATCGCATTCCTGCTGGACCTGCGGAGGCTGTGGGGTGGACAGCTCAGAGTCAGGCTGCATGGACTGTGAGCTGAATCTCAAAGGCTCAACACCACCAACTAGATCGAAGGTGGAGGCCAAGCGAGGATGGGAGATGGGCCCGTGACCATGTCCTGTGCTTATCAGGAGACACACACCGGACTGGACATGGAAGACAAAAGGTGATGCCCAAAGCTGCCATAATATTTCTCCATTGTTTTGGTTCAGAAATCAGCCCTTTAGATTTGAGCATTAAAAAAAGAATCAATAAACTGCTAGAATAAATATCATGAGCTTTAAAGCATGGACTTCAGCAAACCCATGTTGTTTGTTCAGAAAATTACTTGCTAGTTACGGGCCATGTTGTATATAGGTGAGGTGAGTCCCAGAGATAGAAAAGGTTATAAATATACCTGTCCTCTAAGGGCCTATACCTATATGAAGAAAAGGGCAGATACAAATGAAAAAATAAGGGAAAACATCAATCCTGTTTATCCTTTGAGTAGCTCAAAAAAAGAAAGAAGTAGTGTGTGAATTTCACACATAGTTCTAGCACGTAGGCTGAATAAAAACTCCTTAGGCTTCCTGCAGTATAGGAGGAAGTCTAACGTCTTCCAACAGGCAAGTCAGGCTAATCCTCTCTGGGAGTCTGTCAGTTGAAGCATTTCGTATCATCCACAAAGGATCTCATCATTTCCATAAATGCACCCAAATCTACTCCGTAAGCTAATTTTCCCCCATCTGTTAACAGTTTCCTTAAAATCTATGCGTTTTCATTTACTTACTGCACAGAGTACGACTCTCAAATCATTTCTCTCTGTTGGACAGGACTGCACAAAACAACAGATCAAGACTTGCTTTTTATCAATCTTTATCAACTAATGTGTGTTTGATATATTTATATATATATATATATATGTAAACAACACAAAACTGTCTAAAGTACGAAAAGACCGTTTACCCCATCTCCAGCCACCTTCTTTCAATCCCACTCCCTGGAATTAACTGTTCATTGTCTCTTTCTCGCCTCTCTCCTCCCTCTCACAGAGTGTTTTTATTCATTACTGTTAAAACTTTGTTTTGTTGGGATCCCTGGGTGGCTCAGCGGTTTAGCGCCTGCCTTCATTCAGCCCAGGGCGTGATCCTGGGGTCCCAGGGTCGAGTCCCATGTCGGGCTCCCTGCATGGGGCCTGCTTCTCCCTCTGCCTGTGTCTCTGCCTCTCTCTCTCTCTCTCTCTCTCTCTCTGTGTGTCTCTCATGAGTAAATAAAATATTTTAAAAAACCAACAACAAACTTTGTTTTGTTTCTACAGACAAGACAATTCGGGCTCACCGTATACATAGTCCTCCACGGCCTGCTTTCCGCTCGGCGACACAGCATCAGGGAAATTCCTGTCAACCGCTGGTGCCCGGGATGCACGGCGCGCAGTCCCAGAATTTACCGAGGCGACCTGTTACCAACGGGCATCCGGGCCGTCTCTCATTTTTGGCTAATTCAGACCCAAGCTCTTTGTCATGGGGTTCCCTGCTCCCCCAGCCGAAGCAGGCCCGTCGGGCCCCCGCACCCACGGAAGGCGCAACCCAGAGGGCCCAAGGCTGCCCAAAGGCCCACGACCGCTGTGTCTATAAAATATGCACCGGATCATTTGTGCTCCTCAGCAGGGGGACAATCGAAGGGGTCCAGCGGGATGCACGGCACTTGGCACTGCCGCGCACGGTGAGCGCAGGTGCGGCGGGGACCCCGAGGCCTCAGGGCTGCCACCTGCACCTCTGCTCTGTTGCCGCGGGGCTCCTGGGGCAGCGGTGATGCTCTGCGAACCCCGCGCCCGCCCAGACTACAGGCCGGGGCTCCTCTGGGGCCTGAGCCGGGGGGCCACAAACACCACCCTGGGGCACCCTCAGCGACACCCCGGACGGGGCCCGGGTACGGGCTCCCTGGCTCCCGGGGAGGAAGGCCACCCACACGGTGGTACCCGGGACAGCTCCAATCCCAGGCGGCTGATGGCTGTCCCAGCGGCGGCTTCCTGCCCTTGCCGGGGACAATCGCCTGCATGGCCGCGGGGGGGTCCAGCCCCACTTGCACCGGCAAGTCTCCTCCATCTGTCACTGGGGCACCAACAGTGGGTGCCCCCAGGGCTCGCGGAGGGCACCCCGGGCACCTGGAGTAAATCGAGGGCAGCCGGCACAGCGACGGCCACCGCCCCGGGCAAGCAGCTCAGCCGCGACGACGCGCTCCCTGCCCAGAGGCTCTTCCCTCCACTTCTGCCCCCGTGACTTCCCCATGCACGGCCCTTCTAAGCGCTAGAAACCAAAGTCTGCAGCCTGCTTCTATCCTGGGGGCCGGCGCCCGCAGAGCCCAGGCAGGCGCCCGCGTTCCCCGGAGGCTCTGCCGCCCACTTCCACCCAAGTCGCACAGAGCACCCGATCAACCAGGCCAAGCAACGGGGCACCTACACCCCGACTCACGGAGACACAGCCACCGCTTCCCCGGGGCCCTAACCTTAGTACGAAAGTATGATGTCAGACCCATCATCAATCCTTCTGAATCAGGAAAGAGAGGTTCTGGGGTATTGTGCTTTCCTTGATGCTTCAAATCAGTCATGGGGGAGGGCTTTTTTTTTTTTTTCTTCTCCCTTAAACTTTGTTCCTGGAATCCAACCACTAGAATACTAATGAAAGGGGGCCAGGCATTTTGCACTGCACCCCCCGAGTGGCGGTAGGGCGGCACTTAGGCCGCGTTATCTCTGCGACTCACACATCTGCAAGGAAAGTCCTCAACGGGCAGCCCTGGTGGCGCAGTGGTTTAGTGATGCTGCAGCCTGGGGTGTGATCCTGGAGACCCGGGATCGAGTCCCATGTCGGGCTCCCTGCATGGAGCCTGCTTCTCCCTCTGCCTGTGTCTCTGCCTCTCTCTCTTTCTCTAAAATAAATAAAATCTTTAAAAAAAAAAAAAAAAGGAAAGTCCTTAACTTATCAACTCATACTATGTCTCCGAGGAATTAACAAATACTCAACGTCAGACTTACTGTTTAATCTACAGTAGAGCTCTCTTCACGTCATTAAACAAATTAAACTGATATTTAATGCTGCTAACTGCTAGCCAGGAGACCTAGGGATACCAGTACTGAGGATTGTCTCCTTCCCTTGCTTGGTCATATGCTGGTCAACAGCTTTCCTTCCTAAACTGCTTTGTTTATGCTCTTCAGAGGCAAGACAGTATTAATCACGTACACGTTGGTTAACCTCCACTTGCTTCTCAAAAAAGACTATGTATCTCTGAAAAGATATCATCGAGGACACAATGCTTTCTATTTTCTAGTAAAATGGCTTCATAAAGATAATCAATTTGCTTTAAAACTTAATGAGTACATAGTTCAGGTGTCACAAGAGGGCTTTTTCCACCTGCTGGGCTTCAATACCATCTAAATCCTGAGGATTCCCAAATGGATGTATCTAGTTGTGACTCCTCCCTTGAATTCCAGATCAGTACACTCAACTATCTGCTTCATATCTGCATGAAACCCATCTCCCCATCTCCTTTTCCCACCCGCCCTAGTCCCCAGTCTCAACCCTGCTCTACTCCTAGCCCTATGTTTTAGGAAAGTATATTATCCCTTCTAGCTCAGGTCTAAAACCCAAGAGTCACCCTTGCCTCTTTTCTCTTACATCCTTTAACCAACCCACCGACAAATTCTGTCGCCTACTGTAAAGTACGTCTAGAGTCCCACCACCTCGTCCCCCTCCACTAACACCAGCCTAATCAAACCACCATCATCGCTAACCTGGATTATTGCAGGTATAGCCTCCCAAAGCTCTCTCTGCTTCCAAAACCCTGGCTTTCAGTTAATTCTCCACAGGGCAGCTGGAGTGATTCTTTTAAAACTTAGATCATATCATCTCTCACTCAAAAAAACATAATTTCTCCTCTACTGTTTCTTGACAGGCATTGATTTGTTGTTTTTGTTTTTGTTTTTGTTTTTTTCACATGTTGGGTTCTCACGAACAGTGCAGTTATCAAGACCTGTTGTACTTAGCCATGTATAATCTAAAATTAGCAAAGTGATATAAAATCTTTCACAAAATTAGCAAAGTGATACAACTTCTTCCTCATTATTTCATGCTACTAAATACATTTACAAAATAACCAAATTTCCAAGTTTAGAAACTTAGCTTGCATAACACAGCTGGTCATCGCGAAAGCACTAATCAAGAGAAATGTTCAAGACCCACCTAAAGCACTCAGTGACAGTAATGATAGTACAGATGTCTTCCAAATGCTGATATAAGCCAAATCCTCAGCGTTCACTCAGCAGCTCCCATATGCCAGCACCACGCTAGGTGCTAGGGATTGGGTGATGGATAAAAAAGCCCTTTCCACCTTCTCCTCACTGAGCTTCCAGGTCCGCTCGATTCCCTGCCTGTGAAATCACTGACAGCTCAGAGACCCCCAGATGAGAACAAGCAGTAAACACAGGCCCAGCTTCTGATCTGTACCATGGATGGTAGCAACACATGGTTTATTTGAGCTACTTTGGGTATTTCTTGGCCTTTTCGTCTTAAAGTGCTGAGGTATCAGACCAGCCAAGGAGAGGAAAACCTACTCCACACTATGACAAACTCCTCTTTCAGCCACCCTCACGTTCCCTCTGGCCTCAGCCCCTCGGATTCTCCCTGCATGTGGGTGTCAGCACAACATGCTGCCGACAGAGATAGGTCCCTTCCATGTAAAACCCTTCAGTGGCTACCCCCGTGACCGCTAAGATAGAGGCTGCATCTTTAGTGGTGTGACCCATACCAGCCTTATTTGGGGGTCTCCTCCTTCACCATCTTTTAATTGTATCAACACCACCAGAACCTGTAGTTCCTCTCACTCATGAGGCAGTTTCTTAACTTCTACTGTCTCATGTGAGTCTGTCTACTGGGAGTAGCCTTCTGCTTCATTCCCTACTTGGTCTATTATAAATCACTTTAAATTCAACTAAGACTGTGTCACCTCCACCAGGCAGCCTTCATGCCTAGTCCTGTGCACACAGCTATCTTCCCACCTACAAGGCTCAGTTAAGTGTCCTGGCTTGGTACCCCCATTAAGCCCAGAACAAACCCCTCTCACTATACTTACCCCTGTGTACATATAAGCATCAGTCTTCCCCACCAAACTTTAAGCTTCCAGAACTTTGCCTAACACACAGTACATTATCTAACACACAGGGGCCACTGCATAAAGGTCCCATTACCACCTTTCCAACTGTCCCCTAGAACAAAGGTCAGAAAAAGATGCACCACTGGCCACATCCAGCCTGCCACTTGTTTTTGTAAAGCCTATGAGGTAAGAATGGTTTGTTTTGCTCTGTTTTTGTCTGTTTGTTTTAAAGATTTTATTTATTTATTCATGAGAGACATAGAGAGAAAGGCAGAGACACAGGCAGAGGGAGAAGCAGGCTCCACACAGGGAACCCGAAGTGGGACTCAATCCCAGGTCTCCAGGATCATGCCCTGGGCCGAAGGCAGTGCTAAACTGCTGAGCCACCCAGGCTGCCCAAGAATGGTTTTTATATTTGTAAATGCTTAGAATAAAATCTAAAAAAAAAAAAAAAAAAAAAAAAAAGAGCAATAATTTGGGACTTGTGAAAATTTTATAAAGTTCAAATTTCAGCTTCCGTCAACTTTTATTGAACCTTCGTGCTCATCCATGCTCACACTGGCTACATGTGCTTGGCACTACATACTATGGCAGAGTTAACTTGCTGCAACAGAGACTATAGGGCGCCCAGAGCCTCCAATATTTACCATCTGGCCACTTACAGGTTTCCTGCCTCTACTCTTCAACCCAACTTCTTTGCCTATTACTATCCTAGTCCTTGCAAATCAATAGCACTTTGAATTGATATACAAAATGCAACATAAGTTCAAATTAAAGAGGATCAAAAAGATCACAAGTGGCAAAAGAAGGGAGATGTGCTCCAGCTAAAAACAGGGTTGCTCAGGATAGTTTTATGGCAGAAGGAGCTTAGCTTCACCACCTGAGCTTGGATGAACTGAGTTTGGATGAACTCATTTGCTACTCACTGGCACTTTATAATTTGGGGGAAACTGTTCAAAATAATTACTAAGATAATTTTTTAAGGACTTTATTTATTCATTCATGAGAGACAGAGGGAGGGAGGGAGAGAGAGAGAGTGAGAGAGAGAGAGAGGCAGAGACACAGGCAGAGGGAGAAGCAGGCTCCACACAGGAAGCCTGATGTGGGACTCAATCCCGGCACTCCAGGATCATGCCCTGGGCCGAAGGCAGGTGGCAAACTGCCAAGCCACCCAGGGATCCCCTAAATAAGATAATTTAACCCACAAATATTCTGGAAAAATCTGATACTTTCATAGAGTTCTAAAGTGCCAGATCCTCAGTACAGACAAAGTAACTTCGTACACAGGCAGGCTACCTTTCTTTACTTATGTCTTTATGGACTCTAATTTCTATTAACTAAAGAAAATAATTTATACCAAATTGATAAGCAAATAATAAACTAAGCTCATTCAGCTTTGGTATTTTTGTCAAAGCAGAAGACTATACACACTTTAAAAAAAAAAAAAAACAGGACACTCATGCTAAACCAAAGGGCTTTGGGGGGCCATAGACACATAGCGCAGGAAGGGAGGGAAAAGAAGGGGAAAAATACTCTTGATTTTTTTTTTAAAGGTTAATTTAACTTCCTTCACCACACACAAATCCCCTTCAATAGTCTTTCTTAAGCACCTGAGTGCCAGGCAGAAAGGCTAAGATACAAGGTGAGTAAATCTCAGCACTTTCTCCAAACTCACAGTCTAGGGAAGCGATGGACACTTGGGGTGCAGCCCAACAGTGACAATGCAGTTTGAGAAGAATGCTACAAAAGGTGTATACCGAGCAGTACAGAGAAGAGGCTTATCGACAGATCCGGGAGATGGAGGATAAAGCCTCTAGAAGAAACACAATACCTGACTTGAGTTTTAACTAATGAAAAGGATTGTAGAGAGAAGGGGGGCGAAAAAAACAGCAGGCCATTTAGGGACCCACAAGTAGGTGAGTCTCACTAGAGCCTAACATACAGATCCCACAGGGAAGAGAAGGCAGTGGAATTAGTCGATCAACTTTTTTAAAGATTAACTTGAAGAAGGCCCCACCAAAGGGTAGGTTCCAAGTCCAAGATCTCCAAGGGCTGAGACGCTCGGACTCAGAACCTCACAGGTGGCAGCAAAAATAAGAAATGAGCTCCAACATCTTCGCAGACCTCTATGAAGACACAACTTTCCCAAGAGCAAAAGCATTTCGTTGGCAGAGTAGAGGCTGAGAGCCTGCATCAAAAGGACCCATCCGTATTTGTTTGAAAACTGCCACCGCCCTGATCCCAGCACAGAACTACCTCATCTCACTGGCATGGTCTCAGCAGAAGTCACTGGCTAGATTGTAATTGCCCAATAATACCTTAAAAAGACCGACTTAACCTCTTCATTTAAAGAATCATCACATGGCTGAAATCAATGGGAGCAATTTCAACCCAGAAGAAAAGCTTTCTGAAAGAACCTAGATGAAGTGAAATGGAAACTCTGGAAAGAATGAGCCTCTCCAATCATCCTCTACACAGCAAGTCCCAGCAGTGCTCCGTTCTCCGGCACAAAAAGGCTCTAACTGCCTCACTGCCTCCCCTCAGTCCATTCCTCTCTCGGCACAGAGGACACACATGCCACACTGAATCATACTACCGCTCTGTCCTCCTTGTGTGCTGATTTTCTTTTCAGACTTCCAATTGTTTAAAAATAATAATGCTGGGGCTAAGATTTTTCAATCGAATACATCAAATGTGCATCAGACAGCCAAGCCAGCAGGGCTGATCCTACGATGCTACAATACAAGCAAGGTGCATTCGGAGCTTCCCCTCCTTTGTCTCCTGGCATCCAGCTCCTCCCAGCTGCCCTTGAAGAATCTGTCACTGAGCTGGGGGCACCCAGCTTGGAAATGTAGCTGCTCATACCTGAGTTCTCTCCTATCACTGGGGCCCATGAGATCTGAAGCAGATCTGATAAGCTAATCATTATGAATGTGCAGGCACAGAAAGGCTGAATGGCCGGTCTCTGGGAGCATCATCATTTCAACGACAGGCTTTTGTGGGAAGAACAGACATCTCTCCTCAGACTTCCCATCCCTGCACATCTGATTCATCAGGTGACCACAGGAGGATGAACAGCATTTTGGACCTCTCAAATTGCACAACACAAAACCACTTCTTTCACAGGGAGGCCTTGGATATGCATCTGTTTTGTAAAAATGAAAATCCGAAGCAGCCTCCAGGGGTAAACATAAATAGGAAAAAATTATTCATAAAACGTCATCATTCATTTTCAGCACAGGACCAGCACTTGGTATCTGCAACATCTTTTGCAAAGTCAAATCGACATTGGAGAACTGTCATTAACCCCTGAACTTCCTTGCTAACATGAAGGACAGAACTTACCACTTTCATTTGGATAATCTAAAATGTCAGCCAGCAGTCACTCCTGAACTCATGGAAATTCATTAGTTCCAACAGACAGCAGTGTTAATGAAGACAGTAATTGCGGTCACTGGGTGGTTTCTTTGCTTATGTTGACAGGAGATTCTATTATGAACCAATCTGATCCCCTTTAATCCTTGGAAGTACAAGGGTAAACTACTGATGCATCACAGAAAGTATTTTTAAGGAATACAGCCGAAACCGGTGTCATGATTCATTGTTTTTCTAGACATTCATGGTCATTAAATAGCTGTAATATTTCAGAAAAAAGATCTGAATGTCTAAATCACTACAAATGTAGCTTTCCAGTTCAAAATGTCTTGAAGAGTTTGCTTTCATAATACAAGCAAAGCAGTTAAGAAGGAGACCACTACCTATTGGTGTCAAGAATTTTGCTACTGGCATGTCATGTATCTAACTCGAATGCTGGCTTCTGATTCATACACACCAACAAAGAGGACCAGGACTTTGGTTTTGCAGAAAGTAGAAGAGATGTCCTTTTAAGCCCAAATTAGCCTTTGGGCATGAAACAGCAAGTTCCAAGTATTGATCTCCTAAGGAGAACACGCAGCCTCACTGAGCGGGCTGCGATGCGAACTCAGGTGGGGTCTGAACAGAGAACCATCAGATCTGAGACATACAAACCCAGCTGTACAAATACAATCCCTGTCCGAAGCCAACCCTACAGAATCCTGTGTTAATGCCGCCTCAATTAATGCAGCTAAAGAACGGATTCAGAGTGTTTCTAAAATCACACTGAAACTACAAACATCATGAAACACTCGCAAGGTGAACATTCTGCAGAGCGCTTTTATCTTTTCTAACCATTTCACTCAGGCCCCATACCTTGGAGGGAAAGGCCCCTCACATTTTACACGCCCTCTAGCCAGGCACTGAGTAAGGTCTAGCAGATTCTTCTCTCCAACTTCAGCCAGAGCTGATGAGAAAGAAGAGCTTTCATCTTTTTGGGACTTTGAGCTGTTAGAGATGTGAAAGGCTGGAGCCATACAGACAGAACTTGCTAGAAAAGAAACCTTCCCAGAGGGATGAAGAGAGCTCTGCTAGTACAATGAACTCCTGGAGCCAGCCGTGCTCCAGCAGCAGTAAGCACCGCAGATTTCTCAAGTTAATGAATATTTTTAGCTAGTTTGAATTTGGGGGAACTGCCAAGAACAGCGTAAGAATAGCGCAAATACCCAGAAAGGGATGCAACTGTAGGGCAAGCACTTGGAGCACTTTAAAGGAGAAGTTACTGGCTTATATTCTCTTGTGACTTGCAGTTCATCATGGTGAACTCATGCCTGTCTGTCCCCTTCAGTTAGTGTCACCAAATCAGAACAGAGCAGAGAGAGAAGAACAGGAGCATTACACAAACAGCAGAGACATTACGCAACCATGGCCATGACCTACCAACAATTATGCCATAAAATAAGAGACACCAGCAACCATGAAAGCCAAGCGAGGATGACCGTGGATGGAAGGATGCTGAAAAGCCTGGGCTGGTTCACCTCCACTCTTACTTCAGGCTGCTATAACAAAGTGCCAAAGACTGAGAGGCTTATAGACAACAAGATTTTACCTCTTGGAGTTCTGGAGGCTGGAAGTTTGAGATCAGGGTGCCAGCATGGTTAGGTTCTAGTGAGAGCTCTCTTCCAGGTTGCACACCATTGACTTGTCATCATACCCTCATGTGGCAGGAAGGCAGCCAGCTGTTCTCTGGACTCTTCTTAGAAGGGCCCTAGTCTCATTCATGAGGGCTGCACCCTCATGACCTGATTACCTCCAAAGTTCCCACCTCCAAAAACCATCCCACTAAAAGTAGATTTCAATATCTGATTTTGGGGAGAACACAAATATTCCATCCAGAACAGATCCCTAGCCAGCAAGGGTAGCCTTCTCCCAATTCCCCACTGACCCAAGTCATCATGCACGCAGTCAACTGACTCCCTTTCCTGTTTGCGGATCTTCAGTGGAGCTGGAGCATCACCCTCTCATTTACTTAAAGTAGGATGGCAAAGGGTTTCTCTTTAGGAAAGCTTAATTCCACTCTTACTCTTCATGGTTCGTTCCCTCCCTTCCTGCCATCTTCCTTCCCACCTTCCCTCTCTCCCTGTGATCTGGCCTTCCTCATATGAGCTTTAATATTGTTAAAGATGGATGACATCTTCCTACAAACTTTTCAAAAAGCACACCCAGCGCAGTATTCATAACCTCCCATTGTGTGCACTGCTTGCAAACCCATAATCAAGCCAGAACCTCTTCCTGACGCCTCCCCCCCCCCCCCCCCCCCCATTCTCTTGAGCTGTAACTCATGGGCGGACTTCTTTTCAAAGGGAATTTGCTATGTGCAGTTCATCATTTCAAGCTTCTTCAATTAATCTCATTGCTACAGGGCAATTTCTTGCTTCAGCCCAAGAACGTTTTTGAAACTATTAGATTAACCCTTGAAAAATAGTCTTAGAAGGGAGATACTGACGAATGAGAATCAGAATTCAGATGAGGTGAACATCTGCCAAAATGCCAAGAGATGCATGCAGTGTCCACTAGAAACTCAAATCAACCAAATCAAGTGGCATTCCTTCTTGAGAGTCACAACAAAAAGCATGTCTACCAAAAAAAGAAGGCAGTGGGTTTGCATGACAAGGCTGGCCATTATCTCCATAGGAACAAGACTGGAAAACACAAGTGTAAATGCTGAATTCACTGCAGTCTGCGGCACAAAATTCACCAGGATTTTTAATCTTGTCATAAGACCCTTAAGTAGGTCATAGCAAGCTTAAAAAAAAAAATGACAGCAAGAAAAGTGTGATGGGTGACAATGTGTACATCTCAGGAGGAAAATTCAGTATTTTGCTATTCTGACCAAATCTTGACTGCATTAAAATTATGAAATATTTAGGAAGAGAGAGTATAAAAATACCTTCTCAAACAGAGAAACTAGAAATACTATACCACCTTCAGTCAAAATATTTGGTGACTGATTAGGCTTGAGGTACTGCTTCCCTTAAATTGGAAATCCTAAGGGAATGGCTATAAACATCGAACACAATTACGAAGTTATTTATGCAAGTAAGCTAATTAAATTTTTGAAAATAAACCTTTTACATATTACTACAGTGAGGTCTCACATGAAGGCTGTTCTTGGCTTCCATTCGGGGGGCTGCTCGCGTTACTTTTAAAAGAGTCTTTTGGTATTTTGGTATTCATTGCAAGGTGTCCAAATACTCAAGAAAGACAGGTCTTAGTCTGAATTCCTCACTACATGATATTGTGTTGCAGTCCGATTGCTGTGTATTATGTGAACACCATATAAAACAGCAAGTCTGGAAGTGGCTGGAAGGTAGACTAGATTGTATTTCCAACCATACCTTTGTGAGCCCACATTGGTTACTTCTATTGTCTTATTCATGCCCCCAGGACCCCACTCTCTACTAAAATGGGGGGGGGGGGGGCAATAGCCTTTTATTCACAGTTTCAAGTGAACATTTCAGTATTAACTGAATAATTTTCTCCAATATATTTTGTTTTCTATGAGGAGAAAACATTCTAATCTCCCAGAGAAAAAAATCTTTTATCATAATATCCCCAAAGGAAAGGAGAAGGGAAGTGTTATAGCACTCATTTATTCAGCTAACCAATGTAAATATAATAAAATTCAGTGGAATTGTTTCTAAGCACAGTTACTAAATGCATCTGTTTATTTCAGCAGTCATAAATTTGAGCAAACCATCCAATAAGACACAGAGGTATATTTTAAATTTTTTCCCAATTTGTATATTGCATTTATCCCTGGAAAGCTCAATAGAAGGCAGATAATTCCGTAAAAAAATACAATATACAGACAGACAAATACAACAGAATTTGAAAATAAGCCAAACCTCTTTATCTTTCTAGACTAGAAAAAATGGGCTAAGAAAAGCAAATATAAAAATGATCATTTCTCTTGTTATCTATCATTGAGGCTTAATGAAAAAGCACAAAACTTCAAATTGATAAATGGATATTTGAATAATCTCAATCCCATTCCTTAAGACAAAGCAAAGCCAAACAAACAAAAAAGCACCCATGGGAGGGTAGAGGTAAATGCCTTTTATTCTGATGGCACTTGCTACAACCTGCTATTGCATTCAGCAATACTTTTCTAGGTGTGCCTAAAATTTCTTTTGGAAATTTACTTGAAATGCTTTCTCACCTTCATTCAAAATGCTGATCCTCTTTTAGGATCACAGCACAGCATTGTTTTTCTGACCATATCAGCTAAGACAGGGCTTCTTTTTCTTGACTTTACTGGTTTTGACTGCTTGATCAGCTTGTGTGGACACAGGATTATTAAAGCAGCTCTGCAGAGAACAGGCACAAAGAGCTGACACTGGTTCCCAATGTTCACTGCCTCAAATAACACAGTCCTTGGAAATCTGAGCCACTACACACTTCACTGTTAGGGGATCATAATCATCTTTACACTTAAAAAAAAATTAAATCTTTAAAGAGAATGAGTAAGCTCAACATAAAATCCACATCAGCATTAATGTTTCACTGTTAAATATAGTGCTCAGCATGAAGCAATCCCTAGAAATAGAAGTTTCAATGATAGCATCTAAATGTATGAATCCTGCAATAAAAGAGCACATTTTCAATTCATGGGCTCATCTATTGTGCTTTTGATTGGGTTTGGGTTCTGAGCTCCCTCTCAAACCTTTACTTTTTATTTAAAGAGCCTAATATTTTCACTTGCATACACATCTGGGGTAGGGGAAAGAGAGAGGAAGAGGGGGAGGAAGGTGAAGTTGATTCTCGTGTGTATCTGGGGACAGAAAGGGAGAAAGAAAGAAGATATGAGGATACATCATGTGACCAACTGAGTTTTACAGGGACTGAGTAACAATAGAGGAATCAAACAAGATTACTAAAAGTACTTCCTCAAATGCCTAATGGGTCATTTTAAATATCTTTTTAAAGTGATTAAACAAGGGAAAGAAACTATGTGTGCCATCGTTTGAAATGTGACCACTGAAAGAAACAAGACTCTAGCACAGTTCTGAGTCCTGCCCCCCAAGTTATTCTGCCCAAGAGTAGTAATAAGGAAAAACAATGAGCTGACTACACCCTGAGCGTTCTTACTTAAATGCTCTCAACTGGAGAGATCCAAATTGGAGATCCTAAAAGAAAAAAAAAAAAAAAAAAAAAAGCCTGACACTAGAATCCTGCATTTCCTCAGGTACCCCAGGCTTGCCATACTCCAAGACATTAAACAAAATTAGGGTCAAGTTAAACTAGCTGTGGCTACATGGAATGGACACATATCTAGGGAATTCAAAAATACACAGAAAAGAGAATACCCCAATAGGGTGACCAGCCATCTCAGCAAGGCTAGAACTAAGAGGGTTTCGTGGGATGTGGGATTTTGAATGCTAAATATAGGAAAATTCCAGACACATAAGGATGGTTAGTCACCCCAGGTCCAGATCCTCCAGCAAAGACTGTACTCTGCTCCAACTGACTTCTCCCCTTTCTCATGGCCCATGAGGCTGACAGCCAGCCCTCAAGTTGTACATAGGGATTTGAGAGACAATTTAATCCTGGATAAAGGAGGAACAGGATCAAGTGAATTGATCAGAACAAACAGATGTTGTGGAGAGTGGCCTCCATTATGCATGAATGAGATGACATAAAGGTAATTTTAAAACTCTACTAAAACAAAAAATACAAGAAAAGGATCTCACTTGCAAATGGCAGATGTGGAACTAAGACTGTAAGAACATCACCTTAGAAACAGGACTTGCAGTGAGAGTTTCACATTCTATAAAAACTTCATACAACTATGAGGCCTATAAAGCAAGGACTCAAAAACTAGATGACAGGACAGCAGGCTAAGATGAAAGGAAGAAAGTAGAAATAAGGAGATTCATATAAAATAAAACAACATTAGGTAGCTAGTAAACAAATCAGAGCAAGGGGTAGAAGAGATAAAAATCTAAGGGCACAAGTAAAGGTCAGAGATAAATCTTGCTACAAGCAGCAGGAAAGGATAAAACTAAGGGAAGAAGAGAGAAGGTGACACATGGAGAATCAAGATAATCAAACGTGAAGATGATTGTTGTTCTTGAAATAACACATATATACACACACACAGGAAAGAGAAAAGCAGTGTTCATATTTAAAAACCAGGCTACAAAGAAAAAGGAACCATCATGCATTGTTGGTGGGAATGCAAACTGGTGTGGCCACTGTAAAAAAAAAAAAAATTATGGAGTTTCCTCAAAAAAATAAAAATGGAATTACCATATAACCTAGTAATTCCACTAGTAGGGTATTTACCCAAAGAATATGAAAACACTAATTTGAAAAGATATATGCACCCCTATGTTTACTGCAGCATTACTTACAATAACCAAGTTTTGGAAGTAACCCAAGGGTCCATCTATAGATGAATAGATAAAGAAGATGTGGTCTATATACAGAAAGGAGTATTACTCAGTTCTAAAACAGAATGAAATCTTGCCCTACTCAACAGCATGGAAGGATCTAGAGGGTATAGTGCTAAGTAAAATGAAGTCAGAGAAAGACAAACACCATATGATTTCACTCACATATGGAATTTAAGTAACAAAACAAAGAGAAAAAGAGACCAAAAAAAAAAAAAAAAACAAAACAAAAAAAACCCACCCCAGACCCTTAGATACAGAGAATAAACTGGTTACCAGAAGGGAGGCAGGTGGGGGATGGGTGAAACAGGCAAGGGGATCAAGAGTACACTTATTGTGATGAGCACTGAGTAATGTAGAGAATTGCTGAATCACTGTATTGTACACCTGAAACTCATATAGCACTGTATGTTAATTATATTGGAATTAAAAAAATTAAAACAAAACAAAACCAGAGAACAAAGCATTATAACACACCAAAAACTTTCCAAAATAAAGGATGGAACTAAAACTGCAGCTCAAAAGGGCTTCTCAGGCCAGGAACAATTTATACATAATACAAAAGAATTGAGACAATGTTTAAATTGTTGAACAGAAGAATAAAAAAATTTCCAGACATCAAGTATAAAAAGCAAGCCATCTACTAGAGGGGGAAAGACCACAAAACTAGGGTGACTACAGACATCTTCATAATAATGTTCAAAGTCAGGAGATAGTGGGGCCGCGTGTTTAAAAACAGAAACGTATGACCCAAGAATATCATATTATTAAATACAGTTAATTTGTGGTTCAAGTACAAAAGCAAAACAAAGGCATTTGCAAACATTTATAAACTCAGGAAATAGATAATCCATGAGTATTCCTTTAGAATAAACAAACCAAAAAAAAAAAAAAAAAAAAAACTACTTGACCATGAAATCTGGATAAACAAGAGATGAATCAAAATAAAAAATTCAGAAATGGAAAAACTGTGGCAAAAGAACCCATGGTGAACACAGAATCTATTTAAATATAGAACTAAGACTAAACAACTAGGGGATTATGATTGCAGATCAGAGTATGAATGCTATAAAACCTGAAAAAAGAAAAATGAATTCAAGTAACATAAGGGGCGGTGGGAGGAAGCACCAGTTTGTTCATTCTTCTCATTTTTTCACAGAAAGACAATCCATAATATCTAAGATGCTTACATTTAGTTTGCTTAAACAATTTTTAAGTTGAGGCATACTTATAATAAAGTGGACAGACCTTAAGTATACAGTTTGATGGGTTTTGACAAATACATACACTCATAACCAATACCCCAGGGAAAATACAAAACACAGATGTTACCAGAGAACGTTTCCTTTCCAGTCTATCCTCCAATCATCTCATAGGCAACTACTGTTCTGATTTCCAACACCAAAGACAAATTGTACCTGCTCTTAAACATAATATAAATGGAGTCATTTAATATATGTGCTTTTGTGTCTGCCTGCTTTGCTCAATGCAATGTCGTCTATGTTGTGCATCCTTTACAGTCCCTTCCTTTCTTACTGATGGACACAATTCTATTGCATGGACATATCACATTTTGTTTGTGGATATTGTTTCTAAGTACTTTTGAAATGCACATTCGTGCACAAATCTTTTTGTAGGCATGAGATTTCATTTCTAGGGAGACTCAGTGGATTACTAGATCCTAAGATCTTAATTTTATAAGAAAAAATTTCTAAGGCCTCTATCATTTTACATTCCCACCCAGAGTGTATGAGATTTCCAGTTGTTCCATAACCTCATATAAACTTCGTGTTTTCAGTATTTTTCATTCCAGCCATTCTGAGGGTTGCATAGTGGTAGTATCATGATGACCCCAACCTCCTAATGGTTCTTAACTCTTTTCCTTACCTTAGAGGCATTATTCTAGATATTAATGTTTTAGGATGAAGGAACTTATTCAGAAATTCAAAAATCCCTCCAGTTTCATTTCATTAAATGTAATGCTTTAAATTCTAAAACAGCATGTACAACATGAAGCCACTGTTATAAAAGTATTCATACCAACCTACCTATCCACTCATTCGTCCTTCTAGTCGTAAATTTAGCAAAATTAGCTTCAAAATTCAGTAAAATTAGCTTCTGCTAATACTCCACAGACGATAATATTTTATTTCTGGCAGGTATGATGATTTGGAGATGATTTGTAACTGTCTTCTTTGTGTTTTTCTATATTTTTGGAATTTTATAAAATGAGTATGTCTTATATTTTAAAAGTGTTATGAAGTCATTATTTGTTGCTTAGTGGAAATCACAAGCCACATAAATGCAAATAGAGAAAAATATGAAGGTGAGATCCAAGTCCTTTTGAAAAATAGCTATCTCTATTTCGGGGACTTATGACTCCTCAAAAACTTTGTAGGGAGGAGCAACAGAAGGGATTAGTGGTGATAAACACTAATGTCATCATGCCACACAACTGGATGAGGACTATAGATCAATATGTCAAGTGAGGCCAAGAACAAACAGCTTGGAGGTGGCAGTACTGTCACTCCAGTGCCACCACTGGCTGTGGAGTTTCAAGCGCACTCTGGACAGGCTATACTTTATACTGTCATTGAGTGTGTATCCTGAAAACCACCACCAGTGGGACCATGTATCTCTTCCAGGTGACAAAGTAAAAAAAAATGTAAGAACCAAGTTGAATCTGGATAATCCTCAATTAAGTCAAACCTTGTTTGGTTCTAGAACCAACTTCAATCCCCACTCCTGAGTTACCATCTCTAATGTTGTGTGAAAATTAAAAGGCTTATGTCTGTTTCACTCAGTGGAAACTTTTTTTAAAAAGCCACAAAAGAGGCCAACTGGACCAATCAAACTACCATCTGGGCCTAAGAAACAGTGCCTCTCAACAAGTTCACCCTCACAGAGGTGTTCATGTCCACTTTGGGCTGCTCCTTCTCCTCTGAGAGGTGTTTAGTCTCTGCAAGACAAAGACTAAATAACAGGAAATGGGATTTAAACACGGGAAGCAGACAGAGAAACCAATATTAACATTCGTATACCATAACATATTATATTGCTTCAGGCTCAGTGAATCTCCAAGATCCTCCAGAATCATCCATATTGAAACAAGCACTTCAAACGCATTCCACACTTAAGTCTAAGTGATATCAGAACTGTCCCCAATGCTTACATTATTATTTCAATGGAAAGATACTTGCTGATTACCTACAGTATGAGGAACCCTGTCACAATTCCTGCTGATATGACTGAATTATCAAGGCACTTACTGTGCTATGCAGAAAACTGAAGATTTTATAGAGATTTTAAAGAGAATTTCATTTGGGAGCCTTAGAAAGGAATGAAGTCTAGTTTTAAACAGTTACTCATTCTTTTTCCTTAAGTAATTTCTTACTCGAAATCTTCTGGTTTTTATATATTATACCTACCCTTTTAGTAACCCTGGAAAAAAGAGTGTAGAAAGCGAAACCTTGTCTTTCCAAACGATGTCCAGATTCCTAAAGAGCTAAAAACTTCCCCCTCAGGCTACCTCTATATCTAGACCTGTGGACTCTATTAGATGCACAGATGTCTCCTGTTTCCTTAGCACTGTGTTTTAAAACAATTATAATTTCAGCCAACATTTATGAATGAGGAGTTTTTCATAAATAAATTTAATTTCCAGATTTTCTTAAAAAATCAGAAAATCCTGTTACTCCGGATCCTTGTTTCCCATGCTAACAACTTAGTTTGATTTACATAACAACTGACCCCTTTAGGTGAAAGACATAACCAATTATTGCCCCTATTATTTATTACCTGGCCCCTCCCACTCATGCCATGCACCAATCAGCATTTGAATTTTCAGCCCCCACTACACAACAGGTGTCTTCTATAACTACCTTAGTCATACTGCTGCTTTCATTAATACAGTTAAGAGTGAGTTTGGCAAAATTTTAAACCATCTTGTATGGAGCCCAGTAGCTGAGAAAATACTCTCCTTATATGTATGCTGACCCAGTTTAAAGTGAGGTCAAAATGTTTTACAGAGAAAATTTAATGAGATCAATATGAAATAACAATGTGTGAGTAGATGGAAATCCTCCAACAAGATTCTCAAGCGATACACTAAGTTTCCAGTTTCTGTGCTATCAACTCTTATGATTAGAATTCTATGTAAAAAGGTCATCATATTTAAGTGACACAAATAGGGGAAATTAAGTCACAGGTAGACTGTGCTTTTGTTTTTAAATATTCAATAATAAGAGTTTGATTAAATAAATCGCGGTGCACCATACAAAGGAATACTAGCATTAGGAATGATGTGACACAAGGAAATTTAACCACGTAAGAAACTGATCAAGAAGTAACATTCAGTGAAAGGAGCATGTTCTAAAACAGTATGTCCAGTTATTATACATATACACAGTAAGCATGTGCAATTATATATACAGGATTCTATAAATACCCATTTTAAAAGACAGAAAGTATATACAATGCTTAAAGTAGTTACCTCTGGGTAGTAGACTCAGAATTATTATTATTACTTTACATTTTAACATAACCAAATATTATTTTTTAGTATGACAATGATAACATAACCGGTTCAGCCTGAGATGTAGCCCCAAGTTGAAACCATTGTTTGAGACACCGTATGAACTATTTTCCTTAGGTTTAACAAAACAACTGATGAACACTGCCGATAGAAATCCTTCCAGAGTGTCCAGCACCCATCTATTGTGACAGGAAGGCCACAGAATGCCCAATTATTATAATTCTTTTCAGGAGAGGTGAGGTCCTGGGGTGTAGCTGTCAAAGCAGATAAGAATATACAATTGTAGGAGTTAAAAAATGTATTTCCTCTGACTCAAGGAAATGGGAGAAGAGAAGAAAATGGGATCATAGTGTATTTCCATATTAGTCAACATTTTTCACCAATTTATAGCTTGAGTGAATTTTAAGTATCAAATGTGACACAACTCACTGTATATGAGCAGACAACAGACAAATTTTAGACAAAAGGAGGGTCACTGACAAATCCACTGTTCAATGGATAAGCAACTTTGGGAACAAGGAATTTTAATCATTCCAAATCGCAACTACTGTGTCCCAATAGACCCAGACGTAAAAACCCTATCTTCAGATTGCAGACCCAATACTGTTTCTACTCTATCACTCTGCTTCTTGTGTCATTTCACCATGGGTATAATACAGGACTCAAAAGACATTTTAGTTATGGTTCCTGTATTCCTATCAACTTTCACGTTGGCAAAGACACTTACCATTTATGAGTTTCTTTTCCTTACCAATAAAATGAAGAACTAGATCTCCATGATTTCAATGACGCTCTAAGACTTAAAATGCTATGACTCAATGGCAAAGGGAAGACGTTTGCTTGGACCCCAGTCTGCCCCTCTTGGCACCACATAACTACTTCTAGCCCATTGGGTCAAGAGTGCCAGTCTGTGGGCTCACAGGGGAGCACGCTGCCGACATAAAAATTGTCCAGTTCCTAACAGAATGCAAGCAACCAGCTTCAAGGTGAAAAGGGTAATGTTCTCTGAAGATGTCTATCAATCATTTTAGTGCAACTCCACTCACTGGAATAGACATCACTGTAGTCCAGAGGAATCAATGACTAGGAGACGAACACTAAGCCCCAGGCTCAGGCCTTATTTGCCTTAGGACAGGAAGATCATGTCAAAAAGTCTCTCAGGGCACCTGGGTGGCTCAGTGGTTGAGCGTCTGCCTTTGGCTCAGGTGTGATCTCAGGGTCCTGGGATCAAGTCTTGCATCAGGCTCCCAACAGGGAGCTTCCTTCTCCCTCTGCCTATGTCTCTGCCTCTCTCTGTGTCTCTCATGAATAAATAAATAAATAATTTTTAAAAGGCCTCTCTCTCTCTCTCAAATAAATAAATAATTTTTTTAAAAATGTTAAAGAGGATACTGGACTACAGACAATGAGAAAGGATCAGAAAGTTATCAAACACTATTGACAAAACTCACATCCAAGACAGCAAAAATAAATAAAACCTGTTACATGGGAAAAGGGGGAGAAGATGATTTTGTGCTAAGAAAAATTCCATAAACACCACATGACAAAAACTAGAGCAAACACACCAGGGCGGGGAAGAAAGGTATTCAGCTGATAATGCACAACCTATACAAAATAAAATTGCTGCTGTCCAACCACTTGCTATGTGAATGACCAATCATGTATGGACAATAATAGGTCTATTAACACACTTTACCTGACACTTGGCATGTCAGGCACAAGAAGGAAATAAGCAGACATTATAATCTACCCATGAAGTACACAGTGACTTGTACATGTCTTGACCAAAACTGTGTCCTCAAATCTTCTTTACAATCAAAAAGATCCTAATCAATAATCTTACTATCTCTCTGAAAAATTTAACAGTTTTACTAATAAATCATATTCAATTTTTACACCCTCAAAAACTGCCAACGAATCCACTCTTAACCACAAAGGATGGGGTCTTAACACCAGGAACTTCCTTGTTTTGATCTGTACACACTGATGCACTGATAATGTAACAACACACCAATGAGAGGTTACAATGTAGATAATCAAGACATTGCCTAAAATGTTAAAGGAAAGATTAAGTCCTCTATTAAAAAGGCATTCATAAATGCCATCAATGGAGAAAATGAGGTGTCACAAAATCATGAATGTTTAATAAAAAGGCAGGCCATTCTCACAGAACATAGTCAATTTAAAGAACAAAATAATGCAAAGGAGCAGAGTTTGTTAGCAACCAATTACAAGCACCAGTAGACCCAAATGTCAGGGAGAGAACAGACAACTCTGGACAGAAGGGATATGAGAATATTTGCTATCTGAATAGCCCCAGATATCAAGCCAATTCTGGGTCCCCCAGATGTTCCAAGGAAAGTTCTAAAGCTTCCATTCTGAAATAAGAATCTTAGATGACATTTAGCAGGCTACATTATTTTGCATTTGAGGCAGGACACTCAGGTTAACACACAGACTTTGTGAAGCTCTTGCAACTAGTAAATTAGAAAAAGAATAAAAGTTAATAATAATAATAATAATAATATTATTATTATTATTATTATTATTATTTATTGGAGCTGCAGCTTTATTTGGATCCCACTACCTAAGTAACAGGTATTGTTTGAAGTGCTTGACATACATCCTGCCAATTTATCTTCTCAATTACTCTATAAGTATTATTATCAACCCCATTTACAGATAAGGAAATTGAAGCCCAGAGAAGCTAGGTTATTTATCCAAGGTCACTCAGTGATTAGAACCTAGGAAGTGTGTTCCAGAATCTGTGCTCCTTAACACTGCCCATCACCACTGTTTACTACATGTGGCTTTTATGTTAGTGGGACTTCACCCCTTCTATTACTATAACTTCATGGATAGTAGACTGTGTGCTGGGTTAGAAACAGTAGATGATGAGCTAAGTGACATGGGTTTCACTAACAACCTGTGTGTCCCTGGACACTTCATTCTACTTTCCGAGGCTTCAGAGTCTTCATTTGCATAAAATATGTTCTGTTTCATTATTTTTGTCTAGTGCTCAAAGTACATGAATTTGTTCCTCCTACTTTCATCATAATATGCCACAACAAATTTATCCTCTAGCCCAAACTTCTCCTCTCACTCTACACACATACATCCAAGTACCTAACGGATATCTCCACTTGTGTCTACTATTTACCTCAAACATACCAGATCCAAAATCAAATTCTTTCATTCTACTTAATCCCTCCAAATTGCCTGATCCCCATTCCTAATCACCCTGTTAAACATAACTCTCCTATACCAGTTCAAGACCAAAAACATTACAGCCATTCTTGATTCTGATTCTCCTCTCTTTTCGCACTGTACATCCAATCCTTCGGCAAACCCAAGGATTGGTTCTTCAAAATATCACCTGAATTGACCACTTTCACCACACAAGTACCCCATCCCTACCCAAGCTCTTCAGAATCTCATCTGGGCTGCTTTGACAGCTTCTAATCACCCCCACAACATCCCCAAAGTTTCTTCCCCTTCTTCCCCGGGCAGCAACCAGTGGGTAACTTCCAATGCCAGGGTTCTTCAAGTCTGTCTTCTCTGCAGAATCCTCCAGGGTCTTGCCCTAAAGCTCACAAAGAACACGCCATCCTTCACATCATGCTAATTAAGTCCAGGTGATCTGGTTCCTCACCCCACGCCCATCTTCTCCCCACCTTGGGGAACTTACCTCCTGTCATTCTCCCCTTGCTCATTCCACCTGCCACTCCAGCCTCTCTGTGGTTCTTCAGATACACTCAAGCACATCCTCCTTTGCTAGTTTTCATACCTGCCTCCATCTAGAACATGCTTTCCTTAGACAGCTGCGTGATTTGTCTTCTCACTTCTTTCAGGTCTCTGCTCAAATGTCACCTTACAAACAAAGGCTTTCCTGACTTACTAGATAAAAATAGTCCCTTCCCACTGTCAAAATCTATCCCATTACCCTAGTTTACCACATTTCCTAGACCGCCACCTCCTCACTGCCTCATTAAAATATTACTTCCATAAGAGTAGACAACAATTCACTGCTACAAATACACAGATTGGAACAGTATCTGATACACAGCATATTCTCAGTAAACACTCACTAAACAAACAGACAAAACAGCAAATAATTATCACAATGTGTTACAATGACCATTTGATACCGAATGCTTGTCAACAGAGAACAAGGATTAAGTCTTTTTTTTTATCCACACACACAAAATTTAGCCCTTACCTAAAAGATGATAATTGTTCAAGAATATTTATCTAACAAGAGCATTTTTTTTTTACCCCGAAACATACTACTTTCCATAACAGGGTAAGAACTAGTAGATTCAAAAGTCATGCCTCTAAATCTGATAGGCTGGTGAAAGCATGCCATTTTGTTCAAGAGAGCACTGTTGACCAAAAAAGCCCTAACAGACATTGAAAGCACTGCCATAGCAAATGTTACTATTTAAAAGATGAGAGAATATAGGTCAATTGCCATTTGCCAAAAGTTAAAAAAAAAAAGGTATATTAAAATTCATGCCTTATAATGTGAAGTTCAGAAAAGTAATAGGATTTTTTCCTTAGAGTAAAAAGAAAGCAAGTTCCCTTTAAGCTACCATTTTTAAGTTTACATTCATGGCATATGGAACTACTGCTTAGGGAAATCATTGTTCAACACCCTGCCCCTTGAATAACAACTGCACTTAAAATAAACAGAAGAACTTGCCAACTAAAAACCTACATCTCATTTGAGCTTGTTTTTTGTGCTGGATATACTTGTTATTTGCTATATTCTGGGAGCTTTAACAAGCAGTTGTTAAAAAAAAAAAAAAAAGCAATCCTAGGCCATTATGTTTTAAAATCTCTACAAGACAACCTAAAAGGTAATAATTACCCATATCCATGCAAATAATCATCATTTATTCAACTTTGGAATCAACAAAAAAAGACAGCATCCATCAGGGATCTTTGGGTACCAGTTAGCCTTTGTCCAAATCTGGGGCTGGCATCAGGAACCAAAGGTCTCATTTGTTCCACTTGAAACATTTAAGAAAATTCAGACAGCTGAAAAAAATGTAATTATACTCCTTCATAAAACATAAAGGCCAGTAATAAAAAAGTAAAAACCAAGATAAAGGGAAACAGTCTCCCAAAAAGCTGCCAAACTGAAAAAGAAGAAAAAAAATCCTCCAGTGTAATATTTCTTCACCTAATACTTCTGATTCTAAGATGAACAAATAGGAAAAAGATTTAATCTGCTGCCTACAATGCCAAAACACCAGATAAAAGATGCCTAACAGTAAAAATACACACACACACACACACACACACACACACACACACACACACACATATATATATATGTAACAGTGGTTTTCCAAGCCAGTGGACATGGGGCACTGAATGACAGGATCCTTGAGAAAGAGATACACATGAGGTGAGTTCTATGACTGCCCCAGCTTAATGCCTTGGGAGCATACCCAGGCCAAGTAGCACTGAGGAAAAGCACAAATGGAGCCCAGCAGGCTCCTTGAGTTGAGGAAATAGAGTTGGGAACCTGGGGAGACCAAGGAAGCTTTGAGTGGAAAATAGGATAGAAAAAAAGAATATTCAGGAGAATATTGATTCGTGCATGCATCTGAGGAAACTACCTAAGTCTGGGGAAAGAACTACCTTGAAGATTTGAAAGGAATAGTGTCTGGAACTCACAGAAGGCCTATTCCCAACAGCCAGATTAGAAAACCTCATAATTTACCAGGCATTAGGTAGAGAAGGGTTTTGCCTTAGCAGTGAGGCAAAAGTAGCCCCAGACTAACCACTACTCTGTCCTAAAGAAAATCTTAAAAGATCCAAAAGGATAAAATTAACTGTATCCCAGAATGAAGGTTAAGAATATATATAGAAATGTCAAATACCCACCCAAAATGGTAAAAGCTATTAGAATGTGCAATGATAAATACCAGAAATGCAAATAATCAAGAAAATATGGCCCTTTATGTAAAGAAAAATCAGCCAATGAAAAGTGACTCAAAACTAACACAAATACTAGAATTAGCAAAGACACTGGAATAGTAGTATAACTGCATTCCATATGTTCCAAAGTTAAGTAGAGACATTGAAAAGATATTAAAAAGACCAAAATAAAATTCTAGAGATGAAAACTACCATGCATAAGGTCGAGTGAGGGGAAGAACCACTATGAGATTAATAGAAAAAAGGACTTGTGAATTTAAAGACAAAAATAGTAACTACCCAAAATGAAATAAACAGGAAAAAATTTTAATGAACACAGTATCAGTGATCTATGCAACCTCAAGATGCCCATCACATGTGTAACTGGAGTCTCCAAAAGAAGGGCAGGGGCAAAACATGCATTAAATAAGTAATGACAACAATTTTTCTAAATATGACAAGAACAGAAATCACAGATCCGATAAACTTAATTAAGCCCAAGCATAAGAAACATGAGAAAACTATACCACATGCACAGAGATTGCTTAAAATTAGTGATAGGACATATTAAAGGCATATTGAGAAAAATATACATTATATATAGAGGAACAAAGATAAGAATGACAGATTTTGTGTCAGGAACAGTGTTAAGTAAGAGGAAAGTAAGGCACTGAAAGAAAAACAGTCCATCAAACTTGAATTCTACAACCATAAAAATATTTCTCAAAGACAAAAGATAAATACAGACTATTCAGACATACAAAAGCTGAAAAAATTTTTCACCAGTACACTAAGAAATATTAAAGGAAATCACTCAGGCACATGAAATGCATGGAGGAAAAAAAAGGAATAAAAAGCACCAGAAATGCTAATTACATGCTTAATTCTTTTAATTTGCTATAATTTAAGTCATTTTAACCGTAAGTTGACTGTTTCAACAAAAACAATAATAATGTACTTCACAGCTTAAAATGTATGTATGAATAAAATGTATGACAACAAGCATAAAATTCTGAAGGAAAGAAAGAAAAGTACACTATTTTAAGTTCTAATCTACATGTGAAGGTTCTGTATCACTTGAAGGTAAACTGTAAGTTAAAGATGTGTGCTAAAAATTTAAAGTAACTGCGATGCCTGGGTGGCTCAGTGGTTGAGCACCTGCCTTTGGCTCTGGGCATATTCCTGGGGTCCTGAGATTAAGTCCAGCATCAGGCTCACCACAGGAAGTCTGCTTCTCCCTCTGCCTATGTCTGTGCCTCTCTCTGTGTCTCTCATAAGAAAATAAATAAAAATCTTTAAGAAACTCTAAAGTAACCATTAAATAAACAATAGAAGCCAATAGAAGTTGATAAGCCTATAGAAGAAAAAATATAATCATAAAAAATACTCAATCCAAAAGAAAGAAAAAGAGGAAACACATAAATAGCAGATGGGGCAAACAGAACACACACATCAAGATAACAGATAAAATCTAAACATATAAATAATTACATTAAATGCAAATGGTCTAAACACCACAATTAAAAGGCAGGGATTGACAGATTTAAAAAAAATGAAGACCCAGTTATATACTGCTACAAAAAAAGCAATTCAAATATAAAAGCACAGGTTAACTTCAACATGGCAACATTAACCAAAAGAAAGCTGGAGTAGCTGTACTAATATCAGACAAAGTAGATTTCAGAGCACAAAATATTAGCATGGATAAAGTCATTTCATACAGATAAAAGAGTCAATTCAATAGGAGGATATAACAACCCTAAATGTTGACATACCTAAAAACAGAGCTTCAAAATTAAATACAGTGAGATCAAGCCAGAGGCGCTAGAAAGAGTATGGTGTTTAGAGGCCTACAGACCTAAATCTCAATATTAGCCTAACCACTAATTTTGAAATCCAGGGTAAGAAAGGAAACCCCTCAGGGTTTCATATCTTGATCTATATTGTGTGTATCCTCAAACCTATTTATTTGACGGATGTAAGAGGACTCGTCTCAGGGCGCCTGGCTGGCTTAGATGGTGGAGCATGTGACTCTCAATCTTGGGGTCATGGGTTCAAGCCCCACATTGGGCAGAGCTTACTTTAAAAAAAGGACTTGCCTCAAGACTTCACGTAATGTCTGATAGAGAAGAAAAACTCAAAATTGGTTATTATTCTCTCCTTTTACTTGTGACTGTGTCTGTTTCAACATTCCTTCTAAAATGAGAGATCTGTCTTTATAATAAAATCTGGCATTTTCCTCCAGAATTTAAAGAGGTTTCTCCTAAAAGTCTTTAGAATATTGGTCACTTTTAGACCAGCCTTGTTTTTGTTAAAATTTTTAAGGGGGGACCTCCAACTGAGATAAAAGGAAAGTTGACTGTGGTGGTAGCTCTGTTACCATTCAAAGCTAAGGTCAATGGGTCTACTCCCTGATTTTAAATGAAATGTACAGACCTCAGAACAATTCTAAACCTGGTGTTTATTTTCCCCAACGCCTTTTTAGTATTCTGTTTAATCCATATGTTATACAGTTGACCCTTGAATAAAAGCGGTTTGAACTGTGTAAGTCCACTTACACATGGATTTATTTCCCATAAATGCAGTGCAGCACAGTAAATGTATCTTCTATTCCTTATGACATTCTTAATAACATCTTCTTTTCTCTAACCTTACTGTAAGAGGAAAGGACATAATACATATACAAAGTATGTGTTTATTGGCTATTTATGTTGTTGGTAAGATCAAAGTACACTATTAGTTAAGTTTTGGGGGAGTCAAAAAAGTTATATGCATATTTTAGGCTGCATGGGGAGTGACTGCCCCAACCCCTGCATTGTCCAAGGGTCAACCGTATAATATTACATTGGTCCAAAAAAAAATACTTTTGAGTATTGGACTCCAGTTGGCCTTCCACGTTGTCAAATAGCTATTTATGTAGAAAATTAATGGTAGTCTTTGATATGAATGACTTATGAAAGTATTCCTAATAATACTTTTTTTTCTTTTCTGATAACACTTTTTAAACAAAAGGCAAGAGTGGGAATTCATTAAAGAATTATTTAAAAAAAAACAACAACAGCAGACAGCTCCAGCTTTGAGCACATAGTTCTTTCACAGTAAGGAAACTGGCCATCTCATCTGATTTTTCACTGACTTAAAAGTCTACATAAGATTTCATGTTGTCCGGGGCATCTGAGTAGCAAAGTCAGATGGGTGTCCGGCTCTTGGTTTTGGTTCAGGTCGTGATCTCATGGCTGTGGATTAGAGCTGTGCATCAGGCTCTGCTCTCAGTGTGGAGTCGGCTTGAGACTCTCTCTCCCTCTCCCTCTCTCACTCATGTGCTCTCTCTCTCTCTCAAATAAATAAATAAATAAATAAATAAATAAATAAATAAATAAATAAATAAATAAATAAAAATTTCAGGTTGTCACAACAAGTTCAGATTGCCAAGTATTACTAAAATCCAAATTCTGAAGCTAGAACATCCATGGGCTGATTTTAATTTTTACTTTCAAACGTAGTAATTCCCAATTACAGCATTATATAGATGAAAATGTATTGTGAAAATCCACCCTTTGCAAGATGGCCTATTGGGCTAAGAGTAAAGTACGGCCACTGACCACAGTTTAAAAAAGGGGGGAGGATATGATTAGGTACACATCTATATATTTGTGCTGGATAATATTACTGTACTATATAATACTATGCTGACACAGAGAACAATTAGTGTACAATTTAAAAAGTAAAGTGTTATTTTTAAGGTTAAGGAAAGCAACAGAACAGCAGGAGTAGGGTGGGCAGGAGTTGTGAGCGAAGGTTTCGCGAATAAGGCTGGAATTGCTCCTGGCTTTCAGGGTGGAAGGTTCAAAACTCCAGAGAGGATGAGGTGGGACACTTCAGCAACAGGATTTATCCCTATGGTGGAGGGCAAATTTAATGGCACCAGATTAAAAGAAGCCTTGAAGTTTCTGCAGATGCATTACATTTTTAAGACGGAAAAGTATCAATGACATTAAATTAGAGGCTCTTTTTAAATGACCTCTTTTGTAGAGGAGAAGACGAGCCAGGAAGAGTGAAGGAGTCAGAAGAATATGTAGGCTCGATACTTTCTGATGTTAATTTCTGAAATAAGATATCTGAAAATGACTGCAATCATTTTTTAGAGAAGCCATTAATAGGTCAGAAAAAGATCAGACAAAAGCATGGCATTTTCGAATAATGAAAAAAATTTAATTTGCACCTGGCTGCAAATATTTTTTTCAATAAAACTTGAGAGCATGAAGGAAAAGAACCTCAGGAGTTGTTCAAATGGTACATTATATGAGATGATTTGATATCACTATAAAAATATTCAAGCATTTTTAAAAAGACCAAAAACAATGTTCTTCATCTTCCCAAGACTATTCTAAGAAGACTTACCATTTTTTTTTAAAGATTTTATTTATTTATTTGACAGCAAGAGTAAGAGCACAAGTAGGCAGAGTGGCAGGAAGAGGAAGAGAAACAGGCTCCCGTGCTGAGCAGAGAGCCTGATGGTGGGCTCGATTCCAGGACCCTGGCATTATCACCTGAGCCAAAGGCAGACGCTTAACCAACTGAGCCATCCAGGTGCCCCAAGAAGACTTACTTTCAATTAAAACCTTAGAAAGTTCTAGCTAGACAGGTACCTTATATGTATATTTATAGATTTATATTTATAAGTACTTACTTATGAAATATAGACGTATTTTAATATTTTAAGTGTATACATATGTATATATACATTTTTAAGCTATCTTTCGCTATCCAAAGCTTAATATTCCTCTTAAAGAAAGCCCTATAAATACATGTTACATTCAGAAGAATTTTGAACTTTCATTTAACATTCTTTCTTATTTTCTATTCCTTCTTGCTTTTTGGGCATGTAATATATTACAGATACCCATGCTAGATTTCTTCAAAATCCATTACAAGGCTATCTTATTTCAGTGATGGATCACCAGACCTGTTTCCAACATACCAATTTACCATCTGTATTTCCACATTCTGTCTTGATGCCCTAGACCCAGCCCTGGACCGTTATACAAAAAGCTTCACTGCTTCCCACTCACCGACTAGCAATAATAGTGGCTGCTTCCTCACAGAAGCAGCTGGGCTTATACACCCACCCCCTCCCACCATTCTCCTTTGATGTGTCCCTGAATTGATTTCACACTCCTCTCCAATATTATTATTAAGCTCTTAATTCTTCCCCTCAACAGTCTTATTTTACAGTTTTACAAACGAAGGCCCGATACAATTTGCATAATTTATACAACATATACAGTCTGTCCATTTTAGAATCAATTGACAGAACACAACCATCTGATCCCAATTTCATGTTCTGCTTTCTATATCACCAAACTTATAGAGGTTTAGAAAAAAACAAGTAAACAAGTAAAAGCCCAGTTAAATGCTACAGTTCCCCATACCTTGTGTTTATTTCAATTATTATTATTATTTCAAAGGATTCATATATAATAAGACTCAATTTTCCTACCCATTCAAAGCCTAGAGCTTTTATTAGCTCTGATTCTTACTGACCAGCCATCACTGTGGAGAGGCAATGGCAGGCCATAAACCTTACTAATTATAGTACAAGATTTGGCCACATGCAAGACCCCAGGGTGCTATTTATATCCTTCTCAGATCAAGTTCAAAGGTTTGAAGTTCAAGGGAAGGACAAGCAAGGTGTCACAGTCAGACTCTACCACTGCAGACCGTTATCACAAGACGAAACACAGGCAAGTAAAAACACCCTTGTCCATCTCATTTTTATGACTTACTCTGTGTGTGTATCTTTAAACAGAGTTTTCTATAAGAAAAAGAAATCATTTCACTTATTTCATCCCCACTCCAAACCCCTATTTCTCAAAAGTCCAAGAAGTAACCCTGACCTTTCTCAGAGAAGAAAGTACCACTACCTAGTACAACCCAAGGCATCATCCAGCTTAATTACAGTGTCACTAACATCATAATAATAACACACTCTTTGCAAACACTTGCCTATACTTACACTACACAATATGAACATTTGTTCTGACAGTTTATTTAGAATTTTCCTTGCTCTCCCACTTAATGGTATGCATGCAATTACTAAATCTTGCAAAACCAGTAATGTCCATCAGAACTTGTGATGAACCTAGGGGGAGGAGTACTAATTGCAAATGAAAATGGGAGCTGGCCCTGGTTGCTGGATAGGGAAACAAATGTTCAGGAGGTCACCCTCTGAGCTTCTCCAGCATCCATCTCAAGGCTCTGATTCTCAGAAAACACTCCTTTGAAGAAATCACGATCTAATGAACAAATTAACATATTGAGAATAGTGAGGTTCAGAAAATGAGTACCCCAATGTCTGAACCAGGTCACTTTCCAACTACAAAATGATGAGATCTATCATTATATACTTTAATAATGTGTCTCCATGACAAGTGACCCCAATTTCCAGAGAAAAGAACCCCCATTCTCTGGTAATCCTAGCATTAAATCCTGACCCTGCTGCCAACACCACCACAGAAGCCATGAATTTATTAACTGACTTCCAAGTTAAAACTAGAGAACCCAGATGTTCCTCTTTTGTAAACTAGCCTCCTGAAATGGGAATCACTGACCAAAAAATTTTACAGAGTAGTAAGATACAACTAAATATTTTCGAGTTTTTGTGGGTAGAAAAAAGGTCTTCATATAAAATTAGACTTACCTGTCTCTGCTTCCAAAACCTTTTAAATAAGTCATTCACCACATTTTGGAATCACTTATTTTAAATGTATCGAGAACTTTTCTCCCCAAAATATTAATTTTTGAGTATTAATAAGATAGGCAATATTTTCAAAGCCCTTGTACTTATTCCAAAAGAGATTAAAGTACTTTAAGCTGTATGTATTAAGGGAAGTTAAAATAAGTTTGACTTGTTTAATATAAACAGAAAATATAAAAGAACTATGAAGCAAAAGAATATAAAAGGACAAAAGTACAAGAAAGCCAGGAGTGGGCCTGATGTCCCAAATGTATTCCATGCATTTCCATATACTGCAAAAGACCGAACAAATGGAACTTAACACTGTGTGTTTAGTACAAAAGATGGAACTGGCTCTAAGCTCTTCCTACAGAGAGGCAAAGAGGGAAATGATCATTGACAAGACTGTCAAGGTCCATAAGCTAAAAACCAAAGAAAGCAAAGGAGAAGCACAATGAGATGGTAAGATCTGAAAAAAAGTTTTCCTTCCTATCTGGAATCCAAGAGTGCTCTGCTAGCTATGGCTGGGGAGGCAGGAGGGCGGCAGGTGGGAAAGAAATAAGGCAGAAGAGACTCCAGCTCTTGAACACTGCATCAACAGCAGCGCTGCTTATTTTTACATTTATATAATTGGCCCTCTGTAATAAGTTACATTTTTTGTAATAAGTTATTTTTAAAAAGGGTTATGTGGCTTTATTTTAAGCAAACTGACAACCATTGAAAGAGTTAGGTCTACAAGATGAGCCACTGAGGTACACAGAACAGATTAGAATTTCTGTGTGCATGTGTGCATGCACATGTATATAAAATACATATATGTACTTTTTTCTACCTTAAAAATAAATTAAGCCCTACTAATGTCTACTATCCAAACTCTCCCTGGTACATTCTCTATGTCACATGGTATGGGAACTGATGAGGCATCCAGAGAGCAGAGGGGAAACTCCCCACCCCCTACCCAGAGGGAAGAGCTCATGCGGTTCTTCACTTTTAGCATGTTGTGAAAGACAGCAATGCACCTGGGTCTGGCTAAGTGGATTTACAAACAAGATTATATCAGTTTAAGTGAATTTGCTTATAAAATGAGCAAAGGCTTAAAAAGATTCTTGAAATCAAAACACAGATTAAGGATAATGCTAATAACATAAACACACGCACACAAAAAATGGTAAAAGTGATGCTTTTCATGGATTTACCTTAGTCAACCATATGTTACAGGTAAAAATTGAAGATTTAATTGGATGTGGAAATAAAAGGACTACACAAAGCATGCAACATAAGGCTGAAATAATCAAGAAAACTATTTGAAATGTATATTTTATACCCATTATTTCTTTAAAAGATTTTATTTATTAGAGAGAGAGAGAGAGAGAGAGAGCAGGATAGAGAGAGCACAAGCGGGGTGGAGGGACAGAGGGAGTGGGAGAAGCAGACTCCCCACTGAGCAGGAAGCCAGATGTAGGCTCCATCCCGGGACTATGGTATCATGACCTGAGAGCAAGGCAGATGATTTACCAACAGAGCCACCCAGGTGCCCCTTATACCCTTTTACCCATTATTTTTTAATAATGAATTATGACTGAACTATACTTTGTACATTAGATATCCTCTATTAAAATCAAATATTTTTTAAAAACTTCATCCAAAACTTATTAAAATACATACTTTAAAAATGGGTGCAATATCATATACAAATTATAATAAAAGCAATGAGGCCAAAGATAAAAAAGTACTTAGAAACCAACCTTCAAATGGCTGTACCACAAAGAAGCTAAGATTAAAAATAATGAACCATATTTAAACACACTGCTTTCATTAAAATTATGTATTATGTTATCTGATTAAAAGAGTTGTACAGTGTTAGTAAATATTAAATGACAAGCTTATTTAACTTTCAGCTCTTCCTATAAGGATGTTTTTGTAAGTGCTTTAAATTATGCTTTAAAAGAGTATATACGACAACATATGCAATTTGTAGGTAAAAATACCTATTTTGGGAGTGCAGGCTCATTCTTTCACCAATGGAGTTTTATCAACAGAGAAGATACTGTATGAACTATATAAAGTAGAAACATCTGGAAAATGTCTGGATAGGTACTTGCAGAGAAAGACTCTCAGTAGCAGTAATAGCACCTTATCATTGCCCCCATACCCCTGTTTATATTCTTCTAGTTTCATCTCTATCATGGTAAATATATTTTTATAATATGCCATTTAAGTAATTTTTAAAAATAAATCATTATGGGCAGCCCAGGTGGCTCAGCGGTTTAGTGCCACCTTCAGCCCAGGGCCTGATCCTGGAGACCTGGGATGGAGTCCCACATCAGGCTCCCTCCATGGAGCCTGCTTCTCCCTCTGTCTATGTCTCTGCCTCTCTCTCTGTGTCTCTAATGAATAAATAAATAAAATCTTTTAAAAAATAAATAAAATAAAATAAAATAAATCATTAAAACCTCTGTTGTAAGGAATAGCAAGTACTGTCTCCTCTATTCCATGAAGGCTCCAAATCAATAAGAAGTGATGACACGATCTAATATGCCTAAATTATTTTCATAATATGAATTACCCTAGCATAATCCACATTACATTTCATTGGTGACCTTTCATCTAAGCCACCCTACTTGATTAGAATCTCTATGTCTTCTCCGCCCTTTCAAATGCCTACCATCAAGCATGGGGCTCACGCATGGGGCTTCCATAAACTAAATTTGTCACCTGCTCCCTGTTTCATTAACCCAATCATGAACACATTAAATATTGAGTCCCTTGAGTAAAGGCTTCGTGTAACCAATTCTCAGAGCTTCAGTCAGGCAAGAGCCTTGATTACACTTTTGTCTGCTGTCTTGCAGAGAACATGGTCAGATAATGAACAGGAAGACAATGAAGTAAGCTGGACAGGGGAAGGGGAGAGAAAAGGAAAGAAAGCCAAATCTAGGAGTGGGTTCTATGGTGTACACTGTCAAAGGTCAAAGCCTACTACTTCCACTTCCTCTTCCCACATCTGCAAGGATCACATTCTCCTCTAATAAGTAAATTCAGGGAGAGACAGCTCAGAGAGGAGGAAAAAGGCTCTTCTTAAGTCACAGTTAAAAAAAAAAAAAAAAACCCTGAGGGAAACACTGATTTAAGTAAATAGCACTGGAAAGAGACAGGGCTTTCTGAATCTGATCTGGCCTATGTTTCATAAGACTCAAGAGGAAGACCTTGTTTCAACTGCTCAGGACTCTCAGAGTCACAATAATATTCTTACATGCATGTAATAATTACCCACTCATAAAATTACACCACTGCATTTCAGAATTTTTCCAATTCAATGAATATAAAATCACCATAGCAGAACTTAGGAACCTATTCCCTTTCACCTATCAAACCAAGGTATAAGGATGACCCTCTATTTTCCGTCACTTTCATAACAGCAAAAAGTGACACACAATTATTTTCCCAACTCAGGAGGGAATATATCAAAGAGAATCCTAGATACACAACCCTGACTAACCAACCCCGTCTCCTCAAAGAAGTTTCTCTGCTAGATTTAATAGGGATGGTTGACTAAAGCAGTAATTTTTTGATTAATATAAAAATTAACATAAACATGGACACATCAAAAGAAAAAAAAGATGAAAGCCATGGGACAGGGAGATTGATAAGAGGCTCTAGAAATGGGTGTATGGACACTTGCCAATGGCTGTGTCTAAAACCTTAAATCTTTCTTTTCAGATACTGGCATTTACTCCCCTCCCTCACCAGTCACTACTGCTGCTGTCAGAGTCTACGCCAAGTCATGATAGGAAGACGATATATGTAAGGGCCAACAAAAACTTTTTAAAGAAATTCTTAAGAGAAACCTTAGAAAATTTCCTCAATATAATGGAAAGAATTAATATCATATCCAAGGTGGGGGCTAAAAGGTTTGCCAGAGAGCTGATTTTATTTCTGTCTCCTTCAAAGAATTACAGAGAGAAAGAATGGATGAGCTTTCATCCCTCACTTTCACGCCATTTCAAGGTCAAAAGCACAATCTAACAGGAGAGGAATGGCCTGAGTTCATCATGTTAAGATGTACTGAGGTAACAGCGAAGGATCCCTCAGGTCCCACTTTACCTCGTGTTCTCTTCCTGCATGCCTTTATTTCACACAATGAAAACTTTCCAATACAAAAGGGAATGGATGGAGCTGCAAACGACTCCCCTTCCCTCCCTGTAACTCCCCCCTTCATCTTCGGGGGTCTCTCCCACCAAGGGCTGATGATCACACATGTGTAAACGAGCCTTTCCAGTAACTCTTGGGATGGACTCGAGGTGCGCCCTTGGGGGAGCAGCTGCACCCTGCCCTGACTGGCCTGCTCAATGCCCTCGACGACTGCAGAGGTGGTCACACGACCAGGCAGTTGCAGAAGGAAACCACGGAGACAGTCCCGTCAGGAAGAGAATGAGAGCCACACTGGGAATGACCGTCCCCAAGAGCCAGGCTCTGCTTCAGGAAGTGGCTCAAGGCGGACGCCAGGGCGTCAAACTCCAACCAGGCCTCCCCTCAGGGGCCAGGCCCTGGGCCTGCTCCACACCAGCCTGCCCGTCCCCTGCCTGCTACTACTACCCCACCCTCCTATCTGATACCAAACCAGGTTGGCACCAGCAAATTCTTCATAAACTCTCTGTGACCACTTGAGACAGTCTTGAAAATAAATACACCAAAGTTTTCCTTTAAAAATAATTATGATTCGCAGTAGCCTTTCCCGAAGTTCATTATGTGGAACAATATTCTAGGAACATGTTAATAATGTTCCACCCACACACAAAAATGGTGTACATCATTTTCAAAATGTCAACAGGTTCTTCTGTTGGAGAACTTCCCAGTGTCTTTGTTATGTTAATCGTCCCTGGGAATCTCCCAGAGGGGAATAAAGTCATGGTAGAAATGTTGATTGAGGCCAGACCAGCCTCCTCTCATATTTTTTTACATAGATTACTTAATTCTTAAAACAGGCATTTGCAGTAACCAAAATTATACAGTAAAAAGATGAGGAAAGGGAGGATCAGAGAGATCATGATAAGGCAGGTAGTAAGGAGCAGAGCAGGAACCTGAACCCAGATCTGGCTCCAAGGCACGTATCTTTGTTTTTTTTATTCATTCACTCACTCACCAAATAAATATCTACAGTAAGACACTCCTAATATGTACTCTGCCCTAATCATATTGGTAATCATGACCACCGTCTCTCCTCCCACTAACTTTTTAATTTTAAAAATTTCGAAACTACACAAGTTGAAAGAAAAGTGCAATGAATATCCATGTCTCCTGTCCTGGAAATTCACTTTGTGTAACAGGAAGTTTCAAAAGGAGAGAAGCCCATAAAGGAAGCCATGGAAGTGGGGGAAAAGCACTATAAACATTCACAAGACATTCTGAAGGAGCTCTTCTGCCTCCAGTAAAAACAAGGCTAATTCTTAAATCTTGTATTTTATTCCAAAGCAAAGACTGCTGTCAACATGCGTATATGTAGATAGTGCTTTATACGGCACTTCCTAATGAATATATTGTGGTGACCACCGAGATGTGCTGATGCGTCCTTCTCTCCGCTCTATCTTCAGGGCCAAAACCAGGGATACCGTGGGCGATGCCTGAGGGTTGACTTCAAATAATTCTATTTGTAAATGCATGCATACCGGCAAGTCTACAGTCTATGATTTAGTTGTGCCCTTCCTGACAGTACAGTAGCTCTCCCTGCCTTGACATCATGTGGACACTCAGGTGTGGCTGTGACATCCACACACAGTTGACCTCCCACCCCCATCCAAAGGTAGAAAGTTGCATCCAAAAATCTCTTAGTGTCCACCTAACAGACACAGAATCCCTCAGTTTAAAATAAACCACATTGGGCAGCCCGGGTGGCTCAGGGTTTTAGCGCCGTCTTCAGCCCAGGGTGTGATCCTGAGGCCCCAGGATCGAGTCCCACGTCGGGCAAACTGCATGGAGGCTGCTTCTCCCTCTGCCTGTGTCTCTGCCTCCCTCTCTCTCTCTCTCTCTCTCTTTCTCTCCATGTCTCTCATGAATAAATAAAATCTCAAAAAAATAAAATAAAATACAATACAATACAATACAATAAAATAAAATAAAATAAAATAAAATAAAATAAAATAAAATAAAATAAACCACATGGGGGAAGACATCTACAATACCTTCCACTGTGACCAAACAGGAGAGGGCCATCCTGAAGATTACAGCTAGGGTTCAAGATAAGCCCCAAGACAGAAGCCAGGGCGTCTCGAATGCGGGGTGTGCACCTGAGGCCAGCCTTTCTTCCGCAGCCTCCTGCCATCCCCCTACCTCACATAATGCAATCGAGTAATGGAAGGGTCTTTACTGATGGAAGGGACTCTCATGATTTCTCCACGCTTCATCTCCTACTTTGTGTTCTGTGTATCTCACTCGTGCCCTCTCAAAGATGTAACAGACACTGAACACAGCCCCTGCTCATGTGTTACAATTTTGCCAGGATAGGACTGGAGATGTCAAATGTGAATGTAACTTGGAAAAGTGGATCGTGGAGAACATCTGTCATAACTTCACGTGTGGGCACCCAAAATATCATTCTTTCTTGGTCCTTTTTTTTTTTTTTAATGAAGCTCCCCATACTGGGAGACCTCCCTTGCACTTTGAGCGCAGCCGTGAGAGCAAGTCCCATCACTCAGATGTGAATTTTGATTTGGAAATGATTTATGTGAGGGAACAAGACAGGCCCAGGACGTCCAGTTTGCTGGCACAGATGATACAGAGGTGTGAGTGCTGGGTGGGTCACAGCAGAGGCAATGTGGCTCTGGGGTTGGTGACAACAGCCAATCTCTTGTCAGACTAGTCCCGTGAGGTATTTCTAGAAAATTCTAGAAATTCATGGAAATTTCTCCTATGGCATGTTTCTACATCCTTTCAAGGAGTCTGTAAAACAGCTACATCTCACTTTAACTAGCGAGGGTAGATTCTAATATCTGCATCAAAAAACTCTGGTAGATAGAGAATTCTCTGGAAAGGAAATATTTTGAAACTGTAAAAAGTCCCAGCCAGGAGAGCAAAAATTTCATAAGCCAGTTCCAAATCACTTCCCACCCCTCCAACTCTAACGGAGGTTGCAGGGACACTAAGCCTGTCTCTCTTTTGTTTAGGGTATTTCAATTAAAAAATTGAGCTAATTAATTTACTAAAGTAATATACATGTCTCTCTTGGCCCGAATCACAGTTGATAAATAGGTGCTTTGCTCTGTAAGACTGACTCCTGTGACAAATGGGGGATTTTGTCAACTACATGAAGGTAGTTTGTATGGGCTGAACTATTGCCCTGCCCCAAATTCCTATGTTGAAGCCCTAATGTCTAATAGCTCAGAATGTGACTATATTTGAAGATGAGGCTTTTAAAGAGGGGATTCATTAAAATGAGGTAATTAGGATATCCTAAGGAAAGGAAGCCTGGATACATATAAGAGACACCAAGGATGCACAAGTACAGTTAAGACCATATGAGGACACAGCTAGACGGTGGCCACCTGCAAGGAGAAACCAACCCTGCTGAAACTTTGACCTTGGACTTCTAGCCTTCAGAAATGTGAGACAGTAAATTTGCTATTTAAGCCCCCTGGTCTCTAATATTGGGCTATGGCAGCCGGAGCTAACTAAGACACAGGAGACACTGACTAATGGGACATAAAATTCACAAAGTAGGTTCTGGCCACTCTACCAGTTGCCAGCACAGGTACGTGGGTACTAGTTACAACAACCTGGAACCCATCTCTGCACGCTCCCATCTTTCACTGCCTTGCAGACATACCACCCTTCAATTCCTGAAATATACCACGCTTTTGCTCACCTCAGGGTCTGCGTGTGGCATGCCTCAGCCTAGGGACTCTTGGCCACACTCTTCGCACGAGCGGCTCTTTCTTAGCTTGCAACTCCTGAGACCTTCTCTGAGAGGATGCATCCACTGACCATTGTATCTAAAATTGTTTTCTCTTGGTGTCTTACTTTCAGACGACTTACCATGATATAATGATTAAATTTTTGCTTGCTTGATATTTCACTGTCTTCCCTAGTAAGACACAAACAGCATAAAGGAGACTATCATGTCTACCCTGGTCATCACTGCATTCCCAAGCTCTCAAATTCCAGCCCACTGAATGGTGGGGGGCTACCTGTAGAAACCTTCTAGGGAACTTCTTATTCCCAGGCTCTAGCCCGAAGATTCTGCTTCAATTGGCCCAAGATGGTAGCAGTTTAACAAGTTCCCCAGATACCCTCATCATGCACAGTGGCTTTGGAGCCACTAGTCTAGATAATCTCCAAGGTGCACTGCAAAACTCATTTGTTTCCATGTCTTTGTGTCATTATAACTGTTTTCCTTTCAAACTATCATGTGAGGGGTTCCCTGGGTGGCTCAGTGGTTTAGTGCCTGCTTTGGGCCATGGCGTGGTCCTGAAGTCCCCGGATCAAGTCCCGCTTCAGGCTCCTGGCATGCAGCCTGCTTCTCCCCCTGCCTGTGTCTCTGCCTCTCTTTCTCTCTTTCTCTATCATGAATATATAAATAAAAAATCTTAAAAAAAAAAAAAAAAGACTATCATGTGAGCTCTTCTAAGATAAAACAAATACTGTTTGTGGAATTAGTAAGGAAGAGCCACGGCTATCACCATGTGATATGACACCAGGCATCCAAAAGGTGGTGTATGACCAAGAAGCAAATAAAATAAAATAAGATAAAATAAAGATTTAAGGGAGTGCCATGGTGCTACCACAGGATATAAAAACATCAGATGTCCAAAATGATAAAACATCAGATGCCAGGGGCAAAACAAACACACAGTGCTTCCCATACCTGAGAGTAAAAGCAAATGGCCTCAAGATATGAACTCTGGTTATCCATAGGGTTGACCTTTCCTTTCAACTCTTTTAAAAATGTTACACAATGGGGCTCCTTTGTAATCAATGTTTAACAGGCAGCTTAACCATTAAATGTTAAGTGCCTGCCTTCAGCTCAGGTCAGGCTCAGGTCATGATCCCGGGGTCCTGGGATGGAGTCCCACATCAGGCTCCCTGTTCAGCGGGAAGCCTGCTTCTCCCTCTCCCTCCCACTCCCCCTGCTTGTGCTTGCCTTCTCTCTCTCTGTCAAATAAAAAAATAATATCTTTAAATAAAATGTTACACAATGAGTACTATTAAATTTATAACCAGGAAAAAATAAACATGCAATTAAAATAAAGGAAGAAGAAGATGCCTATTCCTGGAATCAAACCGGATACTGCCACGACACCAAACAAAACACACCGACAACCCTAATGTGGAGAATCTGGCCAGGAGGGCTGCAGAGGGAGGGCACCTTCCTGCCTGGCATTCTGAGTAGGCAGGAGAGAGGGTGGGATTCCCAGGGGAGGTATTTCAGCTAAATCTTAAAGAATGGAAAATACCCTGAGCGAGGAAATCAAGTCTTTTGCATCCTCACCAGTGCTAAACAGAGGGCGGCAGAGGAACGGCAAGTGTGAATGACGTGGTAAGGTCCTGGGGCCCTTGCCTGCTTTGGAGCAGCACTGCTTTCAGGAAACAGGCAGGGACAGGTTTCCGGACAGATCTTCTAGAACTGACAGCTTTGACTTGCCTCCAGTACCTATGGGGACAGGGGAAGGGGGAAGCTCCCCAGAGATGGGCAGACATATAAAACATACCTTCAAAGGCCACCACGTGGAGTCCTTGGGAACCCTCCCACCCCTGCCACATCCATGCCGTGGGAAACCGCAGCAGGAACCCACCACATCTCTGGCTTGTCTGCTGCCAGCAGTTTAACAATTAGCACTTTGGGGGAAAGATCTATAAGGACTCAGGTGACAGCGCAACTGTGTCCAATCTCAGCCCATGAATCACTGCACTTAGATTTCATCTCAAAGCAGATACATGGTCACATATACACGGAGCCAAGAGAACCATCCACGTCCCACATGATAAGGGAAAGGAGAAATGAATGGAAGGACAATGTAATAAACTCCAGATCTCTGCTCCTGCACGGTACGTTGTTCCTGTTTAGCTGCTATTGGGGAGTCGGACAAGGAGAACTGGGCTGTTCGATTCACGAGGCAGTACTGCTACTTAATAAGAAGAGCGGGATGTCAGTCTTGCAACCCCTCACGGTCAGCTTCTTCTACCATAAAACGGGAGGGGTGTCCTGTGTCCCTCAGTGGGTCCTGGGAATGATCACATGATGTCAGATGACCTCGTAATGACCCTGGCAGTTTTTTCCCAGGTTGCTTGGGTTAGACAGGAAGGCAGGGCAGCAGAGTGGCTAAGAGCACTGGCTTTGGGTATGAATTCCAGCTGCATTCCTTGTAGGTATATGAATGTGGGCAAGTTACTAACCTCTTTGAGCTTCAGTTTACTCATCTCTATGATAAAGGTAATAATACTTATCCCATAATTTTAACATGAGATGTTTTAAAAATAATTCATGTGAAGTGCCTGGCACAGTTTCAGACACATCATAAATACCTACTAATGTTTAATTATTACCTCCATCTTAGGCAAAGAGAAGCCAGTAAGGCAACCTAAAAGAAAACCAGGCCTTCCCTGACAGAAACTTCCAGACATCCCCACAATGGCCTGAGGCAGACCCAACTTCCTAGAGAGTCCTATTCATCCCTGCAACCCTGGCATCTCCCACAGTGCCCTGCACTCTGGTTGAATTAATGGTCCCAAGACCCTTCTTGGGGATTCAGAGAGCCCTCTGATAGACGCAGGATCTCTACCTCTGGGTTACCCTCCAAGTGGTATAGCAGAGAATCACTTCTTTAATGACCTAACATAAGAGTACCCAAGTGAAACAGTTAAACACAAAAAGAGGAATGTTTGTAAATGATATCATCAGGGTGAGTTCCCAACTTCTATCTCTAATTCCACACTTACACAAAATGTGTCTCCTTCAGAGCAGTGACTATGCCTGACATTTAAAATGCATGCTCGAAAAAAATAAAGTAAAATGCACTCGCAAGTACCTTGAATAACAGTGACCAGCATTTTGAGCATCTAATGATTATCTGTTGCTTGACTGTCAGGCAATGAATGAAACAAGGAGCCTTTGTCATCAAATGGATGATGGTTCGATGCTTTTCTTCTGACAAGAATGTGTTATCTTCGGCTATGCAGGCTAAACACTTCTATAATGTTCATACCTTTGCTCATCTCCTCCTTCAAGCACTCATTTGACCAATTACTAATTCCTGCTTTCAAGGGGCTCTCAGGAGGTCCTCAGGAGGACCAGCACCATGTCACTGGTAAAGGTTGGGCTTCGCAGTGAAGAATAACTTATTTAAATATCAATTCTACCTCTTGTTGGAAGACTTGGAGATAACAGTTCAACTTCTCCAATTTTCTTATCTGTAAAATGGGGAAAATAGTATTTACCAGTCTCTTGACTAGGATTAGGGCCCTTATAAGCAGAAGCCAGAGAGCCAGCTAACTCTCCCTCACCTTGCGAAGGCTACCCCTCTGTAAACCAGGAAGAGGCTCTTGCCAGAAACCCAACCATGCTGGCACCCTGATCTCAGACCTCCAACCTCTGGAAATAAATGTTTGTTGAGAAATAAATGTTGTTTGAGCCACCCATTCCATGGTAATTGCCTACAGCCTCCTGGACTAAGACATTATTACTATTATTAATGGTGGTTGATGTGCACTGACCTAACAAGAGTAGCCAATTTAGAAGGAGGAAATGGAAAACTCAGGAAAGAAACTGCTTACTAGAAACAGGCAACAAGCATAGAAGGAAGGGAAGATAGCAAAGCAAAAATGGCATTTGCCAGCACGCCCCCTCCGCCCCCCCCCCCTTTTCTTTTACTATGAAGGTAGAAAGAGGATGTAGCTTAAGGCCTGCATTTCTTTGGATTTTTCTTTGAGTAACTATTACTGTTTACCTCACATAAACATATACTTATTATTGTAAAGCACTGGACAGAGAGGATGGTTCACTATACTGCATTTCTTTCAGCCAAACCAACAGTGCTTTGGGTTATTTGACAAAAAGAAAAACAATTGGTTCTACAAAGCCGTTTTGTCTTAGAAATGGTAACACCAGTTACGATGTGACTTTACCACAGTCCCCAACGGGACCCTCCTCCTAAAGCATCTGGCAGTTTTGATGGTTTCTGACACTGGCAATTAATGTGATTGCACTTACACAATTTTTTCTACCGTCTTCAATGGGTATTATTTACTTCATCAGTATTACTCAGTTCCCATTTGTTTTCATTTTTTTGTCCAAAAGCAGTTTGAAGCACCTTCAGGTCAGGAATCTCCTACTTCTTGTATTTCTCTTGTATCTTCTGCAGCTCCTCCCTGGCGGAGCATACTTAAATGTCAGAAAAATCAATACATGTTGAGTGAAGGGGAAAAAAAAAAGAAAAAGAATTCCTTGGCATTATCATTAAGGATAGTTTGAAATTTAACTGCTCCTACAAGATTTAAATTATAAATCTTTATTATTCTAGCATCTGAGAGTAAAAACATTTTTTAAAAAGCTATAATTCTATTATTTATTTTTTAAAGATTTATTTATTTGAGAGAGAGAGAGAGTGGGTGGAGGGGCAGAAGGAGTGAATCTCAGACTCCCCACTGAGCACAGAGCCTGACACAGGGCTCGATCCCATGATCCATGAGACCACCGCCTGATCCTGATCAAGAGTCGGGAGCTCAATCGACAGAGCCACCAGGCACCCCAGTTCTATTATTTCTTTAACTGGAATGAACTTGGGTATGATTCTATCTCAAGAGGAATGTTATATGAATTGTAAAATATTATATTCTCAGAACGGTTTCAATCTTCTCAAAGGAATTCCAGGAATTCAAATTCTCTTAAATATTTGCTATACTTTGAATGTACTTTTATTCAGTTACCTGCTGAGTTCTTATCTTCATCCTGGCATATCCCTGCCCATAGCACAGAAAACTACAAGCACATTAGCTAGAGGAAAATGCACCAGGAGCAGTAGGCAATACTGCCAAAAATAAAGCTAGCAGGGAGTTACTATCCAAATCCTGTCAAAAGAAGAGTAGAGCCTTACCTCCTAGTTTTTAAAAAGATTAGACTAATGAAATCCCAAATTACTCCTCTTTCTACAGTTTGAGAGGAATTTGCCTCTCAGAAGTTGAATGAAATACATACCCTTCATCCTGCTCAACTCCCCTTATTATAAGCCAATACGAAAATTAATTCCTGAGTCATAACCTGCATAGCTACTAGGATTTGGAAATATCTTCTGTTTTCTTCTTCAAAGGCTCTGACAAAAGGGTTTTCCATTTTCATTTACAAAACTCTAACACACCAGAATATTTTTATGTACTCAGGAACTACAAAGAGCTCATAAATTTATTACCCCTTTAGAAATTCTCATGTGTAAAAAAACTAGCCATGACCAGATTATCAGCTTGAAAAATGATATAACAATAACAAGCCAGTCAACAAGCTGTTTTTATTTCATTGAATCTTTACCAACACCTACAAAAGACATTATGCATAATATATAGGCCATTATACGTGCCCTTGCGATCCAGATCCCTTATCTGAAATCTTGGGGCCAGATACATAGTGTAATTCAGCATTTTTCCAAGGTTTAAAAAGGAAATTGGGTTAAATCTAACCTTCCCAGACAGATGCCCATTTAGGATCAGTATTTCTGCAGCAACGTGTATGTGTATGAATATTTACATCAATAGGTTAGATTAGGTTTTACTATCAAATGAGTTAGGACAATTTTTAGATTTTAGACATTTGGGGATTGGGGGAAGCAGTTAAAGAAGATTCACTTTCAACATCAAAAAACTCATAGTAGGGCACCTGGGTGGCTCATTCAGTTAGGCATCTGCCTTAGGCTCAGATCATGACCCCAGGTTCCTGACTCAGCAGGGAGTCTGCTTCTCCCTGTGCCTGCCCTCCAGGCATCCTTGCCAATATGCACCCTCTCTTGCATGCATGCATAAATAAATAAATTCCAAAAAAAAAAAAAAAAAAAAAAGGGAGGAGGAGGAGAGAAAAGCAGTATTTCATTAAAAAAAAAAAGTGCAGGACAGCCCGAGTAGCTCAGCGGTTTAGCGCTGCTTTCAGCCCAGGGCCTGATCCTGGGGACCCGTGATCGAGTCCCGTGTCAGGCACCCTGCGTGAGGCCTGCTTCTCCCTCGGCCTGTCTCTGCTGCGCTCTCTCTCTCTCTCTCTCTCTCTGTCTCTCATTAATAAATAAACAAAAGCTTTTTTAAAAAAGTGCATACTAAACTCAAGGAAGTTATTTCATTATCCTTCTCAGTTAATAAGCCAGTACCAGCTGGCCTTGGTCCCTAGGGGCACACAGGGACCCGGTTCTGAACTCAGCAAGAGCAGCACACTCTCTTCAGTCTGTTTCAGTTCTGTGGTTTCTAAGTTTTCATAATCTAACCTCTGCCCTCAGAGGCTACCTTCCCGATATTTGAGTGGTCTCTTCTTGCCTTGTCAGCTTCCTTGGTAACCCCTCTATACCTAGTTAACAATTCTTTCTATTAAAGTATCACTGTTCAAATAACTAGTGTAGTTACTGACCCTGACTGGATTCTGGCTGAGAAACGATCCCACAACACACTATCATCAATATGGGAACACATATCATGGAACAAAATATTTCAACAGCGGGGCCAAGGAAAGATAACTGAAGAGCTAAGAGCTGAATCAGAACCGTATATGACAAGAAGGAATTCACACCCATTAGAAAAAGGGGAAAGGAACACTTTGGTAGAAAATACAACAGAAGCAACCACACAGAAAATGCAGAGCCTCCTCATGAAAATAATTTTTGCAGGGGAAGAAAAGGAGGCCAGGTTGGAAGGCAGGCTTTTTGCTGTTACTAAGAAATGGGTATTTTTTGTAAACAAAAGAGAGCTACTGAAGACTCCCATGCAGTTCCCAGCAATGGGTGGAACAGCACTGATGGTGGTGTAGTGGACAGCTTCTAGAGAAAGTACAGCATACCAGAGAACTTGGAGATCAGTAAGAACTTGGAGATCAGTAAGTCTTTCCTTAAAAGATTTATATAATTTACCAGGAAATTCAGACACAGCTCACTAAATACTGTATAATTAAATATAACTAGTTCCCAAATTTGGCAGCAAACAAGGGAGTTTTATCCCACTCCCAAAAGTGGGATAACAACTTTAATTTCTGATGAGATTTTTATCATAAAGTACTTCTACATAGAGTCAACCACCCTCATGCATACACTATACAGAACCACAATGAAACTTGTGAGTGTGTAAAAGGCTAAACTTTGCCTTTATCTGAAGCGGGGAAGAAAAAGGAAAGTTCCCTAGAGAAATGAATAGCATACCAGGAATAAACTCTTCCAGTCCAAAGGAAGTACCCAAATAAATGCAGTGACTACTGATTTCTTAACTTGATTTTCTTTGAACTCCTAGATAATATAATTATCACTTACTCATATCCGTGCATTATCTGTTATTTTATCTTCTCTTAAGCTAGATCATAAAATTACTTTGTCAAAGAGAAGTATCACATGTGACACTTTTCCTATATTTTTCTAGAATCTGTCATAGTGAATCAAAATTCCTAAAGTATTTCTTGATTTATATGCTAAAAATATAGTATTCTCAGATATTCATTTTTTCAGATATTCATTTTAAAAACTCTAACACATACTACATGAAACCGTTTTGTTAGAACAGTTCTCAGTAATTTGAGGTGAACTGGGATTTCTGTACTTTTATATCCCTTGGAAACACGCATAACACCCTGTCCACAATAGGTAGATAATACATTATTTGTTGATTTGAGCTGACCAGGGAAGAGATCAGATGAAGATCTTTAACATATTTTGAAATCAGATTCTTCATTATTTTAGTATCTGGACAATCAGAATTAACAAAAACAAATTGGATTTGGCAAAAAATAGTTTAAATTTTTGGAACCATTTTCATATTAAATAGGTTATTTAAAAAAAAAAACATATGAGGAAAGCTTAGGACACCTTGGCACAATTCCACAGACTATTTGATGATCAAAGACATCTGGCTTTTTTGACTATTTACGGAATTCCACCCTAAGGCCCACTTGATATTTTCAAAATATGTTTTGCAATATTTGGACATTCTCCAGGTGGTTGGTTTAATTCACATTTCCCCAAACACTCATCTTATTGGAAAGCTTGATTATTATTATTCTTTTATGATTATAAATAAGCCCTAAAACCTAGGTAAAGTGTGTTCAGGGTTTCATATAACAAAGTAAGATTTTTAAAATTCATTTTTCATTTAAAATTGAAATGAAGCTTAGAACCAGTGGCTCAAGGAGTCGTTAAGTCTCATCTCTCTGTATAATAATATAGGTAAAAACTAAACATTACACAGAGTTTTATTTTTCAGGAATAAATACTACATTTAATTGTGAGATAACTAAATATACTATTTCTTAAAGGTGGGCAGGCACAAGTGTTATTTCCATAGCGTATAACAAAGACAGTCTCATTTAGAAATTCTTTTCTCCAAGAGATCTGTTAAACATAAATGTCAAGGTGTCTATGGTAAGTAAAATAGTTAGACATGGTTGATTTTGTTCACTGTGAAGCCAAAATGGGAAAAAGGGAGAGACACATCAATGGGACAGAGGAAGAACAAATGAATGCCAACCAATATCCAACAAATAAGATTATTGTTGGTCAATAGTCAGAAGTTCAAAACCCAAAAGCAATAAGCTTTTCTGGTGAAGATAACTTCTGAGATAAATCTTTCCTCCATCTCCAACACGGCCAATTACATAGTCAATGAAGCTATCCAAAAAGGAAAAATGGTACAGAAGTTGCTAAATATCTTACTAGCAAAAAAATGCAACACATTTGGGATCCTTCAGAACATTAAGAATAAAAATGGGAGAGTATTCACATCTGCATGATGGGAAGAACAACTCCTATGAAAGGAAACCAAATTAGAACTATTTTCATTTTATACTTCTGATACTATAAAAATAATTTAAATATTTATAGACACTAATATATCTTTTAAAAATATATGCTGTCTATAAAGCAGAATTATGAATCAGTTCTGCTCTGTGGTAAGAATGATGGACTAAGTATTTGGAAAAAAATCTTTCACTAATAAATCACTTATAATTGTTCCGTAATGAATTGTGGGTACCATGTATTATATAATATCATGTTTTAAACCACGGTGTATAACAGATTGCCTTCAAAGAGCATCTATAATTTATTTATATGTGTGTGTATGTGTATTTCTTAACATGCTAGCTATTTGCAGTATCACAGCAACATTTTAGGCTGAATGTTGATATTGGAAAGCAGTGAGTAATACTTATAATTTTCTCCATAATACCTTTGGGAAATAAGAACTATAATCAGTAAACTTAATGTGTTAAAGGTAGCTTAAAAATGTCAAAGCAGTCTCAGAAAGAATAATAATAAACATTAATCACTTTGTAGTAGTTATTCATTAAATGTACAAGCCAAAGTGAGTGAAATTATGACTATTTATTGAACACATCTGCATAGTTAGCACCCTAATTACTGATAATGTCGACGAACACAGGAAATAGTTCTCTACTAAATGGTACACTGATAGATGATTAACTCAGGATACATAAATGTACTGGATTCTTCTTGAAACTTTAGGGCTATCAGGTATATGAATATAATTTTACCTCTCATCTAGTTTTAAGAGGTGATAGAAGATTCTTTCTTTATTAAAATCTATATCTGAGTTTCCCTAAAACAAACAAGAAGTGCCTTTTGTCTCCCATTCTGTCCCCAGCTATATCTAATACCATTAAAGCTGCATATTGTCTAACGTGAAATAGAAATGGTCTGTAATCCCCCAGGTAAATACATTTTCCACTTGTTAACTCTCTGCTACTTTCATTGCTATTAAGCAAACTATTAGGAGTCTTACTATTTGGGGAGGAACTTTACAGGTATAAGCAGGGCACAGAATGACATGGTGATTTAGGGATAATATATCTCACGAGGCAGGATCACTGTGGATGATCAAAGGAAGGTGATTTAAGAGCCTGTCAGGTTATAAGGAAGCAAAAATGCTGTAACATAGCTCCAACCCTCTTCCCTAAGATGAGATGGTCAAAGAGTACACAACACATTGACATCACCCCATTGTATGTCCACTTAAGCCAAATACAAAGACAGGCAGAGGTTAGGAATGTCCAAGTAAGAACACACACAGGAGATACTCACATATTCATACATGCACTTTCCAGCAGAGTCTGGATCTCTGTTCTAAATACAAATCATTACCACCACTATGATTTATTATATGACATGATACCAGGAAGGAAGAGGGAGGTCAAATGAAATAATTTCTAAAAATCAAATACAAGTGAATTCCTATACATTTCTTTAAAAAAAAAAAAAAAACTGCACAGAAACTGAAAAAGACCAGGCTTCCTTGCATTTTGTGTAGATAAGGAAACTAGAAGTTTTACTCAAAGAAAAGCTCAAGCAGACTCATCTGTGTTATGTGAAAGATTGTTCACCACCAAGAAATAAAATTATTAAAATAAAAATTCTTATCATCCTTGGACCACTATTAGAACTATAGCACCCAGTAAAAAGGCCACTGAAAAAATCCCAATATACTCTACTTATAAATTATATTACACATAAAATGTACTTTTAAATTTTGACCATAATACATTCAAGGTCACTCACATACCATAGCTAACCCAGAGCTGAACGAGGATAGAAAGGAGTCTAGACACATTTTGCCCTACAAGGAATCAAAGAGGTGGAAACTTTTAAGACTACAAAAGAGAAAATACTTCAAGGGTTGACAAAGAGATGTGTCCTTGGTTAAGCTAATTAGCTTCTCTGTGCTTTAGTTTTCTGATTGATAACAAGCAGAAATCAGAAAAGTATCGGTCTCAAAATTTTGTTGTGATGATTAAGGAAAGTAAAACAAACTCTACAAGGGTGCCTGGCACATAACTGATGTCAGCAGGGGCTGGCTGTCCTCAGTAATACCATTATTTTCTAGAGCCTCCAGAGGGCAGAATTAGGAGCCATGGGGAAGTGAAGGTAAAGGAAAACATATTCACTGAGTATTAACTATAAATCCTACTTTCCTCTCTCTAGGATTCTTTACCCTCACTTTAAATCTAACCTAGTTGACTTCAGATAGGTCAGTGTTTAAACTCCTATGCTTCCTTAGCTAATTAAGTTTCTATCAGAAGAGCTAATCTTAGACCAATACGCTTTTATACACATTATTAAAAAAAAAAAAAAAACATTCTTACCTGACCTAAATGTGGATCAATACACTTTCTTCAAAGTAGGATTTCCAGATTAAATACAGAATGCCTAGTGAAATACAGATTTCAGAAAAATAACAGAGATGTTTTTAGCGTAAGTAGGTCTCAAATATTGTATGGAACGGACTTAGGTATAAATTTTTTTCGTTGTTTACCTGAAATTAAAATTTAACAGGGTGGCCTGTACTTTTATTTGCCAAATCCAGCAACTCCACTTAAAAGGGTAAATGTCACAAACCTCAAAGGAACCGAAAATGCTTTTTTAAAACAAATTTTCTGAGGAGGCTTTTTCACCTAGGATGTTTTCTAACACTGATAGATTTGCATATTTGCCACTTTTTTGTCTAAACGACACTTTAGAAAATTTCTCTCCCTGACACACCGTTTAGTCATATCTCAGATTTCCTGCGCCAGCTTAAATTGCTCAAGAAGAGGTTACCATGAGCCACGTACTTGTGGCAACTTGCAGGGACATCACTCCCCACTTGTCTAAAAAGGAAGACGGACCTGATGGTAGACTTTTGTTTTCACCTCTGTTAGGTACAGATAACACAGTTCTTCTGTGCCAGGAAGATTTACACAACTAATGCAACCAACCATTAGAGACGACCACTGTCAGAAAACACACGTGGTACCATCTTCTCAGGCTCCACAAGTATCCCCTCACCTCAGCGCTGGAAACTCATAACTGGATGCAGATAGTGAGGTATTCTGAGGTCTCAGCATTTATATATTTATGTCATTAAAAACTTAACCTGTATGACTTATGGGGTATAAGAAATGAGAAAGCAGATTTAAGTAACTGTTCTAGCTGGTGTTCAACAACATAAAAGAATTTTTATTTTTTTTTAATAAAGATTTTATTTATTTCTGAGAGAAAGAGGCAGAGACACAGGCAGAGGGAAAAGCAGGCTCCCTGCGGAGAGCTCAATGCGGGACTCGATCCCAGGACCCCAGGATCATGCCCTGAGCAGAAGGCAGACACTCAACCGCTGAGCCACCCAGGCGTCCCTAAAAGAATTTTTAAAAGGACACAAATGACCACTGTGGTGTACTTCTGGAGGATCTGCCACTAACAAAAATGCCAAGACAGGAAGGGGCACCTTCCTGGTGCCAGAAACAACAGCTCTGGAAGAACTGCATCAGGAGGAGGAGCCCCCAGCAGAGAGGAATGAAGTCCAGAGGACAAGGCAAGGAAGTAGTGAGGTTTGGAGGAGCTTCACAGAATGTGGGCAAGCTGCACTCCATGACTCAGTTTCCACATGACCACTGCTTCTCAGGGTTGTAAGGAACAAACAAGACAATCCATGTGAAAATATTCTGCACACTGTGAAATCTTTAGGAGATGCTCGTCATTGTGGTCATGAATCAGGATGGCCCACATCCAGGGCTCAGGGTGAGGGCAGAGGCCTCTAGGGAAGTCTGAGATGGAAAGTGGCCACAGCAGTATTTGTTAGGTAGGCAAATAAAGGACATGAAAGCATGCCCCTCAAGTAGGACTCTTCTAGGCAGCCCCCATGGGGGAAGTCATTTTATCCTGATGATCTGGGATTTATTTATTTTTTATCCTTTTCTTATTGTATCTATTTTATCAGCTACCCCAAATGTTTTGTAGACTGTAAAAGAAACAAATCTTTATAGCTCCATATCCTAACATAGGAAGCGCTCTTCACACAGCTGATGTTTAGGACATGCGTATTAAATAAGTAACTAATGGCTGTTTTCTTTAAGGGATCAAAAAGAAAGATGGCAACTGAACTTGGGACTTGAGAATGAAAGGAGGGAAAATGATCTAAGGCACCCGGATCTAAAATGTCAAGACCAAAGGAGGCAGATCAGAGAGGAATGGGGCATTTAGCATAGTGCTCATGAGTACAGGCTCCAAGGGAGACAGATGTGGCTTGGAGCCCTGCTCCCTCTCTTACCAGCCACATGACAAAATGGGCAAACCGCTGATCCTCCTTGGCCTCAGAATCCTCTGTCAAATGGATATCCTAACAACACTTACTGCAGAGAGTTGTGGGAACTAAATGAGATTATATATGGAGAGTTTGCAGGGGGTCTCTGACATGAAATAAACACTCAATAAATGGTAGTAGAAATAGCAATAATAGCAGTAATAATGAAATACTGAAACATGAAAAACTTCTTTTAAAAAACATATTTTATGACTAGAGGAAGAAGAAATCTAGGCTAACGGAACCATGCTTTCTTTGTAAGATCTCAAGGACATAATGTTTGGGTCACTTGGGTTGATCAGTCGGTTAAGTGTCCCACTCTTGATTTCAGCTCAGATCTCACTCTCAGGATCGCAGGGTTGTGAGTTCAAGCCCTGCATTGGGCTCCACTCTGGGTGTGAAGCCTAATTAAATAATAATAATAATAATAATAATAATAATAATAATAATAATAATGTTTGATCCTGAAATTCTCATAAATTACAATAATATCAGTAGTAGATATGAGTCATCACTACACCCTCATCTGTGGTCTGGAAGGTCAAGAACACTCCAGGTAGGGAGTTGATAATTCCACAGTAAAATCAAAGGGAAAGGAAGAATGGGTAGAAAGAAAGAAATAGGGGTGGTGGGCTCTGTGGTACGAAATCTACTTTCTTCTCCCCCTCGACTGGGAGATAATAGAACTGGAAAACCCTCAATGGGCTGGCATTTCCCATTGAATCAAACATCGCAACTGTGGTTTATTGCAAAATTTGTTTCTCTTCCTATAAGAAACTGGAAAATCTTACAGACAATGTACTGTTAAATGAAACACTTAACTAATGGAGATGGGGAGGCACTTAGGGATAGTGGCAACTCCATCTCTTTCCTGCTTGGATTACATTACATTTTTACTACATTGAAAGCTCTATATATTAAAGAGAGAGAGAGAGAGAAGGGAACGAAAAATACTAACCACCATATCACTTGCTGAGACACTTCGTATCAAAAGCAACTGAGGTCGGCCGTGCCTTTTATGCATCTGGAAGTATGTAATTTCGTAAACATGGCAAAAAGCCTACTCATGTGATTTAGTTAGAAATGAATTTGAATTAAGGAAATATCACTTATTGTGAAACATATTTAAATAAAAACCACTTTATTACTTTCAATTCATTATGGAAATTGTCAATTTAAAGTCCATTGGGCGTGCTTTGTGAATAGATTAAGCATACTTCAAATTAGCACTAATTATAATTAGCATTGATTATACCCAGTAAAATAAATGTTCTAATTTTTATAATGTACTATGTTTTAATAGGTTCATTACACTAATCTTTTTAATAAACCCTTTTCTCCATCAACTGCACCAAGGTAAATTTCAATGAAGCTTAGGCAGAATGATTGCTAATTAGGAATTAGAATTTGATATTAATAAAATTTTAAAGTATTTGAAAATAATTTTATTTGATATGTGATACCACCACAGTTGCCTCAGGCTTTCACATCTATCATCTCCACTGGTTTCATTTACAAGCACCCAGAGATTAGGCAACTTGACCCTGAAGTTCTGTGAGTTGGTTGAAGATAAAAGATCAGAATCTGAAAATTCTAGGGATCCCTGGGTGGCGCGGCGGTTTGGCGCCTGCCTTTGGCCCAGGGCGCGATCCTGGAGACCCGGGATCGAATCCCACGTCGGGCTCCCTGCTTCTCCCTCTGCCTATGTCTCTGTCTCTGTCTCTCTCTGTGTTTGTCTCTAATAAATAAATAAAATCTTAAAAAAAAAAAAAAAAGAATCTGAAAATTCTAGAGTTACTAGTGTGGTACATGACCCAGTTACTCTAACAAATTAAATTAACCTCTATTTCCTAGAATTTTACCTTTACATGCTGAGTTAACCCCTTACTCCCAGAAGTCAAATTCCTGGTAATACCAGGGATCCTTTTTGAGACAAATTGTGCAGAGAAAGGTAAAGAAAAAGGTTACCAAGTATCCAAAATAGCCATGAAAATGCTTCACTTCCCAGAAGGTGGCCTTAAATCCTCTTATAACATTTATTTTTCCTTACCCAAACATGATTCTTGGCAACATCACCTAGAACTCTCCCAGCCATTTTGATCCCTGTGTCTTTTTCACACATCCCATCAGTCTTTAATCAGGTATGGATTTTTTTTTAATTTTTTTTATATTTTTATTTATTTATGACAGTCACACACAGAGAGAGAGAGAGAGAGAGAGAGAGAGAGAGAGAGAGAGGCAGAGACACAGGCAGAGGGAGAAGCAGGCTCCATGCACTGGGAGCCTGATGTGGGATTCGATCCCGGGTCTCCAGGATCGCGCCCCCGGCCAAAGACAGGCGCCAAACCGCTGCACCACCCAGGGATCCCAGGTATGGATTTTTTTTTCTTTTTTTTTTTTAATTTTTATTTATTTATGATAGAGAGAGAGAGAGAGAGAGGCAGAGACACAGGCAGAGGGAGAAGCAGGCTCCATGCACCGGGAGCCCGATGTGGGACTCGATCCGGGGTCTCCAGGATCGCGCCCTGGGCCAAAGGCAGGCGCCAAACTGCTGCGCCACCCAGGGATCCCCCAGGTATGGATTTTTAACCTCTAATCTTGCTTATTGATTTCTGAAGGGTGTTTGACAGCACTCTGTGAGCATCTTGATGGCTTGATTACATGTAAGCATTTCAAGGTTATGAGGGAGCCGTGAAGTATTTCTTTATATGTTACCGTGTTAGACCTCTTCAATTTGAGGAGAAAACATTGGAAGAAGGCTTTGTGGCAATATCTACATGGCAACTATCTACATGGTAACTTCGGATGTCAAGATGAAGATATGAGAAGTATTTTTTCATGGTATAGGATATGAGTAAGAGCGCTGGTGTGAAGACAGCCCAACTTCAAATCACTGCCTAACCACTTCCTAGTTCTACAGCTTTACCAAGTTACATTTTAGCTTTTTCATCCTCCAAAGTGCAGAGGGCAATAATACATACTACTTAGCTTACCACTTGAAGGGATGATGGGGAAATGCCCATCACCACTCCTGCCACATATGGCAAAGGTCTAGTTAGTGACAGAACAAAACGGTATCAAGTCACATCCCTGGAATTTGGCATTCCATCTTACTTCACTCTGTGCAGATATAAAGGGGGGTTTTCTAAACAAAACAAAATAAAAAAAAAAAAAACATGAAGATTTTCTTTCACTTTTATTATTTAGATCTTAAAATTTCCTGCATTGGTTAATTTGTGGGATGTGAAGGAAACATTTTCTCAACCCACAGCATCATGTGACTGTTTCTTATTGCTAGTCAGCAGTGTGAAACCTGATGAAAGTGTATTAACTCAGGGTCCGGTACAACTGTTCAGCAAAGCTAAGCAGACTTTATTTAAAGAAAGTGCTTGTTCTCTTTTTATGAACACACAATTCATAAGAACGATGTATCACACTGTTAAGTAGTGGCTTTGGGATATTTTCCATATAAATGAATTTTCCAGTGAAAGCTAATCTCTTCAAATGTTAAACTTCAAAATATTTTTATAGCTTCTGATAGAAATGTTACTAAAAGTGTAACTGCCTTAAGCAGAGACAATTTAAACGTCTCTAACTTTTTCTCTATGACTGCATCAGCCAGCTATTGCTATATAACAAACAGTTCCACTACTCAGCATCTTAAAACAATTTTTATTCATTTCCATTCTCTTTTTTTTTATTTTTATTTATTTATTTATTTATGATAGTCACACAGTGAGAGAGAGAGAGGCAGAGACACAGGCAGAGGGAGAAGCAGGCTCCATGCACCGGGAGCCCGACGTGGGATTCGATCCTAGGTCTCCAGGATCGCGCCCTGGGCCAAAGGCAGGTGCTAAACCTCTGCACCACCCAGGGATCCCTTCATTTCCATTCTCCAGTAAGCTGATTGGCCAGCAGTGTTCAAGGCAATGTTGCCTGCCTGCCTGGTCTGGGTTTGGGTCCTCACTGTGGAGTAGATTTAGGTCCGTCCCACAAATATTTATTCTGGGGCCCAATCTGTGGGGACAACAAGCCAAGGGAAGCTTTTCTGATGGTGACTGTGGAGATACAAGAGGGTTAGTTCAAGGGTACCTGTATCACATCTGATTTGATTTCACTGGTCAGTTACTGAGCCTAACATCAGTGGCACAGGGACCACCTGACCTATGTATCTTGAGTAGATCCACTGAAAGAGGGGAAGTCAAACATCACGTCCTTGTTGAAAGAAGGTAAAAGCTCATAGTGTCACCAGTGAGATATTTTTGCCAAAGGAGTAAAGGAACAAACAAGCCTGAATCTAACCACAGTTCTAAATGGGATATCAAATTTACAGGTTATAGAGTAACAAGTGAAAGGACAGTGTACACCATGAGAAAGCCAACAGCAATATGGCACATCTGAACATACAAATGAGCTCATTTTGGCAACAAGTCAATGGCATGAAGAGAAGAAAACAGCAGCAGGGGAGAAAAGGACAATAATAAATAAAAAACTTAAGAGACCTAACAATCACTGTAAAATGTGTACTCTGTTTAGATCCTAAATTGGACCACATGCAGGGAACATCTATAAAAACACTTCCTTAAGATTACCAAAAATATGGGCTGGCTGTTAATATTACCTTTTGAAATTACTGTTCATTATGTTAGGTGTAATGATTAAAAGATAATCACTTCTTAAAACTAGTCCTCAGTTAAAAATGCATATTGAAGAATTTTGAGGTAAAATAACATCATACCTAGGATTTAACTTAAAATTCTTCAGAAATAGGGAAAAAGAGGATAGGATTGATAAAATGTGTATAATTCCTGAAGTTCAGAAAATACACACAGATATTTTAAACTACTTTTGTATACATAGATGTTCCAATTTCTATAATAAATTTGGGCAGAAAGTGAACTCAAGAAAAACTAAGGCACCACAGCTAACACTCTTTTAGGTATGGGGACTGTTAGTAATGCTTCAGTTAATGTTTACTTTGCCTGTCTCTTCTCTCTTTTCTTTTCTTTTTGAAATTATAGTTCTGTATTAAATAAGTAAGTTTGAGGGAAGTTGTGCTTTCTGCAACTTGAGAATCAATGAGACAGAAAAAAAAAATAGAACTGAGTGTACCAAAATTCATTCATTCAATAGTAGTCGAATCTCTACTTCTCTACTTCAGTCAAAACTCAAGGCTGTGCGGATGGAACAGTGTCAAAGACACAGGTCCCTCTTGTTGAAACAGTGGTTGCTAAAAATCTGGCAAATGTCAGCTTCCCCATTAGAATCAGAAATAAGGATGTGGTAACAGACGCAGTTTCCCAAATCAACTTTGGCACATAAAATGTCCATAAAACCCAGCTCCAAAGTCACATCTAACTGATCCTGATGGGCTTTATGCTGAGCCCAGGCCATCCTGCCCAAGCTCATTAAATGTTAACTGTGAAGCACAAGCAGGAGAATTAAATAGTATTCAAAGATCAGAATGGGGTTTTGTCCCAGTTTACATGGTCAACAGCACCAGGAAAAGAAAAGCAAAAGCACTAAAGGAGGATTGGAATACTCCACCAACACTCCCACTACCCCTGGTGGAAAAAACTCAGGAAAGGATACAATTTCAACAAGTTAAATAACAATGCATGCTAAACCGTTTGCACGAGTAAGAAAAGTTAGAAAAATAAAGAGGAAATCCTCAGGATTCTCAGTTCTACATTGCGTGAAGGCAGCTTACCACAGCAGGACTGTGATAAGCTATTTCATCTTTCAGGTTCCAAGATACCAATTTAGATGATGTCAATTCCCAGTGCTGATCCCTCTTTTCAATGGCAAATTTCCACCCATTCAGCTTCCTACCTGGAAGGATAGTGCTAATACAGGCAGGAAACCTTGATGGTGAACATCACACATTCTGAACTGGCAAGTTCAGATTCCCCTAGCGCTGCCAATGAGTTGCTCTATGACCTTAGGAAGATTCCTTAACCTTAGTGTCCTCATCTATAAAATAGGAATAATTCTAGTATATACCACTGAGAGTAACTGAGAGGATTAAACAAAGTAACGCATTTAAAGAGCTTAACGTAAAGAGACTCTTAACTCCAGAGAAGGGCTGGTGGAGGGGAGGGGGGTGGGGGACATGCTAGATGGGAGATGGGGATTAAAGAGGGCACTTGTTGGGATGAGCACTGGGCATTATATGGAAGTGATAAATCACTAAACTCTACTCCTGAAACCAATACTGTAACACTATAACACTATATGTTAACCTGAATTCAAATAAAATAAAAATAAGTAATAATAAAGAGCTGACAAGGATACTTGGTAAGTGCTCAAGAGTGCTTGTTATATGTTGTCAATGGGAAAGACACACCGGATTCTGAAGGCTTTCTTCTAAAAAAAAAAAAAAAAAAAAAAAGAATATGCAACATCTCAATTTTTATGTTACATATTAAAAGGATCTATTTTGAGGATATATTAAGTTAAATGAAAGATTACCATAATTAATTTCACCTTTTGTACTTTTATTAATTTTTAACTTTTATTTTTTTTAAGATTTATTTATTTATTTGTTTATGATAGACACACACAGAGAGAGAGAGAGAGAGAGAGGCAGAGACACAGGAGGAGGGAGAAGCAGGCCATGCCAGGAGCCCGATGTGGGACTCAATCCCGGGACTCCAGGATCGCACCCTGGGCCAAAGGCAGGTGCTAAACCACTGAGCTACCCAGGGATCCCCAGTTTGTAACTTTTAAATGTGGCTACCAGAAAACTTAAAAGAACATATGTGACTGAAGTGGACAGGGCTGCTCTGGAAGGATGATCTTTGGACTAGAGACCCATCATTTTTCCTCCTTTCCAGAGCTGATTAGATTTACTTGAGTTCAAGAACAGCTGTGCTACAGATGATCAATAAGGCAATCTGTACCCCTATCAGCGCTCCAGCCCCGAAGAAAGCAGAGGAGACTCCCAAGGGTATTTCTCAGGTCTTTCTTCACCTGGAGAAGACTAGACCCACTGAAGCCCCCCCATTCACAGCGTATGTGCTACTGAGATTTGAAATGAATGGCAGTCCATAAATGACACCCAGAATCCTCCCTGTACCTGCTGAAAGCATCTAGAACTGAAAAGCAAGAAACCTGTGAAGTCCACCTTATAAGTTTGTTGTCTTTTCTGCAGTATCGTTGGTGCAACCCTATCAACCTGTCTCCCCCTTGACCGTATCCGCAAGCCACACGGCATTCCGTCCAGGTATGATGCTCTCACTGACTCCCCAAACACCCAGACATCCAGGTGAGCACTCCACAAGCAACCCGCTAAAGGTTCTGCTGTGTCCCGAACAGACCAAGGCCCACCCTCAGCTCTGCTAACACCACATCCTCACCAAGGCCGCTGTGCAGCAACTTTAATAAATGAAGACACCAGGGATCGCACCAATTATTTCTTGCCTGACACACTATATTCGCATCATGCCTGGTCTTCGCCCTCCACGGAGTGCACGTGCCACACTGGTGCCACACTGGTGTCACACTGGTGCCACACTGGTCTGTCACGTAGGAGGAAATGAATGAACATTTACTGCCCACCGTGTGTGAAGCATTATTTTAGGGTTTTCACATTTTATTTCTTAATTCCTGCAACAAGCCCCTGAGATATTTTACACTTTCCAACGGATAAAGATGTTGAAATCCAATTTTGTGCCTACAAAACAGCTCTCTGCACATCTGACACGTGCTCGCTTTTGATGTCAAGGATCAGAGAACCGCAGCCGGAGGAGCGACGGCCTCTCGGCCTCTCTCTACCTGCCCGCGAAGAACCGGGCCCCCGCTCGCCCCTGGACCTGCACCAGGGCTGTGGGCCCCAGCACCAAGCCTCTGCAAAACAACAGCTGGAAGCACTCGGGGTGAAAAACGGTTTCTCCAAAGGCTACGGCGCCGCCGTGAGACAGCTGACGATGACCCTGCCTCGAACAGACCGTGATTTGCATTAAACTTCTCTGACTTTTCTTTTTTAACATGCCCGACAGGCAGCCCCAGATCAGAAAGCCATAATCACTTTTCCAGTTTTGAAATTGCACTGTCCTCCTTCCCCAAGAAGACGGAACAAAATGCACAGACAGCAGGCTCCGGGCACCAATAAATTACAGGCCTGCACAGCTCAGGAGGCCGGAGGGGGCTGCTCTCTCCGGGGGCGTTTGGGAGATGCTGGAACAGAATGCTAAACCACCTGCCTGCCTAGGCCCAGGAACCTGGTCCTGAGCAATCCAGCTCCAGTTTAATGACAAAGGGTTTACAGCTTCCCCCTTCCCCACGTTGGCACTATTACTGAAGAGGTAACTGCATAGAAGACAAAAGAAAGTAACCCAAGCGTGGGGAAGGGGTGTTGCTGCCTTCCTAAGTAGGCAGACAGTTTTACACCCACTTCCAAAGACATAGAGGGCACAATGTTACCCTGGAGTCACTTCCAGGCCACCTGATCATGACTAAACATTGAGTGGTTCCTGCCACATGTGCTTTCTCTCGGTACCACCACCTCCACCACCTCCACCACCTCCTCCACCTCCCCACAAGCCACTGTTCTTACTAACCTGGGAATGAATGCTCTCCAGGCAGCTAACCTGTTAAAAGTATCACTTAAGCTAGTCTACCACCATCATTAATCTTCACAGAAATAACCTACTACTTAATATTGCAGGTTAAGTGAAAAGTCATCAGACATTTCAAAAGAGGAAAAAAACATTATATTAATATTACCGCTTTGGCCTCCAGCGGTGACTGCCCTCCTGACTGATTCGTGTGCACCAATAATTCTAAGAAGCACGTCTGCTTTTCTTGTTTGAAACGTCGTTGCAGTGGAGCTGGGAATTAGCAAAGATGTTGTTTCTTTTATTTGTTTTATTTTTATTTTTTTAAAGATTTTATTTATCCATTCATGAGAGACACAAAGAGACAGAGAGAGACACAGAGACACAGGCAGAGGGAGAAGCAGGCTCTATGCAGGGATCCCGGGTCTCCAGGATCACGCCCTGGGCTGAAGACGGTGCTAAACTGCTGAGCCACCGGGGCTGCCCAGATGTTGTTTCTTTTAAATGAGAAACAGGGTATAAGCAAATCTACCTTTCTGTAAGGAAACTCTTCTGACTAGAATTTGTTATTTCAAAGACTAGTGCAAAAAATCCAGGGATTCTGATCCTAATATTTAAGGAACAGAAGGTCCAATACATACTTAATATAAAATTAGCTTTATAAAGCTTGTCTTAAAAAAATTAATAGCTTGCAGAAATATAAAGGAAAATAAAAGAAAAAACACAAAACTGTTTAAAATGGTTATTGTAGAAATTTTGTTCAGATTTCATTTTTATTTATTTGACAAAGAGAGAGAGGCAGAGAGCATGAGCAGGGTGGGGATGGGTGAAACAGAGGGCGAAGGAAGAAGCAGACTCCCCGCTGAGCAGGGAGCCCCATGCAGGACTCGATTCCAGGATCCCGTAATCACGACCTAAGCCAAAGGCTGACACTTAGCCAACTGAGCCACCCAGGCTCCTCAGTTATCGTTGGAATTTAAAAATTGTAAATTTAGTTTCTGTCTCACAAAAAATTACTGAGCCTGGATATTATAAAAGACTATTTCATTTACGTGAAGTAGATAGAAAAATACACTGAAATACCAGCAAGTGACTGGAAAATCTTTATATACATTGCTTCTTTCAAAAGCATATTCGTGCCATCTTTCAATTAAAATATAATCCATTTACTCCCACTAAAATAGTATGCTCCTTACTTCAATAACACTGGTCTGTTATAGGTTAAATTAATGGTCATCACAAGGAGGAAAAAACGCAATATTCTCAGGTCAAAGCTCAAGAATGAACCACAGGGAATTTTCTTCTTTGACACAGTGACAAGTTTTATAGATGAAGGGAGATATGAGAAAGAAAACTACATTTCGGTAAAGTCCATTTCTCCTTAACTGTAGGTTTATCAAATGGAGATAATTTTAAGTCAAAACATCTTCCAAAGATTTTGAATTTACATCTGGGGAATCTCCAGTCTTTATCAGTATTACAATTTAGAAAAGGACACTTTGCAAATTACACCAGCTTACTTGTAGCTAGCGTGAAAGATAGAAACATGATAAGCGCCTATTAAAATAAAAGGTGTGGGCACCTGGGTGGCTTAGTGGTTGAGCATCTGCCTTTGGCTCAGGACGTGATCCCGGGGTCCTGGGATTGAGTCTTGCTTCAGGCTCCCCACAGGGAGTCTGCTTCTCCCCCTACCTATGTCTCTGCCTCTCTGTGTCTCTCATGAATAAAAAAAATCTTTAAAAAAATAAAATAAAACCTGTACATAAGGATTTAAAAATGTGTATGATAGAAAATAGCAGAATCAGCAGCAAAGAAAGCTCGAAAACAAACTGAAAAATGGCCAGCTCTTAACAGTATATTCCAATGATCTTAATAGGAATTTTATTGTGAACTTTTCAGAGCAGAATAATTTGCAATCCTGAAAAAAAAAAATATCCCTCTGCTTACCATTGATCAGCCTCCCAAACATATAGGGCAGAAGTTACGCTCATTTTATACAGAACAAGGACCAGCTGGAGTCAAAAAAGGCAATACAGTAAGTTGAGAGAATAATGTTGAATTATCTAGAAATGAACAAAGACTTGCAGTTACTAAAGGAATATAAAAGGTTAGGAGGGAAGCAAAGGGGGGAAAGTAAGGGATTTCAACTGCTTTAAGAAATATTTAATTTAGATTTACTTTAAAATCAAAGGAGAAATGGTGAATAGGACACAAAAGGGAGTCAAACCCCAATATATACATTTACATATTTATTTATTTATTTCCTTATTTATCTGTTTTAGAGAGGGAGGTGTGGAGGGACACTGGGAGAGTGAGAAAGAAAATCTTAAGCAGCCTCCACACCCAGCACGGAGCCTGACTTGGGATTCGATCTCACAACCCCAAGATCATGACCTGAGCCAAAATACTCAGGCGCTTAACCAACTGAGCCACCCAGGTGCTCTAAACCCCAACATTTTAATCTCTTATGAGACAGAATATATATTTAAGTACCCAACACATTTCTTGAAATTATTTGGCTCCATGAATCCTATGAATAGAGAATTCAGCCAACTTTTCACAGAAGTCTTTTTTTCTCCTAATTGTTGCAGTGATAAGTCCATCAACAAATGGCTTCATTCTTTCCAAAACATGCATAATAATTTGAAAAACTTTTATAAAGTTCACTGAAGTAGAGAGGGACAAAATAAATGCAAGAAATTTTACAAAACAAAAGTTTCACCAAATTCTCTTAAGAAAACTGAATAAACAAGTTTCATGAAACTTTAGGTGTATCCAGAAGTGAAAAAGCCTAGGTATAATTAGGTCTCTCTGAGCAAGTTCTACAGTGAAATAAAATTTTGTCTGTGTGTGTAATTTAGGGGGGACATTCTTTTACCCACCATGTGTCATGTACTAATTTTGTTCTCTCAACTGATTATATGGCTCTAGAAATTGGGATCAGGTCTCACCTGCCTCTTTGTCACAACTCAAAGCATTGCTTTACTATATACAGTTGGTGTTCGATAAATGTTTATTCAGACACAAGGAACTCTAATGCTTTTGAATTCCCTTCAGGGGTCAAGACAATGTTAAACATCAGTGAGGTACTCCAGAATGAGTGAGATTTGGTGCCGGCCAAACCCAAAGACCAAGATGTAGCTGATTAGTCAAATTCCCAGTGAAAAGATCAAGACAGACATCAGACATAAGCCAAGCCAGCACAGAGATGAGCAACTGGACATTCCAGCAGTGGATCACCGGGTACGCATCGAGGACTGCAAGAACAGAAAGTCAACTGGCATCGCAACAGTTAAGTATGTTTGTCTGTGTAAGAGACCCAACTGGTGGCCTTGTAGATAAGTAAGTAGTCTGTGTAAGAGAGGCAGAGCAGCAGGGTCTCAGGGACAGGATTCAGTGCTGGGGCATGGGGTGAGTGCCTGTCTATAGGAAGTAGGACACCAATACAGAATAAATGAAATGCTTAAGAGATGGAGCGCACTGAGGCAGAGCATGGGAATGGACCGAGGACCTGGGGACCACCACTGGAGCAAATTCTTGTCCAAAGAGAAAGAGAAGTTCAGTGACTAGAACCTACCTAAGTGACCAATTCCAACCCAAACCAAAAGAACAAGTAATAGAAGAGTTCCAGCACTAAGTCACCAAACCATCAGATCAAGGATCCTTACACTTCCTTAGCTGGGGAAAGGACTGGTTCCAAACCCCAGGGGAAGGTCTGGACATACTGGAAGGCATACTGGAAGGTTTAAAGAGCTCTAGGTAAAGGGATGAGGATTCAGGTTGTCCCGGGAGCCCTCTGTAGACTACACACTTATGTTCTGAACATTATTTTGACAGTGAAAAGCTTAGTCACGCATGCCTTTGCTGTTCTCATCAGTATTGTGTGTAGTCATCACACAGGTGGACGCAAGGACAGAACTTTTTCAAAAGTCCTGGGCCTGTTAACTCAAGGACAATCGGTACCACTAAGCTGAGAACAGCCTATTAATAACTTCCAGAGTCATCAGGCTAAGATGCAGGAGGAAACAGAGAATGTCAGAATGCCAGAGAAAGCCCCGGTCCTAATACAGACTTTAGGGTACCAGAAGGTTGCCCACAGCAAGCAAAAATGCCTTAGGGGCAATGAAATATTATTATGTAACAGGGCTTTAAATACTCCGTACAAATGCCATGCTCTCTCAGGAAATATTTTCTCCTCTTCCACCCTGTGCATCAAATGTTTCCATGCTGCACAATTATTAGAAATGCCTTGAATGTGAGTAATTGTCAAAATTAAAAGGCATAAGCACTAAAAAAAAAAAAAAAAAATAGATCAACTACATCCCTCTGCTCAAATTCTCTGAAAGTATTGAACTGCTCCAGGAATTTGCAAGTTTTTATTCTATACAATACATATATATTATAATTAAGTTATATATGTATATGAAATCATATATGTAATTTCCTTTAGTGGTGAATAATTTAATATATACATATGTATGCATATGTCACACAATTTGAAATAAGATAAATACTAGCTCCAAATTAACACAGACTGAACTTTAAATAGACCAAGAAACACTTCACAACACCATAAAAAAAAAGCACATATTCAAATTTCTAAAACTTACTATCACCACTTACAGCCCAGAAGGGCTAATAAATAACAGTCCACAGAAACAGCAGACACCAGCCCTGATAACCCGATCTGTAGTAGGATCCACCACACACATGCCTCTCTTTAACAGTAGTCCCTTATTCTCTTTAACAGGAAAAAAGTAGTTTATTGTATTCCTTAACACAATTGATAACTATGCACTGACTTGTTTGTTGACGCACTCAATGCCGCCTGAAGTACTTCACTGTTAAGTTCCATGAGGTCAAGAAAGGGGCTAGTTCTTTTCACCACTAAGCAACTATCACAGCACATGGTGGGCATTCATTAAAATCGATAGATTGATTGACTGAATTCACGAACAAATGCTGCTTTCTTTTAGGTTCATAGATCTTACATCAGTCAGAAGAACTTGCCTTTCAAATCAACCAAGGATGAAGTTGGCTCAGAAACCCCATAATATGTGGGTAAAAGGAAAGTCAAAGAGACAGTTAAACAGACGACTGGCCAGATGGACACAGCAAAAGACAAAACTACTCCCTTCACTCATACTTAGAAATGTCGCTGGTGGTATTTGAGTCAATTAATATATTACTACCGACATGAGGATAGGTACGATATGAAATTCAGAATCAATGAAAAAATAATGAACAGGTTTTATTTTCGTGGAATTCTTGCACAAATTAAACACTGATAAATATTTGCAAAACAAGGACTCGCAAACAGTCTTTTATCCTTTTAATTCTAGGCTATTATAATTTTACAACTATATCTTTATTTTTAGTTTCCACGAAATAGTTCAACAAAAATAAATTCTGGCAATGAAAATGAGCTGTGTTTCAAGCCTACATATGCCAAATATCATACCTCCTTCCAACTGTGAATAAGGAATATTATGCATGAAGCATTTCATATGTTTTGGTATAGTTGCAATTCAGGTATTAGTAACCATGTAAAGCAATTGTTAAAATTGGATATCTCCAAGGAAAAATTAGACATAATTCTACCCAAAGATAAGTTAGTTATTATCTAACTAGAGAGTGCTCTTTGATCTATCTACAGCATGCTCTTTTAAGATCTTGGGCACTCCCCTGATTGACATGCATTTGGATGCTGGGTTAATACAGTATACCAGGCTATCCATTCCCTTGGTGTGTTTATTTGTGTAAGATTTATTTATTTGAGAGAGAGGGAGCACGTCTGCTAGTGCGAGCTGGGGAAAGAGCAGAGAGGGAGGGGGAGGCACAAAGAGACTCCCTGCTGAACCCAGAGCCCAAAAGAGGCTTGATCTCAGGACCCTGAAATCATGATCTGTGCCAATATCAAGAGTCAGGACACTCAACTGACTGAGCCAGCCACCCAGGCATCCCTATCCATTCCCTTTGAGAAGATACAAAGCAGCTATTCAAAGTCAATTTGTTATCCAACAGAGGCAAGTAGGCATGGAAGCTCCAATATTTTACATAAGCCTGAGAACACCCCCATCTTCCCCCACCAAGCCTGCCTGAAGAACTGCTTCTTTCTTAGGACTCATCCCAAGGGGCCCACCTTTGCCCCCACCCACTGGGAAAGCCTTGCCACAAAAAAGAGGTAGCGATTCCCTCCTCTGGACTCCCACTCCAAGTCCAGGATTGCATATATAAAAGCGCAACAGAATTACTTGTTTGCATCTTCTTCCCGCTAGAATCGGAGCTTGGTAAATTCAAGAACCCCAGCACCTTTACTCCCATATCCCCCAGGCCCAGCACAAAGTAGACATTCAAATGTTTACCAAAGGCAAAGATGAGGTCAGAAATTGTGATTAGTGAAAGCTCCTGATTTCTTCCTCCATCTGTGTCTGTCTGTCTGTCTCTCTCTCTTCCACATGTTATCAGGGCTAAGGGAAGGAAGCATTTAAAATAGACTCCACCCCTAAAGAATGGTTTATATTCCAAACTCTGATCTTTGAATTCAGACTTAAATAACCAAGTGAACAAAGCAATACTAACAAGTTTCTGCGGAATAGCCATTCATCTATTGTAAGAGTCTCCTAGGAACTGAGTCTGGGTGTGTTACAAAAAGACAGGGTGGAGTGACACACAGTGAGAAGATTTCCACTTTTGGCACCACTTCTAAGGATGAGAATTACAGTCAACAGCCCACCAAAAAATGTCATCTACTCAGAATTAACAAGCAATTTTATCACAGACAGTCCATCAGTATAAATTCAATTCCACTAACCCAGTATAAGGTTTACTTTGCTATATATTTCATATGCTAGTTAAGAAACTCATCTATGACATAACCCTCAAAATGTCTTTTGAATCAAGATGATGGTGACCCTGCCTACACCACAGCTCCAGTCCCCAGAGGGGTGAAATATGTGCTATAAAGGAGAGAGGCTTGATTTTTACACAGGGTTGCTTAGCATCAAGTGCTTTTATGTCAAAAGACAAATGGCACCAATAAAATAGCTTATTACAAAGGCTACCAATCAGCCCTAGAAAAGTCATGACCCACTGCCAACTTCCCAAAGCAATTCTCTCAGTTGAATTTGATATTTATTGTTGTTATGATTTTCCACACAATGAAATCCCTCAGAATCCCCCTCTCTTGGTATTTTTTAACTCGAATGCTTCACTATCCAACTGTAACTTTTTTGCCTTTCCCACACTGGCAATTACCATCATTTTTTTCCTTTTGCCCCCAAATAGATCTGTAGTTCATCCTGAACCTTCTACATTATATACCTGCTGAATGATTTTTTTTTAAGGTTTTTTTTTTGTCGAGCCCTTATATTTCACCCTTCCTTTAAATGCTGATGTTCTGAGGCCTTTACACACACACACACACACACACACACACACAGAGTAGATCTCTCCCTTCTACTCCCAAACTCCTCACTCTGTGGTTTATGTATCTATCTCCCACTGCCAGGCTGAGGTTTTTGAGGACAGGAAACATCCTTGACCGCAAGACCTAATTGATAGCAGGTCTCAATAAATGTGAGACTAGTGATCAAGCAAATGAGGAACTGTTATGTGGGTGAGGAAGAAAACGAAAGCTAGAAACACTGGGATTTCTGAAAGTAGGTGTAGTATGATGGTTAACAGAGAAAAGACTCCAGAGCAAATCACCAGGGTTCAAATCCCAGCCCTGCCATTTTGTAGTCGTGTAGCCTTTGGAAAGGTACCTACCTTACGATGTGTTACGATGTGTTACGATGTCTTATGAGGAATAACTAATAGACATCAAACACTTAGAAAAGTGCCTCTTAACATTCTAGACACTTGGAGTATTGGGAATTAACATTTACACAGTGAACTGATCTAAGAATTCTGGTTACTCTAAACTAAATAAAATAATTCTTTTTCTTGAGTTTTCTTACTGAAAGGAAGCAAACCCACAGATGCCTTGACTTCTGCCTCTGGTAACGCTGACTTGTATACGTGTCTCAGTTTACCTGTTACAACACAGAATTCATTTAAAGTATCTACAACATCAACTCAACTTAGATGGAACCCTTCCATTTATGAAACTTATAAATCATACCCACTTATAAATTTTTCCCACAATGTTTTAGGAAAATAGCATGTGATTAGTTTTTTTTTTAATTGTTGGATCAAAACTCCCAAACATGGAGAACAAATGGGAAGAATAAAGTGGAATTTTTCTGACAAGACTGTAGGTGCAGAGAACCTGAAAGAAGAGTAGGAACGTGAGGCTAGAGAACTCATGACCACAAATTCCCAGCATTACATGCCTCCCTTTCTAGCCCCAGCCCAAGGCTCCTGGGAGCTTTGTGGGAAAGCCCAGAGGACCACCCTCTGGCCTCAGCCGGAGGCATCTGACCCAGAGGAATCAGACCAGATTATTCACTCATGGCCCTTAAAACCAAAGTTTGAGTCTTAGGGTAAGGTAGACTGGTAAAAGATGACCTATAAAGGATTTTTTTAAAAAATGATAAACCTATGACTGCTCTTGCCTTAAGAACAGTCCTGAACAATCTCTCCCTTTTTCTGAGACCCAGGACCTAGTCCTACCTATCCCTCTGGCACACAGGGCCAACTCTCCAAGGACCGCCTGTCCAGCCTGTGCTTTATGCTGACAGGGAGAGGAAACTCAACCTCCTGCACCCTATGCTCTCCTCTCCTCTCCTCTCCCTACTGAGGCCAGGTTGCAGGGCAGGCTCTGCAGGAAAATTCAGTCTGAATTTTTTCCCTAGAATTGTGGTCATTAGAGAACAGGGGTTAGGTAGGTTAATGCTCTCTCCGTCTTATAATGATACTTCCACAACAGATGTGTTATTGCTACTGTATGTTCTGGAATATGAATCATAGCATGCAGCAATTATTACTGAATTACTTTTAAGTACACCACTGAAAAAGAATGCCTCATTAACCAAGCCGTGCTCTCTCCATTCGAGAACGAATCATTAGAGTAGGGCACTCTAAGAAGAAATGGGGAAAAAATTCCCAACTCAGAACCTTTATAGCTTTTTTTTTGCACATAATTGCAGGCCACGGCTTGTGAAATGTGGCTCACTGATTGCAAGGGAAGCACCCAAATTCAAAATTAACCTTGACTTGCTACCAAACTCTGAGAATCAGTCATCAGAAGAAATCTGCTTTTCCCCCCTATATTGGACAGCATAATTTAGAATGGACAAGTATAAAATACCACTTCTTAGGAGAAAAATATCAAGTGACCTCCTGCGTTTTAAATTTCGGCTAAAAAATACAGAAAGAATATTAAAAATGAGAAGGCAGATGTTTCAAAATGCTTGTAATGTGGTGGGGGAGAACAGAGTAAAAAGTAAGTTTGGAACAAAATAAGGTAGCATATAATTAACCCGATGCTAGATGGTGTGATATCAGTAATAAGCTGTACACAGGCTTATTTACTGAACCAGAGTGAGATCAGTAATGCTGGAGGTGGTAGGTTTAAGAATAACCGTTAGGAATCAAGAAAGGGATTAAAGCATTGTGTAAACAATTCCTCAGAGGTTGGTGGAATAATTTCTGGGATCATTAAAAAATGGGAAAATACTGGCCATTATCAGAAATGTGTCAGAGATCATATGGGAGACATTATTCTGATATCATATCCAAAGAGAAAAACTCCTAGTTCCTATCACCTTCGGTGGTGATCTGAAACATTTAGGTTAACTCAAAGGTGACAGTATCCTGTTACTTTTCCTTATTTGTTAGCTTTATTTTCAACCTTTGTCGAAATATGTATACAAAACTACAATTAAGAATATAGCAATACGATCAGAAAAACAATTGAAAAACTAATGTGAAAATCTAAAACTCTAACATAAAACAGATTTTAAAAAAAGTAGACACTAACCACGAGGGTATATAAGGACCTCTTTGTATTAATTTTTACAACTTCCTACAGTGCATAATTATCTTAAAATGTTTTTAAATCATTATGAGAGCAAAATCAAAATGCAAACATAACTACATGAGTTTAACTTGAGTAACCATGGCAAAGTTTAAAATTTGGTAGTGAGCTTCCTTGAAGCAAAGGCATAAAGCCACCTAATTCTAAAAGAAATTTCTTATAAGCTTTATGGTTATATGAAGGATGGGAAAACACATAATGGACAATGGACTCCACAGCAGACTCTGTTGGGCAGTTCCCAAATGCTACGGTCTGAATGTCTGCATCCATGCAGAATTCAAATATTGAATCTTAATCCCCAAGACGATGGTGTTAGGAAATGATTAGGTCAAGAACAGAGCCCTAATGAATGAGATTAGGGCCCTTATAAGAGAGACCAGAGAAAATGCTTTCTCCTACCATGTGAGGAAACAGCAAGAAGAGAATTGTCTATGAACCAGAAAGTGGGCGTCACCAGACACTGATTCTGCTAGCACCTTAGTCTTGGACTTCCCAGCCTCCAGAATTGTGAGCAATAAATGTCTGTTGTTTATAAACCACCCAGTTTCTGGTATTATGTTACGGCAGTCTGGTCAACTAAGACACGTATACAGTCTTCAGCAAGGGAAGAGAGCATAACATTCAGGTACGGCACTGGGAGGCGCCCATGGAACCGAAAAGAACATGGTACCTCAAGGTGTAACTGGATACAAGTCCTTCAGGCACAGTGAATGCCCCCCCCCCCCTTTTTAGGCAGGCTTCAGATACAAGCGGTTTGCCAGAAAGGCTGAGGGTACACTCTAAAATGCTCCCCGGGACTGATGTTCCCAACTGATGATGAGGCCAACCCTAAACACAAAAAGGTCAGACTAGCAGAGAGCAGAGCAGAGCCTGGAGTGTCAAGTTGAGATATTTAATCAGTTCCTTCCAAGCAAAGCACAGACACAGAGGTTGGGTGCCGAGGAGGCTGCAGGCCAAACAAGACATTTTCTTGGACATCAGCAAAGATTTTCCTCTGACATGAAGATATGTATTTGATCGAGCTAAGAATCTGCACATTGGACAATGGCAGAAATGCTCTGAATCTCTTAAGTTTTCAAAACGTGAATAAGCAGTGTCTTGGTCTAACCAGTGTTAACTACAAAAACATTTCCAAGGAATATCTAATTCCCAGGAGGGTGGCTTCCTGATAAGGCCTTTGATGTCACTAGTCCCAGAGAACTGAATGAACTGGTGAGCTACACCCAAGCATCATTCAACATGTGCCAACCGAATGCAGAGAACGACTTCCCAAAGCAGTCAAGATGCATGTGTGGATTTAAAAGGTAGATATATTAAATTCATCTTGACTTCTCCTTTCACCTTGAGTTTTAAGAATGAGAGAGGATATATGCAAAATGAGTATTACTTAGGTCTGAAGGAAAAAGAAGAGTAACCTATTATTCTGGCAATGTTTTGTTTTATTAATGACTTGGCAGCATTTTGCCAAATCCATAAAGAAATCTTAAGTATCATGTTTTGGCCATAGATCATTCTCATAAAAACCTAATAACTACACAAATTTATGAAGAGTTGATTTAATTAAAATTAAATTCAACAGATATTTACTGACCATTTATTATGTATGAGGCTTTAAACTAACACCAGATAAGCCCATGTATACAAGGCTCTATTTCACATACCTCACAATCAAATCAGGGAAAGGAAAGCGAGGGTACATAATATGTATAAATAGCCACTGTTCTGGATTGAATTGGTTTCCTCCTCTCCCCTCTCTTCCCCCCAAAATTAATATATTGAAGTCCTAAGCCCCCCAGTATCTTAATATATGACTGAACTGTATTTGGAGACAACCTTCAAAGAGGTTATTACAGTTAAATGAGGCCATATCCAATCTGATTGGTGTCCTTCTAAGAAAAGGAAGGGAAGTCAAGGAGGTATGTGAGGCCATGAAGAAAAGTCACTAGTCAAAGAGAGAGGCCTCAGGAGAAACCAAACCCACTGACATCTTGATCTTGACTGCCAGCCTCCAGAACTGTGAAAAAACAAATCTCAGTAGTTTAAGGGACCCAGTCTATGGTATTTTGTTATAGTAGCCCTAAGAGACTAACACAGCCATTCTCTGGGGGAAGTAATGATACATATCTTAAAAGGAAAGTTGTATTTTATTTAATCAAAGGAATCAAGAACAACTTCATGGAAGAACCTAGAATGGATGGATGGAATTCTAAAAAATGAAGGTGCAGAAGAGGAGAGAAAGAAATCATTGCAGGAATGAGCCAAGATCTCAGGGTGGCAAGGAGTAGACAATCTGGCAAGCAGCCAGTTGCCCAGTTTGATGACGTCCTCATTTCCCGTAACCAAGGAAGTAAGAGCCATAGAGCAAGGGCTTTGAATGTCAGCATCAGGAATTTGTCCTGAATTTGGTAGAGGCAGGACTGCAAATAAAAGAGAAATTACCAATTATATGGCTTTTAAGTGCAACAGGAAGGACTATTTCAGAATATGGAGAAGAATCTTATACAGGGCAATGAAGTTAATAAAGTTTCTGAGCTTTTCTTTAAAAAAAAAAACACATACACACTAAAGTTCTAAGTATAGTTTATTGTAAAATTCTAATATTATAATACGAACATTTAAGGGATTGCTGGCTTAGATATACAGATATTATTTCATGCAAGCTAATCCGAATTCTGAAGAGCTTGCAAAAATAAATGCCACTCTCTAATAAAGGAAACTATCCCAAATTCCAAATTCATATCCATTTCATAATGTTAGGTGTCATATCTAACACAGAAGTGATGCATATCCTTCTAGGAAACTGAACAGAAAGTGACAGAAACAAACAAATCCCTATTAGAAGCCTCCTATGCCTCTAAACTTGGATGGTACAAGTCAGGGAGACCCCTCCTCTCCCTCTGAATTGAAATTTCTACCTTAGTTCATAAATGAAAATATTTTCCACCATTAATTACACTAGTTATTATTAGACCACTGAGGATACTGTTAGATCACTCTCTTGGTAACTAGGCATTTATTTAAACTCCCTTAATTTGCAGACCCCAGTGAAACTTAGATAATTAAAAGGGCATTTAAAACTTAAGTCAGTAAAAGAACACTAGCCAAAACCCTAACTTTCCACAGATATCAAAATAAACTAAAAACCCATTTCAGGGGCTGACTTTTAATTACATTCTTTCTATTTATTGCAGACAAATGTCAAAATGCCCACATGAATGCATTTCAATGCCAATAGGAATCCAACAATTGTTGAAGAAACCATAAAAATGGATGCTGTAATCCTGCCTCTGAGGGATGGAAGATAGTAGAATACAGGGGATTTTAATTTGCAGTAAATAAAGCCAGACTCCTTATTTCTCAATGTTGCTAAGGAGCAGGGAGATAGAGGTGACCAATCACTTTCAGTGTTTGGCCCAGTTTTAGTTATTGAAGGAGGAGAAAAGGAAAGAAAAAATATCCCAATTCTAATCCCATTTCAAAAGATGGACATGAGAAGAAAGTGCTTTGCCTCTCTTAAAGCGTTAATCTCCATAAGAGCCGTTTCTTGCCTTTAGGCCACATGGTGACATTCCATTGGCATGGCTGGGAGGCCAGGGTTTCCTCTGGGCAGCAGAATGGGCAGGATGATGCCCAAGAGCACTCCAGCAGTGCCTCCAAACATCCCTCCTCCTACTCCCATATCCCCAAGCAAACAAAACAATATAAAAAACAGGCGTGAAAAAAAAAAAAAAAAAAAAACAGGCGTGAGCAACAGGAGACCCTTTCTCAATTGCCATACAGACAAGATGAAAGTTCTTGGCTGATGAGGAGTCATTCCCCCAGTTAGGAATACAGAGGAGGCAACACTGAAGGGTAGACCGCTGGCCAACTCATCTCTTGGCAGCCCTGAATGAGACGCAGAGAAGGGAAAAAAAAAAAAAAGTATATATATATATATATATGACTTCTTTCAAAGAAAATGGTATAGATAGTGGAGCAATCCAAGTCTCACATAAATGGTACCAGTTCTCATGATAAAAAAACTCCTGGGCCACCTGCTCTCTCAAAGTAAAACTAGTGAACTAAAAATACGATTGTATTGACTTTTAGGGATATTGTGTCTCAGCAGAAGAGAAGGTCTTCAGGTTTTAAGAAAGTTTAGGGATGCTGGTTATTGAACAAGTGCTACTTATTTGTGAGCAACCAGGGTGCACTTCTATATATAGCACTATTTTTTTTTGTTGAGCTGCCGTAAAATCACCTGTAAACACAGCATTGGATCCAAAAGCGAAGTCATCTGTGGATGCCCTCCCAGAGAAGCCAAAGGACTGCCAAACACGAATACGAGCCTCCAAGTCTCCCAATGCCAGTTTGTTTTATTAATATGCAGTAAAAAGAAAAGTAATCTATTAGCAGATAATTTCAATAAAGGTAAGAAAGACTTTAAATACTAAAGAGTCTTATCTTAAAACATTGTTAACACTTGCAGGGCTCAGTTAGGATTAGAATAAAAGCCCAAGGAAATGAGTATTTCGTACTGCTAGGTGCAGAGGCAGCATCTCCTATCTATGCATATTCCCTAGTCGGTGCACTGAGTCCCACCCCGTCCATCTCACAGCTTAGTCTTCAGAGACATGATGAAATTATTATATGCCAAGATTCTAAATTAAATAGGGTAGGACATGTTTATGTGCTATTACCCCTGTACTGGAGCCCTGACATTGGGCCTGTCTATGCCTGTCCACAGAGGAGGGTGTGGCAATCAGGATCTTCAGGTCACCCTCATCGACAGATGAGGCAGGGCAAAGGTCAAATCTCATAACCATGATGCATAGCAGGGGTGGGGGATTCATCCAGAAATCTCTCGGGGTGACCTCAGCCCTGCCTGGAATGCCTTCCTGATTGTAGCCTTCCAGATCTGGTATTCCCCACTGCCGTCTCTCAGACACTCCCACTACGGACCCAGTGTCCACCACTCAGGGAAATCAGGGAGGTGGGCAGCTGGAGGCGGCGTGTGGCTCACGTCCCACAAGGCCAGGGCAACCTACCTCCCCATGGTGCAATGTGCAGACACGTCTGCCTGCATCTTCGCCATTCAGAATGCACCTGTACCTCAGCAGAGACTTCTCAGCTATGTCCCATCTATTCATCTCCTACCAGCTCCCCTAACCCTTTGGAAATCCTCAGGTCTTCACATAGCAGAGTACTGAATCTTCAGGGGAGCCTCATTGGAAAAGGGGTGTGGTCATTTCTGAGGAGCACACGCAGCAGGTGATATCATCAAGGTAGAGCAAGAGTTGGCCTTTTCAGCTCATCATTTCTGGGGCACCTGGTCCTGCTATAGTTCAAGAGCTGGTTCTAGGCAGAAAAGATGACACTAAGGGAGGGGTTGTGAGACTACTGGGGAAGGATGGAGCCACCTCAGCCTAGGCAGTAATGGCTTGAGGTATGAGCAATGGACACGAAGACACTGCCTTCTGCGCGGAGGGGAAAAGGGACTGACTGCCTTAGTTCCAGTTGCTTCTGTCTGCTTGTCCTTAGGACATCTGTGAGAGTCCTGGTCGCAGTGGTGTCTGTATCAGGCTTAGAAAAACATTTTCATTTTCATTTCACAAATTGGTTGAAAGTCACCAGTTTACATTTAGATCATTAACCATACATTGAACTACCACCTATGCGGGGCATGTATGCTCGTCATTTGTCATCACTTTATTTTAATCCCAGTCAGTAATTTCTATTATACATATTTAGCCATCCTTTGCAATTTTTCATTGAATACTTTTAATGTTTATAAAGTCCTTACTCAGAAAACTTATCACTCCACGACACTTGGGTTTTGGCTCTCAGAACTCATGTGATAGTGCCCTGGCCTGGATAGGCCCTGGTCCCACATACGGAAGAGTCAAGGGTGAGGTTCCTGTTCTGGACACAGTATGACCTGCCTGTCTCACCTGGGATCACTAGCTATTTTAATTGAGTACAATAGTTCCCCCCCACTCCGTTTTGCTTTCTGCAGTTTGTGTCTCCCGAGGTCAACCACTGTCCAGAGGCAGATGACCCTCCTCCTGACGTACAAGGTCAACAGTCACCGAACACCACGCCACAGCACCTAATTCAGTCACCTCACTTCACTCATCTCCCCAGGTGGGCATTTTCTCAGCTCATCATGGTGAGTACAGTAAGATATTTAGAGAGACAAAGACCACATTCACATACTTTTATTGCAGTGTCTTTTTATCATTGTTCCCTTTTATCATCAATTACGATTGTTAAACTCTCCCTATGCCTAGTTTATAAATTAAACTTTACTATAGGTATCCATAGGAAAAACCATGGTATACAGAGGGTTCAATACTGCCCACTGTTTCAGTCACCCATGGGTGGGGGGGGGGGGGGAGTCTTGGAAGTATTCCCCCCCCCCCCCCCCCCCCGCCATGGATAATGGGGAATGGCCATACAGGTATCCTCATTCATGAAAAGGAGAGATGAACAGTCTATGCAAGGCTCATGATTCTTTGCCAAGGCCGTTGTATTTCAGCTCCAACCTGGGCGAACACTTTTTTCCACATTCATCAAGAAGATTCCTCTCAGAGTAAACTGTGAGTAAGCAATATGGATTTTCCTAGATTTCAGGGGAAGGAGCGCCAGGGCGTTCCCACCCACAGAACTGAACCAAGCCCTGCAGGCCTCTCTTCCCTCAACTCTTTCTCTTCAGCTCCAGCTCCCAGAGAGCCTTCCCTTCAGCTCTGCAAGGCAGTTCTCTGAACCTCACTGGCTTCTGGGTCCCCTCACCTGCCAGTTAGGGAGATAGCTGATCCCAAACTCAGCAAACCACAGATTTTCCACGAGGAGGATCCCTGGAAGGCAGGAGGGGATTGGGGGGAGGGGGGATTATGCGAATGCATATTCAATAAAAAAAATGAGCTTGCAAATCAACAGCAGCAACAAATTAGGTCAGAGGCTACCGTGAAAGGAGCCATTATTAGCGAATTCCCGAGGCAAAAGTGGGGCGTTGGCCAGTTCTAGCAGTTTAAAAACCAAAGAGATTTGTTCCTGAGTTCTCAAATATAAAGCCCAGTATCTGAGACCAGGAAGGAAAGTCTTAAGTGACCCCGGGGAACAGTGAGGGCGGCCGTGCAGAGCCTAGGCCTTCTGACAAGGGGTCAGCAGCCCGAGGGGGCTAACCTCTGGGCCATAAACGATTTAAAAAATGAGACTAAAAAGGAAATGATGACTATTAAGGTAAGTGGAAAGGGGGCGAAAAAGATCTTCGAAAACTGATTTCTCTAGATCTAACTCCATAAAAGTCTTCCCCAAACAGAAAAGCTTTGATAAGCGTAGCTTATTTTGAATACATTTGAAGGAGTAAGAAAACCGTATATCAGAGGTCAGCCAAAAGCAAAACATCCTTCTCCCCCCTCCCCACAACCAGTACCCCCCGCTTGACTTCCCTCTAGAACTACGACCCCGGGGAGGGGGTGGCAGATGTGCATGTGACACAGGTGAAGGGGACCAAGGGCACACTTACCACGATGAGCTCCGAGCAATATACCGAATAGCGCAGCCACTATACCGCGCACCTAAAACTAACAGAACACTGTACGGTGACTACACGGGAATAAAAATTTAAAAATCCCCTGCAAACATAAAGACATACGTACACTTCTGCACACATGCTAGAAAAAACGCGGTACAGCCTATACAATGGAATACAATTCAGCCATAAGACGGAATGATGCAGTGATTCGTGCTGCAACATGGACAAACCCTGAACACCTCAAATCAAGTAAATTAAGTGGAACACAAAAGACAACATAGTGTAACTCTGAACACATTAGGCTAAGTAAATGAAGTCAAGCACAAAACACAACCCAGTGTATTCCACTTATATGAAATGCCCAGAACTGACAAATCTAGAGAAACAGAAAATAAATTACTACTTGCCTAGAGCTGGGGGTTTGGGAGGAAATGGGAAGGATTGTTAGTGGATATAGGGTTTTGGCAGGGGGTGATGAAAATGTTCTGAAATTGATTGTGATGGTTGCAAAACTCTCAAAATACAAAAATAACCAAAATGTACATTTTAAATAAGTGAATTGTATGGATGTGAATTTTATCTCAATAAAACTGTTCATTTAAAATAACATAACACAAAGTAGAATAAAAGTATTACTAGTATATATGTTCCTTGGGCTCAAAACATCTGTGGTTTTGGGTTGTTTTTTTTTCATCTGACCATCCCCCCAAGTAGGGGGGATGGTCAGATGAAATGCTGAAAACCTAACCTACCTTACTGTGTTCCCCAGATGAGGGCACAAACATACCAGCCATCCTGGTCAAGATCTCATGGCACAGTCACTCCCCATGACGAATACTGAAATATATTGGCTGACTTAGTAATGCATATCTTCCAAATGTTGATGCACTTCGTTACACAATATTTAAGTATCACAAAATCACATCCGAAAAGTTTTAAAGTATCAGTACACTAGTGAGTTGACAGTGACAGACACAAATTTTTCAAAATCCTCATTTTTGCTAGAAAGGACAAATTTTATCATTGGCAATAACTGCTGTCAAATGCCTTGAAGTGACAGGCTCGTGTTGTTCATTTCCAAGAAAATGCCTGCCAAATATCCAAGTCTGAACGATTATGTCAATTAGTCTCCCATGAAAAAAATGGTGCTCCCTGAAAAATGCAGCTGGTTCATCTTGCAACCCAAACATTTGTGGAGGTGCTCTCCCTCCAGACCACCAACATTCTCTAGCATGCAGCAGTGCTATCTGAGCACTTTTCATTTTGTCACAGAGAATATTAAAAAGATGTGAACCTGAGGATTGAGATTTTTATTGCTTCATCAAGGGCACTCTTAAGTGAAACAGGTATTTTTTTCTTTCCTACAGGTCCAAGAAGGTGAAAAAGAGGACTACAGCTTGTGCCGTGACCTTGATTTCAGCTAAGGCACCAAGTTTCCCAAGCATTGGTTTTGTACCATTAATACAAATGCTCAACCCAGCGAAAACCCCTAGTAGTAACATCTTGCCATTATTATAAAAATAGCTTTGTCTTTGCAGGCTCTCCCCCCAAAACAATTGTAGGGAGACACCTAGGAGTCTGCAGACTCCACTCTGCAAACCTCTGGTTTAGATCATTAAAATTCATTCCTAATAGGAATCCCTATCTCCAGCAATCTACACAGCAGATAATTTTTATCTCAAAATGCTGCCAGATGCACTTAACCTAAAGAACAATTACAGATATCTATCCCTCCTGCCCCTATCAAAATCCTTGGAATGCTCCCCACTGAAGACAAAATTAACTGCAGATTCTTACACTGACATTAAAGATGCTCTGAGAGATTGCCAAATTGCTCACTCTGCCTGGCTCCTCCATCTCCTGCACTCACGCTTTGTCTGGTCAAAAAGAACATAGGTTCTCCCAGCTGGACATTCGCTTCTATAATTTCCTCTGCCCAGAACATACCTGTCAATATTTAATGATTCCTTAAACCTGTGGTTTTTATCCCTGGCTGCTAGTAAGAATCACCTGGGAATTTTGGGGGGGTTTTTTGTAAATACCTATTGTTAAGCCCTTCCTTCCAAAGATTTTGATTTAATTTGAACATGGCCAGGCCTGAGAACAGGTTTTTAGAGCTTCCTAGGTGACACTTAGTTCACCTAGTTCACACATAGCCCTCCCCCGTGAAACCATCTCTTGTGCTAACTGCCTGGAGGAAAGCCTTTTTGGATTTCTCCAGAAGGGCAGGTACATTTTCCTCTCTGGACACTTGAAGCCTACTGTTCTCACCTCCTCCACAGTGTATTTCAATTCTGCTTTATAACCTATTGTTCCATTTACCTCATCTCCCAACTGAGCCTCAACATCCTTTTTTTGTTTTAGTATTTAATTTATTTATTTATTTATTTATTTGAGAGAGAGCACGAGGAGAGAGCACAGAAAGGGGAGCAGCAGAGGGAGAGGGACAGACAGGACCCTGGGATCATGACCTGAGCTGAAGGCAGACACTTGATCTATAATCCATTGCGACAGCAAACTTGCTGCACTTCTTCCTGGGTCCCCTGTAGTACCAAGCACAGAACTTTTTCCAGGAAAACAAACCCAAAATATGAGGGGGGAAAGGGGGGATAAAATACATCTTACAAAACTACACAGTTTACATTTTACCTCTTTAAAGGTGTACAATTCAGTAGCACAAAGCAGATTCACAATGTTGTTGCAACTGTCACCACTACCCAGTTTCAGAGCGTTTTCATCACCCTGAGAACCCCATCCCCGTTAGCAGTCATTCCCTAAACAGCTCCTAACCTGCTGTCTCTATGGATTATATGACATAAAAGCCTATTAAAACAGGCCACACACATTGATGGCTTCCCACAGCCCACCATTTCACAGTGACTCACAAGCTGCGACCCCCGAAACCTACCTTCACAAGCAACTTCAGACAGTTTTCAAGTGAAAATGCCCTATTTATTCTGGTATTTATGGATTTCTTAACCACTTAACATGTGTAAAACCATGCTACCGTTTGTACTTGGTTCCTATCCTTTTATGAATGTGTCACTGAATGTATTTTTAAATGCTAGGTCCCTAACCCTGTTTTCTAAGTGCTGTGGTTTTCATTGTGCAATTTTGTGCAGCATGGTGATTTTTAGGAACACAGAAGTTGCATGATAACAGAACTGTCTATATATATGGCTTTTACTTCAAAATAGAACCCTAGGTCCAAGACCAGGCTTTCATGACCTGCTTCTTCTTTTGCTCTGACTCAATCCTGGACATCCAAAGACATCACTGCACTTATTAAAAGCCTCTCTCCACCAAACTACCTTCAGAATTTATTCTCACAAAAAAAAAAAAAAAAAAAAAATTTATTCTCACACCATATTAAGCAGGTACAGCCTCCTCCTCCACAGTCAGAAAAATCCGTGTAAGATTTCCTGCACAAGACACAGAGCTATTATATAAAGAAACTCTTGTTGCCCTCCTCACATCACCCATTTCCACACAAATCTCTGATCCGCTTGCAGGTCTCTTATTTACAAAAGAATGACAACAGAACCAAGATTGAAGGAATCGTTTCTCTCAAATTCCCTGGAGCTTACTTCCCCATAGTCAATTTTCCCCGTCTTAAATTTTAGAAAATTTATGGGGATTATTGAGCAATTTATTGCCACACTTAACTAGACTTAATTGGACTGCTCCAAATGAAAATCATTCAGAGAGAGAGAGAGAGAGAGAGGCAAGACGGTGGTTAGAATAAACAAGTGAGATCTCAGAATAATTTGAGAAGAACATTTTGGCCTCTCAGCATTGCCAAATAAACCATCAAAATAAAATTGACACTTCATGTAAAAATAGAGTAACAATTATCCAATAGCTCTGTCACATGTAGAGAAATAACTGCTGAAACGCGTTCCTCTGAAGTCTGGCAGTTGGGCGGCCAGGAGGGCTTTGCTCACTTCAGTAGGCCTTCCCACTTCCTCCCCGCCGTAATGCAGACTGAAGCGTAAGAGCATCTTCTCTTCTAACTCCTAGACCCCCGTCCAGGGCCTGGCCTCAGGCCCTGAACCAGACAGGCCAAAAGTGGCGTAGCTGTCAGGATACTCCACCTCTGGAGCTGCTTCCCACACCGCTGCACCTGCCCTGTGCACCTGCCCTGTGCAGGCCCAACTCCTTCAACGACTAGCCCCGAAGACGCACCCCATCCGCACTTCCCCCTCAACGCAGGTACGTTTTTCCCTGGAAGCTGAAATGCTCAGTGCCCACAAACAGCCCTCATGTATGTATGTCCGCCTCCTCCGAAGGAGACTGCAAGTACGTGAAGAAGAAACAGCGACAGGGCCAAGCGAGTCCCTCCAGTTAGCTCCCTGTTTCCAACAATCGCTGGCAGGAAAAACCTCTTCAAACAACAGCCAGGGACTCATGTCATTCCGTTAAGGACCCAGGGCAGGAGAGGAGATAGGAATTCTGCTCCAAGACAAGACCAGGAAACTAGAGCAGGAAAACAAAACAAAACAAAACAAAACAAAACACAAAGGGGGGGCGGGATGGCAGAGGAAGATAGGAATTCCATGAACTGCAGAATCCCAGAGGCTTTACTAGAATCCTCTCCCTAACCCCTCCTGAAGCCCAGAGGCTTAACCTCTGTCCCCCTCCCCACACTGCAGTAGATTACCACCAGCTCAAGCGCTAGGGGGGCCAGGGAGGGTAGAGATGCCCGGGGACAGGACGAAACTGAGGAGAGAGGAGTCCTCAGCCTTCCAAAGTTAAAAAAAAATCAACACTGTCTCAAGATGTCAGAATGGCTTCATGATCCACAGCACTGAGGCACCAGACACATTGGAACATCTAGGCAACCTGCAGGCCAAGTCCCAGCCCCTGCACCCTACACCAGAAACACGGCCCTTTGATAAAGATGCAGTGCAGGGCAGTGACAAGTTCTGTATAGCTTCTGAAGGCAGGTAACCGGGGCTCAGATTCCAGCACCATCTCCTCTGCCTTGGTTTCAGGCAGTCACCGTAGAGAGGAAGCACTGAGGAATTAGCAGTGTTGAGGACCTACTATGTGCTAGATAGACACCATGCTATAGATTTCATATAGGTTATATCCTCATATTCAAACCGCAGGAGTAAATAACTTGTCCATCACATAATGCAGAAAATGGCAAAGCTGGGATTTGGACCTAGGTCCTCCTGACCCCAAATCTCATGCCTCCTACCTGCCTCAAATGGGATTTCTACCTTAAATGCGGTATCTTCTGAATCTCTCAATAAAGAACCTCTGAATTCCAAGCAGTCTTCTCCCTTCCAGGGACAGTAGCAGGACTTCATGCTGTGACCAGATTCGATGAATTCACATGTTCTGTTGAGCATAGTTTCCCTAGTGCCTCCAAGAAGGCCCACACCCATTCTCCACTAACAAAGGGTTTAGCATAGTCTCCTACAAATCCACAGAAAGTCTCTTCTTTTTGTCCACAGCCACTAACCTCTTGGCATGAGGTTCATTTTCTCCTTTGAATTTTCAAAAGTTTCCCTTCCAAGCTTCTCACCTCTCTAACTTCATCAACCTTGTCTAGGAACTCTACCTCCACTTGAACATGAGAGAACAGAAAATACTCTTTGAAAACTTTTACCTTTTACTAATTAGACTCTATTTGCAAACAATCAGGAGAGAAAATAACTCCAGTCAGAAAGACTCACAGGCCAGCATATCTTTATTTTAGGGTCTGTGGTCCCCTTCGTCTGGTTCCCCATTATTCTCCTATATGAGGAATGTGGTTCTGACCACACCCATCCACAGAAACTGCTCCCACAAAAGTCACTGATGACATTCCGGATGCCAAATGATAACTGAGGTCTTCGTGAACAGACGAAGTTCCCTTCCATTTGAATCTAGAATATGGAAGTTCTCCACCACAATACTCTGTCAATTTCTCCACCCAGTTCGATTAGTATTTGATTTGCATTTATCCTTGAGCACAAAAAACCTTTAATTGAATTCTGCTTTGTCTGATATTAATAATGTCATACTTGCTTCTCACCATTGTTAACAAATGTTAACCTGTCTTTTTTAGTTTTAGTTTTGGTGTGTCATGTTTTTTTTAATTGTGGCAAAACCCGAAACGTAGAATGTGCCATCTTAACACACATCTTCAAGTGTCTAGACTGTAGTTGTGAAGTATATTCACGTGGTTGTGAAATAGATCCTGGGGACTTTTCTGTCTTTCAAATCTGAAACTCAGTATCCATTAAACAGCAGCTCCCTCTCCTCTCTTCCCCCCAACTCCTGGAAACCACCATTCTACTTTCTACTTCTATGAATTTGACTACTTTCGAGGTGCATCATTATGTTGCAAGACTATTTCTTATAAACAGCCTTTAGTTGGATTTGTTAAAACCCAATCCAGGGACCCCTGAGTGACTCAGTGATTAAGCGTCTGCCTTTGGCCCAGGGCGTGATCCTGGCATCCTGGGATCGAGTCCCACATTGGGCTCCCTGCATGGAGCCTGCTTCTCCCTCTGCCTGTGTTGTGTCTCTGCCTCTCTCTCTGTGTCTCTGCCTCTCTCTCTGTGTCTCTCATGAATAAATAAATAAAATCTTTAAATTAAAAACAAATAAAATAAAACCCAATCCAAGTTGGAACCCTGTAATGTTTAGTCCAAATGCATATACTGAGATGACAGAGATGTATGCATTTACTTTTTATATTTTGTTTAATCCTTTTTCTGTGTTACTTGCTGTGTACTGTATCTTCCATTTCATTATAAAGACTAGGATATGTCTTTAAATGATCTTTGTCTTTAAGTTATCAAATTACACAGTAATTAAGTAAGTTAAGTAATTAAGTTAAGTATTAAGTTACACAGTAAACCCTAAAAAGCAAGGTCACTTCCAATTCTGTCATATGCAGCAATAAAAAATTCAGCAACAAATTCATCAACAAATCTTTGACTTAAACTCAAAGGCCTAGTTAACTAAACCTAGTTTCTATCAATCATTTCTTTCATTCGAGCAAATCACATCTGGAATTTTAACTGCTATCAAGGTAAGTGACCTCTTACCCCTGGAATACGGTAATTTTTACATTCTGGGTCCAGTACCAACTTGAACTATCTATTCACTATGTCCATCTGTTAGAATTCAGGGCATGCAAGTTAAATCTCCATTCACCCCTGCATCAGCTGTAATGAGGAAAGAAATCTACTTTAAAAACTAAAAAATATGCTCCAAACCATAATAAGGAATTTATCTAGCTAGAAGGAATTTTTCTAGAAGTAACAGAAGCGCTATCCACACTTAGGTGGCACCCCCACTGCTCCATCCTTGTACTAATTATAATCAGGACTCTATCGCGAGAAAAAGGTATTAGCTTTCCAGATCATGGAGAAAATGCTTTAAGTGACATCATAAACCAACATTCTCTACAGCTTATTCTTGTATGTAACACATCAGGTGAGTGAGAAATGGTTAACATGGACAAACTTTTTCATTTATACTCAAATAAAAAATAAGTGGACGAGTATTCTCCTTAGACCTCACAGCCACACTAAAGGATACTTCGTCAGCATAACCTCTCTTCTGGCCAAGGAACAAGTCCCAGCCCTATTTTCCCTTCCCCCAGTATCAGAGGGAAAAGATCATGGCCTACAAACAGAGAAACAGTAACTGAAGAGCGGACTAGCGACTCATTGGCCATGTGACTTGGAAAATCTCCTTTTCTCATTTATAAAATGGTGACAGTATCACCAATTACTTCATAAGACCATTTTAAAGATAAAATAATATTATCAACTGCTTAGCATAGTGTCTGGCCCATAAGAGCTACTCATTAAATACTGTTTAAAACAAATGAACGAACAGAAAAACGTTTGTTCCATTTCCTTGTTTTTAATTCAAGGAACAAACCCACATTCATTAAAGTGATAAATTTACTGATACATCTCATATATCATTTAGTTTCATTTTTTTCATCACTTTCCCACCTATAACCTTCTTAAACTTCTAAGACATAGGCTGTATTTGAATCTATTCGTGTACTGACAGTGATAAACAGGCTGCAAAGAGATATTCATACCAAAAATGAAGCTGGTTTCACAAATATCACAACGTCTTTTCACAGGGAAGCTTCATGTGTAAGCATGGCCCTAAAGCACTGGGTTAATCTGGGGCCTCACTGTGAAAACAACAAATCTGAAATTCCATAGCTCCACCAAATTTGAAATTATAAACAATACTGAACTATATGTTTTAAAAGTTACATCCCTGATGAAGAGATGGGTGGGTTAACTCTCAGGTAACTGTAATATCTATTACTTTCATATCTTTATGATTTAAATTACAGTGTGTGGGGAAAAAATCATAGGTTTCAGAGATAATGCTTCCCCCTCCCCCACAGGGTGACCCCAACCCTTCTCTATCGTGTCATTTAGAGTAATCATCTTGCCTCTCAAAAATCCAAACTAGTTATTTAAAACATAGTAAGGTCAGTCAGATTCTTTCTTTCTGAAATATGAGGTGATTTTGTATGTGGGGTTGCTTACATGGACTTCTAGACAAAGCTCAGGCAGCAAACCCAAGAACTCCAGTTACCATCTGTACCATGCAGAGAACTGCATTTGAAAAAGCAACGGACACTAAAGAACAAGTACAGAATAATGGCTAGGGCACTAGAGGCAAGACAATTAAGACAAATTCCAGCTTCCTAAGATATATTGATCTTCATCCAGTTAATTAACCTCTGTAAGCCTTGGTTTCCCTCATCTGAAAAGTGGGTATTATAAGCATACGTAGTCATGGCTCTGGTACGAAGCTCAAATGAGACATGCTTACCAAGTATGGCATTACACTTGATATGTTATCAATAAATGAGACATTAATCATGACTGCTCTTCTTATTAAAGAGTCAGCAATGGATTTTTTTCTCTTTTGTAAAACTAGAGCTAATGAAGACATTAGGAATTTTAATCAACATAAAAATTAACCAAAAAGGCATAATATTGAAATAGAAAGAGAGGATCTCTGAGGATCTACCATAATCCAGGAAGTCACGATATTATCCTACTCAGTGCCCTCAACAGCCAGTGTATTAGGTATTATCATCTGCAATTAAAGATGAAGCTGAAGCTCAGATAAATACCCACAGCTAAAATGGGGAAGTGTTGTGAGTTAAACACCATCTCCATCACCCCTAAGTCTATATATGCACATTAGATCAGAGTATCCCCTGTGGTGTCTGATACTAGCAAGTGTCCTACTAAATGTTTGCCAGTGAAAACACTGAAGAGAATCAACAAAAATAAATCAGTATTACATAACCTCTTGGTATGTGTGCAAGTGCCTTTGCAAAGAACGTCTACTACAGTTATGGCTTACTTATTTAAAAGATTCTGAATCCTGTACCTCAGATGACTCTGTGAGGGTTAAATTACTGTCATCTTAAAAATCAAGCCCTCTCATACAGTGCCAGTGAAAATGTAAAATGCTATAGTCACTCTGGAAAGCACTTTGGCATTTTCTTATAAAATTAAACATGCACTTACTATATGACCTAATAACTGTACTCTCAGGCATTTATCCCAGAGAAATGAAAACTTATATGGACACCATTACCTGTATAGCAGCTTTAATCATTATAACCCCAGACTGGAAACAACCCAAAATGTTCTCCAGTGCAACGAATGGTTAAACAAACTGGTTTATATACTAGGGAACAACACTCAGCAATAAAAGAAATGAACTATTGATATAAGAACAACCTGAACAAATCTCAAAGCATTATGCTTGGGGGTGGGGGGGGGAGCCCATCTCAAAGATTATATACGGTATGAGTCTACTTACAGAATATTCTCACAATGACAGGATTATAGAGATGGGGGACAGACAAGGAGTTAGAAGGAGCCAGAGACAGCCAGAGACGGGTGCACTTACAGCAGAGTAGCTCCAGGGGGATCCTTTGTGGTGACTGAATAGTTTGTATTCCGACGATGGTGGTGGTGGTGACATGAACCTATATACATCGGATTAAACTGCATCAAACTATATACAAACACACACACACACACACACACACACACACACACACACACACGGGCACCTACATGCTGAACAAGGCATGTAGTCCAGTTAACAGTAATGTACAGTATCAATGTCATAGTCCTGAAGCTGTATCACAGCTAAATGGGCTATCACCTTTGGGGGAGCTAGGTGAAGTGTACATGGAACTCTTCATGTGCAAGGAACCTTCTGTGAGTCGATAATTTTAATTATTTTAAGATTAAAATAAAAGTTTTTTTTTTAAGGTCCCTAGCAGTTTTTTTTTTTTTTTTTAATTTATCCATGACAGACACAGAGAGATGCAGAGAGAGAGGTAGAGACACGAGCAGAGGGAGAAGCAGGCTCCATGCAGGGAGCCCGACGTGGGACTCGATCCCGGTCTCCAGGATCAGGCCCTGAGCGGAAGGTGGCACTAAACCGCTGAGCCACCCGGGCTGCCCCCCAGCAGCTTTTTAGCTCAACTGTATGTAGATACCTGCAAACAGGCTAGGCAACATTCTTCTTTTCTGAGGTTGTGATTTCCCCTAAAGCTCCTCAAACTAGCAGCAGATTGCAGACTCCTGTCACTTACCTCACAAAACAGCTCTCTATCACACCTTTCATAATGGAGGAAAAGGCAAATGCAAAGGTATAAATGTATTCACGGTCTCCGCCGTTAAGTGAAGCCATTCCCTCAGTGTTGAGTCCCTGGGGATCCTGATCCAAATGAACAGGGCCTTGATTACATCTAGACTTGGAAGCACCTAACTCTGCCTGGAAAGGTCATGGGAGGCTTCCTCCAAGATGTGAAATTTGAGCAGAGTTTGAAGGTTGGGGAGGACGTCACCTGGCATGACTAGAAGGAAAGAGCATTCCAGGAAGCCACAGGCCTGGGACAGCACCCCAGGTTTAGAGAGCTGCCGGGAAGGGGGTGTGACAACAGTACAACACACCCGTGGGAAAGAAGCAGTCTTAAAGGTCCACAGGACCATACTACAGGTGCAAAGCCTTAAAGCTCAGGGACCCCCACCTGCCACACCCCACCATTGACAGGCAGTCTCAACACTTCTCTTCACATTTTAAGAGATTTAGGCAGTATTTCGCCTCCTCACATGGTTAATATAAATAAGGTATCTTGGTTTGAACAATCCCTTCAATAATTATGATAATGCGATGCTTTGTCAGTGTGTCTTCTAAACAAGACAAGTGGGTTTCTTGAGCAGGAGAATTAAGCCAGTGATGAACAATATCAAAATTACTAAGCCAAATTATACACAAAAGCTAAAGGAATCTCACATAACATACCCCAAGTCTGTTTTTATTCAATCTTGCCCTTTCTCAAAGCTGGTCTATACTCAAAATAAACTTAAGCCATGTTTTAAGTTAGTTGATTGTGGGGAAAAGTAAAATATACAGGAGGTAACTAAAAACACAGAGGTGTCCTACCAAAAGGAGCCAATAATTCTTGATTTAAATTTAACAGCTTTGTTCACTATGGCAGTAAAATATTAATGGCACTGCAAAGTTGAATTCGCATGAGCAGTAATTCACAATTTCTGGAACACAGTCTTTATTTTATGTCAAGTCATTACATCAGTAAAAGTTACCAAAAATAAATCCATTTGACTTCCAGTATTTTAGACAATAAATAGAGCCATTTCTCCCCATGTCAAGTTAGCTTTGAAATACACAGACTTATAACAGTGAAAACTCCCATGTTATCAAAGAAATGGCATGCCAAATCCCATAAATATGTCTTAAAACTAACAAATGTGCTTCTGCTTCTTGTACTTTTGAGCTGTCTTCTGTTCTTTGAATTAATCTAAAACTCTGAGTATGAATTATATGCCACGTGCTGAATAGAATCAGCTCTCCTTACAGCTCCTAAGATTGTTTTCAAATGTGCTGGACCCACAATTAATCAATGAGTCTACAGTGACCAAAGGATCAAGTACATGCAGTAATGTGATCTCCTGTCTAGCTGGAGAGGCAAGTAACTCTTGCAGGACGCAGGGATGCCAACTTAATGGGCAATCATCATGGTGAGTCATTCACCTCATGAGGTACGTAATTGTCCACAGCTTTCCTAAGACAAAGAAGAAATCAAGAGCTTTCACATCTGATAAACCACGGGCCTTTTGTCAGTAATAACTGTCCTTACCTCTTTGTAGCCCCGGTCCCTAATACACTGCCTCTCAATAAATGTTTTTTGACTAAATGAATGAATAACAGAATGAATGCATGCCTGGTGCAATTCAAGAAACTGTTAAAATGTGACATATACATTATTTATCCATTCACTTATTTTTTTTTGCTACGAACATTTATCAGTGCTTATAATGAACCAAGTATCATGCTAGCTAATGAGGAAGACACACAAAAATCTTATGTCACAAGGGACGTAATAAGAGATGTGATAGGAGAGAAAGACATGACCCAAATGACCCAAGAGAGGATAAAGGGAAAAAAGCCAAGTATGGTCATAACAAACTGCACGCTTTCAAACTGATACATGGTACGGGGGAAGGGGAAGGAGGAGATGCTTTTAAATTCCATCCCTGCTTAGAAAGCCACTGTCCTGCTGGGAGGCAGAAAACTAACTCAGACACAAGGGGCCTTCATATGCTTATCATCTATAGGCCTGAAAGCTTAAAAAATCTCCTTTCAGAAGCATTTATTAATAATTGTATTGAGGGCAAAGATGAAAGGGATGTGGGAGCACAGGTTGGCAGTTCCCCAGACCATTAGGAAAACAGTGGACTGTCCTGGTGTGTAGTTTAGGAGTTTCACTTTGATAGGATCCCTGCACCCCATGTAAATTGGCCCCCTACTTCAGAACCCGAAGTCATTTTCTCTGTGGTTGTTATGTCTTAACGACAGGGATTCCTGAGGAGGTTGAAGCCACACAGTTTCAAAGGCACAGTTTTACTTGAAATTCGGTTCAACACGGTTAAAGAACAGATTGCCATCCCAAAAGGATTTCTAGCTATCACGAACAAAAGAATGGAACTTAACCAGGAAAAGGCTGGGGGGAAAACAGGACATGTGGTCATCCCAGCCTGGTGGCAGCTCCTACAAAGGATGCAATGCTAAAAATAGAATCAACAAACATTCACACGGAGATGGTATCTAGAAACAGCATGAAGATTGATGGCATCCCTCCCCTGAAAGGACCTTCAAGGAGGAAGCTACAGACCACAGGCACGCATACACACAGCAAGGCATGTGGATTCATGGTTTAAAGGAAACATTTTTTTTTTTAAAAATGCCTTTAGTCTTGCTAATTCACCTACATTCAATGTCCTTGGTTACCAAGTAGGAGGTAGCATGGACCACATGGAGAGCAGTTAGTAAAAGATGAGCAGAATATTCTCTGGTCATAGGGAGGTTTATTCCTGGCTTATGCTTGCCCTTCGGCACTGGCCCCATGGCCTGACAGACCCATTGTCTTTGCAGAATTCATTACTGGGAGGCCCCCAATTAACCAGTCCTGATGGTCAGAAGTTCCAGCTTTCACTCCCGGGTTTCAACTGACAATGTGAAGTGAAATGGATGACTCCAGTTAGTATTCAGGTTCCTTAGAATTCAGAAGCCCAAATTCCAGAATCACCACCCACCCCTCAACTCCAGAATTATCTAAGTCTCTAATATTGGAGTCCTGAGACTTCCAGGTCTTCAGTCCACCAGAATGGTGCCACAGGTCCTAATTCTCCTTTCAAGAGCTGGAGGCGGAGGAGGTGACAAGTGAGGGTGAGGTGGTCATGTGTCTACCCACCCAAGTCACTGAGTCTCTGGAATGCAGAAGCATGTCCAGGTATAATTCTTTTTAACTAGACTGAACCTGAAATGGAAACCAGGGCTGATTGAGGTGGAATTTATCTTGCCATTCCATAAATGTTCTTGTCGTGAGCCTTCTTAAACTTCCTCAAGCATATAAGCCACGCTTTCTTCTGTAATCTTATAATTAAGTCTTTAATAGTACACCTCCTTGCCCGAATGAAAAAGAAATACGGTATAAAAAGGCTGCTGGGGGGCGCTTGGGTGGTACAGTCAGTTAAGTGGCCAAGCCTTGAGTCAACTCAGGTCTTGATCTCAAGGTTGTGAGATAGAGTCCCGTGTAGGGCTCTGTGCTCATTATGGAGTCTGCTTATGATTCTCTCTCTGCCCCTCCCATACCAGATGCTCGCCTGTTCACACCCACTCTCTCTCAAATAAACAAATACATCTTTAAAAAAATAAAAAGGCTGCTTGGATGTGTGCTTACAAAGGACAAAGACTGCATCTTTGGAAAATCATATACAGGCATGTGTTTATTACTTTGGACCAGAGTTTTTCAAACTGTGAGTTAATGTCTCATTAATGGTTCCTAAAATGGCTCATGAAATCAATTTTTTGAATGGAATGGAATAGGATGGAAAAGAAAATATCAGAATGTATCACATGTTTTCAGGTTCTTATTTGTTGAAGTTTGTACCATAGTAGAGGCTAGGATTTGGCTTTCAAAATAAATTAAAAAAAGGAAAGGCAGAAAGAAGAAAAAAGAACAAAACCTATTCTAATAATGTCAACTTGACATTTAGAAAAATATAGATACAGTATTCATACAACTCATATTACTTTGAATTCCTCATTACAGTGATTCAGAAACATTTTAATTAGACAAAGTCCCATACCCTTTACAGTTTAGTCTCAAGATAAATGATATTAATAGACTGAGTTGAACCTTTACTACAATAACAACATTCCTCCTCCCTCGGGCACAGAGGCTTGCGGTGACACCAACAGCTTGCGGGAGGGGTAAACACACCTTTGAAAACTATTAAATTCCTAAATGCCTCAAGAAATCTACTCCAAAGACATCAGATGTGGACATGGCAGTTTGAACCAATGAACTGCAGAAACTGACCCAATAACTATAGGAGTGTTTGCACTAATATTTCAAAATAACTTTAAAAAGTTAAATAGAAAATATATCTAAGAACAAAAAAAAATAGATTTTAAAATAATTCTATCAAGATATGTTTCACAAAACCTTCATGTATATGATCCTATTTAATAAGAAAATGCCTGGCCTTTGATTCAATGAGGCAAAATCCATTTCTCAGGGTGGCAGTAATATGTCATGATATAAGAAACCTTTAGCTTCAGTAATTTTCTTAATCCGTATTCGCTCTCGATTGCTATAAAATTTATTTCACCCTTAAAAGATATCACACAAATAAATTTTAAATACAAATACAATCTTTACTTAATAAAGTCCTTTCTGTATAATTTACTCTTTATATATTCTTGGTCAATTTAAGGGTCAATTTTAAGACATAGTTTGCTTTAACTAAGACGTAACTATTCTGAGTGGGGCTCCTCAAATTGATTCTTTTACATTGCTAAATTAAAGTCTGTATTTTTTCAAGTAAATATGATCCAAGCTTATTGATAAATGGAGTAAACTTTAAGTCATTTAAAAATAGTTAAAACCATGAAAGTAAATGCCTTTTTAGTATCTACTTAAGGTTTACCTTTCTCTCCTTTATGCTTTTGTCAAAACTAGGGCATTAAAATCTCAGTATCTCTCTCTCTCCTTCTCCCTCCCCCTTCTTCCCTGAAGAGTACCATATTTATAATAGGTACTTGAAAAAAAATTATTTTCTGAATGGAAAAATTACACAGGACACATTAAACTTCTTCCAATAGCCAATTACAGCCAAACTTACTTATTAAATTTTACTCCCTAATACAAGTTTTTATTAGCTATATAATCTATCTCCTTCAATCAACAGAAAGCCATCAATCGGAGCCTTCAGTACTACACCCACTCAATTGACAGCTTGCTGCCTTGGTTAAGCTGCACACAGACTATTATACAAAGTATTACAGAACATCTAGATGTGAAATTCAACCATGAAAATCTTATTTAAAAAAAAAAAAAGACCCAACAGCTTTCTCTCTCTCTTTTCCAAGGGTTACATTCAATTCTCAACATTTCTCCCACCAAAAAATTAAACCACTCCAAATTACCACCAAAATATAACAATGAAAAACTGAATTTTGTTGCTGTCCCAGGAATATCTGAAAGGACAACTGACAAGGCTAATGGGTATAGAAAATCATAAGAAACACAAACCATCCCAACCATCCTTGTCAATTCCTTCCACATTCATCTGAATTCCAGACCACTTGCTCCAAAATAATTATTTAAATCTTCAGCCAAAAGGAGAAAAACCAACCATTAAGCAACAATGGAAAACTAATCAGATTTCTCTCTCCTGTCATCCCCATTGCCACAGGTTGAAAGGAGAATTCTTTGGACCAATTTCCAAAGATGTCACTATAAATTAAACATACTCTCCTATCTTTCTACCTCACTATGGTTTAGAACCCAAACCAAGAGCTTGCAAAATTTCAGATCTCTGAAGAAACTGAGAAAAAGGGAGAAAAAAAAAAAGGTTTTATTTTACGTCTGCTGTAAGCATTTAAAAATTGTTTTTTTAAGTATAGAAACTATAAAGAACTAGCAACACACAAAAAAGCATTATCTCCTTTGGTTTTTTCTCTCTGTGGTTCATTTCTCACCTGCAGTCCTAGGCTGCCTTGTAAACCATTCAGTCTAAAATCATGCCACAATTCCCACTCCCACATACAAGTACATTGCACTCAGGCAACACAGAATAATTTATATTAGCTTAATCCAGACATTTATGAAAAGATAAGTCAGCTACAAAATTCAATAATTCATTCACTCAGTCATGAATGTATGTATGTAGCACCTGCTATGTGTCCAACTCTCTGTGGGAGGATTACGTGGCGAAGATTTGCCTCTGCCCTCAGAGCTAGTAATCCGGTGGAGGACAAAAGATCAGATACAAATAACTGGAGTTCAAGGTCAAATGCTGTAAATACCATCAGATGATATAAACAAAATAACTCTAGGAGTCAAGAAGAGGCAAATTATCACTGGTTTATGTGATGATGCAAAGCTTTTTGGAGATCCAATTTAAATGGGGTCTTGAAGGATGAACAGGATTCTGAGAAGCAGAGATGAATGGATAATTTGAGAAATGAGAGGGCAGAGAGCACCAACATTTCCCAGAAGGCTAGTGTGTATGTGAACACTGTGCTATGAGTTTTCACTTATAGTGGCTCGTAATTCCTTTTCAATGAGGAAGCACAATGGGATTCGGCTGTAAGGTCTGGAGGGGAAACAGAACAGCAGGGAAGATGGGGGTAGGAGCAAGTATAGCATGTCTCCAATTCTGAGCCAGAAAGTCTGGACTCCATGAGAGAGAAAAGTAAAATAGACTATTACCAGCTAAGCTGCTGAATGACAAAAAAGAAAAAGAAAAAAAAAAAAGAAGAAGAAGAAGAGAAAAGAAAAGAAGGGTGGGTCCCACGCTGCTATGGATAATTGGCACAGAGAATTGCTAAGCTCATCTATTTTTTGTGACTGCTATGTGATACTCCTTACATTACATAAAATGTTAGGATTTGAAGAGTCCTACAAGGTCATTTATTTCACCTTCTACCTAATTGTGTGAATCCCTTTACATCATCCAGGAAAAATGTTCTGGCCAGTTTCAAGCATTTACATGAGGAGGAGCTTGACACTGAGCCACTGCTATGTGGCAAGCCCTGTGACACAGGAGGTTACATTTCTCAGCTACTTTGAGAGGGTAGGAACCGTTTCCTAAAACTAAAGTCTTCCTACAGCTTGGTCCTTCAGTCCCCAACCTAGGAGAACACAGGACAACATTTTTCCACTTAAGAAACGCTTTCTTCACATTGTAACAACTATCAAATCAGAAGGAGTCTTACCGTTAATTGTGTGTCATAATATTAATTGGCAGCAATTTTTCTTAGTGGCAAATAAAATAATGATGCATCCTAAAATCATGGGTTTCTCCAATGCAATAAAACATATCAGATAGTAGTGATATCTGTGACACAGCCTTGGCCTAACCCCTCTTCACAAGCTAATCTCTTCTTTGACAAATGTCCTCCAAAGCAGAGGTGATGAGTATAGGCCCTGGACACGTGGGGTCCCATGGCAGTCCCTCATATGCTGGATGGTTGACTTTGACCTGAGTAATGCTCCTTTGTACTTCAGTTCTTTCATTTGTAAAATGGAGCTAACAACAATACCTGCCTCCCGGGCTCTGTATGTGTGTGTTACATGGAATAACACATGTCAAATCCTTTGCACAGTGTTTGGCACACAACCAACATTCAGTAAACTGTTGCCCATTATCATCAACAATGTCTAGACTAAATAATTCCCTCCCTACAATCATCCTCCATAGGACATGGTTATGAAAACTTGCCCACTTCTGAATCCACTCCAATTTGTCAACATCCTCCTACAAAATCTTTTGTCCAGAAAGGAATAAGGTATGTTCTCAGTGGTTTGGCTTGAATATAATACAGGAGGACAATTATTGCCCTTACTCTTGACATTGAATATAGAGCAAGGGTGACTGTCTGTTTGGTAGAGCCAAAGTAGAATGATCAAGAAAGCATATGCCCAAGAATTTTACAATTTATACATTCAGGTAACACATGTGGAAACCAAGTATGAACACCAGAACAACAGAATACCAGGGCGCCTGGGTGGCTCAATCAGTTGAGCTACTAACCCCTGGTTTCTGCTCCGGTCCTGATCTCAGGGTCATGAGACTGAGCCCTGCGTCAGGCTCTGGGCTCAGCACAAAGTCTGCTTGAGATTCTCTCCCTCTCTTGCTGCCCCTCCCCATGCACTCTCTCTCTCTCTCATATAAATAAATAAAGTCTTTAAAAAAAGAGCATGAAGGGATGCTGGGTGGCTCAGCGGTTGAGCATCTGCCTTTGGCCAGGGTGTGATCCTGGAGTCCCGGGATTGAGTCCCACATCGGGCTCCCTGCATGGAGCCTGCTTCTCCCTTTGCCTGTGTCTCTGCCTCTCTCTCTGTCTCTCATGAATAAATAAATTAAAAAATAAAAATAAAAACAGAGAATGACACAATACTGTACCAGAAGAGGGCATGACTAGTTTCTGACTTCAAACAGATTAGAAAAGCTCATCACGTGCCCAGATTCTGAGAGGAGACACCACAGGACCCCTGTCCAGACCCAACGCTACCACGGTTACCCAGCTTTGCAAAAAACTGGTGGCGCCACCCACAGCAGCAGCTCCTGCAACCACCTGTAGCCACCCATGTTCCAAACCAGGGCTGCTGGGATTCAGGAAACAACCACTAAAGGCATGAAGTCTGGCAACCTCTCAAATGACACAAGAACCCACCTCCCACCTGGTAAGTAGGAAACCCAAAAGGAGTGATTCCTTTGAACAAAAAACATTATTAATTCCCAAAGCACAGCAGTCCGCCACGAGAAAAAAGGGTTTCTGGTTCCAATAACCAGTAATCCCAATAGCAGGCACTCTCACCAGTTTTTGCATAGAGGTTTCATCAAGATTATCATTTTTTAAATATAAAGAGCAATTTGTGGAAAAGACAGAGCTTAGGAAAAGGGCAATATCGACATCTAATTTTAAGATATAAAAGAATGGAATTCTCTTATTTAACCAAAACTGAGAGAGCTGAGAAAATATCAAATTAACAAATCCAGCAGCAGGCTGTACTTTCTGTAGCCAGGGAAGACAGAATAGCATGTGTTTTACGGACTAACAGTGATAATTAAAAGTTCCCCTGAAAAAATATATTAATAAAGTCAAGGTCACATAATTAAGAGGACCAATAAGGAAGTACTGGAAGGACAGTGAGGTCACTAACTGAGGAGGAACAAGGAGATGGTGGAGCCTGGGGTTTGAAGAGAGCAAGACAGATGAGATCCTGACAAGAATGATTGATATGACAGGCCATGGGCGGTGCTGAACAGAGAGAAGATGTTAGGGAAAGAGCAGAGCCATCAAGGGACCACGAGAGGCTCCATCCAAACTGTGCCAAGACACAGTTTATGGAGAAAAAGTAAAATATATATCCCTAGAATTTTAGTTATCACCCCACTCAAGCACCCTGTGGTTAATATGAGGGAAAAGAGGCCCAAGTCACTTGCCTTAAGGCTGTGAAGCAAAGGCACCCACTGAAGCAAGATTGGACACCACAGCTCCCAAGTCCACATTCACTGCTCTTCCCTCCCAAATTCTTGCAACAAGTCCAAGAATAAACACTAACACAGCTGTAAATCTTTCAAGAAAAATCAAGGGTTGAGCTGCATGGTTCCACTGAAGGATAAAAGTAGGAGATCAGTTAGACTAGCCAACCAGCCAATATCAGGCTCTATGCTGTCTCCTGGTACAAGAAACTCTGAAATGTAGACATGTTGGTGCCTCTACCCGCCTACCTCCCTCATTGGACACTGTCCCTCACTCTGATGCAGCAATGTTCAGACCACACCAGATCCCATGGACTCGTCCCCTACATGTGTGCTCAATGGTGTCATGGTATGTTCCACAGAGAACATAGTCTTTCAGATTAAACTCTGAGGCTGAGCTTCCAGGGTTTTTGTGTCCTTCCTTAAGATTAATTTCAGATTGGGGTGCCTCGGTGGCCCAGTTGGTGAAGCTTCTGCCTTCAGCTCAGGTCATGATCCCTTGGTCCTGGGATCAAGCCCCCATTGAGCTCCCTGCTCAGCAGGTAACGTGCTTCTTCCTCTTTCTCTGCCCCTTCCCTTGCTCACACATGCTCTCTCTCTCTCTCAAAAAATAAATAAATAAAAAAGATTAATTTCAGATTTTTTAGCCAGTTTATGTTTTCGTGGAAATGAAACAAATATTTAGTATTTTAAGTTCTGAATTCTGAAAAAAACATGCAGAAATGGAGTATTGAGGCTTTATTCCATGTCTCTGCTCCCCTACCAACAAAAATAAAAAAACTAAGCTCAAAATCATCTTACCTGATGCATTAAAAAAAACAGCAAACAAAACAGTGCAGAGACAAACACACACGGAAGGATTGTTTTTTGTCTTGCCTTTCAGCCTCTCTGTAGCAGCTCTGCACAAATCTCAGAGAAACAAAGAAGGCTTTGGGAGAATGCCTTTTAAGCCCTGTTGGCATCCTTCCAATGCACAAAGCCACAGGAGGCAAATGGTGGTGATATGTATTCAGAACCTGTATTAATACCTGACCTTGAGCAGAAAGAGCACAAGCCTGTACACCTGGTTCTCAGGAGGCTCCACAGCTGGTGAAGAAACCTATCCTTCCCAAATGCCCTGTCCCCCTCCTAACTCCCCTATGAGGCTACTCACGACTATTTCCAACCCTGAACAGCATCACCAGAGCTAGCAAACCCAGCTTCCCTGTCACCCCTCACCCAAGTAAGCATCCTGCATCATCCATCACCAAGGTACTGCCTCACAGATCCCAGCCCAGACACAGCAGGTTTATTTGCAAAGCTCAGAAGTTCTCAGAGATTTCTATATTCAACTCCTTCAAAAATCCTAAATACCACCTCAATCCTCTAAGGAATGGGAAAAAGTCTATAGGTGGTGCCACATATATAAGGGTGCTCAAAAAGACACAACCTGTGATGGTTTGTTTCCTGTGCCAACTTGGCTAGGCTCTAGTACTCAGTTTCCTACCAACACTAAGCTAGATGTTGCTGTGAAAGTGTCTTGTAAATGTGCTTAATATCTAATAAGCAGGTGACTTTAGGTTAAGACAATCATTCTTGATAATGTGGGAGGGCCTCATTCAATCAGTTGAAAGGCCTTCAAAGCAACACAGAAGTTTCTCTGAATAAGAAATTCTGCCTAGAGATTGTTCCATCAACTCCTGCCCAAGGGTTTCCATCCCTCCATCCATCCATCCATCCATCCATCCACGAATAGAATACATATAAAATCTCTTACCAGTTCTGTTTCTCTGGAAAGCTCTAAAGTTCTGACATAATCCAGTTCCCTATCTGCATCACTACAGACCTTTTAGAATCCAGGTTGCAAATTCCAATGCCAATGGGGGCCACGCAGGTGACATCACTGGGCGGAGGAGCTGTTAGGTGACAGATGGTGCTGAACGGGTTGCCTCAGTGACCAGGAGACACAAGGGAGTGCTGGGAATTACACTCAACCAGGGACACTTCTAACCTAGAAGGGACAGTGTTGTTGCCAATGGGAGACCAGGGTCACTCTGTGTTCCGCTTGTTCAAGAGAAGCCGGTAATACGTGCTTTGTAAATGGAACCCTCACCTGATCCTTAAGTACAGGTAACTCATTCAAATGTAAGACTCCCAGTAATCCGATCCTATGAACATCAAATAGGTGGAGTTTGTGAGCCAGAGGGGAGAGAAGAGAACAGGCTCTACAGGCTCTACGTACATAACTCAGTCCTGAGAACACCCCCCTGGGCCCCCTCTGCAGATGACCCAACTGGAGGTGACTAGCCAGGCGGCCGCGCAAGGCCACACGGCTAGTAGGCGGGCTGCCAGGACACCTCTGCTTACCTCGTCTCGAGTCCTCAGACTGAAAAGCTTGAGGCTCTTCGTTTGCTTTTCTGCACGTTATACGAGGCTTGTTAAGGCATCGTGGAAACTTCAGAAGTGGAGAAAATGGGACACAGAAAACTAACGGCAGGGCGAAGGCCTCACCCACGTAGAAGAGCCGCTGAATCAAAAGCTGACTCCCTCCTTGACCTTGCAACCCTGCAGGTGCACTACTCTCTCTCAGGAGCACGAATCCTGGCTGGGCTTCTGCAGGATCGTTATTTTCTAAGTTTTAAGTTGAACATTTTAGCCACTGAAAGAGTCTAGAAAATGATGCAGGGAACCACAGAGTGCCTGCCATTCCGTTTCAAAAATTACACGCCACAAGCACCCCAGATAGCTCACACGCAGTCCTCCCCGCTCACAGAAGTAATCAGGAGCCTGAATTGTGTATGTAATCCTTCACGTGCCAGTGCCACTGCTTCCACTAGCTTCTAGTACTACTCGGCATGCTTTCCCCCTGAGGTGAAGGGTGTCCTCAGGCATATACATCCTTCTACAACTGGGTTTCACTTCTTCAACATGAGCATCTGACATTTATTGATGTCTACTATTACATGACATTCCCTCACACAAAAATTACACACGTTATATATCCATTTGCTTGAATTTACTTTGCATTATGCACAACGCAACAAAGCAATATTCTTAAAAGATTTTATTTGAGAGTGAGGGAGAGAGAAAGGGAGGGAGGGAAAGAGGGAGAGGGAAGGGGGGCAGAGAGAGAGAGAGAGAGCACAAGCGAGCACACAATCAGGGTGGGAGAGGGGGAGAGAGAGGGAGAAGCAGGCTCCCTCCTGAGCAGGAGCCTGACAGAGCTCAACCCCACGACCCCAAGATCATGATCTGAGCCCAAGGCAGACGCTCAAATGACTAGGTGACCCCAAAGCAAATTCTGACTTTTTTTTTCCCCCAAAGCAAATTCTTACATAGGTCTTCTTGTGGACAAAGGTGAGGTTTTCTCTGAGGGTGGATAAGCAGGGGTGACAATTACATGGTTCTGCAAAATGTTAACATTTGGGCAAGTGGAATGAATGACAGATGTGAGAAGATTCTGTACAATTTTTGAAAATTTTCTGTAATTCTAAAATTAGTTCAAAATAAAAAGTTTTAAAGGAAAAAAAAAGGACTCCTCCTTCGGGCCACTTAAAGCAATTCCCAGGGCTTCTGGGTGGCTCAGCTGGTTAAGTGTCTGATCTTGGTTTCCACTCAGGTCATGATCTCAGGGTTGTGAGATCAAGCCCAAGTCAGGCTACCTGCTAACCATGGAGCTTGCTTGGGATTCTTTCTCTCCCTCTACTCCTTCCCTCCCTTTATAAAAACAACAAACAAACAAACAAACAAACCAATTTGCCCTAAGATTGCAAAGCTTTGGGCTAAATATCAGGCACAGATGAAGCCTCCACAACCAGTGGCAACAGGAAGAGGCTCAGTCCTGAGCAACCAAACCCAGAAATTTCACAACACAGCCCTAAGAACACGGCTGTTTGGAGCACTTCAAATAGCTGAGCTTACATATGGTCAAGTATGGATAAGTAAAATCAAAGCAATTTTTTGAATATCTATAAACCAAGACTGGAAGGAGTTATTTAAATGGAAAAGACAGGAAAGATTCATCAGAGTCAAAAGTCTCTTAAGCTACAGCACCTCTATCCAGAACATCAAATGACTTGTCTTTTTCATTCGATCTAAATCGGATATGATATATGTACTTCATTCTGTGTATTTGGCGACACATCTAAAAGTTTGAGACCCCCTAAACTATCAGGGGGGAAAACTCTGAGCGCAAACATCTCTTCTTTGCAACCAGTCAGATATCCTGCACTATTAGAAAATCATGTTTCTGTAAAAGCCCAGCAACTGAGACTGAGGAGAGCTGCATGGGCCAAACCCAAGCCCAGCCATCTCCTCTCGGAAGCCTGCCAGGACTAACCTCATCTGAACCACATCACTCATCTCCTCCTCTCTCCCTTTGGACTTCCACATTCCCTTTGGCCTCAATCACTTAGCACTTGTACATGTTGTGATTGGGATCATCTGTAAGCCCCTGTTATGTTTTCTCTTCCTACACGGACTGCAAACTCCTCGAGGCATTATGTCAATCCGTCAACAGGGGCAATTGCCAGAATAGAGCACAAAGAAGCTGCAACGGAAATGGGGGATAAAGCATAGTTTCTAGTAAGATCTCTGCAACCACAATCTAAAGATGTTACTATCTTTTGGGGGACTTGGTTTCTTTATCTTTCCTCAGTTTCTAAGACAGTTTCCTCCCATTGATTTCTATGTGTAAATCACTCATACATTCCACCTCCCTCTACTGACAGTTTATTAAGTGCAATTTACATGAACCATGGGAGATATACTCTTTGCCAATAAGAAACAACTGATAATTTTATTGCAGATTTTGGTATCTTCCACAACACAAGCAGCCCACTATCAACCAAACACTACTTACTAAATGTTGGTTAAAGCGACAAACTGATAAAGCCAATAGCTGGGGAATAAAAGCCTCAGTGGATCCTTTATCTAAAGGGTGTTTTCTCTATCTAGCTCTTCAATCATGGCCCACGCTCAGGAACAGTTTGACATTTTAGCACCATATGGCTCAGCGAGGATCCAAAGGCCACAGCAGAACTTGCCAGGCCATTTGGCATTTCCTGCGTTTGCCCATGTGGATGGCACCAGGCCCCCAGCTCACAGCTGCAGCCTGAGTCAGGTCTAGGAAGACCAGGGTCTCTCCAGGATGCCAGGTCAGCAAGGAGCCAGGGCAGTGGCCATGGAGCTTTGTGGTTCAGCATCATGTCGCCAAAATTAATAATCTAATGCTCATTTTACCCAAATTTCTGGCACGGCTAAGAAAATACGCCAGTGGTTTTGCAACCGACTGTCCTTCCATCTGAGGTATCCTGTAATCACACCCTACACCAAGATGCCATACCTCTGAAATATGTTGCAGTAGGCTCACTCTCCTTGGGATGCCTGCAAACATCAAGGAACCTATCAGGACAGGGAAAGCACAAAGGTGTGAAAAGAAGGATCCCATCTCAAAATGACCTCCTTTTCCATAGGCCTGGATTTCATCATTAGAGATCTTTTTCCGACTGGGTTATGAAACATCTCTTGCTTGTTAAAACTTTTTAAAGTGCTACACTTTATAAGCTATACACTCAGAACTTCTCTTGTGCCTCAGTAAGGGCAGCTCCCTTTGTGATGGAACAAGATTTACACTGAGAAAAGGAGGAAAGCAGAAGGTACCAGGGCAGGGACTGGATACCATGGAGGGATAAAGGTAGCAGTACCAGAGAGAAGAGGGACCAAGCAGCAATAAAGCCCTACAGAAAGGAAAGGCAAGTGTGCATTTAAGACATTTGCCTACCCAAGTCTGTAATGAGGGCATTTTATAAACATAAGTATTTGGATTTAGGCTGTGATCACTGAACCACATCCCTAAGCAACACTCTGCTTTAACTGGCCATGTCTCATTACTCCAGGCCCTAAAACCTCTCTTAAACAACATGCACACACACACATACACATATGCACTAATAAATTCCCATACTAGACCTAAGATTGGTTTGGCTCACAATAAAACAGAGCCACACACAAGCATATGTTGTTCAAGAAAAGAGCCTTGGGGCTTGCAATAATGCAATGCTATCTATGCGGAGACACAATAGAAGTCTTCCCGGTTTATAGTGCCAAAACTGGCTATTCAGAGGATGAGCTATTCCAGACGGGCTTACCATTCCTCATTTAATAACATTAATCTATATAAAAACCTAACAGGGTCATTAAACAGGATTTTTATACTTCCTTCAGGCTCACCTAATTTCATCCTTTCTCTAGTAAGCTTTGCATTCCACTAGACACGCATACACTCTAGGGATGATTTTAGAACATGATTTGCATGGAAATGCTTATACTCATCTGACTTATCTCCTAAAATCAGAAGTCCAGGTCACAAGTTACAAGTCACCAAACTTAGTTAACTTGAAGAAAAAAACTAAAATGGTGCAGGGAGGGTATGAGATCAAGTACATAAAAATTAATTTATGATAAATATTCCACGTCATCTAACTTTTCTTAAACTGCATACTTTATGAGAATGTGCACGAATGTTTGTGCACATTTCCAATATAGAAAAGGAGAGAAACAGACTGGAAGTTATAACATCCTAATAGGATGAAGTGTGTCTCCCAAAGCCAGAAGCCCATGGAGCAAATCTGAAGATCCAACATCTAAAATCACTATGGGGCAGTGGTTAACAAATACCTATAACATAGATCGGTTTTTGTAGCAGAAACACAAGATGACTTTACACATGGATTCAGCTTTGGGAAGTGGCTGGGTCTTACTTAAATGGTTTCCCACACTTTGTGAAATAAGCCTTTTTTTTAAGGCTCATGTGGGAAGGAGTTTCAAAGCCTCCTGCCCAAGGCTACAGAGGTCTTGAGAGCTTGGTCATCATGCAAAGAGTTAGCCTGAGCTTTCTTTTATAAACTAGCAAAACTTGATCACCCCTGCTTCTTAGTCACTGTAACTTCGGGAATGCCAAATAACAGGCAGGAATTACAGCACGCCCTAAGTTGTTTTATTATCTGTGTGACAAAGAACTTTGATACAGAAAGAATATTTGACAACCAACGTTCTCAACAGGCATATATATATACATATATATATATATATATACACCCTCATCCCATCTAATTTTTTAATTTATTTGTGGTTAAGGATTTGTGATAATTCAGTTAAGTTTAACATTATCTAAAATTTTAACATTTTCTCTTAAAAAAGGATATGATAGGGAAACCAAAAATGCCAATAAAAATGATTTTCCAGATATTTGAGACTTTCTTAAAAGTTCCAAAGCATTTTATAAACATAACTACCTAACAAATGGCATGTGACTAAGATATCCTATTTATTTATTAAAGCAGAATCCTTAGTAACATACTGGACAAGAATTTGTTATATTAGATCTAGTTATTAAAAGTATTTGAAAACAATATAGTTCTTATCTAATAACGTTTATATATACTGTCTTGTTTCTAATTCAGATTACCCTCAATCTGAATTCAGTGCTGTCATTAGAAACATACATATCGGGATCCCTGGGTGGCGCAACGGTTTAGCGCCTGCCTTTGGCCCAGGCCGCCATCCTGGAGACCCAGGATCGAATCCCACGTCGGGCTCCCGGTGCATGGAGCCTGCTTATGTCTCTGCCTATGTCTCTGCCTCTCTCTCTCTCTCTCTCTCTCTCTCTGTGTGTGTGTGTGTGTGTGTGTCTGTGTGTGACTATCATAAATAAATAAAAATTAAAAAAAAAAGAAACATACATATGTAAGCAATAAATTGTTGGTTTTTCAGAGACTATAATCCACATAAACCCAATCATTCATTAAAATCTTCTTTTCCAAATGGTAAAACATGTTTCTGGGGTCTCAAGGCAATCCAAACCTAGGTCCTAGTATTACCAGAATAAACAGTTTTTAAAAAAATTCCCTAGAATTCGTGTTTGAGCATAGCTATTTACAGATATATCAGTGCATGCTTATGCACTTTGAATTCTTTTCTGCATCTACTTTCCCTGTGATATTTCCCTTGTGGCTTAATAAAGATTCAAGATTCTGTTACTGGATATTTTACCTAAAAATATTCTCTTTTGATTCGGTTTTTACCCTTTGCCCAACACTTCCAAATCCTCAAAGGTAGGCAATATCCCCTACAAGCCAACAGTTTGCTGACTTCCTTCTATTCGAGACAAAATCTGGACATACCACATCATAAAGATTCCGGCAACAACTTGAACTAAAATAAGGGAGTTGTCTGGGAGCTAAGGAAGCCTACAGAAAGCCCTGAGTCACAAAAGCTCCATATTGAATTCAAGTAATTGAACACACGGGTGAAAAATCCATCCTTAACTACATAGGAACAGTTCCCAGGAGCAAAAGTAGATTTTGATAAGGAGAAGCTTCCATCAAGAGTAGGCTGGAAAGCCTCAATTTAATTACTTCTCCATCTCCTTATTATTCCACCCGATGTACTATTTCCCAACTCATTTCACAGCCTCTACAGGCTCTTCCCTCAGGCCTCATATTATCCCATCCACCGTCTCCCCCGCCCCCCCCCCAACCACCACCTGCCCCACTCCCAGGGCTCCATGTTCTCTGCTCTCTGTCTTGCTTTCACAGAGGCCAGCTTTCCAATAAACGGTCACTAGATCAACACCTTTCACTGGAAGTTTATGTAGACAGGAATCGTACTGATGAGTCAGAAAAGCTAAAGGGAGTCTCTTCCTTTAAGATGTGTAAACCATACAGTCGAAGAATTTTGGTTGCCAGAGTCAAAAACATAGAAATAAGGTGCCAGCGACACAATAGATATTGAACCTTTCAAAGTGCACATGTCAGCTCTCCAGTGCAGGCAAAGGGACATGGTGGAGAAGAAAACAGAGGAATGGCTGAGAATTGAAACTAATATAGAGGCAAAGGACCGGAGTCCTTTTCTGTAAATTTTTTACTCCAGACCCCCACAGGCAACCTGGGGAAGCCCATCAACCCCTTCTCAGAATAATGTTTTCAAAAGCATAAAAGACATAGGATTACAAAGGAACACAAATATATTGAAATACAGTCATCAAAATATTAAAAAGAAATTCTAATGTAATTGTATTTATACAGTGCTGCTTTATTAACACATTAACTCTAGTGGCATATTTCACGAGTGCTGTAATTTCAAAGGCTAAATATGAACCTGATAACTAAAGGAAATGCTAAATTTCAGCTAGGGATTAGCGAAAATGAGGATTTTTTCCCCCATTCAAGTTCAGAGACCTTGCAATTCTGTTCATGGGCTTCCAGGTTACAAATCTCTGCCACAGTTATTCTTCCCAGATTCTAAAATGGTTGAGGTTTCTTATAGGAATTACCTCTAAGTTCATGTCAATACAAATCCAATGCCAAATTCAAGTCAGTGATGATGGGACACACCACTACTGGACCCAAAGGGTAACTACCTCCTGTGTTTTGGGGATGTAAGGAAGCCTCTGCAGCCCTGAAGTCCAATTCCCTAGCAATGAGGGGAAGGCTCTAGCCATGCAACGTGCAGCTCTTGCTTTCAATGGATAGGTAGAGAATTGTCTTCATTCCCAGACACTGATTTTATACTTCTCAGAGTACAGATTCAGCACATTTATGTGGACCTATGAATCATCATGCTTCCTTGATGAAAGACAACCAAGTTCTTTTTTCGTTGCAACATTAATTAAACAAAGCTTTATTAGGGGAGGGGTGACAACATTAAACAGATCCACTGATTTTAAGATATGCATAATTTTCAGACATTATAGTGTGTACAGCAGAATGTCTCAGAATTAGATAAAAAAATATGTGATTTCATGTTATTATGAGGATCTGAAATATTATGCTTAGGTTGAAGACCTCAATGAAATATATCAAGCTTCAAAATATTAGCCCTTAGATTTCATGCATTCATGGAATCCATCAGATCATTTATTTAACCAATGCTTACTTGTATTTTAGCCTTTTGCAGAAACACACCAATCAGCTCAGCAGATAATCATTATTCATCAATTTATTTAACAAAAAATAATCATATTATTATTTAACAAACATTTATATAGTGCCAGGCATCATTCTAAACACTTTTTAAATACGAACTCAGTTAACTTTTAAGACAAGCCTAGGAGATTGCTAATATTCTCGTTTTACAATGAGTCAACTGAGGCACACAAAGGCTGAATGGCTAGCTTGGGATTGCACAACCACTAAGCTGCAGAGCATGATTCAACCCAAATAGTTTGGGCTGCAGGGGCCAGGTTCTCCACTGAGCAATCCTGCTTCATCTTGCTCTGTGCCTGCTTCTTTGAACACCACTTATTGAATTAATTTTTTTCAAAGTTTGAATAAGTGCTATTTGCTAATATATCTCTTTTTGGCATGTGGATATAGAGACTCTCCATGGAAATTTTTCATGCCAGTCAATAGGGACTTTGGACTCTGATCTATGGAATAAGAGATGGTACCAGGGGGATGCCTGGGTGGCTCAGTGGTTGAGGCGTGATTCTGGAGTCCCAGGATAGAGTCCCACGTTGGGCTCCCTGCATGGAGCCTGCTTCTCCCTCTGCCTCTGTATGTGTCTCTCATGAATAAATAAATAAAATCTTAAAGAAAAAAAAAGGCCATTATCAGGCTCTACAAGAGAGTGTCAATGCCATCTCTTTGTCATGATGGATTCTTAGCCTCCCACTTGAATACACCACTATTTCTATGTTCAAGCACTGAGCCCACTGGCTGTCTTTGGCAACTGGGGCTTTCAGAGTACAGACTCAAAGCACATAACTTTTCTGTTGCCCCGCCAACACAGGTCTGATAACCTCTCTGTATGTGAGAATATAGGGTCTTCTTAAAGACTCTGTAGAAAAAAAATAAAACAAATTTAAAAGAAAGGGAGAGAACATTATAAAAAAAAATACACAATTGTATCCTTATTTTACAGAAGATAAAAGAAGCCGCTCAAAGAGAAAACCCACTATTCTACCGTGGACAAGAGAACAGAAGTTCACAGATGCTGTGAGAAGAAATTCAGCCCTCATTAGAAGATATTATTCTCTAATATGTCTACACTCTGGACTCCCTACATCTGGAGGAAGGATAAAAAACCATTGGTGGAGAAAACACAATGAGCTTCCAGGCCAAGCCACAACGGGCAAGTGCGCAAAGGCTTCTGAGACACGCCCTAGGGCAGCCCCCAGAGGAGGCGGCTGGGCCTGGTTCAATTGCCACATGCTCAGCTGATGGGAAGGGTGGAGGACACACGACAGCTGCTGACACTTACTGAACATTTACCCTGGACCCAAACAAGGTGTGAAGTGCTTCACAGACACAGTCTCTCAGGCTCACAAAAGCAGTTTGTGTGTTATTATTGTCCAATGTGTTAGAAAAGAAAACGGGGACTCAGAAGTTAAGTAACTTGTCTAAGATAACAGAATGAGTAGGAGCCAAAGTCTGGATTTGAACATAGGTCTTACTCCAAAGTTTTGAAATACTTCCCTGCCTGAGGAATTTCTCCTCCTAAGACCCTAACATTTCCTTTATAACAAAGCATTTCCCAAAAGGTCCATCGCAGATGACAAGTGCAGAGGTAAATACATATTGTTTTATTATAGTTGGCAGAAATATCGGGGGAGCAAATACCCAGTGATTGGGTAATTTATGGGTAAAGAGTCTCAACCAACTCAATTATTTTGGCTTCATGGATGAGTCCATCTCCATGGGTACCCAGTTCGACTTTCTTTGAGTCAGGTGGCTCTCAGCCTCCACCCCTCACCTGAGAGATAACCTTGCCTCATCTTGCTTTTCCCACTTAGGTAGCACTGTGGATTGATTGTTTCCTTCAAAAACAGAAACAAAGCCCACCATTTCAACAGCAAGCCATCCCTGCTCCCCCTGCAAACCTCCGGACGTTGGACTTCTCAGCAGCCTAGCTGCCACTCACTGATCTTCCCTGAGCAGCTTTTCCAACATCTGCTCAGCTCACCTCTTGCCCAACGCTCCTAGTTTCTGATTCAGTTCCAAGTCCTCTGCTCCGGCACTCCCCACAGCTCTCAGTACCACGGTGACCTCCCCAGGACTTTCAAAGACCCTGTGTGTGTGACTACAGCCCTTTCTCAGGGCCCCCAAACATCCAGACACCATTTCTGAGTCACTTGCTTCTAAAACATTAACAAGACCGACAGCATCTCCTCAACTTAACTACAAGACACCACTTGGCTCCAGGAGGACTGGGATGCTGACAGACTCGGCAAGGTTCATTTGTTTCAGTCACACAAACCTCTTCAAGATTGGTCCTCCAGAGTTCTTGGGTGGGCAGCACTGCTTCTTTATCTCCACTAAGCACAACACATCTAAAGGAAGTGACATTCAGCTCTGGGGAGAATAACTCAGGTCTGTACACTCTTATTTACACCTGGGGCCAGCTCCTAGGACAGGTGATGCAATACCCTTCTTTGAAGCAGTTTTACAGCAGGAAAGGTGCACCCACAGCTAGGACAGGGTAGTGGCTAAAGCCTGGGGCTGTCGTACCTGACCCTGAGTTAGCTGCCCAGACTCAGTAGCTGGTAACTCTCACAACCACAGCTTGCTCACATATATGACACTCACAATCTCTACACAATATCTACCTTAGAAGACTGGAGGAGGTAAATATAATAATGCATGTTAGGTACTTATTTAAAATCCAGTAGATATTACTTAGTAGTAAAAAGGGGAATGACTCAACAGTGTACACACTACACCACAACTGTCACCCAGGGTAAGAAAGACAGCTGCATAAGGATCCACTTGATTTTCAGTTCCATGGAAAGGCAGGCACATTTGAGATTCAGATGGACACCCCTGTGTCTGGAGCTCATCATCAATATGCATCTCTGAGTCATCCACTGTAGTGGAGCATCCTTTCCCAAATCCCATTTTCACGCTGAGGTTAAATCTAGCGAACATGAAGTTGTGTTATTGTGAGTCACTGAATGCTTTTCTTACAAAGAGCTTGGTTGTTTTTGTTTTTATCCAATGAATGTCTTTTTTCAATAATGAGGGAAGTTCATCAAGAAGCAGAGAGATAAAGGACAAAAAGTATAATTTAATATGAAGGTTTCTGTGACCCAACAACCTACACAAATCTGTTATTGAAAAGGAAACTGTGTCTGGCTACAGATACAGCATGATGGGCAGAAACAGCAGTCACACACAACTACAGAAGGAAGAATCACCTATCTTTAACTAGAGCAGCAAACTGCTGCTAATTTCTTAGAAAATGAACTCCAGCTGATTCAAGCTAAAATGCAGTTACTAGATGCCTCGTTGCATCTGAGAGAAAAACCAAAATCCATTAAAAGACATACAAAAGAATAATAAATGCTATTTTCTCAAATACTCTATTTATATATATATATAGTTGAGCACATGCTCAACTTTAATTTAAAAAAAAAAAAGCTCAAGAAGAAATAACTCTTCCATTTACTATGTTAGTAACAAGCTCAGAAAATGGACAATAAGACCATTCCATGACAGAGGATTAGCATTTAACAAACTTGTATAAATATAAGCAATAAACAGTTTCAGCACAGCTGGCTTCTAAAGACTTCAATATTAACAAACAGACTTAATATTCTTGATTTACTACAGATTTTCCCATCAAATGAAATAGTCATGGTGATGATAATTGGCCCCACATGCCACACGGCATGCCTCTAAAGACACAGCTCTGTAGTGTGATGGGGTGCAAGTCACAGATTCCAACAGGAAGGCCATGTGTGCAGCATTTCTTAGCTTGCAGTAATGAGAAGGTTCTGTTTCCTCAATGCAACTAAAAATAAAGAAAAGGGGTATATGCCCTCCTAATGACCCTGTCACAGATTTTAAATCACACACAAAAAACTCATCCATTACTCAAAACATACCAAAGAAGACTAACTCCGAGGAGTACTTCCACAGCTTACAGCCACCAAGCTAAAGGACGTGTCTCTAGTCCTTGAGTAAAACAGGAAAACATCAACATTTATTCAAACTAAGATCCTGGGCACCTGGGCGGCTCAGTGGTCGAGCATCTGCCTTTGGTTCAGGGTGTGATCCTGGGGTACTGGGATCAAGTCCCACAGCCGGCTCCCCACAGAGAGCCTGCTTCTCCCTCTGCCTGTGTCTTTCTGCCACTCTCATGGATAAGCAAATAAAAACCTAAAAAAACAAAAACAAACAAACAAACAAAAAAGATCCTATGAGGGTTTATGATGTCTATGATGTCATAAGATTTTAAACATATTTCTGTGTTTAACCATTTCAAAAACATAACCCAAATAGGATCAGGAATCATACAAGATACAATATCATTTTCAATAGTAATTTAGAAACCACAGAATTTGGAATGACGGATAGGAAATATTTATCTTATAGTCTTTATACTTCAACATTATTTTACAATGAATTGTATTTACCTTTGCAGAATGGAGCACAATAAATTCTTATGCCTTTGTTACTACCACCATGTACTGACTTGCTGAGTTTTTAAGGAATTCTCTTTTCAACAAAAGAAAACCAGTGTGAATCAATAAAATGAGACCATTTTAAAACTGCATTTAATCAAAAGAAATGAAATATAAAAGCCACAGTGCTTTTTAAAAAGGCAAAACTTTGGCAAATAAAGCAGACACCATGAAATTTAGCTCCGCTTCCACCAGTTGCTAAATTTTGATTTATTTTAGCTTTCAGGTTAAAGTTCCTAAGAAGGGAGGAAGCTCCTACACTAAGAAGTCAGAAATAAAGTTTTAACACATATGTTATTTGGAATTTATGTTTTTAAAAAACGAGTTAGCGGTTCCCAGCTTACCAACTGAAGTTGTTGGCTGTGAAAAATTTAGCTCTAAGTCAGTTTTTGAAAGCATCTTCAGATCCTAGCACATATGTTTCTCTATCAGCTAAGCCATTTTATGGGTTAATTTAGTTTGGTGGACCATTCTGGGAACCCGCTCACTATTTACAACATTATCCCAACTGCAAAGTTAATTGCCAGTTCCCACATAGAATGTGGAATGTGTGCGAAGGACACACTGTCCTAGCAAAACAAAGAGATAACCCTCCAATTCCTACCAACCCCAGTTATTGAACCAGGAAGCAATGTGTGCAAGGCAGCACACGAGGTCCTTTGAAGGACTGTAAGCAACAGCGTGTCAGTGGTATTGGCACCCAGGCCAAAAACCACCAGGAACAAACATTAATCATTGTGATGGAGAGGACAAACCCGTCAAAATAATCTATTGATGGCACAGTTTTATTATAATTATTATTATTATTATTATTATTATTATTATTATTATTATTATTTTAGGTAAAAAGAATAAGGAACCTTTACTTAGGTCACGTAAGGGACACCATACCTAAAGAAAGTATAGGTTGGAGAATATAGGTTAGTGGCAATAACCACGAAGCAAGAGTCTGTTGCCCTTCTAGTGAGGGGTGACATCTTCATACCGCTTGGATATCGTTTGCACAACTCTTTTGTCTTCACACTTGCTTCTGAAATACAGACTTATACAAAACCCTACAATGATGTTCTACATTTGTCACAACGTCCTTCCAGACTTAACGAGTAGAAGTGTTAGATAACTTCCCCCTTTCATGAATAAAGATAGCAGCTGATACACAGAGTATTGTCTACTATATATCAAGACAACTGTTCTCTGGTAAAGAAGTGCTAAGACGGAGACTGGTATTTATTCCTCCACGAGATAAAGACTCTCTCATCTCCCAGGAATATTGGCTCAGGGTGAACGAGTTCATAAAGGGAAGACAGCCCATGCATGGCACCAGGAATCCTCCTCGTCAAACAGAGTATTTTTCATCATGTCAATCATATCACTACTGACCCTCTATTAAGAACAAGATCCTTCACTATCAGTGTGTGTCAGGGACACAGAACAGCAGCAGAGAGCGCACTGGGAGAGCTAAGCCTCGGGCAATACCTTGCTGTGGCTCAGATTCCACTAAAGGTTCAGACAAGAGGGGACCCAGGAGGCGATGCCTGCTCACATGTGCACAGCACTGGTTGTTTCCTAAGCACTACCACATAGACGATTTCATTTGAGTTGCCAATGTCTCTGACAAACAAGGCAGGTAATATTATTCCAATGTATTGATGAAGAAGTGGATAAGGAAAGTGACAAAGCTCAGGGAGGTTACACAGCTTTTTAGAGATCCACAGTAAAGCCCTTTTTCCCATTACAACGCTGCCTCAGTTGGCAAAATGACGTCTTTTGTCCTACTTCTAAATGCCGTAATAATAAAATATGCAGACAGTTAAGTTAAAACTCCTTTTATGTATTCCCTTCCCCAAAAAAGTCCTTTAAAAAGCCTATTCTGTGTGTCAAAAAAAAAAAAAATTACCTACAGATTACTAAGAATTTTCATTTTAATGTGTTCAAAAATTCACCACAGGACATCCTGAATTTCAATTTTCACTAATTCTTCCTCATTTTGGTTTATCCTTCCCCCAAGTGAATTAAGACGCTCTGTTGAGAAAATATTAATTGAATTTAAAATAATAATTTGTACCTGACAGATCGACAGTTTGGAACTTATGCAAAGAAACAGAAATCACTACCCTTCTCACAGTCTAACCTATTTTTTTTTTAAATGTCTTTTAGGTAATATTCCATCAACTAGTATTATGGTTAAGATGCAATCCCCAATCAGTCAGGAGGCCCCAGACTGTGGACAGTGTAGATTCCAGAGTTCAGAAAGATGAGAGTGTAAGTGGCTAAGAGCAAATATATGTCCAAGTCCCAAAGAAGTATTTATACATTTAGTGATTCTGTTAAGACAGTGGAAAGAAGCCTGTAAGGACTTTCTCAGATGCAGCCTCCAGACCAGTACGGTCCAACAGAACTTTGTGATGGCAATGCTCTGTATCTGCACTATCCAATGTGGTAACCCCAAGCAACATGGGACTATCAAGCACTTGGAATGTGGTAGTGTGGAAGAGAAACTGAATTTTAACTTTTATTTATGTTTATTTTGATTTAAATGCAAAGAACCAAATGTAGACATCCCAGCTCTAGAGTAATGGCATCACTCCACACAAAAATCTTAGCCCAGTTTTTTGTTCATGGAGCTCATGGATCCCAAGGCACCTATAGGTAACAGAAAGAACACGGGCTTTGGAGGCTAACAGACCAGGGTCTCTTACAAGCTGCACAACCTTGAAAGGTAACTTTATTGAGTCTCAGCATCTTCATCTCTATAATGGGGATCTCAAAGCTTTCTTGGGATGGTTGGGAAGAAAGGGGTTTCCCTCTCATGTGTCCAGCACATAACCTAGAAAACATTAGTCTATCTCCTTTCCATCCCAATCCAAAAGAACTTACACTTGGGACTTACCAGGCAATTATGAGATACTTCATCAATAATCTATAAAAATGTCTGAGTTTCTTAGAAATGAGGTAATGAAGAAAAAAAGAAAATTACATCTGAGCTTACATTTTAACTTGGTAAAAACTTTATGTAAAGAATTATGAACTGTATGCATTTTTTAATATTTGGTTAATTATAACTACACTTTATTAATGAGCCGGAAAGCTAAAGCATGTTCCTCTCTTATCTCACAAAGCATGACATTCTATAGCAGAAACTATAAAAACCATTTAAAATTATTTAAATGTTACTTTATATGATGTCGTTTTCACAAGTAGCAGATACGGAGACTCTGTATTACTATGTAGGGGAAGAATTACTTAGCAGTGTTCTACTTCTCAATAAATGTTTGACTGTAAAATTGATAGAAATAATTATAGAGAAAAAAATGATGGTTACCAGAGGGGAGGTGGGGGGTGCATTTAATAGGTGATGGGGATTAAGGTGTGCACTTGTTGGGATGAGCACCAAGTGATATACAGAAGTGTTGAACCACTATATTGTACACCTGAAATTAGTGTTACACTGTATGTTAACTGGAATTAAAATAAAAACTTGGGGCACCTGGGTGGCTCAGTTAGTTAAGCATCCATCTCTGGGGCTCAGGTCATGATCTCAGGATCATGAGATCAAGGCCCAAGACAGGCTCACACTTAGCACAGAGTCTGCTTGACATTCGCTCTCTTTCCTTTTCCCTCTCCCTCTCCTCTGCCCCTCTCCTTGTTGGTGCTCTCTCTAAAATAAATAAATCTTGGGATCCCTGGGTGGCTCAGCTTTTTGGCACCTGCCTTTGGCCCAGGGCGTGATCCTGGGGTCCCAGGATCAAGTCCTGCGTCGGGCTCCCTGCATGGAGCTTGCTTCTCCCTCTGCCTGTGTCTCTGCCTCTCTCTCCCTCTGTGTGTCTCATGAGTAAATTTTAAAAAAAAAAAATCTTAAAAAGAAATAAATCTTTAAGATAAAAACTTTAAAAAGATAAAACAGAGTTCAAGAATAATTACTGACATCCTTAATTACATACTCAGCTAGAGAGATAATTTAAAGACTATTCACAAACACACAATTTGAGATAGTCAATGAAGTTTTATTTATAAAGAAAGCAAATGGACTTAACATTCCATTACAGTGGAATTACATAAGTAAGCAAAGGTGCATTCATTCAATGGAATTTCATGTAGAGGTTAAAACATGGATTAAGGGGATCCCTGGGTGGCTCAGTGGTTCGCGCCTGCCTTTGGCCCAGGGCACGATCCTGGAGTCCCGGGATCGAGTCCCGCGTCGGGCTCCCGGCATGGAGCCCGCTTCTCCCTCCTCCTGTGTCTCTGCCTCTCTCTCTCTATGATAAATAAATAAATAAATCTTTAAAAAAATAAAATAAAACATGGATTAAGAATTTATGGTGAGGGGTGTGCCTGGGTGGTTCAGTCAGTTGAGAATCTGACTCCTGAGTTTGGCACAGGTTGTGATCTGTGTCCTGAGATCCAGCCCTGTGTCCGGCTCCACGCTCAGTGGGAGTCTGCTTGAGATTCTCTCTCCTTCTCCCTCTGCCCCTCCCCCCAAACACAAGCACATGCACTTTCCCTCAAATAAAACAAATCTTTAAAAAAAAAAGAGAATTTATACTGAGCGATTTTCACTAGGAGAGAGAGCAACATATAAATTTTTCCCCTCATACTTTTCTCCCATCTCTCTAGATTTTGATAATGACTATGTGTGACTTTTATACTGGGAGGTTGGGCACAAATGTTTTTAAAGTTATTCACTGTGGTTGAGCCCCAGTCATCTACATTTCCCATCATTTGAGACAAGAGCCCAAACCACAATACCTCAAATGTGTTTTGGCCCCCAGCAGCCTGGCAACCAGACAAGGAGAGTAATTACAGAGTGCCCATCCCACACCATCCTTGTGGCAGCCACTGGAGACATCTCCTCCCTGCCCCGAATGAAGGCATACTCGGTTCTCTACCAGCTGTTGGCTTGCTCTCCAGAGGTATGAACGTTTTAAAGCTGAACAAGCAGCCTCCCGGGGCAACTACACACCGAAGTAATCTGCTTGCAAGGTCTTCATTGGGTAGCAAAGATTTTTAAAATATGAAGTTTGTGGTCAAATAATTTTTGGAATGCTCACTTTGGCAGCACACAAATAATTTTTGGAATGATTATTTAAAGGAAAAAACACTACAACAGCTCAGAGAACAGAGCCACTAACTAGCGCTGCCTGGGATGCTAAAGAACAACTGGCTATAGAACTTAAGTGTGACTAGAAGCTCTCCAAGCAAGGAAGAAAGGGAGGGATGTTCCAGGTAGGGGAACAGTCAACACAAAGGTGAAGATGACATGGTACAGTCAAAGGTCTGTGCAATCATTTCTGCTGAGGCTAAAGTACAGCGAGGAGATCTTTAAAATGCAGACAAGGTCTGGACTAGACCACGAAAACTTCTTGCAAGCCATTCTAAAGACTATGGACTTGGTCCCACGTGACTGATGACAAGTTACATGATTCATACCTAAGAATGATTCCTTTGGCTACAGTGGGGAGGACCCGTTGGGGGAGTGGTGAGCCTGTTGAGGCAGGACACTCAGGTTGTGATTTCAATTACTGAAGAAGGAAATGAGTCTTGAGCTAAATTAATAACACTGAGGATACAGAAGAAAGGGAAGATGTGAGAAGTACTTCAACAACTGAATCCAGAGGATATGATAAATTGGTGGATTATAGAGAGAAGGAAGAGAAAGGACAACAGGATTCCTAACTGATCTTTTCTGTGCCATAGACCATTTGTGCAGTCTGTTGAGGCCCAGAAATGTTTCTCAAAATGTTAAGTGCATAAAATAACAGAATTAAAAGGGGACTATTAACACCGACATACAGTTCTCCCCATGAAAGCCTTTAGCCTTTATCAGAGTCACTAGGGAGGGCTTGTTAAAACTCATTGTTGGGTCCCAACCCTCAAATGCCCAGATGATGCTGATGAAGCTGGTCTCAGGAACACAGTCAGGAAGCACTGGTCCAGGGTGATGCCCAAGTTTCTAGCTAGAACCCTGAGCAGACTTGGTACTATTGACAGATTTGCTTACCTCTCTATCCTAGTGCCTATTATAGCTTAGCACGTAGTATGAATTCAATACATGCTTTGTGGACAAATGAAGTAGGAATACACCCACAGTAATGAGTTTAGAACTTAATATGCTTGGATAAGTTATGCCTTTATTTGTTTTTGTTATGCTTTTTTGGTAATCTTTGGAACTCCCAAAGACAACGGATTACACCATTTCGATCTAATTTACAAGTTTTTGTAAGATTCACCAGCTCTTCGGGTGACCCATTCTATTCCCCTATACGAATAAATATGTACAGCATGCATTTACATTTCAAAATAATACTTGCACAATCTGTTAAAATGCTGAATCCTACTTTTTCATATATAAGAAACCTCTCTATTAAGGCAAACAGTGTCAAATCCTGAAAATTTCTAAGGAACTGTCGCTTTTCATAAACTCGGCAAAGTCCAAAGGTTTGCTTGCCCAATAAAAGCTCTAAGGAATCTTTTGTAATAAATGGCTGAAAACTATTTTTAATTAGCATCTCAATGGTTTATTTATAAAAGACTGTTTCTCTAGCTCCTGACGGTGCTTTAAAAATCATATGTTTCCATGACTGTTTTAAATAGTCCTGGTTTGTTCTCATTTACTAGAACTATGGTGTAAGGTTTACACTTAAGGTAAGATTCAGCCCAGCTTTATTTATGTTACTACAAATCAACTAAAAGAATCTCAGTTCTGAATTCAGTATGTGTTGGTAAAGTGGCCTGATCCGTGCTGGATGCTATGGAGGATGCTACAGAAGCCAGAGAGAAAGTCAGCCACGATTTAGCTCTGTGAGTATAACCAAGTCCCTTTGGTATTGTACCTGTCGGTATATCACCACAAATGTGCCCACCTCAGAAGCACATTATCGTCTCCTAGAACGAAGCTCCAGGATCTTTCCGAGTCTACACCACTCTACAGATCACATAACCCACTACCCTCCCATCACATGACCGGGACTGTCCTTTTTCCTTCCCCCCTCTCTCTCATATTAACATTTCTTACCATCACCCCCACCCAGGTGCTTTCCAGGTAGACCTCTGCAGCAGCCTCTTAACCCTTCTCCCCATCCCCAGGAGCTCCCGGCTGTATTCCCACCACACACGCCACCTTTATCAATTTGGTCCCTCCCTCAAACCTGTTCTTGGCCCAACCAAGATCCTTGGTCTAGCACCAAAGTCTTCCATCATTTGATCTCAACCACATCTTCTGACCTATTTCCCTTTTGCTTCTCTCAACAAATTTCTCCATTCAAATTATCCTACGTGTAAAAAAAAAAAAAAAAAAAAAAAAATTATCCTACTCTCCTCTCCTCAAAACATGGCTGGTAACTCCTTATTTCTCTCGCTCTGTTATCACCCTGACAATGATGTCCTGTATCTGTCAAAGACTTACCCATATGCTGAAATCCAGCACCTTTCTGCCCTAGAAGCCTTCCTTATCCCACTAAAGAATCCTCCTTTCCCACTTTTCTGCAAGATAAACTGTCACATATTTTATATAATAGTGCCCAACTTCTCCTCTTGGCCTGATTGAAAGCTTCTACCTAACAAGAGCTGTGCCTCACTTTACTGTCATCCCTGGTCCATGACAGACCACTTTCACTCAGAGCAAACGCCCCACAAATATTTGACTCCAGGAGCCCATCTCTGTGCCTCAGTTCATCTGCAAATATAGGTTCCTGCTGTACCTCTCCCAAAGGGCTTTTATGAATATCAAACGAGATAATAAAATATTCGTTTTGAAAACACTCCACAGAAGGAATTGGTGGGATAATATAATTGGGGAGGCAAATGTATACTCCCACAGTACCAGAGAACCAAACGAGACAGCGCCGTCTCTAGCTCTCAAAGCGTTAGAATGTCACAGGAGTGCAGACAGCAAGCACCACTCCGGGCTCCTCCAGATTACTGCGGAAAGTTTCCTCTGGAGGAAAGAATTCGAGGCAAGACCTGAGGGAGGTGCTGGGTCAATGTGTGTAAACCGAAAAGGGGCAGCGAGGACAAAGGAGGCCTACCAGCCTGTCCAGACTCTCTGAAAACTATCTTAACCTCCTAGTAAATCATCAAGAATCTGAACATGGAAAAAAAATTAAAAAAAAAAAAAAAGAATCTGAACATGGTAGCCAGAGGTTACTTAGAAATCTTCCGAAAGGCATTGGGTGGTCTCCCTCCCTCAACAGGCACCATCACGTCCCCAGCCACAGGTCAGTGGCCAAGCAGGAAAGAAACCAGAATGTTGCTTCAGCAGGAACCAACAATAAAGTTGTTGGACTTTGGCTTTCTGTACATTTATCTTTCTAAACGAATGGCTTGTACTTGGCTATGGCCTCTAGGAAAGAACCTATCACTGCATTCATCAGTTTACATTTCACAACTCTTGCCCGAGAATGCAGCTTGGCAAACATTTTCACACACAACGTGGGCTCCAAGTTCTGAAGGCCGGACCCAAGGCCCACCATCAGGATCGCCACTGTGATCCAGCATTTCCTGTACTCTGATACAGGCATGTAACTAATATTTGAGGGTAGACAGACTTAACAACAAAAGTGAGTCATATGATTTTAATAATTAAAAACTGGCCTTGAAAGCTCACATGGACAGAAAAGGCCTATCAGCGGCCCACTTCCCATTGTTCCCTTTCCTGTTATGATGTCTACCTGCTGACAGCTACTCTTCAAATAAACCCCATACGCAAATACCTCTAGAGTATTGAACATATTTATTACAACCCATATAAATCCAATACATAAGAAAAGGTTGGGAAAAGACTTCTGTGAACTAGTGAATTTGCTGGGCTTGTTGAGAAAACTGAATGGGACACATGCCTATCGTGGAATCCAATTCTTCCCCTGCGTCACATACCCTAGTACCGAACAGCACAGAACAATCTGGCTAGGCACCCAGTAACAGGAAGGAAAGCTAAATACATCTTTCACGTCTAGCATGGAAAAATCTAATGGAAGGCTCTACTTCCTATAAATTCTAATTAGACTAGAAAGGGTTATCAGAGGATTGTGCTTTGATCTCATGATCTGTCTTTATCATAGTACCAACCTGTGAAACACAAAAGCAACTTATTAATTCTGCACTTGAATTTCAGGCCGCAAAGCCTTTTAGGGTAAAACAAATTGCAGTTCATGCTGACTGTCTAGAGAGATTGGGCTAATTTACGTGATATAAGGGATGCTTTATTTATGGACGAAGGTAGGCTAAGCTCTCCTGGGCATAACAACTTGAGCTCTGGAACAATCTCTCTGGACCACTTAAGCAATATCAATAGTTCACTTATGACATTTACACATCTTGGTTAATGCGGCATAACAAAACTAGAGGACCTTTATGCCAAGAATTTCTTTCCACTGTGACTGTAAGTAAACGATGACAAAAAGCCTTCATCATGGGCATCCTAACTAAAGAGTCTTCTGAACTCACAGTTGCTGCTCTCCCCATCCACACTGGTTTCAACTTTCCTCTCAAGATTTGGAAGGCAGAAATGGAGTACGTCATTTACTACTATGGCAGTTAAAAAGCTGATGAAAAAAGAGTTCCCATTTCCATTACAGAATCAGTATTACAAATTTGATTTAAAAAAAAAAAAAAAGATAGTGCAAGTAGTTTTTTTTTTTTACATGCACAATTTTTATTTTGCACATTTCCAAAGAGAGCAAGTAACTCCAAATAATGTGAAACCTCATTTATCTGGCATGGAGAGAGCAGAGCTCTGGAGGAGTGGTTTCCTGAATAACAAACACTCTGCCATTCATTTCCCTGGAGTGGAAGTCTCTCTCCTGCCAACACTCCTTCTCTAGAAAACTTCCCCTCCTCCACTCTGTGTACTCTGGAGGGGCTCATGTAACTCAGCCCCTTTGCCGAGGGGGAGCATGTGACCAGATGGGACCAATCACACCCAGTGTCCCCCTGGACACAGTGGTAAATCCATAAGCAAGCATGGAACCCAAGCAGGACCTGCATCCCTTCACTTAGGTTTGTAGACAGACCCTGGGAGGAAGAGGGTCTCTTCTCTCCTTTGTCCAAAAGACCCAACCATGTAGACTGGGAGCAAAAGCAACAGAGTCCTAAGAAATTCCATATAATCTCCCGAGTACTGCTTTGCCCCCAAGCCAGCCATACCTTTGAAACACCGCTTAGTTTTTATTACTGGAAACTAAAAGAATTCTGATTCATACAATGGACAAATTTCATCTGATTTAAAATTTTCCCAAGGTTAAAGGAAACCTTCCCAAAACAAACTGAATGCTTCTCTACCTTAGTTTTTTTTTTTTTTTTAAGCCATAGTAAACACAATTTAACCTTTTCTTATTGATCCAGCCACTTACATGGTAACATGTGATGTTCTCAAGCACTATTGAATTATCCAGGGATACTTAACTCTTCACTAAAGAGGTCAATACTGCTTTGTAACAGATTTCTGTGTCTATTATATTGTAAGCAACATAACACCTTCTGAGTGTGTTGGGGCCAAATGTGAATTTGTCCTCTCTTGTAGCTGCTACTGCTACATCCTACAGCAGGTGGACTTTTTTTTCTAAACGAACAAACAAAAAAAAACATTTGCTAAAGGGAAACAAATTAAGAAATGCCAGGCAAGTTGCTGTGCATGAGTAATCACCCCAGGTCCTTTGTCTCACAGGAACAGAGCTTCAATCAAATTACAATACAAAGAAACAAAAAGATGAGGGGAGAGTGAACAGGAAGTGCATGCTACATATATGCAGACACCCTGGCATGGCCAGTCCCCAACCTCTCCTCTGTTTCTCTGCACAACATGCCCCACTCTCACTGCCGCCCTGGCCCATGGCACCCCCTGCAGCACGCATCCTCTAACGGACACCCACCTCTCTGGTTTGTAAACTGCCTTTCTCACAACCAATTGGCTTATTTTCTCAACTTCCCAAGCATAACTTCCTGGAAGGGGGATCTGACCGAGCTCTTCTTCCTAGACTGGCCCCCATCATGTCAATGTCAACCAGTATCAGTCTCTGGGTTGGATGTCCACTCCTGGCACAATTAGCCGTAGCCAGAGAAGTTCCTTTTATATATTTGATATTTAATCATTTATTTTAATCATTTAAAATTTACATAGAGCTTAATAGAGGCAAGGCACTCCCCTAAGTGCTTTATAAATATTAACTTAATACTCATAATAAACAAATAAGGTAGGTACAATTACATCCCATTACACAAATGAGGAAACTGAGGCATACAGAAGGAAATAATTGCCCCAAGGTCCTTAGCCGGTAAGGGCATATGACCTTAAGTTGTCTCAGGCCACAATTTTTACTCTTAACCACTATGCCAAGGAAAAATTCATCATCAGTTAAAGGGACTGGGCAAGCACACATTTTGAGTTTAGTATACATTTATCCATTCATTCCAATTTTCTGAGCATCTGTTAAGTGTCAGACACTTTTTATTCTCTGAAGAGAGAGCAATGAACAAAACACACAAAGACCCTGCCTGGAAAGAGTCTGCATTATTTTTATTTTATTATTTATTTGAGAGAGAGAGAGAGAGCACACAGGTGTGAATATGCGCAGTAGGGAGAGTCAGGGGGAGAGGGATAGAGACTTGTAAGCCGACTTACAAGTAAGCTTGTAAGCTGAGTGCAGAGGGGCTCAATCTCATGGCCCTGAGATCAGGACCTGAGCAGAGACCATGAGTCAGAGGCCTAACCAACTGCACCATCCCCGTGCCCCAGGAGGAATTTATATTCTGATCACATTAATATTACCCTGCACATTTTTACTGGTTATAAAGGACTTAAGTGTTTTTTAAATATATGTGGGGTTTTTTTGGTTTTACAGTCTACATATAGCCATATTAACAATTTTATTATTGTTTTACAGTCTATCTATAGTCATATTAATAAGGTATGCGCTTGGTAGACTTTCTGAAAATGGAATAAATAATAATCGTAGTTGTTGTTCTCTAACCTGTCTGGATTACTCATTCACCCTGTGCCATGAACTATACGAAATGTGCACTACTTCATTCATACAAATATACTCCAGGCCTATATGCTCTATCTAAAAATAAAACAAATTGGATATCCATCTCACTTAAACAGACTTAGAACTGCCCAGAGGGCCTTGACTCAGGCTCGATATTTACAATTAAGTAAATGCTTTCCAGAGCACTAAGTGTGCCAGGCATTGTGTTAAATGCATTACATGCTTTACTTCATGCACTTCTCACAGCCGTCCTGAGGGGGTACGATTAGTCCTTCATACACATGTGAAATGTAAGGCTTAAACACCTGCCAAGTGGCAAAGCCAGAATATAAAGTAAGGTCTATAACCCATTCGGACAGGTCACTCATTGGTGAAAAGCATGTTCTTAAAACCTCATGTGACAGGGAAGTATCTATTAAGGAGTACAAAAATCTTTAAGTACTAACATCATCAGCAACTCTAATTAATACCAGCATTAAGCAGAGTATTAACTTGGCTTTCCATCTACGACAACCAACAAAAACTGTCCACTACATGTGTCTAAAGTGGATTTCTCTCCCTGGGTTATAATCAGCTCCAATATGAGAACTACTACTCTATTACCTCAATATTAAAATATCAAGTGTACTTCTTACATGACATTAAGGAAAAGCAAAAACTTTGTATCTTTCTGTAAAAAAATGAATTAAGCATAAGGTTGAGTTCTGTTAGAAGTACTTTGGAAAGCATTCAAAATCACCAAGATGACCACCCAAACCTAAGACTTAAACATCCTCTTCACCTTCTCCGCTCTGTTCCAAGCACTGGATTGTCTTGCGACCCCTCCCCTTGAAGTAAGGGCCACCTTCTGGGACCTGGGGCATGGTCACAACCTACAGCGTCACTACCGCTATGGAGGAGTAAATCAACGGGCCACTCTTCCTCACCATTTCTGTCATATCTTTTCTCTCTTTCCAAGAGGAATATCACATGCTGGGCTGCTGTTTCTTTTTTAATATCTTTTTTTTAAATTTTTATTTATTTATGATAGTCACAGAGAGAGAGAGAGAGAGAGAGAGAGAGGCAGACACAGGCAGAGGGAGAAGCAGGCTCCATGCACCGGGAGCCCGACGTGGGATTCGATCCCGGGTCTCCAGGATCGCGCCCTGGGCCAAAGGCAGGTGCCAAACCGCTGCGCCACCCAGGGATCCCTCTTTTTTAATATCATGTCCATAAGTGGCAAAGACAAGTGAGAACCCTTTAAACACCACTGCCCACTACACAATCCGAACCAGGTATCTCAGAAAATGAAAAGGCATATTGGAAGCATGAGATGATCTAGCTAATAGAACTACTCCATTAAAAAGAAAAAACAAACACCTGCCAAGAGTAAGTGTTTTGTTCTCCTACGCAACCACTGAGGGAGACCTTCACAATTCACTTTGGCCATACCTTGCCACTGAGATGCCTTCAGAGCCTACAGTATATTTCAAATCAAAACCCTTAAGAGTGGATTTGACTTTAAATTCAAATCACAATTCCCTCAAGATAATGAGGTATGCCAACCCAGCTACAACCCTTAAAGTAACAAAATTTTATAGGTGTTATAAGGCTATAACAAATTCCTATTTTCTTTTTTAAATATTTTTTTTAAGTTTTATTTATTTATGATAGTCACACAGAGAGAGAAAGAGAGGCAGAGACACAGGCAGAGGGAGAAGCAGGCTCCATGCACCAGGAGCCCGACGTGGGATTCGATCCCGGGTCTCCAGGATCGCGCCCTGGGCCAAAGGCAGGCGCCAAACTGCTGCGCCACCCAGGGATCCCCAAATTCCTATTTTCAATTCTGGCAGGATCACTGAAAAACAGATTAAATATTTAAAGTAACTTCTCTTAGGTCATACTAGTTACTTAGAAGAATAAATTCTAATAATTATATTTGTTTTAAAATCTAATAGGTTTTAAATGTTCCAGGTTTAAATGGTTTAAACCATTTAATGGTCCGGGTTCCCCCTAATACACCTCCCCAGTAGTTCTCAACTACAAAAGAACTTGTTTGTGGACAAGATTTCCTTCACCCTAATGGCCTATAGCTGGACCAAAGTCCCAGGATCTCAGCTAAGAGCTGCTATTCTTCAGGGAACAAAACCAAGAACCTGGATCATTCACCTTCCTCCCCTTTCCAAGGTCTTCCAAGGAATTTTTTGCAAATGATGTTGATGCCAGAAGAACCACCTCCATTTGCAAGTGAAACAGAACAGAAGCAGGTGGTCAAGGAGTTAAACTGGCCAAGCCCCTGGCCAGTGGTCACGTGACCTGCATTCAGTCTAGGCCAAGGTTGCCAATAACTGCCCAATGCACAGCTGTCCAGGAGCCAGTCCTACCTTTACAAGAAAAGTCAAGTCTTGTTGAAGACAACAAAAGACATGGCCAATAAAGTAAAATACTCACTTGATTACAGAAGTTGCTAATGCTGTAACAAACATTAGAAAATCAGCCTATTCATTTGAAAGGCTCATGGCAAAAGAAAGAACCCAGCAAAGACAGGTAAATCTGGTGAGATGGGTCATATAGATTCAAGGAATTTACCTTAGAATATCAATCATCAAAACTGTCCTATGTCACTCTTACAGTTCATTTTAACGCCTCTGGTTTTTTTTTTACTATTTCCTCAATTCCTGGTTCAAATACAACCTGACTCAACTTAAGAAATTTGATTAACAGGGGATCCCTGGGTGGCGGAGCGGTTTGGCGCCTGCCTTTGGCCCAGGGCGCGATCCTGGAGACCTGGGATCGAATCCCACATCGGGCTCCCGGTGCATGGAGCCTGCTTCTCCCTCTGCCTGTGTCTCTGCGCCTCTCTCTCTCTCTCTCTGTGACTATCATAAATAAATAAAAATTAAAAAAAAAAAAAAAAAAAAAAAAAGAAAGTCTTTAAAAAAAAAAAAAAAAAAAAAGAAATTTGATTAACAATGCTGGGCCTTGATTGTTTCTTCAGGGAAAAAAAAAAGGTACTGCACTACACAATCTCTAAGATCTTTTTAAGCTTCTTAATTTCATCACTATAAAATTAAAACTCCTTGGCTTTCTCCGAGGACAGTAAATATCTCACCAGCCCTTTCCTCACCCTTAATACATCTCACAATTGTCCTACACTTTGACATCTGTTAACTTGGATTCATAATATAGTCATGATTATGATTCACTTAAATCCAAAGTAGAAAACTGTATGACTTTTGAATCATTGACTCCACCACACATCACATTTTCTGGCAGAAAAATGCTATTATTCATGAGTACTTAAAAATACTCTCAGTTTGGAATAAAAGTTATCTGGTACCTTCGAGTAAAATATCAAGTACTGATCAAGTTTAAAATGTCTTGAGAGGATCCCCGGGTGGCTCAGCTGATTAATGCCTGCCTTTGGCCCAGGGTATGATCCTGGAGTCCCGGGATCAAGTCCCACATTGGGCTCTCGGCATGGAGCCTGCTTCTCCCTCTGCTTGTGTCTCTGCCCTCTCTCTCTCTCTCTCTCTCTCTCTCTCTCTGTCTCTCATAAACAAATAAATAAAATCTAAATAAATAAATAAATAAATAAATAAATAAATAAATAAATAAATAAATAAAACGTCTTTACATCTCAGTCCTCATTCTGGTATCTGCTTTCACCTGGATATATTGCTTGGAGCTGTAGAAATCAAAGTCTCTGGAGAAAGTGATTCTTCATTTTGGGCAAAATGCCAGCATACACACAAAAATTTTCTTTATGAACATAGTTAAGCAACACAAGAAATTAGGCAAGGTAAGTGCTGACCATAGCTGATGTTGTAAATCACTGAGGGGGAAAACCAGGTTCATCTGTCATCCCCAGTTTAGGTCAGAAGTCCATGAAAAATTGCAAGTTAAGCATGGTAACCCTAAGGAAAAAAAATTCAGCACACTGGTGGTCCTTTTAAGGACAATACACATTGATCTGTTTTATCGCTATTGCTCTGAAGCTCATTTTATAAACTAAAATTAAAATACCACTTAGAACAAGATCATTGAAGTCTCTGAAAGACTAAATGGAGAATTCTACAAAGCAGGTATTTGCTTTCTTAATGGAAGCACTTTGGGGGAAGTGAGGGGATTATAAATTAGTCTGTGCTTGACTCCATGAAGAAAATTTTGAAACCCATTTTGCTGATAGCTAAGCAATATAGAATTAGTCACACGAGCCTCAATTACGCATTTGTGGATGAGCCATGCCTTTCTCTTGCAGCCTTTGATAAGAATTATGGCCTCTATTGGAAAGTACAAATTAAGACTGAGAGAAACAGAAACTTTTATTTTTCAGCTGCAAAAATGGTCAAAGCTGACAAGACAGGAGGGAGACAAATCACTTCTGTGATTCACCAGCCAGAATTCAGGGCACTGGCCAGTGCAGCACAGGGTGCAAACTCACCTACAGTAGGCACCCCACAGAAGTATATTAATCCGAATAGGTAAACAACTCAGGAAGTTATCACACACTCCATTTGTACTTTTTTCTGAAGCAGAGCTCCCTAGCGTTCTCAGGCAGCTGACTTATACACAACCACTATAAGTTCAATTATCATAATCTTCATTCCCACAAGCAAAGCAGACGCAGCAAATTACAAGGAGGCAAGGGGCTACAAAGCAGCAAAGAAAATTATAAGTGATGATGTGACAACAAAATAGAGGAAAAAAGTATAAAAGGCAAGGAAAACATTCAAAAACCATATATACTTAGGTTTATTGTAGGAGTAAGCTATACTTAACTCAATAGCTCCAAACACATCATTACATTCCACAACAAGAATTGCTTTCATAATGATGACCTTGATTATTTACACAAAAGGTCAAGCTATATTCAGAATACTCTAAGAGGGAGAGGATATTTAACACCTTTTACGGATATTTTCTTAAGAAATATTTTCAACTAGGTGCTAAAAGGGAAACCCCAGGCATCCAGAATGCCTGAAAAAGTGCTCACGTAATCGAAGAGATTTTTTTTTTTAATCGAAGAGATTTTTAAAGCCAAATGCTCCCTGTGAATAATTATCAAGATACTGAGATACATAGAAATATTGTCAGCTACTGCCTCAGAAGATAGTATACATTCAGAAGCAAGACCATATGTGCTTAAAAGAGTGTTTTTCTAGCACAATGATCTAATCAGACACTGTACCTTGCAACCACTGCCAGGCATTTAAAATGTGATTTATCAATGTGAAAAATCTCTACAGTCACAGTACACAGATGCACACACGCATGCACACGCACGCACACACGCACACAGGCTAAACTGACATGAATATACATCAGACCCACTTCCACTAAACACCCACAACTTACTCTCCAGAGCAAGGTAAATATTCTCAATCCTAAATATTAGAAAAAGCTTCACAAGTGGGCCTGACCCTCCTTTGTAGCAGGTATTTGAGGATGATCACGCTTCAATGGTGCATGCTTCTGCATTTTTTTATCACATTGACAAGGCTGAATGGCTCCCTTCTGATATCAATTTTCCCCTTAAACAGAAAAATAATTAACCTATTTCCCATAAAGAAATAACTAATGAATACAATTACAATCTGCTTCCCAGAACAAACTAGCTTTTGAAAAGAAAAACTATGTAAATGATAGTAATAATAAAAAAATCTGACAATGTCTTATCCTATTTCACTAAATATAATCCATGTAAATAAGTTAATTTTTCCTTCTTTTATATCTAAATCTAATGCTTTTTCTTTTATCTTTAATATTTGATCCATGGGAAATTACACAATGTTAAATAACATAAGTTAGAAAGCATAATAATGTAATGGAATGTTTAATCAACCACACAATCCAGTCGCTAGAGCTTTCCCAAAAACCTGCATCCAACTAGGTACTTGCCTTCCCTTATCCCATGCCCCTACCCTCCCAAGGGGATATCTTCACACCCTCATGGAAATGTTCTCCGTATTATTATAGTTGGAAAACATATCCCCAAATATATCAAATGACTCTTCTGCAGCCTTATTAGTTTGCTAGAGCTGCCAAAACAAAATACCATAGAGTGGGTGGTTCAAACAACAGAAATTAATGTTCTCACGGTTCTGAGGGCTACAAGTCTAAGATCAAGGTGTTTGTAGTATTAGTTTCTTCTGAGGTCTCTCCTTAACTTGCAGACAGTTGCCTTCTTCCCATGTCTTTCACATGGGTGTCCTTCTTTGACTCATATCCCTGGTGTTTCTGTGTGTCCAAATTTCTTCTTATAAGGACACCAGTCAGATAGGATTAGGGCTTCCCTAAAGTCCTCATTTTTCTTTTTTAATTTAAATTTTAGGTAGTTAACATACAGTGCAATATAGGTTTCAGGAGTAGAATTCAGTGATTCATCACTTACATACAATACCCAGTGCTCATCACAAGTGCTCTCCTTAATACCCATCACCCATCTAGCCCACCCCCCACCCACCTCCCTCCATCAGCCCTCAGTTTGTTCTCTATCATTAAGAGTCTCTTACAGCTTCTTTCCCTCTTTCCTAAAGGCTTCAGGTTAACCACCTCTTTAAAGGCTCTGTCTCCAAATGCAGTCCCATTCTAAGAAACGAAGGAGTAGACCTTCAACATATAAATTTCGAGCCCATAACACTGTCCAAATGAAACTTAAAGCAAATATTCCAGTAAGTTTCCAGGGCTGTGAGTGTTGGGATTCTTTACAGCAATTTAAAGAAAACGTCCTCCCTCTTGGCCACACAGGAAATGTCCACAAAAAAAAAAAAAAAAGACCGAAACAGAAACACTCCTAGAAAAAGAAATGCCAGAGCTTTTATCTCTTCTTTGTGAACTCCCTTCAATGTGCCAGGCTCTCTCTTAGGTCCTGCACTATGTCTTTGTAAGAAGTTTTCCCGAATTTCTGGGAGAGCTCACCCTCTATCTCTAGTGAAAGGTGAACAATTAGAAGCACCTGACCTCAGATGAAGGCCAGGTATTCCTCATTTCCTCTGCATGGAAAAAAATGACTTTTAGATACTGCCAGCATTAAAAACAGAGGTAACAATCAGGGCAATTGCTCCTCTAAAGCTAGACTACACTAATTGCCTAAAATTACAGTAATTCACATTTTCAAGTGTTTATCTTGTGTAACAGAGATAAATCGATTAGCTTGCAATCTATCATTAAGCAGAAAAACTATATTATATGGTAAATATTATATGATCCTGTTATTAAAAAGAAGGCATCAAATACATTTTAAAAACGTAAAGACACAAAGGAAACACTGTAAAGAACAATAGCAGGTTACTTCTGGTATTGGCATCACAGATAAGATTTTGGTCATTCTTGACATTTTTTCCCCACATTTTCAGCCATGGAGTGTTAAATCTTATTTCCTGCTATACAGAAGCACAGGTAAAACTGATGGCCCTATTGTCCCCAAGGACCCTTATAGATAGACCTTAACCCAAAAGACACAGTCTCAGATAGGAACAAAACCTGGGAACCAGAGAGAAGCTTAATTACCTCCACTGAGCCCTTCGTGACAACCAGTCTGATCACACAGACATTTATCATTTCACTGATACCAAAGACATCTGGCATGTCAACAGCTCAAAGGCCAACCAATGATTACCCAGAATCCAATGTAATCCCCCCAACATTCTATACATTTGCCTGATTAATTTAGTGTCAGGTTTTACAGGCATCCTGTCCAAACACCAGGGAGGAAAACAAACCGCTAAAAAAGCATGATCTCCCTCGTGTGCTGGGTGAGAAAGAAACCGCAAAAGGGATGGTGCCTCCCCAGCCCCCAATTTCTAATTACTTTTCCATGTTTCAACACAACTGCTTCAACTCAAGGGAAGGAGGGAAATGTCACTTCCGGACAATAGACCTCGTTGTATTAGATTATTTTCCATTGTCTCTTTCTAAAGACTTAGTGGCCAGGCAGCTGTTTTGCAGGCAGCAGGTCCTCTTATCCCAGTTCCCAAAGGAATCATTTCCTAAAGAGATTAATAACGGGGCAAAACAGAAGTGGCTTTGAAGCCTGCACTGCTCTTTCAAAGGCAGTCAGCAGTTAGTTCAGAAGGGTTCCACTGGGATCTCGTGTGGCTTTCCAAATAGTTATTAGTTGGGCAATATTTAGGAATCACCTGCTCCCAGAGGCTCCCGCACACTCGCAACACGCCCCGAGGACGCGCTGGACACCCAGGTGCGGGCCTGGCCAAGCCCCACGGCAGCAAGACACTGTTCATGGCAATCCCGAGGGCCAAATGTCCCCCCCGCCCCACCCAGAGAGGCTATGTGAGCAGTGTCACGTCGAACAAGGCACCGAAGTCAGAGTATCGACTGGCCACAGGGACCCTGGGCCCCGGCAGGTGTCCCACGAGCATGCCAGCAAGAGGATCCCCCTCCTCCTCACCCAGCACCCAGGCTCCCTCGGTTCTCCCCCTGCCCTGCACCCTGCCTGGGCCTGCCAGGTGTGGCCTGAACCACGGCCAGAACCACGCCAGGTGCCAGCTCCCACCTGAGCAGCTGAAGACCTTCACCTTTTCAGTTGGCTTTGGGAGTCTGTGGGGTCCTATCAGACATTAGTACACCATCTGACATGACTCCTGCTCTCTGAAAACTGTCCACACAAGCACACATAATCTGGAAAAAACGGCTGTGATCCTTGAAACACAACGCCTTTCCCAGTTCGAGCTTTTCTCCCCCGATGGCTTTAACGAGTCAGCAGCTCGTCCAACTCACTGCTCAATTCAGTGATGAGCTGCCGGCCTTCCACCACAGAAATGCATGCGAGTGCCACGCTGCACAGGATCACAGGCTGATTTTCACCTTCGTCTGGCAAAAGGACCCCAAAACCCTCACTAGCACACCAGATTATTCTCACTCTCACACATACATGCACACGCCCCCCATATACATACCTCCATTTCTATGAAAGAAATCATGATTATAGGGAATAAAGGCAGACTTTTAAATAATAAATTCTTATTACTATTTTAATTAAAAGTTCTCACCACCTTAGGATAGAAGATGCTCCTCCCAACGCTTTTCTTCATGTGGTCCCAAAAGCCTCCAGAGCCCTCCTGATTTTAGGGTTTGTCCTTTCCATGTTGTATTCCCAGATGAATGGTACTTGTTTCTCACTAGATGATGCTTTTTCTCCATGTTTTCCCTAGTGTTTTTGCTTGTATGCCTACTAAAAGACTTACAACTATGCTTCCCCTTATACATGTTTAAGTTGACATCCAAAATTTTTCATCTCAAGTTTAAACAGTTACAGAGGATCTAATTGCCCAGGTATCATATAATTTGAAAACTAAATTGTAACATAATTCTCTGAAGTGAATTCAACTAAATCAAAACATCAGAACTATTTGCTACCTATCATTATTCATTAAAAAAAAAACTGAAGAAGCTCTTGAGAAACAGAAATATTACACTGTTCTTTATTCTCTCTGATTTTGTAGTTCCATCCCAGTTCCCCCGCAGAATTTTCTTTCAGTGTAAAATATTCTTATGCTTGAAGTTTTATTAACCATCCTATGTATAGCTTTGTAAATTAAGTATACATACATATGCATAATTCACAGAAGACGTTAAATGTTACAGGTGTGTAAATATGGTCACAGAAAAGTTGAAAATTTTACATATAAATTATTTTATGGTCACAGGGTCTTTGTAGATTTATGAAAACATAAATGTGAATTCTTTAGTTTCCTGCGATCCTAATTTTTTTCATCTGGATTTATAATATTAATGTACAAATGATAAAATCACATACTACATATTTCATAAATGATTATTAAAAATAAAAATTAGTTGCTTCAGAAATGCACCACTTAGGGACTGACGAACTTTTTCCAATTAAATTACACATCTGTAAATGAATATTGCTAAAATGAGACTTCATCAATTTTATTCGTATGTGCCCCTCCCTCTTTGTTAATCTAAAGGCTCAGAAAACTTGTTCACACAAATAACTACATGGAAATTTAAATGTCTTGTAATGATGTTCCTCAGTAGTTTGAATTCCTTCTGGAACATATGCCAGGAACAATCACAGGGTGATCTATCATCAAAATTATTTTTAATGATCAACTGACAACTCAATTAAGTCCTCTCTCAATTTGTAGAAGATAAAGAATTGGACGCCACCTGAATTGCCAAAGTATTTGTTATCCTGTCATTAGAGTCATTAATTCTCATCAACACCAACACCACTATTTCAATCATCCCTTTGTTTGGGTTCCAGGAGTTTTTCCAGCTCAGGGTCTGAAGAGCACCCTAGTAAGATTAGGAATGCATGGGAGACAAGACTGGCCTTACTGCCAGTGGGAAAAGACCTTCAGGGGAAAACAGAGGTAGGAAAGGAGACGATATGTAGTAAAGAAAAAATATATATGAAATTGAAATCTGGAAATTGATTACCTGAAATCCACCGAGCCCCCTCACCTGCTCATTAGCCTATGGGTCTGTGAGCAAGTCTAAAGATCTCCCCTTGACCCCAGGGTGTTCTACTTGGCCCTGACGCCAAAGACAAGGCGAGGCTGGCAGCTTTGTTCTTCCTTCCTGCAGTAGTAATGCAGCTGTCTGCATGACCTCTCCTTTTTACCTTCCCATTGTTAATAATGATACAAAATTCTTTTTCTTAAGGTTTATTTATTTTTATTTTAGAGAGAGAGTACACATTTTATTTTAGAGGAAGGGGCAGAGAGAGAGCACACTCCCCTCTGAGTGGGGAGTCCACCATGGGGCTCGATGCCTAGACCCTGAGATCTAAGCTGAAATCAAGTCAGTTGCTTAACCAACTGCACTACCCAGGTGCCTTTGATACAAAAGTCTTAATGGCTCAATTTGTTGGTACTGAAAAAATATGTTGGAGGGGGGAATTCTCATACATACAATGCCCTTATTTGGCTTTTTCAGAATCAAAACAGAAAAACCTGTATTTTGCGCAAACCTGCCAATTACTGTATTTTAATTACAGCAATTTTTACCCCCCAGAGTCTTCTAACCACTAAGTCCTGCTCGGTAACAATGTGGAATGTGGAAACTGACTCATTATAGTAAGCTGTCTCCTGAGTACCTACTTCTTTTAACCAAGTGCATTTGCTCCGAGAGTCCTGAATTCGGCGAGGAGATTGCACATAAAATAAAAACAAGTTCAGTGGTTACTGTTTGTATTTGTTTTTAATGAAAGCCCTGCACAGATGTCGATTGTCTAGGTGTGAGCAGCCTCATAATAAGATCTTGGGTAAGGTCGTCCTTTTGTAACCTGAGTTGCCCTAGGTTACGGGGATAGTGAAGTGGGGTGAGGGTTGGGAAGAAAAATAATTCTCCTGCCAAGCAACTTCCAATTCCAGTCATCCCTGTCCGACAATTCAGCTCCAGGCCAAGTCGTTAGGCAGAGACACTGGGAATCTACGCTGCCCCTGCAAAGCTGCGCCCGTTGAGCTGCTGCAGACGTCAGGACACAATCAGCATAGCCTGAGGACTTGCAGAGTTTCTGTTCAGGGATCAGAGAGCCCTGGGCCCAAAATCTGATACCACCCCTTACCATAGTTGTGTGACCTTGGGCAGGTAATCTTTCCAAACCTCACACAGCTCCTCTAAAACATAGGGATGATAATAATAGCATCTACCTCACAAGGTTATTGGGAGAAGCAGACAAGGTAATAATGCATTTAAAAGCACTTACCTTGGTGCCTGACAAATAGAACTATTCATTTAATAGTAGCTATTGTTGTTAAATAAAATATCCTCTCATACCTCTGTAAACCAATTTCTTTGCAAGTCAATTCACAGATGGTACGTCATATGCAATAGGGGGATATTGATTTTTTTTCTCCCACAGAAATCTGAAATGAGCCCTTTTATAAAGGTAAAAAAAAAAAAGTCACCTTTTGGGGAAATCTGGATCTCTATGGACATGGCATTAGGTTTGCATTACGGAAATGCTGTGCTTCCTGCTAGGGAGACACCACATCCAGTCTCTTGGGCATGAATGGCCATCGGTGATCACCCGTTCAGCAGAGCTGTGTGCGGGCACGCCCACGTGGAGACACACGCTGGGACACTGCTCCTGGGACTGCACGGCCACAGCAGAAGGCTGCAGAGCTGCAGGCAGTCCAACAAACGGTTTCAAGTACCCGGCATCAAGATCAGAAAACTCCGCGAATGCCTAATGACACCAGCAGCACTCTCATTCCCTGGGACCTCTGTGAAGGCTGCTTCTGGCCTCATTTCCCTTCCTCACAGTCGGGGACGTGACGGACGTGACAAGGCGCTACCGCGGCGGCTGGAAGGTGGGGGTCCTCTGCACGGCCTACCTGCTGCAGGCCCCGCTCACCTGCGCACCTGCGAGCTGAGGCCTACGCCCCGCCTTTGTCCCGCTTAACCTGGAACGTCTGAAGTCATCCCACAATTTAAGTGAGTCAAGAGGAGGAGGGAAGGTGCTGCAGGGCAGGCCGGGGAGCGGGCCCCCGCTTCGTGTCCAGAGGCTCCTGGGTGAACCCCCAGGTGCGCGGCCGGGCCAGCCTCTCCGGACGAAGCCACATCCCTCCTCCAGCTGACCCAGGCGCCGCCAGAGCTACAGCGGGAAGGACACAGCTCATCACATGGGGGGCATGGCTTTGGTGCGCTTTTAAGGGATCCTAAACATTGATTTTTCACTCCGCCGTCCATCCACGCTCCCCTCGAACCGCCCCTTTCCTCCTCAGTTGCGAACCACACGCGAGTCCACACGTATGTTCACATCCGTGCAGGTGGCAGGTGGCGCAGGCCGCGGCATCCGAGGCTGCGGTGGGGAACAGCTCACCCTGTAACCGACCCCGGACCCCGGACCCCCGGGCCCCATCCATCAGAAACGTTACTGAAACATGCGGCACCGTCAGACATAAAATGAACCCATGATGATAAAAAGAATCAACATTTTAAAAACCTGTGTTGGGAGTTTAGCCAAGTCCTCAAGAGTTAAGAAATGCCCAGTGGGGCACCTGGGTGGCTCCGTCGGTTAAGTGTCTGCCTTCCGCTCAGGTCATAATCTCGGGGTCCTGGGATCGAGCCCCATATCGGGATCCTTGCTCACTGGGGAGTCTGCTTCTCTCTCCCTCTGCCCCTCCTCCCCTAGTGTGCCCACACTCTCGCTCTCTCTCTCAATACATAAATAAAAAGATCTTAGGAAAAAAAAAAAAAAGAAATGCTCAAAAAGTTGTGATCCTTACTTAGGAATACAAAGAGACATGAAAGTGACCACAGAGAAACTGCTAAGTTTCTAGGAACCTTGCCTTTAAGGTATCAAGTAATAGAGTGGTAGTGTATCATTACCTGTTAGGGAGCTGCAGGAAAATGCCCCACACAAGGAGTTGGTTTTTTTAAACCTAGGTACACACACACACACACACACACACACACACACCCCCAGAGGTGAATTAAACTCAGCACACAAAATATCCCTTCAAGGAAATATGCAAGTGCCTCCAAAGGAAGTTTTTCTAGAATCACAACACGATTCTAACTGACACATAAAGTCACCTCAAAACCCTTTCTTCCACACTCCACAGAAACCTAACTTAATTAGAAATATGGAAATAAAACTGGCAGTTCTACAGTCAAGATTTAGGAGATTAGAATAGCTTTGTTGAAAAGCCCTCAAAATCAGACGCGTGCCAGGGAAACAGGCACCTGAACTGTGTGATGAATACTGAATGTACACTAGCATCACTTTAGTAAAAGCATAAACACTTTCCATTTAGACTCTATTGTGCAAACTTCTGGCCTGTCAGTAAGCTGACAAGTTGTCAATTCAGTTTGAAAAAGAGTGGGAGGGGGGGCCACATCAGCTCCTTGTTCTGTAGTAATAAGTCCGAAAAGCTAAAAGAGAACATGACTAGACAACAAAATTCCAAAATAAAAACCCAAAACTTGATCGTCTCAAAGTCAACCACTGAACAACTTAAGTACCATTCACCCGTAGCTCATCATGCAGAAAACTAACCATACGAAAAAAACGATGTCTGCTGAGCCCAAGGTTGAGCAGCAGCAGAATACAGCAAGGACCTCAATCCAGACCTCCCTGGAGGCTGCAAAACCTCCTGGGGAACCCTGCCCCTCAAACAGCCCAACCAGCATTCAAAGGACCAGAGGCCTCAGGAAAAACGGAGGCACAGCATCCCCCAACACACAACATCTTCCTTCCTTTGGCAAACAGCCTTGGACTCCACACAACACAATCTGAGATCAGCTAGGCAGATTAGATGGAAAATTCTGCTCCCCCAGGCTTGAAAGTAAGTGTGAGTTGATCCTGTGGAGCCCAAGCACCCAGAAGTGCAATCTGTGTGCACGCAGCTCAAAGCACTGGCTTTTCCTGAGAAAAAGAACAACACCGACGATAAAAGCACAAGCTCCGGAGTCACTTATGGAGTTGTCTCAGTTCCATGATGACAGCACGAGCTTACTGGCAGCTTGTAAGAGGCACCGTCCCAACGATGGCATCCTTCTTTGGAGCCGCTGGGGTCCCCGCAGAGCCGCCCAGCACTTCGTGGCTACGCACTGCTTCACCACGTCAGGAGGAGGGGTGTGCAGTGGGCTGGCCTACGTATTAGAGGACACTAAGTCCAGACTCCCAAATCAGTAAGTGCCTGCCGCTCTAGGAAGTCTCCCAGGCTTGATGACATGGGGCAGGCTGTTTTCTGAAGTTGATAAAAATGCTTCATAGTAACTACATTATTAAAGAAAAAGAAGAGAAGACCTCTCTTAGTAAAGCAGGGAGTATATGCATAACTTGCACACAACTCTTCTTGAGCAAATGAATCCTAGCGAAGCTGGATGAGCTAAAGATAACGAACTGTAAATGCTATTGATTTCCCTCACTTGGTGTACTGACATCACTTAACAAACTAATACAATATTCGAGATACTATCCAATGCTGGCGAAGGACTGGGGAAACAAAGACATTAGTAGGAGCACAAAATCATACATATTTGTGGGGAGATCATTTGTCAAGATCTATAAAAAGCTTACATGTGCCCCCTTTTTTATTTTTTTCTAAAGATTTTATTTATTTGTTTATTCATGAGAGACACAGAGAGGCAGAGACATAGGCAGAGGGAGAAGGCGGCTGCCTGCAGGGAACCCAATGCAGTACTTGATCCCAGGACCCCAGGTCACACCCTGAGCCAAAAGCAGATGCTCAACTGCTTAGCCACCCAGGTGTCCCTTTTTTTTTTTAAAAAAGCTTTTATTTATTTATTCATGAAAGACACAGAGAGAGAGAGGCAGAGACATAGGCAGAGGGAGAAGCAGGAATCCTGCAGGGAGCCCGATGCTGGACTTAATCCCAGGACCCTGGATCACGCCCTGAGCTGAAGGCAGATACTCAACCACTGAGCCACCCAGGTACCCCACATGCACCCCTTTTGACCCAGCAATTCTACTTCCAGGAATAAACTGTAAGGAAATATTCACATGTGTGATTACATGATTGCACATATTTGCCTATAATAAACAGAAATATCTTTGAGGTGGCATTGTTTAGAATAGCATGATATTGAAAACCACAAAGAGAGGTGTTTAAATAAATTATGATACATTCCTACTGCGTAACAGTATTCAACTATTAAAAAAAAAGGTAATTATTCACAGTAGTCAAGATATGGAAACAACCTGAACATCTACCAAGCAATGGACAGATAAAGAAAATGTGGTACGGAATATTATCCAGCCTTAATAAAGCAGCAAATCCTGCCGTCTGTGACAACATGAATGGACTCAGATGATACTATGCTAAGTAAAATAAGCCAGACACAGAAGGACAAATACTGCAAGATTTTACTTACACGTCAAATCTAAAATAGTCAAACACACAGAGCAGAGAACAGAATGGTTTTTGCCAGGGGCTAAATAAAGGGTGACAGGAAGCAGTATCACAGGATTGACATGGATGGACAACAGATGTATTTGTTTCTCACTGGTATAAAGGAAAAAAAAATAATGCCCGTGTATTGCTTTCTGTGTTAACAGGTCCACAGTGGACACTGGCTACGTGTACCCAAGTGGCTCACAATGAACTGACAGAGGGCTGCCCCAGGGATGAAAACTTCAGGATAAGCGCCAGGAACCTCAGTTGCCATCAGATCACTAATTTTTTGCACCTTTTGAATTTTATACCATATGCTATCAAGCAGATGTAAAAATGTCCGTTCTGAAGCCATGACACCCAGCTTCAAATACTAATGCTACAACCTTGCCCTGCATGATCTCAGACAAGGTACTTGATCTCTGCACCTCACTTTTTTGGGCTGAAAAATGGTACAAATAGTACCTATTCCCATAGAATTGTCATGATACACGTAAAGGGCTTAGAGCAATGAAGAGACATGGCGAGCTTCAAGTTTAAGTATTATGGTTGTTATTATCATACATAATTTTGAAAATAAATAATTTTGAAAATGTAATGGTTTTTAAAAGACAGCTAAATTCATAATATACTTCTATGGAAAAATATAATGCTCAAAAAAGTTATAAAACTTAAATACTATGAACATATTTTTAAGATTCATTTATTTATCTTAGAAAGAAAGAGTGCAGGAGTGTGAGCAGCAGGAAGGGCAGAGGGAGAGGACCAGACTCCCTGCTGGGTGTAGAGCCTGCTGTGGGGCTCTATCCCACAACCCTGAGATCATGACCTGAGCCAAATTCAAAAGTCAGAAGCTTAACCGAGCCCCCCCAGACACCCCCAAATGATCACATTTTTAAAAAGACGCACAGCAACAGAATAGGAAAGAATCGAAGAGGCTCTCCTCCAAAGCATCAGCAATGATATTTTTTTTTAAGCAATGATAAACTTTTAAAGTTCTTTTTTTAAGCAATGATAAACTTCTAAAAGGAGAGTGGGGGAAGGTGAAGAGAAACTTCAGCTTCATACTCTATACTCTTCTATGCTGTGAACTTTTAATCACAAACATGTGCAAACTGTATGGGTGAGAGACAAAATCTAGAGCTCACAGAGCACCAAAGCTTTGTTTCACTAAGGAAACTAGAGGACCAGGTAAAGTAATGAATAACACCCCTTTCATCCACTGGAATGAGAGAGGAAGCAGGTCAAACCAATGTCAGCTTTCCTAGCAACCAACCCCACACGGAGCGACACAGCTGGAAGTGTACACATCCCGCTCACTACCAAAGCAAAACCTCTAAGACTTAGAACAGCAGACATGGAACACAATGAGAACACAATGGTGCCCTCTGACCTTGTGCAACATGGTGGCCACTGGTCTACACAATGCTCCTGTTCAAATGAGCAGAAGGCACAGCTCAGGTCCCAGCACAGCTGGCTGGGTACAGCGGAGCTCTGGCAGACTCCCAGCCACCACTTGCTCCCTTTGTGCAGTACACAAACCACATCACTGTACACGGGGCCCAGCTAACACTCCAATACTGAGTTAAAGTCACAAGCATGCAGGCCTCCCACACCATGACTAACCTCGCAAATCAGCAGGCAGATTCTCTGCAGGGACAGACACCCTTGGGAAGGAGGGACTGAGCCAGGCCAGCCAAATACCTTCTCTCCAAGTAGCCAGCCAGTTGCCAATCAAGGGAGGCAAGCGGCAGAAGCAGCAGAGGAAGGGCAGGCTCTCTCTTTGATGGAGCCCCTCCACTTGGGAACAAGAGCAGAATTAAGTATTTCCTCTTAAAAAAAGATGCTATCAACTAAGGTATTCTCTGGAATTGAGGCAGAATGGCAACAAAACGTGGAAACCAGAAAGGGTGAAAGAAATTCCAAACAAAAGATATTCACAGAAAAGGGATTCCAGACGCTACTGATGGCCCACAAACTGTGAGGCCTTGGCTTTCATGCCTTAATTGAAAATTGCAAGCATGCTTCCCAAATTGTTACGTCATGGGATTTTTGTCTACTAGGGTTTCTAAGAGACAACACCGTAGGCATGTGGGATGGAGGCGTCTTTCCTTCTGGAGGCCATGTAGCTTTTCCAGGTAGGTCCAATGAATGCCACGAAGGGTTCCCAGTCACTCTATTAATGAAGAACAATATATTTCCAACACTCCTCAGAGTGAGGGGTGAAGAGTTCAGCTAGGCTGAGAGCCACAGATCTAAAATGGAATAAAGTCATACATCAGCTACATATAGGGGTATTCTGGTAGTAATTTTCCAGGAGTAATCTAGTGCAGCTCCCCCGCCTTTCCACACACCCCTACCCTTAGGCTTACTTGCCTCTACCTACACTTTTTTTTTTGAGAGTTTATTTATTTATTCATGAGGGACACAGAGAGAGGCAGAGACATAGGTAGAGGGAGAAGCAGGCTCCCTGAAGGGAGCATGATACAGGTCCTGATCCCAGGACCCCAGGATCACACCCTGAGCCAAAGGCAGATGCTCAACTACTGAAACACCTACGGGCCCCTATTAACACTTCCCTTATCCAAGAAAGTCCTTCTCCAATTCTCCCACCTACCTAACTTCTACAATCACTTCACAACTCTTTCCAAACAGCATTCCAAACACTCTTGCCTGCGTAGATATAAGGAGACCTCCCAGTGGGCCCCCTGCCTTCCCGAGGACCACAGTCCATGATCCTTCCTGTCTTCTCCATGCAGATTTGAGCTCCGTGGAATTCACTGTTCATCTCTGCACCCACAGCACACTGCTCTAACACACGTACCTAACACATACTTAATGGAGGAGTGAATTTCTAAGCTTTCTGAGATCCAAAAACCCCACCTTCCCCAATGTTGACCCATCCCCTAGCACAGCGCCTGGCACAAAGAAGGAACTCATAAATCAGAGAATACTGCACAGACAACAGGTGCATTAGTGACCATCACTTGCTAAGAACATCTGGCCAGGGTCAAGTCTTCCCAAGGCCTCCCCCCCTTCCCCCTGCATGATCAGTGGGCACTTGACATGGACGGTGCACAAGAGTCTCCACCTCACTGTCACACAGGAGCGTTACAAAGTAATCATCTGACTTGAGGTTTAATAAAGCATATACTCCAAAGTATCTTTCATTTTTATTCTTTTTTTTTTTTTTTTTCCTTTCTGAGCAAAAGGTATAAGCTACTCTCCATGTTTTGGCTAGTTTCAGTGAGTATGGCACTGAGTCAACTCATCAACATGCAATTCTCTGGAGATCAGCTGGTGACTCCCTGGCAGTGGAGCCCACCCTGCTCCTATTGTCATATGCCTTGGACAATGGCTTCCAGAAGAGTGAGCCAGGTCTTTCCCAAAGGGCTCTGTAAGCCTTTCTTTTTTTTTTTTTTTTTTTTTTTTATTTATTTTTTTTTTTTCTGTAAGCCTTTCTGCTCCTTCACAAACATCTGCGTGACCCCCATAATTCCTCATGAGGCTTGCAGCAGGTCTCGGGAGAAGGACTTATGCATGGTATCAGGACCAATTACTCCAACTAGAGCTGATTGCCATCTTGAACTTAAGGGTCATCCATAGTAATTCCTCATGCCTGTAAAGCCCTTTATAATTTCCATGGCTTCACAAGAATGATTTCACTTGATCATGATAATTACATTGTGAATAAGCAAGATAGGTATTATTATCCCTGTTTACAGGGCAAGAAACTACAGCTTTAGCACCTTTCCCACACTTAGAAAATGTTTAAATAAAACTGACATGGGCCATACAAATGATAAGGAAACCAGTAGTACTGAACTACAGGGTAACCAACACACACAGCACCGACGACGTGGAGGCAGAGCGTGGTCTGGGGAACACAGCGACAGAGCACGGGCTGGCACACTGATACGCTCATCCAAATGTGGTAGCCACCCATCAGGATCTCGTTTGGTCTACTGCTCACACGTGTACATGCACAAAGCATGTGGTAAATGGTCAAAGTTCTGCCACGGGGAAAATATGTATACAAAGAACAAAATGACATAGTCCTTCAAACAAAGAGCAGAACTGGGCTGTCTTGACCCTTCACATTTTATCTGTGCTCCACTGGTCACTTCATTCCCTGTGCCTCAACTGTGTCATCATTAAAATGGGAACAATCTCCTCCTATCTGCTTCTGAGACAATGAGAGGATCAAACAGGACCAGTGAGACAGCACTGCCAATTAAAAAAAGCCCCAAATCAATGGAATAGGGTATTATTATTCTGCACACAGGAAAGGTATAATTTAAGCACTCAAGTCATTTTCTATCAGACCTGATGACTTCATAAGGGAGTTGGAACATGGGTCATCCTCAGGGAGCTATCTGGGCCAAAGTCACTTGAAATAAAAGACACAGTCTGAACACAATACTTAATTTATGGGAAGGTGTTATCATCACATCTCTCTGGTATTGCCATAGAGCTCTCCCTCCACCCCATCCAAAGATATGGCAGGTCTCTACTGTTGTGCGTTGTTTTCATAAACCGCCTTTCCAACATTTTTTTTTAAGATTTTACTTATTTATTCATGAGAGACAGAGAGAGAGAGAGAGAGAGAGAGAGAGGCAGAGACACAGGCAGAGGGAGAAGCAGGCCCCATGCAGGGAGCCCAATGTGGGACTTGATCCAGGGACTCCAGGATCACGCCCTGGGCCAAAGATAGGCACTAAACTGCTGAGCCACCCAGGGATCCCACGCCTTTCACACATTATGAGTGCACTGTCCTACACTGCCTTTTCTAAGTGGAATCTAGCCTTTTTCTACATCACCTGATGAGGTGAGGACTACCACAAGGTGAGAAAGTACCTGCCATGACTGGCTGCAGCTGAGGGAAGGGGTCACTTTGGTAGATGTGTCCATCCCCAGCTGCACACTTAGGGATGCTCCAACACCAGGCTCCTGGAAGCAGTCCCTCTCAGCTGGGTCTCAGTCCAAACTCACTTCTGACGAGCCCTGGGGCAGTGATGGGCTGAGCTGGAGAAACTCTGGGACATCATGCTTATTCTCAATAAAGAACAGAGGATCAAGGGTCCAACCCAATGTGAAGGTTTCAAAATCAAAGGCTGTCCAACCAGTAGCCTTGGCTCTGTGTCAGTTAACACCTTACACTCATCCATCCTAGTGGAGTTGCCTGGTTTCAAAAGAAGTAACATGTGCTGCAATTATAACCATGGATTTTGTCAACAGCTTAACTTTAGGGCAATCGACACCCCCAAGGCCCACACTACCACCACCAACCCAAGCCAAAACAAATGGGCAAGAAAGACATGACCAGGGAGACACCATGACACAGTGGTGAAGGCACTGGGCTTTGGAATGTGACAAAAAAATCAGAGCTATCTTGGGCAGGTTCTGTAACATTTCTGTGCCTCAGTTTCTCATTTGTAAAATTGGGATGAAATAGTATCATGCAGTTGTCATGAGCACAGAACAAAATGTATACACAACCCTGGCATGGGACCTGACACATAAGTTTCAGTACACGTTTACTATTATGCTATATGAGGTGCTGCCTATTATAGTCTATATGATCACAAAATATGGTTGCATTAACCATCTGACATCAAATTAACATTAGTACTGAGGCAGAAATATAAATACAAGAATCTTCTCATTGTGCTTAATGAGACATCCACAGAAAAACTGCAGAATTTGGACCTAGTGTTCACCAAATATGTCACAAAAGTTTTCCCTTTTGGAAATACTAAAAACACAAAAAAACGCCACTACCCCCTTTAGAGTACTGCAAAAACTGCATGGCGACAGAATTTTAGAGACCTACAGAAGATGTGGCTTATTAGAGCAACAAAGGTCACTCAGCAAAAATGCCACAGCTATCAAAAATACCCCACAAAAACAGATATTAAGAGGAATCAGATTTTTGTACACATTCATGTATTTATTTGAGAGAAGGGAGAGAGAGAGAGAGAGAGAGAGGGAGGGGGGAAAAGAGAGAGAGAGCGAACAAGCACATGCACACATACACACACACACAAGCAGGGTGGAGAGGGGCAGAGGGAGAGAATCCGGAGCAGACTCCACAGAACCTGAAGCAGGCCTCAATCCCATGACCCCAAGATCACGACCTGAGCCAAAGCCAAGACTCAGACCTCTAATCGATGGAGCCATCCAGAAGCCTCTGTATTTTTGTTTTTGTTGTTGTTATTATTGTTTTAGGAGAAAAAAAGCAGTTAATAATGATGGGGAGGCATTAAATATTTTAAAAAGCCAATCATGATGGACACCTGGATGGCTCAGCAGTTGAGCATCTGCCTTGGGCTCAGGGCATGATCCTAGGACCTGGGATCAAGTCCCACATCGGGCTCCCTGCATGGAGCTGCTTCTCCCTCTGCCTGTGTCTCTGCCTCTCTCTCTCTCTATCTCTCTCTATCTCTCATGAATAAATAATAAAATCTTTAAAAAAACCAATCATGAGATAGACTAGCATTTGGCAGTTGCCCTTTTCTTTTAAATCCTGTTTAAAATGTGCAAATGCCCAAATAAATTTTAAGTATGCCAAAATACTAAGAAATTACAAAACTCTATACTAAAATAATTCATGTGTTACAACCATAATTACTTCTATAGTTAGAGAATTATTACCCTCCTGAGAAAATTCTGGCAAACTGCTTAAACCATTTCCCTTCTGAGTAAATCTAGGAGGCACAAAATGAAAATTCAGAGTTCAGTCACTTTGCTGTCCCCATACCTAAAAAGACTTTATTCTCCACCAATTACTTACATGCAAATAATTTCAAATGTCTATGCAATGATATAATTCCATAGCTTTGAGGTCTTCTTTCTACCTCCACCCCATTGTCACACCCATTTCTGTGGAATAAAAACGAAGGAAAGCTTTCTTCCTGTTTTGTGCCCTCTGCTTTTTTGCAACTCTTTGTCTGATCTATTCCAGACAACTACAGCCAGAAAGGAAACGGGAAGGAGAGTAGGGAAAGGAGGGTTTGGTTTTATTCTCAAAAGCCACCATTTTTCAGGTGGAAAATAAGGATGTCATGCCATGATGACATTTTGCCTTGTGTCACCATGATTAATAGTCCTAATTTTTTCCAATTAGGGACGTAATCTCAAACAGTCAGTGGAATCTGACCACTCTTGCACAGTGCGGTCTCTGAGTGCTATAATTTGGATGTGAAATGAGATCTAAGATGATTCTTTTCTTTTTGACGGTGAAGTGTAATATATTTCCATCCCTGAGCTCTTTTTATCACAACTGAAAAAGAAAAAATGCTTTCCAGAAACAAATTACTTCCAAATCTACACACACACACACACACACACACACACACACACACCCCAAACCAACCAATTTGTTTTCTTTGAATTGGTACAATGTGACTCGCAAATAGACAATGGGTTTGGTTTATTCATTTGAATAAGTTAATAACCCTGGCCAATGCCTATTAGGGATAGAAAGACGTAGGGGAATAGAGTGGAATAGAGTGGCCTAATGTGATATTTATCAAACACTTACCAAAATTCACAGAACCAAATTCCACAGGGAATTGCCCACAAGGCTTGAGATAACACATAAAGCTGCAAATACAGTAAACTGCCTGGCACAAGAGACCACCACAAAGAGTTAAGTATGTCACATGCTTCACATTCAGCTACCTAAACACAAACAGAAACATTTCAGGTACAGAATATTCCAGTCAGTTCCACTGACACCTAGTCCGGGTGCCCAAGGAAATCTCTTACAATGGGGTTCTAGAATTTCAAGGAGCCCTGGAAATCAGTTCATCCAACTCTCATTTTACAGAAAGGCCCTAAGAAGTCCCTAAGAGATACATACATTCATACAGTTCATACAGTTATTATAGGGGGGGACGAAATTAGAACCCTAACTAAAGCCTAGGGGTTCTCTCATAAGATCAACTCCCATTAACCCTTTGAATTCGGTTCTTTATAGTATGATGGTATCAAACAAATGCTTTTCTCAGGCACGAAAGCTTTACTGCATCATTATAAATGGTGCAAACTGGACCACATGAACAAAAGCAGTGGTTTGTACCCCCCAGGCCAGACTTCTCCACAGCCAATGAAAACAGTAAGGTGTCACCTCATCAACAGAATTCGGACAGTGACTGCAAAGACTGCTGCTCTAAGAGAGATTCAGCTGTGACACTTTAGCCTTGTTCCAAGTCATTCTGCCAAGTGAGTGGTTTTCAAACTTGGGTTTTCACAGTCAGGTTTTCTTATTTCTATTTATTTATTTATTTTTTTAATGAACTCTTGGATAGAACCCCAACATATCAAGCCAATAAAAACAGCATTTTATCTTAATAAATTTGTTTATATTTTCAAAATTCTATCTGCTCAATATTAAGGACAAGGACTGGGGCTCCTGTTAGCTCTTAGCACACTACTGTGTACTGCAAATCAGAGAAAGTGAGCATCCCTCCTTCTAGAGACAACGTTCCCAAACCAGCCACGTCGTGTAGAGCACAACCTGCAGCGCCACATATGAGGCACGACAGATGGCCTCTAATAAAATGTTCTCACGAATAAGCTGTTCTCATGAAAAAAAAATATATATATAGAAGCTGGGACACCTGGGTGGCTCAGTCGGTCAAGAGACAGACTCTTGATTTCAGCTCAGGTCATGTTCTCAGGGTTGTGAGGTGGAATCTGCATAGGCTCTGAGCTCAGAGGGGAGTCTGCTTCTTTCCTTCTCCCTCCACCCCTCCCCCTGTGTGGGCTCTCGCTCTCTCTCTCTAAAAATAAATAAATCTTTGTTTAAAAAAATGAGAAGCTATGAATGACGAGTGTAGTCTCTCTCTCCAGCATGTCATAGATCTGTTATTTTTTTGCTTTCAGTGGAGTGACGATGCTGTTTCTCTCACCAAAGGCTAAGTGCACACTTGGTAGCAGTTTTGTGTCTTTGTCTTTGATAACAGCCGTGCAATCTTAGGAAACTCTTATCCTGAAAGAGCAGCAGTATGAAACTTGTGTTGCAAAGCTGAATTACTGGCAAGTTGGAAAAGCACCCACAGCTTGCAGGAAGCACTACAAATGCATAAGATACAGACTCTTACCTATAGAGAATGAACCGGTGGTTACCAGAGGGAAGGTGTTGGGGGGCTGCTGGGGGAAATAGGCGATGGGGACTAAGGAGTGCCCCTGCAGTGATGACCACACCTACAGGGTGATGCACAGAAATGCTGAAACACGAATGGCACACCTGAAACTAATATTATGCTGTATGTTAATCAATTGGGATTAAAAATTAAAAACTTAAAAAAAAATGTCTAAGACACAGTGTTAGCCAGAAGATTTTCTACAATTGCTTATTACGTGGTGGCCAGACCATGTGACAAACAGATGTGCTGGAGCATCTTCTGGCATGTGAATGGAGTCCAATAGCCACATGCTGCTGCTGTGGAGACGTCACTGCTGAACAGGCTCTTAAAAACTGAGACCTGCCCACACTGACTCAAATACAATGTGCTTTATTTCTCACAGTATAAATCATGTAGTAAATGTTACACTAAGAGCAGAGAATACAAGAGAAAAAAAATCCAGTCCTGTCTCCACAGAGGTTAGTGGTTAGCGGTAGATCTCGTCATGCAGAAGCACTCACACCTTTCTTATTTTATTTTCTATGTGGATTTTTTAATGCCAATTTTATATGGTCACAAAACAAACAGAACCCTGCTGTATGTTTCAGAATTTGTGGAGGTAGTTTCATATGCTCTTGACGAATGCTGTCACTTCTCTGACAAATATCTGTCTTCCTCTGGACCAACACTTTAGCATGTTGGGGGCATTCCCCAGTCTGGTTGCTTCATCCTCTCAGAGGCTGGTTTATGCATTCTGGCAACCCCTGATTCATAAACCTAACAAATAATGGCAACGCCCCAGCCTTAGAGATCTCCTCCCTCATCCAAGGAACCCATTCACTTCAACCTGAACGTCTGTGCCACTCCCCATTTTGTATGTTGAAATCCTGATGCCCAGTGGGATGGTATTAGGAGGGGGGGGGGGGGTGGGAGGTGCTGAAGTCATGGGGGTAATGCCTCATGAATGAGATTAATGCTTGTATAAAAGAGACCCCAGGGCAGCCAGGGTGGCTCAGCAGTTTAGCACCGTGATCCCGGAGACCCGGGATCGAGTCCCATTCGGGCTCCCTGAATGGATGGGTAAAATCTTTAAAAAAAAAAAAAAACAGAGAGAGAGAGAGAGAGAGAGAGAGACCCCAGAGAGCTGCACAGGTCCTTCTGCCATATGAGGTTACAGCAAGAAGTCCACAATCCAGAAGAGTGTCTCACCAAACCTAACCATGCTGGCACCCTGTTCTTTTTTTTTTCTTTAAGATTTTATTTATTTATTCATTAGAGACACACACAGAGAGAGAGAGAGAGGCAGAGACACAGGCAGAGGGAGAAGTAGGCTCCATGCAGGGAGCCTGACGTGGGACTCGATCCCAGGACTCCAGGATCACACCCTGGGCTGAAGGCAGGAGCAAAACCTCTGAGCCACCCAGGGATCCCCATGGCACCCTGTTCTTGAGCTCCCAGCCTCCAGAGCTGTAAGACATGAATTTCTGTGGATTATAAAGCCACCTCATCTGTGGCGTTTTGTTATATCGGCCTGCACATGGACTAAGACACCATTCACTCACTGATTCGCCACTTACTGAGCCCACTAAACGTCAGCTCTTTATCTACCATCCAGGGAAATCAGAGCTGAACAGCACAGCATCTCTGGCTTCAAAGGCTTCACAGGCATACAGAAATGGCAGACAGTTTCAAAGGGCAGCAGAGAGGGTCCTGAGAGAAGCAGCTGCAGGCACAGATGTGCAATGATGGGCAAGAGTCTTCATTTCTGTAAGAAGTCAGAAATGGAAACTCTCAGAGAGAAGACACCACAGTTAGGTTTTCAAAGTAGAGAAGGGGAACCAGGGTGGTCAAGCAAGGCAGACCTCCAGCAAGCAGAGACCTAGAGTCTGAGACACTGTATGTGGTTCCCCAGGATGGAGCCCAGTGTGTGGGAGAAAGAGCCACCTGTCACTAGACTGGATTGCACACAGGTGCCACTTTACGAAGGGCCTTGTGAGCCATGAATTGACTGTGGACTCTACCCTAAGTACAAAGAAAACACCACAGGTATTGTTTCTCCAGATGAACCACACACCAAACAAAAATTTGCTTTACAAAAGAGATCGCTTGCAGTTTAATGCAGAGCATGTTCCAGAGAAAAGAAGAGACTACAAGTAGGGGACAAATTAAGAGGCTACCGCAGTAATTCAAACAAGGGTATCTCCAGCACACCAAGGTTGCTGAAGGCCCTAGCTCAGTGGCTCTGCACAGTGAGGCTGCCCCGAGCACAGACGGGAGTGAGACGCCTGGGTCCATGCAAAGCCAGGGCTTCCAGCATCAGAGCTAGCAGCTTCACAAATTAGGGCTTCCCTGGTTCCTAAAATCAATGCTGATGCTCCCACCTTTCTACCTCTCCTCCTTCCAGTCTCCCAGACACAAACCCCTGGTCACTGAGAACTTGAGATTTTTACTCCAGGGCTCCTCCTTGTTCCTGGTCAGGCTTGGCTAAGGTCCACTCTCATGCATGGATACATACTTCTGTTCCCTTCTGGTCACAGAGCATGGTCTCATCCTTGCCTCTCACCCCCCTCCCTCTTCCCCACACCCTTCTGGCACCATCTTCAACTCCTGATCCCTCCAGTGACCCCCTGGGCACCACTGTGCTCTATCACAACCCCCACCCACAGGCAGGCAGCACACAGTGGGGCTGGCCACCACCACCAGAGACTAATGCTGGAGCAAAAAGACAGTGTGAGTACAGGCTTCCCCCGCTGTCCGAAAGTAGGGCGTTCCTATGAAAACCTTCATAAGCAGAACTAGCAGAAGACAAAGAAGCAATGGCCATTAATTTACATGGAACAATTTGTGAGCATTCCCAGACTCAAAAAATTACCTCTCTCGGGCTTCTCTGATACGTTAGGACACATCTTGCTAAAGGATGCATGAAATAAGTGGAGATAAAGCACAGAAGCTCACAGACACAGTTCAGAGCTACGGTGGCTTGATGCTGAGTTCCCGGGGGGAAGTGCTTGGTGGCACCACTCTTGCAGCCAGGGGGTGGGCACTGCCGCCCTAACAGCTTTCTGCAAAACAAATGCTAAGTGCAATTTTCACTTTTTGCCTTTTTTCATAAAAGCAACAATCCTCTTTGGATTTCTTTCAGGTGGCAAAAACAAGTACTAATACAGGTCTGTCATAAAAGGGAAGGGGTGTAAGGTGAACTTTGGCAAAGCAAAGGATACCCGTGCTTAACTGCACACACTTCTGGTATTAATACCAGCAGTTATTTAAAAAGTAAAGAGGGCAGCCCGGGTGGCTCAGGGCTTTAGCGCTGCCTTCGGCCCCGGGCATGATCCTGGAGACCTGGGATCGAGTCCCACGTCGGGCTCCCTGTATGGAACCTGCTTCTCCCTCTGCCTGTGTCTCTACACCCCCCCCCCCCCCGCCTCTCATGAATAAATAACTAAAATCTTAAAAAAAAAAAAAAAAAAAAAGTAAAGACTGATGACCAATTTCTTCACCACCGTCCATGGAACCCCAAAGCCTGGGGCTAGGCCTCCAGACTTGGGCTTACGTGCACAGAGGAATGTGGTAGGTGTCACAACAGGCCTACAGCTTCGGGCTTGGACAACATGTCCAAATCTCAGCTCCGCCACTTACAGCTGGGTCACCTGGAACAAACCACTCGCCTCTCTCGATTTGCCATTAGGCTTTAGTGTGTCCGCATGGACCAATCACACAGGCACAGACACAGAAGCATTCATTCATCTTAAAGTTAGTTTCCTCTCTGCTCACCTACTCTAATTTCTGTAATTTAAACTACTATGGTTTTTATTTTTATTTTTATTTTTTTTAAAGATTTTATTTATTTATTCATGATAGTCACAGAGAGAGAGAGAGAGGCAGAGAGACACAGGCAGAGGGAGAAGCAGGCTCCATGCACCGGGAGCCCGACATGGGATTCGATCCCGGGTCTCCAGGATCGCGCCCTGGGCCAAAGGCAGGCGCCAAACCGCTGCGCCACCCAGGGATCCCTACTATGGTTTTTATTTATCGCTCCAAAATTCTCTTGAAGGGAGAGTAAGAAATACTGAATCCATCTTTCTTCCTCTGTCCAATTTTAGAAGGAAACTACCAAAGAGGGGGAAAAAAAAGGCAAATCATTTTCTAAGGTATTTGATGTTGGTGAGGTGATAGGAATGTGCTACGGGGAGGGGGGGGGATGTGGTGGGTGGAACACGGAAAATGCTTAGTAGGAAGAGGAAAAAGGGTTTCCAGCTATTTAAAGTACAACACCGCTCAGGTGTTTATATTGGACAATCCTAGCAGCTGGTGACTCACTTCTATGCAGAGTATCTTAAAATGAAACTTCTATTCTTTTGTACAAGTTCTCAGTTTTCCAGGATATGAGACACTCCCTCCTCAGGGTTGTTTCCTCAGGCTCACAAGTGAATAATATCACCATCCCAAGTCCTTATCTTCATTTTAAAGCTTGAGGGGAAATAACTGTCTTAACCTTCACACTGATTTCTCTGTTTATGCACTGCCTTACTGAATTTTTTAAAAAATAGATAACTACCTTGAATAAATGTATAAATTAAAGGAGATAAAAAAATAGGATACATGGCTCGCTTTCTCACTTATTCATGGATCCAGATCTGTATCTCCTTGTACGCCCCACCAAGCTAGCATATTGTCTTATACGTAGTAGGCATACTCAATAAATAATCATCCAATGTAAGATTTTCCATTAATGTGTCACAGGAAATGCCTGTATAGTCACCACTGAGGAAAACAAAATACGTAGCAAGTAAATTCTTAGAGGGATGTGCTACCAGCCATCAGGAAAAACATATTTAAGGATAGAGAATGGGAGGGCAAAAAATTTCCCCAAATATTGCTTTATTCTCCTCAGAGACCTGAGACCTGGCATTCAACACTCAGGCCTTTCAAAAACAAAGGACACCGAAGTGATGTCGCCAACCAAATTGCCATATGATAAAACTGCATCTACCTGTTTTAAACGCTAACCTAAATGTCAAAACTATCACTTCAGGCTCTTCGTAAATAATTGTAGCGGGAAGACTTAAAGCACCTCAAGACCCTACTTCTCTGGATGGCTTTCTAGTTGGAGGCTTTGCAGGCACCCGAAGTGATTTGATGCCTTAAAACAATGTGAGCAACTTTGCAAAAATGCCATTATTCAAACATGCATATGCCTGGAGAGGATAATCACCATCAGGCTGACTCAACCGAGTCTGTGCTTCCGAGTGTGGACCAGGGGAGTGAGATCTCAGCCACGGCAAGGATCTACACTGATTGCATCTATCACGCTGAGGTCCAGGATTCAGCTTCTATTTATTTTGTCCCTCTTCCCAGTACCCAAAACTGTTCAAATCCATCCTGTTAGCTTGGGCTGCCATCAGAACACCACAGGTGGTTTAAGTGACAGGGATTTATTTTCACACTGTTCTGGAGGCTTAGCAGTCCAAGAACAGGGGCAGGCGGGATCGGTTTTTGGTCAGAGACCTCTTCCTGGCGTGGGGATGGCTGTGTCTCACTGTGGCCTCACATGGCCCCCTCAGGTACACATGTGTGCAGACAGCAAGCAAACTCTCTAGGGTTTCTCAAGGGAACACTAATCCTATCCAATCAGGGCCCCACTCTTGGGGCCTCATTTAGTCTTTCTTACCTCCTTACTCCAGATACAGCCATGCTGGGGGGAAGAGCTTCCATACACGAATTTGGGTGCATGGGTGGGGACATAAACATTCAGTCCCTAACGTCCACCAATATGCAATTATTCCTCTGATTGCTAACTCAAATCTGCCAGTTGTGGACTCTCTGTGTCGACGAATTTCTGTCGCATAAATTATCCCAGGGCCCACTGCCTCACAGGACTGAGATCACAGAACAAGGGCAAGTGGGCAGTGACACCAACATCCGTTCTCTAAATGAATACATCATGGAGAGAACAGCATTTTTATCTTCGGTGAATTCCTCTGAAGCTCTTTTTCAAAGAAGGATTAGGGCTCTTTTTCAAAGGCTTCTACCTCAAGGCCATCTGAAAGCACAGATTCACTGTGGCTGAGGAAGAACCAACAGGGCAGCAACATCACAGGTAATCAAGACGGTGCACCAGGGAAAGGCACTTTGAAACTCTGGAACAGAGTACTTCCTGGACATAAATGACAAGTACATTCAGGCATTCCAGACTCAACTTCCACCAGTCTCACCTCTAATCCTGAGAGGAAACTCTATACAGGAAATAATGGTCAGCTTATAAAAGAGTGTAGATTGTTATTTCTGATTATAACAGAAATTCATGTTAATTTTGTAAATTATTAGAAGTACAAAGTCAAAACAAACAATGCCACTTCTCAACTGAAACAATTGGTTACAGCAACACAGCAACATGTGATTTTGTATCCCAATTCTTCACTTCTCTTAAGCACTTTCCCATTTCAACACTCATCATTGTATTTCTAACATAATTTATACCAAATGTTTCCCCTTTTAACATGGGGCCAAGACTGCAAATATCTGGTTGTCTGAATCAATTTCTATAAATTACAGCTGGGAGTATTACAGTGAAATGTAGAGTGCAATTAATACACATATAATTCTCCTTAAAAAAAGGCAAATTGAAGAAACAGCAAACGTTTACTATGTGTGTAATTTTGTAGGAATATTCCTATGTTTTTTCAGTGTTTATTACCCAGATTTCTAGAGAAAAATCTCAGCAATTTCTCCTACCTTCATTCTTTCTAAAACTACCAATTCGTGTTTGGATTTTCCTGTTTCTTTGAGAGCCCAGGTAACCTCTTACACCTGCTAGCAAAGAAGCTCCACTACCAACAGACTGTTGAACCAATTTTGGACACCTCAGGAAAATGACCAACAGGCTCTCTCTCCTCTCCCCAGGACCCAGGTGAGAGCTATTTTTAGTTGCCTCACATACAAGCATGCCCATGTTACTGAACGTGTTCACCTATGGTCACCAGTGACAGACAAAATATTTTATTTTGGAGAAAAGAAAAAGACATAGAACCCAATCTCTACATTTCTGCTTAAAGATATCAAGGAGATATTTTTAGGTTACTGTCCAATTAATACTCTTCTAAAAAATAAACAAATTGCTTGGTTTATGAAAATGGTTCACAACTTGAGGGAGAAATGGTTATTCAATTCACCAAGGGGAAGACTTGCTAATGTCATAAACCAAAGAATCACCACCAACCTCCCTCCTGCCAAGCTTCTTTTTCTGGCACACTTACCCAGGACATGAATTGAGGTGGATAATACACATATGTACTGGCAATTTCCAACAGCCTCCCCATACAAATGTCATGCTTTCCCTTCTTCCTCCCCAGCTGAGAGGCAGTCATGTTTTAGTTTATTACTAAGTGACAGATGCCTGTTTCCAGATTTAGTTGCTTTCCTCCTTCCGTAGGGACACAAATGTGATCAGTGACTGAGGCAGCCTGGTTCTCGAACCTCCCTGCAGTGCTTTGAACATGGCTGAAAATGAAAGTATGTGTTGAGTCCTCCTTACAGGCCTTCCTTCGAAATCTGGTGGATGTGCACAACTCTGAGTCAAGTTCCCAGCTATAAGCCATCATGTTCCATGTGCCATGGTTTTTGGCAATTCAGATGAGATCATCTTTTATCCCACTACCTCTTTCTCTGTCACCAAGAGACTGCAGGCGAAACTACAATATCCATCATGCTTTGTTACTGCAGCACTTCAAGGGCACCCATGAAATCACTTTTCTTATGAAGACCACAGAGCACTTCTCAAAGACAGAGGGGCATTTTTCATAGACTCCTTGCTACCCACCCACCCCCTTCCCATCCCAGTTGTTTCTGGAAGTGGTTATCCCTCAATGGAAATACAAAGATGGGGTGGAATGAGAAGGACCAGAGATGCCTCGGGCAGTAAACACTCCACATTCCAAGTATTGACCTGACATCTAAGCTGGAGACACGGGGAGAGATAGTGGTCTTCCGGCCCAGGTCACTGATGCTGCTCTGCTTAAGGAAAGAAAGCAGGGAGAAACCACCAATTGGTTTTCTTAATCCAATTCCATCTGCCTGAGGGAAATTACTCCCAAGTCTTGGCAATAGGCCTTCTGTCAGACTTTATTTTTAATATTATCAATGTTTGCCTCTTTATGTGCATTTCTTGATATTTCAGTGGGAAGTTACAACAGGCTACATTAGGGGAAGAGAGCCCAATGCCATCTTAAGCTGGAATCCCTTACTTCAAATGACATGTTTTTCAGAAGTGCAGTGGTATAACTTTAAGAGTTCTAAATTTGACCTTGTGGTTCCTAAGTGGTATTATATATTTACCCCCCCCCCACACACACACACAGAATCTGTATGTATTAATATATTGCTTTGGCTATCTGAGCATTTTCCCATTTTTGGATATATAAATACACTTATATGCTGTTTGAGGGATGTATAAATCTTGTTTATTGAAATATTTGTTCATTCTGGTTTTCAACATCCTGTTGGCGAAATCCCACAAACATGTACAATCTGGCATGAGATATTTGCTTGGGAGAGAACTGTCACAGAAATAGAGGTAACTGATGCCTTAGCCAGACAAGGCACTAACGGGAAGCAAGAAAAGACCATAAAATTTAGTTTACTACCAAGTCTGCCTAGACAGGTAATATTTCTTCCTTTAGAGTACCCTGCACCCATATTAATAAAGTGCTCCAAGATGACTGCTCTTTGGAAATTTAGGACCTGTCACCTTAAAATTTAGAATGAACAAGCAGACTACGTAATCAAAGCCAATACAATGAATAAAGTCTTATCTAGGTCAACCACTTCAATCGTCATACATAAACCTAAAAACTCTGTAACTATACTCTTTACTTCAGAGCCTCCCTCCTTTGCTTCAGGCTGACTACCTACCAGCTACTGCAGCCTGAACATTTGACAGGTATGGAAAACTGTAGGTGGCCAAAAGAAACTCTTAATCTTACACCATAAACCTGCCCTGCCTACAAAAATGCCTCCTATGTTTACCCATTGTTGCAGCCAGAAACCAGGGAGACATCCTAAACTTCTTCCTTTCCCAACTCCCCACATCCAATTATCAAGCCCCGTTGTTTCCCATTTTCTAACCATCTCAGATCCATCTGGTTTTTCACCTTGCAAAGACTGCTAAACTGGTTCCAGTACTACTCTCTCAAGTCATCTACTGCAATAATCTTTCTCATTTTTAAGCCAATTTCCTCCTCCAGTAGCAATAGTATGTGTGCTTTAAAGTTTCATACTGCTCATATTTCCAACAAAAGTTTTTAAGAAAAAATGTGCTGATAATTTCCATATTATAACAAAAGAATTATTCTCATCTATGCATTAACTGCATCTTCTCTATATGCTGTACCATTTACAGTTTCAGGCATAGTTGACTGGTGGCTCAGGTGGTTAAGAGGCTGACTCTTGATTTCGGCGCCAGTTGTGATCTCAGGGAGTGGGATTGAACCCCATGTTGGACTCTGCACTGAGCATGGAGCCTGCTTAAGATTCTCTCCCTCTCTCTCTTAAAAAAAAATAAAAACAAATTAAGGCATTAAGGTGCCTTAAAAAAACACAAAAACAAGTCATATAATCTGCCTTGTTCTTCTAATAATCAGCAAGCAATATGAGAAAAGGCAGAAAATAATGATAGGTGGTAATCCTAAAACTGACAATATTGCTCAGTAGATTTACTATAGTTATTCTTGTTATAGTGGTCAGAAATCATTCTCAAAGGAAATTACGTAGAAAACATCCAAAATCGGTCACTAAGTAGTCCATATCGGTCTTTGTCAAGAAGATCCTAGTTGGAAGACACACATGAACTTGAAGAGACAACTTATACAATGCATGTGATGGCTTTGGATAGGTGTTTTATCTTTAATAAGAAATAGTACATTAATAAGGCAGATTTTGACAACACTAAAGGAAAAAAAGCATGGTTACTAAATTCAAAATCAAAAATAAACACAAATATCTGACTGTTAAAAGACAAAACAAAACCAATGTCAAAAATGAACCTTACTAGAAACCCAACAAGAGTTGAGTTCCAGTCCTTTCTATATTATGAATGTAGTATCTAGAGAAGTGTTTTTCAAACTGTGGGTCAGGATGCATTAAGGAGTCATCAAGTTAGCAATGAGCTTTGCTTTTTTTTTTTTTTTAATTTAATAAAGAATAGAATATCACACAGAGCAAATATCGTTATACTCTATGTGCGTGGGCTGGTGCTGATGGTATTTGTGTATATACATCAAAAGACAAAAGTAAATGTATTTCCTATTATGAATGATATTATGGATTAATAGGATAAATTTATTTTCTCTTCAGTGTTCTTCCTAAACAAGATTAACAGCCACTGACATAGAGTAAGTCACTTAATCTCTATGAAGTTCCTTCCATATCCCTTAAATGGAACTTATTGTTCCATTTCAGAGAGTATACCAAAATAAAATAACTTCACAATGTTTTTTCCAACTATAAAACATGTATCAATATGTTATGGTTACAGCATCTTGGTTGGATTTCCTTAGAGTATAATGTTTCCCTGTCATATATGCTCACAGCATAAAATCACTATGCTAGAAATTTGGACATCCTGAATCAAAGATAATTCTGAAAATACAGTCTCCTAAGAGTAGAGCCAGAGACAGGAAAGCCTAAAGCTTCTCACAATTTGTATAATCTCCTTCACAGTGCCTATCATACTGCCTCTGGGGTGGGGGGAACTAAAGAGGAAAGGCAGCATAGCATCTCTGTGTTTCCAGGGCCTCGTGAAAGAATCCTCACTTAGTAGAACGGCCAAAAGAGGGAAACATGTTTATAGGCTATTCCCACAGGAGGCCAGCTCAAGAACATCAGCTGCCATCCTGCTGTCTGCACAGCCCTTCACTGGTACTTCGCCTAGAGAGACAAATCATCCTCTTTGCTTCCCATTTAAAGTGTACAATTGGTGCCAGGCTCTAAATGCCACAATTTCAGGCAGCACATCATTATTTATCTATACATGTTATCTGGACACATCATGGTACCACAAATAGGAAACATTTTAAGACACTAGTAGCTAAGAAACTGACAGCAGCTAAGAGGACAGGTACACTCGCTCATAACACTCCCACACAAGCTACCATTAAAGCACGCTTTTTTAAAGGAAAAGATATCCTAAAGATCCTGTATAACAAGAGAAGGTACCTCTTCCCCTAAAATAGAGGGAGCTTTAGTAGGAATGGGATTCCTACTTGAATGAGTTCAGACCACTTCAAGAGAAATGCAGGACAGGAATAGTTTTGAGGACTCAGTGTTACAAGTACTAAATACTTCATTTTTAAAATGACAGTTGTAACTTCAGCTTGTTCTGAGTTTTATTTCTTGTCAGGCTCATGAATTTTTTGCACTTATCAATCCAGCACATAATCTCCCTCCAAGCTTAACCAGGCTCACACATGTTAAACATCTGGCTGGGGTTGAGAGGTGCAGTTTGCAGCTCAGTAAGACACGCTGGCTCACCTGGGAAACTGGTGCATAAATGGATACTGAACAAATAAATACAGAAATGTATTTGCAATGGTCATAAAGTAACTTTCTCTGTGATGAATCCCCAACCCTTTATGGGAGGGGAAGGGAGGTATGGCTGATGAGAGCATGCAGGAACCAGAGTGATCATAAGGAAATTTGTGAGGAGGCTATCAAGAAAGCTTTGGTCACTGCCCATGGAGTTCCTACTAGAGAGAGAGTATCAAACAGATTGAAAAATGAACTCTCACCTGGGTTCTGGCAGTCTGCCAGCTCACTTTTGCTTACCTTTGGTCTTAGTTAAAAACCATATGGGATGTGTCACAACAAAAGTCTCTTCTTATAACAATCTCTACACCATGGAGATATTTTTCTAACCAAAGGACACATTTGTTTGGAAGAGCTCTCAAGAATTTATACTGGGAAGGACCTTGGATACCATTTGTCTAAAAGACTGGTACTCGGAAAGGCTAAGTGAATTACCTAAGGTCACACAGCTAGCAGCTATGACTAGCCTAGGACCAAGAGCTAACCAGACTTTCCCAAGATAAAATATGTCTATCATTGTGCCTACTAATATATTTTTAAAGAGACAAGGTCCCCTATCCCTCAGGACTACAGCTTTATCACTATGCGTTCTAATTCTCTAGAACCAGAACACTTAGGGTTGTAAGTATCCATTGTTTTTAAGACCATCCATTAATTGGACGGAGAAGAGAGTGCCCACATGTCAGATTTGAAAAGGTATTTCTATCTCTGATACATCTTAGTACAGGTATGAAATTTAAGTAAGTTTATCCATATTAACAACGTTGTTTCAAATTGAAACGTATATATACACACACACATATATATATAAAAACACATAATCATCTCATGTATAATCTATGGTGGGTAATAAGTATCATTGGAAAAATATACAATATGCACTAAAACTTGTTATTCCAAGTTACAAAGACTAATTTATTTCGAAGAATGAGGAAGTGAATTACTACTACACCCGATAACAACCAAACATTTTTTCCCGTAAAGTATCTCTTCTTCAGTATTTATGAAAACTAGATGCGAAAAGCACATGTACTAACCAAGGTTAAAAAAAAAAAAAAAAACTTGCAAGTATAGACAGCTACAAATAGTGCTCTCCATGGTGAGAAATGAAGTCCACACTTAAGTATCCTAGCAAAATTTTCACCACACAGACACACACACAAATGCACACCCCTAACAGATGGATTCTAAAAAATAACTAAGCATTCCATAAGCCAAATGCTCATAAATTAATAATAAAAGATTAACATCCCTGTATGTGTGATATTGTATAAATGAGCAGACCCTTCTGTCCTCATCTCAACCTCCTTTTCCCAATGCTGTACTCGCCCTTCCACCTCCCTCTACTCTGCAACCAGATCATAACCACCCAAAAGCAAGGTGTCTGCTGCAGCCCAAAACACTTGACCGATAATATCCGGTTTGCCATTCCAGGAAATCCCAGAGTGTGTTTTAAGCCTCTGCCCAAGGCTTATAAAGAAAGGCGAGAGAAAAACTAATCAATACCAGCACCCAGCTGTGACCTGGCACGTAAAGGAATCAAGAAAATAAATCCCATCCATAATCTGTATAATTTAACACTTGGAAGAAAGCAACATCTGGGATCGACTCCAAGCGGGACAGTGTTGCTGGATGGATCTGTGCCTCTTGCACTGAGTGGTAAACCCTGTGAGTGACTGACGGGGGGGCGGGGGGACGCTCCAGTTCCTCACCATTTCAGCAAAGGCAATATAGTTTCCTCGTAAGGGTTAATCCGCCCCAAAAGGAGGTGGAGGGGGTGGTATCAGAAGGAAAATAATAACCACCAACATCTACTCTTTGCCAGTATAGTGCCTGGCAAAGCCACACACACACACACACACACACACACACACACACAGTTTTAAGAGAGGGAAAGCTGGAACCCCTTCCCAAAGGTGGATCCAGGGCAAACTATTGTCTTGCAGAACGGTGACAATCAGAGTGAAAGCTAATGAAAATATGGGAATGACTGGTTCATCATACGGTCCTTTCAGGGGACTCCAAAGTCCTATCCCCATGCGAAGTTAAAAAAGAAAAAAAAAGAAAAAAAGAAAATCCCCTATGACTCTGATTCCCTGGAAAGCCTTTCCAGATTTTTTAAATAACAGGCAAATTAATTTAGACCATAAGCAGATACCTATACATTGTCTAAATCACTAGCTCTGGACCCAATTTTTTCCTTTCTTTTTAAAAAGTACACCAATCAGCAGGCATCATAGGAAATAAAGATCGTTGGTAAAATCCAAAATGCTTTCGCCCTGTTAAACCTTCCGAGGGGTTATAATTGCATTTGGCCGCTGCAGGCTTGTCAGAAGAGCCTGGCTTCTTAATAGCCACAACCCTAAAAGGAGTTAACTGTCAAGGGGGGGGGGGGGGGGGGGACCAGCTGAAATCAAACAACAAAAACGGGAACTGTAATCAGCCTGAACGGGAGGAGGGAAAGGAAGGGAGACTCCGGTATTCATCAGTCAACATTAATGTCCTTTGTTGTTCACCTTTGCACAGAACAGCGAGCGCTACCCCGCTCCGCGTCCCCCGAACCCCAGGGTCGCAGCGCTCCCTTCCCGAACGCGGCGCCCCGGCCCCGAGGACCCGGGCTTTCCGAGCTCCCCCTCCCCATCCCCACCCCACAGCTGTCCTCCGCCGGCCCCCAGCGCGCTCACCCCGGGCCGGGAGTAAAGACGCCGCTGAGATGCCCGTTCCCCTGCAAAGCCCAAAGGGGCGCAGATGCTGAAATGTACCGAGCCCCCCCAGCCCCTCGACCCGCGCACCCCCGCAACCCAGGACGGGAGGGGGGAAGGAAGCTGGGCTCGCGCTCGGGCTCGGGGGCGAGGACCGAGCCACATTCCGCACTCCGGGAACGCGGGAGAGCGCCGGGGCCAAGGCGCTGCGCCCCCCTTCTGGGTCGGGGGTGTTCGCTCCGCGCGGTCGTTGTCGTCTCCCTCTCCCGCCCGCCCCGGGGAATCGGCGCAGCCCCCTGCCCTCCCCGGGGAGGAAGGCGAAGGAGGGCGAGGGGAACGCCGTTCGCCCTCCTCTTCCAACTTGACTCACACACGCCCCGTCGCCGCTCCAAACTCCGCAGCGGGAGGGCTGGCCGCGCGCCTCCCCGCCGTCCCGGCGCTCCGGAGCCCGTGCGGGCGAGCCCCCGGCGCACGCCCCTCTGCCCGGAGCTCGCTCGCCACAGCCCCAAGCCCGCAGCGCGATGCCGCGATCGGGCGTTCGCAGCCCCGCGGAGCGCCAGGGGCGCAGGGGCAAGGACGCGAAATGCGCACCCGCTCGGGCCAGCGCGGAATAAAGTTCGCCCCGCCGAGACTCACCCACGCCGTATTTCTCGTGCTCCGTAGGTATCCACATGGCTGACGGGGGCTCCGGGGTCTTCGGGCTTCGTAATCCCCGCGCCTGCCCCGGCTCGCAACAATGCACCGCTCGCGAGCAGCGGCTGCAACGCTGGAGCCCGGCGGCCCCGTGCGAGAGCTGCGGGCGCTGGGCAAGGTCTGCGCTGGAAGCTCCCGAGCCCGAGCCCGAGCCCGGCGTTGACACCGCGCGGCTGAGGCTGCGCCGCCCGCCGCTCTCCCCGGCGGCGGCTGCTCACAGTCCTCCGACGCGCTCCCGGGGACCCGGCGGCGCAGTCATTGTTCTGATTCACTGAACTAAGCTCCACGCCAGGATACTCTCCGGCGCACCCCCCCCTTCCCCCCGCCCGCCAGCGCCTCTTCCAGCCCTCCCGGTCCCGGAGCCCCCCGCTGCACGCTGGGAATTGTAGTTCTGCGCCTCTCCATCCCGGAAGGGGGCGTGGCGCTGGCGGCCGGGGGCGGGGACAAGGCTGGACTCTCCGCGTCCTATTGGCCCAGGGCGCGACGGGGAGGCGTGGACGTCGAGGAAACCCCGCGTTGATGGGGAGTTCGCCTCCAGGCGCGTTCCCATTGGTTGCGAGGCCTCCGGGCGCTGCCCGCCCTTTTCTCCGCGGCCGCGTAATGGCTGCTCCCGAGACCCGGGGGGCTGCTGCCCGAGGGGAGGAGGACTGTGAGGGCGACCGTGGCGAAGCCGGGGGTGTCAGTTATGAGGGTGAGTACGGCGCCTCCGAAGCGCAAGTGGCTGGTCCCGCTTTCTCTCCCAGCAGGCGTGCGGCCCCCGGGGCGCGAGGGGGCCCCGGGCCGGGCCCAGCCCGACGGGAGGCGGAGCGGAGGGACCGTGGGATGGAACCGGGACACTCCGCCGCCGGGGAGGCTCCCTGAGCGTCTGCCTTCGGTTCGGAGCTCCCGGCTTCGCGCCCGCTGCCCGGTGGGCGTGTGTCGGGTCACGTTGGCGCCGGTGCGGTGGTCGCTCCGGGATTCGCGGCGCGCGCCTCGCGGTTCCCCGCCGCCGCCGCCCCGGGTGGCCTCGGCCGAGGTGGGTCTTCCCTGTGTGCGGGAGGATTTCCAGCTGCAGACCGGGCGCTCCCCTGCACTCCGCGCGTCCGCTCGGTGGGGGCTGGAGCGGCCTCCGAGGGGACAGTGTGCGGCGCGCGGAGCCCCGGGGGCGATCGCCTGCGCTCCGGCTGAGTCCTCGGGCACTGCCCGCAGAGCAGGTGGAGGATTGGAAGGCGGTTCTGAAAATCGTCTCTGCGACCTCAGCTCTACTTGTCTTTTAAGTTGCCTTCTGATCCGCCGGAGGGATCGGAAAGCAAACTTTGGAAGCCGCCAGCGGATTGTCTTGAGGATCCCTCGAGGCCCTTGTTCTTTTTCCCTTTAGTGCACCCGTCCTTGCCCGCCTCCCTTTGGTCTTTTTTTTTTTTTTTTAATGTTTTTTTTTTAAGTTTTTTTAAAATTTATTTATGATAGTCACAGAGAGAGAGAGAGGCAGAGACACAGGCAGAGGGAGAAGCAGGCTCCATGCACCGGGAGCCCGACGTGGGATTCGATCCCCGGGTCTCCAGGATCGTGCCCTGGGCCAAAGGCAGGCGCCAAACCGCTGCGCCACCCAGGGATCCCTAAGATTTTATTTATTATTTACTCATGATAGAGAGAGAGAGAGAGGCAGAGACACAGTCAGAGGGAGAAGCGGGCTCCATGCACCGGGAGCCCGATGCGGGACTCGATCCCGGGACTCCAGGATCACGCCCTAGGCCAAAGGCAGGCGCCAAACCGCTGAGCCACCCAGGGATCCCCTCTTTTTGGACTTTTGATGTGTCTAATCTAGCCCAAGTTGTCTTTTTTTCTCTTGGACATGGTTTGGGGCTTTAAGGTTCTCTGCCCTTGTTTGAGATTTTTTTGGGGGGGTGGGGTGGGGGGGATGGCTTTTTTGTTTTCACAATTAAATTGACATTTAGTCTTGGGTTTTTCATCACAGCAGCAGCCCAGAGATAAAGTGCAGTTTCTTCCCACTGCCCATCAGTGGAACTACCTACGTTTGAAATTATTTTAATATCTGTACCATTGGTAGGCTCTCGACTTTATTTTTTTTCTTTAAGATTTTATTTATTCATGATAGAGAGGCAGAGACACGGGAGGAGGGAGAAGCAGGCTCCATGTAGGGAGCCCGACGTCGGACTCGATCCTGGGACTCAGGCAGGTGCTGAACCCCTGAGCCACCCAGGGATCCCCAGGCTCTCGACTTTTTTTTTTTCTTTTAAGATTTTATTTATTTTTTTCATGAGAAACACAGAGGGAGAGGCAGAGACACAGGCAGAGGGAGAAGCAGGCTCCACAGAAGCAGGCTCCACACACGGAGCCTGATGTGGGACTCGATCTGGGACTCTAGGATCACACACTGAGCCAAAGACAGATGCTTAACCACTGAGCCACCCAGGCATCCCCGGCTCTCAACTTTAAATAGTTGTAACCAGGCCCTAAGCAGTTCATTTAGGGGGTGGGGGGCTCTTACCTGATGGTAAGATACTTACTAAGGTTTTCCAGATTCTCAGAGTTCCAGAGGGCTGCCTTTTTAACATTTAGAGATGAAATCTTTGACGGGTTTATCTCACAGAGTAACTCATAAAAAAGAAAATTGGGGACTCCTTTCCAAAACGTTGTGGAACTTTTAAATATCTTTAGTTACTATAAAAGTTTTCTTTTCTTTTTTTTTATATAAGTTTTCATTATAAATATTTGAAGCCAGTGGGTATAAGTTAAATGAAAGTTCCTCCACACAGTTTACTCCCACAATAACAACAGTTAAAAGCTCATTGTGTGTTCTTTCTCACGTATTCCTACATGAACACACGTCTGTATTGTTTTGATTTTGAAAAATAAAGAAGGACCATTTTCGGGATACCCTGGTGGCTCAGCAGTTGAGTATCTGCCTTCAGCTCAGGGCGTGATCCTGGAGACCCAGGATTGGGTCCCACATCAGGCTCCCCACATGGAGCCTGCTTCTCCCTCTGCCTGTGTCTCTGCCTCTCTCTCTCTCTCTCTCTCTCTCTCATGGATAAATAAATAAAATCTTAAAAAAAAAAAAGACCATTCTACGTAAGCTGGAAGATCCACAACCTCCTTTTCCCAATGATCTATTATATACACTCTTCCATGTTCGTATGTTTGTTGCTTCATTTTTTTAAAGGACTGTGCCAATTGTTTTCCATAATATGAATGTGCCATATTCACCATACCTCTGTTAATGAAAGTGCAGTGTGGCTTAGTGAGCAACTTTATATACATATCCTTCCCCTCTTGGTGTGTATTTCTTGAGGAATTGCTGGGTCAAAGGTAACACAAGTTTGAAATTTCAATAGATGTCAGATGTTCCCTTTGAAAGATGACAGCACACAGTCCTATCAGTAATATAGGAGTGTCCTTTTCCCATGTGCTTACTTACTGCAAGGAAATCATTAATCAAGGACCGATGTTTAAGTGACTATTGTATTAAATTGAGTAACTGCTATAAAGCTTAATTTTATGTTACAATTTGTTTTCAATAAAAGTACCGAGCAGCAGTGAATTTGAAGTATCTGTAACCAAAAAAATTCCTCACCCTGGCTTACAGCTGACAAGTGTTCTTACTAATTTGTGGCAGTCATTTGGAGAGCTAATGGTTGAATTTTATGTCATTCCTAGAAGGTAAGGTTGTCATTAAAAATCCCCTTAATAAATTTTGTGTCATTCTATAATTTTATCCAGATTCTTTTCTTTTTTCTTTTTTTTTTCTTTTCTTTTTTCTTTCTTTTTTTTTTCAAAAAAAGATTTTATTTATTTATTCATGAGACACAGAGAGAGAGGCAAAGACCTAGGCAGAGGGAGAAGCAGGCTCCTTGCAGGGAGCCCGATGTGAGATTCCATCCCCAGACCGAGATAAAGCCCTGAGCCAAAGGCAGATGCTCAACCGATGAGCCACTCAGCATCCCTATCCAGATTCTTTTCAAAGCCTGCAGAGTATGATACAAATTTGGGGTGGAAATAATGATACTAAAAGTATATTCATATTTTTCTGTTAAGCGGTTATTTAGGCCCTCAGGAATGCCTTTCCCTATAAAATAATTTATTTCTTGAAAACTCTCTTTTTTTAAGAGGTTTCACTCTAGGTCTAATTAAAATATCAATCTGTGTGCTTAATATCCCGGGACTGAAGATTTCTACTACAATGTCATTGAGTGGTGTGCAGGCAAGTACAGCACCTTACCTGAGATCTATGCTTCCAGACTTCCTCAGGCTCCATCCTTCTCCAGAAAAGTCCTTGATCTTGCACAACACTGCTTTGCATACATGTGAACTATAACTGGGACTTCATATTATCCTATGAAATTAAGAACAGATTGTAAATAGACTCAATTTCTCATACTTGGGATATATTATTTGTAGTTTTTCTTTTGCTGGTTTTAGTTAGAGGCAGTAAGATAACACCTATAGTTTATTAACTGACAGTATTACTTACAGGAAATTCTTCTGTTGAAAGTGATTTTTTTTTTTCTGACAGAATTAACCTTTGTATCCGTATTGTAGTATTCTGACAGAGTTCACTTTTTTCCCTGCAAATGGATGGTCAGTAGATGATAATCATGGGAATGCTACTTTGGATTTATAGTGTACTTCCTCTGGAGACCTTATTAACTAATTTGTGATGTCTCTAGAAAGAATGGGAGTAACAGGTGGTGTCAACTCATTCTTATGTTTCTTATTTCAATAAATAGCAACATGTCTTAGCTAGAAACATAGGAAGCATCCTTGATTTCTATCTTGACTTCACGTCCTGAATCTGATCAGTTACTAAGTCTTATTTTTCTGTGCCTGAAATAATCTTTTGAATTTGTTCTTCTCTTCATCTCTTTAGCCACTATTCTATTTCTAACCCTCACCGTTGCTGAGAATTACCTGTGTCCCCCATCCTCCAAACTGTGTTCTTGGGGGCCAAAACTTTGACGTGTTTGGTTTTGTCTGTCCAACCCTGTCTTGGCACTTTGTCAGTGTTTAATCATTGTTTAACTAGAAATGAATTCTAGCCTGGATGATTGCAAAATCTTCCTAGTGATCTCACTGACTCTTGATTTTTCTCTCCTTTAGTCCATATTCCAAAATGCAGATGTGTTCATTGGTCCTCACTTCAAATTTTCAGTGTGATTTCTGATGCTTGTATAATGAGGTCTAAATTCTCCACATGGCTCTAAGGATTCAAATCTGCTTTTCCAGCCTCATTTTCAGTCATCCTGCTTTCCTTTCCGTATCTCCATTATCACACTTGACATATAAAACCGTAGGTATTTATTGGCAACTTTGTCTACCCCAGTAGACTGTGAACTTCTTGAGGGCAAGAGTTGTCTTATTTTACTTTTATACATCCAGTGCCATCATGAAGTAAACACTTCAACCGTTCAATGGTTAGAATCTGTTTGAAATTTATTCAAAGTACTTAAATGGCTGCTACTTTACACTAGAAATTGAAACCAAATAAAAAACTGAGTATATGTTTCATGCTTGTGAAAGTTATACACACCAACTAGAAAATGCAGATTATGTCATGAAGATGATGTTCTGTCACAGGTAATCATAGTTAACATTTTCACATAGTCTTTTTTAAGTTAGTGTTGTATAGATAATGAATGATTTAAAAAAAAATTCCCGGGACACCTTGGTGGCTCAGTGGTTGAACATCTCCCTTTGGCTCAGGGTGTGATCCCAGAGTCCCAGGATCAAGTCCCACATCGGGCTTCCTGCATGGGGCCTGCTTCTCCCTCTGCCTATGTTTCTGCCTCTGTGTCTCTCGTGAATAAATGAATAAAATCTTAAAAAAAAAAAAAAAATTCCCATCTGCCCTTAATAACCTTGAACCCATAACTGAATGAGTTGGTGCATAGAAATTGAAATCAGTGTTCCATCATCTGCCTGGCGGTTATCTAGTTTTCCACAGGTTGTCATCTTATTTCCAGTGTTGATGCTTAAGTCCAGCCTCATACATTTGACATGACAGTGGAAAGAGAACTAGACCCTATCTTGGAAAAACTGTATTTGAATTTCAATTCCAATGTTTAGTAGTTGTGTACAGCTTTATTGCATGTGCTGTTGCATTTATGAAAATATGAATATAATACCTACTTTGCAGAGTTGCTACGATTATTTCATTCAGTTACATATCTATGACAGCGTAGCATTTATTTACTAGTACCATCTTGGAATTCAATAAATGTTAGTTCTCAGTATAAAGATATGCCTAAATGAACTATAAAACTGCCTATTGTCTGATTTTCTATTTACTTAGGAAGCAGTTTATTGTGTTATAGCCAAGGAGAGGCTTAGGAATGTGTTATCTTCATACCCATTCTCACCCCTACTCAGTGCTGCCCCCTCATCCCCAGCTCACCACACATATACCCACATTCAGAGTCAGCAAGAAGCTCAGATAATCTTGCACACTGGGATGGCCTTCCAAGGTACAGGCTAGAGGATGTCATGGAAGAAAAAGAATTATAGAGACCTTGTTTTTCAGGTTTGGTGTAAAACTCTGAAGAGGGCCCCTTCAGAGGATCCTTTATTTTCCTATGAAAAATAGGTGGAAACTGGCTCGTAGGATATTAAGAAGAAATGTTATAAAAGAGGATATAATAATAATGGTGGTGCTGTTGAGCAGTAACTGTGCTAAGTATGGTTTCAAATGCTGTCATAGGTCTTAGGCCATTTCATCCTCACAACATCCCTGAAGTGGATACTTGTATTATCCTTTTTTCATATATAAGTGAGGAAACTTGTGCAAGAGTGGCTTGTACAAGGTCACACAGTAATGGTAAAAGACCTTTTATCCTATTTACTATTATAGTGTTGTCTTATAGAAACTAAATTCCATTGGATAAGGTCAGAAACAGACTTTCCTTAAACATAAATATGTTCCAAAGCTAATGTTACTGTAGAAAGGCCGTGTGGTTACTTACCACCTATAGGCAAGTTAATTAACTTCTGACCCTCAGTTTCTCATCAGTAAAATGGATAATAATCAAATCTGTTTTGCTGGACTGTTGAAATGATAACTGAGATGATAGATATAGTAGCCTGGTCTTCAATAAATGGTGACTTATTGTGGACACAGGTGTGGGCTCATCTTTAGCTCGTGTGCCAGAGGTGATACAGGTCATGATTTTGAGTATTACGACCTTAAAGTGTCTTTCCATTTCATGTCCAGGTTCCTGTTGAGAGATTACTTGGAGTATCAGACACAGAATTTACATACACTTTTCATTGTGTTGACAAAGACCTTCCATTCATGCAAAAGAACAGTGCTATCCTCTGTAACACATACTCCTATACTTCCCATCTTGAAAAATTGAAGATAATGTTGACCAGGTTCCTACTTTCTTCTAAACCTAAATCCATGAGTAAATAGAAACAAAGTAGTATACTGCCATCTCCAGGGATTGAATCTTTAAATGTTTCTGTTAGCTGTTCTTGAAGAACTTTGCCATAGAATTAGGGTTCAGTTTTGCTACAATTTAATAAACTCATCAGACTCTGAATAGATTGGCCTTTCATTGACAGCATCTTAAAGAATTGCCATCTCTTGCTGAAACAAGTGTGTTCTTACTGACCTCATTGACTCAAATGTGCATGGGGCAGCTTTTTCCAAAAGTGGTGATGGATTTGACTGATCAGCCTTCTGCCTCTCTTTACATCTCAGCCAATACCCTTTGTGACCAGTGTCATTTATTTGTAAGATAGCCAACTGTGGTTGAGTGCTATTTTTAGCTCTATGGACCAAGTAAAGTTTCTAGAACTAAATAGGACTTGAACCTTTGCCTCATTTGGGAAGGGGTTGTCAACAATTGACATCATATTTTAAGTGATGTAAGTCAATGTGGGATACATTGGGATACTGGATACATTGAGTAAAAATGTGTGGAAGGAAAAACTGGTTTGAAAGTCTGAAATACTGGACTCTGATCTTGAATTTGCTGCTTTGTAGCAGTGTGAACTTGGGAAATATTATTTAACCTCTTAGTCCCCATTTCATCATGAAAATGCTGCAGTTAACTGCATATCTTATTGGGAGATTGAGTGAAGCAGTGAATATAGGAATGAATGATGCTGCTGATGGAGGAGTCTCACATGAGACTGTGACAGGTCTTTGGAATATGAAAAGATGGATTCAAAAGTAACTGTCAGATACAACCTATGTGACCTCAAGTCGTTTGACCTCATCATTATGATTACTGCTACTAAAAAAGTCAGTATGACTTTTAACTGATTGCAGACTAATCAACATTAGAATTTGAGTCAAGGCATACCCTTGGATTTATGTAAACCCTTTAGTGTCAGGGACTGTCACATATACCTTGGGATCACTTCATCTTCTACAGTGCCATGCTATGGTGGCATTTGGTGTGGTTGAGTGGTGACTGCGGATTGGCCCCATGCTGGGTCCTACATGGGGCACAAATTAGGAAGAACCCCTGGCTTTATCTGTGGGAATATTTCAATGTAGTTGGTGGAGCTCTACAGTCATATTTTATCAGACTTAATTGGAGAGTCCTTTCTGTTTCCATATCACAGTGTGGGAAGAAGTAGATACATTTGAATCTGCAGTTTGTATGTATTGACTGAGGAGCTGAAAGCTTTTAAATGTGCTTATTTATAAAAGAAAGGAAAAAAAAAAAAAAGAAAGGAAATTCATGTTCCGGCCTCTGGTTTCTCTAACACTGTCCTCATTTCATGCTATTTCTTCACTGAAAGATGCATCCTCCCCCAAGTAATTAGAGGCCCTGCCTTATAAAAAAAAAAAAAAATTTTTTTTTAGTGTTTTTATCCAAAAAAGAGATTTGTTTTTTAAGAGAAGGACCTCAGAATTGTAATTGTGGTTATTTAACACAATCTTCTGTTATGTAACAAGCTGCTATTCACCAGTAATAGCCAATTAAAAAGGAAAATATCTTGTACTACTAATTGTAATTATCATTATAAAGCAATTAATAACAGGAACTGTTGTTGAACAGTAACATAACAGCAATCAAGCTATCTTTGTTAAAGCAATCTTATACCTAATTTCCACAAATGGTGGAGGGGAGGAGTAGGAAAAGAAGGTGAAAAAGAGCCCAAAAGCCTATTGGAATATTTTACAAACCAGTTCGCAAATGATTTTTGAAAGTTTTATTTATAAATATGCACACACATAAAGAAAAGCAATGCTAATAACTCACTGAGACTTAGAGGTTTTTTTCCTACCAGCAGTGATCATAGATAGTAGTGTTCCATAAAGAGCTCACTGGACAAGGATCCAGAGACCTGAGTTTTAATCCTATTTCTGCTTCTGACTCTCTGACTTTAGAGAAGTTATTTGCCTTCATGGTTAAGATTTCCTGGTTTGTAAATGAGGTAATTCATTTATATTAGCATCCTCTCAGCTGCATTTTTCAAGTATCAATAAAAAGAAGATAGGTTTACAGCTAGGGAACCCAGTTATACATATCCTAGAGTCTATGTAAAAAAAACAAGTATCTCTGGGTATTCCCTTAAGAACTCTTTGCACATGTGAGTGTAATTAACTAGGTGTATCAAGGTAGAAATTTTGTGGAGAACCACTGCAATAGTTGACTTCTCCAGTCTCAAATTCCAAGAGAGTGTAGTTAGATCAGTAGGGCATATCGCATCTCATTGTATCCCCCTCTCCTTTCCATTCTTTAAATAAACAGTGTGAATCTGAAGGAGCTTTTAAGAGAACTGAGACTTCGTTCAAAATTTTTATTAAGCATTGCAATATACAAGCTTCTGTATTCTAAATGCTATAGAACACAAAGATCAAAGATATCAAGATAGGTCTTGCCATCAAGTATCTTAGAGCCTAAAAGGGAAGATAGGAGAGTACATAAATAACTACATTACAAGGTAGAAAATGTTAAGGACCATCAGAGTGATCAAGATGGAGTTGAATAAGAAAGAGATTAAGACCAGCAGGTGTTGCTCTGCCTTGAAGTGGAATAAGATTTAGACACGCAGAGAAATAAGGAAAAGCACTTATTATGTGCCTAAGCAAAGGGAAGGAACAATAGAAAAACTAAGGGCATATACGGAAGATAAAGTCAGTTCATTTTGCCTGGAGAAAAAAGGTAAATGGAAGCAATAAAAACAAGTTTGAAGAGGTAAGTCGAAGCTATATCATTTACTCTCAAATGTTAGACCCCATCTCTGCAGATAGAGGAAGAGAATGACAAGATCAAAGTTTAATCAGGTAGCAGTGTACCAAAGAGCAAAGGATGAATCAGGAAGCATGAGTATTTACCAAAGCAAGAGATAATGAAGACCCACACTAGAATTTAATAATATGCCTTTGTTAATGAAGTCAGAGATAGTTCAATCCTGTAAACAAATTCCTGAGATTAGAAAAATAATGCTGGGACACAGCAGGTGGCATATGAGGATTGTCCCTTTGATAGGTTGAGCTTCTGCTTAGGCCCTTTCATGACTCATGACGAAGGCCCAGAGACAGCAGGCAGAGAATGCCACAAAGATGATAAAACAGCCATCAAATGGGGCGCCTGGGTAGCTCAGTTGGTTAAGTGTCTATCTTTGGCTCAGGTCATGGTCCTGGGATCATCCCCACATCAGGCTCCCTGTTTAGTGAGGAGCCTGCTTCTCCCTCTCCTCTCAGCTTGTGTTCTCTCTCACTCTCTCTCAAAATCTTTTTTTTTAAAAAGGTATCAATTAAGTCTAAACAGGTCTAGAACCATGCTCAGTTCCAAATATAAGGAAAGATGGGGACTTTCAGCCAAGGAGCAAGCTGGGGGCAAGGGTTCGGAAGTTCCTAAGAGGAAATCTGGCTGAACAGACTTGACAAGGTTCTTGCTAAAGGCAGGCCAGGGTGAGATATCAGGTGACAAGATACCACCTGGAGGGCAGTAGAGGATGAGGAACCTCATCAAAAACAGAGAAGGGGAGAGTCTCTCTGAATTGACTTACCAGGATTCTTGCAAAAACTGGGCTGGCGAGGCCTAATCAAAAGGATTCAGAGGACCCTTCAGGAAACCAAAGTTTGGTCAAGAAGAGAATTTCTGTCAGTAGCAAGAACACAATCACAAATAAACTGGATTATAGGAATAGGTCTTAAACCATTAAAAGACCTAAAAGAAACAAGAGCAACATGGATTCTTGGTGAGACATTGAACGGACAGCTTATGGAATCAGGGCAATGGGTTGAGGACTCAGTTACTAGAAAAGGTGTACAAGCTGAGGCTTGGTTCTAAGACATTAGTCACATGCCCAGTGACTAGCATCCTGGATCCAGATGGAGATGAGGAAAAGCCTGGGTTGACGTAGAGCCATTGGTTTGAGGTGGTCCCCTGCTGGAGCAGAGCCAAATTGCTGGTAGGTCTGGGGACCCCTGCCATGCTGATTGGCAGTATTGGCAGAGGCCTAGCTCCAGGCAATTCATTACAGTTGCCCATATGGCCACTGAACTCCTGACCCTGAGCTCATTAATCCTGAATAATCAGCCAGTTGTAATATAATTCTCAAGTATAAGGTAATAACACCCTTTCTTTCACATGACCCCTGGACTCCATGGAATTTGATGCCTCAGAGAAAGATTCCTATTCTTGATCTTTTTCCTTGTGAAACATCTTAGGAGTTTATTGACAGAATAGATTATGATGTTAATAATATCCCCCCTGTTAATGTGATATTTTAAGGTATCAGTAGTTATTGTTGTTTCTATAGAGTATAATCCTGTTTTCCATTTATTATATGAAACTCCAAGTACATCCAACCATATGAATTTACACATTCTTAGAGCCTAAATGAATTAAACTTTTAAGTAATGGACTGAGAAAAAATTCATTTCTTGCTGTCATGCTTTTGAAAGATATTCATAGAAATTGCATTCTCATTGTTTTCATTCATCTATGTGATCGAAGTAGGTAGGGCTAATGTAAATTTAGTATGCTGTTTTTGTTTTTAGGGACAGTATAGAATAGAATCATGAGACAAAAGTATTATAATACCTTCTTACACAAAGGATTTCATGATCAAATAATTTGCAATGACTGTGTTAAACTTTTAGTTTCTTTAGGACTTTACTATGCTCATTTTTGTAACCAAGAGATAAATATTATACTGCAGTTTCCCAAATGCTTGACCATAGTATCTTTTTCTCAACCAGCGCACATTAACATTTCATGGGATGCTAGTGTTCTATGAATTTGATTTGGGAAATGCTAGTCAAGGTCATCTTCCTCTTAGGCCGGTATTTATTAGAAGCTTAGACATCCCAAAGAGTTTGACTTTTACTTCAAGCACTTAGTTGGGGGAAAATAAGCATAGAGTAGTAGGCACAGGGTAGAAACAAAAAGCATAACTATTTGTTCTGCCTCAGGGAGATCTAACACCCTGTAAAGAGCATTTCCCCCCTGTTATATCCAGAACACCAGTGTTCTTTCATGGTAGTAATGAAATAAATACTTGTATAAACAAAACCTAGCCCTGGAGCACAATATGAGAGCTCTTCAAATCAATGTCTTTTGTTTCTTTATTTTAGTATCCCTTTCTTAGTACATTTGAATTAAAGTGCTCCTAAGTAACCAATTTCTGACCTACTGTTCCAGGGCACTCAAGCCCGTGCTTCTTATTAAGTCAGGTAACCATAGCCATTTAATGCATTATTTAAGGTTATAAAAATTTAATTCATGTTCCTCTATCAACTTTCATTGACTTGAAGAATGTAGGTTGGTTGCAATTTTTTTTTAATTGCCTGTACATGGCATCATTGTCAGAAATGTCAGAGTTTCTGAATTACTGTTTATTAATGAAATGATGAATCCAGGCAGTTCTTTGATGTAAAATCCACAACTAGTATGATGTAGAGGAATTTTTTAGTGAAAGGTTTTTTAAAACAGCTTAGAAATGATTCATTGGACCATTGTTATTCACTTCTAGTTAGCCATATTCAGAGCCAACTGGCAAATCTCCATTTCTTCAGGATTCTCACTTAAAACGTGATTTCAGAGTAAACCAATTTAGGCAAGCAGTGTATAAGTGAAAGAACTGGATTGTTCTCTTTATATTGTCACCTTTTTCTAAAGTTTCATGTTTGTTGGTATCCCTTGTGATAATACATTACTCAGATTCTGAATTCATCTTATATATGGATAGTTACCAAAAGTGATTGTCATATTATTAATATTAGTTGATCTTTGGACCCTACTGTGAAAGTCAAACATACTTGTAAAAATTCAAACATGTTTTCATGTACTTATGAGCAACATTTTTAAAGTTATAACCTGCATAAGTTATAAATATTATAACCCTCATAAAAAATGTAAACCTTCTCCCTTTTTCTTTGTCATATTTAGAATCTTAGCTTAAATGTCACTTCTTACATGAAGCCACTCTTGAACCATAAACTGAATAAGCTACATACTTCTTTGTAGCTTTAATCATACAGTTATGTAGGAGAATCCCATTTGTTACCTGCTTGTAAAGAGAGAAATTTTTACTCAATTCAACTGTTATAAACTATATGAGCTTCCAAAGGCTGCCTGTAACAAATTACCACAGACCAGTGACTTAGAACAAGAGAAAGTTATCCTGTCTCAGTTCTGAAGGCCAGAAGGCTGAAATCAGGATGTCAGCAGGATCACATTCCCTTTGAAGCCTCTAAAGGAGAATCTGGTAGCATCAGGCATTCCTTGGTTTATGGCATCGTAACACCAATTTCTTCTTCTGTCTCATATAGACAGCCCTCTTCTCTATGTCTCTTTGTCAGTCATTGCATTTAGAGCCCACCCTAATCCAGGATCATCTCAAGCTATTTACATTAATTATATCTGCGGGGACCCTTATTCCACATAAGATCACATCTGAGGTTCCAGGTGAATCACTCTCTCAAGTCACCATTCAATCCACTATACATATTAAAGATATTCCCTTTTTTCCAGATTGCCTTGCCTTCTTTCTGACCTAGTCAAGGAGTACGTGCACAGGCGAGTGCTTGTTTTTATGTAAGTTGAGAAAGGGAAGGGTCCTTTCTCTCTCTCTCTCTCTCTCTCTCTCAAGCACTCTGTAGCACGTGGTACATGCTATTTGACTTTATGGACATTGGGACTTTACATTGACCTTATTCTCATGAATATTAAACTCTTTATAGAAAGTCACTGGCAAGGATTCGGAAAGAGCTTATTAAAAATCTTTAGTCTTTTTATGCTGGGGCTTTTCCATCACTGTTATTTTTTACTTTCCTCATCTTTTATTGTTTTAGGACCGTCAGCTCTTGTCCTTTGTACTTATAGCCTCTGAAATTTGGTCTTTGCCTGAGATCAAGAGCATGGTATAGTGAAAAGAACACTAAACTTATAGACAATAATCCAGTTCATATTTTAATTGTATGACTTTAAATAAATTATACTCCCTAAACTTCTATTTCACATAATAATGATAGAAATAATAATCTTTCTTACCTGGCAGTTTAATAATGAGGTTTTTAGGAGATGACTTTATAAAATGTAAAGGGTTATATAAATAAATCAGAAGTACATTAATATCATGCTTGAAATGACCATTTTTTAATTTACTGATTAGTGCCTTTCTACCCTGACTATCCTTTCTATCTTGAGTATGACTGGGCTCTTCCCCCTTTAAACTGTCAATCATTTATCAGTTAATATAAATACTTGTAGACTAAATAAATAAATAAATAAATGTAGAATATTTGAGCTGGGCATGACATGAGGGTAAGTCACATTGGAATATATTTTAAAAGTCCATGACATAGTTTCTGTCTTGCTTGTACTCTGAATGGAGAAGAGACACACATACGGGTAACTAGGTTAAGCTCCCATAAGTGGATACAGGAATGGATAGAGAAGAAAACTGCTTGAAAGGGATGATCATAGTTGCCTTCGTGGAAAAAGAGAAACCAGGGGGCTAGGAAAGATTCCTGCAGGCATGTGGATGGATAGAGTACCTGAGGCTCAGGGGGAGGGGAAGAGCCAGGTGTCATGCAGCCAGTGGCATTTCAGAGACTGCTTAAAGCTTCAGAGTAAAGAAAGAAGTAGTGAGAGATAAAATGGAATAAAAGACTATATCTGATAACCGTCTTAGAAGAACCAAGAAGCTCTTCAGTGCTCAGGCCCTTACTTACAAGGATGTAGATATTTCACGATTTGGATCTTTGTTCTCCTTCAGGCCAAATGGTCTCCAAAAGCAGCAGTAGAATCTCCCTAATTAAAAATAAGAGGGGCAGCCCGGGTGGCTCAGCGGTTTAGTGCCTGCCTTCAGCCCAGGGTGTGATCCTGGAGTCCTGGGATCGAGTCCCATGTCGGGCTCACTGCATGGAGCCTGCTTCTTCCTCTGCCTGTGTCTCTGCCTCTCTCTCTGTGTCTCTCATGAATAAATAAATACAATCTTTAAAAAATAAATAAATAAATAAAAATAAGAGAGCTCACAATTTGCCTTACAAATCAAAAAGAACACATTTGATTTTCTTAGGCTCTGAGTTTTATCGAGCATTTATTGAGCACTACTTATGTGCTAGGCCCTGAAAACATAAAAAAAGAACAAGACAAAGTTCCTACCCTAAAGGAGACACTTAAGTAGCAGAAGATAATAATGCAGAAGTGCAGTAAAAGAATCACACTGAAGCAATGAGATAACTCTGTCATATGTGCTTCTAACCCATCAGGGAGGTTTGGGTAGGCTTCTCCAAGAGGTGATACATAGTCAAGGTCTTTGCCAGGTGAGGTAGGCCTCCTTGATAGAGGAAGCTGCATGAGGAAAGGCTTGAAGTACATGTTATCATAGTCTAAAAATGATGTAGTAGAGACAAAGCTGGGAGATAAGACTGAAAAGAAGCAAGAGCTGTACTAAAAAGGAGTTTGAAAAAAAAAAAAAAAAAGGATTTTGGGGCAGCCCAGGTGGCTCAGTGGTTTAGCGCCACCTTCAGCCCAGGGCATGATCCTGGAGACCTGGGATCGAGTCCCACATCAGGCTCCCTGATGGAGCCTGCTTCTTCCTCTATCTGTGTCTCTGCCTCTCTCTCTGTGTCTCTCATGAATGAATAAATAAAATCTTTAAAATAAATAAAAATAAGTTTGTGGGCATAGCAAAAGAATTTAGATTATCTCCTACATGATGGAGAGTGTTTTGGGTGAGTGAATAAAATGAATCAGATTTCCTGAATAGGAACAACCTCATGGCAGTCCTGATATGAAGATGCATGTACAGAGACAGGACAAGTAGTTCAGAGGCTCTTGTTAATAGAGTATGTTCCTTAGGCAGTTCAAACTGGATGTCAAGGTAAATAAGTCTTTCTAAAATGTGCAAACCATCATACCACCTTCCAGCTCAAAAGCCAGCTATGATTTCTCTATGCCTATAGGAAAAGCCCGAAATGAAAATATATCCCATTCAAGACTCCTCATTGCCTGTCACCACTAATTTAATCTGCTACTTTACCACAGAGATAGCTGAGCGTTTTCTTTTTCTCCCTTACAGGTGTAGCCACTCCTCAGTTGTGAGATAAGTATTAGGAGAATAATTTAAGAGGCCAGATGGAGGAGTAAGCCTATCCATTGAGAGCTCACTTGACTTTGTCATGTGGAAATACACTTTCAAATTTTATTTTTTAGATGAAAGTAATTTTTAAGTTATATTTCTTCCTAATTATTTCTAAGAAATCTTTTTTTCCTAAGAAAAGTTGGTATCTTTTCCACAATTAACAGTGGCCATGTACCCCTACATTTCTATATTTTTGTTTTGATCCATGGCAGACTTTACCAGATACTTGTAATTTAGCTCCAGATTTTGTACAAGTCTTCCAAGAATTTTCAAACAAGACCTTACTTCGTTTGTGAGGGATGGTGATTGTGTATATTTAAATATTTTTGTGTGCATGTATGTGAGTGCAATAAAAATTTTGATTTGTAAACATTTTTAAATGATGTGTTCATTGGAGCAAAGTCTGATTAACCAGAAAGGTGAAATGCTGGTTTGTTGCCATATTTTTTCCTCTTAATGAAAACTTAGATGATATCTACTACCAAATCTTTCATTCTGGTTTAACACAACTAATATAAGTCTAAGGTCATCCTTACCCAGTATTCAGAGTTCTTGAATTTTCCAGTAGGGTACTTTTTAATGATAAACTGCATTTTTTTGTGAGGAGCTCAGTTACCTCTGAAGTCTCTGATGACTGCCATCTGGTTCTTTTTTTTTTTTTTTTTTAAGATTTATTTATTTATTTATGATAGAGAGAGAGAGGCAGAGACACAGGAGGAGGGAGAAGCAGGCTCCATGCCTGGAGCCCGACGTGGGACTCGATCCTGGGACTCCAGGATTGCGCCCTGGGCCAAAGGCAGGCACTAAACCGCTGAACCACCCAGGGATCCCCCTGCCATCTGGTTCTAATGAAGGATCACAGTTTTCCAAATTGTTTTTGGTTCCTTTCATCTCCCCGTTCTCCTATCTTTTTTCTATTTTCATAATTTATTATTATAACATTACTTCCTTGCCTATGAATGTTTTTACTGCTTTTTCTTTAACATGAATGACATCTCAATTTATATTTGAAAGTAAGCAAACATGCCATCACAGTACTATTTTAGATCATGTATTGGGATCAAGACAACCATAGAACTTCCCTCATTCAAAGAATCTTTCATGTGATCAATGTATAGCTTATTTTATGTATTCCTCCCTAATATCAAGTATATTTGCTTGACATAGGTATTTTGGGGGAGGCAATCTTCTTTTATGATGGTAGTTTCCACTTCATTAGGAAAGAAAATTACTATCAATTTAAAGTATTCTGTTTTCTCCTCTTAGCTCCCTTGGTGAAAACAACAGCAGTATCCAGGGACTGCCACCTCCGTTTCAAAAGGAGCTCCCCCCCCCCGCCCCCCACCCCCAGCCTTAGCTACAATGATTTCAAAGCCTTTATCCCATAAGGGACATATATTAAAGACTGAACAGATAATTTTTAAAGTGAATAAAGAGATCAAGGGTATTAAGATACTATTGGGAGTCAAGATAATTGGGATTAAAGTCTCAGGGGGAAGACAGACAACATGAATTGCAACCACAAGGAACAAGGTATCAACTAGACAAAAGAAGAAACCTTGTGAAATCAAATAAGGTGTATCCATTTGGAGATTAGAAGAAAGTAATCTGAAATAGTTTGTGGATTAGCACTTAATTCATGTAGGATAATGCTTTGAATATGCCTCTTCCTATTTTGAGTTGATTTTCCTACTTGGAATTAATTTAAAAGCCAGATTACAAATAAAGTACTGAGTATTGAGGCCACTTCTGAGGTTACTGGGAGTGCAGTCATGTATGTGTCCACAAACAATAGCACCCCTAGTGTTTGATGACAATCTAGGTATTATAAGGGATGAGCAAGAGTCAGAGCTGTTCTCTGGGATGATATTCCCTCAAGATCTCCAGAGTCCTGACTCTGAATAGCAGTTGTGTATCAAATGTTATGTGCAGTGTCCATATCAAGAAATTAGTGATGCAGTTTTTATCTCATTAACTTTACCGCACTGAAGTCTTATGTGTCGTCACTGGTATACCTTGTAATCTTCAGAGTAATGACTCATCATTCTAAAAGCCTAAAGGTACTTGAAAAATCCACTTCCACTTCCATTATCTCTGCATATTTTGAGAAGATTTATCATCTTTGGACCATTCTAACCGTAACTCATATATTCTCTCTGCCAAAAATATCTTTTTCCTGCCTGTCTACCTTATAACTCCTAGTCATTCCTTAAGACTTAAGTTTAGGTATCATCTTCACCTTTTCTGTGGAATGTTCTTGCTGACTCTTTGCCAGTACTAAAAAGGTAACCCAGCATTTACATTATCAATTTCTGATGACAGGTCCCATTTGGGGATTGTAGCTGTGATACACTTTGCTCTTACACACACACACACACACACACGTTTTTATTTTTAAGTTTTTTTTTTAAGTTTTTAATTCCAGTTAACATACAATGCGATATTAGGTTCAGGTGTACTAGTGACTAAACACTTCCATACATCCCTCATGAGGACAAGTGCACTCTTTAATCCCCTTTACCTATTTCACCCATCTCCCTACCCACCTCCCTTCTGTTAACCATCAGTTTGTTTTCTGTAAGAATCTACTGGTTTCTCTCGCTCTTTTTCCCTTTGTTCATTTGTTAGATATGAATGAAATCATATAGAATTTGTCTTTCTCTGATTTACTTTACTTAGCATTATACTCAGTCCATACGATTGGCAAATGGCAAGGTTTCATTATTTTTTTTTTTTATGGCTGAATAATACTGCAGTGTGTGTGTGTACATCTTCTTTATCCATTCATCAATCATTGGACACTTGGGCTGCTTCCATAATTTGGATATTGTGAATAATGCTGCAGTAAACTTAAGGGTGCATGTGTCCCTTTGAACTAGTGTTTTTGGATTCTTTGGGCAAATACCCAGTAATGTGATTGCTGGCTCATAGGATAGCTCTATTTTTAACTTTTGAGGAACCTCCATACCCTTTTCCAAAGTGGCTGCACCAGTTTGCATTCCCACCACAGTGCATGAGGCTTCCTTTTTCTCCTTGCCAACACCTCTTGTTTCTTGTGTTACTGATTTTTGCTTTGCTCTTATATTTTATATTCAGATGCTTAGTAAGAGATATCAGAGTTACTCCTGACTTGACACTTGCCATTTGGATGGGATTAGACATCTGTCTGCTGTATGTCCAGGGCTGAAACCAAGGCACCTCTGCTTCCGTCTTCTTTTTTTCCTTCCTGCCTCTTAGCTAGTGGAGGCTTACTGTCTTTGAAGAGCCAATAGCTATACCAGCTCCCCTCCACAGTCTTCACCATATTTTTTAGCAAGTCATATTTTCTAGAGCATTGTTAATGCTTGACTTCATTTTATCTCCTTGGCTACATTTAGGAGATGAGCAAATTACAAAGTAAAAGTCATAAGTTACACTATTAGTTTTTAGTAAGCAGCACTGTTATTGGATCCCTTATTGTATCCACTTACCCTTAGTGCATTATCATTATACCACACCCAAAATCCTTTCGTGCTGTCATTTTAAATATCTCTGCTTTGAAATAATAGCATTTTTTTGAGGATTTTATCTATTTATTTGAGAGGAAAGAATGACAGAGAAACAGCACAAGCAGGGGGAGGAGAGGGAGAGGCAGACTCCCCACTGAGCCCAGAGCGCAATGTGGGGGCGCAATCCTAAAACCCTGGGATCATGACCTGAGCCAAAGGCAGATGTTTAACTGACTGAGCCACCCAGGTGCCCCAAATGAATAGCATTTTTGGTTAATTTTTGTATATGATATAAGGAAGTGGTCCAGCTCTGACCTTCAGTTGTTGTAGCATCATTTGATGAAAAGACCGTCATTTCTCCAACTGAATTGTCTGGGCATCCTTGTGAGAAGTCTATTGACCGTAAGTGTGAGGGTTTATTTCTATACTCTGAATTATATTCCAGTGATCTATATAGATTTTTTTCTGTACCACCCTGTCTTTTTTTTTTTTTTTTTTTTTTTTTTTTTTAATTTATGATAGTCACACAGAGAGAGAGAGAGGCAGAGACATAGGCAGAGGGAGAAGCAGGCTCCATGCACCGGGAGCCTGACGTGGGATTCGATCCCGGGTCTCCAGGATCACGCCCTGGGCCAAAGGCGGGCGCTAAACCGCTGCGCCACCCAGGGATCCCCCACCCTGTCTTAATTACCATAGTTTTTTAAGGAAGTTTTGAAATCAATTAAGTGTGAGATATTCAACCTTGCTTTTCTGTTAAAAATCTTTTTAACTTATCTGCTTATTTTTCCAGGTTCAGTGTACATCAAAAGAAAGACACATCAGTAGTAACTCTTTGTTTTAGCATATAAACAATCTCTTGAAATCTTTTCTTAATGGGCTATTTTTAGATACTGCTCTTTGGTTATACTAGACCTGTTTTGGGGGGTGGGGCTTTAGTTTTTTTCTAGTGTTCAGTGATTGAGTCACTATCTCCGTTCTTGATAGCCTTTAAAAATTTGGGCTCAGTAATCTCTTCCTTATGTAGTTGAAGATGTACATAAAGTATAGGTGAGAAAAAGAGTTTCCTGATGAGTCAGTACTAATGAAACCTACATGGTATACAATTGGCAGTAAGTTTTAGAATGAAAAGCTAACTATGATAAATACCCTAAATTTTGTTAACCCTAGAAATTCTACATAATCTTTCACTAACAGTCATCCATATTTCATATTAGAAATTAAGCACAATCTAGTATTTTTAATTAGAACCCAAAAGGCAATTTTAGAAACACATGTCAAAGTGTCTCTCTGCAAATAAGATATATTTCCTATGACAGTGAGGTATTAAACCTGATTTAAATGTATAGATTTTAAAAAATAAATAAATAAATAAATAAATAAATGTATAGATTTTTATATTTCTTACTATTTCACCTATACTTTTTGTAGCAAGCATTGTTCCTTCTAGGTTCTCAGTTTATGCAACCTATTGAGATTCGAAGTAGGTTCTTTATGTTGTAATTTTAGATCATACTATACCTCTTTTCAGCATGTTGGGCCCATTGATCTTCTGGGTACCAGTGACTTCAACTTCTTTAGAATTAAAACAGAAAAACTCTAGAAATGAATGTATATTTACAGAGATAGAGTAGAAAAAGAAAAGAAGCATATTCCCTAAACAGATGTTTTGGTGTTTAATACCATATATGTATTATGTATACATAATTGTATGGTATACAATATACATATATGTATATGGGTTTGTTTGTTTTAATTACCTCTTTCTAATAAAGATACCCAACAATCTATTTATGATGTCACTTGGTGGCCCCGTTTTATAAAGTATCTAGATTAGGGGCACCTGGCTGACTCAGTTGGTAGAGCACGCATGCAGCTTTTGATCTTGGTCGGGGTCATAAGTTTGAGCCCCATGTTGGGCGTAGAGATTACTTTAAAAAATAAAATATTTTAAAAATTAAAAAGTAAAGTATCTAGATTAGAATTTATGGTCATGTGATTAGTTGATATGTTTTCTAAAGTGTTAATCAACATTTTCTATTTGTAATCTTGATACATACATTAAATGTATGTTTATAATTTAGTATTTTAAAGCCTCCCTCATTATATGCAATTAATTATTTTGTGATTAGAAAAGAATTTCAAAATGCAATTATAAACACTTTTCACAAATGAAATATAATGTACTCTGTCTACTGTTACCTAGGAAAAGTAGCATAAATCCTGTTACTGTATTTCTACTTTGAATGCCTAGTTACCGTCACAGAAGAGCTCAAATTATATATGTCTTTTGAATAAATGCTTTTATTTACAATGCCCAAAACTATTTTTTTTCCACACTCTTCATTTTTAGCCTTCCCTTCAAAAAATTATTCCTCTTTCTCACTTTCTGATGTATTAGTGACCACTCTTTCCCCAGTCATTTTGGTTCCTGATTCAAGTCTTTATTTCTTTTCAGTTGCCCCTTCACCCCTACTCTAAGACACTGATAGCAGTAGACCTGTACATTGTTTTGGGATCCACAGGCTATGAAGGGCAGTGTAGCTACATAAAGGTTAGAGAGAATGCTAGCTGAAGCTCCGACTACCTTCTCTCTTATTAGGGTTCTCACACAGGTTGAAAGCAGAAGAAAGAGAAATGGAAGGAGAAGCAGACGGAGGCAAGGAAGATTCTGGGTTTGCTCTTCTATCCTTACAGACTTCAGAAGTCAGGCAGAGTTGTTTTTCTCCTAGAAACACTAAGGGTATATACATATAATGTATCTTTTTGCAAGAAAAGAGTTTGGGGCTTCTATTTCTGTACTGGACACATGAACAATATTACCATGCTACTCTACTCTTGTCACTCACCCTTTTAAGGAAATGCTTAAAGAACAGCAGGGTCTTATGGTGACAAAGGCACTTTATTCTCAGTTTAGTATTCCACTTGTGGCCTTGTCTTTTGTCTTCTCTTCAATTGCAATTACAATAAACTAGCCTCTTACATCTCAAATGCAGTTGTAATTCCAAGGAAATAACCATATCAATGAATGTTTCATTAGCTGTATATTTCTTAATAATGAGATAAGAAAAAAATAAATAATAGGTCTTTGCAGTGCATGTAGTTTAGTAAAATGAACCAAATCCTATATTTGTGCGTCAGTATAGAAAAAGTTATGTAAACCCAAAAGGCATGAGTGGGATTGAGAAATTAGCAATGACGTCACAAAACTGGGTCCATTCTCACAAATTAACTGCAAATTTCGATGGCCTGATTTGAGTGTCGTTGGAAAGGCCTCTATTCCTCAAAAATCTGTACTGTAAGTTTGCTGCTGATTTTTAAAAATCTTATCTTTATCAATCCATTATTTTGCACTATACACTACCTTCTATCAAGAGCTATGTTTGGGTTTTTTTTTTTTAATGTGAGATATTATTCACAGGCAGCACATTGTGTCAGTCACCTCAGAAATTGTCACATCAGTGTGATTTTTACCAGATCATTTGCCAAATGGATTTTAAAATGAATCAATCAACAGAATGCACTGCTTTCCTTGGCTCTAAGCTGAGCACAATGGGGAAAAGACAGGTAAGCTACTTTTAAGGAGCACCTGGTATAATTTGAGACAAAACATGTAAAACAAAAGTATCAGTAACAGTATTTGTTAAGTGGCAAAAAGATTTAGTATATTAGAAGTATTTCTCACTATTGTTTTTAAGCGATAAAACTATTTTCTAGATTATCTTATGCAAAATCCCAACATATAAAACATATAAAAGTCAAGCCTCTTTGACTAAGGGGCGGAGGGGCAAGGAGCCATCTGCTCTGGCTGTCCTATCATCCCTAGTGGAGTTCTTTGAGATTTGTGGCATCTCAGATTACTTAAAAATACTTAAATTAGGACATAAACATGGGGTCTGCCAGGGACAGAAAAACTCCGAGTAGGGATTCCTTCCAAGTTGATGCAAACAAAGGACATGAGGTATGCAAAAAAAGGAAAGTAAGTTGGATAAGTGGATGGATAGGGCATCCAGGTGGCTCATTGGGTTTTGTGTCCACCTCTTGGTTTCTGCTCCGGTAATGATCTCTTGGGTCCCAGGATTGAGCCCCATAACTGGCTCCACATTGGGCAGGGAGTCTGCTTGAAGATTCTCTCCCTCTGCCTTTCCCCCTACTCATGGATGCATGCACATGTGCTCTCTCAAGTCTTTTTTTTTAAAAAACACCTCATTTAAAAAAGTGATAGACATTAAGTATAACCTAGAAAAACAGGCAGAAAAGTTGAGATATGTTGAGAAAGAAAATAGGGAGACACCAGGGTTTTAATTTTAGGAACTGATGTGATAAAAGACTTGAAGAATGAAGACTGGTAGCAGGTGCAAGATGGTTTAGATGGAGAATTGATGTTTATTTCAGATTCTTCCTTTCTCTCTGGCTCTTGCTAGTTTCTTTTTTTTTTTTTTTTTTTTTTTTGAGATTGATAGCCGGCCATCCACCTACCTTCTCCCTTTCTCAGTCCCCGGGACTGTGTATCATACCTGCCTGAGCCTTCCATCTCCATATTGTGTAGAACTGGATCCAAGTGAGCAAAATGCTCCTTTTTGCATAGCCACTAGCCTCAGGGCCATCATGCCTACCTGTACTTGATAAAAGCCCCTAATACCATTTCCTTCTCCTCCTTTTTAAAAGATTGTTTTAAATAATAATAATAATAATAATAATAATAGATTTTGGTTTTGCTTCTCTCCCTGAATTGCAGAGGAAGTATTCACCTACCAAAGATGGAACGATCTATATGTGGCTTTATCTCATTGTTAAAGAATTTATACCTTAATTTATGTAGATGCCAGAAATAGGCAATATGACTTAGTTTTATTTTCTCAGAAATGTTCTTGTTTTTATTGTTTTAATTCATTAATTCCTTGCTTTTCATTTTCCTGTGTACTGATGATTCCTCTCCAGTTGGTCCCCATAGCAACACTGGATCATGCTAATGAAACTGCAACATCTAAGCTCTCCCACAGAGCATCTCTGTTAAAATAGCCATGAAACACAGTTGCATTTATTATTTTCTTTCCTTGAAAGGAATTGATACTTTGGAATCTTTCCCATGATCAAGACTTAACCTCCTAACTGTCTGACTAGAATTGCAATCTAATTTAGAGAAGCTTTTTTTTGAAGGGTGCTAAACCATAATTGGAATACCACCTTTTCCTTGCATTCACACCCCCTTATTGGTGTATGACAGTGGTTCTCAAAATGTGGTTGCCCAGCTGCATCAGCATCACCTGGGAACTTGTTAGAACTACAAATTCACACACCACACCCCAGACCTACAGAATCAGCAGCTTGGGATGGAGCTCAGCGTTCTGTTTTGACAAGTCCTCCAGGTGATTCAGATGTACACTAAAGTTTGAGAACCACTGGTGTACAGGGTAGTACTGTAGTAGGCAACATCACACCCAGTTTGTGATGGATTTTGCCAACATAATTAGAAATATTAGCTGAATTCCAATTTGTGTTAAGATAAAATACAGCAGTGGAGAGTGATGTCAGCCAATGAAAAGAAATATTTCCTATTCCTTGTTTATCCGTTACTAACTAGCATGAAAAAAGCTAAGTAGTTGCCATTTAATTATGAAAACAGGTAATGACTCAGACTATAAAAGCATATGGGGTATTTTTTTTCCCTGGGTTTTTTTTTTTTTTTTTTTTTTTTTGGTTGTTATTGTTTCTTATGTTTTGATGTGTGGATGATGACCTGTATCCCCCTTTTTGAAAGGAGTATTTTAAAGAGTGCTTTTTCTGCTTGTAGTAATCCATCCTTTACATAATGCATCCAATGCAGGCAGTAAAAGCAAGAATCTTAGAGGCCATAATGAAAAATAGGAAGTAGATGTAATAGAGAATTGCAAAAAGGACAAGTTTACTTTGTCATGTGAAGTTGTAAGAGATAGGTAGGCCCCTGAAATTCAGAGATCCAGGCAGAAATTTGAGCTGGAGCAGCAGAGTGAAAGTTAAGGTCTTTAAAGTTTCTGGTTACTGCAAAAAGGGAACTATCTGTATACCAGAACCTAAGGCATTGCATGTGTTGATAGGTCCAATTGGAAAGCCAGGCCATCAGACAAAGTAAAAAAACAAAAACAGCCAAACAGCATTCAAAAATCAAGATAAGTAAAATTCATCTGGTCAGGAATCCAGAAGTCTCTCAGTCCAAGGAAACAATAGCTGCAGAGTGATTCTTATCACTCACCTGATAAGCACCTGGCTTTTGCTCTGTTGATCATCACTGCCCTAATTCAGACCCTCCTGTATTCCACCAGAACCATTGTTACTGCTTCCTTATTGCGGTCAGACCTCTGAATATTAGTAATATTCATAGTTCCATGATTATGCTGTCTCTGCCCTTATGCCATGTTTCTCCTTGAAGTGTTCGTGGTCTCCCTGCTGTTTCCTGCTAGGTTTGTTTCTCCCATATAGTACTCATATTTGCCCTTACTGTCTTAATTCAGGTAACTTCTGGACTTTGATTGGCAGATATAAATGCTCTCCATATCCTGGATTTACCTTATACCTTGCACATATCATTATTTATAACAAAGGCCATTATTGCTTGTGTTTCTACCTGTGCTTTGGGAGCAGGATCCATGTCTTCATCTCTTTAGTCTTTTCTTCTAGTTTGGTGCCTAGTATACTGTAGATTTTCAATAAATATTTTGGAATGAAGGTAGATTTTTACATGTGATAGGCATGACAAACAAATTATGGATTTTCTTTCTGAAACCTGATTTGAAATTTTTTGTTCTGTTCTCTCCGCTCTAGTAACTTCAACTATTGCTGTAACTCAAAATTATCTCTTTAACGTCTTACATGCAGAAATAACAAATCCTTTAAATGAGTTACCATATACCAGGGATTGGGAAAGAGGAAGAATATATCTCTACCCTTGAGGAAGGATGTGTTAGCCATTTAAGAATATTTCGAGGGAACTCCATTAATGAAGTCTTAAGCTAGGGGATAGGATAGAGTGTTTTTGTGCTTGTTTATGATAATTATTATAATTCTTGGACCAAATTGTCAGACCTTATAAAAAAAAAATCTTTCTTTGAATTTCAACACTCATCCAAAATTCAAAGTACTAGGGAAATGTGATTAGAATTGGGAAATTTTTTTAAATTTTACATTCGTTCTATGGGGTGATGGATTATAATAAGCTTTAATTTATCTGGTAACATCTCAGAAAACAATACAATGTTTTGTATAAGGAGTTTACCAGGTTTCTGAAGATTATATTGGGCAGTTATTTTTCAAAGGGATTACATAAGTCCCTGACTACAAACATCTGATCTTGAAGACTATTGATATAACGTATATTTTTATCTACTAATTATTCCTAAATTGCTTTATTTATTTTTTGTTTTCATAGTATTCCTTTGCTTCAAATAGTATTCCCTCTGATGCCCATGTTACTTTGCAATTCTTTTTGTACTTTTTGAGATTCTTTTATTCTTTCTTTCCTGATATTAACCATCTGTATTAATGAGATAATAAACTAGGCTTACTGTTAATGAATTGATTCATTCAACTGCTGGATTTAATTAGAAAAACGTTTAACATGCCATATGTTAATCAGATATTCTGATTTTGTTTCATTATCCCCAAATATAATAAAATAAAATGAATTTTTTTATGTTTTTGCATGAATTAAACTAAAGCAAGTTTTGTTACTCTACCATGTATTATAAAAGGCTAACTAAGGAGTTTTATCTTCATTGTATTCCATATTTCAGAAGGAAAATCAGTTTTCTTCTTTGAACACTCACCTAACTCTAATTGGCACAAGAATAAAGTCTAAGAATAAAGATTATCATGACCCTCAAATAAATAGAAAGGAAACTAAGCCACAGATCTATCTCCAAAGACTTTTTCTTTTTCTTTTTTTTTTTTTTTTCTTTTTTTTTAGTACTTTGGTAGGGGATGCATTTTCTGAATTAAGCAACCACTGGAAAAGTTACTTAAGAACTTTTATTCCAGAGACACTATTCAATGAGTTTGTTTTTTTGCTTTTCATGTTTTTGCTTATAGTGTCCAAAGGGACTTTTACTTAAAGAGGAAAGAGAGAACAAGGCAAGGTTTTAGGAGAGATTTTAATGTTCAGAGCTTTTTTTTTTTTTTTTTAAGATTTTATTTATTTATTCATGAGAGACACAGGGAGAGAGAGAGAGGTAGAGACACAGGCAGAGGGGGGAGAAGCAGGCTCCATGCAGGGAGCACGACGTGGGACTCGATCCCCAGTCTCCAGGATCACACCTTGGACTAAAGGCGGCGCTAAACGGCTGAGCCACTGGGCCTGCCCAATGTTCAGAGCTTTTATTAGAGAAATTGGCAGAGAAAGATTTAAGTGTGCTGGCACAAGCACAGAATTAACAGCTCAAACTGAGCAGTCGTCACTTTGGACCTTCGGCCTCTAATATGCCCCTCCAATTCATTTAATCGTTCTTTTATTGTTGGATATCAGGTCATTTCTATTTTTTTTTTCCTATCATTAAATTAACATAAAGATGTTCTTGAATAAACCAACTCAGTCTTGCATATAGGCCAGTTATTTCTGGGAAGGGATCACCATTAGTTACCAGATAAACTTTAATATTCATATTATATTTCAGAGTGTAAAGAATGCATCAGTTTTCCAAAACTAGGGCCATAAGAGAATGAAATCAGGAGGTTAGGTAGAGAGCAAAGCTAATGGAACCAGAAAGTTGTGCCTGCTGTGGTGTCTGTTGTATCTTCTCTGACTTCTGCAATGAGCACTTACATCAGAGAGTGGTTGCATTTTTCTCATCTGAGGTTCACTTCTTATAAATTTGTAATATTTTTTTCTTTTAGTCTTAATTCTTTCAGCATTTGGTGGAATTGTTCATGTCGGTCATATCCACTCACAAGACTGTGTGTGAGAAAGAGATTAGAGTTTATGATGATAGGCCACTGTCACCCCTAAGAATGGTTTTTAAGTAGAATTTGACTCAGTGGTTCTCCTGCTTATAGTTTGCTTAGAAAGCTTGGGAAGATACCAGCCACCAAAAAATTCCATGCATTAAGTAGCTTTGGAAAGTTTAAAGATGTCTTTTGGGCACTGCATTAGTCTTTGAATTTCCTACTGGGCTTTCCCTGTGCTAGAGGCTATCTGATGTCTGTTTCAACCAGGTGCTTGGTGATTAAAATGAAGCTTCAGCCCTGACATTTTCCTTCAAAACTAGCAATAATATACCTGAAGACCAATTGTGTTCCATTTCACCATTTGTAAAGTCTGTTTTACGAACCAGCCAACAGTTTGGTGTTCTGCCTATAAAAAATGAGAGAATGCAAAATAAATTTGCTAAATCCCAACAAGAGCTAAATGGAGGCATTTGGATATACCTAGCTACATCTACTTTCTGACTGTTTTTTTATTTTCAAATAAAGAAAAGTGATTGCTTCATTTGGGCTCATATTGATAACCATTTCTTGCTTTTTCTGTGAGAAAAGAATGATAAAGTGTTGCAAATGTAAGCAAAACCTCATATTTTAGTAGTAATCTTTCTCATTTATTTTTATGCTTCTTTTCTGAATATTACCACATGTAATATTGGTCTGGCTCTTACATTCTTTTAACCTTTGTGTTCTCTTTAGAATTGTGTCTGTTTTCATGAGTTTCTTCATAATCTTCTCTGCATTAAAAGACACCAGTGCTCTTTTGTGTAATCCTTTTGAATATCAAAGCCTCCACTCAAAGATCTTATGTCATTCTGCTTGCTTTTACTTAAATGTTCTGTAGTAGAAAACTCTTTTAAAGCAAGGTGACTTGAACTATCCTTTGTTCAAATTAAAGTTAGTTACTTTGTTTTTAAATAACATCCTTTGACTTATACCAAGGCAATAAATATCTTAGAATTCTATTTAGTTTTTTAAGCACTGTGCTAAAAGTTTAGTCTTGTCTTTATTCTTCTGTTCAGTGTCTTGTAGCATATGAGTACCAAGGGTATACTCATTTTCTGTAGAATTTGATGTTGCTTAACTCATTACTTTATATTTCTCTACAATGAGTTCTGTACACTGCTCTCAGCCTGCTTGCATTTAATAGTTCTCCTCCTTTCTACAATCTGCCCTTCTAGTTTTGCAGGCTCAGTAGAGTTCATTTCCCTTTATGTTCTGTTTTCCAAATTACTAAGACATTTTAAAAAGCAATAAAATAAAAAAAGATTATTATTGAGCCATGTGTATAGACTGCTTGCCCATATTTATGGATCTTAAAATGGCCAAGATGCTGGCCAAGAATTTTTAGCTTTATATTAAAGCTCAGAAAGAAAGCCAAAGGGAGAGCATCATAGGGGGGATTGTCATTACCAAGAGAACTTGGACTTTCAGTTCCCATGGTAAAAATAATTTTTAGTTTCAGGGTTTTTTTTTTAGAGATTATCAGTCTTAACTTTTTATTTATGAAAAATATACTGCACATGATTTATTTTCTATATTAATAACTGTGAGAGCTGATAAGTTAATTATATCAGTAAAGGTAGTTTAATGGCAGGAAAAATCTGTTCCATGGGATTATCTCTGAAATGTTTTGTAAACAATATAGAAGATATGTTTTCTAAGATATATTTTTTCTTATTAATACAAAAATATGTTGTTTATATTTAGAAACTCTTTGCAGCTTGGCATTTAAGAGATTATTATGTTGTTGTTTTTTAAGATGTTATTTATTTATTCATGAGAGACACACACAGAGAGAGAGAGAGAGAGAGAGAGAGAGAGAGAGGCAGAGACACAGGCAGAAGGAGAAGCAGGTGCAGGAAGCCTGACATGGGACTCAATCCCGGATCTCCAGAATCAGGCCCTGGGCTGAAGGCGGCACTAAACCACTGAGCCACCCGGGCTGCCCTGAGATTATTATGTTTTAAATGTGTTTCAGTTTTTAAAACTGGATACTTTGGGGTTATAAAAGTTGGTAGATAATACTGTTTAACTTTATAAGGACTTAACACATTCACAGTGTCCATAGAAGAATAAAACTAGGTATAATAATAAATTACCATATACTGTCTTTTTAAAAATATTTTATTTATTTCTTTGAGAGAGAGAGCTATAGAGTATGAGCCTGGTGGAGGGGCAGAGAGAGAAGGAGAAGCAGGCTCCCCGCTGAGCAGGGAGTCTAAGGCAGGACTCCATCCCAGGACCCCAGGATCATGACCTGAGCCGAAGGTAGACACTTAACTGACTGAGCCACCCAGGCGCCCCCCACATACTATCTTTAAATAATATTTCAAAGGTTAAGAAAAGGAAGGGGAAATCAGGGTCTCCATATAAACCATCATAATCCAAATATTAAGGTATTTGTTTGAGGTGAGTATAATGACTTAAAAAAAAATTAGGATCTGGAGTCAGACTGCCTGGATTCCAATCCTCTTGACTCTTATTGGATGTATAACCCTCTGTAACCGTCCTCTAGTCAAGGAAGAATTGACTCACTACTCAGTATCTGAAACAAAAAGCTAGATTGTTGCTGGACAGTGGAGACCTGTACTTGCAAAAAACATAAGACCTTCTGAACAAAGCAGGCTGCTGATTATTTTGGGTTTGGGGAACTGTAGAAGTTGGAACAGCAGGGCCCTAGAAGCAAGAGTGTGTGGGGATTGGTAGAGCTTTAGCTGGGGCAGTTTAGTTACTGAATGAAGCTATTGCCTCTATTGGTTGTCACTGACCTATTGAGATGAGTTACAAACTGTTTATGATTTGAGGCACCTGGGTTCCTCAGTTGGTTAAGCATGTAACTCCTCGTATCATCTCAGGTCATGATCATGGGGTCATGAAATTGAGCCCCAGATCTGGCTTGGCACTCAGTGGAGAGTCTGCTTAAGATTCTCTCCCTCTGCCCCTCCCTTTGTGCGTGAGTGTGCTCTCTTAATCTCTCTCTCAAATAAATATTTTTTAAAAAACGTGTTTATTATTCTCTCACTACTTAATTAAAAAACTACCTTTCTCATAGGAAGTTTCTGATAATTAAAATGTATATAAATTTCTGAGCATAATGCTAAGAAACAAACTATCATCTTCATCAATTTGGCCTTGAAAAGAGTAAAACCCCTCATATAAAAGCCCCAGATTCCACAGCATTTTCATCAACACTGCGGCTGTGTTGCACCTCAAATTTGTCTCATTCTTTGGCGTTATTTAGTACATGCCATTAGTTTTCACTTGGGTGTATGCCTAACGCACAGCTCCACAATGTCAGCATTTTATGTACTGTTCATCTCACTTTTAAAGAGACACCATTCACTTCACAGACAAGTGGGCTTTTTGTGGATTTGGTTTGGTTTTTAAGCTTTTATGAGCATCAGAGATACCTTTAAGAACCTAGTAAAAGCTGTGAACTCTTTCCCCTGAGGAATATATATGTGCATATACACATTTTTGTATTCTTTTTGTTTGTTTGTTTGTTTGTTTGTTTCTTGGGTTCTTGAACTCCATAAAGGTTAAGGCCCTGCTCTTCAGAACTACATCAGAAAGATAGTTCTCAGGGCGCCTGGCTGGCTCAGTCGGCAGAGCATGCAATTCTTAATCTCAGGGTCATGAGTCAAACCCCATTTCGAGTGTGGAGCCTACTTTAAAAAAAAAAAAAAGTGATTCTCTGTCAGATTCTCACCTCCAGGTTTCAGTTGCAGGACATTAGGTAATAGCAATTTAAAAAAGCCCTTTATGGTAGAAAACGTAAAGCATATCTTGGAGTTTGAGGGTAACTGGATTAGACAGGAAGGTGCCACATCCTAGAATCTACAGTGACCCTTTCTAGGCAGTAGTTCAGGCTGGGGCAGTAGGTGCTGAAGATCAGTATATGTAAGCACCACTGGGAATGCTGCTCCGGGCCTTACCACAGAATTTGATTAATTAGGTCTGGCACTAGGTGGCTGTGGTCCTAATCCCTCTAGGAGGAAACCTGAATTACTTTACTAAGTCCCAACGTGGTTATGACACAGCAAGTTCTCTCTGACCAGTTAACTGCCTTCCTCCAGCCCAATTTTGGCATCTTTACCCCTTGCACCTATGGATCTTGTGAAACAACCTAAGAATTTTTCTAGATCTTACGGTGTTAGATCTCTAGGTTAGTGGTTCTTAACCTGGAGGGTTTATTAAAATGCAGACTTCTGGACTGCACTCCCAGAGATCCTCATTTAGTTGGTACTGGACTGGGGCCCAGTAATCTGCATTTCTAAGGAGTTTCTAGGTGATACTGATATTGCTGGTGTGAGGGTCACACTATGAGAACCACAGTGCTCTAGTCACAGATACATCATTGGTCCCCCAGGCTCACTTACTGCTGGTACAAACATTAGATTGTTTATACCAGTTACTCAAACCCGTAGCTTAATTTGTGTTAGGTAATTGTTTATAGTGAGTCTAGGTCAGATGAAAGGGGTCATTGCTCTTGGTTATTGTCTAATAATAAAAGTATTACAGAAATGTCTTCAGGCTTGAGAGAGTGGGACAAGGGCAAGAAGTTTAAATAAATTATTCAATAAGATTTGAAAACAAATAAAAAAAAACCTGATCTTAGTAAAATGCTGACTGTTTCCTCTGGGCCCTAGCCTACCTCTGGTTAAAAGAAACTTTTGAACAGAGGCTGTGTCCCTACCCAAGAATAGGTCACACTTGTAATAGGGCCTACTCGAGTTATGGATATAAAGAGCTCCTGCAGCTGGAGAGGTGGTGGCATATTGAGTGGGGAATATGCGTGTATCAAGAAAATATATTTTGGATTTTTAATAAAAATATATGTTGAGATGATATGAAGAAAATTATCATAAATTTGTTATTTCTGAAAGGTGATATTATTGGTGTTTCCCTTTCATTTTGTTTAGAAGTTCTATAGTGAACTATATATTCATTTTTATAGTCTGCAAATTTTATTTTAGATAACTGTATGGATTAGTCAAACTAGTAAGTCGTTTAATCAAAATATTACATCAGTCAACCAAGAAGTACAGATGAAATTGAGAGCTCTTCCTTAAATTTTGAGTAGGAAGAAAAGGTGAAAGTCCCAGAGTAGTACTGGGTGCCTCTCCGTAGAAGAGAAGGATCATAACTGGAGAAGGAAACTTCTGGAGGCAGATATGTTGCTAACTATGCTCTCTTAAGCTTTAAGTGATAGCAACAAGTAGAAGCTATGAGTAGTATTATCATTGCCCTACAGAGAGAGGCAACTGTGCCTCCTATTATTAACATTACTACTTTTTTTTTTTTAATTCCTAAAATGACTGTATTGTTACTGTCTGGCCAGTGGATCACTAACAGTTGTCCAGTGTTATCACTGGCGGTAAAATCACAAACCAAAAATGAAGACTTTTTTTTTTTTTAACACAGTGGATAGAGTTGCCACAACTTGTGAAATTTCCAGTATGTGAAAACCTCACCAGCATATCACAACAAACTGATTTCTGAAAATAATTATAAGATTTAGGTGTGTGAAACATTGAAAACCTTATTGAAAGCCCTACTTCTATTGCATTTCTAAAATAGTTGCTTCACCAAAAACTAGCAATGCCAATAATGTTGTATTTTCCTTGTTTCCTAAATCATCCTATGGCTCTTTATAGTTCTGGTTCTTCTCTTATGGATTTATTAGAAAACTCAAGGACTCATCCTTAAAGTTTCTTAATAATCCCTTAATGCACAAAAAAAGTATATTTATCTTTTTATAAATGTAGGAATTATGTCTTTGATATTCATAAGTTTTCTGTTCTTTATTCTTCTTTGAGTACAAGTTTGTTCACCCCGGTGGCTTTCACCTGGAGGAGTGATTTCTGAAACTTCTCAAATTATAGCAATATCCTCCTCTTCCATTGTAAATTACTGCTTTCGAACACAGCAGAAATGACAGCTGGTAGTGAGATTCAAAGTGAGCACCTTTCTGCTTTGCATTGGTTCCCTTGACTACTACCATGTCCTCTTAATATATTCTTAGGTATATTGGATATATTGAATATAATTACTCTCCCATTAGCTTATTTTATATAACCCAAGTAACTTATTTTGCTTTTTACATTTTATTTAGTAGCTGTCATACAATATCAATGATCATTGTTCAGTGGAATGTTAGGATTTGAAAAACGTAGGGCCTTGATTCTGATCTTATTTTTTTATCAGTTTCATCAATTACTTTTCCCTGTTACGTTTGAACTACAGGATCTTTTGTTTTTTTTTTTTTTGTTTTTTTTTTTTAATATTTTATTTATTTATTCATGAGAGACACAGAGAAAGAGAGAGAGGCAGAGACACAGGCAGAGGGAGAAGCAGGCTCCATGCAGGGAGCCCGATGTGGGACTCGATCCCGGGTCTCCAGGATCACGCCCTGGGCTGAAGGCAGACGCTCAACCGCTGAGCCACCCAGGCGTCCCTACAGGATCTTTTGAAAATGATTACATTCTGCTCAAAAAGTCTCATTTCTTAAATGCTTTAAAGCTTTATAGAGTCAGAGCTGAAATGAGAAGAGGTTGGGGAATAAAGAAGGAAGAAAAGAAGGGCAATCAACAGCCCTTTGAATAATTGCTAACATTTGATTAGCTTTGCTGGCTATTTTTCTATTTGTTTTTTGTTTTCCTTGTGCCTGCATCTAAAAGTCCTCTTCATTTTTCCCCTTGCCTGTTTTTCCATTCTTTTTAATGTACCCCTCTTTGCTAGCTGACTGGAAGAGGACTAGGAGTTTTGAGGCATCATATCTAAGAGGCTGAGAGGCAGTTTTCTCTCCTATTGACATTTCCTCATTCCACAAGGGGATCTGAGCCCATTGCACATTCAAAAATAGCCGTGGTGGGAGCTCCCCCCCAACAGAGATCCTCCCCAAGATTTCTCTAGATGCTCCCACAGATGACTGAAATTCTCAAGCAAAAGGAACTCAGTCTCTCCTCTCATAAGCAGAGCTAAGCGTTTTTTATTAACTCTGGCCCAGTGTAAGACCCAAGTCTGAGTGGTTTTGAGTGGCATTTCTGGAAAGTCAAAGGTACTGTTTGACAATTTGACATGAAGACAAATTTATTTATTTTTTTTTTCAATTTTTATTTATTTATGATAGTCACAGAGAGAGAGAGAGAGAGAGGCAGAGACACAGGCAGAGTGAGAAGCAGGCTCCATGCACCGGGAGCCCGATGTGGGATTCGATCCTGGGTCTCCAGGATCGCGCCCTGGGCCAAAGGCAGGCACCAAACCGCTGCGCCACCCAGGGGTCCCCTGAAGACAAATTTATATGTTCCTTAGGGTTTACAGTGTGTGACCTTTCCTTTCTGGTTTTTTGTGGGGGTTTTTTTAAGTTTGTTTTTTTTTTTTGGTTTTTTTTTGTTTTTTGTTTTTTTTTAAGTAATCTCGACATCCAGTCTGAGGCTTGAACTCAAAATCCGAAAAGTTGCATGCTCAGGGCACCAGGATGGCTCAGTTGGTTAAGCAACGAACTCTTGATTTCGACTCAGGTCATGATCTCAGGGTCATGAGATTGAGCCACACATCAGACTCCATGCTCTGAGTGGAGTCTGCTTGAGATTCTTTCTTTCTCTCCCTCTGCCCTTCCTTGTGTTCACACTCATATGCGCTCTCTCTCTCTCTCAAATAAATAAATAAAGTCTTTAAAAAAAAGTTGCATACTCTACCAACTGACAAGTAGGAGCCTCTCCTCCTCTGAACGTTATCTTTTTTTTTTTTTTTTAATAAAATCATTTGGTAAACAGTAGAAATCTGGAATGATTTTATAATGGGAGAAGTACAAAGATGGTTTATAGATCATTGTTTCCAAATGTGTTTTTGTGTACCCAAAATTCAAATCCAAAGTCAGAAGATTTTCTGGAGTCGTGTATTCTTAAAGTAAAACACACCAAAGCTTTGGATGGATTGCTGTTGTTTTGTCGGTACATATCATCTCTCCTTGACTTGTTTATTTTTAATTACTCTCAACTTTTTAAAGATAATTACTGTATGTCTGTTTTACGTGGTTTATATAAACACCTGATTAGATTTCATTGAGTACCACTGAATAACTTCAGATATGCAGTCACTTAAGCATTTTGTTTTAATGTAAATTTTTTGAGTTTCTTCACTTTGAAAACTACATTTCTTTGATGTCAGTGTTTTCTTCCATGAGTCAGTACCCCAGATCTTACAGACTGGGACTATTGAGTAATACTTTATTATCTTTCTCCATTTAATATTTTTATCTCTCTGTATGGCAATTTTATATTTGGATATTTTTAGAATAGATCCATTCCAGTAAAATTGGTTATGAAGCAGTTTGAGTTTAAAAAAAAAAAAAAAAAGGCACTATTTCCTCATTGTTTTGCAGAATAAAACTGGAACTGCATTGAGGAAGGACAAAGCCTCCTTGTTGACTTGGTTATAACATGATGCCAAAACAGTTAAAATAGCCAGTCATTTCGCATAATGAGCATTGGCCTATATAAGAAGGCTCGTAAAGCTTTACTTAGGGATGCAAGTGAAGTAGAAAAAGCTGTGAGGTTTTCTTATCTTTAAAGTGGAGTTTTGATTCTAGGTTCTTATTAGTAACCTATGATATGCTATCCTGGAATCAATTTTTCAGTATTTAGAATACCCTGATTCCCAAGCCCTACTTCTTTTATTAAGGTCTTGTAAAAGTCTAAAAGCTGAATTGTATTATCAGACTTAGCCAGTAGATGCCCTAGTCTGTCCCAATGTATTGTGCCATAAAAATACTTTGCTATATACAAATAATAGAGGTGCTTCTGTCCTAGTAACCTTAGATTTATTCCTGAAAAAGTTTGCATTCCACGAAATCAAACAGTAAAAACAGATCTCATGTGGGTAGTAGAGTTAGGGACAGATCACTCAAAACCAGTAGAACTTTGTAACCCGAGCAGTCCTAATAAAAAAACTAGCAAAGTTAAGTCTCTACTGGATTTACATTCAGAGTCACAGTCCAGTTGATTCTTTGCATCCTTGAACTCAGGAATTCATGCTGCCTCCTTCAGAATGTGACATTTGCTCCTAATGAAGATATGTTTCATCAGAATTAAACAACTGACTCAGTATGTAGACCTCTACTAATCACGTGTTTTGTTATTAAGACTTTATGTTTTTAGAGCAGTTTTAGGTTTACAATACAATTCAGAAGGAAGTACAGAAGTTTCCCATATTCCCCCCTGCCCCTCACATGAATAGTCTCTCCCATTATTAACATCACTCACCAGAATGGTAAATTTTTTTTAACTAAGGATGAACCTACATTGACGTATAATAATCACCTGAAGTCCGTAGTTTATGCATTCTAAGGGTTTGGGCAAATATAGAATGGCATAAATCCATCATTAACTTACAAAGTGTCTTCAGTGCCCTAAAAATCCTCTGTGCTCTGGCTAATCATCTGTCCCCACCCCTAGTAGCCATTGATCTTTATTTATATGGTCTCTGTTGTTTTTACCTTTTCCAGAACATCATATAGTTGGAATCATACTGTATATAGCCTTTTCAAATTGACTTCTTCCACTTAGTAATATGCATTTAGGATTCCTATATGTCTTATTATGGCTTGATAGCTCCTTTTAGCACTGAATAATATTCCATTATGTGGATATACCAGTTTATCCATTTACCTACTGAAGAACATCTTAGTTTCCAAGTTTGGGCAGTTAGGGATAAATCTGCTATAAATATCTGTTCCCAGGTTTTTGTGTAGACGTGAGCTTTCAGTTCCTTTGGATAAATACCAGGGAGCAAGGTTGCTGGATCAAATGGTAAGAATATGTTTAGTTTTATGAGAAACCACCAAGCTGTCTTCCAAAGTGGCTGCACCATTTTGCATTCTCAGAAACATTAAGAGTTCCGTTGCTCCACATCCCCACCAACATTTGGTGTCAGTGTTCAGGATTTTGGCCATTATTACAAGTGTGTAGTAGTATCTTATTTTAATTTACATTTACCTCTTAACATATGTGGAACATTTTTTTAATATGCTTATTTGCCATCTGTATATCTTCTTTGGGGATGTGTGTTAAGATTACTGGCCTATTTTTTTTAATCAGGTTTGTTTTCCTTTTGTTGAATTTAAGAGTTCTTTGTATATTTTAAGTAGTCCGAGTGTGTCTTTGGTGAATCTTTTCTCCCAGTCTGTGACTTATCTTCTGACGTTCTTGATATTGTCTTGCAGAGCAGAAATTTTTAATTTTAACAAACTTCAGCTTATCAATTGTTTCTTTCATGGTGCATGTCTTTGATTTTTAGATAGTACCTAAAAAGGCGTTACCATACTCAGGTCATCAAGGTTTTCTCCTTTGTTATCTTTTAAGAGTTTTACAGTTCCATGTTTTACAACTAGCGCTATGCTATATTTTGAGTTAATCTGTGAAGGATGAAAGGTCTGTGTCTAGATTCACTTTTCTGCATGTGGATGTTCACTTGTTCCAGCATCATTCATTGAAGAGACTCTCTTTGATAATTAGGTGTTTTTTAAACACAGGAAGAAATGCCTTTGCACCTTCCTCATCAGCATCCTCAGCTTCCTTGAGTAGCTTAACAAAGTGGAAAGGGCGGGAGTTTTTTTGGTTTTTAAAGATTTTATTTTTTAGGTAATCTCTACACCCACTCTGGGGCTCAAACTCACAACCCCAAGATCAAGAGTTGCATGCTTCACTGACTAAGCCAGCCAGGTGCCTCAGAGATAGCAATTTTTGAGGCCTCTCCCTAGAATTTTCAGGAGTTTTGTTAAAGATCTTTCTATATTGCTTAGACTTTCTTTAATAATGTCCTGATTGATTTAAATCATTCTTTTACTGGAAAAAAAATACAGTACAACTTCTATGTTATGCTGACATTATTCTTTAGTTTATCAAATGTGTATGAGCCAACTCACATTAAAGAAACATATTGTATCAATAAAGCCTTTAATTTTATTACATTTCATAAATAAAGTCATTTTTTAAGTGAGCCTATCTATAAAATATAGTTTTGTCTATCAAAATAATGCCTTCTAAAACCTATAAGAAAGATGTGTTTCCTGAAACCAGAAATGATTTTTTACTCTTCCTCCCTAAAATGTCTAGTTTTTTATACTGACACTAAGTTATAAAGTCATAGAATTGATTCATATTAAGCTTTCCTTAGAATAGTAGTTTGTGGCTTCATATAAAACGTGTCTTAGTTACCATAGAGTTAATTTCATTAGAATCTCTGTGTAAAAAACATCATATTTCAAAAAGTTCCCTGGTTAATTCATAATGTGCTATCAGATTTGAGAATTACTGCCTGAAAATAAAATAACTAAAGGTATTCAGTTTCCATTTGGACATTCCAATGAAGCCCATGCTAGTTAGATTAACTGGTAGCAGAATTCAGAGTTTGATGCTGGGTGAGTAATTTGCAACATGTACCATTTATGTTAACTGCCTTCCATCTTATTTTAGAGATAGGAGATTTATTATATCACTTTTCGGGTTAATTTTTGAAATTGTGACATAAAACATTAACATAATATCTGAAATGCTAGGACTAAATTCTGTTGTGTGTTTGATTGTCCAGCATCATTTTTTTCCCACATGGTTTTGTGTTGGAAGTCAAGTGATTTTTGTGATGTGGCCACATATTTGTAGATTATGTTGTATCATGGAGATGGGAATTGTACTAAATTTCACTGAAGATACAAGAGAGGTTGTCATTCGACAAATGACAGTTACATGTTTTTTTTTTTTTTTTTTTTTTGAACAGTTACATGTTTTTAAATGTCCTGCAAACATGACTGAATTTCAGGTGTTTTGCAAGAGTTTTGAATGCTACTCATAACTATATCTTTATCAAAGAAGCCTAAATCCTGGAAGGTCCAAGTAACTTGCAAGGATTTGTAAAATGCCTCAAAGTAATGCCAAACAGTATCCAAGCAGCTAGCATGTGACTGGAACTGAGTAAATGATTCAGTGCTTCAGAATCTCACTTGCTGGGTACAGGCTACTTTACCATTATGCTTTGTTCTTTTCTCTCCTCTGGTGCTTGACTTTCTTAGTTGTATGAGATGTGTCTTTGAGCATGACCAGCCTCCCTACTGGAGAGGATGTGGCTTCCTTGAGGGCAGGATCCCTCTTATTTTTCTTCATTTATTCCTCAGTACAGTCTTTTAAGCCTATAAGTGGCCTGGAAGAGAGAATTACTTTCTAGGGAAACATGTTTGTAAAATGAAATGATACAATGAATTTCTCATATTCAAATCCTTTAGAGCCTTGTGATTACAGAGCTGCTTCATTGCTGAGAAGGCTATTATAAAGAGGTCTTTTACTATATTGACAATTATAATCCATCAGATAGAATCTCAGCTGGTTTAACCAGTGCTGAATAATCTAGAAAATACTATCACTGCCAAGGCCTGCTGTATTAATAATAGGTTTCCTTCTAAATAAGTTAGACAAAATTAGTAATTGATAATTTTAACATCTCACCCAAAAATCAAAAAGCAATTCACACGTTATCTTAATTTCAGAATCGGTTGTGGTATTTACTATTTACGAGAGCAGAATTGCTTGTCCAGAGAGCAGAAAATGTATTCAATGACTTTTCTCCACATGAAAAATTCATTCAGCATAGATACTAATTTGAAACTACCACTTGACTTTATTCTGAATGATTAATATATTTGGGACATAAACTGAAGAGTGAACTGCATTTATAGAGTTGTCAAAGAACACTTTCCAGTCAGTGGAAACACAAAAAACTATTTTTTTTCAAGGAACTAATTGATATCTAATATATACATACATATATATATCTCAAATCTGTACATACAAAATATGTATGTGTAGTATTTCTCATATCATGTCTAACATCTATCTCCGTATATACTTCAAATGCATAGGAAGTCAAATGTTCTAAAATAAGTGTTTAAATCAGTGGTTATATGATACTTTTGAAAAGTCTTTGTTTATTAATGTGTTTTTCTGTTCCTAAAACATTATTCTTAACCTGTTTCATAAAAACAAACTTTATTATATTTAAAAATACTATGTTGATGAATTAAGATATCAAACACTGAAATAAAAAGATGACATAAAGATGACATAGCTCTTTAATTTTCTAAATAGAGATAACTATCTTCATCTTACAACTCAGAAATTTGTGGTTCTATCAAAAACACTAATTGTACTTAATAAGAAATATCAGACAGGTGATTTAGAGTTTTCAAGTTGCTACCCATTTCATTAAAATATTGACTAGAATACTAATTCCAAAGTAATTACCTGTCAAATCAAATCAATTAAAGTAGGTTAAACCCAACCCCTGATGTACTGTGTAACTTCTACTGGGTACCACTTATTAGAGACAGTTTGTTGTTATTATTGCTGTGAGTCAGGCCAATAAACCAGTCAGTTCTTTCTGAGTTAGAATCTACCCTTCTGTCTTTCCCATCTTTCCGGCCATAGATTTCATTATATAAAACAACTCACCAATTCACTTTGTTTCCTCATTCCTGCCAAAAGGTCTTTTGACAAAGTCTTTTGTTACATTGCCCCTCCTGTCAGGATCACCAGCATTGTTTGCAATAGGTGATTCTGGTTAATTAAATTTACCATTAAATGAGATCAGAATTTTATTGCCTCTTTTGTTTATTTCCACATTTATATTCCCAAATCCCTGATGTCTGACCCCTGACTACTATCTTCTGCTGGTGAAAGAGGATAAAATTGAGGACTTTGTTCCCATTTGTTTCCATTATTTCTTAGAATGAAATATATATATATCTCACCTTGAATTCCACTTAAAGTCCCAGCATCACTGGTCCTATCAAATAAGAACTTATAGAAGCTTTACATTTAAGTACCCTGAAATACCTTTGATACTGTACAGTAGAAGTAGTAGAGGGTGTGAAAAAATATTTAAAGTAATCATATAACAAAGTGTAGTCATTTATCCTCCATTCCAAATCCTTTTGGATTTTAAATCTCTCATTGGCAGTAAACATTAGAGTGAAATTATTTCCAGAGAACTGAATATACTTAACCATGGAGGCATATTTTTAACAGTAGTAGTCTTATCTGATTTAAATCTACAAATTAATCATTTATCATATTAATAAGGAAAGCTTTATTTTTATCCATTTATATTCCTAGGATTTATTTCCCCCTAAAATACCATGAATTTATAATATTTCCAACAGCTGCTGCTGTTTGGAAACGTTTCAAGTAATAAGTAACATTATTGTTACTACTGCACTAGTAAATGAGATGCTACTAACTCCTCTTAAGGGAACAGGTAAAAAGGTATCATGTATAATCCGTAAACATATGTAATCTATAGCCAAGAAATGAAACCAGTATACCTTTTTGTTTCCCAGTTTTGCACCAAAGTTGCCTAAGAGGAAACTGTTTTGCAATTATTTCAAGTTTTTATTTAAACTCCAGCTAGTTAAATTTATTTAAATTCCAGTTAAATTTCCTCCTGAGAGTTTAATCACGTTTTCACTATTAGGCAGTTTTGAAAGTAAGAAATGCAGCATGGAAGGGAGGCAGCAGTCAAAATTTCTCTGTTTTCATAATATAATAAGGGAAAGGAGCTTAATCGGTATTATCTCATTAGCCATAGCATGGGTGGAAATCAAACTATTTCTCCATCCTCTAGTCTACTATATGGTTTGCTCCTAAGCTTCCTTTTTTAGTAGCTCCTAAGCTAATTGAGAGTTTTCCAGACAGCTAGATCATTTTGTAGATCTACAAATAACCACCTTCCAAACCATCCTTGGGGAATTTAATAAGATGAACAGTGCTTTGGAGATGTATAAGAAAGCAATTTCTGACTATTTCTAGAAATATTGGACATAGTAATAGCTCCAGCATTACAATAGGATGGTTGTCATCCAACCACGTGTTGTCATCCTGTCTTTTTCTGACTCATCTTTGCTGTTGATTATGCTTGCATACCAACTGACCAGACCTGCTTAACAAGAGGTAATTAGGTGATAGAAGCGCCTGGGTGGCTCAGTGGGCTAAGTGTCTGCCTTTGGCTCAAGTTGTGATCTCAGGGTCCTAGGATCCAGCACCACATCAGGCTCCCTACTCACTGGAGAGACTGCTACTCCCTCTCCTGCAGCCCCTCTCCCCTGCTCATGTGCTCTCTCCTTCTCTCTCTCTCTCAAATAAATAAAATCTTAAAAATATAAAAATTTAAAAAAAAAGAATTAGGTGATAGAATATGCTGTAGAGCTTAACACGTAAAAGTTTTTCTTTATAGAATGGGAATGTAAAAAAAATCTTTGGTGAGCAAGAGAGTTGTTAATCCTGATTCTATGTGAAAAATTTTGCCTTTACCGTTGACAAGATGCAATAATCTGAACCTATTAGAGACTTTCTGGAATATATATCCACATAGATAAAGAATCCCACGATAGTAAGTTCCTGTATTTATATAAAAGATAACATTGGGCTCCTGAGTGGCTCAGTGGTTGAGCATCTGCCTTTAGTTCAGGTTGTGAACCCCTGTTCCTGGAATGAGTCCTGCATCAGGCTTCCTGCAGGGATCCTGCTTCTCCCTCTGGCTATGTTTCTGCCTCTCCCTGTGTGTCTATCATGAATAAACAAATAAAACTTAAAGACAAAAAAAAAAAGATAACACTAGTCCAGATAACAGTAGTCCAGAGGGTTAATTTTAATGGCAGAGATTTTAGGCACCATGATAAACAGTTTTAAAAAAATAGTTTTGGGAAAAAAAAAATAGTTTTGGGGATCCCTGGGTGGCGCAGCGGTTTAGCGCCTGCCTTTGGCTCAGGGCGCGATCCTGGAGACCTGGGATCGAATCCCATGTCAGGCTCCCAGTGCATGGAGCCTGCTTCTCCCTCTGCCTATGTCTCTGCACCTCTCTCTCTCTCTCTCTCTCCACCCCCCCCCGCCCCCGTGTGACTATCGTAAATAAATAAAAATTTTTTTAAAAAGATTAAAAAAATAATAGTTTTGGGCAGCCCGGGTGGCTCAGCGGTTTAGCGCCTTCAGCCCAGGCATGATCCTGGAGACCTGGGATCAAGTCCCACATCCGGCTCCCTGTGTGGAGCCTGCTTCTCCCTCTGCCTGTGTCTCTGCCTCTCTCTCTCTCTCTCTCTCTCTCTCTCATGAATAAATAAATAAAATCTTTAAAATATATATATATAGTTTTGCCAGAGGATTTGTCTGTAGTCTCTACATTATACCCTATATAATTATGCCTGTTCTTGTGTTTAGGATCTCCTCCCTTTGCTCTGGCTGCAAAGTGAGATAATTTAAATCCTTACTACAGAACAGTGATTAATTTAGTTATTTGACTGCTTGAAATCCCAACATGAGGATACTTCATATACTTATCATAATTTAAAAATGTTAGACTAAACATTTAAACTTTTTGGGGTCCCCAGAATTTTTTAAGAATCTATTAAATCAAATGACCTTCTTACCAGAAAAACTCACATACATACAATTTGGAATACAGTTCCACATTGAACTCCATAGACCTGAGGTTGTGAATCACCTATGGACCCAACATTCAGAACTTCAGCACTAATTAGATCTGCCCTGTCTGATATGACAGCCAATAATCACTTATAGCTATTTAAATTAAAATTAAACACAGTTAAAGTTCCCTAGTCTCACCATCCACATTTTCAATGCTCAGGAGCAACATGTGGCTAATGGCTACCATATTGGACAGAGCAGATATAAAATATTTCCTTCATTTCAGAAGGTTGTGTTGGATAGCACTGGGTTAGATGTTTCTAAAACTATTCTACTTAAGAATCTTACCATTATGTATATATGTATATGTGTTTGTGTAGAAATGCATGATTTGACAGCCTAAAACATACATGTTGTAAGAAAAATTGGTTGCCTTTAGGCACAAAATATACATCTTTTCCTGAAACATAAATATGTCATAAAGTAAGGCATCTAGCTAACCTCAGCTGGGCCTTCAGGACTTTTCTACTTTGATTTTTTTTTTTTATCTTGTTGTATCTAAATTGCGTTTTCCATAGTAGTAGTTCTAAATTCTTCTACTCTTCCTTAAGCTCTTGCTTTTCAGTATGGTTGGAGACTTCATTTGTTCAGAAAACTGTGGCTATCATTCCTCAACTGCCCTTATCTCTGTATTAAAAATCTCATTGAGTTTTTTTTTAATCATCATGTGCTACAGAAATAGCAAGGTGATGAAGAGAATGCAAAAGCCTCTGAATTTCAACAATATAATCAGAACCTAAGAGTAAATAGTTACAGAATGACATAATGCTTTCGAAGCATGGACTCTGTTCTCATACAATTTGATCATTTAGGTCTATGTTAGGGCCATAGAATGTGTATTTTTTTTTTAATTTTATTTATGATAGTCACATAGAGAGAGAGAGGCAGAGACACAGGCAGAGGGAGAAGCAGGCTCCATGCATCGGGAGCCCGACGTGGGACTCGATCCTGGGTCTCCAGGATCGCGCCCTGGGCCAAAGGCAGGCGCCAAACCGCTGCGCCACCCAGGGATCCCCGAATGTGTATTTTTAATTAATCCACAGGAACTTCTAATATACCTCAATGTAGATAATACCCATCCTTGAACTTACAGCCATACTTATAATTATCAGTACTAACAATAGGAGTTAACCTTTGCTGAGCCTTTGTTTCCATCATCCATGTGCTTTATATTAATTTCCTCTCTGGAGGGTATTATGCTGAGTGAAGTAAGTCAATTGGAGAAGGACAAACATTATATGTTCTCATTCATTTGGGGAATATAAATAATAGTGAAAGGGAATATAAAGGAAGGGAGAAGAAATGTGTGGGAAATATCAGAAAGGGAGACAGAACGTAAAGACTCCTAACTCTGGGAAATGAACTAGGGGTGGTAGAAGGGGAGGAGGGCGGGGGGTGGGAGTGAATGGGTGATGGGCACTGGGGGTTATTCTGTATGTTAGTAAATTGAACACCAATAAAAAATAAATTAAAAAAAATAAAAATAAATAAATAAAAATAAAAATAAAATAATTTCCTCAATGAGCCCTCATAACAACTCTATCAGTGATCATTATGATCAATCCATTTTATGGTGTGGAAACAGGCTACAAGAGGTCGACTAACTTGCCCAGGACTGGTTAGGAGTTAATGGGATCAAATGTACAGTATTTGTAAATATGTGTACATTGTTGAACAGCAGATCTCTAGAACTTTTTTACCTTGCATGATTGAAACTACACTCAACAAGTACTCCCACATTTTCCCATCCCCCAGCCCCTGACAAACATCATTGTACCTTCTGCTTGTATGAGTTCAACTACTTTAGGTGCTTCATATAAGGGGAATCATACAGTATTTGTCCTTTTGTGACTGGCTTACATTTTAAGTCTTCAGCCCATTTGGGGAAGATTTTTGTGTGTGCTCTAAGGAAAAAGAAATGATTTCTTTCTTTTGCATGTGAATATCCAGTTTACACAACAGTGATGTTCTTTAACAAATGAAACTGTCCTTTCCCATTGTGTAGTCTTAGCATCTTTGTCAAAGATCATTTGACAATATAGGTGTGGGTTTATTTCTAGGCTCTCTTGTTTTGTTCTCTGGTCTCTCTCTATCTGTCTTTATGCCATTACAGTCCGTTTTGTTTACCGTAGCTTTGTAATATGTTTTGACTTGAGGAAGTGTGATGCCTGCAGCTTTGTTCCTCTTTATTCCTCAAGATTGTTTTGTTTTTTCAGAGTCCTTTGTGCTTCTATATGAATTTTAGGTAATTTAGGATTGTATCTATTTCTGCAAAAATCCCATTGGGATTTTGATAGAGATTACATGGAATTTGTAGATTGTTTTGGATAATGTGGACATCTTAACATTTTAAGTCTTCCAATTCATGAACACAGGCGGTCTTCCCAACTATTTGTATCTCAGTTTCTTTTATCACTGGTTTATAGTTTTCAGTGTACAAGTCTTTTGCCTTTTTGGTTAAATTTATTCCTAAGTATTTCACTCTTTTTTTTTTTCTTTTTAAGATTTTGTTTGTAAGTTATCTATACACCTAACGTGGAGCTTGAATTCACCACCTCAAGATCTAAGAGTCACATGCTCTACTGCCTGAGCCAGCTACCTACCCTGTATTTTACTCTTTCTGATGCTTTTTTAAATGGAATCATTTCCTTTTCAGAAGATACATTGTTAGTGTATAGAAACAAACTGATTTTTGCCTGTTGATTTTGTAACATGCAACCTGCCTGCATTTATTAGTTATAAAGTGTCTTGTATGTGTGTAATCTACTGTATTCTAGACATAAGTCATCCTCAAACAGTTTTACATTTTTTTATGATTTGGACACCTTTTATTTCTTTTTTCCTGTCTAATTTCTCTTGTTAGAACTTCCAGTATTCTGTTGAATAGAAGTGGCAAGAATGAGCATCCTTGTCTTATTCCTGATTTTAGAGGGAAAGCTTTCAGTTTTTCACAGTTGAATATGACTTTTCATATATAGCATTTACTATGTTGGGGAAGTGTTCTTTTCCTAGTTTGTTGAGTGTTTTTATCATGAAAGGATGTTGAATTTGTCAGATCCTTTTTCTGCATCTATTGAGCTGATCATATGATTTTTATCTTTCATTCTGCTCATGTGATGTATCAGATTGATTTTTATTATTATTATTATTTTCTGAACCATCCTTGCATCCCAGAAATAAATCCCACTTGATTCTGGTGTATGATCATAATGCACCATTGAATTTGGCTAGTATTTTGTTGAGGATTTTTGCATGTGTATTCATTGGGGATATTGGCTGATAGTTTTCTGGTAATGTCTTTCTTTGGTTTTGGTATCAGGATAAACCTGGCCTCATAAAATGAGTTTGGGAGTATTCATTCCTCTGATGTTTTGGAGTTTGAGAGGGATTAGCACTAAATCTTTAAATTTTTGGTAGATTTCTTCTGTAAGATCATCTGTTCCTGGGCTTTTGCTTTGTTCAGAGTTTTTTATTACTGATTTAGTCTCTTTATAGGTCTATTCAGATTTTCTGTTTCTTCACAATTCAGTTTTGGCAGGTTGTATGTTTCTAGGAAATTACCCATTTCATCTAAGTCATCCAATTTGTTGGCATATAATTATTCATAGTAGTTTCTTATGATCCTTGTATTTCTGTGGTGTCAGTTATAATTTCCCCCTTTCATACCTGATTTTGAGTCTTTTTTCTTTTTTTCATAGTCTAACTGAAGGTTTGTCAATTTTTTTTATCTTTTCGAAAGACCAACTCTTAATTTTATTGATTTTTTGCTATTCTGTATTTCAATCTGTCCTAATCTTTATTATTTCCTTCCTTATGTTAACTTTAAGCTTAGTTCTTCTTTGAGTAGTTCCTTGATTTAGAGTTAGATTGTCTATGAAATCATTTTTTTTTAGATTTTACTTATTTATTCATGAGAGACGCACAGAAAGAGGCAGAGACATAGTCAGAGGGAGAAGCAGGCTCCCTGCAGGAGCCCAATGCAGGATCCAATTCCAGGACCCTGGGATCACGCCCTGAGCCGAAGGTAGATGCTTACCACTGAGCCACCCAGGCATCCCGAGATCTTTCTTCTTCTTCTTTTTTTTTTTTTTTAATTTTCTTTTTTAAGATTTTAGTTATTCATGAGAGACACACAGAGAGAGAGGCAGAGGAAGAAGTAGGCTCCATGCAGGGAACCCAATGCAGGACTCAATCCCGGGACCCCAGAATCAAGACCTGAGCCAAAGGCAGAGGCTGAGCCACCCAGGCATCCCAATCTTTCTTCTTTTTAACATAAGCACTTACCACACTATAAGCTTCCCTATTATGTTTTTTGTTGCATCCCCAAAGTTTGTTGTGTTTTCATTTTGTTAGGACTTATTTTGTGACCTAATATGTTACGTTACTTCCTTAATTAAAGACCTTCTGAATCTACTTGCAACTTCCAAATTAAATATAAATCTTTGAGCTAGCATTAAGAGCCATCATTATGTAACCCCTCTACCCTTGCAGCCTTTTCTTTTTTTTTATAATAAATTTTTTTTTTATTGGTGTTCAATTTACCAACATACAGAATAACACCCAGTGCTCATCCCGTCAAGTGCCCCCCTCAGTGCCCATCACCCAATCACCCATTCACCCCCACCCCCCCGCCCTCCTCCCTTTCCACCACCCTTAGTTCGTTTCCCAGAGTTAGGAGTCTTTATGTTCTGTCTCCCTTTCTGATATTTCCCACACATTTCTTCTCCCTTCCCTTATATTCCCTTTCACTATTTATATTCCCCAAATGAATGAGACCATATAATGTTTGTCCTTCTCCAATTGATTTACTTCACTCAGCATAATACCCTCCAGTTCCATCCACGTTGAAGCAAATGGTGGGTATTTGTCGTTTCTAATGGCTGAGTAATATTCCATTGTATACATAAACCACATCTTCTTTAGCCTTTTCTTACTTAGACTGTAGCACCAATTGGACTATTTTAACTTTTTAACTGCCTGTATATATACTTGCTGGAATTCTTTACCATTTCAAATTTACCATTTCTTTACCATTTCAATTCTTTACCATTTCTTCCTCTATGAAGATTTTGCTTTATATCTCCTGGTTTGTGTTCTTTCTTCCCTTCCTATCCCTTAACTCTTGATTTATATGATGAACTTTTCATATATTGACTAGTATTATAATTACTTGTACAGTTGTCTCATATTTTCCTCTAGCAACTTCTTCAGGATAGGGATTTTACATTAATAATTGTTGCAGCTCTGATAGTGTCTAGCATATACTTTTGGCATAGTAAGCACTTGAGTTTAAAATGGTAAATTTAATAGAAATTTTTCATCTTAAATGTCAAGACTTAACAAAATGGCCAAATAAAAATTATACTTGCTTTATTTTTTTCTCTTAATTTCATCTTTCACAATCACATTGAGAAACTCATCAGATAACTTGCAGAAATTTTTCAGTGTGGGATGCCCGGGTAGCTCAGCAGTTGAGCATCTGCATTCAGCTCAGAGCATGAAGCTGGTCCTGGGATTGAGTCCCACATCGAGTCCCTGCTTGGAGCCTACTTCTCCCTCTATGTCTCTGCCCCTCTGTGTCTCTCATGAATAAATAAATAAAATCTTTAGAAAAATTTTCAGTGTTAGGGCACCTGGGTGGCTTAGTCAGTTAAGCATCCAACTCTTGATTTCTGTTCAGTATATGATCTCAGGATTGTGAGAACAAGCTGCATGTTGGGCCCTGTGCTGTGTGGAGCCTGCCTGAGATTCTCCCTCTCCTGCCCCCCCCTCCTCCCCTGCATGCAAGCGCGAGTGTGCTCTTGTGCGCTCTCTCTCTCTTTAAAAATAAATTTTAGTGTTAAAGAAAATTGGGGGTAAATGAATGCATTCATAGTCTCTGATTTTCTTTTTGTATGTTTCTTTCAAGCCCTGTACTTGTATGTGGGGTTTTTTTTTTTTTTTTTTTGGTTTGTTTTGGGTTTTTTTAGGTTTTGTTTATTTATTTGGTAGAGAGACAGAAAGGGGCACCTGGGTGGCTTAGTCAGTTAAGCATCTGCCTTCGGCTCAGGTTGTGATTCCAGAGTCCTGGGATGGAGCCGTGCATTGGGCTCCCCAGCTCAGTGGGGAGTCTACTTCTCCCTCCCCTTCTCCCTGTACCCCCTGTCCCACTTATGCTCACTCTCTCACTTGCTTTTTTTCTCTTTCAGATAAATAAATTTAAAAAATCTTTTAAGAGTGAGAAAGCACAAGCCGGGGGAGGGATAGAGGAAAGTTAGTTAAACATAGATGTTAAACATCTGACTTCAGATGCTTAACTGACTGAGCCACCAGGCACCCCTGCCATATATTAAAGAACTGATTTTGATTTGCATGACACTTAGGTTGTATCTATTACTTTGCTTTATAGGGGATGTTGTAATAAAGTTTTCATAGCTTTTCACTTGTGTTAAATTCATTCCTTAAATTTCTAAGCACACGTTTATTAGGTTTAAGGGTTGAATGTGTTTATAACTATTTCCACACCAAAGGCCGTGGCAAACCTGCCATCTATAGTTGAGTGTACTAATTCAGCACAGCCTCATCAGCAGTATAGTGTCAAGATGTATAAAAACGCCCACTTAAGCTTATTTCCTCCTTGCCCATATTCCCCTACTCATAGTAGTTGTACAGTAAATCAATCCTTTTAATATTAGGCCTCAGTAATTTACAAAATGAATTATTAGCCCAAAAGTAGTTAAATAAGGGTCTTACATTCTTACTCTGAGCTTTAGAGATAGATTGTGGTTAAAAAGACCAGACCCAGTCTTCTCCATTTTTTTCAAATGCATGTATATGGAGCACACACTTAAAAATTAAGGAACTAACAAAAAGAGAGAGAAAAATTAAGGAACTAACTTATTCAGGAAGTAGATTTTTTTTTTTAAGTTAAGAGAGAAGTACCCTTAACTTAGAAAGAAAGTTACCTTCTTGGAGTTTAACTTTCACAATAAAACTAAGACATAATAAATGAGATTGAGTTGGCATTGGAGTCTTATGGAAAAGGATGATGTTTATTGAATTAAAAGCTTAGAGAAAAAGCCTGAAAATATCATCCAGTCTTGATAAAATACTAAAACAAGCTATCATCAAATAAATGACACTAATGTAAATAAAGAACATACGTAAAGGAAATGTTTGCTTTGGAAATTAGGAGTTTGTTTACACATTTTCTAAGTTAAAACTACAAAAATAAACAAAAATACCCTGCCCATCTTTATATTCCAAATTTTATGATTATCAATTAGATTATCAGAGTGTGATAGGAATAGCAACTAAACTTATTTGATCTGGGTTTACTATATCACCAAATTACTGCTTTTTTTTTTTTCAAAGTTTTAGCAGTGTGATGGTAGTTTGCAAAGCAAAGTGTGGGTACTTAAAGGGGAACTTATGGGTCACGTGTTCTGTAGTTCCTCATGAAGGAATACTGAAAAACTTTTCATCAATTATTTGTTGATATGGGCTTTTATTTTCTCATTTGACTTAAGGGGGACAGAAACTTCAGAAGCTGCTTATTTTTCCTTCAAAGCACCAGCAGCTTTTATCTACTTGGCAGGAATGATACACGGTAAAGTCTAGGGTTGTCATTTTAGCACATCGAGGTATTATGAATTCATGACTGGTTTTGTTCCTAGATAGAACCTTACTACTAAAACATGATTGTGGATGAGCAGACTGACATCTTCTGGGAACTCTGACATGCAGAATTTCAGGCCTTTTTACCTCCTAGACCTACTCTGTTAATTCATGTCCTTCAAGAAGCACACACCAAGATGAGATTTGAAGTGTAAGAGATTTTGAGGGGAAGATACCAGAGGAGGGAAAAAGGAGAGAGTGCTGGAGGAGGTACCAATGTAGGTCTGACCCCTGTGAAGGAGAGGGAAGGAAGGGTGGTGGAGTAGAATGTCAGACTATGGCACAGTTGTAAGTAAGTTTCTGACAAGCTGATGGGAATCCTCCAGCCAATGTCACATGTCAGTGAAATTCCATGGCTCACTCGAACAAGGCTGATTTCCTATTTCTGCTGCCTCTAATCATTTACTGAGAGCAGCCTGTGGAAGCTTGGCTTCAGTGCAAGTAGGATTTCAGAGCACAGCACCTGAGACTATCTTTCAATTATGCTCCTAGCAGCAGGAGATTAGATTGGCATGTTTCCCTGGCCACCAGACCTCCTGATTCAGGATCTGCATTTTAACAAAGCCTCCAGGTGAATTATAAGCACATTAAAACTTTGAGAAGCATGACTCTAGAATAATAATTTGGCCCTTTGGGATCTTACCCAGAGTCAATAAAATTGTTCACAATCAGTATAGGATCTCCTCAAAAATTCAGCTCTCTTGGGATGGTATTTTTTTACAGTTCATTTGAACAGAGTTGCTGTTCAAAGTGAGAACTAGAGCAGATAATTTGTTGTTGTTAATTTATAACAAATGTGTGAAGCAGATTTGGGGCCAAAGCAGACTTTCCAAGATGCTTTGCCTCTTTGCTGAAAGGAGCTAGATATAGTTTATTTCCTTTTGCCTTTTTGAGTTCAAGGTCCCTTTAGCAAAGAATTCTGTATTTATTTATTTATTTATTTATTTATTTATTTATTTATTTATTTATTTATTTTTACCATGTGGTAAGTTGTAGCTATGATTCTTATAGTGGCAGCTAGAAATAAACAATGTGTTAGACATTATCTTACCGAATTATCTCTACTGACCCAGTGCTTAATATTTGAGAAGCTCTCTCCATAGGACAGAATACAGTGCCGGGTAAGCTTTGTCACAGGCCCTGTTCCTTGTTTACAGACGTCCATGTGTTCAAGATACCCATACTCTCATGTATAATCAAAATGTCCACAGTCATGTGGAATCATCCTTTGAACCATTGATCCCAAAACTTCAGTCTAGGGACAACTGCTTGGCAAAGTCTATAATAAAGTCTTGAAATCATTACTTTTAAAAAGCCCTCCAAGTGATGAAATGCAAACAGATTTGGAAACCACTGCTCTAAAGTAAAATACATCCTTGAGATGCATGCCTTTCCCATAAAAACATCCTCTGATGGAGTGGTATAATTTACTCTGCGTTCCAAATGCCACTTGTCTCTGTCTACTGGACAGAATGCATGAAAAATTGTAAAAGAACTTAGAAATTCCTAATTAAACATAACATACTTCTATTATTCTCAATAATACTTTTTTATCTTAGAATGTAGTGTAATTTTTACATCATTCTTTATTATCAGTGGGCTCATTATACCAAGGCCCATAGACCTAAAGATCTGGATATAATTATTCTAGACTACTCTCATTCTGGGTTAGAGAAAGTTCCCCTAAAGATAGACAGCCACAGGTGTTTCCTGAAATAAGGCTTAACTAGAACCTGAGTTAAAGGTACAACTCCAGTTTTGAGTATCTCTGATCTTATTCATTCTTTTAGGCAATTATAAAATACCATCTATGTTTCAAGCACTCTATAGTCTATACCAGAGATAGGAAAATAAGATTTAGTCCTTAACCTTGAGGAGTTCCCATACTACCCTAGAGACACTTATTACAACAGATATATTTGCTATTATTGGACATGCAGAGATGGAGTGAGTCAAGCCTTCAAGAGGAGTGGGTGGAAGGGTGCTGGAAACCAAGAAAATAACACTAACGCATCACATGAGACTAGTCACTGCTGCCCTTGTCCAGCAGCCATGCCAGGAATATCTAACTTTGGAGCCGATCATCTGCACTCATCTAAAGCTTAACTCATTATCCATTCCTCCAGAACAAAAAACCTGCTTCTCTACATACATTCCTAGATTGGTGACTGGTACCCCTCATTTATACTGCCTCCCCAGCCAGAAACTCTGAAGGCATCCTATTCGTCGTCTTCACTCCCTGTGGCCAGCCAGTAATCAGGGAACTATCAATTCAATCTCTGCAGCTTCTCCTCTGTCACCTCTAAGTGCTACTAACATTCCTGCCTTCATCCTGGATGCTGCAGTAATCTCCCAACTGGCCAATCTCATCATCTTGAGACTTGCCTCTTTCTAATCTACTCTCCCTATATCGGTTCAAATATAGGAGTGGCTCTACTGACTGCCTCAGTGTTAATGTATAGGGTAAGAGTGCTAAGGCTTAAGCCAGACTTGGATTAAGATCCTGGCTCCACCATTTACTAGCTGTCTAGAGCAAGGCATTTAGCCTCTCAGTGTCTTGGTTTCCTCAACTGTCAAGTAGTGAAGGAAATGGAATCTCTGTCCGAGGGTTATTGTGAGGACTGATTGGATTAATACTATACATATAAAGTTAATACTGAACATATAAAGTGCTTAACAGTGTCTAGCACAAAATGAACCCACAGTGGTGGTGACAGCCATGGTGCAGTAACCTAGTGTACATACCAGGTAAATAAAGACAACCAGGACTCATCTGGCCATCCAGGAATTAAAAGTCTGAAGTGGGGAAAGAAAAACAAATAGGTAAATTACTTATTTTGATCAATGCTGTTGTAAATTTGAACGTGATGCTAAATGATTAAGGAGTCAGAGAGAACACTAAAATCTTGTCCAAAATGTTCTATTAACATTTCTATTTTTCTGGGAGTGCCTGGGTGGCTCATTTGGTTGAGCATCCAAGTCTTGGTGTTGGCTCAGGTCATAACCTCAGGGTCATGATATCAAGCCCCAGGTGGGGCTCCACTTTCAGCATGGAGTCTGCTTAAAGTTTCTCTCTCCCTCTCTGCCCCTCCTCCCTGTACACACACTCGCTATCTCCCTCTCTCAAATAAATATCTTCAAAAAATTTTTTCTGGATTACATAGTACCTTGAGTTCCCAAAACAACTTAGTACCCCCTAAACCACAAGTTCCTCATACATGAAATTTGTATAGTTATGATTTTGTTCCTGTATGCCTTTACCGTAACCATAAGGGTTTGGTTCTAGTGTGTGTGAACATTTAGTTTCATTCTCTTAGGAATAATTTGAAGAAAGAGAACTGTGCATTGAACATACAAAAAGGAGGAGAAATGAACCACAGAATATTAGAGAGTTTGTAGTGAAACCCCAGAAAAGGGGATCCCTGGGTGGCACAGCGGTTTAGCGCCTGCCTTTGGCCCAGGGCGCGATCCTGGAGACCCGGGATCGAATCCTACGTCAGGCTCCCGGTGCATGAAGCCTGCTTCTCCCTCTGCCTGTGTCTCTGCCTCTCTCTCTTTCTCTCTCTGTATGACTATCATAAATAAATTAAAACAAAAAAAAAGAAACCCCAGAAAAGCATACCGACAATGACAGAGACCAACTGTACCCAGTGGCTCTTGGAGGATGTGGACTACTGAGTTTTTTTGGTGAAAGTAGTACCAGGGAGACTTCAGGACTCTGTAATCAGGGCAGATTACACAGAAATTAAGTGTGGCTTGTAAATACATAGGAATTCAAAATAGTACCGAATCGACACATTAAAGAAAAACACATTTGGGGAAATACCTTTTGGAACTGGAGGCAGAATAATGTAGTATTTGAACTTAGGCTTAACTTACTTATTTAGGCCCCTTGATTTAACTTTCCTAAGTCTCAGCAGTCTCATCTGGAAGACTTTCTCTTAGTAATAGTACTAACTGGGAAAGGTAGCTGTGATTGAGCAAGTGCCTTGAAGCCCTTTGCTGGTAATTTACAAATATCAAATACCTAGTAATGTTTGTTCTTGCTATTGGTGATGGCTAATACTGTTTTTTTGTTTTTTTTTTTTTTTTGAAGTCAGGAAAAATGAATTCAGATACATACATCATTCAGATTTGGGGAGAAGAGTGTAGGACAGTACCTGTTATTTTCTAGATGGCAGGCAATGTTTACCAAAGGTACCTTTACTTAGAATATATGTTGTCTTTTGTTCTAGTAAATGTAAAATATAGATTCATAAGAGTATTGCCTCTCTTCCCCCATCCTGTTTTTAACATGAGGGTTTGATTTCCCACAGAATTTTTTCTTAAGATTTTATTTATTTATTCATGAGAGATACAGAGAGAGAGAGAGGCAGAGACCCAGGCAGAGGGAAAAGCAGGCTCCATGCAGGGAGCCCGAAGTGGGACTCAATCCTGGGACCTCGGGATCACACCCTGAGCCAAAGGCAGATGCTCAACCGCTGAGCCACCCAGGCATCTCGAATTTCCCACAGAATTTAACCTACAAGTGAAAAACTATAGAATTCCTTGGTTCCATTGTATAATTTAATGAATGTAAAAGTTGATAACACATCACTTTTGTTAATAGTGCTTCTAGAAGTGCTTGTGTATTTTAAATATTCTCTCCCTTGTCATATATAATCTATCTCACCTTTTCTGGTATTAAATAATTTTATGGGGCAGCCCCGGTGGCGCAGCGGTTTAGCGCTGCCTGCAGCCCCGGGTGTGATCCTAGAGACCCAGGATCGAGTCCCACATCAGGCTCCCTACATGGAGCCTGCTTCTCCCTCTGCCTGTCTCTGCCTCTCTCTTCGCTCTCTCTGAATGAATAAATAAATAAATCTTTAAAAAATAAATAAATAAATAAATAAATAAATAAATAAATAAATAAATAAATTTATTTTATGGAACTAAGATAAAAGTTTAATTCAGCATACTTTAATATGAGCAGAGTATTATGAGCGATGTACTAGAGGACATGTCCTTTGGGACACTTTCTCACTCCAGCTCAGTTACATGACTCTCCTGTCCCCATGTTCCCACAAACCCTATACTTTCTATCTCTCTTTATCCTTTCAATTTATTTGTGCTGTCAAGCAGGTTGCAGGCACCTTAGCCTTGATAATAAGGACCCTGTTATGCAACATTAAGCAGAAAAGACTAGCACTCAGTAGCTACTCAGCTGGTTTTTGTGGAGTGAATGAATGCTTATCCAGTGTTGAGGCCATGGTCAGCAGCACCCCAGTGACTGATTGCATGAACTAGGCAATTAAGAAGGTCTTTAGAAATGAGGTAAGGTAAGATTAAAACAAGAAATAAAGTTAGTAGGAAGCTAATTCCAAAGACTTTTCTGTGGAATACCTGTCTTTTTTTTTTTTTTTAAGATTTATTTATTTTATTTTAGAGAATGAAAAAGAGACAATGGAGGGGAGGGGCTGGAGGTATAGGGAGAGATAGTCTTAAGCTGACTCCACACTGAGCCCAGATTGAGACTTGGGACTTGACCTTACGACCTTGAGATCATGACCCAGAGATCTGGACCTGTGCTGACACCGAAAGGTGAACACTTAACCTACTGCACCACCCAGACACCCCAGAATAGCTGTCTTTCTTTATGAAGAAGATTCCCTACCCTTCCTCAGATACTACATGTCTTACCATAGTTGCCTAGTTACTAACTACTCAGTAGACTGCATAAGGTGACAGGTCTAGCCTTCTCCCCTGAAAGACTAAAGAGGGCTCCTGACACAACTGGGTATGGTTTGAAACCTGGATTCAGACCTATAGACCTTATACAGCTCAACTCTTATAGATACCATAGGTGATGTTAGGAAAATGAAAGTTTAGGCAGGAAAAATGTTTACCATGTATGTTTAGTAATCGAACATTCATCTCTTTTTCACAAGGACTTGAATTATGGTATATAATTGTGTAACAAGCAAATGGTAGACATAAATCAACATTAAAAACTGCCACCTGGGCCACCCAGCACATGCTGTGTCAACCCAGTGTGAGAGCTATCTTCCTTGCACATGACAAATAATCAGAAGCAGGAAAAGAGTTTGCAGGTGCAACAGGAAGCAGCTTAAACACTGGCGTGGTATCATCTGGAGCCTCAGTATATACCATTTACTTCCCATAGTGTGATGACTACCAACCATAGGTCACAATCAGGCCTTAGAACCTTAACCCAGCATGTTGCAGCCATCCCCCTACAAGTACCCCCGGAATTGCTGCCATTGGCCAATGTCCAAGAATGCTTGAACAGCTGCTCTGACAAATGGGTTTCCCCCATTCAAGCCGGCAAATGGGGAGTTTGAGCAGCTTTGCAACACTCCCTGCCTCTAGGTTGCAGAATCTATTTAAAATGATAATAAAGTATCCTGCTCTCTGACACTGTGTATTTTTCATTTTGGAAATAAGTAAATATCATTAGAATCCTTTTAATGCAGGAGATGAGAAATGATCCTAAAGAGTTGATTTCAGCTTTTCCTTTTGCTTTTTTTTTTTCCCTCCCCGCTTTTGCTTTTGCTTTTTCTCTCTCCCAGACAGTAAGGATTGTATCCTGGAGCCGCTTTCCCTGCCAGAAAGTCCAGGTGGCACCACCGCTTTAGAAGGTTCTCCATCTGTGCCTTGTATTTTCTGTGAAGAACATTTTCCTATGGATGAACAAGACAAACTTCTGAAGCACATGATTATTGAACATAAGATGGTCATAGCTGATGTCAAGTTGGTTGCTGATTTCCAAAGGTAAATTTTGTTTTTTACCATAAATGAATTAAATCCAATATTCCATAAAGGAAAGGCATAACTTATATTTGTTTATAAATAAAATTATTCCTATGCAAATAGGAAAACTCATATTCTTTTTCAAGCATTGTTGGGAATGGAGATCTTTAGTTGAAGCCAGAAGGGTATTGTCCAAAGAATTCTCAGTTTAAGTGCTGTGATGAGATTGAGAATCAGGGGGGAAAAAGTCATTCAAAAACCAAAGGGGTATAAGAGTAGACAGTTGTTGAGGTCAGTGTATGAGGTACCAAGAGGAAGAAGATGAGGAGGATGAAGAACAGATAGATAGAGGCGAGTGGTTGCAGAACTGCCAACAGTGGGCATGTGTGAAATGTAGGAACTTCACCTACATAGCCAGGACTCAGAGTGAGCTAAACTCCAGTTTATGAGCACCTGACTTAGAATATCCACACCAATCCTTATTACCAGTTGTAATATAAGCAATTATTTATTTTTTTCCAATTTCTAATTGCTGGAACTGATTGTTCAACAGAAATGCTTCTTTTTTCCAGTGTAATATCTTCTTCCCTTTTTTTAATTTAAATTCAATTAGCCAACAAAGAAATGCCTTTTCATAAGCAGATGGAGTGAAGTAGTTATGTTCATGTTGTTGTTAGTTGACACTTGGAAGCATTTTCCATACCCACAATAGCATGGTAATTATCTGGCTTTGTATAGTTACCGAAAGCTCGCGTTTTGGTGTATCTGGCCAGGACCCATTTTGCAATATTCTGCCCTGATTTCCCTACAAAATATTGCAGTAGCCCAGATGTTATGGTATCTCTGCATCTAAACTCTGTGTCTGCCAGACCACATCATTCCTAGCACGCAACAGCTTTTTTATGATGGGTCTTGTAGAGCAACAAGCTATTTTACTAAAAGCGGACTGTGAAACCAGGCATAGGGTTGAATGCAGACTTGGTGACTTCCTGACCATGTGACTTGTAACAAATTACTTAAACCACTTTAAGCATCAGTTTCCTCATCAGTAAAAGAGGATAACAGCAACTCAAGTAAGATTGTTGGATATTATATAAAACAGGATATGTGTAGCACCGGCCAGTGCCTGGAACATCTTTTATTCTTATTTTTATTTTTATTTTTATTTTTATTTTTTCTGAGACATCTTTTAAATCCACCAGATGGTAGACAAAAATTTTATTATATTTTGATTACAAAAGATATATTTGAAATCATAGTTTTCTATAACTGAGTTTTCTGTAGAGGTATTTATGCTGGTCTGGAAACCTAGTTACCATTTGTAAACTATAACTTTGGAGAAAATTTAATTTAGGATCCTAAATACTCTAAACTTCAAGAATGAGGGTTTTCTTTTTTAAGTTGTAATAGCCAGAATGCCTACAGGAGTAATATTAGCTATTCTCTAACTCTTCATGTTCCTCTCAACTGCCTAGCACTGATACAGAATGTCTCTGGTGCTTTCTGTATTATTATGACCCCTTAAATCCACTCAGCATTGCGATTTTTTAGTAGATTTTGGTGTCGCCTGATTAAGCAGAGATAGAACACAACAGTAAAGGACAGTTATATGAGTGATATATGCCACCAGCTGGTAGAATAAACTAATTATTACATAATTGCAGAGGAAGCACTTAATATTTCTCATTCTCATTCCTTGGTCTTTATTTTCAGTTAAAGTATTTATGCCTCTGTGTGTGTGTGTGTGTGTGTGTGTATGGATGTGTGTGGATGTGTGTGTTTGGGAAGTATTCTGGGAGCTTCCTCATGTAGGATTTCTAGTTATATGTAGTCAGGTCTTTTGGTTTTGTTTTAGATACTTTTTAGGCTAGAGATCTTCAAATTCTTATCAAGTAACCATTGACAGGACTATCAAATGAGATATTCTTTTATAAGTTGTATCACTCAGCTTTTCTTTGATGTAAATATCTTCTTTATTTTCTTTTATTCTGCTTTGTCATGTAAATGCAAATTCTCCCTCGGGAATTGGAGAAAAATATGGTCTACCAGTGATAATTGAGTAACATTGAGATTTTCTTTCTCCTAAAATCTGTGAGAAGTATCTAGAGTTTGTATTTTCCCTTTGTTCTTATGTATGATAGCTAAGTAGCTATATTTTTACAAATCTGTCTTTTGTATGATTGATATTAATCCCATCTGCATGTGGGCAAGAAAATCAAATTATTTACTAGGTCTCAGACTTAGGAGTCAATAATTAATTGAGGGGAATCGATCACCCTCTAAATGTAGTTATGCAATAAAATGGGTGCTTTAATTTAAAAGAGAAAGAACATAGCTGATATATATAAGTGCTTTCTAAATAAAGTGTGTGGTTAACATGTACTTTAAATTTGGAAACCTAAATTTTCCTTGTCAACTGTCCTCCCAATAAGCTTTACTCTGGTGGTTCATTCAAATTGACCAAGAATGTATGTGAATAAACTCTTGCTTTTAAATGCTTTTTGATATATCCAGTCTCCTTTAGATAGTATCTGTCTACTATTTAGGGAAACTAAAAATTCCTCTCTCAAACAATGCAAACATTGACTGTGAGAATTAAGTTGAAATCTTCTCAACGTTTTATGACTTTTTCTTCAGAAAAATTGTGGGAGTGGGTGTATGTGTATATATTTACATGGATATGTGGATAGATAGATGATAGATAGATAGATAGATAGATAGATAGATATTTACATGGATATGTGGATAGACAGATAGATGTATGTATGTATACATATATAACTTCTCAGAGAGGAATTGTTTCTTCTGAGTACAGTAAGTAATAAAGATGATAAATAATAGATGAGATAGACTTACTTTGTGCTTTACTGGAAAAATTGTGCTGTAAATTTTCATATAAATATATTTAACATTTTCGTTATTGGAAAAAAGCTAACAGTAGTAAAACTTTCTCAGACAGAATAAAACAAAAATAAAAATCTTTCCTTCGAGCCATTTAACATAGTTATTTATACTGAACCATTTCTAGCTTTATTCAGTAAATAAATTTTTTCCAGAAGATAAATGCTAACTCCTTAATTCTTGCCCCTTTCTATATTAAATTCCACTCATTCAGTGCTACTTAATTAACAGCCATATCTCAAATCTTTATACCTCTGTCAGTAAGGACACCAATTACAGTGAGGGGCTGAACAGGCAAGATTACTAGAAGGATTTTTTTGGGAGACAATTCCGTGAAACATTAAAATTCTTTCAAAAGAAAAAAGTGTTTGCTGATGACCTAATAACTACTCTTACGGCTTTTTAGCAAAGTACGAGATGCCTTGATAACTATCCTCCAAATAAAGAATTCATACTGCATGTCATTTCTTGGCTACCTTTAAATATTGAGTGACTACAGTTGTAGCTTCAAATAAGCCAGAGAAGTAAGAAAACATGAAAAAAATGGTCCCTTAACATTGAATAGCCCCCACATGGTCTTCAGTAGAGTGGTAATCAGGAGTGAGGAACCTCTCCATTGTATATTGTAGGAATAGCCATGATGAAACTCCCTGTCAAACTTGACTGTCCTGGTTTTTGTTTAAGTCTGTTATCTCAGCACCCAGTTTTGCTGTATGAATTTGATTAGTCATGAAAATAGATGGTTGTGTAGTACAGTTTGGAAGAACAATCCAATTTCTATTCCTGACATCTCTAATAGAGGTTCTCCTGTGTTCCTTCATCCCTTGCACCACTTTGCCGTAGAAAATATACTGAAGGGAGAATAAGAAAAGTGGCTGGAAATGTCATTTTTGTTTTCTTAAGTCTTCTCTTGCCTTTTATTTCTCCCTTTTTCTCTCTCCCCTGGTCTGGGAATAAGTAATGGAGAATGGAAATGGAGAATAAGAGTTGCTCTGTAAGATACTGATAACTGGATGGTGCTGTCACTGCCCTAGGTGACCAAAGAATAATATTTCTGCCCTTTATAGATACTTTTCTTCTTTTTGTGCACATTAATGGATCTGACATGCACTTGCCTCCTGTATCTGACACTTCCAATATGGAAGCCAACAAGCTAGCCATAGTGTCAATATTTATGGTTTGAGGCTAAGCTGGATGCAGCCTCAGATCATCATTTTCAGATCTCTTAAGATAAGGTCTAGCACTGTCCTATAAGGAAAGAGTTCTCCCCTCACATAATCATCCAGGTCAACAGTGTGGTTGTACATGAGAAGAAAGAACTAAAACATGATTTTATTTTCATTCATTATTCCTTTACTTCTTTTCCTTATATGTTCTATATTCGGTGTTGTCATATTTATATTTTTTAACTGTCACAGTTCTCTTTCTCTCAAACCTCTCCCAGCACATAATTCTTTTTTCAAATACATGAATGCCCTTTCTGTAGAGCACCATGGGGTTGGGACATTAATGTTCAGACAAAGGGGAAGAAAAATAAAAAGGAGACAAAATAGTGCGAGTTGAGGGCTACTTAGAGAAGCTTACAGAAATCTTTAAATGCTCTTCTATCTCTTAAAACCATTTCTTGTTAACCTACTATGTACAGAACATTGCTAGTTGCTATATCAAACCATTTAAAATGTCCAAATTTTTACAATCTATTACTAAATCTATTTCAGTAGGTTCCATCCCTTTCAGGGATTTTTCTTTTTCTGTTGTAAGTGTTTTGGTTGTTTTTTATCAACCATATAGCTTGATAAACTGTCAGCTATGGAGTCAGCCTTTCCATGTTCCTTCTCCCCATGAAAGAGGCTACCTTCTCTTCTTGGTACCATTTGATAAATGAGATGCAGTTGCCAATGTAAATCGCGTTAGATAAATGGGAAGATGAACAGGTTGTTAAACCGTTTCATCTTGCTCCTTCTTTCCTCAGACAGTGCAGGTCTGGGTGTTACGCTTTGCTTTAAAATTTACCCAGGATGGGGGATCCCTGGGTGGCGCAGCGGTTTAGCGCCTGCCTTTGGCCCAGGGCGCGATCCTGGAGATCCGGGATCGAGTCCCACGTCGGGCTCCCGGTGCATGGAGCCTGCTTCTCCCTCTGCCTGTGTCTCTGCCTCTCTCTCTCTCACTGTGTGCCTATCATAAATAAAAAAAAAAATTTACCCAGGATGCTTCTTCTAACTCTGCTTATTAGGTACAAGAATTGTAAGCTTGGCCATTTTTCCAAAAATCTGCCTTGTTTCAGATACAATGTGCACATGCAAAATTTTTCTATCTTGTCTTATAGGTATTTAATTTAGGCTAACCTCTCATTGCATTATTTTTTTTTGCCTTCAGTTCTTTTTATGTATAAGATAACCACCCAACTTTCAATTTCTTGGAAATGTGTGATAAAGCCTATTTAATCATTGTTGCATTTTAAATTCACATAAACTTAGATGTGATTTCTAAAACCTTCATTATCACATAAAAATAATTCATTTTAACTTTCCCATATGTCTATTTATTGAATTTGGGGATAGTAAAGTTTAATCATGTCCATGCCTTTACAGAGTAATTTCATTTCATTAAATATTTATTTCATATTTCTAAATGCGCTACTGCCTTTCCATTTGTAAATTTTCTAGCAGTTATCAATCAACATTTGATATGTTGTTTTGGGATAATTAAATGGTTTTATAAAACCCTGTCACTCTACAATAAGGAGTATATTGTCTTCTTACCATCCTTTCTGTTTGATTATTCCAAGGTACATTTTATATTGGAGGAAAAGGTTCACTGAACAGCCCATTACAGACTTTTGTAGTGTGATAAGAATCAATTCCACAGCTCCCCTTGGTAAGTATACATCTTAGCTACCATCTTTTCCCTACAATCCAAAAATACAAAGGAATAATCGTACTTTCTTAAATTAGAATTCTCTCACTTTCATGATAGCTAAAATTAAATTGCCCTGTTTATGTTGCCTAACTTCAATAAAGCTAAAACAGTACTGTATACCAGAAGAGACATCCTAATGGACATACATATATGTATGTTTTTTAAAGGAAAAATTCTTCTGTAAAAAAATGATAAATATCATTTCTCCTTTATTTTCCTAATCTCTCAACAGAAGAACAAGACAATTACTTTTTGTTATGTGATGTTTTACCAGAAGATAGACTACTTAGAGAAGAACTTCAGAAACAGAGACTGGTAAGAATGGTTTTAGATGATAAACAATGTTGGAAATATATGCAAAATCATTTTTGTTATTCTTTTTTGTTTGTTTTCACTTTTTAATCTGTAAACTTTCAAACATACACAAAAGAGATAATACATAAAAATCTTAAAACAGAAGGAAAGTATACACTTGATTGAAGATTAAAGCGTTTCATGTTAAAAATGCAGTGAGAATTTTTGGCTTTGTTTTGCTTCCTGGATTATCTCTAAAATAACAACAGAGCTTACACATTTAGTGTAATTTTAGCTGCCTGGCACATGCTAGGGTTCAGCAGTCGTGGAAAAATGCCCTCAGCTAAAATTGAGTTGAATTAATTAACTTTTTTTTTTTCTCCTCTTCACTGGAATGTGCTATGCACTAGCACTTCTTTTATTCCCCTTTATGAATTAAGCATATGGTTTGATCATAGTAGCCTTTCTCACTTTCAACTTCAACCATAGCAAGCTAATTTGAAAATCTCAGCATTTTTGGTCTTTAAAAAAGGTAACAACATATACAAGTGTGAAAATTTTTATTTTCCTAAGTTGAACAGAAATTGGTTCATTTTTTTTAAAGTGTGCAGTTTTCCATTATTTGTGATTTAGCCTCAACAATTACTTGAAAATAACTTGTTCCTCCTTTGGTGATTACCTGTAAGTGTTCCTTGTGTCTTTGGATTTGGCTAGTGTTATGACAGAGAGCTGTGATTTCAGTGTTTCTGCTAAATCCTCAAGACATCTAAGAAAATAAATTCTATCATAGTCACAGGATTTAAGAAAAAGTCTCCTGAAGCACATTATATTCTGTAAACATCCCATATGATTATTTCTCATATAGGAAGAAACGATATGGTTGGATTTTGATTTATATGTCAAAAAAAGTATGCTTTTACTGTGGCAACAAACCCAGTAAGTAAACAGGACTTCTTAAGTCTTTCTTCTTTCCCTATTGTAATGTCTTAAGAAATCTGCAAACAAGGATGAATTTGTTTACTTGTACTTACTCATAATTTTTTATTGCTTTGAGTTTTTTCTCAGTTACAGTGGCTTAATCAAGAATGATCAAACTGAACTATTCCTGGTACCTCCAAGGATTTCTTTATATCAAACTACTGTTTCAGCCATTGCTAGTGCTCTGTACACAAAATCTACTATGTATCTGCAGATAGATTCAGTTCCTAGAAATAATAGATGTATAAAATTTAGGTGACCTTTTAAGATTCTGACACCAGTTTCAACATGTTTTTCCCCTCAAGCCACTAAGCAATTCTCCAGCACCAGCTGGGTGTCCTACAATTCAACTCAATTCTAATGCTATCTGCCCAGAGATATTATCAGATTCCACAGATTGAGGGCTCAGTCCCACAAAACCGTCCACCACTTTAAATGACAATTTCAAGTCCAGGTTGTTACCTCTGCTTCTGACCCACTGACAATAAATCAGAGGTTTCCATGATCCCCTCGCCCTGACCTTAGGTTTGATTAATTTGCCAAGCAAATTCCTCTAGGAAACCAGTTTACTGTCTACATTACCAGTTTATTTACAAAGGATATCCAAGAATATGTGTAAATAGCCAGATGAAGAGATACATGCATGGGATGAGATCTCAAGCAAAGGAGCTTCTGTCCCTACAGAGTTTGGGGCCCAGTAAGACAGCACATGGACCCTTTCTGATTCATCAGCCTGGAAGCTCTCCAAACCTTGTCTTAGTGGGTTTTTTGTGGAGGCTTCATTACTTACATATGACTGATTAATTCATTGGCCTTTGATGATTGAACTCAATCTCCATCCTCTCTCTCCTCCTAGACAGGAAGGAGGACTGCTGAAAATGCTTACCCTCTCATCACATGGTTGGTTCCACTGGCAACCATCCCTCATCCTTCGGTTACTTGTGTGCTTTCCAAAAGTCAACTCAGTAACATTCAAAAAAATACTTTTCTATAGCTCTGGACACTTAGGACTTTAGGAGCTATGTACAAGCACAAAGACCAAATATGTGTTTCTTATTAAATCACATCACACCTTCTTACCAACTTTATAGTCTGACTAAGTGATAGTGTTAGGGCAGCTAAACAAAGTGTGAAATTACAGTCAGTTCATATATACATATATATTTGTTGAATTCCTGCTTAACTAGATAATCATACAAAGGAAAAAAATGCAAGGCATGGTTCATGTCATAAAAGAGCATAAAGTCTAGAGAAAAAAGGCAAATATGTTCTTATCTCAGTACTGGCAATGATAGAATATCTTGTAGGGCTTGTGAAGATTAAGTAGATACTGCATATAATATACTTAGAACAGTATCTGCCACATAGAAAGCACTCAATAAATATTGCAGACAAATAACAATAATAATACTAGGTCTTAAACTATGAAATGGGTTTGGGCAATTGGAGAGTTGTGGAAATGGGAGGAAAAATGCATGTGGACCTAAGTAAGTATTCAAGATGTCAGGAAAGTTGATTAAATCCAATCTGGCTAAGATAGAAAGATTTGTGGAGGAGGAGTATGAGATGGATTTAATGATATGAGATGGAGCTGAGTTGTAGAAATCCCTCAGTGCCAAGAATATTGACTTGGTAGTGAAGACCCATCGATGTCTCATCATTGTCTATGGGAGTGAAGAGAAGAAAAGATAAGTTCAGCTATGTAAAAATCCACTTAAAGCTGACAAACTCGGGACGCCTGGGTGGCTCAGCAGTTGAGCATCTGCCTTTGGCTCAGGTCATGATCCTGGAGTCCCAGGTTCGAGTCCCACACCGGCCTCCCTGCATGGAGCCTCCCTCTCCTTCTGCCTATGTCTCTGCCTCTCTCTCTCTCTCTCTGTGTCTCTCATGAATAAATGAAATCTTTAAAATGAAAAAAAAAAAAAAAAAACTGACAAACTGGCAAGAGCAGACCAACATGGAGATATGGAAAGAAGCTGACAGTTACTAAGTGCCAGCCATATGCCATGCCTTGCCTTAGGTCCTTGCATTATGTCAACCACATGCAGTAGCTATTAAACGCTGTTCTATTCATGAGGGAACTGTGTCATAGAAAGACTAATTTTCCCAGGACCACATAGTGAACAAGAAGCAGAGATGGGACCTTAAACCAAATGTGCTTGATGTGTGCCTTTTTAAGGAGCGCCATGCCAGTCTAGTAGTAATTTATTCTGCTTCCCATACACCTTCCTCTTATTCTAGACTCTGGGAACAGCTCTGTCATGGATGCTCATAGTCTGACAGGTCTGTGTAAGTAGGGAAGGGATTCAGGCTAGGATTGGAGTTAAGGGAAAGCAGAGGAGATTTACAATAGGCTACCTCTGGGAATCATGGCTAGAGAATCATTAAGAAAAGATTTGCCAAGTAGCAGAAAGCTGGGTTGAATTTACAGTTAGCCATTTCTTCACAATTTTATGCTCTATAGTTATGGAGGCATGAAGATAGTGTGGGTGATCTTCCTTTGGAAGTTTGGGACGATGACAGAGTAGCTCTCTTTTATGTATAATGAGCTCTACATATCAGGAACAGGCATTTCCGAAAAGAAGTCCCTATGATCAAATGGAACAACTTTGAGCAAAAGTAGTAATACACCTTTTTTCTTCCATTAAGGACAAGAACTTTTTCAGCCCCTTTTAAGAATATGAATTGCTATGCCATTCCTGAAAGGTGCTTTGTGTAGGTTGTCGTGTATTGGAACTCTTGAAGAGATTTTATGCCCTTGGTCCTTATTTGCCTTCTAAGAACTCCTTCCAAGAATCATACACGCAGAGGGTTAAGTCACTCATTCTGCCACAGCTTGGTAGTTTTTTCTTTGTTTGTTATTGGTTGTATTTTATCAAACGGTTTCTCTTCATTCATCAGAGTTTAAATCTAGCTTCTGGAAAATGTAATTTAAACCAATTAAGTTGCGGCGAGATGGAGTAACTGGGTGACGGGCACTAAGGAGGGCTCTTGATGGGATGAGCATTGGGTATTATACTATATGTTGGCAAATTGAATTTAAATTTTAAAAATTTAATTGATTAAAATTAAAGGAAACCTTTTAAAAAATAAATAAACCAATTAAGTTGCTTTATGGTACTAGATATATAATGTAATCTATATTTAATTGAACTCAGTTTAATGTCAATAGGATCTCAACTCAAGTCCATGAGGGAAGCACCCTCAAACTGGAGTACTAGTGTGACATTTGCTCTACTGATTTGCATTAATGGTAACTTGCATATGGATTATATTCTTTGATATTTACTCTTGTTTGGAATTCTCAATAAAGCATTTATTTTAAATGCCTTTATATGCTTTGAGTTCAAATTGACTGTCATTTCTTTGAGGGCAGGAATTTTGTCTTATATTTAAATGTTCTTCAGTAGTATTCAATATATCACTAAGTTCTTGTTGGTATTTTTCCCCTAACTCCATTTTTATTTTTAATTCTTATGTGACTAGCTGAACGTATGTAGAGTTTAAATCATTCACTTGAGGTTACCAAAGCAGACTTAAGGCTAAAACCATATTTCTTTTTCCATTTTCTTCTAGACCTCACTGATTCCTTGTGACATTTCTGAGATTTGTGTGTGTTCCCAGTTTTCTTTTTGAAAAGCTTGATTCCTATTTAACACTTCTTTGAATTTTTTTATTTGTACTCAGAAGGGAACTACAAAATTAGGAAAGATTCTTGAGAGTTTAATAGCTTGTATACCTTCCTTTCTTTAACTTTCTTCTTTAAAAATGTTCCCTTGGACGCCTGAGTGACTCAGTCAGTTAAGAACCCAACCCGATTTTGACTCAGGTCATGATCTCAGGGTTGTGAGATCAAGTGTCACATCAGGCTCCACACTCAGCATGGCGTCTGCATAGGATTCTCTCTCTTTCCCTCTGCCCCTTCCCCCACTCACACTCTCAAGAAAGAAAAATGTCTTTTTAAAAATAAATAAAGTGTTCTCTTGATCTCATCATTCTACTTCAGTATCCTCCAGTGGATATCCTTTACCCTCTTCTCTCTCCAGTGAATATATAGAAGTTTCTCAGGGTCATTCCCTCCTCTAGGCTGTGCACTCCCATAACTACTACTACAGTCCTGATAGCTCAGATATTGGTGCTGGTGCAGAGTAGGTGGTCAGAATAAATACCTATTGATGGAGTTCATCTACAACTTTCATGCTGGCTCACCTCTAAACCCCAGTTCTAACTTCCCTTAGGTTACACTTCTCCATATGGATTTCCAGTCAACACTTTAAGTTGAATGTGCCTATGACATATTCCTTTCTCTACTGAAATTTGTGATCTGCCTATGTTCCTATGTAATGAATGGTACCACCATTCTCCTAGTCTTTCAATTTGGAAATTTCTAGGATTATCTCTAACTCCTGTCAGTTCCACTTCTAAGTCCTGACTTCATACCCTTCTTTGTAATCCTGATGCCTTTTTCTTACCTTACCTATGGACTCACCTCTCCGGTCAATTGACATTGCCTCCAGGATTTTAATGTTAATATGTTAATATAACTTAACATTTTAATATTAAAATATATAACAGATCATTTTATTGCTAAGCTTGCATTTCCAGTGTTATGTATCTTTCAATTACCCAGTGTCCAACTTACTCATTTATTGAATAAATATTTGTCTTGCATCAGATAGTGTTTTAAATGCTTTTAGTCTAGCAGTGGATGAAATAGGCCACAGTCCCTTGCAGGCCCTTGTAGAGAACACACTCTAATGAAAACACTACTTGTCTCACATTTACTTGAGTGTATTAAGTACATACTGGACTCTGCTTCATCAACCAGGAATGCTAGCCCCACCAATCCACCTATAAAACACCCCCCCCCAAGATATTGCTTAAATGCCACATTTTCCACAAAAGCTTCCCAGATGCCATCTATGAGAATTAATAACCTCTTCTGAGCTCTCTTAATGTACTATTTTATTTGGCTTTTCAATTATAGTTAGTTGCTTAAAAATCTGTCTTCCTTACTGTGATAGATGCCTGTTAAGGTTGGGAATGTCCTGTTTACTTTGTATCTTCTCTGAGCCTTGGTCATCAAGGTTTAACTTAAAGTTAATCCTCAGGTATTGGTGAGGTATTTCTATAAAACTGCATAGTCAGATCTCCCTGATTTTTAGGAGAGATACAAAATTGTGAGACAGACATCTTTAATCACTGGGTTATACTTTAGCATTAAGAAGCACTAGTTTTTCAATTGCCCTATAGAAGAAGATGATGCATGTGTAAGCTCTCAATAGCAAGATGTAACTTTTAATGAAATTGGGATAAGGGGAAACATCCATTTAACTGCATGGAAGTTTCTCTCTCTCTCTCTCTCTCTTTTTTTTTTTTTTTGTAATCATTCTTATGTCACCTTGAGCAGTCATTCATGACAACTACAAATATAACAATTTAAAAAAAATTTTTTTTAATTTAAAGATGTTTGATTTTGTACACCTCGACGGTTCAGTCTGTTAAGTGTCTGCCTTCAGCTTAGGTCAGGATCCCACAGTCCTGGCATCAAAACCCGCATCACATCAGGCTCCCTGCTCAGCAGAGAATTTGCTTCTCTCTGCCCCTTGGCCCCTCTCCCTCAAGCCTTCCCCCTGCTCATGCACACTCTTTCTTTCTCTGTTCTCAAGTAAACAAAATCTTTTCTAAAAATAAAACTAAAAATGTTTGATGTTAATGCTACTTTATATATCCCACCTCCTCCCACAATAGCACAACAAAATGAAATTCTGTATCTCCCAATAAGATTTTGTTTCCTCATGCCACTTTTCTTCATAGATCTTAGAAGTTTTTAGAAAAGGATTAAGTTATTTTCTATTGATGTCTTCAAAGTAAAAGGTCAGTTTGCATTTATACCTTTCTGGCATAATTCCTACCCTTGTAGCGCACACCCTCTAATTGCAACTAGAATAACTTTCCCAAACATAATGTGATATCTCCATAGATCTGTAGCATTATTAACAATCAACAGAGATCAAGTTAGCTAAAATGACCACTGAGCGATTTTAGCCTTCAGATTAATGTTTCCATTTAGGAAATAAATATAAACTCAGTCTGAAACTATACTAAACTGAATCCTAAACTTTACCACTTTGAACACCTTTAACAGAATTAAATTTTTTTTTAAAACACATTGGCTCTATGAGGCCAGTAAGGCAATATCATTATTTCTGTTTAGATGGAAAAAACAAAGTCAAAGTTGTTGGGAGAAATGTTCAAAGCCACAGTTATATAATGTATAAAATAGGATGGGAAGCAACACAGACTCCTACTATTTCCCAAACCCCATGTGCCATTCTTTTTCCAATTGTACCAGGATCTTTTATTCAATTAGATCTTAACTTCTATAAGCAAAAGTGACATTTTCTAAATTGACATTTGTTGCAATAAATAAAAACGAATGAGTGGGACTTAGATGCGTATGTAAATAAATAATAGTGTTTTGTTTCTGTTGCTAAGATTTTTTTTTTAAGAAAATCTAATTTCCTACTTTGTTATCCTAAGTCAGTGGTAAATAGTAAATTCTTATTTCTTTGGGCCTAAGCTTCTTACATTTTCTTTTAAAACTTGAAGATAGTGTGTTTTCAGAGTTTTTCCTATCTTTAAAGAAATATAGGGGTATATCTGACCTTGAATTTATCTAAGAAAATGCTTCCACAGGCAAGGTTATACTATACTGATCCATGCCATGCCATGCCATAGCTCTCTCTCCTTATAGTGGAAGAGGGGAACATTTTGCAGTCTCCTGTAGTCACCTTTCTATTTTTAAAATCCTCCTCTTCTTGCCTCAGCTAGATTCCCTCATATCTTCAGTACAATTTGAAATTAGGCTTTTCTAATTTTCATGTGTTTAACTCTTGCAATTTTTTTTCTTCTGTACTTCTTTTTTTTTTTTTTAATTGTAATGGTCTGTTCCATGTTAATGGTTACCTTTATGTAATCTTTTTCTCTACTAGTTAATTCTTTTAGATGTTCTGTCTCTCCTGTCAATTCCCTTCTCTTCAGGAGCCACCGCAGTACAACTCCAACTGGAAGAAAAATACTGTCTTTCTATCCTGTGTAGCAAGCAGATGGTTGTTGCTGTTATCATTGCTGTTTCAGAAAGGGTGGGAGGTGCTGATGTCTTTCAAGAAGGTGGAATATTAGTCACATCAAACCTCGTGGATTTGTGGGAGTATATCATAAACCAGTTAAGAAATTTCTCTCTGGCTTTTTTGTTTTACTGTCTTGCTTTAGTCATTGACATATCTTTTCTCATTTATTTATTAAGATCCTTGATATTATTGTCAAAGTTAACTTGTGATCAGCTCTCATAAAATGCAGGTTTTATTTTAAGAAACAGTATATGTCATTGATAATCAATGCTTTAATATAGTTATTCCTGCCTCTACATGAAGAGGTGTGTTTTTAAGTATAGTGAATGTATTAATACGGGTGCCTTACTAACGTGAATTCAAAATGCTCAAGTCATCAGATTTGACATATTTGTCTTTTCCTGGGGCTACCTAGCATTTTTTGACACTTAAAAAGGAATCCTTTAGGGAGAATACATACCTTTTTACTTGACCCCTGCTCAAGAGGGTTTCTAAAATATTTAAGTAAGTTGCAGGCAAATTCTGTTCTGAACATGGTTGAAACTCTACATCAATATCTTTAGACAAAATTAATTCATTTCCATTTTACTTTGTTAATCAAACTTGTTTTCCATTCCTGAAGTTGGTGGAAGTTTACTGAGCTTTTTGTACTTTAATTTCCTCATATTGAGTTTTTACCTTAAAGGATGTGATAGAAAAATAAGCCTTCACCATAACTCTGAGATCAAAATGAAAATACCATGCTTACTATAAGAAGATATGAGAAATGGCAGAAAGAACAGAGAGGATGGTGTTATTTTTTTTTTATCCTTCCTGATTCTGAAACAATTTAAACACCATTTCAATAGTTTATATAATGTTCACTCATTCAGTTCATATAACCCTAGTATATCAAATTTTCCAATACTTTCAAATTTATTTAGAATAAAAATCCAGACCCCTAACCAAGATCCCAAAGGTTCTGTTACCTGTTTCTCTCCCCCTCTCTGGTCACCATATCCAGCCACATAGCCACATCTCTATCTCCATTCCTTAGACACACCAGATTCTTTCCACCATTACTTGTTGTTTACATTTGCACTTGCTATTGACTCTACTTGGAACACTATTCTCCAAAATCTCTTGGCTTTTCTGAAGAATGAGGGAAGAGTTTTTGGAGAAGCTGATATCCAGGGTAAGCCTCTAGAATGGAGCTACAGACAAATGAATGCTTTGGAAATTCTTTTGGAAGATAAAGACATTCAGAGTCTTTCAACTGACTGAAGTGACTTAGGAAGAATTGGTTTCTGTAAAGGATTCACGTTAGCTATGAGCTGCAAGATAGACACTCAAAACTAAATATTGACTGATTAATTTACCAAGAACCTTTTTTTCTCACGGAGTAGGAAGGATTTAAACCTATTCTTAATTCCAGATTATGACCAAAGAGAAGGCATAGATCACAGTGCCCAGTATAATACCAAACCTTCAGTTAACCTTTGGGAAATTTTTGCTGAGTAAATGGCATTTGTTTTAGCCAACTGGAGTGTCCCAAGTCACCTGTTTTCACCAAAAAACAATATAAAACCTCTATGTTAATTTTAATTAATTTAACTTCTTTGAGGGAAGTAGGGATGTGGAGAACAGGAAGTAGATAGCAAACAGATTTCCATGGTTTCTTTTTTATCACCAGAGATAACTGAGGCACCATTCTCCATGCCTTGATGTCAGTTTCTCAAAGGAATGCCAGCCCAGAATCTCCAGTGCTGTACTTAGAAGCTGCAAATGTTCACACTCTTAAAGAGAAAAGGCTGATCAGTGTTCCATATGCATTAGGGGGCTTTGCCATTTGGTATGCAGTCTGGGTTCTGGTATTGTAACTAAGTCACTTCAAAAGAAAGCTAGTACTTTGTGACTCATTTATAACAACAATACAGACCTTTTTCTGGTCTGACAAATGTAATTTTTAATATTTGTTACTTTTCTTTTAAACCTCCATTTTGTTGATGATCTCCTGTTTCATTTTTTGCCCTGAACTTATATTGATGGCTGAAAACTTACAAAGATCTAAATTCTCAACCATTCCAGGTTTGATTTTTCTGCAAAGTTTTAACTCCTCTAAAATTCCTAAATACTCATGTTAAAAATCATCCCTTTTTTTGAGGGGATGACCTTTTGTAACCCATCATATAAGTGAAATGTGCTGATCTGGGGACATACAGGGGAATAGAATGACCAAGGGACGGTGCTGCAGGTCTCTTTGTCTACCTTCTCTCACTGCTATCATCCCATCAAGTTGTGGCAAACCTTCATTTCCATAAATTTTAATTTTTTTTAATATTTAAATCTCTTAACTCCAAAATACATCCCTATAACTTGCTTGAATCTAAGAAGAATGCATTGTAGAACTTGCTGGACAAACTACAGGTTAGGGTCTCCTGGGCCTGCCTTCATATCCAGCTCTCCTACTACTGAACGCTGTTGTACAGTCAGAAAGAACTCAGGAATGATACTTATTTCTCAGCGTTCCTGCCCTCTCCCCTGGCAGCAATAAACCTCTGCTTTCTGGTAAGGCAAGGCTTGGGGCCTTCCCCCAGCAGCTTCTGGCTTTTGCTCTAAATGCTAAAGAATGGTCCCGGGAAGCATCATGCCTGCTCACTGTTGATAGGCTGTCGTTCATATTTCTTTCCCCTACACCCAATCTTCCTCCTGAGAACTTGGAGGAAACCCATGGAGAAGAGCTGAACCGTTTTGTGACCAGGGTTCCCAGGGACTTAACCTTTAAAAACTCTGTGAAACTTCAGTTATTTTCTTCTACTTGCCTTTTCCTCACATGTTCTGTCAAAAGGGGAAATGATTTGTGTGTCCCTGTCTCTCCTGAGGGAGGTTCATTGCTTTTTGGAATTCAGTTTGTCTGGTTGCCTTGTGACTTCAGATTTCTTCTTTTCCTTTAAAAATAATAACAGCTCTGTTGAGATATAATTCACGTAAATACAATTCACCTTTTTAAAGTGTACAATTCAGGGGTGCCTGGCTGGCTCAGTTAGTACAGCATGTGGTTGGTAGGGGTCATGAATTTGAGCTCCATATTGGGTATAGAGATTCTTTAAAAAAAAAATTAAATGGGGCACCTGGGTACCTCAGTCAGTTTATGTGTCAGACTGTTTATTTTGTCTTAAGTCATGATCTCAGCATCGAAGGATCGAGCCCTGCCTTGGGCTCAGTGCTCAGCAGGGAGTCTACTTGAGATTCTCTCCTCTAACTCCCTCTACCCCTCACCCCCTTTCTCCCATGCTCATGCATATCCTCTCTCTCTCTATCTCTGTCTAAAATAGTAAGTAAATCTAAAAAAAATTTTAGATAATAAATTAATTAAAAATAAATACAGTGTACAATTCCATGGTTGCAAGTATATAGATTTTTAGATTCAAAGTAAGGAATGAGGGATCCCTGGGTGGCGCAGTGGTTTGGCGCCTGCCTTTGGCCCAGGGCGCAATCCTGGAGACGCGGGATCGAATCCCGCGTCGGGCTCCCTGCATGGAGCCTGCTTCTCCCTCTGCCTGTGTCTCTGCCTCTCTCTCTCTCTCTCTCTGTGTGTGTGACTATCATGAATAAATAAATAAAAAATCTTTAAAAAAAAAAACACACAAAGTAAGGAATGATTTTCTTTTTCTTTTCTTTTTTGATTTTCCAGCTTTTTTTCATTGTAAAGATACTCTCTGTGACTTTCTTTTTTAAGATTTTATTTTTAAGTAATTTCCACACCCAACGTGGAACTCAGACTCACAACCCCAAGATCAAGAATTGCATGCTCTACCTACTAAGCCAATCAGGCACACCTCTGGCTTTCTTTATCCTAAGCAGGGTAGCAGAGCAGGACTCCTCCTCCTCCCTCTGTTTTATTTTAATTAATATCTTAGTGATTAAGTGCCACTTTTGGTTAAAGTAGACGCTTTTCCATTCACAGAGTTCAAAAAGACACGTGTATTTGTCTATTGAATGACAGACATAGCTCCAGGAGACAATTGACTCAACTAACTAGTTATCATAAATTCGAAAACCTATTCTTATTTGGTACCCAATCTTGATCTTTTAACCAAGTTGTTAGTGATAAATGTATCGATAAATTGTAGTATTTAGTTACCTTAGTATATATTTTGCCTTTGTCTTTGGAGGAGATGATAGCAAATTATGTCCCTCATTGCCAGGTGTTATTTGGATAATATTCTGACAATCCTCCACCCACTTATCCAATCAGGGCTAGACAATTGGTGACACCTTACTTAAAATTTAATCCATGCTAAAAATTATGACCATGGTAAACAAAATACAACTTTAGAGACCAGTAGTAGTGTCAGAAGGATGGAGTGAGGATTAAAAATTATTTTTTAGGGGATTTTTTTTGTCTAGTTTGTGGCTATTCTCTTGAGTCATTTTAAGAAATAATTAAATGACTTGCCTTGCAAGATCCAGTCCATGTTTAGGATTATGCAATTTCTATGAGAATATCAGCCCACGTATTTCCTCATTACCTCCTAAGACCTGTGGCTCTACATCCAAGTGAGAGCCAGAAAAGCAACATTCCAGGTGTTTTACTGGAAAGACAAAGTCCAAATTATAACAGCCAATATTTATAAAAACCACATTCAGGAAAACTTTTTGAGTTCTATAGTTTTTCTAGATAGTCTTAAACTTTCAGCCTCCAATCAGGAAGAGGCAGGCATCTGTACTGTATCCCAGCAACCCTCACCCAACCCATCTGCACTTCACTGAGTTTGGAATGTACTTTGGCATGAGAGTGAACTTGTTTTGAGGATCGTTATGAGAACAGTCCATGTTGTTTAGTCTATTCCAATTATATTGTCCATTATATCACATTATATACCTATTGTCAATGACTTCTAGCTCCCCAGAGCTAAGCTAGACTTCAAAAGCACAGTCCTCCACACAAGACTGTCCTTACTTTAATACCAGCCAGAAGTGAGGAGACCTTCAGGCCACCTTCATTTGTGACCAGCTGGCTACAAATTCGGGGGTTCCCACTACCCCACAGCCTCAGAACTCAGGAAACCACTGTACTTAGGATTATAGTTTTGTTATAAAAATAGATACATATCAGAATTAACAGGAGAGATACATAGGGAGAGGCCTAGCAAAGTCCTAAACACAGTTTCCATAGACTCTAGGGATCTGTTGCCCTCCTAGCACATCAATATGTGACAATACAGAGTACTGCCAACTAGGAAAGCTGACCTGAGCTTTGGTGTCCAGCTTAATGATTGATTGCATCATTGACCATATAGCTGAATTCAGCTACCAGTTCTTCCGCTCTTTCTGAGGTGAGACTGATGTGGCTCAAAGCCCTAACTCACTGACCACGTGGTTGGACTTTCTGGCATGGCAGCCTCCATCCTGAGTTATCTCATTAGCATTAGCTATCAGGGGCTGTCAAAGGGCTCACCCTGAATAACAAGGACACTAGCCACTCGAGAAATGCCAGGGGTTTAGAGGTTACCTCCCAGGAATAAGGACAAAGCCATCACAAACCCCTGTCTGATCTGTTTCCCTTATCTAGGAAAGCTGATAGCCAAATTTGGGGTCCATCTTTATGTTTGAATTTGTGTGTGTGTACTTATTCATTCATAGTTCTTATTTTTATTTTTTAATTTTCAATTTATGTGTCCATCCTACCTAATACTTTCTTTCTTTTACTCTCATCTTTATGCTGCATTGTTTTATAGCTGCCTGAAATACTTACTGGGCCAAGGAGGAGGTGTAAATGAAATAATACCAAAAACCTCAGAGAAAGTAGGGAGCAGGAGGATAGGAGGTCATGCTGTCTGCCTTTGGAGGCTTTGGGCCACCACTCTGACTTTAGTAGGGACATACTTTGTGTTCTCTATTGAAGGAGCTCAGCTGGGCTTCTAAACCAAGAATGCCTAACAGGTTCTGCGGTGCTGCTGCATGTGATGTCAGATTGGGAAGGAACCTTAGGAGTGTGTTTTTTGTGCTCATAGTCACTCATACAACCATTCAATCCAGAAACTGTTGTGCATCTGTTATGTTAGTATCTATAGAATGCTTTTAGTATCTATAATTAATAACATCAGCTTTAAGTTTTACTTCCTGATGGTAACGCAAGCTGTCTCCATTGGATATATCATTCTAAGCATCCGTTTCTGCTTTCCTGTATACCACTACTTAACTAAATTGAGATTTTTCTAAATTGCTTTTTCCTAAATTGCTGATTTTTATAACTTTCAGCCTAACTCACATTTCCATTTTCTACCTATATATGTCAATCCCCTATGACTATTGAGTGCCATCTGCTCTATCTGCTGTTTCATTAATGTTTCCTCTGCCTTCGGCTTATGAATAAAGATGAAAGACTCTGCACTGACCCTTTTGCTGCCATTCTTGACATTTTAAACCAATTAGACAAAAAAATACAGCTTGTTATTATGACTCCTTGCCTAATACATAAGCTGATCTTGTATTCTTATAACTGTGGTTTTTATCCATGCCTATTTTGTAATGAAAATTCTATCGGATTTCATCAGATAAGTTTGAGAATTTCAAACATATAACATCTGTGACTTTCTCTTCATCCCTCTATTCTATAAATCCGTGAATAAAAGCTAGTATGCCTACCCAGCATGGGATTTTTTTTTTTTTTTTAGAAAAATAAAACCACAAAGCTGGTGGGCTTTGATTTATACATCTTTGTGTTGCTTTCTATGATTGTCTGTTAATATCATATTTTTTTGTTTGAGAGTAAGTTAAAAAATGTATGCTTGAACTAATCAGATATCATGCTTAACAAAAGAAAAAGGAAAGAAAAGAAAAATGATTTTTCTTGATTGACTTCTGCTTTCTATTTATTTCATTTATATAAGACTTATCTTATTTTAAAATTATCAAGCCTAGGAAGAGCAGAGAATCTGAATAAAACTAGTCCTTGTGTTCATTTTTCCCGGAAGAGCAGAGAATCTGAATAAAACTAGTCCTTGTGTTCATTTTTCCCGGTTATGAAATTCTTCCCAGATTTGTTAATATTAAAATGAGAAAAGTTTTATGCAAATGAAATAAACAGAGGAAGAAAGAAAGCAGAGGTGGAGCAACAAATGGCTTAAGTTGCTCCCCTTGGAGGAAGATCTGGAACGAAGTTTAGAAAGAGTTTGTATTGTAGACAAAAGGCAGCTCTTAATGGAATGAACTTGGGTAGAAATTAGAGTTGTTTGGGGCCTGCAAGATCAGGAATGATGGGAGGCACTCCAGAGTTTTTGTCTCTCTTATTGTGGTTGTCGATTGTGCGGGTAAACTAGCTGAGAGTGCACAGTACTCTGCCATCACCATATGAGAGAGAACCCAGAACAAAACAGCCTGGTTTTAGTTAACTTGCCATTAAAGTGATTTTGCTTGTTGTCCTGTCTATCCCATGCTGCCTCAAGTATACCAAAGTGTAAATTAGGCTCTCCTAAGAAGAATTTATATCATTTCTAATGTTTACATTGCACATTTTGCAATATAGGGTCAGTTGATTAAATTTGGCCAAAGAAAACCTTAGATGGCTTAGTATCACTCTGGTTTAGATTCACAATTGTGTTTGCGCTGAGCCGAAACCAAGGAGATTATTAAGGTGAGTAAGATTTTTCTTTAGCCAAATGGATTAGATCATCACAAACTTGAGAAATGTGAGCCAGAATGGTGACTCTTAATAAGCACTGAGTCTTGTGGACCGAAAACAGGAGCAGGCCGAGAAAGTACATGCTCCGTTTTACTGTACCAATAGAGATAGGATTCTTTATCAAGAGCTTTGTTGGCTGGGTTTTTGTTTTTGCTAACAAAGTTGTTGATGTAGAGCTCTGAAATGTGTTGTTTTGTTTATTTTGTCAAACTGTGCATGTTTATAAAAGTTCAGTTTCCTTTAACAACACCCCTTTTCTTTGACTTCTGTCCTTTTCAGTTTTGACATAAGGTTCACTTAAATTCAAAAAGCAATAATTAAGATGGTCTGATAAATCCACCGTAGCCCTTTTAATTTCTCTAGCTTTTATCTATCCACTTGCTACCAGCATAAAGCTTTGGCCTTCATAAATTTAAAAGTTCTTCTATTTCTTTTATATTTGCTGTATGCCTAAAGTGTTGAGCAAGGTCTTTTCATTCTCCATGTCAGAACTCCCAACGTATTCCAGTGCTATAACCTCTGGAATCTCTACTAAGCTTTACAGCCCTTGGAAATTCCTCCAGCAGGACTCATAGAGTCCTTCTTTATACATGTACAGCTCAGTATTTAGACAAAGATCCAAAGAATCCCAGTACAGGTTTCTTGAGCTCCCTCTCTTCAGCTCTCTTCTCTCTAGTACCTTGTCTCACAAAGTGTACTCACTATAGTGTCCTGAACTCCAGGCTGTTTTCCCCCTCTATCCAATGAGGTATCTACACCTCATTTCGGTTTCACTTCCCTATGTTGCAATTTGAAAAATACCACCCAGCAGAAAACTAGCAGTGTATTATTTTCTTCTTTCATGGATCACAACCCTGAACTGTCTATTATACAATGTCTGAAAACATAAAAATATACGAAGCAAGTTATTTTATGATAGTTTTCAGGGGAAGGGGAAGTGTGATATCCATTATTCCATCATGGTTGAAACCAGTTCATTGAATTGATTTTTATCATGGCAACCTTAATTTTGGTTCTTCAAGTGGATTAGTATTTCTAGATGTTTAGTGATACATTTCCAGAAATGCCACATAGAATTTATTACACTTCTAGGTAATTATTTCATTTTATGCTATTCTATAAATATTCACAGAAAACAGCAATAAACTTTATAAAATTCCTTTTTTGAGCTCCATGTATACGAGAAGCTAGAGAATAGAATGCCTATTATAAGAACAGCATAAAGACTTTCTTTTAACTTCAAAGAATTTTCAAATCCCTTCAGAAGACAAGGCAGACAAACAGTTAACAAATATGATGGTAATAAACCGTGGAAATTGGCATTGGCTGGATAACAATGATATCCAACATGTAATGACCCATGCACAATTTGAACTCTTTACATAAATTACCTGAGTTAATCCTATAAACATTTCTGTGAGATAATATTTCCATTCTCATCTAAAAAGTGAAAAAACTGATGGGGTGCCTAGGTGGCTCCATCGATTAAGTGTCTGTCTGCACAAGTCATGATCCCAGAGTCACAGGACTGAGCCTCCAGCTGGGCTCTCTGCTTAACTGAGAGCTTGCTCCCCCTCCCCTCCACCCCATGTGTGCGCTCTCTCTCTGTCTCAAATAAATAAAAAATTTTTAATAAAAAAACTGATGATTAAAAATGATAAAATATTGAGTAGCACTGAGGGCCAGAGTTCAAATCCAGGTCTAGTGTTTCAGAGCCAGAGCTTGTAACTCTTTTTTGTTGTTGTTTTTTAAGATTTTATGTATTTATTCATGAGAGAGGCAGGGACACAGGCAGAGGGAGAAGCAAACTCCCCACAAGGACCCGGATGTGGGACTCAATCCCAGGACCCTGGCATCACGCCTTGAGCCGAAGGCAGACACTCAACCACTGAGCCACTCAGGCGCCCCTCGTAACTCTTTTACAGTAGTCTGGAAATGGCTGCATGATAAAAATGCAAATCTTAAGTTACAGGTTAAGATTTGCAACAGGCAGAAAGCAAAGAGAAATAAAATGACGTCAAAAAAAAGATTATATGCAGAACCACCCTGATTGGAGCAGGTGTTACCAAAGCGTATTTAAAATTATTTACGTTGAAGAATGATAATTGTGTAGGAAAGCAGTGTTCGGAAAAGTGTGTCTGGGAGCACAAAGAAGGATGGATGTGATGAAAAAGAGATTGAGATCAAGGAGACCCTCTAAGAGACTTATTTATAGTAATCCAGTGACTGATTAAAAACTGGACTCGGGGTGATGGCATGGGTAATGGAGAGAAGTCAAAAGATGGTTCAAGTGAAAATTTTATAAGGACTTGATTATGAACTAAACTGGCAAAAAGGGGCAAATCAAAAAGCCCAGCACATTTTTGTTTGAGGAAGAGGCTGAGGATGGGAGTTAGCTGACAAAATCAGGAGGAAAACCAGGATAGGGAAGGGTGCTGAGACCCAGCTGACTGAGTTTTCTGCATAGCTCTCCAAATGGATTGTCTGTCAGCATTTTACAGTGTAGACTTGGAGTTTTGATTCAAGGACAGATATGGAGAAATTTGAAATGTTGTCAGTATTCATATATTCCCCCTTGTGCTTCTTCCCCAGATTCCTCCCATCCAGACTATAACATTTTCCATTAGCTAACTGTACATTTATTAAGATAATATCAAATATCTGTTTCTACTTTACAGAAAGAAATTCTGGAACAACAGCAGCAAGAAAGAAATGATAACAGTTTTCATGGTATTTGTATGTTTTGCAATGAAGAATTTTTCGGGAACAGGTTTGCCTTTATTCCTGTCTTCAAATATTACTTTCACCTGAAAACTCATCAAAATGTTCATAATGGTTATTTAAATTAAGTTCTGTGGATTAGCTCAAGATCCTTTCGTGTATCAGCAGTAATTTTTTTTAATATGCCTCACATCAAAGATGGACTACAGTTCCTCTAAACAGAATGAGGAAAAAATTTCTTATTTTCTTCTTTCATTGTTTTACCAGCTTTTATTTAATTTCTAGTTAGTTTACAGTGTAATACTAGTTTCAGGTGTAGAATTTAGTGATTTATCACTCACATGCAACTCTCCAGTACCCAGTGCTCATCATTATAAGTGCCCTTCTTAATCCTTGTCACCTATTTAAACCATGTCCCCCACTGCCACTCCTCTCCAGTAACCATCAGTGTGTTCTATGTATATAAGAGTCTGTTTCTTGGTTTGCCTTTTTCTTTAAATGCCAACAATAAATTTGTGTTTAATGTCATAAGACTTTTGCAGTTGACTGGTAGGCAAGACCATGTACAACAAACTACCACAGACACACCCTTCTATATTGTTAACTCTAAACCTTTAGAAGTTTTTGATGTTTCACTTTTGAATATTAAAAATGATAAAGCTCTAAAAAGAAAAAAACCAAAAACAAAAACTGAGGTATTGATAATTCTTTACCATTCCCAACTGGGTCCTAAACCAGCTGGCAAATTATGATTCAGTTCTAACACTAATTGCCCAGAGTTAGCATTAGGCTCTGCAGATTAAAGGGTATCATCCCCAGCAAAACTGCCTCCATTTTAGATACCAGCCACAAGTTCACTTGACCAACTGGCTAAAAATTCAGATTCTCACCAGTAACTTGCATAGTTCAATAATTTACGGAATGACTCACAAAAGTCAAGAAAGTAGTATGACTGAAGTTTTGTTATAAAGGAACAGCCAAGTGAAGAAATTGGGAACAGCTAAATGAAGAGATACACAGGGCAAGTTCTGGGAGGGTCCTGAACTCAGAGCTTCTAAGCCCTTTCCCCCGAGGAATCAGGACACGTCACCCACCCAGCACATCAAGGTATTCACCAACGAAGAATCATCACTGAGCTTTGATGTCCAGAATTTTTTTTTTTTTTTTTTTTTTTTTTTTTTTTTTTTTTTTTTTTTTTTTTTTTTTGATGTCCAGAATTTTTAATAAGGCTTTATGACATAAGCATGATTGATTCAGTCATTGAACTTAATTTCCAGACCCCTCCTCTCTCTGGAGGTCAGGCTGGTCAAAATCTCTACCTTCTAATCATGTAGTTAGTCTTTCTGTTGACCAGCCCCCGTTGTAAAGCTAACTAAGGGCCTTCAGTGAGTTGCCTTGTCAGCATAACAAAGTTAATCCTATCGCAGAGAAATTCCAAGGATTTTAGAAGCTCTGTGCCAGGAACCAAGGACAAAGACCAGACAGATTTCTCATTACACAGCATTTAATATTACAAATGTACATCACTTAAATACAAGTCATAAAGTTGTAACCCCTAGGAACTGGCAACATAAAGTGGACAATCAGAAAAGTGTCATTTTTCTGCCCACTTGAAAAAAGGCAGTCTACTGTATTAAAAAACCTACCATAGTAACTGATACTGTTATCTGAAAAACAATAAGAAGAGGGTAGCTACAGATACAGTATTAATTTGAATTTAGAAAAATGGTTTGGTGGCAACACAATGTTTAAAACACTGATTCTTCTGTAGGGCAATTGGCATAGAGAAAAATCTGTACCAAACGCACTGTGAAATACTTGGTTTATTCAGAGTTATCAGCAATAAATAAGTGGCTAGCCCAAAGAGCATATTAACTATGTGATTAATAAATGTGACTCCTACATAGTCAAAAAACATCAACATTTTCATAGAGATGGTTGCTTCATTTTATTTTCTAAAAGAAAAAAATAATAACCCTAAAAAACAGTGATTTGAGGGCCAGCTGAGTGTCTAAGTAAGCTAGATAAACTGTATAATGTGTCACTGTGTCAGTGGTTTCTGTACCAGTAAGTTCCCCAAAACTGTCATCTTTATTTTATGAACTAAAATAATAAAGAGAGTGCCTGGCTCGCTAAGCCAGAAGAACATGCCACTCTTGATCTTGGGCTCCTGAGTTGAAGGCCCATGTTGGGTGTAGAGAATGAAAGAATGGATGAATGAATGAATGAATGAATGAATGAATACACACACAAACATACTAACTAACTTAAGGAGCACCTGGGTGGCTCAGTCGGTTAAGCATCTGCCTTCAGCTCAGGTCATGATCTCAGGGTCCTGGGATCAAGCCCGCAGGCTCTCTACTCAGTGGGGCATCTTTCTCCCTCTGCTTCTGCCTCTCCCCCCTTCTCATGTGCACTCTCACTCATGCTCAAATAAATGGATAAAGTCTTAAATAAATAGATGTTAAAAAGTAATAAATAAAAATAAAGTTGTGATAAAGACCCAATCGAATAATATATTTTACACACAGACATTTTGCTAGGTAAAACTTAGATAATTTAAAATTTTCCTTTTGGAATAAACTAATCAACAGGCTGCCATAGGTGTATTCAGGTTATGGTACTTGGATGTACTTAGATGTGTTAATTGTGGGTTCCAGGTCTCAGATAGTGAGCTGATTAAATGTCTTTGATCCCAGGACATGCAGTGCAGGGCGTATTTCCCTTTGGCAGTTGTCCCTTCCTCCTCACCAGAATGAATTGGAAAAGTAGGCAAAGCACAGTTTATTTAACAGTTTAATTCATTTATAATGAATCATCTATACATGAATGAATTCATCTATAGAGTATATTCCTGTCCACTAGCAGATAATGGAATGCACTTAACCCACCTTAAAGAACTGTTGTGATTGTGTGTATACTTAAGTACTTGATAATGAACCAGTCTTTTATAGCCCAAATGTGTGTTTTAGTGTTTTACCTTTGCATGTACTTTTGATTAGTGTTATCATTATAAAAATGCTATTCCAAGAGCACCTGGGTTGCTTAGTCAGCTGGGTGTCTGCCTCAGCTCAGGTCATGATCCCAGGGTCCTGTTTCTCCCAATCCTGCTTCCCCTGCTTGTGCTCTCTTTCTGTCAAATAAATAAAATCTTTTTAAAAAATGCTATTCCTGACCTGATTTGTTAGATGGTTCATAAATAATATAAATTGCTCACATTTGTTCCTAGATCTGTTCTTTTAAACCACATGGCCAGAGAACATGCTTTCAACATTGGATTGCCAGACAACATTGTAAACTGCAATGAATTTCTATGCACATTACAGAAAAAGCTGGACAAGTAAGTATTTTTTTTCCATGAAACACAACCTGAAGCGATTTTAATTTTGGACTCTATTGGGAATTTTTTTTAATTGTCTGTTGTGAACTTTTTAAGATTAATCTAGCAGAAGTAATTAATAAAATTACTTCTCTCCATCTGTCCTGGAAATAGAACAGGGGCATCTGGATGGCTCAGTCAGCTAAGAATCCAACTTTTGATTTCAGCTCAGGTTACAATCTCAGGGTCAAGTCTGCTTGAAAGTTTCTCTCTCCCTCTGCCCCTCTCCCCTCCCCATGCATGCTCATGGGCATGTGCTTTCTCCCTCACTCTCTCTCTCTCTCTCAAATAAATAAATCTTTTTTAAAAAGAAATATAACATTACTAATTCCCTTGATTTTTCATGTGTGTCCTTCCTCAGTAGTAGCTCCCCATTTCTTAATTTTGTATTGGTAAATCATTTGCTTTTCAGTATAATTTTTAACATATTTAATAAATATATTGTCAAAATGTTGGCATTATTCAGCTTTATGTGAGATATTACATACTCTGTGCATTCTTTTACCTTTTAGTATTTATTCACATTTATATATCATAGCATTCCATTTTTCCTAAGGTCATATTGGGGTGACTGTGGGTATCTAGAGCTTAGCCTGTAAAAATAAAGAAGGAAATTCTCTAGGTCACAAAAATGGCTTTCAAAAATCTATCCACTTTTCTCTCTAGGAGAGGGACCAATATTTTTTCTCTCAAAACCTAGGAGTTCTTTTGTTTGTTTTGTTTATTTCTTTTTAAAGATTTTATTTAGAGAGAGAATGAATGAGTAAGGGAATGAGCAGAGAGGTAAGGAGAGTGAGAATATCAAGCAGACTCCTTGGTAAGCATGGAGCCTGACACGGGGCTTAATCCCACCACCCCAAGATCATGACCAGAGCCAAAATCAAGAGTCTGTCGCCTAACAAACTGAGCCACCCAGGTGCCTATATATATATATATATATATATATTTCTTTTCTTTTTTTTTTTAATGAAATCTCAGCTCACAATATTGGGAACAATAACATTACAAAAGAAATATTAAATGACATAGATCACTTATTAAAAGTTCTGAGTTCAAATTCTGGTATCAACACTACATTAAAACAAGTCCTTTCACGCTTATTAAATGATACTTCATTTATAAAGTAACAATTGTACTTTCTATCAAGATTAGCATAATCTTTTTTTAGCATAATCTTTTTTTAATGCCATAAATTACTTGCTGTAAAAGAATATAGTTATTTCTGTGACACAAGAAATGGTTAAAAGCATGTTTAGTAGTGATGACAAAAGAATTTGAAATTGAAACAACTGATTTCACTCATTTGAGAGTTTTCATGTAGAAGGAGCTTAGATATAATCTGTGTGACTCCAAAAAGTGGAACTCTAATGACTGATAGGGAGAAGTGATAGGCAGAATCTGCTCTCAGACTTAGGTTAGGAAAGACATTTTGTTAGTAATATGTTCGTTTTCGCTAGAAAATGAATGTCACCAGAGCAGACCAGTAACTTGACCAAGTCTCACAGCCAGTATGTACTGGAACTAGGCATTAAACCCTGCAAATTAGTCACAGGATATACCAAACCATGGACTAATTTGTTGCACTCAACGGAGGCAGCCACTGCTAGTTACCATAATTGAAGAACATACTTACATTTTCATTTTTAGAAGAGATAATTTGATTAGAAAACAAAATAACTTTTGGATATTAGCTATCTCTGTCACAGCATGAAGTAAGTACATAGCCAAGTTGGCCAATGTAGCCAACTACAAAATAAACCAAGCAAAATAAATAAATAAACAAACAAACAAACCAAGCTTGCATCCCACAAAACTGAATGAATGAAGTAAGACAGGTTCTGACAAGGATGTCGTATTCCACTTGAAGATTCTGTGTGACCTAAAATAAATAATCTTAAGACTTAAAAATTAAGGACTTCTGCAGCAGCTGTCCAAGAGACTTGTGTATTTTGTCAGAGTTTGTGTATTTGTTTTAGCTTGCAGTGCTTATACTGTGAGAAGACCTTCCGGGACAAAAATACACTTAAAGACCATATGAGGAAAAAACAGCATCGGAGAATTAATCCTAAGAACAGAGAATATGACCGATTTTATGTCATCAATTATTTGGTAAGGCTTCCTCTTCACAATTTAAAATTTGATTGAATTTCCATAGACAAAAATCCTTCTAAGGGCTGTCTAATATTTAAACAAGCAATTAGTATAAAGGTCAAAATGTAATCAAGGGACACTTCCGAGCAATGATTAGCTTCAGAATGGTTAGTTTACAGAACATAACTTGATTTGATTTGTCTTTGATTTGCCAGATGTTTACACAGTAAAAATGTCATTTCTCTAGAATTCATGGTGATCTGGCCCAAAAAAAATAATAACAAATTGAAAGCATTTGGATATCTATACACTCCTTCCCATTTGTTCTATTACCTTGAGTCCATAGATATCTATATTCCAGTAAAAAAAAACCATCTTTTGACCTCCAGATATGCTAGGTATTCTATGCTAGATAACTCTTCAAAACCAATCTCTTCATAGGGCACCTGGGTGGCTCATTTGGTTGGACATTTGACTCTTGATTGCTGCTGGGGTTATGATCACAGTGTTGTGAGATCAAGCCAGGCTCACGCCCTGGGTATGAAACCTGGGTAAGAGTCTTTCGCTCTCCTTCTGCCCCTCCCACTCCCCTTAAAAAAAAAAAAAAAAAATTCTCTTCATTCCTCCCTCTCTCCCCATTAAAAAAAAAAAAAAAAAAAACCTTATTATCCTCCTTGGCCAGCTTACCTTTGGTGGAAATTTTAGAGAAAACAAGTCATTTCACTAGGCAGAAGGACATTGATTTGTTTGGCTAATAGAATGTTATAATGGTGTTACCATGTCAAGGGTTTTAAATACATTGAAAGCCTTCCTTGCCCAGAAACTTCAATACCATTTGCTGACCTTTTTGGTTAAGAAGATTTCCAGTTGGAGGCAAGTATCACTAGGGGGACATCTAGAAATGTAAGAGGAGAAGGAGTATCTAGGTGTCAGTCCATTAAGCATCTGCCTTTGGTTCAGGTCGTGTGACCAAGGTGCTGGGATTGAGCCCCACTTCGGGCTCCATGCTTAGTGGGGAGCCTGCTTCTCCCTCTGCCTGCTCATGCTCTCTCTCTCAAATTTTTAAAACCTTTAAAAAGAAAAGTAATTTAAGAGAGGATTTTGTCTGACACAGTGACTGGAAGTGCTATGGGTCCTGTGCTACTGCTGAATTTGGGGTGTACATAACAAAGGTGAGAATCCACTCATGTAAAGAAAAGGATTAAGTCACTCTCCACTGGAATTAGTAGAAAAAGAGTTGCTTCTGACACTTTACTTAAGCAAATGGAAACTATTTTTTTCCTCTCAATAGGAATGAATTAGAATCCAAACTCATGGCCACAGAAGACATAACCATATTATCTATTGGACAGAAACAAGCATATCCAGAAATATGTTGGAAATCTCAGCTTTGGGGTAGAATTTTTGTCTGTTCTAACTAATCCTTTTAGCGTTAAAATGAAATTCCCCTTGAGAACCAAGTTTGACATGTGTTTAAAGATTGACTCTAAGAAGTTGCCATGATCTGCTACAAATGTTTTACAACCAGCTTAAAGGCAAAGGCACTCTTGTAATCCTTCAATCTTCTCTTGAAATCACTCAGTCATTAATTCCTAGAACAAACGCCGCTTCAGGGCCCAGCCAAATCCAGTGGGGAGTGGACTTTAGTGTTAGCTCTAAGAAATATCAGCTACTGCAGAAAGCTGTGGAAACAATTTGATAGTACTTCCTTCTGGGGATCTTTTAAAATAATATTCAAGAGCTTGGGACAAGCAGAACATTATATATATAGCTGGAGGTATTCACCTTTAGAGGAGACTTCAAAGGGACTGTTCACTCAAATTCTGCTGGTACTTTTAGAAAATTATGACACTTTATTCTCTGGGCATCAAGTAGTATGTCTGTCAAAACTGAAATTATCTGCAAGGACCAGCTGTCTCTAGATGAGTGTGCTAGATTATACTACCCACTGAGTGCCCAGATACGATGTGGCATGAATCATAGCTTAAGAGAAGTGTTTCAAGAGAATATAAGGACTTTAATAATATATAAAATGAAAATTAAATCATTTTAGGAGAATATTGATAGAAATAATTTTTTCTTTTAACTGGCAGCATTTGACTAGTTGCTAAGTGTCAGGCACTGTCTTGGGTATTTTCTTTAAGTCATTTACTCTTAACCATACCCATAATGTCACAAGTTTTATCATTATCCCCATTTTATAGATTTGGGAACGAGGCACAAATCTTTTCCCAGAGTCACATAGTTAGAGCAAGGTACTTCTTAACCTCTCCGTGTATCAATTTCCTTCAGTTTTTCCTCGGTTGAAATAAGGTACCTACCTTAGTTTTTTAGTTGGTTTTTGGTCAAGTAATAGTGATGAATTCATAATGATCTATTCACCACCTCCTGCCTGTTCTCTTTTGTACCAGACTAGAAAGTGAGTCAAGGTCAAAGTAAAGCCAACTTTAATAAGCTCATCAAGGGCTCTGGACCCACAACTTTAACCGTCTTAGCCCTGTATGCTTTCCTACTGAGGTAATAGCACACAAGAAGAATGAATTAAAAAACAAAACCTAAAATGTATTATGATTAATCTTAGCATTTTGGAAATGATGTAAACTTACCTTAGAAAAGAATTAAAGAAGCTAATAAAGTCTCTAAAGATGTTGAATTGTCCTCACATAGAGAAGTGCTTACCAGAAGTATCAACCTTAATACCATCCTGAGTATTATAGATAAAAGGTATAATAATACATGGAATGAGTATATAAAAGACTGTTCCAAATACTAGTATGTGTAATTAGAGGAAAATGTGAGATTGCTTAGCATTATTTTAGTTTTCGTTTAGACCCCACTAATGAAAATACCTATTATTTCACAAAAATATTTAATATGAAGAATAAATTCTAAAAGTTTACTTAAGCAATGAATAATGACATTGCTTTAGTTTTAAAAAGGGGGGAAAAAAACATGGAGAGACACTCACTGTGTATTCCTCTGAGGGAACAAGTGACATGAGCAATGAATGTGGGCCAGAGAAAAGAACTGTTATACTAGCTGTCAGGCTCTGCACATCCATTTCTCACGTCCTCTTCCCTGCTTCACTTTCATTGGCTTCATACATTCTACACACATTTGAGTGCCTTCCAGTACTAGATGCTGGTGGAATAGAAAGAAAAATACTACAGACCAGGTGATTAATTTAAGTCACTACTCCGAGAGTTTAGAGGTTGGTATGAGAGAGGGACATGTAAGCACATAATTCAGCACCTCGGAATAGGGTGCACAGAGTTAATGCTTGGACCTCTCCTGTAGCAGATACGTGCCCACAGAGTTCCTCACATCCACTTGGAATGGAATCTCCAGGCCAGCAGTGATGGCAGCATCCAGGATATTCCTGGCAAGATGCACTCTCATAGTCATCAAAAGTGGGAGAGTTAAGGGACAGAAGCTGTTTTTGACCCTTCTCTGAGCTCGGCAAATTGACAGATTCCTTTTTCTTCCTTAGGTGAGATAATTTCTGTATTTAATAATTAATATGTTTAATAATTTTAGAATAGTAACAGACTTGTAAATACATAAAAAGTCACTATGCATACTCTGGATTACCTACTACAGATTCTTTCTTTGTTTTCTCACAAACAAGAGGAGTCCGGGGATAGTGGAGATGGTCAGGGGGACAATTTCCCAGGCAGTTTCACATTCAGATGCCCCTGCCTCAGAGGGCAACACACCATGTGCATGGTGACTGAGCTACCTATTCCTAAGGTGTTCATGTTTCAAGCCCTGAGTTTTCCCTAAAGGAAACTATTTTTGCAGTGGTGTTACCATTTTTTATTTATATTTTTTATTCTTAAGATATACAAAGCCATTTGTAACAAAAGTAAGCTCTTCACCTGTTTTCCATAGCTTTAGTATAGTTCTTTCTACTGAAATTATTTATATTTAAAACACTTTTTAAAAAGAAAATTTTATTTATTTGAAAAAGAATGGAGTCAAGTGGGCGGCGCAGGGAGGGGCAGAGGGAGAGAGAGAGAGAGAGAGAGAGAGAGAGAAACAGGCTCCCTGCTGAGCAGGGAACCTGACACCAACACTGGGGCTCTATCCCAGGACCCTGAGATCATGACCTGAGCCATCCAAGTACCTCCATTTAAAACATTTCTCAACATACTAGAATTTAAATAAAAACTTGAAAAAATTTTAAAAACACTTTTCTTTCTCTGTTTATAACGGATTTTTTTTGTAGAAGTACCTATAAGTGTATGTGTTGAAGTGGTGGAGATGCTAGGTGAAGGAGATTTCTTTTTTTTATATGTTTTTCTTGTCTGCCCTCTCATTGATCATAAACCATCTGATCCAGGGGGTTGAGGGGGTGTGCTGAACATCTTTACTGACATGCTTTCCAAACTTTGTTTTTCTTGAAATCTTTGCTTTCCTAACATGATTCATTAGCAGGCACAGCATCTTAATTAAAGAGTTCTGTGCGTTGGGTTTTTTTCTTTACCTTTTTGGGTCTTGTTCCTATAATAAATCATATATATATGACTATACAAGCAGAGCATTCTAGGAAAGTCTGAGCCATGTCACATGCAAATCACTTGTTTCTTAATACACTAGTGATCAGCAAGTTCCATTTTCCTCTGAAGTGGTAAACGACTAGTGCTCTTGCCTAGGAAAATCCCTACATGTTATAATGAATACTTAGAATACTCAAAATAATGCTTTGGATTTGGAAGTTTGACACTGAAAGATATTTTAAGTCTCTGCCCAAAACATCTATCGATAAGCAACATTTGTCCATATATTGAAAATGGTAATACCACTGATGGCCCTTCTTTGAATAATATCTCGCAGCAGTGACTTTAAAGTACAAGTCCAGAGAGACCAAGTAATCCATGAAAGATTTAATTCATCACCAAAAATTCCAACTAACGGATCCTGTTGGCATTGTTGAAGCCATTCTTGGTGTCCATAATGAGGTCCAGACACTTCATGGCAACTTTGAAAAGTACATTATAGAGTCCAAATTAACTGTCTCTAATGACATTATGGTAAATCTCTGCATGTCTGAGTTTATGCATCATTTAGCTGATAGATAATGACAGCTTCAAAACCTCTCATTAAGTTGATGAATGATAGATTTTCTTTTTTCCCTAAATCATAATGGACCTCGTAGTTCTTTGTTTTTTTGTTAAATGAATACCTTTTTTTAAGGAAAAAAAATGTTCAAAACAGAGAGTAAATTTTTTTTTAAGATTTTATTTATTTATTCATGAGAGACACAGAGACATAGGCAGAGGGGGACACAGGCTTTCCACATGGAGCCTGATGCGGGACTCGATCCCAAGACCCCAGGGTCACAACCTGAGCCAAGGGCGGATGCTCAACCACTAAGCCACCCAGGTGCCCCAAGAGTAAATTTTAGTTATTTTTTTTTTCAAAAGAGAAATAACAAACAAGGTTATCTATATTTATAGCAGGTCAGGTTGCGCCTGACTGTAACTGCTTGGTTAGCTGCTTGGAAAGGTGTGCATTTTTGTTCTTACATCCTTCTTTAGTGTAATGTCTGCTTTTGCATGGCACAGTGGGGAAATCAGATGGAGAAAAAGGAAAAGAAAGATGAACAAATGATTCAAGAATAGAAAAGATAGATGATTAGGCCAAAAGAAATCATCCCTGCTCATTACTCCATAAAGTTTTGCTAAAAGTATGACTAAATTTGCCAGACAAAGCCCTGAGTAGGTGAAATTGTAAGAGAAGAAAGGGGACTGAAGTAGATATTTGAGTACTTACTATTGCCTGGTGCCACATACTTTATATACAGGCATACCTTGTTTTATTGCACTTCACTTTATTGTGCTTCGCAGGCATACATTTTTACAAATTGAAGGATTGTGGCAATCCTCTGTTGAGCAAATCTATCAGTGCCATTTTTGCAACAGCATTTGCTCACGTTGTGTCTCTGAGTCACATTTTGGTAATTCCCGCAATACTTAATTAAGGCATATACATTATTTTTTTGGACATAATGCTTGTGCACATAATAACACTGCAGTGTAATGTAAACATGACTTTTATATGCACTGGGAAACCAAAATATTCATTTGACTTTCCTTACAGTGGCAGTCTGTAACCAAACCTGCAATATCTCTGAGGTATGCCTATACATTAGCTAATTTACTTAATCACCTTACAAAAACCTTTTGAGACCGGATCTAAATTGGCATTGAATTTTTAGATTTTTTCAGTTACAGTTCAGTTTAAAAAATACTTTCTAGTACTTACTATATATGCTTGGCTCTGGAAATGTAACAATGAACAAAGTCCATGTCCTCAGGGACATTCTGGTGGAGAAAATAAACAGCAAGTAAGAAAACAAATAGATATACAGAATTGATTTCAGGAAATGATTGATGTTTAAAAAAAAAATCACAGGGGAATAAAAAGTAACTGGGAGGAGAGATGTTGTTTTAGACAGAATAGTTAGAAGAAGAGATAGTAACATTTAAGCAGATGCCCCAAGGACTGAGCCATGTAGTTATTTGAGAGAGCAATGTTGAGGCAGATGATGCAACAAGTCCAGAAGTAGCCCGGTAGAGGGGAGATTGCTGCGTTTAAGGGATAGCAAAGACACTGATCTGTCTGGAGCAAACTGAGCCAGAGAAAAAGTGGTGAGACATAAGGGATGGAAAAAGAGCCAAGGCGGAACGTGCAGATCTTACAGGCCATGATAAGGCTTCTGAATTTTGTTCTAAGTGTGGTAAGAAGCCATGGGACTTTTGGACAGCCCGGGTGGCTCAGTGGTTTAGCGCCACCCTTCAGCCCAGAATGTGATCCTGGAGACCCGGGATCGAGTCCCACATCAGGCTCCCTGCATGGAGCCTGCTTCTCCCTCTGCCTGTGTCTCTGCCTCTTTCTCTCTCTCTCTGTGTCTCTCATGAACGAATAAATAAAATCTTAAAAAGAAAAAAAAAAAGAAGAAGCAGCAGCCATGGGAAGGTTTATACAAACAGGGAAGTGTCCTTTAGAAAGATCACTGTGGCTGCTGTGTGATACAGGGAACCTCAAGGAGAAACAGCCAGCTAAGTGGCTGTTTTAGGATCCCCATCAAGAGATTCTAATGTGCATCCAGGGTTGAGATTTAAGAGAAAGGAATTTGAAAGAATATTGCTGCTTCTCCAAAAAGAAAAACATATTAAAAACATTTTAGGGGATCCCTGGGTGGCTCAGCGGTTTAGCACCTGCCTTCGGCTCAGGGTGTGATCCTGGAGTCCCGGGATCAAGTCCCACGTCGGGCTCCCTGCATGGAGCTTACTTCTCCCTCTGTCTGTGTCCCTGCCTCTCTCTGTGTGTCTCTCATCAATAAATAAATAATCTAAAAAAAAAAAAAAAAAAAAACATTTTAGGATACATCCTTCCTTGTCACTGAAATAACTTAATAAATCCTACTTGTATTGATTTAAAACCAGTGAGTGTATGTGTTTTTGAGTGGGTTTATTATGGTGGCTTTTAAGTCTATGCCTATTTTCTCTCCTTTCTCCTCTTCCTCTTGCTCCTTCCATCTCTAATTTTTCTGTTCTTCCCACAAAAGGAACTTGGAAAATCGTGGGAGGAAGTTCAATTGGAAGATGATCGGGAGTTGCTAGACCATCAGGAAGAGTAAGACTTCTTATAACTGCTAATTAATTGCTGTGTTTTAAGAGGAGGAAAACATTTATTTAGTTGGGTTTAAAATTATTATTCTGGAGAGAGAGTAGAAACGAAGAAAACTTTCTCTTTGAGCCATGCATCCTTCCATGTAATAGTGCAAAAGCTTGAATTCAAAGTAACTTTGACATAAAAATCACTAAAGCAATTGTTATTCCAACTAAATACGGTTTTGTCATTAAAACAGTTAATTGAGGGGTGCCTCGGTGGCTCAGTTGGTCGAGCATCTGACTCTTGGTCTTGGCTCAGGTCTTGATCTTAGGATCATGAGATCAAGCCCTATGTCAAGGTCTGTGCTTAGTGTAGAGTCTGCTTGTCCCTCTCCCTCTTCTCTTTCTCTCAAATAAATAAAATCTTTAAAAATGAATGAATAAAAAATTTTTTAAATTTAGGATCCTGGAGTCCTGGATGGGTCAGACAGTTAGGCATCTGCCTTTGGCTCAGATCATGATCCTGGGGTCCTGGGATTGAGCCCCATGTCGGGCTCCCTGCTGAGTAGGGCATCTGCTTCTCTGTTTCCCTCAGTCCCTCCCACGCCCTCTCCCTCGCTTATGCTGCCTCTCACTTTCTCGTGCTCTCTTTCAAATTAATCTTTTTTTAAATAAAATAATTTTTAAACTGTTAATTAAAAACACAGATAAAATATAATTTAGAGAAAAATACATTCCATTGGTGTTTTGCTCAGTTGGTTGGTACCCAGACCTTGAAGTGATACGACTTTTGGCTTCTCCACGCTGCTTGTCATTGAAATAGAGAATATAACGGAATTCAAGTTAACCTTGTTCCATGTGCATCCCATTGACCTAGTTAAAACATTCGCAGCTTCTTTCCTTGGAATTACAAGCTTGAGAAGTGTTCTTTTCAACTAAAAGGATTCCCTGCTATTCATTCTCTTTTCCTTCAAAGCTATTTAGCCTTTTTTCCTCTCTTGGGATTTCAATTTTCCAGGCTTAGGAATGACAAGAAGTTGGCAGTGTCTCAAAAATAAATGCAGGGTGTGGGGGGTAGGCAGGATTAGTAACATGAGTTCTGTATGTTTTTTGACTTCTGTCTACCACCAGATTTAACACTTGCCCATTTAAAATGATCAGTATTTCTCACATGAAGGATGTACGGTTTGCCTTTTTAAAACACACCATTTGTCATGCAGAGAGAGACACACTCCCAGCATTGCACCTCACAGCATGCGTACTTAGTGGTTGTGGCTAATGAGAGACAGCATCACATCTACTGATATGCCTCTTTTGCAAATTAAACCTAGTTGTCTCAGAAAAGCATTATACTGATTCTGTAGTGAAATAGTTGCTCAGAAGAGAAGCAAATAGAAGAAAATGGAGCAGCACCTGTTCGCTATTTATATTAATTTCATGGTGCTGCTTTGAATTTCAAAAGCTATATCAAGGAGTCATAATATGATGTGACAGTCTTTACAAAAATATCAGAGTTGAAAGAGATTGGCAGGGTTTCCCGGGGAGGAGGAAGTAATACCAAGTGACTGTGTAGTACACCCTTTTAATGAGGGGAATCTCCCTATTTGCTGTTTTCTTTTTAACACAGTGATTGGTCTGATTGGGAAGAACACCCTGACTCTGCTGTCTGCCTATTTTGTGAAAAGCAAGCAGAAACAATTGAGAAATTATGTGTCCACATGGAGGTGAGATACTTTTATTCATTTGAATTTTGTTTTGTTCTGACAGGGGAAAGCTGATCATGATTGTAATCTTACAGCATATATATATGAAATTTCTGTCACTATCCTATTCCTAAAAGTGTTGTAAGCAGAGTGCCTGGGTGGCTTAGGCAGTTAAGCATCCAATTCTTGGTTTTAGCTCCTGTCACGGTCTCAGATTTATGAGATAGAGCCCCCAAGTTGGGCTCCTTGCTCAGCGTGGAATCTGCTTGAAAGATTCTCTCCCTCGGACCCTCCCCCTGCGCTCACTCCCTCCCTCACTCTCTCTGTCAAATAAATAAATGAATAATTTTTTTTGTTTCTTTTAAGTGCTATAAGCAAAGCAGAAGAGACAGGTCAGAACCATCAAGAAGAACCAGAACTCAGGGCAATTTAGTACATTGCCCTGGATGAGTGTGAACTGTTAGGGTGGGATTTCACAGACCACTGATGCCATCCTACCTCTGAGATGTTCATGAGATAATTCTAGCTTAGAATGTGGGTCCTATAACCATGATTAACAGTACTCAAGATATGGACAGGTTCCGAGTCTTTTTCCACTGCTTTCTGTGCTGGTGAATGAAGAAAGCAGGAAGGGAGAAACTTCCATTTACAAAGCCCTTGATGGAAATGGAATAGTAGAGCATGGGGGTAGGGGGGTGGGCAGAGAGAGTACAGAGTGTGGCTGTGCAAGCTCCTTCAGTCACAAGGATTTGGAGGGAAGATATTTGAGGGCATTTCCAATTTGTGTGTTCCCTTCTGTGGATGCCATTTTTATATTATAATGAAGCTTGAAACAAAATCTTCTTTTTACCCCAGTATATCTGAAAGATGACACATTACCAATATCTCTGATCCTCAGCTGGACAGTGGAGGTGGAAAGGGGGAACATCTAATGAGTCTTGACAGTATCGCAGCTTGAGGGTAGAGGGGTGATTTGAATATAAGGAATATTATACTGGATGATTCTAATATGCTGTCCCTACCCTCCCCCAGCCATCTCTGCCAACCATCATATAGACTGTCCTATTTCACCCACCTTCTCCCCACTCTCATTCAGAAACACTGTTCCTAGTTCCATGAAATAAAAAAACTAGAAGGTGTTTAAAAGGCCATGAGCATTTACCCCTCCGAAAGCAGTCTTTTTTTCTGAAACAGGTTGCTAATAGTATGTGGGTATAGTTACCAGTATTTAAATTTAGTTCATAATATCCTAATATCTTTGAATTGAAAGGAGTCTTAGTACCCCCTACCCTGTGTAGGAATTCCCTTTGCAACATCCTTGACCTGTGTCCTCGGCCTCTACTCAGTAGCTTTCAATCATGAACTATCATGGAATTCCTAATTATCCTGCCTCTGATGTTACACTAATGCCTTCATAGGGAGTTGGATGGTCTTTATTCTCTGTAAGCTTTTAAGTTCAAACATTTACCCAGTTGGACGATTACAAGAATAGAGCAGAATAAGTCTGCATTGTAAAAATCAAAAGAAATGTAATTTATGATAAGATATCAGTGAGGAGAAATTTGCATTAAACCGTATATTTGACAGCATAAAACGAAAAGCAGATTTGTAAAATTACCTATGTGCTTGTGTAGCAAAGGACCTATATCCATAATTCTAGTCCAGGCGCACAGTATAGTAAGTAGGGCCACATCTTACTAGAGACTGAGGACACTTTTGTCAGACTGCAGAATGCATACACAGTAAATTGTGAAAACTGTAGATACAAACTGTGAATAATTAAAATGTTTTAACTGATTGGCATGACTTGTTTGGACTGTGCTTTAAAAAGTAGTTGGATGTGGTGGGGGGAAGTAGTTATATTTCGAATACTTCAAAAGCAGAACATGATGAACTGAGACGAGTTTCAACAGTGTTCAAACTCCTATGAATAAGCCGTCTGTTTATAACTTCAGCCTGAAAGATTAAATAATTTATATGCTCACAGATATTCATTCCTTTTTTTAGGATGCTCACGAGTTTGATCTCCTCAAAATAAAGTCAGAACTTGGTAAGTTTGATTCAGAAGTTGTTTTCCATGATGTGGCATTTTTATACACCATCCTGTAAGCGATGCCTGTGTTCGGTGTCGTGATGGGAGGGTGCACAGCCAAAATGTGTCTCTCCACAGATGGTCTCAATGGGACCGCCTGAAGCGGTGATTCACAACCATTTTGAACTGTAATATTCAAGTACGGTTTTTTATTTCATATGGTCTTTCTTCTTTCCTACATATATGAATGCTTCAAATAAAATACAAGCTATCGGTTAGTATCCATCATAAATAAGGTGGAAGGGGCTAATGGAAAGACCATGGATTTTGATGTCAGACTAGAGTTCATATTCCAGCTCCAGCACTTACTGGCTGTGTGACATAAGGCCTCAGGTCAACAGAATGTGACAGGGAGTAGATAATGTATATAAAACACCTACTGTACTGCTTGGCAGTGTAGCTGGATTATTTATTTATCACAGATGTACCCAGGTGCATCATTCTCAGTATCCCTATGATGGAAAGATTAGGGGCATGAAGATGTAAATTACTGACTCGCTAATGGATCAAAGACAGTAGAAAGCCTACTTCCCATTCCTCAGTTCACTGACTGCTTTCCTAGACTCTGGTATGTGTTACTTTTCTTTGCTCTTCTTACAGACATGTATGTACGTCAAATGCTGGTTCTACCCACCCACTGGCTATTCAACCTTGGGCAGTTTCCTAATACATGGCTATGATAATACTACCTATGTTCTGCAAAAGCTAAACGTATTAATACATGGAAACTGATTAGAACAGTGCCTAGCACATAAGCCCTATAAAAGTATTGGCTGTTACAGTTTGGTATCTATTATTATGCTTTGTAATCAGACTGCCTCTTCAGGTTGGTTAATAAAGAGAAGTGACTCAGGCACTTGGGTGGTTCAATTGGCTAATTGTCTGCCTTTGGCTCAGATCATGATTTCAGCGTCCTGGGATTGAGCCCTGCCTTGGGCTCCACACTCAGTGTAGACTCTGCTTGTCCATCTTCTGCCCTCTCCCTGCTCATGTCTCTCTCTCTCTCTCTCTCTTTTCTCTTTCCCCCCTCTTTCAAATAAATAAAATCTTTTTTTTTTCTTTTTATTTATGATAGTCACAGAGAGAGAGAGAGAGGGGCAGAGACACAGGCAGAGGGGGAAGCAGGCTCCATGCACTGGGAGCCCGTCGTGGGATTCGATCCCGGGTCTCCAGGATCGCGCCCTGGGCCAAAGGCAAGGCGCCAAACCGCTGCGCCACCCAGGGATCCCAATAAAATCTTTTTTAAAAGAGAAAGAGAAGTGGCTCCTTTAAAAAATCATAACAGTGCAAAAATGAGTCTGACTGATTCTAAAGATTGTATAAACTGTTGTTTTCAGGATTAAATTTCTACCAGCAAGTGAAACTGGTCAATTTCATTCGGAGACAAATTCACCAATGTAGATGTTATGGCTGCCATGTGAAATTCAAATCCAAAGCAGAGTTAAGGACTCATATGGAAGAAGCTAAACATACATCACTGCTTCCTGAAAGAAAGACCTGGGATCAACCAGAGTGAGTGCTACTCAACCACACATATACTTCTTTACTCTATATCCCTTACTTGTTCCTTTATTCAATTTCTCCAAACTTAAATAAAAGAGAAATATGTGTTTATTTTTTTTTAAAAAGCAAAAATCTTAGAAAACTTTTTTTTTTTAAGATTTTACTTATTTATTCATGAGAGAGAGAGAGAGAGAGAGAGAGAAAGGCAGAGACGCAGGCACAGGGAGAAGCAGGCTCCATGCAGGGACCCCGATGTGGGACTCAATCCCGGGACTCCAGGATTGCGCCCTGGGCCAAAGGCAGGTGCTAAACCACTGAGCCACCCAGGGATCCCAAAAACCTTATTTTTAAAGGAATCCCCCTTTTGGGATCCCTGGGTAGCCCAGCGGTTTAGCGCCACCTTCAGCCCAGGGTGTGATCCTGGAGACCCAGGATCGAGTCCCACATCGGGCTCCCTGCATGGAGCCTGCTTCTCCCTCTGCCTGTGTCTCTGCCTCTCTCTCTCTCTGTCTCTCATGAATAAATAAATAAAATCTTTAAATAAAAAAAGGGGGATCCCTGGGTGGCGCAGCGGTTTGGCGCCTGCCTTTGGCCCAGGGCACGATCCTGGAGACCCAGGATCGAACCCCATGTCGGGCTCCCGGTGCATGGAGCCTGCTTCTCCCTCTGCCTGTGTCTCTGCCTCTCTCTCTCTGTGTGACTATCATAAATAAATAAAAATTTAAAAAATAAAAAAATAAAAAATAAATAAATAAATAAATAAATAAATAAATAAATAAAGGAATCCCCCTTTTATATGTGTCACTAACTCTCAGATATTGTGGCATGAAGATAAAGATGAGGTATAGATTTTTTTCATTATAGTTTATTAACAATATTGTAAGCATTTTTCTATATCAATACATATCAGTTGCATTATTTTTAATGATTGCCAAATATGCCATTCAGTAGATATACCCTAATTTGCTAGATACTGAGGTTTGTTTCTTGCATTTTACTCTTATGAATAGTAATACAATGAGTATCCCTATGCCTATCTTATTGCACACTTACCCAATTTTTCATTTAAATAAACTCCTAGAAATAAAATTACTATGTCAAAGCACAACTATTAGAGCTTTTGGTATATATTTTGCATCTTAGCATTTTATAAATGTTAGGCAGTTGGTCCACTGATCCGTACCTACACAGAAATAACAAAAATTACTTTGTAGCTATATTGGAACAATAAATATAGCCTATAAAAAGTATGATACACTCTGTGTTTTATCAGGAAAAAGAAATCCTACAGTGGGGATGTGTTCTTCAAAGGGCATCGAGCCTAATCTATAATAGTACTTAAACAAATTTTTTAAAGATTTTTATTTATTCATGAGAGACACAGAGAGAGAGAGAGAGAGGCAGAGACACAGGCAGAGGGAGAAGCAGGCTCCTTGGAGGGAGCCTGAGGTGGGACTCAATCCTGGGACTCGAGGATCACGCCCTGAGCCAAAGGCTCAACCACTGAGCCACCCAGGCATTCCCAGATTGTGAGTTTTATGGGTACATCAAGTATAGGCTGAATGGGCAGCTAGCAAGGATGCTAGTGAGATTGACGTCAGCCAGTAAAGGTTAAAGTAAAAGTAATTCCAAAGTTGACACCCATACCACCTTCGCAAAATGCTGTTGGAATTGTGGGCAAGGAAACTTAGCAGAATTAATGTGTATGTTCAACTGCTAGAAACTTTTCTGGATATTTTATAGTTTGATTATTCACTGTATCTGTGGTTGTTTTCAGGTATTATTTTCCAACCTATGAAAACGACACTCTACTGTGTACACTGTCTGATAGTGAAAGTGACCTGACGGCTCAGGAACAAAATGGAAATATTACCATCATCAGTGAAGATACATCTAAACTGCATGCTTTGAAACAAAGCAGTATTTTGAACCAGTTGCTACTACATGAGGGCTTGAAAAACTAGAAGAAAATACCACAGAAGCAACTTTTCATGTTTTTCTCTTATGAGACAAACTCAGAAAAATAGTTTAAATTTGAACATCAGCAAAGGGTTAGTCCTTGGTGAAACAAATTTTTTTAAAAATACTTTTCAAAAAATAACCTGAGGACTTTTTGTATTTTTGGCTGTAAAACTCTACTATATGATCATTATAAGTGATCTCATTTCATTATACTTGATTGATTATCTGTAATAAGAAGGACCTGCAGGGTACCTGGCTGGCTCAAGTGGTTGAGCATGTGACTCTCAATCTCCAGGTATGAGCTTGAGCCCCATGTTGGATGACGAGATTATCCCCCCCAAAAAAAGTTTTTAAATAAGGAAGACATACAAATCACAAAGAAATGAAATGTTCAAATTATTTATAAAGTTAATTTCAGCCAGTAATTTCAATTTCCTCTCCCACACTCTTTCTTCATCCAGCAAGTCACAAAATTTGACTATTTGTGTAAACTGTAGAAGTAGTGACCAAAAGAAAGGAAAAATGGTCAAAGACCTGGAGAATGTACAAATTGGAAACTATTTCAGAAAAGTCAAGATCTGACTCTATTATTATTACTGCTTTCTGCCTAATGTAACCAAACTCCCTATAACTGGACATCAAGCCTCTTGTCTTCTGCAATGCATATATCACTAACAGATCAATGCCATTTTTAAAAAACAAACACATACCATTATGACATCTAACAAAATTAACAATAACTTCTTAATATCTTATGTTTTCAGTTTTCCCTAGTTGTCTCAAAAATGTCCTTTTGAGTAATATCGGTTATAGGAAAAATATTGTATGTTTCCTGATTAGATGCACTGAGGAAGAGAAAGCATCATGCTTGAGGAATTCTTCAAAAAATGCATAATGTAAATATAACAAAGAGATAGTAGTCAAACCCAAGTTGAGGGACAGTCTACAAAATAATCAGCCTTTATTCTTTAAAAGTCCAGGTCATGAAAAACAAAGACTGAAATACTATTCCAGATTAAAGAAAACTTTAGAGATACGACTACATGTTATACTGGATTGGATTCTGGACCAAGAAAAAAAAAGTTTTTTTCCTGTAAAAGATCTAGTGGGACAAATGGTACACTTTAAATAAGGTCTGTAGCTAATGTTAATTGGTATTAATTTCCATATTTTGATAATTGTACTGTGGTTATATATGAGAATGTCCTTGTCTTTAGTTAATACACAGTGAAAATTCGGGGTAAAGAGCATTTTGGCTGCAACTTACTCTCAAAAAAACAATGTGAATATGTAGAGAGAAAATGCTAAAGTGAATGTAGTATATTGTTAACATTTGGTTAGGTGAAGGTTATATAGCAATTCTTGGTACTACGGCAACTTTTCTGTAAGTCTTAAATGCTTTTATGGTTGGTTTGTTTAAATCAGGTCCCAGGTGAGATCCATATATTGCATTTGGTTGGCATGGTTCTTAAGGGTCTTTTAATCTATACAGTTCCTGTTCCATTCCTTTTGAAATGGCACTTTTTTGTTAAAGAAACTGAGCCATTTCTCTCCCTTTCTGAATTTGGATGATCATATGTTCTTTGTATCATGTAACGTGTTCCTCTATCACCCATTTTCCCTGCATACTGGTAGATTTAAGAAATTCCAGTAAATTTGTGTTCAAACAATTTTTTTTGCAAGAATAATCTATAAGTACTGTTGTTGTTGCATCATATCAGGCATATAATACCCCATGTGCCAGTTTTAGAGATTTTAGAGCTAATAGTCCATTCAGGTATCAGTCCATGCACCATTATAAAGTTCTCCATCAGTCTTTTATCTAACTAGTTTAGTGTTCATTGTAATTGTTATCTATTATTTTTTCTAGTGTCTTCAAAATGATGATATTTTCATTCTCTCATTTCTTTTACAGTCAGTCTTTACACAGCATGTGTACTGTAGAGAACTGTAGTTTGAAGTTCTAGTTTTCAACTGTTGATACCAGCCTATGTAGGCAGTACCCAAAGACTAATCTTGAAGTCATATGGCCTGTCAAGAGTCCCAAGAGTAATCTCCCACCATGTGATCCAGAATTTACTGGATTTGTGAATTTAATAGGCTCTGACCATGGCTTTAGATTTCTAAGCCTCCAGGTTTGCAGATATCCACACCAGTTTTTTATTAAAAAAACAAGCAGTGAAGGAGCACCTGGGTAGTTCAGTCAGTTGAACATCCACCTCTTGGTTTTGGCTCAGGTCAGGATCTCAGATTCGTGAGATTGAGCCCCACTGCAGGCTCTGTTCTCAGCAGGGAGTCTGCTTGGGACTCTCTCCCTCTGCCCCTTTCCCACTCTAAAAAAAATAAATCTTAAAAAAGAGAGATAGAAAAAAGCAAAGACATAGAAGCCTTACTATAATGGAAAATGCCTAAGTTAAAGATACAATTGCATTAAATTATTCTAAAAGATTAAGAAGATAGTTAGTCCTAAACCTAGAACCTTGTGTGTCTAGGAATCAGATTTGTTCAGGAAATCAGGGAATGTTTAGAATGTTTCTAGAATGTACTTCAGTTTTAGAACAGGAACAATGAAGGAATGAGAACAAAATTAAGAATAATTAAGCTTGTGAAGGAGAAAGATTTTTTTGGAGATAAAGTTGAGATCTTAGAGAACAGATCAGATGGATATAAGAGGAAAAATGAAATTGAAGGACAGATAAAAGGGAAAAGATGATGTACTTAGGTTTAATTCATGTAAGAGGTTATTTTTAAATTGAGTAGATGTTTTGGAGGTTTGGGTTTTTTTTGTTTTTTTTTTTGTTGTTGTTGTTGTTGTTTTTTAGCTCAGAAATAATAACTTGGTCCCAAAAAAATCAAACAAGAATAGAAGCAAAATTTCAGCCAACTGTGCTGACTCTCAGAGGGAGCAAGAATATAGACCACTACTGGAAAGTACTCTCTTAGAGCTACACAGAGAATAGAGACTACTTGCCAAAAACTATTGGGAAGTCCTCATTAAAGGCTGGGACACTGATGCCAAGTGTACCCCAAAAGGCTGGACAGTTTGAAAGGGGAGGATCAGTCAGATGAAAGTACTCTACTCAAGGGATTATTAAATGGTGGAGGTGCCATCTCATCTCTGGTGATAAGGTTGTTTGTTCCCTTCCTGATATGGAAAGTAGGGGATGTTGAAAGAGGGGGGAGATACCTTCATAAGGAAATTTAGGATCTTGTTTTCAGGTAGATAGGATACCACAGAGAGGTCATCCTATGCCTACTTTTTCTCAGTTGCCTTCGGCTCAAAATAATCCTTATGCCAGAGTGGCAAAGATTGGGGTGACATATTCTGATCTCCTACAGTCCCATATGTCACCCTGAGAGAAATAACAGTTGATTCTTCCCACAGAAATGGTTAAAGCATGTTGCCAGTGCTAACCTCTTGGAGGACACTCCTCCCAATCAAGTTTAAGTTTACAGGTCAGGGACTTGAGCATCCTGGTGAAGCTGAAATCAGGATACCACTGAGTCTCTGTTATGGAAGGTGCAGTGTTCTGGGAGCATCATTTTATCTTGGTAATTACTTGAAGATCTTGGTATTGATTTGTTTTCTTCTGTTTAAGTATGTTGGTGTTAAGAATTTTGATGATACTCTTTTAAAACTGAGGTATACCAGGGGCACCTGGGTGTGGTGCATTCGGTTAAACGTCCAACTCATAGTTTCCACTCAAGTTGTGATCTCGGGGTTGTGAGATCAAACCCCAAGTCAGGCTTCACGCTTAGCACAGAGACTGCTTGAGATTCTCTCTCTCCCTTACTCCTCTGCCCCTCCCTCAGTTTTCACTCTCTCTAAAATAAATCTTTTCAAAAAATCCTTTAAAAAGTGAGGTATGCCAGAAATTTGGTGTATAATTTAACTTTTGAGATTCTGATAAAAGCCACACCAGTGGTTCTCGTGAGACCCTGTCCAGGTTGCTGAAAGAACCACAGTGCTATCCAAGGCGTGAAGAACCCATCTAATTCAGAACAAGCACAATCAGAAGGATGAGTTTAACCCAAGCATATAAGAGAATCTAATCTTTTAACTTTTTCTCCCTGGGAAATTCACAATGGTAGAGGGGTCATATTTAAATCGGGGGACATCAATATTTGACTTTTTTTCTATGGAAGTATCTTTATATCGTCATAATCTCTTTTCAGAGCTTCTCTGATAGACTGACCAAACAACATAGTTAAACATAATTAGGACTGCAGAGTGAAATGAGAAACTTTCAGCTGGGATTCAGCATGGCCCTGGAATTATTTCATTCACTGAATTACCTTGTGAGGGCAATAGCTATTCTCTTTCAACCATTCGGATGGGAAGAGTAGGGGGATATGCTCATGGTGGGAGCAGCACTGTCAGGATAGATTGCTGATCTTCTACCAAGGAGAAGATCACACTCTTGGTTGGCCTTGAGCTTAATGGTTAAGCCCAATGAGCTATGAGAACAAAAACCCTGGGAGTATTGGAAAGGGGAAACCCCTTTCCCTAGCATCATGTTTCCATAATAAAAGGAATTCTTAACAATAACTTGCTTGGTTTCTTTCTGCTCTCCTGTTACTGCTATGAACAAGGAGAATGAATTTTGACTAGAACAGGAACTAGGCATCTATGACTCAACCCCTCCCTCCCCGCACCCCTTTTTCTCTTTTGGATCTGTCTACAGAGAGAGCACATTCTGTTCTTCTCCTCCATTCTGCAAACTTTAGAGTGGCAGGCTCTGCCTGTGACGTTGGAGGCCTGTGGTTACCCACCACTGTCTGTGACTGGATAAACCCGCCTGACTTTGGGGTTCATCGTTAGTGCTCACAACTATATGCCATGCTCTCCAATGGCATCTTTATTAGCAGTAAAGGTTATATTTCCTCTCTGTCTGCTTGACTCATGTATCACCTGTCCCCCTAAAAGGTACACAGTATCAGGGGATGGTAGGTACAATCAGGATTAGTAGGAAACCACTTCTTGGAGAGTTACTGGGAAATACTCTTAAGCCCTGCTGGTCAGGAGGCAAAACAGACTTAGTTCCAATCCAGGACTAAGGCTGGGCAATAAAGCCAGAGAATTCTAGGTTATCCTTGGTGAGCTAGCTGCACGTATACTTTTTGAAAGACCATTAGAACTAGGGTCTTAGGTTGAGTTCCACGAAAAATGTACCTGAAGGGCAGCCCGGATGACTCAGCAGTTTAGCACCACCCTCAGCCCAGGGTGTGATCCTGGAGACCCCGAATTGAGTCCCACATCAGGCTCCCTGCATGGAGCCTGCTTCTCCCTCTTCCTGTGTCTGTGCCTCTCTCTCTCTCTCTCTCTCATGAATAAATAAAATCTTCAAAAAAAAAAAAATGGACCTGAAGATAACTTGAGTGCAGATCATTTATTTCACAGGTAAACTCAGAAAATGTAAAAAATGAAATGGAAGGAATGCAAAAGTGTGCACTAATGAAGAATTACTGCTGTGGGAATTGAACCTCAACCTTTCCGAGGACTTGTAGGGGATTGCATAGCACACATAGTGTGGCCCTCCACCCAATTCTGCCACCAAAGGGCAAAAAAAAAATGGGATATTCATCCACCAACCCCCAATGGTCATGGATCTAGGACTGTTCCCACAGTATAAATTGCCTGGCACTCCCAGCCTGCCTTGCACAGATCTAGTGCCTTTGCACAGACTGAGGAAGCAGTAGTGCAAAAAGACACTAACAGTAACTGCTACAACTATAGATGTTGTGTGACCATAAAAGCAATGTTTTATGTAGAATTTAGCAAGCCTCACAACTTTTCCTTGTATCATCTGACCTGCCCCGCAAAACAGTGTTATGAGCTATCTAGTCAGGAATTTTTATCCTCATTAAGAGTAAAGAAATGATAAGAAAACTGAGAAACAGAGATGGGGACTTGTCCAAAAGAAAAAAGCCCCACCAAGTATTTTGTATTTTAATGACAAAATAATATATGGGAACTTAAAATGAAATAAAGCCAAGTCCCGAACTTCTTTACAGAATGGAGGAATAGCAATTCTTTTTGAAAGGACAGACTTAAATTTGAATCAGAACAAGACTAGATCCTTTAAAATGTAATGCTTTGCTGACTTCATATGCAGAATTAACACACCAGTCCACTTCCATCAAGGGCATCAAACTGCAGCTATTGTTTACCTGGTCTGTAAAAAATAGCCACCCTACATCCTTGAAGTTTAATTCAACTCTTTCAGTAAGCTTTAGATGATGGATAGCTAGAGGATTAAACCAGGAGCTGCAGTTGAACTCTTATGCCTCATAATTGATACTTTGAAAAGCTAAAACATGCTCACTTCCTGATGATAGCAATTTGCAAGATTGAATGACATTGCAAGCATATTAATTCAAACTGAAAACATTCAGCTAAGTTAATATTAATTTCAAAGTGTTGTAAGATTCAAGTGATGCTGAGTTCTTGTGGGCTTATAAAATTAGGCTACAGAAAACAGGATTTTTTGAAGATAATTTCAGTCAGTTGACTTGGATACAGGGTGAGCAGTAAATCAAGCTAATGAAATCATAGGCTTTCATTTTGGTGTTTTCATCACTTGGAAAACAGTAGAAAAGCAAAAGAATATGCTGTGGTAAATTGTAAAAACTAAAAAAGAAAAATGGAAAGACATCCAAAACCAAAAATTCTTAATCTCCTACTCTCGCAAAAGGCAACTCATTCCAAAACCTCCATCATTGTCTACAAAGATAATATCCAAAGCCTGTCACTTGAGACTTCTTAGAATCTGGACACAACTACCTCCTCCATCATCCAATCCATCACTAGGTCCAGTCAATTCTATCCCCGAAATGCATCTCCGTCTGTACCACCATCACCCTGGACTGAACCACTGCAACAGTCTAGTAGTTAGCCTTCCTCCTTCCTTCCTGGCTCCTCCAGTCTGCCCTCATAGCAGCTAGAGTGATTTTTAACAATGCTTCCATGGTACAATGAATTTTGGAGTTACTTGCCCAGCATCCACTTCCCTTTTCTTTCCTAATTGTTTCCAAATTGTTTTGGGAGGACCACTCCACCCTCACTAAGTATCCACATGCCATTTGGGATTGACCCCAGCCCTAGCGTCAGGAAGGAGGGAATCCTGACTAGAGTTAGAGCTTCACTGCAGGTATTGAGGTGTGTAGAGATACGCCCACTGTGACTGGTCCAGGCTGATCCAAACCCAGTGAAGGTGGGGGATTCTGTTAATTGGCCTACAGAAGCTAGACTCTCCCTCTCCTTGCAAAAAAAGAAACAGGTACCCTGGTTGCAGCCCAAACCATCTTGCCATCTTGGGAGAAAGTAGGCCAAGACAAGATGGCAAGATGAGGAATGGCAAATTAAAATGAAACCAGAGTCCTCACCTCAAGACCATCCTCCTCTGGACTTTTCAGGTATTCGGGTCAATAAATTCCCTCTATTGCTTAAACTGCTTAAGCTGGGTTTTCTATTACATACAGTGAAAGTGTCTGAGCTTATACACATGGCTTCCCGTTGAACGTGGAATCAAGTGTAAACTTCTTACATCACACCCAAAACCCTCATGATTTGGACCTGGCCACTCTCCTGCATGCCCACCACCTTCAGGCAACCAGGCCTCCTCCAATAGGCAACACTTCTTCCCACCTCAGCTTTTTTGCACATGTTCTGTCTGTATATTCTTGTGTGGACTCTTTACATGACTGTCTTCTTGTTATCCAGGCCTCAGCTTCACCATCACATGCTGGTCCCTTCCACTTCAGAGTCCTACGCTATCTTGGTGACTGCCAGTGCAGTTTCACTTTCAGCAACCCCATGAGAAAAGAACTGGGGGAAGGTCAGGCTATGAGTTGGAAATAGTCTTGGTGCCACAAGCCAACATGCATTTGGTTTCTCCCCACACTTGCCTCTGAGGAGAAAATTATAAATGTATGGGGACATCACATTTTTCTGGGGTTAGGATGGAGAATTTTATTCCCAAGAATGCCAAGAGGCTGCTTGCCATGAGACAAAAGCTGGACTGCACCTTACTGCCGGCTCTGTGGGATCTAGAAGGCCTGCAGGAAGCTGGTGCAATAGCACATGAGAAGGTAAGAGATCCAGAGAGCAGCAAGTCAGGAGAAGACTGGAGAGAGATTGCAGGGCTCAGAGAGAGGACAGGCTCTTCAGCACTGGAGGGAGGGTGAAGAGAACTTTGAAGATATATTCACGGACAGCAACACATGGTGTACTGGTGTCTTCCCTAAAAATGTTCCTGGGGAAACAAAAAATCGGGTTCCCAGGGAAAAGGGGAAATGGAGAGTTACTGTTAGGTGATTACAGAGTTTCTGTTTAGATAACGACAAAGTTCTAGAAATAGATAATGGTGATAATTGCACAACATTGTGAATTTTTTTAAAGGGGTGTTGGGGAAGAGCAGAGGAAGAGAGAATCCTAAGCAGGCTTCATGCCTGGTGCAGAGCCCCATGTGGGGCTTGATCTCACCACCCCAAGATTATGACCTGAGCCGAAATCAAGAGTCAAACTTAACCGACTGAGCCACCCAGTCACCCCCAACATTGTAAATTTAATTAATGCCACTGAATTATTTATTTTAAAATGTTCAGGGATGGGGATCCCTGGGTGGTGCAGCGGTTTGGCGCCTGCCTTTGGCCCAGGGCGCGATCCTGGAGACCCGGGATCAAATCCCACGTCGGGCTCCCGGTGCATGGAGCCTGCTTCTCCCTCTGCCTGTGTCTCTGCCTCTGTGTGTGTGTGTGTGTGTGTGTGTGTGTGTGTGTGTGTGTCTATCATAAATTTTAAAAAATAGAAAAAATAAAAAAATAAAAATAAAAAAATGTTCGGGGATGCCTGGATGGCTCAGCAGTTAAGCCCTGCTTTTGGCTCAGGGCATGATCCTAGAGTTCAGGAATCGAGTCCCACATTAGGCTTCCTGAGGGGACCTGCTTCTCCCTCTGACTATGTCTCTGCCTCTCTCTGTCTTTCATGAATAAATAAATATTTTTATTTTATCTTTTTAATATTTTATTCATTAATTCATGAGAGACACAGAGACAGAGAGGCAGAGACACAGGCAGAGGGAGAAGCAGGCTCCATGCAGGGAGCCCGACGTGGGACTTGATCCCTGGTCTCCAGGATCACGCCCTGGCCTGAAGGTGGCACTAAACCGCTGAGCCACCTGGGCTGCCCATAAATAAATATTTTTATTTTTTTTTAGATTAAATGTTCAAAATTATCTATTTTGTATTATGTATATTTTATCACAATAAGAAAAATATTTTAAAAATAAGCTGAGGGGATCCCTGGGTGGCTCAGCAATTTAGTGCCTGCCTTCGGCCCAGGGTGTGATCCTGGAGTCCCCAGATCGAGTCCCGCATCGGGCTCCCTGCATGGAGCCTGCTTCTCCCTCTGCCTGTGTCTCTACCTCTCTCTCTCTCTCTCTCTCTCTCTCTCATGAATAAATTAAGAAATCTTTTAAAAAAATAAGCTGAAAATGAGCAAAGGTCTTGAACATTTTTCCAAAGGAGGTCAATAGGCACATGAAAAGATGCTCAACATCAGCATTCATTAGGGAAATGCAAATTAAAACCACAGTGAGATACCACCTCATAATGCCAATATATCACCTGTTAGAATGCCATCATCAAAAAGATAAGAGATAACATACTATAATGGATGTGGAGGAAAAAAAAGCCTTGTGCACTGTTGGGACTATAAATTGGTACAACTGCTATGGAAAACAGGATGGAGGATCTGTAAAAAATGAAAAAGAGGGTCACCCGGGTGGCTCAGTCAGTGGAACATGTAACTCTTGATCTCAGGATTGTAAGCTCGAGCCCCAAATTAAATACAGAGATTACTTAAAAATAAGATCTTTAAGGAGCACCAGGGTGGCTCAGTCAGTTAGGTGTTCAAACTCATGCTTTTGGCTCAGGTCATAATCTTGAGGTCAAGGAATTGAGCCCTGTGTTGGGCTCCACACTCAGTGGGGAGTCTGCTTGAGATTCTCTCTCTCCCTCTTCCTCTGCCCCTACCCCTGCTCGTGCTCTCTCACAAATAAATAAAATCTTTTTTTTTTTTAGATTTTATTTTATTAAAGATTTATTTATTTGAGAGAGTGAGAAAGACAGAAACAGTGCATGAGTGTGGGGGGGAGGTGCAGAGGCAGAAGCAGACTCTCCACTGAGCAGGGAGGGACCCTGGATCATGACTTGAGCTGAAAACAACCACTTAACTGACTGAACCACCCAGGCACCCCTAAAATAAAATAAAATCTTTAAAAAATAAAAAGAGACCTACCATATGATCCAGCAATTCCACGTCTGGGAATATATCCAAAGGAAATAAAAACACTAAATTGAAAATGTATCTGCACTCCCATGTTCATAGCCTCATTATTTATAATACCCAAGACATGGAAACAACCTAAGTGTCCAGCAATGGATGAATGAATAAAGAAGTTATGGTGTATATAAATACATACATACAATGGAATATCATTGAGGCACAAATGCGCTTAGAGGAAGTCCTACTATTTGCAACAACATGGATGGACCTTGAAGGCATTATGCTAAGTGGAATAAGTCAGACAGAGAAAGACAAACACTGTATGATATCACTTACAGGTGGAATCTAAAACTCATAAAGAGATCAGACTTGTGGTTACCAGAGGCATAGTCTTAAGTTGGAAGGAGGTAGTCAAAAGGTACAAACTTCCAGTTATAAAATAAATAACTAGAGATGTACAACACAATAACTATAGTTAGCACTGCTGCATGATATATAGGCCGTTAAGAGAGTAAATCCTAAGAGTTCTCACACAAGGAGAATTTTTCTTTCCTTTTATTTTTAGTATATTTATATGAAATGACGGGTGCTAGTTGAACTTATTGTGGTAATCATTTCACAAAACATAAATTTTAAAAGAAATATTAATTTTAATTATATAAATATTTATATAAATATTAATTTTGTTTTTAGTTATATAAAAATTAATTTTGTTTTTAATTATATAAATATTTATATAAATATAAATTTTATAAATATAAAATACACCATAATGCTGTATGCCTTAAAATTATACAGTGATGTATGTCAACTGTTTCTCAGTAAAACTGGGAAAAGCATTTTAAAAATAAGCTATATAAAGCAGGAACTAACAGTAGGCCAAGCAAACCAAGAAAGAGATCACATCAATCTTTTTTTTTTTTTTTTTTTTTTCACATCAATCTTTATCAGGAGCTGATGAAAACTTGAACTAGGGCAACAAAATCAGGAAAAATTTGGAAGTAGAATGGTCAGGACCAAATGCCTATTATTTCGGACCTGCTGAATTTGAGGCATGTGGTGGACACTCCAACTCCCTCCTTCAGGATTGAGGCCCTCATTTCCCCACAGCTGGCCTGGGTAGAGATTGATAATGGCCCACAGCTTTATCCAGATATGGGCATTGCCCTTGGCCACATGGAGCTTCATTGTGCAGTGTGTCGTGGAAAGTTGAGAAGAAATGGTGACCAGAATGAGGGAGTGATGGACAGAGAAGGCAATCTAAGTGTTTCTGTTGGATTTGGCAACAGAGAGGTCTTTGGTGACTTTGGTAGGAATTTATTCAGAGGGACAAAGTCTGGATTGCAGGGAGATGGAGGCTACATGGGAGGCAATGAGGAGGGGCTAGGTCTGAGTCTTGAAGGAACAGTAGGAAGTAGGCCCCCGGAAGACCACCTGCCAGACAGGGAATAGGTATGAGCCAGGTAACCCAATCTGGGGAAGTCACCTCATCTAAATGGAGATCAGAGGAAGTTGGAGTGGGTGACTGGAAGGTAGGTAGTGCCAGCCATAGCTGTCTAAGTTGTAGGCTATGGAGTTTGAGCAGAATCAACCAAGCTGCCTCTACACATATGCCCTAGTTCCACTGGGTTTGGGAAGCTGCCCCCTAGTGGGAACTAGGCCTTCTCTCCCCTGACCACTGACATCAGTTGGATGATGTTTTGAGTGGTCCCTTGGACTCCATGTCTATGAATGCAGATGTAATAGATTTTCTGCAGTGAATTCCAGTAAGCTAGTTTAATTCCTTGATCAGTTTCTTATTCTTTCTTGTAAATTTGTCTCTAATATTTTTTACTTTTATTTTACTTATTTTCAAAGAACTCAATTCTGTTTTGTGTAGATTGTATGGGAAGTATTTATTTTATTTTTTTTAAGATTGAATTTATTTATTTATGAGAGAAACAGAGAGAAAGAGGCAGAGACACAAGCAGAGGGAGAAGCAGGCTCCATGCAGGGAGCTTGATATGGGACTTGATCCCGGGTCCCCAGGATCGCGCCCTGGGCTGAAGGTGGCGCTAAACCACTGAGCCACCTGGGCTGCCCGAAAGTATTTAATACATCCATCAAATTGTATCCATTATAACTTCTGCCATTGTAATTTTTCTTTTGTGAACATTGTTTTTGTCAAATCCAGTTTCCCTAGATAAATATCTACAGATATAAATTTTATCAAGACAACTTGATCTTTTTTTATTCTCTAACAAATTGTAGAGTGTGAAATTTTAACCATTATCAGTTCTTTTTTTTAACTTTTTTTAAAATTTTTTATTTATTTATGATAGTCACAGAGAGAGAGAGAGAGAGAGAGAGAGGCAGAGACACAGGCAGAGGGAGAAGCAGGCTCCATGCAGGGAACCCGACATGGGATTCGATCCCGGGTCTCCAGGATCGCGCCCTGGGCCAAAGGCAGGCGCCAAACCGCTGCACCACCCAGGGATCCCTTATCAGTTCTTTTTTGAGGCAATTATTCCTTCTAATAAAATTCATTATGACTAGGAAAAACAATTCCTCTGTAAAAACCTGTTGTCAAAGCTTCTGGAGTTGGATCTGTGTTCTTTTCGAATGTGCCCCAAAAAGGCAGGACTCAAGACAACCTTGTGGTAGGCCAGTTACAAATGGAGCAACACAAACTTCATAGTGAAATTTAGTGCATTTTACCAAGGACATTCTGAGGCACTAAAGACTCTTTCTTTTTTTTCTTTTTTTTTTTTTTTTTTCCTCATCATGTCCCTACTCTGTAATGAATGAATGGTTTCAGGTCTGGAAAGAATCTGGCTTAATAACATATAAGATAATTTTCCTTTTTGCACACTATTCTTTTCCTTAGAAAGTGACAACATGGTGATTTTAAATCTCCCTTGAAACCAATGACGATGTTAGGGGATCCCCGGGTGGTGCAGCAGTTTGGCGCCTGCCTTTGGCCCAGAGCGCCATCCTGGAGACCCGGGATCGAATCCCACGTCGGGCTCCCGCTGCATGGAGTCTGCTTCTTCCTCTGCCTGTGTCTCTGCCCCTCTCTCTCTCTCTCTGTGTGACTATCATAAATAAAATTTTAAAAAAAGAAACCAATGACGATGTTAATCATTTTATTTATTTATTCATTCATTCATTCACTTATTTATTTAGAGAGGGAGAGAGGCAGGGGATGGACAGAGAGCGAGAGACACTCTTGAGCGGGGCTCAAAGTGAGGCTCCATATCATGACTCTAAGATCATGACCCTGAGAATGTGACTTGAGCCAAAGTCAAGAGTGGGAGGCTTAACCAACTGAGCCACAGTAGCGCCCCAGTTAATCACGTTTTTTAAATACCTTCATTAGTCAAGGTCTTTCTTTCAGCAGCATTTCATTACCTCAGCCATGGAAAGGTTGTTATTAAAACCAACTCTCAGGACGCCTGGGTGGCTCAGCAGTTGAACATCTGCCTTTGGCCCAGGGCGTGATCCCAGAGTCCCAGGATTGAGTCCCACATCGGGATCCCTGCATGGAGTCTGCTTCTGTCTCTGCCTCTCTCTCTCTCTCTCTCTCTAAAAGGAAAAAAAAAACAAAACAAAACAACTCTCACCATGGTGCATCAATAAGCAGATTTACAATTAGGTGAACCCTGTAAAATTCCTTTATTTCTAGCATTTGGGACCTGAGAAATGGCAAAGTCATACGGATCAAGCTAATATGATTGGTTTTAAAAGTTAATGTTGGAGGTAAAAATTATCTGGCAGCATACAACATACCAAGATGAAAACTGTCTCCATGTTGGGATAGAATAAGAAATCCTTGTCAGATCTACTGTCAGTCAGTAGACAGTCAGTAGACAAATAGTCAGTCTGTCTTGGCAGTAGATCTGACATCAAAGCCTAAAATGTCCACCAAGTCCATGTTTAATACAAATGAGGTGGGCAAGGCAGAGACACTACAGTGACTGGAGACGTCCACCAGCACATCCTCCCCACCAGGGACTCACTGCTGGGATCCTGCTCATTTTCTGCTGCCAGTTATGACATCACAAACTCAGGCCCAGGTGTCAAATCTACTGTTTTCAGAAGAAGTCAGAAATCTGTATTTTTTTATGTGAAAAATACTGATTTATAATTGTTGTCTGATGGCTCATTCCTGTTTATGATTCTTGATATAGATGGCATGATAAAATAGGATAACAAATTCATCATTGCATTGACTATAGACCAGTATTCTCAAAAGAGAGATAGAAGGCATGCACTTGAGATATTTAAAATTTTTTATTTGTGTCTACTTACGGTATACATAATACACTAGAACCACAATACCTACATATTAAATCATAAAGAGTAATTTACAAAGAATGTATATAATTTGGAGAAAGAATGAGAATATCCTGAGAAAATATCTTTTAAAACATCTTACAGATAAAGGTATAGAATCAAAAAAGTTCCGGGAACCTCTGATGGAAACTATACCTCAAGAGTATGTCAGTAAGCCACAGTTCTCAAACTTGGATGGACTGAAAAATCTGGTTTCGGATGCCTATCCCTAGACCTCATACACCATAGTTTCTGATGCATTAGGTCTAGGGTGGGAATGAGAAATCTACCTTTCTAACAAGTGCCCTAAGTGATGTTGGGTCAAAAACCCATGAACCAGACTTCAACACAGACATATTGTTAGGAGTAGAGGCTCTTGAGTCAAAAGGTCCTGGTTTCAAATCTTGGCCCATATTTATCAGCCACTGGACTTTGAGAAAGTTAACTTTAACTTCTGAAAGTCACAAATTTCTCATGTGTAATATGGGAATAATATAAATGGGGCTAAGAAGTTTGTGAAACAATATTCAGCATGTAGGAGAGGTTAAATAAATATTAACTATTTTGTTATGATTGATTTATTCTCAAACTCTGTGGGAGGGATCTGAAGTGTTTCAGGGCAAGGTGAGCTGTCACCCTATTTCTTTTGTCATCCATCTTACAAAAAGCCTTTGTCTGAGCAGGACTCCTCCCTTTTATCATGACCTCCTTTGTCTGTTCTTTCTCAAATTCTTTTCCTCTTCAAAGGTGCCCTTGATGTTCTTTTTAACTTGACTTCATCTCCATAAAACATTCACAGACATGGGCGCTCATCATACTAATCTCTCTACTTATGAATATGTTTGAAATTTTCCTTTAAAAAAAAGTCTTTTAAGGTCTTTGTTCACACGAACTGCTCCAAACGTTGCCCTCCCTAAGGTTAGCTCTGACCAATAGCACATGAAATTTACACCTGGGCAGTGAATTTTAGGCACCATCTCTTGAACTCTCCTCACTGGAGAGCTGCTGTCAACACAAGTATGTACAAGGTCTGAGCCTTATTCATGATCCCAGCATGGCCTTTTCCGTGAAGAACATCAACCATCCTAGCGTGTATAACGTCAGTCTGTCAGAGCTGTCAGGGGGGTTGTTTCCAGGTGGACTGCCATCTCACTGCCGGGATGGATGATCCAGTTGGCTAGGCCCTGTCCTGGGTTCTGGGGCCTGATCCCCAACTCCAACCAAGGTACTCCACAGATAAACGCAGATGATCCTAAGAATAAGGTAAAACTAATTTAGCTAGATGAGCATTCATTATTACTGCTAGAAAATAAATTCAAAGCATATGCCCTAATTTCCATAACTCAGTGCCAACATCTTTGTAAAAAGGTACTAGATGGGGAAGTGTAACTTAAAAATTACCAAGAAAGTTAAAAAAATACCAGCAAGTGATTTTTCTATTCTCAAGTAAATGTTTGAAAACGTCATTCTCCTAAATACAAAAATTCCAAGTGAAACTTCCCCAAACCTACTACCAATAGGATTTAGGCTATCGTGCTGTAACAAAGAGACCAAAGGATACATTGGTTTACCTCAGGTTCTATTTGCCTCTCTCATCACAGTCTTGAGGTGCTCCAGGGTGTAGGGCTGCTTGGCCATCCCTGCACAGGGCTTCCAACCAAGTCGGGAGAAAGAAGGGGAAGAGCCACAGAGTAGCTGAGTGTTCTCTATCGGTGCACATCTGAGAAGTGCACAAGTCACTTCCAATGACACTCCACTGGACAGAATTTAGTCGCCTAAGCCGCCCTTAACAAGTCTACTGGGACATGCATTCATCACATCGCCACCCAAAACTCAGAGTCCTATTATTTTTTTTTCTTTAAAAATTTTATTTATTGGGCAGCCCGGGTGGCTCAGCGGTTTGGCGCCGCCTTCAGCCCAGGGTGTGATCCTGGAGACCCAGAATCGAGTCCCACGTCGGGCTCCCTGCATGGGGCCTGCTTTTCCCTCTGCCTGTGTCTCTGCCTCTCTGTGTGTGTCTCATGAATAAATAAATAAAATATTTTAAAATTTTTATTTATTTATTCATGATAGACATAGAGAAAGAGAGAGAAAGGCAGAGACCCAGGCAGAGGGAGAAGCAGGCTCTATGCAGGGAGCCTCACGTGGGACTCCATCCCCGGATTCCAGGATCACGCCCCGGGCCAAAGGCAGGTGCTGAACCGTTGAGCCACCCAGGGTTCCCCTCAGAGTCCTATTATTAAAGAAAGGAAGAATAGGTATTGGTGAGAAGTAGCTGATTCCTTCTGGTTCCTCCTCACTTCTTATACAGTAGAAGTGCAGAAACTTTTTAGGTCATCCAAATCCTCAGTGGGAAGTCTGTTCAAGATGATTGTGGAGTATATGGTATTTGGAGTCTGGGTGCAAAACCTGGTTTTCTCACCCATTTGTGTACCTGTAGGCAAGTTACTGAACATCTTTGTGCCTCCACTTTATTATGTGTATTTGGGAAATAATAATAGTATCTATCTCACAGGGTATCATACGAAATAAATGGGGATATATTATTAAAGTGTATAACATAGTTTCCACAATGCAACCCCTTTCAAAAAATTTTTTTTCAAAAACAGAAAAAAAAAAATCTTACCTAAAATTCACATGGAATTTCAAGGCCCCTAAGTAGCCAAAACAATCTTGGAAAAGAAGAACAAAGTTGGGAGATCTCACACTTTTTTTTTTTATATAAATCTATTTCTGGATTTTTCTTTTTTTAATTTTAAATTATTTATTTATTTATTTATTTATTTATTTATTTATTTATTTATTTATTTATTTATAAGAGACACAGAGAGAAAGAGAGAGAGAGAGAGAGGCAGAGACATGGACAGAGGGAGAAGCAGCCTCCATGCAGGAAGCCCGATATGGGACTTGATCCTGGGTCTCCAGGATCATGCCCTGGGCCAAAGGCAGGCACTAAACCACTGAGTCACCCAGGGATCCCCGATCTCACACTTCTTAATCTCAAAAACATATCATAAAGCTATAGGAATCAAAGCAGCATGGTACTGGAATACAGACTTCTAGACTAATGGGATGGAATAGAGAGCTCAGAAATAACAGTTTCTAGCATGTAGGATGCACTCAATAAGTGTGCCGCCATCATCATCATCATCATCACCATCATCATCTTCATCACTAAGCTGGATTACTTTTCCCAGCCCACTTCTCCATATATTGCATTCTAATGTCAGCCATTTAGTTCAGGTGCATTTCTTTACTTCTTTACCAACTTTGAGTTTTGCAAGTGTTGACTGAGTACAAGGAGAAATGTGATTTAGGCAGCGATTAATTGAGGAAGGGCAGATTCCAATCTTATTGGGCCCCAAGGATTCAACCTGACCAAATCTTTTCTACTTTCCAAGGTTTTAAATAGAAATGAAAAGACTTATTGTTGTCCCATCATTGGGAGTTGGTGGGCGGGCAGTGGTCAGCAAGTCTATACGCAAAGGCATAGCTCACACAAAGCCAATTATGGACCCCTAGGGGCTGTTGTTCAGAAGTACAGAGTCTTCAGAGCATGAGAGGCCATACGCGGCTTGTGGTCTTGAATGCCGCACTGCTGGGTAAATCTTTGATATCTCACTGCACAGAGAACGGAACAGTCAAATGAACAGTGTACAGGGGAACTTTATTGTACAGGTGATTGCAGACCCAACCTGAGGTCAAGGAATAAAATGTTGGGCTGACAGCTCAGAGGTCAAGGCCTGAGCATGCATTTTCCACAATTGCTTCTGGAGTTTCAGAGGAGCTTAATGAGAGCCAACAAAATTTCTGAGTGTTTATTGGTAACTATGCCAGAATGCTGGGTTGACATTCTCTCATGGCAACATCATTTGATGTCCTAGGTGGAAGCAGTTTGCTTTTTTCTCCTCTTAAATAATAGCTACAATTCAAATATGATAAATGGTAATGACCAATTCGAGTTTCATTTCATATTGTAAAAGTGTTAGTCCCAGTTGCCACATTCAGACCACTGTGAAAGTCTACTGCTGATTTTTATTTAAAAATCTATGTCTGGAAAATGGTCTCTTTCAGTCTTTTTTTTTTTTAAGATTTTATTTATTTATTTATTTATTTATTTATTTATTTATTTATTTATTCATGAGAGACACAGGCAGAGGGAGAAGCAGGCTCCATGCAGGGAGCCCGACGTGGGACTCGATTCCGGGTCTCCAGAAACAGGCCCTGGGCTGAAGGCGGCGCTAAACCATTGAGCCACCCGGGCTGCCCTCAGTCTTCCTTTTTACCAGGAGATAATTATAAATTCATCAACCTGCAAGAAGGTATAACTGTTACAAACACAGTTAAGAAGGTCATGATGTGTGCTCTTACTGCTGTTATCTAGCAGATAAATTCTATTGGAGTCCCCTTCTTTTCTCGCTTAACCACACCCAGAGCAGTTGGTGGTGACTCCCAGACTTCCAGCCCATAACAGGGAGCTGTCAGGTCATGAGTGCCTGAATCCTTGGTGTCTGCAGTTCCATTCTATGGACCTTGGGGCAACCTGAACCTTCCAGAGAATTAACACAATAGGGAGACTTTTCTGTTTTCCCAGGAATCAGGCCATGATTTGGGCCATGATGAAAACCAGAAAAACACTTGCATGCCTTACCACTCCCACCCTCCAGAGTCAGGGGATGATATGTATTTAGGTAAACAGGCATTAAATACCGATGTGCACAGTTCTGGACTTCAGTGAATACCAGTCCTGATGTCTTAGAGAACAACATGACAGACCAGGGGCTGGGGCTATGCTACAGGCTCAGTTACGGGTTAGAAACCTGGGGTCCCTGAACTCTCCCCGCAGGGATCCATAGCTAAAATCCGAGGAGTCTCTGAACACAAATGGGGGAAAAAAAATGACATCTTTATTTTCACCAACCTTAAACTGAAAAGTGTTTCCTTCCACTATGAATGTAGGCAAGACATCACTGTAGAGGCAGCAGTGCTTTTGATTATAGGAACCACAAATGTATTCATGTCGCATTCGCTGTTGTAGACATCTCAAAATATCATCTATATTCATTAGTACTCCAAAATTCAACAGTTACTGGGCTCACCACTGTATCTCGTTGAATGCAATAATAAAGATGCACATATATTACTGTAGCTTAAATAATTTCTAGTGTTTTTAGTTGACTGTATCTAACATGTCTGGTTTCCTTTGTATTTAATTTTCTTTTTCGAAAAGCATTACTCTGAACCAGTGTCCATAGTCTTTGCTAGGTGGCAAAGGGTGGCCATGACACACACCCAAAAAGCTTGGGGGAGGGGGAAGCCCTGCTCTAAAAGACATCACCACTACACTACTGATGGGACCTTTTCTCTCAAAGACTGGGTATAACTTTAGAATCCTACTCAACATAGTGCATCCGGTAGCCACCAGCAATCAACTAGGATGACACCTATTTACCACCTCTGATCAATAAGAAGGAACTGATATAATGCCAGGCATCTCCTGGCCCCCACAAGGTTCAAGTTGATTTAGAGAGTAGGACCTAACCCTGGATTACATCTGCCCTGGATAGTTCTGCCCATGGGGAAGACTTTAGCTGAGTGTTTGCAGCCGAGCCCCAGGCATCTATGGAGCTTCGAAGCAAGACAGTCTCTGGAAGAAATGATCAGTAGCTCAAAGATTTTTTTGATCATAACACCAGTGTTGTTTAGGAAGCCACCATGTGTCATCCGTGTGTTCCCTGTAAAGCAGCTACCAGTATAGCAGTGTGCATTGGTACAATATTAAAAGCTCCTGGAGCTCCTGGGTGGTTCAGGTGGGTAAGTGTCTCCCTTTAGCTCGGGTCATGGTACTAGGGTTCTAGGATAGAGCCCCATGTCGAGCTCCCTGCTCCCTGCACCACACATTCTCTCTCTCAACCTCTCTCTCAAATTAATAAATAAAATCTTAAAAAAAGAAAGCTCCTTTCCAATTGGTAAATAGACAGTGGCTCAAGCTCCCTGAATGCCCTTTTACCACTCTAGCCACGTCAGGCCTAGGGAGCCCTGGTCAGCACTAGAGGGAAATAGCCTTATAACTGGCTAAGGCTCCGGCATGCCTGAGGGTGTCCTATATGTCCCCCATCCTCCCTCTACTTCTCACCATCAATGATGCTATGAGTACATTCAGACACCAGTCCCTCTGGGAGCAGGATTGTTGTCCTGTAAGGAAATATGTCTAGTGCACACCTGGTCACCCCAAGGCTGCTGTGTCCTGCTGCCTACTGCCAGGAATCACTTTTACTTGGCCTCTTTGGGTCCATAGTGTACAATAATGGTTGAAATATTTTGACTATTCCCCTTATCACAGCCACTCTACCTGCCCCTAAATATCTGCCACTTTCACCAAGCAGGAGTTTGCACTTACTGAAATGGTTGTGTAAGGGATTCCAGTATCACTTCTCCATATTTTTCTTGTTTACCACTGGATGACTTGGAATTCACAAAGAAGGGCAGTGTTGCACTGGAGGGGAGGCGGCTTCTAGGCACTTCGGCTGTGTCACATCAGCTATCATTCTTTGAGCCAAACCTATTCACTGGGGCTCAACCACTGTAGTCCTTGGAGGGCTAAGGCCATGGCATCTTTGTTCCATCTGAGTGCACCTCTACTACTACCTCTAACAACTGCCCATCACTAAGATCTAGGTTTGGATCTCTGAGTGAAATTGGCTACAGAGCAGCTCTCCACCCCAAGAGGGGGCAGGGATAGGGCTTTTTTTTTTTTTTTTTCCCCCAACCCACAGCCCTCATATATGTAGATAGCTTCATTATTGCTTTAAAGTTTGGTATGAAAATTAACAGAAAATTTGGGAAATTTGATCCAAGAATGTCCCACCCAAACATTTTCTTCACAGTCTGGTATATTATTTCAGACCCTAAATGGTGAAAAATGCCTTTTGAACATCATTCAACAACAAAGTGTGTGCTGATTTCTGTGGTGTGCTGCTGAGCTGTTGCTAATGGCACCGCAGTTGTGTGCCAGCTGGGAGCGGCTTTCCTTCTCTTCCAGTGGGCTGGGCACTTGCAGTCAAAATAGCTGAGTGGATTTTTTTCTCTACCACTTCCAAGCTGCATGCCTTGGGGAGCCACTTAGGCTTTCCAAGCCTCAGCTATTTATCTAAAACGAAGCTGGTGTGGGGTTTAAAGGAATGTAAAAGGCCCAGCCCAATGGCTAGCATGTAATAAGAACTCAGTCATTTGTTATTTTTGTTGTTTTAATGCTCTTTGGTATTTCAGTGAGCCAAGAGGCTGCACGCAGGCAAAGCAATGGCGCATTTGGAAGGATGTAGGGAAGGCTCAACCTTATTATTACATAATTGTTGCCGGAAATTCTCCATTAGAGAAACATTCTTTGGATAATCACTTTTTATTTTAAAGATTTTATTTATTTATTCATGAGGGACACACACACACAGAGAAAGTGAGAGAGAGAGAGAGAGAGAGAGAGAAGCAGGCTCCATGCAGGGAGCCCGACGCAGGACTCGATCCTTAGACCCGAGGTCACGCCCTGGGCCAAAGGTGGCGCTAAACCGCTGAGCCACCTGGGCTGCCCAGATAATCACATTTTTTTTTTGGATAATCACTTTTTAAAAACGCAAATACCTCTCCGTAGTACTTTATTAAACTATTAGCATTAATTTACATTGATAGGATATGTGGGATTGGCCCAAAAACATAGCATGTCCTAAGCTTTCCCTCCCCTGGGGATTGACAGTAAAGGGAGAAGCAGAAAAAGGAACAAGAGAGAGAGCGCGAGCTGGAGAGGTGGGGGTGGAGACTGGGGCCCACTTTGCGCCGCGGGGCCTGAGCACTGAGAGCTCTAAAAAGAGAAAACTGGAAGAGGATAATATTTAGGGGGAAAAAAGCTGATGGGAGAAGGCAAAAAAAAAAAGGAGGGGGAAAAAGTCTAAACAATTCCGGCCGTGCTTGACACAATCCTTGTCTCAGGTTGGTTCTGCAGGAGCAGACGCCGCGAAGATGGAGCTTGGGTTGCCCTGGTCCTCCTAGGGGTGCACACCTGGAGAGGCAGGTGAGCGGAAGTGGGGGGCCGGGCCGGCCCCCGCCGCGGCCAATCACGTGAGGAGCCCTGGGCTGACCCCGCCCCTTCCGGCCTGCGGCCCAAGGCCACGCCTTCCCGCGCCTTCGGGCTGGGCCCGTCCATCTTCCCCTCGCGCGGAGGCTCCTTTCCGATCCGGTTGGCGGCGCAGTTGTCTGGGGCTCCTGGGTCTCGCGTCCTGAGGGAGACTTGGAGGAGAGCGGCGAGCGGAGCACGACCCTGAGTTCCCGTCACGCTCCGCCCCACCCGGGAAGCCCGAGGTTCTGGGCACGAGGCCGTCACCGCGGGGGGCGGGGGGGGAGGCGGGAAGGCGCCAGGAGGGCGGCGCCCCTGGTCCTCCGGCCCCACGGCGGGACCGCGCGCCTCCGCGCCCTGAGGGCCGCAGGCAGTTGCCCACCGGATGTGGTAAGTCGTCTTCCTCCCGCCGGTTCCGGGGCTCGGGGAGCGAGGACGGCCGGCCGCCTGCACTGTTGCCGCCTGGACGCCGGGGCTCGTGGCCCCGCGGAGCCTCCATCCGGATCGCTTGGTCCATGGTTCCTGCTCGTGGAGACGCCGCGGGAAGGCTTCGGCCTGGGAATTCAACCGCACTCCGGAGGGTGGACGCCGTGCCCCAGGGGCAAGGCCTTGGCAAACCCTCCCGGGCGAGCAGCTGCTCCTGAGGAACGAGGCGCGAGCCGGGCCGAACCTGCTGCTCCGCTGATGTGACGTGGCCCCTGGTCTGCTGCGGTGCCTGTGCGACCTCACACCAGGGGACACAGCACCCTCGGAGCCCCTGACGGTGTGGCCCCGTGCTCCCCTGTGGTGCCTGTGCGACCTCACACCGGGGGAGGGAACACCTCGGAGCCCTTGACGGTGTGGCCCCGAGCTCTGCTGCGGTGCCTGTTCGACCTCACACCAGGGGACACAACAGTCTCGGAGCCCCTGATGGAAGTGGCCCCCGTGCTCCCCTGTGGTGCCCTGTGCGACCTCACACCAGGGGAGGGAACACCTCGGAGCCCTTGACGGTGTGGCCCCGAGCTCTGCTGCGGTGCCTGTTCGACCTCACACCAGGGGACACAACAGTCTCGGAGCCCCTGATGGAAGTGGCCCCCGTGCTCCCCTGTGGTGCCCTGTGCGACCTCACACCAGGGGAGGGAACACCTCGGAGCCGTGACGGTGTGGCCCCGAGCTTTGCTGCGGTGCCTGTTCGACCTCACACCAGGGGACACAACAGTCTCGGAGCCCTTGATGGAAGTGGCCCCAAGCTCTGCTGCGGTGCCTGTGCGACCTCACGCCATGGGACGGAACACCCTCGGAGCCCTTGAGGGTGTGGCCTCGTGCTCCCTTGCGGTGCCTGTTCGACCTCACACCAGGGGACACAGCACCCTTGGAGCCCTTGATGGAAGTGGCCCCGAGTTCTGCGGTGCCCTGTGCGATCTCACACCAGGGGACAGAACACCCTCAGAGCCCTTGACGGAAGTGGCCCCGTGTTCTGCTGCGGTGCCCTGTGCGACCTCACACCAGCGGACACAACACTCTCGGAGCCCTTGGTGTGGCCCGGGACCTGCAGCTGGGAAGGGCAAGCCTGTCCTCAGAATATGTGGCTTTCCCAGGATCCAAGCAGGATCCAGGCAGCCCAGTTGAGGTTAATTTGTTGCCAAGTTACCTAGTCAGTCTCTTTGGGGTCGTGGCACCATACCCGAGGCTCAGCGCTGGTGTCTGTTGCTGGACCTTCAGCGGTGCCATTCATGGACCTTATACTTCTTCTCTTTACATTCGAATTGAATCACCGGTAGCAAAATCAGTTTGGTAAGTGAGAGTCCATGAATACCATGCTCCTGGCCCAGGTATTGCCCCCATCTTTTCCACTGTGACCAGATGCCAGCCCTCACATAGCTGATGGCAAAGGGTGGCAGGCACCAACTGATGTGGTTCTGTTACCTGCTTGATTGCTCATTACCTTGTCTCTGATAGACACTGTCTGGTGGATGCCAACATAGGATACACAGACCTTCATACTTTGTGTCCTTGCCCATATGTCTGACTACATGTTCTTTGCTAGACCTCTTTGTCCCCCATCTCCTGATATTTTTCTTTCCATGCCCCTGTCCAAAGGCTGGCCCTTTTGATGCCACCTGTGAATCCATAAGTATATTCTAACCTTAAGCCATTTCTTTTACTACACAAAATGAATAACCAAGTGTACCTACAGGAAGAATTTTCCCTTGCCACTGTCTTGCAAGGCCACCTCCAAGTGAGGCTGAAAGGCAGCTGCTGTCTATTTTCAGGTTGTCCGCACATACTGACATGACCCATCCATAAATCAAGCTTAAGCTTTCTCCTCCATCTTCAGTTAGTCATACAGAATCACCCATGCAGCCGTAAAGTGGGAGCTGAGGAAGGGAAGCTGGTGCAATAGTAGCGGGTATGTTGGGGTCTGGTCTCCCTTCTCATGCAGCTTGCTTATGCCCTCTGATCCTGTTCATGCTCAGTCTGGACACCACTTTCATTTTGTTGGGCCAGTCCAACACTGTGTCTTTTTTTTTTTAAGATTTTTTTAATTTATTCATGAGAGACACAGAGAAAGAGGCAGAGACATAGGCAGAGGGAGAAGCAGGCTCCTCGCAGGGAGCCTGACGCAGGACTCGATCTCTGGACCCGGAATCACGCTCCGAAATGAAGGCAGATGCTCAACCGCTGAGCCTCTCAGGCATCCCCCAACACTGTGTCTTAATGGGGCTTAGGATGGGCAGCTCTAGAAGCTGGTCCCTTGGTGTCCTATGTCAGGCACTCTGTCTCTACCAGTGCCCAGGAGCATGCCAGGAGTTTTTTTCCCCAGAAGACATGGCCTTGCTCCCAAGCCTTAGGGACCTATGTTATGATTCTTTCAATGGGGCTTGTCACATACTTCACACATCGTATTTTCCTTCCATTGATAACACCAGCGGATCCACTGAGTCATATGACTCAAACAGGAGGGCTGCTTGCATTGGAGTCTGGACTTGCTGCAGATCCCTTCCCTGTCTTACAGCTCTCAAATCCAGCCCCTATTCACCCCACTCCATATTTAGGTCATAAAAGTATTGCTAGCGGTATAAGACGATGTCTCCAGAACCCAGAGACACCTACATGGCATTGGGCATCCTTCTTCATTATAGTTGGTGAAAGATGTAATAGCTTGTCTTTCGCTTTGGAGGGGATGTCCAGCATGTCTCTGACCATACATTTTTTTTTTTAGGACCATACATTTTTTTTAAAGAATTATAGTTCTTGTATAGGTTTTTTTTTTTTAAGATTTTATTTATTCATTCATGAGAGACACAGAGAGAGGCAGAGACACAGGCAGAGGGAGAAGCAGGCATCATACAGAGAGCCTGACATGGGACTCGATCCAGGGTCTCCAGGATCACGCCCTAGGCTGCAGGCAGCGCCAAACCGCTGCGCCACCGGGGCTGCCCTAGTTCTTGTATAGTTAACACGTAATGTTATATTAGTTTCAGTGCATGATATAGTGATTCAGCAATTCTGTATATTACTCAGTGCTCATCAAGGTAAGTGTACTGTTAATCCTCTTCACCTGTTTTACCCACCCCCCATCACCTCCCCTCTGGTAACCATCTGTTCTCTGTAGTTAAGAGTCTGTTTTGTGGTTTGTCTTTCTTTTCCTTTGTTTTGTTTCTTAAATTCCACATGTGAGTGGTGAACTCATATGGTATTTGACTTTCTCTGATTTATTTTGCGTAACATTATACTCTAGTTCCATCAGTGTCATTGCAAATGGCAAGATTTCATTTCTTTTTTTATGGCTGAGTAATAATCAACCCTGTGTATGTGTATAACATATGTGCACACATACCAAATCCTCTTTATACATTCATCTATGGATGGACACAGGCTGCTTCCATAATTTGGCTCTTGTAAATAATGCCTCAGTAAACATAGGGGTGTATATCCTTTCAAGTTAGGGTTTGTGTATTCTTTGGGTAAATGCCCACTAGAGTAACTACTAGAACATGTTAGTTCTATTTTTATTTTTTATTTTTTTAAAAATTTTATTTATTCATTCATTCAAGAGAGAGAGAGAGGCAGGGAAACACAGGCAGAGGGAGAAGCAGGCTCCATGCAGGGAGCCCGATGTGGGACTTGATCCTGGGACTCCGGGATCACACCTTGGGCCAAAGGCAGGCGCTAAACCGCTGAGCCACCCAGGGATCCCCTATTTTTAATTTTCTGAACAATCTCCATACTGTTTTCCACAGTGGCTGCACCAGTTTGTATTCCCACCAACAGTGCACCAGGGTTCCTTTTTCTCCACATCCTTGAAACACATGTTCCTTGTGTTTTTTATTTTAGCCATTCTGACAGGTGTGAGGTGATATCTCACTGTGGTTTTGATTTGCTTTTTCCTGATGATGAGTAAGTAATACTGAGCATCCTTTCATGTGTCTGTTGGCCATCTGGATATTTTCTTTAGAGAAATGTCTGTTGATGTCTTCTGCTCATTTTTAACTTGGATTGTTTGGGTTTTGGGTGTTGAGTTGTATATTCTTTATATCTTTTGAGTATTAACCCCTTATTGGATATGTCATTTGCAAATATCTTCTCCCATTCAGTAGCTTGCCTTTTAGTTTTGTTGATCACTTATGTGCAGAAGCTTTTTATCTTGAAATAGTCCCAATAGTTTATCTTTACTTTCATTTCCCTTGCCTCAGGAAACATATCTAGAAAAATGTTATTATGGCCAATGTCAGAGAAATGACTACCTGTGTTCTCTTCTAGGATTCTTACAGTTTCAGGTATCACATTTAGATACTTAGCCCATTTTGAATTTATTTTTGTGTATGGTGTGAAAAAGTGGTCCAGTGTCATTCTTTTGCATGTAGCTGTCCCCAAATAATTATTGAAGAGACTCTTACCCATTACTTATTCTTGCATCCTTTGTTGAAGATTGACTGTTTAATTGTGGGTTTGTTTCTGGGCTCTCTATTATGTTCCATTGACCTGTGTGTCTGTTTTTGTTCCATTACCATATGGTTTTGATTACTACACCTTGATAGTGTAACTTGATATCTGGAATTGTGGTTTCTCTAGCTTTTTTTCTTTTTAGATTGCTTCGGCTGCTCAAGGTCTTTTGTGGTTCTGTACAAAATTTAGGATAGTTTGTTCTGGTTCTGTGAAAAATGCTGTTGATATTTTGATAGGGATTGCATTAAATCTGTAGATTGTGGGGCACCTGACTGGCTCAGTGGTTGAACATCTGCCTTTGGCTCAGGTTGTGATCCCCGGGTCCTGGGATAGAGTCCCACATCAGGCTCCTGCAGGGAGCCTGCTTCTCTCTCTGCCTATGTCTCTGCCTCTCTCTGTGTCTCTCATGAATAAATAAATAAAGTCTTTAAAAAATATATGTAGGTTGCTTTTGGAGTAGTATGGACATTTTAACAATGTTTGTTTTTACAATCTGTTATCATGGGATATCTTTCTATTTGTTTGTATTGACTTCAGGTTCTTTCATCAGTATTTTATAATTTTCAGAGTACAGGTCTTTCACCTCTTTGGTTAGGTTTATCCCTAGGTATTTTATTTTCTTTGGTTCAATTGTAAATGGGATTGTTTTCTTAATTTCTCTTTCTGCTGATTCCTTATTAGTATATACAAATGCAATGGATTTCTGTACATTGATTTTGTATTCTGCAACCATACTGAATTCATAGTAGGTTTTTGGTGGTCTTTAGGGTTTTCTACATAGTATGACATCATCTGGGAACAGTGCATGTTCTTCCTCCTTACCAATTTGGATGCCTGTTATTTCTTTTTCTTGTCTGATTGCTGTTGCTAGAACTTCCAGTACTATGTTGAACAGAAGTGGTCTTGCTTCTGACAAGTGGTCCTTGTCTTGCTCCTGATCTTAGGGGAAAAGCTCTCATTTTTCCACATTGAATATGATGTTAGCTCTGGGTTTTTAATTTTATTATTTTTAAAAAATATTTATTTATTAGAGAGAGAAAGCACATGTGTGAGTGGAGGGAGAGGTAGAGGGAGAGACTCTCCAAGCATACTCCTTGCTGAGTGTGAAGCTTGACACACGGCTTGAGCCCATGACCCACGAGATCATGGCCTGTGCCTAAACCAAGAGTTGGAGGCTCAATCAGCTGAGCCACCCAAGCACTGCAGCTGCGGGTTTTTAATATATGGTCTTTACTATGTTGAGGTATGTTCCCTCTGAACCTACTTTGCTGAAGGTTTTTACCATGAGTGGATGTGGTACTTTGTCACATGATTTTTCTGCATCTATTGAAATAGTCATATGATTTTTATCATTTCTCTTATTGATATGATGTATCATGGGGATGGATTTGTTAATATCAACCCACTCAGACATCCCAGCAGTAAATCCCTGACCAGAGCTATCCCTGAAAGGTATTGCCAATTAAGAGAAGGTAGTACATTTTCTACATTTTTTATGTTTGGATTTCTAAGATTTCTCTTTGAATATTTGGAATTTCTTTTAGGTAAACAGTGGTAATTTGAGCAAACTGTTCCAGAGAGGTTAACGGTATCTGAGAGATGTTTGTGACTGTGCTATTGGCAGTCCAACTTTCCATGGATATGAAGCAACTTTGCTATCTACTGTGGCCAAGGATTGTGCAGCTCCCTAACACCACAGCTGCATGAGCTAATCCACCCACCTTCCTACCTACCTACTTATCCATCCATCCATCCATCCATCCATCCATCCAGTTAACATTTACTAGTACATATTGTCTGTTAGACCCTGTGTAATTGGTGGATACACAATGGAAAACACAATAGTTACCATCCTTATCTGTAAGCTTATGGTATATTGGTGAGGAAATCAAATAAAAAGTCCTTTGCAACACAATGTGAATCTCATGCTATCAGAAGTAGCATAGGATTATGAATGAATGAAGGTCTACCCTGATAATTAATCCAAACAGTGCTCACTTCATCCAATCCTTTTTCTATATAGATGGCCTTCCTCAGTTTTCTTTCTTCCTCTTGCTCCCAAATAACCATTTTCTCTTACTCAGTTAACTTTAAGATGAGTAATAAATGAGGGAGTAACAGGAATATAAAATTCTTACTCTATATAAAGCATTTTACTAAAGTACTCTTGGAATATTATAATTTTATATCAGATACTTGCTGCTGTATTATAAATAAATGACCATACTGTCAAGATCACAGTCACATGAATGTTCTAGAAACATTGTAGCAAGAAGCTCAAATTCATTGAAATAATTGGATTAATTACCTTCTCTTCTGAGATTTGAGATTTTTCTTTCCCTAGTAACTCTCTTTAGACAAGTTTTATTGCATAGCCCTAAGCATCTGTCTCCATCTGTCTTAGATGGCTGGTTCGGGTTTTCCTGTGTGGTTTTAGCAGTTCTGGAAACTTGTTTGCCATTATTCCTTCAGTTCTGTTACAATTTGAGGTCCTTTGAAAGACAAATGGTTTGTTGCTGCCTGCATTATACTGACCACATCCTCACCTGTGTCAGTGTACTTCAGAGTTCCTTTATTACCATATCGTCAATCTCTGTAATAATGACTGAGTTTTTAAGGATTATAGATTTTTTTTTTAACTTACGTAGTCTCGTAATTTAAAAGAAACCTGATGGGGCGACTAGGTGACTCAGTGGGTTAAGCATCTGCCTTCAGCTCAGGTCATGATCCTGGAGTCCTGGGATCAAGCCCCATGTCGGGCTCCAAGCTTAGCAAGGAGTCTGCTTTACCCTCTGCCACTCTCCCTGTTCATGCTCCCTTTCTCTCTCTCAAATAAATAAATCAAATCTTTAGAAAAAAATTAAATAATAAAGGAAACCTGGTATTCATACTTCAAGAAGATGTGGGTAATTTCTAAGATTTTGAGTCCTTTGAAGTAGGATATTGCAGGAAATATAACGTCTTAACATTAAAAAAATTAGAAATGAGAAGAATTTAAGAAACATATAGATCTAGATATTGCTTTGAGAGATGAAAGAAGGGCGATTGAGTGCTATTGATTTATAGGAGAAATTTAAATATTATATAATCATTTCTGCAGTAAAGACTTCATTATAACATTTGAACATGAGATCAAATATCATAGTTTGTTTCCAACCTAAGTATTGCTTTAAAAGGTTTTTGAATATTCCATTTGTTTGTGCATGAGCAGAGTGGTATCTTCAAATTCAAGCTAATTAAGGAAAAAACACCTAAAAATTTTACTCAAGAAAGATTTCTAATTTGTTATTACTGTCAGTAGCACTCAAATTATGTCAAAATCTTGACTATAACTACATAATGTGTTTATATTGAAATGAAGACCAGAAAAAGATGTGCAGAATAAATATAAAATACATTGTGAGGGTGCCTGGGTGGCTCACTAGGTTAAGTGTCTAACTCTTGATTTCAGCTCAGGTCACAATCTTAGAGTCATGAGATCAAGCCCCATGTAGGGTTCCATGCTTAGTGGGGAGTCTGCTTGGGATTCTCTCCCTTTACCTTTGCCTTTCCCCTCTTCTCTTTCTCTCTCTCCCTCTCTCCCCTGCCAAAATAGTAACTGGTATATACTTATATACTTGTAAAGCAGCTTATAGTTTTAATTAAAAGAAGCACACAAATAATACAAGTGGTGGAACACATATCTGACAGAATTTTCATGTAACCTCATGATACAATAAAGTGAAATAGGACCTCTCTTTCGGTCATGTTTTAACTTTTTATTTATGAGCCCAAATCATAATTTTTCTGGGCTATAGAACCTTCTGGGTTACTAAGGTGACTTAGGGGTTGTCTATGTCCCACGTGCCCAAATCTAGCTGCAGGCTAGAACCAAGTCATTTATGTTAATACTAGTATCTCTGATAGATGGACTCCAGGGTTATGCCAGCAGGGGCAGCTCACCCCAGTTTCCCTAATTGTAACAGGTTTTAATTCAGGCAATAATCAGAATTGAGCCCTCTTAGCACCTAATCTCTTAAAGGAGAACTCTATTCTTAGGGGTGCAGTAAGTCAGAATGAAAGACCTTAAATAGCCACCCACTCCTTTATGCCCAGATCTGAGAATAGGGTATTTTTTCTGGATGACTTTGCTGTAGTCCAGGAGGGGAAGGTGGGGGGGTTCTTCTGTGTAGAAACAGCAGGTGGTATGGCAGATGCTCTGCCTCCCACCTGTCTTTGGGGCCAAGCAGGGGAGTCCCTTGACATAGTCGCAGGAAAGGCATGAAGAGCTGAGTCAGGTTTGACATGGCTTTTCTCAAGTAGTGTAGAGGCCCCTTCCAGTGACTCATCAGCTTTCCTGGTATGATGTGGTATATGTGACATTGTTATAATTATGAGATCTTTTTCTCTATTTCAGAAGAGGAACATGTTCTGAGATTGATTAAATCCTGTATCTGGTTGACTGTAAGGGATTCAAAAAGGATAGCCCTTTTATGTCTCTCTTCACTTTTTTTTAAACATTTTATTTATTTGATAGAGAATGCACACATGCACAAGCAGGTGGGAGGGGTAGAGGGAGAGGGAGAAACAGACTCCCCACTGAGCTGGGAGTCCAATGTGGGAATTGACCCCAGGATCCCAGGATTATGACCTGAACCAAAGGCAGGCACTTAACCAACTGGATACCCTCTGTTCATTTTTTTTAGAAAACACATGATTGGGCACCCCGGGTGGCTCAGCAGTTTAACGCTGACTTCGGCCCAGGGCGTGATCCTGGAGACCCAGGATCGAGTCCCACGTCGGGCTCCCCGCTTGGAGCCTGCTTCTCCCTCTGCCTGTGTCTCTGCCTCTCTCTGTGTATCTCTCATGAATAAATAAAATCTTTAAAAAAAAAACAAACATGATTTCTGATTTGTATATGTGCTTAGCAAATTCTCCAATCTTTCTCCTTCTTTATTGATTGAAGACCTGTGGTACACAATGCATGAGGTTATACTGTTGGTCAGAGGACCTTTGGAACATTTTTGTCCTTCTTAACTGTAGTCATTTGATACAAGCCCTGTGGACATAGGTTTGCCAGAAATGGGCCATTTACATGATACATAACATTTCAAGGATGGATTTGCTAACATTTCACTAAGAGTGCTCAATTTGTGCTTAAAGCTAAGAAAGAAGTTTAGTAATTCCAATTATCAATGAAAATGAATAAAATATAGAACAGGTTATTGTACATTAATATGAATATGAGCTATGAGACATATCTGGAGAAGAGAACATTTTTAAGATTACTTTGTTCTGGGACTTGATACTGAAATTTTAGATTCCCTGTCTTCTCTTATTCTCTTTCTCTCCCCCACCCTTCTTTCTCTGTTACAAAGTTTGTTGCTAACGGACATTGTATTGCTGTTTTAATCAAGTAGGGGAATGTTTGGTTTGTTTGCTATTTTATTTGCCTGGTATTACAAGTCCATTCAAATATATATTGATGTGGGGGGATCCCTGGGTGGCTCAGCGTTTTGGTGCCTGCCTTTGGCCCAGGGCGTGGTCCTGGAGTCCTGGGATCTAGTCCCACGTCGGGCTCCCGGCATGGAGCCTGCTTCTCCCTCTGTCTGTGTCTCTGCCTCTCTCTCTCTATGTCTATCATGAACAAGTTAATAAATAAATCTAAAAAATATATATATTGATGTGATATTTTCTAAAGTGTTCTTAAGCTATGATATATGTGAATTTTCTTTATGGAGTCACACTTAAGGATGCATTGTTACTTAACATTATTATACCCGTTGTTATAATACACTAGTGACATGTGATATTTTTCTTTTATTATTATTATATAAAACATAACCGAGGTACCTGGGTGGCTCAGTCAGTTAAGTGTCAGCCTTTGGCTCAGGTCATGATCTCAGCATCCTGGGATCCAGTCCTGCATGGGACTACTTGCCTGGGAGCCTGCTTCTCCCTCTGCCACTCCCCCTGCTTGTGCTTTCTCTCTCTCAAATAAATAAAATCTTAAAAAAAAAAAAAAAAACCAAAATTATAATTAAAGCAGTTGAACAGTACATAAAATATAGAATGTAATAATCTCAGATATTGCTGATTATAATTCAATATAATGAACTATTTTTAAATTATTCATTGATACTTATTTGCACTAAAGGGAAGCTTATTTTGAGGTTTTTGGCTATCTGCCTAGACGATTTAGTGTAGGTAATAAAACAATGCTGAATTCTATAGTAATATATGTGTATGTATGTATATGTATATATATACACACACACACACATATACATTTCATTTCTTTTTGCAGATTTCCTACATGAATGAGGAAAGTTTACTTTACCAGTTAAAACTTGTTAGTGAAACTACTCATTTGGGTAGGGAAATCATGAAGTATATATAATGCCCTGAGGTTTAATAAGCAGTTTCTGGAAAGTTGCAAGGCTGTTGTTGGGTAGCTATTACTATGAGGTTGTTATTATTTGATTAGCTCATTACAAAGGAGTCTTTCTCTGAGATTTAGCCATGGATCATTGTCTGCATTTGAAAGTTTTCTCTCCTTAGTTACAGGAGTAACCCAGCCATTCACTGTGGAGGATCGACCCAGGGATATCGCCATCTTAGGTTTGTAGGAAACATCACAAGTTTGCTCAACCCCTTTTAAAAGGCTGGTTAAAAGTGAATTTCCACAGCCTATTTAGGGAAAAGAGAAAAATTTTCTTGTTGATAATCCCAGAAAGAAGTCTTGAATATCAAGAAGTATATTCCATTTTTGAAGAGTTAGAAACCTGGTTAAAAAGTCACTTTTGGGGGATCCCTGGGTGGCACAGCGGTTTAGCGCCTGCCTTTGGCCCAGGGCGCGATCCTGGAGACCCGGGATTGAATCCCACGTCGGGCTCCCGGTGCATGGAGCCTGCTTCTCCCTCTGCCTATGTCTCTGCCTCCCCCCCCCCCTCTCTGTGACTATCATAAATAAATTTAAAAAAAAAAAGTCACTTTTGGTGACATATCTCCGTCATTAGGAACAATCCTTCTCTTAGTATATTTTGCCTCAGGTCCAGCCCTACATGTACCTGGAGTGCCAAGGGAGGAGGAACACCTAGAAGATTGAAAGAAGCATAAAAAACGATGCAGCCTAGGTGGCTGGACCCTGAAGATTCATAGGGATTTTAAAAAATAGTATTTATTCTGAATTGTTTTAATTATATAAAGAAACAATAGAAGATTTGAAAAATACAGAGAAGAACAAAGAAGATTTAAGATTTTAAAGCCTTTAGTAATTCTTTATAAATAATACTGTGATGAACATCTTTGTGCATAAATTTTGTGTGTGTCTATTTTCTCAGGATAAATTCTGAGAGCTGAAATTGTTCACTTTAAGCCCTCTGAAACTTACTAACTCAATTGCCCCCCAAAGAAGTCAGACTGATTTATCTTCGTACCTACAATGTTTGAATCCCAAAGCTCCTGCATCCTCAGACAGACATAGGGAGACAATAGTGTTGTCCATCTTGAGGGTCACACGAAGGCTACATTCAGGCTACAAAGCCACTGCTACTCCAGGATCATAGGAAGCAGCTATTTGGGAATTGTTAACAGTCAAAACTATGTCACACAAAAGTTCTTTCTTCGTTTTGCTATCAATCTCTGGGATTCTTTTTTGTTCTTATTGATGGTATTAGTTTTACTTAATTTTACCAAAACTTAATATTATTAAAGCCTCGATCAAAACCTTATCAATTCCCACTGGGATGAATATTAAAAAAATACAGATGGGGCACCTTGGTAACTCAGTAGGTTAGGTGTCTGACTTTTGATTTCAGCTCAGGTCATAATTTCAAGAGTTGTGAGATCAAGCCCCATGTCGGGCTCATGCACTGGGTGTTGAATCTGCTTAAAATGGTCTCTCTCTCTGCTCCCCCCACACAGACACTTTAAAAAAATACAGATAATAACAAGTGTTGGTATGGATGTGGAAAAAAATGGAACCCTCATACTTTGCTGATTAGAATGTAAAATGGTGCAGCCACTTTACAAAACAGCTTAGCACTTCCTCAAAAAGTTGAACAGAGAGTTCCCATGTGACCCAGTAAATCCACTCCTAGGTATATACCCCAGAGAACTGAGAATTGAAAACGCATGTCCATGCAAAAATTTGTGCACAAATGTTCATAGCAGCATTATTCATAATAGCCAAAAAGTGGAAACAACACAAATGTATGCATCAATTGATGTATGGTTAAAGTGTGGTGTGTCCATAGAATATCTGGTATTACTTGCCACTAAGAAGGAATGAAGCACTGACACATGCTATGACATGGGTGAACCTTGAGCACATTATGCTAAGTGAAAGAAGTTAGTCACAAAAAGCTCCACATGGTATGATTCCTTTATATAAAATGCTCAGAATAGGTAAATCTATAGTTAGAAAGTAGATTAGTGGTTTCTAGGGGATGGAAGGAAGGGAAAATAAGGCATGACTGCTAGTGAATACGGGATTTCATTTTAGGATGATGAAAATGTTCTGCAATTAGATAGTGATTGATAATGGTTGCATAACTCGGACTATACTAAAAAGCCTTATTCAACAGAATAAAACAACCACAGAGAGACATGCATGGGAATGTTTATAGCATCCACAATAGCCCCAAACTAAAAACCCAAATGTCTATCATCTAGAGAATGGATAAACAAAATATGATATACCCATACAATGAAATACTATTCAATGACATATTGAAATAAAGTACTGACAGGTGCTACAACATGTATTAGGATGAACTTCAAAAACATAATGCTAAGTGAAAGAAGTAGGAGCAAGAATCACATGCTGTATGATCCTATTTAAAGAAAATATCCAGAAAAGGAAAATTTATAGGCATAGAAATAAGATCTGTGGTTGCCTAGGGCAGTGGGGATTAAATGTATGTGGGCACTGGGGAGCTTTATGAGATAATGAAAACAAACTAACATCCTAAAGCTGGGTTTTGGTGATGACTACACAACTACAGATTTATCAAAAATCATCAACATAAATGTATAATGGGTGAATTTTATGGTATATAAATTAGATCTCAATAAAGCTGTTAAAAAGAAAAACTTGACCAGTAGAATTGGCTATAAATTCCATTTGACATTCCCCAAATTCCTTGCTGTAAGGATGAACATTTTCTACATGCCAAAGGGTATGAGTGGAAGAGGAGTTGCAAAGATGTTTTGAGCAATAGTAGCATCAGATTTCTACTCAAGAAACTGATTTGAAAAGAACAAACCTCACTTAGATGTTGCAGTGCCAGTGTGCCCCTCAAAGCACAGGATCCTTAAGTACCAGTAAGACTTCAGAGAGTGCTAGAGACTGAATGTTTTGTCATCCTCCCTCCACCTCTGAATTCATATGTTGAAACCTAAACCCCAATGTGATGTTATTAGGAGATGGGGGTCTTTGGGGTGTGATTAGGTCATGAGGGTGGAGCCTTCACGAATAGGATTAGTGCCCTTGTAAAAGAGACCCTGGAGAGATCCCTGGTCCCTGCCAGGGAAAAGGTGACCATTCATGAACCACCAGACACCACATCTGTCAGAGTCTTGGTTTTGGATTTCCCAGGCTCCAGAATTGTGAGAAATGTTTGTGTTGTTTATAAACCACCCAGTTTATGATATTTTGTTATAGCAGCCCAAACAGACTAAGACAGGGAATAATTTAATCTCTCTCTACCTCAACTTGGTCACATGTAATATAGTGATAATAACACGGCACTGATTACATATCCAGATTTTTGTAAAGGTCACATAATGTGTGGATAGTGCCTTGGAAAGCAGCAACCCTTATGTAAATATCTGGGCTTTTTAATCATGGGTCTATGTAAATTACTTGGAAACACAGTGGCTGTCACACTTGCTGAGAGGTCAGAACACTATTTACTCCTGTGTCTAGCTAATTTCTTCTCTTTAAGTCTCAGCTTCAATGTTACTTCTATAGGAAAGCTTTCCTGACCTCTCTCACAATGTTTCTAAACTTTTCTGAACATACTGTACCTACTTCTACCATTGCAGTTAAGAAAAAAAAAAAGATTTTATTTATTTATTCATGAGAGACAGAGAGAGGCAGAGACACAGGCAGAGGGAGAAACAGGCTCCCTGCAGGAAGCCTGAGGCAGGACTTGATCCCAGGACCCCAGGATCACAAACTGAGCCAAAAGCAGACACCCTAACCACTGAGCCACCCAGGTGCCCCTTTTGTAGTTTTTATATGTGTTGTAAATACTTGCTTACTGATCTGATTTTCAGATCCTTAAAGACAAGGATAACTATGTCTGTGTTGCTCACCATTTGTATCCTTAGCACTTGTCAAAATGTCTAGCACATAGTAGATGTGCTCAATAGGTATCTGTTGAACGAATAATTGGGTGAATGCCTGGAAGTCATGATGCTCTTTTAGAACAACACAAATATGGATATATTCAACACCATGATACCAGAGAGGAACAAGTTTATTATCAGGCCATGTGTACCATACTTACACAAAAATGTCAAAAACATACACACAAACACTTGTGCCCATGGAGGGAACCTGAGTTGATGAATAATGTATGAATGATTATTTGTCTCAATAACCAAACATTTTTGTGCATATTTTCCTATCATTCTTCTTTTTATTCTATTCAGACCCATTGCTCCTGCAGTTTTCTTTTATTCTTCTATCACCAACTTTTCTCTTTTTTTTTTTTCAAAGATTTTATTTATTTATTAGACACACACACACACACACAGAGGCAGAGACACAGACACAGGCAGAAGGAGAAGCAGGCTCCATGCAGGGAGCCTGACATGGGACTTTGATCCCAGGTCTCCAGGATCACACCCTGGGCCGAAGGCAGTGCTAAGCCACCCGGGCTGTCCTCTCTTTTAGATCACACTCGTCAGTACACAAACAGGCTGTGCTACCCCTGTTCTTAAAAAATAACAACAACAAAAACCCTTAAATTTTAAAAGCTCTTTGACCCCACATCTCCCTCTGACCGCTGTCCCATTTCTCTGCCTCTTTTTTCTTAAACTCGAAAGATTGGTCTGCGCTCCCCAGTTCCAGTTCTACTCTCCTTTCCTGAACTCCTAAGAAAGGATTTTGCTCCCCTCATGTACCAAAACTTGTCTTTTTGAGATCAACAAGCACTAGTATGCTGCTTATTCAATGGCCAACTCCTAGTCTTCCTTTTATTTGACCCATTAGCAGCATTTAACCCATTTGACAGAGTTGATCGCTCCTTCCTTCTTGAAACTATTATTCTTCACTGGGCTTCAAAGACATTGCACTTTCCTGGCTTCCCTTCTTCCCTTCTAGTGGTTTCTTTTTTTTTCTTTCCTGGTTCTTTCTAGTTGTCTTGATCTCCAAATGCTGGAGGGCTCTTGGCTTAGTCCACAGACCTGTATTCGCCATCTACATTCACTCCTTTGGTTGGTCTCATGCAGGCTCATGACTTGAAATACCATCCATGGACCATCTATGCCCAGCTCAGACCTCACACCTCAACTCTAGATTCAAAGAGCCCAATGTCTACTGGACATACCCACCTGGATGAGGTTTCTAGAGCTCTTAAAATGTTCAAACCTAATCTGGCTCTTTGTTAACTCTCTGACCTATTTCCTATGACTCCTGGGTGTCCACTCACTCTGTTCTATGCTTTTCTAAACACATTAGGCATACTTCCACTTCAGAACCTTTGTAATTGCTTTTCCCTTTTCTTGGAACACTGTTCCTATAAAGCTACATGGCTTGCTTCCTCTCCTTCGGGAATTTGTTCCAAGATCCTGTTTTTACTAAGGCTTCCCCTGACTACTCTTTTAAAAATAACAGATCACTCTAAATCAAGCCCTTCCCACCCTCCCTTCTTATCTTATTTTTCCAGATAGCCCTTAATCACCATCTCAATATTATTTATTTGCTGATTTGTTACTTGTCTTCCCTCCCTAGCTTGTAAATACCACAAGAGCAGGGATTTTTAAAATCACTCTTATTTGCTGTTAATCCCTAAGGTCTAGCTAGAATAGTGCCTGGTACATAATAGGCATTCAATAAATATTGTTTGAATAAATAAATCTTAAAGTGTTTAGAAATGTAAAATTTCCTTTAGGACTTAGGGTCATCCAATTTGGGTAGTCTTTCCTGATTAACCCTTTCTTCCATTCTCATTGGAGCAGAGTTTTATGCTTTCTCTTCTACTGCTGTTTCTTGCATGTACTCTTATAATTGGAGTCTTCACACTGAATTCTAATTTATTTATGTGGAGGCTGAGAAAAATTAAGGCCATTCCACCTCAAGTTTAGCATTAGCACAAGTACAGCCATCTTAGGCCCCTCTGAATAAGAACTGAACTTTATGGGAAAAACTGCAGAATGTCCTCGGCAGGGAATCCCATATCAGAAAGACAACAGAGCCCACACCCATGGCAGAAAGCCCCATATTAGAATGAGAACAGAGCTCAATGCCCTTGAAAGCTCCATATCAGAATGTAAACAGAACTTGAGAAAATCCTCCACCCATTCTGAAAATCCCCTAGACCAGCCCATTAAAAAACCCAGCTGTAACCCACTTCCGGGGTCCAAGTCCCTGCTCCGCTGTGTCGGGTATACTTGGACCCAAGCTCCAGCTTGCAAATAAACCCTCGTGCACTTGCATCGGTGTCTGGCTCCTTGGTGGTTTCTCGGATTCACAATCTTGGACACACAATTTATAAATATGTCTGCCTTCCTTTCTACACTTTAGGGCAGTAGCTGTATCTCATCTATTTCTAAATCCCCACCACCTTGAATAGTGTCTGGAACTGGTTAGACGCCAGTTAAATGTCAGTTAGAATGAATTGCCCACACGTAGAAGAGTAGATGCAGACATAGAGCATGGGACATTTGATTCAAAGCATGATTGAGTTTGTTGTTCTACTATGTACGGTTAATGTTACCCTCCTTTTCTCTCAGCTTACTGAATCGTGGGATCAGAGTACTTCCACTTGGCATGTGAATTACAAGTAACTAGCTGTCTCCTCCACCTTCTGCCCCCTCTACACAGTAAAATCTCCCCACGTCCCACTTTCTGGAGTTAAGAACAGAGGCATACTCCTTGCCACTCTTCTTTGCCTGCCTCCTTCTCTGCCTGCAGCACCCCTCCCTCCATCTGGGGCTGCTGACAGGACTGCCTCATCCTGGTCCCACCTCTCTTCTTCATTCCTGAGTGTAGGATCCTCCAGGCTCTGCTCTGGGTGCCTTTCTTGTTTCATATACTCTTTCTTGATGATCTTATCTAGTCCTTCACTTCCACCTATGAAAATACCATCAAACCTATGATTTTAGAGAGAATTTAGGACTATTTTGTATTAAGCACCTTCTAGACAACCTAAAATTTGGCCTCACAAACTTTGCATTTGCAAGCTATCTGCACAATTTCCACCTTACCAGACTATTGCCTTTATAATGTAATGTTGCTTAAAAACCAACATGCCGAGATGCCTGGGTGGCTCAGTGGTTGAGCATCTGCCTTCAGCTCAGGGTGTGATCCGAGTCCCGGGATCAAGTCCTGCTTGGGCTCCCTTCATGAAGCCTGCTTCTCCTCTCTCTGCTTATGTCTCTGCCTCCCTGTGTGTCTTTCATGAATAAATAAATAAAATCTTAAAGCAAACAAACAAAAACAACCAACATGCCTTTTTTCTTTACCTAGCCAAAGAAATAATGTCAATGAAATCAAGGCTTTCTTGTGCAATATATATATATACATATATATATATGCAATATATATCAGTATATATATACTTATACACTTATACTTAGTAAATAAATAAATATATATACATATATATGTGTGTGTGTGTATATATATATATATATATATATATATATATATATATATATGGTAAAACACATGAAAATAAATAGAAAACATTAAAATGAGGTTTCTGTGTGGACCACCTAAAATCCTGCAGTGTATGTGTACCATGCTTTGGGGACTTGGATTTAATGCAGCATTTTCACTTTGCACGGAATGAAGTTGAAAATCAAAGAGACTTAGCAACACAACTTAGGCCACAATTTGAATTGGCAGTGAGCCTTGACTCCACCCTTGACCCTGAGACCTTCAGCCCTCTACCTTCTCCAGGACCAGAGACTAGTTTTCCCAACTCCCTGCTCTCATATCTCCTTAGATAATCCCAGCAGCATATTAGATTTGGCCCTAAACAGAACTCCTTTTCCCCCCATCTCAAAAGCTGTTCTCCTCTTGGCTTTCATTATCACTACCCAGACTCCAAGCATCTGCTTGATTCTTCCACTCCTATATCCAACTGCTGAGACTGTCAGTTTTACTCCCTCATTATCTGGCCTGTCAATGGCAAAGCTGTCCTGTGAAACCCAATGGCAGCCAGCTTTCTCACCTCTGAGCTCTCTTAGTACTTTGTATGCTTCAGTTTGTGGCATTTATTAGATACTACCTCTCCTATTCATTTTATCTGTAAATTTATCTACAAACTTTTCTTTTTTGAGGAAGCATTTAATTATTATTGAATCTCCAGTGTCTTACACATGTATACAGTGCTCTGTGTAAATGAATGTTTGAATGAATGACTGAATCAGTCAATCAATCAATCAGTCGACGAATGGATAGATGAGTTAACTACAATTAAGACAAGGTAAAAGCAGAATAGGGAGTTACGATTTTAAAGTAATCGTTTGTTAATATTTCAGTAGTAAACTTTTAGAAAACAACTTACATGTAAGTTTTCTGGATGTTCTATGAACTTAAAGGTAGTATTAGTATAGAGTCAGTCGAACTTGGCTCCAGGTATGAAATATGAGATATTTCTAACTCAACGGTACCTGTAAAAATCCAACTTGTTATTGATCACATGTGACGTATAACAAAGGTATAGTCTGTTAGTCAAACAATTAACCTATTTGAAGTATAAACAGAAGGATAATTAATAAATATGTTAATTACTTTTTCAGGACCATAGTGCCAGCAGTCAGCTTTTAACTCAAACATGTATACTGTCTTGGTAGTAGAAGTATAAATCTGTAATACTGTTGTTATGACACAGTATTTACAAGTTACTAAATTGGGAAACTCTAGAATTATGTCCTTAAATATTTTTTTGTCTTATACTAACTAGAATGCCATATTCTTGTTTCTTTGGCCAGTGATTTCCTTACTGCCTTATATCATTCAAAATCAGCTTTAAATCTCATTTCAATATGTCATCTCCCCTGGTTCCTGGGGAGTAACCTAAGCATTTTCATTGAACCACTGCCACAGGTGGCTGTGATTTAGGGGGTTCCCACGCCACACTTTGTGTAACTCTCTACAAGACTAGAAGTGTTTTAAGAATGAAAGTATTGAGTGCCTGGGTGGCTCAGTCAGTTGAGTGTTTGCCTTTGGCACAGATCACGATCCCAGAATCCAGGTATGGAGCATCTCATCAGGCTCCCTGCTTGGTGGGGAGTCTGCTTTTCCCTCCTTCTTACCCTGATCATGCTCTCTCTTTCTCAGATAAATAAAATCTTTAAAAAGGGGGAGGGGGATGAAAGTCTTCATTCATTTGTATTTGTTAGACCTCTATGGACTATATGCTATGCAGAGACACATAATGAAGATGCAGTCTGTTAGTCAAACAACCTGTTTGAAATATAAGTAATACAGTATAAGCAGACAATCTACGGATACATATTGAATGAATGACCTCAGCCACTGTGTATGTGTCACTAGAACACCCATCCCAAACCCAAACCTTAGTTTTAAGTACAGTTCTGTAATAGCTGCTTTCTTGCTATTTGCCTTGGTATGTAGTATTAAAGCATTTTTACTATTATTTCAGCATCAATACAGTATAATTTATTTTTTAAGATAATGTTTACTCACTTTGTAAAATTCAATTACAAAGATAATAAGTACTTATAGTAGAAGACATGGAGACCATAGACCCAAAGAGGAAAATACAAATCACCTCTAATCCCTCCTCTGATTATGTTATACCCATTGCTAACATTTAGGCCCATGCTATGATTGAATTATACATAACTGTACTTTACATTTTTTAATTAACAGAATTATCTTTTAATACCTCTCTCTGGAGAAGATATGTAGAGAACAAGTTTCAGACATTTTGTAAGTCATAAAGAGTGATGACATATTTGAGGAGCAAAGTACTTTCTTAGTTAGCTTTCTAATTAAACATTTTTACTTTATTCATTAAAGCTGTTGTTCAAGCAGCAGAAACTAATTATCACTAAGTTGACCAAAAAGAAGCTTTACTGGAAAAATATAAGGGTCTCATGAGATTGAAGAGAGGCTAAAGAACAGAGTTTATAATAGAGAGGGATCTAGCAGTCTCAGCCTGGCCTGCCTTCCTTGCTTGTACCTTTGTTCTCAAGAATCAAAGAACTGGGAGAGAATGAATTTTGTTTTGTTTTGCTGAATTTGGGTTACATAAAAGTAGCTGGACTTGGCAATAGACTAAGTATGGATGGACAGGGGAAGAGAGGGACCAAGAATAATTTCCAGTTTCTGGCTTGCATAAATACATTGGTAATGATGCCATTTCCTAAGATTGGAATAATGAAAGATGACCAGTTGGCTAAATCTTGGGAGGGGTTGCATGAATGGTTTCATCTGAGGCATGCTGAATTTCAGGTGCCTTGAGACATCAAAAGATGTTAAGTAGGTAACTGGATATATGGGTTGTTCCCCACATTTTCTGTCTGCCCTTCCAGATCACCTCTCCACCCTGCTTGCAATCCTATGGGGCTGACCTGCATCAATGAAGCGCCTGGCTTCAGATCACATTAGTTCAATGGGGGTGCACTAGCAGGATATCAAAGGAGGAAAAGGAGTGAGTTGGGTCTTTGTTTTCCTGGCTTCTTCCCTGCCAAGTTGCTGTGGAAAGGCTGCATCTCTGAACCAAAGGTCACAGCTCTTGTCAGACACCTTCCCATCCAAGCCTTGTCTCTCGAAGGTCTGGCTACATTCTTGCTTGTTCCAGAACACTGTGCTACCTCTTTTAATTTCCCTATACCCTGTCTACCCACCCAAATTGTGCCAGTCTGAGTGTATCACTCATTTCTGACTGATTCATGCAAACAATTCAAGGGACAGGCTAAGGCTAGAGATGTATTTTGTGACCCTCTGTTTATAGATATAGCAGAAGCTGGTGTGGATGATAAATTCCTTTGTGGGAGAGCACAGTCAAGAAATCGAGAGGACTTAGGACTGAGCTTTAAAACACTCTGCCTTGCTTCTCACTGAAACAGGACTGTGAGAAGGACCTAATGAAAGGAGACTTGGATGCATTAAAGAGAGAATGACCATCCACAACAGCCTCACACAGCAACAGAGTGGCAGTTCAATAAAAGGAAATCAGAATGATATTAAAATGAGAGAATGGATGTTAGGTGGCTGGACCTAACACACACACCTACATAACTTTATTAAAATGGAGTACAAATATTCCTGCTTTGTCATCAATAATAATTCTGCTGTGGATGACAGAATATCCAAAATGGTAGTAATGTAAAAAAGATATCCATTTATTTCTCTGTCATGTAAATGAAGTTTGGAAATAGTTCAGAGCTGATGTAGACATCAGTCACAGTGTCAGGGTTCAAGGCCTCCTCGATATTGTTGCTCTGCCATCCTTGTCATACAAGTTCCATCTCATGGTTCAGGATGGATACTTGTGTTCCATTCAGCTTGTCTGCATTTAAGCCAGCAAGGCTCTCCCCAGATAGTGCACATAATACTAATCCTTATATCTCACTGGCTACGACTTAGACAAATGACCATATCTACTGGTGAATTACCAAGAAATATCTGTTTCCAATGGCTGTTTAAAATCAGAAGTTCGGGGCAGCCCGGGTGGCTCAGCAGTTTAGTGCCTGCCTTCAGCCCAGGGTGTGATCCTGGAGTCCCGGGATCGAGTCCCATGTCGGGCTCCCTGCATGGAACCTGCTTCTTCCTCTGCCTGTGTCTCTCTCTCTCTCTCTCTCTCTCTCTCTCTCTCTCTCTCTGTGTCTCTCATGAATAAATAAATAAAATCTTAAAAAATATATAAAATCAGAAGTTCTAATATAAAGGAAATGGGGGGAATGGAAATTGGAACACCACTAGTGGTCTTTGCTAAACATGTTATTTTGTTATGTTTTCTTTTTCATTCACCTATTTCCTTTTTTCAACTAGTTTTGATGACTCCTTGCCAGCCATAGCTATATTGTAATATCCTTCCCACATACACGGTGTCTCATAATCCAAAGCACCCATGAAAAATATCATATAACATCAAGGATTTAATACAAGGCTAGCACAACTTAGGAAGATTCCGTAAACGAACTCTTGTGGTCCACAAATATTATAATATTAGAGTGAAAAGAACCTGTAGAGAACTTCCAGCCCAGGAAATGGAGCAGCAAAAGATCAAGGCACGTATTTCAGGAAAGTGCAGCCTATCTCCCAAAACCTGCCTCTTGTAGCTTGTTCTGACTTTCTGTGATTTCAAAATACTAAAGAATCTTTGATTCATGGGCACATTGACACCCTACTTTAGGCAGATGTGAATGTGCACATGTTACCCCTGGCTACACATCAATTTCTAGACAGGAATAAACTACCCATTGCTTTTTTTTCTAGGAGGCATATGATGCTGTGGTGAATGGGGCCATAAATTTCTGCAGGAGATGAAAATTCCACAGTAGGCAGTCATTACCATGTCATTGGACTGCCTTTTCCCATAACAAATATGGTCAATTTTGTTTATGGGCTTGTAAGGAAGGTAGTTGTTGGCTCAAAGAATCTGGCTCATTAAGCTAGAGTAAACCTGCCCCCCCCAAAAAATAATGCCTTAAACAATGTAGAATAGAAAAAAAATCCAAAGTCCAGCGAAGGGTAGGTTGAGAAGGCAGTTAGGTAGTAGGATTTTTCTTATTATTATACATCTATTTACTTTTTATGCAAGCATAAGGAACCAGCAGTTACTCTGTGTCAAATTGTTTTTGAATTCTAGAATTATCAAACCCTGTCCTAAATATATAGCAAAGAATAAGCATGGTAAAAAGGGCTTGTGATAAAACATTTAGTACACAAGAATTTTGGTGAGAAACAAATGTAACTGTAAATGATGAATAATACAAGCTTTAACCTTTAAACCAATGCTATTTTAATCATCATTTTCTTTATCTTATGTCTCCAGCATGGACATTATTTAGCCAGTAGGAGCTATATATATTAGTCTGATATAATTATTGGGTTCCAGAGAGCCTTAGGTTGTTAGTCTCAAAGGTGCTATCTTAGCCAGATGGCCAAAAGGTTTTGTGGAGCTCTGTTCAGTGGGAGAACTAGTGAGTCACATAATTTTACCCATTTGTGTGGGTAGAAAGTTGTTTAACTTGAACATAGCACCAGCAATTAAAGATATCTCTCTGGAACACTTTTAAAAGAACCTAATAATTCTCTAAGATTATAAAATGAACCAAGTGTTACTTTGGTTCCTGGCAAACTCTGTTCTCTATATCCTACTACTTCTTGGTGACAATAGTTGAATATGTTATGGTGCCAAATTATTAATATATTAGATTTTGAATCTTCATGTAAAAGCCTGCTACATGTTGACTTGTTTACTGACCCATGAAAATACTATGGTACACAAAGTAGGAAGTAGGATTATTTTCCCCTATATTATCTAAAAAGGATCTTCAAGGCAGCCCAGGTGGCCCAGTGATTTAGCACCGCCTTTAGCCCAGGGTATGATCCTGGAGACCTGGGATCGAGTCCCACGTCAGGCTCCCAGCATGGAGCCTGCTTCTCCCTCTGCCTGTGTCTCTGCCCACACCCGCCCCCCCATGTGTGTGTCTCATGAATAAATAAATAAAATCTTTAAAAAAAATAAAAAGGATCTTCAGAGTTTCTTTTTAAGATTTATTTATTTATTTATTCATGATCCAGCCACTTCTCTCACAGACTGTTCTCAGGGACCTGGTCTATCCTGAGTGTAGGACTTAGATCTTGTCTGACTTTTTTTTCTTGGCCTCTTCAGTTTTCCTAAAGCACAAGTCCATGTAGAATCCTGTCACCACTCCACACCAGTTCCAGATGATCTGGGTCTCTCCCACTGCCTCAGGAAGACCTTCACTGTACCTGAGCTTTTGACTTCTGCCACTGCAGCTGCCTTAGCAACACCAGGGCTGGGGGGCGGCATGGGGAGCCGGTTCCATTTCTCCTTTTCCTGGTTGGACTCGCTCAACCACGTTCTTCTGTTGGCAGATCTGCTTCCAGGTTGATTTTTAAGAACCATCACTTTCACGTTGCTAATTTTAAGGCTCAAAGTTTGTGCTAATTTGTTATGTAGCAATAGAAAATTATCCACGAGTGGGGCCCCTGGGTGGTACAGTTGGTTAAGCATCTGACTCTTGGTTTTGGCTCAGGTTATGATCTCAGGGTCATGAGACTGAGCCCTGCAATGGGCTTCCCACTCAGCATAGAGTCTGCTTAAGACTCTCTCTCCCTGGATGCCTGGGTGATTCAGCCGTTGAGCATCTGCCTTCAGCTCAGGATGTGATCCCAGGATCCGGGATCAAGTCCCACATCGGGCTCCCCATGCCTGTGTCTCTGCTTCTCTCTCTCTCTCTGTCTCTCATGAATAAATAAGTAAGATCTTAAAAAAAAAACAAACCACATAAGTATCTTATTTAAATAAATCTTTTAAAAAAAGGACTCTCTCTCCCTCTACCACTCCCATAAAGCAGAGAGAAAAAAGACTAACAAAGCATTGATGATTGTGAGCAATATCAAGTATTCTAATACATGGGTAATTGAAGTCCTAGGAGAAAGGGAAAGGGCATATTTAAATATATAATGGCCAAAGTGTGTATAATATTTAAGCCAATTATGTAATATATAATAAATGAAATTCTCACCATGAAAATTTACTTTCTCTTCAATACTTTAAAAAAACTGAGCTGAATGAAGTAAGTCAGTCGGAGAAGGACAAACATTATATGTTCTCATTCATTTGGGGAATATAAATAATAGTGAAAGGGAATATAAGGGAAGGAAGAAGAAATGTGTGGGAAATATCAGAAAGGGAGACAGAACGTAAAGACTGCTAACTCTGGGAAATGAACTAGGGGTGGTAGAGGGGAGGAGGGTGGGGGGGAATGGGTGATGGGCACTGGGGGTTATTCTGTATGTTGGTAAATTGAACACCAATAAAAAGTAAATTTATTTAAAAAAAACAGAGTTGTGGAAATTAGTTTGCTATTTAATTTACTGAAAGAGAAGTTACTAGATGAAACATATAGAACCTATAAAAAACAGTATGTATATTTTACAGGCTCAGTGCCTAAAATATTGATCATAAAACTTGACCCAACCTAAGCATTTCAATATTAGCTACTATGTAAAAGCAAAATAATTTATTAAAATCAAGACCATTTGGGGATCCCTGGGTGGTGCAGCGGTTTGGCGCCTGCCTTTGGCCCAGGGCGTGATCCTGGAGACCCGGGATCGAGTCCCACATCAGGCTCCCGGTGCATGGAGCCTGCTTCTCCCTCTGCCTATGTCTCTGCCTCTCTCTCTCTCTCTCTGTGACTATCATAAATAAATAAAAATTTTTAAAAAATAATAAAATCAAGACCATTTGTCAGACAATCATTTCAAAAATATAAAACTCCAATGCCATTGTGGTAGGAAGCCTCTACAATAATACCTAATGATCTCCACTATCTGATGTTCATGCCCGTGGGTACTTCCCACTAGTGCTCTGGAACGGAATTACTGGCTCACTTCTAATGAATAAAATATGGCAGGAGCGACATCATGTTACTTTTGAGATTATAAGAAGACTGTCTTCTGTTTTAGATTCTCTCTTTCTCTCTCTCTCTCATCACTAACGATGGAAAGCCAGTTGCCATGTTTTGAGGCAACCCTGTGGAAAAATCCAACTGGCAAGTGATTGAATCCTGCCGCCAACCACAAGTATGACCTGTGGAGTGGATCTCAGCTTTACCACCAGTCAAGCTGTTGGATGAGACTACAACCCTAGGTAAGAGCTTGATTGCAACCTCCTAAGAGACCTGGAACCAGAGGCACCCAGTTAAGCTGCACTCAGATTCCTGACACACAGGAATTCTTTCAAGTCTCTGTGGGTTGGAAAAATTTGTCATACAGAGTAGGTAACTATACAGTTTAATTATTCAGTAGTTTGATCCTTTTCATTAAGAAATTCTGAAGATCTGGGGATCCCTGGGTGGCTCAGCGGTTTGGTGTCTGCCTTTGGCCCAGGGCGTGATCCTGTTAGGATTTAGGTCTTCCATTTCTCTCCTCATAATGGTCATGTTTCTCTACCTTCTTGAATATTTATAATAACTCTTTCAATATCTTTGCTAACTCATCATATTTTTCTTTTCTTATTTTTTAAGTCAAAATGTCTCCTGGTTATAGATAATATTTCCTATTTCTTTTGCATACATGGTAATTTATGATTGGATGCTAGACATTGTGAACTCCATATTTTTGAGTGTTTGGTTTTGTTGTATTCCTTAAAATTGTGTTGGATTTTGTCCCAGCACATAGTTAAGTTACTTGGAACCAGTTGGATCCTTTTCACTTTTGTCTTTAAGCACTCTCTGTCAGGGAAAATCTAGAGTCACCTTTAGTTAGGAGATAGTTTAGCCCTACTACTAAGGTGGCCCACTTTTGAGGATTCTACACAATGCCCCATGTATTATGAAATCTTTCCACTCATGCTGATACAAAACAAACCATTCCCAGTTCTACATGACCTCTGGGAATTGTCAGGACTTCTCATGTCCCATGTTTCTTTTCCTGACCTTGGGTAGTTTCCTTTCGGCACTCAAAGAATAATAAATAGTCAACCAAAAATACTCAAGAGCATGCTTCTGAAGATCTCCAGAGCTTTTTCCTTTTCTTTTAGCAGCTCCCTCTCTTCTGGTAATTTGTCTTGAATATTTTTCCTGCCTTATCCAATATTTCTTTTTTGTTTCTTTAATTCCACAGATGAGTGAAATCATGTGATATTTGTCTTTCTCTGATTGACTTATTTCACTTACCATTATACTCTCTAGCTCCATCTATGTTATTGCAAATGGCAAGATTTCATTCCTTTTTGTGGCTGAATAATATTCTATTGTATATCTATACCACCTCTTATTTATCCATACATCTATCAGTGAACACTTGGACACTTCTATATCATGGCTATTGTAAATAATGCTGCAAAATATGATCTATTCTGGAGAATGTTCCCTATGCACTTGAAAAGAATGTGTATTCTATTTTAGGATGGAATATTCTCAATTATCTGTTAGTCCAATGTGTCATTCAAAGCCACTCTTTCCTTGTTGAATTCTTATTTAGATTATCTGTCCATTGACGTAAATGGAGTGTTAAAGTCCCCTACTATATTGTATTACTATCGATTACTTCCTATATATGTGTGATTAGCAGCTTTATGTATTTGCATACTCCCATGTTGAGTGCACAAATCTAAACAATGGTTATATCTTCTTGGCTTGTTCTCTTTATTATTATACAGTGTCCTTCTTTGCCTCTTGTTGCAGTCTTTGTTTTAAAGTCCATTTTGTTAGATAGAAGTATCACATCCTGGCTTTCTTTTTACTTCCATTTTCATGATAAATGCTTTTCCATCTCTTCATTTTCAATCTGCATGTGTCCTTAGGTCTGAAATGAGTCTCCCGTAGGCAGCATATAGATGGGTCCTTTTTATATATTCTGTCACCCTAAATCTTTTGATTGGAGCATTTGGTCCATTTACATTCAAGTTAGTTATAGATGGGTATGTATATTTTGCCATTTTGTTGCTTGTTTATGGTTGTTTTTATAGTTCTTCTCTATTCCTTTCTTCCCTTCCTCTCTTTTCACTTTAACTTGGCTTTCTTTGCTGATATACTTAGATTCCTTTCCCTCTCTTTCCCTCTTTTGTATATCCATTACTGATTTTTGATTTATGATTACCATTAGGTTTATATATTACATCTGCATATAGCAGCCTATATTAAGTTAATGGTTAAGTTTGAACCCATTCTTTACCCCACCCCCCATTTTTAGTATATGGAGTCATACGTTACATCCTTTTATTTTGTGAATCCCTTTACTGATTATTACAGATACACTCATTTTTACTCCTTTTGTGAAACTTCCTACTTTTCTTACTCTTAATTATGGTCTTTACTTTCCATTCAAAGAGTCCTCTTTAACATTTCTTGTAGGGACAGGAGTCAATTTGGAGTGATACTGATCACTTTTGGAGCTGCTTGCACCCTGCCATGTTTATTAAAGGAGGTGGGACGGGCAGCCCTGGTGGCTCAGTGGTTTAGCGCCGCCTGCAGCCCGGGGTATGATTCTGGAGACCCGGGATCGAGTCCCACATCGGGCTCCCTGAATGGAGCCTGCTTCTCCCTCTGCCTGTGTCTCTGCCTCTCTCTCTGTCTCTCATGAATAAATAAATAAATAAAAATCTTTAAAATAAAAAAAAAATAAAGGGGGTGGGTGCAGGAGAGCACTGAGGTGGGGTGTGTAGTATTTGCTAGGTTTGTACAGGTCTGCTATGGGAGGTAGCCAGATTGGAGGGGGCAGTTCTCCAGAAGTGTGCAGGGGTGGGGATGCTGTTAGCAAGCTAGGGGGGGAATGTTCATGCTGTGCTGATTTGTGTATCTAGGCAGGGGGGTGAGAGGTGGAGATGACACCTGCCACCCCTTCTGTTCTTAGAGAAGTCTCCCAAAGATCCCTGCCCCTGCAGCAAAGGCCCTAAGATTAGCAAACAAATCGCCCTCCCATACACTCCAGGTGTCTTTCAAATTACCACGTCTGTGCTCTATCTCAGCAGGGCTGTTTCTTGTGCTATTTCTTTGAGAGCAGTTACTCAGTTTTCCATCACTCTCCAGGTTTCCTAGAGCCAAGCCCACTGATTTTTAAAGTTTCAGGTATTAAGCCCCATTTATTGTAAGAACTCTAGAAGTTAAGCCCCTCTGGTTTACGAAGTCAAATGTTATGGGGAATTGTCAGCATGGTGCAGGTCCTCTGTGCCTGGGGTACTGGAGTGGAGTCTGATCCTTTCCCCTCCCTGAACCTGCAGGGTCCCTTTCTCCTGTGGCCATGCCTTTGGGTCATTTTGGCTCCTGACTGCATCTCTTTCCCACCTACTCTCCTTGATGTGGTCTCTTCTCTATATTTCACTGCAGAGAGTAATTTCTGCCAGTCTTTGGGTTGTTTTCTGGGTTATTTACAGTGATGTTGGTGTTATCTAGGTGTATCTGTGGGACAAGGTGAGCCTAGGATCCTCCTACTATATGCTCTCTTTCTCAGAAGTCTGGATACCCATTTTAAAGTGTCAGCACCTAGATCTTTAGATCCAGGCAACATGGTTTCTTTTCCTTTTCCAACTGGCTTTTGGCACCAGTATTTCATAGACACAGAAAACATATAAGGTTCTCTGTCACTGTGATCCAGAGCTTGGCTCTCATCTAGTACAACCTATGACATTATGCCTCTATCCTCAGGGCTAATACTGTTCAGGACGTAGCAAAATATTTATCCACATGTTTTGCCCAAATACTTTTAAACAATAGGCATTGGGATCTGAATGCCCTGAACGTCTGTGTGTTTTTACCACTATAGACATTGGAGATAGGCACTGCTTTAGTGTGAGAATTTGAGTAGCGGAAATGTTTAGTAAAGAAAAGACAAATTAGGGATCCCTGGGTGGCGCAGCGGTTTGGCGCCTGCCTTTGGCCCAGGGCGCGATCCTGGAGACCCAGGATCGAATCCCACATCGGGCTCCCGGTGCATGGAGCCTGCTTCTCCCTCTGCCTGTGTCTCTGCCTCCCTCTCTCTCTGATGACTATCATAAAATAAATAAAATTTAAAAAAAAAAGAACTTTAAAAAAAAAAAGAAAAGACAAATTAATTAACTTTTGCATGCCTGCTCTAAGGTAACTTGAATGTAATAGATTCTTGCACAACAAAATATCATTTTTCAGTAGTGCAAATGTCCATGTTCTTGCTTCTCCTCATGTTTCAATCTGTGTTTCCAGAGCATTGTGTCCACAAAAACTGCAAATGGTGGCCAAGAAATAGTTTGCAATATTAATTCATATTATTTTAAAGATTGTATATATGTGGGCCTAGATGTAACATGAATAGAATGCAATACCAACTCTATAGGCTGTCAACTAAATGGATACTAAATGCTAAAAAGTTGTGCCAGTTTTGGTTTTTCAGGAAGCAGATGCCAAGACAAAGTCAGAAGTACAAGGGATTTATTTGGGGAAATATCTGTTAAAGAGAAAAGGGAGCAGGAAGGAATGGGTCAGGAAAGTCTTCAGACCACAATGTACATCTGACACCCAGGAAGGCAGAGAGGAAAGTAAGTAAGTTTGGGAAGGAGGATACCCTGACTGTAGTACAGTTCTGAGGCAGTGTGGCCCAGCATGGTGGGGATCTCTAGGGTAAAGATTGTGGGTAGAGGAGTCCTGGATTGAGCAGAAATGGCTAACAAATGGAAAACAAATGGCATTTGTTTTCAAATGAGAAACATCTCAGCAGCCTCTAGCTGAGGGCCCCCATGAGATTGGTATAGCCTCAGCCTGCACACTGAGGTAGATCCTGAAGGTATGGCTAGAAGCCATTGATGACTGCATACTTCATGGCCATTTCTCTCTCTCTCTCTCTCTCTTTTAAAGATTTTATTTATTTACTCATGAGGGACACAGAGAGGGAGGCAGAGACACAGGCAGAGGGAGACGCGCTCCTTGCAAGGACCCCGATGTGGGACTCCATCCCAGGACCCTGGGATCACAACCTGAGCTAAAGGCAGACTTTCAACCACTGAGCCACCCAGATGCCCCCCATTTTTCTCTTTCAAGTGAATTCTGAATGACTTACCTCTGTGGCTGGCAAAAATTGTAAATCATTTTATTTTTATAGAAAACGTAGTGAGATTTAATATTTCCAAAAAATAACTTAAATATCACTAATCATGCTACAACATGGATGAAATTTGAGGATATTATGCTAAGTGGAATAAACCAGGCACAAAAAAACAAATACTGCATGATTTCACTTATATAAAGATCTAACTAAAGTAGTCAAACTCTTAGAAACAGAAAGTAGAATGGTAGTTGCTAGAGGCAGAGGGGGAAGACAAAAGAGAAGTTATTCAATGGGTATAGGAGTACATACAGTTTCAGTTTTGCATGATGAGAAAGTTCTAGAGATCTGTTTACAAGCTACATATAGTTAACAGTATTGTCCAGTATACCTAAAAATGGTTAAGATGGTAAGTTTTAGGAGTTTTTTACCACAAAAAAATAGCTTTTATTTTTATTTCTGTTTTATTTTGTTTTATTTTATTTTTAAAAGTAGGATCCACACCCAATGTGGGACTTGGACTCATGACCCTGAGTTCAAGATCTGAGATCAGGAGTTGGACATTGCACCTACTGAGCCACCCAGGTGCCCCAATAATAGTTTTTTTAAAATATTTTATTTATTTATTAATGAGAGACAGAGACAGAGAGAGGCAGAGACATAGGCAGAGGGAGAAGCAGGCTCCATGTAGGGAGCCCGACGTGGGACTTGATCCCGGGTCTCCAGGATCACGCCCTGGGCTGAAAGTGGCACTAAGTGAGCCACCCGGGCTGCCCCCAATAATAGTTTTTGCCTTTTCATTTTAATATAACATTTTGAAACATGAATTAAAATTAAGTGTTTTCTTTTTTAATTGAGATATAATAGACATATGAGTGTCATATAGAACAATGATTCTATATTTGTATATATTGTGAATTGATTACCACAGTAAGTTTAGTTAATATCCATCAGCACACGTATTCACAAAAACTTATTTTTTGTGATGAGAACTTTTAAGATCAACCCTCTCAGCGACTTTCAAATATACAGTAGAGCATTGTTAACTGTAGTCACCATGCTGTGCATTCCATTCCATGACTTAACCTATAACTGGAAGTTTGTGCCTTTGTTTCACCTTATCCATTTCTCCCACCCCACCCCCCACCTCATGCCTCTAGTAACCCCCCTTCTATTCTCTGTATCTGTGAATTCAGTTTTGTTTTATTTTGTTTTAGATTCCACACATTAGTGAGATCATGGTATTTGTCTTTCTGTGACTTATTTTAGCTAGCGTAATACCCTCTAGTTCTACCCATGTAGTCACGAGTGGCAAGTTTTCTTTTCCTCTGTGGCTGAAGACCACATTTTCTTTATCTACTCATCCTTTGATAGGTACTTGGGTTGCTCCTATGTCTTGGCTATGGTAAATAACGCTGCTGTGAAAATGGAGGTGCATATGTCTTTTTGAGTCAATGTTTTCGTTTTCTTCAGATAACTACCCAGAAGTGGAAACGCTGGATCATATGGTAGTCCTATTTTAATTTTTGAGGAACCTTCATACTGTTTTCCATACAGGATGCACCAATTCCCGTTCCCACCAACAGTGCACAAGAGTTCCCTTTTCTCCACGTCCTCCCCAACATTTTTACTCTAGCCCTAGGCGCCACAAACATTGAAATCTGCTGAGCTTCCATTTCTTTCAGACATAACCCTCTCTGCCCTAAGTATAGCAATCAGACACTAACAGCCTGTTTTTTTTTGTTTTGTGTTTTTGGTTTTTTTATGTCCAGTCTGTTGTTTCAGAAATCTGAGTCTTAATTGTAACTTGTCCCAAATGATTTAAAACAAGAACCCCTGCCTCTGGCACATGCTGGGTCACGTGGACAGAGGGAGGGTAAAATGGGAGGAACGAGGTCTCAGAGGGAGAGAGCAAGGAGACTGCTATAGTATTTTAGGTTAATGTTACTAAGAGTGAAACCAGCAGTGAAGAGTGGGTATTATAAGGCAGGAAAGGAATATCATCTTTAGAGGAAACCGAACAGTGATGTTAATTACAGCCCATAACTAACATAACTGTAATTTTCATTTGTCTTAAAAAAAATCACATAACTGACCCATTCTTAAGATAGAGTTTCAGCTGTTTTAAGATGTCAAACACAACAGTGTATACTCAGAAATATTAACTAGAAACGTTCAATTCATTCTCAAGATTTTCATTAAATCAGACCCACCTAGTGTTAAGCTGTTTTCAAAAGGCCAAAGGCTGGACGGGAGGTGTGCAGAAATTTTGGATATGTGGAGAAATTTTGGAACTGCACCTATCAGAGCAAACTGGTTGTGTCCAGAAAGTGCTATTATTGGGAGCATTGAATTATTGTGTTATTATGTGAATGAATACAGAAGAACAGGCCCAGCTGGGCAGTATCCAGGTGGCAGTACTTTCAAGCTGTTTGGCTTTGGAATAGTCACTTAACCTCTCTGTGCTTTGGGCTCCTCACTGATAGCAAGGACAGATAATGATCTAGTGGTCTGCCCTATTGGCAGTTTTGCTTTCTGTGGTTTCATGGACTTGCAGTCAATTGTGGTCCAGAAGCAGATGATTCTTTTTCTGATGAATCATCAGAAGATCAGTAGCAGCCTCACTCTGTTACAACACTTACATTATTCACCTTACTTTGTCTATCAGGTAAGCATTTTATCATCTCATATTATTACAAGAAGACGGGTGAGTACAGCACAATAAGATATTGGGTGGGGGGGAACTACATCCACATAACTGTATTAAGTCTATTGTTATAATGGTTCTACTTCATTTTTTGTTATTATTGTTAAACTGTTACTGTGCCTAATTTATAAATTCAGTTTTATCACAGATAAAAACATTGTGTATCTCAGGTTCAGTACTATCTCTGGTTTTAGGCATCCACTGACATGGAATATATTTCCCATGGATAAGAGGGAACTTCTAGTACTTCTTATCTTACTAGACTACTGTGATGATTAAATGAGATTATGCATGTGAATAAAGTACTAGAACAGGGCTTAGCACATACCACACCTTTATTAAATATTATTCATAATTATTGTTCCTTATCCATGTGTTTTTGGCCCCCTCCATGAATTGATTATACGTCTAAGCTACCTGCTGCCTTGCAAAATGTATTCATTAGGAGCATGTTGAGTGGACCAGTTTAAACTCATCACCACCACAAATAAAAATAAAACTACTCAAAGATCCTATGATAATGGCAGTGCATCCAACTGGTATCCTTGTACCAAAAGACTAGTATTAGATTAGGGTGGATAGTCCATTTTTAAATCCCTACTATAAATCTACCATTAAGGTTTCAATACGATTCTTTGAAAGGGCCTAAAAGCAGTTTATTTTTCATGCTGCTCTTAAAGTATACTATAGACTCTATGAAAAAGGAGGAGAGGAAGTAGGAGGGAAGAGTTCTTAGGTGAATGTGAGATTTAGGATCTTGCTTGCCAAAGAGTTTTAGTCTTGTTTTTACACATTTCAAAATTGTGTCCCACAGGTTTCAATGATGACATCCAAAGTTGGTTGAGTGGCTGATGAGAAAAGCATATGGCTCTGTCTGGCACTTCAGGGCTTCTGCTACTATCTGCTCTTCACCCCCAACTGTTCACTACTATTCACTGCTCACCCCAAGAGCCATGGGGCCAGAAACCCCTATATCTCTTTGCAATTCCAAATTGGTGATATCAACAAGAATATGGGAATCTGAGGGCCTTGAAAATACCTTGAAATTATTATATGGAATTCTATTTGAATTCTACTACATTGAGTTCTATTGATTTTTTTTCTTTGATTCTGACCAACCTCACTATGTGTGAGAACCCTCTCATTGCCCTCCCAGGTGCCAACTCTGAAGATTTTTCTTCCTTGAAAGGCAGACATAGGAAAACAAGGCCTACAATATCCAATTTCATTCATTGCCTGCTTCTCAACCTTGAGTTCCAATTCCATGTGTGAGGAATAAATCTATTCTTGTCGCTGGATGTTTCAAGGGAGGGGGAGCTCCCAGCAGGGAATGGACTTGCTTGTTAGACCTTAAGTTGACCCTCTCCCCTAAAAGATAGCTAGGAGTTGTTTTGACACAATGGTTCTAAAGACAAAACCAGCCACCCTCTCGCCCCTCATGAAGTGGCAGGTGTGCCATCTAGAGGCACACAGAGTGACTGCTACCACGATGCCAGTCACAGCTCTGAAATGGGCTCCTTAAGTCTCTTTAGACTCAACATCCCAGCTTCCTTCCACTTGCTTGTGTTTTGGGGCTCCAAATCTCCTTCCTCTCCTGTTTAAAATTCTTCTATTACTTTTGGGCCACTTCCCTCTGAAAGGGAGGTCCCTGGAATGAAATATTTGACTCCAGATGTGGCGTGACAGGGCCAGGTACATAAGTGATAACTAGTCAAGGAGATTATTTTTCCTAGCTTCTGGAAAAAACCTTGACTATACTCAAAACTTCAGCCTACTCTTAGGATGGTCAAGGTGTCCAAGGTGTCATTTTAATCTTTTTTGCTTTGAAGTTTTGAGGAGAATCTTATGTCACCTTGCTCTTACCCTCTGACTTTATTTAAAAGACTTCTTTATCTCATCTAAAACCCTGCCTCAGAATCCAAAGCCTCCCTAGGCTGCATACAAACTTATGAGAGTCAGCAGACATTTTTTTTTCATCTCTTGGCTCTGGATGGTCAAACTTATGTAGCCACTTTACAAAATGAGCTGTCCTCAACACAGCATGTTGGATTTTCTTTTCTGGCTCTGTGGACATCTTGGGCAAATGACATTCATGTCTGGTCTCTTTCAGTTATCTGAAGAGTCTTGTCTTCAGGTATTAAAAACTACTATCTTGACTAATCAGAAACGTAGATGTCAGTTTGGAAACCAGGCACCCCTTGTCCACAGCTGGTATGAGGGCCGCCCTTCTCTTCCTGGGTGCTGGCAGCTTTAGCCTTTTAGAGGAACATGGACACCAGTTTTTCTGTGGGGGACATGTGTCACGTTTTCTCATTTTGGTTTCACACGAAGCTCTTCCCTGACCGCTCTCTCCCCCCCACAACATTTCATGGTGTGCCTGCTGCTGCTTCAGCGAACTCCCCTATGATCCGGCTCCTTGACAGGAATTCCCCACTGGGCTGCACTCTTCATAGTTGTGTAATTTTCCGCATGTATGTCAAACTTCAAAAAAGTTTATTTAAACGTTTGACAGTTAATCTTGCATTGACAGGCACACTTCATCTTTGCTTCGTAGTTGCGTGGCTGTAACCTCTGACAAGTTTAGGAGTCCATGCGTGCACGTAGGGAGCTTCTTGATCTCCACCGGGACCCAACACGGGGTTTCCTTAAAGCGGAGGTGAGCACCCTCATGTGACCTGGGGGTTCATTTGCCATCATCATTAGCCAAAAGAAGGACGCACCCGCTGTGGACCCTAATGGGTCTAACAGAAGAGTTAGAGGTTTTCATGGGCTGCAAGCTGCCTGGGAAAGCACTCCAACAGCTAAGGCACTTGTAATTCGATCATGAGAATAGTAGGGTATCTGTTCCTTTGTTGTGTAACTTCAGACTTGATGAACAGGTTTTTATAAGCTGAGATATATATATATACACTGTTTTGCTGAAATTAAGAAGAGCCAGTTGGACTGCAGAGTAAGCTAGGTGCCTGAAGGGCATCCCTTCAAATAGAAATGTATATATACATTTTTGCTTGTCGCTTAAATGCTATACTTAGGATGGTGACAAGTGCCTTAGACCTTTTGCATCTTGCCTCTCATTAATCACTCCCTCAAAGAATGTGTCTTACCTCGTAGAAACAAAAACTTCCCCTTTGGGAGATGATTCTGTATTTCTAGGTAATTCTAGCAATTGTTCTGTAAACCCTAGAGCCCACCCTGGCTATTCTGGGTACCCGTGGTGGGACCTTGCTTTGGTTGAAAAGCTCTGCCTTAACGTAGAGCAACTCTTTTTCTCTTATTGGATGACCTTGAAAAGCACGCCACTTCCTTGCTGTCTCTGGATGTTTTCTTTTTAAAGCGAGAAAGACTGTTAGAGAAGGTGACCTTCTGATTCAGCTCTTCATGCTTTAACATGAGGCAGAACAGCTGTGTTCTGTGGAGTAAGCAACTTTCCCAAACAGTGGCCCTTATTCATCATTAAGGTTTTCACAGGGAGGTAAAAATTACCACTTAAAGTTAAAAATAGGTTAACCAAATTTGCAGACCACTCATTTTAGTGTATTGTGTTACTGTGCAGTCCAAAAAGTAGAAAGACACGGTATAAGGCTTATAGAAGAAAATATGAGAATTTGCTCATAGGTTGAAGATTTTCTGATGACTTACAAAACAGATTTCACTCACCGGGGAAATCTTTATCTTGTAATCCTGGAGGCATCTTTTTCTTAAAAAAAAAAAAAAAAAAAATCCAGAGCTATTTTATGCACAATAGTTTTGACACCTTATCAGCATGCAATTAAAATCCCTTTGTCTAAGGTTCTGGCTCTAACTTCTTAAACAGGCAGAAGCTCAGAGTGAACTATGTTCTACCTTTCGAAAGAAGAAATGAATTTGGCAACTGCTACAGTTGCGCCCGCAGGAGGGCGTGAGCAGTGCAGTGCTGCACTCTGTTGGGCAGCTGTGGAAACATATAGTATGCATATTGTTGGTCTGCCAAGAGAATCTTCCCCAGGAAATGTCTCCAGTCACTTCCCTGGGAATAACCTGGCTGTTGATTCAACATAAAGACTCTTCCTTTAACAGAAGAGCAAGAGAAACACAACAGGCTAAGCAACAGAATAGAAAATTAAATGTTAAAACTCTTTTGGTGGGTGGTGAGTGTCTGTATGCCCCAGCCCCCACCCCCAATATCCTGTTGGAGCCCGAATCCCCAATGTGCCGGTATTTGGAGTGGGGTCTTTGGGAAGTAATTAGGGCATGAGGGTGTAGCCCTTGTGAATGGGATTAGTGCCCTTATAAAAGAAATGCTTTTTTCCCCCTACATCTATTGAGATGATCATAGGATTTTCATTCTAAATTCTGTTAAATGTGGTGTCTAGAATTTGTGTAAGTTCAGCCATCATTGCATCCTATGGATAAATCCTCCTTTTTTGTGTTGTGTGATCCTTTTTATTAGGCTGTTGAATTTGGTTTGCTATTATTTTTTTGAGGATTTTTGCATTTGGCTGGCACATTGATCTTGGATTTCCTGGCATCCATAACTGTTAAGAAATAAATGTAAACTAGTTCTGGCCAATGAAATATAAGAGCAAGTAGTCTGGGGGAAAGATTTTTCCATTTAATAAGAGCAAAATCTGCTGGAAAAGAAAGTTACACCTGTCTACTCATCTGTCCCTGCTCAAGGAGCTGTTACGTGAGACTGTGCTGCCTAGAACCTGGCAGATACCTTGTGAGCATCAGGTGTTAAATCTGTGGATGAAACTACTGACCTGATGACCACCCCTGGAAGAGCCGAGCTCAGAGCTTCTTGTTCCTTATGGCTTAAGCTTCTGTGGTTGAGTATTCTATTACTTAAAGCCGAATGCTTTTCAGCCGCTGCAGATGGTTTAAAGTTTGGGTAGGAGGTAATGCTTCTTCACACCATTGCCTGGAGGAGTGTTAGAATGGGCCATCTTGCCTTCTATTAATTCCTTTAGTTAGTGCTTTGATTACTCAGTGACCTAGGAGCCCTAACGATTACAGTTCAGTAAGGCTTGATATGTGTAAAAGCAGACTTCTAACCTGAAGCGGGGCTCTAAAAGTGTGGTTTGGGGTGCCTGGCTGGCTCAGTCGGTGGAGTGTGAAACTCCTGATCTCGAGGTTGTGAATTAGAACCCCACGTCAGGTGTAGAGGTTACTTAAAAGTAATATCTTTACAAAGATAAAAATTAAAAAATAAAATCTTTACAAAAATAAAAAAGTGTTTTGAATGGCCATCAAAATCTTCTACTCAGCAGATAAATTTTCTTACATCCTGCTTTCAGATCTACAATTCTATTGGTAAAGATTATTTTTCTCAGAGTCTTTAAGAGTTCTTTCTTAAATTACATATTTTTCTTGAGCAGAGACTAGCATCCTATAGGCTTACCAGCTCACGTATCAACTGAGATGGAGGAGTATAAGATGGGGACAAAATAAACAGAAATCTTAGGATCTGTGAATCAGCAGGGATCTTTGACATCACTTAACCTCACACCTTTATCCTGTAGATGAAAAATACTGCAGAGTGGAGAGTCAGTGGTTTACCCTCCTAGTGTCCACCCTGCAGCCAGAACCCTGGTTCTCAGACTTCCAACTCAGGGAATTTGATACTCGGTTGCCACACCTAAGGTAAGTGTTTTAACAGTATGCCTGGAGAAACCTTGTTGCAGTTTGTCTCTCTGGGTCTGAAGTCTGTGGGCTTGAAGCTTTATTTGAATAGTAAATGTACTTTTTGCAATTGCAGGGGTGAACAGCAGGAAAGGAAGAAAGGACCGGAAACTGGAGGGAACACATGGCCACTGGCCTCGGGATTTTGTTGAGGTCTAAGCCTGCTTTTGCCCTCTGTCTGTTGGAAAGGGCATTTCCTTCTCTCCCTCTCCCCACCTCCATTCTGACTGACCTGTAGGCTAAATGCATAATCATCTTTAATCAACAACCCATTTAACATTTTGACACTTGTTAGCTCATTTAACAAATGTCACTGCATTCTGTATTTACAGTAGCATCACAGTCTTTAAAGAAATCCATTTTTTAGATTTGTAAAATTAATCATGGCTATGCATGTTTATTAACGTTTCAGAGACTTTATTTCTGTGAGATTTTCAAATAAAAGTATTTCTTAAAATTTAGGTTAAATTATTTAGACAGATTCCCGTATTTTTGTCAGGCATTTAAGGTTCTATAAAGAAATGCATCATTTAAACCATTTAAATAAATTCTGACTTTTTATAAAACAAGAATTTGTTACGTGTCAACGGTAATTAGTCACTGCCTTGGAAATGCTGTTTTTAAATATGATCTTTCAAAAGAATCACACCTGTGGTGTTTTTGTTGTTTAGTTTTGCAAAGACACCTATAGAGCCCTTCTATTCCAAACATTTCTCGGATCACAAATCTTGGAATGGTTTCTGTGTTCTTTTGCCCTCTGCTGGCTAAATTGAGACCTTCTAAAAAACACATCCATCAGATAATCTTAAGGTCACCAATGTACCAATGGTCCTCTGTCCTGCTCATCTTTAGGTCTATGTGGCAAGCCTTCTTGACAATCTTTATGCCAGAGATAAGAATCTAGCTTTAACTGCTGCTTTTTTTAATCAAGATATCCATGACCTAATGGCTCCACCTATGAGATCTGTCCATTCTCCAGCATCTTTTGTATTTATCCATGGCATCCTATGATCAGGACCTTATTATATACTATCCTATTTCTGGGTTGTCTGTACTGCATAATTTAGTAGATATATCAGTGTGTAAATATAAACAAGCTCTATCCTGTCTTGTTTACTAATTGCTTGGTGTTTATCTTGTTTTCTCAGAGGGACTCTCAATTCTCTAGGCCTTCAACCCCATCAAGTGGATTCAAAAGAAGCCTCAGCCATGGCAGCTAAGCCCTCACACATCCTCTAGACTTGAATAGGAATGATGAGGGAGCCTTCATTCTTGCTGTGAACCTGGCATACCCAGGCCTCCTCCAGTCTGCAGTGGTCATGATGGAGCACACACATACGGGGAAGGTCCACCCTTCCCTTGTGGGCCCCGTGGAGGAGAGTGAAGCAGCTCATGGTCTTAGACCTGTATTCTGCTACTCATCTCTGGCGGTGAGCCCAGGCTGATATTTAGGTTCTACTAGCAGCAAGACCCCACTGCTCTTTTTCTCTTCCACATAATTCTCACAAGTCTGGGCTTCTGGACTGGGCTCAGGAGTGAAGGCTGCCCTTGGATTTCTACTGTCCCACTTACATCTAAATGGAAAAGTGTTCTCCCTCCCTCTTTATAATCTATTTGGAGTTTTTTGGTTTTGTTTTTTTTTCCCCCTAGAGGGAGAGTGTGTGAAAGATTTGAATCTGGGTGGCTGGTGTTTTTATCCCAAAGGAAAACCGCAGAAGCTCTCTTCTGATTTTTCGGGTTTTGTTGATTTTATTTCTCAAGGAGATAGAAAACAAATCAGCTGAACAAGGTGGGGGGGTGGGGAGGATATGGGGAAGGGAGAGGATGTGAATCGCTGTTGGGGGGTGGGGACCTGGACGCTGAAAGGGCAGTGTGACTGGCTAGGAGCAAGAAGGTACCGCTTGTGGTCTGTGGTAATACATTTAAAGTAAGACCAGTCAGCATGACCATGGGCTTTTCTCCAACCATGGTCAGCTGCATCCTGTTGCGGTTTTACCAAATGGATGCAAAGAAATGTGCAAGACAGATAGGAGGACAACTTGAAAGCACTCAGTGAAACACAAATAGAGGTGAACAAATAAGAAGACATCCTACCTTCTTGGGTTAGGCAATATAGCATCAAGAAGATGCCAGTTCTCTCCAAGTTGATAAATACAATTATTGTGACCACATTAAAAATGCCTGCCCCCCCCCCCCCGCCCCCGGAGTCAGAAAAGTTTCCAAAGTACTTTCCTGAAAAAGAGGCACAATGGACAAAAGATATGAACAGGTGGTTAAAATTTTAAAAAAAAATTTTAGGGGATCCCTGGGTGGCGCAGCGGTTTGGCGCCTGCCTTTGGCCCAGGGCGCGATCCTGGAGACCCGGGATCGAATCCCATGTCGGGATCCCTGCATGGAGCCTGCTTCTCCCTCTGCCTCTCTCTCTCTCTCTCTCTCTATCATAAATAAATAAATAAATAAATAAATAAATAAATAAATAAATAAATAAATAAAAATTTAAAAAAATTTTTAAAGGGGATGGCCTGTCTCTCAAAAGCTACTCCATCTTATATTAAGAGGAAAATGAATTTAAAAAGTATTTTAGGGCAGCCCCGGTGGCTTAGCAGTTTAGCGGCACCGTTAGCCCAAGGCATGATCCTGGAGACCCGGGATCGAGTCCCATGTTAGGCTCCCTGCATGGAGCCTGCTTCTCCCTCTGCCTGCCTGCCTCTCTCTCTCTCTCTCTCTCTCTAATGAATAAATAAAATCTTTTTTTAAAAAAGTATTTTAAAATATTTCTACTCATGATGGTAGCTACTTCACTTGCAGTGAGCATAGCATGATGTCAAATCACTACCTTGTACACTTGAAACTAATACAGCATTGTCAATTATACTAAAAATATATATATAACTGCTCATCTATCTGACTGGCAAAACTCAAAATGTTGGCTAATACCCTCTGTTGGTGAGGCTGCGGAGAAACAGTTGCTGTCATAATTGTTGGGAGTGCAAAATGGTACAGCCTCTATAAAGAATAATCTGGAACTAACTAATAAAGCTACATTTGTTTCACCAGTGGACAGCAATTCTACTTTTAAGATTCTCTAGAAATTTGAAACACTGTGTGCAGGGAGTTATTCATTATGACATTATTTAGAATAGCAAACAATTAAAAACATATATTCAGCAATTGGGGACTTGTTAAATAAAGCAAAAGAGAAAACACAATAGCTGTTAAAAAAATAAAAAGAAACAGCTTTCTAGAAACAAGATTCAGAACAAAAGATTAGTGAAAGACATATATAGAATACTGTCTTTTGTGTAATAAAGGAGGAGAAATATGAATGTTTGCTTATTTCTGCCAAAACCAAGGCCTTGGAAGGTTAAGTAAAAAATTAGTAAAAATCACCTAGAAGGAGCAGGATAAAGGACTGAAGAGATGGATGATAGTGGAGAAGACACTTCTTTAAGTACAGTGAAAAGTATAAACATTTTACAAATTAAAAAATAAAATGAAATTAAAAAGTAAAATAAAAGCAAACCCTCATACTGGAAATAAGTGAATTTAAAATGAATAGTAGTGGTGCCTGGGTGGCTCAGTCAGTTAAGGGTCTGCCTTGGACTCAGGTCATGATCCCCCAGGGGTCCTGGACTCCCGGTTCTAATCAGGCTCCCTGGTCAGCGGGGAGTGTGCTGCTCCCTCTCTCTTTGCCTCTCCCTTCACTTGTGTTTGTGCACATGCGCGCTGTCTTGCTCACTCTCCTTCAAATAAATAAAATCTAAATGAATGAATGAACAGCAGATTGAGCGACCCCATGCCTCTTGTTAACCCATCACTTATGAGCTTCCCCGGTAAAGCCTGCACTTCATACCAAATTGTGGGACTCTGTGGAATTTGCACAACTTGTCTCAATTATGTTTATTGACTGTCGTCCAGCTTTTCCCATTCAACAGCCAGCTCTATAGGGTAGGGATCTTTAATTGTTTTGTTTACTGTCATATCTGGTCTATACAGTGTCTGGCACATAGTAGGTGCTATACAAATACAATAAATATTTGTTGACTGGATGAAACTCTTTGTGGGCAGGGAAGCCATTTATTGTATGTACGTATTTTAATGCCCCAAATCTTGTACAGGGAGGGCTAGCATAGGGATCGCTTAATATATATGGTTATCTGAGCCCAAAGGTTTTTAGCAGAACTACAACTACATTTCTGTCCTCGCTGTCATTTATTCATGTCTGGGCAATAGCTATATTGCTAGAGCTGCTATAACTTTGTCTGCAGCTGGACATCCCTGGAAACCAAGACATTGCCCAGGCTCATGGTGCGTTGAACATGGCCCAAACTGTCTAAGAATTACTCTTTCATTTTTGGTACACCCCCAGCTGAGTGGCTTTGTAGACGATTCAGAGCCTATCTCTCCGTTTCTTTCTACTCAGCTTACAATGACAGTGATATTTTGGATTCATGGAGAAATCACTCCCTCTTTGAAAATGTCTATATACAAATGAGATTTCTTTCAGTAGGTCTGGTGTAATAATAAACTGGATCGATCCAACTCTCACTAAGAACAGCATCAACCTTCCCACATCCCTCTCTGGAAGTTTCCTTCTCTCCATAAAATCCACAAAAAGGCCTCAGCTGGGAATCCATGTCATAAACCGTTTTGCCCTGGGAGTGAGACGAGGATTTGAATCCTCACTCTGACAAGTTATTAAGTCACTTTTCTAGGACTCAGTTTCTACAATTTCAGCAACATCTGGCTTTTGGAGCTGTTGGAAACACCAGCAAATGTGTATGTCACCCCCCTTGCACAGCCCGGGTTCTCCGCTGAAGTTTGCTAGTAATAAAAATAGGCTTCCTATTCTTACTAAAAATTGTAGGAAAAAAAGATTGGAAGGAAATAGATCAAAACGTGGAGTTGGGATGCCCGAGTGGCTCAGCAGTTGAGCATCTGCCTTTGGCTCAGGGTGTGATCATGGGATCTGGGATGGAGTCCCATATTGGGCTCCTTGCATGGAGCCTGCTTCCCCCTTGGCCTATATCTCTGCCTCTCTCTGTGTCTCTCATGAATAAATAAATAAAATCTTAAAAAAAAAAACAAAAACATGGACAGTTATGGCCATGGGGTGGTGAGATTTTTGTCCTTTTTATCTTGGTGATTTAAACTTTCCTGGATTCTCCACATCTTATAAAGCCATTAGACGAGAGTTTTATAATCAGAAAACATCAATAAAAGTAATTTGTATAATTCTTAATAAACAAAATTATCGGTTCTCCTTTCATGATTCTGTCCAGTTTCCCAATAATAATTCTTTTTTTCAAAGATTTTTTTTAATATTTATTTTTATTTATTTATGACAGACATAGAGAGAGAGGCACAGGTAGAGGGAGAAGCAGGCTCCATGCTGGGACCCCGATGCGGGACTCGATCCTGGGACTCCAGGATTGCGCCCTGGGCGAAACCACTGAGCCACCCAGGGATCCCCTCCCAATAATAATTCACAACAAAAATCAAACTAAAACAAGTTGTGTGTCTGATCATTTCATTTACAACCAGGAGATTACAAGCACACAGACCTAGGGCCTGAAAAAAAATTTTGTTTCTGCAAACAAATATGAATGAGAATGAAAACTGAGGACTTGATCTTTAGCACAAATATTGAAGTCAGAACTTTTAGGACCTGCTGAGCAGATGGCAAGTCTTTGAGTGTTGGGCAAGAAGAACCATCTCAAGATGAGGCTCAACAGAGTGCCCCGTGTGAAGCAGAGAGAGCCGAGGTGGGGTGCATATTTCTCATCAAGCAAGGCACCCTCTCTCTCTCTGCAGGGAAGGCATCTTCAATGGCCCTCTGGGGAGCCAGGCATAGAGCAGTGAGGCAGCAAGCATCACCCATGCTACAGCCACCCTTGGTGATCAGTGTGGATTGGTGAAGATGCCACAGCCGGGTTGTACGCACCCTGGGGTGGAAGGGCTACATCTGCACCACCTGATGGGGGGAGGGGACAGGGGCGGTTATCAGAGATTGAAACCCAAGAGGGAAGGAAGTGGTACAGTTGGTGGTTAGTGCTCTTCAGACCTGCCAGCCACTCCCACCGCCTGTCAGTCGCAGGGACTGTGATCAGGGTTGCAGGAGAAGTGGGGACAGAGGAGGCATTTGTGACCACTCAGTCCTCATGCATCAGACTTCTAACCACTCCTTCTAACCACTTGGTGTTTCACCACTGAGAAAATAGGAAGTGAGGACTTAGAAGGGAACATGGGGGCTGGGAGCAGTAGACTCAAGACTTCCAAGGGCAAGTATTTTTGCCAATACAGGTTATTCAGTAAGCAAAGATGCTGAAAAGCATTTCTCATGTGGCTTTTTTTTTTTTTTTTAATAGTGTTGTTGACCAGCTCTATAACTCAAGACATCTGCAATCTGTTGCAGGGCTCTGAAGCCTGAAAATCAGACCAAACCATTCATCTCACAGGCCTACAGCACAGAGCAAAGGTCAATTAGCTACCAAAATTGATACTTATTACAGGGAGAATTTATAACAGAGAATAGATGGCAAGCCATCTTTAAAATTCTGGCAGCACCCTTAAATTGCATAGATAAGATCAGGAAATTAATAAAGTAGTTGCATTCTGGAAAACATATCTAATTTTTTTCTTCTGCTTCACTTTCATCCATGTCCACTGTGAGCAGGTTTTTAATTTTCTTCCTCCTTCTCATTTAACTCTTTTATTTTATTTATTTTTTATTTATTTATGATAGTCACAGAGAGAGAGAGAGGCAGAGACATAGGCAGAGGGAGAAGCAGGCTCCATGCACCGGGAGCCTGATGTGGGATTCGATCCCGGGTCTCCAGGATCGCGCCCTGGGCCAAAGGCAGGCGCCAAACCGCTGCGCCACCCAGGGATCCCTCATTTAACTCTTTTAGAAGAAAAACTTGAGCGGTGTTTTCAGGAAGAAAGCACCTTTTTCTGTTCAGGGCATTCCCCTGAGTCACAGGTGGAAATTCCCAGTTATCAGTAGGAGGACCTGCCCATTTGGCTGCAGCTCAAGAACTGAGGTCAGGAGGCTCCTGCCCAGAGAAGGAAAATAACCAGTTGGATCAGTGGGCGAGAGGTGAGAGCGTAAATAGGGCTCAGACAAAGAAGAGGTCAACTGCAAGTGGGTCAGGAGATCAGAGTGGGCCCCAGTAGGCCCTGGAATGCTCTGCTGGGAGGCCTGCCAGAGAGGATTTCTGTCCCCAACACCCTCCAGCCTCCTGCCCCGCCCAGGTGTGGGAGGGGGTGGTAGGATGACTCAGCATTTCCTATTATTGCTAATAAGGCCAATTCCAGAGGCCCTAGCAAGGCTGACTACTGTTAAAACCAGACTGGTCTCCTGGCTTCTGGTTCATTCTAGGTCTACATAGCAATAGGGTGTTCCAGAAGGGATACGTAAGTCATCCCAGTATTTTATGCTCTTTCATTACTTTTTTTTAACTTGGGCCAACAGCCTGAGCTGGTCAGGCTTTGGGCTGATACCAGCTACTTTATCTGGGTGCATTGTCACATAATAACAAGTAACATTTTTCGGTGATTGTTGGGTCCTGACAGAATGGGAACTTTACACAAACATCCCCTTTAATTCTCAGAAGCAAGCTGCGAGGTAGGTGTTATATCCATCTGCATCAGCGGATGAGAACTGAGGCTCAGAGATGTCAATGAAATTGCTCAGGACTGAGAATTTAACTCATGCCTTTCACTTATGAGTCCATGTTCCCTCTAAACCTGTACTCTCTGATGAAGTTTTGGAATATAGGTAAGATTTGGTGGGGTGAGGTCCAGAGCCGAGACAAAGAAAGAATTTTTTTTTTTTTTTTTAAGAATTTTTTAGATTTCTTTGGTGCAAAATGGTGGTTTTCTTAAAGCACAGGGACGGAACCCGTGGGCAGGAAGAACTACTGCCCCAGGCCTGTGAGGGGTGGCTGATTTTTTTTTTTTTTAAGATTTTATTTATTTATTCATGAGAGACATAGGCAGGGGGAGAAGCAGGCTCTATGCAGGGAGCCAGATGTGGAACTCCATCCTGGGGACTCCAGGATCACACCCTGAGCCAAAGGCAGATGATGGATGTTCAACCGCTGAACCACCAAGGCTCCCAGGGGTGGCTGATTGGGGGGGTTTGAGGATAGATGTACTGTAAGGAATTTTGGAAGCAAGGTTTCCAGGACCTTGAGGGAACTAGCTATTGTTGGGGAAAGGTTACTTATTACCGTCTAATAAAACCAGAGTCATGAGATCCTTCAGATGTCTATCGGTGGGCCGTGTGCTTGGGGGATGATTGCCAACATGTATCTTGGAGGGTAAAGATAAAAAAGATTTCTAAAGGAATTTTTCTATGTTAAAGTATACTCACAGGATCCAGGGGGTCGGGCTAAGATAGGAAAGTATGAACATCGAGGCAGTTGAGTCCATAGAGGAATGTCCTTTGGCTGTTTCAAGGACTCGTCAGCGAGCTGCCCCAGGCTCGTGCTTTGTCCTCAGCTAGCCCTGTGTTTCCCCATCTCTCTCTTCAGCCCAGCAGAGATTAGAAATGGCCTATTGAGTTCAAATGAAAGTCAGAAGGTGATCATACGCAGGAGAATGTGGAGAAAATTAAAAGCAAACAGAGGAACAGGAGAGAAGCATGTGCTCCTGCTGGAAAGTGGAGGTGATAAAACCACTGGCTCTTTATGATCACTCAAGGCCCTACCTAGAGGCTTGTTTACCTATTAACATCTCTTCAAGATGGACATGGTTTGTTGACTCCGTTTTCTGTGTATGAGTTCTGCGAATGCATTATCTAGATTTGTATTCTTCAAGCCACCGGAGGATAAGTGTATATTCAGTGTGACAGTGTGTCCCATGTGTCATACTGTTTCCCCATCTCCTACCCTCCCAGAAATTTTCACTATTCAGGTAACTTGGTAGCACAGCAAATACTGGACTTTGTCTCCAGGAGGTTATTTTTGAAATGTACGTGTTGTCCTCCAAGTCAGAGTCCATGAAGGCAAAGATTTTACTTGTCCACCTGGGAATGTAGAAGGTAATCTTTGTGTATTGAATTAAGAGTATATAGCTAAACGGATTAGAGGGGAGCAGGAGATAGAGTGTCCCTTGAAGGCTTTGTTGAGACTCTTGTTAGGTGATTCATTGACTTTGCAAGGTAGAAAATGGGACTGGGTAACAGGTAGTATTTGGGGGGACGTGGCTGGGTAGGATAAAGGGCAGGAAAATGTGGGGCTTGGGACTCTGTGGTGGGAGACCTGGTGGGTAGGGTCAACTTTCCCTCTACCTTCCTTCCACTTGAGTATCAGTGTCTCCAGACTGGCCTCTCCTCTGGCCCTCAGCTCCGGGAGAGCAGGCCCTCTGATCCAACAAGGCTGCCATCTCCAGCCTGAGGCTGTCTCCAGCTTGATCCTTATCTCCACTGCTACCTTCGAACAAGCATGTGTAGTCTTCCTCCAAGAAAGATGGAACAAAAACAAAACAAAACAAATCTGGTTCAAGTCTGTAGTTCTTGATGGTCATCAGACTGTTTCTCTTCTTCCATTTACTGTTAAACTCGAATAAATAGTCTGTACTTTTTATCTTCATTTGTCCAATACCCAGTAACGATAGTTCCTTGAAATCTGGCTTTTGCTTCTACTGCTTTACTAAAACATTCTCTTTCCCTCTCTCTTGTAGAAAACCAACAGAACAGAACACTTTCCGTCTGACCACTAGTCATCCCTGGTATTCCTTTCTTCTTTTTTCCTTTTATGGATAAAACTCTCCTGAGTTTTAGCTGGTCATATTCATGCCCAACTAGAGTCTACATTTCCCAGTATCCCTTGCAGCTGGGTATGGCCGGGAACTGGGGGCAACTTGGGGCTTCTGTCCTGTTTTCCCTGCTGACTAGAAGCAGCCTTGGAAACTGGCAGTCGAGAGGCAGGGCAGGCATGATGAGGATAGCAGTGCTGCTCCACTGGCTCTGGACTGATCACCTTTGGGTCTTTACATGAGAGAGAAATAAACTACTGTATTTTAATAATTTTATTTTGGGGTCTCTCTGTTTAAGCAGCTTAGCATGTACCCTAATAAACATTTTTTAAAAGATTTTATTTATTCATAAGAGATACAGAAAAAGAAGCAGAGACATAGGCAGAGGTAGAAGCAGGCTCCCTTGTGGGAGCCCAATGCGGAACTTGATCCCCGAACCCCAGGATCATGACCTGAGCCAAAGGCAGACACTCAACTACTGAGCCACCCAGATGCCCCATAAACATTTCTTATTCAAAAACTAGTAGGGGCAGCCCAGGTGGCTCAGCGGTTTAGTGCCTGCCTTCGACCCAGGGCCTGATCCTGGAGACCGGGGATCGAGTCCCGCATCGGGCTCCCTGCATGGAGCCTGCTTCTCCCTCTGCCTGTGTGTCTGCCTCTCTCTCTCTTTGTGTCTCTCATGAATAAATAAATAAAATCTTTAAAAAATAAATAAATAAAAAGTAGTATGCATTCACTGTAGAAACTATAACTTCATGATAAATAGAAGATGACACAATTCCTGTTAATCCTTCTACTTTTCTGACTACTTATTCTCAGTAGCCTATGCTTAATTGCCTTCTTTTCTTTCTCTGACTTACAATAATGGGCATAGCCCAGAACTAAGTTCTCTACTCTTTTGTCTCTCTGTACTTTGACACAGAGAATGACTCATATGGTGATTGATTCAGTCATTAATTTATTCATTCAAAAATAATCTAGTGAGGATGGACATTCTGCTAAGTGCTAGGGATACAAAATGAGTCAGACATGACCCCTACCCCAGAGTTAATGACAGGCTGGAGAGGTGAGGAAAAGGGAGATAGATACAAGTCCTAACATAGTGTGCTACGTACCTGGAGGGAGGTACAAGGGAGGAAGATGAGGAGAAAGGGAGACTCTGAGCTAAGAGGTCAGCCAGGCGCCAAAAGCCTGGATGTGAAAACCTGTAAGGTTTTTGCAGGAAAATACAGGCAGTTTGTTGTTGATACCGTGAAAAGTTGAGTGCTGAGGGTGGAGAGGTACAATGGACCAGGTCATGGAGGTCTGCTTGTCATGCTAAGGAGGCTTAGAGCTTTCTCCTAACTGGGGCTTTGATGAAGGGTGCTCCATAGATTGTGAAATTGTAGATTTGCCTTCTGGATAGACAGAGTGTTCTAGGTACAGGGTCATGGATTTCTGGGAGGTAAACAGGAGTGGGAACAGGGAACCTGTTAGGAAGCTATTTGCAGTAGAGTAGGGAAGAGATGCAGATGGCTAGATCCATGGTGTCGGCATTAAGAATGAAAAAAGAGGAGCACCTGGATGGCTCAATAGGTTAAGTGTCAGACTCTTGATTTCAGCTCAGGTCATGATCTCAGTTCAGGGTCATGAGATTGAGCCCCACCTTAGGTTCTGTGCTTGGTGTGGAGCCTGCTTAAGATTCTCTCCCTCCCTCCCTCCCTCCCTCCCTCCCTGCTCTTACCCCACCTCCCTCCTCTCTCACTCTTTCTCTTAGAAAAAACAGAATGAAGACAGAAATGGATTTGAGAAATAATTAAGGGGAAAAATGGGCATGACTTGGTGAAAAGAGGAAAGAAGAAGAAGAATCAAAGACAATTTCTGGGTTTCTAGCTAGGGTGGTCGGACAGATGGGGCAACAGTGTTAGCGGCGTTAAGCTATCACTTGCCCATAAGGTAGCTTATTGTGAAGATGAGAAAGCTTAACCTTCACACCTCCTTCCTCGTATGGGTCCATTCAAAGGCTCTGGGTGTGGCACCGGCAGTTTTGTAGTCTTAAATATATATTCTTTTTCTTAAAGACAACCTACACCCTCTTTAAGCTGATAATAGCTTCAGACACACAGAACCTGAACCCAACCCTGCCCATCCTCTTTCCATTCATTCTTCTGATTACTAGATTAATATTCCTATAAAAACCATGGACGACATGTCAGTCCTCTCCTTGGAAGCTGTTGTAACCGTGTTAGTGGCGATTTTACTGGAACACTGCCTTTTACCTCTTTCTAAAATTGCCTCCCAACAAATGTTTATGATTTGAGAAAAATAACTTTGACCCGTCTGCCAAAGAGCAAGGACATCAATTACAAAGGTCCTTGAAGATCCATCTAATCCATCTACTGAAAGTTGCAATTACTCTGCTGCACTTTCTTATTACCACTCTTCTTTCTTTTTCTTTTCTTTTTTTTTTTTTTTTTTTTTTGGTTCTTGCTTGCTTGCTTTGTTTTTATACCAGTTGTGACTTTTCTATGTTCCTTGCTATTCAGACTTGGCCATTCAGCAGCAGCTGGTGTTTGGAATGTCTCATACCTATAGAAAGCTTCTGTGCTAAAGCCAACATCACTTTGCATTTTGGCCGTGGTGTATGTACCTCTATCATTTGATTTTGCTTTAATATTCTGTTTTTGATAGTGTTGAATCAAAAGTGATGTGCACTCTAGAATGTTCATCCAGGCTATAAACCTTTGAGCATTAGTTACTCAATAGTTCCAATATCTGGAATATAATGTGCTGTCATCTGCAGTCGCAGAGCTATCCCGGACCATTCTCTCATCTGGAAGAAGAGTTGTGCTGGTTGTTGTTTGCCCTGTTAGCCCCTGATCAATTATTTCTGAGGGTTTTTCTGCTATCAAGCAGCCACTACTCCATGTGTGAAATATCTAATTTCACTTCCTAAGCATTTTTCCCATAATGTCCCTTCTGCTTCAACAAATTCTCACTCAGACGCACTAAAACGGGACTCATAATAATCAGTGTATTATTTTAGCAGTCTCAGTAAACGAGACAGTCTCACCATGTTCTTTTTCACCATGTTCTTTTCTCTTTAGCAGTAAGGCACACCTAGCAGTTTTCTATAAAAGAACATACTGTGTGGCCTCATGTCACAAAAATTTCAGCTTGGTTAAATTTTAACAGACAGTCCTTCACTTTTTCTTACAAGATGACTTATTATGGAGAAAATTTGTTACATAAAAGAAGTAAAAACAGGGTGTTACTATTAGGAGAGATTGTGAGCAGCGGAGCCCAGTGCTGACCTTTTATACTGGATCTTTGTCCTCTTCCTTTTTCTCAGCTTCTTCCTACTTCTTCAGTCTCTCCCTCTCTTTGTCACGTGTTGACAGATCCAGATCAGAGGTGCAGGGGGCTTGACAGCACCCGCAGAGGCCCAAGGACGTCTCTTGGATAAACAGATTTAGATCTGCCGGCCATGATCCCACAGGAGTCATGAACCAAGGAAAGCAAAAAATGATAATACTAAGAAATGTGGGACAAATGCAATGTGGGGCAGGAGGAGGACTTGGGAGTCTGATTCTTTTTCGGTAAATCACTGTTTTCTAAACCATGAGTTCTTTCCTGTGGGAACAAGCCTTCTGATCTTCCCGATGCTTTGAGGGATTCGGGCAGAGGTGAGTGTAAGTGGTGGCAGGAGAGCAGAAGGGCAAGGCCAAGAGCAGCCCAGGGAGGGGGTGATGACCCAGGGAGCCACAACCTGCGGAGTGTGGAGCTGCTGCCTGGCTCCGTGCTCCGTGCTGCTCTCTGCGGGCGGATGGACAGACGGTGGCCAGCGCAGATGTGCAGAGCCAGTGAGCCGTCTTGAAGGATTCTCAGAAGCACCTAGAAGGAGAATCTGATGTAAGAAAAATGCCCTTCTTGTCGCACATAACAAGAGCTTTAGCTTTGATCCTTGTTACCCGTGGACGACTGGACAAGTCATAACATCTGGCCTACCCAGAACAGACACCGGTGAGCACATGTCAATCACCCCCCACCTCCTTTCCACATACACACTCCCTCCCCGTCGGTGTTCATGTGACTTCTGTCTCTTCCATTTGGAGTTGCCCAAGTGAAAAGGGGAAGACTGGAAGGTATTTTATATAAACAGAGCAAAGAAGATCTCAGTCACTCGCCACCTGTTTGTAGCTTAATATCCCCAGAAGTGGCCCTGGGCACTAGTGTAATCTGGTGTCCGAAATAGAGGGTTCTCCCAGCATCCTCTCTCATATAAGGCGGCATCATATTCCCCCCAAAAGGCCAATGGGGGTGAAAAGGCCATTCATCAGAGCTCCTTCAGCTCCGTGTTCTACAAGTTAATCCTTGATATGGCTGGACCTTGTTAGATTGATTTATTAATTCTTACCTTTTTTTCCCCCTCCCTCCCACCTTCTCCCTGCACTCCCTTTCTTTTGCTCTTGCATTTGTGGTCCTAGAAAACTTTCTGTTCATTATTTTTCAGGCAGTGTTGCTGCCACTCTCTGTATCTTGTGTTGCCTATAGTGGCCAGAAATCTGCATTTATCATTAAAAGCTGAGAGGGGACGCAGGAGGCTGAGGGGGAGCTTCAGGATGGGTCTCGGGGTTACTGCTTAGAACTTTTTGCCAGGAAAGGCTTGTATGAAGACCTGTAACATTGTTTTAACTCTGTGTCCTATTACATTTTGAATTAAGGATCTCAATGTAAAGATGTATGACAACAAAATTCAAATTGGTAATTCAGCATGACAGTCCTGAACTTTTTCGTCCTCTTTGATCAACAGTACTCTAGTATGGCTTATGGACTTTACTTCCCCATCTGTGTTGGAGGAGAGGAATGACACATAGCAGCAGGGACTTTTTTAGGTGAGATCACTGAGAAGCCAAGTGACAGATGAGGTGCAAGCATTTATCTTTAGTCTCATGGTTAGAATTTATCCTCCCTCCACCCATTCTTCATGTCTGCACAGCCCTACTTCCCATGGTGTTGTAATTATGGGAGGATAGTATCCAGGGCAGTAGGAACTCCCTTGTCCTGACCTCCAGAGTCATGGTTCCTATACTCTCTGTGTTTGTAGCAAAGATCATAGGCACTATCTCCCTCTGTCTAAATGAGTGGGAGCAGAAAATTCAGTTATGAGAGTAGTATTTGCAATAAAGAGGAAAGGGACTACCAAGTGTCCTGTATGTTCACTGTGATCTTTTTGAATCTACTTTACATGGAAACCTGAGTTGTCTAGGCCCTCAAATTCTTGGAAAGTAAACACTTCATGTTCGTCCCTGACATCAATGTATTTATTCATAAATATGTTACCCATTTTGTCCTTTGCATCCTACGTGCTCAATATTTACTAAGCAAATAAATGACTCTTGCTGCCTGTAATCATGTTGTGTTGGAGGTATACGAATAATTTATAGTAGAATGTGTTAGTCATCGGGCCAGTCGTTTAGCCACGTCCTCTCATGCCTTTTCCAGCAATTACATGATAAATACACAGGCAGGAATGCCCATAGTAGTCTTTGTATCCTTTTTTTGTTTTATATCTATTTGTTTTGAAAATCAAAGATCAGTTATTGGTGCCTCCTATGTACCAGGCACTGTAACTGTGATTGGCATTTTATATACATTCTTTGTAATTCTCACAATAGCGCTGTAAGGGATTATCTTCATTTTTTTATTCATTCACTGGCCCATTCAAAAATAGCCAGGCTCTGTGTTAGATGCGAAGGACAAACAGTGAACGAGACAGACAGCATCCTACCTTCATGGTGCTTAAAAGCTGAAGCTTACAGAGGGAACGGGTAGTTAGGGGACACAACAAGTGACCAAGGCTGGATGTGAATCTGCTTGTTTCCAGAACTATGAAAAATAGTGACAGTCAGTTACAAAGGACCTCTAAGTGCCAGTCCTTTATGACTGAACTCATTTTTAAACCTTCAGACCACTCCCATGTGTTAAGGATTATCTCCATTTTACAAGTGAGGGAATAGGGCTCTGGGAGGCTAAATAACTTGCTCCTGATCATAGAACCAGTAGACAGCAGGACTAAGACCTGGATGCAGGTCGGCCTGTCTCCAGAGACCATTTTGCTTCCATGTGACCATGACAAAGGTCACGGGCCCTGTCCTGTAGGAGCTTACAGGCAAGACAAGCAAAATATAATTACAGTGCAAAGCACAACAGCATAAGGCCAACAAGAAGAGTATAAACAAAGTGCTCTAAGGTTGAGAGGGAATTATTTTAGTCTAAGGAGTCCTTGAAAACAGAGGACAAGAAAAAATGCTCTATTTGATAGATCTATAGGGTGTCTGTCATTGTTCAAGTAGAAAATGACCTATTATTCTGAGTGAAGTATAAAACTAGAATTCAGAATTATTTCACTTCCTTGTTTTTGCTTAGCAAATGTATTCATTATATAAAATATATTGAGTGGCTGACTGTGTAGAGCACTGTAAGGAACCTCAATTTCAGAGATGTTGAATTGTTTAAAAATGTGGATCTTGGAATCAAATACAATTCTCTTTTTTTTTTAAGATTTATTTATTAATTCTATATATGTATATATATATATATATAGAGAGAGAGAGAGAGAGAGAGACAGAGACAGAGAGACAGAGAAGCAGGCTCCTCTCAGGGAGCCTGATGTGGGACTTGATCCCGGATCCTGGGATCAGGCCCTGAGCCGAAGGCAGAATATCAACTGCTGAGCCACCCAGGCGTCCCTACAATTCTTTTTTTTTTTTTTTTTTTAAGTAAGAGTGTATGCTGTATTTGTTTGAAGTATTTTCTATAGAAAATGTATGGAAGAGTCCTAGGATATTTTCACTTGCATTGGCACCCAAATGGGGCTGCTATTTAGAAGTTGTATCGTTTGTGTGCTGTACACAGGTACCCAGCTGGGGGGGTGCAAAAGGATTGAAATCTAATCACATTTCCCATGCCGAGCAGTGCTGCCTATTGGAGGACTGCCTCCCTCTCACCAAGGGGAAAGGCAACTTGATGAGTTTTAAAATTTTGTAGAAGTTAGAAAAGATTCTCTAGGGGCTAGCAGTGACCCTGGGTCCTACAGCAAGAATGCTGATAACAGCACTGCAGCAGCTGGGGTTGAAGTGTCCTTGTTATTTTGAAGTTGAGGGATACTTGATATACAGTAGTCTATTAGTTTCAGGTGTACAACATAGTGATTTGATATTTTTATAAATTATAAAATAATCACCTCGACAGGTCTAGTTACTCTCTGTGACCATACAAAGTTATTGTGATATCATTGACCATATTCCCTATGCTGTACATTATCATCCCAATGACTTATTTATTTTATAACTGGAAGTTTGTACCTCTTAATCCCCTTCACATATTTCACCCTCCCCCTCCCCTCTGGCAATCACCAGTTTGTTCCCTGTACCTCTAAGTCTCTTTTCTGTTTGTTCATTTGTTTCTTAGATTCCACATATAAGTGAAATCATATGGTATTTGTCTGAGTTACTTTATTTGCACAATATCTTCTAGATCCATCCATGTTGGTGCAAATGACAAATTTCATTATTTTTCATGGTGGAGTAATATTGGAATATTATGTATATATTATGTATATAAACACACACACGTGTATACACACACTCACATAACACATATTTTTTTTAAAGATTTTATTGATTTATTCATGAGAGACACACAGAGAGAGAGAAAGAGTCAGAGACACAGGCAGAGGGAGAAGCAGGCTCCATGCGGGAAGCCCAGTGTGGGACTCGATCCTAGGACTCCCTCAGATTAGTTTACCCATAGTATTATACAGAATGATTCATTTATTTATTTTTTTATTTATGATAGGCACACAGTGAGAGAGAGAGAGGCAGAGACACAGGCAGAGGGAGAAGCAGGCTCCATGCACCGGGAGCCCGACGTGGGATTCGATCCCGGGTCTCCAGGATCGCGCCCTGGGCCAAAGGCAGGCGCTAAACCGCTGCGCCACCCAGGGATCCCATACAGAATGATTCAAAAAGAATCAAACACTTAACAAACAGAAACATGTGTTCAAAACCTAGTACATTCCCTATGGCTGGACACTTAAAAGGTCACCCACAGTTTAATACATACGTGATCATATATTACCTGGTTACGGAGTAGTCCACTTTGGAAGCGTTCAATACTTTTTGAGTCGCCCTGTATCATTTTATCAACTTCCTCTGACAGGTTTTAAGTGCCAACCTGGCAGTCCTAGCTTTGGGTGCTATTGTGCTATGGATACATATTTATTATGGCTCACTTTGCAAGTTACCTTTTATAGGTTGGATTAACGATGAACAGAGTAATTCTTTATTGAATGACAATAATTTTACTTTAGATTTGCATGAGTGATGATGCCATTACCTCCCTACTGCAATACTCAAAATCAGGTTGAAAATATAACTTCCCCAGATCTGAAGCATCTCTTAAAGGTTAGAATGGTCATAGCGACCACTTAATTATAAGCTCTTCTACTGTCAGAGAAAGTGAAGTTTCCCGGGGACAATAAGTCATTGTTTAAGCAGAGAGAGCCTCTAAATGGTTCCCTCATTAGACCAGCCAGTGTGCAACTGTAAAACATGCATTTTGACAATGTGGTTTTCATCATTAGCCAGGGGCTATCTTCCAATTCACAAACTGTTTCATGAAACTGTCATGTTAAGTATTTATTTTTCTGGCCAAATGTCACCTTTAAGAAATACTATTTCATTAGAGAGTTTTCTGAGAGGAGACTGGCTTCTTCTTCTTTTTTTTTAAGATTTACTTATTTTAGGGGGAGAGAGAGAGAGCACGAGAGAGCATGCAAGCAGGAGGAAGGGCAGACGGAGAGGGAGAGAGAGAATCCCAAGCAGACTCCATGCTGAGTGAGGAGACTGATTTGCAACTTGATCTCAAGATCCTAAGGTCATAACCTGAGCTTAAACCAAGATCCGGGGCTTAATTGACTGATCCACACAGGTACCCCTGACTTGGGATTTTACCGTAATCTAGAGGATATCTGCTGCAGGTAGAGGGAGTGGGGAACCACTAGTTCACTAGTTGAAATGCCACACAATCTGACTGCAACTATATACATGAGCTCTATCAGCCAGTATAAATTAAAGTTGATTAACAGCAGTGTATTTATCTGCTCAGTTTAGATAATAGCTCTTTGTAAAATTTTCTCTTATTAGTAAGAACATTCGTATGTTAGTATAGCATTAATTTGGAAATGTTTTATCCATTTTACTTTGTTGATATTTTTCTTCTTGAAGGCATCAAATAACATTGACTGATTATAAACCACATTTCCTTAATTTTTTCCTTTTTAAAACATGCAAATATTTGTTCAAAGAAGACATGTTTTAACCATGAGTGAAAGCTGAGTATAAGTAATTCAGTATGAAATCACCAGGGCACATGGCAAGCATTTTGCTTTACTATCTAGACCAACAGGGATGAAAGTGATTGCAGGCAGGATTTATATGCGAGGGATATTCAACTATCAACGTTTCAACAGGTGGCAGTTTTCCTTGCCTAATACATAGATGATCCATAATATGGGCTGACATTTTGTTTACCTGACAAATATTTGCTGAGTGCTTCCCCTGTGCCAATCATGGAGTTGGGTGGCTGGGATACACAGATCAATAAGGTAGGGCCTCTGTGTGTGGCATCCTGGATAATCAGTGGTTCATGAAAGAGGCAAAAGTTTCTCTGGGAGCACAGAAGAGGGAGGGATGGGCTCTAGCTGCGAGGGAGCCAGGGAGCTGTGAAATCTGGAAATGCAGATATATTATTTCATCCTGTAATGTAACATAATACCAACAAAATTACTATATATTTGCCTGTGTTTCTGGAGTTGGTGGCCAGCTAGAAGATGGTCAGGAAAGACCTTATAGGAAAAGATACTTGATTTGGGTCTTGAATGTCAAAAGAAATTCACCAGGTTTGGAGAAAGGGCCTGGGAAGACATTCCCAGTTGAAGGAGATGTTTGTTTGGGGAACTACTACTGATCTTGCTTAGCTGAAAGGTAGACGAAGCAAGATGGATGTGTAGAAGCCAGGTACCCGAAATTTTGTAAACCACGTTGAAATGTGTGGATTCTATACTACAGGCGATCAGGAGCCAATAAAGGGTTATGAGCCAGGCACTAACATGGTCATTCAATCAAAAAGTGTTCATATAGTGCCTACCACTTTTCAGGCCAGTGCTAGATGCTGAGCTACAAAAATTAGATGCAAGTATCTCAAAGCCTGGTAAAGAAAAATATAGAGAAGTCGGTACAATAGAACTCATGGATTTTTCTGTGATCATAATCATATTATTACGTTTATCGAGTATTTACTGCCATGTCTGGCATGTGCTAAGTGCTAACATGCATTGTCTTATTTAATTCTCCCAATAATCCTAAAAGTGCTATTGATTAATGCCATTTTATAGAAGAGGAAAGCAAAGTACAGAGATTCAGTGACTTGCATCTGGTAAAGGGGGAGCCAGGGTTCAAATCCTAACAGTCTGACTCCAGAAAATGCACTTTTTACCACATCAGAGGGGACGATCCATTCTGCAGGGACAGAAGTAGGGTTTGGAAAGTCTACATGGAGACAGTGATGAAATTTGCCTTAAGGAGGATCACTCTTAACTAGGAATGGCAAAGAGGGAGACAGAAAAGGATACTAGGGGGAAAAGTCCACAAAACACTCACATACACTAATGGAGTGAAGGAAGGGAAATTCTCCAAATAAAGAGTTTTAACAGGGTGTCCTTGGACAGACTTCTGCGGAGGCGGCATGAAGTGGGCAGTGGCACTATGTTGGTACATTCTATGTACAAAACAGCAGATGACAGGAGTGAGGATTTCAAAGACATTTTCTTTCTTGGAACATATGGAACTTTTTAAGGGTTGTAGGGGAATAGTTGAAGGATTATTTTTATTCAACTCACTTTTAAATACATATAAGAATGTTAGAAATTGCCAAATGCTACCATCATTTTAAAGAGATTCTTAGATGTAACAGCATCAGTTGGGATCCTTTCAGCCCCAAGTCACAGAAATCTCCGGTTAAAACAGACTTAAGTAATAAGTGCTTTTATTATCTCACATAATGAGTGGTCTAGAGGTGGTAGGTGATGCTACTTGGTAATTGATGTCTCAGGAATCTCATCCAGTTTCTGTAAACCTTCTCTCTTGCAGTTCCTGGCGTATTAGCTTTATTTGCCATCATTGGTCTCAAATGACAATATACACAGAGAAAGACCATCTCTTTTTGGTCTTGGTCTCGGTCTCCTGGGAAGGAGAAGTCTTCCTGCCAAACCCCTCAACTCTTAAACACCATTGGTTAGAATTATATTGTGTATCCAGGACTACACCAACCATTTGTAGGAGGAATCAGTCATGGGATCATTCATGACCCAGTGCCTGGAGCTGGGACTAGATCCACCCTTCCCTGAGGCACATGCCACTCAAAGGGGGTTGGAAATCTGGACAAAATTGGAGTTTTGTAAATGAGGAGGGAGGGTTGGATAGATTTGGAGTAGGCATCTGCTTCAGATTAACTACTACAAAAGCCTTTCTTAAATGGAATGGAAAAGTAATTGTTAAATGTATCTTATTAAAATTTTCAGTCTTTTAGCAATGTGTCCAATAGCCAATTTTCTCTTATTTTTAATAAAATAATTATAATTTTAAAAGTACCTAATATAAATATTTCAGTGTGATGGGCCTGGTATGGTCAGTTCAGTTTGGTTTAGGTTTTCAAACTAGCTCTTCAGAATTCTTTTGGCTGGGATGGTTCACAGTAAATATCACTGATGATGAATGAAATTTGGCAGTTCAACTCATTCTCCATAATTTAGAAAAATGCTAAAATGCTAACATGCCTCCAAAGTGTTGGAGAATCTGTTCCTACTTCCTACTGCCTTTCATCTGAGAGTAGAGGATAGGCTCTGCAAGTCCCATTTGCAACTGCCTGAACAGTTTCCTGGGTCTCCAAGAAACATTAGATTCAAGGAAACAGGGGAGTGCCAAGAAGAAACTATTAGTTACTCCGGCTTACAAGAAATAGAAACAGACTAGACCTAACTTGAGTCCAAAGAAAGGGTTTATTTTAAAAGTTCAGGGATGATCCTGGGACCCAAATTCAGCTGAGTCTCAGGAAGTTCTGCTATCTGAAAGTAGAAGCCCTTCAGGAGCCTGGCAGTTTATCTCTTGTTCCTGCTTCTCTCTACAGTACTGCTTGGTTCTTTCTTTTCTCTCTACAAACTGACTTTCTTGTTTTTTCATATCTGTGGTGGGCAGATGATAGCTAATTTATATTCTTTGACATCATATCCCCTCTACTCAAAAGACTAGTTCAGACTCTGACCGAGTCTACATTCTAACTCTGAATTCCCAGTGGAGAGAATCTAATTTACAAATGAGGAAGCTGTGGTTTAGATTAAGTATCTTGCACAAGATCACCCAGCTAGTAAGTGTAGATAAGGCCTTTTGACCCTAGGTCTGTCTGGATCTAAAGCCTGGTGACCTTCCAGCAAAATATGTGGCCACAATTGGATTCTCAGAAGCAAAGCTGGATGCCTTGTTGACTCAGTCTAGTCTTGTCCTGTTGGTAAGCCTGATCTGGGGGCTTGGTGCAGCTCTTCGTCTTAACCCCTTTATCAGCTCCTCACCAAAAGACCTTCCCTTGCTGACTGACATCTACAATTCCATCATGAGGAGAGTCATTTTTTCCTTTGGTTTAACACATGGACTATCTCATCATTACAGAATACCTGACAGATTGTGAAGACTATATAATGATCTCATTTTATTTTGACAATCCAGTGACCTAATAGGCAGGGTTATTTACGGCCAGTTAGATGTAAGGAAGGACGTTCCCAGGAGCAAAGTGCTTTGCTCCAGAAGAGAGGACTGACCTCCCTGGGGACGGGGAGAGGGGGTGCTGTGGACTAGTTGCTTGGGGGGGTAGATGAAGGCTCTCATTGGTCATATCCCTGAGGAACATAAAAGCATCACTTCTACAGGGCTATGAGGGCAGGACAGCCACAGGCCACTTGGCACTGAACTCTTGATAGACTGGGGACTTCATGAGGGCACTGTTCTCACCCATCTCTTTGTTCTCAGATTCTAGCATTATGTTTTGCACAGAGTAGCCACTTGATGATGAATATTTGTTGAAGGAATATGGGACTTCTTAAAATGATAACTATCTGGTATTGGAATGATCTGCCTTGAAATTTGTGTGATTCTTAGTACTGGCAGGGTTTAAGAAAGATGGATAAATATCTGCTTCCTATATTAAAGACTAACATTTATTGAATGTTTACTATGTGTTGGGCCCTGGGCTCAGTGCTCTGCATAGTATTGTTTCATGTATCCTCATTACAAGTCAACGCAATAGGTTCTTTTATTCTTCTCATTGAAACCAAGGCATGGAGAAGTGAAGTGATTTGCTCAAGAATCCATTGCAAGCAGTGTGGCCAGGATTTGAATCCTGGTAGACTGAGTTAGAGATCAGGATCTCGGTCGTGTTGCCACAGCATTTCCTAGATGAGACAGGAGTTTGAAGTAGATGACCTCAAGTCATTATTTTATTTTTATTTTATTTTATTATTTTATTTTATATTTTATTTATTTATGAGAGACACAGAGAGAAAGATAGAGACATAGGCAGAGGGAGAAGCAGGCTCCTCACAGGAAGCCTAATGCAGGACTTGATCCCTGGACCTCGGGATCATGCCCTGAGCTGAAGGCAGATGCTCAACTGCTGAGCCACCCAGGCATCCCCTCAAGTCTTTCTTGACTTTAAGATTCTCTGGTTGTTTGGCCAGAAGATTGGTGCTGCCACAGAGAAAGTGGGGAAGTAGAACTGGCTGTAGGGTTTTAGGAAAGAGAGGTCAGAGAGAACAGATTGATTTTGATTATATTTGGTATGAAGTATCAGAGGATATCCAAATGAAATAGTCCAATGATAGCTCTCTCTTCAAAGAAAAGAAAATCCATATGTATGCCGTTTTCATGAAAAGCCCGTTCATTACAACATGTGATGAGCATTACTGTCTGGCTGTATATATTATGTATGGCTCACAGCCCTCTTCTAACATACCTTATACTGTATTATTGATACTACCACAACTTTGTGAGATAAGCAACATTCTCTTTTTAGAAGACAATTGACAACCCTATTTTTTTTTTCAGAAATTTCATTAGAGAAAGTGTATGTAACTTCAAAATCGATGACCACAAAGAAATGTCTCCTACATTAAAAAAGTGAAAAGGCGAACAAAATATATCTGAAGCCTTAGGAGTTTTAACTAACTTTGCCGCCGTATCCCTTCTTAAAACAAATAAACAGAGACTTCATATTCAGCATGTTGTATTATCACCTTCCCTGGCAATAAAACAAAACTTGCAAACAGGTTAAGAAAGCAACATACAGGGAGGCCTGGGTGGCTCAACGGTTGAGTGTCTGCCTTTGGCTCGGCACGATCTCAGTCTGGGGATCCAGACCTGCGTCAGGCTCCCTGTGAGGAGCCTGCTTCTCCCTCTGCCTATGTCTCTGCCTCTCTCTGTGTCTCTCATGAATAAATAAGTAAAAAATCTTAAAAAAAAAAAAAGCAAAATACATTGAACATAAGTGATAATCCATTTAAATGTTATTTGATTGAATAACATTGCTATTTGATAATATAATTCTGCTATAGCCTTTGGAATATCAGAAAACTCTAAATCTGCCAAATAACCAATCAAACAAGCAGTCAACAACAGTAGAGGTCAAGGGACAGTAAAAAGTGGGGGAACAGGGCAATATTCTGCCCACATGGGCCCTCCTAGCAGGACTACACTCATAACCCATGACTCCTCGGAAGGAGCACTCAGGGTCCCATGTGGCCGAGGTCAGCCAAGGACAACCTTGGGATCAGACGGGCCTGGGCTTTAATCACAGATGAACTATTTACTAATGGTATAACAGTGGGAAAGTGGCTAATCCTCTCTGAGCCCAGTTCTTCATCCACAAAATGTTAAAACTAATCTGTCCTGCGTATGGTCACTATAAGAAGTGTATGAGATGTATAAGATGAACCTAGAATTAAGTGTTCTTATCACACACACACAAACACACACAAGTTGTGTAGAAGGAAATTTTTGTAGATGATGGGTATGTTTATGGCATTGATTGTGGTGATGGTTCCACTGGTATATATTTATTTCTAAACTCATCAGGTTGTATCCATCAAGTATAGCTTTTTGTATGTCAATCATACTGCAATAAAGTAGTAACAAAGAGAGCCCTACAACAGTGCCAGCAGCAGAGTGGACTTCCGGTAATGGTTAAGTGTCATCTTCTCTCTCAACCTGAGTTTCAGTCTTTAAGAAAACTGCTCAGAAGAAATTCTGAGTTTTACAAAATTCTGAGTTTGCAGTTTTACAGAAGAAATTCACTCCCTCACGGAATTAAACACTTACTAGGGCCACTTACCAGGGCCACTGTGTACAGATGGACAGGTTGTTGCCTGATGAAGGGGGAAAGGGGGCTTGAATTCCAGCTCATTATCACCCATTAAACTGGGTGCCCTTGCCTGTCTTTCTAATTTGCACAAGAGTGCTACATGTATTTTTTTTTTTTTTTAAGATTTTACTTATTCATGAGAGACACAGAGAGAGAAGCAGAGACACAGGCAGAGGGAGAAGCTGGCTCCCTGCAAGGAGCCTGATATAGGACTCCATCCCCAGACCCGGGATCACGCCCAGAGCCCAAGGCAGACACTCAACCGCTGAGCCACCCAGGCATCCCAAGAGTGCTACATGTAAAGCTCAGGTGCTTGTAAACTTTGGTGTCTGATTCAGTAATGATGATCTTGGACTTTGCCCACTCTGTGTCTGATGGGAAGTGGTCATCAGGAATTACAATATGTATAACTAATGCTATTCCAGGGAAGGCACTATAGGATTGTAGAAGAAAGATATTTAACCTTGATGCTATGGGGGCGGGAGGCCCAGGATTGGTGACTTAAAGGATGAGGGGAGATTATGGAGAAGGATGTTCCAGGCAGAGGAGTGACATTCAGTTATTTGTCCATTTATTCATTTGGCAAACATGAATATCTACTAAGTGCCAATACTGAAGATACAGCAGTGACTAAAACAAAATCTCTTTTCTCATAATTCTGACATTGTAGTAGGGCCAAGAGTAAACAATGATTGAACCTGAGAAACAGGTGGTGAGATGTGCTTTAGGAGAATAACATACATGGGGGGGGCGGTAAGTGGGGTGAGAGGACCACATCAGGATGGAGAGTAAGGGTGGGGCCTCCTAAGGGAGGCGTCACTTAAGCTGAGATCTGAATGGCAATTGTGAAGCTCAAGGGTGAGGGAGGGCTGGTACAGAAGTCTAAGGGGTAGGGAATGAACTTTGTATTCTGAGGTGGCAAAGAAGACACTCAGGCAAAGTGTAGTGGGTGAGAAGTCAGGCCGGAGAAGTAGCGAGGCACCAGGCCTGTATGAGGCCTGGTGAGCACGATGAGCTCTGAGACCTGCCAGGAGTTCCATATGGTCAAAGGGAAGGGACTGTGTTGTTAGGTGATGAGAGGTGGGTTGGAAGAGACAGGCAGCAACGAGGTTATGAGAAGTCTTAGCTGGATCTGGGAGACATTTAATTTTGCTTAATACTATGCAAGGAATCCCAAGGAAGCCATGACTAAAGTCATTCAAAGACAACCTTTTATGTTTATGCCTTCAAAGGAGGTTTGAATACCAAGTCTTATTTGTGTTAATTGTTCTTGAACCATATTTCTCAATATACTGACCCCATGAGCAGCTTAGAACTCTTCTCAGATAGGTGTGCCCACAAATTCAGATTAATGTACCATTTATTTTTGTAACAATGAGTGTATTTACCGTGATAGTGATATCTGAGTAGGTTGTATTTCGTAGGAGGAGGACACATCTTCCTACTACTCAGAAGTGAGAGGCAGCACATAATGTCAAGTTGGTAGCAAACATGTGATATTTATTAGATCATGGGAAAACTTTGTCTCAGAGTACAAGAAGCAGACACTGCTAGCTGCCCACCCCACATCCATGATCTCCCCTTTGTTCTTTTTTTTATTTTTTTTAAGTTTTTTTTATTTATTTATGATAGTCACAGAGAGAGAGAGAGAGGCAGAGGCAGAGACACAGGCAGAGGGAGAAACAGGCTCCATGCACTGGGAGCCCGACGTGGGATTCGATCCCGGGTCTCCAGGATCGCGCCCTGGGCCAAAGGCAGGCGCCAAACCGCTGCGCCACCCAGGGATCCCCCCTTTGTTCTTATTAACAGAACCTCAGATTTGACGGTCAGTAAGCCCAGCTGAAAATACTTGTCTTCTAGACTCCCCCTGCCCCTTTTTTAAAGATTTTATTTATTTATTCATGAGAGAGAGAGGCAGAGACACAGGCAGAGGGAGAAGCAGGTTCCATGCAGGGAGCCCGACATGGGGGACTCGAGCCGGGGTCTCCAGGATCCCGCCCTGGGCTGAAGGCGGCGTTAAACCGCTGAGCCACTGGGGCTGCCCCTAGACTCCCCTTTGGCCAAAGATCATCGTGTGACAAAAGTCTGGCTAGTGAGATCTAGGCAGAAGTCCCTGGAAAAGGTATTCTTTCCTGGGTAAAAAAAGGCAAATTCTGGCTAGGAAAAGGCCCTTGGGTCCTGTTCCCTTTCCTCCTGCTATTTGTAGTCATTTGGTGACTCAATGTTGTTGGGAGTCTGTAATTTACTTTAAATATGTTGTAAAGCCAATGTGTGGAGTTAAGGTCCACTGTCTTGTGAGAACTGTGCATCTTTCTGGCACTTAATCTGAGGTAACTACAGACATAAAAATATAATATAAAATATAAAATATATATTAAGATGAATTTATCAAAAATACGTCTCAGAGTTCATAATTTGAAACTTATCTTCTGTGTATGTAATGTTTTTCCCTTTTTTTACACTAGAGAAATATAGTCAACAATTATTTCCTAGAAGTTCATTTAACATATACTGGCTATATTTACAAAGATAACACTTCTTTATATGCCATGAAGAATAGAGATGATGAAAACAAGGTTCTTGTTCTTGGGGAGCTGGCAATTTTATTAGATGACGCATGTGTTCATAAATAAACATAAAACAAGTACTTATGTCATGTGGTAGGCCATGGCTGGGCCTGCCTAAGAAAAGCCTCTAAGTGGACATGAACATGGATGCAAATAAAAGGAACGTGCCCCAGATGCAGGCAAGGCACAGATCAAAGCCTGGAACCTGGACATCCGCCTGGGAAATGGGCTCAGACTGTAGTAAAATTATTGCCTTCTGTGTAGTGTTAGTTATTTCTGGATGATGGAGAGCCTGGTGTTATAAAAGGTATGGAGTTCTGTGCTCCTCCAACCTGGGGTCACCTCACTCAATGCGGGCCAAGGTCACTAGACTGCAGATGTGTAGTCGTCTGGAGGGCTGATGGAAGGAGGTCAGTGGGAGCCGTGTCCATCAACCTGTATCCTTATTTGGTTTACGTGCTCTGTGCAGTTTACTTGCTGCTTCAGGATTCAACAGAGGAAAAGCTACCCCAAAATATGGCCCCTTGAAGAACATCTTTGAATAACCTGTGTGGCCTGTAGGGATATAATAAGTGGCAATAGAATGTTACAAAGAGCCCTAAGAGTTGTCAGGAGAGAGAAACAATTCTGGTTAAGTATTTATGAAGGAGGTGGCATTTGAGCTAGATCTTGAAAGGCGGGATAAAGTGTTAAGATGAAGGTGAGAGTCAGGGCATTACAAGAACATGGAACTATGTGAGCGATAAAATGGAGGAGGAGAGCAGAGCTGTGTCCTGGGAATGACAAGCAGTCGGTGCAGTGTGGCTGAAGACTGGGATGTGCTTGGGGAAGCAGGGACAGGTGGAGCTGGACAGGGAGCCCAGGCCGGGCTAAGACGGTTGGCATCGAACATAGTGGTAATGGAACCAACGAGTGTTTTTGAGCAACTATTAAATTAGTGTATTAGTAATATAGGGGAGCCATAAATAAGCCTGGCAGCATTATCATGCGTGAAACGTTGGTGAAAACACTGGAAGGTCCCTTAGAGTGCCCAGGTATGAACTGAGGCCATGTGTGAGGAGAACAGGACATGAATTTGAGTTTTATTGTAAAATTGATTGTTCTGGGGGGCACTGGAGAGAGAGCCGGAACCATGTATGAAGTTGAGTTTTTGAATTTGGACATATGGGGAGAAGAGTAGTACTGTGGAGACACGAAGGGCAGACAGGAAGAGGGAAACAGTTGTCCTTTTAACGATATTGAAGTGCAGGTGGCCCATTCCCGTGGAAATGTGCTGCAGGAGGCTGAGAACAAGAGAAGGAGCCGAGGGGAGAGGTGGAGTGGGGATGAGTCCCCCACACTGGGGTGAGGCCGTTGAGTTGGGGCTGTCCTAAGCCTAAGACAGATGCTAATAACAGGTCCTAAATACACAACAAATGTAACGAGGAAGGCCTATCTAGGTAGCACCTTGGAAAATGCAGACCTGTCTAGGAGCACCTCAGAAAATGCAAACCAGGGGATCCCTGGGTGGCTCAGTGGTTTGGCACCTGCCTTCCATCCAGAGGTGATCCTGGAGTCCCGGGATCGAGTCCCACATCAGGCTCCCTGCATGGAGCCTGCTTCTCCCACTGCCTGTGTCTCTGCCTCTCTCTTTCTCTCTCTCATAAATAAATAAAATCTTAAAAAAAAAAAAAAAGAAAAGAAAAGAAAATGCAGAGCTGTCTAGGAGCACCTCGGAAAATGCAGAACACCGTGATACCGGTATTTATAGTTCATGTTTGTTTTACCAGCTGTGAAATTCTCAGAAACCAACTCTTATCCCCGGTTGACCTCTTGGCAGGCCGACTTGTCAAAGGACTCACTCTTGTGCAGAATTTGTGACTCACGTGACACCGAATAGCCAGATCTTTCTAGTTCCTAATAGGAGAAATACCCACACTACACGACTAACTAGACTAAAGCACAGCCTTTTTTGGGGGGTAGGGGGCACACGGGGGGGGGGTGGGGTAGAATCGCACAGCTCGATTACAGACATTGGTGACCGCTAACCTAATTAAACAGCTAAAACCTTGGAGGTGTTCCCGAGGCGGGCGTATGGGGGCGCCCGGCGGCGGCTGCACGGAAGCCGGGGGAGGTTAAGCAGGAGGCCAGCCGCGACCCAGAGATGAGCTAAGCGGATGGCGTGGCTCCCGGCTGGAAGCTGGCCGTCGTCACCAGGCATACTCGCTCCATTGCTCATCGCCGGGAACAACTCAGGCTATTCCGAGGCGGGGCCGCTGGGAAGTACGGGAGAGGTCACGAGTCGGGAGGCAGGAGGGAGCAGGAGCGTCCCCACCAAGGCGTACTACGTTTCCCAGAGGCCAGTGCGGCAGCGAAGACTTGCTCGCTGGGCCCCGCTGGCAGATTTGCGACATGGGATTGGTAGTCAGCGTCCCTCGGCCGCCGGAGGCGGGCCTCTGGTGGGGAGATCTATAGGGATTGGCTGGTCGGCGTTCGAGTCCCGCCCACATATGGTGACGACAGGCGGCGGTCTTGCTACTTAAGGCGTCGTGGCCCACACCGCCCCGCCTTAGCTCCCGCGCTAGAGAGAAACATGTATCGTTTCCGATCACAGCTCTTCACGGGGATTTCTGCTGCTGCCACCGCCCACTCGTACCCCCGCCGCTTCTCGCCTCTGTTGTTAGCCGAAGACTCGCCTCTTAGCCGCCCGCCGCACAGACGCACGAGTAAAAAGTGCAGCTCCATCGGCTGATCCTCGCTACGCTCCGAGTTTAGGCGGCACCGGGCGTCCCACGATGCCGAAGAATAAGAAGCGGAACGCTCCCCACCGCGGTGGCAGTGGTGGCAGCGGCTCAGGGGCAGCTGCAGCGACGGCGGCGACAGCAGGTAAAGGGGTGTCCCCGCCGCCGGCATCCCGGTGGCCGGCCGGGCCGGCTAGCTTCGGGCACCGTGGGATTTGTAGTTCCGTCCGTCTGGACGTAAGCGTCGGCCGGCCGCCTCTGCCTGGCTGGCGAACTACAATTCCCAGAGTGCCCTGGGGGGCGGTACCTCGCGCGATTTGGATCTGGCGTGCGAACCGAAGTCTTGGGCACCGGCCTTGGGGGCGGGGAGGGAGGGCGGAGGGCGGGGGGCGGCGCGAGTAGGTCCTGGGGCCTGAGAGTGGGTTGGGGTCCGGGGTGACGGGGCGCTGAGCGGCGGGGGCACCGTTTTCCCAAGCTGGTGCTCGCTCTTCGGAGCTCCCCCCTCCCCCCACGGAGGGTGGGGCCGAGCTAGGATGTGCGGCTTGGCTGTCAGTGGGCGCCTGCGGCCCCCCGACCGCGACCTGGGGTTCTCGGGGATGCCGAGCGTCCGGCGGGTTCGGCGGGGCTCCTGCGTCAGAGGCCCGGCCTCGCGCGGTGCGGCGGGGGACGCGGGGGACGCAGAGGCGCCGTGGCATTCCGTGGCATCCCGTGGCATCCCGGGGCGCTGCCTCCTGGGGAGCCCGCGAGTCCACCTGGCGGCGGGGCGGGGCGGGGCGGGGCCGCTGTCCCAGCCCAGGCTGTGCTGCTGCTGCTAACCGGCACCTGCGGAGATTCCCCCCCCCCCCCCCCCTGCAGCCGGCGGCCCGGCGACCTCCCCCCCCCCCCCCTTCCTTTGTGCTGTTCTCCCGTAGGCTCTGCGCCCTGAGGCCCGGACGGGCGACGTGTTGAGGAGCTCAGGTTGCAATTGTGGCCACGACCGTAGAGTGTGTGTGTGTGTGTGTGTGTGTGTGTGCGTGTGTGTGGTCTCTGCGAAGGTGAAGCTTTTCCTGGATGAGTAGGTGCTTCGATGAACTAGTGATTCTCTCCTGCTAACTCTAGGCTTAAGGAGAAAGGACTTCGAAGCAGGAAAGTCCTAGGAGGCGCGACCGAACTCAAATCGAGTGTTCAACCGGGTGAAATCATCCCATTTAGTAATTTTTTTTTTTTTTTTTTTTTGGTTGAGATTTTTGCAGTTAAGCATTGGAATATTCTCAGATTTGGGCCCATCGGAACTACTACTGGCCGTGAGGTGTTTGTCAACACAATTGCTAATCCGACCCTCCGAGTGATAGGCCTTCGTTCATTAGTAAACAGTCCAGTTTTTTGTTAAAGATCTCTGGAAAGTGGCATTTAAAACGCTTTCCTTGGGGGATCCCTGGGTGGCTCAGCGGTTTAGCGCCTGCCTTCAGCCCACGACCTTATCCTGGAGTCCCGGGATCGAGTCCCACGTCGGGCTCCCTGCATGGAGCCTGCTTCTCCCTCTGCCTGTGCCTCTGCCTCTCTCTCTCTTTCTCATGAATAAATAAAATCTTAAAAAATAAATAAATAAAACGCTCATGAATAAATAAAATCTTAAAAAATAAGTAAATAAAACGCTTTCCTTTAGGATTTATAGCAGCACGAGCACTTGTGTTCCTGCATTAAACATTGGCAATAGGAATGGGTTACCATACTTGAAGTTTTTCCCTTTTCTTCATATCGCTCCTTGATTGTATGCCCGCGGTCGGTATTCATGAAATTGGTTCGTGATCAAGATGTAAAATACAAAATTTGCTTGTTGCAGCGTCTCATTGCTGTGTGTGAATAGGGAATACCTCTGTTCTTTTCTGTATTTCAGCTTTTCCTTCTTCGTTTTATTTTCCTTTTAAGTTTTACCTCTTGTTGGTGGAACAAACAATGATGAAACAACAAGCCAAAGTCAGGTTAAAAATTGTAACTGTGTTATTAGTGGCTTCCTCGATTTGCAAACAAACCTTTATTCCGTCTGAAGCTCCCAAGTTTCCTTCCTTCCTGGTACTAACAGAATAACCTCAGGTGGTGGTGGGGGCTGCCTTTCAAAATGTGCTTCCAGGCTCTTTCCTTATCTCCCATCAGCCTTATTGCTGTTGCTTTTTTTTTTTTTTTTTTTTTTCAATATTTTCAGTAGAAAAGGTGAATTTAAACACTTGATTTAGCATATCTAAGCAAATAGAAAAGAATTCAATTAGTTTATAAAACTGTACAGGCAAAAAAAAAATAAAAAAACAAATAAAACTGTACAGGCTTTGAATATCTTTCGAAATTTAAACTAGAACTTGTTATCCGTGCTTCCCTCTGGTGAGTTGAGTATGCAGTGCGATTTATTTTTTAAAATCAGAATTTGGGGGTAACCCTGGGTGGCTCGGCGGTTTGGCGCCTGCCTTTGGCCCAGGGCACGATCCTGGGGTCCCGGGGTCGAGTCCCACATCGGGCTCCCTGCATGGAGCCTGCTTCTTCCTCTGCCTGTGTCTCTGCCTCTCTCTCTCTCTCTCTCTCTCTCTCACCCTCCCTCTCCCTCTGTCTTCCTCTCTCTCTCTCTGTGTCTATCATAAATAAATAAATAAATCTTTTAAAAATAAATCTGAATTTGGTTCCAAGTGCCTGTATTATTCAATAAATGAATAAATAACTGAGAAGAGATGGAAAGTTGTCACAAACTTGTGCTTTTCTAGCTGCTTACTTTGTTGGTATTTTTAAATATCTAGAAGAGTTGGGATTCAAATGAGATTTTAACATGTACAATCAAAAGATAACCAACTTTCCTTTCACTTCAGTTGATTTTCCATTTAATTCTCTTTTAAGTTAGTGAAAGGTTCTAGAAAGCTGATAAAATTGACAAGTATGCATACTTTCCATTGCACTTAATTTAAAGAAAGCATCTTTTATGAAAGAACCAAACCTTGTTAGTTAAGTAAACCTAAGAAATAAAGACTTCATGTGTCTAGAGTGCCACCTAATTAATATTACTTGAGATGGCAAGGTGGGTGACTTTGATCTAGGTATCAGGCATTCATACAGGGTTTTCTTGATTTTTTGGCTGTTTCTTTAACTTCTCTTTCTCTGGAGTCTTGGAAACTGAAACGGAGAGAAAGGAGCTGAGTAGGAGCTATATAGGAATACTCTTCTTGGCAGTTTAGAGGTAGACTGAATATGAAAAAAAAAATGAGTTGACTTGTGACTAGGTATTAGTAGTAGTAAACAGATGACTCTGAACTATCCCCATGACTTCAAATCATGAAGACAATGAAGATAGACCCAGAAATAGAGTATGATATCATAGGTCTTGGGTTGTTTATTCCTGCCCTAAGCACTCTGATTAATACATTATGGTATCTTGGCTTCTTTATGCTTTCCTACTTTGATTGGCAAAGTTACTCCTTTGGGATACCAAATAAATTTGAAGGCTGCTTGGCACCTTCTGTTGATTTAAAAATCAGCCAAATTCTCTCTCTTGATTTTTAAAAAACTCCAAAAACCCCTAAACTTAGCAAGCTTAAACCTAGAGGGTTAAAAAAAAAAACTTTTTTAAAGGTAATTAAGTGCCATGAATTTTTTGAATATAGGCACCTAGTGATATTTGATGCAATCTTTGACTTGATTGATAAGGAAAATTGGGCTCAGAGGTGAATCAGGTGACACAAAGTCACTTCGGGGGCAGAATTTGGAACTTACTTTAACTCCATGCTCAATGTAATTCATGACTGAGCATTACTTCTGTTAATATTAAATCCCCACAAAACAAAACATTACTATGGATTTATTTATTCATTTTTAATTAATTTGAGGAAAGATTCTAGTTTTAAAAAATTTTATTTTGGGGCACTTGAGTGGTTCAGTCAGTGGAGCATACGATTCTTGGTCTTAGCGTTGTGAGTTCAAGCTCCAAGTTAGGTATAGAGATAAATCTTTTTTTTAATATTTTATTTTTTAGTAACAGCCCTGATGTTTTTAAACTGTTGGGTTTGGGGATCCCTGGGAGGCGCAGCGGTTTAGCGCCTGCCTTTGGCCCAGGGCGTGATCCTGGGAGACCCGGGATCGAGTCCCACGTCGGGCTCCCGGTGCATGGAGCCTGCTTCTCCCTCTGCCTGTGTCTCTGCCTCTCTCTCACTGTGTGCCTATCATAAATAAATAAAAAATAAAAAAATAAATAAATAAAAATAAACTGTTGGGTTTGTTAACCTTTCTTTTAAAGATGAATTATCTAACAGGCTTTTATACTATATTAAAAACCAAAATTTCTATTTTACTCCTCCCCCCTTTTTAAAAAATATTTATTTATTTGAGAGTGAGCCTACACACGTGCCAGCGAGCAGGGGGAGGGGCAGAGAGAGAGAGAGAGAATCTCAAGCAGCAGACTGTGCACTGAGTCCAGAGCCCTACATGGGGCTTGATCCCAGAGCACGTCCTGAGTTGAAATGAAGAGTTAGATGCTTAATCAACTGAGCCACCCATTGCCCCTCCTTTTTTCCTCTCTTAATTCAAGTTATCTTTAAAACTACTGTCTCTTAATGTCTTAGTTCTTCACACATGGTGTGTAACTTAAAAATTAACCCATTTGCCATGTTTGTGTTTGCTAAGCTCATTCTCCTTGAAAAATAAACTTCTTATTCTCTAATTTCACACTCTATTTCTGGGTCTATTGTAGTTTTCATGATTTGAAGTCATGTTTTGGAGATCATTTTTTCAGCCATAATACCAGTTTTTGATACATTTCTGAAGTTGATGTATATTGTAAACAGTTGATGGTCTGAAAAACAGGTGAATTGACTTATTTAAGAATATTTATTTTTTTTGTAGCATAATCATCCCTTTTCTTAAATAAGGTTGGGTTTTTAGTGCTGGGTTTCTGCTAAGTAAATTTAAAAATTCTCAAGTTAAATATTTGAGCATATGGCAATACAGTTATTTACTTCCACTTTCTTTTACCTAATAGGTGGCCAACATCGAAACGTTCAACCTTTTAGTGATGAGGATGCATCGATTGAGACAATGAGCCATTGCAGTGGTTACAGCGATCCTTCCAGTTTTGCTGAAGATGGTATGAGTTTTAAATTTAAATGGACAACTTTAGATAAAAGGATGTTTTAGGTAGAAGAATTTTTAGAGTTAAGGCACACTATCACTGTTCCCTGCTTGTTTTCTACTTAAATTATAATGGTTAGTTTATATTATTCCTTAGGACCAGAAGTCCTTGATGAGGAAGGAACTCAAGAAGACTTAGAGTATAAATTGAAGGGATTCATTGACTTGACCCTGGATAAGAGGTAGGAGATACTGGAAATTCTGTTCATTCTGTGTGATTCTGATCAGCTACTACGTATATAATGTGCAGTTTTCTGATTTAACAATATGTTTTTCTAAGCTTGATTTATTTACTTTGGATGTTTTAATGTTTCTTATTCCTTTGGACTTTTAATGTGGATAGGAACATGCCACTAGAAATTAGATCGACTCAAGTTAGTCATTATTCTAGCATAATGGCATTAAACTATATATGATTACAACTGAAATAGATTTGTTGGATTCAAAGTTCTTCTTCAGCTAGAACAGGTAAACTTTGCTTTAAGCCTCTTTTCTGTTCATTATGTAGCAGACAGAAAAAAGAGCAAAGCTAAATTTTCATATTTCATAGTAGTTCTAGAGCTGACTTATAATAATTAAAAAGTCCCGAAGATTCACATATGAACTCTAGACTTTTGAAGCATCAAAAAAAGTGAGCTTACTTAAATATGTCATATAGAACATGTCTTTTATGTCTTTTGTGTAATAAGATGAATTATGGATAAAAATTAAATTAAAGAAAAATGGTTAGAGCTTGATGACAGCGATAGAGGGAAAAAAAATCTACAAATCTATGAAGAGAAATTGAGGGAAATAGTGAAGTTTTTACAAGTCATTGTCTTATGGTACACTCCAAATGGATCTTCTGTTTTTTGTTTTTTTGTTTGTTTGTTTGTTTTGTTTTAAATAGTGCGAAGACCAGGCAAGCAGCTCTTGAAGGCATTAAAAATGCACTCGCTTCGAAAATGCTTTCTGAATTGATTCTGGAACGAAGAATGACTTTGACAGACAGCATTGAGCGCTGCCTGAAGAAAGGTAACCTTCTTTTTGAGTCAGAGGCACCAAACTAAAAAGGGATTTGGTGCTTATTAAGGGAAATGGAAGACTGGCTCACTCTTTCAACTTTAGAGTTGTCAAGGAATATGCCATGCTAATTCAAATTAAAAATGAGACTTGTGAGAAGTATTGTTTTTGTTTATGTAATAAACGGCTTGAAACTCGAATTGTGGATTGCCATCCTTTTTTGTATTGGAAGAGATGATCACCATTCTCATATATAAGAAAGTCTTGAAAACCTGTGTCAGATTTTCACAAAACTTATTATTAAAAAAGCCATTCTACTTCATTCTCCTGAAATTTAAAAAGTATTATAATCACATAGCTTATTTTCCCTTGCGGTTACTGAAAACATCAATTATACCTGTGAATGACATCATTTTTCAGGATATCCTTTAGAATATTTGAATTCTAGAATTCTGTGATAGAAATTCTAGAATTCATATTGTTGTGATCATAGAACTTTTAAGAATGAAGAGAGATCTGAAAGGTTAAGTCTGGTATTACTGGACTTCATTCAGCTTTAGGAACCACCAAAATTAAAACGACCTAGAGATGCCATGCCAGCATAATTATTTTGCCAAGTAAGAATATTGTGAGAATAATGACCTTCTGTCATTAGGTCTTTATTAACAAAATATTTCTAGTGCCAGAAATGTGGGAAGCACACGTGCTCTTTTAAATTGAATGAGCTTACTAGGTTATGTCCTTGTTTTTCTTATTTTACTTCAGTTGAAAGCTTTGTCATGAATGGGTATTTGGAAACCTTACATCTATTCCATCTCTCTCATTGTACGGAATAAAGGCCTAGGAAACGGGAGATTGGTTTAAGGTTATATAACTTCTTGTGGTATAGTTGAGCAGAGCCAACTTTTTTGAGATAGTACAAAGGCTTTGAGTTGTTTACGTTGGAACTATTTCCTATAATGGTAGCTGGATTAGATGACCTTTAAAAACTATATTCCGATCTGTTTATTTTATAAATTTTTAATTTGTCAGGTATTCATTTGGTGTCTGCAATTTCTGTATGGTCTTAATCCTTTATTTTTAACTTTATTGTTTTTTTCAAAAGCTTCTAATTATTTATTTGTGAGAGAAAGCATACACATGCAAGTGAGAGGGGAGAGAGGAACCCAGGGCTGGATCTCACAACCCTGAGGTCATGACTGAGCCAAAATAAGGGTTGGATGCTTAACCGTCAGAGCCACCCAGGTGCTCCAAGAATCATTTATTTTTAATTCCTTGTTTGTTTATATAAAAAAAAAAAAATTGGAGGAGGGGAAGCCCTGAAGGCTTAGTTTACTTCATAGGCTGGTTACATCTGAAATGCTTGAGCAATTAACTCAGGGACTACCTGAGCACTGTTCTGTGAGTACATGAAAGATTTGGAAGGTCAAGGCAGCTTGAAACATATTATTTTGCTGATTTGTTACACTACTCCCTAAAGAGCAGTGTTAATCTTCATTTCACTGCTGAAGAAATATGTTTTGAGAATAAGAATTGTAAGTCATTTGGCTAATAAGTGGTGGATCTAGGGTTTGAGTCAGGTCTGTTTCCAGAGTTTGAGCTCACTATATTTGCAGCTCATGTCAAAGTTTAGAACATATTATGGGATTTTATAAATGGTAGATGATAGTTTGGAATTGTACAAATTAGGGAAATTGCTCTTTTATTAAGTCTTCTCAAAATAATTTTTCATGTTTGCACCTTTGCTTTCTTATAGGTAAGAGTGATGAGCAGCGTGCAGCTGCAGCATTAGCATCTGTTCTTTGTATTCAATTGGGCCCTGGAATTGAAAGTGAAGAGGTTTTAAAAACTCTTGGACCAATCCTAAAGAAAATAATTTGTGATGGAACAGCTAGTATCCAGGCTAGGCAAACAGTAAGTATATGATTTTTTAAATTTCTAAACCTATCTAGGAATGACACCCAGATACTCTAATGAATGATCTAGGAAGGTTACATTTTTTTAAAATAGATTTTTTTTAAAGATTTTATTTATTTATTCATGAGAGATATACAGAGAGAGAGAGGCAGAGACACAGGCAAGAGGGAGAAGCAGGCTCCATGTAGGGAGCCTGATGTGGGACTTGATCCCAGGACTCCAGGAGCCGAAGGCAGGGGCTAAACCGCGGAGCCACCCAGGGATCCCAGAGTGAGCAGACTTAATACGACAATTGTTTTCTTAAATTTTCTGAGATGCCACAGACCATCCCAGATAGAGCAGATTTCTACGTCTTTGCAATCAAAGGGCATACTCTGATAGGAAATACTATCTTGAGTTATTTAGGATGATTGAAGAATAATTTTGATAGGAACTTAAATGATCTAGACAGTGTTTATTGGGTGGTTATTTTTTATTCTAAGAAATGTAATAGGTATTTAAAAAAAAATTGGCTGCTGTGGCCTACAAGTCCTTATGAAAAAGCTGAATGCTTTATTTCCATGGGTGGATTTGGGTATTAGATGTAGGAATCTGTAACTTGTGAGATACTCATCTAGTCATGTCATGGGATTTGAAAAACCTTTCATTCTCTAATTTGATATTTATCACCCATAACTTTAGATTGTGGGGTTTGTTTTTGGTGTGCTTTTGTGATTGTTACAAACATCCTTCTGGGTTTAGAAAGTGGATTTGGATCTTAATGGATCTTAAGAATCTTTATCTTAAGAATTTAATCTTAGTAGATTTGAATCTTAAGTTGTTTTCCTAAGAAAAAAACAGTTCAGGTTTAAAACTTTTTTAATACTGACTTTTCACATTAGCCTTCTCTTTAGTGTTACTTAAAGTAAATGGTGTTGATCTTTGTGTCTGATAAACCCTGAAATCTTAGTGGGCTTAATAAGTTTATTTCTTGCTCATATCACTGTGTAAGTGGGCAGAGTCCGTGGGTGGCTATTCTCGGCCCTACCTTTAGGTCCTCTGTATGGCAGCTAGGATGGCTAGGTGGGGAAAGAAAGAAGGCAGATAGATGCTCAGGCCACAACACATCACTTAGTGGCCCGTTGCTTGGTTTACCGACTATGTAGAGGCTGGGGATAGTTAACCTGTTTCGCCATAGGCAAAGAAATAGGATTTTGGTAACTTCATAGGAATCTCTGCCCTCTAGCAGTTAGTAATCCCCAAATAGCTAATTAAACTTTTGCTCTTTACATTTTTATCCCCTCTTTTTGGATTTTCATGCAACTTTTGAATCATGTGGGACGGTAGAGGTATTTTAAAATGCTCGACAGAAAACACTTGGGTAGATATTTGTAGTGAGCCGTTAATTTTTGTTACATGTGCGTTTGTTGTCTTTTTTTTAAATACATTTGATGCTTGCTGTGAATTAAAAAAAAATACTTGACAGCTAATGGGACTAATTAGCTTAGTTCTAATTGTTAAGCTACCTTTTTTTTTCACTTAGAGGCATCAAAAGAAGAGATGTGGTTTTGCCTCTGCTGCTTGCATAGAACAAGGATTTACAGATTGAAAGTTTTGAAAGTTGCCTTTACTGAGAATAATACCTAGACTACTTTTTAATTTTAGCTATGTTTAGTTTTTTTTTAAGATTTATTTATTTATTTATTTATTTATTATTTATGATAGACAGAGAGAGAGAGAGGCAGAGACAGGCAGAAGGAGAAGCAGGCTCCACGCCAGGAGCCCGATGCAGGACTCGATCCCGGGACTCCAGGACCACGCCCTGGGCCAAAGGCAGGCACCAAACCGCCGAGCCACCCAGGGATCCCCGCTATGTTTAGTTTTTACCAGGATGTAGTAAGAAAATAAAATTGTGATCCCAAGCAGATTAGTGCCACAAATGTCCTCATGATACCAGGCACTTGGGCATGTGAATGGTGACTTTAAAGACTTAATGCCTTAGTGGCACTCAGAACAGCACGAGAAAATTTAAAGTGAAGACGGAAATGGAGAATAAAAACTCACAAATTTTAAATTGTTTTCAGATGATTTATTTGTTGAGAACGGTGTTCTGAAAATTAATGGCTCTTTTTTTTTGTTGTAAGCAGATTGTATATAAATTTTGCTTTTTTTTTTTTTTTTAATTTTGTATTCTGAGCTCCATTTTATTTGGTAACTTATACCTTGGTATGGTAGTCCTCTAGTGTAATCACTTGTTGAGCCCCCTCTTCCCCCTAACAAAAGGCAATTATAAGATTCCTGAACATTTTTCAACATATTCGGAAAAAAGTGAAATCTGAATCAATGAGATCCCTGTTTAGGTGGCAAGTTTGAGGACCTTTATTTGTTTATCTTTAAGATTTTATTTAACACAGAGAGAGAACCAGAGACTACAAGCCAGAGGGAAAGCAGAGTGGGAGAAAGAAACAGACTCCCCGCTGAGCAGAGAGCACTAGGTGGGGCTAAACCTCAGAACCCTGGGATCATGACCTGAGCCACCCAGATGCCCCAAAGACAATTATTTAAATTTTAGGAGATTTCTTCTCCAGGTGTGCTTATTTCTTGGAAAATGATTTTTTTTTTAGAAGTTTTCATAATAGGGTCTATGTAAAAACAGATGAATGTAAATGGTTTTCAGTGCTTCAAAACCTATAACAAACACTGTGTTTTTAAGGTTTTTAATAGAGTAGGCTTCTCTATCTCCAATGTGCAAACTTCATCTCTGTCTTTAAATTGGAGTTGGAAGTTTGAAAAGGGTCTGTTGGGTTAATGAAGGAAGACCTAGGAGAAATTGAATAACTTTCCTAAGGTCATACTCTCAGTTTGGTAGCAGAGTTTGGGTGAAACCCATTCCCCCCCCCCCTTTTTTTTTTTTAAGATTTTATTTATTCATGAGAGACACAGAGAGAAAGAGAGGCAGAGACACAGGCAGAGGGAGAAGCAGGCTCCATGCAGGGGGCCCGACATGGGACTCGATCCCGGGTCTCCAGGATCACACCCTGAGCTGAAGGTGGCACTAAACGGCTCAGCCACCCGGGCTGCCCCATTTCCCCTAACTCTTGATCCTATGTTCTTTCTCTCTTTTTATTCATTTTTTAAAAAGATTTTATTTATTTATTTGAGAGCGAGAGAGAGCATGAGTGGGCATGGTGTGCAGAGGGAGAGGCAGAAGCAGACTCTACCGAGCAGGAAGTCCAACACGGGACTTCATCCCAGGACCCTGGGACCATGACCTGAGCTGAAGGCAGATGCTTAACTGACTGAGCCATCCAGGCACCCCTCTCTCTTTTCATTCTATATTTGGGACCAGTGTAGTCGTGTAGTTGAGAAAACTTCCACATCGAATTCTAAAAGCAAGAAGATGCAGAAATAATAAGAAAATTACAAATACTAATGTCTGTATTTACTTTTTTTTTTTTTTTTAGTGTGCAACTTGCTTTGGTGTTTGCTGTTTTATTGCTACAGAAGACATTACTGTAAGTAGAAAACCCTTGACTCTACTTATTTGCACATTTCAAATTTAAGGTGGTTACCTTATTTCATGTTCTTTATTTTTATTTTTTTATTTCATGTTCTTTTACATTAGGAGCTGTATTCAACATTGGAATGTTTGGAAAATGTCTTCACCAAGTCCTATCTAAAAGAGAAAGACACTAATGTTATTTGCAACACCCCTAATACAGGGCTTCATATCAGCTCGCTTCTTGCGTGGACATTATTATTGACCATATGCCCAATCAGTGAAGTGAAGAAAAAGCTCGAGATGTATGCACTCTTAGTTTCATATTTTATAAAAACAAAATTTATTGGCATAATTCATTGTGTTTACACAGTAATGACTGTTTTTTAGGCATTTCCATAAACTTCCAAGCCTCCTCTCTTCTGATGATGTCAACATGAGAATAGCTGCTGGTGAATCTTTGGCACTTATGTTTGAATTGGCCAGAGGGATGGAGAGTGTAAGTATCTGATGGATAGAGGAAAAAGATTGTGTCGCAGGGACCATTATTCTATCATTATCTTCATAATGAAGAATTTGATGATAACCTTGGAGTACGGCCACCTTGAGAATCAAGTGATTGCCCTGCCTCTTGGCAGTGGTGATACAATAATTTTTTTTTTTTTAAGATTTTATTTATTTATTCAGGAGAGACACAGAGAGAGAAAGAGAAAGGCAGAGACATAGAGAGGGAGAAGCAAACTCCATCCATACAGGAGTGCCTTGTGGGACTTGATCCTAGGACCCCAGAATCATGCCCTGGGCCGAAGGCAGCCCCTAAACTGTTGAGCCATGCTGGCGTCCCGGATACAATAATTTTAAGAGCATATACCGGTAGGGGTTGGTAGAACAACATTTGATTATAGTTAGTTAATTACACTTAACTCTTGCTATCTAGAGAACTCAAGTTTAGGGACACTGTTCCTCGTGGAGAGAGTTGTTTACTGCAGTCTGTATGGATCTGCTGGGATTTCTCAGACACAGGGCACAGTAAGGTGATTGAGGCACGGATGCTTTATAATAAATGTCAAACAAATGGATGAGATACTAAATTGACATGAGTTTGAGATCCGATGAGTTTAGTCACTGTTGTTTAACTTCTCTGAGCCAAAGCTAGGAGCAAACATGGCCCTTTGGACTAGGATGTGTGCTTTGCAGTCCCCCCCACTGTCCATGGATATTTGTTACATCCATTTGGCTCTCAAAGGTATTTGAGTTTGTAATGGGTGATCAGCTTTACCAGTTTGCCTGGCTCTGTTCCAGGATTAGCACTGAGTTCTCTGTTCCAGGAAACCTTTCATCTTAGGCTAACGGGGGACATTTGGTCACCCCATTTCACGTCCCCTGTTTTGAAGCTTGGGTTACTTATTAGCTACTTTTTAGTGTAGGAACAAAGACTATATTTCTGGAATGAAACCTTCTCTGGAGTTAAAGATGTCATTTAACAGTTAATAATTCATTCCATTCAAGTCCTATGTTTAGAAATATCCGAGACACGTCTTTTTTAGGCTTCCCCCAGCCTATCCCCTTTTCTTTGAAGGATAGCAGGTAGGAATGGAAAGAAGTTATTAATGCTTTCAGTAGCAAATGAATCTGCTTATTTGAGAAATTGGACTAAAGTTTAGCAATCAATCTAATTTTATTGAGCTAGTTAATGGCTCCTTAACCTCAAGGCATAGAAGCCAGATGTCCCAATTTTTTAATCTTCTGTTTTTCTACTGGCTAGAAATGGTAATTTCTTCTCTTTTTCCTTTGAAGTGTATCTTAAAAGTAAAGTGATAATGCAGTTTAAATGATACATGTTGAATTTTTAAAAAATTTCATAAACATACATTTATTATTGCCCACGTATTGTATATTCTCTGGGTTTAATAAATCATATAAGATAGCTAGGGGAACTCTGATCAAATTAAACATGTTTGGATAAGTCCTTGTCTAAGGACAAAAATGAATGGATTACAAAACAGAACCTAGTGTTCTGTTTGCTATTTTTGTTAAGCTTTTTCAAAGGAGCCAGTGTGTGGTGGTGGTGGTGGGAGTAGTTATAGGGTGTTCAAAAAATTAATTAAACCAAGTGTTCATGTATATATAGGCTCATTTAAATTAGGGTTTTGGTAGCAAATTCATAGCATTGAAATATTCAGAGCCTTTTGCTAACATAGTTTTAAGTGGACATGAGGAATTAGGAGTTGTTTGTGAGAGCTCTCTAGTGCATTATGCATGTTTGTTCTATAACCAAACTGGTAAGAGCGTACTCTGCGTCACTCTCCCAAGTTCAAATCTCTTTTTCCACCCTTACTAGTTGGATGATGTTGAGCAACTTCTCTATGCCTCAGTATCAGTATATTTAAGATGGAGAATAAAATAGTAACTACCTCATGGGGTTGTTGAGAACATAGGATAGATACAGTGTAAGCGGTAGCTATTGTAACTGTTCACTAAAGTGAGGATTACGTCCCCCTCTTTGGCAGTCATCTTTTAGTAGTGGCCTTTTAGGAGCTCTCTAGGATAATCTGTAATAAGATAGACTATTTACCGGGCAGAGTTAACAGATCTTGGCAGCCACATAACATACTGACTCAGGAAAATATACCAAAATATAGACAGACCTTCCCCAATTCCTTTTTTATCCCCCACCTAACCTGCGACAGGGGAGGTGCTGCAGGAAGGAGGGGAGGTGCTGCAGGAAGGAGGCCGACCCACACACCCCCTTGTGTGTTAATGATTACGCTATTTTCTTTTTATTATTGCTAAGAGTTAAGGTATGTGTCTCCGAGAGCCCGGTTTTCATTTGTCCCTGGGTGAATAGTTTTACTGTAGAGTTATCCTAAACTCCAATAAATTGGCTTTTGGATGCTATTTTATGGACTATTTTTTATGTTTTACATTTTCTTTTTAATGCCCAAAAAGGTTATGGAGAAATTTCCCTACAGTACTTAACATTTATTTTTCCAAGTTAGTGCTATTGAACTCCGTGATTCAGACTGTAAAACTAGATTGAGTTTTACTGATTGCAGGGGTCGTTTACAGTGGGTTTTTTCAACTGTGCATGTTGATATATTATTGGGCTGGATAATTTTTTGTTGGAGGGGAGTCAAACCAAGGTAGTAGCAAATAGTAATATATTTCGTGGCTTCTCTTCAAAGGGGATTAAAATATTTTCTCTTAGCTTGAGTAATTTAATTACTTGAGTTGCGCACTTGATTTAAAGATTTTTTAGAAATGAGGGTGCTTTAGGCATTACTGATAGCTTGTACTTTTAGAATAAGAATATTTGGAATTCTGGGGATGTGTGCTTTGGGGACTGAAGAGTGCCAAAGAATAGACGTTGTTATCGTATTTGTGGTATCTTCACTGAACTTTGAAATCTCAGAAATGTCTTGGATATGGTAGGAGCACAATAAGCATTTGTTGAATGTATCTGGATATACTTGGGAGGGGAATGTTAATTGTTTAGTGGGAGTATATCATCTTGTAGTCAGCATTTCTGGATTAAAATTTTTGCATGATATTATAAATGCTTTAACGTGTGCCTGTATGCCAAGATCTCTAAAGAGCTCAGAGATAATGTGATTCTTCTACCCCTGCTAGGTATTCTTTGTTAGCTAGGAAAGGTTGGGGGTGGAAAAGAACCCAAATAACGAACTAAACAAAATTGTTTTTCCTGACCAGGACTTCTTTTATGAAGACATGGAATCTTTGACTCAGATGCTTAGGGCTTTGGCTACAGATGGAAACAAGCACCGTGCCAAAGTGGACAAGAGAAAGCAGCGGTCAGTGTTCAGAGACATCCTGAGGGCAGTGGAGGTAGGTCTCTTAATGCTCTCTCTAATGGCTACTCCTTTTTTTTTTTTTTTTTTTTTTTTTTTTAAGTAGACTCCATGCCCACTGTGAGGCTTGTACTCATCATTACCTTGAGATCAAGAGTCAGTATGCTCCACCAACTGAGCCAGCTAGGCGCCTGCTACTCATTTTGAAATGAGATTGTTTTAGGCTAACCTGGACAATTGGGTCATTTTTTTTTTTAATTTTACCTTTCATCAAAATAATTTTCTCATTTTAAACCTGGAGTAGGTTTTTAACACAGACATAAAGACAGCTTTTTTTTTTTTTTTTTTTTAAGATTTTATTTATTTATTCACGAGAGACTCAGAGAGAGGCAGAGACACAGGCAGAGGGAGAAGCAGGCTCCATGCAGGGAGCCCGATATGGGACTCGATCCTCGATCCCAGGATCATGCCCCGAGCCAAAGGCAGACGCTCAGTGCTGAGCCACCCAGGTGTCCCAACAACTTTTTTTTTTTTTAAACTAAGGAAAATTTAATTCTGACACATAAAGGTACTTTTTTTTTTATGTTAAAAAATAAGATTCATAGTTTACAAAAGTGTATTTCAGGTGGTTGTACTTGCCATCATTTAAGCTGTGGTACTTAGCACGTACATACTAAGTACAGTGCTTTTTATGGATAGTAAATTATTTCCTACCCCTCAGTACTTTTAAGGAAAGACCTTTGTATTCTCCCTAGGAAGCCTAGGTGCTAAAAACTGAAATAACAAAGAAGCGTTTATTTTTTTTAATATTCTTTTTTTTTTTTTTTTAGATTTTATTTATTCATGAGAGACACAGAGAGAGGAGTAGAGACATAGGCAGAGGAAGAAGCAGGCTTCTTGCAGGAAGCCCAATGTGGGACTCAATCCCAGGACCTCAGGATCACTACCTGAGCCAAAAGCAGATGCTTAATCACTGAGCCACCCAGGGATCCCAAACCCAGTGTTTAAATAAGGGTTTAAAATCATCTGATGCTTGAGAACCTTGTACAGTGTTCTAACCTATCATCTGATGCTTGAGAACCTTGTACAGTGTTCTAACCTGTTTCTATCTGCCTGGCAAAGAAATTGATTTAGAAACCTTCAGGGATTTGAACAGAATGCATGGTTAAAAGGAACTGTAGGATAAGAGCAGTTTTACTGTGGAGAATATAAAATTTTTTGTTTGTTTTGTTGGCCAGGTAAGAAATATTTCTTGGATATAAAGAATAAATATCTGGGTTTCTTGCTATATCTGATAGAGCAGTTCAGTTAAGAATGTCACCAAAGAGTCATTAACTTGACACGTATATGAAAATTTAGAATGGGAATTTAAAATAAAGATGCTAAGGCAGGTGCAGTTTTGAAATGTTGCAGTGATTCTCATACATAGCCTGCTTAAGAACTACTTTCTTCTAAAGCCTGGGGTATAAAATAGTTTAGAGATCTTCTGGGATCTAAACATTTTGGTTAATGCTAACTGTCATTTCATTACAGTAATATTGTATATTTACTCTGGTTTTTTATAATGTAAAAAACAAAACAAAATCCTCAAACTTGAGCAGACATCTATATTAACAATTGATCCCTTTGGTTTTAAAATTTTAGTGTGGCTGTATCCCCAAATTAAGCTGTTTTCTTGAATAATTACAAACTACGCCTCTCTTGGGATGTTGCCTCTAAAGAGAAGATAATGGTGTGTTGTGGGTTTTCTGGATTAGACCTGACGTCACATTTTCTGTCTGGATGCATCCTCTCTGGATAATAGATTTTTTTTAAGAGTCAAAACAGGATGTGAGCAGACCCTGTGACAAACCCCTCAGCCTAAGCCACCCACAGCACATGGCACTGATTCTTCTTAGACACAAGCCAGATCTCCGTGTCCACCAGCTCTAACAGGTCTCTGTGTGCCTGTCGCTCTTGCCCAGCACCACTCAGTGAAAGCGTTTTCTTGGCCTCGTGATTCTGACCTGTGGTGCTCTCCCTCCCAGGCCTTATGCACCCTCTCCTCTCCATCTCAGGATTTCTGCTTCTCCCCTTCCATTTGACTGGCTTCCCTGTGCTCTGCCTCAGTGCACCTGCCAATGAAAAAGGTCTGTCCTCACAGCCTTGCTAAGTGTTTTTGTTTCTTTGCTTAGAGGAGAATTTTCCCTTTTAGGTGTAGTTATTGGTGCTTTTATCATTTCTTTTCCTCCAGAAATCTTTCCTTAAGCTCATGTATTTCTTAAATCAGCAAGCAATATGTTAGGTCCCTTGACATTCAGTTTTCTTATTTCATTTCCATTATAACACTTAAGCAACAGAATTATCTTTTTAAGGAAAAACAGACTAAAGGCATAGTTAAAGATCAGTAAGTAGCATAGCTGGAATTTGAACCTACTGTGCTGTCTTTCAACTGTGTCAAGTGCTGCTGATCGGGCAAGGGACAAAGAATCAAAGTGTCAGTGGGCTTTGTCAGGTAGGTCATTGGTGATGACCTTTATAAGTGCAGCTTCAGCAGAGTGATGGCAGAAAAACATGATGGAAGTGAATTGAAGAGTGAATGGAAGTGAAGAAATGGGAGATGGTCTTTTTTTTTTTTTTTTTTTTTTAAGATTTTATTTATTTATTATTGAGAGAGAGAGAGAGAGACAGGCAGGCAGAGGGAGAAGCAGGCTCCATGCAGGGAGCCTGACGAGGGACTCAATCCCGGGTCTCTAGGATCACACCCCGGCCGCTGAGCCACCCCGGCTGCCCAGAAGATGGTCTTTTGAAAAATGGATTGTAATTGAAACGGGAAGAGAGTTGATCAGTGGACTGGGGGGAGGGTTTGTTATTGTGTCTTGTTGAAGATGCTGGATCAGTTTATGGGAGAAGGAACCCATGGAGAGGGAACATTTGAAAATATAAACGAAAGATTGAGAGTGTGATGTAAACAGTATGATTTGCCTTGAACTGGAGAGATTTAGGAGAGGAGTAGGTAAGGGTGCGGATGAGTTAGGAGGGAGTTCTTTCCTGGTGTGTTAGTATTTTCTGAAATACGGACGGCTGAAATAGTAGAACCCTTGTGGGTTTCTTTGAACTGTTGTGACAGACCAGGCACTGTATGAGGCTCACAGGTTTATCTCACACATCTAACAACTGTGGTACAGGCAGGGAAAGCCCCACCTGACAAGCAGGGGCATAGACCCAAAGCAGTTAAATTACTTACCAAATTGACAAGCCGGCAAGTTGTTAAGTCTAGAGTTCACGTTCTTTTCTCCCATATTACATGCCGTGTCTGCTGACAAAGAAAGGAGCTAGGTAGATGTGGGGAAAGCAGTTGGCGTGCTCAGGTTCCATCTCCTTTCTCCCGTCCCTGTGGTGATCCACTGTTCGCTACCTGCTTTCTCTTCATAGTCCTCATTCATCAAACAATGGAGCGGCCAGGTCTTTTTCATCCCAGGTCTGCCCCTATTCTGGGTGACTCCTCTGTGTTTTGAAAAACCCTATTCTGTATTTGGTACAATGATCTTTACATTTTCTCTATTTCCGTTCACTTGATTCCCTCTCAGAAATTATCTTCTGGCAAAATTGTTCCATCTCTAAAGTCTTAAACTCAGTTGTTCCCTCTCCTTTCCTCCTCCCTCCCTCCTTATTGTTAGAGAGTGAAAGCTGAATGAGCACAAGCAGAATGTGAGAGGGAGAGGGAGAAGCAGACTTCCCAGCCCATGCGGGGCTTGATCCCAGGACCCCAGGATCATGACCTGAGCTGAAGGCAGACGCTTAACCGACTGAGGCACCCAGGGATGCCCCCTCTCATTTTCTTAGTAAACCTGCTCTTAGACCCTTGGAGTCGTCTAGTTGGTGGTCCTTTATTTTTTGGTTGGTGTCTTAACCCCATTTGTCTTCTCTTGATCCCTTCCCTTCTCAGTACCATCGCTGGCGTGTGGGGACATCTTGTCTTCTGACTTGTCTTGCAACCTCCTCCTCCTCCCTCCCCATCTTACCCCCCATTGGCAGATCAGTACAGATATCTGATTTTTTTCCTTCAAGTTTATCAAGTGCTCTTGAAATTTAAAGACATTCACAACAATGTGGTTTTGCCAGTATTATTTATCTGAACTCAGTTGTGCCAAGTCTATGACAACTTGGCAAGTTTTACACCCTTATATTAGGATAGTACTTTCTAGTCTATTCACATCTCAGGGATGGAGGTATCAGGTTTAAATCATCTTTTCTTACCTCAGCATGTAAATGTGTCTATTTAGAAATTATATTTATGTATCTCTTCAAGCCATCTTAATTTCTCTTAATATTTTGGTTGTTTTGTTGGCTAGGAACGGGATTTTCCAACAGAAACTGTTAAATTTGGTCCTGAACGAATGTATATTGATTGCTGGGTCAAAAAACACACCTATGACACCTTTAAGGAAGTTCTTGGATCAGGGATGCAGTATCATTTGCAGGTGAGTGAGTGACTTCTCTGTGTGTTTGCTTTTAAATTAGGGAGCATTTGACGGGATAAGCACGGGTGTTATGCTATATGTTGGCAAATCGAACTCCAATAAAAAAATATTCAAAAAAATGAGAGAGCAGCTTTAAATGTTCTCTTAATGGGCTTTTGAAGTTGGTTGTGCAGAATACTTTCAGCAGGATACAGAACTATAATTTATTTATTTATTCATTTATTTATTTATTTAGATTTCATTTATTCATGAGAGACATTTTTTTAAAAGTAAAATTGAGTAAATAAACTGTTCTTTTTGTATTGTATAAATCGGGTGGATCATCTATAAATTTAGTAGAGCACTGTTGCTTTCCTCATAACTTTGTCGGATTCGAGGCATTGGAAACAGTTTAGTCTTAGAAACAGAAAATAAGTGACCTGAGTGCTTATTTATAAGCTCTGCATAACTTCCGTTAATCAGATTTCACTCTGTGTAATAAAAAAAGAGCTGGTATTTAATAATGAGCCTTATTTCCTTTCTGTTTTACCAAAGTCCAATGAATTCCTTCGTAATGTATTTGAGCTTGGACCCCCCGTGATGCTTGATGCTGCAACACTTAAAACAATGAAGATCTCTCGTTTTGAAAGGGTAGGTTTTGTTTTTGTTCTCCTCAAGACTAAATGCATTGAAGAAAAGCAGAGCCAAAGCTTTGATTCTCCCAGGTGGGGGGGAGGGTATTTAGTATTTAGTCTGGGCTAAATAGGTATTTAGTGGAGTCTGGGCTTACAGTGCTTCATGCTGTATCAGACACAGAACAGCTGTATGAAAATTGTAGAAACTTTACTGCGTCTAGAGTATGGAGGGGTGATAATGAATAATTTTATCCATAATCCCATTAACGTAGAAATTCTCTCCCTTTCTTGTTCTGTTAGCCTTTTATATTTAAGAATAAGTCCATAGTGCTTTTATATCTGACAACTAAACCTACTTAATAAGTACCAGATTCATTTTGCAAGTTAAGGAAATATGTGCTCAGAGAATTTGTAACATTCCTCAAAATTTCCTTAACATTTCAAAATTCTTAATTATATTTTTATGTTTTTACCGAGGTGAAATTCATATAACATGAACTATTTTAAAGTGTACAATTCAGAGCATTTAGTACACTCAACAATGTTTTGCAACTGTCTGTCTAGTTTCAAAATATTTTCATCGCTGGGAAAGGAAACCTAAACCCTTTAAGCATTCACTTCCCATTCTCTCTCCCACTTCCCCCCAGCTGCTGTCAGCCGCTAGTGTGCTTTCTGTCTCTGCATTTACCTATTTTGGATATTTCTTATGAATAGACTCATGTATCGTGTGACCTATTGTTGGCTTTTTTCATTTCGCGTAAGGTTGCCAAGGGTCATCCATGTTCTAGCGCACACCAGTACTTCAGTCCTTTTTGTGGCTGAATGAAACCCCATTGTGTGGCTGACACCACATGATTATCCAGTCATCCATCCATTGATGGACATTTAGCTTGTGTCCAGTTTTGGGCCATTGTGAATAGTGCTGCTATGAACATTTGCGTACAAGTTTTTGTTAGAACAGCTGTTCTCAGTTCTTCTAGGTTTATACCTAGGAGCAGAGTTGCAGGGTCATATGGTAGTTCTGTGTTTAACTTTTTAAGGAACTGTTTTCTGTAGGGACTGATTTTGCATTGCGATCAGCAGTATATGAGTATTCCAATTTCTATGTCCTTATCAACACTTGTATTGTGCCTTTTTTTGTTTTTGTTTTAAATTATAGCCATATTAGTGGGTGTGAAGTGCAACATTTTTGTATATATATGTACATATATATATATATAATTTTTATATATATATATAAAACTTTTTTAAAGAATTTGCTTGTTTGAGAGAGTGTGCTCAGGAGCGTGTGAGTTGGGGGAAGGGCAGAGGCAGAGAATCCCAAGCGGACTCCACCCTGAGCAAGAAGCCCAATGCCAGGCTTGATCTCATAATCCTGAGATCATGACCTGAGCCAAAACCAAGAGTAGGAGCTTCACTGACTGTGCCACCCGGGTGCTCCTGAAGTGCTTAATTAGATTTATAGACTTTTTATAGTTAATCATTTATATGGCCATGTAATTGATTGTTGGGTATTTTAATATTAGTATCTTTACATACTATTTCTCTTTTGAAATTTTTCTCTTCACATGGGGATATGGGGCTGGATTACTACTTTTTCATATGTACTGCCAAATTACCTTCTAAAGTTATTCTATCATTTTGAATTGTTTCTAGTAATGAACAAAGGCACATAGCAATTACACACATTCTTGACAGCATTGAGTTTTAGGATTTAAAAACATTTGTTGGTTTAATTGGCATCGAGATGGAAGCTTATTGCTTTTTTCCATGTTCTTTTAATTAATTGGATATTTTGCTCACTTTGGTTCATGATTTGTTTTTGCTTTGATCAGATGAAATGATGCATTTTTTTTAACTTTTTGTTGGAATTTTCTTGGTATTTTACATATTTGATTAATATTTTTTCTTTTTTTTTTTTAATATTTTTTCTTAATACAGAATAGCTATCATCTATTATGTGTTTTCCCCCTTGTTCTTTTTGTGTATGTGTTTTATAAACATTTAAAATATTGATAAAGTTGAGTTAGCTCATTTCTTTCCTGTGATTTTTGTTCATCCTTTTCTTTATCAGGATACCTTAAGCTTTAGTGATCCACATGTGTTTTCCTTTCCTCCATTTCAGCACCTGTATAACTCTGCAGCCTTCAAAGCTCGAACAAAAGCTCGAAGCAAATGTCGAGATAAGAGAGCAGATGTTGGAGAATTCTTCTAGATTTTCAGCACTTAAAGACCACTTTCTAATATATATTTTTTTTAATTTCTAATGTATTTAAACTAGAGACAGTTTTTATCTTGGGTCAACATAGATAGCTTTTGTAGCAGCAGGGGTTATATTATAATTTAATGTTGCAATATTGCAAATGGTGAGTTCTGATTATTAAATATTCTCTGTAAATCATTAAACATAAATAAAGTGTAATGTTTGGGCATTTTCTATTTATGAGAGAACAAAAATACAGTATTTCACAATGAGGAAAACTATTACCCAAGGTTAAATTTCTTGATTGTGGTTGTCCAAAAATATTGATTATAATGGTGTAAATATACGAGGCATTTAACTTAAGATGTTAGGCAAGTTCTGAATACAGTTTTGGGAGCTAGTTCTTCTGGAAAAGCTGCTATATTTTAATTTTTAAATGGAACCTAATTTAATTTTGTCACTGGGATCAACAGAATTACACTACGAGACCTTACAGCTGCACTTAAAGGTCATTCAGTCCAGCTGTTGGGAGTTCATGAAGAATTAGCATACGCCAGAAAGGCTGCTAACCTTGACCTCTGAGGGTACTAACACATTTTATCTGCTATATTCTTGTATTTTGAAATAAAGATTTTTCACATAAGAAGTGCTTCTTTCCTAATAGAAATAGTTATGAGTTTCAAGTAGAGTTCACAGTGACCAATCTAGATAGGGAGTGAGACAAAACTTGCTTTGTATATTTGGACGCATAAGAATAAATGAAAAAAATGTAGCCATGTCACCGGGAGTAGTACTGTAGAATAATAGTGTAGTATATCATTGGGATTCTAGTTACTGATTTCTTTGGTATTAGTGTAGAAAACAGTAATAAGAGGGCGGTTGAAGCATGTACACTGTAGAGAAGAACCCAAGTCAGTGAAGGTGCTTCCCAAACTAGCGTTCTTCCTCTTTCTCCTCCTCAACACCTCCTGGGAGGTCTGATGTGACCCCTCCCTGCACACGCGGTGGCCTGTGGAGTCTCTCTGCCTCTGGGAGTCTGCGTCCCATCCCTCAGCTCCGGTGCCGGGGAAGACCACCTTGGAATCCAGGAACTTGAGTCTGCGTGCTTTCACCTCCTTGTACTCCCAAGTAGCTTAGAACCTTGGAAAAGAGATTGCAAGGAGTGTTTTTCCCCCGTAAATCTTCAGTTGCCTGTATGTATATACCTTTAAATAATGAGTTATTAAAGTGATCTATGTACATAGCTCAGTGGTGTTGCGAGGATGGTAAGGGAGAACGCTCCTTGCTCTGTCCTTTTCTCGGGGGACATTTCAGACTTGAGGTTTCTGCTAGTGCTTTGGCTTCAGACTTCTAAGTAATAGTCTTATGCTGCTTATTTATTAATTTACTGTGTTTAGGCGTCTGACAGCTTCCCATTTGATACATGAAGATTTCTGCCTTTTTACTTTTTTCCCATTCTCCAGTATTTTTGCATTAAATTGGCATCATTGCATTATAGTGACCAAATTTCTATGTTCCTTCCTGAACTAGTTTACTGTGCTTCCATTTCCATTCTCAACATTTGGTCTTGGTTTTACATACACATCACCACTGCTTCCAAAACAGCCCCAAATATGTAAAACTTAAAATTATTTTCAACTGGTCAAAGCTCAACCGCATACTTAGTTGTTTCAGTCTAAACTAATTGGTCTCATTCATGTATACAGCTGTTTCCTGAGACTTCACCCTGTGATTTGTTTTCCTCTCATGTTGGGAGTCTGCGTTTCCTGGACCCTCTGTCTTTGTTACTAGATTATTTGCTAAAGTGGAACACTTCCTTCAATAACTCCGGTGATGGGTACAGGGGAGGTCAGTTACTTCTAAGAGTACTACACGTCTGAAAGGTAGCATGGCTTGGTATTTAAATTTTAGCTAGATCATCAAATTAAGAATTTCGAAGGCATTGCTCTATTCTAATTAAAGCATTGTGATGTGTAATTTTTATTCCTGACTTGTTTTTTTGTTAGGGGCTCTTTAGTGTTCTTCTAAAATTGTGTGATACTGTGCTTTGGTGGCCTCCGGCAACCCGGAAAGTATTTGTAAGTTCTTAACCCTGCCCTGCACTGTCCTCCTCACTGCCTTCGCCAAAAAAACCCAACTGAATGCGCACACGTTTTGTGTGTGAACCCCATGACCTACTAGAGCTGCTGGATTGAGCCTCTGGCCTTACTTTTCATTCATTAATTTTTCTTTCTGGGAGATTTCTAGAACAGTTTCCCAATCTTCATGAAATTACCTTCCTGTATTTAGCTCCTTACCTGTTTCCTCGAATTCTAGAGCCTGCCAAGATTCTGCACCTCCCCCATCAGTGATGGGCCTCTGGAGGTCTGCTAAGGCAGATTAACAACCACTAGCTCTTCCGTATTCAGCACATTTGTTGAAATCTTGTTCAGCATTGTTTCTTTCAATTTTCATTCTTGTAGTATTGTAATTTTTATTCCTATTCTGCTTTTTTTACTGGGGTTTTAGGAGGAAGACGAGAGAAATGAGTTAATCTACATATTAAATTTATAGATGGGTACATTTTTTTAATAAATTTATTTTTTATTGGTGTTCAATTTGCCAACATATAGAATAACACCCAGTGCTCATCCCATCAAGTGCCCCCCTCAGTGCCCATCACCCAGTCACCCCCACCCCCGCCCACCTCCTTTTCTATAGATGGGTACGTCTTCATGAAATTTATTTATGGGTGATTGCTCAACAAGGATTACTGGGGATTCAGTGTATAAAAATGTTTGAGTTTTCTTGAAAGTAGTAAAACAGTGTATGATAGACGAGCTTATTCCTTGATTCTTTGTTATTCCTGCTGGTTTAAAGGAATTTTAAATGGTCCCTGCCTACTAAGTTCTTTATTTTGAGGCTCAAGCTTTAATTTTGGAGCATCCAGCATTCCATGATTCAAGTCTCTAATGGCATTGACTGAATTTCCTGGGGTTTGAATCCAGATAAAGTATTGAAATAAAAATTAAATACTTTTTTTTTTTTAAGATTTTATTTATTTATTCATGAGAGAGAGAGAGAGAGGAAAAGACACAGGCAGAGGGGGAAGCAGGCTCCATGCAAGGAGCCTGTCATGGGACTCGATCCCGGGACTCCAGGATCATGCCCTGGGCTGAAGGCAGATGCTCAACCGCTGAGCCACCCAGGGATCCCCCAAATTAAGAAATACTTAAAATGCCCCCAGACAAAACAATTCAGGTGAGAATACCTATTTTCTTCTGGTAACTCTGAACTCTTCTTGATGTGGTCTTTCAGGTATGTAATAGATAAAATGAGGTATGTTATCTTGCTTTGTTAAGTGGTTCTCCAGAACTGGAGACAATTGGTCATAAGCCATAAAAACTTTCATCCCCTTCACTGGCTTCAAATAATGGTTTTATTCAGATTTGTGGTGTAAGGATTGCTTAGGCTCCATCTTCTTCATCCCTGAAGGGGAAATGATACGTCACAGGCTTGTAAGGTTATAGGAGAGAGAAAAACACAGTAAATGCTCAAAATGAGGCTATCCTATTTCTTCAAAGGTTCGATGGTTTAAGATAGATCAGATAGTTGGAAGATTATGTCAAAAACAGGTTCATAAAAAAAAAAACCGGTTCATAACAGCGAACACATTCTCATTTTTCAAGGAATTTGGCATAGTTTTTTTATTTTTTTTAAGATGATTTATTCATGACAGACACGGAGAGAGAGCAAGAGAGGCAGAGACACAGGCAGAGGGTGAAGCAGGCTCCCTGCCGGGAGCCCGATGTGGGACTTGATCCGGAGTCTCCAGGATCATGCCCTGGGGCTGAAGGCGGCGCTAAACCGTTGGGCCACCCGGGCTGCCCTTGGCATAGCTTTTTAATGTATAATATACCTCTGAGAAGACAGAGGTTACATCATTTTCCTCCATGAACTGGCCTGCTGGTACAGATGAAGCTTAAGAAAATGGCATTCCTGGGATCCCTGGGTGGCGCAGCGGTTTGGTGCCTGTCTTTGGCCCAGGGCGCGATCCTGGAGACCCGGGATCGAATCCCACGTCGGGCTCCCGGTGCATGGAGCCTGCTTCTCCCTCTGCCTGTGTCTCTGCCTCTCTCTCTCTCTCTCTCTCTCTCTCTCTCTCTGTGACTATCATAAAAAAATAAAAAAATAAATTAAAAAAAAAGAAAATGGCATTCCTTTCCTCTAAAAATACAGTGAGGTCTATACTGAATATAAATGTAGATTTATTTATTCATGAGAGACACGGAGAGAAGAGACACAGGCAGAGGGAGAAGCAGGCTCCACACAGGGAGCCCGAGGTGGGACTCGATCCCAGGACCCCAGAATCATGCCCTGAGCCAAATGCAGATGCTCAACCCCTGAGCCACCCAGGCATCCCCTGAATATAAAAGTAAAGGGAGTTGGGTGAAGCAAACATTTTCTCATTGACGTGCAAAGTGTTTCAAGGATGAATAACGTCCGTCTAGACGTAGCAAGGGAAGGTGGGACTAGACAGGACTGCACGTCCGCTGCCTACCTCGCCCTCAGTGTCCTGCTGGGGTAGTCGGTCCCTGTGGCCTGCAGATGGGACTGGGGATGGCAGGTCTCACTGTAGCTTCTTTCGTGTACACCAGAGGGCAGAAGCTCCTTGGCATGTGTGTGAGGGAACCACGCAGGAGAAAGCCTGACGTTCCTGAGAAACGTGCATAGAAACTCAGAAAGAATCAAGCCCCTGGGGAGAAAGGGCCGTGGATGACATGTGCTCTCGGCCATCCGACCGCCCACTCACAGCGCTGTTTGGTAGCTGCTGGGAGCCCCAGGGGGTGTCTGACGGTCACCCTGGGTTGTCACCACCCTATCCTGCCCTTGTTGGCTGCGGTCTGGGGGCCCGGGCCAGCTGGCCTCTGCGGGTTAATACCCGGGCGCCTAGGGTGGCGCAAGTGCTGGCAACGGGTCAGCTTCCACAGTCACAGCGGCCAAATAAGGACATTAACTTCGGCCCAGTAAGAACCTTCTCCGTTACCAGTTGAATCAAGGCAAAGTGGCTTCTTTTGAAAGCATAGTTTCAGTAATACCTTCACGAGAAACCTTAAGACATTTTGAAAAAAGTTAGTATTTGGAACCTGACATTGCTTGGCTAGACGAACCCTAAATCTAGTCCGGCATCGTGCTGGGGTTCCGGGGCCTGCGGGAGCACCCGTGCGCTGAAGGAAGGCAAAGGACCACAGAGTTTGCAAAAAGTTTTATTACAGTTGCTTCTGAACAGTTTTTTTTTTTTTTTTTTTCCTGGTAACCTAGCAGGCAAAGCTCACATTTTTGTAAGTAATTTGCATGCTATTACTCTCCCCACACTGAATTATATGATTCTTGAGGCTGGGATGTTTTTTTGTTGCATGCGCTCTGTGCTTTTAACTTTTGATAGAAGTGATTTAGACTTGATTTAAAAAATTAATTCCTGAATGTGAAGAGGCACCGACTCTGAAATGGAATTAAGGAACAAATTACCATGACTCACTCAATAAAGCTCCCTATTAGCTCTGGATTAAGCCCTATTATAACAATTCTGATCCCGTGGCAAGCGGTGCCGGTGTGCTATTTCTGTGCTTTGATTCCGAGCACCTATGGGAAAAAAAAGAGCAAAGCAATTTTCCATAGACAACTATTTTGTCAGAATATTTATTTGTAGGTAGTGAAAGGAGTCTCAAATGATAATAAGAATCAGCTGTGAGCGTTGATCTAAGCTGGAGGAAAACGGACTTACTTACATGTTGTGGGGCAAAGGTCTGAGAAAGGGCTCCATCGACCGGCTGCTGCTTTGGTCGGTCTTAATGGGATCTGCAAAGCAGCGTGAGGGAGGGGGGCTGAGCTAGTGGGATGCAGAATTTAGTGACTGTGGCCTCTCCAGCCCCGCTGGTTGCTGCCCTATACGGAGAGATAGCAACAACTGGATGTCAACAGCATGGGCCCCGGTTTCAGGGGCCCATGCCATCCTATATCCGTTTTCGCCCTTGGGGGCCGCGAACCACAGCCCGCCAACTCCATTTTCCTTACTAGTTCCTTATTGTCCTCTTGCATGTTGAGTTAATTTAAAAATATATGAAAGTGGCATCCATTTATTTTTGTGACTTCACCCTGAAGAAGAAATTCACTTTCAGGGCACTTCCTAGCTTATTCTAAGTTCCTGCCTTAGTGCTTTTGGGTTTGATGTTGTGCTGAGTCACCTTTGTAGTCACTAGAAGCAAGCTTGGCTCATAATTTGGAGATTTAATCAGCTGCCCTGCTCTTAGGTTAGCTCACTGCGGCCAGGATTTTCTGGTTGGTCCTCCACTTTGTAAACGTCGATTGAGCTTCAGTATGAGATCTGAGCGATCGGAATTCCGTTCCTAAAGGGGAAGCTAAGGCCTAAGGACGTTATGTCAGAGATCCAAAAATGAACCACACGTCAGTCACCAGGCCCAAAATAGAAGCTGTGGCTGGAGTGAGGATCCTGTGATGTGACACACACACAACCTTTAGCCCTCATCAAATATTAGTATTTGGGATAATAAAGTATAAGAGATGATAAAATGCAAAACATTTCTAAAAGAATAGAGATCTGTGACCGGGGCTCAGCCATTCTGGTTTCATCTATGAGAGGATAAGATCGGATTGATCTCCAAGGCTCCTTTATTTTACATGCTGCTGCTGCTGCTGCTTTTTAAAGAAATGATCATGTCATTCCCTTAGGAATGCTCCATGAGGTATATTTGGAATTCAGTAATATCAATATCTAAGGTGCTTCAGTAGCAGCTAATCTAAGATACCCAGAGAATTCTATTTTTTTTGTTAATTAAAATTTCAAGATAACTGAACCACCTTGTTTAGTTTTTAGCTTTGAGAAAACGTTTAATTAGACCATGACATTTTAAAAAAAGATTTATCTGTTCATTTCAGAGAGAGAGCATGTGTGATGGGAGGAGCAGAGGGAGAGGGAGAGCATCCCAAGCAGACTCCCCGCTGAGCTTGGAGCTGGGATTGGGGCTCGACCCCACCACCCTGAGATCATGAGCCGAGATCAAGAGGCAGGTGCAGCTGACTGAGCCACCTAACTCCCCAGGCCATTTTGAACCCACTGTCTTCCTTAGGGCTTTGGGAGCATATTTTTTCCCAAGTACTAGTGGGTTTCAGGTATCACTGGGACATTCTTGGTTTTAATATTTTAGACGGCAATGTAGTCTACTTAGTAAACGGCTGATTCTTTTATCAGATCTTCTACAAGTGTTCACACCTTTCTTTTTTTCTGAATTTGGTTTCTCCTACTTTTCTTCATTCTGTAACTGCTATTAAAGGAAAATTTTTAAATGTTTATGGGACAAAGCGTATGGCTTTATATCAGCAGGCACAGAGTTTACGGACTTTACCAGAGTCCAGGTGGATAGCACATGGGGATTTTTTACACCCAGTTTTATTTCTATGCTTGTATTTATTATTAACTGCCTCAAATTCTTTTGGAAATGGTGAGCTTCAAATCTTGAATGAAATATTTTAGTTGCTCCGACTTCACAAAAGTCACTGGCGTGTACGTTTGACATTGGGCATTTGAAGAATAGGATTGGTGCCCACCCTAAGGAGTTTGCAGGCAGTTGGGAAAGTCAAAGATGTGGCAATAAATGCTGGAAAACTGTAGAAGTGTTCTGATGGGAGAATGCACCGCGTCGAGCAAAGGCACAAAGGAAAAGCAGGTTGATTCTTAGAGGACCTGAGGTTTGAGCTGAGCCTTGAAAGACAGCGAGGGAGGGATGTGGAGAAGAAAGGAGGACACGGCGAACTCTGAAGCAAGAGGCCCGCTCGCAGCCCTGCAACTACCTGTACCATCTGGGCCTTTCACCAGCCGAGCTTCGATTTCCTCCCTCGTGGGAAGGAGGGGGACCAGACCAGACCGTGTCTATACTCCCTTTCACATCAAGGCCCTGAATCACCAGTAGACTCATTTTAGGCAAAGAGGGAACTGTGACAGAGATGGCTTTGACAGTAATTTGAATTTGTCTTCCTAGAGCCCTTCATTTCATGTACTTAAAAGGCCACAAGGTCTCTGTTGTCCTGGAGAGACCTCTTAAAATAGACCTTTGGAACCATTCAGGCTTTTCAGGGTTGCTTGAAGTTGTGCTTCAAGAAAATAGTACCTTAAATGTAAGCCTCACTTAAAAAAAAAAAAAAAAAAGATTTTATTTATTTGAGAGACAGAGAATGAGCAAGAGAGAGAGCACGAGCGGGGTGAGGGGTGGAGGGAGAAGCAGGCTCCCCATTCGGCAGGGAGCCTGATGCAGGGGTGAAACCCAGGAATCTGGGATCACAAAGGCAGACTTAACCCACTGAGCCACTCAGGTGCCCCGTAAGCCTCACTTTTAAAATTCTGTATTATATAAGTGACCTCGATCTAAGGAAATTCAGGAGGAAGAGACCTCAGATGTCCCAGAGTCTAGCCTCCAACCCACCGTATGGTTCCTGTCTGTAGCCCCTGAGCTTGCAAAGATTTTGTCTGGAGGACTGAGCCAGCATCTCCTGGCTAAAGGATACATTTAGGGTAGAGACTCTTTTGCCACATTGAGGGAGAATATAACAATTGCAGTTTTGCACAGTCGATTGAGCGCTCAACTCCTGATTTCAGCTCAGGCCGTGATCTCAGGGTTGTGGGATCAAGCCCCGTGTCAGGCTCCTGTCAGTGTGGCGTCTGCTTGAGATTCTCTCTCTCTCCTCTCTCTGCCCCTCACCCCTGCTCTCTCTGTCTCAAAAAAACCCCAAAAACAAACCACATAGAATCTTTAAAAGAAAATTGCAGTTTTGTTTTAAAGCCTCATGCAATTAGGAGGGTTCATGGTGCTGTTCTCTTCCTCCCTCGGAATCTTTGGGCCACAGGCCAACTGGCTTAGTCTTATCTTTCTGTGCCTTTATACCTACTTTTCTTGGGTGAAGAATTTGAGGCATCTCAGCAGAACATACATGCTGTCATAAAGAAAGCTGTGTAGGGCAGCCCGGGTGGCTCACTTAGTGCCACTTTCAGCCCAAGGCGTGATCCTGGAGACCCAGGATCGAGTCCCACGTCGGGCTCCCTGCATGGAGCCTGCTTCTCCCTCTGTCTGTGTCTCTGCCTCTCTCTATGTGTGTCTCTCATGAATTAAAAAAAAAAAAAGGCTATGTAAAAGTGAATTACAAAATGAAAAGCAGGCCCAGGGAAAGCAGGGAGAGCTGAGAAATCCGAGGAGGCAGGGAGGGGAGGACGTTCAGAGAAGTGAGACATCAAGGGCTCAGCTTGGGCCACTCACTGGAGCTGAGCCACTGAGCAAAAGAACAGGCCCCAAGGGGTCCCCACAGGCCCTGGGCCCCTGGACGACCTAGCTTTAATGGGGCTTCAGCTGGGGGTAAGGCATGTGGCTGCGGCCTCCCGCGGCCTGTGACTCCTGTGACGTGGGGCTCCCGGGCCCAGCCTTCCACCTCATGGCAGGTTTTCTTCCAGGAACGATGACTCACTGCTCCCCAGATGCCGGCTCTCGGGGTTCGCCCGAGGGGAGGAAGCTGTACGTCGTGGACTCCATAAACGACCTACACAAGCTCAGCCTCTGTCCCGCCGGGTCACAGCCCCTGTTCCGTATGTGTGCCCTCCCAGCTTGCTGGCCCTCCCGGCTTCCAGGCCACCTGCAGACGGTCGCTGCTGGTGTGGACCTGGGTTAGGGGGAAGATAGTTGGGGGGGACCGGGGTGGGGGGTAGGAACAGCTTAGGAGGGAAGTGCTAGTTATTATTAGGCAGTTTTTGGTTTTGTTCTCTTAGTCTTTGACAGGCTTATGGGCTTCCTTGGCTCCTAAGCAAGATTTGGGATCTGTCTTCAAGGGTGCTGAGAAGTCCTGGGGCGCTGTCCCCCGGCCAGGCGTGGGGGCTCCCAGAGGCTCCTCATCCCTCTCGGCTGCTGCCGGACCTTCCGGGGACCACAGCCAGGCCCCCCGGGTGCCCATTTCCCTGGACAGCTCTCGTTCATTCATAGCGGATTGCAGAGAAGATGCCTGCACACGTTCATCCCGCTTTTACAAAGTCCTGAAGATGTTGTTGGGCTAAGAAGTCCCCTTCGTTTCCTACTTCCACGTTGCAAATGGCCCCAGTTAAAGGGTGAACACGGGAAGGGGAAAAGCAAAACTCTACTAAATACTAAGCCCCATTTTTCCAGCTTCAACTTTGACATTCAAACACAGGCCCTAATATTCCACTGGCCGCCTGTTGCGTTCCCGCCCCAAATCCACATCTATTAGTCCCCTTCTAAATCCTTCCCGAGGTCTCACTATCTGCTTCATTTTGGTGTGTTCAGGTTCTCACTTGCTTTCACTGCCGCCAGTCTCATAGACAGGTCCTGGGGGCCAGCTAGGGCCGTCGCTTCCATGAGGGAGCACGGTGGTGGCAGGGCACGGGGCTGTGCTCCGCAGCCCAGGACAAGGCCACCCACCGGGCTAGGCTGCGGGACTAGGCGGCGGGACTGATGCTGCGGGAGAGGACACACGGGGCGGCAGCAGCCTGCGTTACCCTCAGTTTCTCGATGTCAGTTAATTTACCTAGAGTGTCACTGGGCACACAGGCCTCACGGCGTGATGGCCAGACGCAGGCATTTCAGGCTGCGGGGACCCCAGCTGCGTTCCGGGGTGCAGGCTGATTCCAGGGCACCGCATGGGAAGAACCCTGTTTGGGGAGCAGGGCCCTCCCAAGGAAGCTCTAAGGAGCCCTGAATACCTCGGGCCGTTTTCCTGTTTAAATGGACAGAGGCTCCCCTATGGCTCCTCCATAGCTTCCCCGATGGCTCCCCGATGGCTCCCTGATGGTTCCCCTGATGGCTCCCTGATGGTTCCCCCATGGTTCCCCCATGGCTCCCCCGATGGCTCCCCCGGTGGCTCCCCCAATGGCTCCCCCATGGCTCCCCGATGGTTCCTTGATGGCTCCCCTGATGGTTTCCCCAATGGCTCCTGATGGCTACCCCAATGGTTCCCCTGAGGGCTCCGGATGGCTCCCCTGATGGTTCCCCCCCCCAATGGCTCCCCATGACTCCCCGATGGCTCCCTGATGGTTTCCCCGGTGGCTCCCCGATATTTCCCCCAATGGCTCCCCGATGACTCCCCCGATGGCTCCCTCGATGGCTCCCCCATGGCTCCCCTATCGCTCCCCCATGGCTCCCCGATGGCTCCCCGTGCAAGGAGCCTGCCAGGTGACACCTTCTACTCAGGAGATGGCCCCAGGCGGCTGTGTTCCCTCCGGGGTCACGTCGGGAGGAAGGGCGCGAGGCCTCCAGGACTCTGACCCCTGATGGCACCTAGGGACCCCCCCCAAGCCCGCGCTCCCCTCTTCAGGGTTACCAGCACCTTGAACCACCGCGAGGAGGCTGCGAAGCCGCCTGCGCTTTGAACCCCGACGGGAGGAGGCGACCCCAACCTGGGCCCGGCCTGTCCTGAAGCAGGTCGCGGCCCGGCCCCGCGGCTGCGCTCCGGCTCTCGTCACTGTCCCTCTGCTCCCTGTCAGCCCCCCAGGAGGAGCTCCCGGACACCCGCGACCCGGGACACGGCGGCCGGGGCCTGTTCTTTATGGGGCTGATAACTGTGCTGATTGTCAGCCTGGCGCTGGTCTCCTTCGTGATTTTTCTAACAGGTAAGGCCGCGCCCCTGTTCTCATCACCTACACGCGGCCTGCCGGGGCTTTGGCTGTGTCCTGCGGCGGGCGGTGACCGCGGGGCTCCCCGCTGGGGGGGGGGCGCACGGGCACCGGGACACACGCCCACCACGGGGCCGACGGGCACCGGGACACACGCCTACCACGGGGCCCACGGGCACCGGGACACACGCCCACCACGGGGGGCCCCACGGGCACGGGCACCGGGACACACGCCCACCACGGGGCCGACGGTCACCGGGACACACGCCCACCACGGGGCCCACGGGCGCGGTGACGGTCACCGGGACACACGCCCACCACGGGGGGCCCCACGGGCACGGGCACCGGGACACACGCCCACCACGGGGCCGACGGTCACCGGGACACACGCCCACCACGGGGCCGACGGTCACCGGGACACACGCCCACCACGGGGCCCACGGGCACGGGCACCGGGACACACGCCCACCACGGGGCCCACGGGCACGGTCACCGGGACACACGCCCACCACGGGGCCGACGGGCACCGGGACACACGCCCACCACGGGGGGCCCCACGGGCACGGGCACCGGGACACACGCCCACCACGGGGGCCCACGGTGACGGTCACCGGGACACACACCCACCACGGGGGGCCCCACGGGCACGGGCACCGGGACACACGCCCACCACGGGGGCCCACGGGCACGGTGATCCCACCCTCCGCCCCGCACGTGCGGCCCACGAGCCCGGGGCAGGTTTTCTCCCGTCCCGGGAATCAGCTGCAGGGTCCCGGGTGCAGCGCGAGGGGGCGGTGGGGCCACTGGCCTCCCGGTGGGCACTGGCTGCTCTGCCGCGCGGCCCCGCCCCGTGACCCGGGCTGGCGCACACCGCCCCTCGGCCGCAGACCCCTCGCGCCCCCTGCTCGTTGCCTCCGCCCCTGCAGCCCGCAGCGCCCGCGAGCCCCCCCCACCCCCGGGGTTCGCATCCCTGGGGCGCCCCGTGGAAGGAGCCCGCGGGGAGGGGGTCGTCTCCCCCTCCTTCCCCCAGGCCCGGCAGCCCCCGAAACTCCTAAGCGGGGAGCGGAGCCTGGTCTGGGGAACGCCTTTAATCTAGATTCACTCAGGATTAATCCTGCGGTAGTGGTGGTGATGGGGGTGATGGGGGAGACAGGCGGGCTGAGGGCGTGACCTTTAAAAAAAAAAAAAGGGACAGAGCATGAGCGGAGGGGGCTGTAGGGGCAGAGGGAGAGGGAGAAGTCGGCTCCGCAGGGCGCAGAGGTTTGCGCGGGGCTCGATCCCAGGACCCCAGGATCACGACTTGAGCTGAGGGCAATCGCTTAACCCACTGAGCCCCCGGGCGCCCCAGGTGCGACTGTTCAGAGCTTCAGACCCCTTTTCTTCCCCAAGGCCCTCCTTCCAGCTGGAAGGTCTTTCCGCAGCTGGGGACAAGGACCTCCCGCTGTTGGGGCTCCCGGGCCCCGCCCCGCCCTCTGGCGCTTAGAAGCCGCAGTGGCAACCCTCCTCCCTCTAAGGGCGCCCTTGCATCCGTCAGCTGCATGTGGCTTGTTCCTGAACCTTCGGGGCCAGAAAGGTCCCATGGGCAGTGCTCTTCTGAAATGTTATACCAACAAAAATTACTGCTCCACATACCATTCTGTTTACTGAGTTCCACTACTGGGAAACGTTGGGAATGCCCCCCGACAGGAGAGCCCCCCAAAGAACTCTCTTCTGCGGGATCATAGGTAGGATAAGGATGATGACAAATGCTAGATTTGGGGTGCGCACTGTTGCACACACTGTGCTAAGCACGTGATGTCTGCTCACACTCTCGACTCTGTGGTGTAGGATCTACTATTATTCTGGTTTTACAGATGCTGAGGCTTCGATTCATGACGGTGCCCGAGGTCCACAGCTACTAAGTCCCCAAAGACACTCCTGCCTGACCTCACAGAGCATGCACCTTAGCACCGTCATTATAAATAGGATTTATTTTATATTTGCTGCTGGTGTTTTATATTGAGGGTAAAGTTATATTAAGAAATAGGAAGACATGAATAGAGAAGAATGTCTTTATGGGGCGGTTGCTCTGTGCCAGACACATAAGTACATTATCTTAAATCTTTACCTCTTGGGCCGCCCCGGTGGCTTAGGGGTTTAGCGCCGCCTGCAGCCGGGGGTGTGATCCTGGAGACCCTGGATCGAGTCCCACGTCGGGCTCCCTGCATGGAGCCTGCTTCTCCCTCTGCCTCTGTCTCTGCCTCTCTCTCTCTCTCTCTCTCTGCATCTCTATGAATAAATAAATAAAATCTTAAAAAAAAACAAAAATCTTTACCTCTTAAGATAGTATTTAATGTTTCTATTTCACCGAAGCAAGACTAAGGCCCAGAGAGCCTACCTCTCCGTGTTTACCGTGCAAATCAGAGCAGCCCTGAGATCCAAGCCCTCATCTGTCCGGATCCAGAGCTCCCCTGGCCTCGGTGAATAACGGGCAATAAACGCAATAAAGCAATAAATGAAGGATCTCGTGTGGTTTTCAGACAAAACTTAACCTAAGACCAGAGTTAGCCCCGGCATCTGGAAGTGACCTTGGCCTGTGCTCATCTTTAACATGGAAATCTTTTTGCTCTCAGTGGTATTTAGTGCAGATTTGTAGCCTTTTCACTGAAGTGAAAGAACCTGTATTCTTTATAACTCTGGTCTTTTTACATGAGAGAGAGAGAGACAACTTATTTTATACTGATTACTTTCTTATTAGAGCATGGGGCCTTATGTTTTTGTCATAATCTCTGTCCTATAAAGAAATAATTGACAGCAAGGGTGGATGACTATGGATGCCTCAGGTCACGGTTTCTAGTGGCCAAGTCGTGTATTCTAGAGACTACTTAGGGGCATGGGATGTTACCAAGTGTTGCCTGAAGAGAAAAAGGATTCTCTGGTCAAATGCATTTGAGAATTGCTGAGTCAGATAATGCTCAAAGTTTTTTTTTTTTTTTTTTTTTAATATTGTAATTTTTTTTTACTTCTGAGTTTCCAAGAGACAAGTCAGTATATAATTTTTCTCTGAAATTTTTGCACATGCAACTTTTTTTTGGGGGGGGGGATTTTAATTTGGAATTAAATTAAAATTTAAGTGGAATCCACTTAAGCCAACATGGCTGCTGCTTCCTTCTCTGACTAATGTTCTAGAAGGTTCCCAAGAGGGGAAAGGATATCATGTGTTAGGAATTTACTTCAGTTTCACATTTTTTCCCAGAGGCAAGTGGTATTTCTGCCTTGCTCTGCAGCAAGTCTCAATTAAGATCCTTCCTTCATGTCTTGGGCCATCCTTTATCCAGCATAAGTTTTCAGACATGAGGAAGAACCAGCTTCTGAGCAATAGTTTGTCCTGAGCCTGGCAGGGGAAGCTCTGATGTTTGGTTTACCTTCCCACATTAGTTTATCCACTAAGCTTCATGGCACGTTACCAAGTATCATTAGCTCCTGAAAGATACCTTGGAAGAAACTTGCCTAAAATGGAAATCAAGAAGCTCAAATATTAAGTGTGGATTTTGTGCTGCGTTTTCTGGAAATTTTAACTCTGATAAGCAGACCTCAGGGTGTTCTGTTCCATAGCTGACTGTGTTGCCAGGAGTTCTGTTTATTTTGAAAATATTGTCTCTGCTCTTTTAGGATGGTCCGAGGGGAGTTATTACATATTCATTTATGGGCTGGTAATTCATAGCCAGCAGAGCCTATGTCAAAATAGGCTGAAACCCAGAAAACCTCATTTCCCGATGAGGAGCCAAAATCCTTTTGAGATGAAGTCTCTAAAAAAGACAATGTAACAGCCCCTTCTCTGACATGCTCATAATGAGGCACGCTGGAGGTTTCCTCTGGTTGCTCACAGTGATGTTTCTCAGCCAAAGTGTGTGCAGAGCTTCCAAAGGTAGTCTAAGCTGGCTCCAATAAATTGGAAAAATAATCCATTTGGTAGAGAACTGTAGTCTTCAGCAGTTTCTCTCCCGGGCTTCTGGGCTGCGTGGGATTATCGGAGCAGGGGACTTGCCAAGAGGGCCTTTCAGCATTCAGCTGAGCACCAACACAAGGCACTAACGAGTCCCGATGGAACAGTCTGGAAACCAGTGTAACACAGTCTGTTTTCTATTTTGAAGTTCAGACTGGAAACAAGATGGATGATGTGTCAAGAAGACTAACAGCCGAGGGAAAGGACATAGACGAGCTTAAGAAAATCAACAGCATGATTGTAAAGCTACTCAATCAACTGGACGCTGAGCAAAACTAAAGAACTGAGCATCTAAGAGCCGCTGCTAACACCTGAGCTTCGCACTCTTTCTGGGTGTGCGTGCGGTTCTGACCTGGGCACGTGCATTTCTGCAGGACCCCAAAACATCTGGTCAGTGACCCCCGCCCTGGGGCCAACTTTCTGCTCTAGGGAGGGGAGCAGCTCCTAGGCAAAGGGGCTGGGGACAGCAGCCTTTAGAAAAGGGCTCGTTTTCTGAAAGGGTCCTCCCGCCCCGTTGGGGTTAGGGGTGGCTGGCGTGGCGGGGAACCAGCAGCGAGCAAGAGAATTCGCCTCTGTACCTACAACTTCTCTTACAAGAGGAGCTTTGTCAGCAGAGTAAGTTCACTGGGCCGGGGAGGTCCGTGGCACCCCGTGCAGCTTTATGACTTCCTGGGGGCGCCTAATGAAGTCAGCGAATGATTTGTAGTCAAGAGAACCAGGTGATAATTCTTTGCAATAAAAGATGTTCTGCTCAGGTGATTAAACTTTGACTCTTATTTCCCCAGGGGCAGGGGATGGCTGGACATCAGAGCTAGTGGCCTTCTGGTATTTGCTAGTAGTATTTCTATGTGTATGGGGGGAGGGGATGGGGGCTGGTGAAAAGCGAGAGCCTAATTTATTCAGCCAATGTTTATTGAGCTCTTCCTTTGTGCAAACCATCTACTTTTCTTTTCTTTTTTTAATAATAAATTTTTTTATTGGTGTTCAATTTGCCAACATACAGAATAACACCCAGTGCTCATCCCATCAAGTGCTCCCCTCAGTGCCCATCAACCAGTCACCCCCACCCCCCGCCCTCCTCCCCTTCCATCACCCCTAGTTCGTTTCCCAGAGTTAGCAGTCTTCCATGTTCTGTCTCCCTTTATGGTATTTCCTACCCATTTCTTCTCCCTTCCCCTCTATTCCCTTTCACTATTATTTATATTCCCCAAATGAATGAGACCATATAATGTTTGTCGTTCTGCGATTGACTTATTTCACTCAGCATAATACCCTCCAGTTCCATCCACGTTGAAGCAAATGGTGGGTATTTGTCATTTCTAATGGCTGAGGAATATTCCATGTATACATAAACCACATCTTCTTTATCCATCATCTGTCGATGGACACCGAGGCCCCTTCCTGCAGTTTGGCTATTGTGGCCATTGCTGCTAGAAACATCGGGGTGCAGGTGTCCCGGCGTTTCATTGCATCTGTATCTTTGGGGTAAATCCCCAGCAGTGCAATTACTGGGTCGTAGGGCAGGTCTATTTTGAACTCTTTGAGGAACCTCCACACAGTTTTCCAGAGTGGCTGCACCAGTTCACCTTCCCACCAACAGTGCAAGAGGGTTCACCATCTACTTTTCTTAGAAGAGTTTACATTCATTTGGGGAACCAAGGAAATGGTTTGGTTATATATAAATTACATAAACTTTGTTGGCGTCCTTTCTCATGAAAACAATCCTTCAGTGTTCTGAGGATTCCTTTGGAAGAAATCTGATAGGTTTGTGGTCTTTACTGAACTACAGTAGAAAATTGTATATTTGGAATATTTGCAACCCGCCCTGTTTTAGCCCCAAAGGTAAGATACACAGTTTATAAGACAGAGTGTGACATAAATGAGCTTATAAAGCTATGAGTCTTAGAAAACCTTTTACTTAATACAAATATATCGTGCAAGTTGACTGAAGAATGCATTGTGATTCAGTCATTTGGGGTTGATCAAACACCTGCCATTAACTATTAAACACATACACGAGCAGTTATGTTTTATGACACTAGTTGATGAAATACATCACAAGACATTTTACTTACCCATTTTTGCCCTCAAAAGCATTTGTCCTTTATACTCACTTAGTTAAAATTGATAGATATCATATAGAGTATTTTAATAATCTAAAATTTGTGTTTACTGGAAAATTCTTATTGAAACTGTTGATGGGTTGTGGCAAAATAATTTTATCTGGAGGGAGGGAGACAGAGAGAGAGAGAGAGAGAGAGTCCCAAGCAGACTCTCCACTGAGCAGGGAGGCGGACACAGGGCTCAATCCCAGGGCCCTGAGATCTCGACCTGAGCTGAAATCAAGAGGTGGACGCCCAACCAACTAAGCCACACAGGTGCCCCTTTGCTTTCATTTTAAACAGCTTTCTTGAGCTATCAACATATAAAAATTGTATATATGTAGGGTATAGAACTTGGTGTTTTGATGTATGTATACATTGTTGAATGAGCACCACAATGAAGCTAATTAACATATGTATCACCTCTATGGTTACTGTTTGTGTTTGGGGGGTGCGGGGTGAGAATATTTAAGATCTATCCTCAACACATTTCAGGCATACAGGACAGTATTGTTAACTGTCGTCACCGTGCTGGACATAAGGTCTTGAGAGAGGATTCGTCTTGTGTTACTGGAACTTTGTACCCTTTGCCTACACAGCTGTCAAATAGGGCCATTGAGACGCGGGCTGGGGAACTCAAACCTCCTGGTTCAGATCCTGCTGCCACTATTTACTGTGAGTTTTGGAAAATTAACTTCCGGTTGTTTATCAGCACAACCGCATAATTATAAAATCTATTTCTTAGTATTGCTGGGAGGCCTAAAAGAGATGATAAACCACTGAAATCAGAAACAAAGTAAGTACTAGTTGTTCTAGTAATTATTATTGTTAAACGCAGTAAGTGTGGGATGGTGGAAATAACCCACTACATTTAAACCTCTGCATTAAATCTTTGGGACTTAAAAAAAATAAAAAATAAAAAATAAATCTTTGGGACTTAAAGCCAAAATATCTTTTCTGCTGCAGAGTTCAAGATCACAGCATCCTGAGCTCATCTGGCCACGGACGATAGGGTGAGAGCCTTTTTTTAGCAAAAAATTTACTATGCTGTAGGAGGTGATCAATAAATGCAGGAGGGTTTTATTGTTCCCCAAATAGTCTAGTCTGAAGACCATCAGGATCCCCACTTGCCTACTCTGAGATGGAGCCAGGAATCTGTGTGTCTGTCCTGCGCTAAGGGCTTGACCACAAGGTTCTAGGGGGAGGCGGAGCTAGCAAAGGAGGAGAAAAAGAAAGAGAAGAGACAGCCGACCTGAGACATGTCCTGATAGGAAAAGAATGTTTTGCATCATTCTTTGGACCCTGTTGTGTGTTCACAAGAGGCTGAGAGTTGTTTTTTTTTTCCCCCCTGGCAATGGGCTCCACTGTGTTGGGAGGATTCCACACACCTTCTGCCCCACCGCTCCCAGGCCAGGTAATTTCTAGTCCCCCTTCCCTGAGCCCCTCCGATTGTGCTGCTCTGGCAACCACCTGCAGGTGAGCATGGCCGAGCCCTTGCCATCACACTTGTTGACACCTGGCTTACTCCTCCAGAAAGGACCTGGGCCATCTGCCCGAGGCCCTGCGGGTGGACGTGGACGCCAATCTCCAAAGCCCAGCTTCTGGGTAAGAACAAAGCAACCCTGCAGGGGTAAAAATAACACAAAGCCATTGTTTGCCTTACTAAGGACAGCCCGTGGCAAAGGGCAGCGTCCTGCTGTGCATGTCCTGGGGAGTCACCCAAGGGTCTTAGGAAATGCGGCTCAAACCATTGTGTTCTAACCCATTTTTATTGCTTTGAAAGATAATTTCAGCGGAAACGAGATTTCTCTGAGTCAGGGTGTATAAAATGACTTTATCCCAGCTTAGCATAATGACCCCACTGGGGTCAGCCCGGGAGGAGGGAAGCTGGTAATCTAGCCCCTTTGTAAAGGAGTTTGCCCACAAGCAGCTGCAAAACGCAGGAAGGGCCAAGAGCTATCGCTCCGCGGGGGGCAGGAAGTGTATTTTTTTTTAAGAGGAAAAAATGAAAACATTCTTATTGGAACCTCTGTGCCCCTTTATTCTTATTTGGTGAAGACAAATGCTTCTCAGTAAACTTTTTTATGGGGAAAACATTACTGAAATGTAATCCTACTCTTTACGAAGGCGAAAAGGGTTATTTTTATTTTTTTAATTTAAGATTTTATTTATTTATTCATGAGAGAGGGGGAGAGAGACCGAGGGAGAAGCAGGCTCCCTGCAGGGAGGAACTCCATCCTGGGTCCCAGGACCAGGCCCTGAGCTGAAGGCAGACTCAGCCACTGAGCCACCCAAGGGTTTTTATTTTTTATTTTTAAAAGATTTTATTTACTTATTTACTTATTCATGAGAGACACAGAGAGAGAGAGGCAGAGACACAGACAGAGGGAGAAGCAGGCTCCCTGCAGGGAGCCCGACATGGGACTCCATCTCGGGTCTCCAGGATCAGGCCCTGGGCTGAAGGTGGTGCTAAACCGCTGAGCCACCCAGGTGTCCCCCAGGGGGTTTTAAAGACAGGTTGAAAAAGCAAGTGGGAAGCGAGCAGGGTGCAGTATCCAGCGGTGGGGACCGGGTCGGGCTTCCCGGAGCCCACGCTGCAGGGACCCGAGAGGAGGCTGTGGGGTGGTCCCTTCTCCTTCTCCCCCTGGGCTTCTGATCTAGGTGCTATGGTAGGTTAGTGACAGATGATTTTCCAACCTGGGGAAGTCACATGGGACATGCATTACCTTTGGTTGGGGATGGGGGGCATTTTGATCATCATGTAGGTTTTATGAGAACAACTGATGAACTACATCCACGTCAAGTGCTTATAATGGTTATACTTCCAGCAGCTGATGATAATAGGCTGTCTTATGGTCTTACTCCGAGAGGCTCTGATACTTAAGGTTTTTTAAGAGAAATGTTATTCCTTGAACCAAAAGATTTGGTTAACATCCCCATATTTCTTGTTTTTAAATTATAACTAGCCAGAGAAAACACACAGAAGCATCTAATGTGCTGCTAAATGCCTGGCTCTGTGCTGGTTTCTTTATATAATTTTTTTTAATCACAAGAAGAGAACGTGTTAGATTTCTTTAAAAAATGGGTCAGATGATTACTTGAGGCTGAAAAGTAAATTTAAAAAATGTTTTAAAAAATGTTTTCTTGTTTTCAGTTTGCTTCTATGGAACAAGTGAATTGTAATCACTGGAAACGGGGGTGGAGGGGGGAAGAATGTTTGTACAAGTAAGACCTAAGAACCCAGTATGAAGAAAAAAAAAAAAAAGAACCCAGTATGATCTATAACCACAGACAGATGGCAGGTCCCAGCGTGCCCGCGGGGGGGTCGCCTGGGAGGCTGAAGAAAAACCCTGATTCCAGATCCTACTCTCAGAGATTCTGATCTGGCAGGCAGGGGGCAGGGGTTGGGGGCTCATGTTTTTAAAAGGTTGCTGTAATGATTCAGGTCCTCACCTTGGGTGGGCCGCTGCCAGGTCACACTGTGTAAACAGAGTCACTTCTCATTTCCACTGCTTGTTTTTGCTCCTCGGTGCTGAGGACCGAATTCATCATTTGCCTCCCTTCACGGTCCATGACTGTCACTGGTTTCAGTTGACTGTTGATTATTTTGGCTTTGATTGTATTTTTTTTTTATTTTTTTATTTTTGGTCCCACCACCTGTGTAGAGTTGACCTGCGGGTTTACTGGAAATGTGAGACACACAAACCTGAACAGGCAGGTAGACCGTCCAACAGCTTGTCTTTTCACATACGTTGGAAAGTGGTGCCTTTGACGTTGATCTAAAGACACAGATCTAAATGACTCAGATTTTAGGTTTTTGCTTGAGATAGGCGGTGCTGCCCAGGGAGTGGCCTGGCTGCAGGTGAGAAGGACCCACCTTTGCCCCATCCCTGCAGGTTATGTCAGAATCCACCTTGTCTTCATTTCGAATGAGAATGAGAACGTCCTGTCTTTCATATAGTCAGCTGAAGACATTTTATAGGTCCTTTGATGGAATATTGATGTTCCCTAGGGATTAAAAATAATGTTGGCGAATGGTCAGGTGCCCCACCTCTTTGATCCAACAGTTATAAGTGACCTAGAAACAACTCTATGGAGGTGGTGGGACAAAAAAACAAAACCCGGTTGAAAACTGGTCTTAACATGTAGTTGAATTTTCTGTCTTTGCAAGAGTTCATCTGGATAAAGCTTGAGTTGCCCCTGAATTTCCTTCACCATCTAGAAGAAATCAAACGGGGCCTGTAGGAAGTCACATGATTGGTCAGAAGGAAATTCGAGGAAGCTGTTACCTTTGTTTCAGGTCTTATTTTTTTCCTTCAGAGTTGGTCTTGCCAATAAAATACTAAAGATTTTTCTGTAGACCTTTGCTTTCAGGTGAGGAGCGTGGGGAGGAGGACGTGAGGGGAATGAGGGCAGAGGAGCAGAGAGCCCGTGGGCAAGGCTGTGGCATTTGCCATCTTCCCAGATAGAGGAAGACGTGGCTACTCTGTGCCTCCCCACAGGGATGAGGAAGCCATGGGCTGTGGGAAAAAGGAAATCATGATCCTAACTTTTCCTTGTTTTTGGCTTCCTCTGACTCTCGTGTCCCTTTTTAAATTTCGAAACCTGATGCATTATTCATGCATGAATCCTCAAAGACACAGATTGTAACAGGCTTGTTCCATCAGGAATATTCTTCCTGAAAGTGGAGTGCTGCTGCCACAGAGCATTTATTGTCTGGTGAACAAAGCAAGTAAGCCAAACAATTGAAAAACCAGTTAATAATTTAATTGTGGCTTCTCACGTGCCCAAAGGGCCTGATTTCCCAGGCCCTAGAGTCATTTTAAATACTGCCACCAACGAATTCTAATTCTCTTCCACATCCTTCCTCGCCCAAGCTTCTTTAATATTGATGAGTTGGGGTCGGCTTTGGAATTACACTTAAGGGCTCAGAAACCGTTTCTTGAAGACTCAGGACAAAACCAAAACCAACCAGGAGGGAAAACACATCAGGTAGCCTTTGAGGTACAACCTAGGACCTATTTTTAAACCTTCATTCAGTCCGGATGACAGAAAACCCAGGTTCTTTCCATAGTACTTGTAGAAGTCACAGAGGAATCTTCCATAATCATCACCTCCATCAATTTGATGCAACCTATTCCTCCTTTGTGCCTAGGACTTGATTTGACCCTGATTTTGCCTTGTCATTGTGTGCCTGTGGTGGACCCTTCGCTTGGCTCTCTCATCCGGGCTTCCTCAGGGTATAGAGTACGCTGCTCAATAACGTGAATTTGTGTGATTGAATGAAGCCAGGAAGTCTTTCCAGTTTGCCTGCGTTGCCTCTGATGGCAATTAGGACAAAGTGGGGCTCACCAATAGGAGAGGAGGGACACCTGGTGGCAGTTGGGTTATTTCAGAGGAAGGAGGTCACTTTGAAAGGAAGAAAGGAGGCAAGAGTGAGAACAGAGTGTGTGATCTCCATGGGAGAGTGAATGGTTGTTCCAGACTTGGGACAGCTGAGGGCTTATGTCTGGAGAAAGGCCACTAGGCTAGGGGGCCACCCCCATAGGGGCGAGGACTGTGTGCTCTGGTGTTGAAGGGCCTCCCTCCGAATCTGGTTCTGTGGCTCACCAGCTACGTGACCTTGGCTGGGCTACTTGACTTGTCCTAGTGTTGATCATCTTACCTGTAAAATGGGGATGATTCTACCTAATAAGGTTGCTGTAATAGTTGAACAAAATGATGCCCCTGGGACTTGGTGAGCACTTAATTACAGGGAGCGGCTGTTATTTTTCTTGTTCAGAGCAAAATGGTGAGAGTGGGGTTTGATGCCAAGGAGCAGTTTTCTGCTGGCTCTGGTGAGAGGCTCATAGTTTTCTTGGATTATAGGACGGTCTGCAGAAGGGGCATCTTTGATCTCGCTTTTAGGAAGGTCTACACGAGGTGACCTTGTTTCAGGTCTGTCGGGAAGTATCTCCCCATGAAGCAGAGGAATTTATCAAGCTTCTCAAGTGTCTTTCCACCACCTAGACGTGCCACCCTCATGGAGCTTCTCCTTAAGTGGGGAGATGAGATCACCACACAAGGGCAGAACAAGAAAGAAGGCATAACCCCAATGTTGGGCCCAGAGAATAAGAGCTCCGGGTTCAGGGAGGGAAGGCATGTCCCTGAGCAGACAGTGAGTGGACCAGCTGTCCTGCAGGAGCCTTCTGTCCCCAGCAAACTGGGATTGTCAGTCACCCTACCTTCGGAGACAATACTGGGACCATCAGGAGGGTTTCTCTCAGGGTCCGTCTTCTTGCTCTACAGACCTGCCTACAACTGCAACCCCAACTGTGGCTTTTCCCCAAGACCCAGGTCAAGGGCGCCGCCTTCTATCCTGGATCTCAGTCTCTTTTCCTAACTTGGGGCCATGCTCTCCAGTCACTCTGTCCTTTTGCACAGCGCCCTCTCTTGTGGTGGATACCCGGGGAAGTCTCCCCGAGCCTCCGAAATCCTTCTCCTGCTATCTCCTCTAGCCTCTGTCTTTTCTTGCTGTCCTTCCTATGTGTGTTCCCAAGACGGTGGACTACCCCCGTTGTCTCTTAGGATTGGATCCCCTTGTCTAGTCCTCGCTGTCTGCTGCAAATGGGCATTCAGCCCTGCCTGTCTTTGGAAACTGTCCTTGTTGAGGTCATAAAACGTGTGACCTCATTGCTAGACCCAATGCTCATTTCCCAAAGTTTTTCTTAGTGGACTTTTTTGTTGGATTTGACATTGCTGATCCTTCCTTCCATGCACCTCTTCACTCTCTTGACCTCTGGGTGAGCACCCTCCGGGGTTTCCTTCTGTACTCCTGGGCTTTCCATTCTATTTCCTGCCGGGGCCCCTCTTGCTCTTCCTCCCTCCTCATTGTTGTCATTCCCTGGGGCTTTGCCCACTGTTCTGTCTCCACATACTATTCCTGGATTAGTTTATCTTATGGCTTTAAATGCCACTTATATATAGATGACTTCCGTATCTGTTTTTTCAATCCAGATCTTTCTACTGTGCTTCAGCTATGGAACGAATTGCCTGTTTAATATCTGGGCTTGGATAAACAGAACACGTTTAATATGACTGGACCATAACTGCCACGAAGGTAGAAACTACGCTCTGTTCATCCTTGAATCTTCAGCACCTGTCAGCCCTTGGCCAGAGGGGGACTTTTTGCATGTATGAATAAAAGGCTGTAAAAAAAAAATTTTTTTTTTAAAAGGGCTGTAGCTGTTAGAATGTATTACATACGTGTGTATTGCCTACAACTGCTTGCTTATTAATACTATTTTGGGATAAGAAATCTCGAATTCTCTTGGGCCTTGTAGGTCTGCTCTACTTTTTGCTAAGGTAGCTTTTACTCACCAAAGACAGATTGTGGATTCTGCAAAGAGACTGTGGATTTAATCTGGAAAGATTAGAGGGGTTGCTTGACCAGAGAAAGACTTTATTAACATGTGGTGACCCTTGTGGGGGAACCCATTGTTCTGTGGGCTCTTATGATGCAGCTCATGCTGTCAAGGCATATTCTCATTAACCTTGTGCTTATCATCGTCCTGGGGAAGGAAGACTGGGGAAAGTCAGTCGGCAGGTGTGACAGAAAGAGGGGGTGAGTCTCGCAGATAAAGGAGGTGGATGGATGGTCCTTGCTCTTGCTTTACTCTCTCTCTAGATTGATCTGTTATCTTAGGTGGTGGTGGTGGGGGAGACATTTTGTGAATAGTGGTAAAATTCTTTACAGTCTTGGGTTTATTGCAGGATCAGCTATCTAATTTATGGGGTCCAGTGTAAAATGAAATTGCAGGCCCTTTGTAAATGATTAATTCCAAGATGGAGATAGGAGAGCATTAGACCGAGCACGGGGTCCTGTGCTGCTGCATGTGTTGATTGCTTATGAAACTGCCCTGTTTTGGGGACTGTAACTTGTGTTCGAGACAAGAAAGTCTTTGTGTTGCTGGCATTTTATTCAGTATTCAGCTCAATTTCTGACTCATGAAGTTTAGAGAAAGAGCTGGCCGGCAAGTCCTTTCTCCTTCATAAAGCTGGGTTGTGTTCCCTGTAATTCACATCAGTTATTTGTTTGCCCCAAACCCCAAAAGTCTTTAATTATAGATTTTTCCAGGTTTGATTCTTTTGTCCTCCTGTTCTCATCCTGCTCTCTTCCTGTTAGGATTTGTGCCCTGTTTTTATGACTAAATTTCATCCATGCATCCTTCTTTGCTTTTCCTGTCTTTTAACCAGATTTTCCATCTTTAATTAATTTAGATTGTCCTAAAAAAATCTGCTCTTCTGTGATCACTTTTAGTTTTCCTTGGATTCTTTCCAATTTTCATTTGTTCCTCAGCAAATAAAGTGCTTAAAATGGAGTGTGGTGTTTGAGGAGCCATGGATGTGTAGGCAGCACTTGGCTGCCTTATCTTAGGAAACCTAGCTTATCCGTGGATGGTTCACCAGCCCCCATCCATTGTTATGGTCCAAATTATATCCTCACTCTTTTCTCATAATTGGCTCCTGTTATACAATATATTTGGCATTTCCTCTTTTTAATCTTTTCCTACATCTGTTCAGTATCAGTTTCTTAGGTAGAGTTGCACTTCCAAGTTTTTTTAGTTAGCACTCACCTTTAGTTGAATCTGAATTGATTTTGTGTCTATTTCTTGGCATTCTTTGGCTCCATATCAACTTATTCTTTGGTCCTAATGGTTGTGTTAAGGGAAGGAGGCCCACTCATATTAGGGCAGATCAGAGATTTATTTGGTTTAGAATTCTGCCTTTGCACGATCAAGGATCTTTTAATGGGCGAATATGGTGGTTTTCCATAGCTCCTCTGAATGATTACGAATTAAAAACATATTGTGGGGACGCCTGGGTGGCTCAGTGGTTGAGCACCTGCCTTGGTCGTGATCCCGGGTGATCGAGTCGTGATCGAGTCGTGATCGAGTCCCACATGGGGCTCCCTGCAAGGAGCCTACTTCTCTCTCTGCCTATGTCTCAGCCTCTCCCTGTGTGTCTGTCATGAATAAATAAATAAAATCTTAAAAAGTATTTTGTGGATCTGTATAGCCTATGATATTACCTAAATTCTTTGTAACTACTTATTTATATGGTCTATTTATTTTCAGTTTTTACTTCCCAATTTCCCCTGCCAGTCTCTCCCCTCTTTCAGAGCTGTAAGATGTCCTCTGCCATTAGCTCTCTTTGTCCCTTTTTAAGGAAGTGATGTGTTGTTCATGGGAGGGTACTCATATTGGATACTTCCACATGGACTGCCTTGAGTTTATTTTTTTCCCCCAAGATGAGGAGAATCGTTACCCCGCAGTGAAGAGATTTAAAGATACAGGAGGTGAAACTATAGTTTTAGTTTTGTTGTCATTGTTGTCATTTCTATGAAACCCCATGAATTCTACTTGTTCAATGTATCAGATACTGTCACATAGGCAAAAAGAATTTTCTGGAAAGATATTAGCTAATATGCTGACATCCAAGGAAAAGTCAAACATTAAGCCTTAGGAAATGGGAGAGGGATTTCTGCTTCTGATCAAGACAGAGTAACAAGGACTGGATTCACCATACTCCTGTCCCCCAAGATATACCCAGCTAGGGTTTCAAGATGATGGACTCAGGCATTGGAGGACCATTATCTCTAGAGTTTGGAAGCAAATAAGGTAAGTCCTACCATAGTCCCTGTTTACTGCCTTGAATTATATTCAATATGTTTAAAAAGCTAGAGAAAAGGGAAATATAAAAAAGACTGAAATTAAGCATCTTGATGAAAACTACAAGGCATGAGATGAGAAATATACTGGATGCACTTACAGCAGATTAGACATTGCAGAAGACTTTTTCAGTGAATTCGATGGCGTGGTGGTAGAAATTGAAGTAAAGAGAAGCCAACAGAAGTAAACAGAACTATTTTACAGAATAGAGTTCCTCAGTGAGCTGTAGGACAACTCCAAGCAGTCTAAGATTTGTATGGTTGAAGAACTCAAGGAACAGAAAGAAAACATTTGAATAAATGCCCCCAATTTTCCAAATATGATGGGAGCTAAAAATCTCTAGGTCCAATAAGCTCCATGAAACCAAACCATAGAAACATGAAGAAAGCATATGGTAATCAAATAGCTCAAAACCAGTAAGAAAGAGAAAATCTTAAAAGCAGCCAGAGGGCAGCCTGGGTGGCTCAGTGGTTTGGTGCTGCCTTCAGCCCAGGGTGTGATCCTGGAGACCCGGGATCAAGTCCCACATCGGGCTCCCTGCATGGAGCCTGCTTCTCCCTCTGCCTGTGTCTCTGCCTCTCTCTCTCTCTCTCTGTGTCTCTGTCTCTCATGAATAAATAAATAAAATCTTTAAAAAAATGCAGCCAGAGAAAAGGATATGTTAAATAGAGAGGTATGGTGATAAGGATGACAGGTTTTTCATGGAAAACAGTATAAACAATATAAAATGAGAATATAGTAAAACAATATCTTTAAGCTACCAAAATTAAAATAACTACAACTGTCAGCCCAGAGTTCTGTACCCAGCAGAAATAGCTTTTAAAAACAAGAGAAAAGAGATTTTTTTTCAGACCTACAAAAGCTTAAAGAATTAACCACCAGCAGATCCACACACTCCAGGAAACGCTAAAGTTCCTTTTCCAGAAGGAAGTGAGAGGACCTAGAAATGAGAAAGAACAGATGAAACAAGGGCATTTTCTCAGTCTGACTCTCTGGGACTCTGTGGTCCCCTTGTCTCTGTTTCATTCTTCTTTCTCTGCAGATCAATCTTTGCTTTACTGTTCAAAAACTTCATGATAGCCCATAAGCTTATATGTCCTCAGTTCCGGAAATGATCTGGCTCTCTTTGAACCCCATCCCAAGTTCCTAGGAGAATCCGTGGCTCAGTTTTTACCAGGTGGCTATTTCTGGGCCCTTCACATATGGCTGAATTGGAGTGGCCATCCTGTATGAACAGGGTAGTTCTCGGAGAAAAGGTTTGTTATGAGCTGGACATATACTCTAGGAGGTGACAAATCGAGCCTCCAGACTGCATCCTTCTCCAACCCTCCATTGAACTCATCCTGGAGATATATCAATCTGGATTAATCCTAATGTTTATTGAGAAATGGGGATGCTAAGGAGTTATCAATATGGATATTCAATGACCAAATCTGATGGAATAAAGTGAAAAGGAAGAGTTAATATTAGTTTGGGCACAGACTTTTCAGAACGTGAATTCTGAATGTGGGGTGGGAATTGGTACTGGGGACTAAGAGTGTGGTGTAAAAATGGGAGCTGAAGAAAGTAGAGGATATCTGTGACCTCACCTCCTCATTAAGACAAGAGAATCCAGAAAATATTAAGGCTCCATTTAAAAGCACAGAGAGGGAGTTTGTTGACAGGAGACAGCCAGCATTTTCCTTGACTGAGGATATAGGAGGAAAGGGATGACATACATTCAGATGCAGGGCACTCAGGGTAGGGAATTGAGGCGGTTAATTTCTAGAGCGTGAAATATGAAAGTTGAAGGTGATCTAGGGAAGTGGGACACTGTTTCATGGTGCAGGAATCCCGAAATGAATGAATCAAAGGACAAAAAGATGTGCAGGCAACTGGATCCTCAAGTAGAAGAGCAGGTAAGGCATCACACATGTAAGGTAGGACCTTGGACTTCCGGAAGTATGATTTCTGTGTCCCTATTGGCAGGTTTGTATTTTTTTTTTTTCTTTGCTGACTGAGGCCAGTGATGGGATGATCTAAAACCAAGATTCCCCTGGAAGGAGGAGGAAAATCTTATTTTTCTTTCAGTGTCACTTCATGCAGATTTAGTGCTAGAATGGACTGAAGTCTCCTGGGAAGATTAACCATTTTCTTCCCTCTCTTCTCCTCCCCTTCGCTTCTCTTCTGCCTTGGTCGGATCCTTGGTCCATAATCTCTACATCAATCTCTGTGCCTTCAAAACTACTGCATGTGATGGCATAGTCAAAGTAAATAAAGCATTGGAAAATCCTCATCTATGAATACACATAGAATTGTCTCGTCACTGTGAAATGTAGCCTCAGAATTTACTGAAAGTGTGGGATCCTGCTTCACAGTCTTGAGGGAAAAGACCTGGTTCTTTCTCAATTTGAGTGACTACCATAGACTGATGTGGCTTTATCATGCTTGACACATCCAAGAGATTAAAGCTGTGCCTGATGTTATCCACTTGTGCATATATCTTGATGTCGTCCATACTAAGTGAATACAAAAATGAAAAAAAAAAAAAAGTCCTAATGACGGAGGTAGATCTCTGCAAGTCCCAGTAGCTATTGCTTGTCTCAGAAATGGAAGCATTGCTGAAGCCTCTGAGGCCCAAATTTACAGCATCTTTCATTGATTAAAGTGTTTGAACAGTTCATTCCTTTAAAGCAATGTTTTCAGAGTGACCTACATAGGTAGCTAATGGCTAGCAGTTAATGTATTCTAAATTCTAGAAAGGATTCAGAGCGAAGGATGGAGAGTTTTTCCACTAGGTGGTAGGATTTTGCCATGGTCCTAAGTCTCAAACTACGGTGAGGAGAGAAAGTAACTTAATCAAGAAGAGTTGAATTAAGATAGAAAGTGAGTGTAATAATAACACTACACATTGATCGAATAGATTTCTTTTCTTGGTCCAAACACAGAAAATTACTCCTAATGCTCTTCTTGCCGTGGGTCCAAAATAAAGCATCAGAGATTCTAAATTTCCAGAACAAAACTGGTCTTTTTAAAAAACACTTTTAGAGGGAAACTTAGTTGTAGCTTATACCCTTTTATACCTGTAGAATTTTCTACCAATGTGCATGCCTTACATACTCAAAAAACGAGTTGACTTTTGACTCCCTTTCGGCTTGAGGGAAGAGAAAAGACATGGCTCTTTCTCCCCTTGAGTGACTCACGTAGATGAACGTGGATGTGGATTTTTAAAGAACCATCTTGGACCTCTGCGAGACCCCAGTCCTCCCTGATTATACTACCTTTCAGCGAGTATGCTGCTCTAGCATTTGTCAGAATTGGGTATTTTATTAACACCTTCCTTCTCATATTAATACTTTGAGAAAGAAAGCCCAGAGAATGGAAGAGAGAAAAATGTCAAAAGATACAATTATTTACTGTCAAAATAGTTTTTTAAAATTGAATTTCTAGTTTTCTTTCTAAGGAAATCTTCCTCCTAGTACCTAGCCTCCCTCGCCTGCTTCATTACGTGCTGTGGTGTTGGCAGGTCATCATCTCACATACCACCAAACACGCTTGGAATCCATTATTCCCACTTATAATTAGGAAGTAAGATTAGATAATATTCCTTGTGGGTTTTGTTTGTTTGTTTTTTTTTTTTTTTTGCAGGTTTTTACTTGGCCAAGGAATTCACATGTCTTCATTTCCATCGGGTTTTTCTGAATAAAATCCTGGCTTCCTAGCCACACTTTACTTTTTCTTTATCTAGGGAGTAAATCTTTCCGATCCCGTCATCATCCCCCAGTGTGACCCCCTGGCCCTTTTCCCTAGATCTTTTGAGCACCATAAAGGCCTCTGCTGAAATAGGATTCAGCTCAATAGATGTGGGTCAAGATCTATGATTAATAATTAATTTCCGGCCTTAGATAAAGGTCAGCTAGACATTGTTTCTCTCCCAGTCCCTTTGTGGCCTAAACTCACAGTATAATTTGCCAGCCAGCATCCTAGCTCTGACCTTTTAGCCTTTCTGCTATCTGGGTCTTTCTTCCAGCTCAGGCCTTGCCTTCTGTTCATGAAAAATTCACACACTGAAGCTGTTTTTTTTTTTTTTTTTTTAAAGATTATTTATTCATAGACACACAGAGAGAGAGGCAGAGACACAGGCAGAGGGAGAAGTAGGCTCCATGCAGGGAGCCCGATGTGGGACTTGATCCCCGGTCCCCAGGATCATATCCCAGGCTGCAGGCGGCGCCAAACCGCTGCGCCACCAGGGGTGCTCTGAAGCTGGTTTTGAGTGGATTTGGCTGAGGCTCTTGTTGGCCCTCGCTGACCTGAAGTGCTTTCCTTCATGCAAGAAGATGATACATCCAATTCACTAGGTATATGTTCTGGACTGTTTTTTTCCTGTTGTGTGATGCTTTTGACCATTGTCTAGTGCCCTTGTGGCAGCTACCTTATTGGAGATTTGTTGGTCAGTAATTAAGATTCCCTATTTTTTACTAGGCATTGTGCTGAGGAGATATAGACACGCAGAGGTAAATGTGGTCTCTGACTTCACAGACTAAATGCCTAGTGTGGGGTAGAGATGAGCAAGCTGGCAATGACGATTCAGGATAAAAAGGTGATCTCTCGAATGAAAAAAGTGTAAGATGCCATGGCAGTCCAGAGGATGGAAGACTGAGCCAGACCTGTGTGGCCAGAAATGTGTATCAGTCAGTGGTGCTGGGCAACAAATTGGCCCAAAACTTAGTGGCATAATACCACCATCTTATTACACTCATAGAATTTTTGTGGATCAGGAATTTGGGAAGGACAGAGTGGAATCAGTTCTCTTCTGCTCCACAATGTCTGGGACCTCAGTCAATAAGACTTGAGTGGCTGGGATAACTTGATGGCTGGAATCATTGGCGGCATCTTCATGCACACATTTGGCACCAGGCAGAGGCTATGAACTGGGGTACGAACCCATGGCTTCTCACTGTGGTCTGGGTTCCTCACAACATGACAGCCTTGGAATAGTCGGACCCTTACGTGGTCAGCTCAGGGGTCCAAAGATCATGTGGGCTAAAAGACAGTATTGTGGCCACCTTTGGAAAATCCTTCCTAACCCAATTCCCACCTAATGCTGCATAAATCACCCTGGTAGATTATCTGCTTTGGCTGAGGGTCCCCGGGTAAACAAAGACGTTCTTAACAGGAAGGACCACTGAAGGGCCTGAGATCAGTTTTCAGGAGCCAAGGGCAAAGGCCAGACCGCCCTTTGCACAAGGTTAATTCTTTACTAAGCAGTAGGATTAATGGATGGAAAGTAAAAAGTAACTTGGTGGTTTCAGTGCAGGTGATTGGGAGGACAGAGGTGCTGTTTTTGGAAACAAAGCCAAGCAGCAGACCTGGGTGGGACATAAGGAGGACAGGAAGAAAGGAGACGTTCTTGAATTTAGCTTTTGAGTTTGAGATGATGGCTCCTTATCCAAGAATAGCAACTGACTTCACGGTGGCAGTGGCAGGAGCAGTGCTGCATCACTAGAATGGGAAGTGGAGGCCAAGGGCAAGTGTGGGAAGACCCTGGAGAGAGAGAGAGAGAGAGAGAGAGAGAGAGAGAGAGAGAGAGAGAGAGAGAATATAAAGGAATGAATATATGAGGACTTCAAGGCACCAGGAACCACCACTTTCTCTGCCAGGCAAGTCTCAGATTAGGAAAATGACCTCCGAACAGCCCCCCTCCTGCCAGGCACTTTGGGGAATCACTCTTTTTATAGACGCCTTCAGTCACAAACCTGTCACTTTGGGCCATTCCGTCACACTGTAAATTTTTAGCTACCCCATGGATGTGAATTATTTTTTTTTAACAAAAATACACAACACCTTTGAGGTTTATTTCTGTTAGGGTATTTTGCCCCCATTTCAATTTTTAATTTCCAAAGTCCCAGAATTATCTGCCAGATAATTCAGAGCACACGAGAGATCTCAGACTGGCTGCTTTTGGTAACTTCCAAATGTTCATTTTCCTAGTACACCCATAACACTTTCTGTTTGTGATATCCCTTACTTAACTCCGGTCTAAATTTGCCTTTGATTTTTCTTTGTAAAGATGCTTTGGGGATTAACAGCGCACAAATGACTCCCCTGGGTATGCTTCTGCTTTTGGTGTTTTCTCCACTAAGTGAACTTTCCCAAGACCCCTGGGCCATCTTGTCTACATAGTCATTGAATTGCCATTGCCTTTGCCCAGAGCCTTCCTGATGATGGCAGCCAAATCGCAAGCTGGTATGTAAATGGGACTCTGCAAAGCTCTAAGCAGATGTTCCTGGAGGCTGGAAAACAAACGTGTCCAAGCTCTCAGGGAGGTAACAGGCTGGGCTGAGGCATGAGACGGGGGACTTCTCCTCCCCTTACCTCTGAGCCAGAGGAAGCAATGCATCACATTTTTCATTCTCCTGAAAGATTGCAAATCCCTCCTGTTGTTGACTCTCCTCCTTGCACAGATGGGCTGGCTGAGCGCCTCTTGGATTGTAGAAGGGGGATGAGCCTCCTAAATACCCCAATTCTCAGAACGCCCCATACCCTTGGCAGAGCCTTCATTCAGCAGGGGGAGAAGCCTATCGAAGAAGGGTCTTCAAGAGTCAGTCTCTCACTCTTCCTTCAGGTAAGTGGCCACCGATAACGTCCTGCCTGTGCTCTGCCGGGTGCCACTACCTTCACATCCCCCCTCAGCCCTTCTCCCAGAATTACCTGAGTGGAAATTTAACTAATAGGCCTCAACATAGAGAACAGATGGGTAACTGTGTATGTGTGTCACAAGGCCGGGGCTAGAACAGAGGTATAGCTGTGTCTGGCATATGGAATGACAGCCTTTCCCCTCATGCATCTATTTGCCTCCACGTGTATAACAAGGTGTCCTATAGGCTGCTTTCTCTGAGTCTTTTTCTTTTCTTTCTTCTTCCTTCTTTTTTCTCCTTCGGAGAAATTGACGGCTGTATTCATAATGGAATCACCTGGGACCAGATCTTTCATTGAAGATTCAGTTGGAGTGGGTCCTCTTAGTTCATTAAGTTAGGTAAGCTGGTCCCTGCTCTTGGCAAAGGGGTGAGGGGAGTTTTTGTCTGACTTGGAAGGGCCAACCTCTCCCTTGGTGTGTAAAATCTGGGGACAAGAGAGATCAGTTTGCATAAGAAGCCGTGGGAGTGTACACCCACCTCTTCTGAAGATTCAGGGCTTTGCGTTAGGAAAAATGAAGCCTTTTGAGCGAGCCTACGTGGTCCTAATCAAGGCCCACAGCCTGTAACATTGGGGCTTGTGAGGCTCAGCAGCTGTTTCCCAGAGAGATGCCACCCTTATCCTGTATCCTCGACAGAGAGCCTCTGAGCGGCCTACACACCTGGAGGAATGAGGTCAGCAGGATGGTGGTGAGGCCCTGCAGGGCCATGGGGAAGGTGGCGCAGCAGAGGCTGGAATCTAGGCACAGCTCCAACTGATCTGTGAGAACGTGTGGGATAATTTTTTTGGAGTCCTCCTGAGGGGTTGTAGAGGATCTTCATGGGACTGGAATAAAGAGGACGCCGTAGAGTCAACAAACATTGGCTTGAAATATCAACAGAACATCTGCACGGCTGAAGGGGTGACCCAACTTCTTGGCTTGTCTTCTCACCACTGCATTGCCTCATTCCTTTCAGAATCCCCATGTACTCAGCCAGGTTTCCTGGTGTCTTAATGTGCTTGGGCCATCATAACAAAATACCATAGGCTAGGTGACTTAAGCAACAGAAATTTATTTTCTCACAACTTAGGAGGCTAGCAGTTCTAGATCAAGGTGCCAGTGTGGTTGGGTTCTTTTTTTTTTTTTTTTTAAGAGTTTATTTATTTATATATGAGAGACAGGGAGAGAGATAGAGACATAGGCAGAGGGAGAAGCAGGCTCCTTGCAGGGAGCCCGATGTGGGACTCGATCCCTGGACCCCAGGATCACACCCTGAGCTGAAGGCAGATGCTCAACTGCTGAGCCACCCAGGTGTCCTGCATGGTTGGGTTCTAGTGAGGACTCTCTTCCTGACTTGTGCATGGCCACCTTTTCACCATGTCCTCACATGAAGGAGAGAGGAAGCAAGCTCCTCGTCTCTACTTATAAGGGCACTAATCCCATTGTGAACGTACTACTCTCATGACCTCATCTAATCCTAATTACCTCTCAAAGACCCCCATCTCCAAATACCATCACATTGGGGATTAGGGCTTCAAATATAAACTTTGGTGGGGCGGGGGACATAATTCAGTCTGTAGAACATGGGTTGCTCTGAAATCCTTCACTCATATCTCAGTCTTCCTAGAAAGGGGAAACTGCACTTGTTCTTCCTTTTAAATCTATGAACGTAGGTATATATTTGTGCTTATTTTTTGATAGTGAAATGAAAGCATCCACAAACAACGCTAAGTCCTCATTTTTACCAGTAACTGAACTTGGATTAGATTTTGTGATCTAATTGGCTTGATGTCATCTCTAAGTTAGGCAAGAATATCATACTTTACATGGACGTTAAGTGAAGAAAAATGACATGAAAAGCATGAAATCTGAAAATAATGGATCTTACCTTTTCACATTCATGGCTGGGGGAGAGGACCTACGGTATTCCCACTCGAGCAGCAGGCTCTGTGTGAAGGCATTTATGCGTGTATGTATGTGCATAGTCTTAACTTCTTGTTTAAATTCCAGTTAACGTATAGTGTAAATCAGTCTCATGAGTAGAATTTAGTGATTCCTCACTAACTTAACACCCAGTGCTCACATCACAAGTACCCTCCTTAATCCCCATCACCCATCTAGCTCATCCCCCATCCATCTCCCTCCATCGGCCCTCAGTTTGTTCTCTGTATTTTAGAGTCTGTTTTATGGTTTGCCTCTCTCTCCCCCCACATCTCCATCAGTTTCATTTCTTAAATTCCACATATGAATGAAATCATATGGTATTTGTCTTTCTCTGACTTAGTTTGCTTAACATAATACAGTCTAGCTCCATCCACGGCGTTGCAAATGGCAAGATTTTTTTGTTTTTGTTTTTTTTATGGCCAAGTACTATCTACCGTATCTTCCTTACCCATTCATCAGTGGATGGATGTTTGAGCTCTTTCTATAATTTGGCTCTTGTTGATAATGCTGCTATAAACATTGAGGTGCGTGTATCCTTTTGAATCAGTATGTTTGTATCCTTTGGGTAAATTCCTAGTAGTGCAGTTGTGGGTCTTAGGTTAGTTCTATTTTTAACTTTTTGAGGAACCTCCATACTCTTTTCCACAGTGGCCGCACCAGTTTGCATTCCCACCAACAGTGCAAGAGGGTTCCCCTATCTCCACATTCTTACCAACATGTGTTGTTACTTGTGTTGTTAATTTTAGCCATCCTGACAGGTGTGAGGTGATATCTCATAGTTTTGATTTGTATTTCCCTGATGATGAGTAACATTGAGCATCTCTTCACGTGGTGCCATTTTCCTAAGGAGAGCATCTGATCTTTCTCTGAGACTCATTCTTCTGAGCATTCGTTTACATCTTCCTTGACTTGGCTCTTCCAAGTCAGTCTTTCAGTCTCTTCCTTATGGCACATACCCATAGGCCTTGCATCCTCCCTTGACACAGAGGCTGTGTCACAATTATGAAGAATAAGGAGTCTGACTCTGCCCTGCTGCCCTCCTCTTCACACCTCAGGGAGAGAAGAGTACCTTCAGGCCTTGTGTCAGCCTCCTGCTGAGATGGGAGTTGGGGAGGCAGCCCCAGCCTACAGGGTTTGGAGGCTGCCTTCCCACAGCTGGGAAAACACTGCTAACCACCCCTTCTATTGGGTCAGAGTTTTTACACTAGAAGCAGTGGTGATAATCAAAATATTAAGTGACCCGTAACACAGGATAGATGCTGGTCATAAGAAGACATAGATACTGCCATATAGTTGAAAATTGCCTCAATGTTATTTCTAGTTGCAAGAGTTAGGACTCTAACTCCAAGTGAATTAAATCAAAAAGGGCTCCTGCAACCCTTGGTAGCATCGGATAGAGATGCTATGTGCATATGGCTTGAAGCTTGACTGGATCCAGGGGCTCAAATGACATTGCTAGGGCTTTGTGCAAGTCTGTCAGTCTCTCCCCTCCACCTTTCCTCTGGCCCCCTCCTGCACACTGACTCTCAGTGTGGTGAAGGAGAGAGTTAATGAAAGTCCCATAGAAACATCGTTTCTGTTTAGCAACACCAGTGGCCAAAGGCACCTCTCTGTCGCCATGTCCGTAGGTCACCATAGGGAAGGGCTCTGATTGGTCCATCTGAGATCATGTGCCTTTTCCTTGCCTAATCACTGTCACCAGGGGGATGAGGTCAATTTTGTTGTTTTCTGCATGTGGTTTTGCTTGATTGCATCATGAAACTCATACGGAACAGAAAAAAGAATAGTTCCCCGAAAGAAATAGAAAAGTACTGGCAGGGAAAAACCAGATTCATCCACTACCTTTACTTGTTAATTGATAGCAAGATGTCAGGTGAAGAGTAGAAGAACTTCTCTCCCCACAAACGCGTGCACCGCTGCACTTGATGCGGCCTGCAGCTTGGATGCTGTTTCTGTAACAGGTGGGCGGAAATCCCAAAAGGCTGATTCCTGGGGAGTAGCAGGGTGGAGGGAAGGGGGGATGGCCTGTGGGACTTGGCTTTCCTTTTGTGCATTTGCAGATGAATTATTGGGTGCTCAGCCTCTGTATTTGTTCTGGGAGCACCTAGTAGACTCTCATGCAGGGCAGGGGAGGTGACGGGGCCCAGGGCACCTCCGAGCAGCTTTGTCTCCTGAACGGTTACCCACGCAGGCCTCCCGGTCTTGCCCAGGCTGCCTTCCTGTGCAGGGTGTGGAGACAGAGCTCTTCCCAGTTCAATGAAGAGAGGTTGGATTAAACTGACTCATTCTATTTTTCAAAGGTTTATTTTTATCAGCAGTGGGTGGATTGAGGTTAGAAGGTAGCTGATGATGTTTAGGTGTGAGTGGGAACCTGCCTCCTATTTCCATTCACTATAATTGGATGTGGATGGGTTTTTGAGGAGCAGGTGGGATGAGAGGGGGGTGCTTAGGGATGGGAGGGCCCACGGCGGGAGGTTGCTGCGGGCCAGCAGCTAGAGAACAGGAAAGAGTCACAGCCGGAGGTGGGCAGGCGGGCAAGGGCACCTTCGGGGTGGGAAGGCTGCCGGGGCAACAGATGGGTGCAGGGTGGGGGGAGCTGGGGAGACCCCCGCAGGGGAAGGAGCTGAGGACACCTGTGAGGCTTGTGGATCAGCCAGGAAATGCGCATCACAGCGCAAGCAGCGCCCAGGAGCCAAGAGATCAGGGATGGGAGGTCGGGGTGTCGCCTGCACTTGGGGAATTTGAATTTGCGGCCGAGGCGCGTTGGTTGGTTGGGGGCCTGGCGTGGGCCGGGCTGTGCAGGTGACACTGTTTTCTAGGGGGAGGAACAGGTGCACAGAGCTGGGCTCTGGGCCACGGTGGCTGCATCCTGGCGCCCGGGGACGCATCCCCTTCCACCTGCCAGCTGCGCCCTGCAGGTGACCTGGGCTCCCAGGGGCGCACCCAGCGGCTGGGGACCACAGGGACTCGCCGCGTTGCCCTGTGGGGGGGGGGGGGCGTGAGCTGGAGGTGTCAGCAGGGCGGGGTGGGGGGGCCCGTCGGAGGCCGCCCCAGGGCACCTGCTGCGCTCCGCGTCCACCACACCTGCCTGGGCCGGTGTCTGTCTCTTCGCTTGGTGTGCTTGGGGGAAAGACACCAGCCCTACTGGATTAGGGACCCACCCTGCCCCGGGTGACCTTGTCCTGACCCATTACACCTGCAACGCCCTGTGTCAGAACAAGGTCCCATTCTGGGGCGCTGCGCATTAGAACTTGAATCCGGGGCGCGGACCCCGGGGCCGGGGGGGGGGGGGGGGCACGCCCGGCCGCAGCCTCGCAGCCGGTTCCCACCTCCTGCGGGGCGCCCGGCCCGGCCCAGCTGGGTCGCCCCGGGGGCAGGTGCTCACCTCCTGCCACGTGGCGGCCGCACCTTGGTCATCACCGCGCGGAGGCCCCCGCGGTCCTCTGCCAGGAGCCTCCCGGCCTCCCTCTGCGGGCTTCTCTGTCGATGGCGCGGCCGATTGTTTAATAAATGCCTTAATGACCTAGTCCTGACTGCACACGCGGCGCGATCATCTCCCGCTCCTCTCCACGGACTCAAAGATGCGCCTCCACCTCCACCTCTGTCCCTGCTGAGACCCCAGGCCCCCAGGTCACTAGGATGCCTGCCTGGGGCTGTCACCGCCCCCTGAGGATGACATCCTCAGCCTCCTCGCTCCCTCTCAGAGTGACTGGGGGGCTGAGGCTTAGCTGGCCTAATCTCCTGGCTGGTTTCTAGGCAGCCGCATACTTGGCAGGGAGCTGCGATTTGAACGCGGGTGTTAACTCCCCAGAAAAGCAGGACCCCTTGTCGTCCCCCCCTCTTGCGGGTCTGGAAGTCTGCAGAGGACACACACAGTCACATCCCCCCGGACTGTATGATGTTCCAATCAGCAGCGGGTGATGAAATCCAATTAATGTGTTAGGCTGTTGTGATTCTAAAAATATTTTACATCCCCCCCCCCCACCCCACCCAGGGCCTGAGGAAATTGGAGGAATCAAGGTATTCTAGCGAACCCGTAATTTGCAGGAAGGTTCTTCAATCATTTTGGAGGTGGAGGATTTGGTCTTGAGAAAACAAAAATAGATCACCTCTCCAAAATGAGGCTGTCCCTGAGATCATTCTGAGGATTCTTTATTCAGACGCTAGGCCTTTTGCGCAAGTCTAATGATCCCTCGGTTCGGATACATATGAATTATTAAGGTCAGTTAATTAACACATTTTTCTTCTGCTGAAGTAATTAGATGAATAGAGTTCTTGCCCTCTTTTTTGGCTTTCCTGGCAGTTGCTCAGGGCTGAATTGAGGCAGTAAACATATTGCCACCCAGATGCCAAGCAGAGAAGTAATTTCTCCGTCTCCATCTGATTTCTGGAGTGTCACCCTGCAACCGTAGGGCGCTTTCACTTGGGGACGGTAGTGGGAGGGCAGGGGGAGCTCAAGGGGGAGGGACGAGAACCAGTGCTAAGCCTTCGTCTAAAGCTGCCCCAATGCATCTTCTAGATAACCGATGCCCATTTGTCACTCTGCCTCATTTGAGGTTTTACATCTTTTGCCGAGTCTCGGTGTCATTTATGTAAAGGTTATCCGAAGTGAATAGTCACCAGAGCTGTTTGTATTAATATTCCAAGGCCATTTCCTCTCGGCCCCCAGTGTGAACACAGATTTTACAGTCGCCAGAAATTAGAATTTGGTATGTTTGAAGTGATTTTTCTGTAATTTGTGTTTCCTGATTTTCTAGGTCAGTGGTTCCCAAGATTGCCTTTGTCGCAGAATCATCTGGAAGCATAATGAAGTGCAGATTCTCAGCCTTCCCCTCACTTCTATGGTCTCAGAATGTCTCGGGACGGGGCCTGGAAATCTGGATTTAGAAAATCTCCCAGGGTGAGTCCGATGCTCAGTCAAGGTTTGGGGACCGTGATGCCTGGTAACAACAAGGGAAACGCCAGCGCACAGCGTCCCTCCCCTTCTTCACTCACAGGCAATCTGCGAATGTTGTGCACACGCTGGGCTTGATCTCTAGCCCCTCGAGGCTCTTGCAAATCAGCCCAGGCAAACACACCATATGGGACCCGTGGCTTGGGGTCGTGGGTCCTGATCTGCATGGCCTGATGTTTGCGACTCCAGGGCTCTGCTGACCAGAGCCCTACGTTTTATAGAAATGTCCTGCTGTAAGAAAGCCTGGCTGGCGAGGAGGCCTCTAGAACAGAAGGATAGAGACATAGGTCCCCACTGTGAGGTGCTCTATTCAGAGTCCCAAGGAAATTTGAGAGCCTGTGTCGTGGAAGGATGATGATGATGATGGTGATGGTGATGGTGATTCAGCAAAACTCTGACTGAGGGAAGGGAGCAGAAGGGAGGGTTGGGGAAGAGGAGGCAGGAGCTGTGCTGTCTTGAAGGTGGGGCAGGTGGCCCAGCAGTGCTACCTGTGGTCCAGAAAGGCTTCCTTGCTCACCACGGCCTTGCTGAGGCTTCATGTGTTCCCCCCACCCCCATCTTTCACCCTGCATGATTACTCTTGCTAATTTTAATAATATTTGCCCTAAAAAATATTGTGGCTACAGGGGAAGGTCTACGCTGGTGTGATTTTACCCAGTTCCCACCTTTCCAGAGTGGCTCTGCAGACAGGTCTTTGCAGGGCCAGTCTATAGCACCCCTCTTAGGAACTTGGGGACTCTGCATGAAGACTGGCTTGGATCCCCAAGAACAACGGTCAAACAGGCTTTATGACTGGTGGTAGGGCTGACAGCAGGCAAAGACAAGAGTTCAAGATCAGAAGCCGGAGTGAAGATGATGCCTCTAGCTTTGGCGCTTTTTGCGATAGCAGAGTTGAGGCACCTGGCCTGAGTAACTGGGATATTGGGTCACATCTGGCGTCATTTTGAAGGAATATCAGATAGGAACTTTTTAATTCTTACAGACACTCTGAAGCAAATATTATCATGAGGGGCACAACCCCTTTGTGCAATTCTGAAATCCCCCAAAGCTTTGAAAACCTCCAGGTTTTCATAACTCATTTGAATGTAAAACTGACGTGACCTGAAATCTTTTGATAGGAAAACATAACTTGAACTTATGTGAGACCGTTTATTTTTTTTTATTTTTATTTTTTTTGAAGATTTTATTTATTTATGAGAGAGAGAGAGGGGCAGAGGGAGAAGCAGGCCCCATGCAGGGAGCCCAACGTGGGACTCGATCCCGGGTCTCCAGGATCACGCCATGGGCTGAAGGCGGCACCAAACCGCTAAGCCACCCAGGCTGCCCCTGTGAGACCGTTTATAGTTTCGATTTATCCCACCAAATGTGAATATTCATATGTTGTGCCACAGAAATACATTTTTCTGTAGAAATATTAATGGACTCGATTGTAGGAGACTGTGTCAGACCTTGCTGGGTGTAGTGCGTAATACGTGGTATGGACAGCGCGTTGCTGTTCTACAATCCAGAAAGTCTGAATTCTGGGGACACATCCGACCCCACTCTGAGTTTTGTGATAGGGATTTTCATTTTGTTTCTCCACTTCTCTAGAAACATGGAAGCTTAAGGGGGTTAAGTAATTTGCTTGGTGTCACAAAGCTGCTAAGTTGGGGACTATGGTTCCAATATAGGTCGATTTGGAGCTTTTCTGCTAAAAGCTGCTATTTCTTCCTTAGTTTTGAATCATGTCCCCAGAAGCTCCACTTTTTGTTATCTTGGTTTGTATGGCAGGCCCCAGGAAGAGGGGTGTGTGTGTGTGTGTGTGTGTGTGTGTGTGTGTGTCTACCGAGGTGTGTGTCTATGTCTGTACGGGGGTGGGTATGAGCGTGAGTGTAGGGAGTAGAGTCGGTCTTCCTGCCTGGCTGCCCTCCCTCTTTCTACCCTCCACTCTGTAAACACTTGGCATTTGTCCTAAAACACAATTCTGATCATTACACTCATCTGCTTAAAATCTCCCGGGGCTGCCAGAGGGTCAAGTCCAAGGGTGGGATATAAAATCCTCTCTGAACTGGCTCTCCCCTGACTTGAGTAGCACGGAGTGCTTATGGCTGTGGACTCGGGAGCTGGACCAGAGGTTAAAACTCCCTCTCTGCTGCTCCGTGCTGGAGCATGACCTTGACCTCTCTGCCTCAGTTTTTTTTTTTTTTTTTCCTTCTGCAAAATAAGGGCACTAGTCATCTCCTTCCTGGGGTTGTAGTGAGGAGTGATTGAGTTAATGCCACGTCAGCTCTTCAGAGAAGTACACACAGCACTCAGGTGAGGTCAGCTCTTATTAGTAGGGTTTCTTCTTTTTTTTTTTTTAATTTTTATTTATTTATGATAGTCACACAGAGAGAGAGAGAGGCAGAGACACAGGCAGAGGGAGAAGCAGGTTCCATGCACCGGGAGCCCGACGTGGGATTCGATCCGGGGTCTCCAGGATGGCGCCCTGGGCCAAAGGCAGGCGCCAAACCGCTGCGCTACCCAGGGATCCCATTAGTAGGGTTTCTTTAGTGGTTTTTTGCTGGTTGCTGAGACTCCTTCTTTTCCCTGCCCGACCCCACCCTTGGACTGTCTTCCCAAAATAGGGAAGCCTATCATAATCTTCTTGACCTTGATCATGTTTTTGCCTTGGCCTATGCCCCACTGCCTGCCTATCAGCAACTGTTTATCTTTGGCAATTCAAGAGTCATCTTCCCCTTGAAGGCTTTCCCAACGCGCCCTGCTCCTCCCTGTCCTTTAGGCCTCCATGATGCTACATTTGTACTTCTGTCATGGCCACCTTCTTGGTTTGCTGATCATTCTGTTTCCCTGAATTGGAAGGCCCTCGAGAATAAGTCCTGTAAGTGTCTGTGTCTCTTCTCTGGCAGAGAATCTAAGTCATATAATCAATGTGTGTGAGTAGCTTCTGTGGAAAGAATTCTTTCCAATTTGGGTGGGAATTTCTGCTATAGACGTTATTTACAAGCAACAGAATTCACTCTTGATAATTTGAGCTCCGAAGCAATTTATTAAAGGATATTAAGTAACTCACAGGATTTCCAAGAAGCCAGAGAATGGGACGTGGATGTTTTAAAGCCAGGAGTAAGATGGAAGTTATTATCAGTGGGTTGTTCCAGGGGAGGCCCTCCTGCCATGGTGAGCCACATGGTTAGCAAGGATCTCCCTTGCTGACAGTGAGCATGGGGCACTGCCTGCAGATCACTGCCACTGCAGCCTCTGAAAGCTGACCTTCTCTATTGTCACCCTCCCCCATCCTTGCAGCATGTAGTCTTGCAGTGCCTGGCCATTGCCTTCCAATTGAATAGCTTTCTCCCCTGAGTGAGCCTGATTGGTGGATCTTTGGTTACACGACTGCATGTAGCCTGCAATGGAGTCTGGAAGTGGAAGAGAAAGTGAGTTCAGGAAGTGGGGGAGGGATACCAAGCACAGAAGGGGGTTTCCAAGGTGCGGAGTGGCCAGGGTGTCTCGTGTGATGAGGTTGGCCTTGGTGGCAAGGCTGTATCAGTAGCAGTGGGGGTGGCGCAGGAGTGGAGTGGACGGGGTTTCCCGGACAGAAGGTGAAGAACTTTTATAGACCAGGAGTAGGAGACTCCTAAGACTCCATGCAGAAAAAATGAGAGGGACTTTTCGAGCTTAGAAAAGTCAGACCACTGACTTTCTTCCATGTGCTTGTCATTATCCACTCTCAACCTTCCCTGTGAAGACAGGTGTTGTCTGGAGAACTGAGGATCACACTGAAGCATCACAGTGGCTCTCCTTTCTACACTGTTGACTGCAAGGTGTTCATGGAGGAAGGAATTATTGTCTAAACCAGGCGGTTCAACCGATGTTCTTTATCTGCACTGCCCACTAGCCACATGTGGACAGCACTTGAGGTATGGCTGATGGGACTCAGGCACTGCATTTTTAATTTATTCAATGTTAATTTAACTGTAAATAGCCACATATAGCTAGTGGCTGACTTACTGGATAGTGCAGGTCTAGATAATGTGACCTGTTGAAGAATGTAAAAAAAAAAAAATCACTTTTTTATGTGTGAAAAATACATATAATATATATATATATATATAACCACACATTGCTTCCTGCCAACTAAAGCCTTTATTTTATTGATAGAAATACTGGGGTGACTGGATGGCTCAATGGTAAGCCTCGGACTCTTGATTTCAGCTCAGGTCATGATCTCAGGGGTGTGAGATCCAGCCCGACATCTGGCTCCATGCTATACATGGAGTCTGCTTAAGATATTCTCGCTTCCTCTCTCTTTCCCCTTCTCTTTTTCTCTTTCTCTCCCTCTCTTAAAAAAAGGAGAAATATTTGGTGGCTTGTTGATTTAGTGACAAACATGTACATAGTAAAATATTGGATTTAATCTTTAATCATAATTCCTCACTTTAGGGTTTGTTAAACTAAGAATCTAAAAACTAGAGTTTGCAATAACACTATTATTTTCCAAAAATAGAAAAAGGGTCAGTGTTTAGGATATTGGTCCTCAAACCACGCATCAGAGTCCCCTTGGCGGGCTTGTAATAACATAGACTGCAGGGTCCCACTTCCAGAGCTGCTGACTGCATAGGTCTGAGTGGGGCTGAGAATTTACATTTCTAACCGGTTCTCAGGTGATGGTCATGCTGCTCACCTGGGGACTGCATTTGAGAATCCTTGACTTAGGAAATGCTCTGTTAAATAAAGTGAAACCGAGCTTTTCATTGTAGGACATCTCTGAATCTTTCATCTGCAAATAGTAGTCTGGTGTTCTGAAGTTCCCGGGGGGAGCCACGTGTGTCACATTCTCCCACCTTGATCTGATCCGAAAACCCTTCTTCTGCAGGGTATCCCAAGGACTAAAGCTGGAGAGACACAATTCTATGAAATTCTGTTGAGTTAAACATAAAGCTCAGTTTCTCACTCTTTGATTTCCTGTATCCAGCCACAAAATTGGAGTTCCCCTGGGCTCCATTCCGACATGCTTTTTTTTTTTTTTTTTTTTTTTACATCTCACCTCAGAGGAGAGCTCATCTAGGGCCATGACTTTAAATGCTGAGGACACCCAGTTTGACATGTCTACCCAGTCTCTCCTCCGAACACACGGTGTATCCATCCCCTGCCTACCTAGCATTTCTGTCTCAAATAGAACATGGCCCGAACTGAACTTCTGTTGGCAGCTCTCCACTGACCCCATCTGATTCCTCAACTTGGTTTCCCCTTCTTAGTAAAGCGCATCGCCTTTCGTTGCCTTGATTGTCTTCAAATCCATCAGCAAGATCTGTCATTTCTTTCTTTTTTTTTTTTTTAAAGATTTTATTTATTTATTCATGATAGACATAGGAGGAGAGAGAGGCAGAGACACAAGCAGAGGGAGAAGCAGGCTCCATGCCGGGAGCCCGATGTGGGACCTGATCCCGGGACTCCAGGATCGCGCCTTGGGCCAAAGGCAGGCGCTAAACCACTGAGCCACCCAGGGATCCCCAGATCTGTCATTTCTGATCGAAGTAGGTACGTATGAGAGTATATGTGTGTACACTTGATGCACGCGAGCTCAGCCACAAGACACATGTGAACGTGGTGTGTACGTATGCCCACATTCATGAATAGGTCTTTTTCTTACTGATAATGCCACATGCTAGTTCAAGATATGACTCATCTCTGATTATATCATCACGCTCTTTTAAAATGGGATGACTCCCGTTTCTCTAGGCTGTGCCATCCTGGAGGTTACGATGGTGTCATAATGTAAGAGAAAAAAAGATATTTCTCTAGCTCTGCTCCCATCTATGATTGTGGAAACTCAGGCAATTCTCAGATCTTTGCAGCTAGTTCAGGAAGACCCTGAGATGCTGTGCATGTGTTTGGGAGCTAGCCCTCCGTGTCAGCTTGCCGACTCTTCCTTCCCCCGCTGTGGCAGTGTCACCTGTCACCCAGAGAGGGACTCAGATGCATATCATTCTCTCCTACCTCTCTTCTATTTCAGAAAGAGGTGGGTCCAACTTCATGCCCGGGCTGCTGTATGTCTCCTCTAATGAGCTCCACATTCCTCTGAAGTGGGATATGAAGGGATACTGAACTCTTCTCTATTCTGTTATACAGGCTGTCAGAGTTCCTTTTTAACTTTTTGCAGAGTACTGCTTTTTTATGTTCTGTTCCTAACTGAAAATTTAGCGAAATAGATCTTTTATTTTTCATTTCTTTTATTTCAGGCTCTTCTACTGGAACTCAGGCAAACAAGCGTCCCTAAATCTCTTTTTCTTTCCCATACCGACCCGGTGTTCTTGGATCAAGTTTGTGTAACTTTATTCTCTTCTCTTTTAGGAAGACTTTTAGAAGGTGCCTGCTAGTGTCTCATACAAACAGAACTGTGGGAGGTCTGCGCCTGGTGACCTTCCTTGTTTTCTTCAAACTGGATATACTGAACCTCTCGCTTACTATGTATCCTGCCCCCCCCCCCCACTGACATAAATGTTCCCGTCTGCGTGTGTGTGTGTGTGTGTGTGTGTGTGTGTATTATGTAAATGATAGGTCTAAGCCTCTCCATTTTATTTGTACCACATCATGAAGTCCAGAAGTGGATATTCTGCAGGCTTCTCTTTTTGTCCTCTTCCTTTTGGAGTGTCCTGAATTGTTCTTAGTTACCTTCAGAAACCATGTATGAGAGTCAGAGATAGAGATTTTATCCTTTGAACCAGGTTGGTTGGAAATCTAAAGATCATTAAGCCCCTGAGTCTACTTCCTCAAGCTTTATGGACTGTGCTCACATTAAGAGAAAGATCCAAATTGCAATCTGAGCTTCAGAGGAGAGCCTCACAGAAGAGCAGAATGCTCTACTTGTCTTGCTCTGTCCACCCCTCAGTTATGCTCTTTCCACCAGAGCCAACCTTCTTGCAGCTTGCAGGGCACTGGGGGCTACAGAGGCCGCCGGGAGTTGGGTAGGTGGAGTGGGGCTTTAAGCACAGTTAACATGAGTGCTGCCTTGACTGCTCATCAGAAAACCATGTGGACAGATGGTGGGTCTTTTTAGTTTTTCACTTATTAGCAGTTTGTTATGTAGCATAATCCTACTTAGGCAACTTGATACACTTAGGGCTATGTAATTTAAAAGATCAATAAACAAAGAATGAAGGAGTTGTGAATTTAGTGTGTGGTGTGTATCTTTTCAAACTCAAAACAGCACGCAACATGGTTTTAAAACATACATTCAAAGGGAGAGCGTGTCTATGGTTGTATCATAGTCCTGAATACATACTTGAGAGGTTCACTTGTCCAGGCCCTATGCCAGGTTAACCCCAAATCATTCAGGTCACTGGATGGATCCAATTTTCACCTGACACTTTTTCAACAATTAAAATCTTACAGTAGAAAGATAGAAACATCTTCCCCTGTATGTCTGTTGAAAGGGAGATTCTAGGAAGAGTCTTAAACCTTAGGAGGGAGGGGGAAAGAGTGGGATTTGTGAAACCAAAACAGTGATTCCTGATTTTTTCCTGAGGCTTCTGAAGTCCTGCTGTAGACAGAGGACCAAATGTGTCAACAATAGCTTTAATCTCCCCTCTAGAACAGTGGCTTCTGAACCTGACTGCACAATTGAATCACTGGGGGAGCCTATTAAAAATAGAGATTCTTAGTCCAGTTTGGAATATTAGATTCAGTAGGTCTACGAATGAGGAACTAACCCACCTTCAGAGTAGATAGCAGCCTCTTGATTTGCTTTGCTTCTGGGATTTTTGCCGAGGAAGGAAAAAAAAAAAAAAAAAAAAAAAACACAAGCTAAAGACCAGGTGTTCCAAGTTTTCATTAAAACCTAACCTCACTGAAGAGCTGCTTCTACAGGGTGACTCTGGTCCCAATATGATTTCTTATAAAGTATTTGGAATAACATTTTATTTCTTCTCAATTTTCTTGCAACTCTCTCTTTAAATTAGATTTTTTGTGCAAATTTGTATTGCCTGCCTGGTGAATTTTTGGTCGGGCACCAGGTATCTCCCAAATGCCCTCATTATAATTAGTGACTATTATTAATTTATTGCTTCCAATAGAATCATCCTTTTTTAAAAAAAAGATTTTATTTATTTATTCATGAGAGACACACAGAGGCAGAAACACAGGCAGAGGGAGAAGCAGGCTCCTTATGGGGAGCGTAATGTGGGACTTGATCCCAGGACCCTGGGATCATGACCTGAGCCAAAAGCAGATGCTCAACCACTGAACCACCCAGGTACCCCACAATAGAATCATTCAAAAAGCATAGCTTTTTGGCATGCATCTTGCATTGCTTTCAGAGCTATATCATTTATTCAAAGATCTATTCATCCAGTTTGCCTGTGATTTATTATCTGGTGTTATTTGTACAATTTAGATAATCAGTACATAGTGAGTTTACTAATCATAGTATTCAAAATATATGTATATGTGGATGTTTGCTTGTATTTATATACGTAGGTAAAATAATCAGCCATTTCTTCCCTAGAAGTGACATATAAAGGAAAAACGTAATCAGTTGTTTAAATATTAGATGCAAATGAAGTTTTGTGCATTATTATAAACATTTCTCTGTGTTTGCTCAAAATCTGAAAATTCTCATATGGCTCCTCAAAAAGTGATGGAAAGAACAGAATCCTTTAAGGCACAAAACAACTTAGAACCTTATAATTTATTTTCTTGCTACCATGAAGCTAATTTGAATAATCAATTTTTTTATAGTGTAATAACTCTGATTTAAAATTCATCATTCAAGTAAAGGACCAACATCACTTATGTACTCACTAAATTTGAAATGGTTGTGATTAGGTCTCAACTTCACCTTTCTACCCTGGTCCCTTTTCTTCATTAAGAGACAACTCTTTATCTTTTGCCAGGCTCAGATCCATGCCTCATGGCCACTGGCATGGAATGGCTGGTAGCAGCCAATGCTTCTGGATTCACAGAAGTGAATTTCACAGTGTTGAAATTCTTTGCTATCCTTTCCATTTCACACTTGATTTCCTTGTTAACCATTGATCAAATTCCACCCGAATCCTGTGATTAATAGCATTTAAACATCTCTACTTGCTCTCTCTTTCCCTTTTAAGGAACATTGCTGTTTTCGATTTTTTTTCTTCAAAGTTAAGTTCCTTCTGAAATTCAGAACTTTTTTGCAGGAGACAATTTTTCTCACAGGAAACAGTTTTTACCTTCAGGCAGTTCTTGCTGTAGGGAGCACTTTGTACATAAAATAGAAGTAGACTCTTTTGGGTGTCTGCTCAGCCCGCAATAACCATTCCACCCCCCACTTTCATCTGAGAACTGTCTCCGGATCCACAGGGGTAACCCCCTCCACCCCCCTCCACCCCCACCCCCACAGCCCGGTTTATGCTAATAGCCTTGACTAGCCTCTCTATGTGTTAATATACCTGAGTCATGGGGGGCAGGGAAGGGACACTTGACGCAAACTGAATCTACTGTAGTCTCTTTCCTCAGAAAGAAAATTTGGGATTCAGGCACAGAGAGGCTTGGTGAGTGACTATAATTGCCACATGTGTCAGTTAACTCTGAAACAATAATGCTGCAAAACAATCACAAATCCTGGTCCTATGACGTTCGGAGTTTCTTTATGTCTATGTTTGGCTGATTTAACCTTGGCCCAACTGAAGCCTTCCATCCTCATCTCAGAACCAGTGGCCTAGGCTGGGCATGTACTTATGCTGCTCTGATCTGAATGTTTGTGTTCCTGACTGCATTTGTATGTTGACATTCTAATCCTCCAGGAGATGGTATTAGGAGATATGGCCTGTGAAAGGTAAGTAGGTCATGAGGGTGAGGAACGAAGTAAGCACAAAGAATCACAAAGAAGGGATGGAAAGTCCTGATGATCTTCCTGTTCCTGGTTCCAGGTCCTTTTTGAGTCTTTACTGCATTTCTGTCCTTGGTTTCTATGCAAGATCTCTGAATACTTTTACTCAATCTATTCTCTGTGTGGATACTGATTGTAAAGTAGAGAGGTGGTCAAGTGGAACTAGCTAAATCACAGCACCAGTGCAAGCTCATCTGAGCCACAACTCTAAGTGTGGCCAGGTAAGCAGGTGAGTAGAGGATGCTTCTGCCAAAGACATTTCAAAAATTATGAACAGATCAAGGGCATAGGCAGCTTCTCACTTCTCAAGAAGCAAGATCAGTCAGAGGAAGATTTTCCTTAAAAGATGGCTTTTGGAGAATCTTCAAACATTGGGAAGCTTTGCACTCTTTGCAGAAAGCCTTTAAACTTCCCTTGGGTACCTTTCCTCACTAGGAAAGTAAATAGAATGCCAAGCTTTATTGGTCAAGTAGATAAAGTAGAAAACCCTATTCTAATGTTGACAAGTTACACATGATTGATGATCTCCAAATTTGAATCTCCAATCAGTTCCAGCTTCACTTTAAGCTCCAGGTTTGGATACCATCTGCCCTTTGACATCTCTATTTAGAAGTCTAATGGGCATCTCAAACTTAAAATGTCCTAGGTGAAATTGCTGACCACCCTCTTTCCCTTCAAAACACTTGTTCCTGTCCTCATCTTCCTCCACTACAGTGGATGGTACTGCCAGGCACCCCTCCATCAAACTTCTAATAAAATTCACATTTATTTTGGCTTGCTCCTTCATATCATTCAGGTTTTTGTTTAGTTATTACCACTCAGAGAGGTCTTATCTGCTCATCCTCTGTAAAATAACTGACCTGCTTTGCCCACCCCTGGTCCCTGCTAATTTCCTTAACTTTTGTTTTTCCTCATAGCCCTTATTAGTTGAAGTTATATATTTACTTTTTTAAAAAAGATTTTATTTGAGAGAGAGACAGAGAGAATATGCATGAGCAGGGAGAGGGGCAGAGGGAGAAGCAGACTCCTGGCCGAACAGGGAGCCTGATGTGGGGCTCAAGCCCAGGACCTGAGCTGAAGGTAGACACCCAACTAACTGAGCACCCAGGTGCCCCTATATTTACCATTTTTTATAGTCTCTGTATCCCATGAGAATGTAAAATCCATGAATACAGTGACTCTGCCATTTGTGTTGCTATATTCTCAGTTTCTAGAACAGAGCCTGGCCCAAAGTAGGTGCTGAATAAAAATATTTTCTGAATGAATGATTAAATGAATCCTGAAGTATGAGATATTCAGGGCCACTATCCTGCACGACTTCATTGGACTATGTTTATTCCATAGCCACACATGGCAGTTCTGAAATTTGCAAAGGACAAACCTATATAGTAGATATTTTATGGACAGATTGTTTTCTAAAATTATTTCTGCCCATTCCTTCTGGAAGTTTGCAGGATCAAATGAGAACTTTAATTGGCCAGGTAGCAAGAAGCTGTATAGGTGAGCATCTTTTCTGTTTCTTATAAGATGGAATAAAGGCATCCTTATATATTTTCCTCCGATTGGAACCTTCTGTTTTCACTCCGGTTATGTTGGGTTAATTTGCACATAAGAGCTTTTGGTCATTCTGTGAACATAGAGGATAGAAGCAAGATTTTTATATATCTGAGAATAGTTCTATTCAATTAACCCTAAGTATTTTGTCTCACTCAGAGTAGAAGAAGGGTGGATTCCCATAGCAGCTTTTTAAGAAGGAAAGAAAATCCTGAATTGTGGCATCAGGATAGCATGATGATGAATTTCTGGGCCCCTTAGGGGACCCATTCAGTTGTAAAAGGTTTACACATGTTAGGTTAATATACCAGAGCCTGCTGCTTGCCCTCATTTTCTTCCTTAATAATACAGCTAAATGAGGTTACTAAGAAGATTATTTTTTACCTTAATTCCCAGATCAATTGCTCTTATTCCTTTAGGAATACCTTACCTGGCCAGAGGGGAAGAGGCCAACCATCACTGATATCCAGAGAGAGAGAGAGAGCTGTTCTTGACAGCTCCAGACCACCCACAGGGATCTTCCCCAGGCTCACGAGCAGCTTACTAGAAGTGGTCAAGTCCCCCTGCACAGCCCAGCAAAAGTCAATGACATTGTCACACACCAAATGTTTCTTCTTTCCTCATCTCTCCATCTCAGCCTCCTGATGGCAGCTCAGTGTCCTTGCATATTCTCACTCTAGACCCTTCATTTCTCCAAAGCAATTTCCTCTTTATTTTCACTTCTGTTTTTCTGGTCTAGAAGCTCCCTTTTTCTTGTGTGGAATATGTGGCCTAATTGAACAGAGTAGAAGTTTGTGGACTTTCCCAGTATCATCTCCTTCCATTTGGGTTCTCTGTTCAGTATCCTAGCCAGATTGTCATGGACTTGCCTGTTAAGCAATTCTTGTTTGATACAAGATCCAAAACCCAACTGTTCCAGCTATGATGCTGACTTGGCTGGCCAAGGTGTTCTTAATTTAATCTTTACCTGGGATTTAGGTGGGAATTTTTGTTTTTAAGATTAAGCAGAGGCAGCAGCACGTTCTGTTTGAGAGGTTTTATGCAAATTTACTCCTCAAATGTTCAAGCCCAGTTGAAATAGACTTTCTTTCTTTCTTTCTTTCTTTCTTTCTTTCTTTCTTTCTTTCTTTCTTTCTTTCTTTCTTTCTTTCTTTCTTCTTTCTTTTTCTTCTTCTTTCTTTCTTTTTCTTTTTTCTTTCTTTTTCTTTCTTTTCCTTCCTTTCTTCCTTCCTTTCTTCCTGCCTTCCTTCCTTCCAACAATTACTGTACTCTTTGTGTTATATCTTTTTCCTCTTCTGTTCTTTCTCAAAAATATCCTGGCAACTCATATGCAGTTGGATATCCTAACAAGGGAGTGTCCAGTCTCTTTCATTTCTGAAGAGATACTAAACTTTTATCAAAAACAATAGTGAACATTGTAGGAGCCAGTTAAGTCAACAAATTGTCAAATATACTGAAGCTTCACCATGAGACACACTTTGGAAGCTGTGTTATAGAATTATGTATTCATCAAAATAGGGTGTAGTGACTTTTTTTTTCTTGATAATTAATATCTATGGCTCAGGATCCAAGACTGATTTTTGTCTTAAAAATTTCAAGCTTTATGAGACTGGGTTATGGTGATAACCCTCTGGCATTCTTATTGGGCTTTAGAAAGTCACTTACACTGATGGTAGGGCTAGTATGTGTAACAAGAGGACAATGACTCCTCTATAGCTTCTAAAAAGACCGGAGATGAACTAAAGATTATAGGGTTTTATTTTAACAGTTTGTTTTATTGAAGAGATTTTAGCACTGGCTTTTTCAGACAAGATTTCATTTTTTAAAAAGACTTTATTTATTTGACAGAGATGGGGAGAGTGAGCATGAAAGAGAGAGAGAGAGAGAGAGAGAGAGAGAGAACCATTTAGGGAAGAGGGAGAGGGAGAAGCAGGCTCCCTGTGGGGAGTCCAGTGTGGGACTCGATCCAGGACCCCGGGATCATAACCTGAGCCAAAGGCAGATGCCCAACCAACCAAGCCACCCAGGTGCCCCAGGATTTCATTTTTATAAAGCATTTTTCTTTGCAGTTTTTCTAAATTTCCCCCATAGGGCTATTTACATTGCTAGACATATTATTTTGGGAGTTTTGCTATTATTTTTACTTAGATTGGCTGCCTAGCCTGTCCCAAATTCAAGAGATAATTGAGTTTTCCAATATTTAACTCTGGATATAGGCCTTGATAAAAATTAATGTGGGGGAGGACAAGAGATTCATGACATTTGAGTTGGCCTAATAGGCATATATCTTTAAGCATCGGTCTTAAATTCAAGCAATGTGCTTCATAGATATTCCCACCCTCTTCGGTTCAGGGGTAGCATGAGGCTTAGGGAAGCCTATTGTACATTTCTAATTTTTGTTTAAAATACAGAGAATGCTTATATTTGATAAGGCTGCATCCACATGACTACATCAAAATGTTTCTTCAAGTCAAAACCACAGCTGCGAAGTGACCCTGCTCTGATATCCTGCTTTTGAAACCACTCCAGTTGAGACACTCACATTTAAAAAGTATAGAATACATGGGGCACCTGGGTGGCACGGTCGGTTCAGGTCCGACTCTTGATTTTGGATCAGGTGGTGATCTCAGGGTTGTGAGATGGAGCTCCCTGCTTGGGATTCTCTCTCCCTCTCCCTCTGTCTCCCCCACCCCCAGCTCCTGTTCTCTCTCTAAAATATGTGAATGAATCTTTAAAAAGTATAGAACACACAACAGATACAGAACAGAATGTAAGTGATGTCAACTTCAAAAACAGAAAAGCAAAAAGGTAGCTGCCGATAGATGGGAGTGGGAAGGGGGAAATGAGGTGGAAGTTAGGGCAGAGGTGTTAATATTTTCATTTTACAAACTGTGGAGTCAAGAGATGGCAATTTAATTATTTAACGTTACAAAGGCAAGCAATAGATGAGGTAAAGGTAATTATTTAAACATAAAAGTTGAGGAGGCAGGAGGAGGAGAAGGTGGGCAATGGTGTGCACTGAATCCTTACTGCTTGGGGCAGAAAATCCACAGATTCACAGGGTCTAAAGTTGAGAAGTCAAGAAAGAGCAGTGTAGGGACATTCTTTACAGATATTGAGGTAGTAAGTGGAATAACTTAAACTGGAAATGGTTTCAAGTGGTGTTCTCTGTGGAACAGGACTGGAAGTCAGAAAGGGTTGGGTGAGAGATGCTGGCTTTTCAGGAGAAGTTTTGGGCCTATTATTTATATGATAGATACATAAATTCACTTTAATTTTTAAATCAGAAAGTATTTTGGTACAAGTCTTAAGATCTAAAAGTTATTTTTTGTTTTTTTTCAGAAAGGGAAAAGGGCCAGAGTCTTCTGTAGCATAAACTGTTGCTTAGTGCCGACAAAAGAAATCTCTAAGAGCTGCTGTGGAAGCCACAGGAGTGTGACAGCTAATTAGGGAGTGGGGAAGGCCTTGGCAGCAGGACTGTCATTTTGCCTATATATATATATATAGAGAGAGAGAGAGAGAGAGAAAATGTGTGGGGTAGATGAGGATTACTCTCCTGTCCACCCAGGGCCGCCTGTACAGAGGGCTCATTCCAGAGCCGCCTTTCCCGTTCGCCTCCCACCAAATTATACCCGCCTCATCCAGCCCCCTCAGGCCCCGTGTGCTGTCTACAGTTTTAGCTCTAATCAGCAGAGGTAACCTGCCCGAGTAGGATAGTGGTGGCTACATTCTTGATAGGAGAGAGCGAGTTCCAGGGCTTTCCTCCCATCTTGCTGCTGCCCTGGAAGCAGCTGCCCGTACCTTGCTTTGTGGAGCTCGGGCTTGCTGGCTCTCTGGCCACACATCCACTGACCCTTCTACCTGAGGCCTCCCCCATCAGTCTGCTTTGCTAGGGATGCCGCAGGCCTCGGTCTGAGGGTGTCCTCTCCTTCCATCCATAGCCTCATTCACGCCTGGAACAAGATTGCCTGATTTATATGTATGTCCAGGCTCTATACTTAGTTGCCTACTTCATCTCACCATTCAGCACCTCAAATTTAACTTCTCTCCAACTGGACCCTGCATCTGTTCCCTTAAAACTGTGCCTTTGAATGAGTAAATGAATGAATTGTGGTCTTCTGCAGATGGTGCTGCAATCAAGAGAACTGGATCTAATGGTGAAAGTTGCAGGCAAAAATCAGGCCGTTCCGTGACGTGGGGTAGTCTGTATCTTATATAAAACTCTGGTTCATTGAAGCAAATCTCTCTCTCTCATACACTTGCCAGAGGAAAAAAGTATGATTCCTCTGTGGCCCCCTCTCCCCCTTCCCCAAGAAGGAGAGATCCTTGGGGAATGGGGGAGTGGGGGGGTGTAAATCGTCTTTGTGTGTCTTAGAAAGCAGGGGTGGGCTATGCAAGGAGGTGGTGAAGAAAGAGAACCCACCCTGGAGATAAACTGAGACAGACTTTTGTGTGGAGGACACGGAAGAGTTGAAGTAGGCGGTAGCGTCCTGTCGACCTGCTTGTCAGATGGAGAAGAGAAAATGGAAGGTTTACAAATCTGTCTGAAGAAAACAGCTGGGCCCCTGTGGGAGGACAGTTGCCACCTTGCAAGGTGACAGGGCCTTAGAAAGGTCATGGAGAGGACTGGCCATGAAGTACTTGGCCCTGTGGATAGTGCTGAAGGTTTCCTTGGCCAAGCTCGGCAAGGAGGAGGTGGAGTTACTGTTGAAACTAGTTCCTTCCCATGGTGGGGGGCACTACCCACATGGACTGAGAATCAGATCTCCTTCCTGGTTTTTCTAGATCTTGTAAGACCAAGGATTTTGTATGATCCAAAGAGAGAAGATGATATCCATGAAAATCCATAAATATATTTTTTAAAGATTTTATTTATTTATTCATGAGAGACACACACAGAGAGAGGCAGAGACACAGGCAGAGTGAGAAGCAGGCCCCATGCAGGGAGCCCGAGTGGGACTCGATCCTGGGATTCCGGGGTCACGCTCTGGGCCAAAGGCAGGCGCTCAACCACTGCACCACCTGGGGATCCCCCGAAAATCCATAAATATTTAATGTCTTTTCAGTCTTGTTGAGAGCAGAGGAGATCAAATAAGATCGATTTTGAAATATGTCTTTTAGAGAACTGGGAGGGAATTCCTATCTGGGATATTTGTGATAGCATTAAATCACCCCTGACCACTGTATTCTCTGTGTTTCCAGATTGACCCAGGGTTTATTTCTAATCACTGGCACAAGAACCAAGGACTCATTCACGCAAATACAAATTGGCCATGAAAACAACACCTTCAAAAACACTTTGGTGGCACTCTAAAAAGAGTTCTAAGTCATGTTTATTAAAAGCAAATATTATCTTTTAAATATTTGTCCTAAGCAAATTCATGGGTTTTGTCTGGGAAGCCAGCATAGTGGGGAGAAAAAACAAAACAAAAGAAAACACAAAACAATAAAAAAACCCCAAAAAGTTCTTCATTTGTTTGTTTGAAACTGGGAAAATTTGTTGCAAAGCATTTCAGGCAATATATCTACCATCTGTTGATGGTCTCTTCTGCTAAGTCACCGTGACACCTGTCTGAGAACCATGGCACCCATGTCAGGGGTGGGGCGAGGGAGACAGAGTTTTCAAGAACTCTGCACTAGCACTCCTGGACTGTAGTCACAGGAGATCTAGAGTGGACTTTTAACTCTGTTTGCAAGAAGAACCTGAAATACTCTGGATGAGTTGCATGTCCCACGTTACCAAACCTAGAAATCTAATAAAGCAAATTCTCAGTCTAAGAGCTTTTAGCACAATGTCCTTGCTGGCACCCACTGTCGTTGTTCGGGGCCCAGCATTAGCCCAGAGAACCTAGCACAACAGCCGCAGACTGAGACTGAGCCTGTAGCCCAGGTCATTTGTGGGAGAAAAGTGTTGGAAGCCGGGCTGGATAAAAATAATATGAAAATCACTCCGTCGGTTAAACATTTGTCAGATTATATTACATCTATTTTTGGATGGAGCTCTTTAGTAAAGTAGGGTAGAGACAGCAAAGAGCGTGCCAGAGGGACTAAGATCAAAAGATGGAAAGCACAGCAAGTCCTCATTAGCTGGAGACCCAGGTCCTTATTTCTGTGTAAAATATACAAAGTCGAGGTACCTCATAGACTTTCTGTTTCTCTTTGGGGAAACTTTGGCCGTATTGACGTAGCAATCAGAATAATTGCTGCTTCAGAAAGTTGGATTTATTAAAAATTGTAAAGAAAACCACCATGCTTTTACATGTCTATCCCTCTTTGCTTTAATATTTCAGGTAGTAGTAGTACAGGTGTGGTGAAAGCCCCCTTTGCAATTTACTCACTTTTTAAAACTCTTTCCCAAAGCTAACCCATTATCTTGCAATGTGTGTGTGTCTTCCTGCCTAAATTATTATTATTAAACAATCTTTTATCGTAAAGTACGGTTGACATACAGTGTTGTATTAGTTTTGGGTGTTTAGCATAGCGATTTGACAGTCCTGTACAGTTTGCCACACGGACCACGCTAAGTGTGGTCACCATCTGTTACCACACCATGGCATTGCAGGACTTTGGACTCGATTCCCCACGCCATTCTTTCCATCCTCGTGACTGACTTATTTTATAACTGGAAGTTTGTACCTCTTAACCTCCCTCTCATTCCTTTTTTGTGGCCGAATAATATCCCACTGTATAATTTTACCTCGTCTTCTTTGTCCACTCATCTACCTAAGGTTGCTTTCCTATCTTGACTTTTGTAAATAATGCTACAACAAACATAGAGGTGGATATATTTTTTTGGAATTGGCATTTTTGTTTTCTTTGGGTAAATACCTAGAAGGGAAATGACTGGATCAGATGGTATTTCTGTTTTTAGTTTTTTGAGGAACTTCCGTACTGTTTTCCAGTGACTTCACCAATTTACACTCCCACCAACAGTGCATGAGGGTTCCCTTTTTCTCCACATCCTTGTTAACACTTATTTCTTATCTTTTTTTTATTTTTATTTTTTATTTTTATTTCTTATCTTTTTGATACTAGGCACTCTGACTGATGTGAAGTGGTATCTCATTGTGGTTTTGATTTGCATTTCCCTGATAATTAGTGATGTTGAGCATCTTCTTCATTTGTCTTTTGGCCATCCGTATATCTTCTTTGAAAAAATGTTCAGATCCTCTGCTCATTTCTTTTTTTTTTTTTTTTTTTAAGTTTTCATTTATTTATGATAGTCACAGAGAGAGAAAGAGAGGCAGAGACATAGGCAGAGGGAGAAGCAGGCTCCATGCACCGGGAGCCCGACGTGGGATTCGATCCCGGGTCTCCAGGATCGCGCCCTGGGCCAAAGGCAGGCGCCAAACCGCTGCGCCATCCAGGGATCCCCCTCTGCTCATTTCTAATCAGATTTTTCGTTTTGTTGAGTTGTAAAAATTTTTTATGTATTTTGGATATTAAGCTCTTAATTGGGTGTATTATTTGCAAATATCCTCTCCCATTCAGTAGGTTGCCTTTTTGTTTTGTTGATGGTTTCCTTAGCTGTGCAAAAGTTATTTTGATGTAGTCCTACCAGTTTAATTTTGCATTTGTTTCTCTTGCATGAAGAGACATATCGAGAAAAATGTTGCTAAGGCCAATGTCCAAGAGATTACTGCTTATGTTTCTTTAAGGAGTTTTATGGTTTCAGGTCTCACATTTAGATCTTTAATCCATTTTGAACTTATTTTTGTGTATGATGTAAGAAAGTCCAGTTTCATCCTTTTGTATGTAGCTGTCCAGTGTTTTCAGCACCATTTATTGAAAAGATTGTTTTTTTCCCCATTGTATATTCTTGCTTCCATGGTCATAGATTAATTGACCATATAATCACGCATTTATTTCTGGGCTCTCTATCCTGTTTCATTAATCTGTGTCTGTTTTTGCACCAGTACTATGTTGCTTTGATTACTATAGCTTTGTAGTATTGTTTGAAATCAGGGAGTGTGATACCCCTGGGTTCTTCTTTTTCAAGATTTCTTTGGCTGTTCAAGGTCTTTTGTGGTGCCATACAAATTTTAGGATTGTTTGTGAAAACAATGCTGTGAAAAATGCTGTTTGTACTTTGATAAAAATACAGTTATGGAAATTTTACTAATATTACTTCTTTCCAATCCATGACCATGGAATATCTTTCCATATATTTGTATTGTCTTCCAATTTTTTTGCATCAGTGTTTTATAGTTTTCAGAGTATATGTCCTTCACCTCCTTTGTTAAATTTATTCCTAGGTATTTTACTTGTCTTTTGTGTAATTGTAAATGGGATTGTTTCCTTAATTTCTCTTTCTGCTACTTTGTTGTTAGTGTATAGAAACAACAGATTTCCACATATTAATTTTGTATTGTGCAACTTTACTGAATTCGTTTATTAGTTCTAATAGTTTTTTTGGTGGGGTCTTTAGAGTTTTCTATGTATAGTATCATGTATTCTGCAAATAGTAACAATTTTACATTTCCTTCCAATTCGGATGCCTTTTATTTATTTTTATTGTCTGATTGCTATGTCTAGAACCTCCAGGGCTATGTTGACTAAAAATGTTCCTGCCTAAATGATTTCTAAGGTGTATGCTGTATTTATGAACATTAAAATTTTTGTTTTCTGTATTTGTAAACTTTAAATAAATGGTATTATAACACATATGTCCTACATATTATTTAACTCAATAGCAACTCTTTATTAGCAGCTTTACTGAGATAATTCATATACCATACTATTCACCTAATGGACGTGTACAATGTAATGCTTTTTTTTTCTAAGATCACAGATAAATGCAGCCATCACAATGATTTTTAGAACATTTTCATCATCTAGAAAAGAAGACCTTTGCCCATTAGCTATCATCACCCTATCTTTCCCCTTTTGTCTCACCCTCAATCCTAAGCAACCACTAATGTACTTTATATTTCCTAGATTTCCCTATTATGCACATTTTATAAGAATAGAATCATATAATACATGGTCTTTTGTGACTTATTTCTCTTACTTAGTTTAATGCTTTTAAGGTCCCTCAATTTTGTAGCATGTGTCAGTATTTCATTCCTTTTTAAGGCCATATACAATTGATTTGTATGGATATACTACAGTTTGTTATCCATTCATTCATTGATGGACATTTGGATTGTTTTCACCTTTTTACTATTAAAAATAATGCTGCCATAAACATTCATGAACACATTTTTGTGTGGACATATGTTTTCATTTCTCATGGGTATATACCTAGGAATAGAATGCTGGGTGGTATGGTAACTCCATTTTTAATTTGAGGAAGTGGGCAGCTGGGGTGGCTCAGTGGTTTAGTGCCACCTTCAGCCCAGGGCGTGATCCTGGAGACCCAGGATCGAGTCCCACATCAGGCTCCCTGCATGGAGCCTGCTTCTCCCTCTGCCTGTGTCTCTGCCTTTCTCTCTCTCTGTGTGTCTCTCATGAATAAATAAATAAAATCTTAAAAAAAAAAGATAGGGTAATTTGAGGAAGAGCCAGACTCTTTCCAAAGTGGCTGTATCATTTTACATTTCTGTCAGTAATGTGTAAGACTTCTCATTTCTCCACATCCTCTCCAACATTTGTTATTATCAGACTTTTATGTTAGCCATCCTAGCGGGTGTCTCACTGTGGTTTTGACATGCATTTCCCTGATGACCAGTGATGTTGAGAGTCTTCTTACATGTTTATTGGCTATTTTAATGTCTTCCTTGGAGAGATATATGTTCAGATCCTTTGCCTACTTCTAAATTGACTATTTGCCTTCTTGTTATTAAGCTGTAAGGGTTATTGATGTATTTGGAATATAAGTTCCTTATGAAATACGAGTTGCAAACATTTTCTTTAATTCTCTGGTTTGTCTTTTTACTTTATTCCCGGTACCCCTTTAGAGCCTATTTTAAATTTTGATGAAGTGCAGTTTGTTTATTTTTTCCCCCCTCATGCTTTTGGTATCTTGAATAAGAATCTATTGCATAATTCAAGGTCATGATTTATCCCTGCGTTTTCCTAAGAATCTATGGTCTCATATTTATGTCTTTGATTCATATTGAATTAATTTTTGTATTTGGTGTGAGGTAGGGGTTGACCTCATTATTTATTTTTTTTAAAGATTTTATTCATTCATGAGAATACACAGAAAGGAGAGAGGGAGAAAGAGAGGCAGAGACACAGGCAGAGGGAGAAGCAGGCTCCATGCAGGGAGCCTGACATGGGACTCGATCCCAGGTGTCCAGGATCACGCCCTGGGCCAAAAGCGGCGCTAAACCACTGAGCCACCCAGGCTGCCCAGTTGACTTCATTCTTATGCATGTGGCTACCCAGTTGTTTCAGCATAATTTGTTGAGAAGACCATTTTTTTCCCACCAAAGGTCTTGGCATCCTTGCCAAAAATCATTTGACCATAGGTATATGGGTTTATTTGTGGACTCTCAGTTCTATGCCATTGATCTATATGTCTGTCTTTGTGCCAGTACCACACTGTCTTGATTACCATTGCTTTGTAGTAAGTTTTGAAGTTGAGAAGTGTGATTCTACTTAGTTCTTCTTTTCAATATTGTTTTGGACTATTCTGAGTCCCTTGCAATTCCATACACATTTAAAAATCGGCATGTCACTTTCTGCAAAGAGATCAGTTGGGATTCTGGTAAGTATTGAATCCATATGTTAACTTGGGAGTATTGCCATCTTAGCCATGTTAAGTCTTCCAGTTCATGAACTTGGGATGTTTTCTGTTTATTTAGATCTTCCTTGATTTCTTTCAACAACATTTTATAGTTTTCAGATTATAAATTTTACACTCCTTTTGTTAAGCTTATTCCTTGGTATCTTTTTGTTGCTATTGTAAATTAAATTTTGTTAATTTAGTTTTTAGATTTTTCATTGTAAGTATATGAAACAATTGATTTTTGTGTATTGATATTGTATCCTGCAGTCCTGCTGAATTTGTTTATTGGTCCTACTTGATTTTAGTGGATTCCTTAGGATTTCCTGTACACAAGATCATGCTATTTATGAATAGAGATAGTTTTATTTCTTTATTTCCAATCTGGATGACTTCTCTCTCTCTCTCTCTCATCCTCCTTCCTTCTCTGTCCCTCCCTGCCTGCCTGGCTACCTAATTTCCTGCAGTGGAACCTGCATTACAATGTTGAATAGAAGTAGCAAGAGTGCACATCTTGTTCCTGATTTTTAAAAAATATTTTATTTATTTATTCATGAGAGACATAGAGAGAAAGAGAGAAAGAGGCAGAAACACAGAGGGAGAAGCAGGCTCCATGCAGGGAGCCTGAGGTGGGACTCAATCCCGGGTCTCCAGGATCACACCCTGGGTTGAAGGCAGCGCTAAACCCCTGAGCCACCCCAGCTGCCCCTTGTTCCTGATTTTAAAGAGAAGACATCAAATCAATTACAATTAAGTATAATGTTAGCTGTGGGTTTTTCATGGGTTGAAAATGTTCCCTTTTATTCTTGGTTTGTTGAATATTTATTATGAAGAGTCAATGGTATGCTACTGAGTTTTCATCGTACATCTGTTCATTAGTTCTAGTTCATTCATCTAACTGTTATATAGTTTTCAGTATAAATATACCATAATTTATAAATTTAAATTTCTCTCTCCCATTTTTCTTATTATAAATTACACTGCAGTCAACATGCTTGCACATGTCTCCAGATCCATGTGATCTACGGTATCTCAAGCATATAGTCCTAATAGATTGTTGGATTTTAGGAGGAATTCAAATTGTTCTAAAAGGTTTTGGCAATTTATACTCCCACTTGTTTATGAGAGTGTCTTATTCCCATAACTGTCCCCAAGTTTATGATTGTCATTTTATTAAATTTTTGTTAATTTGATGTGTTTAAAATATATCTCATTTTATTTTATTTTATTTTATTTTTTTTTAATTTTTATTTATTTATGATAGTCACAGAGAGAGAGAGAGAGAGAGAGAGAGGCAGAGACACAGGCAGAGGGAGAAGCAGGCTCCATGCACCGGGAGCCCGACGTGGGATTCGATCCCGGGTCTCCAGGATCGCGCCCTGGGCCAAAGGCAGGCGCCAAACCGCTGCGCCACCCAGGGATCCCATATATCTCATTTTAAATTTATATTTTCATGTGTTTGTTGATGAGATTTCATCTGTGATTTGTCCATTCCCATTAATTTTTGCTTGTTTTTCTTTTATTTTTTTAAGTTTTTATTTAAATTCCAGTTAACATACAGTGTAATATTAATTTCAGACGTATAATTTAGTAATTCAGCACTTAACATACAACACCCAGTGTTCGTCACAGCAAGTACACTCCTTAATCCCCATCACCTATTTAACCCATTCCCTTCCCACCTCCTTTCTGGTAACCATCACTTTGTTCTCCATAGTTAAAAGTCTGTTTCTTGGTTTTCCCCTCTCTCTCTTTTACCCCTCTGCTCATTCGTTTTGTTTCTTAAATTCCACATATGAGTGACATTGTATGGTATTTCTCTTTCTTTGACTGCCTGACTTAGTTTAGCATAATACTCTCTAGCTCTATCCATGTTGTTGCAAGATTTCATTCTTCTTTATGCCAGAGTAACATTCCATTGTATATATGTACCACATCGTCTTTATCCATTCATCAGTAGCTGGACAGTTGCCTGTTTTCATAATTTGGCTATTGCAGATAATGCTGCTATAAACATTGGGGTGCATGTATCCTTTTGAATTAGTATGTTTGTATTTTTTTGGATAGATATGAGTATCTAGTAGTGCAATTGCTAGATCATATAGTAGTTCTGTTTTTCACTTTTTGAGGAACCTTCTGTTTTCCAGAGTGGCTGCACCAGTTTGTATTCCCACCAACAATGCAGGACGGCTCCCTTTTCTCCATATTCTCAACAACGTCTCTTTTTTTCTTGTGTTATTGATTTTAGCCATCTGGCAGGTGTGAAGTGATATCTCATTGTAGTTTTGTTTTGTATTTCCCTGATGATCAGTGATATTGGGCATCTTTTCATGTGTTTGGTGGCCATCTGTATATCTTCTTTGGAAAAATACCTGTTCATGTCTCCTGCCCATAACAATCCATTCATAGTAAAAATCCTCAACAAAGTAGGTTGAGAAGAACATACCTCAACATAGTAAAGGCCTATATGTGCAAAATCCACAGGTGATATCATCCTCAATAGGGAAACACTGAGAGCTTTTCCCCTACAGTCAGGAATGAGACAGGGATGTCCACATTCACCATTGTTGTTTAACATAGAATGGCAAGTCCTAGCCACAACAATCAGACAACAAACAGAAATAAAAGGTATCTTCAGCCTATTTTTCTATTGGGTTTCCTCTTAATTTGTAGGAGTTCTTTATATAGCCTGGATATCAATCTTTTGCTGACTTTCCACAGTACAAATATCTTTTCTCAGTTTGTGGTGTTTATCTCTCTATTGTATAAAAGTTTTAAATTTAAATGATGCCCCATTCACCAGTTAGTTTCTTTGTAGTTTGTACTTTTAATCCTGTTTTAGAAATCCTTCCCTATCGTAAGACCACAAACATACCTTCCATTTATTGTTCTGAAATTTAAAACTTCTGCTGTTAAATTGAGTGCTTTAATCCTTCTGGAATTTATCTTTTGTGTATTGTGGGAGTAGGGATCTATTTTTCCTCATATAAAAGTACCATTTATTGACTAGTCCATTTTTTCCCCTTCCTGATTTGTAATACTATGTCTTTCATCTATTATATTTTTGGATGTGTTAATCTGTTTCCAGTCTTTCTATTATTTTTAATTTGTTATTTACTATATTGGTGATTCCTTTAATCTCTAGAGCGTGAGTAGATACACATATGGTATAAATATGTGTGTGTATGCATGTGTGTGTGTAAAATACAATTTAAAAGAGAAAGTGAGAAACTATATCTGGTAGGGCAAGTCCTTGTTACATTCTAAATTTTTTTTGGCTTTTCTTGATCTTTAAGTTTTTAAAGTGGATATTATCGTGAGCTGGTCAAATCCTGTGAGAAGTCTTGCTGGATTTGCATTGAGCATACATATTTATTTGGAGAGAATTGACATCTCATACGTGTGTTGATTTTGCATCCAGGCACCTTTCTGACTCTATTTCTAATAATTTGTCTCTAGGATCTCTTGGATTTCAATGTGGAAACCATATTTTCTCCAAAATGTGACAACTTTGTCTCTTCCATACTATATTTTTAACTTCATACAACTTTTTTTAGAATTCTTGCATCAATTATGACTTTCAGTATACCTTGAACAGTACAGGGAATAATGGAAATTGTTCTTTTGGTTTTTACTTCAATGAAAATGTTTCCAAAGCTTCATCCTTTGCTGTTAGTTTTTGATAGAGTACTTAGAATCAAAGCTGTTCCAGAGCAGTGATTCTTATCTTGGATCCACTTTGGACTCCCCTAGGAAGCTTTCTAAAAAAAACTGATGCCTAGTTCCTACCCCGAGAAATTCTGATCTAATTGGTTTTGGATTCAGCTTGGGCATTGGGACTTTAAAACCTCTCCTGATGCTTCTAATGTGCAACTCTGACTAAGTTAAGAACTGCTATTCTTGATTAATGCCTACTTATATTGGTCAAGAGTCTCTTAGTGATGGGTAACAGAGACATATGAATAAATAGCTTGAAACAAATAAAGAGGAGGATGTTTATAAGCTTATAAAATCATGGCAGTTGCGGAGCTAGGAATACCTGGATCCAGAACTAAGGCTCTCTGGATCCTCTTTCTCTCCATTGCCTGTCTGTACTCTTGTTGCCAGGGGCAATTATTCTCTACTACAGCAGTGGGTTGTCTCCAGAGAACAGTAGAGAGCCCTGAGTCCATCTTGTAATAGCCTCAGTGACAAGGGCATCTCTTTTGTACTAGCTCTAGCCAGACAGATTCCCAAGAAAGGCTCTGATTGCTTGACTTGGGTACCTGCCCTTTTCTGCACCAGTCCCTATGGCCCACATACAGGCAAGTGATTGCAGCCAAGTCTTGTTGGGCAAGCTGAGACAGTAACTTATTTAACATTTAGACTTTGGTTAACTTTAACTTTCTTGAATGCAGCCCTAAATCTGACAGTATAGGAAAGTCTCTAAGAAAGGATGAAAATAGAATTCATAGGAGAGATGTGAAACCATTCTTAAATATTGTGTTAAATTATGTTACTCATTTAATAAAATTGATAATTTGGTTTTCCCTGGCAAGTTGCCTAGGTTTTAGAAAAAAAGACAGTAGGATCAGGGAGGGATTACTGCTGACGCTGATATACTGAAAGTGGTCATTTGTAACAAGGGAGGAGAGAGGTAAATCATCAGGTAAAAGCTCAACAACCTGGCTTATTTAGTTATAGGAGGAAACAATACTTGACAGAACCCGCAGCAAGAAATACCTATCAAAAATAACTATCAAGAGTTCTAGAGGAATGCAGAGGAAGAGAAATCAAAGGTTTTAGAATCAGACACAACTAGATATAAATTTTAGCTAAAATACGTATTTGTTTTTGGATAATTTAAACTTTCTAAATCTTAGTGTCTTTATCTGTGGAATGGAGATAAGAATGCCTAGTGTATAGGATCACTGACGAAGTTAAGTGTTATACATTTGGCACATAGTGCAATATAACTGCATAGTAATGTACAGTAAGTACACAATAAATGTTAGTACTCATCCTTTCCATCTTTTACCATCATAAATAATGATAACAATGATCTTGAGTTTACATGTAAGATTGCATTTTGTCCAGTATATTGTCTGTTGGGAAGGTAGAAAAATTTTAGGGATATTTATATACAAATGGCTAAAATTAAAGGTTTAGTTCCTACAGTAATAAACTTTATCTAGAAAATTCACTTGTACATATAAGGCATTACTCAACTGCTACAATGTAGAGGAGTTTGAGAGTGTCAACTTTATATTTCCAACATGTAACTATAATCTGAAATTTACTTGTTAATAGGTTGAATTGTCAACCTTGTATGATTCCATGATTTCTAAATCTTTTCCCACTGACGCGAGTGAAGAATGGATGATAAACTCTTTGAAGAAGCTATGGAACTCCTGGCTGACCTGAGCTAGAAGTGCAAATGAAGACTTTTCTGTCCTGGACCATCATCATCATCATCATGGAGGCTTGTGGGTGGTTTCAGGTGTCCCCAGAGGTTGCCCGTGGATACTTGGACCCGAGGTCCAAGAGAAGACCTCAAACCTGTACATTTCCAGACAAAACTTCTCTTGGATTATCTGATGGGGGAAGGAACACCTGATAAGGCTCTTCTCTCTCAAAGGCTTCCCTCTTTATCTGTGTTACTGTCCCCTCCTGGTTTCCCTGTAAGTTCTCTGGTCTTTATTCTTACCCTTTTCTACATTCTACATGTTTCTCTTAGTTCTTTCATTCTCATCTACTCTGATGATGTCAGTCACCATTTATGTGTGGCCACTCTTAAATTTATATTTCTAAAAAAAATTAAAAAAGTATTTATATTTCTAGACCTCAACCCCTCTCCCAACCAGTTTTTAAAAAAGATTTGTTTATTTATTTATTAATTAGAGGGGCAAGGGGTGGGGGGAGAATCTCAAGCAGACTATGTGCTGAGTGTGGAGTCCCATGTGAGGCTCAAATTCACAGCCTAAGATCATGACCTAAGCTGAAATCAAAAGCCAGTCACTCAGACAACTGTACTCCACCCAGGCACCCTGACCAGTTTTCACATATGCCACATATGCATTTTAATAGCAGGCTGCTTCCCCAGGTCCTTCTAACTCAGCATCTTTTTCATCTTTCTCTCCTCTCATTTACACCTGTTTATCCTCTGTTTTTTTTCAGCCCAGTGAAAGGCATGTCTGTTTATCAGGCATGCAATCCAGAAACCTATAAGCCATCCCTATCTCACTGCTCCCATCTAATACTCCTCCTCCTTCTACTAATAGCTGCTGCTGATGCTACTGCTGCTAATAAAAAAAAAATAATAATAGAAGCTGCTCTTTCTGGGAGTCTTACTAAGCCGGAATTATTAGTAATAAAGAGCTAACATTCACTGTTTCCTGAGTCTTGCTTTCAGTCTCTTTACTTTAACTGCCAGTCAGTTCTCAGGCCTCACTGATTTTACCTGGTTGTTATATTTTAGATCTTTCTTCTTAATGTGTAATGTATTTGGCCTGTTCTTTCTATCCAACTCTTACTGACTTAATCATATCCTCCAAATGGTCTCTCTGCTCCATCTTGCCTTCTTTCAGTCCTTAATATGCTGCAGTGAGATCTGAACCTCTTTCTGAGACTGACCACAAACCAAATATGCCTTTGGCATTTACCCCTCTGTGTTACACAACTCCTTTATACCACCCTCAGAACAGATGTCTCCTCTTTTCTCTTAGAGCCTGAGTGTGATAAACATTTTAATTCATTTTAAGCAACTGAAACAGCTAATCAGGTGTTCTTTCAGTGCTTAGTGTCAATATATTTAGTATTCATAGAAGATTCGTTTCAGCTTTCCTCAGCAGCTTGCCATGTTCCTCCCAGCTACAGCTCTCATTGATGGAGATGAGTGCTGCAGGGCAAGGGAATTAGATGAAAAATGCTCTCATAATCTCTATCAACACAGGAGTTGAGATGCTACATGTACATGGGAGGTAGGACTTACTAGAGAGCCACAGGAGAGCTTTAGAAGAACTGGTGCTAATACAAATAGGCTGATTTTCAAGTAGAGAAGAATGCTACACTCTATAATCTTCCCCTTGGAGCTATCATTGTTAATTAAGAACAGGTTAAGGGTCATAAGATACTCTGTATCCAATAATAAACTATGCTGGTTGGCAAATCAAGGTACACAACAGGCTTCTTTCTTTAAAAAGAATTAAGATGAATAAACAGAAAAGTTTGTTGGAATTTATTAACTTGCTACAATGTGGAACAACTTTTAAAGAGATTAAAAAAACCATTGCATGTTATGAATTATTTTCTAGAGGATTTATGGAATACATAGGATTTTAGAAACCAAACTTCTTAAGGAAGTAATACACAATCATAGGATGCAAAGTTCAAAAAGTGAAAGAGAGCAGACTTTAAAAATAAAGTTACTTCTACAGAAGTAAAGCTGTTAATAGTTTTTATTGTGTTTCCAGAAATAATATATCATAGAATAAAATTTGAGTAAAAATTTTATCAAAATAAGCTTCTCCATCTTCTCAATACCAAATGTATTGTCTCCTATATAGTAGGTATTTTTTATTTTTTAAAAATATTTTATTTATTTATTCATGAGAGACACAGAGAGAGAGAGAGAGAGAGAGAGAGAGGGAGAGGCAGAAGGAGGCTCCACACAGGGAGCCTGACGTGGGACTCTATCCCGGGTCTCCAAGATCACGCCCTGTGCTGAAGGCGATGCTAAACTGCTGAGCCAACCGGGCTGTCCAGTAGGTAGTCTTTAAATCCATAAGCATATAGTAGGTATTCTTCTGTTTCTGAAGAATGTTTTGGATAATTTTATGAAAATATTTTCTAAGTTAAAATTACCCTTGGCTCACCACATAAAAACAGAAACAAGATGAAGTTAAGCAATGATAAAGGGGAAAAGAGGTATATCTCATCTGAATTGCTTCATTGCAAGACCACAGTTGACATTATAGTCAATAGTGAAAAGTTGAAAGCTTCCTTGATAAGGTCAGGAACACAACAAGGATGTCTAATCTCACCATTTCTGTTCAACATGGTACTAGAAGTTCTAGCCAGAGCAATTAGGCAAGAAAAAAAAAAAAAGCATATAAATCAGAGAGGAAGAAGTAGATTATCTTGTTTTTTTTTTTTTTTTTAATTTTTATTTATTTATGATAGTCACACAGAGAGAGAGAGGGAGGCAGAGACACAGGCAGAGGGAGAAGCAGGCTCCATGCACCGGGAGCCTGATGTGGGACTCGATCCTGGGTCTCCAGGATCGCGCCCTGGGCCAAAGGCAGGCGCCAAACCGCTGCGCCACCCAGGGATCCCCAGAAGTAGATTATCTTGTTTTGCAGATAATATGATTTTTTTATAGAGAAAATCCTAAAGACTCACCAAAACAGAACTTACAGATGAATTCAGTAAAGTTTTGATTTTGCAGGATACAAAATCAACATATAAAAATCAATTGTGTTTCTATATTAATAGTTAACTATCTCAAAAAGAAAGAAAACAATCCCATTTAAAATAGCAACAAAAATAATATAATGTGTAGGAATACATTTAGCCATGGAGGTAAAAGATCTGTACATTGAAAATTATAAGTCATAGATTAAAGAAATTGAAGAAAACAAATAAATGGAAAGTTGTGCTATGTTCTTGAATTGGAAGAATTAATACTGTTAAAATGTCCATACTACCTAAAGCCATCTATAGATTCAATACAATATCTATCAAAATTCCAATGCATTTTTCACAGAAATAGAACAAGCAATCCTAAAATTTGTCTGGAACCACCAAAGACTCCAAATAGCCATAGCAATCCTGAGAAAGATCAAAGTGGGAGGCATCACACTTCCTGATTTCAAACATTATTAGAGAGTCGTAGGAATCAAAACAGCATGGTACTGTCATTTTTCATAAAAACCAACACATAGACCTAAAAATAAACTCTACATATACGGTCAACTAATATTTGATAAGGAAGCCAAGAATACTCAGTGGGAAAGGAATCTCTATAATGGTGCTGGGAAAACTTGATATTCACATGCCAAAAAATGAAACTGGACCCCCATCTTATACCACTCCCCAAAATTCACTCAAAATGGATTAAAATCCTAAATGTGAGATCTCAAACTGTGAAACTACTGGAAGAAAAGCATAAGGAAGAATTTCCTTGTCACTGGTTTTGGCAATGCTTTTTGGATATGACACTACAAGTATAAGCAACAACAGCACAAATAAACAAGTGGGATTATATAAAACTAAAATTTTTTTTCATAGCAAAGGAAACATTCAGAAAAATGAAAAGACAGCCTATGGAATGGGAAGAAACATTTTCACACCATGTACCTGGTAAGGGGTTAATGTCCAAAATATATAAACAACCTCTAAAACTCAGTAGCAACAAAACCGAACGATCTGTTTAAAAAATGGACAGAAGAACTGGAAAGACATTATTCCAAAAAAAGACATACAGATGGCCAACAGATACATGAAAAGATGCTCAACATCACTATTTATTAAGAAAATGCAAACCTAAACCCTAAGGAGATATCACCTCCCACCTGTTAGAATGGCTATCATAAAAAAGATAAGAGATATCAAGGGTTGGTAAGAATGTAAAGAGTACCCTCACACACTGTCGGTGAGAATGTAAATTGGTACAGGCACCATGGAAAACAGCATTAAGGTTCTACAAAAAAATTAAAAATAGAACTACCATATGATCTAGCAATTCACTTCTGAGTAGATATCTGAAGGAAATAAAATCAATATCCTAAAAAGATATATGCACCCTCAGGTTCACTGCAGCATTATTTACAATAGCCAAGACATGGAACCATCCTAAGTGTCCACTGATGGATGAAAAGATAAAATGCTATGTACACACACACACTAAATATTATTCAGCCATGAGAAGAAGGAAATCCTGACTTCTGCAGCAACATGGATGAAGGACATTATGCTAAGTGAAATAAATTGGTCAAAGACAGACAACTGCCATAGCATATCACTTACACGTGGAATCGACAAAAGCCAAATTCATAGAAATAGAATGGTGGTTGGGAGAGAGGTTAGGCAAGTAGGAGAAAGGGGGAGATGTTTCTCAAAGGGTGTAAACTTCCAGCTATGAGATAAATAGGTTTTGAGGATCTAATATACAGCATGGTAACTATAATTAGATATTGTATTATATACTTGAAAGTTAGGAGAGTATATATTAAATGATATCACTACAAAAAAGATTATTGTGTGAGATGATGGATGTGTTAAATAACCGTATTGTGGTAATTATTTTGCAATCTGTACGAGTATCAGATCAGTATATTGTACCCCTTAAACTTACATATGTTATATGACAGTAATATCTCAGTAAAACTGGAAAAAATACCTGAGGTGAATCGGACTTTAACGTAAAAAACAAAACTAAAAAAGTCATAGAAGAAAATATGAGAGGAAACTTCCTGGGTATAGGGTGTGTATCACTGTATTTTTTGTAAAGATTTTTATTTATTTATTCATAACAGAGAGAGAGAGACAGACAGACAGAGACAGAGACAGAGGTAGAGGGAGAAGCAGGCTCCATGCAGGGAGCCCGATAAGGGACTTGATCCCAGGACTCTGGGATCATGCTCTGAGCTAAAGGCAGATGCTCAACTGCTGAGCCGCCCAGGCATCCCTCACTGTGTATTCACAGCATCTTCACTGTAGACTCTTGTACTTTATGAATGTTGTACTAGGTACATGTATTACATAGACAAATATTTTTTTAATAATGAAATCATTAAATAAGGATATTGTCTCTACCTGAATATTCGCGTCTAGTTTGTACACCAAAAGCTGAGTATTAATTCATTTCTTTCAAGCTTCATTTCTGCTGTGACAACACAAACCTGTAGGCAGTTTGTTTGTTCTTTGTCCTTACTGCTCTCTGGTGAAATGGGAGAGAGGCTGCATGGCAAGAGAAAATTCTAGAAGTGAGAAATAAAACACATCAGATAATATTTCAAAATGTTTATTTGGATTCCTTTCTCTGCTATCTCATCTTTCACTGAGGATATTTCTATGCTTAAAATCTAGTATTTCAAGAGAATGACTACAACTTTGGGGTTTCCTGATCAGCGAATAACTTCTAAATTGCTAATCTGAGTAATTTACAAATATAAGAACCTTGGTAGAGACTGTTTGTTTTGTTTACTTTGTTGTTCCCATTTCAGACTGTAGCTGACTGTTATTGTAGTGCATGCATCACTAACACGAGTAGATAATATTCAACAATTTGAACCTGGAAAGTTGCTAGAGTTTAAAGCAGAAAGGATCTCCAATCTTTATTCTAGATTGGTTAATTATTACTTTAAAATTTTAAGGAGTTTACTTTTGTTCATAACACAGAGGTGAAGTGGTCCCACAAATTCCAAGCAGATAATTATAAAAGCTTGTTAAATAATTTGAAAAAAATTACAGTTTATGGAAAATGTCCAAAGCAGTTGAAAGCCAGAGGAGAGTTTAATCCCTGATGATGAACCTGACAGGGGAAGAACTATAAAATTTTTCTAAAGCCCAGGATGCAACGGAGGAAAACTACAAGACAGTACTGAGAGAAACTTTAGAATTTAGGATTTAAATAAATGGAGAGATATGCTTGTTCCTGGATTGGCAGATGCAGCATAATTAAGATAACAATGAACTCCAAACTGATTTATAGATTTAATAAAATCTCAATAAAAGAATTGAGTGGGAAATTTAAAAAATAGAAATTGACAAGCTGATCCTAGATTTTATATGGACATGTAACTACCTAAAAGAGCCAAAAAAATTTTGAGTAAGTGAAACTGGATAGCTTTTCAGTAGGAAAAAGAAAGAAGTTAGAGAACTAGTTTCAAGATTCATTATGAAACTACTATAATCAAGTCAGTGCAACTGGTGTAAGGATAAACATATAAATCAGAGTCCGGTGATTTTTTACAAATGTGCTAATATAATTAAATGGAGGGAAGAAAATGTTTTTTCAACAAATACTGAGGCTATTGGATAGCCTATATGCAAAACAGTAACTTCCTTCCTTACCTCACACTATAAAAATTTTTAACAAAAATTAGATGATAGGCCTTAAGCGTGAAGAGCTAAAGGTATAAAGCTTTGATAGTATAGGAAATATTTATAATATTTCATTAGCCAAAGATTGCTAAGGCAAGACGCAAAAAGCATGAAGAGAAAAATTGTTAAATTGGAATGCATTACAATTAAACCTACACCTATTGGATAAGTCCTTTATTTTTTCTCCTTCTCTTACGGGCTACGTTAACAGTTGAGTGACAAACTAAACGTTTCTTTGCCAGTTAGTGTAATGCTAGGCTTTGTCAGTAGAGGGCACTGGAGCAACATTGCAGGATGATAACAGTAGGAACTTTTGGGGGCGATGGAAATGCCATGCACTGTCTAATACGGTAGCTGCTTGTCACATGAAGTTATTTAAATTAAGATTAATTAAAATGAAAGTTACTAATTCTGTTCACTCAGTCTCTAAGTCACATTTTAATGGCTTCCATATTGGTCAGGGCAGATAGAGAACAATTCCATCATGGCCAATAGTTCTACTGGACAGCACTGCTCTAAATTTTGATTCTGTTGAAGGGTACAGGACTGTGTACATTTGTCAAAAGTCATCAAATTGTATACTCAAAGTTAGTAGTTTTGTCATATATAAATTACACTTCAATAAAAATTTAGCAAAGTGCTATTACTTTTTGATTTAAAAGATGTTAATGAACTAATCTAAGGTTTTATCCCTGAAATTGCACCATTAAAAAAAAGAAAAATCTTGTGAACATCAATATTGCCCTCTCCTTTTTCTCTATTCTTATTTATCTTTTTGTGCTATAGTGTTTATAGTCTTGTGTGTGATGTTAGTATGAATTTCCATTTTTTTAAACCAGGCTTTTCACCTCTTATCTAGCTTTAGAAAATTAAAAATACATCCTTTGAAGATTTAAACAATTTTGTTACCATTTTTAAAATGCTATTCATGAAACTTAATATCCTAAGAGAACTGCCAAGCATTTAAAAGTATTTTCTAAGTGGTTTAAACAGTTATTAAAAAATGATCTTGAATCATTCTGTTGTGCATCTGAAGCTAATATAAGGCTGTATGTCAGTTATCTTCAACAATATATACATTTTAAAAATTAGTTGATGTGTGAAATAAAATCTACCTATCTAGTTCATTTCCTAGATGCTAGATGATTGCCTTTCCTAGAAAAATGATTAGGTTTTGAATGAGGAAAACCATGGAAGTTAAACCATGGTGGGGGCAAGAAGCAGGTAGAGATGATGCCTATTTTATTCCAGAATTGCCATCTTGAGCTCTTGACTAGTACCTCATACTCAGGAAATTTCTGTTAAGTGACTGACTGAGTGACTGAATGAATTCATGTATTGGGGGAAGTCTGTAATTGGTTTTGGATTTTGAAACACAGTGTAAATCACCAGTAAAGAAGAGGACTAGGGAAATACATAGCTTTAATTTATTTTTTACTGAGATACGTCTCCAAGTTTTTTTTGATTGAGTACCCAGGCCAATTTCTTAATTTCAAACTGAATTTGCTATAGCATAAAGCCAGCTGGACAACATATTCTAGTCATTTTACATGAGCAAATATTGAGCTTCTGTGTGCCATTTGGTTTCAGCATTTGAAACAGATGATTTGAACCACAACCTTGGGGATGTCTATCCAGCTACCTCCAAACTGCTTTCCTTTGAAGTCCTCCAGACACTGCAACATCAGTGTGCTCAAATCCAAGTACTTCATCTGTCTGTAACTCCCCTCTTCTGGTCTGATTTTTGCATCTTGGTAACAAGAAAAATTTTAGCCCCTCACCCCAGCCAGAAACCAGGGAATTGCTAGATTCTTCCAATTTTTCTTTCTCATTATCTTTTTTTTTTTTTTAAGATTTTATTTATTTATTCTTGAGAGACAGAGAGAGAAAGAGAGAGGCAGAGACACAGGCAGAGGGAGGAGTAGGCTCCACGCAGGGAGCCTGACGTGGGACTCGATCCCGGGTCTCCAGGATCATGCCCTGGGCAGAAGGCAGGCACTCAATTGCTGAGCCACCAGGGCTGCCCTCTTTCTCATCTTTTCAGAGGCAATCAGTTGCCTAACCTTTGGGAATTACTAATGCATTTTAAACTGAATTGCCTCTGGCCATGTCCAGAAGTATCTTGGGATTGAGGATAGGTGGGTATGAAGGCTGGATGAACAGACTGGAACTTGGTAAATAGGGAAGTATTGGCTCCTTTGGGACATATTCTCAAAAAGTAGCCTTTGTTTTTTTCCACAATAATTGTTATTATTAGGATAAAAATTCTTAAAGGAAACAACATGAACTCAAGACTCTGGTATAATGGAGAAAGTGGTTGGAGCAATGATACTATTTTTATTTATCTTTCCAAAGCAGCCAATGACAGAGACACAGATTCATTCTCTGTTAGAATTCTTTATCTCTACTCCTACTTTTTATTTCAATTCTTCCCATCTTTTTTTTTTTTTTTAATTTATGATAGTCACAGAGAGAGAGAGAGAGGCAGAGACATAGGCAGAGGGAGAAGCAGGCTCCATGCACTGGGAGCCTGATGTGGGATTCGATCCCGGGTCTCCAGGATCGCGCCCTGGGCCAAAGGCAGGCGCCAAACTGCTGCGCCACCCAGGGATCCCCAATTCTTCCCATCTTGATGACAGAGTCATCCTTCTGAAACTAAAATTTTTATTCTCTACTTAAAAGCTTTTACCACTTGACATCCAGTAGAATGGCTAGGAAAAAAGTACTGATAATAAAAGGTATTAATGAAGATATGAAAGAAGTTGAAACGCATACACAGTGCCAGTGGGATTATAAAATGATGCATCCACTTTGGGAAATATGCTAGCAGCTCCTTAGATGATTAAATGTAGAGTTGCCATATGATCCAGCAATTCCATGCCTAGGTGGATGCTCAAGAGAAATGAAAACATATGTCCGCAAAGGAACTTGTACAGAAATGTTTATGGCAGCATTATTCATAATAGCTAAAAGATGGAAACAACCCAAATATCCAGGAATGGATGACTGGATAAGCAAAATGTGGTTTATCCACATGATAGAATGTTATTTGGGCATAAAAATTAATGGGATACTGATATGTGCTACAACGTGGACGGACCTTGAAAACATTATGCTAAATGAAAGAAGCCAGGCACAAATGACCACATATCATATGATTCTATTTCCTACAAAGTATCCAGAATAAGCAAATTTATAGAGATAGAAAGCAGACTAACAGTTGCTTAGGGCTTTTGGAGGACATAAGGTTATGGGAGTGAGGAGTGATAGCTACAGAGTATAGTTTCTTTCTGAGGTGATGAAAATGTTCTAACACAGTGGTGATAATTGCAAATATCTATAAATACGGTAAAACCCAATGGATTGTAACTTTAAATGGATGAATCATGCTGTATTTGAATTATATATCAATAAAGGCGTTTAAATAAAAATAAGAACCCTTCAGTGATCTACTCAATAAAGCTCAAACAAATTTCACCCCATTCTGTACTTTCTGCAGGTCTGGCTTCATTACTGGCTCAGTGTAATCAGTCTTGACTTGATGTTTCATTCACATGTTGTCCTTGGATATTCCAGACTGCTCGGTGGGTCCAATGAACTCTTGCTTATGCTGCTTCCTTTGCCCTGGAATGTCTTTCCCAACAGTCCCTTCCTTTCAGGATCTGCCAGGCAAACACATACTTATCTTCCAAGTCTGTTCATTGGTCACCTCCATTTTGAAACCTTTACCCAAACTCCCCAGGCTGAATTGGCCACTTTCTCTTTCTCACTCTGATTCTACACCTTGTATGAACTTTTAATCACAGCCTCTCTGCTGCTTGTTTGCTTACATGTTTCTCTTTCCATTTTTAGACTGTGAGCTTTTCAGTGGCAGGGCTGTCACTGTGTTCTTTTTCTCCTTCTTCCTTGACTCTGTGGAGTTGCACACACCTGCTAGCCCTTACCTACCTACCACTTACTGAAATCGAAGCTTAGGACAGAGACCAGACAGTCCTATCTTGGTTTTACTCACACCCTGACCCTATTGCCTTGCGGTCCTATGTCTCTATCTAGATTATCTTTCCAAATGCTGAACTTGAATCTTGAACTCTGACCCATGCCACCAAAGTTTTGGCACACTGCCTGACCCCTGCTGGGCTTGTATCTCTGGAAGTTGCAGCCTCTGTACGGGACTGTGAACCTTGCCATGTCTTTCTGGTTTACCTAGATAGCCTACACTCTCTCTCTGCTTCATTCTAAGGTTGATGGAATCAGGAACTCTAAACCTGTGCCATGCCCAAGCTGTCCTAGCCTTAGCTCCTGGTTCTGCCCTTCCTGATCAGCCTTATCCCATGTTAGCTTTGTCTTGGCATGGTTTCCTCTAGTCCTAACTCACTCTCTCCTATCAGCACAGTTTTCTCTGACCCTTTCTCGTTCTCTGCATGCCCAAAGCTTTCTGTGCATACACCAGGTATGTATAGTTGCACCTAACAGACTACCGTAATCACTGTCTATCTGAATGTCTCTCTTTCCCACCAGACATCCAGGCTAGAGCTGGTCAACACTTCTTTTTTCTCCTTTGACCCACGATAGTTGAATTCCATTTGTTGACACACTCCAATAGGTTTATCCACATGATGGGCCACAGCAAAGACAATATAGGATGTGGAATATCTGCAGTTTGTGAATTGTAACTCTATCCCTTTCATTCCTGCTCAGGAATGCACGTCCTGATGCCAGTAAGTGAATACAAAGTTATAAGGACAACTGAATCCATTCTAATCTTTTAAAGTAAATATTTCGCCAACTTCAGCACTTCATTATTAATAGCAGATTACTTATGCTAGACCTCCAAGGGGGCTGCACTACACCAGTGTATTCCAAGGGCCTCTGTTTAGAATCTGGAATCCCTGAGAGCAGGAACTTTACAGTTGTGTCTGTAAATCCAGTGTCTTGCATACTTTCTGGCAATAGCAGGTGCTGAGTGTGTGTTTAATTGGTGACTGATAAACTATAAGATGAAATTTATCTTATTATTTTTTAAAGATGAAGTTAAAAATTTTTAAAAAGATTTTTTATTAGAGAACGTGATGGATGAGGGGCAGGGGGAGAGAGAGTAGCTGACTCCTCCCTGAGCTGGGAAACTGATGTGAGGCTTGATTTCCAGGATCTCAGGATCTCAGGATCCCAGGATCATGACCTGAGGTGAAGACACTTAACTAACAGAGCCATTCAGGCCCTGTTACACTTAACTAACAGAGCCATTCAGGCCCAGGATGAAATTAATTTCTTAAAAATTCACTGTGTTTGCATAAAAACAAAGAGGACTGCAGGTGACCATTTCCAGCTGTCTACTTGCAGCTCCTAAGACCAGACTTCTTTAGAATTGGGTATTCCTTCAAAGTCAAGCCATGATAGAGATTACTGTTCAGAAGAAGTAATATACGAAGTTGGTCCACTCCTGGATTGTTACTTTTACACACTGGTGAGTGGTTTTCTTTTTTCTTTTTCTTTTTTTTAAGATTTTATTTATTTATTCATGAGAGACACACAGAGAGAGGCAGAGACACAGGCAGAGGGAGAAGCAGGCTCCTTACAGGGAGCCTGATGCAAGACTCAGTCCTAGGACCCCGGGATCACAACCTGAGCCAAAGACAGGCACTCAATCACTGAGCCCACTCAGGTGCTCCTGGTGAGTGGTTTCTATTCAGTTATTGTGGATATCTTCTGAGTATCCATATGGAACCCGCCAGGTGAATCCACAAATCCATATCATAGTCTTTTAGTCAAATGTTTACAGAACAATACTTTTATGGTGTTACTTCATGGAGCCCACAATTGTAAGTAGCACAGTGGAAATAGTTTCTTTCTTAGAAAGCATGATTCTGATACAGTGCTCACTATCTGACATATGACTTTAGCCTGGTCAACTCTGCTTTGCTGATCCTTTAAAATGGGAATGAATGAATAATTTCCAATCTCCTCATTGGCTTTAAGATTCTGGATTCTAACAAGTAGAAGAATTTAGAAAGGATGTGGACAGAATGTCTTCTTATTAAACAAGAATAGGATATTGTAAAGGTTGGTCAAAATCTTCATGTACCCTCCCAAGGAGGAAAGCTTGGTGCCTCAGTCCCCACATCATACGAGATTGTGGGCTTCTTTGCCAATCCCTATATGAAACGGGTACCTGGTCTGAGGTGGAGAAACAAGGATTCCACGTTTGCTGCATGGCTGGTACATATGGATTTTGTTTTGGGGTAGTTCCATAACCAGGTCCAGGCATGATACTTTAGGGCAGTATAGTGGAATTTGGATTAGATTGTAGTTTAGACAGAGCAGTCCTTTTGGCATTTGGAATCCATGAGCCTGTAAGCATCCTTACCAATCTGTATGATTTGTGAGAAGCACATTGCCTAACTTGCACAACTGATATGATGGGGTCCAGAGCCCAATGGAAACATTAGCCTTTGAGGAGCAGAATGACACATTTTCCATTGTAGGGGGAGGAAAGATGGAGAAACAAGCACTGACACAGGTAGGTTTAAATATGGAGATGAGGACCTATATAATGATATCTTGTTTTTTAGGAAGTAGGTCAATATCATCAACTGAGAGTACAAAGGGAAGGATATATAGAAGGTTTGGGCGAAGGAAGGAAGTTTGAAACAATTGTCTTAGAGAGAGGGAAAGTGAGCTTACTAGGGAAACATAGTAGACATCCCAGGAAGTGTTATGTACCCATTTGAGATTTGTATTCATGAATTTAAATGATTTTCTCTAGCATCATGCAAGAAACAGGAAAAATGGGTATTCAGGTTCAACCAGGGTTTTGTTAGTATAGTACACTTGAAGGAGAGAGCGTCAAGGGATTGATAGTGCTAATGGACCATAGCATCTAAGGTTGGAAAAAAGGTAATTGAAGATAGGAGGTATTTCAACAAAAGATAAAATCTTTATCAAGATTTAAAATGGTAGCAGTGGAAGAGGTTGTTAATAGAATAAGGAAACTCAAAGAAATAAAGATAGTGGCCAGAAATGGGATGTTTGAAACGGAGATTATGATAGAGATGATTCCCACCATGTGGTATGGGAATGGCTGGCTGAGGTGGTACGAAAGGAAAAATCCCTGTTGTAGAGGCAGTTAAGAAATTAAATGAGACACTGAGATGTATGATAGGTCATCCATGGAGATGTCATCATCACTAAGAATGAGACAAAAGTAAGAGTTATAGTAAAGATTCTGATCTAGGATCCAGGATTGCATCTTGTCCAAAAAGGAGGGGAATAGCTTGGAGTTAAGATGATAGCATTGAGGAGGTAGAGTGGTTAGTATGGTTGGCTGGCATGAGCCTGAAAGCAATAGAAGGAAGGGAGAAATGATTTGAAGTTGCAGTGGAAAGCACAGAGGATGATTTACCCTCTAACTCTTTTCTACGGTGGGCAGGTGAGAGAAGAACAGCCTCTACTCGAGGAGATTTCCAGGGAAGCAAGACTCTTGGATGACAGCCTGGTTTTGTTTAAGGCAAAGAGGAGAAGGGTATGTTCAGAGAAGTTGTTGAGGGTGCAGTGTTCACTGCTTAGGAATTTTAGAGAACTCAAGAGGAAGATGTGGAAGGGAAGGTGGGGATGAGTCCTGGGTCACATCCAAGGATGTCCTTGGAAAGCTGGGAAAAGTAATGACCATGGAAGAGCATCAGGCTTCTAAAAGGAGAGGGATAGGATCATGAATATAAGGTCTCCACCATGAGAGGGCCAAGAGAGTCTCGAAACACTTACCTTAGTGACGAGATATCTTGGGAGCCTCATATTCTAAGCGTTAGAATTGTGAAGGCTTTTAGGTAAGAATAGGTATAAAGCAAGCCTCTAGGGCACGCACTTAATTTCAAGTTATAATTAGGAACTTCTGGATCCAGTAGATTTGTTCTTTAAATAAACTGATAAAAATATTTAGAGCTCAGAAAAGAAGGCTTTGGCATTTGGAGACTATCTGGGATGCACACCAACGGGTTGAAAAGTGAAAAAAATCATGTCTTTTCTCCCCATCATAAGTTCTTCACGTGGTCCAGTTTTTGTGGAGAGAGAGACTGTACCTTTTGCTAAATTCTCAAAGTGGTCTTTGACGCCAAAAGATTTCCAATCACTGGTCTCTATGATCAATCAAATATTGGGCGAGTTTCTTTCTTTTTTTTCTGAATTGATTGAAAGTGGACTGGATACCAAGCCTTTTATCATCACTTTGACACAACCTTAATCTTTAGTTTACATAATTGACTTCTCTGTGAACTCTTCTAACAATATAATGAGAAATACTATACAGTGCAACCTTAGTAATTTCCCCCAGTTACTAAGAGAGTTTTTGCAAGTGTATTGCACTTCATAAATCAGTGAGTAAATAAATAAAGAGACATGGTAAACAGACAAGGGCATGTTGTCCCTGAGAATATACTTGACTGTGTAATAATAATAAAAAAAAAGCCCCTATAAACTACTCGGAATGTACGGCAATGGTTTGAATAGTACTCTACGCAAAAACAAACACCTCATTAACAGACTTCATTGGAATTGGTGATAATTCTGACCTGCAGAATGGAGTAGGGGGGATAACTGCATTTTAAAAAATGTGTTTGATATGAATATTAATCATGTAAACAAAGAAAATGGGTAGCGCACTGGAATGAAGTCCCTTAGTCCAATAAGCTATTTTCAAAAGCTTATTTGTAAACCATGTTTAGAGTATTTGAATAGTACCAATGAATATGTTAATGACAAATGATTAATTATTTACTGAAGAACTTGTGAACATTTCCTCAGACCCACAGCCCTGTTTCACTCCCCTGCCAGTTAGCAGTGTGACTCTAGGTCTGTATACTATGAACCCCAGACTTGCTCTCCCTCCAGTTTGTGTGGATTTATTAAACGGAACCCAATTTTAAGTTTTTCTTTCCTTTAAAATCCATAAACATAAAAATAGTTTGGGGCTCTATTATAAGAGACTATTTTGAAACAGATATTCAGGCCTATGAGTTATCAAAATCAATAGTTTCCTTTGACTTGTGATAATTTCAGATGATTTGAAATGATTAAATGATAGTTGGATAAATTGAAGTTTTTAATTTGGGATTCATTTTCCTATTCTTACAACAATTGAAGGTAAATCAACATATAATGTTATGAGTTAAAATGAGTTAAAATGTTATGAGTTAAAATAACAAAATTTAAAATACAAATATGAAACTATGATATAAATTGAGCTGGATTATAAATCTCAGGATGGGAGGGCCCATATCTGTGATTTATCCTCATTACCTAGCAGAGGGCCTGCCTGGGTCATTGTGAGTGTTCAACAAATATTTTTGCTAATGAGTGAATTAAATATGAGAAATAATTGACATATTTTTGATGAGTAGAAAACATTGACACTTTGGAGAGACATTGTATTATAAGTCATTTTCTGTGGCTCAAACTGATTAAAGGTACATATTTAACAAAATGTGTTTGGAAAGTGTACACAATAGGTGTTTAATAAATATTAAGTAAACAGATGAAAAAATAATAATAGACAATTTAAAAATATATTTTATTTTTAAGTAATCTCTGCACCCAACCTGGGATTTGTACCCACAACCCTGAGATAAAGCGTCACACGCTCTACAGACTGAGTCCGCCAGGGAGCATGATAAAAATTATTTTTTTGCATTATTTCTATACTTGAATGTTCTGGTTCATTCATTTAGCAAATATTTATTGAGCAAATATTCTATGCTGGGCACTATCCCAGGACTGAGACCCAGTTCCTATGCTTGTGGTACTGATATCATAGAGTACTAGAGCTAGTCTGATAGAGTACTTGGTGCTAGGCAGGGTTCTAACACTTCACACACATATTAACTGTTGAATCTTCACAAGAGCTATATTCAGTAAGTGCTTTTATTATCCATCCTCATTTCACTGATAAGGAATCTAAGACTCAAATTGGTTAAGAAACTTGCCCGTAGTTACATAATTAACAAGAGTTGATGATTTCAAACCTAGGCAGTACAGCTTCAGAGCTGTCTCTGTGACATGTTCATGATTATGGGGGAAATGAAATAGGACTGAGGTTTGGCAATGGGGCTCTAAATGAGCAGCTACTTTACTAACGGGGTAAAAGTTTTATAGTAATTTAATGCCCATTGTCAGTCAAAGATCATTTCACACGTATTGCTTGGATATTTGAGTGACTTCTACTAGAATATTGGGTGAAAGATTTGGTATTAGAAGGCAAGATTCTTGGACAAAATTTTCTCTTTATAGACCACTATGATAATTCTCCCTGTCATGAGTATAAATATTTTAAACAAGAAGTATGATATATCTCGTTGATATATTTTCCCCCCACATTTTAATTCTAAAGAGGTGAAAGAGAAGAGGTCCCAATAAAGAGTCAATAGAAGGATATAATGCCACCTTAGACATTCCTGAGGGGTAATAGTGGGAGAATAAGCTTTCAGATCTCATAATTACAAAGGAGTTCCATTAAATCCATTTACTTTAATACTGAGAAGTCTGCTTTTGGTCATTTTTTTCGCACTCTGACCTGAATCCGAGATTGCTTGTTCTTATAGTCTATAAATACAGTTTCAGTGCTGTAGTAAGGCGCTGGCTCTATGACTAGAGGAAGGAAGGGAAGAGCTGGACTATTTGGCTGATGTCTAGGCAGCCAATCTGAACAGATTAGGAGACAAGAGAGGACTGATGCTAGTCTGAAAAGTAGACTGAAGCCTAAAAGACTTAAAAAGAGACATGGAAAAGAGAATTAAAAAAAGGTGCTGAAGAATATATTAGGATTAGAAGGTTGTGAGCTAATATCACTAGGTTGAAAGGAGCGCTAGCTTCCTCAGATAGGCTTTTCCAGCTCTAACAAGCCAGAGGACTCCCTGGGGAGCAATCTGCTGCTGAAGCAGGAAGCTTGATGTCCAGTTTGCGTCCTCACTCATCAGGCTGGCACAGGCTGGCCTCTCTCATTCTACAAGCAGCTGGGACTGAGCTGGCAACCAGGGGCAGGAGGGCTCAAAGATGACTTGCCTGAGCCCAGACCAGAAGATATTTTTCATTAGTGTTTGGAATAGAAATCAAAGTCCTTATGATTATACATTATGTAGCCTTCAGAAGATTGTCAGGTGTGTGACCTTTAAAGTATGAGTCCTTCCCCATGCATGCTTTTTCATGATTGTGCATATTGATGAGAACAAATGAAACTTTAAATCTCCTTCTTTCATTGTCTGTAAAGGCAGCAGAAATGACAGCAATAAAAAAAGTCCTGGTTTCTATTACAGGATCAATGACCAGTCCTTTCATATCCAAGGTAGTTCATGTGACAATAAGCAATGGTCTGCAGTACCATTATCACTTAGACACCAGCCAGCAATTTTGTTACAGAATCTTCTGAGACAGCTTGTAATTTGGCTGTTTAATTAAACCTCACCAGCCCAGATTGCAGAGGGAAAGTACTGGGAATTGCCCACTGAACTGTCACTCTAAAACTGTGTTCTACTATGGATTTGGTGTCAGAAATCACAACAATATTTAATGCAAGATAATTGGCATAAAAATGATCTTGAAGGGCAGCTTGCATACTTGGGAAGTTAAATTAAAATTGATGTGCTTATTTGTGTCTCAAACTGTCAAATCAGTACATGCACCTTTTGCTTTTCCAGCACTGCTACATCTTGGGGCAGTTGGCTGCAATCACTAGTTAACTCTGTGCCTATTAGCTACAGAATGGATTTGATTCCATTGCTTTCTTTCCTTCTTCTTCTTTTTTTTTTTTTTAATGTTAGTGAGAATAATGTTAATGGTAAATTACCAAAATGAGACTGTAAAAGGTTAAATGTTTAGGTGAATATTTTCTTGGCTTAATTCATCTGTCCAGGGAGTTTAGGACAATGTAAAGTAGCTCATAATGGCAGTGGCTACCATTAGTGAGTGTTTACTCTGTGCTGGGTTCGAGATTCAAGCTCTACTATTCCCTCACTTAAAACTTCAAGCCTCTCAATAGAGGACCGCTTCATAGATGAGGAAATATGCCAAGTCCCATAGCCAGTTAATGGGGGCTCTGTGATTGCAGTGCAGGTCTGCCTAACTCTGGAGCCCATGTTGCAAACTATGATTACGTCATAATGCTCTCTGCCACAAACTATGCCCTTTTCTGCCAAAAATCCAATTCTTTTCCTAAGAGTCTAAATTTGGAAGAAGCTTTTTTTCTATTGACTTTTACCCCAAGGAAAAATATTTATTCTAGAGCAACATACAAAAAAAAAAAAAAAAGTTAGAGATAAATATAAAACATTTAATTCAGGTACTTTTACTTAAGAACAGTCATAAAACTTAATATAGTTTTACAACAGTTCACATTATTATTTTTATTTCACTTCTACACTGGCTAGATGAGAGACAGAAGGTGAGGGAAAGGGGAAATGGGCAGGAGACATGAAAAGGAAGCACTGGGAAGTTGAGGGAAAGGAAGATTGATGGGAATGAGGAGAGGGAGGCATGGAAACAATTCCTAGAAACAGTGGGGAGAGGTCCTGGGAAGGCTCTTGTACCATGTTTGGTCATTGCTTCTGGGAACTTTCTCCCATGTCTCTCTTTTAATCCAGGTCTTTCTTTTAACATAGTCAATTTCTTCCATCCATTGACTTTATCTTCTTTGCTCTCAAAAATACACAGCTCTCTTTTAACATGAAAAGCCTTCCCGTGGTCTTAAGCCCTTTTTATCACTGATTGAACTAGTGATTGACTTGATGTATGAGGTCTGGGCATCCACTTGCCAGGCGTTAGCTTCTAGGCTCTAGGGGCTCAGAGTAGCACAAGATAGAATTCCTTCCTTTTCATAAGTAAACTTTCTGAACGATTGAAAATTCATCATGAGCTAATCATGAGTCAGTAGATGTCGAAGCTCATATTTTGTTATGATCATTGAAATGAGAATAAAAAGCTGCCAAACCAGCTTATGGTGTCCTATTGATAAATCCGTCACCACAGTGATCATTTTCCTCCTTTTCACCCACTTCTTTTTGTGGGCTTTGATTACTATCTTCATTTCCTTTCTGCCCACTTATTATGATAGTTTGGTACACACCTGTCCCCTGCTAAGCTGTACCCTTGAATGTCACTAATTACTTCTTTTTTGATAAATCATGTTTCTTTTACTCTCACGCTTCCTCTTCTTTCTATTGTACATATTGTATTTATATATTGGACAGTCTCCTTCACCATTTCACCCCACCCTCAAATTATTTCTTTTTAGAACTATAGCTCAAATATTCATTTCATTCTAGAGCAGCTTTATGTCAAACTTGGTTAGGACATAAGTATCTTGAACTTGTGAGCTTGGCTTGCAAATTTAGGGTAAGCCACTCAATGGGAAATTGAGGTTCTGTTTATGCTAAGCCATATCTTCAGGTCACAAATTTCATTCTTTTACATCTGGAATATACCTTCCAGTGATAAAAGGAGATAGTGTCTTTGTTGTGTACAATTTAGGGGGAATTATTTTATTTTTGATGCACATAGATATGAAGGAGATGGATTGTAAACCTAATTTTTGATATTAAGTGATTTAAACCTTTTGGTTGTCTAGGTATAAGGTGAATGTGTGTGTGTGTGTGTGTGTGTGTGTGTGTGTGTGTGTAGAGGAGACCTAACTTTGATAGAAGTAACATAAGTTGAATTCTAACTGTCCAATCTACCTTCTCTTACTCTTAGAGGGAAGATCACCCATACTCCCTGGATTTTACCAAAAGAATCTTTCTTTAATAACAGTGTCCTCATCATAATGGCATAAAGTATCTGCTTAAATATTACTCATGTACTTCTGAACTCTATTTTGTGTAAAGTCACCATGGAGTTACTTATTTTGGGAATTGAGTGTTCTATGAAATTGGTTATCAACTTCATTATAGAGATACTTTCTTTTCCCCTCCTCTGTTTAGAATGACAAAACTTACCTGTTTAAAAAAATTATTATTCTGCATGTTTTGCTTACTGACATAGTAAGAGATTTGGGTTATGTCCATATGAAGAAGAACTGAATGGTTGAGAAGAGATTTGGGTTATGTCCATATGAAGAAGAACTGAATGGTTGAGAAGAGGGAAAACAGTTACTATGGTCATGAATCTATCTATATGACACCATAAAACTGGTTTGTCTGACTTCTATTCTTAATTGATTCAATTATTATTATAAAATATGGTCTTAGATATCTACAAGCTCATGATTAATTTCTGATTCATAACCTTGCCTTTTCTGACAATTTGCCTTTAGAAATTTTCTAATAGGATTGAAAACTTGAAAAATGAGTATTAGATAATTTGAAGAACCTGGAGCCCAGATGAAGGAAATAGAGCCAATTTATATAATAAGACTCTAATTCATTCTACTTTAAAAGACCATACAATATTTGGGCTCTTGAATTTTTTTAAGTTTTATTTATTTTATTTTATTTTAAAGATTTTATTTATTTATTAATGAGAGACACACACACAGAGAGAGAGAGAGAGAAAGAGGGGCAGAGACACAGGCAGAGGGAGAAGCAGCTCTCCATGCAGGGAGCCTGATGTGGGACTCGATCCCTAGTCTCCAGGATCAGGCCCTGGGCTGAAGGCGGTGTACACTGCTGAGTCACCCAGGCTGCCCATATTTATTTATTTTAAAGTAAACTCTACACCCAATATGGAGCTTGAACTTGTGACCTTGAGATCAAGAATCACATGCTCTTCCCATTGAGCCAGCCAGGTGCCCCGGGCTCTTGGATTCTTAAGGATATTATATTATAAGAATATTATCTCAAAAAAAAGAATATTATATATCTCAATTATAATTGTGTATTTTATTATTCCAGTAGAGTGGGTGTGGTTTCAGTTTTAATAGTCACAGAGAATGAGAAAAGAGCACATGTGAACTATAATTTCTATGTAACTGTTAATAATAACAGCAGTTATTGTTTTAATTACCTCTGAAAGTCAGGCTAACTCTCCATTGTCAATAAAAGAAGCGGGCAGTCCATGGCAGGTTATATCAGTCAGGATCCAGGCAGGAAATAAATGGCTCACTTAAAAGAGTAATGGAGAAGAGTTTAACGAAAGGACTGTTTACAAAGTTGTAGGCAAGGTCAAAGTGAGGCAGCAAGGAATGAAACACTACAGGACTAGCAATAGCAGGAAGCCACTATCATCCTAAGCCTGAAATAGCAAGACGAGAGAGCAATTACCAGAACCCCAGAGTGAGAAAACAGCTGTAAGAGAGTCTGACAAGTGTTGTGGCTTTTGGCAAAGGGAAAGAGTTAACCATGGCCAAGGAAATAGATACCTCTTTCCTCTCTCAGTTTGATGCTCTACTAGTGCCTTCCATTGGCTGAACCCAACTGGATGTCGGAAGATAATACAGCCCAATGATGCAATTCATATAAGTTTGCCACCAGCATAGAGAGCAAGAAAGAGAAGTTTGGAGGGTGAATTTGCTCTGGAAAAGCAAGGGAAATATTTCCAGCTTAAGGGCTAAGTTTGATCTATTGCCTACCTCAGTTCACTTGGGGTCTTCTCTTTTATTGGTCTAGATATTAGCATCACTCCTTTTCTTGAATGACACCAATTACTCCCTTCTTGCTATACCTAATGTTCGTTTACTCTCACACTTTTTCTTTTACTTATACACATTGGATAATCTCCCCTTTATTTTTCCCATTCCAAATTATGTATTTCTAGAACTGTAGCTCAAGTCTCCATTCTAGTCCAGAAGAGCATTATTTTGAACTAGATAAGATGACTTCCTAAATTCAGAATAAGCCACTTGAAGGGAATTGAGGTTCCATTTGGTGCTTCCCCACCCCCACCCAACACTATGTAAAACTTAGATTGTTTCCTTGGGTAGACACTGGGACTATGACTTCTGAAGTCCATGGATACTGTGGTTAGAAGCATGACAATATTGGCAGTATGCCAAGGTACACAATCACTGTCTTTATGGATCAATTATCTTCTGTGACAACATCTCCTGAAAACTGTTAGGCAAATGGGAAAAGGAAAAGAAAAAAGTCTTATATCTTTTTGAATTTACACAGAAACTGCTATATTAGGAAGTGTTGAGCTGTTAGAAGACTTGAATGTCTTTAAAACATACCTTGTAATAGTATCCAGCCTTACTATCTTTGTCTTGATGTGAATAGAATCTGTTGGATAATGGCTCCAGGCAAGTTTACCAACATGCTTTGCCGAGATGAGATTACTTTTAAGGAGGGATAATTTGGCCACTTTCTCTCCAATCTCATCTTTCACTATTCCCTCACCCATTGTGCATGTCCACACACCCAGACATCTATCCCTAGATAAGCTCTACTCCACCATACTAAGCTTCCTTTTTAACTCTAGATTTTGCGTTTGATGTTCATCCTGCCAACAACACTTTCTCTGCTTCTTATATTTTCCCCATCCCCAACATATTTTCATTATGTTGTATTATATTTGATTATTAATGACATTAGACTATCATTAGGCTGAGAGCAGGAGATATTTCTGACTTGTCATTGAATCTCCAGGATGGTGCCTGGCATATAACTTTTCATTATCTGTTGGATTAAATGAATGAAGGAAATAGCAATGGGAAAATTTTGTTCACCAATGTTTATCCTAAAGTTAGTTCTGCTTAGGATAATCTCATTTGTAAGTGGGAAAGAAAATTGATAAGTGTCTCAGTAATTCACAAATACAAGTTCACTACCTGAGTAAGCAGCTGAGCAATAGACAGTATATTGCATCATGAGGGTCACAGACTTGTTAGACAATTGTGAGGAAGCTGGCAGCTACTATAGTGCTTCTCAGATTAGATGCCCACCAGAATGCCTTCAGATTATTTGTCACAGTTACCCAAGTTAGACTGTCTGCATCCCAGAACTTCTGAGTCAGCACCTCTGGGAGTGGTACTGAGAGTCTGTGTTTTATTAACTGCCCCCCATCATCCTCCAGGTGCTGGTTCTGGCATTTAGTTAGGCAGGCATATACTTTTCTTGACCCCTGAAAGGTTTTCAAGTTCCCTAAGGATCTGTGATCTTGCCATGGTCATGGGTCATCAACAACCTTAAGTTTGTAAATGATACTTGTAAATATTCACAGTTTTATGTTTTAATTTTTTATGACTTGTAGGCTTTCCCCTGGGGAGATGTTTAATTTTCTTTTGCTGTTTTGTATTGCAGGGTCTTATTCACTTGATTAATTTTTAATTGGAGAATCATGCTGAGCTATTTCCAGACTATGAGTGGAAGCAACTCTGTACTGCTTTTCCAGTAGAATTCTGATTAATGCACTTTCTTTGTGGTCCCTGGAGACCGATTTCCTTGCCCCCCAATTATGTTTATTCTCTTGAGAGATAGGCAGAAAGTTGGGGAAAGGTAAACACAGTTGAGCACGGTTGAGATGTGCTGTGTGACAGTGTTAAAACCTACTTTTGCATGCCTGTAGGTATGAATTTACTTGCATGTTTCTGTGGCATCGTGCAATGTAGTTCTGCCTCTTTGTTTTCACAATCACTTGCTTTTATTAGAAAATTGTTTGCTCTAAAATTAAGCATTTAATCTCATCAGACACCTCTGCTAAAACTTCCTAATATGCATCCTACTCTAGAAAATGATTGTTAGAGTCATTTTAGTTAGCTTGTTCTGCCAATTCTTCTACTTAGGCTTGTTATTGAAGCCAAGTGAGTCATTTTCCTATAACAGCTCTTTGTGGTCAACAGACCTCTCCTGACAGTCACCTGGTGGCCTTGCTGTTTCTCCTGGTGAGCCAGATTTGGAGTCTTTCTACAAAGCTGCCTGAAAATATTAGATACAATAGAAGCACGGCATGTAAAGTCCCAGAAGGATAGTACATTGGTTATCACTTGCAGCGTAAGAAATTACCACAAAGTTAGTGGCTTAAATGATACCCATTTATTAGAAGAGTTGGGTAGGTCAGAAATATGTCAGGGGATCCTGTGGGTTCTCTCTTGGGCTCTAACAAGGCAGAAATCAAGGCACTGGCCAATGGGAGATGGGGGAACTCTAATCTTGAGGCTCTGGGGAAGAATCTACTTCCAAACTCATTTAGGTTGTTGGCAGAAGGCAATTCCTCCCAGTTATGAGACTCAGGTTGCCATTTCTTTGCTGGATGCTGGCTAGGAGTCTGTCTTAGCTCTTAGAAGCTACTCTCTGGTCCTTGCATGCAGCCCCTACTGGTCCTTCTGCAAAGCCAGCAGTAGTGCGTCAAATTCTTTTTCAGGCTCACATCTCTGAGACTTCACTCTACTACCAGCCAGAGAAAATCACACAAGCTTTTACAGGGCTTGTATGATTAGGTTAGGCCTCCCCATATATCCTCTGCCTCTAAAGGTCAATTGATTTGGAGCTTTACATCTTAAAAATCCCTTTATAACAGTACTGGGATTAGCATTTGATTGAATAGTTAGGGGACAGGAATCTTGGGAGTCTACCTGAGAATTCTGCTTAAAACCTATCATTATTTAAGATGATAATAAAATGGTTGTATTTATAAATATATGCAATTTATATCATATATGCAATTTAGATTATTCAACTTTAATTGGCTGATAATATGGTTGCTATCTTTGGCAAATATATTAGTTGTGGCAGGATATCATTTGTGCATTATATGAAAACCAGAAATCAGACTATGAGGATATATGATCTTTTACTGAATTTAAAGGTGAACCTCCTTTTGAGTTTTGCACAAAATAGTTCACCTCTACAGGTAGGACATTTAGGTCTTCCAAATGCTCATTCTAATGCTGTAATCTGCTAGACATTTCCCAGTAGTTTCCTGGTAGACCTGAGGGCCCATTTTTTCCTATCTGGTGCCTGATTTCAAGCATTTATTTATGGACCATAATAGCTAATACAAAACTCCTGTCATGCGTGGTTTGTGTTGTGTTTAAACCACCAACATTTAGGAAAACTACCTTTCCTGACCGATTCAATAGGCCAGCTAGCATATTATATCAAAATATTTAAAATTCTTACTAAATATATACCTTTTTTTTCTTTTTCTTCAGTTTTATGGAGTGGTAAATAAATGAAATCTGTTTTGGATAGTGTACTTAAAATCAGTGATAGAAAACAGTGTTTACAATGAATAGGATCATAGGAATTGGGTCAAAGATTAGTGTGTATGGTTGAACTATGAATTTGCACATCGACATTAGGACCAAGAACAAAAGCTATAGCAATATGTGTATAGAGGAAAGAAGACTCAGGAGAAGGATGAGACCAGGAAAGTGCCCAGGGGATGATGGATAAAAATAACCAAAGGGTGGAATGAGATAAGCTGCCCAAATCTATGTCTGGGCACATCCTGAAGCCTGAGTGTGAAGTAAGGCAGTGAGTCAAACTAGTAGGAATACAGAAATAAAAAGAACACAGATAATAGAGATCAGTGGTTCCTAATTTCTAATAAAACCCAATTGTTCTCCTTCCAAACACACACACACACACACACACACACACACACACACACGCAAAACTACACATGCAATTTTGAATTTAATTCTGGACTACATAGGGATTGTGTCTCTGTATACAACAGAGATCCACAGACACCCAACCCAGGTTCTGGAATTTAGATACAGACCCAGAATTGAGACATGGTCTGAAACCTCCTGCAAAACCATACTGGAGCAACGATCAGCAGGCACCAAGGTCCTTGATTCTGAAATTACCCACTGCTTTCACCAAGAACCTCCTTATACATTCTGGTCACTTAGTAACCAGTGTTATGGTGTGACTGACCCCTGCGAGGTCTAGAAGGAGTGAGGCGAAAGAGGGTGAACTCGGGTGTGTAAGATAGAAAGAAGTGTGAGCCCTAATACCAAGATTATATTCTCAAGTGTTCTGATGGATACTTAAACTGGAACTACCTTTTATTTTTTCTCTTTAAAGATTCGTGTTCTCCTTACACATTTCTAGCAACTTTATGGTACAATTCTTAAATCTGTGCATCTCAGAAAATTGTTGAAAGGATTTTTAAACTGGACGTTCACAGAAGCTTATTTAGTTTATATTCCTGAGTATTTAAATAATTAAGAAGGAGCCTCAAGAAATTGTCAGATGAAATAGGTGCCTAATAATTGATGAAATACAAATGACTTTCCACTGGAAAGACAGAGCAACAGTAGACTTAGCCTCCAAGGCAAGATAGTCAAGAGAAAGCATTTGAATATATATCGTTAAGTTTTGTCTAGGATTACTTGTCAAAAAGTCACTAAAAGTTAGGGTTTTAAGATGACACTTTCTTCTCTCCCCTTTATCAAATCTGTAGCTGGAAAAACTATGTGGGTTGAGAAGTTCATTGATTATAAGCATCTACTTGGCATCCAGAAGGGCCAAGCATTCTCCACATAGAGTGTTCCCCCAGAGGGGATTATCCTGGCCTATCTGCATGTTGCAACCACAACAAGGGATTCAGTGTGTCACTTTTTCTCCCTATTACCCTCAGTGGTTTATAGTTAGTTTCAGAAGGGAATAGTTTGAGGGAATTTTAGGCTATTAAGCACGTCACTACTGTCGTAACTGGAGGTGTGTCTGTGTTCTGAGTTCAGGTTCCATTCAGGTAGGAGACATTGCTAGTAACTATGGACATCCCAAATGCTTGGGACTCCTTCTTAGGAAGGGGATTCATGTACAGGGACTAATCGAAGGAAGGGACCCTGGAAATCTATTGTAAACAAATATGTTTGGAACAATCTATAGTAAACAAATGTGTTTGGAAAAATCCAACCACTCTTCTAGTGAGTAATCGTTTGTATTGAACATGAGTTAATTGAGCATAAGTGGTAAATATCATTCATAAATCATTTAATATCCCATGGTTAGTGTTTCTCTGTGTGTCAGAATGCACACGTTTATAATCTTAAACTACATGCGTCTACAGAATGCAGTGTTCTTAGCTGCAATATTTCTTTGATGGTTATAACTCTATGAAGTAGGCAGCAGAGTTGTTAGCATTCTTAGCTTTAAGAGATGTATAACTGAAGCACACAGGGATAAAATACCTTGCCCAAATTTACACACATTATAAATGGCAGACCTAGGACCTGAACCTTGTCTCCTCATTCTTGCATATCTGTAGATGCGCTTCTGCTCCACCATCCTAAGGAAAGGTATTCTGTGATTTGTTTTTCAAGAGGCAATGATAAAATTGTGCTTTACAGTGGTTCCTTTAGAAACCCCAGCAGCAACACTCATGTCAGGAATGAGTGTCGCAGCCTGGGCTACTCATGTTGGGCTTTTCTTCAAGATGCAATTAACTGTTATATTTTTATGATCAAAACACGTTTTGTTCAACTTTACTAGATAAATGCAAACCAACTCCAACAAAACACCTGAGACAGTGTCTGGCACTTGGTAGACACATAAAAATTTTTGTTGAATTAACTGTTCTTAGCATTATATTTATGACTGAAACTTTTATAGGATGAGTTTGGTCAGAAGAATTTACTCATTTATTCATTAATTCAACAAATATATATCAAGTACCATTCTGCCCTTGGCTCTGCTCTGGGCTCTAGGGATTAAAGGGTAAGAGAACAAGGTCCCTGCTTTCATGAAGTTCATAGTCTAGTATGGAGAGACAGATATTTAACAAATCAGAAAATGTCATATATGATGAGTGATGCAAAGAAAATGTAAACAAGGGCAGCCCGGGTGGCTCAGCGGTTTAGCCCCTGCCTTCGGCTCAGGGCATGATCCTGGAGACCCGGGATCGAGTCCTACATAGGGCTCCCTGCATGGAATCTGCTTATCCCTCTGCCTGTGTCTCTGCCTCTCTCTCTTTGTGTCTCTCATGAATAAAAAAATCTTAAAAAAAAAAAAAAAAAGAAAGAAAATGTAAACAAAGTGATAAAATGGCTGAGCTGTGGTGTGGATAGGTATTTCAGAAAATCTTCTCCGAGGAGGTAATATGCATGGTAAGATTTGAATAATACACAGGTGCCTGCTGGGCAAGGATCCAGGTGATGAGCTTTCTAGGAGATGATTCTTGGAAGTTAATAAGCTAGGCATGTTTGAGAGACCAAACAAAAGGCCTGTGAAGTTGGAGTGTCTGTATCAAGGGCACAAGGAGAATATGATGAGGGTAGAGACAGAGCCTTAGGGACCATGATAGAATTTGAAATTTATTGTAATTATCCTCAGAAATTGCAGGAGGATTTGAAGCAGGGTAGTCATAAAATCTGATTCATAGTTGAGTCAGACTCTTGTCTAATGAGTGGGCTGTAGGGAACAAGGGAAGAAATGGGGTCCAGGTGAGAGATGTTGGTGGGGGGTGGGTAGAGAGGGTATCCGTGGAAGTGTTGAGAAGTGGCTGGGTTTGACATGCATATCTTGGAAGTAGGATTTGGTTGCTATGATGGGCTGAGGTGGAAGCAGGGAAAGACACTGATCCAGGATGATTCTAGGATGTAGTCTTGAGCAACAGGTGAATGGTAGTGCCAGCTTGTGGGGATGAAGATTTGTGTTGTGTGGGTGAGGATGGAGAATCAAGAATTGCTGCCCAAGAGCACATTTGCTACCAAAAAACTCTGCTTGTAAAGGAAAAAGATGAGAGAGGAACGGATGGAACTAGGATGTGAGAAATTTGGGCTTTCTTTGATTATTCCCTACTGTGGTATTAAGTCCAGGAGAGTATATTCATAACTCTTTTTTTCTGTTTCTTCACTTAATGAGTGGCAAGATTAAATACTTGAAAATGCGTGTGCACAGTAGCCTCCCCCAAGTGTCTTGAGCTCCTTGGATTTCAGTGTTATACAAGTGTAAATGGTTCCCCAAAAGGTCAGGCAGTTTATCTCCTTGAGAGTGATTTATGTTAGCAGCCCTGGTTGTTTATCTCTTCAGCAGCTCTGCTGCCAAGAATAGAAAGAAAATCCTGAGACATCTTATTCTTCATTAGGCGGCAGGGAAAGTGGTTTAAAGCTGCTGTCCAAGTTATTAATTAACCACTTAACTCAGTTCTATAATAAAATATAAGGAATTCTTTCTTCTCATCTTAAAGGAATGTTGAAGAAAACAAAATATGTAAACTAAACAGTGTGAGCAGCATAGGTTACTGAAAAAAAATAGCACTTGTCTCCTTGCTGTGCTTCAACCTTTAAAAATAATTCAGGGCTTTGAGCATCCATTAGTATTTGGTTATAATTTAATCAACCTTTTCATTCACTGGGTAAAATAAGCTGTCACCAGGGGATGATTCTTGGGTGCCAGTAAATGACTTCTCTGATTTCACCAAGGACTCTAGATGGTCTTTAGATTGGCATTAATAACAGGAATAATGAGTGAAGTTAGCCAGAATGATTATCTCTCATAGGGTGATGCGATTTTTTTTTCTCTGCACATATTTGACACTCAAAGATTGCTGAGCATTTTTAAAACCCTAAACTTGTGAGACTTTTAACAGCTGAGAATTTGAGGTATTGAAGGGGTGGAGGGTTTATCTAATGGCACGCCAGAATTAGACTCCGAAGAATCTAAGTCTATAGTAGATGAAAAGGTGGAAATGTATTTCCAGTGACTAATGCCCCCACCTTCTTTGTCTGTATTATTTCCCTCCCACCCAGGGGACCAGGGCCTTACTGGATACACTTCCTAGAGCTCTGGTTTCAGTGGAAAAGGTTATTATTGATGAATTCATGATTGAATCAGATTGGTGACAATTTAAAGTGTGTTCCTCCAGGGAGGATTTGAATTTTTAAGAATAGTTAGAGAAATGCTTTACTGAAGGGGGTGGGGAGAAAGCTAGTCTCTGATAGTGGACTTTTAGTCATGCGGTCTCTGGTTGGACACATGTTTGAGGCCAGGAGCATCTTCCTGTCATAACAAATCAAAGATTGCCCACCCTGTCACTGTGAAGACGGGTCCTGATGTGGCTTCCATTGATTCTCTGAAGCCCAAGAAGCAATAGAGACAAAAATATCCATCCCACCACTCGTAGATCTGTTTTCTTATAAATAAAAATGAATAAAATAAAAATAGAGTATTCTTACTCATGCACTCTCTATGAAATATTATTTACATAAATGTATTTGAGAAAAATAGCAAAACGTTTCTTAAATTCTCCTTTGTGCTACGCTTCCTCCTTCCTGCTAGTACGTAAACAAGAGATAGCTGGTTAAATTAAAGCCATTAACTGGTCGCATGTGAATGAGGGCTTACCTTAGTATAGTGGTTCTCAAACTTGATTGTGCAATGGGCATCAGAATCAGGTGAAGGGTTTATTAAAACACTGATTGCTGGACCCCTCCGTGGAGTTTCTGATTCAGTAGGTCTAGAGAGAGTAGGGACTGAGAACTGGCAGTGCTAACAAGGTCCTAGGTGATACGGATGCTCCTAATCTGAGGACCACATTTTGCGATCTACTGAGTTAACCTGTACTCTCATCTGACTCCCCTGAGTCTCTGTAGGAATAATGAACAGTGGACATAACAGTGACCAGTACTTTTCACTTCGAACAAGAGGAACTTAAGTCTTAAAACTTAATTGCTATATTACTCTCCCCCTTAATTTTATCCAGAACATCTATTTCACATGACTTACTTTTTAAGGGCTAAGAATTGTCTGCACTTAGACAACCCCTCCAACTTGTAATAACAGTTCCAGAGACCTCTCACGGTTCAACCAGATGCATCTCTGTCTTCTCACTGACTCAGTCTCTCTAGTATGTTGGAAATTTGTGTTATCTGTCATTTGGTTTAAAAATCAAGACACAAACTGGGGTTCTTCCCTGGGTTGACAAAGATCAAATTACCCAGTGGTCTGATTTCCATCAGCTGCACTGTGGTGAAATGGGGTTCTTCAGGTGCTATTTCAAATGTCACCTTTTCATGAAACGCTCCCTCTCTCAAGCAGGAGTGAGCTGCCCTGGCATGGTCTACACACACTTAGCTCGCATGCTGGTGTTTCTCACAGGGAATTACAATATATTCTAACCCAAGTTTTTTCTCTCGGTAGACTATGAGCTGTTCAAGAAGGATGAACTTTTTTTGTAACTTCCACGCCAATTATAATGTCAAACGTAATAGACATTAAATGTTGCTAAATGAATGAAATTTTTTAAAAAATATTTTATTTATTTGAAAGAGAGAGAAAGCATGAGTGGGTGGGAGTGGAGGGACAGGGTGAAGGGGGGCGAAGGAGACAAGCAGACTCCCCCCTGAGCAGGGAGCCCGGTGTGGGGCTCCATCCCAGGACCCCAAGATCATGACCTGGGCCAAAGGTTGACACTTAACCCACTGAGCCACCCAGGTGCCCCAGTGAATGAAATTTTAAAGTGTTATTGTTGGACAAACATTGATAAATAGCAGAAGATGATAATCTAATTTTATCAATAATGGTGCCCCATTTCCCTTCTGGAATAAATGATAAATAATAACAGATACAATTTGTTAATCTTGTGGCTGTTGTGAGGTATAAAGAACATTCGGTGAACTGATTTCGATTATTAAAAAGGTGACTTTTGTGGGATATATCAGAAAGGGAGACAGAACATAAAGACTCCTAACTCTGGGAAACGAACTAGGGGTGATGGAAGGGGAGGAGGGCGGGGGGTGGGGGTGAATGAGTGACAGGCACTGAGGGGGGCACTTGACGGGATGAGCACTGGGTGTTATTCTGTATGTTGGCAAATTGAACACCAATAAAAAATAAATTTATTATTTAAAAAAAGGTGACTTTTGTTATAATACTAACATATTTATTGCAAGCAGTCTGGAAAACACAGGAAGGAAGATATTTTAAAAATCACCCCTGGGTTTATACCTAAATTCCATAACAAAAGTGTATGGAGTTAAAGCAAAGTTTCTGTTTTAACTATCACATCCATCCTTTCCTAAGACATAACCATGTTAACAATCTGGCTTACCAATTTCACACAGATGAGGTGCTATTTAACATGTTGTTCTTACTTGACTTTTCATTTAATATCCTATATTTTGATCACTCTGGGTACCGATATCATAAATTTGTACTTCATTCATCTGCGTGTGTCATATTTTTGCATAGTTTGGCTTCGTAAGGAAAGGAAACCAACAGGTTAGAGAAATCTCCATTTTCCCAGATCTACTTCTTCCTCCCATCCAGGGTGTTAGACCTGGAGCCATCTGCTCCCATCCAAAAAGTCATAAACTTACCTCCTCCAAATATGGAAACATTCCAGGCTTGTAAGCTCAGACATGCTTGTCTTATCCTTCCCCTGGAGACATTTATTTATATTCCTAGCATCCTTTCCCTTTTGTTCCCAGGGACAATTTATTTATATTTGGGTACAGAGGTCTCTTACCTCTCAGGGGAGAAGCCAGGGAGCAGCTGTTCCTCTTCTGTATAAACTCCCAGGTTTATGTTTATGGAGTTCCCCGTCTGTAGTACAGACCCTTTTATAGGTGGGGTGACATCTATCCAGCTCTCATTCTCTCGTCCCAGAAAGGGGAAGACTTGGGACAAAGAGGAAATACTAGTTATTACGAGTAATAATCCGTCCCTTCCCCAGAAATTTTGTGACTATTTTTAAAGATACTATGAATAAGTATAGATGTTAAAAACTAATCATTTATTCCATAGAATAGCTATACCTAAACTATTTAACACTTTTTCCTTTTGAAAGCATTTAGGTTGTCTATCTTTTCCATAATCACAAATAATGCTTCATTAAACAGATTTCTGTAAGTCTGATTCTGAGGAGTGAAAACATTCCGTTGAATGGTATGTGCATTTAAAATTTTGTCAATATTAGGAGATCCCTGGGTGGCTCAGTGGTTTGGCACCTGCCTTTGGCCCAGGGTGTGATCCTGGAGTCCCGGGATCAAGTCCCATGTCAGGCTCCTGGCATGGAGCCTGCTTCTCCCTCCTCCTGTGTCTCTGCCTCTCTCTCTCTCTCATAAATAAATAAATACATACATACATACATAAATCTTTAAAATAAAATAAAATAAAATAAAATTTTGTCAATATTAGGGGATCCCTGGGTGGCTCAGTGGTTTGGCGCCTGCCTTTGGCCCAGGGCGTGATCCTGGAGTCCTGGGATCAAGTCCCATGTCAGGCTCCTGGCATGGAGCCTGCTTCTCCCTCCTCTTGTGTCTCTGCCTCTCTCTCTCTCTCTCTCATAAATAAATAAATAAATACATACATACATACGTACATAAATCTTTAAAATAAAATAAAATAAAATAAAATAAAATAAAATTTTGTCAATACTAAATGGCCCTCCAAAAAGGCAACACTGATTTATAATTTCATCAACTGTGTATATTACCACTTAAAAATTTTTTTATGCTAATCAGATAAAAATAATACTACCTTGTTTTTATATGCATTTCACTCTTTACTGGCTGGGTTAAGAATCTTTTCATATATTTATTGTTCATATATATATTTCTTTTTCTATTCATTGGTTCCTCTGATGTTTTGTTCATATTTATACTCTGTTGTTTTTCTTAGTGATTCGGAGATCATATATTAGGAGCACTGGTGTTCATCTGTCCTATATACTGCAAATATTTCCCCCCCAGTATGTTTCTTTTTGTTGTCATTGTTATTGATTTTACTTTGTTTTGGCTCCTTTTGTCACATCAGAATTATAAACTTTATGTAGTACATCTATCAATCTTTTCCTATCCTTCTTACTGTGAGTTTTCCATTTTTCTTATTGTGAAAGGAATCACAGATTGACCCCCGTGGTGAAATTCCAGCTCCCCTGTAGAATGACTTACTTCATCCTGAAGGCTGGGGAGTAGAAAGGCTAGAATGTAGAAAGACTACATTTCACAAAATCCATCTGAGCTTGAGTTCTACATGTGAACTAGCTTCTAGCAGGGAAGCCCCTTCTCCCCAAGATTTAGAAGGTGGCAGTGAGATGGGTCCATGTCTTTACTTGTCTAGCTCCTTCCACAGGTGAGCATGATGGAAAGGGTATTTGGTTTTCAGAGATAGCAGAAGTCTCCATTCCTGCTTTTACTTTCATGGATGTCAAGAAACAGGTAGATGGGGGCTCCATTTAGCTGGAATGGAAGGGCTGATGGAGGTGAAGTGGTCTTAAAGTTAGGTGATTCTTCAACTTTCTGGTCATGGAATTTTCTGAGTAGAGCAGGGTGATTTTTTAGGTGGGCTAGATCTACAATGATGTCTGGAAATTCTTTTTAAAAATTCTATTTACATCTTGTTCTTCCAATCCCTTCTAATAATTTTCTAAATCATTAGGTTCTCTGTATTTAATTGTTTTCTGCTTAAGCCAGGTAGAATAATTTCTGTTATGTTTGGTTAAATCCTGATTCATATACTTTGCAATGCTTCCTTAAAGTTACATACCCATTCTCTTATATTTTCTCTCTTTTAAAAAATAAAATATTTTTAAAGTAATCTCTCCACTCATCGTGGGGCTTGAAAATTCACAAACCTGGGATCAAGAGTCACATGCTCTATTGACTGAGCCAGCTGGGCATCTTGCTTATATTTCTTCTAATACTTTTATAGTTATGGTTTTTCATTTAAGTTGGAACCACATCAGGAATTTATTTTTGTTTTTGGTATTAAAGATACAATACATAGGGTTAGTACCAACAAAATTCTTTGAACAGTCCATTCTTTCCCATGAATCTTAAATGTTAACATTTTTCTTCGATCATATCCCACCTTTACAGAAACAGGAAACTGTTTAAGCTCTTTATTCTCTATTATTTGAAATATTTATTATTTTGATGAATATGACATTGTTTTTATTATTGAAGCTCTCCAATGTATGTTTTGAAATGATCAAGTTGGATCAAGTTGTAATTAAGTTTGTAATTGTAATTACATTGTAATTAAGTTTTCATCATTTCCATAGGTAGTTTTTAATATTTACATTTGTATTTGAACTTAAGAATTATCTTTTTCATGCTCCATAAAAATTTGGGAGGAATTTTATTTAGAACTGCATCAAAATTATAGAGTAATTTGAAGAGAATTGACATTTTTATTAGTAACAATTATACCTTCTGTAAATTAACTCATTTAATTCTCATAAGAACTTAATTAAGTAGACACTATTTTCATTTCTATCTTACAAAGGAGAAAGAAGACATGGAGGTTAAATAATTTACCCTACTTTATAAAACTAGAAAAATAGTATATCCAGAAATGTAGTATGTCATTCCCTTTATGAAGTGCTCAATATCTCCTTTAAGAAGTTCTATGATTTTTTTCTCATAGGCTTGACACATTTTTTATGATGTTTATTCCACATATAATAGGTTTTGTTGCTAGTGTGAGTGAATATTTTTCTCATTATTTTGTGGATTGGTTAATTGCCAGCACGCAGGAATGCAAGTCACTTTTGTATGTTGATCTTATATCTAGCCATCTGATAAAATTCTCTTATTAGTTTTCATAGTCTTAAAAATATTTCATAAATGCTGTATGTTCACTGTGATAACTGATAATCCAAATCCAGAACATCACACATGGGTGTGTACACGCACACAGATGTATGTGTGCACACATAAACCACACACGTGGGCACAATATACTGCAGAGCTCTTGGAGCTCTCAGCGGACACCCAGGGTTTTAGCCCTGCTGGTTCAGCTTCTACAAGGTTTGACATCTATCCCTGTGACAATAGGATCCCTGCCCACTTGGAACCGCATCATTCCCTACCCTAATCATCCCCACCCTCATTCCCCAAATCATCACCTCTCTAAAAACTGCAGTGTTTTCCTTATTTGAGTTTTCAGTAGAGCCATTCAGGACTTTCAAATTCCACATGTCAAAAGCCTTTTCTGTCTTTAATTTGGATAGTCTAGTTTAAATGCTCTCGGTTAACCAGATCTCCCAAAAGTAGAGCCTGATTATGCTCAGGGCAGTACTTGAGTGTTAACTTCTCCTTTACTAGCCAGGAGACACAAAAGCTCTATCTCAGATCCAGGAAAGGAAAACATGGGCCATGCCTTGGCTGGCTATCTTCTTGAAAAGAGGTAAAACTACCTTTTATTCCTCACTAATGTGTTTAAAGAAGTGGGAACAAAACTCACATAAATTTCTTGCAGAACACCCTATCTTTTTTTTTCTTAAGATTTAATTTTTTATTTGACAGAGAGAGAAAGCACAGCAGGGGGAGCAGCAGAGGGAGAGGGAGAAGCAGGCTCTCTGCTGAGCAGGGAGCCCCATGTGGAGCTCAATCCCAGAACTCTGAGATCATCTGTGTCTCTCATGAATAAGTAAATAAAATCTTAAAAAAAGAAAAAGAAAAAGAAAAGAAAAGAAAAGAAAAGAAAAGAAAAGAAAAGAAAAGAAAAGAAAAGAAAAGAAAAGAAAAGAAAAGAAAAGAAAGAAAAGAAAAGGCTATTTGGGGCAGTCTTTACTGAATTTGGTGTTATGCTAGCCTTATAGAACAAGTATGGGAATTTTATGTCTATTCTATGCCCTGAACAATTTAAATAAAACATGGGGTGGGGGGAATCTGCCCTTTAAAAAGGTTATGTAGAACTCACTCATAAAATGGTGAGTTTTTAAAACAATGGACTTTTAAAAATTTACTGATGCCTTATTTATTTATTTATTATTTATTTATTTATTTATTTATTCTTTTAAAGATTTTATTTATCTATTCATGAAAGACAGGGAGAGAGAGAGAGAGAGAGAGAGAGAGAGAGAGAGAGAGAGGCAGAGGGAGAAGCAGGCTCCATGCAGGGAGCCCGACATGGGACTCGATCCCAGGTCTCCAGGATCATGCCCTGGGCTGAAGGTGGTGCTAAACCACTGAGCCACCCAGGGATCCCCAGATGCCTTTTTTAAAGAGTAGATTTTTAAAAATTATGTTTTCAGTTTTTTCTATGGCTATGTATTCAGTTTTACATCTTCTTTGATATTATTTTATAATCTATATATCCCAAACAATTTGTTTTTCTAAAATTTTAAATTTATTGATATGCGTCAGATACAAGACTTTGGATTTTGTAGGTAATTATCTGTATCTTTGGTTATGTATTAATTCTTATTTCTGGTGTTAGTTCTTTCTCTCCCTCTCTATCATCAGAATTACCAGGGGCTTGTGTATTTTATTGGGCTTTTCAAAGAACTAATTTTATTTTAATTAATCTAGCTGCCTTTTGGGGGCTATTTTCTATTTAATCTAGTTCTGTTTTATCTTTTAAAATTTCTTCCTAATTTTTTTGTTTGGTTTGGTTGTTTTTCTCTCATCATGAGGTGAAAGTTTAATTCATTTATTTTCTGTCTTGTTTTCTAATAAATGCACTTAGAATGTACATTTCTGCTGAGTATTGCTTTGGCTGCATGCCATAGATGGGAAGTGTGGAACTCTGCCTGTTCATTTTGTCAGTAATTTAGGGTTTTTGCTTTAACCCAAGAATTACTTAGATAAATGGTTTCAAATGTCTCAAAATGCCTTTATTTTACTCTCATGTCTTTTTTTTTCTTTACTTTTAAATAGATGAATTCAGTTGTGCTCTCAATGTCACAGACAGGTCTTAAGTATCATTTTCCATAGCTCGGCAGCTCCCAGATGTTATTAATCTGCCTGTTGAACTGTTCCTTTATCAGAGACAGATAACATCCAAAACCTTTCTGATTTCCTTGTTTTTAACTATCACGGCTCTTTAAATTGAAGCAGCTGAATTCAACACAAGGTTAGGATTGTTTCCCTCAAGAATGAACTCCTCTTTCTCACCTTGAAATACTGAACAAGTAAGTAAGGCCTGGTCTTCTCCAAACCTTGCAGATATGTTTTTTACCCAAGCAATTTCTAATTTCAAGGAGAGACCACAATGTTGGTTGAATCACAACGTTGTTGGAGAAGGAAGCGTACGCAGACCTCATTCTGTCATGAAAGACCAGTGTTGGGGCCTGGGATGTTTGTACGTAACGACAGTGGGAACTACACGTAGCAACTTCCTTTTTACTGCCCCACTGTTTGTCAACCAGGGCCTTATTCTTCCTCTTTTCCAGGAGACTGAGTTCTACCCTGATGTGATGGAAATCTCTCTATGACCCTTCTTAATAAATGTGCATTGCTTCAGGTTAACTAAGCTCTATGCTGTTGGAGTTAAAGATAAACAAAATACAATCCCTAAAAGAAAACAAAACAAAATACCAGCCGAGTATCATTCTTTCATCTTTCAAAACAGGGAAGACTTGGACACTTCCATGGCTCCTTTGTAGCTTCCCAATGGACAGAAAGAATAGGGAGCCAAGGATCTCCACAGGCTAAGCTTTCTCTAGAATCCTCAGTTACTGGTCTGCTTTCTTCCTGCTGATCCCTGGTGTGCCTTAGGTTCACCTCTCCACTTGAAGACTGACCAGAGCCACACACCCTCCAAGCCCGGGGGCCATTTGTCTGGAAAGTAGTGTGGCAGTTGGATTGGAGGTGAGAGCCAGTGAACAGGAGAGCAGAGACCACCACCTTCCTCTCCCAGACTTTTGGTTTTTATCAGTCTTATGAACATAAAATGATATTTCATTGCATTAATTCAACCTTCTCTAATAACTAAGAAGGTTAAGCACCTATTTTTTTTAAAGATTTTATTTATTTATTCATGAGAGACACACAGAGAGAGAGCAAGCGAGAGAGAGGCAGAGACACAGGCAGAGGGAGAAGAAGGCTCCTCGTGGGGAGCCTGATGTGGGACTCAATCCCAGAACCCCAGGATCAAACCCTGACCTGGCGCAGATGCTCAACAACTGAGTCACCCAGGCGTCCCCTCAAGTGTACCTTTTTGTAGGTTTCATTTTTGCCTTCCTTCCCTGGACCCTCTTTCCTTCCTTCCTTGATCTCTTTTCTTTGAAATCAATTGAACTTGCTTTCTTTCTTTCTTTCTTTCTTTCTTTCTTTCTTTCTTTCTTTCTTTCTTTCTTTCTTCTTTCTTTCTTTCTTTCTTTCTTTCTTTCTTTCTTTCTTTCTTTCTTTTTTTAAAGACTTTGTTTATTTATTCACGAGAGACACAAAGACAGAGGCAGAGACATAGGCAGAGGGAGAAGCAGGCTCCCTGAAGGGAACCCGATGTGGGTGGGACTCGATACTAAGACCCCGGGATCACACCCTGAGCCAAAGGCAGATGCTCAACCACTGAGCCACTCAAGGTTAAGCATCTTTTTATGTGACCATTCAAATTCTCTCTTTTGTAAATTGCTACTATTATATTCCTTCCCATTTTCCTATTATTTATTTTTTCTAATTTGTAGAAATATATATACTTACATATATATTTTATAATGTCCAATTTTATATTATATATAAAATTTTATATAATTTTTATACATTGTATAATATCAATTTATACATTTTCCAGACACTAACCCTGTGTTGTTAAATGCATCACTACACTCAGTGGTATCTTCTCTTCATTTTGTAGTGTCTTTTGTATAAAAGATTTTATTGTTAATCTAAGACGCTTGTTTTTTTCTTTTTAAAGAAGGAAATAAAATTGACGGAGGATGCCTTGTCTTCCCCACTGCCTCCAGTTCCTAAGAAAATGTGGAAAGGGAAAAATTGATGATTCGCTTCTCTGACTATGATCATAAATAATCGGTGATGTTAATAGGAAAAAACCCAAGCTGTTTTTAACATTTTTATACTAGAGCTTTAAAAAGCTGCTTAAATGTCAATTTGTGCTAAATGACAGGCTTTAAAGAAGGCCCACAAAATGAACTGTCAGGGTCATAAATCCTAAGGAAAAAAAACCAAACCTTAGGTCACATGAATGTCTGCCAGCACCGTGTAATTCTCACTTGAACCACGTTTTAGTTGACAGGAGTCATCTGTAAATGCCGAAACCTTCTTATTTACAGGACAGGGTGGCTGAGTCATCTTGATATTCAAAGCAGAGGGTTTAAGTGTGTTGTGGATCATCTTAATGCTGTAATATTAATGGGGAAGACACATATATAGAAGGAACAGTGTTGAAAGCAGTGGGTTTAAAACATTACTACTCACTTTTATCTGTTATGAAGGGAAGGTCTCTGGCTACCATGGTAACTGCTTTTACTTGTGAACTCATATCACATACAGACACAGGGTAGACTAGAAATAAAAAGATGGCAACTTTTGCTTTTCAAAACCAAAAGTGACTCATCTCCTACCAAAAAAAAAAAAGTGTTTTTGTGATTATATATCTAATGGCCCAAATCCTCACCCAAACTTCATATTTAACTCTTTTTTTTTTCATATTTAACTCTTGATAAGAGGTTACACTTGTTTCTAGTTGACTTAATTCTGAGAACTGGCTTATGATATTCTTAGCAATTTAGTGGCTTTTGGCATTTTTTATATGTGTGCATGGCATAGGGAAAACAAACTCAAAATAATCAACTCCTAAACTAATACGCAATTTATTTCTCTGGTCTTTTCAAAGGTAACTTCCTACAAGCTTCTGCCCTCTTCCCAGCCCTCTAGGGCAAGCTGAGTCCCACATCTTGAGATGGACTCCTGTCATAGGGTCATTCTTTTATTGGCTCCATTGTTGGGGGAGCCTGAAGACCAGATGCACCTAGGGGAGGGCAGCTATCCCCTGTGTTGTTTCTGGTGGCTGATCTGGCACCCAGTTCTGTATGACCTTGATCCTACTCCCATCTTCTAACTTAATTCAGGCCTTCTTCAACTATGACATCTTGACCTGTGACTTGGATCCTGGGCAGTGCCACTCAGTCTCAGTGGTTGACCAGATGGTTCTCATTTCCAGCCCTGTCATCACCTCCCAGGCAGCCTATTTTAGATGGTGATAGACAACAACTTTAAATCCTTATAAAGATGTTCTTCTCTCATAATAGTTCGTCTTTTTTAATTAGAAAAGCTGACGTGTTGCTGGGAATGGCGAGCAAGTGCCACTTTCTACTCCTTCCTTGTTCCCTACTCCTTCCTCCTTCTCCCTCAGGTCAGCTGTCCTCAGCTCCTTCCAGGCAAGGAGCTCTTTTCCCTCGGGCAGTCTAGCTCTGGGGGCCTCAGCCTTTAAATAAAATTTCACATTCTACCCCCAGGATGAGAGAAATCCCCAAATTTTCCAACCCCAAGCTACCCTCTTGGAAGGGAAAAGAAAAATGCCTTCCTTTCAGGAGGAGCAAGACTGGGTAGGGTGGGGGTGGGGCACCCCAAGCAGGGTCCAATATATGGTGAGTTTGTTGTCATGATTGTTGCTGTTACTCTTGTTAGGTTTTTCAGTTTACGCAGAAACAACTGGTGTTTCCTATTCCAAATATACCTGGGCTTCCAGGATCACAACAGTTAGTACGTGTTAAATTCTCTCTAAAGGCTTTACATGCAATACCTCCATTTATCTTCGCAGCTGCCCTATGATACATGGACTGTGATGATTTGCATCCCCATTTTAAAGATAAAGACACTGAAGTCTAGAGATGCTAAGTACTTGCCAAGGTTACAAAGGAGGTGACGCCTGAGTAGGTTCAGAAGCCCCTGTCAGAAGAGTCCAGAGGCCTTGTTCTTACTCCCAGAACAATGCTTTGCAGGTGTGTCCTGGAACCATTCTGCTCTTCCAGCTAAATCTGGCCCCATGTCAGACTCTTCCTTCCCTAAGGGGGATTCCCTTTCAAGGACCCACCTGGATTCTCTCGGCTCCCCTCATTCTTACCCTGGTGCATCAGATGAGTCTTTGAAATCTGTACATCTGAATTTGATTTATGGTTCCAGATTTTTTTTTTCCCCAAGAGGTTCTCTAGCACCTACTTAAGTCAGAGGATGGAAACAAGTATTTAGTTGTTAAGTGGTTCCAAGTTCTGGTTGTAGTCTAATCAGAACCTCCACTACATGTAGGAATCATGATCCGGAAATGCAGATGCTTCTCCCTCCCTCCCTCCCTCCCTCCCTCCCTCCTTCCCTCCCTCCCTCCCTCCCTCCCTCCCTCCCTCCCTTCCTTCCTTCCTTCCTTCCTTCCTTCCTTCCTTCCTTCCTTCCTTCCTTCCTTCCTTCCCAGAAGCTCTATATTTCCTCCTGCTCCCTAGGTCTACAATGCAGGAAAGTTACTATTGGTGAGCAGTTACACATGGATTGCATTTTTAGGGTGTACTGGTTTACTGAAAGTATGAGCAAGCCACCTTTATATTCAAATCAATATATCTATGCTTTCATCTTTTTCCTTGCTGAGCTGATATTCAGGAGGAGTGAGTTGGTATGACCATATTGGCTGTTTGCAGCCAGCCTCTGTTATGATTAGTTGATGCCCAACTGGTTGTAAAATATTTTGAATATCCCTTTTGTGTGTGTGTGTGTGCGCACACACGTGTGTATATTCACAGAATCTATCTCTATTAAAAGAACAAATCCATAAACTCGAGGCATACTGCTTTTAAAACTGCAGTACTGTGGTTATAAGGTATGTTAATTCCCTGGCATTTAAATTCTTCTAAAATATCTTTGTAAACTTTGGATCATATAAGAGAAATAGAGGATATACTTCCTGTACTTAGGATATTTTCTCTAGTTTGGCAGAGAACTATATTTATTTAACTTTCTAAAATAAAAACATAAATACATACAAAACCATCACATCAACAACCTTCACAAGTGATTGCCAAGTGCAAGGTAATATAGTGTCAACCTGTATCAAAATCGTTGCCTTCTTCTGCCTTCAAGATAGTAGCAGATATTGGTTATTTGTTGAGTGCCAAAGGATTTTCAAATACCATTTCATATGGGTTGAATCATACCTCCACAGAAATATGTCAAAATCCTAATCCCTAGTGGCTCATAATGTGACTTTATTTGAAAGTAGGGTAGTTGCAAATAGAATTAGTTGGGATGAAACCATACTAGAGTAGAGTGGGCCCTGAATCCAGTGTTAAGGCTTCTCCAGGAAGAGCTGAGGAACACAGGGAGAAGAGGGTCATGTGATGATAGAGGCAGAGATTGGAATGATGCATTTACAAACTAAGGAACACAAGAATTACCAGCAAACACCAGAACCTTGAAGAGTCAAGGAAGGATATTCCCCTACAGGTTTTAGAGAGGATATAATCTGACTCCCACGTCAATTTTGGAGTTCTAGCCTCTAGAACTGTGAGACGATAAATTTCTGTTGTTTTGAACCACTCAAATTGTGGCATTTTGTAATGGCAGCCCCTGGAAACTAACACACCACCTCATTTAACCCTCTCAATAAACATATGACTTAGGTAATATTATTACCCCCATTATAGAGACTAGAAAATGGAACAACTTGCTGAAAATTACATAGCTAGTAAAAGAACAAGAGTAGAGGCAGGATTTGAAGCAAGACTGTTAAATAACTATTGTCCTTAAGTACCACCCTCAATGCCTCCCACAGATGCAGGGGTCCTCATTCTTTCCTACTGGCAGTTACCAAAAGGTCATCAACTAGCCTGTACCTGCTAACTAGATGGAGCTGTTCATGCAATCCTATCCAAGTGCAGCATTGCAATATATTATCCTAACCTCCCAACTCAAGCAATGGACTTTCAGGGTAACTGGTTTCTATCTAATATTCCATGGAAGTTCATTTTTTCCCATTAATAACTACCCGAGATATTTTAGAATCATTTGTAGAAATAAAAACTTTGAAGAAAAAGTCCTCATGTAATTGTGTTATTTCTAGAGGCAAATAAACTTTAGTTTATTATACATAATATATCTAGTGTTCTGTGTTTTAGAAAACTTTTCTGGCTTCCTGATAGTCCCAAACACAATCTGACACATCCTCAGTAAGCTAGCAGAACCTCCAACTATCTCCCTGAGGAGTATTGCTTCCTGACACTGCCCTTCCCTCAGACCCACCATTTCAACATTTTCCTACTTCTGTAAAATCCTATGTTCTCATCTTGAGCTCTCCAATTCTTAGACATACTTCAAGGCTCAGGGGCCATTTCCTTCATTCAGCCTTCTCCAATCTTCTTAGCCCCGGGGCTTAGCCTGCCTTGATGCTTCTAGTGGGTGAAATTATGTATCCTCCTAAAACATGTCTAAGTCCTAAACCTGATAACTCTGAATGTGACCTTGTCTGAAAATAGGGTTTTATAGATATAATTAAGGACCTTGAGTTGAGATTATCTTAAATTTAGGGTAGACCCTAAACCCAATGACGTATGTTCTTATAAAAGACAGAAAAGGAGATGACCCAGAGATACGCAGGTACATGGGAGAGATGCAAGGATGAAAGGGCCATGTGAACACAATGGCAGAGATTAGAGGGTAGTCACAAGCCAAAGAATACCAAGGTAAATCCATTAGTAGAAGCTAGAAGAGAGTCATGGAACAGATTCTCCCCCAGAACCTCTGGAAGAATCCAACCTGCCATCACCTCGATTTCAGATTCTGTCCTCCAGACCTGTGGGAGACTAAAATTCTGTTGTTTTGAGACACAAAATTTGTGGGAATTTGTTACCAATTTGTCATTATGCTAGTTAAACTAGTCATGTTAGTAAGAAACCAGGGCACTAATTTATTTCTGGTACCTAAATTACTTTGATGATATAGCACCTGCTGTTTACAAACTATTTATTAGCATTTGTGAATTATAATTTAATATGAAAGCAGCCCAAGTTGTATATTGATCTTGACTGGAAGTGATGGCCATGTTATTTTCCCTTGTTAATGCTGCAACAGGGAGCAGACATAAATACTACGCAGTTTCTTCATTCTAAGTAAGATTATTTTAAACTTAAATAACTGAGTAGATGGAATAATGTATTTTTTATAGACCTTGAAGTCTTGAACTTGAGATATTTTAAAATAGAAAAGCTGAGATGGACATTATTCCCACATTAAAATTTCTTTTTAGCTTTTTAATTACAAAGCAGTATATGAGAAGATTCTTGTTGGAAATGGAAACAGTATAGGTAATAAGTGAAAAAGTGAAAGTTTCCTTTTATGAATATGTGTTAAGTATTATAGATACATAGCCTCATCTGTTCTAGATTATTAAATATTTTCTGCTCATTTGTCCTTGATTTCCCCTTCTTAAAACTTTCTTCATGTTATCTTTTACCCTATAGAAGGTTTACATTTCAATGTAGTCCAGTTTTTCAGCCTTTTTAATTTTAGTTTCTGGGGTTTGTGTCTTGCTTAGCAAGACCCTTACCATCTCAAGATTTTAAAATTTTTCTCCCTTTCTTTCAAAGCCTTTTTTGCTTAGATAATTAATTTTATGTTAGGTAGAGAAAAGAAATTTAGTTCTCCATCATATTTAGCGGAGTTCCATCATTTCCACACAGATATTAAGCATCAGTTTCATCAAACATTCTATTGCCATATATCTGAAGAGCAATTTCTGGACTTTTTAGTCTGTTCCGTTGATTTGCTTTTGTATATTTCAGTGCAAATTCAACTCTGTTTTTATTATCAAGGCTCCATAGTATGTTTGAATAGGTGTTTCAAACATTTTCAATATTATTGGGTATTTTTCTTCCACATGAATTTTAGAATCAGCTTGCTAAGTTATATAAAAAAACAAATGTCCATTGAGATTTTGAATGAAATTATATTAAATTAACAGACTAATTTGAAGAAACAATCCAAGAACAAGGTGGGCTTCTGTATTTATTTGAATATAATTTTATATCCTTTAAGTAAGCTTTGTAGTTTTTCTCATACACATTTTAAACATGTTTGATAGGTGTGTTCCTATATATTTTACATTTCTTTTGCTATTACAAATGACAATTTTTCTACTATATTAAAAATTGATTACCACTAGTATATCACAATGTTGTAGAATTTTTTATACATCCATTTTATTTTTACCTATGTTACTAAACCCCCTAAAAAATCTAATAGTTTTTCAATGGGTTTCTCTTGACTTTCTACGTACAAAATCATCTTTCCTTGCAAAGAATGATAGTTTGATTACTTTTCTATTATTTATCTCACATATTTTGTTGTCTAATTGTGCTGGGCAGGATCTCATGTTCATGACTGAATAGTCCTGGTGAGGGCGGACATCTATATCTTGTTTGTGACATCAATGGAAATACTTTCAATGTGTTCACATCGAGTATGATGTTTGCTCTTTGTTTCTGGTAGATATTTTTATAAATTAAGAAAATGTCCTCCTATTTCTACCTTTTTTTTTTTTCCTATTTCTACCTTGACAAGATTTTGTGTTGTATTGTTTTTAATCAATAAGAGATGAGCTTCATCCAACGGCATTGGGTTGTATAATGTACAGCTCTTCTTTTTGAATCTGTTTTTGTAGTGAATCACATCAATTGATTTGTTAGCATTAAGTTATCTTTGCATTATTGGGATAAAGTCTACTTTGTCAACATATTAGTGTGTGGTTTTAGTTACAAGCAAGAAAAACAACTCATGCTAAGTTATGGAGAAAAACAAGTTATTAAAAGCTATCAAGGAACTCTTGGAATCCCTGGCGAGTCAAAAGAATCAGGCTTATATGCTATGTGGTCCAGAACAAAATCTCACATTATTTTGTGGAACTGGTCCAGCAAAGACACACTATAGAAACTACTGAACACTGACACCCTCATTTTTGTCACCTAAGCTGCACAGCAGACACACCCTTTGGTTCTACCATTTTTGTACTTGAATGTAGCCTCTACTGCCCAACAAATGAATTCTGAGCAGTTCCTGCTTCTTTGTCAGTTGCTTTCAACCAAAGTCTGCAGGGGTAGTATCTGATGCGCAAAGCTTACGTCACATACCTCTTGCTTAACTTCAGGGGAAACTGGGAGTGAAAATACGTGGTAAGAGTAACATCTTTGATGGGAGATTAGGAATTCCCTAAACAATAAAAAGGTTTTCAGATACTCAGTAGCGCAGAAGGATATCTAGTGTCCCTGATGGTTCTGATGTATTATTTAAAAAATAAGCTGCTGGATTCAGTTAGATAATATTTTATTTAAAATGTTATGATTACATATTAAAATGAAGTTATCTATAGTATTCTCTTTTTGTGCTGTCCTTGTTTACTTATTTATTTATTTTTATTTTTATTTTTTAGATTTTATTTATTTATTCATGAGAGACACAGGGAGAGAGGCATAGACAGGCAGAGGGAGAAGCAGGCTCCCTGCAAGGAGCCCGATGTGGGACTCTATCTTAGGCTGGGATCACACCCTGAGCCAAAGGCAGATGCTCAACTCTTGAGCCACCCAGGCGCCCCTGTTTATTTTCGATATAAAGTTAGGCTATTATTATAAAATGATGTGAGAAGATTTGCACACTTTCTATGCTCTGAAAGACTTTACATAGTAACTACCTGCCCTTTATAGCTTTAGTAATACCTATAAAATCATGTGGGACTGGATCCTATTTTTAGGTTAGAACTTTGACAGCTGGGGCAGCCTGGGTGGCTCAGTGGTTTAGCACCTGCTTTCGGCCCAGGGTGTGATCCTGGAGTCATGGGATCAAGTCCCACATCGGGCTCCCTGCGTGGAGCCTGCTTCTCCCTCTGCCTGTGTCTCTCATGAATAAATAAATAAAACTAAAAAAAAAAAAAAAAAAGAACTTTGACAACTCTTGCAATTATTTTTACAATTATTGCTATATTCATGCTTTTTTCTTCTATTTGGTTCAATTTGATATTGTCTATTAAATATATAATATATAATTGATATTATTTCATCTATATTTTCAAATTAATTGGTATTAGAAAGTTTAGCATTCTTTTATAGTTTAAATAGTGTTGAGGCACCTGGGTGGCTCATTCAGTGAAGTATCCAGCTCTTGATTTTGGCCCAGGTCATAATCTCAGGGTCTTGAGATTGAGCCCTGTGTTGGGCTCCATGCACAACGAGGAAACTGCTTGAGGTTCTCTCCATCTCCCTCTGCCCTTCCCTTTGCCCTCACACTCTTTCTCTCTCCCCATAAAATAAATAAGTAAATCTTAAAAAACAGTGTCTTCTGTAGATATATCTTTTTCTTCATTATGAATGGCGTTTATTTTTCCTCTTTCATTCTTAGTAAAAGATTAAAGCTGTTATCTATTTTATGGGACTTCTTTTCTTTCTCCAGGGGTATTTTATTATTGTTTTTATACCTAATTGATCCAAACAATTAACTTACTTTGTCTTTTTTTCTTAAAATTATAAATTATATCAAGCAAACAGGAAAATGTAGAGAAGGATATGATTATATTCTCAATGCAACTTGGACAAATCCTAATATTTTGCCAAGTTTGCTTCAGATAATTTAAAAAATAAAATATTTCAGATATTAAGTCCCTCATGTATTCCTCCCCGGGAATAACTACTGCCCTCCATTGTAGTAGAAATGCTTTTCTATTTATTACATTTGTATGTGCCCACAAGCAACACAGAGTTTATGTGTTTTTAAACCTCATATAATCGGATCCTACTTTATATGTCCTTTTGCAAATTCCTTTGTGTTTGCTGAACACATTATGCTTAAGATTTATTTGTGAAAATACATATAGCTTCAGTTTATAAATTTTAGCTATTCTATAACTTCTTTTGATGAACGAGTCACAATTTATTTATCCAGCATCATGCTGATGAGTCTGGGGGAACAAAAGCTTTATCCAGGATATTACTGAAAGGAATAGAAGACTGATGGTGGTAAAAGATTTATTTTGGACTTCAGACATTGCTACAAGAGTATAGCCAGAGCCTCACTTGGCATCTTGTTTGAAAATTATCACCTTTCTCATTTCTTTGTCAAAAGTGTTAAACTATGTTTATTCAGAATTATTTTTGTAGGACTCAGATGTAAACCACTTAGATAATGTAATTAAAGTTTATTTTTCATTCAGTGGTCACAAATTTTTGTAAAGCCTGTTTTCCCCTCCAACTTAAAATTAGGAAAAGAGAAATAACTGCAAAAAAAAGTTGGATTTTCTGAGGTTAGAAATAACTTAAAGTAATACTGGTAAGTCTGCTCAACTTTTATACTTTCAGAATATGATGAATACTGGATTTTCTTTTACCTACTTTCTCAAATTCCTGCCTCCCTGTCGTCCGCCCCCACCATCTGTTACATTCTACCTTAACTCTGTAACTGAATATGGTACAGAACTAAAATATTGAATGGCTAGATGTTCTCTGTTCTAAATTTTAATGCAGAATATTTCTATTTCCTCTTTAATATAAAAATTGCTTTTTGATGGATTTTTATTCAGGTCAAAAGTCTCAGTTTAAAAATGCATGGTTGAGGGTGGGGGAGGGAAGTGGTCCTCATCTGATAAGGCTTTTGAAACTACAATAAAGCCCTTGAAATTGGTACTTTACATATTGTTTCACAAAAACCTCCTTCTATAGGATTGACTTAAGCTAGATGGTTTGTCTACATCACAACATCAAATCTTTCATTTAAAATATCTGCTGTAGCTCCAGATCAAAATTTTATATATATACATATATATGTATGTACATGTCTAATACATACAAATTATATATACATATATGTATATATATTAATTAATTTTAATATCTTAAAACACCTCTCTATCCTTTGGCATTTTGAACTCAAGAAATATCTATGTGATTATTAAGAATGGATTGTCTTTTTTTTTTTTTTTTTTAACTTTAGGCCTGTTATTACAGAGGTAAAAAAAAAAAAGTGCCAAATATATGTTGCTAAAGCTGTGTAAGACTAAGAAAAAAATGATTGATTCATAGAGAGTAAGAATGAGCTATGATATTTTGAGATGTATTACCAGAATATATTTTAAATTTGAAAACAAAACTTAAAAGAAAAAAGCTCCAAGGAAGAGTATCAAAGAATTTGAAGCAAATCTCTGCCATTCATAAACGTTCCTCAGTGGAGGTACCAATGGTGAGGAGTGAGAGAAGGTGGGTTTCTCCTTACCATCTAGCATTTTGGCAGCAGGGCAAGACCTGAGAAAACTCATGAAAACAGTCTGAAGTTCCTACTCACTTCTCTGTGACTTAAATCATAGTGTTAAAGTAAACTTCTGAAACATCTTTAGGCATTCACCATTTATTTATTTAGTCAAGAAAAATATATTAAGTACTTTTCTATATTAAGTAGTGTGCTACTTTCTGGGTGTTTTAGTAAATTGAATACATGCAGTTGCTGCCCACAAAGGGACTTTGTGTGTAGGGCATTAATTTGTTTGGGTCTACTAGAAGTTTTGTTTTTTAACCTGTTCTTTCTGGATTGGAGTTTTTTTTTTTTTTTTTTTTTTATTTTACCTCTCATTAAAGATCTGAAACATGTCATTTGTCATCTACTTAATGGACAAAAATGTTCTCTGTCATTTGTGTCCTTTCAGAAAGGGACACAGTGAGCATGACCTCATTAATAGCAGTAGGTTAGAGCCAGCTAGGAAGGCCTAGCATGTGGGTTATTCTTGCCCTCTGCTACCAGAAAGACACTGGAGTACGGATGCATGTTGGGGTGCTGAGACTCTCATCTAGTAGATAAAATATAGCCCCTAATAACAATAGCAAATACTTGCATAGCATGTAAAATGTTCCATGTTGTGTAACATAATTCTTGTATTAACTTGTTTACACCACACCCCCATGAGGTAGATAGTGGAGTTTACCTTCTTATCTTAATTCAGAAACTAAACATATTCAAATGACATGGGATGTCTCTTATTACCACCATTTTAGAGAGAAGGAAACTGAAGCATGCAAAGGTTAATGGCTTGCCCAAAGTCACATGATTGAAGAACTCGTCATTCAAATTCAGTCTGGTTGTAGAATCTGTGCTTTTAACTACTGCACTGTACAGCCTCTACTTCTCTCCTTTTCCAAATCCATATATCAAAATAAAACTTCAAATACCAATGTAGATCTGAACATTTTTACTAGCAAGTGACTAAATCCAAGATAGTCTTCTATGGGTTAAAGGAGGGCCTAATTATAGTGCTAGCTGCAGAGAGAGCATCTGTGTGGGAATGGCAACCAGGCAGGACTGACATTCTTGAAGGTCCTTCTGTCAGAGCACATTCTGTATATTTCTGTCAATACATTTAGCCATATTCTATTAAAAGTATTTGCTCATGTGTCCTTATGTCGTGTCAGAGAGAACCCTAACTTATATAGTCTTGTGATACACATAAAGTCCCATGCTTTTTTTTCATCATGGTCCCCTCCTATCTGATTTGGATGTGTCCCTTGAGAATGACCCTTTCCTCCCTCCAGAAGCTTATGTGAAATCCCAGCTTATGAACATAAAACTTCTTGAAATCCTAAGACAACAGTTGTGTTGATTTTTCCCCATTTGTTTTCATGTTGACATGATATCTCTATATTACGGAGAGATGGAGAATCTTGAGAAGAGTTTTATAGATGGTAGAGACTGACTTAGCTCCTCAATATATACATTATCCCTTTGCTGCTTGGTAGTAAAGCTCCCAATTTAAAGCTGTCTAAAATCAAGACTAAATTCCCCAGCCTCTCTTGCAGTTAGATATGGCCATATGACTGGGTCCTAGTCACTGAGATGTAAGTGGAAGTATTATTATGCGCAGCCTCAGGAAGTTTCCTCAAAGAGGATTATGTCCTTCCTCATGCTTCTTCCTTTCTGTTGACCAGAATGCAAAAAGATAGTTGAAGCTTAAGTAGCCATCTTGGATCTGTGTCTTGAGTATGATAAATCAGTAGGACAGGAGAATACTAGCGATCATGAAACAATCATTCAGCTCTGAATAGATAGAGATAGAGATTTAGTTATTTACCTCCAGGCTTTATGAGAGAATAAAATTCTAACAAGTTTAAGTCATTATTATTTTAAATTTTTATTTCTCATAGCTAAACCTAATAGCTAATTTCTCACAGCTAAACCTAACTAATACAGATATAAGGTAAATGTAGTCTCTCTCCCTTATCTTGGGGGCAGTACCTGCCTGTATATCTGCTCTCATTCCGCTTTCCCACCAACCACCATTACATCTCCTTATGGAACTTCAATAGACTTTTCACCACAGTCCACTTATCCTGCCTCCAAGAGCTCAGAATGGTTAGGCCCTGGAATTGGCTGATGTCTTAGGAAGCACAAGGGGATTTTTTTTTTAATTTTTATTTATTTATGATAGTCACAGAGAGAGAGAGAGAGAGGCAGAGACACAGGCAGAGGGAGAAGCAGGCTCCATGCACCGGGAGCCCGACATGGGATTCGATCCTGGATCTCCAGGATCACGCCCTGGGCCAAAGGCAGGCGCCAAACTGCTGCGCCACCCAGGGATCCCCACAAGGGGATTTTGAATTGCATAGTAAGGTTTTGTAAGTATTAAGGATTTGTTATTGTTGTCCTGTGATTGTTGGATAGTCTATTTAGAGACAGTGGGGATAAGGAGGTAGGGGGACTTTGTGACTTCTTTGCCTTTTGGGTTATATTTCCTTTGTGATAATAGGTTGTGTGAACTGGTATCCTGAGAATAAAATGATGACCATGCTTCGTCCTTTAGTTATATTGAGTGTTCGGGTTCCTGATGACTTGCTTGCTTAGCTAGGTGGCCTGAGTTCTGACTCCACAGTATTGTCTAGCTTTTGGATCCTAGATTTTTAAAAAGTATTTTATTTATTTTAGAGAGAGAGAGAGAGAGAGAGTGCATGATCTGGCTGTGGAGCAGAAGGCAGAAGAGAAGCAGACTCCTCCACCCACTGAGCAGGGAGCCTGACATCGGGCTCAATCCCTGGGATCTTGACCTGAGCTGAAGGCAGACGCTTAACCAACTGAGCCACCCAGGTGTCCATCATCCTGATTTCTTATTTCTTCCTTTATCTGGTTTCTTCTACAGCAAAGTCCTTAACCTGGAATTCATGTATCCTTAAGGCATTGGCTGGAGGTGAGGGGAGCCTGTGAAATCTTCATGCATTATATATTCTGTGGTTATGTGCATGGATATGTTTCTTTCTTTTTTCTTTTTTTTCTAAGTAGAAACCTGCATTTCATTAAATTCTCAAAGGGATTTCTAACTGTGAAAGGCTAAAGATTTTCCATTTGTTAAATGAAAGCATGGGACTTATTATTGACATCATAGAGCCTTTTTGTTACTGAATTACTTTTTAAAATTAAGAAAAATATTGAAATACAATTGACATACAACATTATGTTGGTTTCAGATGCACAACATAATAATTTGATATTTGTATATATTGAAAAATGATCACCATAAGTCTACTTAATATCCATTACTATATTGGGACGCCTGGTGACTCAGTGATTAAGCATCTGTCTGCCTTCGGCTCGGGGCATGATTCTGGAGTCCCGGGATCAAGTCCCACATTGGGCTCCCTGCGTGGAGCCTGTTTCTCCCTCTGCCTGTGTCTCTGCCCCTCTCTCTCTATCTCTCATGAATAAATAAAAAAAATATTTAAAAAAAACCATTACTATATATGGTTATAATTATTTTTCTTATGAGAACTTTCAAGATCTAGTCTCTTAGAAACTTCAAATATATAATCTAGTATCATTAATTGTAGTCTCCATGTTTTATATTACATCTCCAGGAATTATTTACTGTATAAATGGAAGTTTGTACCTTTTGGCCATCTTCACGAGCCCCTCCCCAGTGCCTCTGACAACCACCAATCTGCTTTCTTTATCTATATGAGTTCAGTCTTTTTGGTTTGGCTTCATTTTTGTGTTGTTTTAGATTCCACATATAAGTGAGATCAGATAATACTTGCTTTGCTCTGACCTATTTTTCTTAGCATAATGCCTTCAAGGTCCATTTATGTTTTTGCAAATGGCAAGATTTTCTTTTTTTAATGCATGAATAATATTCCATTTTATATATGTAACACATCTTCTTTATCCATTCATTCATTGAGGGACGCTTATTGTAAATAGCAATACTTGGACACTTGGCTATTATAAATAATGCTGCAACAAACATGGAATTATATGAACTTTTCAAGGTAGTGTTTTCATTTCTTTTGGAATTCCAGAGTGGATTTGGTGGATCATGTGGTAGTTCAAGTTTTAATTTTTTGAGGAACCTCCAAGCTGTTTTTCTTTTCTTTTCTTTTCTTTTCTTTCTTTTTTTCTTTTCTTTTCTTTTCTTTTCTTTTTTTCTTTTCTTTTCTTTCTTTTTCTTTTTTTTAAGGATTTTATTTATTTATTCATGAGAGAGAGAGAGAGAAAGGCAGAGACACAGGCAGAGGGAGAAGCAGGCTCCATGCAGGGAGCCTAACATGGGACTCTATCCTGGGTCTCCAGGATCCCACCCTGGGCTGAAGGTGGCGCTAAATCGCTGAGCCACTGGGTCTGCCCCCAAGCTGTTTTTCAAAGTAGCTCTGCCAATTACGTTCCCACTAACAGTACATGAATGTTTCCTTTTCTGCACATCCTTGCCAACACCTGTTATCTCTTGTCTTTTTGATAAGAGCCATTCTTACAGGTGTGAGGTCATCTCTTTATCAATTTCATTGGCATTTCCCTGATGATGTTTTTGAGCACCTTTTCTTGGAACCTGTTGGCCATCTGTATGTCTTCTTTGGGAAAATGTCTTTTTAGATCATCTGCCCATTTTTTTTTTTTTTTTTTAGATTTTATTTATTTATTCATGAGAGACAGAGACAGAGAGACACAGAGAGAGAGAGAGAGAGAGAGAGAGAGGCAGAGACACAGGCAGAGGGAGAAGCAGGCTCCATGCAGGGAGCCTGATGCGGGACTCGATCCCAGGTCTCCAGGATCATGCCCTGGGTTGAAGGCGGCGCTAAACCGCTGAGCCACCCGGGCTGCCCCATCTGCCCATTTTTAAATTTGATTGTTTGTTTGAATTATATGAATTCTCTATATTTTGAATATTAACCTCATATCAGGCATATGATTTCAAATATTCTCCTTCCATTTAGTGAGTGGTCTTTTCGTTTTATTGATGATATTCTTTGCTGTGCAGAAGCTTTTTAGTTTGATGTAGTACCACTTATTTATTTTCACTTTTGTTGCCTTTGCTTTTGGCTTAAAATTCAGAAAATCATCACCAAGACCAATGTCAAGGAGCCTTCTACCTATATTTTCTTCTCGGAGTTCTGTGGTTTCAGGTGTTTACATGCAAGTCTTTAATCCATTTTGAATTAATTTTTGTGTACAGTGAAAGAAAGTGGTGTAGTTTCATTCTTTTGTATGCACCTGACCAGGTTTCTAAGCACCATTTATTGCAGAGACTGTCCTTTCCCCATTGTGTATTTTTGGCTCCTTTGTCATGAATTTTTTTTTAAGATTTTATTTATTGATTTATTTATGAGACACACACACACACACAGAGAGACAGAGACACAGGCAGAGGGAGAAGCAGGCTCCATGCAGGGAGCCCGACGTGAGACTCAATCATGCTCTGGGCTCAAGGTGGTGCTAAACTGTTGAGCCACCCGGGGTGCCCATCCTTTGTCATAAATTAAATGACCACATATGCATGGGTTTATCTGGGTTTTCTGTTCTGTTTCATTGATCTATGTGTCTGTTTTTAATGCCAATATTATACTGTATTGATTACTATAGCTTTGCAATATAGTTTGAAATCAGAAAATGTAATGCCTCCAGTTTTATTCTTCCTTCTTGAGATTGCTTTGACCTAGTGACTTCTGTAAGTGTCATTTCTCTTATTTTTACTGTATAAAACTCAACTACAATTTGTGGCCCATCTCTAGTTTACCTATAATTGTATCTTATTTTTCACACCCAGCTTTGTACACAGCTCACTTTTATTTTATTTTATTTTATTTTATTTTATTTTATTTTATTTTATTTTATTTTATTTTAAAGATTTTATTTATTTGTTCATGAGAGATGCAGAGAGAGAGGCAGAGACACAGGCAGAGGGAGAAGCAGGTTCCATGCAAGGAGCCCGATGTGGGACTCGATCCCAGGGCTCCAGGATCACGCCCTGGGCCGAAGGCAGGCACTCAACCGCTAAGCCACCTAGGCGTCCCACACAGCTCACTTTTAATCTCTTGTATGTATATTAAGTAAGCTGCCTTAAATTCTTCTTTTGAAAAATATATGATAAAAATGTACAATGATAACTTATTTGAAGAATTATCATTAATTTCTTGTGAAAGACTCTTATGTTGTGCTAAGGGTTGTACTAACCATCTATGCCCAACATTAAACATACTTTCCCTATCCTGAGTCCAAAACAATTGTGACTCAGGATGGTATCAATCTAAATATCTCTGTGGTCGACCTAGTGGGTGGAGAATTGTGAAGTTTAGGATTGAGGGAAATGGCAGAAAAGAATTGGAGAGAAAGCCTGGGAAGATGACATAGATTTTGAAGGAGAAAGGGATTATTTCTTCTGCAACAAAAGATAAAAAAGGATAGAAGTAAAGATAAAGACATTTTAATATAGATATAGGGTGAAAAAGAATATACAAATGACGGCTCAGTGTGTTCAGTAAAGAAAGTATAGGGGAGATTTTAAGCTATCTGCATGACAAAGGGAGGGACAGGGGGTCCAGGTTATTCTGAAAGTAACAGTCCCATTGGGGTAAGAGGAGTCAATGAAGGAGTAACGAAAATAAGTAGGGAAAGAAGGTCACTTCAACAGTTCAACAAACTTCTATGACCATTACCCCTTTCTACAATACTGTGCAGGCACAGGATCAGAGAACATACAATCCCTTTCCTTGGAGTTGTCACACTAATTAGGAAAGCCCCCAGCAGGGCCCAGTTGAAAGGAGAGGAAAGCGAAATGTTAGCATCATCTCATGATGATCTTCAGTGATGTCAGCTGGATGTAGCAGGAGAGAAAGTAGAGTTGAGGGCGGTGATGATTCAGGTTTACTAACAGCCTCATAGAAATATTCAAGGCAACACTGGTCTTGGTGAACATGATGTCCAGATGAGGAAAGGAGATATGTAGAGTAAGGGGAAAGCCCTGCTCCTGTGGGGAGAGGTGGCATAAGCACCAGGAAAGGTGCCACCTTTAAAGCAGCCATAAAGTGGGAGATCATTCAAGTGGTAAGAGGTCTCACAGTTAAGCCCTGATGGTGGGTCATGGAGACAGGCTAGAGGGACAAGCATGAGCAAAAAGTGCTGTAAAGATGTAATAAGGGCTCACACATGTCATAATATGTCAAACAAAAAGAAGTGTACAGGAGTTGTGGGGAGTTTTTATCCCCACAAATATGAGAGATACCAAGACACATAAGGCCCAGCTCACCTATGAAAGTCTAAGTACAGGAATTCTGATTCTAAAATCACCTCCACTTATGTTGGTTTATCTTTCTGAGACACTTAATTGCTTCTGAGTGGCCTTGCTATGAAGATTTATTACCTTTTCTCAGCTCTTCTTTTATTTGGCCTGTTACCTGCCTCAGGTAAGACTTTAGCAATAATAAGGGAAGAGTTGATACAAATGAGAAGGCTATGTGAAATGGCACAACAGTTGTCTCTTGGTAATGGTACATTGTAGGTGCTCAAGAATGTTTTGAATGAATGAATCGTTGTTTCTTTATGAGTGACCCCTGGAAAATAGAATAGAATTTGGAGAATTCCAGGATTCCCTTTCTATTTCATCCTAAATTTCTCATCTCCTGTATTGAAGTAGAATCTCAGATTATTTCCAAGAAAAGGGATTTAGAGATTATCTGCTTGGCCCCCTCATTTTACAAAATGATTTTGAGACCTTGAATCCAGGTCCTCTGATTTCCAGTACACCACACAATTTTTATTTCCATTGTCATGTTTCTCTACCTGTTTTAATGAAGGTACAAATAATGTCCATTTTGTAGAGTTTAATTGTGAACCTTGAATGTGTTTATCCAGGTAAAGAGCTTTGAAGGAGTACTTGACAAAGAGCTTTTAAGGAGTGCTCAAGAAACGTTAACTATTATTATCATCATTACAATTATTGCCTCTTCTTTAGTTTATTCCTTTCAGTAATTTTTCCTTTCAGTTCAGAATGAGGATGATTCAGTTCAGAATCAGGATGAGCCCAGAAAAAACCCCATGAAATTGTTTATCTTTACAACTCCAGGTACTCATGCAGTGATAACATCTTGATAGGATTAAGAATGGAAAGGAAGAGGGGAGCCTGGGTGGCTTGATTAAGCATTGACTCTTTTTTTTTTTTAATTTTTAAAAAAGATTTTATTTATTTATTCATGAGAGACAGAGAGAGAGACGCAGAGACACAGGCAGAGGGAGAGGCAGGCTCCATAGGGAGCCGATGTGGGACTCGATCCTGGGACTCCAGGATCACACCCTGGGCTGAAGGCAGGTGCTAAACCCCTGAGCCACCCGGGGATCCCCAAGCATTGACTCTTGATTTCGACTCAGGTCATGATCTCAGAGTTGTGAGATCAAGCTCCTGTGTTTTGGGTTCTGTGCTCAGTGGAGAGTCTGCTTAAGGTTTTCTCTTTCTCCCTCTGCCTCTACCCCTCTCCTCCATCCCCCTTCATGCCTCCACTTTCTCCCTAAAACAAAACAAAACAAAAATTTTAAAAGGAAAGGGAAGGATGGGATGAGGAATAAGAGATAACATCAGGAAGATGAAAACATTGATGGTATGAAGGTGAGAAGAAGGAGAAAGAGTCATTGATGGCACCAGGGGGTTAGGTTCAGTCGTTTAGAAAGTTTTGGTGACATTAATAGAAATGTGAATGCAGGGAAAGGAAGCTGGTTTGGGAATGAAGCCTGTTAAAATGATTTGAGAAATGGTTACTTTGAAGTGACAGTAAGACCTCTAAGTAGAAATAATCTAGTAGACGGACAAGCAGAAATATGAAACCAGGAGAAAGCTTGACTGAATAAACATTGAGGGACCCTCCACAAAAGTATGTTGGCTGAAGTTCTGTGGATAGATTACTATTCCCTTCCTTTATCTCACAGGTGTGCTCTGGGCATGGGGATGATAAGCGCTGTGTGTTAGTGGAAGACAAAGGCAACACCAAGAACTATCATTCTTTGCTCTTCCTTCTCTCGCCTACTTTTTTTTTCCCACTCTTCTCCCCACTTTGCTCTCACTTGATATATATTTTTCCTGTTCCTGAACACGTAAGAAATTTCAGGAGTTCAGTGAAATATGTTTTTTTTTAAAGCTAAATAATTAGTAAGATTCAGACAGAGGAAAAAAAGCTTAGAAAAAAGTAATTTGGAATAGTGATGATATTATGTTCCACAATGATCCCCGGGTGAGGTGCCTGACAGTGGGGAATAGAGGAAGACATTGATGCGGATTCCAGTTTGGAACATCCTGAGAAACTTCACCTTTTTGTACCTGCTTGTTCTCACCTGCTGGAACGGCATGACATCCAGCATGGCATCATCTTCTAGAAAATCTAGTTCTGGCCTTTCTCCTTAATTCCTTAATTCATCCAATAATGCTGGGCTTATTCAATCCAAAGGAAGGTTAATCAGTCATTTATATCAAGTCAGGAGCACCATCAGTCCCTGTCAGTTCCTTCTAAAATGTATTTTTTTAAACCTGATTAAAAACTATTTTGTTCTGGGATGCCTGGGTGGCACAGTTGGTAAAAGCACTTGACTCTAGGTTTCAGTTCAAGTCATGATGTCAGGGTCATGAGATCAAACTCTATGTTGAGCTCCATGCTCATCATGGAGTCTGCTTGAGATTCACTCCCTCTCCCTCTGCCCCTCTCCTTTTCTCTCTCTTTACCTCTCTCTCTCTCTCTCTTGTTCTCAAAATAAATAAATTAATAAATCTTTTTAAAAACTCTGTTTTGTTCCCATGGGCCATTGCCACTAATTCTACAAGTTATCCTATTTGCAATCTCCGCGAGAACTTTATGAATATATCTGCAAATAAATGTAGTCCCCTGTTTTGCTTATTTGTTATCTATCTGCTTAATTTTAGGAACTGAAGATGATTATGTGATCACTAGCTTTCTGGACTGTAAAAATCAAACATCATGTAGTTCTCCAAACGAAAATGGAAGCTGTTCTCATGTTAATGAGGAGGTTGGAATATGTGTCTTGCGTTTTAGAAAAAAAGCAAAGCAACCAGCCATAAAGAAATAGAAAATTAGGAAGACAGAACAATCAACACCCTTGTCTTATTTAAAAATAAAATCTGTTCTCTCTTCTCTTTTCTTTTATAGTGACACATTTATTTATTGACAATTTTCTTTTAAAGATTTTATTTATTTATTCATGAGAGACACACAGAGAGAGAGGCAGAGACACAGGCAGAGGGAGAAGCAGACTCCATGCAGGGAGCCCAATGTGGGACTCATCCTGGGATCACGCCCTGAGCCAAAGGCAGACGCTCAACCACTGAGCCACCCAGGCGCCTTGATTTATTGACAGATTGCACAAAAGTTTATAAAGGAATTACAGTGAGAGCCAACATTTTTTTTTTCTATCCAGACAGATCAGAGAATGCAGAGGAAGAACACAAAAGAAGACCTATTCTTTCAGGATTGGGGTGGAAATTTGGAGGAGCATGAAGTGTGAGAGGAAAAGATCTGAAGGGGCATCTGTAGTGTGTGTGTGTGTGTGTAAATTGTGGAAAGAGGAGATAGAGTAGAGGTTACTATATTTTACTGCATATTGTGAATGGAGCCTTCCCTCCATGTTTTGTAGATTTGGGTGAAATCTTAATTTCCTTTAAATGATTATCGTTGGCTCAAAATCTCTGATCATAACAAGTTAGTGTTTGTATCATTACCTGTGATTTCTTTCCTTGACTGTAGAAGCCAAGTATACATGCTATCTTGGCCTTGGTAAAATAAGAAAGTGAGTCTTTGAGCCTGGAACTCCCTGACATAGCCCCTGGAGCCTCGGATGCCCATGCTCTCTGCAGCAACCCTAGTCCTCTGCTTGCAGGGCTGCAGCCCGGCCAGGCTGTCCTCCCCAAGTACCTTAGCCACCAAGATCCACTGATTGCACTATACAGCTTCCCTCTGAAACTGCTCTCTTGGCTTTTCAGGAAAAACCCACATGAGTGAACAATTCTAATTTGGGTACAATAGACTGCCTACCCATGCAGAAGTATTTGCATTTTAAATAGGAAGCGTAGTGCTAGTAGGTGAATTTCAAACTGTGTAACTAAAGTGAAGAATTTCAGGCAAATATGGGTTTACCAGTCAGGGCTCTGGGCGGAAACAAATGAGACATTCAAAGAGGTTCCCAAAGGTAGGAACAGGCAAGGTCATCAGACAGCTGGGGCAGCCACCAGGGAAAGCAATGTGGGGAAGAAGTCTTTCATTGACAAGCCTCGCCTGAGGGGAGGAGGGAGTTAGCAAGGGAAAAAATTAGCAAGTGAACAATACAGCTTTGTCTTTTATTATTAATAGAATGGGGGCAGCAGTGAGGCATGCAATGGAAATATTGGTATGGTTGTGCTTCAAGGAAAGAGTTTTTGTTTGCCTGCTTGTATTAGAATTCAGGTCACACGTGCAGGACCCACCTGTGGGGTCTAAGTGGCCTGATGGGCCCTGTCCCCCACACTGGGTCCTGCCCCTCCCCAAGTGAGCTGATCCCTTTGTGATGCTGAGGTGAGTGTCCAGGAGGGCCTGTGACAACCACTCCCTCTCCCCCCCATTCTCAGTCTCTACCTGCCACCTGCCCTGGGCAGATGTCCCTGTCAGATGTTCCTGTCATCAGGCTTGGGACAGTGAGCAAGGCAGTCCCCATGCCACCAGCAGCCAGACATGGTCTCCGTGGAGCTCCTGACTGAGGTAACCACACAGATCTGGGCTGTGGTGTTAAGGCCTGCCGCAGCCCCTCACGGCTATATGAGGGATGTGGACTGGGCCAGCTCTGCAATTCATCTTCCCACAAAACCCTCCCTGCCCTGTGGATCATGAAGATTATAGCCCTAGACCCTGTTTCCAACATCCTGTGTGCTTTAGAAGGTACATTGAAAACATAAAATGTACTGTTCATGCCTCTCACTCCTGTAAATGTATCATTTTCTATTTCCCTACTTGTCTCCCACCCCCATCACCACCCCTCAAATATCCAGGGATGGTTGCACTAGTTTTCCACACGGCCTCCCAGCCTCAGGCTTGTTCTCAAATTCATTCTTCATTGTCCCAGCAGAGAGAGAGAGAGAGAGAGAGAGAGTGTGTGTGTGTGTGTATGTGTGTGAGAGAGAGCAAGAAAAGAAGAGAAGAGAAGAGAAGAGAAGAGAAGAGAAGAGAAGAGAAGAGAAGAGAGAAGAGGAGAGAAGAGGAGAGAAGGCTGGGGGAGGGGATTCTATGGCTTATCTATTTTGCTGAGGGCAGGGATCTGAATTTTATATGCTGAAATTCATGTGTTGTTGACTGGTATGACTCACAGAGGACTTCTGAGTATATGATGTACTTACAGTCTCTGGGAAATGAGTGCCAGAGAGTCCCATGAGCCTTGCTTTTGCTTTGGCAAGCCAGTGTTCATTAAGAACCTAGCCTTTGAGTCAGCAGAGCTAGTAAGTTAGAAAGAATGGGTCACTATTCCTGTGGCCATGTTGTAAACTGGATGGAGTTGCAGGTAGTACACTGCTCAACCCCATCCCCACCCCCCAAAACAAATGAACAGAAACAACAACAAGCAATGGCGAAAACAGCCTGGCAAAAGGACAATAATTAACACTTCTAGTACGTACTCAATATGACATAGGTAGTATTTACCACTTGTGTGAAGAAACTGAGGCCCCTGAGGATTAAAGAAACTTCCTGGGATCATGGGGGTTATGCGGGATGATGTCGGGGTTCAAATCCAAGCAGAAGTCTTTACCCACTCTCCAGAGAAGGCAACTAGAAGCAAATGTGTATATTAAAGGTATAAATTTGACATAACATACGGTGACTGGTCCAAGTTCAAAGCAGACCAAGCCAACCACCTTGATTGAATAAAGGTGGGAGATCCCATAATTTCTACACAGAGTCATGTTGACTTTTTAAGTGGAATATTAGGGAGCTGGAGAGAGCAACAGGACCCACAGGTAATATCCAGAGCAGGAACCAATTTTAAAACATAGTCTGTGTTGAAAAAGTCCTTTCAGTCTATAGTAAAAAGGAGTCGGTCAAAAATATGAACACAAGAGACTGCAATCTCCTTTAAGAAAAATAATCATATGTACTAATACCAGGAAGATGTCAATGGGAATAAACCCTGATCTAATCACATTATGATTAGACAGTGAAGCCAGAAGGCTTTGAACTTATTTAAGGTATATTCAGGGTTTGATGTCTTATTCTTAGGGTAACCAGAAAATAGAGTAGATATCAGTAAATTTACATGTGAATTTATACTGATTGATTGGCAAAAAATATGTTAGGCTTTGCTTGCACATTCACCAAGCAGTGTTAAAAACACTTAACAAGATGATTGTGAAGTTCCAAGCTAAATTTGGAAACCTCGCTATTGCCTTTCCGGCTCCCTGAGCAGCCTCCTGGTAGTGTCTGTGGGGGGTAAGAGTCTGCAGGGGGCTGAGCTAACCAGCTGAGCAGTCTTGGGACCTTCACACAGCAGAGGAAGCAGACATCGGAACTTGTGCTTATTAGAAACAGACTGTGAAAACAGATGATCATATTTTGATTTCAGTTTAATTCAGCAAGTTGATTGGGTATTTATGACATTTGCGACATAGTCCCTGTTTAAACACAACTCTGCATTTGGGAGTCTCTTGGGCTCATTTATGTGGGGACACCATGTATGCTTCATAATGTGAATTATTTCACACAGTTGCCTGAGATGATGGGATAATGTTTTCATCAACCAGGTTGACAAAGACCAGAGAGTCGGTGAGGGGGTAGGAAAGTTGGAATGATTTTTCTGGAAAGCTGTCAGTCTGAATCAAGAGGCTTTAAAGACTCTTTAACCTAAAAATTTCACTTCTGTTTTTTTTTTTTTTTTTACAGGAAATAAATAGAGGTATGCCTAGAGATTGGGTTAGAAGTGTATTTATTGCAGGTCCCCCACCCCCACCCTCTTTTGTTGCTCTCCTGTCACAGCTGACCACAAGGTAGGAATTCCTTACTCTTCCCAATCTTCTCTTTCCCAAGTCCCCTTCATCTTGTCCATAGTTTCAGTTAACCTTCTCTTTACAGAAACCTGCAGACCTCCTTCTTCTCTCACAGAGCAGCCAACTGACTAATTGACATGTCTACTTGGATATCATGAAGGCATTTCAAATTCAGGAGGCCCAAATGGAGCTCATGTTTTTCTACCTGGCCCTCTTCCAGTTTCCCTATGGGGAAATCATGTTATTCCTGTACTAAAGAGATTTTAGTGGCTTTTCGTTGCTCTTAAAATAAGGCTGTGCCATGTAATTATAAGGGTGAAGATAAAATTCTAAAAATTAATATGACCAAGCCATTAGACTCCCTTTTGCCTTCCAATTTTAGGTTGTTGAATATTACAGTGAAGCGCTGGACATTCTAAACCAAGCAGAAATCCAAGACATCTGCCCCTCATGTTCCTTTAGCTCAACTGGTAATTTCTGACTTAATTGCCAAAGAGTCTTCTTATGGGTAGTAGTAAGGTGAACTTTGAAAATAGAATTGAATTTCTGGAATGAAAAGTACAAAGTATATATTGTGATTTTCATTATTGAGGGTTTTTAAAAGTTATTTTTACCCTAAGAAATATTCTGTTAAGGATACAAAGTAAGTTTTTGTTTGTGGTTCAGAAAAACCAGTAAGACTGGATCAGAAGCAGATGTGTTATTCGTAACCCTCCTTAAATGATTTATGCAGCATCCTTCTGTTGGACTTACCTTTGCAAAGCATAGAACTGGAGAGAAATCAAAACAGTAGACAGAAAAACCAAATCTATCCACTCGGTTCCGGGAGTGTTACAACCCAGTGAGGCTGATAAGCGTATTAACTTTGTGGTGTCAACAGCACCAGTTCTCTGGAGCAGTACGTCTCACCAGGGGTTGCACATTAGACTCTCCTGGGGCGCTCAGAAAAGTTTGGATACCCTGGCTGTACATCAGAATCTCTGGGGCTGTGACCCAGGATGAGTATTTTTTAAAGCTCCCCAGGCAATTTCATTGAACAGTGAGGTTGGAGAATTAAGTATGAATGTATCATCTTCTTAATGAATTTCATTCTTTGAATCCCCGAGAAAAGCCTTTTAAAGAGGAGTCTGAATTTAAAACAAATGCAAATTTTAATGTGGGGATCACAGAAGCAGATTTGGAGTTCTTTTAATACTATTTCACTGACACTGACTTCTACCTCTGAAACCAATAATATGTTAATTAATTGAATTTAAATGAAAAAAAATTTAAAAACTTAAAAAAAAGAGTAATATTCATACTTTGGACCAAAGAAAGTCTAGATTGTGAACATTTAAAAATTAAAATTTACAACGTTAAAATGAACTCATCCTGCAAAAATAAAAGCTCTGAGTAAAATTTCAAAATTACTATTATTATTATTTTTGAAGATTTTATTTATTCACGAGAGACACACAGAGAGAGGTAGAGACATAGGCAGAGACATAGGCTCCTTCCCCACAGAAGGAGCCTGATGCGGAACTCGATCCCAGGACTCCAGGATCACGTCCGGAGCCGAAGGCAGATGTTCAACCACTGAGCCACCCAGGCGTCCCTAAAATTTCAAAATTATTCTAAAAAACCCTCCAAAACCAAAAAACAATTTCACTGACTGAGAAGGGGGGAAGTTAGGGACCAAGATGGTGTGACTTTTAGGCAAGAAAGCAGTGTGTGAAAAGATTCTTAAATCATTGAGGTTTTTCAAAACTCAATTTCTTAAATTGGGGAAAAGAAACATCTGAACAGACAAACTTGTTTCGTGGCAGTCTCTGGAAACATGCTCATCAGCATGCCCTGTAACCCAAGTGTGAAAAGAAGTCTCATCAAGGCCTGTTGTATTTTCTATGCTGGCACTACCAGTGTTGATTTTAGAAGCGCTCACCTTTTTTTTTTTTTTTTTTTTTTGATTCCAGATGATTTTCATTCATTCACATGTGCAGATCAGAATTGCTCTGATTAACTTATTTTCTTCCTCTTGAAGATACTGAAGAGGTACAACTAAAGCTACGCCAAGTGCTTGAATGTGCACTTGGAGAACTGTCTCTGTGTGTCTTCTCTGATGATACCCTGCATCTTGCCAACCAGCACTTGGCTTAGCATCTTAGTGGCACTCCTCCTCCTCAGAAAGCCACTCCACTCGTTCAGAGCTCAATAGCAAAAATGGGGTTTTCATGCTTCTGAGGTATGACTGGTACTCAAAAGCTCATTGGAACAAGCCAAAGCAAAGCAGAAAATCAGTGCCAAGGCATTTTCCAGTTAAGGCTCTTCCCCCGTCCTCCTTACCCTCTTAACGTCACCTAACTATTTTAACAAATCATCTTCTAAACTATTACCTATTAAAAATTATTAACTAGGGATCCCTGGGTGGCGCAGCGGTTTGGCGCCTGCCTTTGGCCCAGGGCGCGATCCTGGAGACCCGGGATCGAATCCCACATCAGGCTCCGGGTGCATGGAGCCTGCTTCTTCCTCTGCCTGTGTCTCTGCCTCTCTCTCTCTCTCTCTCTGTGACTATCATAAATAAATAAAAATTAAAAAAAAAAAATAAAAAAATAAAAATTATTAACTGGAGATTTTGAATTCCCCATTTTTATTAATCACCATAAATTTTGTTGATCTTATTGTTTTTTAGAGACAACAGACCCATCTAAATTTATTAGGCAGCACATATTTTGAGAATTTTTTTTAAAACTGTGCTGAAGTTGTAGTTTCAATCAGTGAGATTCAATACGCTTTGTAAATAATTGGTTTCCATAAATATTGTTCCAAGTATGTTGGTGACAGTGATATCTGATGGAGAGATTATAAAACAATAAAAATGACAGTGTCATGCTTAAATAGAAAAGATGATTTGCCAAGATTATTCTGGGCAATATTACCAAAATGATCGTGGGCCTGACCACCATTTGTGTAAATACCGACACTCGTGGAAACTCTGCTTGTTGAATTGCCGGTCGGATTTCGAGTTGGCCTTCTGCCTCTAACAATGATAAGGGATATTTTTTGGAGCTCCTGGTTGCTTTTCATGATACCTAAAAAGACTAAGCTGTCACCCAGACATCCTTACTATTTTTTTTTTTTTAATGTCTTGGCTATAAATTAATCATGAATTTTCCTAACCATTTTCCGAATCAGTTTAGATTTTGAGCTTATGCTACGAGTTCAGTGTGGGAAATGAAAATGGACAAATGCTACCTTCTTTAAATGTTAGCATTTTTCTCAGGATTTATACGACTTCTAAACACATAATCCATGATTTAATAAATTACTGTAAATTTTTTTATTTTTATCGAAGTAATATTTGGATATAGTGTTTAAGTCAAACACTACTATAAGATTTTTAAGGAACAAAGAGTAGCCCTCAGATACGACTTCATCCCAACCAGGGTTCCTGTTCTGAGTCTTTCAGTTCAATGGTTTTCTCCTAGCATTTACCTCTATTTCTCAATAACATGCATATAGTCCTATTTTTTTATGTTCCTACTGTAGACATTGCATATTGGCTTTCCACTCTGGAAGATGATATCTTACTCTCCCAAATCATCTCTCTCAGAGACTATCTCACACGTACACATGCATATACATGCACACTGCCAGCAGCATGCACTCTGCACATACTTGCCCTTTCTCCATCTTCCCAAGGTAATTATTGCACAAGATTTTGGTTAAGTCCATATTTAGTATTTATATCATCAGGACACAGTTATTATTCACAGATGTCCCACACATAGTGTATGATGATTACATTTCCTTTTTTGTTTAGCTTGTCGTTTTTCCTGGCATTAATATACTTTGGTTTTTTGTTTGCTTGGTTAGCTATTTTTTACTGAACACTTAGCAAATGGCAGACATTGTGCCAAATACTTTATAATACAGTGACACTTTATCTCTTGCACTTCTCCTATGAGATAGGTATTCTTACCATCCCCATTTTACAAATGAGTCACAGAGAGGTTGAATAACTTGCCCAAGTCAAGTTATTCAGTTTTGAGGTTAGATGCTTGAGATAAGAGGGGTGTTATTAGTGAACATGAATGATCTGGAGAAATGATCTAGCTTGAATTTTTCTTGGCAAATGGAGAAGAAGGAAATGAAATTTTGAACATATTAGAATGATGTACCTCAGGATATAAAAAGATCTGCTCTCTGGACAATTAGACATATGTGATTGGGGTAGAAACTTGCACTGTGGATATGGATTGGAGAATCTTTAACATAAAAAAGATAGGCTAATCGGTTAGAAAGTATGGAAGTACATATACAGAAAGAAGACCGGAGAAAATAGAGTTGAACTTTATGGTAAATACCTAGTTAAAAATGGGAGAAAAGAAGAAAACGTTAAAATCAGAAATAATCATAAAGGTGGGAGTAGAATCAGAGTAAAGCTAAGACCCCAGCTAGGAGACACTTACCAAAAGATGAACACAAAATAAAGATGGTTAAGCCTTTCAAAGAAATAGAGGAGAGAGATGAATGAAAAAAAAAAAAAAAGATTTAGGAAGTAGGTGGTTATTAGTGACCTGCAAGAACTATTATAAATATTAAGTATAAACAGTGGTAGATGATGCTACTCTTTATTTTGTGTTAAATTTTATTTTGTTTCTGCGATGTTATCGTTTTGTTTGTTTGGAGTAGACACAAAGAGTGAACTGGTGCTTCTCTAAGTCCTTCCAGGTCAGGCTGCCAAAATCTTGCCCAGGGATTAGGTGCCAGCAAAGATCGGAGAACCACAGAATGTCAGCAATGAGAAGGACCTTAGGAGTTCATCTTGGTTCATTTCATGATGGGGGGTGGGTAATGGGAGGGAAATTGAGGCACAGAGTATTTGAGTGACTCCCATCAGGGAAGCTCCCTGAGTTGGGCCCGGAGATCTGAGCTGGATCTAGTTCCCCCCTCTTTCTGATGTGTCTTGATGTGGCTTTGGAACAACAGATGGAGTCCGCTAAAAGCCTGACACTCTCTTTTGACTTCCATATATCTAGCTTGCACCAGCGCCACATTATGGAGGGAGACTGTAGATCCAATGAAGAATTTTTTAATTTTTATTTTATTTTTTTATTTTTTATCCTCCATTGTTGAATCAGAACACTGAGCTGTGCCTGCTTTGTTGGGTTCAGTGCTTTGGATGCCTTGGTGCCTCTTTTAGATCTAATAAGAGCATATTTAGGATCAGTAGTGTCGGAAAGAAATATATGTTCCTTCTGGAAATGGATATCTATTTAAAGACTTTAAAATTGTGACACATACCTTGTAGCACTGAAAGATATTGAAAGTAACAGTGGTTGAGATTTTAAGAATAAATTTTCGGATGTTTGTGTGGTTTAGCACATCCCCAAAGAGACCGGCTACTGGAGCCAGCCTTGTGACTTTTCCAACTGTGCTGCTCCCACAGGAAGTGTGTGCCACTGTTTCAAGAAGGAATTGTAAGCTAGTTTCTGATATAAAAGAATGTGACTGCAATTTCAAACTACTAACCTCCTAGACCAGTGAGAGCTTGAGGCTGCACCGGGCAGGGATCCCTGGAAGTGTGACCATTGCTTTGTGAGCTTGCTTAAGCTTTTTGTATCTTTGGACTGGTCTTTTCTCAGTGGCATTGGCGAGATAGAAGCAACTAAAACCTGACTTCCTGGATGGCATTAGATAAGGGGCAGAAAGAATAATCTGTTTCATTTTATTTTATTTTTAAAAATTTTATTTATTTATTCATGAGAGACACAGAGACACAGAGACACAGGCAGAGGGAGAAGCAGGCTCCATGCAGGGAGACTGACTTGGGACTTGATCCCTGGTCTCCAAAATCACACCCTAGGCCAAATGCAGGCGCTAAACCGCAGAGCCACCCAGGGATCCCGAATAATCTGTTTTATAGTTTGAATTGAGCTTGGAGGTTGCTACCTAAAAAAACAAAATGCAACAAAACCGACCCAAAAAACCTTCAGTACTTTGATACCATTTTTATCTTTCTGGTCTATGCGAGACATTTTCGTTTGGCAGTAGCTCTCTCAAACCTGAATCTGCACAAGAAAGCCAGATAGCAATTAAATGCTGTAAAAATTGCCTCTGTCCCAAAGGTAAGCCTGGGGAGCTATTGCTTAGAATTCTCAAAAATGTGCAAATTGTAGGACTATAACGTGCTGGCTTTATCATGGTGCATTTATTTGAAGGTGACTGACAGCCAGTTTGTTTGCAGCAGCAATACATGTACCATGGAAAATACATGAAATTTTCTAGGCCAGGAACAAAACACATTGCTTGATTCATATCAGGCGGTACCATAAACCATTTTTCTGAATATTTTGTGCTGCCTCATGGTTTTTTTTTTTTTTTTTTTTTTTTTTTAAGTAAATATTTTCACCTTGTAGAGGGCATATGTACTCCGTGTGGAGAATTCGGAACATGAAGAAAGGCACAAATCCTACCAACTGTAGCATCTGCATTTCGTAAAGTGTCAGTGTCACTCTCAAAGATGTAAATGAGAGACTTTTGTTAAGAACAGAATTTTTCTTTTTTTTTCTTTTGTTTCATATTAAATATGTGTCTAATATCACAAGCTTAGGGAAAAATGAACTCTTCTGACTGTTTTACTTACATTGATATTATTATTGTTACTACTACTAAACTCTCTCCCTGAACACTTTGCGTCAGACGAAGAGCTAAGCTCTGTATATGAATGGTCCCCCTGGGTCTACACAAGAAACCCAGGAGGCTGACACTATCCCCAGTAATGCCACACAGATGGGTTAGTGGAAGCACAGAGTGATCTATAACATTCCCTGGCCCACAGAGACTGTAGTGAGGGACTAGGATTCAAACTCACTGCTCTCATGGTGAGACTACCTCACTCTACTACTGCAAACTCACTACTACCTCACGGTGAAAGAAGTGGAGGGAGGAGCTAATTGATTGAGTTGCTCCATTGCCTATGGCACTGTGTTGCTCACTTCCCTTACAGATCCTGGGCAGTCCTCCCCACTTCACAAGGTAGGTAATGTTATGGTCTTTTATAAATGTGGAAACTAAGGTTTAGGGGATTAGATGCTTCAGTAGAAGTCATACAGCTGAGAAGTGGTGGCGCTAAGAAGTGACCCAGCTTTCTGTTTCCAAAGTTGTCATTGCTAGCCAGCCACACAAGAGAACTATGTTTATGCTTCTTTTTTTCCCACGTGGATTCATAAGATAAAAGTTGTTGCCTCTTGGGCAGCCCGGGTGGTTCAGTGGTTTAGCGCCTGACTTCAGCCTAGGGCCTGATCCTGGAGTCCTGGGATCGAGTCCCACATCGGGCTCCCTGCACGGAGCCTGCTTCACCCTCTGCCTGTGTCTCTGCCTCTGTCTCTCTCTCTGTCTCTCATGAATAAATAAATAAAAATCTTTTAAAAAAATTGTCTCCTCGTTTAGTAGATTTGTACAGAATAATACACAAAGTGGACTTTGAAGGCCCTTTCACCTCATAGATTTACGCCAACTCAGACTTTGATGTCCAGCTTGGAGAATGCCACCAGATGCACCATCAGATCCTAAGATTCTATTGAATGCACGATCTGATGTCTTGATATCTTAAGGTGTAATCTCAATTTCAAATAAATTGTGAATAGATTTGATGCTCCAGCCAAAAATGGCATTTTTAAACTGAATAGGAGGAATTTAAGCATGTTGCTGAAGTTTTTCCCCAGTCATTTACTGATTAAATAACAAATGAAAAATAAATACATTTGGCATATTATGTAGCATGTATTTTTGTCTGTTAAATAGTTTTTTTTAAAGAAATTATAGATAGTAGAGGGAAGTGATAGGAGATATCTGGGTTAAGAGTAGTATTACAGTTAGTTCATTCAAGAGATAACTAGTGAGCATACTTTTCTAGGTGCTGAAGAATCAGCAGTAAGAACAGCAAAATCCCTGCTCTGAGATAACTTTCTGGTGGCAAAACACAGACAGTAAGCATGAGACAAGTTGATAAGTAGTAAAATGGTGTGTTGTGTGATGGAGAACAATGAAGGAGGATAATGGAACGTAGGAGAGATTATTGTTTAAATAGGGAAGTCAGGAAAAAAAAAGAAGTCCGAGATCTCCCTTGTAAAATGGAAGCTATAATTTTTTGCCTTATAGTGATGATGTAAGAATATGGGATAAAGTATTCAAAGCTCCCTGTGCTGAGCATAGAGGAAGCTATTGCTGTATTTTATAGAGGAGAAACAGATGTGTATTAACGAGGTCAGATCCACTCAGTTAGTTCTAACTGGCAAAGCTAGGATTTGAACTCAGTTTTTCCGACTCTAAAATCTGTGATCTTCCCCTTCCATCTTGCGGTTGTGCTGTTTCCCAGGGGTGTTGATCACTCTCGGACAGACAATGAAGATAGTATTTGCCTGCAACCTAAAATAAATGCTTATTTTTTGTTTTCATAAATTTTTCTGTGAGATGCATTTGTTTTGAAAGTATATTTAGTGTAATTTTGTATGTTTATTTAAATGTGTTTTAAAAGTTATAATCTCTAAGGACGTGGATTGATCTATATTAATGTGTAACTGATGTTACAGCTCCTTTTACAGCCTCTCGGGTTTTCACATTGTTTTTAAGAACTGAGTGCAGTTACAGGAAACACATTTGAAATGATGGCATAAATCAGCCCTAAAGGAGTAGGAAAAGTCCTGGGAGTAGTCTTGTAGATTCCTATAAAGATAAGAGTGGTGATTTAAAATAAAGAACTAATTGTGCTAATGCTATTATGGTATTAAATATATTGTTAGATTTGTCCTGAGTAATTTTTGTATTTGGCAATTCATTAAATCGCTCTGAAAAATTGCAACATCCAAGGAAATGACAGAGAAAAGTGCTCTATTATATATAATCAGAACTCAAGATGAAATATGAAGAGTAATTCAGTTATAAGGGAAAAAACAAGACCCCAATATAATTGGCGAGCATATAAATAAAATGACATCAAAGTAGGACTAGAAGTAAAAATGTTTGTGGTCGCTAGTAATCATAAAATGCAAATTAAAAGGCAAAATAAGTTGTTTTCACTCAGTTGAGTTAAATAAAATCATTGAGAAGATATAATGAAAATGGTATTTTTATACTATGCAAGTGGGGAGATAAATAATGCAAACACTCTTGAAGAACAATGAGGCAATATAAATCAAGAGCCATAAAAAGAACAAGCCAATTTATTGAATTTATCTTACAAAACTAAGCTAAAAGAAGGGGAAAACCTTGTTGAGGAAGATGTTCATTGCAGTATTACCTATAATGGCAAAAATATTGGAAGAAAAAATAGCTAACAATATCATACTAGGTAAACGAGAGTAGATCTATTTGTTAGAAGATTGTGTGACTAGTAGAAATGATAATGAACCTCACACAGCAACACAGAAATGCCTCAGATTGAATGTTAAGAGAAAATATGAAATAGAATGTAGGCTGTTATTAGGAATCATATACAGTTATGTAGGGAAGACCAAAAGAGAACATATAAAATAGGTCATAACCTATTTAAGGATAGTGAGATTCCATATTTCCTTCTCTATTTTTCAAATGTTCTGCAGTTGTTATAATGCTTTATTAATAAAATTTTAAATTCATAATGTATAAATGGTATTCTTCACTTATTTCCAGAATGACTGTTAGCATTGGCTGTAAATATGAAACTTTTTTCCACAACACCATATTCTTAAGAATGGCATATTCTTATGCAGTATGTGGTAACATGCATGATTACCCTCTGAATTGGGTGGTATTTTCATCCTGTTTCCTCTACAAAATTAAGTTTCCACAAGAGACCTCATGGTCACTGTACGTAAGCAGTAATGAACAAAAAAGCCATTATTCTGAAGTGTCAAATGCTTCCTATGCTAAGATGTTTTTATACATTTATAACTCACAAACAATCAGCTTGATTTAGGTACTGGGATCTTAGAAATGCGTGCGACATCTTCATATGCCCAGAAGACACTTAAACCCAGAGATTCAAACACAGAACTATTTATGGGGAAGATCATGGATGTAGGTTTTTTTTTGGCTTTTGTTGTTGTTGTTTTGTTTGGTTTTTTACCAGTTAGGAAAACCATGCTATGGGTCTCAGAAGAGCAATGCTTGCACCCCTTGGAAAATGAAGATCACTTTTACATCCTAGGTCTCCTAAGACCTAACTTGGAGAGAAATCCACTTCTGTGGGTTAGGCAGAGAATGGTGTAAATAGCTTGAGTATGGACACCAAAGTTATATTCAATTTATACAAGATTCCACATCCCTAGCCCTTTCCCGTCAAGTCTGGATCTCTTTCTCTATTCCCTCCCTTGATTCATAGTTCCATCTTTCAGGAATTTACCTAAGAGAAATACTTCAGTTATTTCAGATTTCCCTCTCCTTCATCCAGGGACTGTCACCTGTCAGCTAAACTTCTAAAATGCTTCTTGAGTTGATTTCCTCTTTATATCTACATCTGGACTACTGTATTAGCTTTTGATGGTTTTCTACCAGAGTTATCTTTCCCAAATGGTATTTAAAATTGTTTCAGAGGTGCCTAGGTGGCTCAGTTGGTTAAGCGTCCAACTCTTGATCTCAGCTCAGGTCTTGATCTCAGTGTTGTGAGTTCAAGCCCCACGTTGGGCTCCATGCTGGCCATGCAGCCTACTTAAAAAAATATTTTTACTTTCATATAAAAAAAATGTTTGGTTGCTCCTTACTGCCTGTAGGAGAAGATCCAGATTTCTTTTAAATTGAAAATTAAAAGCTGGTAACTGGTCATTTACCTTTAATTCTCCTAGCTTTCTTTTTTAACTTTCCCTTTATGCTCTTCACATCTGATTCAGACACAGCAAACTATTTTAATTTCCTTAGTATAGAAGGCCTGTGCTTGAATATCTTTTCTATAGCATATTATAGACATTTGGCCATTATCTGCTTATACCCATCTCCCTCACTACATTGTCAGTCACTCAGGACAGAGACCATGTTTTGTTCATCACTGTATACCAAACAAATAACATAATTTAATTTAAGGAACATAGGTTCTGTGTTATCTTTCCTGTAGCCTCCCATAGATAGCTTTCCATAGCAGATGGGCCAAAGTTATAATTTCTGCTAAGATCCCAAGATAGAAAGAATCTGTGTAGGTAGAGTGGAACCCAATATTTGGACAGGCAGCTGAGTTGAGGGCAGAGCTGACTTCCACTCTTGAGTATTAAAGAGCTTAACCAACACATGCATGCACCAACAGTTAGAAGTAGACCAAAACAGTCCAGTTAGAGGAAACAAAATGAAAGAAACAGACTCAGAGATGAGGGCTTTCTAACAGCCTCAATTAGTGGAAAAATAGGATATGAGGGAGCAATAGAGAAAAGGATCATTGACATTTGGAAAACAGTGAAAGATCTGAGGTGTCTGATCCCTGTCTCCTGGTGTTCACATGTAATCCTTTCCTCTTAAATGGATAGAAACTGTGATTTGATTTTAACAGGTAGAACATGGCACAGGTGATTAGATGTCAGTCTCACGATTGCATTACATTCTATAATACTCTGTCTTGCTAGCAGATTCATTCCCTCTCTTACCTCGGTGGTTCTGAAGAAATAAGTGCCATGAATTTTATAGCCACACAGAACATGTGAACAGGGAAGAAAATCCCTCCCTAGTTGAGCCTCCAAAAAAGAATGCCACCTGGTAGGTAGTGAGGATTAAGGTGCGCATCAGTGCAGGATTAAGGTGTGCATCAGTGCGCTTGCCATGATGAGCACTGGGTGATTAAAATAAAAACTTAAAAAAAAAAAAAAAAGCATGTTATCCTCATCGGCACTTTGAAAACAGCCTTGTGAGATTCTAAGCAGAGGACCCAAGTCATGTCTACCTATTGGCCCACAAAAACTACAAGATAATAAGTGCATGTTGTTTTAAACCACTAAGTTTGTGGTGATTTGGTATGCAACAATGGCAAACAAACACAGACTTTAGCATCTGGAACTGGGATACTGCTGTAGCAAACACCTAAAAATGTAGGAGGGGCTTGGAAACCAAACAATAGGTGGAATCTCTGGAAATTTTAAGTGTCCTGCTAGAGAAGGCCTGATTTGCCTCCAACAGGTTGGTAGAAGAAACCAGGGCTTCAAGGAACCCGTCAGAGGATCCAGAAGGAAGTAAGGAGCATGTTACTGAAGAATGGAGGACAAGGAATCCTCGTTATGTAATAGCACAAAGTTAGAAAGATTGTTTCTGGCAGTGATGTGGAAAGCAGAACCATAGCTAAAGATATTTCCAAGCCAAGTTTTGAAGGCTCTTACAGAAAAATATGAGAGAAGAAAGAGAGAGATTGTAGAAAGAACTATTAAAGAGCAGGAAACCCAGGACCTGATGATTTTGAAATCTCTCTGCAGATGATGACATGCTAGAATTAAAGCAATGTGACCTAGAGAAAAAGCTGAGGACGTGACTGTACCACCTTTTGTTTAATCCTGGAAAGATCAAAAGGTGAGAATATTCCGTCATACAAAGTCTTTTCAAGAGATGAAGGGTTTCCTCCCAATCAAACCACAGGACTCTAGGAAGCTTTAGTTTGTTGTTCTTTAGGCATCTCAATCAGAGCCAAAGAGAAAAAAAGAAGATTATCTTGAAAAGATCAGTGGGTGTGGCTTTCAACTCATGGAATGAATCCCATTGAAATCCATGGGAGACACACAAAAGTTTTGAGAAAATTATTTCAGCAGAAACACCTCCATTTTGCGTGGGAAGAGAGTACAAAATGAAAGAAGGCTGTTGGACTCCCAACATTCTCCTGTCGGCAAGCAGGCGGATAAAACTACTTGGTTGTAAATATTTGCTATCATTTATGAGAAAGGAAAGATGTTTCAAAGGGCAGAACCAAGATCCCAGATGACTGGGCTGAGAGCCATGGAGAATTACTGAAACTTAATAAAGAAACTCTCAATTTTTGTCTGGCTAGATTGATTTTTGAGCTGCTACAGGCTGGTAACACTTTTTGCCTTCCATTTCTCCCCTTTATGAACTGGAATGTCCATAGCTGTTTTCCCACACCTATCCCACCATTGTGTGGTGGGTCTGTTGGGACAGATAACTTTAGGTTTCACTGATCTGCAGATGGAGAAGAATTGTCTCTCAGGAGCTGCACTGAATAGATTATATCCAGAACCCGTCTTAGATGTTGACTTTGAACTTTGGTGCTTTAATGCACTGAGACTCTTGGGAATCTTATGAAGAGAAAATCTACGTTGCATATGGAAGAGATGTGAATCCTAATGGCCAGAGGGTAAACTATGGCAAACAAACTCTAAGGTGGTCCTCATGGTCCCCACTTCCTAGTGTCATTACCTTTTCTTGCAGGACCTATGACTTCATTCTAACCAATAGAATATGGTAAAGATAATGGGATGTCCTATGATGATTATGTTATACTAGATCCTGTCTGGCCAGTAGACTTTATCTCTCTCTTTACTTGCTGTTTTTAAACAAGACTCAGAATCCCGTAACTGCAAGGAACTGAATGCTTCCATCAACCACATGAGTGGGGAAATGGATCTTTCTCTAGTTGAACTTCCAGATGAGAGCCCAGCTCTAGCCAGGGGCTTTGTGTTGCCAGTAATTAGTTACCCAGCAACAGATGCCTAGTATATAAGCATAGGCGGCAAAAGCTCTTGATAATCTCACTTTCATCCCCAGGGTATAAAAACAGTTAAAGTATTAAGTTTTGATGGGGAAACAACTGCATTTTATCTTACTAAGCTTTGTCAAAGCTTTCTCAAGCATTTTCTTAGTTTTCTATTCAAAAAAGTAAAGAATTATTAAAGCCAGTTTTCCACTCAGATTAATCTTCTACTTTCTTCTCCAGCCTTCTATATCTACCCATCTTTGCTTCCAATACAAGCTATGTCCAAAGCCAGCTCTGGGGGTCTAGTTTCAGATGGTGAGCCCTTAACTGCCATCAATTGCTTTTAGATTACTCCAATGGCCCATTTTCAGTTTAACGATCTTTTTGCACTTCATAAATATGTGAGAATTTCAGCATGTCCTGTAGTGACGTTCAGTGAATTGTAACCATTTATGAACATATTATGTAAATGAATATTAATCAGAATATTGAATCCATTTATTATCCATTTTGTTCTTGACAATAAAATGTAAAGAGAGACTATGAAAAAATATATACTCTTGACATTCTCTATATTGATTTAGGACAGGTGAGAGAAGCAAAGCTATTTCTTTGAACATTCTGAATGCTATAGTTTGGTGAATTTGAAAAGTAAAATAAATGACTAATAATGGTGCACTCTTCCTATGATTCTTTTCCTTATCATCTCTGCTTGCTATTTTTTTTAGATACTGTAATTCTTCCTATTTTTATGTCTATCTGCCATGGTATATCTCCTTGACTAGTTTTTAAGTCAGTGGGAATTGTGCACATTGGATCATAAAAGCAAAATTGAGGAAGACTTAAGCTCCAAATTGCTGTAATTCATAATATTATACTATAGCTGATTTACTACTATACATCGACATCATAAACTATGCTTTTAAAAACTTCACTTTCAGAGGCACCTGGGTGGCTCAGGAGTTGAGTGTCTGCCTTTGGCTCAGGTTGTGATCCCGGGGTCCTCAGATGAGCCCCACATCGGGTTCCCTGCAGGGAGCCTGCTTCTCCCTCTGCCTGTGTCTTTGCCTCTCATGAATAAATTTTTAAAAAATCTTTTAAAACTTCACTTTCAGTGAAATAGACTGGTGAAGTGTTACATGAATATTATTAACAATTTATCACCAAATGATATATACAGTTTTCTAAAAAGATAAGCAGAGCTAATGAGTATAATGAATGTAAATGCACGGAAAAGATGACTATGAAGCTTGAGATGACTCTATAGCTTGAAAAGCCTGAAAGATACCTGTTTCAATTCTCTCATTTTGCAGGTGAGGAAACTGAGATCCAGGGAATTGATTGAAGTTATATGGGCTCAAGGTATATGAGATTGTAAAAGACCCCAATACTGAGAGGCATCGTTCGCATGATCTAACTTAGATCATGTGAATGGTGCTCCTGAGTTTCCAGTGCACAAGCTACATGACTGCAAATTAGTACAAATGTGTTAGTTAATGCAACTCATGGGACCAAAATGCAGATCTTTGAGATCCTGGGCTGGGGCTCTTTCAACTATGCTAGCCTGCTTTATATCTTTTTCGCTTGTTTTGACTCTGCTTTCTAAAAAGCCTAACGATTAACCACTTTTTTCATGCCTTTTATATTTTCCAGAATGTGTACTGTGTTAGGGCTCTCATGTGGAATTCATACAAAGAAATCAAAAGAGCCCTTTATGGTTTGAACTATGGCCTCAGGTTAAATCCTTCCCACATTTGTACCTTCATATTCAGAGGTGCCATCGTCAAGTCTATTATAAATGAAAATGAAGAGTTTGATGAGCATGAAGAACATGAAAAGGTAAATGTAATTTTCAAAAAGCTTTTGACATTATGAATTTTAAATTAATATATGTTCCTTCTGTTAGCTAAAATTTTAACCTCAATATGAAGTGTGGAGTGAGAACACTAAGTTACTAATTATAAATTTGGGGGGAGAAATTTAGAAATCATGGCCTCATGATAACATAAAAAGCCTGGACAAAAATGATAAAACAGAAGACTTGAGTACGTGACTGATGTAAAGCTGTATCACATAAACTCTCACTAACATGCTTTTTCAATGTTAAGAATCTCTGAAAGAAGATCTTTACATCTTTGCAGATTTTAGATATCTTTGGAAAATGTCTGAACGAAACGCTTAGTTTTATACCTGGTACATCAGTGTCACATTGATGGCACTTGGTCATTAATTAAACATGAGATGAACTGCAAATAATCCTTCTGTCTTTGCCAGGAACCCACTTTGCAGGGTATGAAGCTGCCTTTTGGTATTGTGATACATGCAATTCCTGATCAATCTGATGCAATCTTGTGGGATTCTCTTTGAGCTCAATTAAAACAAACTTAGAAATCTTAGATTTCTCGATCTTTAGTTTCAGTCCAATTTATTGCCACATAGTTCTTGCATCTGTGTTTTTGGGTAGGAAGGCAAACTTCATCTGATCTTTGCCACACATCTTTACACAGGATTTCTCAATCTCAGCACTACTGGCATTTTGAACCAGTTAATTCTTTTTTTTTTTTTCCAGGTTTATGAAGATATAATTGACTTTGTGTAAGTTAAAGGTATACAATGTAATGATTCGATATATGTATATGTTGGAAAATGATTACCACATTAAGGTTAGTTGGCACATCTATCACCTCACAGAGTTGCAATTTTTTGTGGGTGGTAAGAGCTTAAAAAATCTTTTCTCCTACCAACTTTCAAATATAGAGTATTATTAACTATAGTCACCATGCTATACAATGCATCTCCAGAGCTAATTCATCTTATAACTAGAAGTTTGTACCTCTTGACCAGGTTCAATCATTTCCCCCACACCCACCAATGGCAACCCACCAATCGGTTTTCTGTCTCCGTAAGTTTGGGTTTTGTAGATTCCACATATAAATAAGATTATACAATATTTATCTTTCTCTGTCTGTATTATTTTAGTTATTACGATGCTGTCAGGGTTCATTTATATCACATATTGCAGAATTTTCTTTTTTTTTCAGAATTTTCTTTTTTATGGCTGAATAATATTCCTCTCTGTGTATTTTTTTATTTTTTTGAGAAAGAAGAGAGAGAGAGAGAGTGCACATGACAGCAGGGGGTGGGGGAGAGGCAGAGAGAGAGAGGAAAAAAAGAGAATCTTAAGCAGGCTTCATGCCCAGCACAGAGCTGAACATGGGGCTCAATCCCATGACCCTCAGATCATGACCTGAGCTGAAATCAAGAGTCAGACACTTAACTGACTGAGCCAACCAGGTGTCCTCTGTATTCTTTTCTTTATCCATTTATCTGTTAATAGACATTTAGGTTATTTCCATGTCTTGACTATTATAAATAATGCAGTGAACAAGGGGTTGCATATATCTCTTCAAGATAGTGATTAGATTTCGTTTGGATATATACCCAGTAGTGGGTTTGCTGGATCATATGGTAGTTCAAGTTTTAATTTTTTGAGGAACTTCCATACTATTTTCCATTCTGGCTGTACTAGTTTACATTCCTACCAGCAGTGCACAGGGTTCCCTTTCCTTCACATCCTCAGCAGTCCTTGATATCTCCTGTCTTTTTTATTTTAGCTATTCTAACAGGTGTGAGGTGATACCTCCCTGTGGTTTTGATTTACATTTCTTTATGATTAGTGGTGTTGAGCACCTTTCCATGTACCTGTTGGCCATTAGAATTTCCTTTCCTTCCTTTGGTCCTTTGCCTATTTTTTAAAATTAATGAATTGATTTATTTAGGGAGCACACAAATGGAGGGAGGGGCAGAGGGAGATGGAGAGAGAGAGAGCCTCAAGCAGACTCCACTGAGCACAGAGTGTAACTGGAGGTTTGATCTCACAACTCTGAGATTATGACCTAAGCTGAAACCAAGAGTTGGACACTCAGCCAACTGAGCCACCCAGGAGCCCTCTTGCCCAGTTTTGATCAGATGAAGTTGATGATGGTGGTGGTGGTAATTTTGCTATTGAGTTGTATGAATTACTTTTGGATGTTAACCCCTTATCAGATACGTGGTGTTCAGATATTTTCTCCATTCCTTAGGTTGCTTTTTCATTTTGTTGATTGTTTTGCTGTATAGAAGCTTTTGAGTTTGATATAGTCCCCTTGTTTATTTTTGCTTTGTTGCTTGTGCTTCGTGTGTCAAATTTATAAAATTATTGCCAAGACCAATGTCAAGGAACTTTTTCACTATGTTTCTTTATAAGCGTTTTGTGGTTTCAAGTCTTGGTTGAGTCTGTACCACGTGGGGCTGTCCTGTCCATTGAAGGATGTTTAGCAACATCCCTGGACTCTACTCAGTGGATACCAGTAGTTCCCTCTCAGTTATAAGAACCAAAAGTGCCTCTAGAAATAGCCAACTATTCCCGGGAGGGGAGTGGGGGGGCACTAAGCTGTAACCAGTTGAGAATAATTGTTTTATTCCTTTGGACTCATGTAAGGTTTTTGAAAAAGGATATGAGCAAAAACATCTTCTGTTGTTTGGGATTTGCTGACATTGTTAAACTCTTCTGACCTTGTCTAGCCCCAGACTTATAGATACTCTATCCTTTTACCTCTTGCAAACAGCCAGTCCTTACCTGATCTCATCTCTCTTGTAATAACTTGCCAAAAAGTGGCAAGGAGCTGCAAATGCATAGTGACATTCTGGCTTTTTTTTTTTTTTTTTTTTCAGATGCTTCCATTAGAGCTGTTGGCATGATAGGCATATGATTTATCTTCCAAATTATCACAGGAGACCCTGTTACCAAAAGTTTTGCTGTGGCATAGCAAGAGTCACCAGATTTTTAGTGTCCTTTATTCTTGTCATCACACTGCTAAATCAATAGGATATTTTAGGCTTTTATTATGGCAACACTCCACTTCTGAGTATTAGTCTCGGTTAAGGGTTTGAATGACACGAATAAAAAAAGATTTTGAATGGAAGAAACAGCTAATGGAAAGATGCAAGAGTAGGAACATGCTTGGTGCATTTGAGGAAACAAAATAAAGCCAGTATGAATGGAACTTAGTGGGAAAAGGGTGGGACAATCTAAGATGAGGTCATAGAGCTAGGCAGGGCTCAGGCTTGTAGGCCTTTCTAGCTAGTGTAAGAAGTAAGGATTTGTTCTAGGAGCAAGGGGAAGCCATTGGAATATGTTAAGCAGAGAAAGAGAAAAAGTTGGGTCATTCTGGGTACCGTGGGTGAAATGGAATGCAGGGAAATGAGCAGGAAGTCTTCTAAGAAGTTGCATGAGGTACAACAGTTGCTTGGATGTGAACTATAGTCAAAGAGATGGAAGAAAATGGATGGGTAAAGGAAGTTCTAAAGATAAAGCTGGAAGGACTTCTTGATAAATTGAATATTGGGTGTAAATAAAAAGAGAAATCAAGGATAATTCCTGGATTTTGGCTTCAGTACTTGGGGGAATCGTGGTTTAACTTGTTCAACTGGAAAGGACTCAATGATAAAAAGAGTTCTATTTTTTTTTTTTTTTTTGTCAAATTAAGTTTGAGATGCTATTAGTCAGCCATGTGGTTATATTAAGTGGCCTATTTGCTATGTGATTCAAAATTTCCTGGAAGATATAAGGAACAGAAGTTTTGACTTGAGAGTCACAAGCACTTGAGGCTATTGAAAGCCATGGTCCCTAAGTGAGGTCATTGATGGAGAGTGGAGAAGAGGAGAGGGCTCAGCATAGGCTCTGGAGCTTAGTAACATTTAGCATTTAAGGATAGTAAGTAGAAAAGAGAGGAAACTGACAAGGGACAGAGAGAAGGGTAGAAAGGCCCAGAGAGATTGGGTGTCAGGGATGAGAAGTGAATCTTACTTCCGCTGATTTCCAGTCCTCTTGACAGTAGCAGTTTGGGATATATGCTTCCAAGAGGTATAAGCAGGTAGTTAATACAAGAGGATTCATGTTCTTTAAAGAGACTCAAATCCAAACAGGAAGATATAATACATTTTTGCAACTTACTTTCCTAATGGTAACATCTTAAAGATCTTTCCATATTATACACACACATTGACCTTTTCCATGACTTCATAGTATTTGAAATTTATCTTCAAAGTCTAAGCAACTCTCCATTTTTGGATATCTTATAAAAGGATGCTCTTTCCTCCTCTTTCATTCTCTCATTCTCTCTCACATACACACACACACACACACACACACACACACTAATAGTAAAGAATAAGAAGAATAAGAAAGAAATCCTTCCAACATGAAACATTCCAATTTGAAATAATGAGTACTTGGAGCATCAGATTTGACCTTAACTTTGAGATTTTTATAATTGCTCGAATGGAGAATTATGGAATAGTAGCCACAATGTTCTCAACCACTAGAAGAGAGAAATGTGGAAAAACTAGAGAACATGTTCCCTTGTATGGATTTCATGCACTCAAAAGTAATAGAATTAAATGAATACCCTCTGACAATGCAGTGGAATGGAGAGTTATTAAAACTATCCAATCATAACCCCTGATTGCTGGAATCCTTGCTTCAATTAACAAAGCAGCTTACTTTGCTTTTATTGAGTTATAAGTAGAAAAATTCAACCTGTTGTCATCTGAAAATGTTACTAACCAAGGGTGTAAAAAATTTCTTCTATATATTTCTGAACAATTATGTTTCTTACTGCATTGAAGCAAGAGCCTGATAAAAAGACTAATCGCTGAATGCTTCTATTACCATCAAATTATTCAGATTCATTTGTTAGATTGCTTGTAATTGTAAAACAGCGTTTTGAACCACAGAAATAGACTTTGTATAATAATAAGTATGCAATTAGTCGCCATAAACAAACTTAAAAGAGTAACAACTTTTGAGATAAAAATGTCTCACTTGTGTTCAGTAAATGATCATTGCATTTAGGCATCTTTAATGAGGTGCTAGCAATTCACATTAATACAGTTGAGATGTCATCTTTTTTCTTTAATAGGTTTATAGAATATGCCCAACTGATAAGCATTTTGTGGATGTTACAGACTTCAACCGTCCTGAAACGGCTGATTTCTATGACAAGTAAGTACTGTAACAGATGAGAATTTAAGCTACCTAAAAAAAATTTCACTGTTATACTGAAATAGGCTTAATTAATTTTTTTTTTCGAGCTGTTAGTATAAACACGTGCCCACACCAAGATCTGAAGGCCTGGGAGGGAAGGAGACTCAGGCCTGGGCACCTATATCCACACTGTGTGCTTTTAACCTGAAATTTTGTTCCAAACCAACTCAGAAGTCATGCTACAACTTGGGGTTTATATTTTTTCCTGGAAGAGCTTTTTTTTCTTATCTGATATACAGGCTCCATGGCCTCAGGCTTTCCCTTACTCTCATTTTTCTCCCATCTGGTCAGGCCTGTATGTACTGTCAAGATCATTATCCTTAAAACATTTTTCCTTTCACCCTCTTTGCCTTTCTTCTGCTGGTAGAAATTTTTAAAGAACAGATTCTGTGTGATTCTTTCAGCCTGGGCTCAGTCTCTCTTCACTTGTATTAGGGAACAAGGATTCATCTTAGGGTATTTTTATTTTTATCAGGGATTATCACACTACCTGGTCCCTCAAAGCAGGGTTAATTGTTTGTTTCTCTGAATTTTGTCTGTTTTCTTCAGCAATTTATTTCTTCTGTTTTATTTTTTCAAGAGGCTATACAGCATATTGATTGATTCCTGGCATTAAAAAAATTTTTGTTCCAAATTGTTCTGGTTTAAAATAATATTTCTCAAAATGTGGGGCCTGAGTTTAGGATCCTTTCCTATTGTCAATGCTGATGGTTTGCTCGTTGTTATTTTTGTTGTTCTTTTCATCTGGTTTGGAGGATGGCCTTTTTTTTTTTTTTTTTTTTTTTTGAGGATGGGCTTCTTAAATTCTGCCCCAGACTACCAATTATCTAGGACATAAGCCCCCAAGGCCAGGATCTTGTTTTATAATCCACTCTCTGCCTAGTTCAAGATTATTTTGGAATAAAGAATGACTCACAATAGCTGTAGGGGTATACTGTTTATATCAGGTATCATCTGACTCTGGACACTATATTCAGTTGAGTGGTGTGGACCTACTAGACTTAAAGCATCCGGCTGTGTAGGTATGTTTCCATCACAACTGTCAGCTCCTTACCCAGGTGGATAGTCCTTCCTTCCAGTTTGTGGCCTCTCTTGCCTCTCCTGCTCCCCACAAGAAGCTTACCTCCAGACATCTGCAAATCTCAGTGAGCACTGAGAATTGCAGGGGATGAAGTGCATTTTAGACACTTGGTCTGATTCAAATGAATGCTATATGCTAAGTATTAAATACTTACATATAGTTCTTCTCTAGAAGATATAGAAGAGGTTTTATAATATAAATATATTTATTTATATTCTGTAATATATTTATTATATATTTATATATAAATTATAGAAATATATTTTATATAAGTATAAAGATTATATGAATATAAAATAATTTTTCTCACATGAGCAGTTATGTATGCATTTATGAAACAAAGAGGTACATTGCCTGCCCGCTGTATGCCTGGCCTTGAGTACCAAATACAGTCATGACTGGGATAGTCCCTGCCCTCAGAGGGCTTATGATCTAGTGAGAGAAGAAAGTAAATACAGATTATATACGTTTGCACTTGGTTTCAAGGATTGAATGAAAACAATTCAAATCCTGCAGGATCCAGTCATTATTGATAATAGAGATGAAAGTTGAGAGAAGTCTTTACATTTTATTCCCCGGCAGATTGGAGGAATAGATTGGTGATTGTTTTTTTTAAAGCAAAATGCTTTTGAAATTTTGCCTGAAATTCAAATAAAAATTTTGCATAACATTTCTGGGCTTTAAAGAGAAAAAAAAAATATTTGGCAACCCAAGGTATCTTTACTTAAGATAGATAGGAATCTTTTCGTGTTCCCTGAGTACTTACACTTAAAGTACACTTAAAGTCAAGGATTCACACCAACTATTCAAATGCAAAACTCTCATTGAATCCAACAGCTTTCTCTTCTGCTTTTAGCTACTAGTTTATTTTCCCCTTGCTCTTTGAAAATCAATGCTGTATGCAAATTGCTAGGTATCCTTGCTAAGGTGTAGGCATAAATGGTACCATCTGGTATTATTAAAATGCATTCTTACCTAAATAGCTGTACCATGGAAGAAAGTTAACCGCTATCTTATTTACTAAACCAGGAAAACCTGCTGTGTTTATTTTAACCCAGTATCTTTTCATGACTGTATTTCCAAAGTTATGTTAAGATTTTTGCAAGAGAAAATTAAAATTCTGTGGTTTTTTTTTTTTTTCCCCTCAGTAAACCTGAGTTCTCCTTTACGAAGATCTATTTCTCATACGTTCTTGGAAAAGCTAAGCAAATCCATGTATGTATCTTTTAACTTTGTGGAATAAAAAATAAAAAGGATAGGAATGCCAAGATTTGAGCATCTTTTAGATTTTCTTCTCTATTTTTCTATTGATCCCAACTATCTTAAAGCAGATTTCTTTCACAGTTCCAAGGAAATGCCATGTTCTCATTCTAGATGACAAAATAAGATGGATGGTTTCACAATTTCTTTTACAAAACAAAACTCTTACTATTAAGCCTCATTTATAGCATTAAATGTGTGACTGATATCATTCATAAGCTTGGAGAATTTTAAACTAATTGAAACTTCAAGGAAAGAAACAATATTTGAATAGTACCAAGATCAAAAAATAAAAAGTATACATTTTCCAAAAAAAGGTTTTTTTCAACTTATACATTTAAAATAGGAGATAGAGAAGTATGTACTGCATTCCTTTCTGCCCTACCTTAGACCTAAATTCTATGATCGCTAACTGACCTTTTCTAACAAAATGAAGAATCTGCCTCAGGCTTGACTATCGGCAAGAGCAATGACTAGACTTGGCAGTAGAATATGCAGTGGCCTTGGAAATACAGACAGCCTTGGCTGAAATTCTGCCTCAGACTTCATCTTCTTCATCTTTCAGAGCCTCCTCATATTGATGTGGGAAAGAACTTGGGTTAGTTCCATGAACCCTGACCAAAAACTCTAGGACTTTCATCTTGGTGGTTTCACTGTGGGCTCTTGGGCCCCAGAGAAATTCAAATTGTGTAGGAGCATTGTGGAACCTGAGTAATCACTCCAGGTACTTTTCCTTTATGAAATCTTGGATGATGAGCTCACTGGGCTCCCCAAAGACAACGTGCTTACTCCCAGGATCCATCCCCATCCAATTCAGAACTTCCTAGATTTCCTCTTCAGTGACACCATCACCCTTCACAGAGATCATACCCAAGGTAAGTACCAGGATGCTGGTCTCAGGCACACCCTTTTCACCCATCAAATGTGAGGCCCAATTTGATGAAGAGGTCATAGTGGTAGGTGGTGAATCTACTTCCTTCACATCAAGGCCAAAGATCACTTCCATGTGCTCAGACTCTCAGGAGGATCTCAGTGAAGTGGTCCTTCAACAGATCTGCCTTTGTTATTGATTCATTCATTTGATACCAGAGCAGCATGAAAATGACCAATGAATCTACTACTCTCTTATCTAGGGGCACGTTCTTGGGGTCTGGCCCAGACTATAAAGTGCTATTTTAGTTCTTCTTGGCTATTGGATCCCATACATATGTGCTTGATGAGGTGGCTATGATGACATTGGAAGATGAATGGAAACTCTTGAGGATTCTGAGGAATACTAGTTATACCAACATCAGGAGCCTCCCTTCAGCTTGCTAGGCTTTAGAGGATGAGAGGACAGACAGATCTCCTCCAGAGGTTTGGATACCCATGTATCTCCCAGGCTTGGGGTCTCTCATTTCAGGTTTGAAGAGGTAGATCATGTAAGCACTGAGGACTCTTCTGAGGTAGAGGCATGATGTCTCTTGTGGATGGCAGTGAGCAGGAATGCGGACCAGAAAGTGGGCAATGAGGAGTCACTGCCAAATGTCAGTAATGAAGCAGGGAAATGATCCACCTCATACATTGCTGGTAGTAATTTAAAATGGTACAGCAACTCTGCTTTTTTATTAACAGTCATATCCCAGAAGAAAATGTCTTCTTGAGACTGAGTCAGTATAGCTTGAATTTCTGGAATCTGATGGATATAGATTTTCTTGGGGATAGCGAAATATCCTAGAAGGCTCAGTTCTGTCACATATAACATAAACTTGGGCTTCTTTAATTTTGAGGCATTCAAGAGCATAAAAGATCACTAGTTTATCATAAAAGGATATAACTCAAGAACAGCCAGGTGGAAGAGATGTATAGGGGAAGGTAGGGGGAAAGTACACGGAACTTCCACATCCTCCCCAGGTGTGCCACTCTCCCAAATCCCCACATGTTCACCAACCTGGAAGCTCTGCATTATTGTTTTTTAAAGCAAGCAGTTTTCATTCCATTTGCATATAGCACTTTCTATGAGAAACAAGGGACTTAAAGAAACAAGGGCTACTTAAAGCTTAAGTTATTCTTTGTTCTTGGTAGCCTGAAAGAAAGCAGCATGGTTGAGGTGTATAGGTCAGACAGGGCATGGTGTGATGTGATCCTGGACAGACAGACAGGGACCAGACCATATTGAGGTCTTGTGGAATTGGGGATTTTATTACAAGAGCAGTAGGAGGTCACTGAAAAGATTTAAGCAAGGGGCTGGTGTGGAGAAAGGTAGTCCGGGTAAGGTGACATGCCCCTAGATTCCTTGTGAGTTTAGCCTCCATAAGTATTCTAACCTATTTTTTTCCTTTACACATTGTCCATGTTAAAAAACAAAAACAAACCTAGTGAAATTAAAGACCTGTTCCGCTTTATCCAACAATTCATGACTCAGACAACATCCCATCTAACAAATAGAAGTGCGCCTCCAGGAGTCTACAAAATGGAAGGTGTTTATAGGCAGAAATGAGGTGGGATAAGGAAGTTATTAGCAAAGAAAAGAAAGAATTGTTTCAGACAAGGTCACCTTCCCTTAGGGGAAAGGGCAGGAGGTCTCATCCTGCAGATTGTCTCCCAAGTGCTAATCAGGAAATTCCACACTGATTGGTTTCAGATTCCACTCCAGGGACAGGCTGAAACTGCAGTTAGGTTAGGTATTAAGTTGGTGGTGCTTAGCAAGTGACTCCATTTGGGGTCTGTTGTTTCTGTTTAGCAATAATAAAACCTATTTTTATTTTCAAATAAATGATAATGACTCTGAGTATATAAATAAGTCTTGAGGCCAAAAAGTTATTGCTATTGAGAAAAGAGAGAAATTTATTATTTTTCTAATGAAAATTTCTACCATACTACGTATTGCCTTGATCAGTCTGAGAGTTTGCTCCTTTTCAGATGACAAATTGTATTAGTTTAGTGCCTACTCTGTGAAACACTAATTTGTTTTTTCATCTTTAAACTACTTTTATTCTCAAGGAGTGCCCCCCAATCTCTTTCATGTTAAGACAATCCAAACCCTTAGTAATTTTTTTTTTTTAAATTTTTAAATTTTACCTCCTCTCAGCTTTTATATGTCTGGATCAGAGATTTCTTTGAGGATATTATATTGCAAGTCCATTTCTTTGAAGATCCTTGGTCAGATCTTCAAAGAAATAGAAGCCCATAGCCAAATACTTACTTGCTCACCCTTCTCTGTCTCAGGTCTGTCTTAATTTATCTTTACTACTTTGTAGCTTAAGGTCCAGATAGAAAGGCAAGTAAATTATCTGCAAGTGTTCTACATGTGCACAGGTGTATCAGTTAGAGATTGTTGATTGCAAGCAACAGACTAATGAAACATGAACCCTATTAGAAGAATTTGCTCACTGGGTTTCAGAAGGAACAAGAATCAGGGCTATTCCAGGATCTCTGTAGCAGTCTTAGGAGGGTGCTCTGGAGACATTTTGCTTCATATATTTGAGAGATGAACACATTAATGTATTGTGGCAATGGCTTCATCTTAATATTGTAATTTAAAGGACCAAAAAAAAAAAAAATCAAAAGCCAAATTAAAAAAAGAAGAATCTAACACACAGAAATGAACCTACTACTCATATTTATGGAAGGTAACTTGACTATGTATTGATAGCTAAAGAAAATGATCCTGTCCTCTGACCAGTAATCTTAACCTTATAACAACAACAACAACAACAAAAATGTTTGTGTTAGTTATTAAGTTTACATTTTTGGGAAACTTTCAAATGCATTTAACTTTGACTTTCATTTGGAGAATACTTTCATAAATTATGATTCTGTGGAATTGAAATTTTAATCACTATTTCACAATATTTCCTGGATAGCTTTTGACCATGGGATTTAACAATCCCAGTCAAATTTGTGACTTAGAGCTGTAGCGAACCCTCCCAAAGGGTACCATTCCTAAAGATGTACAGTCTGAGTCAGTGACTGAGGCAGAAAACCTAAATTCACAAAGGGCTGCGTTAAAGCCAGTTCCCTGAATCCGAGACTCACAAACATACCTCTGCCTTCAGCTAAGTGCACTTAAAACTTGGAATTTGAATCAAACTTAGCACCAAGGCTTATGAAGTGAAAGGTCAGCTATTTAATGGCATAGTTTTAATTAAATGATAATGGCTCTTTGTGTTATATTAAAAGAAAGTAAGCAAGTTCCAAAATGGAGGACTGAATAACTAATTCTAATGAGGAAATCAGACTTAGGAACACAGACAGCGAAGTTCTTATTAATTACTTTTTTTAATGAAAATTTATTTTGTTCCATTTGCCTCTGCATTAACTTTTATAATGGAGTGTATTTCCTATATTTATATTAAGTTTTTAATTATAGTAAGTGTTGCTGAGTCATCTTACCCAGAATGTGGAAAATAGAACAGGAATACCAAAGACGTATTGCTATTGGAACTTAAGATAACTGTACTGATCATTAAAACTCACTTTTCAATATCCAGTATTTTAGAAACAAATTTGGAAGTTAGATATCATGTTAATTCAGAGTCAAAATTATTTTTCCTTCAATATTGACCATTTCTATCTCAGAACTGAAAATGGTTTTTGTTTTTCTAGACAGGGTTATAAATGTTCATTATTTAGTTTATGGTTACTATGGTTAATTTACATCATAGGAACCGGAGTGATTTTGTGAAGATTCTTGTGAAAGTGAAAATAAAGATTGAGTAATTAACAAATTTAATGTACATGGAAATAGGCTGATGCACTGTGTATATTTGGGGGAGCTGGTGCTGGTACTGCTTGACTCTTTCAGCGTTGATCTGACTGCCTCCCTTTGCTTCTCACTTTTGCCTTTTATAAAAACTTGAAATCTGCCTTTTAGGCAAATTACCCTTTTGAAAATGTTCTGAGAAATCCAATGATTTTCTAATTGCTAGTGCCAGTGATTTTTAATATATTTTTAACGGAAGCTTAAAATAACACGTTGAAAAATGCACAGATGATAAAACTGTACATCTCAATGAACCCTGTCTTCTAAAGGCAATGCTATTCTTCCCTTTATGGTTTAGTTTTGCCTGAGTTTTGACCTTTATGTAAACACAATCATATCTCTTCCTGATTTCTTTGTTCCAGTGTGTTTTGAAAGTTCTTCTATATTGTTAGATGGAGGTATTTATTTTCATTTCCGTAGAGTGTTCTATCATAGAATGTGTCGTACTTTATCCATTTTCCTGGGGATTTGAGTTATAGCCGGGTTTAGCCATTTTGAATGCTTCTGTGGACACTTTTGTGCACATATTTCTTTTGAGTTATATATTTAGGAGTGGATTGCTCTGTCATAGAATGAATATTCCAACTTTTATAAGACATGCCAAAAATTGTCTCAAAATTGTTTGCCTTCATCAGGGATGTGTATAGATTTTTTCATTATACAAGCATGTTATTTTGAGGTGAATTGAAGTATTTTGGTAGGTGATTAGTAGTGTCTCATAGCATTTTTTGTTTGCATTTCCTTGATTACTGATGAAATTTGTCACTTTTCAACAAGTCTATTGTTTGGATTTCCTTTTGTGCAGTACTGGTTCAGGGCTCTTGCTCATTTATTTATTTGTTTTAATGCATTGTTGTTTTTTTTCTTATTGATTTGTAGTTATATGTATACACTACACATATCTCCTCCCAGTCTGTGGCTTGACTTTTTACTGCCTTAACTGTGCCTTTGATGAACATACATTTTTTAATTTCAATATAATCAAATTTGTCAATTTTCTCTTTCACCGTTAGTGTTACCCGTGAGAGAGTCTGCCTTCTGTGAATGGAGGTCTCAGTTCTTGGATTGTCGGTGAAAAGATTTGTGTGAAGATCTGCAATCAAATAAAGACAGCCAGAAGGAAAGTAGCAAGGACAAAGCAGGTTATTGAAGTGAAAGTATACTCTTCAGGTGGGAAAGAGCACAGGTTTCCGAGGTGGAACCAGCCTCTAGGTTGTTTTGGGATTGGATGTTTTGGGATCTTTGTGAGCTGAGAGGAGCTGGGAGGTACACTGGGGTGGTCTCTAACGGAGGCTGCTTCCACTCATTGTCAACCCTTGATGCAGTTTGTACTGGAACTGTCATGGCCACCTTTCTCAATGGGAGTGGGCCTGTGCCCCAATGCACATGCATTATAATGAGTCTAAGGGTTACCCTGGAGCCTTGGTGGAAGAGGAAAGCACCATGGCTCTTGGTCTGTCAGTCCCAAGTTCTTGGAAGTTACAGCTGTTTCCACTCATTGTCAACCCTTGATGCAGTTTGTACTGGAACTGTCATGGCCACCTTTCTCAATGGGAGTGGGCCTGTGCCCCAATGCACATGCATTATAATGAGTCTAAGGGTTACCCTGGAGCATTGGTGGAAGAGGAAAGCACCATGGCTCTTGGTCTGTCAGTCCCAAGTTCTTGGAAGTTACAGCGTGGGGATGTTGTGCTCCTGGGGTTCTAATGTGTAGAGCCTATTTATCACCAGCCTTGCCTCCAACTTAGGTCTCTATCATTCCCTTCAAGAACTTGGAATTCTGCCTGGGGTGCTTCTTCCACGGCTCACAGCTAGCTTCTACCTAACATTAGTACTTCTTACATTCAGTTGAAGAAGTCATTTTCTCATCCTGAAGGCATGAGAGTATTTCCTATACCGTCTTCTAAATGTTTTATTGATTTACCTTTTAAAGATCACTTTTGGGCATTGTAGAATTAGAGAACAAGTCAAACAAGGCTTGTAGGAGTGTTATCGAGGAAAAGTAGAGATCTTAAGTTCGATATAAATGGCTCCAAGTCAAGAACTCAAGCAGTTTTTACTGAAAAAAAAAAAAAAAATATATATATATATATAGTCTTAGGTTCAAAGGAGGGGAGGTATAAATAGCCTTTTTGGGGGGACAATGATGGTTGTTCATTCTGGGGTCAGTGGGCTTTGTGATTTGCGACTAACCGGGTTGCAGTATTCCTGAGTGCACTAAAAGAATGAATTGCTTTGGGATGTGAGGGATGCAAGCCCAGCTTCCCTGAAGACCATCAGGGGGAACAGCATACCTCATTCAGAGGAAGGGCTTTGAAATCCTTCCTTGTAGGAACAGTAGTACATTTCAGCTAAGAGATGTTTGGAGAAAATCATAGTGCTGTTTTTTCATAGTTGGATTTTTATCTGAATTCTAGTGTGTTTGTCACTGAACAGAAAATAAAACATGAGCCATTTAACTGAAAGAAAAAAGTATCAAGGTAATCAGCTTCACAATTACTTAAATGGAATCTATTCTACTATTGTTCTTTTTTTAAAAAATAACTCCTATTTTACACTTCCCAATTAGCAGTATTTTCATGGAATAGCTAGCAAATGAAATAAAACTATATATAGATATGGAGACAAATATACTGGTAAAATTAGCTTCCAAACAAAGTGGTTGCAATACTCTCAGTTGAAGAAATTATTAATGTTGAGAGTAGTCGGGATTTCTGGAAAGGGGCAAGACTTGAATTGAGTCATGAATGACTTTGATTTTAGTCATTTGAAAGGTACTGAGTGAGGGAATCCCAGAAATGTGAATGGCATGAGCTGGGCTAGATCCTTGATGGGTTGGAGATGGCAGGAAAGTTTTCGAAATTAAGCTAGGCGTGATTTGGAGGGCGTTGAGAACGAGGCAGAGGTGTGTGAATTTGATGTGTTTGGAAATGTGGGAAATTGTTGGAGAAATTAAAGAGTGATGAAAACAATGTCTCAGAAAGGCTAGCTGTGCAGTAGTGATTCTGTGGGGGGCAGGCCAGCTGAGGGGCTATGTGGTAGGTGAAACGGGCAGGTGCTTTCAAAACAGAAGAGCCTAACTGTGCTCCCTACTGCTCTACCATCTAGCCTCTCCGAGCCTCTTTTTGTCTTGTGTTAGTCAGTAATCATTTCCTGGCAAGCGATGGAATCTCAATCTAGGTTTAAAAAACAAAATCTGTTGGACAAGTACTGGATTGACTGCCAAAGCTGAGGGATTGCAGAACAGCCAAGCCTTGGGAAAACGTGAACTGAGGGTGGGACTCAAGAAATGGAACTCGAGATTTCTCTTTTCCTCTCTGGGGAAGATTAGAGTGCAGGGTAGCTTTCGCTAGGGAGTAGCCACTGGAGGTGGCTGCCCGCTACTGTGGGCTCACTCACCTCTTCCTTGTTTCTTTACCAAAGAGAAAAAGACTCTTTCCTTAGCTAGAGATCTTAAATTCTGAGAGAAGAATTTATGACCTACCTTATGACTGTAGGCAGGTTCCCTAACCTCTCTGTACCTCTATCACCTCATCTGATAAATGAGAAAAATACTGGTTCCCATGTCGTAGAGTTGTTGTAAAGGATGAAATGCCTTAAGATGTTACAACTTTTGGAAGAGTTGTTGGCATGAAGCTGTAGTGGCACTGGTGTGATGGTACCATCGCTCTTGGGCAGCCCAGGACCATCCCTGTGGCTGGGAGTGTGAGGTTTCATGGTTGACCATGGTTAGCCTGGGAGGAAGGGGAAGGGCTCTATCATCTATATCTATCATCTATCATCTATCATCTATATCATGAAAATGGATGGGGAAGGCGCAATGCCCCAAAAGATGATGAGGGGAAGACAAGGGGTGTCAGGCAGACAAAAATAATAGCTTTTCTCCATTTCTCATTTGTAAAAGCTTTAAGATTGCGTTGCAGTGCTACTGTGAAAATTAATAAAAATGTATGTAAAGTGCCTGTCACATGGCAGGCCTATAAGATGTATTAGCTCTATATAATCAGCACATGAATAAAATCAAGGCCTGGGCTAGATACCAGTAAGGGGGATTAATGAAATGAACATTTGGAAGGTAAACCAGATGGACTTAGTTTGTGGATTGTATCAATGGTGGGTAGGGGCTATCACTTCAGCTGTTTTGCCTTTTGGCAAAACAAACAAACAAACAAACAAAACTCCTTTTTGTGCCTTATGACAAGGAGAAGTTATATACACAGAAGTTCACATTAAAAATATGAGTTTTATTAGTTCCTCCCTTGGTTGGGAGAGTTCCTCAGAGGGCGGGGGGTATATCTGGGTGTTATTCAGCCCATGCTATTAGAGACTAAGGTCTCAGCATCCTGCAGGTCCTCTAGGACCCTAGGTTATGCTCCCTTCAATCAGAAAGAGTGACCTCTTCAGTCAACAGGTCCCAGCAGAGAAAGCAGTGTGTGTGGCTGCCCAGAAAGATATTCTAATCCAACAGGTTTGTAGAAGAGGAGTCTCCCTTTTTATGAAGCTAAGAAGGTACTGTGGTTCTTACCAGTGCTACCAGATGATCCATTCATATACTCTTTTCTCCTTGCTAACATTCACGTTATTCAAAATCCAAACCAACATTAGATCATCATATTGCATTGTTCATAATTTGGGGTCTATAGGCTTCCACTAATTAAATTACTACTGTAGGGCTCATTCTTTAAAAAAAAAAAAAAATCCATTATTTGGTGAATTGAATAGGTGAATCCAGTGTGAGAGATGATTCCAGACCTTCCCCCAGGCTCAGAAATGAAAGAGAGGCATGAGTCAGGGATAATTCCAGGTTTTAAAGCTTTAGCAAAGAGGTGGGAAAATATGTTTTCATTTCAAAATCTTTGGAATGTGCAGGTAAACAAGCACTCAAAGATCTTTACGTATATGATGTCCTAAAAAAGAGCTACACATTCCAGCAAAACTTAGCATTGTGACATTGCTCTGAAAAAATTTTGTGAAAGGAGTTGTGTAAAGATTTGATTGACACAGATGATCCCTGCAGGAAAGAAAAAGCCTAGGAAGGGAAAGAGGAAGAGAAAATGGAATTTTTGATTTATCCTACCAGAGAATAGCAGACCAGAGGGGTTAAAAGAGAGGAGGTCGGGAACAAAACAGGGAAGGTAAAATGCAGGGGTAGAAAGAGAGCCTGCAGAGGACTTTGTAAAACAGGAGATTCTGAGCTATCTTTGCCTTCCGACAATACTCTCCAACGTGTGGAAAAGTGTTAGAGGGGTTCTTATTTCAGAGTGGTTTATTTGGCCTCCTGTTAGATGCTTATGGCATTCACTGACCAGAGTTTCTTTACCATCTTAATCATTCCTGGGTCTGCCATACGTATGCACACCCCCTACCCCAAAACACACCTGTATCTATAGGTATAAATGTTATCATTCTGTTAGAGAAGAAGAAAGCAGTGCTGGTCACGGCCATCTGTGGTGTGTGCCTATGGAGGATGTCCCTCAGTTACTCCGATATGTTGCATGTTAACTTTATTATTAATGTATCAGTTCACTTTGCACTTTGAGTCTTCTAAATTAGCTAATTGTATTGATCAAATGAATTCATAATCACCAGTCACCATCCTAATTAATTCATAGCAGCAGAAGCAGTAGCAGTAACAACTTTCTGCCTCTCCAGTATTTTACAGTGTGCAAAGTGCTCTCACAGATTTATCTTACTTGATGAATGAGCTGAGCTTGCGAGGCCTGTCGTATACGTTCAATCAGCCCCTTAAGGAGACAAAGAGGCCTATTTAAGTGAGGGTATCTTTTCTCACAACCACAGAGAATGACCTCTGTTCCAAAGCCTATTTAAATAAAAAATTCATATAGACACGAAGAGACCAAAATGTCATCCAAAATGACAGTGGTCTACCCACTGGGCAGTGGTCTGTGCTGAAGTCATGCAAGCTCCACTGTTGCGTAAGATTGGTTGGAAGGATTTCTATGAAATTAGAGGGGCCAGTTCATTTCTGCTTGAATAATGTCGAACATACTGAACACTTAGTCCTTTTTTTGTGATTATTTTATGGCTGATAACTACTTCTAAAATAGTTTTTGGTCTAATGTTTCTCTCAGTTTGGCTGAGGGTTAATTGACATAAATGGCATATATTTACTATGTTTGTTTTGAGGAGCTTTGACTTACATGTACGCTGTGAAACCCATCACCACAACCAAGATAGTAAATATAACCATCACCCCCAAAAGCTTTCACAGTGCCCCTTTGTAATTCATGTTCCAAGCCCCCACTTCCAGACAACCACTAATGTGCTCTTTGTCACTACATATTAGTTTGCATTTTCTAGAGTTTTATTAAATAGAATAATACAATAGGTACTCTTTCTTTGGGTGGGAGGGTCTGGGTTCTTGCAGTCAGCATAATTGATTTACCGTCCATGTTATTAATGTAGATAAATACGTCTTTCCTTTTTATTGCTGAGTTCTATTCCATTGGATGGCTAGTCTCTGATTTGTTTGGTCATTCACCTATTAATGGACATTCTTTTTTTTTTTTTCCTTCAAACTTTGGGCTCTTGCAAATCTGCTATGAACATTTATGTACCAATCTGTGTATGGCTATGTTATTGCCATTATCTTGGGTAAATGCTTAGGAGTGGGATGGCTGGATCATATGGTAAGTGTATGTTTAACTACTTAAGAAACTGCCGAACTGTTTTCTGAAATGGAAATCAAGCTGATTGTTTACAAAACAAACCTTTCTTCCAGATGAACTGGCATTTGCACTTTTTAGAGCAGTTGATTCCCCAAGTGGGGGTGTGTGGGGCGTTACTGTTTAAACTAGTTAATGAAAATTCGTCTTGGTGGAGTTAATACATGTTTTAGAATTTCTGATTGACAAACTAATGTTTGCTCCAATAGAATTTTTTCAAGCTATTTAGCCCTAATATGCCAAATATAATCCCATTATCCATTTGAGGGATCCATTTCACTGCCTGGGCTATAGCACAAATGTGTCAGTCACTTGTCCTGCTTCTTCCTTTGTTCATATTAAAATTAACATATAGAACATACAGAGAATTGAATATAAATGTATAGGTATTTGTACCCAGCCCTCCTCTTCTATTTTATAAGAATTTTTTCCTTTAATGTGAATGGCATGGGGCAGTCATTTCTGCTTTAACATGGTAATGGCTGTCATCCCCATTCTACACATGGACCCAGCAACCTCACCCCTTCCCACTTTACTAGAGATTTGAGAGCCTCCTAATCATCTTTTGCTTTGAGTTCTTGCTGGTACCAAGCTCTTGAGCTCTGTATCTTGCCTCCTACAGTTGGTTTCTGCCCCACACCAACACAAATATGGACTAGCCTGCTTTTCTGCATTCCCACAAAGTAATACAAGAGCAAGTCTCTTGCAGTTAGCAGAGTAGTATTGCAGGTTTGGGGACATGGAGGAGCAAAGGATTGTATCACATCCCAGCAAACAAAAGACAAGAGTAGTCCTTCTCAAACCTGATGTATATATGTGGATCACTTGGAGATCATGTTGAAATACAGATTCTGAGCCAGTGTGTCTGAGGTGGGGCCTCAGAATCTGTATTTTTTTTTTTTTTAAGGAGGCTCCACACCCAGCATGGGGCCAAATGGGACTTGAACTCATGACCCTAAGATCAAGACTTGAGCTTAGATCAAGAGTCAGACACTTAACTGACTGAGCCACCCAGGTGCCCCTGAAATTCTGCATTTTTATCAAGCTTCCAAGTGCTGCAGCAGCTGCTGCTTGTATATGAACCATGCATTTAGAACCTCTGGTATGGCATAATCTAACTCTGCTTATCTTATTTTTATTCTCTGCTATGTTGGCATTAGGAACATAGGGAAGACCTCGGGCATCCTGCTAGCATTAAGAAAAAAAAATGTTTTATACATGTATGAGAAAAGAAACTATTTTACTCCATAGAGTTCTGAGTTAGGTTAAAAAAAAAAAAAAGTAGTCTATTTTCCTCAGCTTCTACTGGTAACCTACCCATCATAGCTGTAGTCCTATTTAACTAGAGTTTAAAACCAATATGCATGATAACGAGTAGTCTTCAAATAATATAATAGAATTGACCCTGATAGAATCAGGAACTCACCCATAGTAAGCTCTGAGGGGTTGATATTGCCAGCGTTATCTAACCATAATCCCACTGAGGCAGGAATAACTTGAAAGTAAAAAGCTCTAGATTAGTGTAATGGTTAAGGATAGGGGCTGGAGCCAGAGTGCCTGGGTTAGAATCTTAGCTGCACTGATTACTAGCCCAGTGGCCTTGAGAGCAACTGCATACAGCAGTGGTGGGTGTATAATGGTGCCCACTGGAGTTGGGTGGTATACAATCTGGATGGCCATATATATATAGCCCTGCACCTTGAGCACCCTTGAAATTATTCTCTTTTTCCTTATTTGTAAATGGAGGTAATAACTACCTGCTTCATAGTAGCAGGGCAAGTTTTAAATGACTTCATACTTACAAAGTGTTTAGAACAGAGGCTAGCATATGGTAAACATTCAGTAAATGCCATGTTGTCATTAATTTTCTCTACAAAAGGGTAGTAGGGATTTCTGCAAAACACAAGAATTTTTTTGTGGCTTTTGAAACAACTAAGGAGTCAGAAATTGAGGAGATTACGGAGAAAAAATATTTGAGATGTACGCTTATTATTAGTACAATTCTATTAAGAGTTAATAAAACAAAATACTAGACAATATTTTTTACTCCAAAAATCCAGCTTCAAGCCTCTTAACGCCCAAATGAGAGACAGTCTGTTTGCCTAGGAAGAAACTGGGTCAGGATCAAGAACAGTAGAAGTAGCTAAAGGAGAGAGATGTGGGAAGGTTTTCATTCAACATTATTCAACAAGTATTTATTGAACACAAAGGATAGGTGCCAGGGATACAGTGAGGGATGAGATTACAAGGTCTTGCCCTCTGAAACTTATTTATCGTTTAGCCAGAAAGACAGACAAGAAAACAAGCAATTACAGTATGATAAGTGCTGCAACAGGAAGGACAGGGTGATTTGAGGTCAAGCATTTTCTGTTTCAGCCTAGGATTTGCTGTTTTTCTGAAAATTTTGAGCAGATATGTTTAAAACCATTTTAATGGAAACAAGTGAAAGGGAGGTAAATACCTTTCCTCCTAAGGTTTTCCATGAGTCATGCTCCTCTCTGGCCATCTCTGGGGGAGCATGTGACTGCCTGCTCAGACCTGCCCTGCATACTCACAATCCTCGGTGTTCCTTTACATGCCACATGCCAAGGAACAGGTTGGGATAAGGGCATATGTGATAATTTCCCATTGCAATGAAAGATGGTTTGGGATAACTTGGTGATGATCCTGTCAAAGTAATAGACTCTTTGTTCCCTATCAGTGAGATCTCAGAGAAGACAGGGTTCCTGAGTAAACATGGTCATGTTCTCTTGAAGAAACTTTGTGCTCTTGTTCCTTCACTCTTGGACCTCTTTCCTTTTTTTGCTCCAGAACTCAGATCGAGTATCTCTGGCACAAGAAGGGATACCCTCTGACCTGCCCTTCTCTCCTCTGGCTCCACGTCCCAGTTGTGAACAGGCTGTTACCTCCCTGCTTGATTCATATCAGACTCATTTCATTTCGAAAAGCCTTCACAGCACTATGACTTAGACCTTGCCCACAGATTCTCTCAAGTGTTGACCAGTGCATCAGTCCTACAAAGAACATTTTCTGTAGCTTTTAAGGAACCACTAGCAGAACTATATCTATTACAGGCATATCCCGAAGATGTTGTGGGTTTGGTTCCAGACCACCGCAATGAAGCAAATATTGCTGCAAAGTGGGTTGAATGAAATTTTTGGTTTCCCAGTGCATCTGAAAGTTTTGTTTACACTATACTGTAATCTGTTCAGTGTGCAGTAACATCGTGTCTAAAAAAATGTACAAGCCTTAATTTAAAAATACTTTATTGCTAAAAAATACTAACCATCTGAGCTTTGAGTAGGTCATAATCTTTTTACTGGTGGAGAGTCTTGCCTCAGTGTTGATGGCCGCTGACTCATCAGGGTGGTGGTTGCTGAAGGTTGGGGTGGCTGTAGCAATTTCTTAAAATAAGACAATATGAAGTTCGCCTCATTGACTGACTCTTAAATGAGTGATTCCTCTACAGGTTGCAATGCCATTTTGACAGCATTTTACCCACAGTAGAACTCCTTTCAAAATTGGGATCTCCTCAAATCCTGCTGCTGCTTTGTCAACTAAGTTCACGTACTATTCTAAATCCTTTGTTGTCACTTCAACAGTCTTCACAGCATCTTTACCAGGAGTAGATTCCATCTCAAGAGACCACTTTCTTTGCTCATCCATAAGAAGCAACTCCTCATCCCTTAAAGTGTTATCATGAGATTATGGCAAGTTAGTCATATCCTCAGGCTCTACTTCTCATTCTGGTTCCCTTGCTATTTCTACCACATCTGCAGTCAGAACACACACACAACATTTATAGTTAAGTTTGCCGTCTTATAGGGACACGGTTTGTGGCACCCCAAAACAATTATAATAGTACTATCAAAGATCACTGATCACAGGTCACCATAACAAATACAATCATAATGAAAAAGTTTGAAATACCAGAATTGCCAAAATGTGACACAGAGACACGAAGTGACCAAATGCTGTTGGAAAAATGGTGCTGATAGACTGGCCTGACGGAGGGTTGCCACAAACCTTCAAATGCAGTATCTATAAGAAAACACAATATCTGAGAAGAGCAATAAAGTGGAATGCAATAGAATGGGGTATGCCTCTACATTATTTGGTAGAGATCAGTGTGATTTCTTCCGGAATTTACTGCCAGGCAGGTGATGGAGTCTAGAAGGAGTATATAGATAGTCACAGCTGTGAAGCCACCTGCTTCAGCTGCAAGGAAGCACAGAGCTAAATTTAGTACCCAGGCAGAGGATTATATCACCCTCACTTTCCTTTTTTTTTCTATTAATTTAGATCTCTGTCTTAATTTAACTTCCTTCTGTATATATGTATGTGCCTTTTCTCTAAGAAGACTGGATTCCATGATGAAAGTAGGAAAGTTGTAAATTATGCATGTATTTTTGAAATAGTAATATATTTGATAATGTCTCTATCATTTTTCAAGTCATCCAGGCCCAAATCTTACAGTCCTCTTCTCCCCTCCCTTCATTCCCTAAAGCTATGTCGCATCAATTTTTTTTTCTCTAGCAAATCCTTAGAGCCGCTTTTACTCTCCATCACTATCACCCCCACTAAAGTTCAGGCTCTAATTATGTGATGCTTAGATGATTCCAGCATCCTCCTATTACACCCTGAAGTGTGTCCCCTTAAATCTAGCCTCAGTATCCACATTCATTAAGTGCTACTTTCATCGTGCCACTCCCATGCTCACAAACTTCCAATGATTCTCAATTTCTTTGCTAAGTTTTGTTTTCATTGCCAGGTCCTTGGCCATCATTGCATGCTTGTCTGACCTTTCTTCCTTTAACCTCTATTATCCAAACTCCATTCTTGTCTACCTTGTTTCTTCACCACCTGGTGCCTGTCTCCAAACTTTGGTTCGTGCATCTGTCACCAAGGATGCTTTCCTTCTCCTCTCTCCTCCTCAGAGATGCTTCCCCCCCCCCTTTTTTTAAGTATTATCTTAACAAAGTGGCATCAGAGTTTCTCTGAGGGAGAGACCATTTTTGTTTAGAGAACATGTAAGAACAAAACTTTGATAAGCTGGTTGGGTGAAAAATGGGACATGGGTCAGTAGAGGCTAAGGCAGAAAAATACGTGATGCCTCTGCAGTAGAGATGGAATGGGAAGGCGAGAGAGCAGAGGAGAGTAAGGGGGGCCAGAGAAGTTTGATTTTATTTTTCTTTTTTTAAAAAATATTTTATTTAAATGCAATTTGCCAACATATAACACCCGGTGCTCATCCCATCAAGTGCCCTCCTTAGTGCCCATCACCCAGTCACCTCGTTCCCTCCGTCCTCTACTTCTGCAATCCTTTGTTCATTTCCCAGAGTTAGGAATCTCTCATGGATTGTCTTCCTCTCTAATTTTTCCCCACTCAGTTTCCCTCCTTTCCCTTATAGACCCTTTCACCATTTCTTATATTCCACAAATGAGTGAGACCATATGATGATTGTCCTTCTCTGATTAACTTATTTCACTCAGCATAATACCTTCCAGTTCCATCCACGTTGAAGCAAATGGGAAGTGTTCATCCATTCTGGTGGCTGAGTAATATTCCATTGTATATATACCACATCTTCTTTATCCATCCATTTGTCAAAGGATATCTTGGCTCCTTCCACAGTTTGGCTATTTGTGGACATTGCTAAGAATATTGGGGTGCAGATGTCCTGTTGTTTCACTACATCTGTATCTTTGGGGTAAATACCCAGTAGTGCAATTGCTGGGTCATAGGATAGCTCTATTTTTTACTTCTTGAGGAACCTCCACACTGTTTTCCAGAGTGGCTGCACCAGTTTGCATTCCCACCAACAGTGCAAGAGGGTTCCCCCTTCTCCACATCCTCTCCAACATTTTTTTTAAAAGATTTTATTTATTTATTCATGAGAGAGAGAAAGAGAGAGGCAGAGACACGGGCAGAGGGAGAAGCAGGCTCCATGCAGGCATCCTGACGTGGGACTCGATCCTGGGTTTCCTGGATCACACCTTGGGCTGAAGGCGGTGCTAAACCACTGAGCCACCCGGGCTGCCCTAGCCTTTCCAACATTTGCTGTTTCCCGCCTTGTTAATTTTCCCCATTCTCACTGGTGTGAGGTGGTATCTCATTGTGGTTTTGATTTGTATTTCCCTGATGGCCAGGGATGCGGAGCATTTTCTCATGTGCTTGTTGGCCATGTGTAGGTCTTTTTTGGTGAAATGTCTGTTCATGTCTTCTGCCCATTTCATGATTGGATTGTTTGTTTCTTGGGTGTTGAGTTTAATAAGTTCTTTATAGATCTTGGATACTAGTCCTTTATCTGATACGTCATTTGCAAATGTCTTCTCCCATTCTGTAGGTTGTCTTTTAGTTTTGTTGACTGTTTCTTTTGCTGTGCTGAAGCTTTCTATCCTGATTAAGTCCCAATAGTTCATTTTTGCTTTTGTTTCCCTTGCCTTCATAGATGTATCTTGCAAGAAGTTGCTGTGGCTAAGTTCAAAAAGGTTGTTGCCTCTGTTCTCCTTTAGAATTTTGATGGATTCTTTTCTCACATTTAGATCTTTCATCCATTTTGTGTTTATCTTTGTGTGTAAGAGGATGGTCCAGTTTCATTCTTCTGCATGTGGCTGTTCAATTTTCCCAGCACCATTTATTGAAGAGACTCTTCCCTCCCCCCCCCCCGCCCCGCCCCAGTGGATATCCTTTCCTGCTTTGTTGAAAATGGGTTGACCATAGAATTGAGGGTCCATTTTTGGGTTCTCTGTTCTGTTTCATTCATCTATGTGTCTGTTTTTGTGCCAGTACCATATGGTCCTGATGATCACAGCTTTGTTATACAGGGAAGTTTGATTTTCTTTTTCTTTTTTTAAATTTATTTATTTACTCATAGAGAGAGGCAGAGACATAAGCAGAGGGAGAAGCAGGCTCCCTGTAGGGAACCCGATACAGGACTGGATCACAGGACTCTGGGATCATACCCTGAGCCAAAGACAGACACTCAACTGCTGAGCCACCCAGATGTCCCAGAAGTTTGATTTTCAATTTGAAATTACTTTCTTTGCTGTAATGGAAGAGCTCTGTCTTCCATTTTCCCCAACCTACACTTTGATTTGCTCTCTACACACAAGCCTAGTATGAGGGTTTCCTGATAGAAACCACAGAGAGGAGTTGTTTCACATTTGATTCAATGGAGAATAGAATATCTGTTTTCTCTTGAGCTAGATTTTAAGCTCTTTGAAGGCAGAAGTTACAATATATTTTCCTTCAGAATTCCCCACAGGGCCAAGCCCAAAGCTGAGCAGTCACATACTCAACTTAGCAATGATGAAACTTGCCCTCACATAGACATGATGAGCAATTCTCAGGTACGTTTACAACTGGCATGGTGGATAACAAACCTGTGTGTAAGAGTAAAAGCAAATTGTTGTAAAACCTGTTTTTTTAGGAAGTGAGTGAAAACATTCTCATTTATAGCAGAGGTTGGCAAACTTCTTCTACAAAGGACCAGATAAAAATATTTTTGGCTTTGTTGGCAATAATGTCTTTGTCATAACTACTCAAGTTTGCCCTAATAATGTAAAAGCAGCCATACCCAACAGGTAAACAAATGGCCATGAATGTGTTTCGATAAAACTTTACGGGCACTGAAATTTGAATTCCATGAGCATTTCATGTCTCATGAAATATCTCTCTTCTTTTGATACTTTATAACAACTTAAAAACGTGAAAACCATTCTTCGTTGGTGGGCTGTACAAAAGCAGGTAGTGGACGGTCTTGGTGGGTAAGCGGTAATTTAGAGAATCTATGTTGCTTGCTTATGTACTTTATGAAGTAAGCTCTTATTTTTAAAATATCTACATTCTACTCTGGGAATTCCATGCATAATTTTGTTTGAAAATAACGTTGTCCTGCTTTGTAAAAAGTTTGAGAACTTGTGGGTAATGATTTTAGATCACCATCAAATGGTTTTATTTCCCTTGAGCCATTAACAAAAGTATGAAGTGTGCATCAGTGCTGGCAATTTATAAATGACTCAAAGACATGGGTCGGGAGAGAACACATATAGGATGTGAATACCCAGGCATTTGTATATTAGAGGGCTAAATCACAGAGACTGGGTGTTTTTCCAAATCTCTAGAACAGTTGGAGGCTGTTTCAATTAACTACTTAAATGTATGCCCATTTGCATCTTTGCCAGTGTTGGAGTACTTAAAATGTGTCTATATTAAATTTGTGCAACATTCCTGAGCTTGGTATCTGGTGGCTTTAGGAATATTATGTAAGTTTTTAAGCCAAAATTCAAAAGAATACTTTGGCTTCAGACTGAGAATAATGCAAGGTTGTTGTTTTCTTACAGAAATTCCTAAAGTTAGAGCTTGACTTGCCTAGGGAAGAAATTCATAATTCAGTAGACCCTGTTACTTTTCCTGAAGCCCAAAAAAGCTTGAGTTTAACTCAAGTACTTACACCTACCAAACTTTTATTTTGCATTTCTTCCACTGAGGGTCATTTAGCTCTAAAACTCACTAACCATTTTCATAAGGATATCACAATATACTGCAGGGATGATTGTAAACATTAAAAAAAAACTCATTCTGATAATACATTTTACATTGATTATACTCCTGACTCACCATGGTTACAACATATTCTGTTCTAAATTTGTCCATAAGGCCTAGAGAAAAACTGAAGACAGAAAAAGATAATGATACCAGGAAAATGAAAATGTACTTCAGTAAACCCCTGGAAAAGAGGCATAGGTATTATCACAACAAATGAATGCAGATGTACTGGGTCCCTCAGTAGAACTAAATATGACACGATTCCTAACCTGATTGCCTCCTGGTGCATATCAATATGATTTCCCTTCTTATTGCTGTAGTGAATTGTATTTGGAAAAGATAACAATTTCATCTAGTTTAATGGTTTTTCTTTCTATTGTGAGTAACATTTAATCTTTTTGTGTTAAGTAAAAATGAGTGCAGTTCATAGCACATTTAAGTTAACCAAAACAGTGAAGGAAACTTGAGAAGGAAAGGAAACAGTTACATTTATCTTATTAAAATTGTCTTTCTTTTAGATTCTCATGGTCATCCCTAGACATCTCTCACACTATCACAGTGGTAAAACTATCAGAAAGATGTACTTAATCTTCTAGCAGTACACATTCAGATCCAGGTATGTATGTGCAAAGTTGAGAATAAAAATTAGAAAAGCTGTGTTAAAAAAAAAAAAAGAAGAAGAAAAAAAAGCTGAGTTTGACTTTCAAGCCATTAGAACCAATACTGACGAAAGAAGGAATTGTAGTTTTTCATCTAGAAGTAAAGCTACCAGAAGGACAGGCAAAAATAAGAGACAAGTTTGGGCCCCTACTGCGTGTATAGGTGATGGATAATTAGTGTCGGTTCAGTTTTGAAAATCCCATCAAACTGCTTTGTAAATAAGTAAAATTATGAAGTGGTTTGTTGACTTTTTCACTTTTTTTTTCAAGCAGTTTTATGTTACTTAGCTACAACCTGTGGAATAAGTAATTGGAAGTGTAAGGTTATGAATGATCATAAATCATGGACAGAGACAGAGAGAGAAAAGGAAGAAAGTGTCTGATGTTGGCCCCTGGGAATGTTAGGATGATCTTTTCCCCTCAGTGTCTAGTTTCCAAGATTCCAGTGACTCTAAAATTCACTCAGTTGAAGAGGATGAAAATCAATTTTCAATTTACAAGCTTGTCATGTGTGTTCCCAAGCAGCTTGGGGGATTGTTTATTTGTTTGTACTTATGTTTTCAGTCAACGCTAGAATTAATTTTAATTGTACACAGTTTTATTTAAGAGGTCTTATTTTTTTTTAAGTTGTAAATATTAAAGCCACAGTGAGAAGCTTTTGATTACTTTCTTCCCAATCTCTACCCAGTGCCCTAAGTGAGCTATGTGGGGAAAATAAATGCTTTTAGAGGTTAAAAATTATTTCAGAAAATTTTTTTTTAGTTATTTCTCTATTCGGTCATAGTCCAAGACAGAGGTCAACAAATTGTGACCCATGGGGCAGATTCAGTCAGCCACCTGTTTTTGTAAGGTTCATGAGCTATGAACGCTTTTTATTTTTAAATGGATGAAATTCATCAAAAGAAGAATAATATTATCCCAACATTTTGTACTTGAAAATAATATGAAATTCAAGTTTCCATGTTCATGGTAAAGTTTATTGGCACACAGTCATGCTAAATTCATTAGCAAATTGTCTGTGGCTGCTTTTGCACCATAACAGCGAGTTAAGTGTTTGAGACAGAGACTTGATGTCCACAGAGCTTAAAATATTAACTATCTGGCTCCATAGAAAAGGTTTGCCAACCTCTACTCTAGCAAAGTCTTGTCCACAAACTGTGCATGTAATTCAAAGAGAGGACAAAGAAAAGAAAAAGCCCAACTATTGACTGATAGCAACTAAGATAAATTGGTTACTGAGCAAGTCTGTTTTACTGATCTGTAAATGCCTGCCCAAGAGGTTGGAATTTGGTGAAGGGAATTAGAAAGAAAGAGATGAGGCTTTATAGTGTTTAGACTCTAACTGTTTTTGTTCTTGGATATAATGAGATCGGAACTGGTTTTAATTTGATCTGTGGAGTTTCACCCTTTTTTTACTGGAACTCATACTGGTTCGTAAACAACTACAGTTGTAAGTGAGACTAGTTTATAACTTGTAAAGAATGATATAACTCAAGAATTAGAGATATACCCATCCATAAAGAACATCTAATGAGTGGTCTCAATCTTTTTTGATTATATGCCATCAGCAACAATATGGAATGTGACTTCCATTCTTTTGTTAGAAACATTTTTATTGAGATACAATTCATACACCATAATTTATCCACTTAATATGTATAATTCAATAGTTTTTAGTAGGTTCACAGATATTTGCAATCCCCATCACAGTCCATTTTAAGACATTTTTATCACCTCATAAAGAAATCCTATGTCCCTTAATTATCCCATTTTCCCATTTCTCCTAGCCTGATGCAACTTCTAATATACATTTTCTGGTATAGATTTACCTCCTCTGGGCTTTTCTAATAAATGGGATCATATAATATGGGGTTTTTTTTGTGAGTAACTTCTTTCATCCAGCATATTGTCTTCAAGATTCATCCGTGCTGTAGCATGTATCAGTACATCATTCCTTTCATGGCTGAATAATATTCCATTGTATTAATATACCACATTTTATTTATCTGCTCAAGCTGATGGACATTTGCATTGTTTCCACCTTTTGGCTTTTGTGAATAATGCTGCCATAAACATTTGTGTATAAGGTTTTTTGTGGACATATGTTATCATTTCTTCTTGGCATATACTTTGTAGTAGAATTGCTGGGTTAAATGGTAATTTTGTGTATGACTGTTTGAGGACATACTGAAATGTTTTCCAAACTGACACACCATCTTAGATTCCCATTAATAGCATATAAGTGTTCAGCTTCTCCACATTCTCACCAGCACTTGCTATTATCTGGCTTTTTAATTAACCTTCTTAATGGGTGTGAAGTGGTATCTTATGTGGTTTTGTATGTGCTTATCATATGACTAATGATATTGAACATCTTTTCACGTGCTTATTGGCCATCTATACATTTTCTTTGGAGAAATCTATGTTCAGACCCTTTGTTCATAACTCATTTAAATTGGTTAAAATGGGTGTTAGTCCATTCTATAAATAAATAAATTATGACTATATAAGTGAAGTCCAGCTTAGCAATTATTTTTTTTCATAGATTACGTCCTTGGTCCTGTATCTAAAAGGCATCACCATATTTCAAAGTCATCTAAGTTTTCTTCTATTTTATCTTCTAGGAATTTTATAGTTTTGCATTTTGCATTTGGATCTATAATCCATTTTGAGTTAATCTTTGTGAGGAATATAAGGTCTGTGTCCAAATTCACTTTTGGGGCCGTCACTTTTTCCAGCACCATTTATTGAAAACACTGTCTTGGCTTCACTGTACTGCCTTTGCTCCCTTGCCAAAGAACAGTTGAGTACATTTATGGGAGGTCTGTTTATAGGCTCTGTAGTCTTTGCCATTGATCTGTCTATTCTTTTGTCAATACCACACTGTCTTGATTACTGTAGCTTTAGAATAAGTCTTGAAGTTGGATAATCTCAGTCCTTCAGCTTTGCTCTTCTTCAGTATTTTGTTGGATTTTCTAGATCTTTTGCCTTTCTATATGAGCTTTAGAATTACTCTGTTGATGTCTGTTAAAAGAAATTTGCTAGGATTTTAATTGTGATTGCACTGAAAGTATAGATCAAGTTCAGAAGAACTGACAACTTGACAATATTGAGTGTTCCTGTCCATGAACATGGAATATCTCTCCAGTTATATAGTTCTTTGTTTTAATTCGTTAGAGTCAAAGTTTTCATCACATAGGTCATATATTATATTTTGTTAGATTTATACTTAAGTATTTCATCTTGAGGGGGTGCTAATGTAAATCATAATGTGTTTTTAATTTCGCATTCTACCTTTTTATTTTTGGTATATAGAAAAGCAGTCGACTCTTGTATATCCATCTTGTATCCTGCAACCTTGGTATAATTGCTTACTGATTTGGGAACTTTTGGCTAATTCTTTAGGATTTTATGCATAAATGATTATATCATCTGAGAAAAAAAGCATTTTCATGTCTTCTTTCCAAATCCGTTTGCTTTTTATTTCCTTTAGTTGCCTTATTGCATTAGCAAGGACTTCCAGTATGATGTTGGAAAGGTAGACCTTTCAACCAGATCTTGCCTTGAACCTTATTTTAGTGGGAAAGCTTCTAGTTTCTCACCATCAAGTATGATGTCAGCGGTAGGTTTTTTGTAGATAATCTTTATGAAGTTGAGGTGATGGATTGCATTAATTGATTTTCAATTATTAAATCAGGCTTGTGTGCTGGGATAGATTCCACTTGGTAATGATATATAATTTTTCTCACATCTTTTTAGCTTCAATTTTGCTAATATTTTGTTGAGGAATTTTGTCTGTGTTTATGAGAGATATTGGTCTGTAGGTTTCTTTTTTTATATATAGTGAATTTTTCATTTCAGTTTTTGTAGTTTATAACTGCAATATCTCCATTTGGTATTTTTAAAAATAATTTTTAATCTTTCTATTGGTATTCTCTTTTTGATGCAACATTGTTATACCTTTCTTTAAAGAAATTTTTAAATTTCTTTTTTTAAAAAATTATTATTGAAGTATAGTTGACCTACAATGTTGTATTAGTTTCAGGTGTACAACATAGTGATTTGACAATTCTATACATTATTCAGTGTTCATTACCTTCCTTCACTTCAGTAATCATGATATCCTTGAGATTTGAAACATATTTATAATGACTATCTTGAAGTTTTTGTTAATTCCAACATCAGGTTGGTCTCAAATGCAGTTTATGTCACATGCATTTTTTAAGATAATGATTGTATTTTTTTTGTTGTTAGAAACTAGATGTTTTAGAAAATATATTGTAGAAACTCTGGGTACTGTTCCCCCTCCCCAACAGTAGGGCTTGTTATTGTTATTTGCTTATTTGTTTAGCGGCTGGCTGGATTTTTTTTTAGTGAAGTCCATTTCCTCCCACAGTATGAAATCTCTGATGTTGCTCCACTGAGGGAGGGGGGAGGTGGGGGGGGGCATGGGAGGTGTGTGCAGCCTTGAGTAGGCCATAGTTAATCCTGGGTTTTGGCAGAGCTCTCTTAGATTATCTTCTTCCTGACCATACCCATCTCCTAATTACCAGTATTGTTGACTGGTTGCTTTAAGTTTCCAATATGCCCTGGTCATAAATTGTATTATCATCCGATCCAATAAAATTCAGGCTCCTTTGAAGGGATATTCCAGATGTGAATGCTAAGATTTCTACTGAGCCTAGGAGGGCTCCTCCCAGATGTCTCATCCTAGCTATCTGTTTTCTCTGACAAAACTATGTGATATATGGTTTAGCTTTTATCTCCAGTGAATCTGTCAACCTCTTCCTAGTTGCCTTTCCTCCACAATCTTCACTGTTTTTGAAAGGATGCTTAGGCTTGCTTTAATTTGTCTATAATCTGTTACAAATGAAGTCAGTTACTTTAGGAAGAGATTTGGAGCTCTTTTACATCCTGATTCCCACTCTGAGCAAAATCTCTTGAGTCAGAGCTTGAGTTAGGGATAAAATATTGTTGCTTTTCTATCAGAGTGATATCTTCACTATAGGAGTTGATTGCTAGTGGAGGGGATGGCAATAGCTTCAAGTCTTCTCAGCTTGCCTCTCTTGGCTGGGAAGACCTGATTTATAAACTACCAATGGAGTCATGGCAAGGATGATCTTGGCCCTAGTATTCCTAGCATGCTGCCCCCAAGATAGAGCCTGTATCCTACCAATGAGTAATGGGTAGAAGAAGGGAACTCCACTTCTTAGTTGTACTCATCTGGAATTTAACTTCAGTAATAGGGAACTGGGAGCAGGATGAGGAATATTGGCATCCTTCTTCCCCTGGGATGATAGCCCTCTAGCCAGGATGTGGTGGAGAGGTAACCATGTACCAGTCTAGAGAGTAGTTTTTGTCTCATTGAGCTGTAAGAGGATAAGAAAGAAGCAGGTATTAGTTCATATTTCATAAACTCTGTTTTTTTAGCATGGGTAGTGGATTTTGAATAAATGTTTATTTATTTGCTATATGCCCTTAGTACCATTTCCCCTGACTTAAATTTGATTTTAAGATAATTTTCACCAGGATGCCTGAGTAGTACAGTTGGTTGAGTGACTGACTCTTAGTTTCGGCTTAGGTTGTGATCTCTTAGGGTCTCAAGATCAAGTCGCACCTCCTGCTCTGCACTCAGAGTGGAGTCTGCTTGAGATTTCCCTCTGCCCCTCCCGCTCATTCTCTCTCTCTCTCTCTCTCTCAAATGAATAAATAAATCTTAAAAATAGTAATGATTTTCACCTATTTCACCAGGGAGTGGGTCTGTGGAGCTTTTGCTTCTCACAGTGTCTTGCCAGAAGTGGAATTTGATTTTAATTAATTGAATATCACACACACGTGCTTTACTAATGCATTATGCACATCATAAATAATTTACTAGAATATAAATTTTTGAATGATGAAGTCATTTCAAATAAAGTATTTTTAAGAGATACTTTATATTGTACAAAATATCTTATGGCTTATCAAAATATTATATCATTATATTGTAAATGATTACAATTATACTAATATTTTTAGTGAGAATAGTGTGACTGAGCTGCTTCCTTATTTTTAAAGTCTTGGATCTATTTCAATGTATTTGGTAGTTGCTTTTAATAATGCGCTAGCTGGAAAAACACCTAACAAAGAACTGCAGATCTAAATGGAAGAAGCACATCATTGGATGTACTTACTAAATCACTTCCAAGTCTATTCAACAAGGAGCCAAAGGCTTTTGTTGAAATTTGACTAGTAAATTTCCATCTTCTGTTATGCCCATCATTTGCTTTTGTAAATGAAATTAGATAGTTTTGCATTTTTATACATTTTTAAAAGGGAGTTCAAAAGCCAATGAAATTCTTTATTTGAAAGATTTTAAAACAAATTATAAAGCTCTGTTTCTAATTTTTTAAAGTGTTCAGATATAACAATTTGTCAGTGATAAATTACATTGTTTTGCCACAAAGAATGCATAGCATGGGAAATAGTTTGAAAATACTGTTTGGGGCAGCCCCAGTGGCTCAGCAGTTTAGCACTGCCTTCAGCCTAGGGCCTGATCCTGGAGACCCAGGATGGAGTCCCACGTCAGGCTCCCTGCATGGAGCCTGCTTCTCCTCTGCCTGTGTCTCTGCCTCTCTCTCTCTCTCTCTCTCTCTGTGTCTCTCATGAATAAATACAATCTTAAAAAAAAAAAAAAAGAAAGAAAATACTGTTTGTATAACACAATTTATTTTGAAATATTTTCCTTCAAAAAAATAATCAGGTGTTCTCTGTGTTTCTCTCTCTCTCTTTTTTTTTTTTCTCTCTCTTTTTTAATCTTTAAAAAACAGTCAGATTAGTTGTGTTCATGTGTTTGAAAACATTGGATGGCTGGCATATACTTCACTGCCCCTTGTCATCACAGAAGTGGTCAGCAGGTTTGTCTCTGTAAAAGAGAAAAGTCTGGCAGCTTTCTTAAGGATGAGGTAATCAGTGAACCTCTGGTTAAGATTTTAAAATTCACCATCAGCTGCTCATCTCTTTACAAAATATTGGTAGGATACTTTATTTCAATGTCTTGTTTTTATATGAGTAATTACATAGCTATATGCTTTAGTACTATGCTCACTAGTAACTTTACTACTTTGCTGCAGTACTTTGCTTGCTATATTGACCTAGAATCATTTTTTAAAAACAGTTCCAGTTAAGGTAGCAGTTCTAACTACCATAGTTTTCCTGTAAAACATTTTTTTCAAGGCTAGGAAGTGATTTACTGTTAAGACTATATCTTCTCTGATGCATCTTTTCTTTATTGTCTCACAAACCAGAGCTCTGTGTGTTGTAGAATTTAGAGACTTATCCGTAACAATTGTAGGGGTATAATAGTTCAAATAGTATTCTTTTCCTTCCTTCCTTCCTTCCTTCCTTCCTTCCTTCCTGTCAAATCTAATTTCATCATCATTGTTTTTACTTTGCAGTATAGCTACCAAGGGTTTATACTAGGAATAGCATATCAGGTCTGCCATTTTCTTACTGTTTGCCTGTATTTACATTATTAGGTCTGTCTTTATTCCCTGTTTTCTTTGCAGACATCTTTTTAAGCTGTTTATTTATTTTGTGAGGTTTATTTCATTATAATTATAGAATATAGTCTATAAACTCCCTTTCCCAGTGCAGGTAGCTATAATACATTGCATCACACTGAAAGCTAATGAGGATGAACTTTACGTTTACAACCCATTACCCTTCCCTGCATTATAGGATCCTTATCCTCCTTTGAAGACATTCTCCTGTCATATGGACAGACCCATGTGTGGAAGGAATAAGGGCACCACTGTCTCTCTAAATATTGAATAAAGCCTAATTTATTATTTTTAGGAAAAAATATAAAGAGAAGTCCTGATTTTTTTCTGTTTCCCAAAAGATTTTCCTATGCATCTCTTGAGCATTCACCTATCTTTGGAGGCCTAGGAAAAAAAAAAAAACCCTCACAACCCAGCAGTTATTTTTAAAATGTGAATATTCTAAAAGCCAATGAGATCTAGCAGTTTCTATTTACAGAAGGATTTGCTAACTCATCAAAGGAGTTATATTTTACTGACTTTATATGGCACTTAACTATGCACCAAGCACTATTTTAAGCAGTTTATACATATTATCTCATTTAATCCTTATAACAATCCTGTGGAGTAAGCATAACTACTTACTTAGGGAGCTGAGGCCCTGGAGCTGGGAAGCTGTTTGGTTCTTATCCAGTACACTCAGCTATCTCTGCCTATTGAACAGTTATTAGAAAAGTATAACCCAAGTCTGGAATGCAAATGGTAAATCACAGTCCAAACTTCCTCCTCACTCTCACTCCCACCAATTCCAAGGTCAGAAGTCTGTTCACGCTTCATTCTAGGTAGCAAGCCCCCCCATAGAATGTTGTTTTCCCAAAATAAGTTTGTAGATAATAGTCTGGGAAAACAAGTGGAATTAGAATATTCTTTTATTCTTTTAGAATAAACTCTGCTCTTAGGAAAACCAGGATTCAAGAGACAAAAATTTATTGTAGATTAAAAAAAAAAAAAAAAGAGGCCCTGTGAACATAGGTGGTAATTAGAAAAACAGAGAAGAAAGAAAACAAGGATGCTTTGGAAGGAAAACAGAATGTGCTGACCACAGTTCCTATATGTTTGGGGGTAGGAGGAGAATATGAAGGATAGCAAAATGACAAGACAAAGCTTGAAAGGTCTGCCAACAAAATTAGGGGAATGAGAAGGAGGTGTAGTTTTTAAACTTCATTTCATTTTTAAAACTTTTTGTGATTTCTAAAGCCTCTTTATTATGAGAAGCAAATACTAAAATAAATATAATTATGTGCATGACCCCCTGTGTGACCATGACCAACTTTCACTCATGGTTAGTCTTATTTCATCTATATAACCATACTCCCTTTCCTGGCAGAGGTTTTAAAAGAAAAAGTTCATACAACACGTAAGTTCATCCATAAATATTTTAGTATATATCTTAAAAAGATAAACTGTTTTAAAAAATAATTTCAATAACATCATCACACCTAAGCAAATCTAGCAATAATTCCATTATATCATCAAATATCCATTGTTCAAATTTCCATGATTGTACCATAATTTTTTTTCCAATTTGTTTGCATCAGATTCAATATAAGAACAAGGTTGATGTGTGTTTTAAGTCTCTTTAATATATAGGTTTCTGTTACATTTCTCTCTTGCTTTTTTAAAAATTGCAATTTATTTGTTTAAAAAGGGGTGAGTCTTGGGGAAACGAATGATTTGGTGTCACTCACATTGTGTTGAAGGTGCCAGTTAAACATCCAGATGGAGCTGCATAGGAAACAGCTGGCAGTGAGGATCAGGTGTTTAGGTCAAAGCAAATTATATTGATTTGGTAAATATTTAAGCAAAGGTTTATATTGGAGCCATAGGAGCAGATGAGATCTCATATTGAGAGGCCACAGTACAAGAGGGCTGGATGAAGAACTGAGCTGTAAGAGTAAGAACACATGGGGCCAGGACAAACCAAGGGAGGAAAATGCTTCAGGAAAATATTGCCAACAGTGCCAGTCTCTGTACCAGGACTAAGGAAGATAACTGATAAATGAATTCTAGTATATGGTTATCCCGGGAGCTCTGGCAGTGAAGAGGAGGGTTGGAAGACAGTTTGGGGAATTGTATTTTGTTTTACTTTAAAAATACTGGAACTCTGAATTTGTTTTGATAAGCCCAGAAGAAATAGTAAGGAAGGAGAGACTTGTGGTTTCTCCCTGGTGAGGGAGAAACAGTGGAGATAGGAAAGAATCATGGATGTAAAAGATTTTGAAGGTTATGATTGACCATAGAAGCAAGGACACATGTAGAGGAGTTGGCACTGGGAAGGTGGAAGGGAGACAGGATGAATAAAGGTCCAAAGAAACTTGAAGTGCAGAGAAAGGGAAGTTGAGGGAGCCAACACGGAGGGGACTTTGTCTCCTGAGACTGAGAGAGTCTAGGAAAGTGAGGGTAAAATTTGGGACATGAAGAAAAGTAACTAGCCTTTATTTCTGCTAACTTAGTTCTCTTCTCCTAACCTTCTAATACCAACCTGAAAGCTGAAGAAGTGGGGAGTTAGGGGCTGCCAAATTGATGTCATGTCAGCCTTAGAGTTAATCCTGAAGTTTGTGCAAGCTTTCGGCTCTTGTAAAATTTCTACCCTCCAATAAATGATCTTCTTGACTCTGGGGGAAAAAAAATAAGATTTTATTTATTTATTCATGAGAGACACAGAGAGAAGGCAGAGACATAGGTAGAGGGAGAAGCAGGCTCCTTGCAGGGAGCCAGATGAAGGACTTGATCCTGGAACTCCGGTATCACGCCCTGAGCCAAAGGCAGGTGCTCAACCGCTGAGCCACCCAGGCATCCTATCTCTGGAAAATTTAAAACATGGAGCAGATTTCACTGTTTGAACACCCTCTACCAAAGAGGAAAAGACTACTATTACAAGATAAATTGTTTGCTCCCCAAATTACTGACACGTAGTACCTCAGAATGTGATTATACTTGGAGATAGGGCCGTTAAAGAGGAAAGTAAGGTAACATGAGATCATATGATGGGGCCCTATTCCAATAAGACAGATGTCCTTGCAGGAAGAGGGGATTGGGACATGTAGACACAGAGGGGACCAGATGACACAGGAGAAGACAGTTATCTACAAGCCAAGGAGAGGACTTCAGAAGAAACCGACCCTTCCAACACATTGATTTTGGATTTCTAATCATCACAATTGTGAGAAAGTAAATCTGTGTCATTTAAATCACCCAATCCGTGATGCTTTGTTATGGTATCCTTGGCTGCCATACCTGTACCCTCTTGTGAAAGCCATTTGATCCTTCAGACATCAGAATATGATTCCCTACAGCAGTGGCCACAACTGTAGGAGTAAAGACAGTCATCGCCTCAGGTATCACTCCAGTGGAGAGCACAGAACCACGCTTCAGGCAAAGTAAGTGCACTCTCTGAGGTCATCACGGTCTCTGGAGAAATCATCAGAGCACAGTATCCTCCTGGACAGTGTGCATTTAATAAAGGCTGATGCAATGTGGAAAAAATATTAAAGGAAATTGATGTGCTGTTAAAAAGTAAAAATGGAATTTGGAGAGCCAATAAATAAAAAGCCATTTAACAGTGCTTTTTATTAAACTTGCCAAATTTTCGTTAGATTCTTTTAAATTTACTAGATATTATCATCCATCACAGAGCATTGCTTATCTCTCACAAGCAACATCTAGCCATATCAATTTTATTTTCCTCCATGGTAATGCTAATTATTAAGGTTCACAGCACCCACCTCCACCCAATCTCCTTATTCTCCTCAGACTACATTTTCTTTTTAAAAGATCGTTTGATAAGGAATTGAAACAAGATAGGGGAAAGCTTCTAGAGAATTGCACAGGACAAACATGTTGATATAGTGGAGATGGGGAATTATGTACATTTATTATTTTTGTGGTTATCTTAGAAGGAGATTTTTTTTTCTTTAATCAGAAAAAGAAATTTGCCAAGCTGCATGGGCAGGAATTGGGATTAGTCAAACTGAAAATCTTGATTCTGTTACCTTTTGTTGTTTGTCTTAAATTAAATCTGTCTTCTGGTCAGTAGACACATTCCAGTGGGGATTGATAACAAGATTGCTGTAGGACCTTTAGGGCTCTCATTGGGCATAAAGTCAAATGTTTGTGTGCATGACTAATTGATTTTGGTGTGTGCCCATTACCCTAAGAGGAAGCAAAGACCTCTTGGTCAGATAAAGCTTTGATAAAGATCTGTGCCTCAAGCATTTCTTGTCTGCTGCAATGCACCACCCAGATGAGTTCTTAACATTCTTAACATCTCTAGGCTGTACCAACTTCAGGTTACACAAATATTGATACTCTTTTGTTTTCTTTTACAAGACTCATAGGGATACTATTAACAAGAAACAAATAGGAATTCCTAATCCTTGAGTAGACATGAAATGAATAGGCTAAGTCATGGGAAAAGTGTGTAGGCAATTTGGTATGAAGGAGACCAGGCATCTTAATCTAGCCAGAGCAACTTCCTATAGAATCATTAGAAGTATGAATAAACGCTACCTCCTCATATCCCTCAATCTGACAGTCTGGGTAATTCTATTTAGCCTGTTTCTGATAGTTGTGGGAGAGAACAAGGCATACTGCTGAAATGGGTGTGCCATGATTTACCTTCTGGGTGTGGGACTTGTTTAAGCAGAAAAATTGGTAGTAAAACAGTAAAGCTAACTGGGGGATTGCTTGGCCTTGCTGATACTAGAGGGATAGTTCCTATTTTAGCCTGTGGGAAGGTTACCACTTAGCAGATTCCACCCTCCATCCAAAAACCAAAAACAGAGTCCCTCAGCCAGAAGACACACTGCTCACAATGGTAAGCGGGGAAAGGGCAGTGTTCCAACTGCAGCTGCCCATTGGGCCACCCTAAAGTTTGCCAAGTAACTCTCTTTCATTCCTTGGGTCTTTTGAGTCTGCACTTGAAGCTTTCTTATAACTAACCCTATAGCCGCAGGATTCTTATCTTTGGGGCTTGTTTTGGGCTATCATTTCCTATTTTTTCTTCAGAGATATGACCCTGTCTACTTTTTATTTTTCAGGTGTTTCTCAAAAGTTTTGATCCTTCATATTGTTTTCTAGTGTTGTTAATAATTTATTATTTTTAGAAACACATTTCTTTCCTGAAAGTTGGAAGGAATCAGGAAACTTGCTGTCTTGATCCAACTAAAGATGAAAAGTTACTTTTAAAAGAAATCATGGTTTGTAGGAAGAAAATTCAACTATTTACACTGGGCGTTAAGCTATCATCTTGCCAAGGAGTGCTAGATAGTTAAATAAATACATAAATATTTTGAAAAGCTATTTTCTATAAAACCATATACCAAGGTCATAAAGACCATAGCTAATAAAACCTTGAGATTCATTTTCAAATCATATTATCCTAAAGAGGCTACTTTATTTATATAAAATTAAAATTATTTTATGTTAAAGCAAAAGCAAAATTTATAAGACAGATGAAGATAATATCACATTTACCAAACAAATGCTTAAATAAATACTCTGACATTTTTGTTTTCTAGTTAAATGTTCCATGTTATGTTACAACCTGTTCCCCTATTCTTACACCATGTTGAAGATTTTTAGCTAATAATCACTCTAGAACTCCAGAAGTAATCAGTTATTTATTGTTGTTGTTGTTTTTTTAAGATTTTATTTATCCATCAGAGACACAGATAGAGAGAGGCAGAGACACAGGCAGAGGGAGAAGCAGGTTCCCTGCTGGGAGTCCAATGCAGGACTTGATCCCAGGACCCCAGGATCATGACCTGAGCCAAAGGCAGATACTCAACCACTGAGCCACCCAGGTGCCCCACAAATTATTTATTGTTAAACATACACATACGTATATCCATTGGATTCTATTTTTCCTACTTCAGAATTTAGAATTAAAGTAGTACTAAGTACTTTGAGTACCACAATGATATTGCTGGGGCATAGGAAGGGGAATTAGTGTAGAGTTTTCTTCCTCTTGATCAGGAAAGCACCTAGAGAACAGAGTAGACTCCCATGTAAGGACCAAAAAGCACAGGATCCTGGGAAGAGCATGACCTCAGAGAGCTGGACCCTCTGTAGAAGGAGAAACATTAATCCTGCATGAACATACCATGTCTTCCTGACTCTCTTCCTGAGGTTAAGTAGTTGCTAAATGGGTGAGCCAAACCTACACAGCACTTGATAAATTTGGATGTAGAAATACCAGGGACACCTGGGTGGCTCAATAGTTGAGCATCTGCCTTTGGCTCAGGTTATGATCCCAGGGTCCTGGGATCAAGTCCTGCATCAGGCTCCCAGCAATGAGCTTGTTTCTCCCTCTGCCTATGTCTCTGCCTTTCTCATGAATAAATAAATAAAATCTTAAAAAAAAAAAAAAAAAAAAAAAGAAAGACCAAGTTGCAGAGAGATTATCACCAATATCTTAGCAGAGAACTGGCTCCTTGTCTACTCCATAATAATTATCAGCCCACAGAGGTAGAGATCTCTTTGCCTGTCACCATTCACTTAATGTATCCTCAAATCAGACTTGGGCTCAGTCAGTCAATAAAGAGAAATAACATCAAAGGGAATCTAGTATCCAGAAATAAAAATTAGGCCAAAAAAGCCAAGCACTTAGTGAAATAGAGCTATTAGATAAGACAGATTAAAAACCTGAGTTATAAAATATCATTATGACTTGAGGGGATTCAAGTGAAGACCATAAAACACTCCTTTAATTTTATAAACGGTAACAAAACATAATTCTTTAATTAAGTGATTCAGTAAATAAAATGAAGTTGATTTGAATTAGTGACCTGGAACATCTAGTAGAAGAATTATCTTGCATCAGTTTCCTAGGGCTGCTGTAACAAATTACAATAAATCTAGAGCTTAAAACAACAGATATGTATTCTCTTACAGTTTTGGAGACTTAGAAATCTAAAAAGTCAGTAGGGCCATGCTTCCACTGAAGTGTCTGGGGGAGAATCCTTAAGTCTCTTCTTAGCTTCCGGTGGTTGCTGCTAGTCTTTGACATTCCTTGTGTTGGCAGCTGCATCACTCCAATCTCTGTCTCCATCATTATATGACTCCTTTTACTTTGTGTCTCTGAGTCTCCAAATTTTTCTCTCCCAATAACAATACCAGTCATTGGATTTAAGCCCCACATCCTCTTCACTCTTTACATCTACAAAAACCCCATTCCCAAATAAATTCACATTTCATATGTCCAGAGGATTAAGACACCAACATATCTTTTAGGGGACACAATTTGACCCACAATATATCTCAAAGTACAAATAAAAATATAATGAGATGTATATCAATAGAGAAAAGGTAATAGAAATATATATTATCTCCAGGAAAGTAAACCTGGAAATAGTAGCAGCTTCAACTGAAAGGTAATTCTGTAAATGAAGATAAGGCTCTGATGATAGCTAAAGAGGAAGACAATGTCCTTGAGCTAAAGAGCTAAATTTTTAGGTTAAATATTCATCACATTCCTGGCCAGATTGATGAGAATACATATAATTAGACATATCATAGGAGGTTTTTGAGTTCTAAGGATAAATAGAAAATATTCAAAACTTTCTTGTTTGTGTATTTACATTCACATTTGCCACCCAATGAGTTAAAAGATTATGCTTACACTGGGGTGTTAAATTATTATAAAAAAATTATTAGGCTTTGATTCATTGTTTAAAATACCAACAAAAGGGGCACCTGGCTGCCTTCAGCTCAGGTCATGATTATGGAGCCCCCTGCTCAATGGGGAATCTGCTTCTTTCTCTGCCCCTCACCCCACTCTCATGTTCTCTCTCTCTCTCAAAGTAAATAAATAAAATCTTTTTAAAAAATAAAATGAAATATCAACAAAACACATACAGAATCATATTTTAGTTACTGAAGGGAAGAATTCACAATCTGAAATTGTACATTGGTAAACAAACTTTGCAATATAAAAAAGATATGATATAGAAAATTTGTGTACACCTCGTAGTTCTCATAGATTCTCTGGAGAGCACTTTTTAAAAAAGGTTTGTTTGTTTATTCATTTATTGTAGATAGCGTGGTGTGGGGGAGTGGCAGGGGGAGAGAATTTTCAAGTTGGCTCCATGTGGAGTGCAGAGCCATGTGGGGTTCAATCCCATAACCATGACATCACAACCTGAGCCAAACCCAAGACTTAGTTATTCAACTAACTGAGCCGTTGAGGCACCTCTGGAGAGCACAAAGACAACACAAAGAATTCCAGGACTATCTTCTTTATCTAACAGTAAGACTGTCTTCTTTATCTTAATAGTGAGACTTCCACGACTCACTCACCGATAACAAAATCATCCACTATCTCTTTCAGGTAAAAAATAATAAAAAGATTTTCTTGATTAAAAATAGAATAAACATACAAACAATCCCCTCTATAGGCAATATGTATACCAAGAACTATGAACTTCTTTCTCTGTCAACCCTCCTTATTGATTGCTTTATTCTGTATTAAACAAGCCTTGAAAATCATGAAATTGTTTCAACTTAGCATTTTCCTTCACCTTGCATTAATATATCAGGATATAATTGATTTTCTTAATTCTTTTAATGCTAAACATTATGTAAAGTCTTAACAAAACCACTGATTAGCCTTAATCACCTCCACTCAGAATTTTTCTAAACTCCGTTTTCTCTCTCCTTTTCACCATCCACATTATTTTTTGAATTCTTAAAATGTTTGGAATATCTTTACAAGTATCACTCTGTAGCATAAAACTTTTTCCTCATTATTCCCTCCTCCCTCAAACCTGGGACAGACTGTTGTGTTTGAGCCTGTGTTTGCCAAAGGTTCTTCGATTATAAGGATAATTTAAGACAAGCAATTTGTTTAGAATGCTCTAAATAATTTTAAAACTAACATTAGATTTTTATAAGGGTGTGATGATCTAATATCAAAGGGACAAAGGAACCATAAAAGTGCCTAACTGGAATGAAATAGACCCATGAGTTCCTTAAATTTGTTTGTTTGTTCATGATTACAGAGATAGTAATATATGATCATTGTAAAAAATGTGGAAAATTCAAGAAAGAATAAAGACAATAGAAATCATTGTAACGTCTGTACCCAGATGTAACAACATTTTGATTAAATTTTGTTTTAAAATAGACTCTAAGCTGCCATAGACTTCCAGAAGACAATCAAAATAAATGTCTTTGTCTTTTTTTTCCGTTTGGAGAATTCAAAGAGCAGTACTCATCAAAGGAGAAAAGAATAAGCAGGAAGAGGAGAAATTAAAGGCTTAATGGCTACCATGTATTAGCATGCCAAAAGAGAGCCATTCACATGCTTTTTCTGCAACAATGTATTTTTTTAAAAAAACAGTTAAATTTGTCTGTTACTTCCATTTGGCAAATTATATTACACCAACCATCTATTGTAAATACTGTGTTCTATATCAGTGTTTGACATTCTTGGTTAAAAAATTAAGCTGTGGTGGTTTAAATATGTCTGATTCATGGATTCTGCATGTATCTTCATTTTTCTTTATTTTGTCTCAGTCTATGCATTATTTCAGTGCTTTAATCAAACATCTTCATGTGTGTTTGCAATGTTATTAAACAAGACAATGAGTGTCAAGATCCATAAGTTTCCCTGTGCTATGAGTTTTATGAAACATCTTGTCTCCAGGTCAGGCTTTTCTCATCTATTTACTCTGTCTTGGTGTGTTTAGTATCTATCTTTGGAGCTTTTCTAACACATATACATACCTTTGAAGGATGTTGTACATTCCTATTCAACCTTCTCTTCTTCTAGCTACTCTTCTTCATATACTCTTTCCTTGAAATCCAATTTTTATAAATGAATAATTCTTATTTCCTTCAGGACCACCCAAAGTTACCTTTTCCTGTCTCCTTAGGCTTTACTTGAAAATAAAATATTATTCAAGACAAAAGAAAGTTTTTGACAGATTGTCCCAGTACTGGCACTTCAAGATTTTATAGTAGGTAAATATTTAAAGACTTACAAAGTCAGGTCAGGGATTGACCTTCTACGCTGATTCCTTATGTGCAAATTTCTGTCATTCTTGTTTTCTTTATCTTATTTCTTCATTATAACTTATCTTTATCACACTTAAATATAATTCACTGACTTAAGCTTGAACAGAAGAAAAGTTATCCTGCCTATTTTATAACAACATCATATTTAAAACTTTTCTATAACATAGTTGTACATTTCATTTTCAGAAAATATTAGCAAGATCACATTTTCAATGTAAAAGACAAATCAAAGCTTGATAATTGAGAAATAAATTAAATCCATAAAAAATGAAATGGCTTTTATTTAAATTAACTGTAGCGTCTAGAAATACCACTTGAAAACAGACAACAACCTGATATTATATAATAGGTAGCTTGGAGAAAAAAAAGATTTTATTTTATTCATTTATTTATTTTAAAGATTTTATGTATTTATTCATGACAGACACAGAAAGAGAGGCAGAGACATAGGAAGAGGAGAGAAGCAGGCTTCATGTAGGGAGCCCGATGTGGGACTTGATCCTAGGACTCCAGGATCACACCCTGACCGAAAGCAGACGCACGCAACCCCTGAGCCACTGTGAGGCATCCTGAAAAAAATGATTTTAAACAAAATATTTACGGCTTAGCTGTCTCGGCTAAGTATATTTTAAAAATAAATGGATAGATATAAGACTAGTTATACATGATTCTTCTAAAATATATTTTGAAAAAGTAAATTGATCACTTTATCATGTAGTATTAATATATTTTAATGATAATATTAATTGATTGATTGATTGATTATAATGCCCAGAAACATATATCTGAGGAAGCAGTTATAGAGCATATATAGAAGCATATATAGAGGAAGCAGTTTTTTAAAATCCCTAAAAAAGAATCTCCTCAAAACTTAAAAGATTTCAAAATGTGGCATTAGCCTATTAGTTTCTAACATTAAAATATATGTATCAATAGAACATTGAAACCTAACAATTCTTCTAAATCTGAATATTATAAAATCTGTATATGCCTTGATTTACCTTGGAACTAGTTTATTGGTTACATGATAGGTAAGATGAATTTCAAGCCAGAAATCTTGGCTCAGGCTTTCAACATGTATTATATTGACAAATGGAGAATCAGCCATTATTGAATAATATGTTTCTCAAAAGATATTAAGCCTAATTCTTGAATCTTTTGAATTTAAGAGATTCCACTAAAACTTTTAATTTGCTTAAGGACACTCCTATCTAGTTAATGCTTCCCAAACACTCTCAAATTAATTTTCCTCCTTCCCCCTCTTTTCTTCCTTCCCTGAAATCATTGATGGACACATTAATTCATTATTGATTTCTTGTTGATTGCATCCAAAGGCCAGGATCCATGCTAGATATTGGGAATGGAAAATTGAATAAGGAACATTTCTGCTTCTAACTATTACAGAGTAATTGACACTAGATTAGTTTTCATGCTGTAAGAAATCAAATAACTGCACAAAGTACATGACACCATTGTTTTCAGTTATTGGACAATGAACAGCATAAGATTGTGATCCCTGAAAAGAAAATTCATTAGATAATATCCCATAATCACCCTGGCTCTTTGCCTGGCAAGGATTAATCAACTATGGCACAATGAGATAAAGTCCAAGCAGAGCATGGAAGTCCTGCTTGGAAGAGATTCAAAATGGGGAAGATATAGTCACTGCAATGTGTGGGATAGGAAATGAGGAGGGAGCAGTGTGGGGGAGGACATAGAAGTTTATATGTTCTAAACATGCATGAGATGAGACTACACAGAGAGTATTTGCAGTAAGATAGGGATTTAAACAAAGATTCTCAAGGTTGAACAATTTGGAGGCACATTATAGTTCTAGTCCAGAAAGAATGTTAACACTCCAGGCATCCAGATGAGGCAGCAGAAAGCCATGTCTTAAGAGCAAGACTCATGCTTTTAGAAAAAGTCTATTCTAGAGCTACCCTAATAAAACTGAAAACCAACAACCTTAAAGTCTGTATCTAATGTAATCATCTTTCAAATGTGAAAGAGGAATAAAGACTTTCTTGGACAAAGAGAAATTGAGGAAATTTGTTGCCTGTGAACTTGCCTTGCAAATGGTAAAAAGAAGTTCCTCAGAAAGAAGGAAAATAATAAGGACAAAACATTAGGCCTACATAAAGAAAAGGAGAATGTTAGGGAAGGAATAAATGAAGGTGAAATAAAATCTTTTTTATTTTTCTTAACTCATCTAACAGAACAGTTTGTTCAAAATAATAGTAGCAACAATATACTTGATGATTATAGCATATGAATAAGTGAAGCAAATGGCAGTAATATTAGACAGGAGGGATTAGGAATACTCTGTTATAAAGTACCCACACTATCCATGAAGCCATATGCTATTATTTGAAAGTGGACCTTGGATTGGATTAGTTGAAAATGTTTATTGAAAAAAAAAAAAAGAAAGAAAAAAAAAAAGAAAATGAATATTGTAAACTCTAGGGTAACCACTAAAAAAATTAAGAAGTCTTACTGATAGGCTAAAAGAGAAGAGAAAGGGTAATCGTATAACATGCACAGTTAAAAGCAGAGACCAGAGAAGGCAGAAAAGAAAGAAGAGGAAGAAGAAAGGGCAGGAGGAGGAGGAAGAAGAAGAAAAGAAAGAAGAGAAAGAATAAGAACAACAGCAGCAACAATAAGTGCAATGAATAGAAAACAGTTACAAAAATGATCAATATTTATCAGTAATCCCTTTATATGTGAATGGTCTGAGTACATCAATTAAAAGGCAGAAACTGTCAGAGTGGGATACAGAAACAAGACTGACTATATATTGTCTACAAGAAACCACTTTAAATAAAAAAGATAATTTAAAGTAAAGCAATGGAGAAAGAGATACCACAGTTAACATCCATCAGAAGAAAGCTACAGTGGTCATATGAATCTCAGACAAAGCGGACTTCAGAGCAAAGGCAATTATCAGGGATAAAGAGCATCATTACATAATGATCAAAAGGGGTCAATTCTTTAAGAACACATAACAATCCTTACTGTCTACTTGCCTAATAACAGAACATCAAAATCTGAGGCAAAAATTGATAGAACTGCAGGGAGAAATAGACAAATCTATTATAGTTGGAAACGTCAACACCCCTATATTAGTAGTTGACGGTTCCAGCAGGCAGAAAATCGGTAAGAATGTAATTAAACAGTCCATCAATCAGTATATCTAGTGGACATACATAGGATACTTCATCCAACAACAAACAGCAGAACAAACAAACATCCTTTTCAAGGTCACATGGAACATTTACCCAGATCGACAGTATTTTGGCGAGCCAAATAAAACACACCTCAACAAATTTGAAAGAAGAAAATCAAACAAAGTAAGCTCTTAGACTACAATGAAATTAAAAGTAGAAATTAAATATTCAGAAAGAACTGGAAAATCCCAAAATATTTGGAGATTAAACAACAGACTTCTAACCATGGCTAAAAGAAGGCTCGAGAGAAATTTTAAAAATACTTAGAATAAAAATGAAATTACAACCTATCAAAATTTGTGGGATGCCGTGAAAGCAATAATTAGGGTGAATTTTATAGCACTGAATGAATTGCAGACAAGAAAGATCAATAATCAACAATTTAAGCTTCCACCTCAGGAAACTAGAGGAAGAAAAGTAATATAAACCTAAAGCAACCAGAAGAAACAATAAACATTGCAGCATAAATCAATGATATTGAAAACAAAAAATTAATAGAAAAAAATCAATAAAACCAAAGCTGGTTCTTGGAAAAGATCAATAAAATTGATAAAACTCTATTTAGCTGACAAGGAAAAAAAGAGAAGACACAAATTATTAATGCCAGAAATGAAAGAGAGGCTATCACTGCTTACCCCATAGACATTGAAAGGTTGTGTTTCTCTGGTGGAACCTTGAACGACACAGGTCCATAGATGTAAATTCATAGATGTATGCCAAATACAAGATACGAAAAAATACTCATCAAGATCAATAAAATGTTTGAGTTTGAGGAAGAACCTGGGATAGAGTTTAAATGTGGAAGTGGGTTTTGGTCTTATTAGCTAACAAAAGAAGATACTCATATATTTCTTGTACACTTAAACACTTTTCAAAGTAAAAGAACAGTTGAAAGTCTGGATTACTACCTACTCCATACTACACAAGCCAACGGGGAAGTGTGCAAAACAAAGGTGAAAAGAAAAGCTTTCTGTCATTTCTGATCACATTATACACTTTTAGTAAGTGCTTGCAATACGCCAGCAAAGGTAGTGGGGCTAAAAAAAAAAAAAAAAGAGAGAGAGAGAGAGAGAGAGAGAGGACAAAATGGTGTCTACTCTTCTGTAAGGGAGATGTCCTCATCAATACCATGTTTTGTGCATCTACTCTTATCCCCAGGAGTCATCATTTATCGAGCACTAACCAAATGCCAGGCACTGTTCCACCTGTTGGCTGTGTTTTACCTGTATTTTCCAGTCAGCTTTCAGAACAACAACACTCACGTAGGCATTGTTTTTATTATCCCTGTTTTATTATTTTTTTAAGATTTAATTTATTTATTCATGAGACACACACACACACACACACACAGAGGCAGAGACACAGGCAGAGGGAAAAGCAGGCTCCATGTAGGGAGCCTGACGTGGGACTCCATCCCAGATCTCCAGGACCACACCCTGGGCTGAAGGCAACGCTAAACACTGAGCCACTCGGGCTGCCCTATTATCTCTGTTTTAAAAGTAAGAGCCTAAGCACAGGCAGGTAGGGACTTGCTTCAGGCCGTCCAGCTAGAGGCTGGGAGCCCAAACAAGCAGCCCGATCACGAAGCCTGACTTCTTAACCACAGAGCTTTGCTACCAGTACCGCCTTGTGGTCTTATTTGATCCTCATCAAAACTGGGCTAAGCGCCACCCACTATTATTTACAGATGGGGAGACCGCAGCCTGAAGAGGTCGTGGAATTGGTGTAGGTCACGCTGATAGACGGCAGAACCAGCCCTTTTTCCAGGATTCTTCTATATGAGGCTGTAGAAATAGATAATTGTAATAAAGTGTCGTAGAGGCTTGGATAACAAACACCTACTGGCTACTGGGCCTCTTTGTCTTCTGTCCCTTAGTCCTCCCTCCCCTTGCTCCTCCTTTTCTTATTTCTTGGCATAGATTTCCTCCTCCAACTCTTGATGGCTTCCTTCTCTGTCAGCCTTTCTCTCTCTCCTCTGTCTGCCTGCCTCTCTTACCCCACCCTTTCCAAATGCTCCCAAACTCCCAAGTTAAAAAACAAAACTCTTTAGTCCTCAGTCGAGGGAAGGGAAGGAGAGGAAGTGCTTATGCTCTTGTTTAAAGTCAGGTTTTTGACTATTGATCAATTATTGCCTGAAAAGTTAACGGTGTTGTCTTCCTGTCCACATCTCACAGTTAATATGGTTGCAGTGGTTTTGCATATGCATCTGTGTATCCTTCTACACAGCATATACAAGTGTTGATGGAATATTCCTTTTATTGGTAACGGTTGCCAGCTGGTGCCTGGGTGCTTATACTGCCTATGGCTCTTGAATCACATGCTGAAACTTCATAATGAAACCCGAAAATCACAGAAGCATAAACACAGCTGCTTATGCCTATAAAGTAAGTGGTTTACAAGGGAAAGCATAATCAGTAGAATCTAGTGTTTAGTCAATTACATTAACAGCAGACAAATAGAAATCATATGTATTTGACAGGAGGCCATTTTAAGAAACTGTATATTTGTATGTTGCAAGCATAATGAGACATCTTAAATGTCATCCATTATTCATGAATTTGAATAAAATAAAAGGGCTTTCCCCTAAAGACAGAATATTAAGATTCTGTTAAAAATGTGAGGGTTTTGATTTTAGGAGCTCATTTTATTTCTTAAATTGGTTCAGAAGTGTTTGTTTTTTTTAAGTGATTACAACCAAAGAGATTTAATATCTCTTAAATATGCCAAAGATACCATGTCAGAAAACCTGTACGTTTGGGGATATCCAAGAGTGTAAAAAATACAATCTCTATCAGAACTTGAACTGGGTTGGGGGAGGGCCATAGAGAATTATTGGACCCAGCAGAGTGAGGCAGGTGATTCGGGAAGTTACCTTGATTGATGGTAAAAGGTACTCAGTCAAGACAGGGAAACTTGTAGCAGTAAAGGTCAGAGGTCAAGCCAGAAAGCTCGAAAGAGTTGAGTTCCGGCCCTTGGGATTGGAACACACACAAGAGATATCACTGATAAAATGAAAAAGGAATCAGAAAGACCCGTGTGCCAGGACAAGAATGTATGGCTTTGGCTATTGGATTTGGGACTCAAGACATGGGACTGGTACAAGGACCATTTCCAGGACGTCCAGACATAAGGTAGTGTAGTCATTTCATTTCTTAAATTCTACTGATTAGGTGCTGTTTTGAGAGCCTGGAGTGGGGCTGAGTCTTCAAGTTCCAGGAATTGTGTGTTCATTGTAAGGTCTGTGCAGAATGGGGGAATACAAGTTCCAAATGATATTTTACTAATCTGGTATAATTACAATGGTGATAAATCAATAAAGTTCCAGTGAGAACAACCAGTTGTTATGAATTTCACAAAGCATTTCTCAAAGCGTTTCTAAATTTTAATTATTATGGGACTGGGAGTCCTTAAAGTCTCTGTTAATAAATAATAGGTAATAAGTGGATAAGATACATGGGTTGTGTAATTAGAAGAGATCCCCAAAAGACTGCATGAATCAGTTGCATCAGAATCACCCGGTGGTGCTTTCAGAGCAGCTTCCCTGGCCCTTAGGCTGTCTATGAAGTCGGCATCTGAGAATAGAGCCTAGGAATCTGATTTTCTTCAAACTCCCCTTTAGAACCTTGTCAGATTTATTCCACAGAGAGCGTTTCAAGTCCTGCAAAGAATTTAAGAATTTTTAATTTTTGTTATCTCAAATAGTTGAAGCATCCTTCCCTCTTTAATGGTATCTTGTATTTACATGAATACAGTTCCTTGTTCTACTGGGACACATAGCTTTAGCTCAGTGCCCCTCAGAATTATCATGAATTCCAATTTCATAAGTCTAAAATTGATGACTTTTAATTCCAGAAAACCGTCCCTCTCAAATCCTCCTTTCCTCTGCAGTTTATGGTCCCCCCGTGGGGTACATCTTCTCTTGAAGACCGTGTGCTTAGAACAATCCCAACTGTATCTTTATTTTGTGTACTTCATTCCTTACTATCTTCCCTGTCATGCTGAAGGGAGTTTTGTCTGGTGTAGTAGAGATGTGAGAAGACTTGATCCAGGTCACCAGTCAGATTATTGCCCCCCAGGGTATAGATGAAGACATAGAGGTGCAGAAGACTTGGCCACCTAAGGAGGCTTCTTGCCACCAAACCTCTTAGCAGGTCTCTCTGCCTAGCTGAGGATGGTTTCCGAGTATGCTCATGGTCCCTAGCAGTTATTCCAGACTTGTGGAAAGGAATCGGGACTGGAATCCTGGTTTTGCCTCCGGGACTAGCCTGCTATGCGGCCTTACCTAAATAGCATCATTTCTCTGGGTTCTAGTTGCTTGTAGTAGTAAAGAGCTAGGGTTCAAATGCTGACTCCACTTCTATAGATATAATTTGGGGCAAGTTATTTAGCACCTAGTGCCTCAGTCTCCTCATTTATAAAGCAGAGATGGTCAAAGGACCCATCTCAGAGAGTTGTGGCACTTTACTCAGATTGCCTATTCTTTTTTTTTTTTTTTTTTTTTTTATGATAGTCACACACACAGAGAGAGAGAGAGAGAGAGGCAGAGACACAGGCAGAGGGAGAAACAGGCTCCATGCACCAGGAGCCCGACGTGGGATTCGACCCCGGGTCTCCAGGATCACGCCCTGGGCCAAAGGCAGGTGCTAAACTGCTGCGCCACCCAGGGATCCCCAGATTGCCTATTCTTAATACAGTGGCACAAAGTTAGATTTTCTATAAATGTTAGCTATTGTATTTATGAAGAAGTGGGATAATAGATGTGAGAAACGCTTTGAAATGGTTTAAAGTGCAGATGTAGACAAGAAGGTAAGTGAGAAAGATGATACAGTATTAGCTATCTTAACGCTGTGCATCAAAGTAGTAGCTTAAAAACTGACCTACCCCAAATTAATTATATTATCTCCCAGTTTCTGAAAGTAAGTTTTTTGGCTTAGGATCCCAGCTACCAGGAGCTCGGCTAACCCAAAGAGGGAGCTGAGCTGTTAGGTTTTGGTGTAGCCAGTAAAACATCAGGACAAGATGGAAGCAACTGAAGCCTTCAATCACTTATGGCCATACTATAAGAGGCTAAAACCAGAGGAGGTGAAGGCTGCCCCCAGTTCCATTTTGCCACATGGAACAACATGCCTATTATGGGGGAAGAAGTGGTAGAAATAAGAGCTAGGGGTGGAGCATGGGTTACTTGGTCTGAGAGGGGGAAAAAGTGTCTTCAAGGTCCACCCCAATGAGGAGGCCTCCAAAGAGTCCCCTTGGCTGAAGGTTGCCTGAGCTGGAATTGCTAATATACATGAGAGCCTGGCTGACCAGAGGAGCTTGAGTCCTTGACTGAAGCTCCCTTCGGAAACATTAACCTATTGGCTGTGCACCAAATTGAGTTTGCAGAGGGCAGTGTTTCCCCATGAGGCCTGCCAGGTAAAGACCTTGTAATTGCCTGTGGTCAGGCCTGAAAAATCACACACAGGTTTTGCATCAGGAGCTGGACTCCTCAGCCAGCCCAGATGGGATCAGCTTTGGGGGCAGTGCCAGGCTGCATGGACAGGGCAGGATCAGAAGCGGGCGGCTGAAGCAAGGACCTATAGCCCAGTTAGATAAAAGCTAGAGGGGAAATGGAAGGCAGGATCAAACGGATCAGATCAAACAGACATGTGTAGACATAGGAGGCAAACAAAGTGAGCAAATATCTGAGGGCCAAGAGTAATTCCAGTATCCAGAATCCAGGCCCAAGAGTCGCTCAGTGTGAGGTGCTGGGACCAGCTGTGTGTCACCTGAGAAACTTATAAACACTCTAGACCCCCCACCCTCAGTTTCTCACTAGTTTTAACATAAAACCAGGACCTTTAAAAAACATTTTTAGCAAGTTCCCCTGTGATCTTAATGCATACAACAATTTGAGTACCACTATGAAGAGGTCAGCCATGAGGAGGAGAGACTGGGCAACCACAGGGTCAGGCCATAGGCACTGAATGAACACTGTGCCCTCTCCCCTTGGCTTTGTTCCCCTTTTTCAGATGGGAATATTCTGTCTTTGGTTAGATCTAGCCTAGAAATATACACACACAAGGTAGTTGGGAGTGGCTTTAAAAAATTTAAGATGTTAGGGGCACCTGGATGGTTCAGTTGGTTAAGTGTCTGACTTCAGCTCAGGTCATGATCCTGGATGAGCTCTGAATTGAGTGGGGCTTTAAGATCAGCAGGGAGTCTGCTTCTTCTTCCCCTTCCCCAACTTGTGCTCTTTCTCTCAAGTAAGTAAATAAGATCTTTTTTTAAAAAATGCAAGACTTGGTAATGAAGAACAGGTGTGGCTCTTAAGAGTGGTCCTTAGTAATTGCACCAGGCCAAGCACCAAGGCTGGTCTTCACCTTCTCTGTGGCATTGACCTGTGAACTAGAAGGGCTGCTTCTCACACATGATCTGCACCCCTTGTGGCAGGTTGATGAGAACTATAGAGCTTGACTTGATTAATCCACTTCAACCTCTTAGGAATATTTCAGATTTCATTGAACTCACAATGATGCTAAAGAAAAGATTGTGTTGTATTTCTAAAAAAGCCATCTGGACTTCAGTGGTCCTCTGAGATAGAGTTCATTGTTTGAGTGGTGAGTGATTATGGTCACCAGTCATGATCCAGTGAATGAGCAGTTAATAAAGTGTGCAAATCCTAATGACCAGTACCTGAGCAAGAGCGGGGAATCAGAACTGAAAAAGTCACAGCTTTCGTTCTTGGTAACATGCTAGAGTACCATCAGCATTTGATATTTGTGTCTTCCATCCCTACTGGCCACAACCAACAGTCCAGAAAATTCTGGAAAAAGCATTCACCAAAATCTAAAGGTCTTTAGGATCTTAAAAAGCCCAATGGCATAGCCTTAAGAAATGTGGATGAGACTTGTGTTCATCTACTGATTGTTTTCTGACCAGATCAAATGTTACACAGAGGTCCACTTTAGTGAAGAGAAAGGTTTCATACTAAAGAAAGAGTGGGGATCCATTTCTAGCATTAATATGGGTCAGCTATTCTGATAAACCATTTTGCCGAAATACACATAAGTCCTAAATGACAAATATACTTTTAAAAATGGCTGAGTTTGCAAGGAAGAGTCCCAAGAACTAAAAGAAAAAACTGTGAGTTGAAATCAGGGTGGCAAGTGAACACAGAAGCCCGACTATCCTGGAACAAAGACTGATGGTGGGAATCTGGAGTACCGGGTTTTATAATTGTTAAGGAAATGAAAGGGTAAGACCTGTGGCCGTGAAAATGAAGGAAATAGAACTTGAAATGTATATATAAAGTCATAACCTATTGAAAGGGCTATGTGATCTCCACAAAATTGTGTGTGAGAGAAATATCCGACACTCAACAGAGAGCAGCTAAGTGGAAATCTGCCTGGGTTGTAGCACTGGGCTGAAAACAACATTATCATCTCATCTGAGTGTTTTTAACCTTATCCATTTGTGACTTTGGGGTTTTAATGTTATTCTGCATTGAATTTATACTACCCACAAGCAGGAAAATCCCAAACTGGAAAATAAGGTAGTCCTGGATTGAAAGTATTCCCTGGTCCCTGACATAAGCAAATAATAATCCTAGAGAAAGCATCTCTTACTTGAGGCCTTCAGGATTCCAATATATTTGATTAAAGCAAATAAAAATTCCCAGTGAAAAATTGCCAGACATAAGAAAACAACTCTAATGAGTGAAAGCCAGCAAACATGACAAACAATAGGTCTAGATCATAAGGAATTCAGAAAAAGGAATTATCTAATGTTGACTATAAAAAAGCTATTTTTAAAAATGAATGAAAAAATGCAAAAATGAAATATTAGCAAATGGAATCCAATACCACACTAAAAGGCTAATATATCATGACCACATGAGATTTATTCTAGGAATGTTGGTTTAATATTAGGAAATTTAGTAATATCCTAATACCATATTAATAGTTGGAGATGGACATACACTTTTTAAATAGCCTTATTGCGATATAATTAACCTACAATAAATAGTACATATTTAAACTGGATAATTTGGTAAGTTTTGGCACATATGCACCCCTATGAAACCAGCACCGAGGTCAAAACAATAAGCACCTTCAAAAGTTTCCTTGTGCCACTTTGTGATCCTTTCTTCTTTTTCCTTTTTGTGACCTCTCTACAACTTAGTGTGACTACTTTATGTGCCATAGATTAGTTTGCATTTTCTAGAATTTTATGTAAGTGGAATCATACAGTATATGCTCTTATTTTGTCTGGCTTCCATTCTGCATAATTTTATCAAGCTTCATCCATGTTGGTGCATGTATCAGTAATTCATTTCTTTTTATTGCTGAATGTTCCAATGGTTGGCTCACTTGAAAAAAATCACTGGTAGGTTCTCTCCCCTTGAATAAGCCCTAGAAATTTTGCAGCTGAAGAACAATAAAAGAGAGGAAAAGACCTCTACTTCTTGAGATTTAGCTCAACAGCCATAGGTCTGTGTGGATTCACATCAATAATCCTTAAGTTTGGATCATCCCATGGGAGTGAGTAAAGCTCTTATTGGAAGTGGGCCTGTGAATCTAACTTGTTTTAGTTTGTGACTGCAGGGAGGGCAGAAAACTGGCCAGTGTGCTGGGCTTCCAGGTGTTTGCACTAATGTGCACATTGGGGAATTGAGCCACAATGTGAGGCCTTTCTTTTGATCTGTTTGGAAAAAGTCAATTCACTCCAGCTAGGGTTGGGTCCCTCTTTATCATGGGAGCCCAGAAAGAAAATAACTCAAGCTCTTCACTGAAGATTATATTTCATGGGGAGAGAGAAAACTGCTTTGAAATCGGTAATAATTAATTACTGCCCACTAGTATGCCCATTATTCCTTGGATTATTTTTTTTTTTTTATGCAAAATGCTCGGGGTGGGCAGGAGGAGGAAATCCAGGACAGGAAGCAAGAGGAAAGTTCAAGAGGACTTCTAACTCATCAAAGATACAGAAATCTGTGGGTCCATGGCAATTTCCTCAACTGTCTTTCATGCAAGGGTGAAGGCAGCAACAGATGGAACTGTAGAGACAGGAGGGTAGGACCAGAGAAACTGCCACAGGGTCTGAATAAAGAGTATGGAATCAAGGGATAGAATAGTTCAGAGGTAAAGTCCAGTGGTCACCCTGACCTGATAGTCCAGGAAGCATTGAGAGAGGTCTAGAAAAACCCTGGCTGAGGGTCAGGAGGACAAACTTGGAGTGGAAGTAGAGAATAATCATCAGGGGTGGGAAAGGAGACTGAGATCTAGTGTACGACCATGTTAGGAAAGGTAAGAATGACTGATAATGGAAAAAGTAAATAAGAAATTTTCAGACTTGAAAGATGTATTAGCAGGGGCACCTGGGTGGCTCAGTGGTTGAGCGTCTGCCTTTGGCTCAGGTCATGATCCTGGGGGTCAGGCGTTTCCGTAGTGTAGGGGTTATCACGTTCGCCTCACATGATCCTGGGGGTCTAAGGATCAAGTCCCACATCAAGCTGCCCATGAGGAGTCTGCTTCTCCCTCTGCCTATATCGCTGCCTCTCTCATGAATAAATAAATATAATTTTTTTTTTAAAAAGGAAAAAGATGTATTAGCAAGGGTGTTTGCCATCTCTGGTCTTGGAACATACTCCCTTCTAACCCACACTTAAACTGTTCTCAAGCAGGCTGTCACGGAGGCAAAAGAAAAGAGTTGTGGAGGAATGTAGTGACAGAAGGGAAACTGACTTGAAGGGCATACTCGGCATTCCTGACAAAGCAATTCTATGCTTAAACAAATTTTTTGAATAGTGGCTCTTCTAGTCCCTTAAAAATAATTTGTATATACAGAATTTCTGCTTAGTAGCCAATGTAACCTATTGTAAAATAATACTTGTACTTCCCACATTGCTGTCATCCCCACCCCGCGGGATCTCAAATGCAGCTAAACGTGAACCACATTTGCAAGTGGTCACAGCAGTGGCAGCAGCCAATGCTCCTCTGGCTTGCTTTGTGTCAGAGGCTGTTCTGAATCCTTCCCAAACATTAATTTATTTAATTCTCACAGCAGTCTTATGAGGCAAGCATCATTATTCCCATTGTATAGGGTAGCCTGTTTACATTTCACTGGGCTAACAATGCATTCATTAGACCAACAGTATTTTTTGCTAAGATCATGTAATAAGTGTGTTAATAATATTTGGGAGGGATGCCTGGGGGCCTCAGCGTTTGAGCATCTGCCTTCGGCTCAGGGCATGATCCCCGGGTTCTGAGATCGAGTCCCACATCGGGCTCCCTGCAGGGAGCCTGCTTCTCCCTCTGCCTGTGTCTCTGCCTCTCTCTGTGTGTCTCTCATGAATAAATGAATAAAACATTTTTTATTTAAAAATAAAAAAAATAGTATTTAAAAAAATACTATTTGGGAAAATTTAAAATCTGTTCAACTAATGATATAAAATCAGTTATGCTAATAATCACATTTATTCAATGACCTTTATTTACTAGAGATTTTTAGGCAGTTATGTACTGATAAGAGGGTCTCAAGCAGAGTGTAGCTGTAATCTCTATCTTTGGAAAAGAAATAATTTTTCATGATTAGGAAAGAAATGTTTAGCCATTATAGACACAGCAAAAGGTTCTATGGGGTTTCTCTTTTTCTTTACTGTAACTCTCAGTGACTTCTGATTTTTCCACTTTTGGTGACAATTTATATTGACTACCTAAGACAGTTTTCATTCTAACAAGCACATTGTCCTAGAAAATAACATTGAGACATGGATATAATAAGCACATTACATTTTAAATTAATTGTCATAGAAGATAAGATAAATAATTCTTGGGGTGTCCAACTCTTGATTTTGGCTCAGGATCAAGGTCATGAGATCAAGCCCTGCATCAGGCTCTGCTCTATGTGTGGAGCCTGCTTAAGATATTCTCTCTCCCTCTGCCCCTCCTCATGTGCTCTCTCTGTCTCTTAAAAAAAAAAAAAAAAAAAAAAGTAATTCTAAAAATGAAACTGGTTCTAAACTGGTTTGACCAGTTTGGTTTTTAGAAGTTTTGCATCTTTAAAAATGGTCATGCTATGAGAAGATACAATTTTTAAGAATTTTTATTAAGGACAAATTACATGTAAAATGTATACATTCAAACTCATTTGATCAGTACAAGGATGCTGAGGACGCCCATGTTCATGTAAAAAGAATAATACAAAATGTCTAAAGGCAGTGTTTTCTTCCCCCACAATAAATTAAGTTAACTAATATGTCAAGTGTATGTGGGAGATGGCCAAACTTCTTTCTGCTCTGGATGCATTAAGAAGAGGGAGAAATAGGAGAGTGGATTTCTTCAAGAAGCAGAAGAAGGAAGACTTTGTCATGAAGACAGGTGGAGAAAACAGCTGACTTAATAAAGGACCTAGACGTACCTTTCTGGCTAAAAGTATATCCTATTGGCCTAATGGGACCTGACAGGATGAGTAAAGCATTAAATCTCCGTCTTTCATGACAACTCAGCAATACAGCCAGGTTGCACTTTAGACTTTAACCATTTTCCTAATTTCTTCCTTCCCACTTCTTCTGAAAGGCGTGGGGAGAGAGGAATAAGGGACACAGGACACAGGACAAAGGGTTGAGGATTCCGGTAGGGCATGGCCAAGCGGAATGCACGTGGGAGACCCTGGGACCTAAACACTGTCAGGACCCCTTTTGAGCGTGGACTACACAGGATCTCATTCATCTCAACGTGATGAGAATGATCACGAAGTGCTTTGGCAAGCAAGTCAGCAGGACGCCAGGCCTTGATCTTCCTTTTCCACCCTCCCGCCTTCTCCAGTAGAGTTTGGCATTCTCCTGAGAGCATCTCTTCTGTTGACTCCCACATTTTAAATTCCAACCCAAACCTCTCTTCTGAGCTACAAATCTATATAATTAATCTGCCTATTCAACATCTCCATTTGAATATCTCTTGAGGCAAAGTAGTGAACAAAATAAGCAAAAACCCTGTCTTTGTGGAATTCATTTTCTAGCCCATCCTCAGTATGTCCCAAACTGAAGCCATATGCCCGAAATCTACCCAAGCCAGTCAGTTGCTTTGGCTAAAAACCACATCTTACTGTGGACACCTGGGCGGCTGAGTGGTTGAGTGTCTGTCTTCGGCTCAGGTCATAATCCCAGGGTCCTGGGATCGAACACTGCATCGGGCTCTGCCTATCTCTGCCTGCCTCTCCCTCTGCCTATCTCCCTGCCTTCTCTCTGTGTCTCTCACGAATAAATAAATAAATCTTTAAAAACTACATCTTACTAGCTTTACCTCTAAGGTATTATTCTTCTTTGGCGCCAGCACATGGATCCAAGAAATCCGTCATTTCTCTCCTGAGCATCTGCAAAAGCTCCTAACTGGCCTCCCTTCATCTACTTATATTCTCCACCCTAAGCTAGAATGGGTACTTTATTTCATTTTCTAAGAGGGATCCTTTTAAACTGCACATCTGCTCATGATGTGTGTGTGGGGGGGTGGATCATGACATTCCCCTGCTTAAAATTTTTTCAAATGCAAATTTGAATGACCTGGCTCCTGTTCTCCTCCCCAGCTTTTGCCTCTTGACTCCGAGTTACAGCACAGTGATTTTTCAGTGCATTCTTACCTATGCCAACGTGTTTTTTTTTTTTTTTTTTTTTTGCCACTTGAGTGATATTCATCATGTCCCATTCTCACTCCACTCATTTTCAGATTTCAGGATGAACACCATTTGTTCTAGTCTCTAAGTCCTGCCATATCACCATAAGACCCCTTATGTATATATTCCTAGTACTTTTTTTCTTTATGGTTGCTAACAATGGAATTACTTACTTAGGTGATGATCTGCTTACTGTCTGTCTCCACCATTAGACTGTAAATGCCATCAGAGCAAGAACTGTACCCATCTTTCTCACCACAGACTTGCAGAGAGATCATAGTGGAAATAGTGGCCACTCAGTAAGTATGTATTGTACTTGTTAAATATAAGGAAAAGTTCTAACTCCCTCAATTAAGCCACAATTACAACACATCAATGAGAAATAAAAGTTCACCATGAAGGGGGTGATTATGGAAAAGGAAGGAGTACTAGTGGGCTAACTAGAGAAAAATAATGTAAATAAAACCTTTACTGTCAAGGTGAAAACAGTGTATTAATACAAACGTTAAAGGGGGAAATTAATGTTGCTATGGAATGAGAGTGATAGGAATAAAGAAAAAACATAGTAGCAGTTCCAACCTGGAAAGATTGATGGTGGAAATGTCACTATGGATGGGATCTATAAAAGGATCCTGCAAACCTCCCATCCTACACTAAATGTCTTGGAAGCTGTGATCTCCCTACACTCAGATATTTAGATGTAGTTGAATAGAGTTGTGTAGAGAATAGCAGAAAATGGTAAACTGGAATGAGTGAGAAGCTATGCAGCTGGTAAATAGAGAAAGAAGAAAATACTGAATAGTCTTCATGAAGGTTGATTCCCATGATGACTTTTAACAAATGCTTTAGAAGAGATAAATACTTCACTGAAAAGCCTCAAGGTTGGGAATGGCCTAGTGCATGTAGAACATAAACATCTTCTGCATATAACTCCTTTAGATTTCATATTTCAAAAGAATAGACTGGGCCAAAATTACTTGCTGTGCAATAATGATTTCATAAGGAGAACGTGTTGTCTCAGGGTCTAGAACCTTCTACATTATTCAGAAACCTTCTGAAACTTTTATTTTTCAACCTCAAATGATAAAGTTTATCTTGTTTTGGGAAGAGAAGATGCATCTGTATTTCTGAGAGCTTGTTCTGTAATAAAAGTAAACCAAGATAAACAGGTTTACATATTGAGAACATGCAGACTATGTTTGCCACATTTTAATTTAAAAATGCGAAGTTAAGCATTCCGAATATGCTCCATGTCAAATATTATATCAATATATCAAGTGCTACTTATACTGGGCTCCTAGGTCAATGTTCAAAATACTTATGAAATCTTCATTTGCATTTATTAATAAATTGCTTTTCTTTCAAAGACACTTCATAATATTGCACTGTCACCTTTTCTTGTTAGTTAAGCTATGAGAAGAGGGTCTGCATAGAATTCTAGTTTCCTATTCCTGTAAAAGACCTAAGCTTGAATAAAAATATATCTTCCTTTTCTTTCTGTTATGTGGTCAGTGTTAACAATACACAGAACTACTTTTTGAAAGGTAATTCTTAGTCACTCTGAAAAAGTTTGGCAGTTTCTTTAAGAACCGAATATGCAACTACCATCCAGTCCAGCAGTTATGCTCTTGTGCATTTATCTCAGAGAAATAAAAACTTCTCATATAAAAACTTATAAATGAATTTTTAAATAGCTTTATTCATCATAGCCCCAAACTAGGAAATAACCAAATATTCTTCATTAAGTGAGTGGTTAAACAAACTGGTACGTTTATACCGTGGAATACCACTCAGAAATAAAAAGAATGACTTATTGAGAGGTATGTAAAAACTTGAATTCATCATCGGGGAATTACACTTATTGAAAAAAGGCCCATCCCAAGAGGTTGTGTACTTTGTATATGATTCCATTATATAACACTTTTGAAATCATCAGATTATAAAAGCGGAGGACACATCAGTGGTGGTTGGGGAGCAGACAGGAGATGGGGGAAGGGAGAGGGGCAGGAGATTCAGTAGCAAAGGAGTAGAGTGTGGTTATCAAAAGGCAACATAGGGATCCTTGTCTTGATGAAAATACACTGTATCTTTGTTTATCCATTCACTAGCCACTGGACATTTGGATTATTTCCAGTCTTTGGCGACTGTGGATAAGATTGCTATGCATATTCATGTACAAGTCTTTGTATGGATCTAAGGTTTCAATTTCTTGGATGGGTATCTTGGGGCAAAATTGCTAGATAATTGTAAATTACCTATAGCAATAGTTGTGTTTAACTTTTGAAGTCATTGCCGCAATGTTTTCCAAAAATGCGTCATTTTACATTCCCACCAGCGATCTAAGAGCATTCCAGATTTTTTTTTTTTATATACTTGCTAACACCTGAATTGCTGTATGAGTTCTAGCAATTTTGGAGTGAAATCTTTTGGGTTCTCCTATTCAGTATAATGTCATCTGCCAAGAGTGAGAGTTTGACTTCTTCGCCAATTTGAATACTTTTTAATTCTTTTTTACTGTCTGATTGCTGAGGCTGGGACTTCTAGTACTATGTTGAATAACAGTGGTGAGAGTGGACATCCCTGTCCACTGACCTTAGGGGAAAAGCCCTCAGTGTTTTCCCATTGAGAATGATATTCTCTGTGGGCCTTCCATTGATGGCTTTTATGTTATTGAGGCATGTTCCGTCTATCCCTACACTCTGAAGAGTTTTAATCAGGAAAGGATGCTATATTTTGTCAAATACTTTCTTCTGTATCAATTGGGAGGATCATACGGTTCTTATCTTTTCTTTTATTAATGAGATCTATCACGTTGATTGATTTCCGAATGCTGAACCACCCTTGCATCTCAGGGATAAATCCCACTTGGTTATGGTGAATAATCCTTTTAATGTGCTGTTAGATCCTATTGGCTAGTATCTTGGTGAGTATTTTGACATCCGTATTCATCAGGGATATTGGCCTGTAACTGCCCTTTTGGATAGGGTCTTTGTCTGGTTATGAGATCAAGATATGCTGGCCTCAGAGAACAAGTTTGGAAGGTTTTTTTCCATTTCTATCTTTCCAAACAGCTTCAGTAGTATAGGTTTTATTTCTTTTTTAAATGTGTGGTGGAATTCTCCCGGGAAGCCATCTGGCCCCAGACTCTTGTTTCTGGGAGGTTTTTGCTGACTCCTTCAATTTACTTTCTAGTTATTGGTCTGTTCAGGTTTTCTCTTTCTTCCTGTTTCAGTTTTGGTAATTTATAGGTTTCCAGGAATGCATGCATTTGTTTCAGATTGCCTAATTTGTTAGCATATAGTTGCTCATAATATTTTCTTAAAATTCTTGTATTTCCTTGGTGTTGGTTGTGATCGCTCCTCTTTCATTCATGATTTTATTAATTTGAATTTTTTCTCTTTTCTTTCTTAATAAGTCTGGCTCTAGGGGTTTATCTACCTTATTAATTCTTTCAAAGAACCAGCTCCTAGTTTCATTGATCTGTTCTGCTGTTCTTCTGGTCTTCATTTTGTTGAGTTATGCTCTAATCTTTATTATTTCTCTTCTCCAGCTTGGCTTAGGCTTTATTTGCTATTCTTTCTCCAGCTGCTTTAGCTGTAAGGTTACCTTGTGTATTTGTGATTTCCCTAAATTTTTGAGGGAGGGTTGTATAAACTCTAATTTATCTGATATGAGGATTGCTACCCCAGCTTTCTTTTGAGGACCATTTGGATGGTAAATGGTTCTCCACCCCTTCACTTTCAGTCTGGAAGTGTCCTTAGGTCTAAAATGAGTCTCTGGTAGACAGCATATAGATGGGTCTTGCTTGTTTATCCAGTCCGATACCCTGCGTCTTTTGATGGGATCATTTAGCCCATTCACGTTCAGAGGAACTATTGAAAGATATGAATTTAGTGTCATCATAATACCTATTCAGTCCCTGTTTCTGTGGACTGTTTCTTTGGGCTTCCTCTTCCTTTCATAGGGTCCCCCTTAATATTTCTTACAGAGCCAGTTTGGTGATCACATATTCTTTCATTTTCTGCCTATCTTGGAAGCTCTTTATCTCGCCTTCTATTCTGAATGACAGGTGTCTGTGGAGAAGTCTGCTGTTAATCTGATATTTCTCCTCCTATATGTTAAGAATCTTTTGTCCTGAGCTCCTTTCAGGATTTTCTCTTTATCACTGAAATTTGTAAGCTTCACTATTATATGTCGGAGCATCTCCTTGTGGACCCTTAGTTGTTTTTCTGTTTCTCAGCTTCCTTCTTTTCCATCAACTTGTTTTCTATGTCACTCTTCTGCCTCATTTACCCTAGCTGTTAGAGCATCCAGTTTAGACTGCATCTCAGAGTATTTTTAATTTCAGCCTGATTAGATCTCATTTCTGCACTAAGAGATTCTCTAGAGTCTTTTATGCTTTTTTTCAAGTCCAATTAGTAACTTTATAATTATAATCCTGAATTCTGTCTATGACATCTTACTTAAATCCTTTTTCATTAGATCTGTGGTAGAGTATTACCTCTGGTTCTTTCTTTTGTGGTGAATTCTTCCTTCTAGTCATTTTGTCCAGTGCAAAATGGCTGTATGAATGAGCAGAGTCAAAAATATCAACCATGACCCAAGCAAAATACACACTAGGCCATTATGAAGAGGCCAGGGGCCAAAAAATAGAAGAAAAAAGACCAAGAAAAAGGAAAAGCAAGTTAAAAAAAGAGAGGGAAACAACAACAAAAAAAAAGGGGAGGGGACATGAGTGGGGAAGAGAGAATATAATCTCACAGAGTGGACCAAAATAGTGATCCCCTTGGTTCTGAGTCTATTTTGGTCAGTATGTTAGAAGGTACTAAATTCTAAAATTAGGGATGCCTGGGTGGCTCAGTGTTTGAGCGTCTGCCTTTGGCTCAGGGCGTGATCCCAGAGTCCCAGGATGGAGTCCCACATCGGGGTCCATGCATGGAGCCGGCTTCTCTCTCTGCCTATGTCTCTCCCTCTCTCTGTGTCTCTCATGAATAAATAAATAAAATCTTTAAAAAATAATTAAATTCCAAAATTAAAAGAGAAACAAAACATATATATACAAAAATAAAATTGAATATGGTGAAAGGAAGTAAAAAATGAAGAATATATCTATAACCTGCAGCTGTAAAATGTGAAAGAAAAATAAACTTAAAAATGAAGAATTGATAAAATATTATAGTTAATACAGAGAGAAAAGAAAGAATATTGGAATATTTTAACCTGAAAGATAAATGGATCATAGGAAAAATAACCTCGAGTTCTAGATACTATTTTCCCTCAGTCCTGGAGCTTTCCAGTACTGTTTGGTCAGTAACCTTGCTCTTCCCCTGTTCTTCCAGCTGGTCTTCTGGGGAAGAGGCCTGCTGCGCTGATTCTCAGGTGTCTGTGTGTAGGCAGAGATGCCCCGCCCCTTGCCAGGTGGCTGGGCTCAGTGTAAGCTGTTTGCTTACAAACAGCTTACTCAGTGTGTGACATGTTTGTTCCCTGGAGGCTGCTCCTCTTTTGAGGGGAAAAGGGGGAAAAAAATTGGCTGCACACAGATCTCCAGCCCCAGAGCCAAGAGAGCCCAGTGTGTGCCAAACTGCACACTCCTACAGTGCCCACCCACTCAGATCCTGTCTGGGGGCAGGTGAGGGGACACTGATTTGTGCAATTTGCAGGGCCCCGGTGGGGAGACTGGCTTGGCACGCATCCACTCTGCCCTTCCCAGAGAAAGGGGAGGGTTGCCCTGCTTCTGTCCATTGCAAGGCCCTGGAACAGAGTGGTCACCTGGTGGAATCTGCACCCGCTCAGCTCTCTCAGGCAAAAGTGGAGTATTGCTGCCTTCCAGTCCTTTGCAGGGACCCAGCTCAGAGAGCAGTAACCCCATCCAGTCCTGGTTCCTGGTTTATGGCACAAGCTGAGCTTTCTCCTGGGCTCACTGACCCAAATCCATTCCTCACTCCAAAGCTTGGGAACTCTGCTGGCTCAGGCATCCCTGTACTTTCCGTGTCTCTGGGAATACTGAGACCTCACTGTCTCTCCTTCGGTTTTGCCCCATTTTACCACTGAGCACCTTTCAGGCAGGAAAGTCTCTCACAGGAGCTTCTAAAGTTCCCTATTTTGAGTTCCAGGGCCAAATCTCCTTCCTGCAGTGGGTCTACAAAGGCTCTCTCCCCTCCACCATTTATCTTCCCATATATCCCCTCCCTTTCTCTTCTCCGCACTCCTACCTTGCAAAAAGTGGTCATTTTTCTATTTGTAGAGTTCCAGCCATTCTTTCTTTGTATCTCAAGTTGAATTCATAGGTTTTCAGGATGGTTTGATAGTTATCTAGCTAAATTAGGGGGCCAGAAAACCAGGGCTCCTACTCTTCTCCACCTGGCCTCCTCCAACCTGTTTTTCTCCATTCTTAAGAAATCTTTGGTATTGGTATCAAGGTACATTTAGCCTGATTTTCCTGCTCATTACTGCTTTTCTTCTGTTTGTTTTGGGTTTAATTTGCTCTTTGTTCTCTTAAGGAAGAAATTTACATGATTGATTTGACACTTCTTTTCAAATATTGGTGTTTAGAGCTATATAATTCTTATTGTCTTGACTTCATCCTATACATTTTGAAGTATGCTTTTTTCATTCTGGGTTAAAAAGCTTTCTACTTTGCCTTGAGCTTTCTTAGTCTCATAGGTTGTTTTTTTATTTTTTATTTTTTTTTAATTTATGATAGTCACACACACAGAGAGAGAGAGAGAGAGAGGCAGAGACACAGGCAGAGGGAGAAGCAGGCTCCATGCACCAGGAGCCCGACGTGGGATTTGATCCCGGGTCTCCAGGATTGCGCCCTGGGCCCAAGGCAGGCGCCAAACCACTGCGCCACCCAGGGATCCCTCATAGGTTGTTTTGAAACATGTTATTCAATTTCCAAGTATTTGGAAATTTCCCATTTGTGCTATTGATTTGTAATTGTATTTAATTGAGGTCAGAGGACATACTTTGATTGTTTATGGTTTGCCATATGATCTGTCCTAGAAAATGTTCCATGTGTACTTGAAGTGACTCTGTATTTCTCTATTGGGTGGAAGAGGCATGTTTATATGCATCTTAACTTATTATAATCTATACCAGGTTAAATGGATTGATAGTGGGACACCTGAATGGCTCAGTAGTTAAGTGTCTGCCTTTGGCTCAGGTTGTGATCCTGCGGTCCTGGGATCGAGTCCTGCATCACACTCCCCCAGAAGGAGCCTGCTTCTCTCTCTGCCTGTGTCCCTGCCTCTCTGTCTGTGTCTCTCATGAAAAAATGAATAAAATCTTTTAAAAAATTAGATAAGTAAATGGATTGATAATGTTGTTCTGTTTTTCCATTTGATTTTTATGTCTATTGGTTCAATCCATTACTGAAATTAGAGCATTGACTTCTCTAATTGTAGCTGTTTATATGTCCTTTGAGTTTTGTCAGTTTTTATTTATTTTGATTTGAGTCTCTTTTGTTAGGCTATTATAAATTAAAAATAGCTTTATTTTCATAATATATAGACTTATTACTATAGAATATCTTTGTCTTTAGTAAGAATTCTTAAAGTTCATTTTGTCTTAATGTAGCCACTTCAACCATATTAATATCCTTTTATTTTCAACTATTTTTGTCTTGCAATATGTATTGTATCTCTTATAGAGAGCATATGATAGGATAGTGCTTTTTAAATTCAGCCTGACAATTTCTGCCTTTTGATTAGAGTGTAATCACAGTTATGTAACTATTGATTTTGTTGGAAATATGTCTGCTTTTCACTATCCGCCTTCTAGATGTTTCACGTATTTCTTCTCTATATGTTCTGCTTTATGGCCTTCTGTGGCAAATTTGTAGTATATCATTTAAATTCCTTTGCTAACTTTTTAAAGTATACTTATGGGGTTATTTTCTTAGTGGTTGTGTTAAAGATTATATATGTCATAATATATATAATATGTCATAATCAGTGTCAGGTTAAGACTTAATTCTGGTAAAATAAGGTAATTCTGCTCCAATACACCTTTTTTCCTTTCTTCTTTGTACTATTATTGTCATATAGAGCACTTCAACTTAGTGTTCTAATTACTGCTTTATATAATCTCATGTCTCTTAAAGTAATTAGAAGAAGAAAAGAAAGAATATTATTATTATTTTTTTTTTGGTAGATACCCACATATTTACTACTTCTGGTGCCCTTGGTCTCTTTTTGTAGATGCAGGTTACCATCCTGAGTCACTCCTATCAGTATAAAGGGCTTTCTTTAGTATTTTTTTTTTAGGCAGATCTAAGTTCTATCACACTTTGCTGGGTACAGAATTTTTGACTGGTAATTTTTTTATCCAGTGCTTTGAATGTGTTTCTCCACTGTCTTCTTCCCTCCACTGTTAAGGCAATCCTAAGCAAATTTGGCTCCTACTTTATTTTTGAACTCAAAATCCAGGTCCTTTCTAGCTTACAATTCTGGCCTTTATATCATCCTATTTTGGGCTCTCTTGGCCTGCGTTTCCAGTTATCCCTGAAAACTCCTGACCCCAGGCAATTATACCTTCCCATTATACCTAGACTAATCTCTGGAAGAAAATAACTTTGTTTCTTGTTCATAAAAGCAATGCTATTACCATGGCTTGCCAGAAAAATCTTCATGAGAAAAATAAAATCATTGACTCTTGGCGTAATTACCTCTTTCTTTATAGAACTAGCCATCTTTCTAACAATCTTTTAAATGTTGGGCTTTTAAATACCCTGATACCAAATTATTAAAGAAACTAGGCCTCTGGTTAGGTTTAGTTTTTAAGCTGCCAGGACCACTGTTTTCATTTTATTTACTAAGCTATCAAATATAAAAATTAGCCCTGGGGTGTGGGGCTTTCTGACACATATGTGATTCATGCAGTCATGGGTTTAACACAGCTCATTTATACATTCAAAGAATGCAAACTACAATCTTTACATTAAGAATTTTACCAAAAATTAAAAAGGGAATAAAACTGTTCTATGTGCTTTATTGTCAAAATAAACATTATATTTAACAAAAATTAGATATCGTGGGAACATCTTTTTAATGGCTCAGAAAAAGTATGTGTCAGGAGACAGCAGTCACACTAGCCATTTAATAGAAAATAACCCAAAGAATTATCCATTAGGTATGAAGTTAATTACCCGACAAAAATGCAAAAAAGAGAAAATAAGGAAATCAACTACAGGAAGCTGCTTCCACCTCTAGGACTGGGTACACAAAGAGAAAAGATAGGTGTATCAAAACTTAAAAGTTTGGTGAAGAGGCCACATGGAGCATAAACTCAGATTTCTAAAGAGAGGCCTCCAGGCAACTGGTCCTGGGTATCTTTGAAGATGACCAGAGGTTATAGGAAGTGTCCTTATGGTTGTGCAAGTGTATGTTGTGGAAAGGAATTGGCTTCTTGAGGTGCCGAAGTATTCCTGGGTTGATGCTCCCAGGAGCAGGAAGCACGCTGAAAGCAAGTAGTTACTTCTTCTTCCACCTAACTCTATCGCTCTATCACCTCCCAATGCAAATACACAAACCCACACCCTTTGACACTCACACATTACTGCCACCACCACACACACCTACCACATTCACATACAACATACATACACGTATTACCAAACATAAAAACACGACCATATACACACACCACATACACACATCACCACACCCACATACATCACCACATACACATCACCACATATTCACACCACATGTACACAAACACTGCATACACACACTACTACAAACAGACACACCCACACACTGCAGTTGGCTAAGCTTAATAGGGAGCCAGCTGGCAAAGCAGAAATGTGGCTCGCAAAGTCCACATTCTGACATCAAGTAACACAGTAGGAAAAGTATATTTGGTGCTGAGGAACAAAAACTTAGCAACTGGGATGCCTGGGTATCTCAGTGGTTAAGCACCGCCTTCAGCTCAGGGTGTGATCCTGGAGTCTTGGGATCGACTCCCATGTCGGGCTTCCTGCATGGAGCCTGCTTCTCCCTCTGTCTGTGTCTCTGCCTCTCTCTCTCCTTCTCTCTCATAAATAAATAAAAATCTTAAAAACAAAAAACAAAAAACAAAAAATTTAGCAACTCACATATTCATTTAAGTTTCAATAAAACCTTTCCTCTACCTATCCAGTGTCTTTGTTTCCTATGTATCTGAGATCAGGAGGATGTCCAATATGAAATAATCAAATGTTATTGTGGTTTACATTTTCCTACAATTTAACAAAGGTTAAATCAAAGTTGACTTGGATTTTCTTTTTGGAGGGATTAGTAGGACCAAAGGGAATGGATTCCTATATGTTTCCATCATGGATCTAATTTTATTGTTGACTACCTCAAATATGTTGGAGATCCATGGAGTATAAATTGTAAAAAAAATAAAACTAAGCTGTGCCAACTAATAAAAGAGATTCTCAACAATTCCCTAAGTGTGTAACCTGGAGAGGGGGATGCAATTTTAATGGTGGATATTTCAAGTTAGAGAGCAGGAGATGATGATAGAAGAAAGAAAATACAGTTTGAGGGGCACCTGGGTGGTTCAGTGGTTAAGTGTCTGCCTTCGGCTCAGGGCATGATCTTGGGGTCCTGGGATCGAGTCCCACATCAGGTTCCCTGTGGGGAGCCTACTTCTCCCTCTGCCTGTCTCTGTCTCATGAAAAACTAAATAAAATCTTAAAAAAAAAAAAAAGTTTGAGAAAACAGACACAGCATTTCTTCAATCTCACCTGCATTTCTCATTCACCTGAAGGCCAACAGCCTAAACAAGTACTAATTTCTGGATGGAAAAGCCACTTTGGAGAAGAAAATGACCAAGAACGTATATATCTAAGATAATAGAGCTGGGCACCTGTGTGGTTCAGTGGTTGAGCACCCTTTGACTCAGGGCATGATCCCAGGGTCCTGGGAGGGAGTCTTGCATCATGCTCCCCCGCAAGGAGCCTGCTTCTCCCTCTGCCTGTGTCTCTGCCACTCTCTGTGTGTCTCATGAATGAATAAATAAATAAATAAATAAATAAATAAATAAATAAATAAATAAAATCTTTTTAAAAAAAAAGGAATGGAGCTTAGATTTCCTTGAATTAAAAGCAAGATGGAAATAATTTTACTCTGAAAACCTTCAGAATACTGTTGAATTCTCTTTGGTACGTTCAAAGGAGTCTTTAATTACTCTTTTACCTTTAAACAAGATTTTAAAAACAGATTTTTAAAAATCTGTTTAAAAACAGATTTAACCAAGATTTTTAAAAAAAATTGACAAAAAAAATTTGTCAATTTAGGTGTGAAAGAATTTTTAAAATTGCTGCAAAAATATATACTGATACATCTTGTTATGCGATGGTACTTAACATAAAACAGTATGTTTTTACTTATGCTTAGGAAAGCTTGTTACTTATCTGCTTTCAAGCATAGAGCCCTCCTCCTAGTCATAAAGAAGTAGGTCTATACATTCCTAAGGACCTTGAAATTCTTGTTAGGTTGAAGAATTTTGAAGAATTAGGGAAATATAGGCTATACTCCATATTTTACAACAATGGTGTTTTTTTGTTTTGTTTTGTTTTTAAGAATGGTGATTTTTCAACATAATATGATCTTGCCGAAGGGAAGAAGAGACTGGTAGGGGTTATTTAAAAATTTTCCTAGGTAACTTTGATATCTGCCTGCCCCCCACACACCAGGTTTACAACCAGCGGAAGGAGGAACATGGAGGTGGAGAATTGGAATGTCAGAACAGATGTTACCCTGCACAGATTTTCCATCTCATGATATTTGTGATTATTTTATTGTTTTGCAATACAGACTGTTTTAAATAATAGCCAGGGCACTAACAACCACCACTGCCACCACCAAACAAACAAACAAACAAACATTGATAACTGGGGATTAAAATGGCCCATCAAGGCAGGCAGCTCAGTGTGACTGGAATCTGTCACAGGGAATATTGGATTGCACAAAACAATAGGAATGAGGACCAAATTTAATCAGGCAAGGTCTAGTCATGATGAGACAAGGCCAGGGGACATGGAGGTCAGAGCTTGTGGAGATTACAGCGGGTATAAGAGACAGTAGGCCTGCTAGGGGCAGAGAGCTGACCAGGGCGGGGGCCCTTCTCTGGGGATAGGGCCCTGGATACAGGCTCTTGTTTCTAAATTTTCTGTAATACAGCTAAAAATTTCATCCTGCCAGGTCACCAGCCCAGCTGAGGGCTTTTCCTTTCCTGATGAGATTCCTATTGTGCTCCTACAGTTTCAGATTCCCTTGACTTGCAAAAGCAGTCAGTGAACCAACCCAATTTCCACATTATCTGAACATTATTATTCCATATTTCTCCTGTATTATCTAGGTTAGAAAAACTTACTTATCAGAATAACTTTATGTTGTTATCTATGGTCTCAGGTTTTGTTTTTTATTTTAATTTTATTTTTAAGTAAACTCTACTCCCAACATAAGGCTCGGGCTCATGAGCCTAAGGTCAAGAGTCCTATGCTCTACGACTGAGCCAGCCAGGGGCCCCTGGCGGTCTTAAGTTTTTAAGGTAAAACTTTTCATGAGAAAATCTATAAAAGGGAGGTAGGGATATATTAAACCCTTGGCATTTTTAGAAGATCTGTGGTATCTTCTGCCCTCATTTGCAAAATGTCCATGTCATACGTCTATTTATTTATTTATTTTTAAGATTTTATTATTATTTGAGATAGAGAATGAGCAGGGGTGGGTCAGAGGCACAGAGGGGGAGGGAGGAGCAAATTCCCTGCTGAGCAGGGAGCCTGACTCCAGGCTCCATCTGGAGAGAGTAGGGAACCTGACTTGGGGCTCCATCCGGGGACCCTGAGATCATGACCTGGGCTGAAGGCAGATGCTTAACCCACTGAGCCACCCAGGCATCCCTCCTGTGAAGATAATCCACTGTAATCCATAGGGTTGTTGCGGGAATTAAATGAGATGATAGAATCCTGAGCAAGAATTTACACGTCAGAGGCTGAAAGTCTATAGGGTATTCTTTTAGGGAGGAATCCAGTGAAAGTCCACTAATCCAGTTAATGATTGACTCCATTTTGAACATTCTTCAAGGTTCCTACATATATTAGAATTTCACCACATATTCTTCTCTGCCTTGAAAGAAAACATTTTGAACACTTCAATTGAAGAGACACAGTTTAGACAAGGACAACAGAAACAGGCTTCAGAGCAGGACCACCCAGGTTAGATCTTGCCTTTTCCTGCTGAGTGACATAGGCAGGTTAGACTACTTCCCTGCCTCATTTTCTCATCTCTAAAATATCAATAATGATAGTACCTCCTTCATAGGATTGTTGAAAGGATGAAATGGGTTAATATATGTCATGGCTTTCAACAGAGGTTGGCTGTTGGTCAATATTAGCTATTCTCTAGTGGTAAATTAAAAAATGTCTCTCAAATCAATCTGGCTTCTGGAAATTTATTTTTAACTTAGTTCCAGTAACAGCAAAGCTAGTCTTAACAATTTTGCACACCCCCCACCATTGAGAGCAAACTTGCATAACCCTGTTTAAAACCTTCTTTTCTACTTAGTTTTTTTAAAGTCAGTTTTTTTTTTTTTTTTATTTTTTATTTTTTTTTATTGGTGTTCAATTTACTAACATACAGAATAATACCCAGTGCCCGTCACCCATTCACTCCCACCCCCCGCCCTCCTCCCCTTCTACCACCCCTAGTTCGTTTCCCAGAGTTAGCAGTCTTTACGTTCTGTCTCCCTTTCTGATATTTCCCACACATTTCTTCTCCCTTCCCTTATTTTCCCTTTCACTATTATTTATATTCCCCAAATGAATGAGAACATATAATGTTTGTCCTTCTCCGACTGACTTACTTCACTCAGCATAATACCCTCCAGTTCCATCCACGTTGAAGCAAATGGTGGGTATTTGTCATTTCTAATAGCTGAGTAATATTCCATTGTATACATAAACCACATCTTCTTTATCCATTCATCTTTCGTTGGACACCGAGGCTCCTTCCACAGTTTGGCTATCGTGGCCATTGCTGCTAGAAACATCGGGGTGCAGGTGTCTCGGCGTTTCATTGCATTTGTATCTTTGGGGTAAATCCCCAACAGTGCAATTGCTGGGTCGTAGGGCAGGTATATTTTTAACTGTTTGAGGAACCTCCACACAGTTTTCCAGAGTGGCTGCACCAGTTCACATTCCCACCAACAGTGTAAGAGGGTTCCCTTTTCTCCGCATCCTCTCCAACATTTGTGGTTTCCTGCCTTGTTAATTTTCCCCATTCTCACTGGTGTGAGGTGGTATCTCATTGTAGTTTTGATTTGTATTTCCCTGATGGCAAGTGATGCAGAGCATTTTCTCATATGCATGTTGGCCATGTCTATGTCTTCCTCTGTGAGATTTCTGTTCATGTCTTTTGCCCATTTCATGATTGGATTGTTTGTTTCTTTGGTGTTGAGTTTAATAAGTTCTTTATAGATCTTGGAAACTAGCCCTTTATCTGATATGTCATTTGCAAATATCTTCTCCCATTCTGTAGGTTGTCTTTGAGTTTTGTTGACTGTATCCTTTGCTGTACAAAAGCTTCTTATCTTGATGAAGTCCCAATAGTTCATTTTTGCTTTTGTTTCTTTTGCCTTTGTGGATGTATCTTGCAAGAAGTTACTATGGCCGAGTTCAAAAAGGGTGTTGCCTGTGTTCTTCTCTAGGATTTTGATGGAATCTTGTCTCACATTTAGATCTTTCATCCATTTTGAGTTTATCTTTGTGTATGGTGAAAGAGAGTGGTCTAGTTTCATTCTTCTGCATGTGGATGTCCAATTTTCCCAGCACCATTTATTGAAGAGACTGTCTTTCTTCCAATGGATAGTCTTTCCTCCTTTATCGAATATTAGTTGCCCATAAAGTTCAGGGTCCACTTCTGGATTCTCTATTCTGTTCCACTGATCTATGTGTCTGTTTTTGTGCCAGTACCACACTGTCTTGATGACCACAGCTTTGTAGTACAACCTGAAATCTGGCATTGTGATGCCCCCAGATATGGTTTTCTTTTTTAAAATTCCCCTGGCTATTCGGGGTCTTTTCTGATTCCACACAAATCTTAAAATAATTTTTTCTAACTCTCTGAAGAAAGTCCATGGTATTTTGATAGGGATTGCATTAAACGTGTATATTGCCCTGGGTAACATTGACATTTTCACAATATTAATTCTGCCAATCCATGAGCATGGAATATTTTTCCATCTCTTTGTGTCTTCCTCAATTTCTTTCAGAAGTGTTCTATAGTTTTGAGGGTATAGATCCTTTACATCTTTGGTGAGGTTTATTCCTAGGTATCTTATGCTTTTGGGTGCAATTGTAAATGGGATTGACTCCTTAATTTCTCTTTCTTCAGTCTCATTGTTAGTGTATAGAAATGCCACTGACTTCTGGGCATTGATTTTGTATCCTGCCACGCTACCGAATTGCTGTATGAGTTCTAGCAAATTTGGGGTGGAGACTTTTGGGTTTTCTATGTAGAGTATCATGTCATCGGCGAAGAGAGAGAGTTTGACTTCTTCTTTGCCAATTTGAATGCCTTTAATGTCTTTTTGTTGTCTGATTGCTGAGGCTAGGACTTCCAGTACTATGTTGAATAGCAGTGGTGAGAGTGGACATCCCTGTCTTGTTCCTGATCTTAGGGGAAAGGCTCCCAGTGCTTCCCCATTGAGAATGATATTTGCTGTGGGCTTTTCATAGATGGCTTTTAAGATGTCGAGGAATGTTCCCTCTATCCCTACACTCTGAAGAGTTTTAATCAGGAATGGATGCTGTATTTTGTCAAATGCTTTCTCTGCATCCAATGAGAGGATCATATGGTTCTTGGTTTTTCTCTTGCTGATATGATGAATCACATTGATTGTTTTACGGGTGTTGAACCAGCCTTGTGTCCCAGGGATAAATCCTACTTGGTCATGGTGAATAATTTTCTTAATGTACTGTTGGATCCTATTGGCCAGTATCTTGTTGAGAATTTTTGCATCCATGTTCATCAGGGATATTGGTCTGTAATTCTCCTTTTTGGCGGGGTCTTTGTCTGGCTTTGGAATTAAGGTGATGCTGGCTTCATAGAACGAATTTGGAAGTACTCCATCTCTTTCTATCTTTCCAAACAGCTTTAGGAGAATAGGTATGATTTCTTCTTTAAACGTTTGATAAAATTCTCCTGGGAAGCCATCTGGCCCTGGACTCTTGTGTCTTGGGAGGTTTTTGATGACTGCTTCAATTTCCTCCCTGGTTATTGGCCTGTTCAGGTTTTCTATTTCTTCCTGTTCCAGTTTTGGTAGTTTGTGCCTTTCCAGGAATGCGTCCATTTCTTCTAGATTGCCTAATTTATTGGCGTATAGCTGTTCATAATATGTTTTTAAAATCGTTTGTATTTCCTTGGTGTTGGTAGTGATCTCTCCTTTCTCATTCATGATTTTATTAATTTGAGTCTTCTCTCTCTTCTTTTTAATAAGGCTGGCTAATGGTTTATCTATCTTATTAATTCTTTCAAAGAACCAACTCCTGGTTCTGTTGATCTGTTCCACAGTTCTTCTGGTCTCGATTTCGTTGAGTTCTGCTCGAATCTTTATTAACTCCCTTCTTCTCTTGGGTGTAGGATCTATTTGCTGTTTTTTCTCTAGCTCCTTTATGTGTAAGGTTAGCTTTTGTATTTGAGTTCTTTCCAGTTTTTGAATGGATGCTTGTATTGCGATGTATTTCCCCCTTAGGACTGCTTTTGCTGCATCCCAAAGATTTTGAACGGTTGTATCTTCATTCTCATTAGTTTCCATGAATCTTTTTAATTCTTCCTTAATTTCCTGGTTGACCCTTTTATCTTTTAGCAGGATGGTCCTTAACCTCCATGTGTTTGAGGTCCTTCCAAACTTCTTGTTGTGATTTAGTTCTAATTTCAAGGCATTATGGTCCGAGAATATGCAGGGGACAATCCCAATCTTTTGGTATCGGTTCAGACCCGATTTGTGACCCAATATGTGGTCTATTCTGGAGAAAGTTCCGTGTGCGCTTGAGAAGAATGTGTATTCAGTTGAGTTTGGATGTAAAGTTCTGTAGATATCTGTGAAATCCATCTGGTCCAGTGTATCATTTAAAGCTCTCGTTTCTTTGGAGATGTTGTGCTTAGAAGACCTATCGAGTATAGAAAGAGCTAGATTGAAGTCACCAAGTATAAGTGTATTATTATCTAAGTATTTCTTCACTTTGGTTAATAATTGATTTATATATTTGGCAGCTCCCACATTCGGAGCATATATATTGAGGATTGTTAAGTCCTCTTGTTGAATAGATCCTTTAAGTATGATATAGTGTCCCTCTTCATCTCTCACTACAGTCTTTGGGGTAAATTTTAGTTTATCTGATATAAGGATGGCTACCCCTGCTTTCTTTTGAGGACCATTCGAATGGTAAATGGTTCTCCAACCTTTTATTTTCAGGCTGTAGGTGTCCTTCTGTCTAAAATGAGTCTCTTGTAGACAGCAAATAGATGGGTCCTGCTTTTTTATCCAGTCTGAAACCCTGCGCCTTTTGATGGGGTCATTAAGCCCGTTCACATTCAGAGTTACTATTGAGAGATATGAGTTTAGTGTCATCATGATATCTATTCAGTCTTTGTTTTTGTGGACTGTTCCACTGAACTTCTTCTTAAAGGGGAATTTTAAGAGTCCCCCTTAAAATTTCTTGCAGAGCTGGTTTGGAGGTCACATATTCTTTTAGTTGCTGCCTGTCTTGGAAGCTCTTTATCTCTCCTTCCATTTTGAATGAGAGCCTTGCTGGATAATGTATTCTTGGTTGCATGTTCTTCTCATTTAGGACCCTGAATATATCCTGCCAGCCCTTTCTGGCCTGCCAGGTCTCTGTGGAGAGGTCTGCTGTTACCCTAATACTCCTCCCCATAAAAGTCAGGGATTTCTTGTCTCTTGCTGCTTTAAGGATCTTCTCCTTATCTTTGGAATTTGCAAGCTTCACAATTAAATGTCGAGGTGTTGAACGGTTTTTATTGATTTTAGGGGGGGATCTCTCTATTTCCTGGATCTGAATGCCTGTTTCCCTTCCCAGATTAGGAAAGTTTTCAGCTAGAATTTGTTCAAATACATATTCTGGCCCTCTGTCCCTTTCGGCGCCCTCGGGAACCCCAATTAAACGTAGGTTTTTCTTCCTCAGGCTGTCGTTTATTTCCCTTAATCTATCTTCATGGTCTTTTAATTGTTTGTCTCTTTTTTCCTCAGTTTCCCTCTTTGCTATCAACTTGTCTTCTAGGTCACTCACTCGTTCTTCCACCTCGTTAACCCTCGTCGTTAGGACTTCTAGTTTGGATTGCATCTCATTCAATTGATTTTTAATTTCTGCCTGATTAGCTCTAAATTCTGCAGTCATGAAGTCTCTTGAGTCCTTTATACTTTTTTCTAGAGCCACCAGTAGCTGTATAACAGTGCTTCTGAATTGGCTTTCTGACATTGAATTGTAATCCAGATTTTGTAACTCTGTGGGAGAGAGGACTGTTTCTGATTCTTTCTTTTGAGGTGAGGTTTTCCTTCTAGTCATTTTGCTCAGTGCAGAGTGGCCAAAAGCAAGTTGTATTGGGAAAAAGAGAAAAAGAGAGGAGAGAAAGAAGGAAAGAAAAGAGAAAGAGAAAAAAAAAAGGGGAAGAAAAAGAAAAAAAAAACGAAAAAAAAAAAAAAAGAAGAAAAAGAGAAAGAAAAAGAAAGGAGAAAAAAAGGGGGGGGTGGGGGAAGGAAACAAATCAAAAAGCAAAACAAAACAAAAACAAAACAAACAAACAAAAAAAGAACCACCGGGGAGTATCTTCTGATTCTGTGTACTTTAAGTCCCTTGGCTTCTCCTGGAAGTTGTCCGTCTAGCTGGTGTTCTGGGGGAGGGACCTGTTGTGCTGATTTTCAGGTGTTAGCAGTTGGGGGAGCTGCTGTGCCCCTGCCTGGTGCAGGGCTCGGTGGGGGTTGTTTACCCCGTGAGGCCGCAGGAGGAACAGCCCCAGTGTCGGGGCAGCTCTGGAAACCTGGATTCAGCTCCGGCAGGAACTCCGTCTGCAGGGCCTGGAGGCTCCGGGGCGGGGCCGCTGATCTGCTCAGCTGGGGCAGGAGCGTCCTCGCTGTCCTGGGCCCTCCCGGCCTCTGCCTGTCCCGGGGGAGGCGGGATCCTGGGCTGTGTCCCGGCGCCCTGTGCTCCGGAGCCTGCGCTGTTGGATTCGCGCTCCCGGGCCGCGCAGCCCCCTCCGCGGAGCCGCCGCCCGAGCCCCTCCGAGCTGCTCCTGGAACCGCGCAGGCCCCTCCGCACGGAGCCTCTTCCTCTGCCCGAGCCCCTCCGAGCTGCTCCCGGGGCCGCGCAGCCCCCTCCGCGGAGCCGCCGCCCGAGCCCCCCGAGCTGCTCCGGGTCCCGCCGGGTCCCGCCGTGCGCGCTGCAGCCCTTAGGGAGCTCGGCGCACTCTCCTGGGCGCGCAGTTGCTGTTACTGTCCCCGGGAGCCCGAGGGCATCCCCGCCCTCCTGGGTCCTGCTCCAACTCCCCGCGAGCCCCTTTCCCCCGGGAAGGTCGGTGCAGCTCCTGCTCCTCCGGGACGGGGCTCTCCTGTCCTGGGGACACTCGCCCCGGCCTCAGCCCGGCTCCTCGCGGGGCCCCTCCCCCTTGGAGGCCTTTGTTCCTTTATTTCTTTTTCCCCGTCTTCCTACCTTGATAGAAGCGCGAACTCTTCTCACTGTAGCATTCCAGCTGGTCTCTCTTTAAATCTCAGGCCGAATTCATAGATTTTCAGGATAATTTGAAGGTTTTCTAGGTAGTTTGGTGGAGACAGGTGATTTGGGGACCCTACTCTTCCGCCATCTTGCTCCTCCCCCCTAAAGTCAGTTTTTAAAAAATATTCCAAGGAACTCTACTAAGCTCAATGAATTGTTTGCTAAGTCTATGGAATTGGCATCTCCAGAATCCAATTCGAAAATTAATATATTTGGCTCATTTTGATCTGCTTTGTTTTGATGTACAACAGTTTCCAAGTCTGTTATCTTTTTAAAAAAATTTTATTTATTCATTTTAGAGAGAGTGATGTAGAGTGGAAGAGAAAGAGAAGGAGGGAGAGAGAGCATGAGCCAAGGGGAGAGGCAGAGGGAGAAGGAGAAGCAGACTCCCCACTGAGCAGGGAGCCCAATGTGGGGCTTGATCTCAGGACCCAGAGATCACGACCTGAGCTGAAGGAAGATGCTTAATCATCTGAGCCCCAGGCAGCCCCTAAATCTGTTATTTTTCTATCAATAACAAATACCTAGTGATGCAGACGGCCTGACTGCGGAATTGTCAGAAAAGTTGGCTGAAAAATGCCATGGAAATACACTCAAAGAAAGCAATGGTATCTTCATTTTCCAAAAGTATTTTCATGACATGTTGCCAATTTTTAAGGTCACCTCAAATCAAGTAGCAATTATAGCTGCCACAAATAATTAGTAATTTGTATCACAAAACAACACTGGCTCATCAGCCCTGTTTCTTTCTGAATTATTATTTGCAATGCTTTATATAGATAATATAGTGAGAATTACAATGTAACTAGTTCATCTTATAAAGCTTAATTTAAAATGTATATAAAGAATGGTAGAAGCTCATAAATGATGAACATAGGCATTAAAAATCAATTGCTGATAGAATTTGGGCATAAAATTAATGAGGCAGTTCATGTTTTCTGGTAATTTTTCTTCTATTGCATGGGATTTTCCATTAGAAACAGAGTTTAAGGGATGGTGTGTCATCCATTTATTTTTTCTAGTGACAGTTTTTCTTTTCCAACTTGTTCTCTTATAATAGTCTTGGGACAAGCTATCATCACTTCAGCATTTATATTGTATATTAAAATACAGTGAACAGACCAGTATAGAAGACATTAGGAATTAAGCAGTAAAAAACATGAAGAAAATAAAATGAATGGACCTGGAAATAAGTGACCTGCAGGAAAACCATCAAACTCTTCCTTTTTTTATTTTTATTTTTATTTTTTTTTTATCATTTAGGCAACAAAGTTCTCATTTTGTGGTAGATAATACATTCCTCATTTCTGAAAGAGTATAAAAATAGATTGAATACTTTTAAAAAGCAATATAGTTGGACTATAACTGTGCTGTATAAAGAATCATAGCCAACATCAGTTTCTTCCTGGGAAGTCATTAAAAGAGAATTGATTAGCAGGTTTGATATTCTTTGGCATAAATTAGATTTTATTTTGGACAAATCTTGGCTGGAAATGAATTTGCAAATTAAAATGTCTCCTAATGTAATTACATTGTCTTCTAGTATAAATCATTTCAGAAATGAAAACTCTAGTTTTAACAAGAAATGAATGCATATTCTTAGCAGAATTAAATGGAGATTCAAATAGAAACTGAAATGCATATGCATTGTGGACCACAAAATGGAAAAATATAGGATGCATAGCATCTCCAAAATGCTTTGAATATGAGTAGCTGCACACAGGACTATAGGCTAAGTTTGGTGCATTTGTTTTAAGAATCTATGTATTTGTAACTTGAGAAATCTCAGGAATTTGAATTTTTAAAAGTGGGATTTGTTGCAAAACTTTTGTCCATCTGTTTCTTCTAGGCAATTAACTTAGGATATATTTAAATAACATGACTAATGTGTGTTTACTAAATGGTGGAAATTATGTCCTAGTGGGATGTATGTTGAGGTTGGGATGAATTTGAACTGGTGTGAATCCTGTTTCTCATTTACTATCCGAGCAACCTTAGGTAAGCCTCATCTTTGAAATAGGGATAAGAAAAAACTTACTTTGCAGGTTCATGGTGACAATAAAAAGGATAGAAGAGAGTGACTTGCTGGTGCTCTAGGTTCCTGAAATATTCAAGAAGTAGTGGTTTTTAAACTTTAGGGATCTTATTAAAAAGGATGTCTTAGGACAAGGCAAACTGTTTGACTAAATCAATTACTCTCTTTTCTGTCATACTCCCATGTACTATCCATAAAGGTCTTAAACAGTAAATGTGGGTTTAAATCTACCTTATTTCTATGTGTCATGCCTTTTGTATGTTCTGTTTGTATGTTCTGTTTTTCTCCCTTTCTTGCTTTTGAAGTAATTGGGTTTTTTAAATTCCATTTTTTCCCCTCTATCAGTCTGAAAATGTTCCCTTATTTTATGGGAACAAATTTATGCCATTTTTTACCCTAGAAATTACAAGTTGGTATTTTAGCCCTACTCCAGGAAAATATGGCCAAATATGCTCCTAATTGCTTATGCTCTTTATTTTCATTTTCTCTGTATTTTACACCCCAGACATTATTATTTAACATAGTTTGTATTCATTTAAGTTCACCCATATATATGTGTGTATGTGTGTGTGTTTGTGTGTGTGTGTGTGTGTATCTGTCTTTGGAATTCTTCGCTTTTACAGTTCGTCTTCTAACTGATGTCCTTTTCCTTCTGCCCAAAAAATACTTTTCCTTCCTTCCTGCAGATCTGCTGGTAGTAAATTAAGCTTTTGCCTGTAATATTGTTACTACATCTTCATTCCTGAAGGATATTTTTGCTGGGTATAGATGTTGGTCATTATTTTCTCTCAGCATATTGATTATATAATGCTTTTGTCCTTTGATTTTTCTCATTGCTGTTACTGAAACAAAGCTGCTAGTATACATTCTGATTCTTTGAAGCTCCTTCTCTTTTCTTTTCTCTTTTTCTCTCTTTTTAAATCTAACTGCTTTAGATTTCTCTTTGTTTTTTCTACAATCTCATTATGAAAGTCTGGATATAGATTTTTCAAAATTTCAATTTGATCAGGATCCATCACTAAAATAATTTCTTTTCTCATCAGAGCTAAAGTTATAAGATCATTCCCAGTTAGAAACCCCCATCTGCAAAAACCTAGTTTTAACCACAATTTTCTACAATCTTAACACCCATTACACAAAAAGAAAACAATTTCTTGACTTATAAAATAAAGGAACATTAGAAACTTTTAAATTTATTTTCTACCTCTCTTCTGAATGACAGAACGTGAATATTACACTTATTATTTTCTTTGGCTTTCCACTCCTACAGGTGGGAGGTTAAAAATGAAGGGTAAGTGACTGTTCAAGGATGCAAGAAAAGCAATTGAAAGGTTTTATTGAACTCTTTTTGACTATGAAAAGCCTGTTGGGCCTGAAAAACATTTTTAAATCTACTGTAGCAAGTGTGACCAGCCAAAATGTTGTCAAGTATGACCCAGTGTTAAATGGTTGAATCCATGCATTATCCAGAAAGGCCAGATGAAAAGACCTGACATAGGGTACTTCAAGTCCTTCAGAGACACTACAAAGCAATCATGGATATTGTTGAAATTCTTACCTGGAAATCTTTTATCTCAGCCAGAACCAAACTGTTATCTCTCAGCCTATGACAGGAATGTCTAATTTTTAAATGCCAAAAGAAATGCAGATGCAGCTCCTGGTAAATAGTCCTAGTTACAAGGGGCTAAAGTAACTGTATACAAGGGGAAGAATCATTTCCTAAAGTCAGCCCAGAAGTTCTGTTGAAACATTGTCTTCTTTCAAGACATAGGGAGAATGGTTCCATGTGAGGAGGGTCTGTGTTCTTTTATTTTGGACATTGTATCCTTCATGGCTCTGTAATCCTCCATAAGGGGGACCCTCGGGACCCTGGATTGAAAAATGGTTTCAAGTTTCTTATATATCTTATATATCCTTGGAGAAACCTCTGTGATTTCGGTATCCAAAATATGCCTTTACCGTATATATTAATTGACAAATTCATTCCAGATATCATTTGACATGATATATATATATATATATATATATATATATATATATATATATATATACTATATTGATATGATATACATAGTATAGTTAAAAGTGAATTTCTATATTTGGTGTTTGGACAGTGTAAATAATCTTGCCTCCATGCTGGTTCTACTTTAGCATTTGCTTAAAGTACCAGCAAAGTAGGGGTATAAAAACAAAGTAATTTGAAGAAGCTTGATATTTAATAAAAATATTTTTAAATTTCCCTTGCAATTTTGAACCATTATTTACTGAGTAGTTTGTTACTTTACAGTATGCTTTTATGGATGCTTTTATGATTGATTTTAATTTATTTTTGTTATGGTCATAGCATATATTTTGAGGGCAGTCATTGAATTTTAATGAGACTTGTTTTTTGGCCCAGCATATGGTCTTGGTGAATATTCTGGGTGCACTCGAAAAGAATATATACTCTGCAATTATTGAGTACAATGTTCTGAAAATACCATTTAAGTCAAGTTGGTTAAAAGTGTTATTCAGGGACACCTGGTTGGCTCAGTTGGTTAAACGTCCAACTCTTGGTTTTGGCTCAGATCATGATCCCAGGGTTGTGAGATTGACCCCCTTGTTGGGCTCCATGCTCAGTTCAGAGATTTTTATCCCCCTCCTCCTGCCCCTCCCTCTCTCTCATGTGTATGTGTTCTCTCTCTCTAAATAATAAATACTTTAAAAGTGTTGTAAAATCTTCCATAATCTTACTGATTTTCATCTAGTTATTCTAGCAATTACTGAAAGACCAGTGTTTAAATCTCCACATACGATTATAGATCTTTTTCCTTTGTTTCTGTCAATTTATGCTTCATGTGTTTTTTTTCTTGTTGGTTTTTTTTTCTTTTTTTGTATTTTGTTAGTTTTTTTTTTTTTTTTTTAAGATTTATTTATTCAGAGAGAGCGAGAGAGAGGCAGAGACACAGGCAGAGGGAGAAGCAGGCTCCATGCAGAGAGCCTAACATGGGACTCGATCCTAGATCCCCAGGACCACACTCTGGGCTGCAGGTGGCGCTAAACCGCTGCGCCACCGGGGCTGCCCTTTTTTTTTTTTTTTTTTGTATTTTGAAGCTCTATTATTTGCATGCACATTTAAACCCTTTGGATAGGTAGGTCTTTTTATCAATTTGAAATATCTCTATTTCTGAAAATGCTCTTTGTTTTCAAATTTGCATTGTCTGATACTAACATAATCATACCAGCTCACTTATGATTAATATTTGCATCTTTTCCCTCATCTTTTTCCTTTAAAATGATTAGTGTCTTTATATTTAACATATATTTCTTATAAACAGCCATATTGTTGGATCTTGTTTTTCATCTAGTCAATTGGCTCATCAGGAGTGATGTTGTTCCCCAGGGCACATTTAGAACTATCTAGAGACAATTTTGGTTCTTATAACTAAAGGGAAAGGGGTGATGCTACTGGGTAGAAGCTAGAGATGCTGTCGAATATGCTGTAATGCACAGGACAGTTTTCTTTTTTTTCTTTTTTTTTTTTCCCCCACAGGACAGTTTTCTACAACAATGAATTATGTGGTCTAAAATGACAATAGAGCTGAGGTTGTGAAACTGATTTAGTTTGACAATCTCTGACTTTTAATTGAAGCAATTAGTCCATTTACATTTAATATAATTACCAATAAGGTTAACTTTAAATCTGGTATCTTGGTATTTGTTTTCTATTGTCCTATTGGTTCTTTGTTTCTTTTTTCTCTTTTCCTATTTTACTTTTTTTTTTTTTTTAAGATTTTATTTATTTATTCATGAGAAACACAGAGGCAGAGAAATAGGCAGAGGGAGAAACAGGATCTCTTGGTGGGGGTAGGGGAGTCCAAGTGGGACTCAATCCCGGGACTCTGGGAACATGCTCTGAGCTGAAGGCAGATGCTCAATCCCTGAGCCACCCAGACGTCCCTCCTTTCCTACTGTCTTTTGAATTTAAAAAAAAAAAGAAAATCAAATTTTTAAGCATTCTATCTCCTCAATTTATTATTCCTCTTTGTTGTAATATATCTTGTTCTTCAAAGTTTTAATGTAAACATGTATTTATATCAGTATGGACACATAGTCTCCTATTTTACTCCATGGGCTATAGTCTGCTACTATCCTTATATATTCAAATTGTCTCAGCTCTGGCCATTGGGAGTTGTTTTTAGCTGCTGTTGGTGCCTTTAAACTGTTACCGCATATTCTTTGAGCACTGATTGCTTTCTGAACTAACAGATATTCCAGGCTTATCTTGTTCTTTTGCTTCTCCAACAAGAGTTACAAGAAGTAATCAGGTATTTCTCCAAAGAACATTGGTTTCTTTTAGTGGAGAATAATATTCAGAAGTCACAATATATGATATAGATGTATTCATTGCTATTGGGGCACTGCTAATCTCGAGCTCTCTTACAGGCAAAACTAAGTATTATATGTATAAAACACACACATAAATGTTTAAATATATTTACATCTCTATTAATTTCTCTATTAACCACTTCCTCTTCCAACCCAACATCTTAGAGGTCATTCTAGTTCTCTCCATTTCATATTTGCAATTGCCCTTTGAAAGAAAAATATGCTCCTATAATCCTTAATGTATTTTTATATTTGATAAATCTCTCCTGTGTAACCAATCTCCTGTTACCCTCTCCCCCCCTAACCCTAGTGTTCCCTTCTTAGCACATGCCAGATCATCCCCCTTTTTTGTTGTTCTGGCACATTATGACATCTCATGCCATGGACTAACCATCCCGCCATGATTGCCATCCAGGGATTTTTTTTTTCTAATATAGTTATCAGTCCTAGAATATCTATTTGGTTCTGAAATTTCCTCTTTGCCTATTGTATCTGTCCTTTCCTGTAAATTCCTCAACACATTTTAGTTTTTAAAAACATTCTTGTCTGCTAGTAGCCTACAAGTGTCAGTTGCCTGCATACTCTTTTTTTTTTAAATCTTTTATTTTTTTTATTTATTCCAATAAAATGAACATATAGTGTTGTATTAGTTTCAAGTGTACTATATCGTGGTTCAACAATTCTACACATTACTCAGTGTTCATCATGATGAATGTACTCTTAATACACATACATCATCTTCTTTATCCAATCGCCTATTGACAGGCATTTGGGCTGCTTCCATAATTTGGCTATTATAAATAATACTGCAATAAACATAGGGGTGCATATATCTTTTCAAAGTAGTGTTTTCATATTCTTTGGGTAAATATCCACTAGTGGAATTAAAGATCATACAGTACTATTTTTAATTTTCTGAGGAGCCTCCATATTGTTTTCCACAGTTCCTGCATCAGTTTGCATTCCTACCAACAGTGCATGAGTGTTCCCTCCCACCCCCCATCCTCTCCAACATTTATTTGTTTCTTGTGTTTTTTATTTTAGCCATTCTGACAGGTATGAGGTGGTATCTCATTGTGGTTTTGATCTGCAATTTCCTTGATGAGTGAGTGATGTTGAGCATCTTTTCATGTGTCTGTTGGCTATCCGTACATTTTCTTTGGAGAAATGTCTGTTCATGTCTTCTGCTCATTTTTAAATTAGATTATTTATGGTTTTGGTATTGTGTAAGTTCTTTATATATTTTGGACACTAACCCTTTATTGGATACGTCAATTGCAAGTCTCTTCTCCCATTCAGTAGGGTGTCTTTTTGCTTTGTTGATAATTTATTTTGCTGTGCAGAAACTTATTTTGATATAGTCTCAATAGTCTATTTTTTCTTTTGTTTCCCTGCCTTAGGAGATATATCTAGCAAATTGTTCTTATGGCTCACATCAGAGAAATGACTACCTGTGCTCTTTTCTAGGATTTTTATAGTTTTATGTCTTACATTGAGGTTTTTAATCCATTTTGAGTTTATTTTTGTGTATGGTGAAAGAGTGTGGTCCAGTTTTCCCAACAGGATTTGTTGAAAAGATTGTCCTTTTCTCATTGCATATTCTTTCCTGCTTTGTTGAAGACTAATTGACCATATAATTGTGGGTTTATTTCTGGGCTCTCTATTCTGCTCCATTGATTTATGTGTGTAGTTTTGTGCCACTACCATACTGTTTTGATTACTACAGCTTTATAGCATGTCTTAATATCTGGGATTGTGATATTTCCAGTTTTGTTCTTCTTTTCAAAGATTGCTTTGACTAAGGTCTTCTGTGGCACCATACAAATTTTAGGATTATTTATTCTAGTTATGAAAAATGCTATTGGTATTTGGATAGGAATTCCAGTGAATCTATGGATTCCTTTGGGTAGTATAGACATACAAACAATATGTTTGTTCTCCCAATTAATGAGCATGGAGTATCTTTCCATTTATTTTTTGTCATCTTCAATTTCTTTCATCTGTGTTTTATAGTTGTCAGAAAGGTCTTTCACCTCTTTGGTTAAGTGTATTCCTAGGTATTCTTTTTGGTGCAATTATAAATGAGACTGTTTTCTTAATTTCTCTTTCTGCTACTTCAGTATTAGTGTATAGAAATGAAATGGATTTCTGTATATTGATTTTGTATCCTGTGGCCTTATTGAATTCACTTATCTGTTCTAGGAGTGTTTTGGTGGAGTCTATATAGTATCATGCCATCTGCAAATATTAAGTTTTACTTTTTCCTTACCAATTTGGATGCTTTTCCTTCCTTGTCTGATTGCTGTGGCTTAGACTTCCTTTTGACTACTTACTCTTGCTAATGGGTCTGATTCCTCCCTTCTTTGTGTCTTATGTACAATGCAGAATGCATTTTTAAAAATTATAACAGTGGAGAGTAAAGTGTACATTTGGGTCTGTTGAGGGAGTGCATGCCTTTCATTCTCTGGTAATTAGGGTGAGGAACTTATCCTTCAGAATTCTCCACAGGTTGAATTGAGCTAGAGGTGGGCTGCAGCTTTACTTAGACTGAGTTCGCCTTCAGTTAGCCCAGTCCCTAATCTCCCATGCTACATCTGTCAAGACTGAGCATCTTTTTTTTTTTTTTAAAGGTTTTATTTATTCATGAGAGAGAGAGAGACAGAGAAAGAGAGAGAGAGGGAGAAGCAGGCTCCATGCAGGGAGCCCGATGTGGGACTCAATCCCGGGACCCCAGGATCATGTCATGGGCTGAAGGCGGGCGCCAAACCGCTGAGCCACCCAGGGATCCCCAAGACTGAGCATCTTGATTATTTTAGTGTTTGAACTGGAATAAGAGTTGTTTTAGATAGTTTGGATCCAAATGTGGCAATTAAGTGTGATGCATAACGCTATATAAATTCCGTCTCTAAGCCCTGCTCCACTACCAGTTTCTTGGCAAAATTCCAGGGCAAGAGGGCATGCTTGTTGGGTCAATCTTTTAATGACCTTTCAGACCCATCTCGCCAGCCCACAATATTGTCAAAACTTCAGCCAATTTCTTTTTTCCTGCACAATCTTCTCACCTATGGCAGTTGCACTTCTAAGTCACCAGCACCCAGTCAGGCATTTGCCCCAGGTATAGAAGCTGCTCCAGTCTTTGTTACTTATGAACTCCTCTCTCTTTGGGATAGACATTGTCATTTTATTGTTATTGATGAAGTAGTTGCTTTATGTAGAAAGGAAGATAGGAATCCAAAGGGTAGGTGTTAGAGAAAAAGAGCAGTAGAGAAGAGAAATTGATGAGAATGGGTATTAATGTAAGTGGATATGGATTACAAATTAAAATCCTCATTCCATTTTCCCTATCAGTACCTACTTGTGTAGAAATCATTATATGTTAAGGACTCCGAAGAACCTAGAAATGCCTATTATAAAACTGTATTAAGATGGCATAGGTGTAAAACTCCATATAGACAGAAACAAAATTATTTTGAGAAAATTCATTGCTATTTGTATTTCTAAGTCAGAACACAAAGGATTTCTTAAAAAAAAAACGAAAAAAAAAAAACCCCTCCATATATAGTGTGTCAATAACATTCAATATTATACCCAAAGAATCTTCGATGTCCTGGGGTGGGAAGGATAGAACAAATGACCTGCTACAAAAATAAAACTGCTTTGAAGTCTTCTGACTTACACTAAAAGCTAATGTAAGTCCTGCCTACCAATACTTTGGTTTTTTTTTTTTTTTTTTTTTTTTTTTAAGATTTTATTTATTTATTCATGAGAGACCCAGAGAGAGAGGCAGAGACACAGACAGAGGGAGAAGCAGGTTCCTTGCAGGGAGTCCGATGTGGGACTCATTCCTGGAACCAGGATCACACCCTGAACCAAAGGCTCAACTGCTGAGCCACCCAGGCGTCCCACTTTGGTATGTTTTAACATAAAAATACTTTTACTTTACATGGAGTAAACATTGCTGGTCTATATCTAGGAAGATACACCATGTTCCTCTCTTATCCTTGGCACACTACTAAAAATCTTCAATTTGTGATAGATCAATATTTGTAGGGACAGAAATGTAGTAACAAAAATCTACTAAAATTGTCTATTCTAATTTAATACCTATAAAATGCTGTGAGGTCATTACACAAGATGACTGGTCAATTTTATTTTTAATCAAAATGGTTTTTATGTATTGATATTTAAAAATTTACTGATTAACCTACAGATTTTACTTTTGAATCAGCTTTGGTCTAAGTAATAACAACAGCAACAGTACTTTCTAATACACATAAATGTAAATTACTGTCAACAAAACAGTTGCTCAAGGTAATTACTACTTAAATGTCACTTTTCATACTAGTCAATAGGGAAGATACCCCAAACGTGAGATACTTGTAGTTGCCCTAGCTTGTTCTGTGAACCTGTTTATGTTGATAGGCCAATTTTTTGACTTTATAGTCCAGTTGTCACTGATGAGCATAGTAGCCATCTTCTTTGTTCATCAGACTTCTTTTAATAATTTCCATTTGTGAAAAGTCTCCAATTTGTCTAAATGTTTCTAAAGGGAAATCAATGAAAGACTCAGTCTTTATCATATCAATGTCCTGATGAAAATGAATTCAACAAAAAGCTTTTTTGTGACATGAGCTATGTTTTAATTCAAACCTGAGGTTTTCCTTCTTTAATCTTGACATTTACTACTTTTAAAAAATGTGAAATGTTTGGGGCACCTGCCTGGCTCAGTTAGTAGAGAGCACGGTATTCTTGATCTTGGCGTTGTGAGTTTGAGCCCCATATTGGGCATGGGAGTTAGTAAGAAAAATATATTTTTAAAAATGTGACATGTTTTCCTTTGGTGATTCTGTAATAGTCCTTAATATTAATTGAATGAAGATCTTGAAAAAAATATCGTTAATTTATAAAGAAAATGAAGTAATTTACAATCAAGTTATTCCAATTTCTCCTCAGAATTCTAAATTCAATGTCAAAAATATTCTTTTAGGGGATCCCTGGCTGGTGCAGCGGTTTGGCGCCTGCCTTTGGCCCAGGGCGCGATCCTGGAGACCCGGGATCGAATCCCACGTCGGGCTCCCGGTGCATGGAGCCTGCTTCTCCCTCTGCCTGTGTCTCTGCCTGTGTCTCTGCCTCTCTCTCTCTCTCTCTTTCTCTGTGTGACTATCATGAATAAATAAATAAAATCTTAAAAAAAATTCTTTTAATACCTCTTATCATGAGCAAGGCACTCTTCTGGGTAATTATATACCAGAAATATCAACATGTGTAAGCTTCTGCCTGAAAAGGGAGGAAGATCTAGTATGTTTCCAAATAGAGGAGAGATGTTCAAAAAAGTACTGACTCCTTTGAGCCATTCACTATGAAATATACCTAACAGCATTCTTAAAAGTAAACCACTTTCTTCTGGCATACATAATGTTAGGTATCCCTTATGGAAAGGTAATGTACAACATTACTTTGAAGAAGTCTAAGCTCTAAATGGGAAAGAACACATATGAAAAGGCAGTACTCAAAACATCATATATATTTAGACCAAATTTACAAAATGTACAGTTACAAATAGATTCTAATGAAGATTTTACTTAAAAAAAATCTATCCAGTAATGCATTAAATATAAATGCATTTTAATTAGCAATGCAATTTTTAATACACTTATGAAAACACTGGTCATAAAAATGGTCTTCTGTACAATTTTGTATTTATTAAGAAGAGCAAGATAGAAAGCTACGCAAGGATAAATCCAAATATCCCCAGGAAGAAGAGTTTAGTCAGAAGAAACTAAAAAATTTTTAATGAAATAATAGCATAACTGAAAAATTATAGGAAGAGAACCTGGTTCTCTTAATTAAAGAACTTGGTTCTTTAATTCATCACATAACAGTATATACTTTTTTAAAAGACATTTTTTAGGGGGTGGTGCTTTTGTGGTTTCCTCAAGGCATCATGTAAGAAACAAATTAAGTCAACATTTTGTTGAAAAACATCTCCATGTCAACTATTGAAGCTATTTAGTGGACTGGTAAAGTTTTGCCCTAAAGTAATTCCTATTACTCCCAGTAACTCCTTGGTAAACATATGGTCTATAAAATGAAAGCCGTAAGAAAATTGTCCTTATTAATGGTCAGATCGAGTTTTTAATCTCTAAGTTAGAGTAACCAATTTGTCCCTATAGTCTTCCTCCGTATTATACTGTCAATTACTTTAATGTTTTAAAGTGGCAACTTTAATTTAGGATGCCACCTCTTAACTGTCATTTTACAGTTTCTGGTTTGGGGAGGAGAATTCATTGCAGTGGATATTCTGTAACTTTGTGGTTAATAAATCGGCTTGAGTCACAGTTTTAGCTCAGAACTTTTTTGGTCATAGAAAATGTGTACCGAAATAACAGCCCTGTGGCTGTAAAGTCTGCTACCTTTTGAATCTGATGATTAGTACCATCTTAATATTACTTTATAAAGAATGCAGAATATACCTTTATATTTGGCTTTCTCAGAGTAAAGACACATGCTTTAATTAAAGCTAATTCGCTCAATATTGGCTCGGAATTTTAAAAGATTTTACTTAACGCTAATTTAACTTTTTTGTAGCTATTAGCTCATAATTTTAACACCTGACTTTTCTCCTATACTAACTCTGAATAATAATGAAACATTATACTATTTCATCTGGAAAATGTTGATATAAATATGTAACCAAATACTGGAAAATTTCAAATCAACCTACCAACTCTAATACATGGGCATTTTTTATGACTACCACTTTTAATATATATTAAAATTATTCAGTAACTAAAGTTTTTTGCACATTACATGAAAAATTAATTTTTAAAATTTTATTCAAAACATTAGGAAAATCATATTCAAAACACAGAAATAATCAGACCATAACAGCGCTGCATAGATAGTGGTATACGAATTCCCTGACACTAAGTGACTTCTACCTAACAAAAACTTCAGTTTTCAAGTCACCAGGTAGAAAATGGTAGAGGCGTTACTTCCTCTCTGAGGCTGGAAAAATGGCTTCAATGGTGAGAAGTCACACTTTAAACGACAAAGATTAGATTATCCCCTAACTTAATTCTATTCCCCTCCTGTTACTTCTCTGATATGAACATGTAGAATGTAAGGATTATTGGAAGGGAACAGGAGGTAAATAACCTCTTAGGGGATACCCAGATCAGTGCCTGCTTTAATCAGACAAAACACTGAATTAAGTTTTAAAAATTACAACCACACCATTATGCATAACAAAAATTGCCAATATGAATACATTTTTACATAATACATTACATGTATACAAGAAAAAAAATGACCTGTTTCCAATCCCTTGACCTTCAATAGAAAAAAATGGCATCACTAATGAGAGAGCTGAAAGATAATTTTCATGGCAGAGCATTAATTCCCAAGATCAAAATCATTTCTGAATAGTGAAAATAGCCTAAATCAACGAGAAATTGCCATTTTTTTTTAAGTTTACTTTTTGAAAGGGAAGACAATTTGTAGCTGGAAACATTGTTCATTAAAAGTTACCCTGAGAAAGACTCTTAAAATTGCCAGTGCTTTCAGAGCCCCTCCTCTGCCCCAACAATGCAGGAAGGAGCGCTCTGTAGGCTTCTAGCTTCTTACAGTTACCTAAGGGAAGAATGTTTTGATCTCAACAGTCACTTGGGCTTTTCTGCTACACTGGTAACAGGCCACAATGAAGACATCAGAATAGGAGACTATAAGCAAATTTTTGCATTCATTTCAGGCTTCTCCCTTTATCCTTTCTAAAGAAAGAATTTGTCATTCTTCAAATGGTCTTGGACTCAAACCTACTGTTCACAAAGAAAATCCTTTGTAAGCAAACTGGAAATTTTCTTATAATAGTAAACAAACTGTCTGGTCTACATTCTCTAATCATGCCTAGAAAATAAGGCATTAGTAATTCTTCATCGGCCACTGCAGAGCACAGACAAGTGTTTTCTTTCTAATCTGAGGCATAGGCAAACATTCTTCAAAGTGCATTGTTATTTTTAACATCTCTTATGCATTTACACAGCATCAGCATTTATGACTCCTTACATATTTGTAGGATAAAACGCTTATTCCCAACATCTTACAATACACCATAATTACTTGAGAAAAGACAAAGTGAGAGCGGCTACAGAAGTAGCAAGAGATTTTTCCCAAATAAAAAAACAATATACAAAAAATGGCAAGTTAGTGATAACTGGTAGTATGAACTCTCAGTAACATTCCACCTTGGGTTCCAAATTACGATTTGACAAGTTTGAAGCCTTGTCCTGTGTCCAGCACAGTGGGAAGAAACCAACTCATTTTTAATCTTTTCAAACACCTAAAGCAAGTTTTGCAGATCCAAAAGAGGTTCAGACCACACAGCCAATTTGCCAAATGCACCAGTGGATATGTAATACGAGGAAAGTGTAACATCCAGTGCTTGGCCACGTCGCTGCCTGTTGGCAAATGCAGAGTGTAGTCGCTCCAGCGCTTTGACACACCGTACACAGCTTTCACAGCGCGGCCCTTTTCAGTCCAGCAGATGTTATTGCTGGGGTTGCAGTTATACTCCACCCAGTCTTTTGTAAAGTCACCCAGCTGTGGTGGGTCAGCTTCTTCAATATCTATGGTCTTTGTCATCTCTGCTCCTTGTACCGCAATGTACTGATCATTGATTTTTCTCACTTCTTTCACCCATGGGACTGAATTCTCACTGTCTAATACGATAATAAGGCGAGAACAGAAGGAGGCATTCTTTTCTCTCCACCACTCTAAAAGTGTGTCAAGGCGCAGTATGTCTCCACCTGTGAACAAAAGAAGACTCAATAGGGTAATAATTTCTGAAGCCTCCTCTTAAGTATATTTTCTTTAAGTTCCTGGAATTAAATATATGTAGGACAAAAAAAAATAGATGGAACATTCCTTTCAGAGAATTTTTAAAAACAGACTTTCAATTTCAGATTAAAAAAAATCCTTATTACAGTAAAAAAGGAATATGTTACAATAAATTAAGAAAGTTGTCTTATGAAGTTTTAAAAAATTAAGATTTAGTGACAAAAATGAAATCCTACTATTCTGCATCAGGAGCAGCAAATTATGGCTCATGGGCCAATCCAGCCTGCCATCTGTGTTTGTACGGCCTGAGAGCTAAGAATTTATTTACATTTTTACATGGTTAAAAATCCAAAGAACAAAAGTTTGTGACATGTGAAAATACAGGAAACTTAAATTGCATACTATTATTTTCATAAATAACATTCATTTACATTCTGTCTGTGGCTGCTTTTGTTCTACGGTGCCTAAGCTGAGCAGTTACTATTGGGTCTTTATGGCTACTAAGCCAAAAATATCTGGCCCTTTACAGAAAAAAGTTTGTTGGTCCTTGATAATCACTGATCAATTAATGTTACCTTGCCTCATATGTAGGTACCTACCAAAAGAAAAAGAAACACTCTTCCTACCTGTGCCAAGAATAAATTTAGAATGGCTATTTAAATCTGTTTTATTAACTGAAAAACAACACAGGACTAAAAAAATACATACCCAGAAAGGTCTAAAGCAAATGTGTCTTAAAGCTGGTAGGTTTTACATCTAGTTCATTAGACAAAGGTGGTCTTGTATTTATTTTGATTTTTAAATATATTACACTAAAATACTATCCTAATTTTTGTCATCCTCTTAAATTTTGGGCCCCAGCAATTGCCATCCTTATTCAACCTACTCCTGGCTCTGTTTCAATGGTATATTAATATTCATACAATCATTCCAATTCTAGGGAATTTATCCTGAGGAAAGGGCAAAAATGGGGACAAAAATTACATATAAAGATCTTCTTCCCACTGTTACGTGTAAAATCTGAAACAACCCGGAGGAATGGAAATAAACTATGAGGGAGAATTGTAATAAAATGGTATTGGGACACCTGGGTGGCTCAGTGGTTGAGTGTCTGCCTTTGGCTCAGGCTGTAATCCCGGGGTCCTGCATCGGGCTCCCACAGGGAGCCTGCTTCTCTCTGCCTGTGTCTCTGCCTCTCTCTGTGTCTCTCATGAATAAATAAAATATTTTAAAAAATAATAGAATGGTATTTATAAAGAAATTTTGATGATGAGAAAATGTCTATGATACTAGGAGAGAAAGTATGACATGGAAGTGTATCTATAAAAACAATAGTTATTGCTGGGTGTTTGGATTTCAGTAATTTTTTTTTATACTTTTCTATACTCTCTACCATTTTTACATTGAGCATATGGTACTTATATGATTAGGAAAAAGTCTTAACATGGTACAGTTTACTGGCACAAGCTCCAACAACCTCAGATACACATCTCTACCTAGAGCAACCATTGTCTTATCAAAATGACAACACTGGAGAGAGACAGAGGGACAGACAGAGGAAGGGAGGGAGGGAATTTTTTAGTATTTACATTCAATTAGTAATATGACCTCTGAAGCCAGGGCATAACACATTCTTTACGAACAATTAATATTCTTTTATTCAGCAGTCTACTACTATACTCAGACTCTTGACAATGAAAAAGTTGTTTCATTAAAGTCATCATTTCAGAGGCACTATTTCAATGCATGGTGTCCATATATTACTAATGTGTTGCTTCACAAGGAGCTCCAGAAGGTATCTTTTATTATATGGTAAAATGTTAACTTTTCATTATTGCCAGTTCTTTCAATTTCTCTAGAGATCAGAGAATGACACAAGATTACAAGAGCAATTATACAAATTCCATCTGCCACAAAACATCATTGTCTAACTTGCCTTCTACAACTATTTCAACAAATATTCTAAAAGCACATTCTACACTACTTCTCTTATATGTGCTCTTTACATATCAATAAGAGATTTAAAGGAGCATTTAAGCCTTTCAACTATTTCTCTTCCCCTGTTTTGTGTTGCTCTGCTTTCTCCTATGAATAGGTCCTATGTTGCATCTGGCTTTTGGCCAAGATGCAAAGCACTTACATTTATCTCAGCTAACAGCCATCTGATGCAGTTAAAGTAATTAAGACTGCTTTTTAAAGGCTCTGTTTATCTGTGATAAACTGATTCACAGATAATCTACCTTTTTTCTCATTTCTCTCATCATTATTAGAATTATTTTTTATTCTCAGAGGTAAAAATACCAGGGTCCATATTATGAAGCCTCATAAATGTAAGGAGTCTACATCGTCTAACAAATATTGTCAGTAAAGATATATGATATAAAGGCAGATACAGAATTCTCTTTCTCACAGTGGTATTTAGTATTTAGCTCTGGACCTACTCTTAATTTGCTAACTCAGGTAAAATCCAGTTATCATGTTTCCTATGTTTACAGGTGTTTAGAAAGATGTAATTCTCACAGCTTACAGCTCTTTGTCACACGGCCTGGAATGGATTAAAGCATTTTCCTCCAAGCAGGAGGGTTCTGTTCCATTTTTTAGTACTATCTGCCTTTCAGGGCTATGTCTCTGGCAGCCCAGGGCAGGAACTGACTTCAGTTCCTGAGGAAGGCTCAGCCTCTATGCCTGGTCCAACCTGGTTACCTTCAAGTGGGCTTGGTGCCTCAAGCTGAGAGAGTATACAGCTGCTGAATTACAGGATGAAGCTACCCTTCTTGGAGAAGGCAGGGCAATGTCAAGCAATGCTTTCTCCACCGTGTTCTACTTTTTATTGTAAAAAAAGTAAAAAAATGTCTACCACCAAGAAAGTTATACATACAAGAATAAATCTTCCTGGCTAAGAGAGGGGTTGTATAACGGTGTTAACTTATTGGTGACATATTAAAAAAAAAAATTCTATAAAGATACCATTCCAGAATATAATTGCTAGATATTTATCTAAAATATAGCCACACTTTAAAATTTTTAAGTCTTCATAAATTATTGCTAACTCAGTGAGTAAAAATTTAAGAACACTGACATATATGTTATTTGTGTTGGTGTCTATTATTTTTCCTAGGAAAAGAAAAAGCTGATATAAATAGCAGTAAACTATACATCTAGAATTTATTTCCAAAGCCATCTTTTACAAGATGTTTGAAATCTTAAAAGATTTAGGAGGAAAAATACAAATGTTCTGAAAAAATTTTATATTAATCTTTCAATTAAAAATACAACAAGCTTACTTTTTAAATCACTTTCTTAAAATACTTACAAATAACCAAGGATATATGCATGACCACCAAAATTATGTCTTTTATCCCTTCTGATTTGGAGACAGTTCATTATTATAAGCATTGCAGTAAGTTTTCAATAATCAATTCTAGGTTTTAGGTCTGAAATTCTATTTCTGTAAAGATTTTTGAATTGATGCCAACTTTTTCTGTGTTCTAAGGTCAAGTACACAGAATACTATACTTTATCTAGAATTAAAATAGCCATAAAGGTTAAAAAGTTGTTTTCTACATTGAGTTACAGGTTAAGTAAAAGATTTCCCAAACTATATTCAAGTAATTTTGATGTTGACTACCTTCTTCTACAGTATTTTAGAAAATGGGTGAACTGTGCTACCAAAAATATCTACTAAAACAGAGTATGTGATTTTCTCTATCTTAATGGTTTTTGCCTTTGGCAGCACAAGGGGGAAAAATACTTCAAGGGGTTAGGCAGGTCTGGATTTGAATCATGGTTCCATCACTTACCAAATGTATGGCCACAGAAATGTAACAACTTGGAAGTTTTCATTTTATTCTTTAAAAAAATGAAGAGATGAGAGAGGTCATAGTACTTACCTCAAAATATTTCAAGTGAAGATTAAATTTAATGTATATAAAGTGCCAAGCATTTAACTGCTTCAAATATGCCCCATAAATGTTTGCCTTTACTTCTAGACAGCCATTAAGTTATTCAATAATTATTTGCAAAACCAAAAATTACAACAGTATTTTTTGATAAAACCCTCATTACAAATCTAGCATGAAATTAGTGAGACCACGATGGTTAAGATCATCTCTACTTGGAGTTCTTGTGTTGAAAGAGGTCTCTCTGTCCTTCCACAATACTTCTGTTGATATTTGTCCTTGATCTGAATATCTATTTCTACTTATGTCAATTCTATTATTTCTGTGTGTTCTCAGTATAAAACATCTACAATATTTAAGGAAAAAAGAGGATAGAATTAAGTTTCAAAAGAACTATTTCTAACATAAAATAAGAAAAAAAAAACTTTTTTTTTTTTTCCCCCATGATTCATTCAATGATTTCATCCATCTATCCATTACTTAAGGATCCCTACTAGGGATAGCCAGGCTGTATTCTAGGTGCTAAGCAAGTAATTCATAAAGCTCATGACTTACATATACATAGTCTCTATTCTAGTTGGGAAGCTCAACAAACAAATTTACATATAAAATAGATCTCAATCTTCCTCTCTCATGACAGGGAGATTTAATATTACCCCCTCATTTTACAGAGGAGAGAATTGCTATAGAGAAGTTAGGTAATTTGTCAAAAATAAAACTTGTGACAAAACCAGGACCAGAACCAAGGTCTCCTGATCTAAGCGCTAGTCCCACCATATCACATTACTTGCTGTTCAAAATCTTGGTGAACTCTCTAACATAAATAAAACTGCACATGTACAAACTACTGAAATCAGCATCCATAACATTTAAAGACTTAGAAGTATAGGTCAAATTAATCAGCTTCCAAAAAATGGAATTTTAATAATTCTGAAAACACATTAGCAGATTTTTTTCTTCCAGTCAATAGAAGACATAATTCTCATAACCTTTAGAGATTACTAATATTATGCTAAACAAGTATGCTAGAGAAAAGAAAAATAAAACAGAGTCATATATATATACTTAGTAAACTGTGAAGTAGAAAATTGAGAATTTTGGAAATTAATGTTTCAGTGTGAAGGGGTAGATTTCCATGAATAGGTCTATCTTAGTAATAGTGAAATTGCCAGAGGTGCATTTACCTGCAAGAGCCCACTCTCCTGTGCCATGGGTATGCCCACTGTAATACAAAACATATGTATCATGTCTAGGTCCATCCACAGTCCGAAGTTCAAGGAAAGCTTTCAGTTTGGAATGCAGAGTATCAAAAGACAGTCCACTTGTGGAATAGTCACATCCATAGGTCTCAATCATATGATATGCAAAAAATCTTTGGATAGCATTGAGCATGCCAGTAGACCTCAAATTTAACTCCTGTACGTGTTCTGGTGGAAGAAGTGTTGGCTGACCATCAGGACTGAAGAACAAAAAAATGATTTTTGTGTTAAAAGAGTGTTCATTCTATGTCACAGTCTTACCCTTCACTTATAATTATCTAAGAATCATTAACAGTTGCTGATAACTAAATGGCAGAATTTTTTAAAAAATCCTTTTTTCAAAAGTGCTAAGAATTAAGCTTGAACATCAAAGCCTAATTTCTAAAAGTTTTACTTCTAACCAATAAAATAATTACCAAACTGAAAGCTGGGAAAATATCTCCAAATGTAGATAATACTATTTTTGGTTCTGTATTCATAGTTTTACCAAATGTCAGATATGGAATAAGACTTTCTAAAAGCAAGATCATACATATCTTACCCTGTGTTTTAGGAACACCAAGGTGTAGGAACTATAATGAAAGAACTGTTTTCCTTGATAAAATTTTAACAAAATATGAAAGCAATGTGTTTTATATTTCTATATTGTAAAAGCTTTATAAAGTTCAAGTTCTACTAACATAAGGAACATAAATGACAGAAGAAACTACATTAGTAAATGGCATTTTGAAGCAATTTTTAAAATTTAGGCCTACTCCCTTATACTACAGACCATTAACCAGAGACAGATCTGATCCTAGAACAAATGTAAAATGGTAACCTAGTGAAGATGATTAAACCACATCTTAAAACTAGCAGAATCAAAATACCAATATTGAGGGAGGGAAAAAAAATGATCACTCCTTTTCAGAAAAAGAATTTTCAGAAAAGGAATTTCTTTCAGTAGTCTTGAAAACGTCATATTTTGCTTCATATATTACCAGTATTATTCTATTATATTCTATTACCAGTTTTCATTAAAGAAATAAGGCATTTTGCTCTCCATTTGTAACATTTAGCAGTCACAAACAGTAAAATAAACAATGCATTAACAAAAATTATAACAGAATAAATATCTGTGCAAATTACTATTTCCACATATTTTCTCACCTGAACTATCACATCTTACTTTATGGGACCCTCTTAAATCTATTTCTTTTACTTCTCATATGAATTTGCCACTTTTTATAAAGCCTTTACCATGGAGGAAAATATTTACTACAAATAGTCTATTTTTGGTTTTTATGTCAAATATTTGAAATAAAACTTTTATTTCAAGTCTTCCTCCTCCCCCATCTTGAAAACCACCACAGAAAATATGAATATTTGGTAATCAACATTTATTAATAGCAAAGAACTATTTTTTTTTTTTTTTGTATTTCAAAGTACTATTAAAAAATTTTATTGTGGCAGTATTTACAGATTCAAAAAGATCTGCCACACATTTAGGGGCAAAATTATTTTGGAATAAAACTACAATGAAACAAATAATTCTTAACTTCATTCCCAACTTTGTAAATTTCTGGTATTTGTATGACATTTTCCAATGGGCACTGTTTTTACATTCATATTCTCATTAGCTCTTCATGATGTTCCTCTGAGATGGAAAGAATAGGTATTGTTTGCATTTTGGGGGGAGGAGGTGGGGCAAGAGGGGAGGGAGAGAATCTTAAGCAGGCTCCATGCCCAGCGCAGAGCCCGCTTGGGGGCTCCTTCTCACCACTCTGAGACCATGACTTGAGCTAAAATACAAAGTTGGACTCCTAACCAACTGAGCCACCCAGACACCTCCTATTGCTTGCATTTTAGATAAGGACACTGAAGTTCAGAGAAGTTAAAGATTTGCCTAGTGTAATAAAAAACCAGAATTAGGACTCTCGGGTCCAGAATACATTTCTATTACATTTTGCCATGTTGTTTCACAGGACATTTTCATAAACAAGATAACCTTTAGACCTTTCCTTAGAACTGTCATGCATATTTTCTGATTTTTAGCTAAGTATAAGCTAATCACATTTATCAAAATATTTAAATTGAATCCTTAAGATTCTATCACTACACAGCATAAATAAAAGTCTTTCAACATTTGGGGTAAAGGAAAAAAACTGCAAGGGCTTATACTTCTGAAAAAATGAGCTATCACACTTAATATTAAAATTCATATAAATATTAGGAAAATGTTCAAGTAGTTACTGCTAATTATACTAAATTACTGTACCTGCAGAAGTTGGTGGGAATCACAATAGCATATCCAACAGATGTTCCTCCTAAACAGCTACCCAATTCATGGAAGAGCCCATGAGCCATAGATTCCAAAGGTAAAACTATCAGAAACATGCTCAAGAAGATTCCATTTGTTGGCTAAAAGAAATTCAAAACAGCATATTTATACAGTGTGTGGCACTACACTTATGTGTGTGCATTTGTATATATATTTACATACAGGCACATTTAAAGTTTTTGCCCAAAAATGACAAAAAGAACAATAACCTAAAAACAATTACAAGTTGAAGCAGAAACATATAGAAGGGTAAACAATGAAACCTAAATTAATCTTGAAGCTTCTTATAGTTGTGGCAAAACAAATACAGCACATAATTTTTTTTATTTTGTCAGGTAACATCCCACCCAAATTAAAATAAAAAACAAAAGCAGAACCCTCGTGCTATGACAGAAAAACCCAGAAAACAAATCCTTTCCTGTTCAAACCTACATAGTCTAAATCACTTTTCAAATACCATACTCGTTACTTTATCTGAAAGTTACCTTAGAAAGGGCTCATTTTTTTCCTGTGGAAAGTCCAAAATTAGAGAGTAAAATATTAAACTTCTAATGAAGTTTTCCTTTGAAAAGCCCTAGACTCTGTAAATTCAAAGTTGAAAAAAAAAAATAGTGTGCATTTTATATATGTTCTATATACATAAAGGGCACAAAGCATCCTAAAAGTAAAAGAGAAAAGGGGAAGCTAAAAGAAATAGTTAAAAGGAGATAAGATTGGGTAGTAATTGCAACTGAAAAAAATAATAAAAAATAAAGGTTCTAATTAAGCGGAAAGCAAATGTAAGGCTACTAGTCACTCAGTCCTGACAGCATTCCACGTTCTGTGTTGCTACTGCACATACTATATGGTTATGTGCTTCTGTACATGAACATGCATTTTTCTAATGCTAAGAGAGGGATGATTCCTTCAGAATTTTAATAAAAAATAGGTGATTTCCATAATGGAAAAATAGATAAAATGCCCTATTTTGGGTACACTATTATCAACTGCATAAAATACTGTACATGTTCAGTTTAGAAACAACAGAAAATACAAATAAGGAGATAAGTGATTAAATCATTACAAGTACTGTCCTCCACACACGTTGTTTGAAATATTCTAGACTTCACACAACATGTATATTCGTTTTGTTTTTTTACCAGTGTAGGATAATATTCTATACACTAATATATTGTAAGCCTACTAATATACTAATATGTAAAGAACAAATGGCATTCCTATCATTAAAATCCCTAAAATTTTCATTAGCTGATTCCCTATTATTTCTAGATTCCATTTAAATTTTCATTTTAATAAAACCAGAATAAGTATTCAGTTCCCTAAATTTTTTTAAAATTTATTCATGAGAGAGACAGAGGAGATGGGTGCACAGAGACACAGGCAGAGGGAGAAGCAGGCTCCATGCAGGGAGCCTGACGTGGGACTCCATCCTAGGATTCCAAGATCACGCCCTGGGCCAAAGGCAGGTGCTAAACCCCTGAGCCACCCAGGGATCTCCCAAGTTCTCTATTGTTTTAAAGCCCTTTGATAGTTTCAGTTTCATCTTTGGTGAAGGGTTAAATATTTTGCTAATTTTTCCATGGGGCTGCCTTTTTATTATTAATACACAGCTCTGTTTTGCTCTCAGTATATTTAAGGCTTTAGTGGGTTGTATGACAAATGCCTTTCCTCTTCCCTTAATGCTGTTGCTTGCTTAGCATTTTTTTTTAAGGATTCTATTCTTTTGAGAAAGTGTGTACATGTACAGAGGGAGGGGCAGAGGGGGATGGACAAGCAGACTCCACACACAGCACAACTGGAGGCTTGATCTCACAACCCTGAGATCATGACCTGAGCCAAATCCAACTTTGATACGCAACCAACTGAGCAACCCCAGTGCCCCTTGCTTAGCATGTTTTGGTTGTAAGGTCATTTTATGTAAGTTAAATCTTCCTCTACCCAAGTCAGGAAGATTATTTTACATTACCCTTGAAAGGCTTTATTGTTTTGACCTTCACATTTTTAGGTCTATAATCCAAATACAATTGATTTTTGTTTATGGTCCAATTCCATTTTATTTGTATACTCAATTACCAATCACAGAAAATCTAAACCATTCAACATTACTCTACAGTGCCGCCTTTGTAATAAATCAAGTGTTATAGGACTTGTTTTTGTACTCTCTTTTGGTCAGTTTGTCCTTTCAAATATTTCCTTTGGTTTTCATTTCCTCATTACTTTTGGGACTCCGATAAAAATAGAGATCTTCTCACTATATCCTCTTTGAGTCTTCTGTATTTTCCCTACTTTTCTTTTGTGTTCCTTCTTGAATAGCTTCTTCTGAAATCTATCTTCCAATTCACTAATGCTCACTTCAGCTTTATCTGTTAATCTTGCACACTGAATTAATTTCGGGTATTTTATGATTCTAAAGCTTGTTCTTTTTCAAATCTGCCTTGTCACTATTTTATGGTTTCCAACTTCCTACCATTATGTACGGACTTTGCTTTTATTTTTTTCAAGTTGTTAAATTACCTTTGATAATTCCAGTAGCTCAAGACTTTCTGGTCACCTCGTCTGTTGGTCCTGCTGCTTATTACTCTTGATACCATGTACCTAGTTATACTTAGGAGCTGAACACTGTATGCAAAAATACACATGTGTATGTATATTTGTGCATGCACACATGCGCATGTGTGTATAGTTACATGGTTCTATGACTAATTTCAGGCCTAGAATAACGATAACTTTCTCCAATAAGATTTTTGTTTCTTCTAGGAGCTCGAGCTGGGGGAATTACAACTAGGTATCTTAATCCAGGTTTGACCACTTAACCCAGGTCAGATCTCTAACAGGACACAAGATCAGGATGCAAAATCATGACAGTGCTGTAATGTACACAGTTCCACCCTTTTCTTTCAGGGTGTCATCTTAAAATGGGAGTTAATTTACCAGAGATATCTCCCACCTCTGAAGTTCTGGGCTTTGATTTCTGCTCCTCTTGATGGCACTAGAAATGCAGTTCAGTTTTAAACTAATATGTCCACAAGGCACAGTAATACTGTCCCAGGAAGTATGATATGTATTTTCATTTATTCAAGTCTGTCTTCAAAACCTTTAGTGGAGTTTTGTATTTCTTTGTAAAACTGTCTTTTAACCTTCTCTTTTCTCCTTAACTGTCTTTAAACCTTTTTCTTATGTTTCTTGTTCTATGAATGAAATGATTTCCATTACATCTTCTGATTATGGGCTTCTAGGATACTGACTTTTGTATATTTACATGTTATTATTTGCCACCTAAATGGTATTAAAAATACATATTCCCACTATTCACCATTTATTTCTTATACTACCTACGTCATACAATTCCATGAAAATTTACAGTTTCTATACTGGCTACGTTAATGATAACTTCAAAATCAAATTTTTATGACAGCTTACAATGTTAAAGATGCATCCTAATTCTCACAACTGTTACTACAGCATTTTCAATTGATTTTCCAGTTAACTCTTATGTTTGCCAGGTAATCCTCCTACCTACAAATACTAATAATTTCATTACTTTCTCTTTTCTATACTTTCTATTTTATGCATTGCTCCAGGATAACAAAAAGTCTTTTAGGGGATTAATTGATCAAAGCAATACTTCTACATTATGTCAGCCATTCACATAAAAGAATTACTAAAGAATGTGACCAACATGACAACTTTATTATTTCTACCTTCAATTAGTACTTTTCTGATCAAGATGGCAATATAAGAAACTAAAAAATTGGGATGCCTGGGTGGGTCAGTGGTTAAGCATCTGTCTTCAGCCCAGGGTGTGATCCTGGGGTTCTGGAATCGAATCCCACATTGGGCTCCCTGCATGGAGCCTGCTTCTCTCTCTGCCTACGTCTCTGCCTCTTTCTCTCTGTCTCTCTCATGAATAAATAAAAAGAAAAAAACTAAAAAATTCACTATGCTATAATTTATAGCAAGGGTCACAAAAGCCTTCAGGGGCCAGAAAAGTGTTATGTGAAGCAGGATTCTAAAGGAAAGTGCATTACTGCCTAAAGGCATATTTTTAAGGCATTTTTAAAAACGTATTGAAATATAATTGACATACAATATTATATTAATTTCAGGTACACAACATAGTAATGTAACAATTCCATACATTACTCACTGCTCACCACCATAAGTGTAGTCACCATCTGTCACCATACAACATTATCACAGTATTATTTATATTCCATATGCTATATTTTCATCTGTGACATATTTTATAACTAGAAGTATTTACCTCCTAATCCCCTTCATCTGTTTTGCCCATGATCCCATCCGTGTCCCCAGTGACAAGTACCAGTTTGTTCTCTATTTAAGAGTCTGTTTTGTTTAGATTCCACATATAAGTGAAATCATGCAGTATTTGTCTCTGTCTCACTTATTAAAGGCACATATTTTTAAAAAATGTTCTGGCTAAATAAAGCTGGTCTACTCAATCTTACAAACATGTATATTCACTTATTTTGCTATACAGACATAGGATTTTAAAAAATGGAATTACAGAAAAATAGCACCATCTTAAGAAAAATTAAAAAAGGCCCTGCACATTATTCTTAAAATCAAGATAGTTTCTAGAAGCAAGAATGAGAGGTTCAGGCTTGTAAACAGCCTTTCTGTACTAAGAGTTACTAGGAAATTTCATGATATAGATACATAAAGAGAATTCATAAGCAAGGAATTTGATATTGTACAGTGGGGAACTAAATTTTGACATGTAAATTGTAATAGAATGTTGTACCATGAAAAAGTGTTTAAACAAAATGAAAAATAATCAAACCATTTTCTTTTATTTAAGACTATTAATTTGCTAGCTCCTCATCTTTCTAATTTCCTACAGCCAAAGGAATGGAAGTTCCCATTTCTGAAAGGTGGCCCAGAAAAATTTAAAATTACCCTTACTATCAAATTATGTCAAGGGTACTGACTTAGCCTGTGCATGTATACATATATCCATGTGTATACAATACCAGTGGTTATCTTCTTTACTACCTTAAAGGATTTTATAAACCTACTAAGATTTTTATTGTGAAATTAAAACATAGCAGTTTTACCATTAGGAATAAAGGATTGCACAGTTTATAATTTAGCAATGAACTACATTAATGATAAACTTCAATTGCAAATCACTTTGTACATGACTCAAGTAGGAAGCCTTATTAACTAATTTAAAATTCCAATTAAAAAAAAAAAAATTAAAAAAAAAAAAATAAAATTCCAATTAAAATGTTAACTGATAGTGATGTTATTCAATACTCTCCTGTCAGTTATATAACACAGATGATAATATTTAAAAGGACTAAAGCAGATATTCAGAGGTTTACTGACAACAATTCATATACAACAGATGATCTGTTATAATCTTAGTTGATAATTTCATGTTGTCATTAATTTTTAAAAGTCAAATTTAACAGAAAAAAACATTAAATATTTGTATTAGGTTATTTTGAGTAAGCAAGTTTAAAAAACAGTTTTAAATACACTATTAAGATAACACACACAAAAGTGAGCACTTTGGCAACACAAAAACTTAGTAATCTTAACTGAATGGATGGTAAATATATCCGGGGGGAGAAAAAATAAATTTAGAATGTTTTATCCACTTGCCGCTTTCAGAAAGCTTCAATTTTACTAGCATGCAAACAGTTATAGCTGTAAAAGTTATCTGTGACTTCAGTGCATCCTTGTATTTTAAACAATTTCCTATAATAAATACGATCAACTTTACTTAATCAAAACTATTACATATAGGTACTTTTCTTCCTTCATTTCTCCAAATCACTCAAAGCACTTACAATCTATAGGACATGATGCAAATTTCAAAGCAGACAGAATCTGAATATACTAGCAGACCAATAAGCAACTGTAAGCGATATTCTTTTCTAGAATAGTTACTAGCTATTCTTTGCTCAGCTGGGCTTTCAAGTCATGGTCAAAACATTCAACACGTTCCTATCATAAAAGTTCTCAGGTAACAGGAACAAAATCTCTATGCAATATACAATGTTGGAATTTCATTTTTAAAAATCTGGCATTTACATAAGGGATAAAATTATTGTTTAGAAGTATTTTTGTATGAGTCATCTTAAGTAAAGCAGATTTGGGGAACAGCACACGTGAAAATCTAAAGAAAATGAAGTCCAGCTAAAAAACAATATATAATATGTATATTACAAAGCAATATATAAATGGAGATATTATGTTCTTTGATATGAGAAACCCATATTTAAGAAACAATGGGCAACCTCCAAAAATCTGCTCAGTAGAGGAAATTTTAAGAACATTAGGAAAGCTACCTCACAGTTTTAAAGTCAAATGACTGTTTATACAGAGGCAATAGGGTCCAGTGCAAAAGACTTAAGCTTTGGAGTTAGACTTTGGTTCTATCCTAGTTCAGCCATTTACCATCTGTGTGTACATGGGCAAATTAACCTTTTGAGTCACAACCTATAAAAGAGGACTACAATTTATTTTGTGAGCTTGTAGTATAGATTAGAAATATGTGAAATATGGCTAGTACAATAAATGGTAGCTGTAATTTGCAGTGAAGCATTTTTAAATTGAAATGAAGTCATTATGAGCAAGACAACAGAAAGCTAAATGACTTACTGTGTAGGAGATACTGATGTAGAGTTAAAGATCTAGTAAATGCATTAGGAATCTCTTTTCTTCTTTTGAGTAATCTCAGAATACAGATAGCAAAAACACATTTTTTTAGATAACAATCCTGATAAAGGTGAAACAGTGGTGGCATGGGAATCAAACTCAGGAAGTCTACCGAATTCTACTTTTCCCGTTGGCAGAATAAGGAGGTTACATTAAATAATCTCTATGCTCATTTCCAACTCTAAAAATACGTGGAACTAAGTAAAGTGGTTAAGAGCTGTGAAGGCAGATTGCCTGGATTCATACCAGCTCTATAGCTTTGAGCAAGTTTCTTTCTCTCTCATGCATGTTTCTTATCTATGAAATGGGAATAATAATGGTACCTATTTCAGAGTGTCATAAGGATTAAGTAAACACACAAAGTACACAGAACAGTGTATAGCACATAGACAATAGTAAATAAACAGTAAATCTTATGGAAAACATTTTCTATGGTCATTAAAATTTTTTAAAGCTTAGAATATCATCTGGGGAAAAGAAGAAAAACCTTGTTACTCCAAGAAAAACAAAATTAGAACCTTTGTTGGTCTTTTGGAGGAAAAAAAAAAAGTACTCCTGTTTCATAGGGTTCTGGCAGAAATGATAAAAAAATCAAATTAAAAGAATGCCTTCAAGCTAAAAAGAATTAGTGTCCCCCCCTCTCTCATCTAGACTAAAATAGCTCAAAACTTTAGAAAGAGAAATGAAACAACAAAAAAAAATTATGAAACATGTGCACTTCTAGTTTTGGCAGCAGATTTGAAAACTCCCTGCTCCCCATGCCAAGTGAAGTAATATGGCTGATCCTCCCATCTTGCTAGAAATGAAACTGCTACATCTGTGGATTTCATCCCTTCATTGGATGTGAGGCTGATCTTGTTCCATCTGTCACACCCAGTGATTGCCACTGCTTCCTTTATAGAGAAATCAACTGTGATTATGGGTTTTCTGGTTTGGGTCAAAAGTATTCTACAAAAAGTTGCATCATACTCCCATGGAATCTGCAAATGACAATGGTTGGCAAGGAAAGGTATATTAAACCTCATATGAATGATATCAGAGAGAATCAAACATAAGAGTGAGCCATGGGGTGTATCTGGATACTTTCCTTCCCTTTTATTCTTATATGAATTATCAATTATCACAATTTCTGCAAAGCCGATAGGTAAGCAATAACACTAGCACAAAATGTGGTACTATATAAGTCTGTCTTATTGACTTATTAAAAAAAAAGGATAAAAGAGGAAAGCAATAGTACACTGAATGAACATAATACAAACTGCAGGAAACATCAGCTGTAATGTTCCATTTTAAAGTTAGAATGAGATTATGAATAGAACACAACAGAAGTTAATGGTAAATTCCAGATTTTTAATGGATATGACTTAGAATGATACTATTGACTCATTTTGAGAATGTTATTAAACTCAGTAAAACTAAGGAAAAAATAAAGCTATCCCTGTGAGAGTAGATAAGATTCTATTTAAATGAAGTCAAAGATTTCCTAGGCAGGACATCAAAAGATTCATAAAAAAAAAAATTGATAAAATGGACTGTGGCAAAACTGCTCTTCAGAAAACATGGTAAGAGAAATGATAAGCCACACACTGGGAGAAGATATTTCCAAGTCATATATCTGATAAAGGACTTACATCTAGAATATATAAAGAATCCTCAGAACTATTAAGAAAACAAGCAATGCACATTTTTAAAAATTGCCAAGAGATCTGAATAGGTACTTCACCACAGAAGACCTACTATAGCAAGTAAGCAAAAGAAAAGCTACTTAACATCAAATGAATTACCACCAGACACCTATTAGAATGGTTAAAAAACAGATAATACCAAGTACTGGTTATTATGTGGAGCAAATGAACTCCTATACACTGCTGGTGAGAATGCAAAAATGGTGCAACCACTTTGAAAACAGTTTGGTAGTTTCTTAAAAGTTAAAAACGATTCATGTTTATCACATGACCCAGCAATCCCACACCAACTAAAATAAAAAACTACCTTAACAAAAAACCCTGTCTATAAATGTTTCTAGCAACTTATAATTACCAAAAACTAATTTCAACATCCCTCAATTGAGAAATGAGTAAACTGTGAGATACCCATACAATGGAATACTGCTATGCAATATAAACAAAAAAACATACACACAACATAGATGAATCTATACGAATTATGCTAAGTAAAAGAAGCCAGATTCCAACAGCTATATACTGTATGATTTCATGTATAGGACATTCTGTGAAAGAAGAGTCTGGGATCCCTGGGTGGCGCAGCGGTTTGGCGCCTGCCTTTGGCCCAGGGCGCGATCCTGGAGACCCGGAATCGAATCCCACATTGGGCTCCTGGTGCATGGAGCCTGCTTCTCCCTCTGCCTGTGTCTCTGCCTCTCTCTCTCTCTGTGTGACTATCATAAATAAATAAAAATTAAAAAAAAAGAAAAACAAGAAAGAAGAGTCTAGGGATAAAACAGATCAGTGGTTGCCGCCACTGAGGACTGAGAAAGGCATGACTTACAAAGGGGCAGGAGGGAACTCTGGGTGGTAATGGAACTGCTCTATATTCTGATTGTGTTAATGGTGGCCACACAACTATTTGTATTTGTCAAAACTGCAGAATTATATACAAAAAAGGGTAAATAAAAAAGTTTGTATATTACTAAGTAAAACTAACAAAACCAAAATTAATATGTGAATAAGCTTAAAATAAGAAAAAGTAGCTAAGCCCTTTTTTGGAAATTAAGGTCTAAGCTACAATGTATTCTACAAGGCAGATTAAGCTTATGCTTTTGTTTGGTTTTACTCTAAGTAGTAAAATAACAGTACATTTGGCTCCTTAAAAATATACTTTAAAAAATAAGCCTACTATAAAATGTTTTGTTAATTCCAAATTCTTGCTAGGTCATTAACTCAATGAAATCTATCATCCTACATTCCCAACTGCTCCCTTTATTCCAACATTTTTTTTTATATATTTTTTTTAATTTTTATTTATTTATGATAGTCACACAGAGAGAGAGAGAGAGAGAGGGGCAGAGACACAGGCAGAGGGAGAAGCAGGCTCCATGCACCGGGAGCCCGACGTGGGATTCGATCTCGGGTCTCCAGGATCGCGCCCTGGGCCAAAGGCAGGCGCCAAACCGCTGCGCCACCCAGGGATCCCACATTTTTTTTTTTTTTTTAACATTTTTAGGCTGTCCATGTCAGAACAGTATTCAACTCTATTTCATCAATTTATTTCTAATTTAACTTTTAAGATTTTATTTATTCATGAGAGAGACAGAGAGAGAGGGGCAGAGACTTTGGCAGAGAGAAAGAAAAGCAGGCTCCATGGAGGGAATCCCATGTGGGACTCAATCCATGGACTCTAGGATCACGCCCTGGACTGAAGGCAGGTGCTCAACTGCTGAGCCACCCAGGCGTCCTCATCAACTTATTTCAAGTTCTCTTCATATTCTCAACAAGATATTAGGGAAAAAATTGCTGTTCTAAGTGTAAGACTAACACTTTAGTCAAGCTATACTTGATTTCAAGCTAGCTCTACTCTCACTGATCCTAATTCTTTTTTTTTTTTTTTTCCTGCCACACAGGGTCTCTGCCAATCCCCCCTCCCAATCAGTGGAGCTAATTTTCCAGTGTAAATCCATTAAATGAAATTTTAATGAGACAATGGAAAATATGTTTGCACTTGAGCATTATGCTCACAAGAATGTGAAAAAATGGGTTTAGAATATATTGTTAAAAAGCTAATCAGTATATCATTTAGAAATGTTAAAAATTGTTCAATTTCTACAGAATAAGATCTAATTAAAAGAATCTGAGATAGGGCTTAGGATTTACTTGGATTAACAATGATGTTATACCAAAAATGGTCCTGAGTTTATAAAACTCTTAATTTATTGACTTTCACTATATAATTTTCTGATGCTTCAATCAGTGAAAAGGGTGGGAACTTCTATAAATCCAGTGGAGTGTTTCCTAAATTATGTTTCACACAGAGGTTAATAGGTGTGGTGGGGGGAGCTGGTTAATGAGGCATAATGAGGGGTATAGGCAAGGATTTCATGGTAAGTTTGGAAATGTTTTTCTCTTTGAACACTTTTTCTTTGAGTATACTCATTAACATCTCACAGAATACTCGGCAGAGCATAGTTTGAGAAATGTTTAAAAAGAAGATTAAGTCTTAAATTTAATTGCATCAAAGACACAATGCCTACATGGTAGGCAGCAGTTACCAAATAGCAACTTATTGAGGAATGCAGACAAAACTCTGGTAGATGCATGTTAGTCTTAAATAGCTAAATTAATACCTTGTTACTCAATGGGTATACTTTTGACCAGGAGTTTCTGTATCACCTTTAATTGTTCAAGCTTTCTCCCAAAATAAATTTCAGTCTTCAAAATTTAACATCCCCACATGATTTCAATGCATGTTAAAGGTTGAGAAGCATTGGCTTACAACAGGAGTTGGCAAACTTTCTGTAAAGAGCCAGAGAGTTCATATTTTAGGTCTTGTAAGCCATAAGGTCTCTTCTGTACTACTCAACTAGGCTATTTATTATATTGAGAAAAAGGTCTATATATTAAGAAGGTATAGTAATTAAAGATATACTTGGATATATTTCAAAATATACTTGGAAGAGAAGCCCAAGTACATGAAACAAGAAAATGTCACTTTAGCAATTTATAATTAAAATTTTTAATATTCCTCTCTGTCCTGATGGAAATCGACAGATAATCAGCAAGGATATAGATTTAGGAAGAAAATCACCAGCTTGACCTAGCTGCTATTAACCAGTAACAGCAGACTGCTCATTCTTTTCAAGTGAACATGGGTATATTCTCCAGAATAAAATGCATGTCGGCCCACAAAGCAAGTCTTAATAAAAGACTAAAATCATACTATGTTCTCCAATCACATGTAAGTAAATTAGAAATCAATAACAAAGAAATGTGAGAAATCCCTCAAAGGTCAAGTTATCGGACAACCAACTTTTAAATAACCCAAAGGTCAAAAAGAAACTTCAAGGGAAATTTGAAAATATCTTACAGCATAGTACTAGTATAAGGTCAGACATATAGATCAAAGGAACAAAAAAAGAGAGCTCAGAAACAAAGCCTTATATTTCACTGATTTTGGACAAAAGTGTCAAGGCAATTCAACAGGGAAAAGGATTGTCTTTTCCTGAACAGTTAGCTGTATTTTAAAACAATTAGATCCTTACATCATACCATTGACAAAAATTACACCTAATTATTAAAGCTAAAATAAAACCACTAGAAGAAAACTACTATAGAAGAAAATCTTTGTGACCTAGGATTGAGCAAAGACTTTTTAGATAGGATATTAAAAACACAGTACTTAAAGAAAAAGTTGATAAGTTGGTCTTCGTGAAATTAAAGACCTGTGCTCTTCAAAATGTGTCACTAAGATGGGATCCCTGGGTGGCTCAGCAGTTAAGCGTCTGCCTTCGGCTCAGGGTGTGATCCTGGAGTCCCGGGATGGAGTCCCACATCGGGCTCCCTGCATGGAGCCTGCTTCTCCCCCTGCCTGTGTCTACCTCTCTCTTCTCTGTGTCTCTCATGAATAAAAAAAAAAATCTTTAAAAAAAAAAAAAAGGGTCACTAAGAAAAAAAGATAAGTCACAGACTAGGAGAAAACATTGTCCAGTCATCTGATAAAAGACTTATAACCATAATATAAGAACGCTTAAAATTCAATCACAAGAAGAGAAATAACTCAATTTAACAATGGGCAAAATATTTGAATAGATATTTCAAAAACAAAGATAAATGAATGACTAATACACACATTAAATGATACTCAGCATCATTAGTCATTAGAGACATACAAATTAAAACCACAATGAGCTAGCATTCCACTTAAATTGAGAGGCATTCTCAAGTAGACCAACTTAAATAAAATAAAATAAAATAAAATAAAATAAAATAAAATAAAATAAAATAAAATAAAATAAAATAAAATAAAATAAAATAAAATAAAATAAAATAAAATAAAATAAAAAATAAATGTGGAATGGAAGGACAGAATCTGGAAATTGATTCTCTTAAAATTATTTTTGCTGACCTATTCTTTGGAAAGCTTCTGTGTACCTCCAGTGGTGTACATACCAGAGTTGAAGCCACTGGTGTAAGAAAACAAGAAAGATATGGTGGCTTAGAAAGTAACTGGTTGACAGGATCTGATGGTCTGGATAGGTGTCAAGCATGAATGAGGCTGAGGAGTGTGCCTGGGGAGTGGCTACAGCCGGAAAAGGAGCTGACGAGAGAAAGGTGAGGGAAAGAAGCACAATTTTTTTTAAGAGTTTCTGACATCATCTTCTTATCATCATCATCATCATCATCATGATTCTGATAGTCCCCGGCACTGGCAAGGAAAGTGAGGAAGACAGCCTCAGGTTAACACCCACGATGTTATCACTTAGTTGACTCCCACACAGGCTCCCTGCCCTAGCCCATACTGACAAAAAGGTACCATGCCCAGGCAAGTCTCTCTACATCTCCCTTCAAACACATCTAGAAATCACTCTGTAGCAAGTAATTGGAAAATTGCACCAAGCATTGATGACCTTCCTTTTTCCCCTACATCCTAATCTGACGTACTCAAATTACAACATTTCTCACACTGTAATAATTGTTTACAAGCCTGCCTCTTCCCTAGCCCAACAGATTGTGACTTAAGGCCGACATTTCTTATTCATCTTGAGATCTTCAGCAGCCAGTAGAATACCTGACATATACCGCAATCAATAAATGTTCAAAAAATGGAAGACTAAGCTTAATATAAAATCCAACCGTGCAATTTAAATATCTTTGTCTACAAAAGACCTTTTTTAATGTCTTCAACATTTCATGGGCAGCAAATGTATTATAAAACCCATTTTTTTCTTTCTTAGAGCCACTAATCTGTAATTAAGAAACTGATACGTTATCTAATCACCTTTTACATAAATGGGAAGGGGCTATATAAAAAAAATGCGTTGTAGTGAAAAGACCAGTGGATTAGATAGAAGCTAGGTAACCTGTTAAGGCTAGTACCAGAGACTCTGGATGTGTCTTCTTGGGCATTCAGGTTCCTCCTAGGTGAGATGATAGGATTAACGTGCAATCTCAAAGCACCCTTCAAATGTAATATTCTAAGGATCTTTAATCTCAGTGTTTAAGGAACAATTAGAAAGCAGAAGGCAAGTCACTTGCTGAGTATTCCTAACATTTTGGTACCTCTTTGGTAGAGATCAAACTAAATTATACTGTCAATATTCATTCAGTACTTCAATTCCATGAACAAAAATAAGCACCAAAAAACGATCTCCTTTTGAAATCAGGAACTTGACTTTTTGATTCTGATCATTTAACCCTTGAAGGAAGCATTTAATCACACATCACAGGCACTGACATCATAAACAAACTATATGCTTACCTGCCAGGAAACTGCTCCTAAAATCGCTGTTGCAAGAAGACTAAAAAAAACTAACTGCTCTGAAATTAAGCAAAAGTGACGCATCCCTTTGGATGCCATGATTCTATCAAGGCTATTGTTATCTACCCTGTGGGTGAAATATACTTTATGGCAGTCATTTAATTTGGTATGGAATCCCCAAAGAGTTAACAGAAAAATAATATGGCAAATCATCCAGAAAATTCCAAAAATGGAAAAGCCTGGTATTACAAAATACCAGAGGTGAGTGTCTCTAAGTTTAAATGCTGAAAGAATAAAAAAGGTAAGCTCAATCATTCCTGTGAAAACTACTGAAAGTCTTCTGCATATCCTTCCACGGTACAAAAAGGGTTTCCACCTTTCAGTGACTGAAAGTCCACTAAAATAAATGTCAAGGAAAGGGTCAGTTATCAGGCAAATAAAAAAACATGCAAAAGCAACTGGATTTTTTGGAGTTTCCAATGAGGAGAAAAACAGCAAGACTGCAAAAATAACTAAGTTGGGAATAGCTAAGAAAGACTTCATTCTCAGGTCAATAATCAGCATGGCCAAAGCGACAACAAGTAAAATGACACTCAACGACTTCTCCACCAACATAGTTGTGCTGGCAATAGCAAATCCAACAAGTTCCAGAAATTCAACTGTGGTTAGTAAAGTGGGTCGATGACGGACATACCCAGAAATTCTCTCCACCAGAGCGCATAATATCCTTAATACTATGGAAGTTAGAAGCAAATATTTGGTTGATTCTTCTTTCACGTCATTTTTAAAGGATGAATTGTCAAGAAAACACAGGAGGCCAAGCAAGAATCCAAACCAAAGATTTGAGAGACTTAAACTTGCTGCTTCCATTGAAAAATAGTAATAGAGTATGCTGGCAATTCCAAGAACAAAAAGACCAAGGATAAAAATTACCAAAATTAAGGAATTTGCTGTTTTTTCCCATCTTACATAGAGACCTAAGCATATAGCAACCAATAAATTGATTCTGGCTAAATAGCCAAGATAACGCACTGAAGAATGCATATTCACTTCTCTGTTGACTTCTTCCAGTCTCGTCATTGCTAAATACAGACAATGACTAAAGCAGTAACGCAGTGATTTACACATGTAATCTGGCAATTTGGGCTTTCTCCCCACGGCACAAAAATTAACTGCTTGTTTTTCATCCAGCAAATCCAATGTATCCGTAACTCCTATTTCAGCATTTCCTCTGGTGGAATTATTTATAGTGCTCTAAAAAGAAGAAAAAAATATGTCAGTGTTAGTTTTATATAATTTACCTTTTATATTTATCTTCTTTGTACAAAATAATAAGTGAGAAAGTTTCTTCTGAAACTCTGTTTTAAATTTGACTTGCATGTCTCTTAATGGTTAACTGTCTCTGGTTTAAAAACTCAGTTTATCCTAACAAAAATGACAGTGCCTTCTACTTAACATATGCTAAGATAGTATGATTAAATAACCAAAAACAGTGAAACTGGTTTTCCAAAGACTAGAAGCCTTTCTTACTTTAAGGGTTGGTGTTTCAACTACATGCGAATATGAGATCTTGAACCTAGCTTAGATTGTAGTACATGGATTCGGCACAATCAAAGCAACTCCGCAGATAAACTGAATGATGAAAACCTACCTCTGATTTGAAAAGCACTAGTATCCAGTAATAGTGACCATTCTTACCTGCCTAAAATCCTCTGCATCTTTTTACAAGGCAGCTCTAACAAGATAGAAAATCCGTAGTCTTCACATTGTTTAACTAATCCACTTACCAGAAGTAAAGTTTAATTTTATTAAAGTTAGTCCCTAAAGTTGACGTGTAATTTTCCCTGTACTTTTATCTCTACTAAATTACTTGGGTTATCAAACCTCCTTGTAGATCCAAATACCATCTCTATAGCAAACCAATTCCTGAACTTTCTAGTCAAAATTGTGAAGTTAGAATGCTAACCAGTATTTATTGTAAATTAAGAACTTCATACTTTTAAAAAGTTAACTATTTGTTAAAGGATCCAGATAATTATCTTAATCTTTGCTCCCACAAGTTGTACTTAAAACATGACAGTGGTAAAAAAAAAATGCTTTATCAGATAATTCTTCAAAGTTTCTGGTATACTGTTTCAGAAGAATTGATCCATTCAACAGCTCATGGTTACACTAAATGTCCATGGAGATAAAAATTCAAAAAATGACTTGTTTGTGATCAGCTTATTTATACTTTAACAGGACACTAAAAGACAGCCTGACAGAAACATGATAACCTGGAATTAACACCTAATGACCCACTGGGCTGGGGAACAACGCCACTGAATGACAGCTTTCTGTTTCTTTGCTCAACACTCTGTCAGTCTTTGTAACTATTCAACCCCTCTTCCTTGTCCTCAAATCTCACTTCCCATTCCCTGCATTCTCACTAGATGACTGCAACCAGGTGTCAGAAGTGAACCTCCTTAAGTCTCCAACACCACAGACCCACTCTACCCAGCATCTCCCGATACACCTAAGGCTAAATCTTTAGCCATACTGATTAGCTTTTCCCCCCTACCTCTTCCAGAATTCCACAATCTCCTCGCTCTTCAAACTCCCACTCTTCCCTTATCCATTAGCACTTAAACGTCTGCAGAGCTCTTTTTAAAAACAATACCCTCCGAAAATCCCAGAAACAAAAGCAATCTTCACTCAATTCCGTCTTCTCTTCCAAATTCAACCTTCTGTCCTCTTGACAGCTTTGACCGCCTCACTTCTCACACCACTCAACGACAGTTCCCACCAAACAACAAACTGCTCTGGCAAATTCTAAAATGATATAAGCTCCTAAAACCAATGTGTACTTTTCACTTACTATCCTGCACTTCTTCACAACCTTTGACATCGTTGACTCCTCTCAACTTCTGAAACCTGCCCTTCCTTTAGCTTTCAAAGACCAACCTCCAGATTTTCTTCCTAACTCATTGACCTCTCCTTCTCAGTCTTCTTGCAGACTCTCGATTCTCAATCCATCCTTTGGATGTTCAATCACAGGTCGAGGCTTTCCTCTTGCTATACACCTTCCATGAGCAATCTCGTCTATTTCCAGGTCTTCAATTATTCTCTCTTCCCCTCCTGACAAACATATATTAATCTACCTGATGCAAATAAAGCATCAGCTCTGTTCACTCTTAGAGCTAAAACCTTGGGGGATCCCTGGGTGGCTCAGTGGTTTGGCACCTGCCTTTGGCCCAGGGCACGATCCTGGAGTCCCGGGATCGAGTCCTGGGATCGAGTCCCGTGTCTGGCTCCCGGCATGGAGCCTGCTTCTCCCTCTGCTTGTATGTCTCTGCCTCTCTCTCCCTATCATGAATAAATAAATAAATCTTTAAAAAATATATTAAAACCCTGGAAAAAAGGGAAGCTTGTAAATCATATCCATAACATCCTTATCATAGAATATATGCAACCCCACTGTCAAAAATCAACATAGTTGAATATTCTTAAACAGCCAATATACAAGTCTTTCCACATTGTAAACTTCTTCAAAGGAGAAACTGGCTGAATCAGAGAGTAAGACCACACAGCATCCCAATGTTTTCAACTGGTCTGCTGTTACTTGATTCAATGAGAAGTTACTTATGAGACAGATAAAACAGAGCACAGAAGAGTCCATTTGCTAAGGGAACTCCCAGAGTCTGTTTTATAAAACCCCATATACTACTCTAACTCTCCTCTTCTCCACCACCTATATTTAGTCTCCACCAAGTCCTGTCCACTCTTCTTGGACACATCTGAAATGTTTCTTTTTTCCAGCCCCAAAGTCAAAATCCTAATCCCGGCTGCCATCATCTCATGCTTGAATGTCTCCCTGCATCGAGTGGTCGAGCCTGGCCTTCTCCAACAAGTGTTCCTTTTAGAATAAAAAAATTGTTAGGGGGATCCCTGGGTGGCTCAGTTAGCGCCTGCCTTTGGCCCAGGGCACAATCCTGGAGTCCCGGGATCAAGTCCCGCATCAGGCTCCCAGCATGGAGCCTGCTCCTCCCTCTGCCTGTGTCTTTGCCTCTCTTTCTCTATGTCTAAAAAAAATAAAAAAAATAAAAAATAAAAAATAAAAAATAAATAAATAAATAAATAAATAAATAAATAAATAAATAAATAAATAAATCTTTAAAAAAAAATTGTTAGGTCGCTGTTATGCAAAACCCTCCAACAGTTTCCCATCATCTTAAGCAACAGAGTCGAGAGTCCTTATAAAACTTTTCAATTGGAGGTGAACAACTTTCCTGCCTCCTTTCTCTTCCTCTTGGGACTTTGTATTCCACTTTCAGCTCTGAACTGCATGACCGCTGTCCCCTCGCAGGTGCCCTCCTTCCCTCCTCCCGGGCTCCATCCCAGTCCTTACACCTGCCTCACTCCTGCTTTTCAGGTCTCCCTCAAATCAAGTTCTTAGTGAGGCTGCCCCTGACCCATTTACACGGCCCCTGCACTGCTGCTAGAATAGCGAAATGCTGCTGGTCATCTGTTCCATGTCTGCAGTCCCTCCCTACTAGATTCACAAAGTCTCAGAGTTTGTCTTTAACACCATGTACGTGTATCTTAGCAGAAAATTTGGCACCGGGGCCGCCCGGGTGGCTCAGCGGTCTGGCGCCTGCCTTTGGCCCGGGGCGTGACCCTGGAGACCCGGGATCGAGTCCCGCGTCGGGCTCCCCGCGTGGAGCCTGCTTCTCCCTCTGCCTGTGTGTCTCATGAATAAATAAAAATCTTAAAAAAAAAAAAAAAATTGGCACCGAGTGAGTGTTCAAAAAGCACCTATGAGACGAATATAGACTAATGAAGAAATAATTGTGTTTAATGCCGATGCCAGGTACTGGTCACAGAGGCGCGCGCGGCGGCTCCCCTCAGCCCCCCTCAGCCCTCCCTCGGCTCCCCTCAGCCCTCCCTCAGCTCCCCCAGCTCCCCTCGGCCTCCCTCAGCCCTCCTCAGCCCCCCTCCGCTCCCCCTCAGCCCTCCTCAGCCCCCCTCCGCTCCTCTCAGCCCCCCTCAGCCCTCCCTCAGCCCTCCCTCAGCTCCCTCAGCCCCCCTCAGCCCTCCCTCAGCTCCCTCAGCCCCCCTCAGCCCCGCAGCCGGCGCTCCCGTGTCCTGCCCCGGGTCCTGCTCGCCGACGCGCTGCACCCTGGGCCCGGGCTCCGGCCGCAGCTGCCTCTGTCCCGTCTGCGGGAAGAAGCATCAAAAGCGAAAAGGCCCATACCGAGCACCGAGGTCGGGGGAGGTCGCGGGAGGTCGGGGGAGGTCGGGGGAGGTCGGGGGTTTCGGGGCTTCGGCTCTAGGAATCACGTTAACTCCCGGGCCCGCGACGGGGAGCCAAGGGCCCCGAGCACCCAGGCTCTCGGTCCGAGGCGCCCGCGGCCGGTCCTGCCCCTGCCGCCCGGAGGCTCGCGGCCACCTCGGCCCCCCCCGCCCCCGCCCCCCAGGTGCTCCCGGGGACGCGCAGCAGCCTCGGCCCCACAGCCCGCGGGGCGGAGCCCGGACGCCGCCGGGCGGGGGCCGCCTCCCCAGTCCCCGCCGCCCCCCTACCTGACTCGGCCGCCGCCGCCCGTGCGCGCCCAACCCCCGGAGCCGGCGCGGGGGACGCGGGGGGGGGGGGCGGGGGGGCGCGGGGGCCCGGCCTGAGGCTCGCGGCGGGAGGCGGCGCGGCGCGGGGGCGAGGGCCGCACGCACTAACGCAGGCCGGCCTCGGTGGAAACTTTCCGGGGGCCCGGCCCGGGCGCGGCCGCCATGTTGCCGCCGCCGGATCGCGCCGGTACGGAACGCCGCCCGGGTCACGGCGCGCCGCGCTTCCTCCGAGCCCCGCCCCCCGCCCCCCCGCGGCCGGACCCGGGACTCCAGGTCTCCCGGACGCCGCCGCCGCCGCCCTGGGCAGCACCTGCAGGACGGGCCGCACGGGGGCCCGGAGACCCCCCAGCCCGGCCGCCGCCCCGGCTCTCCCTAGATCACCGCCCGGGGCTTGAACCTCCCACAGCACGGAGTTCCCAGCTCTGGCCTGCTCCAGGGCCCCCGCCCCCCCCCCCCCCCCCCCAGCCCGTACACCGGCCCCCCAGGCCTTTACACCACCACTCCCAGCCCGTATACCGCCCCCCTCAGCCCGTACACCGGCTCCCCCATCGACTCCCCCACCGGCTCCCCCAGCCCGTATACCGCCCCCCATCCCGTACACCATCCCCCCCAGCCCGTACACCATCCCCCCCAGCCCGTACACCATCCCCCCAGCCCGTACAACCATTCCACCCCCCAGCACCCGTACACCATCCCCCCCAACCCGCACACCATCCCCCCATCAGGTACACCATCCCCCCATCCCGTACACCATCCCCCCCAGCCCGTACACCATCCCCCCAACCCGTACACCACATCCCCCCCCAACCCGCACACCATCCCCCATCAGGTACACCATCCCCCCATCCCGTACACATCCCCCCCAGCCCGTACACCATCCCCCAGCCCGTACACACCATCCCCCCCAGCCCGTACACCATCCCCCCCAGCCCGTACACCATCCCCCCAACCCGCACACCATCCCCCCATCCCGTACACCATCCCCCCCAGCCCGTACACCATCCCCCCAGCCCGTACACCATACCCCCCTATCCCGTACACCATCCCCCCAGCCCGTACACCATCCCCCCCAGCCCGTACACCATCCCCCCAACCCGCACACCATCCCCCCATCCCGTACACCATCCCCCCCAGCCCGTACCACCATCCCCCATCCCGTACACCATCCCCCCAGCCCGTACACCATCCCCCCCAGCCCGTACACCATCCCCCCAACCCGCACACCATCCCCCCATCCCGTACACCATCCCCCCCCAGCCCGTACACCATCCCCCATCCCGTACACCATCCCCCCAGCCCGTACACCATACCCCCCTATCCCGTACACCATCATCCCCAGCCGGTACACCATCCCCCCATCCTGTACGCCATCCCCCCTATCCCGTACACCGTCCCCCATCCCGTACACCATCCCCCCCAGCTCGTATACCATCCCCCCTATCCCGTAGACCGCCTCCCCAGCCTGTACACCATCCCCCCTATCTCGTACACTGTCCCCCCATCCCATACACCATCCCCCCTATCCCGTACACCATCCCCCCATCCCGTACACCATCCCCCCTATCCCGTACACCATCCCCCCAGCCCGTACACCATCTCCCCATCCCGTACACCATCCCCCCTATCCCGTACACCATCCCCCCTATCCCGTACACCATCCCCCCCAGCCCGTACACCATCCCCCCATCCCGTACAACATCCCCCCTATCCCGTACACCATCCCCCCACCCCGTACACCATCCCCCCATCCCGTACACCATCCCCCCATCCCGTACACCATCCCCCCCAGCTCGTATACCATCCCCCCTATCCCGTACACCGCCTCCCCAGCCTGTACACCATCCCCCCTATCCCGTACACCATCCCCCCATCCCGTACACCATCCCCCCATCCCGTACACCATACCGCCGTCCCGTACACCATACCCCCCGGCCTGTACACCGGCCCCCGCATCCCTTACACCGCTGCCCCATCCCGTACATCATCCCCCCATCCTGTACACCATCCCCCCCGCCTGTATACCGCCCCCCGCCGGTACACTGGCCCCCCTATCCTATACACCATACCCCTCCAGCCCGTACACCGCCCCCGCTATCCTTTTAAATGTTTTTTTTTTTTTTAAAGGTATTATTTATTTATGATAGTCACAGAGAGAGAGAGGCAGAGACACAGGCAGAGGGAGAAGCAGGCTCCATGCACCGGGAGCCCGGACGTGGGATTCGATCCCGGGTCTCCAGGATCGCGCCCCGGGCCAAAGGCAGGCGCTAAACTGCTGCGCCACCCAGGGATCCCTGCCCCCGCTATCCTTACACCTGCCCGCCCATCTCGTACACCCCCGCCCCAGCCCGTACACCGGCTCCCCCACCGGCTCCCCCAGCCCATGCACTGACCCACCATCTCGTACACCGCCCCCGCATCCCTTACCCCGTCCCCCACCCCCCCCCCCACCCCGAGCCGGTGCACCGCCCCCCCAGCCCTTACACCATCCCTCCAGCCGGTACACCGTCACCAGCCTTTCTTCCTAAGGGTCCTTCAGACGCCAGGCCCTGATGCTCATTTATACTCTGAACTCACTGAGTGAACCTAAGGGGATGTTGTTTAGGGACCAGGATTCACAACAGCTGTGGAGTCCAGTGGTTTTGGAGTTTGGATCCTGGTTCCTCTTTAATATGTGCGATTATGTTCCTCTGTCAAAAAAAAAAAAAAAAAGTAAACCTTCCTTGCAAAGATACTGTGAATGTTCGTCGAAACAACAGGCCTTCAAAAAGTGTGAATTCCTCTCCAAGAAGCCTTCCCTGCAGCCTGCCTTCTATCCTTCCCATCCTCTTCTGCTCCTTGTAGGTCTCAGGTCACTTAATCTCCCTCTGAACCCCAGTCTCCTTGTGTGTTAATGGGATACTAGTAACATCCACCTTACAGAGTTGTTGCAGGGATTAAATGAGATGATGTATGTAAAAAAATAGCTTAAAACATCTAAAACCCTTAGATGTTTTATCCTCTTTAGGATAAGGCTCAAAATCCTTCAACAGGTATGGACCAGTTCTGTAGCCTGGCCTTTTTTTTTTTTTTTTTTACCTCCAGCTTGACCTCCGCAACACCCCCAACCTGCTTTCACATCCTCATATGCCAGGACATGTCCAGTTTTGCTCACCATTAAATCGGCCTGGTGTAGCGCACGATATAGGGTTGGCACTTAAACATTAAACAAAGAGTACACAATAGGCCTTCAACAATCATGAGTTCTCTCCCATTTATTTTCTGTTAGTACCACCTATACTTTTCCTATCTCCGCTGATAGAATGTGAATTTCTTCATTTTTACGTAATAGACGTTGGGGGTTAGAGTGGGCAGCAGATCAGTAGCGATGAAGCACTTAGATCCGATCCCTCCTATGTAAATAAAAAGTGTGAGAGTCTGTCCAGATTCCTGTCTTAACTCGAAATGCAGTTCCTAGCCAACTCCCAAAGCTGTAACTCTGGCTCTCTGGGGAACACGTGTCACATGTTCCTACTTGAATACATTGCCATCACTTCTCATCCAGCTTACCCTTTAATGGACGTATGTAGATGTGTACGTGTGTGTGTATACATACAGATGTTTGTTTGTTTTGCATGCCTACCCTCTGAATCACCATTCTGTGTTTGGAGAATTCCCCACCTTAGGAGTCCACTGGCTGAATCTGAAATGCCACATACTTGTTCTACCAATCATGTACACCAGCCAGGAGCTCTTGACTCAGAACAGCAAATGCCGAAAACCATGCTTCCTGGGTAACTGCAGGAGTATTGCTAGGTCGGCTCCTGGGGCAACAGTGAGAGGGGGTCTAGGGGTGAGCATCCAGCATCCGGGATTAGTGGCGTCAGTGACTCAAGACACCTCTGCATTCCTACAGCCACCCTAAAGCCCCCTCCCATGGGTCCAGTGGTCTGTTGTTACCGGTTGTAGTCTCTGACCATGCAGGTCTAACGCTCCCTTTCCAGCCATCCCCTGAGCTACTCCGTGTCCTCTCATAAATTTCTTTTCTGCTTAACCCACAGCTGTTTCCTCTTCCTTAGCACTATGGCTCCTCATTAAAACAGTGCTTTTTCATCTTCCTCAAACATGATCCACAGCCTGGTGACCTTGAAACTCTCTTTGATGCTTGTTATCTTGTCGGTATACTTTAGAATACTTCAGTGAGATGTGTATGTGTTTGAGCCTTAACTTTAATCTGCACACTCCAGGGTGGATAATTAGCATTTGAAAGACTAATCAGGAATCTTCACTATAGAGATGGATGCACAAGTGCTTCCACCATCACGGTTAATCTGCACTAGAGGTATGTTAATTAACATAAAAGATTATAAATAATTTTTCATTGTGGAGATAACAGGTGTTGGAGATATGTGGCTGGTGAGAATAGTGTACAGGCACTTTTTTTTTTTGGCATTTTTGTTCTTGCCTAAATGTAGTACCTGTAAGCATCTTCTGAATATGGCACACCGACAGCCTTTAGAATGGCTCCCTGAATCTAGAATGCTGTTTAGTACTTTGGCACAAGATATTTTTTGTGTGTAGTGTTTTTTTTTTGTTTTTTTGTTTTTTTTTTTGTGCCTGCTTGTTGATGATGGTCTATGTAGTTGCATGAAGCCTGCAGGCTTGCTTTCACTGGGGGACACCACCTAATAGTGAAGGAAGGGAGGGTACCCTCATCAAGCTTTAGTTGTTGAAGGCTGCCAGTATTTACTGTAAGAACCCGACAGTTGTGAAGGCCAAGAGTTCGTTTTCATTCACTACATGTCTTGCATTTATCCTTTCTTTTCAAATTCCATTGTCACAACCCTCGCCCCTGAATTACTTCAGTAACTTCTGTGGTCTGTCATCCTGATGTCAGCCTCACCCCCATCTCATTCATCACACTGACTGATGCTCTCGGAGCACTGGGTCACTCCTTGGATTAAAAACCAATGACTTCTACAGGCTACAGAATAAAGGCCCAACCCCCCATCCGGGCACCTGAGGCCCTCCAGGGATGAACTAAACCTCCCTTTGCCCGGTACTATTTATCCTGAAATTAGAAGTGTTAGGGTCAGGGCACCTGGGGCTCAGATGGTTAAGCAGCTGCCTTCGGTTCAGATCATGGTCTCAGGGTCCTGGGATCGAGCCCCACACCAGGGCCCCCTGCTCAGTGGGAAGTCTGCTTCTCCCTCTCCCTCCTCCCTTCACCCCTGCTCGTGTGCTCTCTCTCTCTCTCTCTCTCTCAAATAAAGAAATACAATCTTAAAAAAAAAAAGTATTAGGGTCAATTTTTGCCATCTGGCACATCCTCAACTGAACACCTGGACATAAAACAGCCACCTGGGAAGCCTCTCCGTGACAGGAGGTTTCAAGCAACAGTTACGGATGGCAGTGTAATGATCCTAATAGCAGACATAGCCATTCATCAACACACAGTTCCATGCAGGCAAGGTCTATGCTCCAGGCCAAAACTTTCACCCAGAGGAATTAGTTCAGACTAGGAACACCTGTGGAAAATAACATTTTAAAAAATCAAGAGAAGGAGGGAAGGCAGCACCCGTGGCAGGAGAGATGGATCATTTCTATTTCAGGCCTCTGTGGCGCAGTCGTGGAGGAGTCCTACAATATTTCTTCCTATCTCCTCTCCCATTTACCCTCCTACGTCTTTCAAACGTTCGATCCTGTTCCAGAGCTGAACCAACTCGGGTTCTCCGTACGTGATCTGCTGGGTCTACTCCCTTGTTAGGTCTGTGTAATACTCGCAGATTACAAAGTGCTTTCACCCATGTCCTATCATTCACTCTCTACGAATCCAGATGATGTCAATATGATCATCCTTTTATAGGTAAAATAACCAACATCCAGAGAAACTACTGTCTCGAGCAGTGACCTCAGTCTTTTGGCTTCAAGTTCTAGGTCACCAAGCGCGGTTTTCTAAATATCATTTCCTTCTGCGGGGGAACACAGGTATTTCTGCCTCATTGGTGCTATAAATAGTAAGCAGCAAAGGGTTACAGTATTCAGTCCCAGCATGCTCCTTAGAATCATCTCGAAGATTTTTAACCTACACCTCTGCTCAGACCAGATCAATTAAATCAGTCTCCTCTGGAGTGAGTTCCAGGTAGATGGTGTGTTTTCTTAAAGACCTTTCCTTCCCCTGGTCTTGCCTCCATCCCCAGGGATTCTAATGTAAAGCAAGGGTTGAGAACCACTGGGTTATTTTTTTTTTTTAAGATTTTATTTATTTATTCATGAAAAACACAGAGAGGAGAGACAGAGAGACAGAGACACAGGCAGAGGGAGAAGCAGGCTCCATGCAGGGAGCCCAACGTAGGACTCAATCCTGGGACCCCAGGATCATACCCTGGGCCGAAGTTGGCGCTAAACCGCTGAGGCCCCTGGGCTGCCCGAGAACCACCGGGTTATTATTTCCATCAGTGCAGTGGTTCTACAAGTGTGGTTCCCACACCAGATGAATCAGCACCACCTGGGAACTAGTTAGAAATACAAATTATCGGGATCCCTGGGTGGCGCAGCGGTTTAGCGCCTGCCTTTGGCCCAGGGCGCGATCCTGGAGACCCGGGATCGAATCCCACGTCGGGCTCCTGGTGCATAGAGCCTGCTTCTCCCTCTGCCTATGTCTCTGCCTCTCTCTCTCTCTGTGTGACTATCATAAATAAATAAATAAATAATTAAAAAAAAATACAAATTATCAGGCCCCACCCCCAGATCTACTGAATCAGAAACTCTAAGGGTAGAGCCCAGATTTTAGGATTAGGTACTACAGGTATGTGTATCAAAAAGCTCAACAACCGGGGCTTAATACCACTTTATTTCTCACAAAAAAGTCTAGAGGTAGGTGTTCTAGAACAGATGTGGTGCTTCTTGGTATTAAAGATCCTGATTCCTTCTCTCTTGTTCTCCTTCCACTCAGAACATGGCTTCCTCAGAGCAACATGGCTGCTTAATTTCTAGCTATCATTTCTGAATTCCAATCAAGAGAAAGGAAGAAGTATAAGAGGCAAATGTACTCCCCTCACCCTTACTTTAAGGACACTCCTTGGAAGTTACATGAAACCCTCCAGCTTCTATCATTTCGACCAGTATTTAGTGTTCATAGAATCGGGGGAAAGTCTCAGGGTAGCTATATGCCCATCTGAAAATCAGAGTTCTTGGGGTGCCTGGGTAGCTCAGTTGGTTAAGCGTCTGCCTTCTGCTCAGGTCATGGTCTCAGGGTCATGGTAAGGGCTCTGCAATGACCCCTCGGGCTCTGGGCTAAGCACTCAATGGGGAGTCTGCTCGTCCTTCTCTCTCTGCCCCCCCCCCCCCACCATTCATGCTCATGTGCTCCCTCTCTCTCTCTCAAATAAATAAAAAAAAATCTAAAAAAAATTTTTTTTTAGTCAAGAGTTCTCTTTCTGAGAAAGAAGGAAGAAGAAATAATGGGGGAAACAAGCCATGTTTGCCAGTTTATGCTTTTTCCTTATATCCCTAATTCTCAAGTCAGAAAATAGATGCCATTATTGTTTGAGCCACTTTTGACTTGCCATTGACTATTGCCATTATCTCATTAGCACTTACTCTGTATTAATGATGGCAAATATTGCATCATATAGCTCAGCCATGATTTAGTTAACCTTTTGCTTAATTTGGAGAGTTTAGGATGTTTTTGATTTTTGTTATCAAATTCTACAACTTTGGCCCATTGCACTTGTGATATGTTACATTTCTGATCATCTTTTTGGAATAGATTTCTAGATGGGTTAAAGAATATGAATATTTTTAAGGCCATTAATTTGTACTGCTGATTTTCTTATCAGAAAGAAACCATTCTGTGGGCCCTGGCTGTCAGCTAACTACATTTTTTGGCAGCAGAGAGCTTTGTCTTTAAACATTTTTTATTTTTTGCTAATATTTCTTTAACATTTTGAAAAGAATGCATTTTCATTGCATAGATTCTTGCAATCTAAAGATGCCGATGAAAAGTCTGGTGCCAACCTGAGTCCCATTCCTTTGTAGTTATATGCCTTTTCTCTCTCTTAGCTTTTTGAAAACTGTCTTTATCCTAAATCTTCCGAAATTTCATATGTGGAAGTTTAGGAAAACCCTATATTTTTATTTAGCAATCCTTTTTTATTGAAAGATTCTAATCATTCTTAAATTCTGGAAAAATATTAGCATTATTTTTTCCAGCATTTCCTTTCTCCTGTTTTCTCTATTTCTTATTTGGAACTCCAATTTCTAAGATATGTTGGAACTTTATCTGATCTTCATGTTTCTTCCATATTTTTTACCTCTTTATTTCCTTGTGCTCTTTTCTGGAAGAATTCTTCAGTTTAATCTTACAGCCAGTAATTTATTTCTTAGGCCATTAAATTTTTTTTTCCCTAGGCTTTTACTTTCTTTTTTCTCCTTCCTTCCTCCCTCCCTCCCTCCCCTCCCTCCCTCCCTCCCTCCTCCTCCTTCCTTCCTTCCTTCCTTCCTTCCTTCCTTCCTTCCTTCCTTCCCCCTTGAAATATCTGCTATCCTTTAATGACCTCTGTTATTTTATGGCATTTTCCTCCTTTGAGGATACTAAGCATGCATGTTTTAACTTGTATTCTGAATGCTTATTTTATTCCATTTCGTCAGCTTCCAGGTTCTTCCATTTGTTGGATTTGTCATCTTTCATGGTGTTGACTTTCTTTAGGTATTGGTGGAGGGGTGGTGTGGAGAATTAGAGAGGAAGACAAACCATGAGAGACTCATAACTCTGGGAAACAAACTGAGGGTTGCAGAAGGGGAGGTGGGTGGATGGATATGATGACTGAGTGGCAGACACTAAGGAGGGCACGGGATGTGATGAGCACTGGGTGTTATATTATATGTTGGCAAATTGAATTTAAATTTTTAAAAAATTTAAGGAGCTTCTCCCTTTGTCACTTGGGCTTTCCGGCTGTGGTCCCTGAGTCTTCCCATTTTAGTCTTTTAGACTTAAAAAGTGTTCCTTGCTCTCTGTTCTTAAAGAGGCTTCACAGTTCTCTGGGGACTTACCTTCCAATTTTCAGTGCAGCTGTATTTATATTAAGTGATTTAAAACATAGTCTCTATTATTTCTCTGGAGTCAGTATAGGAAGGAGCTATTATTGCATATGCTGATTTTGCCTTCCTGAATTTTGTTTTCTATTTTCTGAGTCTCACTTTATAGAACATATATTTTTTAAAATTTGGCCATTGCACTAAATTTTTTAATATTAAGCACTTTTTTCTAAAAATAATGATCACTTACTTGCTTTCCATTTGTTTTCCCTATTTTTAAATCCAGATTTAAAGCATTGTTTAATAATTTTTGTTTAAAGTAAGTGGTGAAAGCAGGTCTTGGCATGTTCCTGACATTAATTGAAACATTTCTAGTATTTTCATCGTTAAATATAATCTTGATGGTTAGTTAATTTAAAGGAAATATTTAAAGAATACATTTTTTCAATCTTATTTAACTAAGAAAATTTTCATTGTGTGTTTTATTTCAGATATTGGTTTTGAATTCAAATTCTTTTTAAGATCTTTTGAGATGTTCATGTGGTTTCCTTCACTGATGCACGGATAAGTTTACCTCTCATACTAACCACTATTATTGATCTATCCATGTGATTCTGGAACAAATCCTCATTGGTCTTTCAGTGAACTGTTAAATGCAGTATCCAAGATTTTATATTTGCTATTGATATGTTTTTAAGTGAGGAAGCATAGGTTTTATTTTCTAGTATTATCTCTTTTAGATTTTGGTGTAAGTGGTATATCTGTTCTATCGAACAAACTGGGTAGCTTTCCTCTTTTTTCTACTCTATGCAACAGATTATTTGGTATGGAAATCACCTTTTCTTTAAGTTTGAGGGAACTAAATCCTAAAGCATGTGGATCTAAAGGTGTCATTTTGAGAGGTAATTCTTTGTTACTATAACATATTCTATGCTCATTGGTTTTACAGATTTTTATTCCTGGTTGAGTTTATTTTAGTAATGGATATGTTTTCAGAATACTGATCCTTTAATCAAGATTTTCTAATTTGGTAGTTTAAAAAGTATCCCATATCACTTCACATATTTAATTTATAAATTTAATTTTTGAGAATTTATTTGATATCTTTTTTTCTGTTCCCCCACATACTTTCCCAAAATATCTTGTCCAAAGTGTTTTACTGGTTTATTGCCCAATACAACTTACAACAATAAGTCCCATTAATTCACAAGTTTGCCATGAGAATTAAATGAGTTAATATATGTCAAGTATTTGGAACACTGCCCAACACAGAGTAGGTTCTCAGTTGCTAAGCCATTTTCCTTTTTATACAGATCAATAGAGCCTCTCAGGGCTTCATTTAGTTTTCCCCTTCTCTCATTTTTCAGATCAGCTGCTTGATTAATACCCTGAGCTCAAGACGGATCAGAAACCTCGTTACGAAGCAGGGGGAAGGGAGAAGGCTACAAATACTCAAAATATAATATCCTTTCTTTTATCTTTATCATATCTAATTATAAAAATAAAGACAAAACAATCATGTTTGACTTTTATAAGAAATTTAGCTCAGCTTTGCCTTTCTCTGCCGGTGATTACTTGCCCATGTATCCTAGGAATATTATAGTTTTCTTTGAAATGTGTAACAATTTTTATGAAAGTTTATGCTTTATTTCTGCGGGTTACTACAGTTTCAGTGTTCACTACCTCTCCTTTCATACTATAACCCAAATTATATCTGGCTCAGTGGCCCCCAGACTGTAAGGGAACTATTTAAATACACAAACTTTGAGATGCCACATAAAACCTGCTGAATAAGAAGTCGGGTTGCTGCCTCCATCCTGGTATTCTTTAACTTAACGTCCTCATTCCCAGGTGATTTTGAATAACTGCTATGTTTGGGCACCACTTCTCCTGCCAATAGAAAAATGAAACTAAAATTTCAAGACCAGGGAGGATAGTGGTGGAGAGGTGGTGGCCTGCTTGACCAAGATCCCTTCTCCCTTAGGTGGGACACCCAGTGTTCTACTTCTCATCCTACATCTCTAATTGTTCTTTGCTTTGTTTGAATTGTCTGAAACATTGGTCTAGTACCTCCTGAGTAGATTTTTCTCTAAAGTCCATTTTGGTCTTCTTTTCCTTTCTCTGCACCCTCAGCTAGACCTTGATGTCAATTTGGACTGCCCTGCAGCCACCCCCAAGCCTATCCCCAAGTTCTTCTGAAATCTGGCCATGTATTCTACTTCCCTAAATGCAGGACCTCCCAGAGCGAACTCCTCCTCTCTCCTCACCCCTCCCTCATGTATTTATTCTCTACTCATAGCCCTGGCTCCAGCTGCCTCTGCCCCGTCTGTCCCCACGTCTCATTTCTTTTGCAAAGGACTATAGCGTCCAGCTTCTACTTAGTGCATCCTAGTATCCAGCAATCTTCCTAGGATATTATTTATTACACGATTCTTAGGCTTGAAATCTTTGTTACTTTGCACTCATTTTGTAGAGTCAAAATTTTTAGCCTGATAAGCAAGATTCTCCAAAAATACTGCCTTAACTGTGAAACTTTTAATTCCTAATAATTTCTCTTCAGGGCCCTAAATTCTATGAAATGGAAAGATTCCCTAATTCAAAGCCCTTATTTCCCCTTGTGTGTTCATATCTCACTCCTCTACCTAGAATACTTCTGCCTCAGTTTTACTTGTTCTAATCTTAGCTTTTCCTTCAAGGCTTATTTTGAATTCTAGGAACATTCCCTGATTGCCCCAATGCTATTTTCTTCCTTTGATTTCTCCTAGATTTTACCCGTTAGGTGACTGAAGACACCTCACTTTTTTTTTTTTTTGTATTTTACTTTCCTTGTTGTTGTTTTAATTGCTCTAAAATGTACAAACTTAGGGGCATCTGGATGGCTTAGTCAGTTGAGCAACTGACTCTTGGTTTGGGCTCAGGTCGTGATCTCAGGGTGATGAGTTCGCTCCTGGCATCAGACTCTGCTCAGTTTGGAGTCGGCTTGAGAGTCTCTCTCTACCCCTCCCTCTGCCCCTCCTGCTCTTGCTCTTCCTCTCTCTCTCTCAAATAAATAAACCTTAACATGCACAAACTATACTAATTTACACGGTGCAGGCCACTTAAACTATATTGAGTCATATAGTTTACAAGTTCCCCTTCAGCGCTTTGCCAAAGCCACTCTGAAGCCTGCAGGATAATAGTAAATAGTATTACTCTTTAATAAACTGTCTCCTTCTAAGTCAGGATTTCTCCAGATGCGGGCCATAGACTCTCTAAGTACAGTCAGGTGGGAGCTCGTTAAAGCTGGAGGTTTCTGCGCATGAGCCCAGGCTTCTGGAATCACCATCTCATGGCAGTGTCACCTAGGAAGCTGCCCTTTGGTCATTCTTAATCATACTAAGTTTTGTGAATCATTGATTTTATCCTCTTACCATGTGTCAGTAGGAGTTCTTATACAAATGTATAATTTTGCTTTTTGTTTGGTTATGTTTCTTCTGTTATTCATCTTGACTTTTTTTGTTTTTAGCAATTATCTTGGAGACGTTTGCAAGATAGGACACAAAGATCCCTGTGGGGTTTGGCTTTAATTTATTGGGATGCCTGGGTGGCTTAATGGTTGAGTGTTCCCCACAGGGAGCCTGCTTCTCCCTCGCCTGTGTCTCTGTCTTTCTCTGTGCCTCTCATGAATAAATAATAAAATCTTTTTTAAAAAGATTTTATTTATTTATTTGAGAGAGAGAGAGAGAGAGAGAGGCAGAGAAAGAGAGCACAAGCAGGGCGGAAGAGGGGCAGAGGGAGAAGCAGGCTCCCAGGGAGCCTGAGGCAGGACTCCATCCTAGGCCCTGGGATCATGACCTGAGCCAAAGGCAGATGCTTAATTGACTGAGCCGCCCGGGTGCTCGAGTTGTATGTTTTTATACCAAAATTTCTGGTCCCTTTTCTCTTTCATATGAAATATTTTCAGCTTATAAAATCAATACAAAAATCTTATTTGGAAATTGATTGAGATTGCAGTGGATTATTGATTGATTTGGGGGAGATTTGACATTTTCCAAATCTTGATGTCTCCCCATATCACAGACTTTTCTGAAATTTAGTCTTCCTGACGGAGTTGGCAGGGTCTGTAGCTATTTAGTCTTATATTTGGTAAAGTTTTAGTATGTTCTCCATATAGGTCTCGATTTTTTTTTTTTTAATGTTTGGTTTATTGCTAGTACTTGTCATAGTTTTTTGTGCTGTTAGTTTTGCAACCACAAATGGGATTTTTTTCGTGGTATTAGCTAATTGGTCCTTGATGATGTATAGGAAAGCTAACCTACCAAACTTTGGTAGTAAGTCTAGTAGTTTTTTGGTCATTTCTCTTCTACTTTTTAGTCAATGATCTGTATAGATAATGAGCTTTATCTCTTCCTTTCCAGTGTTATACCTCATTTATTTATCTCCTTTTACTACATTAAGTCTGTACATTGAACAGTCACAGTGCAACTGGGCATCGTTTTTTTTTTTTTTTTCCCCTTAATGAAAGGCTTCCAGTGTTTCTTCATTATGAAGTTTTCGATAGGTTTCTGATAGATTCTTTTGTCATGTTAGGAAAGTTTTCTTCTATTAACCTAAGAGCTTACTTATGAAGGGATTTTGGGTTTAATAAATTCCTTTTTCAGCATCCAGATGATCATAGGGTTTTTCTCTTTAATTGATGGATAGAGTGATTTACATTATTCCTTGCCTGAATTGATTCTTGGAAGAAAAAGAACTCTCTTTGATATTACTGAATTGTGTCAATATATAACTTTTAATTGTTTTTTTCCTCAGTTTTTTTTTTACTAGTTTTGCACTCATAGTTGTAGCTGACGTGGCCTGTGAAATTGGCGGAATAATGGCCTTCCAAAGATTTCCCATTTCATGAAACCTGTGAAGAGACAACTTCATGTGATGAAAGGAACTTTGCACACGTGCTTTAGGTTAAAGACCTTCTGATAGGGTGATTGTCCTGGATTATTCTCATTTTCCCAATCTAATCACGAGTCCTTAAAAGGAGAAAACCTTTTCCAGCTGCAGTTAGAAAGATGCAGAGAGAGGTATGCTGAGGACAGTAGGAGGTTTGGAGCTGTGATGTGAGCAGGACTTGGCCTGACATTGCTGGTTTAAAGATGCAAGGAGAGAGCTGTGAGCCGAAGAATTCAGGTAGTTTGCAGCTGGAAATGGCAAGAAAATGGATTGATTCTTCCTTGGAGCCTCCAGAGGGAACACAACACCTTCACTTTAATCCAGTGAGACCCATGTCAGACTTCTGACCTACAAAAGTGTGAGATAATGTATTTTCTTTTTAAGCCAGTAAGTTTGTGGCAATTTGTTATAACAGCAGAAAATTAGTACAACTTGTAATTTTATCTGTGTGCTCTCTAAATTTGACTCAATTATAGCTCAAAGTACTCTTTTTCTTTTTGAATTCTTTTCAATGCTTTAAAAGATTTTAGGAAAAACTCACAGAAGTTCAATAAAACTCATCTGTAATAGTGTGAGTTTAAAAAAATATTTAAAAATATTTATTTGAATAAAAAAATATTTGGGAGAGTGAGCAGGTGGGGAGGGGTGGAGGGAGAGAATCCTCCGGCACTCTCGGCTGAGCTCAGAGCCTGATGCAGGGCTCCATGTCCCTACTCATGAGGATAATGAGCTGAAATCAAGAGTTGGATACTTAACTGACTGAGCCACCCAGGCACCCCTCTCCTGCCTTTTTAAAGGAGAAAATATTTGACTTCCTTTTCAGTTTGTGACATGCCTTTTCCTTGTATTAAGAATTTCATGTATACGTTTTGTCTTTCTTACTAGATGGAAGCTTCTTGAAGGTGTAATCTGACTTATCTCTGTATCAGAACTCAACATGTAAAAGAATGCCTAGCACAGTGAAATGCAAACACTAAACCTATGCATATTTTATTCAATTTTATGCCCATTGTTTATGAAATTATGTTCAAATACATATGCTCTTTCAGACAGCCAGATTGATGAGGCAACTTAGACAATGTGGTGAATGAGCATAAGCTTTGAAGTCAGACCCAAGTTACTTAGTGGCTAAGCCACTTTTCTAACTCTAACTTTAGACAATTGCTTAACATATCAAAGACTTTCCTTACTAGTACCATAATGATGATAGTACTTTGGAGGCTTGCTGAGATCACGAAAATGAGGTATTGTTTGTAGAGCACTTAGCATATCTAACACATAATAGTTGCTTAATAAGTGATACTTGTTATTATCATGAATATTGAAAGGACTTTATTTAGAACTGAATGGTATTTTTCAAAACTGTCTTTTCTGTTGCTCTTGTAATTTTCTAGGCTATTATGTATTTTCTAGGCTATTATTACTAAGTCTTCAATCTGTTCTTCTGTTCAAGGCCTCTGTAATGTCATACTTTAGTTGGTGGATTCAAATATTCCCATGGATGGGCTTCTATTCGTAACTTGGAATGTAATAAAAGCAATAGTGGGTGTGCTTTTGTGGAGCTAGAGAAGTCAGTCCTTTAGAAACTGAACTATGTTTCAAGAGTTTTCTTCCCACTTAAAGATGAAATAACCCTAATCTCTTCCTACTCTTAAATAAATCGGTTACATTTATTCCTGTTAGGGAAGGTGATGAAAAGCCACGACCCCCAATTGACCTACGAGCTAGATCTGGTGGGTTGGAGGCTCCTCACACCCTCCCTGTCCTTGAAATGTGGATTCTGCTGGTCTTTCCCACTCCCACAGGCAGTTCTGAGAACACCTGAACGATATGCATGACTGAATCCAGTTAGGGTCTTTTTGTGAGCTTTAATGATTTCATGAGCAGGTGTGGAGATCCATTCGCCTTGTTGCTGCCCAAGATGAGCCTTGTGTAATAAGTTCCCTTTGCTTATTAAAACTGTCACCGAGCAGTCCAGGTGGCTCAGTGGTTGAGCACCTTCAGCCCAGAGTGTAGTTCTGGAGACCTGAGATTGAGTCCCACGTTGGGCTCCCTGCATGGAGCCTGCTTCTCCCTCTGCCTGTTTCTCTGCTCCCCACCCCCTCTGTGTCTCTCATGAATAGATAAATAAATCTTAAAAACAAAACTATCACCTACCAGGCTGGGGTGGTCTTTTTCTTTGGTCCCTCCCTGCCCTTCACATCCAGGCCCTGTTTCAGATTTCATCCAGGAAGCTCTCGAGAGGGTTGTGAACCAACAGCTACTTTCATATTAACTGCTGTCCTTTATATTTATGGAAACTCTTTCATGATTAATAGTTGAATCAAACCTACTGAGGAAGTGGTTACCCATCTTTCTGAATTCATCTTATAGAGACAAGATGATCTTGGGGTGAGGTTTGTTTTGTAGTTTCCATTGAAATCTTACAGGGTAGGTTGTAGTGGATTGGGTATCCTCTATGTCATTTTCTGGGAATTCATAGGGGAGAAAATTGAAGATGAGAAAATCAAATGCTATTTAACTTGCTTAGTAAGATTCTAAGGAGTGGGTATCAGATTTTGAATTGGTGGTGGATGGCGGAGATGAAATGGTCAATGTTCATGGGAGACACAGAATAGGACTAAGAAAAGAGGAATAAGGTTATTAATGGCTATTTGCTAAAATAGATAGTATAATACACAGTTTCTATCATGTGACAAGATTGTGTTATTTGCTTTACAGAAACTTGGTAAACTTATCAGTAATCCTGTAAATGAATTTTGTGGATTAAGAAGCAGGTTCTATGAAGAAATTTGCCCCAAATCTCCGTGTTGAGTGGTAGAAACCTATCTGCAAAGTGGTTGGCATAATGTATCCCTTCCATGAATTAAGAAGCTGCTGGAGCACTACCTCTCTTGTGGAACTGAAGAGGTCAATTGGCTCAATCTTCCTTAGATGCAGTAAAGCTAATGATTATGTACAAACTTCCATTCTTTCATTGCCATTGAGAGGGAGGTAGGGATTGGATAGCATTGACAGAGACATGGTAAGAAAGTATGATCTGAGAATAAGAACAAATTTAAATGGGTAGGAGTAAGTAGAAGGGAGAAAAATTATATGGCTCCAAGTCCGTTAGTATTGATCTAAGTGACATTTCCTACAAACCAATTCAGACTTTTCTTAAGTATAAATTGACCTATATCCTAATTTTGAGAATATATTAATAGCAAAACTGAACCACTGCACAAGATTCATAAACTAAGATCAGCCATGGCCCTTTGTCACCTCCATTGCATTTTAAAAGGTAAGATGAATTTATAATAAAATTTATAATAAATAAATTTATTTATAAATATTTATTGATCACCTGCTTTGTTGCAAGACACTTGGCTAAGCTGAAGATCCAGAATAGTTGAGGGCCTTGCCTCTACATATAGACAAGGAAAAATATGAACTTCAGATAATTAGTTATGCAGACTTCACAGCGATGTGGAGAGACTACTTGATTATATGGACTGGGAAGCACCCCTAGGAGGTGACATTTAAGCTAACAACTGAATAACAAAAAAATGAACTACTACAAATCCAATATAAGAGGAAGAAATTCTGGGCCTGGTTGGTGTGAAGGTGAGCACAGGCTTGTTCCCCTCCTTCTCTCCCAGGACTTTATCATAGAGGTTAAGGAGAGAGCATGCTGGAGGTTGACTTGGAGAGGTGGGAAGGGGTAACATTATTGATGTTTGCACTTGCATGATGAAGAGGGATATTCATATTTGAGTAAATGGCATCTAAATTGGTTATGGACATAATGCCAAGAGGCCACATGAACAGGTTTTGTTGCTATGTACCACCAAACGCTGCAGTGCACTATGCTAGCCTGCAATTTTAAAGTTTTTGTTGCTTCATATTAAAGCTAATGCATTTATTACATTGTCAGTCCTGAAAAGCACCTAGTACCTAGTCCAATGTAATAATGTAGTAATTAGGTCTCACCTTATAAGTATTGAAATAAATAGTGAAAGAAAACTTTGCTTTTAATCCTTGCCACAAACTGTATCCCCAACTTCAACTATCTATTTCACAAGTAATCCTCATGGTTATTTAGGGACCATAAGGCCTAGTTGATCAGTGAAAATTCATCATTACTCAAAAACAACTCCAAATATATTTCTTAAGCAATACTGTGTATAATCTAAAATGACCTGTTTTTACAAGAGATTGTACAAGAGCAAGATTTGTACTTGCTCCCTTCTGAATTTCATGCTTCACAGTCTTTGGGAACTGAAATTAATCTATTGAAATAGTATTATCCACCTGTATTTATCTACAATACTATGACTACACCAATGATGTTAAAAATGGTGTTGCTTCATCACATTCGAGGACTTGAGGGAGAAAAACATTCGTTCATTTCATTAAAAAGGACTTGTTTTGTCTTTTTGAAGTATAAAATTGGTATTAGCAGTTTTTGTGTCTAGTCACAAGAGTAAAGAGCTGATTTATGACTTCCTAACTCCCATGACTCCTCATTCCAACTGGCACCATTCTCCACGCCACCAGGGTCCCCTCTATCTTGGTAATACTTCTGGTTACACAAGCTCCAAACGATCCCATTTCCTCTTGATAAAATTGTTTTCCTATTTAAAATTCCCAGGTCCTTACTGTTTCTCCAGTAGTCTCTTTGGGACCTTAATCTGTGCTAATGCTTCAGTGAGTTTAGAAAACAAAGCTCTATTTTTATAGTCAAGCCATAGCCTTTCTTTCAGGGCTGTTTCCTCAAGCATTTCATCTTGAAGGCAGGCTCTAGGAATTAGGTCTGCCTACCTCTCTTCTTTCCAGCAGTCACCCATCTACCTTTTTTCCAGGGAATGCTTCATTGATCCTTGGCTTTGGGAAACCTGTTAGTTCTTGGATTCCTAGTGAAAAAGCCTATGTCAATTAAGAGGCTGGCTTTGTTTTTACTTTTTCTATGTTGAACCAGTGTCTGCAAACTCTCTCATCCAAACACAGATGTGTTGAGGAACAGGAGTTTGAAGAACTAAATACTGACCATGTTTGTATCCTTTCTTTGGGGGTACAAGGTGATAGGCATAGCTAAAATGTGGCTTTAGTTAGCTGTAAAAAATATCTGTAGGTGTGGGGAACAAATATAAAGAGCTTAAATGTGAACTCTACAATAGCTTCATATAGAATATCTCTGTGCCTACAAATAATTTTCTTCTGGATAGGTTTCCCCCATGCCAGCTCAAAGAACTACAGAATGTTTTAAGGACATCACTGAATGATTAACTTGGTTGTGACTGCCTTTAGTAGGTAAGACATACATGCAATAAACATATGCAAGTATATTCTCCTGGCTTTTGTCCCTTAAAGAACTGCGAATAGACCTGAGTTTAGGAAAACTATTGGCATTCTTTTATCTTTTGAACAATGCTCTCTACCATTTTTATAATTTATGTGGGCATTCTACCAATAATACTAAAAATTTGTTTTATAGCCTTTTAATTACTTATGACAAATTTAAGAAACAATTCTGCAGTCAATATCTATGACCTAATTCTTTGGATTTTCCTTTAACTTAAAAAAAACACTGAAATAGGTACCATCTTGCTACTACTGATGGACCCAATATTAGAAATTATCCAAATCTATGATGTAAAATACTTGTCAATATTTCTGATAACTAAAAACAATGACCTTAATCATGTTTCATATTGCAAAAAGCAGAATAGCTTTCTATTCCTATTTTCTCTTGAACAAAGGTGTTACGGTTAGAAAAACTCAAAGTAAGTTGAATACACTGATGCTGACCGAAAGTTACCACTCAGTGGTACCAGATGTAACAAGATTCTTGGTTGAAAAATGCATACTTAAATTTAGGATGATAAAACATTGAAATCTAAGTTTTAGATAGTCTTTCCAATTGTTGAAGTATGAATTTCTGTAATAAGAAAAATAGGGTTTAGAAAACCCAATACTTCCCTCCTTTTATAATAGAAGTCCTTAATGAAATTAACTATTGTAGCTTCTTTGCTTACTGAGTATTGTGTAATACAGTCCACCACTAATAATCTTGAGGGACTTTTTTTTTGTCAGTGGATCATGGCCATGAAATTTTTGTGAACCATCATGAAGATGACTGCAATTAGGGTTTTTGGGTAAAAATCAAATGTTTATAATACATTCTTTGTAGTAAACACTTTTTTTTTTTTTTTTTTTTTTAAGTAAGAAAAATTTGTCTTTCACCTTTGCTATTACCTGCCAATTTGTAACACCAAAAAGGAACCAACTGTTAGTGTATGGACTCTTGGAAGATCACTATTTTAGCTAGCACTGTGCTCAGAAAAATGTGGGGAAAATGGAGCAACAGCCTGATGACCCTTTCCTACTTACCTTGTACAATCGGAATTGGTTTGTAGCTTGCACTCTTCTAGAGAGGAATAATACATCCCTCTTACCTACAGTGTGTTTGTGATTTGTTAAGCAGCTGTGTTTAAAACTTTTCTGCATTGTTTCATTTTTGGTAAACATATTAAGGGACTTGAGCAGGGGCAGAGGTGTAAGGATCAGCAGGCAATGATTCCTAGAGAGAGATGTTAATTATGTAGGATGCTTGTCTTCATTAGATCAGCAGCTCCATGAAAGAGGGGACTGTGACCACATCCCTAATGTTTCCCCAGCATACGGGGCAGAATTCAAACATTCATTCAGTGGATAGAGAACTGTTTGACATCATGAGGAAGCCATCTGCTGCCACAAAGTAACTAATACACTTAATGATATCTGATAGACCTAACTTTCAAGGAAAGTAGACTTGCAATGAACTAGAATTTATGCTGGCTGTTGTCCTGGCTCTTTGATAAACAGCATGACAATACATACCAATATGGCAGTCATTTGAGCTCTCTGTATCTTGGTGAATGAATTTCTGAAATTAAGGACTTTGAGTAGGTGGACTCAGCTTGAAAATTCTGGATGTCATTCAAATTCTAAACTGCTTTCCAGTTTTGAAATCACTTAACAAAAGTCAAAGAGCACAGAACTTTCAGGTTATAAGTAATAGACAATGATTATTAGAAAATTTAAAATTTTTAATAAATGTGCTTTGTTCACAAAATGTGAAAAAATACAACAAACACAAACATACATTTTCAGGTATGCCATCTCCCACCGTTTGGCAACTACGATATAAACCATTTTTGATCTAGTCATGATCCTGAAGAATCTAACCGAATATCATTTAGTTTGAAACTCCAAATATTTTGGAGAATCCTGTTATGAGCTAGGAGATGCCTTAAAATTTACTTATATCCAAATGAAATCACTCTCAAGAGTACCCACACAATATTAAAAGGCTCTGTTAACTTCTCTTGTCATTACATATATAATCTGGCACCAAGCCACAAGGACTGCTTATATTTTAACACTTAAATGTTAAATTGGCTTTGGTGGAATATGTATTAGTTTAAATCCTATACCAACCTAATTTGAAGCTGAATTTACAGTAACAAATGATATTTATAAATCCAAACAAATTTATACTAAGTGGGAGTAGGTTTTATAAAGAGACTTTTCTTTTAAGGACTACTTAAAATAAATCATGCACACTTTGGAGCATAAGCAGAATCAACATCTGTAAACAATCAGAAGAATTTATAGCACCAACATTTTAGCTGTAACACAAAGGCTGACTCCAAGGTCATACTTACACCAGCCTCTCAAAAGCACAGTTTTCATTTACTTTCAAAGCATTTTAATTAGATATATTGTTTGCCTTTAAGATTCTATTCAGCCAAATCAAAGGAAACGGGCAGTCTGGTAAAAGAGGTACTACGAAAATACAGTTTTGTGTTACCTGAACACAGTGGGGGATTTCTACCCTTCTTTTGGGGAAGATACAAGATATGACCTGTAGTACTTAACTGGAAAGAGAAGTCAATTCTAATTATTAAGGACTCAGGCTATTGAAAGTAAATGAAACATTTCAAATTACTTTTGGCATAGTTGAGCAACCAATATTTATTGCATTCATTCAACTGACTTTTCAGGTTAATTACAATCCTGTTACTTTCATTAATTTAGAATGTGAAATTTAATTTGAAGTATCAGGTATATATATCCAAACACGGATATCTTAAAGGGAAGTTTTGTCTTTCTAAATAAAGTTTGACATTCAAAGTTAACTACAGCAACTCACAATAAGCACAAAAACATCAGTTTTACCAGAGTAAAGAAGTGCAGTTTATGAAATTTAGGATCAACTATTGAAAATGCAAGTTTCCTTTAAAAACACCCACACACACCCCCGCACACACACACGCACACACACACATTAACCATGAATTCTGAAACTGTGATATTTCAGTGCAAAAACCTCAGTATGAGGTAATTTTAATGTAATAACCACTTGAAAAAAAAAATCCACACAGTGGCACTCTTAAAAATGACAGTTTACGTGACAATTGCTGGCTGACAAGACAATGTGGACCAAATGTTCTTAGCTATTTAAACTAATCTTGTCTTGTTTGGACCTATTTTTCTTCTTAATCATTTGCTTCTGATTCAGAAACACAAAGTTATTTATCAATGTGGAAAGGGAAAATTCCCACAGCCAACTAACGGTTTATATATTGAAAGAAAATTTCCTGCTAGAATTTTGATAGAAATTAGAATATCGAAAGGTCAAAACCATTTTATGAGATTGCTAGCAGAGGGTTAATTTAAAATGTTTCTATATAATTCCAGACTTGTAGTGCAGCACACCTCCTTAATGGAAAGGTGAGGACCCTAACAAGGTTGGTCTAGACAGAACATAAACTCTAACAAGTGCAAACCCTTTCACAAAGGTGTTTCAGGTCAGGATTGAGTATTGTTCCTTGCTTAAATAGAAAATTTTGTAAATGAAAACTAAATTTAAAAAAGGTAAGAGTGAACTCTCACAGTTAAATATACTTAACACCAAGGCCTAATCAATATGAAAGATACGAACATTCTACTTTGGCAATGGTGTTGATTATACTGTACTAATGAAATTAGAATACATACTTGGGGGAAATCTTTCCCCAAGTGTCTGATGCTACCAAATGAGCAAAAAAGAAAACAAATTATCAATTCCAAAATGTTGATGAAATGCTGGATCATCAGACAAAACTGCAGAAAATGGCTTTCTGTAACAGATAACAATTTAGCTAGAAAAGAGAGTAAGTGCATCACAAAACAACTAAACCAATCTATCTCTGTGTCACATTTAACTTGTGAGTCATCAAAGTGCAAGCTACAGCTTTCTACATATCTTTCTCATTGCAATGGTTTAAAAGTCAACACTGAAAGATTAAAAGAAAATACATAGCAAGTTATGCTTCACTTTTCACAATAGCACTAAAGAAAAAAGGTACCTTTCTATGATATCTTAGTGCTAAATGCTAAAGTAACAGTGGTTTCTGCTATGACAGGAGTCACTCTGCATGAAACTTTAAGCTTTCTATATAAGAATAAATTTTAAAATCCAGAAGTAGAAAAAAATAGCAAACTCTGTAAACCTTTGCATTTCTTCTATGCAAACCAGGTTTAAGTACTGAGTTCATGTTAGTATTTCTGATTAGTGTAAGCGATTAGTTTAGGAGTCTGGACTGAAAGGGCCTTTTACTTTGATATTAACTTAAAAGTAATATAGGATCTTCTAGCTCATAGAAAGGAATAGAGCTGGCTTGACTTTCTCCAGAATCTGAGTCGTATGGAGCATCAGGGAGCTCTGTGAAACCATATGCTAGTTGTTCATCTTCTATATCTGATCGAACGTAGCACGAAGGATTAGAATATTCCTCCTCTTCTATACTGTTGAAATCTTGAGGAATATATAACATCCCTGGGTAGTTCCTACTAACCAAGTCACTTGTGGTTTTTAGGGAGGTTTTTCTAAATGCCATCAAATGCATATGTGAAAATTTTGAATACTTGAAACGTTTAAAGCCCAGGGATTCTATAGCAATCTTCCAGCTTTTCATCATCATAGCATGACGGTTCTGATGGGAGGAATCAGGTGTGATGATAAGCAATAAACCATTTAACACTAACAGTTCATGGGCTTTCTTGCAGCAAATCCACCGTTGGTAAGGCGATGGAAAATAAGAAAGGAGGAGAGAGAAAACCACCACATGGAAAAGTTCTCCAGGAAGAGAATCGATAGGGTTTTTCAGCTGCTTCAAAAAGGCATCTATAGCATCCTGCGCAAGCTGGAGTGGCTGCTGAAGCTGCAAGTTCAGGAAGTCACATTTATATACACTCTGCAGAAAGGGAAAAAACAAGGCCTATTAAGAATTTGAGGACTGACTTCCAATCCTATTACACAAATTTTACACCAAACTATGTCACAGCATTTCTACATTACCCAAGCTTCAATTTTGAATCTTTGCCTTCTACGTTATTCCACTTGCACAGACATTCAAACTAAACTTACTCATTAAACACTCAAGAGTAATTTAATCAACCCCAGAGAATTTCTACTCATCATTAAAAAAATATTTTTTTTTAAATTTTTATTTATTTATGATAGTAACAGAGAGAGAGAGAGAGAGAGAGAGAGAGAGAGAGAGAGAGAGGCAGAGACACAGGCAGAGGGAGAAGCAGGCTCCATGCACCGGGAGCCCGACGTGGGATTCGATCCCGGGTCTCCAGGATCACGCCCTGGGCCAAAGGCAGGCGCCAAACCGCTGCGCCACCCAGGGATCCCAAAATATTTTTTTTAAATAAAATATTTCTAACAATTTGAAGTTTAATTTGGGCAAGAATTTACAAGAAAGATTTATCTAAACTTAGTCCTATTTACATTCACTTCAACATTTACAGTTAACAAAGACAGGCCAGTATAAAAACTTTAAACAAGAAATACCATAAAATAAAGATGAATCAAAGAGGGTAACGAAAGGGGCATTATAAATTTGTAAAAGCACAGCACCAAAACTTTTTAAGATCATGAAAAATGTCTTTAAACCATTAACTTGAATCCTCTTAATGATTTTAATGTTATATTCAATTTAAAAGTTAATACTTATTTAAAAGTATATGTGAAAGTTAACTTAGATGACCATGGGAAATACCACAACAAATGAACACAGAGCATTGCATAATTTGCTGAATATTACGACTCCATGGAAATGATCCAGAATAAAACAGTTCAAGATTAGATACAAATTAGTTGCCCTTTTCACATAATAGTTATTAATTAATAAAGACATGGGCTAATACCTTATTCGGTCTTTTTTAAAAGATTTTATTTATTTATTCATGAAAGACCACAGAGAGAGGCAGAGAGAAAAGCAGGCTGCATGCCGGGAGCCTGATGTGGGACTCGATCCTGGGACTCCAGGATCATGCCCTGGGCCGAAGGCAACCACTGAGCCACCCAGGCATCAAAAGTTTTAGTTCTTTCCAATCTTGATGACTATTACTGCTTTTTTTTCTGGCTCTATTGCACTGGCTAAAACTTACAAGGAATGCTGAATAGAAGTGGTGAGAGGATAGATATACTCTTGTTCTAGTAGGGAAAACATTTTTAAGCATATTGTTAGCTGTAAGTTTTTCATTATAGCCTTTACCCGGTTGAAGAAATTGAGTTCAATTCTTTCTGAGTGTTTTCACTCAGGGAAAGAATATTCGTATTCTTTTTGAATATTCAGATTTTTATCAGACTTTTTCCTACGCTTATTGAGAGATTATCCTTTTCAGTGTGCTACTAACATGAAAAAATTGTTTTCTGAAATTAAACCAATCTTATAAACCAAACGTGGCCATTATGTATTATTACCTGTTTTGAGATCCTGCATTCAGTATGCTAAAATTTTGTATAGAACACTTGTGTATATTTTCATTCATTTTTATAAACAAATACTCCATTAGATATGCACACATCACATCTTTATCCATTCACTCATCAATGGACACATGGTTGTTTCCAAACCTTGGCTATTGTAAACAATGTGATGAATATAGGGGTGTATATCTTCTTTTCAAATTAGTGTTTTCATTTTCTTTGAATAAATACCCAGATGTAGAATTGATGGATTAAACAGTAGTTTCATTTTTAATTTTTTGAGAAATCCTATTTTTCATAATGGCTGCACTAAATTTATATTCCCACCTACGGTGCACAAGTGTTCCTTTTCTCCACATCCTCAGCAATACTTGCTACTTCTTGTCTTTGATAACTGCCATTTTGACTGGTATAAGGTGATACCTTACTGTGGTTCGTAGTTGCATTTCCCTGATAATTGTGTAAAGCCTGTTTTCATGTACCTCTCTGACCATCTGTATGTTGTCTTTGAAAAAATGTCTATTCATATCTTCTGCCCAGTTTTTAATTAGACTGTTTCTCTGCTACGGAATTGTGAATTTTAAAGCATATTTTAGATAGAAGTCCCTTACTGCATGTAAAATCACTTGCAGATACTTTCTCCAAATTGGTAGGTTGCCTTTTCATGCTGTTACTGGTTTTCTTTGCACAAGGTTTTTAGTTTGATGTAGTCTCACTTGTTTATTTTTGCTTTTGTTGCCTTTGGTTTTGGTAGATTTAACAAATCATCACTATGACTGATATCAAGGTGCTTATGCCCTATGTTTTTTCATGGGAGTTTTATGGCTTCTGATCTATGTTCAAGTCTTTAATCCATTTTCAGTTTTTGTATGTAGTGGGGTCCAGTTTCATTCCTTTGCATGGGATGTCCAATTTTCTGAGCATCATTTATTGAAGAGACTATCCTTTTCCCATTGTATATTCTCTGCTCCTTTGTTGTAAATTAACCGACCATATATGCAAGGGTCTATTTCAAGGCTCTCTATTCTATTTGTTCTATGTGTAGGTTTAAATACCAGTATTATAATGTTTTAATTACTACAGCTTTTTAATATAGTTTGAAATGGAGTGTTATGCCTCCAGCTTTATTCTTTCTCCAAATTGCTTTAGTATTTGGGAGTTTTTTTTTTTTTTTTTTTTTAAAGACTTCTAATTTTTTTTATTTATTTATGATAGTCACAGAGAGAGAGAGAGAGAGGCAGAGACACAGGCAGAGGGAGAAGCAGGCTCCATGCACCGGGAGCCTGATGTGGGATTCGATCCCAGGTCTCCAGGATCGCGCCCTGGGCCAAAGGCAGGCGCCAAACCGCTGCGCCACCCAGGGATCCCAGTATTTGGGAGTCTTTTATAATACCGATTTAAGTTTTAGGCCTGTTCTATTTCTGTGAAAAACGACACTGCAATTGTGACAGGGATTACACTGATCTGTGTATTGGTTTGAGTAGTATGGATAATTAACAATATTAATATTTATAATCTGTGCTCATAGATTCCACCCTGCCATTTATTTATATCTTCAGTTTCTTTTATTAACGTCTTGTAGTTTTCAATATACAGGTCTTCACCTCCTTGGTTAGATTTATTCCTGAATATTCTTTTTGACACAATTGTAAATGGAACTGTTTTCTTAATTTCTCTTTCTGATACTATTAGTGTACAGAAATATAATGGATTTTTGTATTAAATTTTTTCTTATCTTACAACTTTACTGCATTTCTTTATTTTAACAGTTTCCTGATTTGAATCTTTGGGATTTTTTTTTTTTTATATAGTTAAAATATTATCCTTCAAATAGGGACAGTTTTACTTCCTTCTTTTCAGTTTGGATGCTAATTTTCTTGCTTAATTGGCCTGGCAGTACTTATCTAGTACTGAATAAAAGTGGAAATAGTGGGTATCCTTGTCTTGTTCCCGATTTTAGTGGAAAAACTTAAAAGCTTTTCATAGTTGAATAATGATGTTAGTTTTGGGCTTGTCATATATAGCTTTTCTGCTATGTTGAGGTATGTTCCATCCATAACCACTTTATTGAGAATTTCTATCATAAATAAAAAAATAAATTCTATTTTATTAAATGCTTTTTCCACATCTATCAAGATACGATTTTTATCCTTTATTTTGTTAATATGGTATATAATATATTGATTTTTGTGGATGTTAAACTATCCTTGCATTCCTGGAATAAATACCAAGCATGGTATATGATTCTTTTAATGTACTACTGAATTCAGTTTCCTTATATTTTATTGGGGATTTTCGTAACTATATATTAGGGATACTGTCCTGTAATTTTCTTTTCTTATGGCATTCTTGTCTGGTTTTGTTATCTGGGTAATGCTGGCTTTATAATACGAGTTTGGAATGGTTTCCTCCTCTTCCTATATTTTTCTGGAAGAGTTTGAGGAGGATTTATGTTTGTTAGGAAGGTTTATTTTTTTTAGCATAAATTTTTTTAAAAAATTTAAAATCAATTAACATATGCTCAAGTACTGGAAAGGAAAACATCTAGTTCTAAAGAGACAGGACCTGATTGATGAGTGGATAGCCAAAGAGGCCAAAAGATCTAACTCCAATAAAACCATGGATCCAAGCTGTTTAAAATGGACCCCTCCCAAAGGCACTTAAAGTGACCTGTTACTCTGAGCCAGTGAACCCCAGCAGTAGGAATCCGTACCCTAGGGATCTGTCATTTCTGTTGCTCTTGTGATTGGCAAGTACAGTATCCTTGGGGAAGGCCATCCCCCTCAGGACTGTCCTGGCTGCGACCCTCGTGTACACTGCAGACGCTGATTCTGAGGAACTGTTGTTTCGGCCTCAGTGAGGTTGCCTGGATGGGATCGCTGTTTAGACTTGAGTGCAGATCCCTCGTAGCACTGACCCAAGGTGTTCTGTTTGGTACTGTACCTGTCCAGTCACTGGTTCTCCTCATGTCCTCTAGCCCCATGAGGTTGTGTTGTGTCTTCTAAACTTTGTACTAGTGCTTCTTGCTGCCCGGATACCAGACTTCAAACCATGGTTGCCACCACCAGGACCTTTCCAATTACTCCTTACATGCGGTTTTTTTGGAAGAGCAGGGAAGAGGTAACATTTCTGAGTGTGTGTACTAGGAGGGGTCCATTCCCTTTGGATTTTATCTCACTTGAAATTTTTTCTGCCATTTTTATTGAAAGGCCGGTTTTTGATCCGTGTCAAGCTGACAAGAGACCAATATTTTTTAAAACTCTCCCAGGGACTCGTCTTGGTAACTGCACATAACTTAATCAGAATGAAATGGAGAGACTTGACAGGTGGTGATTCTGTAATTTGATTTGAGTTCACCTGTGGGCATCGTGTGTCAGTGGAAGGAAACCAGTCCTCATTGCCTCACCAGAAAGTGCCCAGCCCTAAATGTTTTCCTCTCTCGTAAGCCCTTGCTCCTTTTTACATTGGAAGGGGCTAAACAGTGTCCGGTTCTCCCTTTCATGCTGCATGCTAACCAGTTCATCAGACTGCAGAAACCTACCCCCCACCCCCCACCGTACCTGCCGGTCTCATCTGGCACACCTGTATTTTTGCATTGATTTTTTTTTTTTTTTTTTTTTTGCCTAAACCTCCTTGGAGAAGTAGGAAATGAGTGCACATGACTTCCAGATCTCCTCTAAGACCATGACTCAGCAAGGCAGAGTGCCACCCCCTCCCAGTATTTGCTTCTCTGACAGTGCCTCGCCCTCCCTCTTGAACTGAAGTGCTCTTGCCCTTCCAAGAACTCCTCCTCCATTTCCTTTTTGGGATTTGCCACCATTCCCCCTGTTCTCTGCTCTATTTTTGGTTTCAAGCAAAGGAAGAAATGCTCCAATTTCTCTCCAGCCCATTATAACCTGCTATCTTGGGGCAGCTTTTGATGTATGACATGCCACCCTTCCCAACTTGGTGTCCTCCAACACTGCTGTCTTCGTGTGGAGCCCTTCCCACAATCCCGACTCTGGTCATTTGTGCCTTTCTCTTGTCATCTCTGTACGCTACTTATACTCACTGTGGGTTGGGGGGAAGCTAATTTTAAGCATGTTCAGTGGCAGCTCCCTGCCAGTTTCAGTGTCACTGTTAAAGTTTATCCAAAAGCAACTTCACTGGGGGTTTTCTTAAGGGGTAAAGGTCTTTTACCGAAGCTAACCCTTCCCCACATGTGGTAGAATGTGCTGTTCTATATCTACTCCTCAATAAAGCATGTTCTCTGCTCAAAACAAAAACAAAAACAAAAACAAAACAAAAAAAAACCAAAAAACAAAACAAAACAAAACTACCAGTTATTAGTTTCAGAGGTAGAGTTTAGTGATTCATAAGTTGCACAGAATATCCAGTGCTCTTTAGATCAAGTGTCATCCTAATGCCCACATTCAGTTACCTCATCCTCAAACCCAGCTCCCCTCCAGCAACCCTAAGTTTATTTCCCATAGTTTAGAGTCTGTTAGGGTTTGTCTCCCTCTCTGATTTCATCTTATTTTATTTTTTATTCTCTTACCTCATTGTCATCTGTTTTGTTTCTTAAGTTTCACATGTGAGTCAAATCATATACTTGTCTTTCTCTGACTTATTTTGCTTAGCATAACACCTTCTAGTTCCATCCACATTATTGTAAATGGCAAGATTTCATTCTTTTTGATGGCTAGGTGGTAATCCATTACATATGTACACTGTATCTTCTTTACCCATTTATCTGTTGATGGACACCTGTGATCTTTCCACAGTTCCCATAATGTCTAGTGTAGACATTGCTGCTATAAACTTTGGGGTGCATGTGCCCCTTCAAATCACTATGTTTGTATCCTTTGGGTAAATATCTAATAGAGCAATTGCTGGGTCCTAGAGTAGCTCTATTTTTAACTTTTTGAGGAACCTTCATACTGTTTTCCAGAGTGGCTGCACCAGTTTGCATTCCCACCAACAGTGTAAGAGGGGTTCCCCTTTCTTGGCAACATTGCCAACATCTGTTGTTTCCTGATTTCTTAATTTTAGCCACTCTGACTGGTGTGAGGTGGTTATCTCCCTGTGGTTTTGATTTCTATTTCCTGGGTGATGAATGATGTTGAACATTCTTTTCATGTGTCTGTTGGCCATTTTATGTCTTTGGAGAAATTTCTGTTTACGTTTTCTGCTCATTTCCTGACTGGATTATTTGTTTTTTTTGGGTTTTGAATTTGATAAATTCTTTACAGATTCTGGATACTAGCCCTTTATCTGATTAAGAGATTTGCAAATATCTTCTCCCATTCTGTAGGTTGTCTTCTAGTTCTGGTGAATGTTTCCTTTGGTGTGCAAAAGCTTTTTATCTTGATCAAGTTTAAATAGTTCATTTTTGCTTTTGTTTCCCTTGCCTTTGAAGATGTGCCTAGCGAGAAGTTGCTGTGGCTGAAGTCAAAGAGGTTGCTGCCTGTGTTCTCTAGGATTTTGATGGATTCCTGTCTTACATTTAGGTCTTTCATGTTGGAAGGGTTTGGATTACTTATTTAATCCACTTACTACTAACGAGTCTGTTCAGATTTTCTATTTTATCATTTTTTTTCTTTTTTTTTTTTTTAAGATTTTATTTATATATTTGACAAAGAACGAGCAAGCGAGAGAGCACAAGCAGGGGAAGCGCCAGGCAGAGGGACATGGAGAAGTAGGCATCCTGTAGAACAGGGAGCCCAACGTGCGGCTTAATCCCAGGACTCTGGGATCATGACCTGAGCCAAAGGTACACTCTTAACTGATTTGAGCAACTTAGGTGCCTTTTTTATCTTAATTCAGTCTTAGTAGGTTGTATGTTTCTAGCAATTTATTAATTTCTTCTAGGTTGTTCAATTTGTTAGCATATAATTATTTATTGTAGTCTCTTATGATCCTTTGTATTTCTGTGGTATCAGTTGTAACATCTCCTGTTTCATACTGGATTTTATTTATTTGAATCCTTTTCTTGGTGAGTATAGCTAAAGGTTTGTCAATTTTGTGTATCTTTTCTAAAAAACCAGCTTTTAGTTTCATTAATCTTTTCTATTTTTCTTTCTATTCTCTATTTCATTTATGTCTGCTCTGATCTTTGTTATTTCCTTCCTTCTATCTTTGGATATTTTTTTGAACTTAGGTCCTTGAGGTATACAGTTAGGTTGTTTGAAACTTTTTTTGTTTCTTGATGTAGGCATTTCTGGCTATGAACTTCTCTCATAGAATTGGTTTTCCTGCAACCTGTAAATTTTGGTGTGTTCCATTTCTATTTTCATTTGTCTCAAATTATTTTTTGATTTCTCTTTTGACTACTTCTTTGAGCCACTGGTTGTTTGATAGCTTGTTTCATCTCCACAGATGTATAAATTTTCTAGTTTTTTTTGTAATGAATATCTCCTTTCATACCACTGTGATTGGTAAAAGCTGGTTGATATGACTTTAATATTCTTAAATATAAATATTTCTCAGACAAAGGATTTGTCTTGGAAAATGCTGCTTTTTCACTTGATAAAAAGGTGCATTCTGTTGTTTTGGATGAAGTGTTCTGCAAGTATCTATTAAGTCTGTCTGGTCTAAAGTGTCATTTAAGGCCATTGGGCTATTAGTTGATATAAGTGGGGATACTAAAGTCCCCATTACTATTGTATTGCTATTTATTTCTTCCTTTTGATCTAAATATATATTTGCTTTATATATATACAGATGCTCTTATGTTGAATGCATATTTACAAATGCTGTATTTTTCTCATTGGATTGGCCCATTTATCATCCCTTATTAAAATCTTTGTTTTAAGTCTGTTTTGTGGGACGCCTGGATGACTCAGCGGTTGAGCGTCTGTCTTCGGCTCAGGACACGATCCCAGAGTCCTGGGATAGAGTCTCATGTCAGGCTCCTTGCATAGAGCCTGCTTCTCTGCCTTCTGTCTGTGTCTTTGCCTCTCTCTGTGTCTCACATGAATAAACAAAATCTTTAAACAAAAAATAGAGTCTGTTTTGTCTGATAAAAGTATATCTACTCCAGCTTTCCTTTGGATTCCATTTACATAGAATATCTTTTCCCAACTCTTCATTTTTCAGCTGCATTTATCCCCTTACATCTAAAGTGAGTCTTACAGGTAGCCTATAGAGGGGTCTTGTTTCTTTTATCCATTCAATCTGTCATTTTCTTGGAGAAATTAATGCAATTATATATTTAAAGTAATTATTGGCAGGTATGTGCTTATTTCCATTGTGATAATTATTTTCTGGCTCTTTCTGTAGTTACACTTTGTTTTCTCTTGTTCTCTTTCTTTGTGGTTTGATGACTTTCTTAGTGGTATGCTTATATCCCTTTCTCTTTATATTTTGTGTAGTTAGTATAAATTTTTGCTTTGTGGTCACTCTGAGGCTTACATGTAACAACTCAGGTCTCTAACACTATTTTAAGTTGTTCACATTGTAAAGCTTATTACCCATGATGTTTTACGTTTTTCATGTGACATTTTCTCTTAATCTTGTGTGCCCTTTAACCATTATAATTACACTTATTTTTACTACTTTTGTCTTTAAATCTTCATACTTACTTTATAGGTGGTTAATCCACTCTATTTACCTTTCCAGTGAGATTTATTCTTTTGTATTTTTTCTTAATACTAATTAGTGCCCTTTTATTTTCAGCTTAAGTAAGTTCTTTTAAAATGTCTCCTAAGATCAGTTAAGTGGTGATGAATTCCTTTAGCTTTTGCTTGTCTGGAAATTCTCTCTTTTAAAATCACACCTAAGAAATTTACTGTTGATTTTAGATAAGCAACACATAACCAAATTTCCTCAATAATGCCCGAAATGATTTCTTGCCATGATAAGTATACTCTTTAATCCCTGTTATCTCTTGTATCCATCCAGCAATCTCTCCTCTGATAATTATCAGTTTGTTCTCTATAGTCAAGAGTCTGTTTCTTGGTTTGTCTCCCTCTTTTTCCCCTCTTTGCTCATTTGTTTTGTTTACATTCCAGTATGAGATGATACACTATTTGTCTTTCTCTGACTAACCTATTTTACTTTGCACTATACTCTCTAGCTTCAAATAAACAATCTTTAAAACATATATATATATATACTCTTTAGCTTCATCCATGTTGCTACAGATGGAAAGATTTGAGTTCCTTTTTATGGCTGAATAAGATTTCTTTCTCTCTCTCTTAAGTAAGCTCCATGCCCAGTGTGGAGCTCAACATGGGGCTTGAACTCAAGACCTGAGCTGAGGCTTAACCAACTGCGCTACCCAGGCACACCTTAAGTAATAATTCATTATGTGTGTGTGTTTGTGTATACACACACACAATGAATAATACGTTCACATATTTCACTTATATGGATAGAATAGAGAGTCTAGAAATAAACCCACAATTATATGGTTAACTAATCTTTAACAGAGGAATATACATATATATATATCTCACTTATTCATCTATTGATAGACATTTTAGCTGCTTTCACAGTTTGACTATTGTAAATAATTCTGCTATAAACGTAAGAGTGTATACATCTGCATGAATTAGTGGTTGTGTATTTTTTTGCGTAACAACCCAGTTAGTGTGAATGCTGTATTGTAGGACAGTTCTATTTTTAACTTTTTTAAAAACTTTTTTTAAAGCTTTATTTTATTTATTTATTCATGATAGAGAGACAGACATAGAGAGAGAGAGAGACAGAGACATAGGAGGAGGGAGAAGCAGGTTCCATGCCGGGAGCCCGACGTGGGACTCGATCCTGGGACTCCAGGATCACGCCCTGGGCCAAAGGCAGGCGCTAAACCACTGAGCCACCCAGGGATCCCCTATTTTTAATTTTTTTGAGGAACATCCATTCTTTCATGGTGACTGTACCAGTCTGCATTCCCATCTGCATGAGGGTTCCTTTCACTCCATCCACATTCTTGCCAACCCTTGTTTCTTTTGTTTTTGATTTTAGCCATTCTGACAGGTGTGAGATGATATCCCATTGTAGTTTTAATTTGCATTCTCCTGATGATGAGTGATGTTGATCATCTTTTCATGTCTGTTGGCTATCGATACGTCTTTTTTGGAGAAAGGTCTATTCATGTCTTCTGCCCATTTTTAAACAAGATTATTTGTGGTTTTGGTGTTGAGTTGTATAAGTTCTTTATATATTTTGGATACTAACCCTTTAACAGATATCAGTTGCAAATACCTTCTCCCATTCAGTAGGTTGTCTTTTTGTTTTGTTGATCATTTCTTTTGCTGTGTAGAAACTCTTTATTTTGACGTAGTCTCAACAGTTTATTTTTTGCTTTACTTCTCCTTGCCTTAGGAGACCTACCTAGAAAAATTTTAAAGAAATGAATGCTTGCGTTCTTTGCTAGGGTTTTTATGGTTTCAGGTCTCACATTTAGGTCTTTCATCTATTTTGAGTTTATTTTTGTGCATGGTGTGACAGGATGGTCTAGTTTCATTCTTTTGCATGTAGCTGTCCAGTTTTCCTAATACCATTTGTTGAGGAAGCTGCCTTTTTCCCATTGTACATTTATTCTTTGTCAAAGATTAATTGACCATATAATCATGGGTTTATTTCTAGGTTTTCTATTCTGTTGATACATGTGTCTGTATTTATGCCAGTACTCTGATTACCACAGCTTTGTATTATAACTTTGAAATCTGGAATTGTGATACCTCTAGTTTTATTTTTCAAGAATGCTTCGGCTATTCAGGGTCTTTTGTGGTTGCGCACAAATTTTAGGACTGTTCTAGTTCTGTAAAAATTGGTATTTTGACAGGGATTATATTCAATCTGTAGATTGCTTTGGATATAGTACAGTATAGTATATAATTTTAATTATATTTGTTTTCCAATCCATGAGCATAGAATGTCTTTCCATTTCTTTGTGTCATCTTCCACTTGTGAAAAACTTTGTCAGGTAGGGTATTCTTGGATGGCAGTATTTTTTTTTCTTTCAGCCTTTTGAACATAAAATGCCAATTCTTCTGGCCTGCAAAGTTTCTGCCAAAAAATCTGCTTATACATCTATGTGAGGTCATTTGTATGTAGTAAGTTGTTTTCCTCTTGCTGCTATTCTTTTGATTTTTCATTTTTGCTGTTCTGTTTGAGTTCCATGCCTTGTCTTCAAGCTGACTGATGCTTCTGCTTCTAGTCTCATGCTGAATGCCTCTACTGTATTTTTCAGTTATTCTATTCTTCATCTCAGTGACTTCTACTTGGTATCTTTCTCATATGTTCCATCTCTTTGTTGAAGTTCTGTGTTAATCCATTCTTCTTTCCAGTTTGGTGAGCAAGATCTTTGAATTCTTTAATAAGTAAATTACTTCTCTATTTCATTAATTTTTTCCCCAAGTTTTATCTTTTTTTCCCCCATTTGGAACATATTCCTCTTTTCATTTTACCTGACTCTCCGTATCGGTTTCTATATTGCAGATGACACCACAGCCTCTTCCAGTCTTGAAGGAGTGGCCTTGTGTAGAAGACGAAACTTGTTATTCAACTCTGTCTCAGTGCTTGGGTGTCTTTCAAACTTTTATGCTTGTCTAAGCAGCCTATTACATTTTTAATAGCTTCCAGTAGCTGAGGATATGCCATGACCTGTCATTGTCCTGGAGGGGGAGATGATTTCAGCACCTAGATTTAGGCTGACTAGAAGCCAGACCTTCAGGCATCAGTTTTTAAAAGTATGCAAATATATGTAGTCCTGTGAAACCACACATGTAAGCCCCTGCTGGCCATTAGAACTAGGCAATCTGGAGGTATCCCCTGTGTGGCAAAGAGATCAGGGCTCCAGATGAGTGTAACAGGTCTTCTCTGGGTGACAGATCTGAAAGAGGTCCCTCCCTCAGGCCAAAGCCCAGACTGAGCAAAGAGGCCTCCTTCACAGAAAGACTGGGGAGTGGTGCCTCATTCTGCTTTCTGTGCAGTGCCCTGGGGGTGGTAGCCTACTAGTCTGTCAAGAACCACCTTTCCAAGTGCCACAGTCCCATGGGTCCCAGGAATGCCAGTCCTCTACCTACCCTTACCCCAGCCACAAGAGCCAGGTGATCAAATGCTGTTCCCTGGAAGGCAGCTGCAAAAACTGGGGCATCAGATGCATGTATAGCTCCCCTCCAGGAGACACTGGCACTTGAGAGCATAGCAGAGTGAGCTCAAAGATAGGATCCTCTCCTACAAAAGAATTCTCTGGAAAGAATTATAGTCAGCCCCAAGATATGTATTTAGTTAGCAGTCTGCCGTCACAATGATTAGTTAATAATCTTCCTTCACAGGAAGACTGAGCTCCTAGGTCTGATGCCTCTTGCTGTGGCCTAGGGGGCATAGCTGTTAAGGAAGTTTCCTCATTGATTACAGTTCTGTGGGACCCATAAGTGTAAGCCTTACTAGCCACCAGAGCCAGGCAATGCAGTGATGTATTCTGGCAGCAGTTGCAAAAACCGAGGTGCCAGATGGGATATGAGCTCCTTTCTGGGTGACAATATTACAGTGCCACAGAACAAGGAACACATGCCTCTTGGCCTCTGTAGCCAGGAGATGAAGAGTGCAGCCTATTTAATGTAATTATTGATTTAAACACTTAGGTTTAAATCTATACTCCTATTTTGTCTCATCTCTTCATTATAACTTTTGTCCTCTTTCTCCCATCTTTTGTATTCAATGATTTTTATGAGTTTTATCTTACTGCCCCCTTATTAGCCTTCTTTATTTCAGTAGTTGCTTTAATGTGTATATCTTTAACTGATAATCTACCTTCAAATATTTTACCACTTCATATATAAAACCCTTAAAATAGTATATATTTCCACTTCTCTCATTGTCTTTTTTTTTTTAACATATAAATGACACTCCATATCATTCTTATTTAAATGCATATATTAGTTTGCTAAGACTGCTATAACAGAATACTGCAAATCGAGTGGCTTCAACAGAAATGTACTTTGTCACAGTTCTGGAGTATAGAAGTCTGAGATCAAGGTGTCTGCAGAATTGTTTGTTCTGAGGGAACAAAAAAATCTGTTCATGCCTTTCTTCTAGTTACTGGTTGTTTGTTGGCAATCTTCATATTCTTTATTTGTAGAACCACCACCCCTCTGCTTTCACATGACATTCTGTGTGTTAGGTTTCTAAGCCAGAATTTCTCCTTTTTATAAGAATACTACAATCAAACTGAGTTAGGTCCCACCCTAATGACCTTATTTTAACGTAATTATCTCTGTAAAGACCCTATCTCCAATAAATTAACATACTGGAGGTTAGGACTCCAACATATCTTTGCAAGGAGGAACAGGACAGAATTCAACCCATAATAATGGCCGGTTAATAAAAAAAAAAAATTACATTTTTTTACAACTACATAGTTCTCACTTCCTGTATTCTTCATCATTTTGTGTAGATCTGTATTTCCACCTGGTTGAAGTATTTCTTCCTTAACATTTCTTGTAAGGTAAATTGGCTGATGTTAAATCCTTGAAGCTTTTGAATGTCTGGAAAAAAAAAATCTTTGCCTTTATTTTTGAAAGACAATTTTGCTATGTATGGAATTCCTGGTGACAAATTATCTTTTAGTATTTACCTTTTTAAAAAATATCTGTCTGCTTTTAAGACTTTCCCTTTATCATTGTTTTGATTTTTGTGTGTGTGTGTGTTGAGGGTAAATGATGATTACCATGTCCCTTGGTGTAATTTTGTTTCTTGTGTTTATGGATTTGTTAAGCTTCTTGGATTTGTGGACTTATAGATAGCTTTGATCAAATTGGAAAATTTTAGGCCATTATTTCTTAAATCTCTTTGCCTTGTGGGAGAGACTCCAATTATGCTTGTATTTGGCCACTTGATATTATTATTATTTGAGAGAGACAGAACAAGAACGAGTGGGGGAGTAGGGTAGCAGGGGCAGAGGGAGAAGAGGAACATGGGACTTGATCCGAGGACCAAAGGCAGAAACTTAAATGACTGAGCCACCCAGGCGCCCCGGCCACTTGATATTATCTCATTGCTCACTGATGTTCTTCCAACTCAAATTCTTCTGGTGTTTAGTTTTGAGTAGTTTCTATTGTCACGTCTTCAATTTAACTTTTCTTATGTTCTGTATCTCTATAAACTTTTTGTACTTAAACAATATTGTCATACTGTGCCTATATTAATGTCCTTGTTTCCTAATTTTAACATCTATGTCAGTTCAGGGTTAATTTTTGTTGATTATGGCCAGTTATTTTTTTATTGGATGTCCAATATGGTGGATTTTTACCCTATTGGGTGCTGGATGGCATTGTATTGCTATGAATATTCTTGAGCTTTGTTCTGGGATGTAGTTATATTACCTGAGACACTTTGATCTTTTTGGGTCTTCTAAGATTTATTAGGTGGGACTGGACCACTATTCAGTCTAAGGCTAATTATTTTCCAGTACTTAGATAAGACTCATGTATACTCTACTTAACGGACTGTGATTAGTTTTAGGTTTCCAGTATGGTTGATGGGAACAGGTACCATATATAACCCTGAATCCTTTTGAGTGTAGTTTGAGTCACATGTAGCTTTCTCACACATGTCATGTACTGTTCAGTATTCAGTTGAGTACACAAGGAGGACTCTTCACCTTCAGAACTCTGAAGTTTTCCCTCTGTGCAGCTCTCATATAATCAGTATTCTGTTCTCAGAATCCTAGCTGCCTTGTGCCCTTCAGGACTCTAAGCTTTGTCTCCACAACTCAGGGAAGCCGCTGGGCTTTGCCTGGTATTCTCTCTTTCTGTGTCATGTACTAGAAGTTGTCTAACGCCCAAATGCTGGTGCAAGAGTAGGGCTCAACTCATTTGTTTTCAGTGATCACTGTCCTTTACTACCTGATATCCCATGTTTTGTAAATTATTTACATTTTGTCCACACTTTGTGGTTTTAGGTAGGGGAAAGAGCAAACTGGTTTTTGTTACTCCATCTTGGCTGGAAGTAAAAGTCTCTTTGTTTTAAAATCAGTTACAGTATTCTGAAACTGTAGAAGTCTGATTCTACTCCTGAACTTAAATCATTTGGAAGGCAAAAGAACTGCTATATTTAAGAGTTTAAAGTTTAAAGTTACGGTTCTCTATATAAACAAATTTAACATTTATTTGAGCCCAATGTTTAGAGCAAATAGTTGTCATGTTTCAGCAGTCCCTAAAGGACCTCTCTAATGTGTCTTGAGGAAAGAAGAAAATCCATGTACTAAAGCGAAATGCATTTTAAAAGTATAGGTCCTGATGGTACAGGAATTCTTTGCAGTGATAAGCTAAGAACAGATGTTTTAACATAAAGCAAACATTTGTCCACTTTTTCAGAAGTAGAGATAATATAATAGGTTGTTAGCATTTTTTAAATCAAAATTCAAAAGATTCATATGAAAGTTGAATCTCCATGAAGGAATTTTTTTAGTAATAATGGCAAACATTTCTTTAGTACTCACTATGTAATAGGTACTCTGCTAGGTGTTTTAAATACTTAACTAGACATTAATGGTCATTACTAACCCCATCACACAGATAAGAGAACAGGCTCAGAGATGCAACCTCAGGATGAAAGTAAGATTCTATTCTTTTATTCAAGATGTATTTAATGAGTACTTCATGTGCTAGGCACTCTTCTAGATGCTAGGACTATAGCAGGAGAGTGAAAAATTTATACTGTAACACATATTATAACATTAAAAATGCAATTTGTAAAAATTTTTGGTGCCTACTGCTTTAAGAAAAAAATTTAAAAGCAGAGGAACTATTTTAAGTACAAATAACTGGAATTTAATAAGGTTTTAACTGTCTCAAAAGCCCTTGCTCTTGACATTCCATAATGGCTCTACATCATAGTACACTTCAGAAAAGGATACCTCAAACAAAAAGCCCAAACCTTACAGCTATCTGGAAATCTTTGCAATCTACTAAAGTCTCTTGATTACAACAATGGATAAACAGGGAACAAAATAAATAAAACCAGTATTATTTTGACCAGTACCATACTTGTCAAGTAAATGACCAAAATTTTCAAGGAACATACATTTGCTTTTGAACAGAAACTTTTTACCAACTTGTTCTTAGAAAACAAGAACACTTGTTTTTTCAGGATTGTAAAGACAATGCTTTTCCTTTATTAATATCTTTAAGTTTCAAAACAAAACAGAACTATGCATACCTCTACAGCAGGTACGATGTCTATGCCAACAGTTAGAAATTCTTCAAACTTCAGAAATGGGTTAAAGCAGCTGCCAACATCAAGTAATCTGATCTTTCCTGAGGTCTGTAGCAACCTAAAAATAGATGATTTTCAGTTTGCCTTTTATAGGATAAAGAGTATAAGAAAAAAATTCAAATTTATTATATAATTCATAAATTTAAAAATTACTGAGTGCCCTAAAGACCTTTCTTTTTTTAAATGTTTTTTTAAATTTTTATTTATTTATGATAGTCACAGAGAGAGAGAGAGAGAGAGAGAGAGGCAGAGACACAGGCAGAGGGAGAAGCAGGCTCCATGCACCGGGAGCCCGATGTGGGACTCGATCCCGGGTCTCCAGGATCGCGCCCTGGGCCAAAGGCAGGCGCCAAACCGCTGCGCCACTCAGGGATCCCCCTAAAGACCTTTCATACATGTGGGTTATAAGTACCAATAATACCATATCTGAAATTAAAACTGAATAATGAAAAAACATTAATTCATTTAACATGCTACGGCAGGCTTTTTAAAAAAGGTAAATTATACTTTTTAAAGGAAAAATGTAGGGCAGCCCAGGTGGCTTAGCGGTTTAGTGCCGCCTTCAGCCCAGGGCCTGATCCTGGAGACCCTGGGATCGAGTCCCGTGTCAGGCTCCCTGAATGGAGCCTGCTTCTCCCTCTGCCTGTGCCTCTGCCTCTCTCTCTCTCTTGAGTCTTTCATGAATAAATAAATAAAATCTTTAAAAAAAAAAAAAAAGAAAGAAAAATCTAGATTAGCAAGATAAAAAAAAGTGAGGCATTGTTTTACATTTTTTCAAATGTCTTTAATGCCTGGCTTAATAGAAGACAGATGAATTCTCACAAGGGCTTTTGTGTTCAGGCTGTTGTAACACCATATGCCATGTAGTTTGGAAAACTCCACTCTACACTCAATGAAAGAAACAGTAAATAAAGACAAATGACATCTTAGTGTTATTAAAAATAATTTTTCACCCACAGAGATCCTGGAAGGGTCTCAAATTCCCCAGACCACACTTTGGAAACTGTCCTTATAGATAAAAGAATGCATTCACAAATCAAATTTCACTAGTCAATCTAACAGTGTCCTTGGACTTCACTTTAATTTGCCCCAGTAATTTAAAGGGAACAAAGACAACATCATAAAGAGAATAGTATTTTTAAAGTTACGAAAAATTATGTCCAAGAATTTTCCTCATATTCAAAAGTAGTCATTTCTGGTTTTATCTTCTTTTTTCTATTATTGTATAATCAATCTATATAGCAGCAAGGATAACAGTGGATTTTATTGGGCTCAAGCCTGTAGTCCTAGTGATCAGACAGTAAAGGAATAATAAAATTAAACTTCAGATATATTCCATTACCATTAATAAGATAATTTCCTTTAAGACATTTGAGAACAAATTGTAAAAATAAAGGAAAGAAAATATAGGAGAATAATTGGGTAAAAACAAAATCTTGGCTCTTTGAAGTATAAGGGGCAGAAGAAGCTATCCAGCTTCTCTTCCTTATACTGTGACTACCACTTTCCTTTCGATCTACTGGGAGATGTTAAACTACAGACAGAAGGTTAATCTCCTGAAAAAGGCACTATAAATCAAAATAACAAAGTTTATTTTTTTCAGAAAAGGAACGCAGTAAATAGGGGTTACATTTTTTACGAAGAGCATGATACCCTAACATTTTAGAGATCTGATTATAAATGATATAGGACCCATTTGATAGAGTATATGGCAGGGTATAATATGAAAAAAAAACCAATATGAACTGATTAAGAACTCATGTGAAGAAGAGCTATGAGGGTATAAGGAAATAACTCGAGGGCCTTCACTCTCTATATTTGTAAAAAGACTCAATACCTCTGATAATGACATCCAGATGAAGGTCAGTTCTTACAAGGAATAGGTAACAATTCTGCCAGTGAAAAGAGCAGCTCCAAGAGGTAATTTCCAGTACTGCAGTCATTCAGGAAGCAGATTAATATGTATAGTTTGGGTAATGGATATGTAAAAAAAAAAAATCTATAAAGTTGAATTAAGTTTGGTGATACCTGAAGTATCACAATACACTAGGTTCCAGGGAAGAAAGATGCCAGCAAAACTTATGTGGCACAGGTTCCAAGCTGCTAAACGCAGCAAGATCCAGTAGACAGGGGCCATAGAAATGCCTGGCTTTTAGCTGATATTCGCTGCTGAATTAATACAAGTTTGAATACCCACATCATAACCAGTTAGAATAAATGAAAATCTGTAACAATAAGAACATTATATACACTATATAATTATATACACTATATAACTCTAGCCTCAAGTAAAGATTACAGGGACTAAGAATAAGAGTTCTAAAATCAGAGAGAATAGGATCAAAACCTGATTCTGTCCTTTACCTTTGTAAGATGGGGACAATTATGATATCCACACTTAAGAGTTGTTTCCAAGATTAAATGAGATAATGCATTTATAATGCTTGACCAGTATCTGCTATATGGCAAGTACTCAAAAATGGTAAATACTGTTAGCTATTAATGTTTATAGATGGAATTTTTTTTGTGATTTATCCAGTAATGATTTTCCTGAACATAGTAATAGCAGAATTTGCCTCATATTAAATTTTATACTAGTAGATTCTGGTAAACTGGCTAGCACATTTCTGATAGAAAATCTAACTTACAAGAAGCACTTTTTAAGAGACTATCTGGATGGAGTATTCTAAATCATTCAAGTCAATTCAACATTATGATACAATAACCAATAACTGTATCATGGATTTATTCCCAGTATGTACTTAAGTCCATTTCAAATTCTTTGGTTCAGCTCCTTACTCTTTTTATTTGCATCAAAGTAATTACCATCCAGGTCAAGAAATGAAATATCACCTACACCCTGAAAACATGACCCTCCCTGATGACATTCTTCATCCTTTTGTGTAATGGTAGCCACTATTCTAATTTTCATGGTTATCATTCTCTTCATTTCCTTTTATAGTTTTACTACCTATGACCTATGACATGCCTAAACAATACAGTTTTAGACTCTGCTTTGTGATTCTTCTTTCATTTAATGTTGTTTGTAAGAGTCATCTGTGATTCTACAGTTATTTCACATTCATTGCTGTATAGTAGTAAATTCATATACTATACCCCATCGGGATTTTTGACTAGAATGGCACTATGTGTAAAGATCATTTTGGGAGATTTCTCAGCTTTACCATACTGAGTCTTCTAATCCATGGGCATAGCATAGTTCTCCCTCTACTTAGCTATTTTTTAATTGTCTCCCATATCTTTTGTTGGATTTGTATTTTTTGATGGTTTTATTGTTTTCCCCTTATGGATGTTATTTTTTTTTTTTTAAATCATGGTTCATTGCTAGTTACATAAAGGAAATCCATACTGTGACACAGTAATTAAAATGTTAAACACTATAGATAAAGAGAAAAGGAGCAAGAAAGAAGCAAAAAGTTATATACAAGGGAAACTCCATAAGGTAATCAGCTGATTTTTTTCAGCAGAAACTTTGCAAGCTAGACAGGAGATAGCATGATAGATTCAAAGAACTGAAAGGAAAAAACCTACTGCCAAGAATACTCTATCCCGCAAAATTATCATTCAGAATTGAAGGACACAGTTTCTCAAACAAAAGTTAAAGGAGTTTATTACCACTAAACCAGCCTTATAAGAAATGTTAAAGGAACTTCAAGTGGAAAAGAAAAGGCCTTAAGTAGAAGAAAATTATCAATAAAAAGATGTAAAATATGACAACATATATAACACAGAGGAAGATGGTAAAAAAGTTCTTTTAAAATGTGTTCAAACTTAAGTGACTATCAAGACTGTTATATACTTAGGATGCTTTATATAAACCCCATGGTAAGCATAAACCCAAAACCTATAATAGATTAAAGAGAAAATCAAGCATAATACTACAGAAAGTCTTCAATCACAAAGAGAGCAAGAGAAGAAGGAAGAGAGAACTATAAAATACAGGAAAATATTACCAAAAATGACAAGCAGCACACACCGATCAATAATTACTTTAAATGTAAATGGTCTAAATGCACCAATTGAAAGATGAAGGACAGCAGAATGGATAAGGAGACTCATTTCATACTTACATACAGACTGAAAATGAAAGGATGAAAGATACTCCATCAAATGGAAGCGGGGGAGTGGGGGGAATAAAGGTCAGGTGATAATACTTTTATCACACAAAGTAGATCTTCAAACAGAGACTAACGCAACACAAGGGCAATACATAATGATAAAGAGGCAATCCAACAAGAGGATATGTAATTGTCAATATGCACTCTCAACACTGGAGCACCTAAAGCAAGTATCTGAGAGTAACATAACAACAGAAGGACTTTAACACCCTACCTACATCAATGGATAGAACACCCATATACACAGAACATTTAATCCCAAAAGCAGAATACATGTTCTTTTTAAGTGCACAGGAAACCTCCAGGACTGATCACACGGTAGGCCACAAAACAAATCTCAAATTTAAGGTTGAAATCATATAGTGTATCTTTTCTGACCATGACTATATTAAACTAGAAATCAATCATAAAGAAAACACTGGAAAAAACACAAGTGGAAATTAAACAACATGCTAATGAGTTGCCAATGAGTTGATAAATCAAAGGTACATGGAGAAAAATGGAAACAAAACCACAATGGTCCATATAAAGTCTACCACAAACAATAAAAATCTTAATCTAACCTAAACCTAAAGAAACTAGGTAAAGAAGAACAAAAGTCAACGTTTATAGAAGAAAGGAAATAATAAAGATTGGAACAGAAACGAATGAAAGACCCAACAAAGGAAAACATCAATAAAACCAAGAGGTGGTTCTTTGAAAAGAGAAACAAGCTCTGGCTTGTCTGGCTAAAGGTTTGTCAATTTTATCAAGGAGAAAAGAGGATTCAAATAAATAAAATCAGAAATGAGATAGAAGTGACAAGAAATTTTAAGATAATATTATAAAAAATTATATACCAAAAATTGGACAACCTAGAAAAAAATGGATAAATTCCTAGAAATATACAATCTTCCCAAACTAATTAAGACATAGAAAGCTGAACACATTGATTTCATTACAAAACAAAAAAACCCCCCAAAAAACCAGCTATTCAAAAAAAAACTCCCAACAAACAATAATTCAGGACTAGATGGATTCACATGAGAATTCTACCAACATTTAAATAAAAGTTAATACCTGTTCCCTTCAAACTATTCCAAAAACTTGACTAGGAAGAAAGATTCCTAAATTGATTCTACAAAGCCAACATTAGCCTGATATCAAAACCAGACAGAGACTACAACAATGGAAAACTATATGCCAACATCCCTGATAAACATAGATGAAAATATCCTCAACAAAGTATTTTTTTTATTTGCACCTCAACAAAGTATTGACAAACAGTTGTATCCAACAATCCATTAAAAGGACCAGTCACCATAATCAAGTGGGAAGTATTTCACAGTGATGGAAGGATGCTCCAATATTTGCAAATCAACATAATAAAACACATCAACAAAAAGGATAAAAATCTTAAGAGATGCAGGAAAAATGCCTGAAAAAGCTCAACATCTGTTTGTGATAAAAACTTTTTGTCAGTTTAGAAGGAAAAAAACCTCAATATAATAAAGGCCATATATGAAAATCCCACAACTAACATCATACTCAATAGTGGAAAAGCTTTCAGTTTTAAGATCAGGAAGGAGGCCAAGGATGTCCACTCTCATCACTTTTATTCAACATAGTAATGAAAATCCCAAGTACTGAAATCACATGAGAAAAAGAAAAAGCCATCTACATTGGTAAGGAAGATGTATAAAACTCTCATCATTTGCAGATGACATGAGAGTATAAATAAAAACTACTAGAATAAGTGAATTCAGTAAAGTTTCATGATACAAAATAAATACACAGAAATTGGATGTGTTTCTATACACTAATAACAAAGTAGCAGAAAAGAAATTAATAATCCTTTTTACCATCACACCCATAAGTATAAAATACCTAATAAACGTAACCAACGAGGAGAAAGACCTGAACTCTGGAAATTATAAAACATTGCTGAAAGAAACTGAAGACAACACTGACTAATGGAAAGATATTCCATGCCCATGAAAGAATACTGCTGTTTTGCTAATACTGCTAAAGAAAACATCCATACTGTCCTAAGCAATCGATAGCTTCGATGTAATCCCTGTCAAAATACATTTTTCACAGAACTAGAACAAATAATATTAAAATTTGTATGGAATCACAAAAGACCCTGGATGAATCTTGAGAAAGAAGAAAAAAAATGAAGGTATTACAATCCCAGATTTCATAATAAACTACGAAGCTATACTAATCAAAATAGTATGGTACTGGCACAAAATCAGACACATAGATCAATAGGAAAGAGTTCAGAAATCAATGCAAACTGAAATGGTCAATTAATCTACAACAAAGAAGGCAAAAAATATACAACAGAAAAAAGACCATCTCTTCAATAAATGGGAAAACTAGACAGCTACGTGCAAAATAATAGAACTGGACAACTTTCTTACATGATACACACCAAAAAACTCAAAACTGATTATGATTTCATGTCTCACATTTAAATCTTTAAAATTCCCGAAAGAAAACATGGGTAGTAATTTCTTTGACATGGGTCCTAGCAACATTTTTGCAGTTCTGTTTCCTCAGGCATATAACTCAGCACTAAGAAAACCCAAATAATCCAATTAAAAAATGGGCAGAGGACCTGAGTAGACATTTTTCCAAAGATGACACACAGATGGCCAGCCATACACATACATGAAACATGTTCAACATCACTAATTTGGGAAATGCAAATCAAAACACAGTGAGCTAATTAACTTATATTTGCCAGAATGGCTAGAATCAAAAAGACAAGAAATGACAAGTGTTGGCAAGGATGTAGAGAAGAAGGAACCCTTGTGCACTGCTGATGGGAATGCAAACTGGTGTAGCCACTATGGAAAACAGTATGGAAATATTCAAAAAATTAAAAATACCATATGACCCAGTAATTTCACTGCTGAGTATTTACCCAAAGGAAATGAAAACATGGATTTGAAAAGATACTATGCACCCCTATGTTTACCATAGCATTATTTACAATAGCCAATATATGAAAGCAATCTGTGTCCACTGGCAGATGAATGGATAAGATGTGGTGTCTGTCTCTAAGTGAGAGAGTATTAGCCATAAAATAGATTGAAGTCTTGCCAATTATGACAACATGGATTGACCTGGATGATATTGTGCTAAGTGAAATAAGTCAGTCAGAGAAAGAAAAATTTCATTTACACCTGAAATCTAAAGAGCAAATGAATCAACAAACAAAACAGACCCATAAATACAGAAAACAAACTGATGGTTGCCAGAGGAGGAGGGGGCCATAAAATGTGTGAAGCAGCAGTGAGAGATACAGGCTACCAGTTATGGAACGAGTAAGTCCTAGGGATAAAAGGTATAGCGTAGGGAATATACAATCAGTGGTACTGTGATTGCATGGTATGGTGCCAGATGGTAGGCATACTTGTGGTAAGCATAGCCTAAGGTTATAGAGTTGTCAAATCACTATGTTGTCCATCTGAAACTAATTGTGTGTCAACTATATATCAGTTAAAAAAATAGTGAATATACTCCTTTGACTTCTATTTGTTCCATAAATTTTTATAAAACATTTTTATAAAAGATACAGGTATTGTTGAAATAAACACTTCTTTGCAGTTTTGGGCTATACTTTCTATATTTAGCCATCAGAGCAAGTTTTTAAATCATGTTCAAATACTCTATAGTCTTACTGCTTTTTAATGCTTGCGCTCTCAGTTCTTGTTAAAAGTCATCCATTTGTTTTTAAGGAAGAAAGATCTCTGTAAATTGATTTGAAAGGATATTATTATTTTCATTTTTGCAAAAAAAAAAAAAAAAACCCTCAGGATAGAAAACCAGATTTAGTAAAACCTCAGAGGATTTGGAAACAAGGTTCATGTTTTAAGGAAGGGATGGGACATCTAAATACACTTTCCTTTGTACCTCTACTTTGTAGTTCAGACCTTTTAAAGTCTGTAATGTTTTACCTATTCAAAAAATAAAATTAGATCATAGGGAGAAAAACCAAAACAAAAAGAAGGGAAAGTAAGGAATCTAGCTAGCTATGCATCAAGTAACAGGAAGAAAAAAAAAAATTAGTGGCTTCTGCACATAGCTTTCTGACTATGATAATTTAAACAGGAAATATTTTAAGAACAAAAAATAAGAAATCCTGACTTTTACTTAGTATGTTGTTTTACTGACTGGTACAGTAAAAAAAGGAAGTTGTTCTTTAGAGAAGAATGAGAACTTATAAATGTTTAAGCTAGTAAGATATTGAAAAATTACCATTTTCTAACAACTACAGTACAACAACCTTGATGTAGGCAAAATCATTAATGGATGCTAAAGCCACTGGTGGAAATTATTAAGGAATAGGAAATGCACTCAGTCTTCATGTATAACCCCACAGAATACAGAAACCTTTATCGTGAAGAAAGCTGGTAAACACCACTTTAGTCAAATGATAAAATTTAACATCACCAAGAATGGGACAAATGGACATGTGCCCTGTTACTGAGAACACAGTATCATCTGTGTAGTATGCCTATCAAATATGTTTATCACAAATCCCTATACCAAGGGAATTTCTAGATTAATGAAACCTAAGAGATAATTCAATTAAAAATAGTATGTAATCTTTGGTACTCGGATCAAACCACCAATTTATAGTTACAAATATTATTACAACACTGGAAAACTTGGATATGAACTCTTTTACATAACTATACCAGTGTTAATTCCTGAGTGATGATAATTGTATTGTGGCTGTGTAGGCAAATGTCATTGATCTCTGGTGATACTTCAACCCTAAATACTTGAGCATGTAACTCAAATGAGTTCAGAAACAAACAAGAAGATAAACGTATCTACAAACATAGACATGAAACAAATATAGCAAAATATTAACTATTAATGAGTCTTAGGTAATGAATATAAAGGCATTAGCTGTAGCACTCAAAATTTTCCTTAGAAGTTTGAAATTTATCAAACTGTAATAATGGGAAAAATCTCCCTAAAATGATTGTAGATTTATCTGTCAATTTTTGTTACAGTTTAAAAAAATTAAAGCTACAATATTAGGCACACACAAACATTGTTGTATTTTCCTATAACATCATACCTTCTATCATTTTGAAAAAATCTTTATCTCTAGAAATATTTATTCTAAAGTCTTATGCTTTAGATTATGTCTCTCATAGCAGTATAAACTGGGTTTTTAAATCTAGTCTGATAATCTTTTAACCAGAGTATTTTAGGTCATTTAAAAAAATTATTTGAGAGAGACAATGCAAACATGGGGGTGGGGGGAGTGAGAGAGAAACTCAAGCAGACTCTTCACTGAGCCCGGGGCCTCATGCACGGGGCTCAATCTCAAAGCCCCGAGGTCACGACCTGAGCTGAAACCAAAAGTCGGATGCTTTAACAGACTGAGCCACCCAATTGCCCCTAGACCATTTACTTTTGATGTGATTTACTGTCATATGTTGATATATCTATTTTCTTACTTTACACTTTTCATCTGTTCTACTGTTCTGTTTCTATTCTCCTATTCCTTAGAATCACTTTGGGAGCTTTAAAATCACTCAGATATCCTGATTTAATTGGTGTAGGATGATGTCCAGGCATTAGGATTTTTAACAATTCCCCAAGTGGATGTATTATATAGCTAAGGTTGAGAACTGGTTTTGGATTTTTCCTTTAAAAATTTCACAACTATATATATTTTTTCATTTTGCTGATTTGAAAATCCTAGTTTCTATTCTTTTAGGAAAATGCATATTTAACTACTGAATAAATATAGCCTTCTCTTAGACCATACAAAGGCTTCAGGAATTTAAATCTGTTACACACAACTAATGTTAATTTTTCTGTGTATTCTATTTATATATGTTTAGACTTACCAACATGTTGACCAGTTTTTTGGTTCTTCATTCCTTCTTTCACCTCAGGCTTTCTATCTAGGATCATTTTCCTTCTGCTTGAAATACACCTTTAGATTTCTTTTAGTAAGGGTTTGCTTTCCCATTCTTTCCTCTCCTTCTGCAAGTCTGATAAGAAGTTAGATTTTCTCATCATTTTATCTTTTTTGTCTTTAACCATTTTAATTCTGTATTTTAATATTGTCTGTACATGACATTATGGATAATTTCACTCGATCTGTCTCACCCAATTTAATAATTCCTGAGTTAATTTATTACTCACTGAGTTATTGAGTATTAAGTTATTTGTTTGATGTTCTACACTGAGTTATTTTATTACTTCTAGAAGTTCTGTTTTTAAATTTTGGCTTTGCAAATGGTTAACAAGTCTTTAACGTTTCCAGTTCCTATAGAAATTGTCAAGCAATTCTCTTTTCTTAAGAGAGGAGGAAAAAAGGAAGAGAGAATTCTAAGCAGGCTCCATGTCCAAGTAGAGAGCCTGATGTGGGGCTTGATCTCACAACCACCCTGAAATCATTACCTGAGTGGAGATCAAGAGTTAGCTGCTTATCTGACAAAGCCACTCAGGTGCCCCTCTCTTCTAGTTTATTTTATAAATTTTTTTAAAAATAAATTCTAGTGTCTGAGGCCTTTCTAGATAGATCTGTTCTTGCTATCTACTGGCTTTACATTATATTGCACTTTGTTTCCCTACATGCTTAATTACTTTGAGGTGTTTACTTTTCTTACACGTGAAGATTTTTGAGCAGAAGTATTTATTTTTGCTTCTGGTAGGCAACCAGGAATACCACGAGAGTAGGACCACTTTCAACTAAATAAATTCAGAGTCAGATTTTTTTTTTGGACAAACTTGGTGATATAAATTTGGACTATGAGTGTGCTTGGGATGTCCTGTAGTTTCAACTTGTCAAAGTCTGTCATGCTCTGTGTGAATGGGGTAGATTTACTCTGGTTCATTCTTAAACTGCGAAAGCAGCTCTTTGGAGCTTCAATTCTAACAGTGGAGTATGAAAACCAGAGTTCAATTTTGCCAGTTTGGACAAATGCTCCCAGGACAAAGGCAGCTTTGAGCTATGCTTTCTGTTCTGGGTTTCTGCCAGAATTTGCATTTTGGTCTTATTAGTTCTTTGAAGTTTTTAAGACGATTTATCCAACATGTGAAAAAATTACTTTCAGGTTTGCGGGATTAATTACAATATCTAGGTAGCCATACTCCAGTTTAACTTTTAAAGTAGAATATAAGAACAGACAAAATTAACTTAGTATAAATGGTTGGCATAAAATCAGTTTGTGAGAGCCAATAGTTATAAAAAGATATTTAAACGGACACAACTAATATTTCATTATTGTTAACGGACATGAAAGTACTGTCATATGTGAAAACATCAGGTGTGCTAAGAGCAAAAGGAGGCTGTGAATAATCTATTATTAAATGACTAAAGTTTCTTCAAAAAAGGCTACAGAGCCAAGTGATCTTAACTGACAGACTTATATGTTACTATATACAATACATATAACATAGCAACTTTAGAATCAATTGTTCATTAAATAATTTACAGGGGTGTCTGGGTGGCTCAGCCTGTTAAGTGTCTGCCTTAAGCTCAGGTCATGATCCCTGGGATCATGCGGGCTCCCTGCTTGGTGGAGAGTCTGCTTCTCCCTCTGTCTTTGCCACTCTCTGTTACATAAGTATCTTAAAAAAATTTTTTTAAACCTACAGTAAAGTACTAATTATAACACAAGTTCTAAGGAACTCCCTGGAAATGCATGCTCATTGTTACTAAATAAAGTTTTTAAACAAGTATTAACTTGACTGCAAAAAATATTTATGACATTAACATTATGTTGAATTCCAGTGACTATTCAAATAATCCAATTTTTGGATGAATAGGAGTTCTGAAAGGAAGAACCTAATATCATACAATCACGTGTGGCTTCCTCTTCTCAGAGATTCTTAAATATTTTTTGGATCATAAACCCCTTCAGCAATCTGGTGGATTGCTGAAGGGGTTTATGGATCCTCTTCCAAAATAATGCTTTAAATAAGTAAACTGAAATACAAAGGAATATACTGAAATTATCTACTGAATGTTTACTGAAATACTTAAAAACTGATGCAGTAACATGTGTTTCTTTAGTAAAATTAAATGAGGATGTAGCAATGAATCTAATAACTATAGTAATCTTAAAGTTGTGATGAGAATAAATAAGTGAAAAAACCAGAGATAGATTTTGCTGACTATAATAAGAAAACTGCTATATTTTAACTAGAAGTGACTGAAAGACTTTTTTTTTTTTTTCTCATTCAAGTCCATGGACTCTTCTAAATTCTATTTATGGACTGCCAATAATGGATTAAGTGCGAAATAAACTAAGCCTGGACAGGCCATTTTACTTAGATGAAAGCTGTCCAGTTGAAAGAAAATTATTTTGAAGGAATGGAGTACTTCCTTTCTAGAAAACCCATGGTGATTATGAGCTAAATTCATAACTCCTAACAATTATACAGGAATTCTCAGTAGGTATTGTTTATATTAACCTCAACCTGTGGCTTCACATTACTCTTTATACATTTTATTTACCTCATTCACAGCATTTTTCATATTGTAAAAACTATTTGTTATATTGCTTTTGTAAAGTACTATCCTTTTTGGATTATGGGCATTCTAGAAATTTACTGCAAACAAAATAGTTAAAATACCAAAAACAGATAAATGATTAAGTTTTGCAATTTCCCTTTAAATCACTACTTATAATTTTACCACAAAGGAAATAAACAAGGTTTCCATATTAATACTACGTAGAGCTATCCTGTTCTAAGAATTACCCTTAAAAAGAAAAAAAAAAAGAATTACTCTTAATAAATTCTTATGGGATCACTTATCACATGGTCCAAAATAAATCAATCTTGTAAGTACTATTTTCACATTGAGATAATTTCTATTGATAAAAAAATTTTCTGTATTTGAAGTACCAATACTCCAAAATTCAAAAACAAATAATTACCACTAGTTTTGAAAATTTTCATAGTATAAATTTGCTTGCAGGAAGAGCCCCTTTTATTTGCAAGTTAAATGGTGGTTAAGTATCTGGAATTTGAAACATTGGCCTAAACAAAGAAAGAAAAAATATCACTTAATAAAAGAAACACTTAACAGGATTTGATTAAAAAAATTTTTTTTCCCTGTATTGTACCAACTGAACCACTCTCCCTCACTGTAGCTGAAGGATCTGGAAATTTCAGTATCTTGGCATCCAAACCATATTTCAGAGAACCTTTTACTCACAGAATATAAAAAACAAAAGTTTGTATTAAAAAGCCATAATTATATGTAAATTATATATAATGAAGACGTTTAATACTAGTTTAGAAGTCATTTGAAAATAATTATCTAAACAGATTTCAAATTTTTTACCAAAAAAATTCAAGGACCTTTAGTATCATTTAAAAAATAGCTTTAAATGTATAGATGTGTAGAATATGACAAATATTTAATGAATACCGATTGTACCTATCTGCTTCTGGTTAGGAGTGTGAGAGAACAAGTTGAATAGGAGTACTGACACCCAAGGAATTGAGTATAATGAGGAAGACACCATGCAAATATATAACATGAATACAATGCAATGACTGCATTCTAGAGTAGTATACAAAATGTTACAGGGAGTAAAAGAACACTGGTGGAAAACACCATAGATGACCAACAGATATATGCAAAGACGTTCAACATCACTTAATAGGAAAATACGAATCAAAAATACAAGAAGATATCACCACCTCACACCTATCAGAATGGCTAAAATGAAAAACACAAAGAAATAAGTATTCGAGAGGATGTGGAGAAAGAACCCTTGTCACTGTTCGTGGGAATGCAAACAGTCACTGTAGAAAGTAGTATGGAGGTTCCCCAAAAATTAAAAAGCAGAACTACCATTTAATCTAGTAATTCCATTACCAGGTATTTACCCAAAGAACATAACACTAACTTATAAAAAGACATATGCACCCCTATGTTTAATGCAGCATTATTTACAATAGCTGAGATATGAAAGCAACCCCAGTGTCCATAATAGATGAATGGATAAAGATGTGCTATATATAGAACATGGTATTAGGTATAAAAAAAGGATGAAATCTTGCCACCTGTGACAATATGGATGAATCTAGAGTATAAGCAAAATAAGTCAGAGAAAGACAACTGTATCATTTCACTCATTTTAAGAAACAGCAAATAACAGTCTGTTGGTTTTTCTTTTTTCATTGTTTAACTATAAAGAACAAGCTGATGGTTGCCTTCTGAAGGGAAGTGGATGGGAAGATGGATGCAATAGGTGAAGGAAATTAAGAATACACATCATGATGAGCACTGAGTAATATATAGAATTGCTAAATTACTATATTATACACCTGAAACTAAAATAATACTGTATGTTAACTATACTTGAATTAAAAAAGAACAGTATCAGAAGTCTGATACAATAAAAAAAGGTTCTGCAGACAGATAATAAAATTCCATCTTTACTCATGCTTTACTAACTAGTGACCTTAGATTTTTTAAAGATTTTATTTATTCATGAGAGACACCGAGAGAGACAGAGACACAGGCAGAGGAAGAAGCAGGCTCCATGCAGGGAGCCCGATGTGGAACTGGATCCCAGGTCTCCAGGATCACACCCTGGGCTGAAGATGGTGCTAAACTGCTGAACCACCCAGGCTGCCCATGACCTTAGAAATTTTAGTTATTATTTGGCATTTCAGTTTCCTCATCAATAAAATAAAAGGTTGGAATAGATGACCTGCAAAGGTCATTCTAAATTTTCGATCAGTTCTTGAAAGAATAAAATACCACTCCTTTGCCTGATTCAAACTTGTCTATGAACTTCTAACTGGAAATAATTAAATTAACAAAAATTAAGACTTCTTAGAAAAAAATTATAACCTAGTATATTTTATTTAAGGGCTAAATTTTATAAACATCTATCAGATTACATATCTAATAGCAGCAAAGCTCTAAGGGGCTCCTCTTTCAATATGTTGTATACAGAATATAAACTTGCGTAACTATGGCACTGCTAGATCCAAATATAATAACCAAAGGTTGCCTCTGTTTCAACATGGAGACAGAACAGAAAGGGACACTGTCACTGTGGAGGGAGGGAGGGGCCTCCATGCTCTCTACCAGGGTTCTTTATCTTTTCAAGTAGCAGACTCCTTTGAGTATCTGATGAAATCTATGGCTCTCTCCACCCCCTACAAACAATGTAAAGACACACATATCACATTTTGATATAATTCAGGGTGGTTCATGGGGCACCATGGGTGGTACAGTGGTTGAATGTTTGCCTTTGGCTCAAGTTGTGATCCTGGAGTCCTGGGATTGAGTCCTGCATCAGGCTCCCTAAAGGGAGCCTGCTTCTCCTTCTGCCTATCTCTGCCTCTCTGTGTCTCATGAATAAATAACTCTGGAAAAAAAAAAATTCAAGGTGGTTCACAGACTCCACTTGAATCATCTGAGTTTCCGTGCACAGGCAGTGATAATGAAGACAAGGGTTTACAGAATCATTATCTTAATCTGCTATAATTTAGCTGCAAGAACAGAAAACCACTAAACTAGCTTAAGCAAAATGATTTTTTTTAAATATGAAAAGATATATCTTGTGGAATTCAATTTTAAGAAGTACAGGTGGTCTTTATGAGAACAGAAAAGTTACTAGGAAGGTATTCTTCTGTCTCCTTCCCTTCTATTTTTTTTTTAAGATTTTATTTATTTATTCATGAGAGACAGAGGCAGAGACATAGGCAGAGAGAGAAGCAGGCTCCATGCAGGGAGCCTGATGTAGAATTCGATCCTGGGACTCTGGGATCACGCCCTGAGCCAAAGGCAGGTGCTCAACCGCTGAGCCACCCAGGCATCCCTGTCTCCTTCCCTTCTAGAAAGCTGCCTCAGTTGCCTCCAAAATAATTTCTGGACTCCAACGACTAAAGTAGACCAAGTCCTGTATCCCTAGATCATATTATTAAAATGTAATTAGTTCTTACTTCAGGTTAGAATACTTAGCATTTACATACAGCCAGAATTACAAACTAGGAATATTAAGTAATATTTGTGATCCCATCTCTAAATTCACATTTTAGCATTCTTTGTTAGGATAAGCTCTTTAAATTCCCTTCCAAGACAACTATTACCCTCAGATAGCTCTTCTCAGGTTACACTTTCCATGCTCTTCCCATAGCAATTTATGACCTATCATAGCCATATAATTTTCTACTAAAACATCTCTACAAAAATTAACACCAAATTCAACCACAATAGACAATTTACCAAAATTAGGAATGTTCAAAAGGAATGTGGTGTAGGTATGGTAATATCATTAAATAGTTTTAATACATTTTGTGGTATATGACAGCAATGTAGAAATATGCTTATGTTTTCTGGAGAGTACTCTGGGGGTATTTGAACACATTTTAAAGAATGTACACTATATATAAAGCCATTTTTCCACATGCAAAATCTGAGGAAAGATTGGGTAATTAAAAAAATATTTTTTATCATACCTTATAGAAACAAAACAAAAAGGAATGGCTGAATTTATTAATGCTGATAAGGCAAATATGTGGAAAAATTAGCTCATTCTAATAAGAAAAATCTATGTAACAGGTCAAAAAGTTATTAGGAAGCAAATGACTTACTGAAGCACAACTTTTTCAACAAATAAAGTACTATTAGACTGACTTTTATTTTTAGCATGTCTACATTACCTCTCCTCATTTACATTCAGTCAGGTGATAAAACACATTGATTCGAAAACCAGATCTGGCAGGGCTCCTGGATGGCTCAGTTGGCTAAGCATCCAACTCTTGGTTTTGCCTCAGGATATGATCTTGTGGTTGTGAGATGAGCCTACCCTTGGGCTCCACACTGAGTGTGGAGTCTGCTTCAGATTTTCTCTCCCTTCCCCTCTGCTCCTCCCCCCACTTGCTCACACTCTCTCTGAAATAAATGAAAAAATAAAATATTAAAAAAAACACACAACAAAATTTGGCTAAAAAACTGATCTTTCATGCTTCCTTAAAGCCTCTTTGAAATTCCTCAGTAAATTTTCATTTTTTGGTTGGTTATACAGGGAATCTTAAAATTTCATTATTTGAAAACATTTTTAAAACTCAAGAATTCATAGTCTTAACTTCATTTGATAGCTCCTCATTCTTTACACAATAAAAGTGTTAAGGAAAATTCTTATTATAAGCAGAAATGGAAAGCCTATTCAAATAACTTTCCATTTAGATTTCCTATGTTGTTTTTTTACTTAATATTGTCTTTGATCTCTTTTCCAAAAACAGTTATGACTGTATTTCTTTACTCTTTTCCCCTCAATTCCCACCCTGCTTGGTTAAGTAGTTTAATAAGGAAATAACAGGATTTTATTTCCTACATAATTTTCTCTCTGGCATGCTGCCAGTGTCAACAACAGCATCTTAAACTTCTCAAGACATATTAAGAGGGAGATAACATACTCTGTACAATTTTTTACTCATTAGAAAAGAGAACCCGGCCATTTTTTTTTTTTTTAATTTTTATTTATTTATTATTTATGATAGTCACAGAGAGAGAGAGAGGCAGAGACATAGGCAGAGGGAGAAGCAGGCTCCATGCACCGGGAGCCCGACGTGGGATTCGATCCCGGGTCTCCAGGATCGCGCCCTGGGCCAAAGGCAGGCGCCAAACCACTGCGCCACCCAGGGATCCCGAACCCGGCCATTTTTACCCAAGTGTGTAGTTTACCATTTTTTTTAAGTGCTTTCTACAGAGCTGCAGGTATTTTCTAGAGTCCAATTGAGGGCCAATAAAGGTAGACACGTGAGATACTGGGAGGCTACAACTTCTATATCCTTTGAGCAGATGATAAAATGTTTCTTCTTAAGAAAAGTTTCTATAGTTAAAATGGTCAAAATCAATGCTGTAGGCCTTATTACCCCTGCTGGTCTGAAGTAGAGGAAAGGGAAAAATAGATTTCTATCTCATATCTTTTTGAGGGAAAAATACAAGATGAAAATGTATTTTTAGAGTCAAGGTATAAATCGTACTATTCACTCTTTGAATCCACAAGTCAAATATATATGAGAAAGTTTTCTAAAGACAACGTTTAGAGCTTCTAGATGACAAGTAGGTAAAAATTATAGCTACCGTGCATCACATAAGAATCGCTAATTCCAGGCCGCCCGGGTGGCTCAGCAGTTTAGCACCACCTTCAGCCCAGGGCCTGATCCTGGAGACCCGGGATCGAGTCCTGTGTCGGGCTCCCTGCATGGAGCCTGCTTCTCCCTCTGCCTGTGTTTCTGCCTCTTTCTTTCTCTCCGTCATTCTCTCTCTGTCTCTCATGAATAAAATCTTAAAAAAAAAAAAAGTCTCTGAATTCTTAAAAAAAAAAAAATCATTAATTCCAACAGTCCTTTGCTTCAATCATTTCTTCAAGAAACAGAAAAAAAAACTTAAAATAGATGACTTCTGACTCTGATCAGAACATCATTTATTTAGCAACATACTCTTAGCACAAAGAATGTATTATAAGGAGATTAAGTGTGGTGAGTTATGGTTGCTTATGATCCACATAATCTGCACTAAGTAGATGAAGTCAAGCTTTATCAAGGAAAGATAAACTAAGTGTTATTGGCTACCAAAGTAGATTTCATGTGATAGTCTTATAAAATGCACCTTTGTCAATATTTTAGTGAGTATAGGAAATATATTCTCTTTTTAAAGAACTATGGACACTTAATCATAAAATAACTCTATAATAAAAAAAACCTCAATTTTTTAGTTCAATGTTTTCCAAAATTTATTCTGATGACATGTTCCCTTTTCAATTATGTATTATCTATTTTACAGAATTTCTCTGGATAACTTTGGAGATTGGAGATAAGAAAATAGAATTTTCAAGAGAATGGCATGAAGATCTAGTTTCTAAGCAAAACATCTGAAAAAAAAAAAAAACTGAACAGATAACCAAGAAACTCCATATACAGAGATCAGAGAAGGGTATAAAGAATTAAGTGAAAAGATCTCAGCCATGCCTTCACAGGAATGCCAAAATTCCTGCTCTTACTTCTTCTGTGTTGCTATCATAGTGATCATCAAATCATAACAATGGCCACTACTTACCAGTGAAGTTCTTATGAGTAGGTATATTTACATATATATGGGAAAATGATATAAAGAGATGAGGTAAATGCTAAAAGTAACTAAAAGCCGATAATATTAGCCCACACTAGCAATCCAAAAGAAATACAAATATACATCTAAAGTTGCAGCCTGCAAAAATTATAAAAATATTTTGTACTGGGGCATCTGTGTGGCTCAGTGGTTGAGTGTCTGCCTTTGGCTCAGGTCATGATCCTGGGGTCCTGGGATCCAGTCCCACATCAGGCCCCCTGTGGGGAGCCTTCTTCTCCCTCTGCCTATGTCTCCGACTCTGTGTCTCTCATGAATAAATAAAATCTTAAAAAAATACTTTGTACTTACTGAAGTCAAAGTAAAGTTTATATACATGATTGTCACACTAATGATAATGGAAAATGATAAAATTCCTGAACCGTGCTGGTCTCTATGGTGTCTTTGTGATTTACAGAAAAAGTAACCTTCCTTCAAATAAAAAAATATTAAGATAGTATATTACTGCACAAATTAAACAATCGATGGAGCAGCTTAGCCTGGCTCTGCCCAGAGAGGCTTTCTAGAGCCCAAGAGAAGTAACCAGGCTGTGCAAATATGTGCAAACACACAGCCCACAGCCTGAAGTGCACACACTGCTAGTGACCTATTGTAACCTCTATGGTACCTCCAGTAAGATGAGCTTGTCAGAGGAGGAGATGCACAAACACTGGGCCTTTAGACAGCTAGCAGATACAGGGGTAACCCCTGGGATGCCTGGTATGGATGGGATAAAACAGGCAATGTTATGAGTCTGTAGGTACTATTTTATGAATAATAGTGTTTTGCTGCTCCAAGCTAAGACTGGAGGTAACACCACCACCACCCTTATTTAATTTAGTCATTAGTAGCATATATGCCAACCATGTCAATGGCTACCTCCCGGGATGTGATGTGTTTTATAGCATAACCTGAATATTACTTGTAGCAACCTTTTATAACTTTTTGTAAAACGTAAAACAAAATGGAAATATTTAGCAAGAACGCTGAAATATTCCTATCTTTTAACTTGCACTATTATCACTATAAATTTTAAGGAAAATACTATCTTGACAGAAGATATCAAACATGAATTTGATGAATTAAAATACATCTGTTAATACTAGGACCACAGCAGACACCTATGTTTTTACCCAGTGAGTGAAAACAGAATATACATACATATATATATGAAAACAGAATACACATATATGTGTGTATATATGTGTGTACATATATATAGAAGTACACATATATACTTTGAGAACACCAATGTAAAAACATACACATATATGAAAGGTAATAGTAATTTTGAGGTGGTAAAATCATTCAAGAATGTTTTTTAAATGTTTACAGTAACTTTTTAAGTTTGAAGTTCCCATTCTTAAACATTTAAATATCCCAACTGTAATACTTAATTTGTTTAAAAATCTCAGTTACAGCAAAGATAAATTTTTCATGACTTAACAATTATGAATTTCAAATTAATGAGGTTTTATTATATGTCAGATTTACTTCTGAAAGCTCATATACTTAATGAAACATTTCATATTTTCTTTGAATGTTAACAATTAAGATTATTTGTAAAGGTTACTACAATGCTTCTAAAATAGAGAAGATATAAAAATTATCTGTCAGCATAGAAAGCCAACATTGGAACCTCTATCTGTGATTTTTATTTCTATAAGAAATTAAGCTTTACTGATACATGAAATGATACATTCTGTGATGGTTATTTTTATGTGTTATCTTGACTAGGGGACAGTAACCCAGTATTCGGTCAAATACCAGTCTAGATGTCACTGTGAAGGTATTTTTAAAGATAAGATTAATGTTTAAATTGGCAGATTGAGTAAAGCAAATTACCCTTTATACTGAAAGTTGGAGGCCTTAATAGAAAGAGAGAGAGGTTACCTGAGGAAGAGGAAAGTATGCCTCTAGATTGCCTGCAGACTCAAGATGCAACATCACCCCTTGCCTGGGTCTCCAGCCTCCTAGCCTACCCTGCAGATTTTGGACTTGCCATGCCCCACAATCATGGCAGCCAATTCCTTAAAATAAATTGTCTCTTTTTATATATACTCACACAGTCTGTTCCTCTGGAGAACTCTAATACACAGCCCCAAAGAGGCTCTGTGTTTAGTAATCAAGCTTCCTATTGTTGTGTAGGGTTACTTGAGGGATGAGAAGGAGTTCCAAAACGTGGAGAAATGATAGTGGCATATCTCTACTATTTGGTCGCTAGCAGTGGAGCATCACATACTGATTCCTTGCTCCTAGGTAAGTGAATAGACAGACTGAATTACTAGTTTTAAACTAAGTCTTATGAAAGAGTAGCTTATTAAGATTCCTGGCAAAGAAACTAAAGACTGAAGATAATGGAAAAATGCAAATACAAGGGAATTACAAAAAAATCCCAACAGATCTGACATTTCTATTCCTAGTAAAAAAAGCTTTTTAGTTGGGGATCCCTGGCTGGCTCAGTGGTTTAGTGCCTGCCTTCGGCCCAGGGCGTGATTCTGGAGTCCTGGGATTGAGTCTCACATCGGGCTCCCTTCCTGGAGCCTGCTTCTGTCTCTGCCTCTCTCTCTCTTTCTCTGTGTGTGTGTGTGTGTGTATCTCTCATGGATAAATAAATAAAATCTTTTAAAAAACCAAACTTTTTTAGCTATACTAAAGCAAAAAATGACTATATCAGATCTGGCAAAAGTTGGAAAAATTCAAAATTATAATGTTAACTGAAATGCAGATTTATATTCACTAATGACCCTGGCTAAGTGATTGTCTTAAGATATCAGTTAACATCACAGGGAAGCTATTATAATTAATAAGGTATTTCTAAATGCTGTTTGACTATTTCATCTTATTATTTACAAGCAACTTATTGACAACCTGCACTTCAGTACTTTTTAACAACTCACAACTTTGATTCTTTAAAGGGGAGGAGCTAGTGTTTGAGTGAGAACGTATTTCTATGCAACAGGAATCTTTTTTAAAAAAAGATTTTTTTTTGAGTGAAAGAGAGAGAGAGAGAGAGAGAGAGAGACTCTCAAGCAGACTACCCACTGAGCATGAAGCCCAACGCAGGGCTTGAGGCCACAACCCTTGAGGCCACAAACCTGAGACAAAATCAAGAGTAGGACACTTAACTGGCTGAGCCACCCAAGTATCCTTGTAATGAGTTGTTACAGATCTAGCTGTCTTTTTATTTATTTTATTTTTATTTTTTTAGCTGTCTTTTTAGAAATGACTTAGTGAACACTATCTTTTCTTGACAATAGGGTCATTCATCACGATCATTAATAATTTTTATAGATGTGTAAGACTGTACCTACAATAAATATGCCTGTTTCTGGAGTTTTTTACTTGGTCTTTTCTCTATCATATTTTGTTATAATCTATTTGACCCTTCTGTCTTATTTAAGGTCTCTAAGCTGTTATGCTTTGAAAAATTCTCCTCTTCCCTTTTTGTTTCTTCCTCTTCACTGTTGTGTATGAGGCCCTAGTTCCCTGGCAATTACCTGAACTTATCTTTATCCAAAATGTTTAAATACAAGTTGGCTGAAACTGGATATACTGTCTTATATTAGCAAGGATAAGAAGTCAAGTGGAACAGAGACACTAGATTACCAATGTTTTCTGAAGATATAAAGTCCTCCTCCAACCCCCTTTTTAAAACCTCAGTCTACTTCTAACATTTTAATTCTTTTTTTTCTTCTTGGGATCATCTATAATCTGATGCCTTTATGGATCCATCCTACTCTAAAATATTTTGGGCCAACATTATTTTAATGATATATAGAACTGAAAAGATATTCCAGGGATAAAAAGAAAAAAAAGGAAACAGAGTACTCTTGACCTCAGAGTAACAAGGGGGTTAGAGTTGCCAACCCCCTGCAAATTGAAAATCCACACACAACTTTGGATTCCCCCAAAACTTAACTACTAATAGCCTACTGATGACTAGAAGCCTTACTGAGAACATAGTTAAGTAACATGTATTTTGTATATGTATTATACACTATATTCTTACAATAAAGTAAGCTTTAGGAAAGAAAACATAATTAAGAAAATCATAAGAAAGAGCAAATATATTTATAGTACTGAATTTATAAAAGAAATCTGCATGTAAGTGGACCGATGCAGTTCAAACTCATGTTGTTCAGTGGTGAGCCACTGTACTCTTAATTCTCCATTTCTAACCTTCATTACCATTTCAATTATGTTATCTTTATGTTCTAAAGTTAGAGTTAAATTAATCATGAGATTGGTACTATTGGAGATTTTGCTTAAAACTAATTCTACAGTCCCTTCTAACAGAGAATTCATTCATTTACTGATTTACTAGGTTCCCTTATATGTAAGACTACTGTGCTAGGCCCCAGAATTATAGCAGAGAATAAAATAGTTGCAATATCTGTGCTCGTGGAGTTTTACACACTAACACAATGTTTTGCAAAATTACAGTGGTGAGGAAGATTATGATGCCCCTTGGGCCAGTAACTAAACAACTTACTGCTCTTAGAATTCTCCAACACTTTCTTAAATTCTCAACTACTATTCAGGCCTTAAGAAAACCTGGCCTTCAGACACAGGTTCTCTTGTGACTTTATGATAGACTGGATCAGTTTACTTGAATACCGTGAATTCTGTCAAACTATATACTTTCCCAGGTTTTCAAATTTGCTTCTACTTTTGAGAACATGTATTCAACCTAGAGTTAATCTATAATAGTAAATATCTTGGGAGAAATAGGCTTTTCCTCTTAAATGGCTCTTAAAGCAAATAAACATTGCCTAAAGATCTAGCGATTGAATGAGATAGACAATGTCATTCTGAAATACTTTACTATTCTGTATTTGCATTTACAGCTTAAAAGTTCTGTGCTTTGACCTCTCCCACTGCTGCTTTAGATAAAAATTAAGCATGTAACAATATTTCTTTTAAATCTAAAAACTACTTCTTTGAAAAACTTAGGTGGGAAAGAATCCAAGGTTCTTTGACAACTTACATATTTCAAAGAAGGCTTCCACCTAAAGTTTACATTTTATCTCTTAAGTTCTTAAGGCCATGCTCTTAATTTTAAAACATTCTCCAGAAGTAAAGCAATAACCCTCAAACATACAATATTAGATTATTCAATAGTTTCCATATTTTTCTTTTATTTATTCACATATATACTGTGTATTTACTTATGTGCCAGGTATTAGTTGGATGTCAACGATACAGTGATAAACCAAAGTTATAATCCTTAAATTTACACAGAATATAATTTAGGTAATTGCTATATAATTAGAATGTATTATGAACTATTTTCCCATGTCTTTCTACAAGTGCAGCTGAACTGAAGAATGGGAAACACACCGTAGAATAAATACATAGTACTATATGAAAAATATCACTTCAAAAAAAATCAGAAATAAAATGATTTGAGAAATGAACTATCCATATCCTCCTCCATGCAGTTACCTAGTATGATGAATTTGGCTACTGTCAATATACTGGAAAAATGTTATTAAATTTGGTGCAGGGGAAACCATTTCAGAATTCTGTGCAACATTGTGGTTAATCGAAAAAAGCCAGCTCTGACTTTGGCAGATCCACACATGGGTTAGTCTCCCCAGGCCAAGTGAAGCCAAAGAATGGAGAAACCCAGAGAAGGAAGGGAATGAGATCCAGGGGTCAGCCGCCTGTGACTACAACAGCTGCTGCCTGGTGAAACAGAAGAGGTAAGAGAAACTCTTACCACAAGAGGTAAGAGGACTTGAGGCTGAAACTCAAGAAGAAGGCTCTTAGGATGATTACAGAGTTTCAGCTCCTCTTGTATCTCTTTAAATAACAGCTTCCCCATAAACTTCATGGTAGAAGTTTTAGAAAGCCAAAAGACACTTACCCTATTCTTTCTTCGAGGCCTCAAACAATAGATCCTGTCCAGGCATGAGGACTAGATCTCAGAAGGGTTTTAAAATTCCGTTCTTTGTTTTACAATTAACAGCAACCTTCAAATTTATCCATACTTTTCCTCCTCCAAACCAGGGCTTTCAAACAATGTTACAATTCTACTTCCTCAAAAGAATGCGGTTTGTAAGCAAAATACAAGACTGTTAAATAACACCAGACGTAGATATTTAAAAACTGAGGTTCATGATTTTCTCCTATATTTGCCATTGTCATTTAAACACAATTTATTGCACTGTCCAGTATTTCATGCAAATAATGGAGAAATTAAAATGCCAGTGACAAGGAACTAAGTTTTTGGTCTTAGCACAATTGAGACAAAGATCAAATTCATTAAGCCTGCTTAATGCAGTGAATTTTTAACTTCTCCATTTTATACCCACTGGATATATAATTGAGAAGCTAAAATTAAACTGTTTATTTGATTTCATAATTATTAAAGAACACATATAACATACTGGAAATCTATTGTCACTAATTCTGTTTAAAGCATGAGGTATAAATAAGAATTTTATTTTTTAAGGAAATGAGAATAACAGACTTTTTATAACCCTCCAACCTTTACATGAATTCATTTGACTTTTAAACATTTTTTCAGGAATTCTTCACGTACAAAAAATTACCTGTACACAAAGAGGTATAATACGTCTACAGGCATAATGCCACTTAGTACACTAGAGTCTAGGTAAAATTAATCTGCTCCACATCTTTTTCTTTGCTACTGAAATATGATTTGCATGTATCAAAAAATTTTTAATACTCCTAAATGGATAAATTATAAAACAAAGCATGATTCTCAAAAGCACAAGATCTTTTTCCTTCACTAAGAAATTTGTTTAAATTAAAATGCAAACAAGTCTATTAGTATGACTACTGAATACTGTTAATATTTAAAAGCAAAACATGGGAAATAATAGCTTTGCTCTAGGTACATCTTACACTTACAAACTACTGCATTTACTATTAAGCAACCAAGAGTAACATACAGAAACATGGAGCTTAAGAATTAAATGTAAACTAAGCCACCTAGTACTTTTACATATTTATCTCTCAGAATTATCCTATGTTTTTTAAAAAAATTACATTTATTTATTTTCCATGTTACCTAGCACAGAGAGCTAGAAATATAGTAGCACTCAGCAAATACATTTTGAGTAATGTAAAATATTCCTGCCTTGGTGTTCTGATTGCTGAGGTGAGGTGATGCCTGGTGTTCTGATTGCTGAGGCGAGGTGATGCCTCACTCTACTGGTCGCCAGCATCTCTGCCTTTCAATCACAGATTTTCAGACTGAATGCCTGTTTCAATTTCAATAGTCTCTATCTTTCCTGTTTGCTTGTTTTCTAAGCCATGAAAAAAAATTACCCAGTTCTTACTGATTGGGAGAAGTGAAGTCATCAGCTAAATCATGATGTCTATTTTGTCTATTCTCTAAATCTACTTCTTACTGTATATTTCTAACTGAGCTATGGTTATATTATCAGTTCTTTATTTCATAGATAGGATCACCATATATAGTCCAAACTTGGACACTTACGAAAATAAAAGGAAACTCTATTAACAAGCATAAACCAGTACTGTACAAGACAAACCAGGGCATATGGTCACCCTATTTATAGGCAGTGTAACAAAATAAAAATTATAGTACAAATTGATGGTCAAGCATTCCACCAGTTTAAATTTGTCCTGACTTTCCCCTTTAATAACTGATTCTTCATTGTCTGGGTTAGACGTGTCTATGTTCAGTACATGCTAGTATGAAATTTATCTAGATTTATCTAAGATCTGAAAATCGGTATTATACGCATGGCATCACTAGTAAAAATCTGCATAGGACTATCCTTAGTCATGACAGTTACCACAGCAACATTTTGACACTTTCATATTCAAATGCTGTGATAAGGAGTTACATTTATCAAAATGCAAGTAATTTAAGAAAAAAATGGCAAAAAAGTAGCATCACTCTCCAATACCCTATATAAAATTAGTAAATGTTTTCTGAGGTTCAATACCAAGAAACCAAGTTATCCCAATTGACTAGGCAGGATAGTACGAACTAATGGAAAAATCCATTCTCTGAGTATAATCAATAATTTCAAGAAGTTAAAGAAAAAAAAAAAAAGGACCAGAACAACTTATCTACAAGTGACGGGAAATAAGAGCAGAGCTTTTAGGTAAAGTAGGTCTTTTGAAGAAGTACTAAATAGGAGATTTTTTATTAAGAAAGTGATCCTTCTAAGGATAAGAAGGAGGTGATGATTAAAGTTGTAGCACTAAAACTATGTTTTATTATTCAACCCACCCAACTCTCCCCTCCATACACACATCTTCTCTTCCTTGGCTTTAGCCAAGTGCTGCTCTCTTTTTCCATTCCCCAGTTTTGTTAATGCTGTTGTATTTGCATTAAAAATAAATTCAGGGGGCACTGGGTGGTTCAGTAGTTGACTGTCTGCCTCCGGCTCAGATTGTGATCCTGGGGTCCTGGGATCGAGTTCTGCATCAGGCTCCCTACAGGGAGTCTGCTTCTTCTTTGGCCTGTGTCTCTCTCTCTCTCTCTGTGTCTCTAATGAATAAATAAAATCTTAAAAAAAATAAAAAAATAAATACATAAATTCAGTTACATTTTTATTTCAGTGATTCAAGATAATAAAAAATTTACTCTATAGACTAAAATGTACAAAATAAAGTATGTGTTGTAGTCACTTGGGTAGAACTGATCTTAATTTCCCTCAAGGCATCCTATCTTAACCTTTCTACTCCCTTTCATACTTCTCTTAGAGTACCGTTACTCTATAAACTTCCAATGAAAGATCCTCTTAATCTGTATCCTACTGATGAATATCCTTCGAACTCTTAGGTTCACTGTAGCTTAATTTTCATTCCTGTTATATGTGAGCATTCCCTTAAGTTCCATAATGAATGTTTTCTCTCTCCTCTTTTTATTCTACCATTTTTCTCCAGACTGATTTTGGTGATATTCTGTATCTCCAGATAGTATCACATCATTCCACCAATCAAAAAAATTCCCCAAGGCAGAGGAGACTTCTGTATCTATTTCCTGATTTTTGAATTCCTTTCTTACCTTCAGACTCACATTTTCAACAATAAGCAAGACAGTCATAATCAACATATGCCTGTTGAATTCATTAATTTAATGAGTACTTCTTGGGAACCTAATATGTGTTGACACCACACTAGGAGTTGAGTTACCCAAAGCATGTGAAAATTATCTTCACAGAGAGAGAAACCATGAACAGAATCAGGAAAATACAATGTGTTAGAGCAAGGGTTTTTAAACTTTTAGTCTCAGAATACCTTTGTACTATTAAAACTTACTGAAGACCCCAAATAACTTTATGTTTATGTATGTTATATTTATTGATATTAACTATATTAGAAATTATAGCTGAGGGGCAACTGGCTGGCTCAGTTGGTTAAGTTCCTGACTCTTAGTTTCAGCTAAGGTCATAATCTCATGGGTGGTAAGAGTGAGCTTAGCTGGGAGTCTGTTTGAGGGATCTCTCCCTCGCCTCTCTCCCAAATCACAAACACACATATGTTCTTTCTCTCTAAAATAAATAAATAAATCTTTAAAAAGAAGTTATAGTTGAAAATTTTTAAATTTACTCAAAAATAACAATTATATATACATTTTTAAAAAAAGAACCTATTTTCCAAAATAGAAAGTTTAATGAAAAGAGTCATTTTCCTTTTCTCCAACCCCCCCCCCCTTTTTTTTTTTTTTTTTTTGCAAATTTCTGATGTTTAGCTAAATGGAAATAGCTGGATAATCATCATGACATCATGGCTTCATTTTAGTATGCAGCAGAAGCACTTTTTGTTTACTTTTCATCACATGGCATGTTAAAAAAACAATTGCTCAGGAGTTCAGCTTAATTTATATCTTTCACTACTTCATCAATGACAGTCTTAAATGAAACTGTCCTTTTGTGAAAATTTTGAGTGTATGGTAAAGAATACAATGACTATTAATATATTTTGGTGCCACTGCTTTGATTTGTGCTAAGATGCTAGCAACTTTACCTACCATTGCTTTTGAACTATCAGTACAAATGACCACACGGTAAAAAAAGCAAGTATCTTAACATTACCATGGAAATAGTTTGAATTCACAGCTCTTCCCAAAGGGCCTGAGACTCCTAGAGATCCACAGACTACACTTTGAGATCTGCTGTGTTAGAAAAGTATGTGACTTGTTAATGATACCAAGTAAGCCTAGGAGTCAAGGAAGTTCTTCCTGAGAAAGGTAAATGTTTAAGATTGTGTGTAAAGATAAACAGCAAATTTTCAGGTGACAGGTGTGAGTGATGAGTTGTGAGAGAATGTTCCAGGCAGAAGGAATAACACCAGGCAGGAGCCGGAACTTTACATGAATAAAAGGGAGATCGATATTATTGAGTTGTACAGTTAAAAAGAAAAAGTACTGAGAAATGAAAGAGACAAAAGTCAATCATGAAGGATTTTTTATGTTAGTTTGGATTTAGTCTCAAAGGAAAAGGGAAATCATTGAAAAACTTTAAATAAGAGAATATTATCAGGTTTTATTTCTGAAAAAATTCTCAAGTTGTACTGTAAAGAATGGATTAGAGAAAAACTGGAAGTAGGAGACTGTGCAATAGCCCTTGCAGGAGATAAGACTAGAGATAAAAGATTGAAGCAATATTCAGAACTTAGAACTGATAGTAAGACTTGTGACTAAACCCGATATGGGAAGTTAGATAGGGGAGGGAGTCAAGAATAAATCTTCAAGTTCCTGGCTTGGGCATATAGATAACATTTAATGAAACAGGGAACACTGAAAGAGGAGCAGATTTAGGTGCTTCATAGAGCAGGAAAGGGGAGAAAATTAGCTCAGTCATGATATCTCACAGGCACAAACACAGAGATGTCTAGCATGCAACTACGTATCTGGACTTCAAGTAAGAGAGCTGAACTGGAGATACACAGATTTGCAATCACTGGCACACATGTGTTAACCAAAGCTATAAGAGTAAATTAAGCTGTCCTGGGATGATACGCTAAGTGTGAAGAGTAGAGAGCCCCAGGGCCAGCATTTAAGAGACAGGCTGAGAAAGGGAATGTATTGCTATTAGGAAAACACACGTAAATGGGCTGATAAAAGGACACATTCTTTTTTTTTTTTTTTTTTAATTTTTATTTATTTATGATAGTCACAGAGAGAGAGAGAAAGGCAGAGACACAGGCAGAGGGAGAAGCAGGCTCCATGCACCGGGAGCCTGACGTGGGATTCGATCCCGGGTCTCCAGGATCGCGCCCTGGGCCAAAGGCAGGCGCTAAACCACTGCGCCACCCAGGGATCCCAAAAGGACACATTCTTACAGCACATGAATTAAGATGAAGACATTTTTTAAAGACAAAATTGCAGCTGTAAGAAGTATATGGAAGAAGTTGATTGTTAAGAACCACTAAATTACTATTAAGACATGAGATAATATATAATGATAGCACATCCTTCTGACACTCTCACAGAATTAATAACATTCATTGATATTTGTTTCAGAAGAGTTTTAGGTAATTCATAAGAAAATAGTAATTTGCTAGTTAAACAAAAAATACAACTCTGTTTCCTAACTTATCTTTCTGTTCCCATGATCCCATGGAAGTCTCATTAACTTTATGTATTTGTATTAGATCAAATTAGATTCAATTCCAGTTACTAAAATAATAAACCATCTGGTTTAGATGCTAAATGTTTACTAGTTGAGAATATCATACACAGAACTACATTAAGAATCTTATAAACTTAGATTTATAAGCAATTTTCTTTGCTGTATGTTTTACTAAGGAAGCACATTTACTTTAAGAATCTCTCGAGACAGAATTTTGTTTGGTAGAAAACATTTTGTAGTCATCATTTTCCTTTATATACAGTCAGGTTACAGAATTCTAGATCACAGTATTGTCATGATGATTAGCCAATTGAGCTGTTACCCAAATTATGTTTTGAACTTATATAAATAATCTTCACTACTTTCATTCTCAACATCTAGTACTTTGCATCATTATCTGAAAACTCAGAGCTCTGGGGTTTTTACATATAGTTCTTCCCATTATTTTTATAGCTATAAGCCTATATAGTATTATTTTATTTTTATAAAGGAGGCTTAGGAATGTTAGATATTTCTCCAAGGTTATTCTCTAAGCCAGTGCTAAAACTAGGAAAGGAATTATCTTTCTAACTTTTTAGAAAGGAGCAACTGATGCATGGATTATTTGTAGTCAGCTTATTCATAATTTTCAATATACCTATTTTATTTTATTTTTAATTTTTCTTAAGATTTTATTTATTCATGAGAGACAGAGAGAGAGAGAGAGAGAGGCAAAGACACAGGCAGAGGGAGAAGCAGGCTCCCTGTGGGGAGCCCAATGCAGGACTTGATCCCAGGATCCTGGGATCACGACCTAAGCTGAAGGCAGATGCTCAACCACTGAGCCACCCAGACGTCCCTTCAATACATATCTTTTAAACCAAGAAAATCTATGGAGGAAAACTTTATAATGTGGAATTGGTAATATACCTTTAAAACATTATAATATACATGACACTAAATGGGACCTAATATTTTGATATTACTAGAACTCCAAATCTGGTATATATAATTATAATTTATTAACATTTCAGTAAGATAAATGAAGAATTTTAGTTTCAGGTTCAAATTTGTATTTGTATATATACTTTGATTAATATGTAATACATTTCAAAGTAAAAGCAAAAATCATTGAAAACCATAACTGAAACACTTAAAATTTTTTATTTATATACTGAATTATGTTCAAAAGACATTTAACTTCTTCCTTTACCACTGTAACACCTTTTTTTTTTTATTGGTGTTCAATTTACCAACATACAGAATAACCCCCAGTGCCCGTCACCCATTCACTCCCACCCCCCCGCCCTCCTCCCCTTCTACCACCCCTAGTTCGTTTCCCAGAGTTAGCAGTCTTTACGTTCTGTCTCTCTTTCTGATATTTCCCACACATTTCTTCTCCCTTCCCTTATATTCCCTTTCACTATTATTTATATTCCCCAAATGAATGAGAACATATAATGTTTGTCCTTCTCCGATTGACTTACTTCACTCAGCATAATACCCTCCAGTTCCATCCACGTTGAAGCAAATGGTGGGTATTTGTCATTTCTAATGGCTGAGTAATATTCCATTGTATACATAAACCACATCTTTTTTATCCACTCATCTTTCGATGGACACCGAGGCTCCTTCCACAGCTTGGCTATTGTGGCCATTGCTGCTATAAACATCGGGGTGCAGGTGTCCCTGCGTTTCATTGCATCTGTATCTTTGGGATAAATCCCCAACAGTGCAATTGCTGGGTCGTAGGGCAGGTCTATTTTTAACTCTTTGAGGAACCTCCACACAGTTTTCCAGAGTGGCTGCACCACTTCACATTCCCACCAACACTGTAAGAGGGTTCCCTTTTCTCCACATCCTCTCCAACATTTGTGGTTTCCTGCCTTGTTAATTTTCCCCATTCTCCCTGGTGTGAGGTGGTATCTCATTGTGGTTTTGATTTGTATTTCCCTGATGGCAAGTGATGCAGAGCATTTTCTCATGTGCATGTTGGCCATGTCTATGTCTTCCTCTGTGAGATTTCTCTTCATGTCTTTTGCCCATTTCTTGATTGGATTGTTTGTTTCTTTGGTGTTGAGTTTAAGAAGTTCTTTATAGATCTTGGAAGCTAGCCCTTTATCTGAAATGTCATTTGCAAATATCTTCTCCCATTCTGTAGGTTGTCTTTTAGTTTTGTTGACTGTATCCTTTGCTGTGCAAAAGCTTCTTATCTTAATGAAGTCCCAATAGTTCATTTTTGCTTTTGTTTCTTTTGCCTTCGTGGATGTATCTTGCAAGAAGTTACTGTGGCTGAGTTCAAAAAGGGTGTTGCCTGTATTCTTCTCTAGGATTTTGATGGAATCTTGTCTCACATTTAGATCTTTCATCCATTTTTGAGTTTATCTTTGTGTATGGTGAAAGAGAGTGGTCTAGTTTCATTCTTCTGCATGTGGATGTCCAATTTTCCCAGCACCATTTATTGAAGACACTGTCTTTCTTCCAATGGATAGTCTTTCCTCCTTTATCGAATATTAGTTGACCATAAAGTTCAGGGTCCACTTCTGGGTTCTCTATTCTGTTCCACTGATCTATGTGTCTGTTTTTGTGCCAGTACCACACTGTCTTGATGACCGCAGCTTTGTAGTACAACCTGAAATCTGGCATTGTGATGCCCCCAGATATGGTTTTCTTTTTTAAAATTCCCTGGCTATTCGGGGTCTTTTCTGATTCCACACAAATCTTAAAATAATTTGTTCTAACTCTCTGAAGAAAGTCCATGGTATTTTGATAGGGATTGCATTAAACGTGTATATTGCCCTGGGTAACATTGACATTTTCACAATATTAATTCTGCCAATCCCTGAGCATGGAATATTTTTCCATCTCTTTGTGTCTTCCTCAATTTCTTTCAGAAGTGTTCTATAGTTTTGAGGGTATAGATCCTTTACATCTTTGGTTAGGTTTATTCCTAGGTATCTTATGCTTTTGGGTGCAATTGTAAATGGGATTGACTCCTTAATTTCTCTTTCTTCAGTCTCATTGTTAGTGTATAGAAATGCCACTGATTTCTGGGCATTGATTTTGTATCCTGCCACGCTACCAAATTGCTGTATGAGTTCTAGCAATCTTGGGGTGGAGACTTTTGGGTTTTCTATATAGAGTATCATGTCATCAGCGAAGAGGGAGAGTTTGACTTCTTCTTTGCCAATTTGAATGCCTTTTATGTCTTTTTGTTGTCTGATTGCTGAGGCTAGGACTTCCAGTACTATGTTGAATAGTAGTGGTGAGAGTGGACATCCCTGTCTTGTTCCTGATCTTAGGGGAAAGGTTCCCAGTGCTTCCCCATTGAGAATGATATTTGCTGTGGGCTTTTCGTAGATGGCTTTTAATGATGTCGAGGAATGTTCCCTCTATCCCTACACTCTGAAGAGTTTTGATCAGGAATGGATGCTGTATTTTGTCAAATGCTTTCTCTGCATCTAATGAGAGGATCATATGGTTCTTGGTTTTTCTCTTGCTGATATGATGAATCACACTGATTGTTTTACGAGTGTTGAACCAGCCTTGTGTCCCGGGAATAAATCCTACTTGGTCGTGGTGAATAATTTTCTTAATGTGCTGTTGGATCCTATTGGCTAGTATCTTGTTGAGAATTTTTACATCCATGTTCATCAGGGATATTGGTCTGTAATTCTCCTTTTTGGTGGGGTCTTTGTCTGGTTTTGGAATTAAGGTGATGCTGGCCTCATAGAACGTATTTGGAAGTACTCCATCTCTTTCTATCTTTCCAAACAGCTTTAGTAGAATAGGTATGATTTCTTCTTTAAACATTTGATAGAATTCCCCTGGGAAGCCATCTGGCCCTGGACTCTTGTGTTTTTGGGAGGTTTTTGATGACTGCTTCAATTTCCTCCCTGGTTATTGGCCTGTTCAGGTTTTCTATTTCTTCCTGTTCCAGTTTTGGTAGTTTGTGGCTTTCCAGGAATGCGTCCATTTCTTCTAGATTGCCTAATTTATTGGCGTATAGCTGTTCATAATATGTTTTTAAAATCGTTTGTATTTCCTTGGTGTTGGTAGTGATCTCTCCTTTCTCATTCATGATTTTATTAATTTGAGTCTTCTCTCTCTTCTTTTTAATAAGGCTGGCTAATGGTTTATCTATCTTATTAATTCTTTCAAAGAACCAACTCTTGGTTCTGTTGATCTGTTCCACAGTTCTTCTGGTCTCGATTTCGTTGAGTTCTGCTCGAATCTTTATTAACTCTCATCTTCTCCTGGGTGTAGGATCTATCTGCTGTTTTTTTCTCTAGCTCCTTTATGTGTAAGGTTAGCTTTTGTATTTGAGTTCTTACCAGTTTTTGAATGGATGCTTGTATTGTGATGTATTTCCCCCTTAGGACTGCTTTTGCTACATCCCAAAGATTTTGAACGGTTTTATCTTCATTCTCATTGGTTTCCATGAATCTTTTTAATTCTTCCTTAATTTCCTGGTTGACCCTTTCATCTTTTAGCAGGATGGTCCTTAACCTCCACGTGTTTGAGGTCCTTCCAAACTTCTTGTTGTGATTTAGTTCTAATTTCAAGGCATTATGGTCTGAGAATATGCAGGGGATGATCCCAATCTTTTGGTATCAGTTCAGACCTGATTTGTGACCCAGTATGTGGTCTATTCTGGAGAAAGTTCCATGTGCACTTGAGAAGAATGTGTAACACCTTTCATTTACTAGAATAAGCTTCAATATTAAAAAGCCCAAGAAAATAAAATAAATGAACGGTAAAATTAAATAGAAACTAAACTAACTAAAACTTAAGGAAAAAAAGAATAGTAAAATGGTGTTCAAAATCACTATTTAATTGTTATAAACTAAACTCCCCAAACTGGCATTAATATGTCTAATTGGGTTTTCTTTAGTGTTATTTTCCCTCCATCACAAACCTTATATAGCCAATATCTTACATTCTAAGGCAGAAAGGAGATAAGGCCTATAAGTAAGATTCCTGGTTTAACAGAGACCATCCCATTAATAGTCTTTACAGTCTTGCCTTTCACTCAGTGCCACCACCTCTTCTTCCTTCCTCCTTTTGTCTACCATTTAACCAAGTCTCAAGTAGATAATCATAAACACATGATTCTGCTGCTTTAAAAACGTCCTATCTTCCTTTCTTTCATCTGTCCTTCCACCCATAAAGCATGTTAAGTCCCTATCCCAAGAACTATAAATATGAAGATCCTTAGCACTGAAAAGAGCTCATACAATAATAAATTCTTCAGATCCCAATACTCGAGTGAGTAAATGACATAAACAGTAATTCTAAAAAAAGGAAATAAAGAAATGATCCTGTTGCCTGCGCTAGCCTTAGCTGCTAAGATACTTAAGAGTCAAACTGTGGTCCTATTTACAGCAAGAGTAATGGACATAAGTGGCAGATGAGTTTCATTTCTAATACTGACTAATTGGTAATGGCTTTTTAGGTGCTGTGTAAAAAAGACCCTAAAGCCAAGTACAGGATTTGCAGGAAAGATCCGATTACCTTCATTTATCATGAATTTTGGAAAGTATAATGACAGCATGTGTGCCATGTTTCAATGCCATGTCAAGTACTAGAACTTCATAGAATGAATTTTATTTTCCTGATTTAATATGATTTTCCTTTATTTTATAAATTTACTCTTCCATATGTATTTATTAGAAGTGCCTATTAACCCAGGATGCCATTTTATTCCAACACATTAATAAGGAGAGAAAGAAAGAAAGAAAGAAAGAAAGAAAGAAAGAAAGAAAGAAAGAAAGAAAGAAAGAAAGAAAGAAGGAAGAAAGAAGGAAGAAAGAAGGAAAGAAAGAAAAATAGTGCTCATGAGTCTTGACAAAGTGGGTACTCATGTTGCTAGGAGTAATGGATTTAGTATCATATTTTCTGGAAAGTTATTCAGTAATATGTACAAGTGCCTTGAGTCACTCAAAGTCTTAAACTCAGAAATCTACTTCCGGAAATCCATCCCAAGAACACAAAAATTTAAGCACAAAGAGATGCTTAATTCAGAGATGAAACAACTGTGAGAAAAAAAGTACCCAAATGTCCAATAATGTATACAAAGCAAGATCCTTTCCACTATATTATTCTTCAAAAAGAGGGCATTACATTTGAGTCCTTACAAAGTCTGCATTATTGAGCCCTCTCAACTTCTTTGACCAATAAAGTACTACTTGAGAAAAACAGCCCAAAAATGACTTCACTCAATGTAGCTTAGATGTTCACTTGTTGAAAGGCTACTTGATGAACCTGACCAAAAAGAGGGTAGGGAGCAAAAAATTTAGTACAGATTTGGTAATTATATACAGAAGTACAGTTTTACAGTTTTAATTGGTAGATGTTTTCTTATAAAGATATTAAAAAGAAACATCGTGAGACAACTAGATGAATTCTCCAGTTTCTCACCTTAGATTTGTTTCCATCACAAGCAACTAAAGCATAACTTAACCCCCAAATACAGATAATAATACAGTCATTATCTAATCATGTTTACATAGTCAGGAACACATCAATTTTACTTTAGAATAGGTAATGGGAAGACTGGTTCAGTATCTTAAACTACATTCTGTTGTCCTCACAGCACAAATTAGGAAGTATTCCTTTTGATTCTATCTTCTGGAATAGACTGCAGAACTGGTATCAGTTTTTCCCTTAAATGTTCAGTAGATTTCACCAGTAAAACCAACTGGGCCTTCTGCTTTGTGTTTTGGAAAGCTATTCATTATTGATTAGACTTCTTTAATACATATAGACCTATTCTGGTTATCTATTTCTCCTTGTGTGAGTTTTGGTAGATTATGTCTTTCAAGGAATTGGTCCATTTCATCTAAGTTATCAAATCTGTGGGCATAGAGTTATTCATTACATTCCTATGGTAAATAAATAAATAAATAAAATCTTTAAAAAACAAACAAACAAAACAAACAAAAGCCTAAACCAGAAACAGTAATTTCTTGACTCTGGCAGGGTAGAGTTGGCAAATCCACTCCTTAAGAAACAACTACAAAACCAGACACAATCATCAAAAACAACCATTTTGGAACTCAAACAAAGGCAAACAAGTTGAGAAGTGTTTATTCATGAAAACAAGCTGATTCTAGGTTCAGAACAGTGAGGATCTATGGTGTTTTTGCCTAAAGCCATTCATCACCCCCGCCACTTGCTCAGTTAGTATGGAAGTTCCTCAAGGACAGGGTTGGCTATGAAAAGCAGCATCTTCGCTGCTGGAAGGGGCTAACTTGATTGGGACTAAAGAGTAAAAATCCCACAAAGAGCATTGTCAGTAAAAGTAGAAAATAGAGAAAGTCAGCAGCTATGCTAGTCTGAGGTTGTAGCTTTGGTTGGGCTGAGCTGCAGACTGGATAACTAGTAAGAAATTTAACAAGAAAAATCCTGGAAGTGAGAAAGACTACTTAAGGTCTCCACATAGCCTTTACTGATCAGGAGGCTAAGTGAACATGCAAAGGAGATCAAAGCGGGTCTGGGAAAAAGTAATTGGTCAGGCAGATTTGAAAACCACCTAAGTGTTAAAAGCACTCCCCAATCAACACACCCACTGGCAGAGGGTGGAAGCCTATCTGGCTTGAGATATTTGAGTACTACAACCTGCGCTATCATTGACCACTAAGATGTGTAGATGAACTCTAGGAAACAAGTCTAAAAAATAAAAATAACAATACCATACAAACTGCAAGGAAGGCAGATCCCACAGATTAAGCCTAAGCAAATTATTAAAAAACATCACCACCATCCTCCTTGGGGGAAAATCCAAAATGTGAGTTTCTACAATATAATGTCAAAAATACATTGGGTGGCTTTTAACAACAACAACAAAAAAAATGTAAGACAAAGAAAAAATAGGAAAGTATGGTCCATACTCAAGAAAGACAGCAGTAAATAAAAAATGGTTCTTAGTGAGCTCAAATTTTGGATTTAACAAAGACTTCAGAGTAGCTATCATAAAAATGTTCCAAGAATTAAAAGAAAACATGTTCAGAGAATTAAGGGAAAGTCTAATGACAATGACTGAACAAATATGGTAATCTGAATAAAATAGAGACCATAAAAAAGAACCATATAGAAATTCTAGGGTTACTATTTCCCATATGTACCTTTGATAGTAGCATACCTATATATTTTTTTACACTGTCATCATTTAAAAAATATATTCATTACACCTGAGTTACAGGATGTTCAGTAAGTCACTATGTTTTGTAAGCTCTGTAGTAACTTTTGATAAAAGGTAAAGAGAGATGCCTTATCCTTTCCTACTGAACTAATCAAAAATATGTGAATTAATTTTTAAATGAAATTGCTTACAACTGACTAGATATTATTTTCAACATGGTGTAAAAGAGTAACCAGAGGTAATTCTATGTTTGATACCTACAAATTTAAATTGTTAAGAGGCTAATAAATTGTATTTTCATGGTTAGCTCTTAGTGTCTATCAAGAATGTTTTTTGAATTATTCAAGTTTAGCATTTTCAAGAGATTAAGAAAGTTTTACTTGATATTACAAATCTATTCCGGTATAAGGTATATAGAGAATTTTAACACTACCAATAAACTTGATTATAATATTTTTTCTACATACATATATATATATGTAGAAAAAGTATATATTTTATGCCCCTCCTCACCCTCACCCCAGAGCCAATGTTATTGTTGGGTGTTTGTTGCTCTTTTTTTTTTTTTTTTTCCTTTGGGGGAGTTTATTTCCCAGTCAGAAAAGGAGAAGCAGGGTCAGGCTCTGGAACATCCTAGGCCCAGACCTAACAAGGGAGGCTAGGGGAGGGAGGCACAGGGGAGGGCTTCGACTGTGTGGCTTGGTCCCACAGCTGTCCTGGCTGGGTCCAGGGACAGCCTGCCCGGGGATGGTGGCACTGAACCTAGGGGCAGAGGTGGCAGGCCAGGGGGCCCAGAGGACGGCACATGTATATTTTTTCTACATATCTATACATTTATATATATATAGATATATGTAAATATACAATGAAATACTATTCATCCATAAAAAAGAACGAAATCCTGCCATTTGTTATAACAAGGATGGACCTTGAGGCCATTATGCTAAGTGAAATGGGGATATAAGTGAAAAGAGGATGTAAAGTACAACATGATGACTATAGTTAACAACACTATAGTAGGCAGAATTTCATATCAACAATAAAATAATAGGAATTGGTTCTATTAATAATCCATTATTCCTTGTGATTTTTTAGTTAGCAGATACCACCTTTAAGTTAAACACAGTTTAAAATGGGTTTTGCTATTTTGATTCTTTGTATTCCCCTAGGAGTAATTATTACAACATTTAAGAAACTATTCTTTCTCATTTTTCCCGAACACAATGTTATAGAACCATTAGTTTTCCAGATATCCCTTAAAATTTTATGCTAGTTTTCTACCTAGTAATATTACAAATGTGCTTTTTTTCAGCCTAATCTATTATCAGGGGAACAAGCAAATGGCCCACTACTTGTGGTAAATCATTATACTACTTTACATTATTAATACAGCTATCCAAGATAACATTAATAATTGGAGTAGAGAAAGTGTACTTACTCAGTTATAAATTCAGGGTTTGTAAAGCTGAGGTTGGTTAAATGACCTTCAAGTTTAGAAGACTCATGTGAATTTAAGGCTGGAGTGGTCTTAGTGGCGAGTACAGCTCTTTTTTCATCTTTTTCAAGTGCTTTTCTCTTCCCACCATTTTGGAAATATTCTCTGCATACACTACAAGGCAAAATGAAATTATATTTTAAAACACTAGGTATAAATATAAAATAAAGTGGAAAAGCATTAGCCTTTGTTAAAACAGGAAACTTTCAATTACAAATTCTTCCTTTGAAAATATCACAGAGGTAAGTTTGAGCACTCTGTAGCACTTTTAACTACCATACAACAAAGCAGAATATAGATTATATTTAATAAATAAAAGTATGTTGGAACGCCTGGATGGCACAGCTGGTTCAGCATCTGACTCTTGGTTTCAGCTTCAGGTGGTGATCTCAGGGTCATAAGATCAGCCCTGCATCAGGCTCAGTGCTCAGCACAGAGTTGGCTTCAGATTCTCTCTCCCTCTTCCTCTGTCCCTCTCACTTGTGTGCCATCTCTTTAAAAAATGTTTTTAAAAAGTATGTTTCCAGGGGTACAGATGTGCCTATATGTTTTGCTGAACTGTATTCTTTTTTTTTTTTGAACTGTATTCTTAACTAAAACAAAGTTCTTCCAGAAAAGCTGAGATAACTCTGCTATTCAATCACAGCATATGAAAAGAACAGTCATTACAGTTAATTCTCAGCCAGCTTTGCTCGTAGTAGACAGATCTCCCAATAGTTGCTTCCTAGATCCCTTCTGGTTTATGAAAACAAAGTTAGGCTGTCAACATATTAAGAATCATTAATTTTCTTATTTGCTCTGAGAAAAGGGAATAAAAATCTAGTTCAAGTAAAAATGGTACTATATCATACAGGTAAACACAGACAACAGAAGTTTGAACATAACAGTGGTTTTTATAACACCTGGAAATTATTCTTATCCATCAAGAGATCATTCCTGCTTCTCCCAATTCTTGCACTACTAATATGAAGATTTTTTGAAGATGTATCATTCTAAGCTCATATAGTTTAGAACTTATCAAGTTGCTATCCAGAATCAGAAACTGATGACTGATATAACCTTGTAATTTTCTTCATACCTAATATAATTTTAGAGTGAATACAGTAGGGTACCATTCCTGGGTATGTAATAGGACAAGAAACATGAATCTCAGGATCTCTCAAGTATTTATTAGCTATTGAAGCCAGGAATCTTAAGGTAAAAAAAAAGACTAGTAAGACCTAGCTCTGGCCCTTGAGCTTACACTGTGATAAGAGATACACAGGTGAAAACAACTGATATTATTGTCAAAGCTTTTCTTTTTAGATTCTGTTTTTAAAAAATATTTTATTTATTTATTCATGAGAGAGAGAGAGAGAGAGAGAGAGAGAGAAAGGGAGGCACAGATCCAGGCAGAGGGAGAAAGCAGGTTCCATGCAGGGAGCCTGACATGGGACTCGATCCCGGGTCTCCAGGATCACACCGTAGGCCGAAGGCAGCACTAAACCACTGAGCCACCTGGGCTGCCCTTCTTTTTAGATTCTTAAAACACATTATTAGTATATAGAGCTCATACTCTGAACAAAGCTAGACTATTTATCTCCATACACACTGGTGAATTTTCAGAAACATGGCAAGAAAAATAAGAATTGAAGAATTAACTTAAAAAACTGGTTTCTACAAGTATAACTGTGGTCTAAGGGAACAATGTCTATATCACCTCACACTTACAGGATGCTATTCATTTAACTTTAGTTTTTCTTAGTAATGACTATTAGGGAAAAAAAAGACTTCCTTAATTTTTCCTATGTAGATTTAGCTTTAAATCTCATACATAGGAGTTGAAACACATTCCTCATAAATCAAATATTTATTAAGCAGTAAGAATAGAAAGCCTCCATGTGCCAGGCACATCTGTAATTGAAGAAATGATTGCTGCCCTCAAGGAGCTCAGATTAGTAAAGGAGACAATTATACAACTATAAAGAAAATAAAATTGATAAAGATAAAATATAATTGATAACCCAATCAGTAATATATGCTGACTTTAGAAATATAAGTAGGAATAAATCAGGCAAGGAAGAATGTTAGTTTGGGAGGTAAGTGCTTGCCTGGCAGAGAGAATAGCATGAGTGAAGGCACAGAAAATAAAAGCAGCATGGATCCTGCAGAGATGGACGTCTATTCAAGATATGTGAAATGTAAAGTGCCGAGCAATGGATGGATGGACTCACAAGTAAAAAGGCCCCGAGGCCAACACAAATATAGCATGGAAACGTAACCTGGTGACAATGGAGTGATAAGCAAGCTTCAGATCCAGCAGGGCTCAAAGGGTAATTTAGAGATATTGTCTTTAGAAATCTAATCTAATGACAGAAAGTGATTTAGTGATTTCCTGGGGGTGGCACTAACTGCAAAAGTATACAAAGGAGCTTTTTAAAGTGATGGAAATACTCTGTATCTTGACAGTGGTGGTAAAGAAGTGTAAACAATTGTCCATATCCACTGAATTGCACACTAGAATGGGTGCATTTTATTGTATATAAATTAAACCTCAGTGAGGTTGATAAAAAATGTAGACTTTACAATGTTGGAATGAATACTAAAAATAATGCCTCTACAATATGTAACATTTCACTAAGGCATGAAACATAAGAATCAAGAGCTTGCTTAGCTTTCTATTAGTAGCACCATATACAATTGCTGATATTCAAGAATTTTTGAATTACAAAAATTGCAATTTTATATGGTTCAACATCATAATTATCTAGAAACTTGGCAGCAAAATACTTAAAGGCCTAGAATTCCAGATTCTTATAAAATAGCAGTCATTTAAATTCTAATCCTTCTGCATACCGTCCAAAGACAGTATATAGAATATATAGATCTTTCAATATATAGATCTTTCAATGGAGCAAATAAAAACACATATAGTTCATGCCTATGGCATAACTAGGAATCAGAATAGCACTTCATTTAACACGTAATTGGAAAATAAAAATCAGAGGCCAATTGAATTGGCGTTGGAGCCCCTCAAAGCACAGTCTGACAAGTCTATAAAAAGAGGGTAAGATATGATAGGGTCTTACAACTGCCAAAAAACAGATTAACACCAGCTAAGATATACTACCCAAGAGAGGGATCTAACTCTGAGTGGGGAAATTTTAAGAAAAGATTTGGGACACTGTGAATCACAGCATTAGCCACTGGAAGGTCAAAAGGACATATACACAGACATATACAAAAGAATCTGTTACCAAAAAGGAGAGCCTTGAAAAGATTCCTTCTCTGGGAGAAAAGAGGCACTTTGAAAAAAGGAGGTATCTTTGGAGGTTTGGTGACAAAGGAAAAAAATGAAGCAATTAAGGATAATAAGCCCACTGACATGTTATGATCTATACATTAAAAAATTGTAAGTCAGACCAAAAGAGGACGATATTTATTAAAGGAACTATACTTTTGTTATTTGTAGCAATCAAGCATGGTTCTTTGGAATTAAAGAACAAAGTAACTCACCCAAACCCCTACCTACCCATCTACAGACACTTCAACATAATAGACAAATACATTAAAAGAGACACTCAATGAACCTGGAAACCAAACAAGGTTCTATTAGAAGGGAAGAAAAAATAATCAGAACTTTTCAGCAAATGAAAATTCTCAAAAAGAGAACCAAAAACAGCCATAAAAGAAAAAAAAAACCTGTCACATTTCATTATTAATTACATATAATTGAGGAAGCAACTGCAGATATGAACATTTCAAATTTGAAATAAAAACTGAGAACAAAAAGGAATAAACAATGGAGAGATAGAAGATGCAATATTGTCATGAGGTTGGTTCTTCCCAAATTTATCTACAGATGCACTACAATCCCAATCAAAAATCACAGCAAATTATTTTGGGGATACCAACAAACTAATTTTAAAGTTTATATGGAGAGGCAAAAGACCCAGAATAGTCAATACAATATTGAAGAAGAACAAAGTTGGAGAACTGACACTATCTGACTTCCTATAACCTACTATAAAGTTATAGTGATCAGAAATGTGTGATGTTGGTGAAAGAATGGGCAACTAGACCCATGGAACAAAACAGTATAGCAACCAACCCACACAAATATATTCAATTGATTTTTAATAAAAGAGCCAAGACAATACAATGGGGTAAAGAGAGTCTTTTCATCAAATGGTGCTGGGATGCTAACTACATACTAAAAATGATCCTAAACACAGATATTACACCCTTCACAATAATTAACTCAAAATGGATCATAGTAAAACACAAAACTCTAAAACTATTAAAGAGTTTTATAAATTTCCTAGAAGAAAATCTAGAAAATAAATTTCTAGAAGAAACCCAAAACCTTGGGTTTGGCAATGCCTCTTCTGATACAACACCAAAGTCAAGATTCATGAAAAAAAGAATTGAGAAGCTAGACTCCATTAAAATTAAAAACTGCTATGTGAGAGGGAATGAGAAGACAAGCCACAGACTGGGAGAAAATACTTGCAAAAGACATAGCTGATAAAGGACTGTTATCTGAAATATACAGAGAACTCTTAAAACTTAACAATAAGAAAACAAACGACTCAGTTTAAAAACAAGCAAAAATACTGACTCACCAAATAAGATACACCAAATAAGATACACCAAATAAGATACCATATAAGCATATGAAAAGATGCTCCAGGTCATATGTCATAAGGGAAATGCAAATTAAAATAGCAATATACTACTACACACTAATAGCATAGCCAAAATCCTGAACATCAAAACCACCAACTGTTGGTAAAGATGTGGGGTAACAAGAACTCTCAATCATTGCTAATGGGAAAAAGAGAGAAAGTTGCTTTGGAAGACAATGTAGCAGTTTCCTACAAAAAGTAAACACACTTTTACCATATAATCCTGCAATCACACTCCTTGATATTTGCCCCCCAAAATAAAAACTCACTTCTACACAAAAACCTGCATATGAATGTTTACAGCATTTTATTCATAATTGCCCAAACTTGGAAGCAATCAACATGTCCTTTTGCAAGTGAATAAAGAACTTTGGTATATCAAGACAATGGATTATTACTTGGTGCTAAAAAGAAATGAGCTATTGAGCCATGAAAAGACATCAAGGAATCTTAAATGCATATTAAGTGAAAGATGTTAATCTGAAAAGGTTATATACTGTGATTCCAACTGGATGACATTCTAGAAAAGGCAGAACTACGGAAAGAGTAAAAACGTCCATGATTGTCAAGGGTATGGGGAAAGACAGAATGTGCAGATAAAGCAGAGAGGATTTTTAGGGAAATGAAACTATTCTGTGTGATACTATAATAATGAATACTTGTCATTATACATTTGTCAAAATCCACAGAATATATAACACCAAAAGCAAACCCTAATGCAAACAAACTATGGACTTTGGATGATAATAATGTGTCAATGTAGTTCATCAATTACAAACGTATCACTCTTGGTGGATGTTGCCAGTGGAGGATACTGTGCATGTGTGTGGCCAGGGTGTATATGGGCATTGTACTTTCTGCTCAGTATTGCTGTGAACCTAAAACCACACTAAAAAAATAAAGTCTACTTGAAAGGGAAAAAAAATCCAGTTCAGAATAGATACCATGTGCCTTCTGATGCAATACACTAAGAACACAGTATCACCTATGTAATATTCCTGCTAATATGCTTCATTTCAATCTAATTACAAATAAACCATGCAAATCCAAATTAAGAGTCTATTAAACTTTGTAAAATGTCCATGTCATAAAAGATAAAAGAGAGAGAGAGAGAGAGAATTCCACATATGAGTGAAATCATATGATATATATCTTTTCTGACTTACTTTCTTTAACTACAGAGAACAAACTGAGGGTTGCTGGAGGGGAGGTGGGCAGGGGGATAGGCTAAATGGGTGATGGGTGGGGTGCCCGGGTAGCTCAGTCAGTTAAGCATCTGACTTCTGCTCAGGTCATAATCTCAGGGTCCTGGAATCAAGCCCCATGTCAACTGCCCACTCAGCAGGAAGTCTACTTCAGGATTCTCTTTCTCCCTCTGCTCCTCCCTCAGCATGCTCTCACACTCTAAAATAAATAAATTTTTATGGGATGCCTAGGTAGCTCAGTTGGTTAAGTGTCTGCCTTAGGCTCAGGTCAAAATCTCAAGATCGAGCCCCACATTGGGCTCTCTGCTCTGTTTCTCCCTCTGCCTCTGTGTGTGCTCTCTTTCTCTCAAATAGATAAAATCTTTTTTAAAAAATTAAATACATAAATAAATCTTAAAAACCTATTCTTTAAAAAATAAAATAAATGGGAGATGGGTAGTAGGAGGGCACTTGTGACAAGCACTGGGTGTTAAATTTAAGTGATAAATCACTAAATTCTATTTCTGCAACTAATATTACACTAAATGCTAACTAACTAGAATTTACATAAAATCTTGAAACAAAAAAGAAAGAGAAAAAAGGGAGTTAGAGAATTTGCTCAACTAAGTGTAATGATACACCCTGAAGTATTCAGGAATGAAAGTCTTGTGATTTCTGCAACTGACTCCCATACAATTCAGCAGAAAGCGAAGGGAAAAGAAGGGGGAGGGGCTGCAGAGAAAATGGAAAGAAGATACAAAATAAGACTAAAATAATTTTTTTTCAGAAGCTGAAGGAAAGAAAGTATGAGCCAAGAATTTTTATCTGGCCAAGCTGTGGATTTTGTAACAAAGCTATAGAAAAACAGCTTTTGGTATGTCAGAACTCAGGGAACATCACAGTTGGAAGCATTTACTTCTGGAAGATGAACTTCATCCATGAGATGATTGAGAAAGGCTGGTGAAGAGATTGGTAATGAATAAAAAAGGGAAACTTTTTAATACTGAAGGCCACAATTTCCAAAGAATATGTAACAGTTACGAATATTTGTGTGCCATTTATCAGAGCAGCCATATTCATAAAGCAGAAACTCCATGAGGTGCATGAAGAAACAGACATAACTAACAATAGAGAACTTTAGTATACAACACAATCAAGTGAATAAATACTAGGCAAAATTAGAGAAGCTGGAGAGAGTAGAATAAAATTTATCTTATCTAGGTAACAAACTTTGCTTTCTAATAGCGTATAGCTTCTTTTCAAACGCACATGGAATATTCACAAGAATTACCAATATGCGTGTATTATGTCATGAAGAAAATCACAGCAAGAGCCACAGAAAAAAATTACAGATGAAATCATCCAGTCACAATGCAATAAAAGTAGAAGAAAATGAAACAAAAAATCTTTCACCTATAAATTTAAATCCATTAATATAACTCACTATGTTTACAAATTTAAAGAGGAAACTCATATTCATTTCCATAGATGCTGAAAGGACACTCAACAAAATTCAACACTTATTCCTAATAAAAACACTCAGTAGGGGAGCCCGGGTGGCTCAGCAGTTTAGCGCCACCTTCAGCCCAGGGCATGATCCTGGAGACCTGGAATCGAGTCCCACGTCAGGCTCCCTGCATGGAGCCTGCTTCTCCCTCTGCCTGTGTCTCTGCCTCTCTCTCTATGTGTCTCTCATGAATAAATAAATAAAATCTTTAAAAAAAAACACTCAGTAAAATAAGAATTGGTGAATATTACCTAATAGTAGAATTATACATATAGATTAGCCCCAAAGCCAGCAATATTTTAAGTGGGCACACACCACACACACGTTATTGCTAAGTGAAAAAAGGCACAGCTATGTAACAGACAAGAGAAAGAGTATTAGTCAAAAGAATTGGAGAGAAAGAAATAAAACTCTGTATATATTCATAGATGAGTTTACCTGGACAACCCAAAAGAATCAATCAGAAACCAATACTAACAGTACAAGAATTCACTAAAACAAGATGTAAAACATAGAAAAATCAGAAGCCCCTCTCTATATACAATATACCTATATTATACACACATATATTAGTAATCTGTCTGAATATATAAAGGAAGATCACATGTACAACAGCAAGAAAAATATAAAATACCTAGGAATAAATATAACATGAAATACACATAACCAGTGTTCAGAAAACCTTACAATACTATTGAACAACTCAAAAGCAGACTGGGAACAAATGGAAAGATCTATACCTTTTTCATGGACATGATGATTCAACATTACAAAGATGTCAGTTTTCTCCAGTTATTAAAAAACTTAATGTAAATCCAATAAAAACACAAACTTTTACAGATTTAATTAGACCAACTGGCTCTAAAATACTTATGGGGGGAAAAAAAAGAACAGCCAAGAAAACCCTGAGAAAAGAGCAGGTGGTGGGGTAGGGGGAAGATGTTATAGAATAACATGACAGAGACAATGAAACAAAAAGTCCTAAAACAGAACCAACTATAGCATATAGTTGGCCAACCTGGCATAATGTCATGTCAAATCACTGCAAAAAAGGGAGACTTTTTCATAAATAATATTGGGGGAAATGGATAATTACTTGGGAGGGAAAGTTCGATCTATCCTTCCCAACACACACCAGAATGAATTCCAAACAGGTCAGAGAGCTAAACGTAAAAAAAATGATATCATCCAAGTACTAGAAGAAACCTAGTGAGTAAATGAGTGAATTACTATTAGGAATTCTTATAGTCTGGCAATCAGGAGAGCTTTTCTAAAGACAACTGAAATCTGGAATCAATAAAAGAGGTATATATCTGATTACATAAAAACAAAGTCTTCTACATGGCAAAACAAAATCCTGCATGGCAAAGACATAAACAGTCAAAGAAAAAGGGCATATATCTGTAAATCATATAAAAAACTATGAAAAAATCAAGATATAAGAAACCAAAAACCAATGGGGAAAAAAAAATCAAAATATGAACACATAACTCACCAAAAAAGGGCAAATCATTTTTAAATATATGAAAACATACTAACCTCACTCACAAGAGAAAACAAAACCATGGATACCAGTTCCCACATATCGAACTGGCAAAACTTTAAAAGGTAGGTGAGATTGTGAAGAAACAGATATTATTGTTTTTTGCTGGTGGAATTGTAAAATAGTTTAACCTTATCTAAGGTTATCTACAATGATTTGACAATATCTAACAAAATCACATATATATTTACTCTTTTACCCTGCAATTCCATATACAGTATTCTACAAATACACAATGCCAAAAATTCAAAATGAATATGCACCAGGTTATCTCCATTATAGTACTATTTGTAAAAGGAAAAACTTGTAAATACCTTATTAGAATGAGGAAGATATCTATATACCTATGATTGGTTAATTTATGTTGTCAACTTGACTGGGCCAAAGGGGTACCTGGATATCTGGCCAAACATGAGTGTTTCTGTGAGGATGTTTCTGAATGAGATTAACATTTAAATTAGTAAACTGAGTAAAGCAGACTGTCCTTCACAATGAGGGTGGGCCTCATCCAATCACTTGAAGGTCTGTGTAGAACCAAAGACTGACCCTCCCCAGAGTATGAAAGACTCCTCCTGCCTGACTGCCTTTGAATGGGACACTGAATTTTTCCTGCCTTCAGAGTCAAACTGAGACATCAGCACTTCCTAGGCCTCAAGCCTACCAGCTTTAGGACTGGAACTACACCACTGATTCCCCTGGGTCCCCAGCATGTCAACTCATTCTGCAGATCTTGGGACTTGTCAACCTTCATAAGCACGGGAGCCAACTCTCTGGAGAAAACTGACCAATACGATGCCAAACAGTGATCTCTAAGACATATAACATGTCCCACTTGAACATAGACAAGAACAGGTGGATACGTGTGTGTATATGGATATGGTTAATTCTGAAAAACAAAACAAAACAGGATAAAACAAGAAACAAATGAAGAAAATGGATGGGAGCCTTTTCTGAATACAACTTTTTATAAAGTCTTGATTTCTGAACCATGTAAATATTTTATAATATTTACATTCCGACAAATTAAAATAGGGGGGAAAAAAACAATAAAATGAAAGTGAACAAAACCCTATATAAAAGAACTGTTTCAAGTAATTTTTAAAAAGTTATCTTGATCCTTAGTGGGATATGTTCCAAATTCAAAAGAAGTTCAAAGAAATTTTAAATTTCATCCAGTTTACTGTTAAAAGTAAAAATGGCATTGTAATTTTCTAATCATTTTATGTGAACTGTAGAACAAAGCAAGTATATTAATGTTATTCAGAACTAAGTCCTTCAGCACATCTAGTACCCAGATCTTAATTTAATTTCTAAATGCTATTTTCCACTAAAAGAACTCTGTGAAGAAATAGTTTGATTCTAAGTCTTGGACAGCAAAAGTAAAGGCTCATTTTGTACTAGATAGTAAGAAAGTGCTCATAGGCCATGTCAGAACACAGAAGCTAGCTTTGAAGCTATCTATAGAATAATTTGAACATCCTCTCCTCCCCTCAAAAAAAAATATAATAAAGACTGGTGGAAAGACTGAATAAATAACAATGCAGGAGGCTACAGTGATATCCCAAACATTTTTAAAACCTCAAAACCAAAAAACTTACTTGTCACAATTGGAACTAATACACCAATTTCTTAATTGTGAAAATTGCTAAACAGAAAGAATTAGGTATACGTATATGTTTATTTTTACCCAGCCTTTCTGGTGAACATGTAATCATTCCCTGTTCATAAAGAAAAGCTTTTATTTATAGAAGCTAGCAAGCACAAAGAATGATACAATTTGAAAAATCATTTTGCAACCCCAAATTAAACAGTGTATTTAATAAACAGAAGTAAACTTGTTAGCTAAAAGACTCAGGAGACAGGACTGATCCACAGGCCAAAATGTCACTCTACACATTCCTTGCTAATTGCAAAGGGAAAACATAAGTTTATAATGGGAGGATCACCCTAACCAAATGGCAAAATTTAGTATCTCTACTGGTAGAATAACCTGATGATAAGAACCTGCTAATGTAAGCAATAAGAAGTGTGCAGGTTCACCTCACAGATATTTTGGTAAAAATAATGTTAACCGAATCGACACTTTAGATCCCAATTTTAAATTATAAGAAATAAAGGAGACTGAAAAAGTAGTTAAATGGCTCCATGAGAAAACAATCAAATAAATCTAAAATACAAAACACAAAGTTAGTTTTGGTTTAGGATACAGACAAATACAACAGGCCCCTGGTTATGCTGTTAATAGGGGAAAAGGGACTATACAATCGAAAAACAGTGTTTTAAAAAGAAATCAAGAGAGCTGATGATACAAAAGGTCTAAAGGAACTAAAGAAAGGCCTAGATGAGAAGAGATCACAGGCACTTTGTACATTTGTTGAGAAGGTACATGGGCAGCAAAAGATCAAGTCTTCCATAGTAGAGGCGTTTTGTTTGATTAAAGAGAAACCGGCAGAGCTTTCAGTGGTTGCTTAGAATGGTGTGACAGACTGGAATCTTTAAGAAACCCAAACGTAGAGATGCTCTCCTTGTTCCATTACTGCATCCCTCCTGCCTCCTATAGGTCTTGATTTTGAAATATGAAAAAGGCAGTAGGGGCAGCACTAGAGGCTCAGAGTGGGACTAAAAAGCAGAGAAATTCTTTGCACTTTTCTAAGGTCCCAGAGTCTTGCTCGACTGTAATATACATAAAACAGGACTCACTCTCAAAGCAGTTGAAGCCAGAGGTGAAATCAAACTATGTAATCGAGTTTCAACTCAGCTTAACCCCTGATGGATCAAAGTGTCAGCCTCTCATCCTAGCAGCCTGCTGGGGTGGGGGGGGGAGGGGGGGTTGATTATGCCCTCTCTAGGGAAAACTAGTATTTATGCCAGTCTCTTCTAAACACAGTGCTAGTGTGTGTATACATCTTTTTTAAATTATCAGACATACAATGAAGCAAGAAAAAATTGATCAATAATCAAAAGAAAAAACAGCCAAAAGAAACAGATCTAGATAAAACATATATTGGAATAAACAGACAAGGACTTTAAAATAATTATTATAATTCTTTTTAATTCAGAAAAAGATTAACTCAATAGAACTTCAACAGAAAAATTAAATCTCTAAAGATGAGCCAAATAATTATTATACAAAAATTGAGAAAAATGATTATCTTGAAAATATCTCTTGGTAACTGTTAGAACAAAAAGCCAAGAAGAAAAATCAGTAAGGATATACAGATTCTTTGAACAGTACTATTAACCATCTTGAAACCAAGAACCACAAAATACAGAATGTGGGATATTTTACAGTTAAACTGACATTTCTCTAAAAACTCAATGTTATGGAAAACAAAAATGAGAACCTAAAGAAATGTAACCACCAAATGCTATGCATAAGTCCTGACTGGATTTAGAAAAAGAAATTACAAGGACATTTTGAGAACAATAAAAAAAAACCCTGAATTTTTGAACTAAATATTTTAGGAAATGGGAAAATTGCTGTTAATTATAATGTGTTGATGGTACTGTGGTTATGCAGAAGAATGTCCTTATTCTTAGGAGATGTGTGGGGATGAAATGTCATGTTATCTCCAATTTACTTGCAAATGGTTCAGGAAACAATGTGTTTCTCTATGTGTACAAAGAGAAAAAGCAAATTCCTTTACTAAATATACAACTATACCTTTGTATTGTGTTTTGTTTCTAGTTTTTAGTGTTTCATACTATAAATCAAATTTTATTTTATTTTATTTTTTGAAGGAAAACATGTAGAATTCTTCAAGCTAAACAGCCAATAAAATCTTAGAAAAGTAATGTCAGGCAGGTTTATCTCACATACAAAATTCCTATAAAGTTTTTTTTTTTTTTTAAGTTTTAAGTATAACTGGAAAAAAATTTTGTCAAACGCTTTTTATTTTTATTTTTTTTAAGATTTTATTTATTGGGGATCCTTGGGTGGCTCGGTGGTTTAGTGCCTGCCTTTGGCGCTGAGCATCTGATCCTGGAGTCCTGGGATCGAGTCCCACGTCGGGCTCCCTGCATGGAGCCTGCTTCTCCCTCTGCCTGTGTCTCTGCCTCTCTCTCTCTCTCTCTCTCTCTCTCTCTCAGGGCGAGGGAAAAGCAGGCTCCATGCACGGAGCCCGACGTGGGACTGGATCCCCAGACTCCAGGATCACACCCTGGGCCAAAGGCAGGCGCTAAAGCTTAACCGCTGAGCCACCCAGGCTTTTCTGTCAAACCCTTTTTAAAGCCCACTTTAGCTTTCAAATTACCATTGCTTTCTTAGAATTATCAACAGAGAAAGGAATTATATAAAATACAAGTTAAAATTATAGATAAATCAAGTTTCAAAATTCAATATTGTTTTGAAGCCTTTTCCCTCAAGCTAGTTTTAAGTTTAAAGACATTATAAAACTCCTCATGGATTATTTCCCATAGTAAAATTAGTTTATGATATTTTGCCACTGTTCTTTTTTAGCAGTTTGACCTAAATTCTGATGAATGTTCCTTTTCAGCAGTTTGACCTAAAAATGACCTCTTTCAAAATGCATGTAGATATGTTAACTATTGATAAAATCCACAAATCTAAGAAAAAAGAAAGAAGAGTGAAGTGTGAAGTAGATTCATTATTCAAGGAAGGTACAAGCAAATGCTCCTACGAGAATGCTACCTATCAAAGTCCTTTTAAGAAAAAAAAGTCTGAGAGCTTGCTTGGTGTATTTGAATATTAATTTTATTTATTTATTTATTTTTAAGATTTTATTTATTTATTCATGAGAGACAGAGAGAGAGAGAGAGAGAGAGAGGTAGAGACACAGGCAGAGGGAGAAGCAGGCTCCATGCAGGGAGCCTGACCTGGGACTCGATCCTGGGTCTCCAGGATCACACCCGGGGCTACAGGTGGTGCCAAACCACTGCCCCACTGGGGCTGCCCTGAATATTAATTTTAAAGCAATACTGCTAAAAGCCAAGAATGATGGTCTTAAATAGCGATGGTGCTGATTTCCTGACTGGATTACATTATTACTCCATGTATAAGGCAAATATTTGGTTCAGTAGTAGATCTCATTTTGTGTTTCTTAGCTTGAGAGACAAAATGTACATTTTGTATAAGTCAGATTTATACAACCATTTCCTTTCCAGAACCAAACAAAAAACACCAAACATTTTAATTTTAAGCATTATATTTCCTACTATTCTGGCTTGTTCTCCAGCTCCACAATTCTTGGGGTACACAATTCATGGGTGATAAATACCACCTTTTCACTCTCCCTCCACCAACTCATATTTTCAACTCTGTACTTACATATCATTATAACCACAATACACACACCATCATTTCCCTCTTTCCTCAGGAGTCATTATACTTTGAGCATTAATCTTATGATACTAATGTTCTATCCACTTTCTCACTCGCCAAGAAAACTGTTTCCCTATAACTCTGTACATCAATTATTACATTAGCTTCTTAACTGGTTTCTTTACTTACACCCTCCCCTTCCTACAGCAATTAAGTCTTAAGAATTTTTGACACATTATAAAAAGTTAACAAAATCCTGCTAATCTTCTTAAAATATCCAATGACTCATTCACACAAAATAAAAGCCAATGTCTTTACAATGGTTTACAAGACCCTACACAATCCAGCCGTTCATTATCCTTTTTTTTTTTTTTTTAAGATTTTATTTATTTATTCATGAGACACATAGAGAGAGAGGCAGAGGCACAGGCAGAGGGAGAAGCAGGCTCCCTTTGGGGAGCCTCATGCAGGACCTGGATCCCAGGATCCCAGGATTATGCCCTGAGCCAAAGGCAGACGCTCAATCACTGAGCAACCCAGGCGTCCCACTGTTCATTATTTTCTACTACTCTTCTTCCCCTCACGTTTTGCTCTAGCCACAATGGTCTCCTTACTGTTTCAGAAACATGCCAGCATAGTCCTACCTCAAAACCTTTGGACTTGTAAGGCTTGTTCTTTCACTTTTTTCATGTTTTTTGCACATCTCACTTCAGTGAGGCCTACCCTGTCTACCCTACTTAAAATAGTTTTATTTTTGCTTGCTTCATTTATCTCATGGCACCGACTATTATTGGATTTAGCATGTTATTTATGTATTGTTTCTTGCCTCTAAATTCTATCATGTAATAAACTATAAGAGAGCAAAGATTTTGTTCAGCTGATTATGGTACTCCCAGTGCCTATGATGTGACTAGTACACAGTAGACAATCATTAAAAATTATTTATTAAATGAATAAGTAAAATAACTAAATTAAATACAATCTTCCCCCTGGATTATTTGTTGAATGAGCGAAATATGCATTACCACATAGCTTTTAAATGAGATTAAAACAGAAATTTTAGATTAAAATAACTGCAATGAAATGTAAACCAGAAGTTATCATAAATTTATTGTCCACATAGAAAGCTAATACTTTGTTTTCTGGGAATTCATTATTATTATTATTTTATGTATTTACTTTTTAGAGAGAGAGGAAAAAAAGAGAGAGAGAGAGAAAAGAGAGATAAAGGGCAGAGGGAGAAAAGGAGAGAGAATCCTAAGCAGGTTCCATGTCCAGGGTAGAGCCCCCGGGGCCCTATCTCACAACCCTGAGATCATGACCTGAGCCAAAACCAAGAATCTAAGGGACTGAGCCACCCAACCACCCCTGGGAATTCATTTTTAAATTCAGTCAATATACATATCCATTCTTCTAATTTTACAACCTTGAGAGAACTGACCAGCAGTATTTCATTTTCTGATATTTTAAATATTAGAAATATACTATGAGAAAATAAACATTATCCAAAGTAAATTTAAGTGATGGAATGCTCTGAATTACACATCCAAAATTCAGGATTTTAACACCTTTAATGTTTTCAAATTTTAAATTATAAAGTATTCACTTTTATTTGAATCCAAATATGGATAATTATGAAAACAAATTTCTATACTATAACTTATTTATGAAGAGTCAAGTGTTAAAAATTCATATTTTAGGGACGCCTGGGTGGCTCAGCAGTTGAGCATCAGCCTTCGGCTCCGAGTGTGATCCTGAGTCCTGCATTGGACTCCCAGAGAGAAGCGTGCTTCTCCCTCTGCCTATGTCTCTGCCTCTTTCTCTATGTCTCACAAATAAGTAAATAAAATCTTTTTAAAAATAAAAATAAATAAAAAATAAATACTCATATTTTAAATGTATTGGTGTTTAAGTATATGAAATGCATTTAAAGCTATACTTTTATTTTAATACTTTTAAAAAGTCGAAACAAAATTTAAAGTTAGGCCAAAGAAAAACATTTCAATTAAAAAGAAATGAATAGGGGATCCCTGAGTGGCTCAGCGTTTAGCACCTGCCTTTGGCCCAGGGCCTGATCCTGGAGTCCCAGGATGGAGTCCCGCATCAGGCTCCCTGCATGGAGCCTGCTTCTCCCTCTGCCTGTGTCTCTGCTTCTCTCTCTGTGTGTCTCTCATGAATAAATAAATAAAAATCTTTTTTTAAAAAAAAGGAATGAATAATATAAACCTAGGGAAAGTGAGTCAAGGGGGAAGAGTTATTTAACACACATTATCTGTTTTAAAACAGTTCTATTTTGGTACAGTGAATAATACAAAGAAAGCATTACTTGGATTTAAGAGTCTAAACAATACATTAGAAATAAAAAATATTAGTTCATAAAAATACTCACCTACAACACCATTCAATACGACCTTCGCCCTCACAAGTTTTTGCCCAATGGTTATCTGCCAAATTTTTCATTGCAACAGCGTATTCACAAAGTGTTTCCTCATCCTCACAATGTTCTCGCCAGATCTTATCAAAATCTCCCACTAAAAACAAGGGAAAAAAATGAATTAACTTCACTTAAAAATATCTCAGGCTTTTAAAAGTTTTTTTCTGCATAATCTGAAATTACTTAAAAATGAGAAAAGCAAAATCATGAAACCAAATTTCATGAGGTTTAAATTTTGTAACTTTAAAACCTTCTTCATGCAAATGGATTATTTTAACTATGGCGATCTGATAAATAAATTTCACCATTTTAAACAGATGGATTTGTGAAGCTGAATGAAACTAATAAGCATAAATAGATATGAGTTATCAGTTTATCAACCAAAAACACACAGGTAGGGGACCATTATGGCTGGGCATAATGATTGAAAGAAAGCATTAATTATCTTGCTACCCTAGGGCAATGTGACCTTGAAGCACAGAGTAAAGTTACTTAAGCCTGCTTCTTGCCTGTTATTTTCTTGGATCTCTACATACTTAACAGTTTCCTATATTAAAAGGGGGTTGATAGGTGAGATGGAAACATAAATTAGCAAGCAATTTAAATATATTTACTCACTCTGATGTGCTCCTGATATACTGTACTTTAAAAAATTGTAATCCTAGGGTAAAAATGTTGCTAGAGAAATTACTTTGGAAGCCTCTCCAAAGTTTTAAGACTTTATAAAATGTTCCGAATAAAAGCTGAAAGCTGACTATATTATCTGGCCACCACCTTTTAAAAACATTAAATCAGTCACCATTTTTAATATGAAATCTGAAACAGCAATATGAGTTCTCATAAAGAATGGAATAAGAATGCTACAGTCAAATAAATGACATTAACATAATTTTAAGGGTAAGAGGATAAACAAAAATTATCAAGGTAGCTTCACTCAAAGTCCTTAGACATAAGATTTAGGTTTTCTTGCCTCATGTTCAAATGTAGGCAAGTTGTTTCGTGACAGAATAAACTTAAAGACATAAATAAAACAGCCAAATTTGAAGATGATAAAGTTATACTCAAATTCTCTCCCCAGGTAAAGATATTAAGATTCTAGTATTTAAGAGGTGTTTGGTTTTTTTTTAAACACAGAAAAAGAATTATAACAAGTTCAAATATATCAAGACTTACTCAAAATTTGAAAAATTTTATTATTATAAGCACAGAGTCCAACAAGGACTGAGTTGACTAGCCCTTTAGTTTGACTAAATTAAGAAACAATAATAAAGGTACATACATGCCCTCACACATATTGTTAAAATGAGTATATATCAAAGTCTCAACCTTGACCTGAATACCAGTTATAAACCCAAAGGGATGAAGGGTTCTCTTTGGGGGGTTTATATATTTACAAAACAATACTTTCATTAAGTAATAACAGAGCTCTCAATCTGTTATACAGTGGATTAGCAATAACTGTCCACTAAAGCAAGCAGGCAAACATATTTCCTAAATTCTCAAAAACTCCTTAGTTTTAGCAACATCTTTCAGATGTAGTTATTTAACAACTCTAAATAGAACTACAAGAAGTCTTTAAAAAAATATTTGATTAATAATACATTAATAAACCTATGATGGTTCCTAACACTGTTCGTGACCATATTCATCAGACTTGATATCAAATGGTTCATCAAGGTATAGCATCATTTTAAAGATGCTTTATTTATCGTTTATTAAGATGGATGTCTTCAATTCTGAAAGGCCTTTTGTTCAAACATGCAAGTTTCACTGTCCTATTAATATACATATTATAAATAAACATGTAAAATTACTACTTTGTTGGTAATAAGAATCACTCGAATAAAAAGTTGTATGGTCAAATAATTTGGTAAAAGCTATGTTTAACATATTTAAACAGATTTCCTTTCCGTAAGACTTTTTAGTTTAGATTCTACAGAAGATAAAACATAAGACAAAGACCTGGGTACAAGTGGTTTATCTGGGAAAGAATCTTAGGATACAGAAGTAGGGGAGTGGGGAGAATGAGCCAAGGCAGGGAAAAAATGATAATAGAAAGGTGCATTATTGAGTTTAGCACTATGAGCAAGAGCATATGAATGCCTCTGGAATTGTGTACCTAAAAGACAGGAGGCTGGGACATTTTATGCATCAGCTATGAGCCCAATTAACTGAGAGTTGCTGAGAACTGTTGAGAACCTGTACTTCTAGTTTGCACTTAGACAATGAATAAGGGGAACATCCCTAGCAGGCTCCAGCAGTGTTGAAGAAAGGCAGAGAGCAGGAAAGAAAGCAGTACTCATCTGAAGTGCAACTTTGTTAGGTCTGCATACCTCTGAGCTCACACTGTCCACAGCAGCAAAGACCAAGGTTAAGTTATGTGGGGCACCAAAAGCATCTAATACAACTCTATGTCACTGTATTCTGTGAAATTCAATCTATTCTATAATTATTTTATCAGCTATGAGATGCAAAGACAACTGCATATACACAGAAACCTACTGCCCTTCAGCTTTTAAGACCTCTAGTATTTCACATTCAATAAAATTTTTTATGCATACTATCAATTTCTTGTAGATTTGAAGCTTACTATCTGCTCCACTGAAGTTTTGAGGAAGGATTCAAATTTTGTCCGTAAGCCTATTCAACTCAAATGGTTTGAAGAAAACTTCCAACTTAATGTCCTCACTCACATTTAAGTCTCCAAACTCTCTCCAAGTATGCTGATACTGAAATTGATGTGTGATTAGTAAAGTGTAGTACACTTATATATAATCGGACTAAACAATATGATTGTATATATTTTTCATTCTTTCAATGGATTTGCCGGGGGAAAAAAAAAAACTCTATGTCAAATGCTACCCAAAATAACAAAGTTAATGAGCTAGCACAGGCAATCAAAGAAAGGGAAGAAGATATGTAATAAAATGTGGATGCTCTAATGAACATGCTATGTTCCCCATGTCTATGTAAGGCATCGTGGACCCAGAACATTTAAATTATATACAAGAATGTATCAAACCCTGTCTGCTAAGAATACCCTATGTTAAATGGTAGTTACAAAGTTGAACAAAAAACATAGTTAACCTCCAGTTATGAGAAAATTCCACTTTTCATAACACTCTTGAAAGCTTATTATTTTTTAAACAAAGTTATTAAACAAAAATAGAATGGGAAAATTCAGATTTTTTTCCCCATAACAGTACGTTATTTGTTTTAACAGTATTCAAAATAATGGTATTTATCACATAAGTAAAATATTTTCTTTTTTAAAGGGATTTTATTTATTTATTCATGAAAGACACAGAAAAAGGCAGAGACGTAGGCAGAGGGAGAAGCAGGCTCCAGGCAGGGAGCCTGATGTGGGACTCGATCCTGAGACCGCAGATCACGCCCTGAGCCAGGGGCAGGTGCTCAACTGCTGAGCCATCCAGGCGTCCCAAGCAAAATATTTTCAAAATAATTTTTATGATTTGGTTCTAAATGCCAAAACCAGTTAAGGTTGACCAGTGCCCAGTGTATATATATAACCAAAAACTTCTGCTAACTTGGTCAAAATGCATACACAAAAAATGCTAAAACTTGATTCTAGGACAGCCCCGGTGGCTCAGCGGTTTGGCGCCTGCCTTCAGCCCAGGGTGGGATCCTGGAGACCCAGGATCGAGTCCCGTGTCAGGCTCCCTGCATGGAGTCTGCTTCTCCCTCTGCCTGTGTCTCTGCCTCTCTCTATTGTCTCTCGTGCATAAATAAATAAAATCTTAAAAAAAAAACCTTGATTCTAATAATTTTACTTATCATTTAGTAATCAAGTCAACTAACATTTAAAAGATTGTCTTATTTAAAATAATACTTTTTCATTACCAAACAGCAAATCAGGAACTAAGAACTTCCTGAGGTCCACATCAAAGATCTAAGTCAACAGAACCAGAAATCCTTAAGTATTCAAGCTCAATCAATCAGAGCTCTCAATAAATTAGTAATTATTCCTATAATGATTTTACAAGGACTCAAAATCATTGTGATTTATATCTATTTTCTTACTTCTTACAGACAGCCTCTAAAAGCATGATTGTATCTTTAAAAAAAGAGAGAAAGAAACAAAGAGGAGGAAGAGAGAGAAGGAAAGGTCAGTCTCCAATAAATATATACATTTCATTTTGCCCAAAAACAGAGAATTAAAAAATTACTTTTAAAAAGCACAGTTGAAAATATATATGCCCTCTAGCCTAACTTCAAATTAATAGTTAATGAACATTTCATGATCAAACTAAAATAATATAGAGAAGAAATAAGCAATCATTTGTTCAAATACAGTTTTAAAGAGGAACTTAAAGCTCTGCTTAGCCTAAAAGATAAAGTCATCAATTTGCCATTTAAGATTCTAGAACAAAGTTCACATTAACATGCTCTCTATTTATTATATGCATCTTATATTTAAATTTTTAAAACACTAATTAAAAACTAATTAATAATTTAAAACACAACTGATACCAATTTACATTGTCAAACCAAGTTCAATAACAGAAATCAATGAACCAAGTTATTTTAAAGATTGGTCCTAATATCAAGACAACATCATAATTATTGACTAAATTCACCTCCACAAATATTATATATTACAACTAAAAGAAAAAAAAAATATGGGCGTGACCCTGGGGTCCATGGATTGAGTCCTGCATCAGGCTCCCTGTGGGGAGCCTGCTTCTTCCTCTGCCTATGTCTCTGCCTCTCTGTGTCTCTCATGAATAAATAAATAAATAAAATCATAAAAAAAAGAACTACTACTTCCTATGAAAATACAGTAACAACTAAGAAAAAATTAATAGTGCATTAATTCATTAATTCAAAAGACAATTCCATGGAATCTAAAACCAAAACCAAAACCCAAACACAAGCTCATAGATACAGAAAGCAGATTCATGGTTGCTAGAAGTATGGGGTGGGGTATGGGAGAAATGGGTGAAGGGGGTCAAAAGATACAAATTTCCAGTTATAAAGTCATGAGGATGTAAGAAAAAAAGTTCCATTTTTAATAATTTTGTGATTAGTTTAAGATATTACTTTGAGTACAATTGTCTTTGTAACAACCAAGTATAATGGAGTTAAGGAGTTATTCATTTTTGCTTTTACTAAATAACCTCAAGAACAGGTCTACACTCAAGTGGAAGTTGATATGGAATCCATGAAGTTGATACTATTCTTCCTTTTTGAATTAACCTCTCTCCTGCCATTTCTTATAAGCAAATTTCTTTCCTTCAAGCTAAAACTGAATTCACATATTCAAAAGAATTTATCTACTTCTTACTTGATAATCTTCTAATTCCCTACTATATGCATCTGCAATCCTTACATTGTCACTTATTTATATATATTGTCATATTATTATGTCACTATTATATATATTGTCATTTATTACCATATAATGGTAATTTTCCCATTAGAAAATATAAATTGAAAGGCAAAGACTATTTTGATTTATAACTTGTATAAGCTATAGGAATTAGTCATGATGCCCCATTAATGGGGGAGAAAGTGTTTAAATTTTTGCCATGCTCAAAAAAGACCAGGAACATCAAAATTACAAATTAAATTAGGTGCTAGAGTAAAATTCAAATTATAGTTGACAACTATCAATGGATAATAGTGATGAAAAAGAAGTAAAATTTGAATACTTCAAAATAGTGTTCTCAAAATTATACTAGAAGCTTAGAAAAACAATAGATCCAATGTTAATTTTCTGGAAAGTTTCTGCTATTTTATACTGATGTATGTATTTTACTTTGTTACTGTCAAAAGAAAAACTTGCAACTGGAAGTGCAGTCATATCCATTAAGTTCTTTGATAACAGTACATATACCTAAGTAAAAATTTGAAAAAAACAAAACAAAATTCAAATGGCATTTTCTACTGAAAGAGAAAAAAACCCAATAGTACTTCTATCTTTTAGGAAAAGCTATAGACTTAAGGATAAATTATTGGTAACAATACTAAATAGGTGAGCTACTTTATGTGGGGGAAAAAAAGATATATGATGCTAAAGTGCATGCACTTTTACATGCCAGGACCATTTGATGTTTACAAGTATGTCAGAAATAATAGGGGCAGCCCCGGTGGCCCAGTGGTTTAGTGCCTGCCTTTGGCCCAGGGTGTGATCCTGAGGCCTCAGGATCGAGTCCCACATCAGGCTCCCTGCATGGAGCCTGCTTCTCTCTCTGCCTCTCTCTCTCTCTCTCTCTTCCCCCTCCACCCCATGTCTCTCATGAATAAATAAATAAAATCTTTAAAAAATAAAGAAAGAAATAATAATATTTTCTCTTTCACTCTAAAAAGAAATAAAGCATAGAAGATAAGAAATTTTGTTAAATGTAAATCGGAGGCTAATTTAAGGTAAGAATAGTAGGTCATTATTCTTAGTGGTTTACTCCTGTGAGCCATAATACCAAAGATTAACCCTGAACTATTTGGTTCTTACATGGTATAATACAAAAGAAATCACATGATTCCATATACACAAAACTCTAAAAAAAGAAGACAAACTTAGAGAAGAGCTCAGTGGACATGAAGAGAGGGAGAGAGAGACACACACACACACACACACACACACACACCTGACTACAAAGGACCTTGAGAAAATTTGGGAAACAAGAGAAATGTTCTGTACCTTGAATGTAGTAATGCTTCATGGGTGTATACATTTGTCAAAACCCACTGAATTATACACTTTAAATAGGTTCAGTTTATTGTACATAAATTGTACCTCAATAAATTTCACTTAAAAAATTATGTGCCATGAGTACAATAAAAGTTACAAAATTTTAAAAAACTGTATTTCATTAAATTTGAGGGTCATCAACTTCTCTAATAAAAACCAATTTGCTTTGAGTATCACAAACAAATCCTGAACTGGTAGAAATTCAGAACTAAAAATTTAATTTTTACCTAGGAATATTACCAAATATGGACAGTAAGATACATTACTATAGATGACCAGGTTACCAAATTCACATTCCAAGAACCTTTAAAGATCATTTCCTCTAATATGAGGTAAAGAGATAAACCCATGACCAAGTGGAAACAAGTTCAACAGCCATTTTATGGCATTAAAACAAGGTGTTCAAGACCAGACTGTCTCACAAATATGGTTAAACCAGCCTTCTCAGAATTCCTGAGCACTCAATATAGTGACACACCTAAAGGGGAAAATAAAAACATCCAAGGTGTATGGAGTCAAAGCAGCTCCTGAGATTCAAACACAGGAACACCTGAAAACCTGCATCTTAGATCCAACATGCCATGAATAGAGATTTCCCTGAAGAGGCGAAAAACAACAATATTGCAATGTACTAAGGTCAGACCTTTCTTATAAAAACAGAAATACAAGAAGCAAAGGTGGGGCGGGGGGGGGGACAAAAAACTGTTACAGCCATTCCAATACTGAAGAAGACAGAAACTACAGAGCAGTCTAGGTAGAAATTCTAGGAACCAATCTTCAACATCATTGCCCTTAAATACACCCAGGTAATTTAGCTAATGATACCTCTATTATTTCTCAAACCATGTATTTAACAAGTTTAATGCTTCCTATGTTGCAAATACTATTTTAAATACTTCACAAATATTAACACCTTTAATTTTATTTATTTTTTTTCACCTTTAATTTTAATACCAACCCGAGGAGGCAGATATTTTACTGAATGGATAAGGAAACTGAAGTACAGAGAGATTAAGTAAACTTCTCAAGGGTACACATCAAACCTAGCAGTCAAGTGCCAAAGTCCATGCTTCTACCCTCCATACTACCCTGCCTCTCTTTACAAGTTTTTAATTTATGAACTTTCACAGATATGAACAAAGCTTTGCATCAGAGCAAAGTACACTGACTCTACTTGCCACAAACAAATGGTCTTTTGTCAGTCAAATGCAGTTATTTAGTCTCTGCAACTGCATTAATTGTTAGATTTCTGGCAATGGTTTCAACTCTGGCTGCACACTGGAATTACCCAGAAGTTTCATTTAACTGATCAAAAGTGGGAACTGGTTATTTATTTTAATGCTCCCCAGATGAAGCCACTGTGCAACAATGACTCAAAACCACAGGTCTACTGTATGATTGTAAACTCAAATGCCTATTGAAATAATTTACACATCAGTGAGGCTTGGGGCAACCTGAAGAGTCAAATTTAATTAAAAAACAAAAAGCTGCATGGATGAAATTCAGCACTTACAAACAAAATTTAGCCCACAGTAATCTTGTGTTTGTAGCACTCTCTTTTTATAAACATATTTATGATAAAAATAGTTAATTCAAAATGTGAAACTCTTTGAATATATCCTATACATGAGATGGAAAGAATTAAGAAAAGGAAGAATCAACAGTGTCAACAACTGTTAATTCCTTATGAAACAACTTTACTGATATGTGTACAATCAGAGAGATCACTCAGTATAAACAAAGGACTTATGAACAACCTTCTGAGAATTCATTTTTGTGGGATATCCAACAGAGCAATTTCTGTATAAATGAGAAAATGGGATACTCAGATGCCCCTCTAAAGGCATGGTGACTAGCCATGTATTCTAAAATAACCCTTACAACGGGCATCAATATACCTACACTTAAAGCACAATAAATTAGTACAGTTTATATCAGTGGTTCTCAGATGTTTGGCTTTGCAACTAGTACAAATTTCACCCCCAAAATTCAGGATATTGATATTGAAGCTGTAAAATTTTTATCTGCAAAGTTAAAGGATATAAATATAATACACACACAATATTATGATCTTCTAATACCAACACACACAGACACACAATACAATATCCTTATTAGTTCTCATCTTTCTATGGACAAAACTTTATTATTATTTTTTAATCATTGTCTAATACTGGTATATAGGAACAAATGGTAGGGAAAGAGTAGCAGATAAGAAAGAAAGAAATGAATTCACGGTATACAGTAAAATAAGGCAAGTTAATCCAACATGTATTAAATGTTAAGGACAAGGCATTTTACAATATCTATATTCTCCACTATTTACAGTTTTACTTATAGAAAAACAGTATGATGTTTATATAAATAATTTGAACAACTTTTAAAAGAATAAAATTAATCTACTAAATTTAAGAAGAGGTGACCATAAATGCTTTACAAAAAATTGTATCCAAAATTTACAGTTTAAGAATATGAATGAATATAAAAAGATTAAACTCAACTATCTGGAAGTATCTGTGTTAGCTTCTTTCTTTTCGTGTGTGTCTTTATTTACACGGCATGGTCCTATATACTTGGGATACAAAAACAAAAAGCAGTGTGTCCTACTCAAAGAACTATATTTAGTGGGAAAGACTGGTAAATGAACTGGTTAGTGACAAATATAATAAAGGCTAGCACAACTGTGTAGGAGCATAAGGTAGAAAGAGGAGCACTTATGCAAAATTGGACACAACTGGTGTCTTCCAAGGATCTGTACTCAGTTACAATGTATAACTCATTCCTTCATTGGGCAGTTCATTCATCCTGGAACTTCAACTTCCACAGACAGGGCTTCCAATCCGACACTTCCAAAGGATGTATTCCAAACGAAACCATTACACTATCCCTAAGACAATCCAACCTGTTTACTCTGTTCTCCTTGCCCCCATCCCAACATACACACATTTCCAAAACGGATAAAAAATGGGCACTTTTATTTTTTCCCAGACAGAAAACCTTGACACCATCTCTGACTCTTCCCCTTTACTCACTGAAACAACACACTCTCACCTTCAAAACTTTGATACATCTTTCTCTATTTTCATGATCACTGTTGTTATTTATGCTATTATTACCTCTACATCAGATCGGTAGAAGAGTCTTCTAGTTGGATCTCCTTTCTTCCAGGTTCCTTCCTACTCTAACCTATAGTACTTTATTTAGCTCAGAGTTCTTTAACTCCTCTGCCCATCATAAACCTATATAGACATCTGTATTATTTGAGGTAAGAAGTTCCATAGATGATACTAATGTGGAATCAAGGCTAAGATTCACTGCATTTGTTATTGTTTCTTCCCCCCACAAAACAATCAAAAGGAACTACTTAATTTTCAGTGTACCTTTTGAAATGTAAAAACAAAACAAAACCCTAAAAAGATACCTTACTACAAAGATAGCTAAAAATAAAAAAAATCAAACATAAACTCTCACTGAAATGACTGCTTAGTAGTCAATGTTCTCTTTTTGTGTTGCTAATTATTAAACTCTTCATTTTTTCTACCTACTTGAATGGCAATTTCAACTCTCCTTGTGCAAAGTTAACAAGCCTTTCCGTGAACAGTCTTCACTTTACTTACTTTGCTGACTGAACAAAGATTCTATCACAAAGAAACACTTTCTGATTCTATATTAGAATGAGCGTGACTTAACACAGAAGGAGAAAAAGTAGGAAATCTCCATGAAAAAGTCTGTTATCCTAGTTTTTTTTTTTTTTTTAATTTTTATTTATTTATGATAGTCACAGAGAGAGAGAGGTGCAGAGACACAGGCAGAGGGAGAAGCAGGCTCCATGCACCGGGAGCCCGACGTGGGATTCGATCCCGGGTCTCCAGGATCGCGCCCTGGGCCAAAGGCAGGCGCCAAACCGCTGCGCCACCCAGGGATCCCTGTTATCCTAGTTTTAAAAACAATTTCAAGACTTTGTTTCAGGAAAAACACAAACATTATATTCATTCTTCCATTTTTAGACCTTTTGTTGTTAGTTTAAAATTATTTCTAATTCAAGAGTTTTTCCCTCCCTGCCAATTCTCTTGTTTGAGGTGTTAAAGAACAATCACAAATGTATTTTTCAGCCTATCCTAAACTGTTATTCTAGCTCACCCTTTGTCTCAAACTATAAAGAATTTGAGTAATCAATAAGAATTAAACATCTCAACTAGACTACTCAGTTGTTGCCTTTTATTATGCTGCTCACAACTATTTATCTTCAAAACACAATTTTTTCTGGACTTAGTCTACAGAACCAACCAATCCTGTGTTCTTTCCTGCTTCAGTATCAGTAATGTGTCTTAATTACTTTTATAATATCATCATTGCTACAACTAACATTGATTTTAATATAGGAAACTATAATAAAAATCACCCATAATACCATAACCTTGAGACTATCACTGTTAACAGGTTATTATGTATTTTTACTTTTTTCTGATTCACTTATAAGTTGCATGGGTTTGCATGACAAACTGTTTTAAACTTGTTTTGGCATATAGAATAAGTAAATTCAGAGTGAATAAACTAATAAAATTTGCTAAAGACATTTGCAGATGGGTTAAAAAAATCAAAACTAAATGGAAAGAAATCACACTTTTATTTCTAACAACTGCAGCCTTTACATTTTCTCGGTATTTTTACATGAATATGTTTGGAAAAAGAGATGCCAAGCATAATAATAATCACTATAGGAACAGGATTATGTGACTAGGGTTATGGGAAAAAAACAAAGACAACTGAAAATACACATGGCTCTACTTCAGTTCTCAATTAGATATGTACTCATCAGGCAGATATGACTAAACAATGAAGTCCCTGTTTGGAACACAAAACTAGCTGTTTCTCATTAAAAAGCTGTCTACAACTCATGATACATTTAAAATATTTCTGGTTTACATGGAGGGGTTATTTTTAAAATTCTGTATAGCAAAGACAAAAGACACCTATATCTGCAAGCTTGTTTCCATTTATAGAAACTCAATCTAAAAGACAGTTCCTTAGCTACAAATGCTGACACCACAAACACCTCTTCTCACCACTGCCAGACATTTCCCTACCATTTCCTCTTGGTAACTATTTAAGATATCAGCACAGCTTAGAACACTGATCATCATATCTCCAATTCTCACTTTACACAAATTAGTCTAAGTGGTGACAGAGGACAGGCAGTAAATGGGAGCAGAGAGGGGAAAAAAGTAATAAGAGTGCACTAAATCCACCTGCAGTCTTTATCATCCTATCTACCCCCCGCCCCGCCCCAAACCCAAGCCTTCTAATCCCTGTCAACAAGCTTAGTTGGGACAAATGAATTGGGAAGAATGGAAAGAAATCTTTTTCTACCACAGTAGGAAAATCTCACTTTCATTGTTATTCCTGCTTCATTTTCAATTCCAGTACAGATATAAGGAAGGGAGAACTACATTATCGACCCCATACTGGTTATCCAGTGCTCAGTCCTGTCCTTACGATCTGGTGAATGTTTTACCTCCTTCTTCATTCTACCTCAACTTCCTTCTTTTCCTGCCATCTCTCCCAAAAAAAAACCCATACCTCATGTAGTCTCTACTCAGCTAATCCTACCTCTCAACGGATTCCTCCAGTCTTACCAATTTACATCTTTTTACCTAACACACATTCTAGAGCTACTTCCTGCCTCCCATTTTCCCTCCTATTCTACCAACATGTGGAGTCACCATTAGGTGTGCAACTGGGGAAGAAAAAACTATTATTCCCGTAAAGTATGTACACCGCTCATGATCAACTATCCAAGTTTCAAGCAACTTGTTTTAATATTTTTGAGATTTGACACACTGATGTGTGAAAGGAAGGAACTAGTTTAAATCACCATTGCAGGGCAGCCCCGGTGGCCGCAGCGGTTTAGCGCCGCCTGCAGCCGGGGGTGTGATCCCGGAGACCCAGGATCGAGTCCTACCTCAGGCTGCCTGCATGGAGCCTGCTTCTCCCTCTGCCTGTGTCTCTGCCTCTCTCTCTCCCTGGATAAATAAATTAATCTTAAAAAGAAAAAAATCACCATTCCAAAACTGGCTGATAAATTTCCAGGCTCCAGTGAAAAGGATTCTGAAACTTGCATCCGAGGTGGAAGACAGGAATTTTTTAAATGGCACCCCAGGTGAGTGATAAATGCTATACAGTTCCTTCTAATCTAACATTCCAAGATTCTAAACTGGAATTCTCACCGCATTTTCTGGTAGGAATATTGTTACAAAAGGTGTGTAGTTTCCATCATTGTTGGTATTACAATTACTGACCAAACAGGCTTCTGTAACCTGATCTAGCACCTAAGCACCATGTATATTATTATTTTATAACCACAGGTGACTTGCAAATGAACTTATAAATTATATGTTTGTAGACTGTGGACCACCAGTATTATAACAATACTAAAACTTCAAAGGAAAACACTTTTTCCTTTGAGGAAAAATTATTTCCTTGGGATTATGTGCATAGTTAGACTTTTCTACAGTTGGCCTTTTCACAGATTTGTACCCAGTCACACCTAAGATTTCCCATACATGTCAGAAATAAAAGTAGGAAGGGCATACTCTTTGGATCTCTTACTTTGCTGGTTCACTGAAGGGGCTTTGTGTATCAGTGGAATAAAGCCTAGAGAAATCTAGATCATTGATGGAATTCAGGGCATTAAAATGCCTAAAGAACAGTCTCACTCAAATGGTTACAGACTGCTGGGACTTCACCTTCCCAGAAGCACACTGGATCATTTATGAACCACATATATCTATTCTAGCTCTGGTAACTTCCAACTACCCATTCTCATTATAAACAAAAGTTGCCTTGGTTAATATTCAAGTTTAAAGACCTGTTTCAACATGTGGGAACTAATCAAGTATAAACAGCATTCGAAGACATGATGACACATTATTAGCGGTTGGTTTAGGTGCAACTTATTCATTTCTGAATCAATAATGATATTGTTATAAGAAGGTAAAAATGGAAATATGGGCTAGTCAGTTTCTTTTTCTTTAAAAAGACATACTTGCTTTTAGAGTCGTACAAAACAACATGATAAACTTAAGGAAATCGTGTCCATTTATTCCTTCATTTCTCCAGTGGATTCCTCCAATCTACAGTGAATGCCATTATGTAAGCGTATTCTCTGAATATCAGGAATGATGCAATGGTTGCCATGACAACTACTCATTTTATTGAATAAATTGTGTGTGTGGGGGGGGGTTAGAGCATTCTTTTTTAAAAAAACAAATTCTAACATCGTACCTACGCCTCACAAGTCTCTATTGTTACCTACTAAACAATAACGGCAGGCCACGTTTGAGGAGGACTATTTAAGCAGCTACGTAGATCCGAAAGCTAAGCTGGAGTTGCCAAGGGAGGGAAACTTTGAATTCAAGTTCGAAAAAATGAAACACATCAGCCGCACTCACGGGAACAAAAGACGCTTCTTTTTAATCTTCTAGAATAATTGAAAAAGTGTCGTGTAAAGCGAAAGTAACATGCAGTTGCACGGCGCTGTCACAATTTTGCTTCTAACCCCGAATTTAACGAGGTATAAAGCTAACACTAGAAGGCTGCCGTCTTTTCGGTGTGCGATTAAGTTAAAGTGAGAGCAAGCGGGAGGTGACCTCCCCCGCCGCCCGCCCCCCCCTCCCCTCCCCCCCGTTTTGATGCACGGAAGAAATCTCTCCCGAGCGTGTGGGGAAAAACAACAACAACAACAACAACAACAACAGCAAAAACAAAACAAAAAACTGGTCATTTTCATGTGGTCAGTGCAGTCTTCTGCAACAGCTCCGTCGAGAAGCCTGGTATTTAAAAACACCACGGATAACCGCAGATCCAACTAGCAACGCTCCCGGGGCGGCAGCCGCAGAGGCTACTTAAGATCTTCCACAGGAGAAGGTTCCCGGCGTCGGCATCTGCGTCCTCCGGAGGAGCCGCCCACTCGGAGCTATCAGGGGGATTTCGAGAGCCTGCCCCCCAGCTCTGCCCCGGCGAGGCGCGCGCGGAGGTCCGGCTGGAGGCGGGGCGGGCGGCGGCGCCCCTCCCCCTTTAGCGAGGTGCAGTCCGGTCGGCGCGGCGGCCCGCCGACTCCGCAGCCCGGCCTCCGAGGGCTCAGTCGCGGGCGGCACGTCACTCGGGCTGGTCGAGCGCGAGGCGGCGAGCGGCAACTCAGGCTTCCTCCGCGTCTGGCGCTCCCCAACGGGTTCTACCTGCCTCCGCCGTTTACCTTCGCCTCCCCGGCGACCGGCGGCCCCCGCCTCTGCGGGGAGGGCGCGTGTGCGCGCGCGCGCGTGTGAGTGTGTGAGCGAGCGTGTGTGTGTGTGTGTGTGTGTGTGTGTGTGTGGTGACAACACGCCCGGCCCCCCGACGGGGCCCAGGGGACTGACCGGGAGGGGCGGGGACTCCGTCCCTCGGCGGCCCCGGAACTCTCCGGGAGGGCCCTCCGCGACCAGGGGGCGGGCGGAGCGCGCCCGACGCCGACCGAGGGCTGGACCGAGGAGGGGGCGTCCGGGCCCGGAGGAGCGGCACTGGCAGGGGCTGACGTGCAGCTCCTTCAGGTTGTAATGGTGGCCCCTTGGGGGAGGGGAGAGGTGACAGGGGGCTGGGGGCGACGACGCCTCCCCTCCCCCCTCGCTCGAGCTCGCTGTTTACCTTCCCGGTACTTCTTGCGGAGCCGCCGGTGGACGCTCTTCACCACCCCGGAGAGCTTCTCCTGCTCCAGCTTCCGCTCCTGCTCCCGAGGCGGCGGGGTGCTCGGGGGCCCAGCCCCAGGCCTGCGAGCACCGCCTCGGCCGCCGGCCTCCGGCTCCATGTCGCCGCCGCCGCCGCCGCCGCCCCTCGGGCCCCCGCAGACGCCTGCCTGACGGAGGAGGTGGGGAAGGAGGAGGCAGCAGCAGCGGAGGCAGCAGCCGGGGGAGGCCCGGGGAGCCGAAGCGTCGGCCTCGGAGGTGGCCCCTCGCCCAGGCGCCCGAGCCGATTGGCGGACGCTGGAGGGCTGGGCGGAAACGGAAAGGGCTGAGGGCCAATGGACGGGGAGCGCCGGCGGTGCACCCGGGTGTTTGGGCCGGCGAGCAGCTGGAGGGGGCGGGGCTTGCGGGCCCGGGGAGCGCGGCGGGGGGAGCGCGGGGCCCGGACGCTCCCGTCTGTCTGCTCCCCGCCCCGCGCCCCGCTCCCCGCTCCCCGCTCCCCGCTCCCGGCTCCCGGCTCCCGGCTCGGTGCGCAGGCGCCGAGAGCCCCCCGCGCTTGCGCCGCGGAGTTTGCTCAGTCGGGGCTCGCGGCTCCTGCCCACCCGCCCGCCTGGCGTCTCCCGGCCGTGCGGTCCGCAGAGACATCAGCGTCCTAGCGCGGAGCGGCTCGGAGCCTGCGCCCCGAGCGCCGCCGAACTTTGTCACGTAGAGGTTCTCTGCGGCTGCGCAGCGCGGGGGAGCGCTTTGGAGCGGAGTCGACAGCACCGACGGGAGTTTTACGCTCCGAGGGACCCGAGCGGAGATGCTCTCGTTGGCGCCCAGGAGAGGTCGGCCTGCGGAGCGTGGACTTCGTGCACGGGATGCACGGGCTGCTCGGGATGCACGGGATGCACGGGCCGGCAGTGCCTGCAGCGCCAGAGCTGCGCAGAGGACCCAGGAAGTGGGGAAAGCCGAGGGCCACGGAAGGAGGTGACGGCGGAGGGTCTAGGAGAGACGGAGAGCCCACAACGCATGCCCTCGGGAACTGTCGCGGTGGCCCGGGGAGCGTGCCCCGATTGAATTTGCATCAGGACCGAGTGCTTTTAACCCCGGCTTGAGGGTGTTCTCCTTTAATTTGGTGGGTCCGTCCATGTGGAGGGTCGCCTGCGTGGGCTTGGCAGCTCACACCTGCGGCCCCTCCTCGCCCTCCTCTTTGGAAATTGCTGGGGAGTGTGGCTGCTGATTGCGCCCTTGCTCCCCGGAGATGCGTGCGCGGGCCGTATTAGCTCCTGCGGTTGGTACCGAGGCGGCTGCCCGAGGCCGAGAGCTCCTGGAGGGTCGGGTAGGGTAGGGTTGCAGAGTACCCTCGAACCGCGTGATGCTGTTTGTAAATCGTTGCAAAAACTTTTTGACCTATGACCTTACGAATATAAATAAAGCTTGAGTTGTGTGACGTTTATATGCCACCTTCTGAATAATGAAGACCCTGAAGAGCAGAGCATTGTGCACGCTCTCCAATACACAGAAAGAACAGGACAGGGGAAATGAAGGGAGAAGGTGCATGGAATATAAGGATGGAAGATGCAATCCTACCCGCACTGTGAAGAGGCAGGTCAAATACAGATAAGCCTCAAAAGAACTAGTTATAATGAAATGACACACATAGGCCTAATAAGTTGAGGCTAGGGTAGTCTTATTTGGTTTTGTTTTGTTTTTTCATTTGGAAAGAAAGAGAAGCTTTAAATGACACATTTGTTTTGGCTCTTTCCATATTTTACTATATATGGGAGGTGAAAAGAGTTGCAAATATTTGGAAGTCACAACCACTGTAAAAGAGGGCATTCAATTTCATTTGTACTGTACTAAGAAAAGAAACTCCCTGCTACTACTAGCAAATGAATTTTAAGGTCCTTTTTAAAAAGTCAATCCCGTATCCGAAGGAAATTGGGGAAATACGGAAGGGAGTAAAAATTGCTGAGAGAAGATCTTAAGTGTTCTCATCACAATGAAGAAATAAATGATACATTTGTGGTGGGATGGAGTGGTAGCTAATCTGATAGTGGTAATCATTTTGCATTTTATAAAAGTATCAAGTCAAGATGTCCTACACCTTATACTTTCACAATGTTATTTGTCAGTTATTTATCAGTGAAGCTGGGGGTGCAGGGAGGAGAAGTCAGCTGGAAACCAATCACTGGGAGATAACAACTTAACATTTTTTTCCCCTTTGCTTGTATATCTTTATTTCAAATGGGATATTTTTGATGGATATAAGGTAATCTGTTATATGAATAGCCTGTCACTTTAGTAACCAATTCCCAACTATAGTATATTTATGTTGTTTCCAGTTTTTCTGTGTTCCAAATAATGCTGTGATGAACACCCTTGTATACAAACGTTTGTCTATATGGGACGCCTGGGTGGCTCAGTGGTTGAACATATGCCTTTGGCTCAGCTGGGGATTCTGGGGTTCTGGGATTGAGTCCCACATCAGGCTCCCCACAGGGAGCCTGCTTCTCCCTCTGCCTGTGTCTCATGAATAAATAAATAAAATTTTTTAAAAAAAAACTATATTAAAAAATAAATGTCTTATATATTTCACTACACTAAATTTCTAAAAGTCAAAAAATTTTTAATCAAAAGGTCAAATTTTTAACTAAAAAAGTTTTAAGGTTTTCAATGTATATTGTATTGTCAAATTGCCTTTTCTGAAAGGTGGTAGCAGTTTATGTCACCTCCAGCAGTATATATGAATGTCTATTTCACTGCACCCTTATCAAATATAAGTGTTACAATTGACAAAATCACTAATGAGATTTTTAAAAGGTCTTTGTTTTTAGGAAACATTCTGTTTTTTAACTAGCTATTCTAGTTGGTATAATATTAACATTGAATATTAATATAGCGGCAAATAAAAGGAACTTATTCAATACTCTAGTTGTCATTTTTCAGGCAAATCAAAGATGTATTTTACATTGTTTTTTGGTTTCATACTTTCTTGAGAAGCAATTTGAGAAAGGAATTGGAAAGCTGGATTTTATTCTGAAGTTGCATGAATTCAAATAGGGCAAAGGCCAATATGACCAATACTGACTTTTCTTAGGAGGACTATGGCAACTGGCCATAGACCACAGTTTAAAAGGAAGTTTATAGCCTTCCTCTGGTGTGATTAATAACATTGGAAAAAGCTTTCCTTCTGTTAAGGTAGCAGAAGAATGGTAATGAGATTTTCCATTTAAGTAAGACATTTGCCCTAATTGCTGCTAAGAGTGGTTCTCTGCAGGAAGTATGTTTGGTGCCATATTCAACAAGCATATCCTATATGCAGGAAAATATCAACACCTTCCCCCACTCCATGTGATGACAGGATTTCATTTACTGTAAATTTCTTATTTTTAAAAAAATTATCTATTATTTTAAATGGCTATTGGAAAAAGAGATGTTGGAAGAAAACAGTATTCACTGAGCAGGATAAACCAGTCTGGGAGGAAGAGGCATTTTTCTAATGACCGAACTAAACCCCTGATAACTAAATTTCTCATCCTCATTCTTTGCCTCACCTGACCAACTTTTACAGTCTTCCCCATGCACATTTGGTGTGTCATAGTAAGCTTCTCCATCAAAGAATCACTCAGTATAGGAAAAATGTCTTGGCAAAAAAATACCTGTCTTCTTTGTTTGCAGTTATATTCATTTTAAGGGAAACAAATTCCCATAGACTGTAAGAGTCAACATGTAAAATTAAATGCATTCTAAGAGTTCAAAGAAATATTCATTGGTGATGAAAAGTAAAATTTAAAAATCTGTATCAAAATTTGGGTGATGAGGGGATCCCTGGGTGGCTCAGTGGTTTGGCGCCTGCCTTTGGCCCAGGGCGTGATCCTGGAGTCCCGGGATCAAGTCCCACGTCGGGCTCCCGGCATGGAGCCTGCTTCTCCCTCCTCCTATGTCTCTGCCTCTCTCTCTCTCCCCCTATGTCTATCATAAATAAATAAATAAATCTTTTTTAAAAAATTGGGTGATGGCACTAAGTGAATAGAAAGATTCAGGGTACACTTTGTGTAAATGGAACACACTTTCCAAACACACTTTCCAAACACACTTTTCATTATGTGTTGAGTATTCCTGTAGATCGGAGAAGACTACACAGTAGAAATTGGGGTTCTTTAAATGATCTAAAGCATTAATCATTTATTTTTATTTTCCACCATGTTATTATTTATCCTTCTTTGACCCTCTTTAGTATCAAAATCTTAAAAAAAAATAGGTTCTATTTTTCTAGTTCTCATTTTAACTGAATTTCTAAAAATTCTATTTCTAAATAGCCACGAACCAAAGATTTGGCCAGCTTGAAATATATCTCTATCTTCAGTAACAAAAAGGTACATCAAGTCTTTTTGTACTATTGATATGCACCATTATATATTTTATAAGTGTAAATTTTTTTTTAATTTTTTTTATTTTTTTAATTTATGATAGGCACACAGTGAGAGAGAGAGAGAGAGAGAGAGAGAGAGAGGCAGAGACATAGGCAGAGGGAGAAGCAGACTCTATGCACCGGGAGCCCGACGTGGGACTCGATCCCGGGTCTCCACGATCGCGCCCTGGGCCGAAGGCAGGCGCTAAACCGCTGCGCCACCCAGGGATCCCATATAAGTGTAAATTTAACATTAATACTTCTCTTAATTAAACTAATAGTGGAGAACTAGCAAGAAAAGAAGTATTTTCAGTGATATATTTCATTCAGTATGGTGAACTGATTACAAACTTTAAAATTCCTTCTATTTATTGAAAATAGAATTATTTTCTTAAAGAATTTGTTTATAAGTACTACCCAATGTCTCCCCTGCAGTTCTTACCATATCTGCCAACATACAAGTCTTTAAAACAGCACAGATTACCTCTCTTTTCAGAGTTATATGCAGAATTGTGTTTAAAACTAGTATTAACTACAGCAAGTGAAAACCATTAATTAGTACCTAACTCCCAATGTAATGATAGAATTCACAATATTTTTGTAATATACTAATTAGTGAAATGCATTTAATTTTCACAACAGGACTAATGTAGGAAGATATCTACATAGAACATGGGGAGTAAACTTCCAGGTGATAAATGATGTTCTTACAATGGAGCCTGGTACTAAGAGAATTTCTGCGTCCTAATTTCAGCTTTCTGTTAACCACTAGAGCATCAATCACTTGATTTCTCTAAGTTTTATTTTTCTTTCTTCATATGTTAAATGAAGAAAGATTTGACTAGTGTTTTTCAATATTTTTTTACCATGATACACAGTAAGAAATACATTTTTTAAACTAATACATTTTACTTATCTTTTTCTTTTAAGATTCTATTTATTTATGAATGAGAGACACACAGAGAGATAGACAGAGACAGAGAGAGAGTGGCAGAGGGAGAAGCAGGCTCCATGCAGGGAGCCTGCCGTGGGACTCGATCCCTGGTCTCCAGGATCAGGCCCTGGGCTGGAGGCGGTGCTAAACCGCTGCCCCACCCGGGCTGCCCACTCATTTATCTTTAAAGACATTCAAATGGCCAACAGATACATGAAAAGGTGCTCAGCATCATTAATCATCAGAAAAATGAAAATCAAAACCATAATATTATTAAAGGATATTAGGTGGCCCCCAATCTCCAGAAAGACCAAAGAGGCAGACTTGGAGACCACCCAACTTGGATCAACACCTAAGTCAGACCCAGTGACTATGCTCTCTGGCCAAACCCCACTGACTCTTGTCCCTTGGCTTACAGGGCAAATGTTGGACATTGAATGAGGGAACTTCAGTCATTGTAATAATAAAAGACCCACACCTCCACAGCCTCCCTCAACAGACTAAAGGATTCCCTATAGCATCTGCCTCATTGTTTTGCACTTTTCTAAACAGACGGTTCACTCCAGAGAATATAGTTAGCAGAGTCAAAGTCTCTTATCTGAGCCTGCATTCATATTGGAGGAAATCTCCCAGATGTAAAAATGGTGTTCAAAGGGAGCTGAGTAGCCTCTATATGGCAAGGTGCATCTCACAAAGTGTTCTGAAAATTAAAGTGAGTCACAGAATTATAGTGGTTTGGAGGCTGAAAGGGATCTTTTAAATTAGTAGTGTTTTCCAAATTTTAGGCCAATAATAGCGGGCCATAAAATCAATGTAGTATACTCCATAGTTTTCAAAACATTTAAGAATAGAATTGAAAATACCACCATGGTCCTGGCCTGAGCCTGAGCCCTGGCCTCCCGAGTCGCCCTTTGGCTCTCCGAGCAGCATGAGCTCCACCACCCGCTCCCCTTCTCTTCCAACTACGGGTCCCCGGGCTCCGTGCAGTCCCAGCCACCAGGTCCGGCCCATCAGTAGCACAGCCAGCGTCTATGCAGGCATGGGGGGCTCGGGCTCCCAGACCTCCATATCCTGCTCCACCAGCTTCCCGGGTGGCTGGAGGTCCGGAGGCCCGGCCGCGGGGATGGCTGGGGGTCTGGCGGGCATAGGGGGCATCCAGGGCAAGAAGGAGACCATGCAAGACCTGAGTGACCGCCTGGCCTCCTACCTGGAGAGGGTGAGGAGACTGGAGGCTGATAATCAGAGACTGGAGATGAAAATCCGGGAACACCTGGAGAAGAAGGGGCTCCCAGGTCAGAGACGGGGGGCATGACTTCAAGACCACCAAGGACCTGAGGGCTCAGATCTTTGCAAGTGCTGTGGACAATGCCCGCATCGTTCTGCAGATTGGCAATGCCAGGCTTGCTGCTGATGACTTCTGAGTCAAGTATGAGATGGAGCTTGCCATGCGCCAGTCTGTGGAGAGTGACATCCATGGGCTCCGCAAGGTCATTGATGACACCAACGTCACTCGGCTGCACCTAGAGACAGAGATCGAGGCTCTCAAGGAGGAGCTGCTCTTCATGAAGAAGAACCACGAGCAAGTAAAGGGCCTACAAAACCAAATCGCCAACTCTGGGTTGACGGTGGAGTTGGATGCCCCCAAATCTCAGGGCCTCAGCAAGATCATGGCAGGTATCCGGGCCCAGATGACAAGCTGGCTCAGAAGAACTGGAAGGAGCTGGACAAGTACTGGTCCCAGCAGATCAAGGAAAGCACCACAGTGGTCACCACACAGACCTCTGAGATCGGAGAAGCTGAGATGACCCTCATGGAGTTGAGATGCACCACCCAGTCCTTGAAGATCAACCTGGACTCCATGAGAAACCTGAAGTCCAGCTTGGAGAACAGCCTGAGGGAGGTCAAGGCCTGCTATGTGATGCAGATGGAGCAGCTCAACGGGATCCTGCTGCACCTGGAGTCAGAGCTGTCCCAGACCCGGGCAGAGGGGCAGCTCCAGGCCCAGGAGTATGAGGCCCTGCTGAATGTCAAGGTCAAGCTGGAGGCTGAGATTGCCACTGACTGTCGCCTGTTGGAAGACGGGGAGGACTTCAGTCTTACTGACGCCCTGGACAACAGCAACTCCTTGCAGACTATCCAGAAGACCACCACCCGCAAGATCGTGGACGGCAAGGTGGTGTCTGAGACCAACGACACAAAAATTCTGAGGCATTGAGGTAGCAAAACAGGGTACCTTTGGGGAGCAGGAGGCCAATAAAAGGTTCAGAGGTCAAAAGAAAAAAAAAATACCACCATGTATAATTGCACTAAGTGAAGATAAGTATTGTCTGTTGGAACTTTTGTCCTAATTATATACAAGTGTCTATATTTACATATGTAAATATATACGTATGTAAATAGTATATGTTTAAGTGTTCTGAGCCCCAGTGCAAAATGTAAAGATAAACAAGTAGATCAATGAAACAGGAGACAACATTCAGGAATAGACCCACACATGTATAGACAACTTATTTTTTCACAAAGTTGTAAAGACATTTAGTGGAGAAAGGATAGTCTTTTCAACAAATGATGCTGGAACATTTATATGCAAAGAAAAAAAAAGAAAAAGAACTTCAGCCCATGTCTTATGCCATATATGAAAATTAACTCAAAATGGAACACAGACCTAAATATAAAACTTAAAACTATTAAAATTCTGGAAGAAAATCTTTATGACCTTGGATTAGGCACACATTTTTTAGAGATGACATAAAGTATAACCCACAATAGGAAAAATTAATAACTTGGACTTCACAAAAATTAAAATTGCCTGCTCTTTAAAAGACACTGTTCAGTGAATCGAAAGACAAGCCACTGAGTGGAAGAAAATATTTGAAATCATATGTCTCATAGGGGCTTGTATCCAGAAGATACAAAGAACTCTCAAAACTGAATAATAAGAAAGCAACTTCCTCCTTCACCAAAGGGGAACAAAATACGAAACAATTTCCTAAATATGATGTACAGATAGCAAGAAGCACATGAAAAAGTGCTTACTGTTATTAATCATCAGGAAAACACAAATTAAAAGCACATGAAATATCACTACACACCTATTTGAGTGTCTAAATTAAAAAGACCAGCCATACCAAGTTCTGGCTGGAACACAGAGGTAGGGGAAGTCTCACACAGTGCAGGTGCAACTGTTAAATGGTACAGTCAGTTTGGAAAACAGTTTGGTGGTCTCTTAAAAAGTTAAACATACACCTACCATATGATGCAGCCATGCCACTCCTAAGTATTTACACAAGAGTACTGAAAATGTATATGTATATGATAAAAATAATTTTTTAAGATTTTTATTTGTTTATTCATGATAGACAGAGAGAGAGAGAGAGAGAGAGAGAGAGAGAGGGAGGCAGAGACACAGGCAGAGGGAGAAGCAGGCTCCATGCTGGGAGCCCGATGCAGGACTCGATCCCAGGTCTCCAGGACAGTGCCCTGGGCCGAAGGCAGGCGCTAAACCGCTGAGCCTCCCAGGGATCCCCAGTAAAAATAATTTTTGAATATTAGTCTCTTACAAACACTTAGAACTCTAAAATAGAAAATGATTGACAAAGTTTTAAATTCTTAATGCGTTCTGATTCCAAATAGTTGATAGTTATAGGAACTGAAAACATTACTTAGATTTTTGTGCTGAATTAAAATATGTACTACTTAATTTTAGAAGAATTTGTATTTTAAAGAAAATCTCTCATTGAGGTTTCATACCAGTTGAAGAGAACTAGTGGTAGACTAGTTGAGAAATATGTATTTTTGTTTTATTCTCTGGTTCACTTTTTATGTTTGAAGATAAGCATCCATTGGAGAAAGGCTTTTGCTAGTTATTTAGACATATTTGTCTGCCTAGTTGATTTTAGTCTATAATAAATTGGTACATGAGACAGTAGTTAATTTTTATCAGTTGAAAAAAAGACTACCTGAGGTGCCTGGCTGGCTCAGTCAGTAGAACATGTGACTCGTGATCTCAGAATTGTAGGTTCAAGTCCCACGCCGAATGTAAAGATTACTCAAAAATAAAATCTTAAAAACAAAAATGAACAAAAAACTACTACATAAGTGACATGGTACTTTTAAGTAGAAAATTAAGAAGGAAAAATTGTGAGCTACGTAACTTGAAGGAATGTAGCTTAAACGGGATAGTATGGGTTCCTATATGGTGACTTTATGCCTTTTTTTCCCTTTCTTCTTTATTACATACTCACTCTTACCCCCCCATCCTTTTCATTCTGGCACTTGTATCTTAAAGATAAAGATATTCCCATCTTACTTTGTTAAAAGATAAATAACATTAAAAGGGACCCTTTAGACATTTTTTAAAAAATAAATTAACCAATCATGATATGACATGGGTTTTAAGGATAATCACTTATGGTCGAGTGGAAGAGAAGACAAAGTTGAAAATATGAATAAGTGAAGCAAGAAGTCCTCACAGATAAACTTTGCTTATGTCACACTTTTAACCCATTTGAAGAACAAAGGCAGTTATTCACACCAAAATTTTGTGATTTACAACAATATCAATCATTTATTTGCTCAAATTTCTGAAATTTAGGTAGGGCTCAGTAATGGTATCAGGTGGGTGACTCAACCAATCTTAGATGACCATTTCCAAGATGGCCTCACTCACATCTGGTGTGGTGGTGCCTGCCTATATCAGTTGGGAGCTCGGAGCAAATGGCCTCAGCTCTCTACCTGACCTCTCCACATGGGCTGCATGAGTTGGGCTTCTTACAGCATGGTATGTTCACTTACAGCGTGGGAATTCACTAACTTCCCCCAGAGCACAAGACACTCCAGGCCTTTTTGTGGCCAGACTGGCCTAACAAATCTGAAGCAAGTCTCCCTCTCTTTTGGGTCATCAAATTGTCTGCTCTACATCTAATACCTTCCCCAGGCCTTTTGGCTAACTCCCCGCTTAGATTTCCTCTATGATCGGCACGAGGAGCATTTCTTCTTGAAACCTTTTTAATTATCCCATATTGATACGGTAGCTCTTTCCTTTTGAAATCTGATTAGCTCTTAGTATCTGTAAACTCATTCCTCCCTGAAAATGTGCTATTTTATATTATCATTTACTTTCCTATAGATGGCACGTCCTATCTCAACCGATCATATGGTTCTCAAGGACACAAAGGCCTGTATCTTTGTCAGTGCCCACCATCTAGTATGTGCTAAAGAAATGTTGATAGGGAAGATAGTTGTACACTAACATTTTAGTTAGGCATTTTAGTTCTTTTTTAGAAGGTATTATTCCATTTGAAGTGATGTAGGTCTTAAACTTACATAGATGCTTTTAAAAGTGTATTTGAGTAGGGTTTACCTATAGCACCAAAGAAGAATTTAAATTACTCATTAGGTATAATGAATTCAGATTATTTATTTTATTTATTTTTTAATCTTTTTTGTCGTTTTCACTTCATATCTCTTGGTCTTTTCTCACTGATCCAAAGAAGTAAAGGCTTTTTAGGACATTCAGTATCAGTGAGGTAAGTCTAGAAGATGCAAAGATAAAACTAGTTAGCATGGAAATAATGAGTACAAATGTTTATAAACCCAATTGTCTTCAACTGGAAAGAGAACTAGAGGAACTTTAATAGTATTCCTTTTCTGAACCACATTAGCTCTATCACCACAGCTAGAGCTGTGATCAACACATGAACTCATTTTGTACTTTACTGCTCTATATGTTTGCTGCTATAGTGACTCGGAGAGTAATAAATGTACCATTGCAAGGGGAGAGGAAAACTGGTGCAAATAGAAACTTGAAATGGAGTCTGTGAAACAGTGAATTTAATCCAAAAAAATGTCTCCACTTACAGACGTGTCAGCATCTTCAAAAGTAGTTTCTTTTCAGGACACTGCGATGATTTCAGTTTGAAGAAGTTTCTGAACTTTTAACTTAAGGTAATGAGCCAGTTAATAGGAGCCTGGGTTTTGTGTAGGAAGCAATTACCCCAATAGATAGGAAACTTGAGAAAATGAACAAAGCGTTAATGAGATTGGCAAAAAAGGTCATGTATCTGAGAGCTGAGATGGAGTAAAAAGGGATGATGGTGGGAGAAATCACCAAAGACAATGCCATGAAAACCAATGAAAATAAAGATGAGATATTATATCATTGGATCTACCTCTCTAAAAGGCCACAGAATTAACTAAAAATAAGGTGATCTCTAGATATCTTAAAGTCAGGAGTCCATGGTTCAATGGGAGCTTTGTCAATAATTTAATTTTAGTCCAACCCCACACTGTGACAAAATAAGTTTTAAGAGAATAACTCATTATATACTGACATATACACTAGTCTATATACAACTTTTGGGAAGAACAGGTCATAAGTACTGCTTCTACTTCCTCTTGTCTCAGTGGCTTCTCAATCCACTGCAATCTGGCTTCCACCCCCACCACTCTGCTGAAATTGCTCTGAGAAGGTCAGCAATGATGTGATTGTCAGGTACACTAGCCTCTTTTCAGCTCTCAGCCTAATTTTCCTCCCAGCATAATTTGCTATTGATGATCTTTTCCTTCCCTGTAAAGTTCTTTCTTGACTTCTAGGCCGTGCTTGTCTCTTATTCTTCTGAATGGCTCTGACTGCTCTTCATTTTTTTTTTTTTTTCTTCATTCTGTCTCTGCTCCTGGAGTTTTCAGCTAAAATTAACTTTTATCACTTTTTTTTTTTAAGATTTTATTTATTTATTCATGAGAGACACAGAGAGAGAGAGAGAGGCAGAGACACAGGCAGAGGGAGAAGCAGGCTCCATGCAGGGAGCCTGACGTGGGGCTCAATCACGGGTCTCCAGGATCACACCCTGGGCTGAAGGGGGTGCTAAACCGCTGAGCCACCCGGGCTGCCCTCTTTTCTCACTTTAAGTGATCTTCCCGAATGATCATATGCAACCCTCACGTCCTTACTATTATGTTCTTCTCAAATATTGATTTCTCAACTATGTTCTTCTCAAATATTGATGTTCTTCTCAATGTTCTTCTCAAATATTGATTTCTCAACTCTTTCTTGAGCTTTCAATCTGTCATAGAATTTACAGGAACTCCTCACGCTCAGTATTGCCCCCTCAAACTTTTTTGTTTGTTTCTTTTCCTGTTTTCCATGTCTCCATTATCAGCAATCCTACTCACCCTATTGCCCGAGCTAGAAATCTTGGAGTAATCTTTTCGTTCTCATTTCTCACTGCCTTTGTTTAAATCTTGTCCATTCAACCTCTGAAATGTGTCTGGTATCTGTCTATACTTTTCCATTACTACTGTACTGCTGTCCCAATCCAGGCTCTGATTATTTTTTACATGCAATTTTTCTTAGTAGTTTCCTAACTGGACTTACCTCTCTGACTCTGATTAGTCTCTATTCCCTATCTATTCTTTATATTGCTGCTGGAGTTACTTTTTAAATGATGAGTTTCATTATATACTTCCATGTTAAAAAAAAAAAATCTTTTCTTGTGTCTTCATGGTTTGAGAGCTTCCTGATTAACTTCTAAAAAAGTTATCTTTTATGAGTTTGAATGCTGATCCACAGAAATGGATCTGTGTGATAAGGAAATTTTTTGTTTTTCTGAGTTTTTGAAACTTCTGAAAAACAAATTTTGTTTTTCTGAGTGGCTGCGTCGGCATTTTACAGAATGACAATCCTCCTCACACTCAGAGTCTGGGCATTTAAATAAGATCTAAGTTTAGGATTTGTACTGCAAGTTCTTGCTTTATTTTTCCTGGGTAACCATTTAGAGGAAAGTCCCCCAAAAGTTAGTGACCTTAGCCCCTTCTCCCAGTCATGGCAGCCCCAATACCATCCCTACCCTGCCTATCCTGTTTCTAGAATTCGTAAAAACAAAAACAAAACAATCTTGTGACTTCACTTCTTTTGTGTGGGTGTATTGAAACTGTGCCTTCAATCAAAACAACCCCAGGTTTGGTACTTTTCTCAAAGTAGGAGTTTGGATGCTAAGGAAACTACCTGCCAACCCTGTGTGGGTAGTTTGTGCTTCCTCATTCAGCAGGTCATAGACTCCATATTCTAACTTTAACACACCAGCTTTGGCTTCTCAACATCGCCTTTGGAAACCATGCTTATTCCAGATGACTCCCCACTCTCCAGTCATATTTGATTGAAACAGGAGATGACACCTGAACTGAGGCAGTCACTCTTCCTTCTATAAAAAGTATACTTATGAGCTATGGGGTCACAATTTTTTTAATAAATGGAGAAGAAGTAAACAGGTTGAGAAATCTATTTTACATTTAGCAAAAGGAATAATCTTATATGTATAAATTCTATCATGCCATGTTGCAGATGAAAATCATTTAATAGATTTATATTGCACTTAGAATAAAATCCAAACCCTATACCATACTAGGCTGTGAATTTAATACCTCTTATTAAATTTTTCCTATTTTTTCCACTTTCAACTTGTTCTAATTTCTATTCATGCTCTAGCCATTGGATTCTTTTGGGCCCTTGAACAAATTTTTTTTCTAAATCTGAGTATTTTGAACATGTTATCTCCTCTCCTAGAAACCTTTTATGCACTTTGCATTTTTGCCTTCTCACCATTAAAATCTTAACACAAATATTTCCTCCTCAAAGAGGCATTTTATGACCATTCAATTCAAAATAGTGCCCTCCATCTGACCAAAATTCTTTATCACACCATTATAATCATTTCCTTTATACTATTTATCACAAATTATTTCTTTATCATCTTTCTCTTTGACTAGACAATAAGCTCCCTGAGGACAGGTATCCCATTTGCCATGTTTGCTGCTACATAACCTGGCACATAGTAAAAGTTTAATGAATGGATATTCAATTAGTGACTAAGTTAATGAATGTTAATGTGCTAGACTTTCTCTTCACCACTAATCTTTAATAGCCTGGGAGCTTTTCAAATGCAGGACCATGTTTCATTAATGTTTATATACCTTACTCTGAGCACAATTCCTGGCTCCTAGAAAGTGCTTGATAAATAATTAATAATTTTCAGCTAAAATTAATACAAATCATCAAACATTTTTTGTGAAGTAACTGCTTTGCACTCCTATGCTGTGCATCATCTAGAGGAATCCTGTCATTATGTACACAAGGTCAAAATTATTCCTTGACTTGTAATAACTAATTTGTCACTCATTCATTTATCAAATTTTGAGAGCCTATTATGTGCCAGGCACTTTTCTAAGCTCCAGGGATATAAGAATGAACAAAGTAGAAAAAACAAAACCCCTGAAATTAAACTGAAGTTCATATTTCATTGAGAATAATACCTCAAATATTTTGCTTTAATTAGTGAGGCTTAAGGCTTAGTACACAGTATTTAAAAATCTGCCTAGCTGATTCCAATGTTATAGCTAGGGTTGAGGACCATTGTTTTAGGATGAAACAATCCTTTTTTTTTTTTTTTTAAACCATGCATCTCTGGTGACAACTTTTCCTATTAGGGCATATTAGTTCTTAATGCATAACTACAGTATTTGCTTTTTAACTTATAAGATTTTAGGATAAATGAATATGCAATAAAATATGCATAAAATGCCAAGTTATAGGGATTTATTCTACCTCGCTAGGCACAGAATCCATTCCAAAGGAGTGGACAAATTTGAATTCTCTTCCATTTAGTATGTAAATTTGAGTCTTGAAGGCAAAAAGAATTTTAACAAGGAACAGAAAATATCTTTGGTAGTTTCCCTTTCCTAAGTAAACACTATTTTGTAAGATTGGAAAATTTCTTGTTCCTTTTTTTTTAATTTGTATTCTCATTGCTTTCTATATTTGGTATTTTATATTTGATTGCATGGAGAACTATATATAGTGATCAATTTTCATGGAGAATAAATATATGCAATAGGTCCATATTCTCTGATGGAGTTGAGAAATTTAAATTTTATAAGAGATCCGTAGATACTTTCTGATACCATTTTTATTGACGTAAAATATACTTACAATCTGGTGAGGTATTCATCTGTTGTAAGCCTTCATTCTCATAAGATAGGGAACATTTTTATCACTCTAGAAATGTAGAAATGCCCCTTCTAGTTGGTCTCCACTTAGCCATATGTAATTGATTGGAGCACTATAGTGATATTTGCCTGTTCTGAAGCTTCGTATAAAAGGAATCACGCAGGGACGCCTGGGTGGCTTTGTGGTTGAGCGTCTGCCTTTGGCTCAGGGCGTGATCCTGGGGTCCTGGGATCGAGTCCTGCATCAGGCTCCCTGCCTGCTTCTCCCTCTGCCTATCCCTCTGCCTTTCTCATGAATAAATAAATAAAATTTAAAAAATGAAAGGAATCATGCAGTTCCAGCTCCTTTGTGTCTGGCTTCTTTCAGATGACATAATATCTTTCGCATTTATTCATGTTATGCAATAGTATATTATTTTCCTATTATTGAATAGTATTCTATTGTATAGATTGTAATTAGTTTATTCACCTAATGATGGTCATTTGAGTTGTTTCTGCTACTAACATTTGTTTTCAAGTATTTGTGTATACGTTTTAATTTCTTTTGAATAAATACCTAGGAATGGAAATGGTAGGCCATAAGATAGCTATACATTTTGCTTTATAAAAAACTGCCAAAACTTTTTCTCCAAAGTGGCTGCATCATTTTATACTCCTATTGGCAATATCTGAAAGTTCCAGTTGCTTTATATCCCAGTCAACAATTGGTATTATCATCTTTTAAATTTTAGCTATTTCTAAGAATGTGAAATAGTATTTCATTGTGTTTGAAATTTACATTTTCCTGATTACTAATGAAGTTGAGCTCAGCTGGGTTAAGCGACTGACTTTTGATTTCTGTGCAGGTCATGATCTCAGGGTAGTGAGATTGATTAGTCAGCAAGGAGTCTGCTCAGCAGGGACTCTGCTTGGGATTCTCTTTCTCCCTCTCCCTTTCTCCCTGCCCTCCCTGCCCCTGTGTTCTCTGTCTCTCTACAATCACTCAATCTTTAAAAACTTTTTAAAAATAATTAAAATTTTCATTTGGTTCTTTTATGTAGAATCATTTCTTTGATGAGATTTGTCCATTGTTTACTTGTTGTGATTATCTTTTCCTTAAGTCAGGAACATCTTCATAATTATTTCTTTTAAGTCCTGTCTGCTCATTTTAACATCTAGGTCAATTGGGGATCTCTTTCTATTGAGTCTTTTTTTCTTTTGACTAGGGATTATACTCTTTTGTTTTTTGGCATGTTCTTTATGACTGAACACTGGATATTGCGAATGATGCCTTATAAAGACTCTTGAGTTCATTTTAGTTCTCAGAGAAGTGTTCATTTTTGTGTGACCAGGCAATTTAGTTACTGACTGATCACCATGAACTTGTGGAAGCTTGGTTTTTCTACTTTGTTAGGGAAAGTTTTGTCTATAATCTGAGGGATTTGTTTTGCCTTTAGTCTTAGAATATACAATTTATTCCTTGAAAGTAGTCGTCTTATCAACAATCATGATTGTTCTGGGATTTCAATGGAAAGCTTGAGGTGTTTAAAAAGTAGTTCACTTTGACTTGACTCAAACTCCAAAGTCCATTTTTCAGGAGGCAGTCAACAGCTGGATTCTTTGCTCACTTTTCCCCACTTTTTTCATTAAACCTTCTACCTGTTGCTTTTTCCTGGTCTCCTTGTATCTGTCCTAAACATATGCAATTTGGGGGCTACCTAGGGGTTTGAAGGTAGTTTGTATCAAGACTTTGGGGCTTGTCCCTCTAGCCTTTTCTTTTCTGCATTTATCCTCTAAATTTTCAGTTACTTTGAAAGCCCCAAATTCTGCCTTCTGATACTTAAGGAATTAAGACTATGGTTTTCTCTTTATGTTCTAATTGCTTCATATCCTCAGGGGAGGAAATGTAAAAATGTGAATCTCATCAAGATTCCTTCTTCTTTCAAGTGTTGAATTCTTCTGTAGTTCCTGTTTGTGTTTCATCACTATACCTTGCCTTCAAATAGTGTGTGTGTGTGTGTATTTTCATAATTTGTAATGAATATAAGATATTTAGTCTGATACTAGCTAGTCTGATATTACAGTACTGTTACCATTATTGTAAGGACAGATTTCCCTATAAATGCTATCTTTTTATAATCCCTCTTCATGAAATAACAAGAATTATGGAAAGCATGGTCTAGTAAAGGGAACTGAGACTATTTAAAGAAAGGAGTAGCCAAATTCTCATTCCAACATAAATTTGCCAACAAAGTTATCTTATAATGTCCCTGTATTGTCTTTCCTGAAGATGAAGGATAAAATCATAAGATTTTTGATCAGAAGGAACATTATGCAGAGATGTTCCTTCTGATTAAGAAGAAACTTGTGATTGTCACAGTTAATGAGCATCTTATGCCAACTATTTCTAATGTGACCTAAAGCAGAGAAACAAATATTTTGAGAGATTTCCAATAGCTATCAAGTATTACAGATTGAATTGTATCCCCACAAAATTCTTATATTAAACCCCTAGCCCCCAATGTGACGACAGTTGAAGATAGGGCCTTTAAGAAGGTAATTAATGTTAAACGAGATTGTAAGGGTGGGGCCCTAATCCAGTAGGACTGGTGTCCTTACAAGAAGAGCAAGAGACACCAGAGCTTTCTGTCTTGTCTCACTCTCTCTGTCTCTCAATCTCTGCACACCCACACAGAGGAAAGACCTTGTGAGGACACATAGAGAATGTGGTTCTTTGAAAGCCAAGAACAGAGCTCATACCAGAAACTGAATTTGCCAGCACCTTGATCATGGACTTCTTCTGTGAGAATATTAATTTTTGTTGTTTAAAGCCATCCCATCTTTGATATCCTTTTACGGCAGCTTGAGCAATCTAAAACATCAAGATTAAAATCTTGACTGTTCATTATTCAATTTTTGATGCTAATTACTAAGGTTTATAACTAATAGGTATTTAGAACCCTTGACCAGAGAATACTATTTTTTTCCTTAAATTTTCTCTTCCTTTCCTTCTTTATATTTTGAAATAATTCATATTTACAAATTCAATTTACAAGTAGGATCTGATTTTTAAGATTTCTTGAATGATTCAGAAATTCTCAAGAAACATGGAAAATCTGATAGTGAAAAGCAGTATCTCAGTCACTGTATTTCAAAATGTGCCATCAAGCTAACTTTGGCTTCATATGATATCAAATGCACCACTCAAGTTTCTCTTCAAAGTAGGCATCACTGAACTCCAAACATTAAACAGAGTAAGGAATCTTTCACTATCATTCCTGTGTTTACTTTTGACAAGGGGAGATGTTTTTAGTTTTTCCAGTTTATTTCACATAACTACATTGCTAATGTTGTTAAGCAAACAAACAAGCCAAAAAAAAAACAAAAAAACCAACAAAATAAAACAAGAAACCTCATCTTATTACTAAAATCTATAACCCAACACTATAATAGATTTTATAGAATTCTATAATAGCAATGTATATTATTGTACTTACTCAGGGCTTTATTATTTGGTGTAGAATAATGCTGACTTATTGTCCGTTTTTAACTCAGTTTTAGCCACACGAAGGAAATAGTTCTAAATCTAAGGGTGGCATTTAAATGTATTAAACAATTGCAACTTCAGAGAATGGTTACCTTATTTATCTTTAAAATCCTAAATATTTTCTAGTAAGTTAATTGGGTTACTACAATGTCCATCATATCACACGTGTTGTAATTTTATAATTAAAGAGACTATGGCTCCATTCTTCTGTAAACCTGCCACCATAGTGGAAAAATCTCATAACTAGACCTTTATAGGCCTATAGAAAATGATGTTTTTTGAAAACCTGAGTTTATATATGCAGGATGAAAGGGAAGATGCATTTGCTGGCTAACAAGTTGCTAGGCTACATTATTATCTGATGACACTACTATGGAATGTGATAAATGGGTACTTAAATCTTCTATAATTAGCTTTTAGATTATATACTTTAGTATCCCTATTTTATAGATGAGGAAAGGTTCATAGAAACTGATTGTAGAGATTCTCCAAAGAAGTGAAAAAACACATTTAAAAAATTTTTGTTAAAGATTTTTTTTCCTTTTTTTTAAAGGTTTTATTTATTTATTCATGAGATGCAGAGAGAGAGGCAAAAACACAGGCAGAGGGAGAAGCAGGCTCCTCACAGGGAGCCCGATGTGGGACTCAATCCCAAGACCCCGGGATCACACCCTGAATCAAAGGCAGACACTCAACCGCTGTGCCACCCAGGCATCCCGAAAAAACACATTTTAAATGATCTTTTATTCCCTTATATCTCCATTCAGTGGTAAACATGCCTCTTTGATGCTCATTTCTCTAAGTGTATCATGTCCCACGTGTATAGAAACTCAGAAAAAGTCCTTTGTTTGCAAATGTAAATGTTTAATTCTGGTACTTGAATTAAAAAAAAAAAAACTATGCTATGAGAGTAAGAAATGAGAACTAAGAACGAAACATGGGATTGATTTGACAGTGCAGATTGGATGGAAGAAATACCTTGAGTTTTAGAGTGGCATACTAAAAAGCTCAATACAAAAACATATGGTCAAAAAAAAACAAGAAAATATCAAGCTAAATCTTCCAAAATTTAATCAACATTCAATAATATTTAGACATTCCTAAGTTATTTTATATCTTAACTGACTAAGTTATTTTGCACCTTGCATGGCTCTAACAGATGTTAGGTTTCATACATAATTTGGTAGATATAAAACATCTGCATTTGCCGGGTGGCATACATCATATTATCACCATACTTTCTGATGCTGTGGAGTCAGCTATTCATTCGGATGCAGTTCTAGTCAGGTTCTCTGGCAGTTACCAGGAAGTACTGAACATACTGAACTGAAAAATTATCTTGGTTTTGGGACAGAAGAATCCACTTTACAGTCTCATTTATTTATGGATCTATCTGTACTTCGACAATTCGGGTAAAGTTGAAAAAAAGGATAGGGAAGGAAGTCAACAGTTTTAGCATTAGGAGCAAAATTATTATTCAGAGAATGACATGTGAAAAGGATGCTTCGAGTGTAGTTCCAGTAGTTTATTTTTGCTTTTGTTCCCCTGCCTAAGGGGACATATCCATAAAGATGCAGCTAAAGCTGAGATCTGAGTTTACTGCCTTTTTTCTCTTAGGAGTTTCATAGCTTCAGATCTCACATATAGGTCTTTAATCCATTTTGAGTTTATTTTGTATATGATGTAAGAAAGTGGTCCAGTTTCATTCTTTTGCATGTGGCTGTCCAGTTTTACCAATGTCATTTGTTGAAGAGACTTTTTCTCCATTGCACATTCTTTCCTGTTTTGTTGAAGATTAATTGACCATATATATGTGGGCTTATTTCTGGGCCTTTTAAATTCTGTTCCATTGACTTATGTGTCTATTTTTGTGCCAGTACCATACGGTTTTGATTGTTATAGCTTTGCAATATATTGGAATCTGGGATTGTGTTGGCTCCATGATAGTAAGTGAAATAGGTCAGACAGAGAAAGACAAATATTGTAAGATTTCACTTATATATGGAATCTAAAAAAATAAAACAACAAAAAACCAGACTTTTAACTACAGAGAAGAAACTGATGGTTGCCAGAAAAAGGGGGGTGGAGGGATGTGCAAAGTAGGTGAAGGACATTAAAAGGTACAAAATTGTAGTTCTAAAACAAGTAAGTCACGGAGATGAGAAGTATAGCATGGGAAATTTAGTCAATAATATTGTAATAACATTGTATGGTGACATGGTGACTATATCTATTGTGGTGAGCATGGAGTAGTGCATAGAATTATTGAGGCACTCTGTTGTACACCTAAAACTAACAGAACATTTTATGTCAACTATACTTCAATAACTAAAAAAAAAAAAAAAGAAAGAAAAAAAAGACAAAGATAATTCGGGAATGGCTCAATCAAAGCTAGATCTTTAGGGTTCCTAATGTTATATGATGATTTCACAGATATAAAAGACAAGTAAGAAACTGTAATCTGGGAATATGAAAGAGAAAGTACAAAAGAGATAGAATTTTTGTTGTTAATGTCAAAGAGTTAATTTTTCTCTTCCTTAGGGCTTTTATCTAGGTCTAAACAATGGAGCTTGAAATTTCCATCCAGATTTTTTTTTAAAGGAATTCTGATTTTATTTATTTATTTATTTTTAATTTTTATTTATTTATGATAGTCACAGAGAGAGAGAGAGAGAGAGAGAGAGAGGCAGAGGGAGAAGCAGGCTCCATGCACCGGGAGCCCGACGTGGGATTCCATCCCGGGTCTCCAGGATCGCGCCCTGGGCCAAAGGCAGGTGCTAAACCGCTGCGCCACCCAGGGTTCCCTCCATCCAGATTTTATTTCAAATTTACCATACTTTGCCACAGAAATGTTAGCTTTTCCAGACTGTTTCAGGAAAAACTTTAGTGAATCAGACAATTGACTGCAGAAGTGTGTAGTGTCCTTGGGGAGAAATGGCCCAAGGAAGTCAGGAAGTCTGGATTCTGGATTCAACTTTGACACCAACTTGCTGGGTAACTGAGCAACTTGCTAAATTTTTCTGAAAAATAGTTTACCTCCAAAAATAGGATATTGAACCAGATGTGTCTGAGGTCTTTAGCAGATTTTCTGTTTCTAACAATTGTTAGGCCTCTGTTTTCACAGATATCCTGTGATCTGAGAGCATGGTGTACAATTCATGGCAAGATGTGAACTATTTCTAGATGAAAAGAATTAAATTTGGTTGGTGATTTTCCTGTAACCAAAGATTTAATTCACAGTGTAGAAGGTGGCTTCTTTTTGAGGATCAAAGAATATGATATGCATGTTTTGAGTTAAAGTTTTGTTAAAAGACATAAAGATCATATGAGATTGAAAAATTCTGAATATTTTTAAAATGTATAATATTAGAGTGATACCAAGACTGAAATAATTCAAGTACATAGAAGATTCAGATTTGCAGAGAGGGGGCTGGGTATTCAAATTTATGTGAACTATTCTTTTTTTTTAAAGTTTATTTATTTTAGAGAGAGAAAGAAAGTGCACTTGCAAGCTGGGGGAGGGGTAGAGGGCGAGGGGGAGAGAGAATCTCAAGCAGACTCCCTGCTGAGCACAGAGCCCTGTGTGAGGCTTGATACCATGACTCTGAGATCATGACCTGAGCAGAAACCAAGGGTTGCATGCTCAACCAACTGAGCCACCCAAGTGCCCCTTATGTGAACTCTTCCTGAGATTACATTGGACTTTAAGTAAAAACATCTTTTTAAATAGATCTAGAGGGGATGAAATTTCAAGAGTTGGTTAACAAATGATACGTGGACTAGATGTCTTAAATTTTTGTAGAGAAAATTAAAAAGTGACACACCCAAAAGTAAAGCTGACAAGAAGGTAATCTTGTCCAAATGGGCAACCATTATTTCAGATAATACAGGTAGGCTGACATTGCTAAATTTGCACAATTAGAATGAAAATATAGGAACTTACATTATAGAGGAGTCAATTTTGACTGAATTCAGACTACTTTGCAGTTATCAGAATGTGTCAGAGCTTTTAGCATATGTCCATATGATAATACTCCTCACAAAGAAGAGGCTCCTTGGGTGGAAAATTGAGAACATAATAGTGATCTCAGATGACACAGGAAGGTTGGGGTAGACAACTCTGTAAATTTGCTAAAGAATTTTAAAGACCATATCAATGTCATGACTAGATTGTACATTTAAAATTCTACGTCTGTATTTCTGGGATCCAGATATGACAATTGGGAGGCAGGATATGATGCTGACACTGTTTCCAAGTTTTCACCTTCTCAAAGCTCCCACACTTCTCACCCCATTATCAATTTTTGTGAATTGATATAAGGTAATTTAATCACTTATAATGATTCATTTTTTGAGTAGATAAGTGGCGTGACCTCCAGTAAGAGTTAAGTGAGGGCTATCGGTCTTCTCCATAATTTCATCATGAGGGGATATGTTACAATGAAAGCAAAACCAAATTTGCCACATATATGAACATAACACAGCAATATTTATTGGGAAAAGGTCATACAATTGTTCTTTAAATTGTATCATTTTCAGCACTCTGCCAGAACCTTCCATACAAGCTTCAGTGGGGATGAACGTAACTATATTTTAATGCCAAGAATAGCTAACCTTTTAGTTAACAGCCAGGTGACAAAATCTTTCATTAGGCAGCCCAAAATTTATTCATAATCCTAAACCAAGGCTTCATTCTAAAAGGTAGAAGATACTGAGTTGCCTAAATACTAGCCTATTCATTCAAAAGTGAGAACATGGGGATCCCTGGGTGGCGCAGCGGTTTGGCACCTGCCTTTGGCCCAGGGCGTGATCCTGGAGACCCGGGATCGAGTCCCACATCGGGCTCCCGGTGCATGGAGCCTGCTTCTCCATCTGCCTGTGTCTCTGCCTCTCTCTCTCTATCATAAAAAAAAAAAAAAAAAAAGTGGGAACATTTATACAGTATGTACATCTTGAACACCATTCATTTCGCCAGTGGAAAGTCACTGCTAAGATCTAACAAGGCCTCTGGTAGTTGACTGGAAATAAAGATACTTGAAAGGCTGGTGTAACAGCCTCTGGATTATATGCATTGGCTAGAGCTACTCAAAGTACCAAACATCCCATAAAGTATAGGTTTCTGATTAGGATACTTTGAATGATAATTACCTGCTTGGAGAGTAAAATTAAACTGAAACTTATATATCTATCTACAGTGGAGTATCCTAGAGTAAATTACAGGCAATATTGAACAATTTCTTCAAAATGTTTAAATAATAATTCTGATTTTGTTTTTAATATAGATAAATAATGAAAATAAATACTGGCCTGTAATTCCATCACCAAGATAATATGTTGACATATTAAATAAATAAATACTTGGATGATAGAAAAATCTATGCTGTAGAGAAAGATACAAACTGGAAGGTGAAAGCCTCAGTTTCCCATTTCCCTTCAAACATCTTCACTCACAACCCCAGTTTTTTTTTTTTTTTTTTTTTTTTTGTGGGGTTTTTTGGGTCATACTCCAGAGTAGGCACTATTTTCCTGCTTTCTTTTGGAAAAAATTATTCTTCTGTCTCTGTCACAAAATGATCCTCTTGTGTTTATTGATTTATATAGTTCCTTATAAATTAAGGAAATTAATTCTTTTTTACATGCTACAAAAATTTTTGTTTGCATTCTTTGACTTTGTTTATGTTTATAATTTTAGTTTTCACCATACACAAGGTTTTCCACATTGATTTGAAACACGACTCTAATGTAAAGGAAATCTCTTTACCGATGTCTATCACTTTTTTTTTTTTGGAGATATAATTGACATATAACCTTGTAAGGTTAGGGTGTACAAGGTGGTCATTTGATACATTTATATATTGCAATATGATTACCGCCTTAGCATTAGCTAACACTTCTACCCTGTTACATAATTGTGCTAGATTTCTCTTCTCTTCCATTGATCTATTTCTTCTCAAATTTCAAACTAATTAGGGAAGCTATCCTGTGTCTTAAGAGTTAGTAGGGCTAGCCCCTTTCATTTTTTCCTTTTAGAATTTGCTTAACTTGTCTATGTATGTTTAGTTTTTCAGATGATCTTTAGCATAATTTTTTCCAGTTGAAAAAAGAAATTCTTTTGGTGTTTTGTCATTGCATTTAACTTATTAATTTACAGGAGAAATGGAACCTTTACATTATATTCTTTTTAGGCAATGCATGTGTGTATTATAATTTCTTTGAATCTTTTTATATATTCCCCAGTATTGTTTTAAAGCCTTAGGCATATAGATTCTGCATATTTACTATAAATTTATAGTTAGACATTTTCTTTTTATTGTTTTTATAAATAGGATCGTTTCTTCCCATATAGTTTCTATCTGCTTATTACTTGAATATTAAAAAGCTATGTATTTTTAATGTTAGGTGTGTAATCTATGAGCTTATGGATTTTTTCATTATTTCTAATAGTTTTCCCTTATCCTTAACACCTCCCCCCCACACACACACACATGCATGTGTGCATCCTAATGGGAAATAGTCAAGGTATGGACATATATATTATTTATTTAATTTTCACAAAATTCAGTGCCAAAGGGTAAGTATCTTGTGAAAGTTTATTTCTACCTCAAGCAGAATGGACGGACCAGATATGTATGTTATTTAGGCAATGACTGTACTGGACAAAAGAGAGAAAGAATTGTGGTTACTTACAACATTGTTACTGTGGTTGAGCTCTGTCAGATAGATTTAGGATTTATAACTATGATTGAAACACTGCAATTTTGTGAACAGTTTGGGGAAATGGTAACAGGTTAACCACCCTTTCAGACTTTCTGACATATTACTCTAAGATTAAAGCCTAATAACAACTTAATTGGGTCATTAGCCTTATCCTAGGTTTTTGATTGAGCCTTTTATAAAAAACCTTTTTGCTTCTATCATGGTCTAAAAGGAAAAACATTGAGCAGAAACTTTGCACAACCAGCTCATAACTGAAAACAGGGCAGACACAACTCTTTCCATCTCTACCGAATAGGCCTATAATGGGGAGCAGCAATTTTCAGACCTGAAGTGACTAAGCCTAGAGTGGAGACTGTTGTGTTAGCAGTGGCTCCCAGAAAGCCTCCCGTGGAAGGAGGGACAAGGAAGTAATCACGAGTCCCTGGAGAACCAGGAAGTGGAGCTTTGTCAGGACCATTCCCCACCAGAATATAGGAACATAGTATTTTGAAATAAACATCTTCTTCAATGTTTTCTCACAGGATTCATGAGATGTTGTAGCTTATTTCCATCTCAAATGTTTGCTTCCCATTCTTCAGACTTGACCTAACCTAAGATAGAAAATGGTTTCAGATCAGTTTCAGATAGCTATAAAATCTTAACTTCCTTAATTTATAAAGAACTATAACTCAATAAGAACGAGAGGATCATTTTGTGGCAGAGACAGAAGAATAATTTTTTCCAAAAGAGATCAGGAAAATGGTGCCTACTCTGGAGTATGACAAAAAAAAAAAAAAAGAAAGAAAAGAAAAGAAACTAAAAGGATGACTTTTTTCATGGGTAAGCTTTTTCAATTTTCTCCCCACTTTGTCAAACTCATCCTATGTATCTGCGGGTAGTTTAAAGGACTGGTACTTAATATTTGTGGCTGCAAAATAATTTCAGAAATAATTTCCCCTGGCCTAGACCAACAGGCTCTTTATGTTTAAAATGTTTACAGACATGAATGAAATAAGAGAAACTCATGTTAGGAATAGCATACCAAACCAAAAAAAGAAAACAACTTCCTTAAGAATTAGCATGAATGTGCAAGTACACTATTCAAATATGGGGAAAAAATAGCTTGTCTATATTGTAAAAGTGAAGAAGGAAAATGAACTTTGCATGATATTCTTCCTTAAATTCTGATATAGAGAAACTTACTTTTAAATAAGTTGCCTACTTTAGAGTAGTTTCCCATTAGTTAGGTATTAGGTAAATTAATTTAGAAAGTCATTTGGAAAATATGAGTATAGACAGAGTTTTTAATATTATAAACTCATGTTTATGATCATTAAAATGGGAACTCTGGAAATTTCTTCTTGTTCATTTATTGTTTTGTCCACAGAGTATAAAACAGTGCTTAGAATGGCACATGGCCCATAATAGACATTTAGACACAAATGAATCACCAATATTTGGGAAAACATACATAAGTATGATTTTTATCTGTATGAACTTGAGCCTAATTCAGAACAAGGTAGCATTTAATTTGTAGATATTTTGCATAATTAAACTCCAAGATCCTGTCATCTATTGTGTTCTTTTTTTAATTGTGCTCTTTAAAGCAAGTTCATTCTAACTACTTTAACTATTCTTTTATTTAAAAATGAAAAACATTAATATATTAACTGCATTAATCCAATGTAGTCATTTTATAATATATTGATTTCCTTATTGGCTAAGTATTCACAGAATGCTTTCAGAATTTAAAGAATAAAAGACAAAGGTGAAAGTAATAGCTAATACGTTCATGCCTTCTACTCTTTGCCATACATGGTTCTTTTTTATATATATATTTATTTATTTATTAGAGAGAGAGAGAAAGAGGTTCCATGCAGGGAGCCTGATGTGGGACTTGATCCCAGGTCTCCAGGATCACACCCTGGGTGGAAGGCAGCACTAAACCGCTAAGCCACCGAGGCTGCCCACCATACATGGTTCTAAGCATTTACCTGTGTTGACTCCAGTCTTCTGTTATGGGCTGCAATGTGTCCATTTAAAACTATGGACACTTCACAATTTTCTTTGCAGCTATGAATGCCCTCGTGTTCTAGTTCTAGCTAGTGAGATGTAATCAGAAGTCATTAGATAAGGAATCCAGGAAGGCACAGACTCAGTGGACAGGGACTGAAAGTAAAGCAGCCCTCTTAAATTTGTGAGTAAGGAACCTCATGCTAAGGATCATAAGAAATAAGGCACTATGTAGGATTGCCTACTTGCACAAGAAAAATTAACTCCTTTATAAATCACAGTTGTTGTATTTCTATTATACACATCTGAACTCTAAATCTTTAACTGATTCAGGTGGTCACAGAAATATTTTCCAATTACCAATTCATTCATTCTTTAATTCCACAAATATTTTTTGTAGACTTATTGGGTACCAGATACGGTTTTAGGTGGTTGGAAAATATGATTGCATAAAACAAAGATATCTTCTCCCAATGAACTTATACTATAGTTATGGGGACAAACTATAAATAATAAATATAATAAACACATTAATTATTTCATTCATTATAAGATGATATGTGCTATGAGAAAAGGAAGGTAGAGCAGTATAAGCAACATCATTAACGGCAGGGAGAAGGCAAAGTTGCCATTTTAAGCAGGGTCCTCATGTAGCCTGATTGAATAAATGATACTGGACATAGATTTGAAGGAATTACAAGATCATGGCAGGTGGGCAGCACAGGCTATGTGGAAGCCCTAAGTGATGGAATGGCTGGTGTGTTTGAGGACAGCAAGGTGGAGTGAGCTAGAGAAAGAGGTCAGGGAGGTAACATGGGAGGTAAAGTGGAAAGCAGACCACAAAGGTCCTTGCTGCCACTGTGAGGACTTTGGCTTTTACTCTGAGTGATATGGAGAACTGCTGTGGGGTTTTGAGCAGAGGAGAGCAGGCAAATGTTTTAAAATGATCTCTGTGGCTTCTGTGTTGAGAAAGCATAGCATAGAAAGGACAGAAACAGAGAAGTTTGGAGGCAATTATAATTCATGATGTAAGAATCCATGATGGCCTAGATCAGTGCTAGCACCACCGTGGGTGCAGGGGAGGAGTGAGAGGTGGTCAGATTCTGATATATTTTGAAGGCAGAGTCACCAAGATTCTCTGAAGATTACAACGTGGTTATGGGACAATAAGATGATCAAGGATGACTCCAAGGGAAATGATACAGAGGCTTTTAGGATAACTTATTTTAGGGGATCACTGGGTGGCTCAGCAGGTTAGTGCCTGCCTTTGGCCCAGGGAGTGATCCTAGAGTCCTGGGGTCCAGTCCTACATCGGGCTCCCTGCATGGAGCCTGTTTCTTGCTCTGCCGATCTCTCTCTCTCTCTGTCATGAACAAATAAATAAAATCTTAAAAAAATATATAATAACTTATCTTTAATAGCTCTCATAGCTAAGGTATTATCTGGAGCCCCAGAAAACAGCATCTTCATGATACATGAGAAAATCCCAAGGGTTAGAAAGCCCAAGCTGAACAAATAAACCCTGGAAGACTCCTCAGTTAATGATGGCTGGATGTCCTTCAGGGTTGTTGAACAAACTACTTGATTTGGCATTGTTAAGTTTTGCAAATATCTTTCCCTTCAGCAAGAATGGAATTGATTGTGGGTAATGGTCATGAGAGATGCCTTAAAGACCTTATTTTTGACAATTGCAGTGTTGGCGAAGACTTCTAACATTTGGTGTGTAGAGACACAATGAGTGTAATCCACTGAGAACAAGAGGCAGTACTGAAGGCTAGAGTAAGATGATCTCAGAACTGGGACAAATAGCATGGAATTCAAAGAGCTGAATTACTAAAACCTTTATACAATTGATTAAATTAGCAAATCTATGGGTATTTTATTGGACCAAGTTAGAATTGGGTCTAGAAACATATTTAAATGGGATTAAATGTGGAAGGAGCTGGAGCCTAATGAATGATATGAACACGTATCTGAAGACAGATTGGTTTACAGAAGAGGGAATATCTGAAGGGACCTGGAGAATAGGAGCAAGAGTCTGTGTGTGTTTACTCACACTCTGCATACTCTCATCTGAACATCTGCACAGTTTTATAATTGTTTGTGTTGGAGAATGGCTTCTCACTACCTTGAGGAATAGAAACTAATTTATTTATTTTAAAGATTTTATTTATTTATTTGACAGGGAGAGAGACAGAGCTCAAGCAGGGGGAGCAGCAGAGGGAGAGGGAGAAGCAGACTCCCTGCTGAGCAGGGAGCCCATTGAGGGGCTCAATCCCAGGACCCCAGGATTATGACCTGAGCCCAAGGCAGACGCGTAACCAACTGAGCCACCCAGGTGCCCCTAGGAACCAATTTAGAACCTAGTTTAGAACTAGAATCTTCTCCTTTTCGGTTTCTGGACCCAGTCCCAATGTTGGGGGGGGGGGGGGGAGATTCCCTACACCAGCAAGCAATATTCAGGACACAGCTGGGCATCCTACAGTTCAACTTAACTCTGACACTAGAACCAGATCCCACAAGTTAAGGGCTCACTCCTATCCAGCCCCTTACTTCAGAGGCCAGTCAACAGCTCAGATTGTGACCTGTGCTTCTGACTAACTGGCTACAAATTGGAGGTTCCAACAAAACGCCTCCGAATCAGGATGCCCATCACAAGCCCAGGTAATTTATTACTTGTACTTCTGACCCAATGGCTATAGATGAGAGGTTCCCACAACCCCTTCCTTGGTTTCTATGAATTTGCTAGAGCAGCTCACAAAACTCAGAGAAACATTTTACTTACTAGATCATAGGGCTAAAGTGTGGGGAAAAGGCACAGAGCTTCTCTGCCCTCTTCCGGCTCTCTCCTCTCCATGAATCTCCACGTTTTCACCAACCTGGAGGCTCTATAAGCCCCATCCTTTTGGGTTTTTATGAAGACTTCATTACATAGACATGCCTGACGAAATCATTGGGCATTAGTGCCTGAACTCAATCTCCAGCTCCTCTCCCTTCCTCAAAGGTAGAGGGTGGAGGGGGACTGAAAACACCATCCTCTAATCACGTGGCTGGCTTCCCTTGCAACCAGCCCCCACCCTTAGGTTATCCTTTAAGGGCTTTCCACCTCATTAATGTAACAAAAGACATCTGTAGGGTTCTCATCACTTAGCAAATTCCCCGGGTTTTAGGAGCTCCGTGCCAGAAAGCGAGACAAAGATCAAGTATATGTTTCTTATTACAAATCACAGTATCACACCTTTCTAGCCCACTCACAAGTTTTAGCCAAAATAAAGGCTGTACTCAGTGCCTTTGAAGAAGAAAAAGATACCTGTACGTGTGAATATTTCCGACATGCAAGATTTCATAGACTCTTGTTTCTCAACCCTGCCCCTAAAATAGGGTTAAACGGAGTGTGTTCTTCCTCAGGATAGCCTAGCCTGGTGATGGATGGGTATTAATCACCCCAATGAGTTATTCTCTAATTTTTAAATTTTAATTCATTAGTTAGCATATCCTCTAATTTTCTGAATCATATTCTTATCTGTTTATTCTTGCTTTTGTGGAGAATATCTTGTGAAATCCATCCACAACTATTTGCAGTTTAGCCAAACCGTATGGTGCCTTGGACACAAATTCATAATTAGCAGAACCAATTTCTTCCAAGATTTTTTGCCTTACCTTTGAAATTGGGAAAGTACCTTCATGAAGAAGCAATACTTTGTATTGTAGAACTGCTTTCCTCCTATTTCAGAGAAAGACATATTTTGCTTCCTTTCTAGGTGTTGTAGCTCTAACCTGTGTTCCTAATTTCAGTACTACTGGTTCGATTTATTTTTTTCATTAAGTGCCTATGTGCCATTTATCTTGTACAAGCTACCTTGCCCTTAAGGATCTCATACTCTACAAGTGTTTAAAAAGAAGTGTGCCAAGACCTAGGGGATTACAGATAGTGCAATGAGTGATTCAAATCTGGTTGTTAATGATGGCTTCATACGGGACCTTTGAGCTAGTTCTAAAATATGATTATGAATCTGCCAAATGTGAAAAGAAATCCAAAGAACATTTCAGGCGATTAAATGTAATACTGGGCAGGGAAAGGTTAGCAGTAAATGAGGCTGCAGGCATGATATTTTTCCCCTATTATGACATAACTAGAGTATTTTTCCTGGTAAATACAAAAGAACCATCAAAATAAAAACATTTTAACAAAAAATTCAGAAGAGTGCATTAAATTTACTTAGTGTTTTTAGAATCTTTAATTTTAGTATTAGGTGAAGTTCATTTTTAATCATTGGAAGTGTCTTGTAAGCTGCTATTTTATTATACCTGTTTCTGAACATGCAACAACATTGTTTTTATCAAAATGTAATATAATCATATCAGTAAGAAATGTGATGACATTTCTGAATACTGTAATTTGTTTTCTAGGAACGCTGAATTAGGAAAATGTTGTAGTACATTAAATCTGTGCTTCTAAGCAACTGTGAGGATGGTTTAGTTGGTATAGAAAAAGAAACAATCTTATACATCTGTTTAAATTATGTTATACTCTGTTCCACAATGCAAAGGGCACGGTTGTTGTCGTTGTTGTTGTTGTTGTTTAAATAACAACCACAAAACAAGTAGATTTATAGGTGAGCTAAGGTCTGCTATACCCACTACCAGAGGAAAATGCAATGTGAGCCAAAGTGTACAGTACAGATATGGATTTCAACCAGCCCTGGCTTCAAAAAGGTAGAAGGGGGGGCATGAAAAAGAAACATGGTGAGAAGAAGTTTTTCTGCTGACTTGAAAAATGCTGTCACATGGAAGTTATACTGGGAAATGTAGGACACATTCAACCTGGTCTCTTTCTGTCAAATTCTGTAAGGAAAGAAAAGTTAGAACTCTGCAGCAAAGGGAGTTAAACCTCTGGGAAATTACTTCACTAGCTAAGTCAAAGGTTGAAGTTGAGATTGTAAGTAATTATTAAAATGAAAAAGGGTGCAGGGGTGCCTGAGTGGGGCAACTGGTCAACTGTCTGATTCTTGGTTTCAGCTCACGCTGGGATCTCAGGGTGGTGGGACTGAGGCCCCAGGCCAGTGGGGAATCTGCCTGAGATTCTCTCTTGTACGTGTACGTGTGTAGTTCCCCCTCGCACTCTCTCTCTCTGTAAAATAAATAAGTCATGTTTAAAATAATAAATAAAGGTGTAATAAAATTTTATCTCTGACAGTTGAAAAACTCTGGGCTTCCAAAACTTGAGGAAAAGAATGTTCCATTGAAATCAGTAGAGAACAGGAAAATTGGATTAATATTCATTGTTACAAATTAATGAAGATGCTTTCAAATTATGCCCAAGTATTTGTAGTCCTTTAAAGTTTAATCTAAATGATCTAATCTTTCAAATAGATTGTTCTTCACTTTCTTATTTGTTCTAAGTTTTGTAATCTTTAAGATATATGATTATTTATTTTGATATTGATATTGATTTTACTATGATATACTAAAATATGATTGCATTTTATTTTGCGTATTTGAATTCTGGTGGGGTCGAACATGTTTTTCAGCCAGTATTTTATGTGACCTGTTGATTTTATCACCTTCGCTCTCATCTATTGTGGTTCTGATGTCTTTTCTTACTAATTTGATGAACATACTTGGAGGAAGGTTGCAACATTGCTATTTTTACTTCTGAAATATAGTATTCTCTCTTTTTTAAAGACTTTATTTATTTATTCAGGACAGACACACAGAGAGAGGCAGAGACTGAGGCAGAAGAAGAGAAGCGGGCTTCCTGTGGGAAGCCTGATGTGGGACTGGATCTTGAGGCTCTGGGATCATGCCCTGAGCCAACGACAGATGTTCAACCACTGAGCCACCCAGGTGTCCCATGAAATATAATATCCTAATACGAGTAAATGGTTCATAAAAATATCTTTTCATCACAAAGTAATTGCCTATTGAAAGTCAGACTGCTGGGATCTCGAGGCTAGCAGTGGTGCTCCCATTCATTGGCTAGCTAATTACAAGAATTTCAGGTATGTAACTTAGAGGAAATAATCCTCAGAGGGCTTTCCTTGCAACTGAAGATCCGTATAGTAGCACCCAAGTGATAGCTTGAAAAATCAATTAACTTAAAAAAATTAATGATCTCTGTGTATAATAAGCTAAAATAAGAGTGTTAGACTCCTCAGGAAAATTATTCTACAAATGGAATTTCTAAGGATAGTGCTTAGAGTCAAAGGCATGAGACACTGGGCTTCACATCTTGCTAAAAGTTCATGTCAAGTCCTGCTACAAAAAGAGCTTTGTAAATAATAATATTTAATATTTACATTGAACCAGATTTTCCCCTCTGCTTGAAAATACCAAATCAGTAATTCTTGAAGGCTGAATCACATTTTTACCAAAGAGAGAAAAAGTGAGACACTGAGGAACATTTCAGAGGCTGTATAAGCACACCTTTCCATCTCACTGATGAGATCTATCATCTTAGAAGTTTCTATTTCTTTATTTGTCTCACTGCCGTGGAGGCAGCTCACAGCAGATGCATTTAATAAATGTTAAGGTACACCAGGTTCAGGATTGCTTCTGACACCAAGCGCATAGATAGAACTTTACTGTTTCCAAATACAGACTGATCCTTAGCCAAGAAAATCTGTAATTCTAGATAGAGCATCCTGACTTGTAATGAGGACTCAGTTAAGTTTCCATGGACTAACTCATTTGGAAGGCAGAAGGATTTGTGCTAAATGTTTGATTGCAGGGAATTGGTGCAGTGAATGGTTATTTTGGCCTTTCTCTAGCATTCTCTTTCTTAGGCAGAAGATATAATCCTTCCACCCAGGTACAGGGATGACTCAGAACATTCCATAGTGATTTATACCTCTATTAATATTTTGACTTTTGCAATAAAAGCATGTGCCTCTCTTGGTTGTAGAATTTCTTATTTTACTGTTTCTGGGAGAAAATCAGAGAGTTTTGCAACCTGTGACTGTCTCTCAAGCCCCATTCCATGCCTAGAACAGTCCTTGCAAAGAGTAATCAGTGACCCTCTAAGCCACTTCAACTGTATACTTTATAACACTTGTTTCATGCTTCCTGAAGAATCCAGCCACGGAGAAAATTCTAGCTCACTATGTGTCTACCTCTAGACGCTACTGTCTAGAAAATTCAAACCGAAGCTTTTTCCCATTCTATTACCTAACTTATGTTACAAAAAGAAGAAAAAAAAATCCTTTAACTTATTTTACATAGTCAACTATTCAACTTTTTAATTTGCTGGGTACTTTTCTTGGGGTATAAGTAATGGTGATTAATTTCTGGATACTCAAAAGGCACGTTTTTTTCCTACCATATATATTTTCCTTCAACCAAGTTATGTATTTCCCTGTATTTTTTGGAACGAAGATAAACCTAAGTTTCAGGTAGCTTAGCTACAACACATAAGCCTGAGTTCAGAGTAAATGAGACACTGAGAAGGATTCAAGAGATGATGGTTATTCTGGTCACTGAGTCGGGGCAAACTGCTATCATTCGAAAAGAAGCAGAAGAGAATAATTTAGGAGACAATGATTTCCTTTATGCTTTATGACCAGCAGGTTAAAGCTCAACTGGCTTTTTAACATAACGGGGTGCCAAGGATCCTTGTTAATAATGCACCACTGAAAAACGTTTACCCAAGGTATAAAGAGCTGATAAAACTTGATTTATGTCTACCTGCCAAACATCAGGGTTTCAAGGTCTTTAAGCACTTTGTGTGCAGCAGGGAGTTGTATTCATGACTTGAAAAGGTGACTGTCAATGGGATCCAGTGGTATGGGAATCTGACCTACAATGTGGAGATAAAATTGGATGAGCTGGATAACTTTTTGAAATGAATATCAGGACAGGAAAAATTATATTCTTGATCAGTATGAAATAATGCCAATATTGTGCCTAGGGGATTTCCTTGCTATATATTAGCAATTGTTCTGGAAAACAGCTTAAATATTTTCATGCTGATACCCCCCACTATGAGATGTGTATGGTGTGTGTGTGTGTGTGTGTGTGTGTGTTTAAATCAGAATCTAATTTCCATCTCCTAGGGGCTTTTAAAGGCTGTCTCCATAGTAATAGCCAATGAGAGGAGAGGATTTCACAGGTTTCCTTCTCAGTATATGTAGCATAGTCATCTCTTTTTATGTCCTTCAGTTTGTTCCCTCTACGCCATTACTGGCTGCCTCCATGGCAACAGCCAATGAGCTCTTGCACATACATCACTGCACCCTCTGTGTGTGCTCCTCTGTGTGTGCCCTCGTACACTCAGTGGTATCATAAAGCATCTGAGAGCCACGCATGTCCAGTCAGTTGGTGCTGTGTGCCTGGCAACCTCCTCTCCTTTCCATACCCTAGGGATAGCACCAATCACGATTATCTTATAAACTGCACCTGTGTGAGTTGTCCATCTGCATCTGGTACACTCTGATCTTCTCTGATCTAGGTCCCATGGATACAAGGTGTTATAGTATATTTAGAGATGGAAGCTTATTGGCTGCATAGCTGTGGGAGAGCCCTAACCAGTAAAATATCAAGGCTTGATGAGAACTAAGTCAAGCAATGTCTTAACATAAAAGGAGACATTCTGTTCACACATTTTAGCATTTCATGTTATTTCTTAGTAGGATTTAAATCCACTTAGCTTTAAATTTTTACTGTCTTGTGAATAATGACTGTTCTGATTTCTCTGCATGTGGTAGTCTATTTTTCCTTAGAGATACAAGGAACCATTAAATTTGCCCTCAAGAAGCTTGATTACTTTGGCAAACAATCATTTGCTATATGCACCTTGATGAGATAAATGCCTAAGAGAAGACATTGATGGTGATCCCAGGTAATATACAGACCCACTGATTAACTCACCTATGAAAAAAACCTGAAGAAAAAAAATCCTGGCCATGAATGCAGGTGACTGAAAGTCTATATTCTTCTTATTTTTTTTATAAGAAAGGAAAAAGAAAAAAATGAGAAAAAAATTGATGTAAAGTCTATTTGCACGAAAGTAAAATAAAGGTTATTAGTAGCATAATAATATGCTATTATTGAACAATTACTGCTATTCCTCAACACATGTATTTGGGAAATGTATGGCTGAAAGATATGATTCTTTGGAATTGGTCTAAGTTATTCATGAATAAATAATTCGATAGCTGCAACAAATTGAAGACTGATTACTAAAGTTTCTTATCATATTGATACTTTAACTTGGCCTGATAAATTTGACTTAGACCAAATGGCATTAATGATAAAAGTTTCCCAATTCAAAATATTTAGCTCAGAGTAAAGTTCTGAACCATAAGATAGAATGAACCTATACTATTATTAATCATTTTCCCACTTATTTTAATTGCTTTCATAGAGAAAGTATTTATTCATTCTCCGCAAACTCTGTAATGAACTGCATAAACTGCAAATGTACTCATTTGGTACGCTGGGCCTTTGGGCCTCATAAATATAATTCTATTATCAAATATCTCAAAGGAAAGACCCTTTATAAATAATAGCAATGCAGAGAGCCTGGGTGGCTCAGTTGGTTAAGCATCTGAACTCTTGATTTCGGCTCAGATCATGATCTTAGGTTCCTGGAATTGAGTCCTGAGATCTCTGCACTCAGTATGAAATCTGCTTGAGATTCTCTCTTTCCTTCTCCCTCTTCACCCTCCCCACCTGCTCTCACACTCTCTATCAAAAAAGCAAAACAAACAAACAAACAAAAACCAAAAACAAAAGCAATGCTACTCATTCAGAGTGGGAAAATGTTAAATATTTTTGAACTTTCCAAAACTTCAATGACAGATGAAAAGAATTGCAAAATGTGGAAGTGGAAAAATTTAAAGTCTAAAATATTACATTTATAAATTTAAGTTAGGATAGGCAAAAAATTAAAAAGAACAGAATGTTGATGAATAGCTCACAAACATAAAGGCATTATATACATTTAAAACATTAATATGAGATTGAACTAAAGAAAAACTACTCCAGTATTTAGATGTTTTGTTATTTTGCTTACATTTGACTTTTAGATTTTTTTTAATTTTTTAAAATATTTATTTATGATAGTCACACACAGAGAGAGAGGCAGAGACATAGGCAGAGGGAGAAGCAGGCTCCATGCACTGGGAGCCCGACATGGGATTCGATCCTGGGTCTCCAGGATCACGCCCTGGGCCAAAGGCAGGCGCTAAACTGCTGTGCCACCCAGGGATCCCCTGACTTTTAGATTTTATTGAGATATTTTAACTAAAATTCACTCAAATATATCACATTTGTACTTGCCATTTCAAACTCTAAAAGCATCATTTAATTCAAGTCAGTTTGAAGTTTAGGAGCATAGTTAAAACTATTTGAACTTGACTATATCCAGCTATTATCATCATGTTTTTTTTTTTAAATTAACAACAAACATTGCAATTATATATAATGTGTTTTTAAACTGGTGATCAATTGGCAGTAGGACTCCCTGCAATGATACACTTCCAAAGACAATATTCTCTTGAGGGATAGGGACATAGTGAATTGGTGTCACCCTTTGTAAGGAAAAACAGATACTTGCTCTTCACTGATTGGGTCCTGCCCTGGAGTCCTTCTAGGTGAGATACAAGGGTTCAGGATTGAGTAGACCCCCCAGAGATCAAAGAGCCTGAAACATAGTTATATGAACATCATAAGACTTCTTAAACTCCATAATTTTCCCATGCATTTTGGTTTTGTCATCCACTTAAACCAGAAGTCTTGTGTGTTTGTGTTTGGAGACAGCAAGAAAGCTAGATGCTGCAGAGATTATTCTTTGCTAGAGCAATAGTATGATTGCATCTGAAGTTGTTATTAAGCCATACTTGGGAATCCAACTTGTTTGGAAAATTTCTGATGCTTTTAAAAAGCACCTTCGTATTCCTACAGCTACGGAGGTCTACTTCAGTAACTCCTCACATGCCTCTGTATTTTCCTCTTTAATTGCACTCACCTCCTGCTGCAGAATTCAATGACCAGCCATGGAACATTTGCAATTGTTCTTTGTTTTTCTCTGTTTGCCAAGTGCCATTTCACAAATTGTCCAATATCTGCTTCTTTGACCCACTCTGCCTTACTCGCCGGTGTGAGGTTCTAGCTCATTTATATGTAGGATATTCAACTTTCAGGTAAAATGAGTGACTTTTTCTAGTGTTAAACATTATTCTTTTCTCATTAAAATAGACATAAATAAGTAATTCTTTTCTCGTTGCAGTTTTTAATCATGTATCTTCATGTATTTCTATTTCCCCTAACTGAGGTTGAACCAAAAGTTATGCAAGATCAGAAATATTTTAAAATTTATACCCTCGCTATAGTTATGCAAACAAGTAAAAAGTCATTTCCAGCACTAAAATTCACATTGTCAGCAGGGAATGAAGTTTCTGTTCCTTTTTTTCCCTCCAGTGTTCACACTGACAACCAAATCTCATTGACTCCTAAGTAAATTATAGCTTTTATGCATTATTATGGAATCATTATTATTGAGAAACCTTCATATTCCTCCATTTACAGGTTGAAATGTCCTCAAAGGATCAAGGTCCTCAAAGGATCAAGAAAGTAAAGACAGCTCCTTTCTACCTTCAGTCACAATGCCATGTAAGCCATGGTGTAAGAGCTCCCAACAAGCCACAAAAGTGAACTTGATACTTCCAATATTAATGGCCAAGTTTATTGATGGTTTCCTATACATTAGACAATGTCCTAAGCACTTGATGTACACCCATTCAGTTTATCCAACTCTATAAAGCAGGTTCTTATGATCCTAACCCTATAAATGAGGACCCTGAGATGTACAGAGGTGATGTAACTTATCCTCAGTCACATGAGGGAGAGGAACAGCTGGGGTTTCAACCTGGACATTCTGGCTCTGGGTTAACCGTTACTCTACAACTCCTGTGATCTCTAGATGTTTTTATCTTGGTGCACCTGGAGACTCAAGTTACCATCTCTCACCTCCCAAGAGGTGAGGTGCAAATGGGCAGCGAAATTTCCAAATAATAGAGTTTATTAAACTATAGAATACAAATTGAGGTTAGGATCAGAAAGACTGCAAGAGAAATCAGTGCGGGCCCAAGAGAAGCTGCATATGCTCTGTTTTTCCTAGATTCTTTGGATGTCATTTTCATAAAAAAAAAACTCTTGCCCGCAAGGATTCTTTAACTCTTTTTGCTTGTGTTCTTTTGAGGCATTGAAACTGAGAAAGAAAGAGGTGAAGGAGCTGGGAAATCATGAGTCAGGTAAGTGTAAATCGGTGATTAAAGACTGTTTAATGATTTTTGAAATCTGTTTTTAAAAGCTAGGGCCCCACTGCTTTCAGTAATTATTCCCTAAGATACGTGGCATTGAACTGACCTCTCTGAAAAAGACTCAGTTTATATACTATCTTACTAATCTTCACCATCCTCCTTCAAAGAATTGGAAGTCCTCAACTGAGAAACCATTCTGGAAAACCAAGAAGTGCTGCTCATAAATGTCACTCTTTCTTTTAGCTCCCTTTACCGACTATTTTTGATGGCACGTAGAGTAGGTTCTCTATCACTGGCGTGTCTTGAATTTTGTAACCATGTTTTTAGAGGGCACAGCCATCTCTGCTACTGGCAGGCTCGCTGTGTCTTTAGGATGCCCAGAAGCCTGGTCTCTGAAGCCCTGCGTCTGTTTGGGGCCTGAGTCCTGAAAGCTCCAAAACCCACAGGGAGGTGTGATATGAGTCTCCGGCAGAGGCGATGTGACTCAGGCCAGGCTGGAGAGAGGACCTGGTGGGAACTTGTACATAAGGACAAGTATGTACATACTTGAATGCAAAGCCCTTTCTTGGAAACAAAAGATCTATGTATTGTAAAAGTGCATGCTAATAATGACAACAGAAAAGAGAAAAGTAGATTGTCACCACTCTATCGAAACAACTTTCTTTTATTTTGTCATAAGCATATATACTTTTACACATGTAAGTGGAGTCCTGAGGAGAAGCCTTTGTTTTACGTTAGACTTTCCTTACTCAACCCTGTAATTTATCTGCAAAAAGGGGGGCTAACTCCAATTATAAGGAGTGGATATTTTCCAGAGGATTTAGTAGAGAATTGGGAAGGGGACTCAGAGTGCACAGGACACAACAGAGACTTGATAACATTCCCTGTTAGATGGCTCCTTACTCTCCCGCCTCAGTGCCTCTCTCTCCTGCCCAGAGTCTCTCCTCTCTTCCAGTCCCCCATCCAACCCCTGGTGCTCCCTTCACCTTTAGCCCTGGCAATTTAGCTCTTCGCCTCAGCTCTCATTTCCATCATGGCAAAAGAACCAGCCCCGGTCAGGTGTGCCCCTCTGAGGTGTAACTCCCTCCTCCCCAGTGCAGATTCTGACTGGCAAGCTTCAATAAGCTGTTTTGCAAACCTTATCCTTGGCAGTAGACAAACGATGGAGTGTTCAGGCTGTGGAAAGTGATGGGGAGTCCCTGGAGGTAGAGGGATGGAGGAAGGAGCTTCGACCCAAATTTATTTAGGGCATTGCTCATTGTTATTTAGTATTCGAAGTAAAAAAAAAAAAAAAAAAAAAAAAAGGAAGGAGAGGAAAGAGGAGAAGCAGGTGAAAGGAACAAAAGGGGTTTATTGTTTCTCACTGGGTGCTTGTCTAAGCAGCCCTAGACATTGGGTATCGACCAAATTTGTATTGGTATTGACTGCCTTCTATTACGACCCATCTTCCTTTAAGACTTCTGGGGTTCTTTGGCAGTCCCCAGACTTCCACACTCTCTGCTGGACCAAGTCTTCCATTCAACATCCAGGCCTCCCATTGCTGATACGCTTACAAACCATATGCCTTCGCTCCACTCAGCAAGGCTAACTTCAGCTGGCCGTTTTGAGGATGTAAAATCAAGTCATTTACCAATAGGAATAAGGTATCCACAAATAGCCCAGGAGATAGCACTTTACTCTTTCAAGAGGTTATTTGTGCTTTAAGAAAGATGTAAAGGAAAAGGTCATCTTTTTGGTAGAATTCTATGGAGGGTGAAAACTGAAGTGCAAAAAACCCAACCAAATCAGGGAGTCTTGGGGTGGGGGGGAATGTGGGACAATACTTAAGCAAGAAGCTCCGTTTGGGAATCTGGATTCAAGGTCTGTTTATAGTTTTCACAACTTCTTCCCTTACTCCGAATGCACGGATTGTCTACAAAAACCCACCTACCTGCACTCCTTCTCTTCCACACCCTCCGATAGGCCACCTGACAGTAGTCCTGAGACTTCTGTGGGCGTGGCAGTGTGTCCAACTGAAGGGAGACAGGGGAGCAGTGGCATTTGGGGGTCGTTAGTAAGGAAGTGATGTTTCTCTAAGTCAGAAATTGCTTGAACTGACAAGCTGCATTATTTGACATCTGGCCAAAAGTTTTAACAATTGATTTTTAAATTATTGAAGTGATTTATAAGCATTATAACCAATTAAAAGTATTCGAGCAGAAAATACATGATATAAAGTTGATCATTCTGGGCAGCCCTGGTGGCTCAGTGATTTAGGGCTGCCTTTGGCCAAGGATGTGGTCCTGGAGACCCAGGATCGAGTCCTGCTTTGGGGTCCTGGCATGGAGCCTGCTTCTCTCTCTCTCTCTCTCTCTCTCTCTCTCTGTATCTCTAATGAATAAATAAAAATTCTTAAAAAAAGAAAAGTTGATCATTCTAACCCCTCCCCAGCTCTAATTCCATCCAGTGGTGGCAGCCACTGTTAGAAATTTGAAATATTTCTTTTCAGACTTTTATCCATGCTCAGCTAATTTTGTCTCTGCCTAGTCCTGGTATTTAGCTTTTCTAGCATTCTCTTGGGCTATCTTGTGCAAAGAAGGTAGGTCAGATTTACATCTGGGCTATGGCACATAATGTTTAATAAAAGACAAGGTGCAGTAAAGGATAAAGTTTTCCATAATATTATTTTAGAGTCCGGGACTGAACATCCAGTACTTTGTAGACATATGCTGGTTTATGATCATCTACACACTTTTTTCTTGAAAATATGGCTATGCTTAGACTACTCATTTTTATGTTCCTATTTTGTTCTTTTGTCATTTTCACCTTAGGTGTCGGTTCCTGTCCTTATTCTTTGCATTCTGTTCATTTGGGGATACATTTGAAATGGAGAAGTGGAATATCAGTTGGAGCCCAAGACCTAAAACAAACAAAACCCCTCTCAACTTCAGATAATTTCCTATTCCTTGATCAATGATGAACACTTCTTTTTCTTCATCTATAAATGAGGATACGTTTTTGAACAAGTTTGCTCTTCAGTATTCTTTTTAAAATAATCTTGTATATCTTAAAACGCTGACTGTCTTCTTTCTGTTTTCTTCTCTCCAGATGGACTAATTCAGGCAATTTTCATGTCAGTTTACCGTCATCTCTAGTAATTGTTCATTTGATTCAAACGCTTCCAGATAAAGACTGTTTTTTGAATGTGGAATTTGCTTGAGAACAGAGGTCAGCTTTTGTTTTTACTTACACCACACTTTTCAGGTGCTCTCCATTTGAAAAACAAATTTACCTGAATTAGATTGATTGCACAACTGCTCTACGCTTCAGATACTATTTTAAAAATCTAGGACTGGCAGAAACCAATGACAATCAGTTACAGGAGTAGAATATTTAGTGGTAATGTTGGAAAATAACTGCATGCTCTAGGAGTGTTAGCATACTTTAAACTTGATGCGAGTCAGCCATGAAATGCTGTTATCAAAAAAGAGAATGCATAAATGAGGCAATTACCTATGCAAATTTTGCAACAATATGCCGAATTTATTATCATTCTATTTAAAGGATTAACTAAACAGTAGAATATAAAAACGGAGAAATTAAATTCTGTTCAAATACAGCACTATATTTTAAACCCAAAGACATATGAATAGTGTAGATGCAGAAGCCTGAAGAACCAGACCTGTGTGGGGAGAAAGGCAACATTAAATGTGAAAACAATTTTTATCACGAATCCTAATGACTGGTGTAAATTCTTGACCGCGCTTTCAACTCTACATTAGCATCCATGCCTCAAAAGCAATGCACTCTTTACTGCTTGCCTTCCTTTCTCCCAGGACATTTTTCCCATAGATTCAAAGGGGTAAAGGATATGTGCTTGCTTCTCTCCGAGCTATTTCTACCAGTCTCATTCTGCTTTAGAATTAGTATTGATCTTTCCCACATATGAGAGTTAGGCTTGCTTTCGCCCTAATGATCAGTGTAGTCCTAAATTTCTTCTTTCTGTGTCTTTATGGCCATTTTATTTATTTATTTTTTTACAGATTTTATTTACTTATTCCACAGAGAGAGAGAGAGAGAGAGAGAGAGAGAGAGCGAGCATGGGAAAGCAGAAGCAGGGAGAAGCAGGCTCCCCGCTGAGGAGGGAACCCGACATAGGACTCCATCCCAGGACCCTGAAATCATGATCTGAGCCACAGGCAGACGTTTAACAGACTGAGCCACCCAGGCTTCCCCATTTATGGGCACTTTATTGAAAGGCTGCTTGTAGGGCTGCCAAGGAAATGCTGGAAGAACTCATGTCAGAAGCCTGGACGTGGCATGGACCTAGGACATAGTTACTAAATGAACAACTGCAGGAGCAAAGTTTAAAGAGCAAGGATGCCTTTTTGCATAGCAGGGAGGGCCAAGAATCACGTGACATGGTTTGACTGGCCCTGGGAAGACTGTCTGGTCCCTTCACTCGGCAGATACATACAGCGCCTGAGAGTCTCACCTTGGGTTGATGAAGACTTTATGTTGAGGTATTGAATCCTGTTCTAAAATGGAAATGATTCTGGAGGTGAGTCCTAATTAACAATGACAACCTAGTGTAAACCAGTAGGGCAGTTTAGCCAGTTTGTCATCAGCCTGAGAGATGTAGTACAGAAACAGGCTTTGATTTCTGGAGCAAGGGCTGAGAAGAAGAAGTGGGAGAGGTTCAGAACCTGGAGTTTGTATTCAGAATATGTGGAGCAGTGAGGAGAGGGCGGGCCTACACGGTGGACATCCTCTCCCAAAATGGGGCCAACACTGAGAAAGTGCAAGTAGCTGTGGGGATGGTAGGGGGTAGGGGGTGGCACACCTGAAGAGAAATGTAACCTGCCTGTAAAGGAAAGAGAACCAGCCCCATTTACCACTGTGAGTTTTTCTTTATGACCAGGAAGGCCAAAAAAGGAAAAGGAAAAAAAAAAAAAAAAAAAAGGGCAGAAAAACTACTTTTAACTGGTTGCGTGTTGAATTCTCCAGAGAATGGCTGAACTGCACAGTAGTTGCTTTTGGGGCCTTGAGAAAAAGCCACTTCCTTACCTTGGTTTTTGTATTTGGGAGTCTTTGACTCTAGATTTTGGGGGAAAGGCAGGGGGTTGTAAGAAGCCAAGGGAGGAGGTGAGGGAGAGAGAGCACTGGGGCACATAATCTCTCAGCACACCGGTGGGGCCTGCTTCTTACAATTGATCTCCTTGTCCTCTCAGCGGCTTGCAGGGCTGGGGACAGTGCTGTGCAATCCCTCAGCCTGGTAGGAGAAAGGATGAGTAGAGAAAGAGCCCTGCCCTCCTACTGGGAAATGTTCTCTCTTCATAGAAATACTCCACTCCTTCCTGTCTCCAGTGTGGTCTGGGAGGCAATCGAAATGGAAGAAGGTTTTGAATATTTCTGATGCTGCCATAGATTTTCCATATAAATGAACTGTACATAAATACAAACTATACCCCTATAGTTATATTAAACTTTATTATTATACTTTTTTGGGGGTATTAGAAGACTGAGAGATAATAATACATAGCAAATTGATACGGAATCCTTTCTTTCAAGAGGGCAAATTTTATAAAGCAAGTGATTTCAATTTTATTTTTAGTTGTGACAAAATACACATAACATAAAATTTATCTCAATTTTTCCCTTTCAATTTAGAGACTTTATTTTTTAGAGGAACTTTAGATTCACAGCAAAACTGGGAGGAAGGTACAGAGATATCCCATATACCTCTCCCCCTTCCCATTATCCCACCCCAGAGGGGTACATTCATTGGAATTGATGAACCACATCATTATCACCGAAAGTTCACATTAGGGTTCACCCTTGGTGTTGTACATATTAATTTATAATGCCACTTATAATGACACATTTCTGCCATTATAATCACACAGAATAGTTTCATTGCCCTAAAAAGTTCTCTGTGTTTCACCTATTCATCCCTCCCTCCCTCTAGCCACTGACAACCAGTGATCTTTTTTACTCTCTTCATAGTTTTGTCTTTTCAGAGTGTCAGATAGTTAGGATCAAATAATATATATGGCCTTTTTAGATTGGCTTCTCTCACTGAGTAATAGGTATTTACGATTCCTCTGTGTCTTTTTATGGCTTGATAGCTCACTTCTTTTTTAATGTGGAATAATGTTCCATTGACTGGATATACCACAGCTTAGGACATCTTGGTTGATTTGGGGTTTGGGCAGTTGTGAATAAAGTTTCTATAAACATCTGTGTACAGGTTTTGGTGTAGATATTAGTTTTTTTTTTAATTTTTATTTATTTATGATAGTCACAGAGAGAGAAAGAGAGAGAGGCAGAGACATAGGCAGAGGGAGAAGCGGGCTCCATGCACCGGGAGCCCGATGTGGGATTGGATCCGGGTCTCCAGGATCGCGCCCTGGGCCAAAGGCAGGCGCCAAACCGCTGCGCCACCCAGGGATCCCTTAGATATTAGTTTTTGATTCCTTTGGGTAATACCAAAGAGACCGATTGCCAGATCATGTGGTAAGAGTATGTGTTTTAGTTTTGTAGGAAACTACCAGTCTCCCAGGGTGGCTGTACTATTTTGCATTCCCGCCAGCAATGAATGAGAGTTCCTGCTGCTCAACATCCTCACCAGCATTTGGAGTTGTCGGTGTTTTGGATTTTGGCCATTCCAAGAGGTGTGCAGTGATAGCTCATTGTTTTAATTTCTTACCTATTTTTTAGGTGTACAACTTAGTAGTGTTAAGTTTATCCACATTGTTGTGCAACCAATCTTCAGAACTTTTTCATCTTCCAAAACTGAAATTCTAGATCCATTAAACAGCAACTGGCCAACTCTCCCTCCACCTTGGACCTGGCAACAATTCATTCTACTTGCTGTTTCCATGAGTTTGATTGTTCTTGATATCTCATCTAAATGAAATCGTACTGTTTTTGTGATTTTTGTGACTGGCTTATTTCACCTACCATAATGTCCTCAAGATCTACCTATGTGTAACAGTTGTCCAAATTTACTTTCTATTAAAGGCTGAATAATATTCCATCATATGTATATATCACATTGTGTTTATCCATTCATCTCTCAATGAATGACTATTTAATTATTGTGAATAATACTATTATGAATATGGCTGTACAAATATCTCTTCAAGATGCTGTTTTTAATTATTTTGGGAATATATACAGATGTGGAATTACTGAATCATATGGTAGTTCTACTTCTAAGTTTTTGAGAAACCACCATACTCTTTTTCATATGTTTGCACCATTTTACATTCCCACCAATAGTGCACAAGGGTTTCGATTTTTCCACAGCCTCACTAACACTCGTTATTTTTTGGTGGTTGTTTTTATTTTTTTGGCTTTTTTGTGTATGCTTTTTGTTTTGTTTTGTTTTTGATCGCATCCATAGCAACTGACTTTTTAAAGGTCACTTTCACCAAGCTGTCATCTTTCCTTTCTGCATGTGGAAATTACAGTTCAAAGGAGAAGTGACTATCTTTAATTGTAGCTAAAGGATTGAAACCCAGGTTTTCTGAAAATAAAACAAAACAAAACCCCAAAAGCCTGATAATCCAGGTTCTTTGTGTGATAGCAGGTTTTCTCAACACACGAGACCAAACTACTGGAAACAGCAATCAAGAGTATCTTAAAGTAAAAGAGATGAGGCATTAGAAGCATAAAGGAGGTTTCTATTTTTTAATGTTATGTCTGGACTTGCAAGGATAAGAATCTGTTGGTAATAATACTGTCAAAAGGAGGAAATTAGTTTTTTAAAAAATTAGCTGTGGGAATGGTAATGCTTGACCTTCATTAATATGCACACATTAGCATTATCTGATTTACATAGGTGTTAACCCAGGTGTTTGGAAGAGCATCCAGGAGAATAACCTCTGATCATTACAAAACTGGAGACGTATCTTCTGTCCTTCTCTGAGGATTTTCAAATAAACAGTAATTATAATGGCACCAATTTAGGAATGGCTGATTACATGATTTCAGCAAAACTGTCATTATCTGTGAATATTTCATGAAATGCAGAAATGTGGTATTTTTTCATATTTTTATGAAGAAACTCTTTGAGAAAAAAAGCAATCAAGAGCTACGTTTCTTATATAATACCCAGGTCAGGCAAACACTACTTCTGGAGCATGGAATTATACCTACAGATTCAGATATCATGATTAATCTTCCTGGCTTTCTGTTATGCGTACAGTGTAGCAGAAACCGCTGAATGCTTATGTGGTGACACACTTGCCCTTTTACATTAGGGAGGGAAGTAAGATGCTGTGATGATATAAGTGCAGCGCAGTGCTCTGCGTTTGTTCAATATCCTGCAGTTTCTTTGTGCTCTTCCTGCTTGGTATGCAAGTTGCTTCTAAGCATCCTGAAAAACCACTGATCGTGGAGAACTTAAAAGTAACACTGGGCACTGTGACAGCATTGTGCTGACAAAACAGCAACAGAGCCCAGTGAGAGTCATGTTCAGGCCACTCTTACGTCTCTTCGTAATATTACTTCAATTTTATGGATGACAGATGTGAAGAAGAGAGAAGTCAGAAGAAGACAATGCCAAACTAATCCTGGAAATGATTGGCTAATCAATGGATTCATTTATACCAACAATATCTACTAAATACCTAATACGTGCCAGGCATAGTATTGGAGGCACACGGAGTGATAAAAGACAAAAAGACAAAAAAAAAAAAAAAAAAAAAGACAAAAAGACATCATTCATGTTCTTCAAGGACCTTAAAAATAATCTCTATGATACAATGGTTGTCAAATATCAGAATCATGTGTAGGGCTTGTTCAAACACAGGTTGCTGGATGCCAGGCCTACACTTCCGTAGGTATGGGCTGGGGTGTGGTGTCGGGGGTGGGGAGATGGGGCAAAGATTTGCATATTCTGAAACATTCCCAGATGATGTTGATGCTACTGGTCCTGGGACCACACTTTGAAAACTACCATTATAATGGAACTTTTGTAGCAGCAAAAGGAGAACCGAAATCTTAATTTGTAAAACCATTCTTTGCTTATATGTGATAAAAATATTGAAGTTTTAGGTAGTCAGCTGAGACTGCACAATTAACATAGGCTTTAAAAGAGAACTTCAAAGGAATAGAATAATTATGCTTCTGACCTATATATGTATTTTAAATAGAAATGAAGAAATGGGACTTACATGAAACCGCTTTGAAGACTATGAATGATATTTAGTGTAGTATCAACAAAAAGAAATACCTGTAAAGAAAATGAGACATAAGTAAAAATATTTGGGGGAAAAAAAGCACTTCAAATTAAATTATATATACATGAAAAAAATCCAAAAGCTCATAGCCAGATAAAGCTATACAAATATTAGAGAACTAATAAAAGAAGAATAAAAAGCCATAAGGGTTATTGTTACATTAAAAATGATATAACAGAGGACAAAATCATTGATATGGACTTTGATATGATGCAATAGCAGTTGTATTTGATTTTTTTTATTTTTTTTATTTTTTTTATTTTTTATTTTTTTTTTTTAAAGATTTTATTTATTTATTCATGATAGTCACACAAAGAGAGAGAGAGGCAGAGACACAGGCAGAGGGAGAAGCAGGCTCCATGCAGGGAGCCCGACGTGGGATTCGATCCCGGGTCTCCAGGATCACGCCCTGGGCCAAAGGCAGGCGCCAAACCGCTGCGCCACCCAGGGATCCCTGTATTTGATTTTAAGGAAATGATCTAGTTTCCCATGGACTGGCTCCTTGATGGCATCTTTTCAGTTGTTTACTGCTAAAACCAATTTAATGATGAGTGAGTAATGATGAATACATTTCTGTAGGTAACTGTAGATACACATAGTGCAAAGTACAAGCAATGACTTACAGTGATCAAGGAAGATTCTAGTGTAATAAAATGAGCAGGAGGGATGCCTGGGTGGCTCAGTGGTTGAGCACCTGCTTTCTGCCCAGGGCCTGATCCTGGAGTCCCGGGATCGAGTCCCATGTCAGGCTCCCTGCATGAAGCCTGCTTCTCCCTCTGCCTGTGTCTCTGCCTCTCTCTCATGTGTGTCTTTCATGAATAAATAAATAAAATCTTAAAAAAAATAAAAATAAAATGAACTGGAGTGGCTAAAAGTAAGCAAATGGGAATTCACATTGGAATTATGTGACATCCTTTTTCTGATGACCTCAAAAAACATTGACAATGAAAACTCATTGAGGAGCACCTGAGTGGCTCAGTCGGTTAAACTCTTGGCTTTGGCTTTTGACTCTTGATTTTGGCTCAGGTCATGCTTTTTGAATCCTAGGATCAGGTCCCTTGTCAGGTTCTGTGCTCAGTGCCGAGCTGGCTTATCCCTCTGCCTCTGTTCCCCCCCACCCCCCCATAAATTATTTTTTAAAAAAGAGAAAATACAAACTTATTGATCTGTACTCACAATGCCATGGAGAAGAAAAAGCTGAGCATTATTACTTATGTTGCTGTATGTTTAAGATGGGAAGAAAGAAGCATGGAGATTGCATGATGGTCCCAAGGCTTGATAGTAGAGGAGGAAGTTAGGATCAGTTTGTCTTGTTTGACTTGTTTGTTTTAAGTTTTAGTTTAGCTTTTTTTTAAAAGCTAGATTTTATTATTTATTTATTTGAGACACAGCATGAGGGAGAAACAGACTCCTCACTGAGTAGCGAGCCCCCCACAGGGCTCAATCCCAGGACCCTGAGTTCATGACCCGAGCGGAAGGCAGACGCTTAACCAACTGAGCAACCCAGGTATCCCATTGGTTTAGTTTTAAATACCATCTAATGCTGTTTTCTTTATGTAGGATTTCTAGGAGCCTTTGTTTGGGAAGGAATTTCCAGGGTTTTAAATTGGTTAATTTTTACATAGTTGAGTAGGTACTGCAGACAGCTGCTCTTGGTGTGATCCAACTTTCCCACAACACAGTCATCATTATCTTTCTTAGCAGCAGCCTAGAACACTAATCTGCTTTTCTATTTTACCAGATATTGCTCCGTCAATAGAGTCAATATTGCAGATGGTGACATGCATCAGTTCTGGAATCAAGCTGTCATGGTTCAAATCTCAACTCTGCCACTTATTATGTTTGTGGCCTTGAAAAATTACTTAACTCTTCCAAGTGTAGGTTTTCTCATCTGTAACATGGAACTTTGCAGGAGCTGGGCCTGAAATGATAGGCAGGTCAAGGAACTAGAATAAAGCCATTCTGGAACCAAGCCAATTTGTAAAATGCAAAGGAGGAAGAATCTCTTATAGGTTTTGTTTGGTTGTGAAAAGTGACAGGAGAGCTGGTCAGTTATAGGTCAATTCATAATCATCTAAAGCTTGGGACATATTTGGTTAAGCTATTTTGTCATTTGGGAGGCTTCTCCAGACTGAGGATTCCCTGGTCTGAGAGGAACATCTATTTGTTTGGGCTGCAAGTTTCTCAAATAGGCCTTGATCCTAATGTAATCTAATAGGATATTTCAGTAGGTTCTAGAGCTACTTGAGGGACTTTGAGATTTGGGCCCATGTCTCTGTAGCTCTTTGGAATTAAGTGTCCATCTACTGGCAGTGACTAATCCAGCCACTTTAACCACGGAGTGGAAAACAAAGTCATACTCGTCTTGGGGTAGAGGATACATGTCAAACTCTAATAAGCAGACAGAAGCCAATTGTCTTTCATTAAGAACTGGGCTTGTAATGCGGGTGGTGGGAATGACAGAGAATAAGGGAATCTGGAGGAAATTTTCTGTGTATTTTTATATTGAAGAAAAAAGATAAGATGTTAGTCTATAAACTAAAAAAAATCCTTATTTTATTTCCTAATTAACAACATCTAGGTTAGAGTCTGCATATGATTGTGCTAATTCTTAGGATGCACAAAAAAATAAACTAAAGTCTTTTTGAGGGGTTAATTTTTTTCCAACAAAGTCATAGAATAGCACAGTAGGGCATCCTTCATTTCTCACTTTGCTTTTGTAGCATGCTCAGAGTTATGTTTGCAAAATATTCAAGGGCTTCTTCAGGGCCTTTTTTGAGGGACTTACTTAGTCATCAGATCTTTATTTTTCAATAGCTTAGCTGTTTTCTGATGTCACTTTTATGGGCTTCATGAAAGCCTGTACCTTTTTTAAGGTTTTCTGTTTCATTGATAATTATAGCACGCTATATATTTTTTTATATTTTAAAGATTTGTTTATTTATTTTAGAGAGAGAAGGAGAGTGTGAGTGCAGTGAGGGGCAAAGCGAGAGGGAGAATCTCAAGCAGACTCCTCGCTGAGTGCAGAGCCCAATTTGGCACTCCATCTCACCACCCTGAGATCATGACCTGTTTGGAAATCAAGAGTCAGTCGCTTAACAGACTAAGCCACCCAGGTGCCCTAATATGTCATAATTTATTATTATTATATTTCTTAATATTTTATTTAAATTCAATTTCCCAACGTACAGTATAATGTTCAGTGCTCATCCTATCAAGTGCCCTCCATGTCATGATTTTTAAAGAAAATGGCAAAGATATGAAAATATTGCAAAAGATAAAGCTAGCATAAAGCAGAAAGGGATTTTTGAACAAATTTTCAAAAAATTTTGTTTTCAAATTTTCAAAAATTTTAAACAAATTTTATACATGATAGTTTCCTATCAAATATTTTTGTGTAATAATATTTTTGCTTGTCTATGAATCTTATAAGTTTGAGAACTTGAATAATAAATATATGGATGATAAAGATGGCCTGTATAATTTTGTTGTCTACTCAGGGCAGCAGTCTTGTGGCTTTGTCCTTCCTGATGTGTTACCGCCAATAGAAACACCCATATTACTTTGATATTGGCTCTATTTCCAAGAATTAGGATTAAAAGAATTGATGATTCTCTTCCCAAATAAAATGTTCCTAAGTAAAGGATGCCTATATTCATAGAGTAGTTTCCCAAGTCGTAATTATTTGATGCATATCATAGAGTTGATAATCTGCACAAAGTGAGGACACCCAACTACATGAATCCTTAAAATGGCAAATCTGTTCAGTGGTTGCCTTGCTATGGTGGACAACAGATTTCTTCCTCTGGCATAATGAACCTGGGACACTTGGTAGGCCAAACTCCACTTAGATTTATCTCTATATGTTGTTCCCTCTCTGGCAAGAAAATCAGAAGGAACTTTTTATAAATGTAGACTTCGGTGGCTCCTGTAGAAGCTGGGTTCTGGATGTCTAAGCAGAAGTCCTGACTTTGGTTGCCCTCCATGTGGATACATTGGTGGATAAAGTCACCTCTGAACAGACTTATGCATTATTCTTAGAACATGCCCACTGGGGAGGTTTCTTTCTAATTTAAGCTTTCAGTCCATTGGCAGAATGAATTTTGCTAGTGTGTCCTCTTTTGAACAATTGCGTTAGCTTAGTGTCAAATTTCTTGAAGTGGACTCTCCTAAAGCATATAGTTGGAGAACTTGCAAAGTAATGTTGTTGCAAAGTGCAACAAGAACAGGGATTCTCAACGTCAGCACAATTCACATTTTACACTTGGTAATTCTTTGGGTAATTTTTGAGAGAAACTGTCCTCTGCAATGTAGGATGTATAGCAGCAACCCTGGCCCTGGCCACTATTCCCTAAATGCCTATAGTATGCCTTTAGTCATGACAATCAAAGATGTCTCCAGATGTTGCCAAATACCCCATTAGGAGGAAAAATATCTCCTAGCTGAGACCCAATCTAGCCCATATCAGGAAACCTATTGACTGTATCTTTTAAACCAACCACCTCTCATCACTTCCATTTTCTTTGTTCGAATCAACATCATTTCTTGCCTGGATTACTGCAATAACTTCCTAATTAGAGCCCTATAGTCTGTCCCACCTTATACTCTTTCCTTTTCAGTGTCTTCTCAATACAGCATCCAGAATGATCCTTTCAAAACATACCAGTTCATGGCACTTGTCTGCTCACAATCCTTAAATGACTTCCCATTTCTCTTAGACAAAAATGGCCTACCAGGTAGGTTCAAGGCAATGACATGCCAGGATCTATGTGATACATCACTATCATCACTATCATACATCACTATCACTATCACTGAACCAGGAATCTGCACAGGGGCCAGACATATGGGCAGCCAATTCCTCCTGACAAAGCTATAAAACCTTCCAGAAGTCCTTTCTGAAGTTGTCTTTGGAGCCAGTTTAGTCAGACAAGAATGCCACCCTTACTCCTTATAGTCAGGTGCTTTTTCTCCTAAATGGTCTCCCAGTCTGCTCATTAACCTATTTACCAGACAATGGATGACAATGATCTCCTTCAAAAAAGAAAGATCCACCCCTAAAGGATGGAGATTTACTACCACTGAGTTGAGTAAAACAAAGCAGCCAGTTCCAAAGGCAAATCCACAAGAGGAGTTCCAAATTTTTTTTTTTTTTTAATAGTAAGATTGGGGCTGCCCTGGTGGCTCAGCGGTTTAGCGCTACCTTCAGCCCAGGGCATGATCCTGGAGACTCGGGATCAAGTCCCACATCGGGCTCCCTGCATGGAGCCTGCTTCTCCCTCTGCCTGTGTCTCTGCTTCTCTCTCTCTCTCTGTGTCTCTCATGAATGAATAAATAAATAAGTAAATAAAATAAATAAAATGGCAAGATTGGTTGAATAAAAGTAAAAACTCCTAAGGCAGTCATATGGAAGGAGATAATATTCATTTAGATTTTTAAGTTTGAAGTGTTCATTAATATAATCTTTTCTATAATATTCAAAAGTAAGGGGATCCCTGGGTGGCTCAGCGGTTTAGAGCCTGCCTTCATGCCCAGGGCATGATCCTGGAGTCCCAGGATCGAGTCCCTTATCGGGCTCCCTGCATGGAGCCTGCTTCTTCCTCTCTCTCTCTCTCTCTCTGTGTCTCTTGTGAATAAATAAATAAATAAATAAAAAAGTACTTCTTAGAATAGTTTAGTAATTCGGTATTTTAAAATAATATTTTGTAAAATTCTAAGAATGTGCTCTAGAAATATGTAAAGCTAAACACAAAATCAACAATAAGATAGATAAATTAGGAGATGGAGAATTATAATTACAAAAGGACCAAAAGGTGTTTTTCCCCCAGATGAACACCAAGTAAGATCCTGGGAGAACAGCAAAAATAGAAGACAATTAAAGGTGGCATTGTTACCAAAGAATCCCTCACTCTGATAAACAAAAAAGGTCAGCAATCTGGTAGAGCACAGAAATAGCGATTGCCCCTTTTACTATACAACCAAGGCGATCACACTTGACTTTGCTAGTCTACTTTCAGTCTCTCCAAGAGGGAAACTGGGTAATTTTCAGCCAGGAAAAAAGGAGCATAAATTCTTTAAAGAATTATGTAAAAATTGACAGAAAATGATAAAATGATAAAAATGTTTGGTAAGTTCTAAATGGGAATGCACATAGGAAAATATTCCACAGCTGCCTGTAATGGGCTGAGGTTAAACAAAAGCAGAGATGAAAGTGGAACATCACGGAGAAGATTTTGATGATAAATGATAATGTCCTGTTGCACAACAAGAGCCCCATAACACAAGGGAATTTGAAGGTAAACTGGGAATACTCGGAGAGGTTCTCAGAGGTACAATCCTTTTCCAGTGAAAGTGAGATCATTCCTTGGGTTTTTTCTTCCTGACACATTACAAACGCCTCATTTTTCAAGGGTTTGATGAAACATCATTAAGTGTTTCTTCTTTTACAGTCTGCTTTTTGGCCATCACATTTCTCTCGGGAGAGAAGATGATAATCTGACAGACATGTTAGCACATACACCCTGAACTTTAATCTCCTGCTAAAGATTAAGTCTACTTTTTTTCTGTAGGCTTTTGACTTGGGATAACCTTTTTGCTGCCATGGAACACTGCCATTTTTCATAGACAGTTGCAAAAGTAAACTTCCTCTGGTAATATTCTTAAAACTTGATTATTAAACACAATGATGCAATCTACTGGGAGGCATGGCCCATAAAGACATTTGTTAAATGCATTCATTAATAAAACACATTTTCCCACACTAGAGACTCCCTAAGTGGTGGTTATGGTCTCCAGCTAGCCTGCCAAGTTTATTTAATTCACAATGCAGTTGAAACGGAATGTTCCATAAATCAGATACATTATGGGTTAATAGGGCCTTTGGGGAGCCTGAGATTGGAGGCAGTGAGAGGAATAGTCAGGGAATCTGACTGCCATTACAAATTATTTCTAAGGCAATTGATTTCCAAGTCAGGGCTCAAGATGCAAAGACAGCAACTATAATGTCCTAGGAAATTGAGAGATTGGGACAGGAAAGAAAGGAAGGATAGGACATGGAATTTTCTTCTTCTCAGGCCATGAGTGTCAATGGAAACTCACCCAAACTCAACTCTCACCAAACTACCCAGTATGAAGGGGCCTTGTCTTCCTTGGCACCAGAAAAGTCATCAGGAAAGGATTCTTTCTCTGTCCCTCTGAACTCTTTCCCCAGAAATCACTGCTTACAGTTGTTGAAAGGCAATGCTCCATGAGTCTCTTTGCTCTTGCAAAGCAAAGCACTGACTGTCGTTTGTTCTCAACCAACTTTTCAAGAATGTTTGTGATGAGAAGATGGGAGATGGACATATTGTCTTCTTCCAGTGGAAAGGGTGAGGTTGCTTACAGCCTTGGAACATAGAAATCGTACCTCTGTCTGGAGCAATGGGCAGGTGCTTTTACTGCCCATTATAAAAGATTTGAATTCCCTAGGTTTAGGATTCCTCTCTTCTCATGCAATCCTGTAGGAATTGGGGCTCTAGGTATCAGTGCAGACGCTGATACCCTGGCTATTGCTATTGCTCTGAGTAACAAATTGTCCTTTGTTTCTGATCCAGGAGACTCGTGTCTTCTACCAGTAACCACGTAACTATGGCAGGCTAACTTGTTAACTTGCAAGTAGCTGGTATGTTAGCTTGTGGTAGGCTAACTTATTAGCTTACTGCTTTTTAATAAAACAGCACATTTTGATTATGATTATGATGTATGTATACTTCAAAATCCAAAAACCTATTAAGTATATCACCTATTTCTTTACAGATAAAACTGTTAGTGTATATAGCAAAAAAATTAACACAACAAACAGGATGTTTTGTGAAAAGAGAAATGATTGATAAAAAGAGGTTTGGGAATTAACTGTGGATGTTAATTTTTATGCTATTCAAAATTATACTTTCAATGTAATACTCAGTTTTATATACCCAGTCCTACAGTTTCAGGTGCTGTGTATTGTTTTTTTTTTCCTTTATCTAGGTATTTGGAGGGAAAAAAATAGAAAAAATAAACTTGCTCAATGGCCCAAAGGATGAACACAACCAAAGTTTCCTTTTCTACCTTCAAATATTTTGAATTTGCTGTGTTATTGGGGAGCTTATTGTTCCTAAAGTCACCTAATGTTTATGGCAGAGGATGGCTTGGTCTTGACTAACATGACTTTAAGAGTAAAACACAAAAATAAGACCCACATAATTTTAAGGGTTAAATGCAAACACAGGTCCCACATTTTATGCCTTTAAAAATATTAACTTTAAATGTTGATTTAGTTTAACATGGATTTTTTTTTCTCAGTCCACATTCATTCCTTCACTCTTCTTACTTCAAAGTTTAGATAAAGCTATCTCAATTGTTAAAACAGCTTCTGAAGATCTACCAGCTTCTGGAATAGACAAACAGTTATAGAAAATGCAGCTGCTTGTCTTGCTTTTTAGTGACTTAATTATTATTGTATTTTTAGGGCTTTGCACAGAGCAGGATAGCAGTGAATAGTGGTTAAACACAAGAGTTGAATATAAGTGTATCACTGTTCTTTAAGACTACCCTAGCAGGGGCAACCCTGGTGGCTGAGTGGTTTGGCGTGCCTTCAGCCCAGGGTGTGATCCTGGCGTCCTGGGATCGAGTCCCACATTGGGCTTTCTGCATGGAGCCTGCTTCTCCTTCTGCCTGTGGCTCTGCCTCTCTCTGTGTGTTTCTCATGATTAAATAAATAAAATCTTTTTTTTTAAAGACTACCCTAGCACTAAGATTAGAATTTTATCCAGATAATTTCAATCAAACAGCAGAGTAGCATTTGCCCTTTTCTTTTATAAATATAAAGAACTATCTTACCAAAAAGCCATTCTTTAACTAATTAATAACCTTGAAAAATCCAGATTGTAGTGGGAAATATATGCATACTGGGATCTTTAAAAGACTGGATAATTGGAATTGTCAGGATAATAATCATTTCATTTCAGAAGGTCTTCAGAAAAAATCTGTTGAGACAGATTTGATACAAAGGGATAATAGAAAATAAGTTGAAAAATCGTTTAAAATGTTTGTCTTTGCTCAAGCTTTGAAGCTCAAGTTTGGTTCTGCAAATTAAATACCCACATGCATGATTATTTAACTGCGGGATAAAACAAACTCTTAAACATTTGATAATAATAAAAAGTTGGTGGAAAATATTTAGCTTCCAAGGAAGTCTTAAGTCTTATTCCTGCATCATCTCATTTGATAATACAACTATTATTATCCCTATTTTATGGGTGAGGCAACTAAGGCTTATAGTAAATTAAGTCACTTGCCCCAGGTTACATACTAGTAAGTAGTAGAATTTTAATTCACGACTGTGAACTTGTACAGTCAGAAAATGAGAGCATTTTTCAACGAAAATGAAAATTCTGTTATTTTTAAGAATACTGTCTGGTGCTTGATATTATCTCAGTAAACAAATCTGATGAAGAGATTTACATTTCTCCTGTTTCATCCAGTTCAACCTGGGACTCTGCATAGAAAAGAAAAGAAAACAAATTATGCATATGCCAAGAATAGCTTGTTAGAAAACCATTAAGTTTTAACTATCAAGATTTAACCACTGAGGGTATTAGGTTAAAGCTATCACTTAAGAAAATTACAAAATGTCTCCCTTGGGAGGAAATTAACTCAATTCTATGACACTAAGACTACAAACTCTACAACTAGATGATACACACTTTGGTGGCACTAATCAATTAAACCTCATAATCCTGCTGATTTTGAGTGCCAGCGTTCCCAGAGGCCACATGAACAGACACCTGTAACCTTCAGTGGCAGATGTGCTAGTAGGTCTTTATCCTGAGCAGCTGTGAGCCTGCTGCTGGTCCCTATTAGCTGCTCGGGCAGTGTGAGTGGCAGCAGTTTCTGGATTACCGATGTTTGAGCAACCTAAATTTCCAGTGTTGGTCAGGAGATAAAGCATTTGTTTTTGATTCTGCACTCCCTTTCTCCCCAGCAGTTCTGCAAAGCAGGTACTCAGCCAATCAAGCCTAAGGGTGGCCTTGAATATTATGAAAGAAGGTAACTGCTTCTGTGGTGTGATTTATAAGACCCCCAGTAGAGGACCTTGTTACACCTTACCCCACTCTTTCACTCCCTATCCAATTGCAAGATATTGATCTATAATCTTGGTGTGCCTAGAAAATCTCATCTTATCTCATAAATAAAGGATTTAAGAGATTTAAATGATTTTGGGGGGGGGCATAATTTTCCCTGGATGACATTCAAACTTCTGCACACTTTTCATTTTTCTTGTTTTTACAATTCCCTGTTAAACAACACCAACCTCTCTTCTCTCTGCTATCTAGGTTCTTTGTTCCAGAGGGGATGTCTGACTTTGTTTTAGCTTATGCTCTTGCCTTAGCCAAGTGAGACCACTACCAAAGGCACTCAGCTCTGAATTCTCAGTCTTATGCCAACCACTTAACCAGCATCCCTTCCAGAGACCCTGTCCAAGTTCTGACTTGTTACTATGTTTATTCAGGTCTCAAAACTGAGTACTCATTCACAACCAAACTGCCCCAGCTTCATAGGTAATAATCTTCAAACCTCCCAAGGTCTAACAGTCTTAGCCTTAGCCTGTCCATACCAGAAGGAAGTTCTGTTTAGGTGTGCACCCATTGTTATTCCATCTGAAAGGCACTGCCAAGGGAAATTGTAATAGTACAGCCATTGCCTCAAACTCACTCAGATGGGATTGAAAACTGTATATTCAACTCTGATCGCTTTAATTGTGATAGTTTTCATCAGAGGAACTGTTTTTTTTTTAATTTTTATTTATTTATGATAGGCACACAGTGAGAGAGAGAGAGAGAGAGAGAGAGAGAGGCAGAGACACAGGCAGAGGGAGAAGCAGGGTCCATGCACCGGGAGCCCGATGTGGGATTCGATCCCGGGTCTCCAGGATCACGCCCTGGGCCAAAGGCAGGCGCCAAACCGCTGCGCCACCCAGGGATCCCAGAACTGTTTTATTCAAACAAAATTTCACCTAGAACCTCAGTATTGATTGATGTATTCACAACTATTGAGCACATTCATCCATCATATAGGTCTAGCCCAAAGCCTACGAGCCATCCCTGATTTCTCTCCTTCCCTCACTGCACATATCTAGTTTACCAGCAAGGCATGTCAATTCCACCTCTAGTGTATTCTCCATTTCTCCTACTTGTCTCTATCTACACCCGATCCAAGACACTGCTGTCTTCTATATCGGCTGGGGTAAACCTTCCTGCTGCTTCTGCTCTTGCTCTTCTATAATCTATTCTGCACATAGGAGGCAAAGCAAAATGCTTTAGTATGATCTATACTGCTCTGTATAATCTGCCCCCTGCTTGCTATTCCCATCTAACCCCACTCCTGTCATTCAGAACCCCCCAGATATGGTGGAATTCTTTATATCCCTTTAGGTCAAAAATTTTCCAACCTTAGGTCCTTCACACTCTCTGTTTGCTCTGCTGGAGTGCTCAGCCACTATGTCTTCTCATGGCTGCCTCCAGCATTTCATTCCCATTTCATCAACTCAGTGTTACTTCCTTAGAGAGGCCTTTCCTGGTCAGGTGATTTCAATGAACTTGCCCACTCTCAGTCATTCTTTTTTTTTTTTTTTTAATTTTTATTTATTTATGATAGTCACACACACAGAGAGCGAGGCAGAGACATAGGCAGAGGGAGAAGCAGGCTCCATGCACCGGGAACCCGACGTGGGACTCGATCCCAGGTCTCCAGGATGGTGCCCTGGGCCAAAGGCAGGCGCTAAACCGCTGCGCCACCCAGGGATCCCCTCTCAGTCATTCTTTATCACATTCTCCTGTTTTCTTCAAAGCATTGGTCATCTTCTGCAATATCATTATTTTACTTGTTTATTGTCTGTCTTCCTAGCTCTCCTCTATAATGTGAACTCTTTTTACAACTGTGTCCCTTAAAATAGTTGGCACAGAGTTGGTACTGAATGGCTATATGTTTAATAGACAGTGGGGGACAAAGCATAGTCCCTGAGTTCACAGAACTTTCAGTTAGACCAAAAAAAAAAAAAAAAAAGTTAATAGTGAATAAATGCAAATTGGAGTGGATGCCATGAAATAGTAGATGCTTTGTGGTTCAGGAAGGCAGCTTGAAGAAAGTGAGCTAAATGGAATTAGCCATGTGGATATTTGAGGGAAGAGTATCTGAGAAAGAGGGAAGAGGCAACATGAAATCCTTAAAGGCTTTTTTGAAGCATGTCTGGGCTGTTTGGGGCTGGAATGCAACAAGCCAGAGGGGAAAGTAATAAGAGATGACGTGAGGGAGGTGGTGGGTTACAGTATCAAGGCTCTCTACTGAGTATAACTCCTAATAATTTAGGCATTAAAGTGTACAGTCCTCTGAAAAAGGCAGTACACCTGGCGAGTAGTTCAGACTTCATGGAAAGTTCATTTGTTCCACTGAGGTTGATATGGTATCAGACTGTTCTGGTGTACCCAATCACAATATACATAAAAATCCTGGAAAACAATGCAAAATTATGAAGAACAATCATATTTTAATCATACTGGGCCTCCTAGAATGATGATTATTTACTCTCAACAATCAGGTAATTAAACTGTTTGAATTTAGATAAAAATGATGGGCTCAGTTTGATTCTAGTACTTGAGTCCCAAGTAATCTGATTGTTTTTGGCAGCTTGTAGGCAGAGTGTTCACATTCCAGAGAAATATTTTGTTTAAGTTTTCAGAAACACTTCTAACCTTCTGGGGGAAGCAGTCCACTTCTTAAAGTAAACTTCTAATGAAATGTAAACTTTTTTATATATAAAATTCTCACATAGCTCAAGAGTGTGATTAGTACACAGAACTTAGGTAAATTTATGATTTATTATCAAGTACAGATACAGGGAAAACCTTGGTACTTAACCTCATGTTGTTTGTAGTTTGATGGCTAGAGAAGGAACACACATGAAAAAGGAAATATTGTAGGAACCATTTATCAGTACCAAAAAAGACTATTTCTATAATGTTCTACCTATCTTCCTTCTACTATAATTTTCTAGTCACATCTTAGCTCTCATCTGTGGTTTGGAAAAATCATATTCCTGATCCAGGGGAATTTAAGAAGTTAGTTGGCTGGTAGCAATGGGACTCAGGGTCAGTCCATCAGTGAGGTCTGTCAAGCTTTGAACTCAGACCCTCATTCTGATAGATGGATCTGCCTTTTGCCTTGGGACTGACCAATTTCTCCTTGCATCCTGGTTATCTGCTCTGTCAGCCTCATGCCCCATTTCCAAAGTTAAGGAGATTACAGTCATCCCCAAACCAAAGCTGGATACTTGCTTCCTGTGTCAATCTGCCTGAGGCCACCTGCCCAAGATCTTCCCACAAGGTATCTGGCACCAGAATACCTGTGATATAAACCCAATTTTTAGGTTGAGAGGTGATGTTATTATAATAATAAAATATAATCAGCAGATACTTTTGCTAATTTCCAGGAGACAGAATGTGGGAAAGAGGGACACTTGTCTCATTGCAGAGTTTTGATTTTTTTTTTTTACCATATGCATATAGTATTTTAAAATTAATCTAAAATAAAAGAAAATTGAAATAGCAACAACTTGAAAAACCAAAAATATGGTATTTTTCCAGCAGAGAAATGTCTGAATATTACCTCAAATGAAGTACCTGATCCCAAGATCCCCAAGACAGCAATTCACACAGAGGAAGCAAGGTAAGCTAACCCTTGATTGCAAACTGAGGTTTTCACGTTATACTTGTATATCCAGTGAGCTAGACGCTGGGAGGGTGGACTCTAAGATTACCTACAGCTTCAATGTGGTTTGTGAGTCAACGTGAGAGCAAGAAATGTGAGAGAAGAATGTATAAGAGACTGGAAATTTGTCCCAAAGCCCACGTGTGATTTGAGGAGAGGAAAAGATTTCTAGGCCTGTCTTCTTAGCTGCATGGATACAAAGAGAAGACTGTGGCCCTGCCTTACTTTTCCAGTGCTTTGGAAGGAAAATAACCTCAAAGAACTATTTTTACATCTGTATAGTCTTTCAGTCCTTTTTAATACTCTACCCTGTGGTACTCTATAGTCTGAGATAGAAGGCAATGTCTATATTCTAACCCACCCTTAGGAGAGGGGATAAGGAAGGAAAAGGGATTTTTAACTTCCTTTCTAGGAGGTAAAGTGATTGGATAGATGAGTCCATGATGGGGGAAGAAACAGATGTTGAAGAAGATAGGATAATAAGAGGTGAGGGTGATTAGGTAATGTCAGGTGGATTGTGGAGAGACAGGAAGTCATGAGGAAGAGATTGGACTTTTTACTTTTAGTTTCTTTATTCATTCAATAAAATTTCCTAGGTCCCACATGATGCCAGGCCCCAGTTGGTGCTGAGGTGACAATGATGAACAATGTAATCCTTTGCACTCGAGCAGTCTATATTCTCTAGGGGGAAATAAAGTAGTAAAGAGGCAATTAAAATAACATATTAGTGCCATGTCTGGAGCAGATGGAACTGTGCCAGGAAGACATATAACCTACTTCTGGGAGGCTAGAGAAAGGAGGGGACACTTGAGAATTAGTACTAAGGAGCTCAACCAGCAGAGTAGCAAAAGGCACTTAGCCAAAGGACCATCATGCAGAGAGATCAGGAGATAAGCATGGCATATTAGAAGACCGGATTACCTTCGGTTTGTGTGCAGTGTGACCAGGGAAACAGTGAGTAATGAGACTGGAAAGATCTTAAGAGCTAAATTGCCAAAGGCCTCGTATGTTTTATGTTAAAGAGTTTAAAATTTGTCCCAAGAGCAGTAGAGGCCACTGACTGGCTTTAAGTAGAGAAGTGACATGATCAGTTTAACACTTTTAGAGTCACCTCTGTCTGGTATGGAGGATGGGCTGGAAGAAGGCAAGAGTAAAGGCGCAGAGATCAGATAGGAAGAAACCGGTAATCTAGGCAGGAGACAATGGCTACTTGCAGTAAAATTTTACTTGCAGTAAAATCATGCTATGGCAGATGTATTTGAACTCTTCTGTTGCATCTCCAGATCCCCTCTCTACCTTTCTGGCTGCTACACAGGCCCTTGGGAATGCTGCCCCACATGAGTTACATGACTTTGTCTTCCAGCTCCCAGTTAGATGTAGCCCTTTCAAAGGAGAGGCCTGTAGGTGATCAGAGGAGAAAAAAGGGTGAGGTCGAGGTACTGACTCCCCCAACACCCAGATTCTTCCCAGTTTGGCCACTGCAGTCCACCGGTGCCCCATCTATATAGCTCTCCTCTCTGGGTCTGGCAACCACTCACTCTTCTTGCTGCTTCTGGCTGGGTACTAGGCTCCCAAGGCATGGCATTACTCTTATGGCTCCCTTCAGCCCTGCACAAGCCTTTGTAAATAGTCTCATTATTAAACTCTCCTCAGATTACATGACTTGAATGTACGACCCGTTTTCTGCTGGGGCTCTGACTGATGAGCAAGCAGAGAGTGAGAGTAAATCAATATAGGAAACCATAAAATGGTTATATTGAAAGGATCCTGTGTGAGACAGAGTATAGGAGAGGGAGCAGTTGCTGATGAAAATTCCTATAGATCATACATTTGACAGATGTTTCAAAGATAGAGGCAAGGCAAGAAGGCTTGTTGAAGAAATGTGGTGTCAGGAAGAGAAGGAGTCACAAATGCTCCTGCCACTGAATATATGGAAAAGATGGAAGTCACCCCTGACAATGTTCTTCCTCATATTTTTGGCCAGAAGACTGGCTGTCAGTTTTGGGTAGTTGCAGAAGGCTCTATTACTGTGAAGGCGTTTTATAGTTTTCAATAATTTGCCTGTATTGCTTTGAAAAGCCCAGAATTCTATTTTTGCCCATTCTTTCCTCCTTTCCCCCAGTAATAGAAACCCAGAAATACTTTCCAATGACTTCTTGCAAGTTCACCAAGGGGAATATCTGCACAGAGAGCGGGTCGGGCAAACTCTTGTTACTGGCTGACAGTTTGGCTTGAATTGGGCGGAAGGCAAAGCAAGCCAAGTAGCTTTCTCTGCTTTTTCTCTTCTATATTCATACTTGAATCTTGGATTGTACTTTTCTGATGGAAAAAATAAGTCAGTGCTAAGGGAAAAAGCAATGATAAGAGCTTGAGGAGGTGATGGGGTCATAGGGCAACCTTGGCCCCTCTTACTTTAGCTGCACTGGCAGGCGTCCAAAGGCAATATGAGATTCTCGAGAAATGGAATCCTAGACGACAGACGGACCCTACGCCCAGCGCTATGGCGCATGATGGTGCTTTTACCCCTGACCAATCTAGATCAGCATTTTCACTAGTAGGAAAGATACTAGTAGCAATGAAAGTGTCTAAATAAATAAGATTCGCAACAAAATCCTTAAACATGTACACCTGTGCCTATGTATATGTATGATTAATTCAATCACAAAACTAATAACACAACCACAAAGCAACAGTAAAGAGATGAGGACAAATAACCTATTTTAACTCCTCAATCAAAACTGTTAAAACAGACGTGCGCATAAACATCATTTAAGTCACGATCAATTTTTCATGTTGTATAGGCCAATTATTTTGTTAACAAGTGCAAGAAGCTTTTATCAGGAGATATAAAAGTGCATTATTACCCTTCTTGTCTTACAGTAAATGTTAAAGATTCTTAAGATATTTTCTCAAGATATTTTCTTTCTTGAGAGGAAAAATTTTGTTGCCCCTAAATCCATGTTATCCCTTAGCTCAAAAAGAAGCATTGTCATATTGACTTGAGCGACAGAAATAGAGGCAAGTTTGATTGGAAAGGGGGATTCTCTGGTATTCCAGGGCCGCATTCGAGGTGGCATGATAGACGTCAAGATACTGTGTGCACATATAAGAAAGGAGCTTCATTTCTTCTGTGTGTGCATTTGCTTAACCATCACTTGCAACATTGGCTCGTGGAGGCCGTTCCTTGTGTGAGCTTGGTCTGATGGGAACCTCACATCTCTACCTCAGCCAAGGCTATCGCTGTACGTTTCAAACAAAAATCAGATAAAAGGCTCAGATTACTAGCTAGTGTCTTACTAAATGTCAGACATAGTGCTAGGTCTTTACATACATTGTCTTATTTGATCCATAGCAACAAGTTCACAGTATCATTCCATTTTGTAGGTATGAAAACCACATCTCACAGAGGTTACATAACCTGGCTTAGGTTACCCATGCACCAAATGGTAAAATTCAAATTCATCTCTGGGTGACTGTACATTTCATATGGATGGAGCCCTGAGGGTATTTTCTGGGTGTAGATATTTAAGTTTACTTAGACTAACCTTATATTTTACATGAATGGGCTGTGTTTAGAGGATTTGAGATTGAATTTGGGGGGTTTGCTTTCTTTAATTATTTTAGAATTTTTATATTCTGGTTTGATTGTTAAGAGCCTGCACAAACTATTTGATATCATCTTCTAGACTGAGTTTTGACAAAGAGATTCAATCTAGGTATTGATAGAACCAATAACTTTGAATCACATCATTATAGTGGGTATATCAGATTGTGGAGAGCATCAGCATTAGGTAGAAAATAAAACTTCAGATGAGAAAGAAACAACAATTGACTATATGAAAAGAAATGTAAACTTGTATATTTCTTGAAAAAGATTAACATTCCATGCTACATTTGCCACCAGAGGGAGTCATATGAATACCATAACATATGACAAAGGCAAAGGAAAAATCTTTAAATGTTTTCTTCCAGCTCCATTGATATTTCAACTAGTATTCAGAATTTGGCAGAACTGGTATAGCTATGGGAAAGAGCTTACACATCTCACTATAGGATTGAAAACAGAAGAAACATCTTGCTTAAATTAGTCATGCAGGGTGAAAGATAAACCACAAAACAAACTAATAGACAGATTCCAGATTTCAGCAACAGGGGCCTAACGTTAAAAAATCAAGCTGTGATCTCTTTTGTTCCAAGAACCACTTTCTGCTATTACCAAAACATTGTTCTAAAAAGAAAAATCCCTGGAATCAACAATTTCATTGATGTTTCATTAACCACATTTCATTTATCATTATATTGCTTGTGCCAAGATGACTGTGCTTTCTATTGTCAGTAAATAAAATAAAAGTGCACTGAAAAGAAACTCCATAGGTAGAAAAACTCAGTATCTAAAGGCAATTTTATGTACCTCAGCTCTCTGTTACCTAGGCCAAGATTTTCTCGGTTGGGGAAAAGATGGATTGTTTAGTAACTGGTCGGTTTGTAATCCAATTTATTTTATGCCTAAATTTAGATCAGTCAACAGTGTTCACTGAAACCTACTGTGTACACAGCTCTAAATTGTCTATTAAAATCAAGATTCAGTGATGATTAGTATTACAAAGATGAATTCTGAAGTGATGTTTAATGCCTTGATATAGATCAATAGTTCTCAAAATGTGGTCTCTGGATCAACACTACCACAACTGTCTAGGAACTTGTTCAAAATACAAATTCTCCAGTCTCAGTCCAGATCCATTGATTCAGAAAGTGTAGAGGTAGGGGCTCAGCATTCTGTTTGGACAAGCCCTTAGGGATAATTCTGTTGTACACTTAAAGTCAAGAACCACCGATAGAGATCTGTTATGTATTTTCTTGAAACCAAGTCTAGCAGCTTACACAGATTGGAACATGTGCTTTTTGTGTTCTATTATATAGTTACTGCCTTATCCATAAACTAAATTTAAATACAAAAATTGAATGATTTTGGGAAAATCACAACTTTTTGTAATACCAAATAGTCATAGAGTAAAGTAATTAATTAAAAGATAAACACATTATTAGAAAAGCATGAGTAAACAATATGTGCTTTCCATCACGTGGCAGAGGAATTTGTTTTTTTCTCTCTCTCCACAAGTATTGTTTTTGCCTAAAGATCACAACGTACTGATTTTTCCATTTATACTTTTGAGATTAAATGATAGTTTAGGAACTTGGAAAGAAGATGGTCTAAAAACACAAAATTTGCAAGGGTAAAGTAAGATTTGCCCAGAAAACTTAGAAACAAGGTTCATATCACAAGATGATTTGAACTTTGTGTTTCATGTGCTTTTTTCTTGTCTGAATTTTTTTATGAGATGAATGAATTACTGTGCAACAGAAAAAAATATTTTTTTTAGAAAAAGAGTTTTCAAATCAATCTCAAAAGTCCAGTTGAAGAAGTAACTTGAACATGACAAAATAAGCCTGGTTTTTACTTTGGTTTACATAATAAGTACCGAATTGCTGGTGTGATTATTTTTGTATTATAATAAAAACAGTGGCTGTTTCAGATACAGCCAAGCACAATGCAATCAATTAGATTATAAGTGGATGGTCTAATCAATTCTTTGTGATTGATCTACATGAATGTAACTGGTTTCACTGAATTGGTCTTAAAGGTTGACCTGGATCATTTTGTTACAACATATATAGGGCATAAAATAGTAAGGACACCAAGAAAATACAATTGCAAAGGTTTATTTGATGCTCATCCAATTAGATGGGCACATCAAACTAATCTCCCTCTAGTTATTTGCTTTCCTTATGTACAAAGAATATGTCAAGATGAATTCTTTCTCCTGGTTGTGAGGAAAAGTAAGGTTATATACACATTTGCTGATGATTGGACAGATAGATAAATGCCTGAATTTTCTGACCCTTTTGTAGAAAGTATTGAGAGTTATTCATTTTTCTTCCTGCTCTTGAAATGGCCAGATTCACATAATAGAAGGCAAAGTATTGACCTGGCAACCATCTATCTATAGTAAAACTTCTGAAATCTGGAAAGTTGCAGAATGAGGTCACAATAAACTTTCCATAACTCCTCTTAGGGCTCAGAATTATAAACTGCTGATTAGTCTTTTGAGATTATTCTCATGATTGTGGATGGTCATTGGTTGGAGTTATGTGAAGTGCGTATTGTTAGGGCAATGCAGTTCCCCAGCGAGAAATCATGGGCTTCCATTGTAGAATTTAACTTAAATATTGTTCTGGGTATATTATCCTAAGTTTTAAAAAAACATTCAGATTGGAAACTCAGAATTTTATACAATAATGCTTAAAAGAAAGAATGTGCAAGAGAGTTTAGTAAACAATATATACATATAAATTATCATAATTCATATGAACTATGATTGTTTTCAACGTGTTTCAAAAACCCTATATTTATATTGATTTTTTTAAACACTTGAGAAAAAGGATTAGTTTTGAAACTCCTTGATAGTTATCTAAAGGTGCCAGTATATTCTGAAGATGGTGACCATTGGTTTTTGAGTCAGGTTTGAATTGGAATCTCTACCGTGTTTAATCTGTGTGGCCTTGGCCAAACATTTTAAGGTTTTTTTGTCTCCTGTTCCCATTGCTTCCTCCATAAAATGGGAATAATAATAGTTCATCCTTCATGGAAGGGTTATATGTGATGATGCAGGACAAAAATACAGCTACTTTTTCATTAAGTATGAGGAGATATCTTTTGTGATTTCCCAAAATGTGAAGAACTAGACAAAGTTAAGTTTTTGACTTTTGACTATATAAATAATGCCTGAGAGCATCCCTCTTGAAACTTGAACACAAATGATTTTTATTAATCTTTCATTTTATTTAGTGTTATTGCTTAGTGGTAAGTGTGTTCTAATTCTAGGGCAAGAAAGCCATCTCAGATGAAGAGGTTCCCATCCTGATGACTACAATTATGCAGACTTTTGAAAATCCCAAGAATACTATTGCATTTGTCATTCTAATTTCCAGTTAAAATGTTTGTGAATCAATAAGAGAAAGTTCCGGAAATGGAGAGAGCATCTTGGTTTTTCTTCAATAGTACCTACACTGATTGAAATTTAGCATATTCTTTATGTTTTAGTTTTAAGAAAGATTGTTTTGTGGCTGCTAAATGAATGTTGTTGAAATTAATATAAACATGAACTTTATTTTGTCTTCAAAACTAAGAGATGTTTAAGGAAGATGTGATAATTAGTAAAACTGTGGGCACTAAGCCATCACTGGTAGTGATTTAAGGGCCACAGAGGTAGACAATCACCTGACACAGCTTGCTTAAGGAAAGAATATTAAGCAGCTGGAAGCGGTACTATGATGTGGTTTTTTTCCCCTCTCTTAACAAGAAAAGAAAGCAAGGAACAGGATAGAGGATTATCCCTTCATATAGTTTAAAAGGCAGAAAATTTAATTCCTCATTACTAAAAAGATATCTTTCAATATAAGAAAATCCTTGCAAAATGGGGAGGGTAGATGTATTATGATAGGAATATCGCCTTAATTCTCTATTTCATTATTTTAGAGTAGTATTTATCTCTCCATAAGATCCTATTTTTGCTGTGCTGTGAAAATTAGCTCAGATTCAAATATCATAAAAAAGTTAACTATCCAAGGGAAAATAAAGCAATTCTTAAAATTTATTTTGGACAGATGGTGTTGCAAGGTGGGGGTGAGGCTAATGTGTTAAACATTTTTTTTTATTTTTTATTTTTTTGTTAAACATTTTTGTTATAAACATCTTTCACAATATTTGAAAAACAGTTTATTCTAAAATTTAGTATAACTCTTATTTCCAATTTGGTTTTCACTGTACTTTTGCTTGATTAGGAGAAAAAAAGGACTATAAATGAGATAGATGTTAATGATTTATGAAATCCCTGGTATCAAAGGCTAAGGCTACCGTCCCACTGCCCCCAAGCTTCACATACATTGAATTAGGAGGTCTTTAATGGTGAGTCATTGAATTTACTGACTTTCTCCTGTGGTTTTAAGGCTTTTGTTTTCAAGACTAATATTCAGACTAACTGTTCAGCCTACAATCACAGGTTAGAGTAACCTAACATGCCCTTAACTACTTTAGAACCACACTCTAACCAGTGAAGCAACTTGCTCATTTTTTAAATGTTCATTTAGTAGCCATTATTTACCAACTGTCCAAGCATTTACTACATCCTTTTATCTATCTGCTTCTCATTTCCTTTAAAAAGTGATTTTGTCTTTATAAATAATCTAATTTCTCAAAAAAGTATAATTTTTCAGTGATAGATTTAAGTTTCAGTGTAGTCTGCTATTTATAAATGTAAACAAGGAGTTCTATTGTTAATACAATGATTGGAAATAAAAATAGTGTTATTATTATTTTCAATAATACAACTCCCAACGGTACAGAGGCTTTTTCTACCCATTATGTTTCAAAAAGTTTTTCACCAGTTCTAGTTTCTACTGTTGTTTGGGAGAAATTACTGTAGTTTTGCTTGTATGTTTGGTCAATATTAAGATAATTATTACATCATATTTTAAAATAATTTTACACATAGAAACACATATATTATTATTGTTGTTGTATATCCATTGCTACTCCTCCTTGTGAGCTGGTGCATGTACGCCTGTGTGGACAAACAGAACCAATGATACAAATTTATATTGAAAAATAGATTATCTTGTATAGTCCAGGAAAACTTTTTTGTTGTTCTTCTTAGCCTGGTATTAAAGAACATAAATGCAACCATCTTGAAAACAGTACCTGAAATATTTCAAATTTTATAACGCCATTTTGTCAATCCTTCTTACTCTAAAGAAATTTGAAATTAACATTGATTACAGATGGTGATGTGCTAGTAAATGTTCAATAACCAGCTCTCTTGGAAAAAAAGCCTTGAGTAGTAGTTGTGCTGATTTCCAGGATGTAAATACTTTCACCTAGGCTGCTATCAACTACCAGCTTGACATCACCTAATGCTGAGTGTGAAGAGATGCACATAATGTTTTTTGAAACCAGTGTGACCCAGCTCCAGGCTCCCCATGATTGTACTTTTGTTTACAATCCCATTTATAAATATAGTCACTTGACCTAATAAAAGCTGAAATTTTAAGATTGTTTTAAATGAAGTTTTAAAAAAGCCCCAATAAATTCTGTTACATGTTAAATTTATATATATATATATATATATATATATGTATGTATTTTTTTCTTTTTAAGAGAAGTAAGACCAGAGAATGAACTGAGTACTTCAAATAGATGATTGTTGCAGGAAACTGTGCTAGAACAAATCCCAGGCATCAGAAATAGTGCCAGGTAGTCAGAGACATAAATTACTCCAAATCTTTTTTCATCTGGAGAGCAATCCCTCCAGGTTAACATTGAGTTTTATTGCTGCTATTTCTAATATTTGCTATCTATAACAATGATGAGTAGAAAACAGCCCTGTACTGTGACTTTCATGATTTTGAAAACATAAAGCTTTATTTTGTTCATAGAAAGGGTACTGTAGAGTAGTGCTCCCCAAACTACAGTTCACAAATTGGTGTGGATCTGAGAATTGTGCGTAACTGTTTTGTGATAAGAAAAGTGCAGAAATTGAACTAAGGGTTTAGGAGCTTTTGTAGCAATTTGACGTTGCTGGGACATACAAGTTCACTACCCACAGACTTACAAGACAGGGCTATACTTGCTGAACAGGGAATAGGCCAGTTTGGGCTTTAAAGGTTTTTTCAGAGGGTAATTTGTTAGCTCTGGCTATGATGAAGGAGTGAAGATGAATTTTGAAAGTATATCAATTGTCTCATTGTGTATAAAAGTTAAAAATAAAGTAAATATCCCTGAAGAAGCAAAGCATGCTCTCCCTTCGGGAACATTTACTTGATGTTCTCCCCTCTGCTCACATTCCGACCAAGCGTTCAGCCTACAGTCTGAACCCACTAGCTACCCTCTGCCAAATCTTTCCACAGCTGGCTCTTCCTCATCTTTTGAGATTTCAATCAATACCACAGTCCAGACGGTCTCTTCCCTTATTTCAGTGACTCATCATGTGGCCTTCTTTTACATCTTTGTGGCTCATACCACTATCTGAAATTATCTTGGTTATTTGTTTACTTACTTATTGTCTCTTTTCCTTTCTGCTAGAAGGCAAGCTTCATGAAAATGGGAACCTTGTATTTCTTGTTTGTGTCTGTATTCTTAAAGCCAGTATTCTGGGTAAGATCTTAACATAACAACAGGTTCTCAATAAATATCAATTTACTGAGTGAGTGAGTGTGGGGAGAACTATTTCACTTGTACTGGCAACACGGAGCCACTTGAATTGGCAATGATGAGACCAGGAGGAGATGTCTCACCAAAGATGAATAAGCCAATAGAGGCCCTTCTATCACTAATAAAAGTGTTCACCTACAGAAATGAGATCTGTCTCTCAACAGATAGATAAGCTCCACTTCCAATGCCATACGTAATCACCTCCCCCAATCTTCTGAGATCTCATTCAATGAGTTCACTGATCCATTTTTCTTTTGAGAAGTCCAGTGCATTTCATGCAGCCCATCTGAAAAAATAAAGTATTTGTCATAGAACACAAGTTTTTAACCAGGCATCTATCAATGCCGTGAAATCACATGCAAACTTAATATGTCCTTTTTCTTTTTTAAAAAAAAAAGGAAAATATCATAGCTATCATCAGATTCTAGGTAGATCCGTAATTCCTAAAGATTAAGGATTTCTTTTACATGAACTTCAGAAAACTTAAGCAGGAAAGGCTCAGAAATAACATACAGTCTGTGATATTTTGGCAGCACTTTATAATACAAAGAAGAATGTAGAAATTTAAAAAAATACTAATTTCTATGCAACTATTTTTGGATATGTCTAGAATTAAATTCTCCATCATGCTTGTAAGAAGATTGATAAAGAAAGTTAAGTGGCAGCTTCTCTGAAGATAAGGTGCATTCTGCGATTAGTTATTTTGATAAAACAACCTAATCGATGAAGCTTACTGCATTGATTTTAGATAACTCAAGAGATATCAATAAAAATCATATGGGATTATTTTCTTGATAGGTGAAATTTTCCCCTATTAAGTGTTCTGAGAGCTCTTATCATGACTAATGGCTGAAATCTGTCACACTTGATTTTTAGTCTACTTTGATTCTGATCAAAGGGTTTATTTGAACATTGTTTTTTTGTTTGTTTGTTTGTTTGTTTGTTTTAAAAAAGGCCCTGAATCACTGACATGATTTATCACTGCATGTCCACTATTTAATTTCCAGTTTAGGATGCATTAAATAGATTTAGATGTAGATTTCATGTAATTTATTTTATAAACAGAGGTGCTTTACCTTGTGTCATTTAGACATACTCAGTTTTAATCTATTTTAGATTATTGAAAATATCACATATGCCAATTTATGTCATCTCATTTTAACCTTTATAATGAAGAATAATGAAAGTGTCACTTTGAGGGACACCTGGGTGGCTCAGAGGTTGAGTGTTTGCCCTCAGCTTAGGGCATGATCCTGGAGTCTGGGGATTGAGTCCCATGTCGGGCTCCCTGCATGGAGCCTGCTTCTCCCTCTGCCTGTGTCTTTGCCTCTCTCTCTCTCTCTCTCTCTGTCTCTCATGAATAAATAAATAAAATCTTTTTTTTTCTTTTTAAAGAAAGTGTCACTTTGAAAAATCTACTTTCAGTGTATAATATTTTGCAACTACAATTGCTAGATGTTACTAGACTGGCTGTTATTGCCTTCAACATTATATTGTTAGATGGATGAATATACAAGCATATATTTTTCTATTTTAGTATGTTGAAACACATATAATACACACATATATCCTCTATGATATTTTTTTCACAAGATACTTACCTAAGTTGTTGAGGTCACTCTGAACACATAGTTGATAATATTATGTGAGTCATGTGATAAATGTGAAATATTTTAGAATTTCATAGCTTTGCTCTTTTAATTTTCAAGTGTTTTATGGAAGCCTTCTAGCATTCTAGTGTGGATTCACAGTTCATGTAAGACCAATATGTTAAGAACTCATAGGAAAAGTTTAGGAATTCCTGTGTGATTTTGATACTCAATGTATCAGAATGAAAAGATTAAAATGTAATTAGAACAATTCTGATATCTTTTTCTTAGTCATGGCATTAGCAAGTTTTATATTCATTCTTTCCAGGATATATTATGTAAAATCAAAGATGTATCTTTTCCAAAAATATAAGAAAAGCTTTGAACATTCCCGAGGCTACTCTAATTTCTTCCATGTTTTTCTTAAAATGAAGCAATTGAGAGACCTACTAGAAAAAGTCATTACATGCCTTGCTGGCACAAAAATGTCTTCCATTATGTCAAGCACTTATTATCTTGTGAATCATAACAAAAATCAGTTACTATAAAGAGGTGTTCCTGACCACTGCTGCCCTATTTTTTTGGTGTTGGGGCTGGGCCTTTGCATAAAATATCAGATGGTATTGAAGTAGTGGCTGCTTTCTGATCAGGAAGAGTATCATCTACAGAATGGAGCATAACTCATAAACTGATAATGAGATCTACTCTTTTTCTATGGGTCCTAAAGTTCCACAGTTAATTCTATTGCCACAATATTACAATTTGTACTGTTTGAACAAATTGTATGGTTTGAATCTCTTTGGGGTCTATATGCTTTCCCTTAAAATATGTTTTTTTGATTGTAAAAATATCCTACAAGAAACAAGATTTATTTTTATTATCAGAAAAAGATCACCAATTAAGACTATTTGTTTTTAAAAATTGTTTTTATATAGAGGATACCATAGTCCAGTGTTAAATAATGGGGCAGGTTAATTGCCAGCTTTGATTCAGACTGTCTGGATTTGTATTGTAGCTCTGACCCTACCTAGTCAAGTAATGTAAAAGATTATATAGTCTCTCTTTGCCTCAGGTTTCAAGTGAAAAACAGAAATAATAATCCGTACCCAGAGGATTGTTATGATGATTAATCGAATTATTACATAATAAACAATTTAGTCCTGGTACATGGCATGTACTTGATAAATGTAAGTTATTAAATGGACATTATAACAAATGTAGTTCATATAGGAGCTTTTTACAAGAACATAGTTTTTATGTTCAAAAACTAGTTTGCTAGTTTTTATTTTTGGTAGGTTGAATTGAAACAGGTATTGAAAAGACTATTAAAAGGCTGCCAATTGTAATGTACATAATTCTTCAGTTTTTGCCTAGGAAGTGACCAAGAAGTCTTGATGGAGAATCTATTTTGATTTTTTTATTGAGATGTATTTGACAATGAAAATTGTACATATTTAAGGTATATGATTTGGTTATTTGATATCCATTCACACTGTAAAATTATCACTACAATCAAGATAACTAACACATCCAGGACCACCTACGTGGCTTAGTTAAGTGTCTGACTCTTCATTTCAGCTCAGATCATGATCTTGAGGTTGTGAGATCAGCCCCTCCACTCAGTGGGGAGTCTGCTTAAGATTTTTTCTGTCCCTTTCCCTCTGCCCATCCCTAAAAAAAAGATAATTAACAGATCCATAATTCAGATAGTTACCATTTTCTTTCTTTTTTTAAGGTAAGAACACTTAAAATCTGCCTTATTAGTAAATTTCAAGTATACATTAATTATCATTAACTATAGTTACATTGTTGTGCGTTCTATCTCCAGAATTTATTCATCTTACATAACTAAAACTTTGCATCCCCTGATGAACACTTTCCATTTTGTCCCTTCCCGTTCCCTTTCCCTGGTAACCACCATTCTACTATTTCCATGGTATTGACTATTTTAGATCCCACATACAAGTGAGATCATGCAGTATATGCATCTGGATTATTTCCCTTAGCATAATAACCTCTAGGTTCATCCATGTTGTTGCATGGCAGGATTTCCTTCTTTTTAAAGTGTAGTAATATTCCATTATATGCATATATTACATTTCATGCACTGACAGACATTTAGGTTGTTACCATATCTTGGCTATTGTTAATAACGTTGAAATGAGCATGAGAGTGCGGATATTTCACCTGGATAGGATTGCTAGATCAAAAGTAAGTACTACTATTTTTAGTTTGGGGAAAACTTCCATACCATTCTTCATAATGGTTCTTCCAAATTACATTCCCACCAACAGCTTACAAGGGTTTTCTGTTCTCATCCTTGGCCATGCTTGTTATCTTTTGGTTTTCTCTTAGTGACCATTCTAACACCTATGAAGTGACATCTCATTGTAGTTTTGATTTGCATTTCCTTGATGATTAGTAATGTTGAGCACCTTGTCATACACCTGTGGGGCATTTGTATGTCTTTTTTTTTTTTTTTGAGAAGTCTATTTAGACTCTTTGCCCATTTTTTAATTGGATTATTTGTTTTTTTGTTATTGAGTTGTATGGATCCATAGGTTGCCTTTTCACTCTATTGTTTCCTTTGCTGTGAAGAAATTTTTTATTTATTGTTTGGTTGGTTGCTTGCTTTTCTTCTTTAGCTAGGACAAAAGAAGAGATGATTTATTGTACACGTTACATTTAGCCACAACTGACAACAGAACTAGCCCAGAATGTCATAGGCCAACAGCAAAGACCATAAAGAACTATTTTGATATGAACAAGGTGGGTCTCTCAGAGGTGGTTATGGTGATCATTTGGGGATAGATGTTCAAGATGTATCGAGAGAAATTCTACAGAGTAGCATACCGTCCAACAATTTCTACCTGTGTCCTGGACCTTCAGCTTTCTATATTTCTGCTCCTGGGGCTTGCATGGGTGCACAAGCTAATGGTTTACTTGGACCTCTGCCTCAGCTTCCTTTTGCACTTCAACTTTCCCATTCTCTTCTTCCTCTACTTGATTCTCATGGCATGGACATTTCTAAGAAGATAGAGCTAAGGTTGAGAGCCATAGAAAATTTTTAGTTTGTAGTTACTATTGCTTTTGCTGCCTGTGCTTTGGATATCATATCCAAATATCATTGCCCAGAATAATGCCAAGAAGCTTTTCCTCTATGTTTACTTCTAGTAGATTTACAGATTTAGGTTTTATGTTTAAGTTAAATTTTGCAATAATTTTTAAATATGGTGTGAGATAGGGTTCAATTTTATTCTTCTGTATGTGGCTACCAATTTACCCAATACTATTTATTGAAGGGACTATCCATTCCCCATTTTGTGTTCTTGGCATTCTTTTTAAGGATTAGTTGACTATAGATGTATGGATTTATTTCTTGGCTGTCTATGAATTCATTTTTATTTTGCAGAGCTATTTCAGGGCAAGAGTTTTTTGCGTATGGGAGAATTTTTCTTAAAATAAATTAATTCTGCTCCTCCTACTACAAAAAGTAATAGTTTGTGTTAATAAACTTCAACACACAGATTTACAGTCACTTTTTTTTCTATTCACAAGTCAGACCTTACTTGAGTTGAGTTCATTGACTATGGGGAGAGACGCTCTCCTGTAACATTTTTATCTCATAAGCAGCAGGCAAATGGTGAGGCTCAAAAAAACTCGCAAGTGACAAAAGTGTCCTTAAGCTGATTTTTCTGGGGAGAAACTAACTTCTCAAACTTTCCATATTTCTCATTACTAAGCATGCTCTGTAGAATTGTTTCATTCATTGAGAGTGTTTATGAATGAATTTCTGCCTATATCTACACATTGCTCTATTTTAAAAAATGCATAAGGGAGGACGTGCTAAATTTTCTCTGACTGATAAACCCACCCAAGGAATGTTTTTTGATCCTTATACTTGCTATGAGGAGGAATATTATGTTTGCTGGGCACGTTTTTATAACTTTTAAAGTCACTATAGTAACATTAGGCAGCAACTGGGGCTGGAGCTAGTTTATAACACTTACTGGGTTTTCTTTTTTGCCTAGACCTATCTACAGTTTCACGCAAAGCAAATATATATGGAACACTTAGTATGTGCCAAGCATGGTGCTAGATACTGGCAACATAAAAATAAGTAAGACATGATCTTCTTCTCCAAAAAAGAAATAGTTTAGTGAATAAGACAGACTTGAACAGAGAAGTTACAATACAATATAGTAAAGTCTGTGATAGAAATAGAAATAAATAGCTAGCTGTGCATTCGCAGTGGAGGGCATCCCGTAGGAATTTGACAACAGAAATGAGGAATAAGGACACTGGAGACAGAGGAACAGCATGTGCAGACACATAGACCTTTTCAGGATATTGTCTTCTGGGATGTATAAGGGTGGCTGGAAATAGGACAGCAGTAATTCAATGAAACAAATTATATGGATTTTTGTCTAAAGATGTCCAAGTCAGCCACTGAGCAAGTAGAGAAGCAAAAGCTTTTAACCAGAGATGATCAGATTTCATAAAGAAAAATTTGACAGAAGTTCTGCAAACAGGGGGTAGGCAACGTCTAAAATTCTATCTGTAATTTTAGAAAAATATGATTGCTGCCTTCATTGTTGAAAAAACAAACTCTCGCTCCCCAACCTCCGATCCTTTTAGAGATATTTATTTTAAGGGGCGGGAGGGGGAAATACACCAACTTAAAGCTGGAAGAGGCCCTAGGAGATGTGTCTGGTTTACTTGCTTTGTAGTGCACATGAGGAAACAGATTTAGGCAAGAGTTGGCCCAAGAGCCAGGGCTGTAACTTGATCTGCAGTGCTTTCTGCCCCACCAGTCTAGTTTGTTCTGGTTTGTGAGAGCAGATCAAATTGGGAATGCTGCTCAGTTCACCTGCATTATGTGTACAACAGAAAATTTCATTAGGACAAATGGATAGTTAAATGAATTCTGATATTCCTGGAGGGAAAGAATGGAATAAAGTTTTATTTGATTTGGACTTGATTTATTTTCTCTACACCATCTTCAGCATGAAAGTGATTTGTTTGACAATGGATTCACATTGTAAAATCCAACTTTACACACAGACATAGCACTTAGAAACATACTGTATATATTAATATACATAGACTTGCAACTATTAGTCATCTGCTCTGTTTTACATGAATATGAGAATCATTTTTCTTTCCTATATTCTCTTTACAAACTAAGCCTATTATAAAATACCCAATCCCCAAGCTACTCATTCAGAATCTTGCAATATATTATAGATATTTTGAACAGTTACACTGAATAGAAAAAATAATGTGGCAAAAATTTAATCTGCATTAGTTAACAAATGTGGCTAATCTCCAAGGTGTCTATTCTCAATATTAAAGAATTTTTAGCATTTTCCCAGAAAATCTATTTTTGAAGTTATCTATTTTAGCGATCTAATAAAGTTGGCCCTTTTTACACTATTTAATTTGAGCTTTATAGATTTGCTGCTAGAGAAAGCAGCTAGGGAATTCATATTGCTTTAGCCAAGGAAATGATCTCCAGAGGATGAGTTTTATCTTCTAATTCAAAGAAGGATATATTTCTAATATAAAAATTTATCCCCAACATATCCCCAACATAAAACATTGCAAATAACCTTGGAGATGATTAAATTTCATTTGGCTCTTTGTTGCAAACATATGTGGTAAGGCCATTTTAAGTATGGAAAAAAGTTCATTAAAATGAGTCTCTTACTTAAAGATATGTAACCTCTAAGGGCTTCTTCATGGAAAACAACGAGTTGACCTGCTGACAAGAAATTGAACTGGCCTTAGCATGGGAACTGTGATCATTTCAGTCCTTGAGCCACTAAATGCAGATCCCTTCACACTTGCCTGGCTTTTATAATCAGATCAAATATCCTTCAGTTTGGATTTAATGCCTTGAACTGTTCACGCACACAGATGGAATAGAGGTTTCAGAAGGTCGTTAGATAATTTCATTATTGTAGATGATTAAAATGTATATTTCTGAGCCACTGTAATTTCTCTGAGGGCTAGAATTATCTAGATTGGTGTTTATTTTGCTACATTCTAGTTCGTCTTGTGAGCCTACATAGTGTGAATCATGCTGAAGTAAAGGCTACTACTCTCCAGACATACACTGTATGATACAGGCAAAACTTGGGTCATGCTGAAATCCAGCATGTCGTATTCCAGAAATAACCTGTCTGGTTAATTTTCAGAATGGATTCCCTGAAGTGAAGTGTATGTTCATTCACTCCTTAATTTATTCAACAAATATGTATTTGTTAAGCTCTGAGTATTTGTTTGGCAGGATTCTAAATGCTGGGGTACAGGAATGAACAAAACAGTGGAAAGTCTTTATCAAAAGAAACTTTTTGTTATAGTGAGGGGAAATAGACCATAAGCGAATGAATATATAAAATGGCAGGTGGTGAAAAGCGCTCTGAAGAAAAATAGAGCCGGGTGAAGGAGATGGAGGCTGGGGGGTGGTGGGTGTGCTATGTTATGTGGGATGATCAGAGATTTCTGATAAGGAAACAATATAAGCAGAGGCCTGAAGGAAATGAATTAGGTCTAAGCAGAGATTTGGGCATAGTGATTACCAGGCAAAGAGAATTGCAAGATCAATGGCTGGCCTGATTATGTAGTATTATTTCCACTTTCATGGAAAAAGAGACTGGGATAAAGAATAGTAACCATGACAGAGAACTGGTGGTGGGTTGTGCTAGGATTTGAACCTTGGTCTGCAGAAATATGTGTAGAATGCGTACAGAAGATTTAGCTATATCTGGGGAAGGAATATTCTAAGTAAAGCCAAGGCTCTTAGGAGAGCATGTCTTTCCTGTGTTGCAAGAACAGCAAAGAAGTCAATGAGGCAGGAACCACAGGGATCTAGAAGCCCTGCTGGTGGCAAGGGGTGGGAGTGGAGAGGCGAGCAGATCATGTAGAGCCTTATAGGCTATTATAAGGGCTTTGGATCCTATTCTAAGTGAGGATTTAAGAAGAGTAATATGATTTTACTTATGTTTTCTGAAGATACTCTAGCTGTTACAGCTAGAGTAACTCTAGCTAAGAATTTTCTAGTATTCTCTACCTGAGAATATCTTGAAAAGGTGGCAAGGGTGCTAGTAGGGAAATAACGAATAAGCCATTGCAATAGTCCAGATTAGAGGACGATTACTGTGGCTTGTTCCAAGGTAGTGGTGGAGAAAGGGATGAGAAGTATTTGTGGAATACTCCTTGAGGATGAGCCGTCAAAATTTGCTGGCATATGACAGCAGATATTATAGTGAGGTTCTAGTAGAAATATCATGATAATTATATAGTCAAAGCAAGAATGTTTTGAATTGGTTCACTGCGAATAAAGCCCACATTCAAAATCTGCATTTCTTTAACTTGAATGCTTCCAGCAGCTTCCTGTTAGTACCATTTTCTATTTGACCTAAATAATGCTGCCTAGAAATTACTCACGGAGCCTTCATTTATACCAAGAAGGCATGATCAACATCTTAGACTCCTGCAAGATATATTTATGGAACATTGTATATCAGTTTTCATTGCAGCAAACTCTACTGTGTTTTGTTATTTTTAGATAATGAAGTCATCTCAAGCCCTATTATCCACAAGACAGAATCTGGTCTTTTGGTGACATTTTAACTAACTCAAGCATTTATACTCACAATAAAGACATAGTGTGTTATTATTAAGGAAGGGGTAGGTGACCCTGCCAATTTAAGAAAGACAAAAATAGCAATTGGGAAAATATGCAAATGAGAGTTCCTACCTAAGATATCTGAAAGAAACTTGTTTTGAATTATTAAATTATGTATTATTTCACTGGGCCATTTGTTTCCTATGTTCTATTTCTCTTAAGTCAAAGTTACTGCATCATGTTAGGCAGAGTAAAAAAAAAATCTCTTCAGCATTTTTTCATTTATAGTGATATATACATTAGCTTATTAATTAAAGGACATGAATTATATGCATGTATTTCAAATCCTGTACCTTATGAAGTTAAAATAGCAAAGATTGCTACTTCTTCATGTAGCCTCAAAGTGGCAGGTAATCTTGTCTCTTGTGGTTATGTTCAGAAATAATGAGACATTTGGATGGAGCTACTTGGCAGTCTCAGGCTTAAAAAATAGATAAATTTGGATTGAATATTAAGATTTGTGATCTTTAAGTGGATAGCTGCTTGAAGTCATGGAATAAATGGAACCTCCTGGGAATGTGTGTAGGACAAAATAGTGCCTAGCACAAAACGTCAGTGATACTACTGTGTAACGAGCAGGTGAAAGTAAAGGAACCATTCAAAGCAGCTGAGTAGTAAGTGAGGCCAAAGAATAAGGAATGAGATCCATGTAGACACATTGGAGAAATGTTAGGAAGCAGGGAGTTATCAGTGTTAAATATTATGAGGGAACAGAAAAGACAAGGGCTGGAAATAATATATTGGATTTAGTAACTAGATCTTACTAAGAATAGTTTCAGTGGTATGCTAAGGATTTAGTGAATTGAAGAAAAAGTTGGTGAGAAAATGAAATCAGAATATAGACAGCTCTTTCTATGGAGAAGGAGAGAAATAATACGTGATAAACTGGAAGAAGTAAGGGCATGAATATTACCAGCTAAAAGCTGGGATCCCATGGAGAGGGAAGGGTGGAGAAGAGGAGACTAGTTGTTAGAGCAAGGTCCTATGCAGAGATGTCATGGAGGGCATTGAGAAGAGAGTTTTTGTAGGAGAAGCCTTATTCCTGTCAATACAAAAGTAGAAAAAACAGGATGTGTGGGGTGGAGGTAGATTTTCAGGAAGTCTGGAGAGTGGAGAGTGGGGAGAGAAGAAGCCTGGGTTTAGAGCTGATAATCTCATCTTGTAGCCTTACCAGTGCTGCATTTGTATCTATGATGCAAATAAAGACATTTCTATTTATTCGAAACTAATTGATCAAATTTTGTTTTCCTTATCCCCAGCCCCAAACTGGATACCTACAGTGTATTTGTGAAGATTTTGTCATGTGATTTTAGTTATGTGTTCTTAGCATGTGATAATGTAGTCAGGAAACTGGTGGAATGGAAATATCAACATGATTATCCTGCACATTTTCATAAAAGGAAAACTAGTAGGCAAGCATATCCAAAACAGCTTTTTAAATTTAATTTTGAAAAATTTATTGTAGTGACAATTAAGTTTGCTTGGGGAAAGAACACTAATATTGAACCAACTATAGAGTTTATGTTCTGGCAGAGTGAGTCAGAATAATTTTTGTTTCATGGAGGAACCATTTGAGAGATAGAGAACATATCTCAGACTTTTCCAGACAACTCAAGGCCTGAAGTCAAACTAGATTCATTTCCTTTCCCCCATCTGAAGTGTCCCAATGTGTAAGACAGAGTCATTATTTAGGTAAAAGACTGTGATGCTTTTCACAGGATAAAATTTCAGTAGCTAAATTGTTTTATTAAGTGATGTCTAGCTTCTATTTTGTTATCAATTTATTGTGTAGAGATGAACTGCCATGTAAACCGTGCTTCTGAATGTTTTGGATGTAAAAGCAGAAAGAGCAATAGAGACAATAGAGTTAAAGTTCCTTTAACTTTCCACTTTCTTCTCTTTTAGTGAAAAGGAAGATATAGCTAAATTGCACTGTTAAAAGAAGAAGAAAGAAAGAAAGAAAGAAAGAAAGAAAGAAAGAAGAAAGGAAGGAAGGAAGGAAGGAAGGAAGGAAGGAAGGAAGGAAGGAAGAAAGAAAGAAAGAAAGAAAGAAAGAAAGAAAGAAAGAAAGAAAGAAAGAAAGAAAGAAAAAGTACTGTATGTAGGCCAAATAGGATTATCTTCTTAATGATGCTAATGTGAATTACTTTTAATAGGATTTAATCTCATGGGGCTTAGAGTAATAGAGAAAGAATCATCTCAGCTATTTAAACAAAATGTGCCTAAGTGGTATATAAGGATTCCAAATAAAATATTAGCATTCTATAGGTAAAGCATTTACTGGATATGATTAAAACTCATCATTCAAAATTGGAAATTATATTCCCATTAATATTTAATTTCTTTATATCAATTTATTTTTTCTTTAGAAAGGGTAGGGAGCATTGGCTAAAATGTTTATACATGGCACCATCCTATGCAGCATGATACATTGGAGAACACTTTTTATGAATCATTTTCCAATGAGGGCCCTGAAAATGGATGAAAGATTCATTGGATATTAGTATAAGAACATAGAATATGGGGATCCCTGGGTGGCGCAGCGGTTTGGCGCCTGCCTTTGTCCCAGGGCACGATCCTGGAGACCCGGGATCGAATCCCACATCGGGCTCCTGGTGCATGGAGCCTGCTTCTCCCTCTGCCTGTGTCTCTGCGCTCTCTCTCTCTCTCTCTGTGACTACCATAAATAAATAAAAATTAAAAAAAAAAAAAAGAACATAGAATATGATGAAGATGGCATTTCAAAACATCAAAAAAGATAATTTAAGAAATGATATTGTAACAGTTGGACTACTTGAGAAAAAATAATATCAAGAACTTCCAGATAAATTAAACATTATATGTTTATATGCACATATAAAAATATGTATATATGTACATATATAATTACTACTAAAATACAGAACAATATCTACATAATCTTGGGGGTGGAGAAGACCTTTCTAAGCATGATTATCACATCAGAAATCATAAAGAGAAAGACTTGAATATTTGACCCTGTAAACTAAAAGCTTCTGCTACCAAATACCATAAAACATTGAATACAAATATCATAATGAGAAAGAATAGTTGCATTATTTATGGGAGATTTAGTATTGCTAGTATATAAAAGGCTTTTTAAAAAAATCAGCCTTCCCCTTAGAAAACAACCCTCACAGAAAATTGGGAAAATACCATGAAAAAGCAAGTCATGAAAAAGGAAGTACAAATTGTCAAGAAACAAGACATCATTACTCACCCTTCAAACAACAAATATTTGAAATAACTGATGATAGCAAGTGCCATCAAAGTGAGGGGAACCAGGCACCTTTCCACAGCACTGGTGGTATTCGATGGTGGACACCTTCAGGTCCTCCTTTAATGAAGCAATTACTGATCCAGTTGCTGGGGCCATCTTACCTACAGGGATCCAGGAAGAAAGTCTCATCTAGAGACACATCCTTTCCTTGGGTGGCCCCTATCCAGTGATTGATCAGTGTGGAGGCCTAAATCCCTAGTCATCTCAGCCTAACTCACAGTAAGTCTGAAGAGCCATTCTAGCTCTAGTGGGCAACTGTTTTTCTTGTTTTGTTTTGAGGGCAAACTGATTATGGGGCGGGGGGGGGGAAGGCTTAAATATGGCTTGTCTTTTGATTAAAAATTTGCATTTCTAAAAAAATTGTTGTGTGTAAGAAAAGATGTATTTCTAAGAATGGCATTGCAGCACAATTGATAATACTGGCAAAAATTGTTTAGAACTATAGAGTTATCATGAGGCTATGAAAAATAATACCATGGGAAAATGTTTAATAAAGTAGAAAAACATTGATGATATAATATGTAAAAGTAACAGATTTCTAAGGTGTGTATTCAGCATCATCTCTTTTTTCCCCCAAAGTATTTATCAATTCATACAAAAAAGATAAAAAAGAATTATAATAAAACATTATTATTGATTTTCTCTGAGAAATAAGATTATAAAGTTTAATGTTTTCTTTGCATTCTCTTAGTTTTCTCAATTTTTAGCAATAATTATAAAATGCTTATAAATTTAGAGAAAAAAATCATATATTTTGAAGTGTTTATTTTTAACCCCTTCACTAACTCTTAAGACCTGCCATGGAAACTACTTTGATTCTGATTTATTTTGTTTCAGTAGCTGGAGACTCTATAGAAAAACGCTTCTCTTTGGCAGCCAGTTGGCAACTATTTCCGGTGGGACATCCTGCTCCCCTATTCTGTATATCTTGCATGTGATTGTTTTTTGCAACAACACGACACTCTAGAATCTTCCACAGAGTTTAACAAGCTCAAGCTGACTGCTATTTTGAACCTGTCAAAGGCTAGTGGGTATGGGCTTTATTTGAGAGATAGTCAAAAGACCAGTTAACTAAACATTTCTTCTAGGACAGTGGTTTTTGAAAAGTCCTCTGGGGAGGTTTACCCAAATCTTGGAGCTAGCCAGATAGAGATAGGGCAGGGGAGTGAAGTACAAGGGATAACGTAAAGGTAGGGTCCCAGGCCTCCCCTCTTTCTTCTTCAACCAAAGCAGCTAAAACTTTGATCTGTCTTCTGTGTCTGGCTTCTGAGTTAGGTATAGTTGGAGCAGAGTTATCTTTGGTCTGAAATACTTTGAATGACAGTGTTGTGCGGTCTTTCAGGTCTATCCCTTAGATCACTCAAAAGTATTTGGACTGCATTGGCTTAGCTACCCTTAGAAAGGTCTTCAGTGACTTACAATCTAATATCCAGTTTATTTAAGGGGTGAAATAACGAAATAGTGAATGAAAAACATTTTTACATTTTTCAGAAACACTTTGGAAGAGTATTTTATGTTATTATTCAATATCCCTTTTATATAAGAAGGCATGTAGAAAATTTTTCCTAGAACTTAGGATAAGAAAGACTTTTTTCCTCTAGTGCTATTGACATGAGATTTTTAATCAAGGAGAGCTAGACAACAAATTGAGTTTCCATTTATGCATTGCCAAAGGGATGCTCTGAGTCAAATTCGCTGCTCAATTTTTAATGGTAATTATGTTATTTTTCAACCACTGTTCTGCAAATATCTTTCTTTTCCATGATTCAGTCTCTCTTATTTCCATATTTAAAGACCCTATATACCTATGGTCTACTTTTATTATAATCTATCCTAAAGCTTTTTGACAAATAAATGAAGTAAGTATACATTCTGAATGATATTTTAAAATGTCAGAGAATCTTGCAAGCACTTTATCAAATATGACTTATTTGTTAATTATTTGAATGAAAATATTGCCATTGGCCTTGGGTTGAAGCTGTTCCACTTTACAAGTTAGATCAGTACTTCTCCCTCCCCATGCTTCCATCACCATAGATTAGTGTTCTTGCGTTACAAAGGTCCTATATGCCTCCAGAGTACATGGACTGCTCACTCTAGACTAGATATTTCCCTTAAATACTTGCTTTTCTCCTCACTGCGGGGAAAGTGATTCTTGGTGCATAGAGTGAAATTACAGCAGAATCCTGATATGTAGAAATGCTTTCCTAAGATTCGAAATTGCATTGCACACACACAAAAAGCAAGTGTGTGTGTGTGTGTGTGTGTGTGTGTGTGTTATGTGTATAAATATTAAATCTCTGTCTTTAGGGGACATTAATTTTTGAAATTCACTGTCTATCCAATTTGAAGTGTAGGATGTTTCCATAGGAAATAAATGATTCAATTACAGAAAAAGGCATTTTATTAGTCAAAAATCTAACCAGACAAGAATTACATGAATCTGCTAAGAGATTATTTTTCTAGTTTATATTCCTAAGTAGTGGAGCAAAGCCTTGTTTTTATCTTATTTTAGCTGTTGGTGAACATTGTCTCTGTGTTCGTTTTAGGATTATTGGGCAGCCTATCTGGTTTTAAACCCACTTAGCTACTAAGATTTGGGAAAAGAGATTTTCTCTCCCATTTTGGTCCTCTAATGAGGGATTGCGATATTTTGAGGTTGTGTGAAAATCTGCATTTGGCTATTTGAGTGGGATCTTTGGTTCCTAGTGGGGGAGTGGTGATGATGCCAAAGGGTCTTTCTTCCTTACAGCCCATCCCCTGCAGGAACCAAGGGCCTAGAAATGATGAGAGATGTAGGAAAAATAAATTTATAAAGAATGTTATGGGGCAGCCCGGGTGGCTCAGCGGTTTAGTGCCACCTTCAGCCCAGGGCCTGATCCTGGAGACCTGGGATCGAGTCCCACGTCAGGCTCTCTGCATGGAGCCTGCTTCTCCTTCTGCCTGTGTTTCTGCCTCTCTCTCTCTCTCTCTGTGTCTCTCATGAATAAATGAATAAATAAAATCTTTTTTTTTTAAAGAAGAATGTTATGAAATAGATATGCTATTATCTTCCCTCTGTTACCAGATCTAGTTAAGCAGCTTGGAGTAAATATTGTTTACTATTTGGTTCTTCTACCTTAGTCTTTATTTACTCAATCAATAAATATTTGTGGAATACCTATTAGGACTGGGGGTACAGTGGCGAGCAAGACATCATCCTTCCTCTGGAGAAGTTTAGAATCTAGTGCAGAGAGGCAGGAATTAAACAATTTTCAAAAATACAAATGCAAGCTGAAACTAATAATTTGAAGGAAAAGTTCAAGAAACCTTACTTAAATTGAGGGCAAGGCTTATAGTGGGAAGTCAGCCCAGACCTAAAGATGAGTAGCGTTAGCCAGGTGAGAAGTAGAATATTCTAGCCTCATTTTTCTTTGACTTAATCTCTTTCTCTGAATGCTAAATTGCAAATGTAATTAATGGGAACCTTTCTAATTATCACATAGATAACAGAATGAGGAATCATTTAAGAAGTGAAAATAAAAAAATCAAAGTAAAATCTTTCATGTCATCCTCCATGTGTATTTTCAACAGTTTCATACGTCATGACATTTTATATAAAATTTTCACTTTAGTCTTTTTATTATTTTTTGGAACACTAAAGGGCAAGCTTTCTTATTAAATTCTTAGATCCTTTTGAGGGATTCCTTGGAAAACCAAAGGCATAAAAGGTGAGTATTCTTCTAGATGGCTAAAAACCTTGGCTTTTGAATGTTGTCAGCTTTTCCTAAAGGATTATTAGGATTAGACCTATCTAGAACTGATTTCTGGTCTCCCAGGGCTATCTTTTATTCTATTTCTGAGAAACATCTTCAATGAAGGACCATTTGTCTTCAATAACTTTTAGATCTTGACATGTTTTAATTGTGGTTCATCAACCTTATATTGATTGTCTTGTGGCCTGAGGCTGAACTCCTTCCAGCTTTGCAGAGAAAACATGATGGGAATTCAGGATAGAATGGTAATGCTTGTCTAGTGGATTATCATATCACAAATTTGCCATTCTTTGCATTATTCCCACTTCTAAACTTGCACTTGAATGACTTGTATCCAGTCATTTCAGCAGACAGTTATATGCACACAGGTTGTGTTTATGAATATATGAATGTCTAAGCATCCAGATAGAAAGCAAGTACTGCAGTCAATTATCCAAAGGCTGTGTGCATGAGGCCAAACATGCAGAAGCTTGCCTTTACCTGCTTTCTCCCCACTTCTAGACACTGTGAGAAGACATCAAAACCAAGTTTAGCTCCTTAGGAGACTGGATCTCACAACTCTGATTCTACCAACATTTTGCTAAGTCCACCATTATGGGTTGAATTATATTCCCTCAAAATTCATATGTTGAACTCCTAATTCCCCAATATCTCAAATATGAGCTTATTTGGAAATAGAGTCATTATACATGTAACCAGTAAGGATAAGGTCATGCTGGAGTAGTAGTGTAAGCCTGTAAGCCCTTATTCCAATACAATGGTGTATTTATAAAATGGGAAAATTTGGACACACACACACACACACACACACACACACACACGGAGACACCATATGAAGACAAAAGCAGTTATGAAGGTGACATTTCAGGCCAAGGAATACTGAAGATTGCCAATAAATGACCAGAAGCTAGGTGAGAAGTATGGAACAGATGCCCCCTCATAGCCCTCAGAAGGGTCCAACCATACACCTTGATCTTGACCTTCTAGCTTCCAAAACTGCAAGCCAATAAATTTCTGTTGGTTAAGCCACTCAGTTTGGGGTACTTTGTTACATCAGCCCTGGCAAACTGATACACTCACATTTTGGTTGGTCCACTGGGACTGGTTGAGTCTCCAAGCCACTTAATTAAGAAAATTTTGCCTACCCTACAGCTCTGTGCTTGGGTCTTCTGGCTTCCTTCATGTCTGTGACACTCAGTGCCTCTTCCCCACTCTGTCTTTTATGGAATACATACTTATTCCAGTTTAGCTCCTCTCTTACCCATCTACTCTATCACTTCCCCTCCTCATCCTCTACTAGTTTCTTTCACCACACCTTCAAAAAAAATCCTTCCATATTTTTTGACTATTTCTTCTGCTTTTTAAACTTTCAAATAAAAATTGGCAATTAACTATTGGCATAAACATACTTTGATATCCATCACCAGGAAATAATGTTCTGTGACCAAAATCTTGTCTCTGATTCTTCCTCTGATCGCCAACAACCATTTTTTTCTCCTCCCTCATGCATGCTCTTTCTGCTTCTCCCTTTTGTGATCCCCAAGTCCTGGACTTCTCATTCTTCTGCAAGGCCACTGATCCTGTGTATTTATTTTGCCTTCAGTATTTCCTGTGACATCCTAAAATTCTTTGCAGTCTTGACTTTCTGACAGATCCATTATCAACCATAAGCTACTCATATTGCTCATTTTTCTGTTCCAATTTCGTTGGATGAAATGACAAAATCATGCTGTTGGGTCCAACATCTATTCATGCTATCTAATTTCAGCTGGACCGACACTATTGCATATCCAGGATAGCATTTTCATTGCAATTATTCTGTTCTCCTCTCTAATCAAATTCACCTCAGGTAAATCATCTTGCTTTCCACTTTGTTGGGGTTCAGCCTCTATGACTTAGTGGCCCCAGTACCTGAAAATGGAACTCATTAAAAAAAATGGAACTCACTGCATTCCTTCTACAAATAATTTCACTCTTTATATTCCTCATAATTGTCTATGCAGGCAGTCAGTGCAAGTCTCCAAATGTCAACCCAAATTTACTTTCCTGGGAATATTTTCCGTTTATATCTTGGGTTATAGTTCAAGTAGAATATATGGCATTTCCCAAATAGGCTTTAAAATATCCCAACTTCATGCCTCTGCTGATATTTCATGCTTCTGAGTGCTGCTATGTTTCATTCTCCATCTTGTCTCTATGAAATAATTTCCATCTTTCAAGAGCCAACTGAAAGGCTGCCTCTCCATCAAGCCATTTCTTATCACCTAGCTAGTAATAATCTTTTCCCCTCTTTAGACATTCCACAAATATTATGGTAACTACTTTATTATTTTAATATATACATTCACTTTTTCTATATTAATAGATTCTAAGCTTCTTTAGGGCAGGTATGCAATCTTACTAATCTTTCAATCTCCCGTGTTGCCTACATTTAATAGATGTAAAAGAAATAGCATTACTATTTTTTTAAACAACCACTGAATAATCATAACCAGATAACTAGCTGTGTATTTAATTTATTTACCCAAATATTTGAAGATATTTCAACATAGAAATTTCAGCATAGAAACCTCATCTTTTTGAGATGATAAAATAATTCTCTAAAACCAAACTAAACCAAATCAAAACAAAAGGAGAATAAAAATACTAGGGAATCTAATACATGAAGTTCAATTTTTTTATAAGCGGTGTGCTTTAGTCTTTCTTACTGTGAAGTATTTCCTAATTCAAAGGAACACTGTGAGGGTAAATGAGAAAACAGGTCTGTTTTTTTCTCTGTATGTAGGTGAATAAAGGTGTGCAGAGCTGCCAAAAGCATCCTTTTAGTGTGTATGTCTGTGATAAATTTTGTAGATTTACTCTGAATACTATTTATTGTTTCCCAGAGGATTTTCAGTGTAGGTATTTTTTGCCTTTATCTTGTTTACAGCAAGCCACACTAACATAATTCTGAGAAATGCAAATACAAAGCCAAGAGGTTAAATCCTGGACTTCTCTATTCTGTAACCTCAAAAAGGCAACAATGCATAAAATGCTGTCATTCGGGAACACAAAAAGAGATTCATGCCAAACATTCTGTTCTACTTTTTTTTAAACACAGCAATAGCCACTGTATCTAGTGCTTTAGCACATTAATTAGACATATTTTTTTTCTGAGGTTATGCCTAGGAATTGCTAGTGTAGGTTTTCCCCCATTTAATCTTAGTTCTCCTCCTGTCTTCTAATCCTTCTGTTTATAACTTCTCTCCTATTCTTGCTGTCTAGGCGAGTTGACAGATGGAACTAGAAGACCTGTGAACAAATTTGTTTGGATTTTAACACTTAACATTTAATTTTTTTATAATCTTGTGGACTTGATAACACATATTGTTATTGGCGAATACAGCATGTGCTTTAGATTAGATAAACTTAAATTTGAATTCCAGTTCTATCATTTATCCCTGGCGACCTTTTTTAAAAAAATATTTTATTTATGAGAGACACAGAGGTTGAGAGAGAGAGAGAGAGAGACAGAGGGAGAAGCAGGCCCCACGCAGGGAGCCCAATGCAGGATTCGATCCTTGGTCTCCAGGATCACACCCTGGGCCAAAGGCAGCGCCAAACCCGCTGAGCCACAGGGGCTACCCCGTCCCTGGCAACCTTAAGCAAATTGCTTGATCTCTTTCAGCCTCAATTTCCTTATCTTTTAAAAAGAGATCATACCATTTACTTTGCAGAGTGGTTGGGAGTTTTAAGTGAATTAATGTATGTAATGCACATAGCACAATGCCTGACACATGTGCATAATAAACTGTAGTTATTAATCTGTTTTTATTTAGGGAGACATATGATAATGTTCATTTAAATACAAGTTTCATTGGCTCTAAATTCTTTTTTTTTTTTTTTGTAATGCTAACAATTCATAACTGTGAATCAAGTTTACCCCCATGACTCCTCCACCATTTCACCCCCCCAACTTACTTTTGGAAAGTAGTTGCCCTAAGAAGATGGAGATGATCTCCAGAGTTTGATGAACTGCGGTGCCTAGAGCAGGGGAGGAGACTGTATCTTCCACATCATTCTTATGTAATTTGCCCACATTTCACTGTCTTTTCTGTCTTCTATTTCCCCAGGGTATTACTGCTGAGAAGAAACTTTCTTAAGTGCCAGGCAAGGAACAATGTCTGCATGAAGGATACCAAAGGACCCTTCTGGGCAAAGGATTCGATATCTTCTTTCACACCAAAGTCTTGATTCTACTCAGGATTGGACATCATCATGGACTTCTCTTCTTGGAGAAAAATCTACTTAGGGCTCTCTTGAGAAAAACCTTCTTAGGTACCCTAACCTGTTTTTCCAGATCATTGATATTATGACATTTTCAAGAAAAGATTACCTTTTTCCATTTGATGGAAACAAAATTTATACAGGACAACTCACCTTGAGCTTACATAAGAGACACTACAGAATTTTGCACAAATTAAAAGCATTAATAGCTTTAGTGTTTTTTTTTTTTAAATTTTTACTTTTCAGAAAAATGTCAAAAAAAGAGCCCAAATGAATATTTGACAATGTTTTAAAAATAAACAGAAATTTTAATTTTCATGTGGTAATGGTTATAGAAACATTTAACCAGCTCATTAGGTTAGTTATACACACTCAGGGTACTATTTTTATTGGGATGAATATGCAGTGTTCTCCAGTTTCTTTATTGCCTTTATAATTATTCAGGTTCCTGAGACTATGTAGACAGCCACAGTCACTTTTTATTTAAAAAAGTTAATTGGCCATTATTTTATAAATTCAGTAGTTTATAAAGTATTTATGTGCATCCAATTAAATAATAATTTTGTTTTGTTTTTGAATGTATATTTATTTCATTTTCTAACAGAGTCATTTATTATGACATTAGATTTCAAATGACTAGTCATTAAAAAAAAAAGAACTAAGCACTGGTAGGATTGTCCTATTTTCCCTCCAAAATTAAGTTGCCATTTCTGTAATCTGTTTTGAAGAGCATAGGGCAAAATTAATTGTATGGAATATGTGGTTTGCTTATTGGAATTAAACTGGTTACAACAAAACCTGCTGATTCCATTCATGCTGAGCCTATGAACAAAAAGTATAAAATTTGTTTTAGATAAGAGTCAGTGAATTTAGTCCCCATGAATGATGCCAGGTTGGCAACTTCTGAATGGTGCCAGATGGACATGGATGATTTTATTTTTTTTTTTATTTTAATGAACAGAATAGAGAAGCAGGTGCTACAGGACTACTCTCAGGGTGCCGTGGGGAATTTGGCTTCTATTTCCATTCTAGCATTATTCCTTGTTTTGAAACAGCTTAAAACTAGGGATCAAAGGAGGGGGGTGAATGGTCAGCAGTTGGGAATTCCTGTGATATGAATTATGATCATAACTACTACTGTGGCATAGCTAGACTTGCAATTAGGATTTCAGTACACCAACATTTAACATATTAGAGCTGTTAGACTCATTAGCTTAGCATCACTGTATCTCAGAATAGAGAGGGGTCATAGCAATGTTCTATCCCCAAACTGTATTTTACAGATGAGACAAAAAGGCCTACAGAAGGGAGGAGATTTGCCCAAAGTTACATAGCTAGTTAGCATATACCCACATCCTAACTCCTGATTCCTGACTCCTAATCTATCACACTTGCCATGCTATATTGCCAAACTCTTAACCAATATCATCTGCTGACTTTTTCCCCCTACAGAATGAACTTGTGAAACAGACGAACAACAAACAAAGGAAATAGCTGCTTATTGGTACTTTTACATCAAGATACCTCTTCCACATCTGATAGATTTTCCCCATGAGGTTTTTTTTTTTTTTTTTTTTTAAGATTTTATTTATTTATTCATGAGAGACAGAGACACTGGCAAAGGGAGAAACAGGCTCTATACAGGGAGCCCAATGCCGGGACTCGATCCCGGGACCCCAGGATATACACCCTGGGCGGAAGGCGGCGCTAAACCGCTGAGCCACCGGGGATGCCCTCCCCATGAGTTTCTACACAGACTTTCTTATTTGGCAATTAGCATATTAGAAAGGAAAAATATTTGCAGCCTAATTTAAATCTTCTAATTAACAGTCATTATTATTTTTAATATAATCCGATTGCATTACAAACATTAGAGAAAACAATTAAGACAAACCCAGGAGAGAGAAAACCTATCACAACCACTACGCTGCTGATTTCTTCTAAATCATTGTGGATATTTTCTTGGAGTTAAAAATATATATATATCATTCCCCAGTCTCTTTATCTGGATTGTTTGGTATATGACTGTGTCCACATAGCCTAAAAGATATGCTCTTCATTAAATGATTATAGCAGTGAAAATTCTGTTTCATCACAACACTGCAGAAAGATGAATGAAGTTATAGGATATAAACTTCACAGAAAGAGAAACATGTATAAATGTGGAAATGTGTCTTGGTTTATAGCCAGAGCTTTTGCTAATCAAACTTTAGCTGGTTAAGATGATTTTATACTGCTTTATCCACATCCTTCCTTTTCCCTTGTACTATTTCTTTTAGCAGCCACTCATTCTTGGCTTGATATCTATCCATCAACTCTGCAGGCCTGGAGCCATTTGGTCCTCTGGGAAGTCTCTGTCCAGATTGCCTGGCACTCCTGTTCCCTTCATAAACCTCTCCCTGTAGTCCATTCACCCCCTTGACCCCTTCTGACTGGCCCCTACTCATATCAGTTATGTCCAGCACTGCAGGAAGGATTCAAGCCCTTTCTCTTCTAGCTCAGAACTGAGAGACTTTATTGCAATTCATCCTTGTTAATCATGTGGCCCTAACCCAGGACCCCTGTCTTGGTAAAGATTTTTGAAAGAGGGGTAACAATGCAGAGCATTGGGCTTTGGAGACAAGCAGACTTAGATTTAAAATCCAGCTCCCACTCTTATTACCTGACTGACATTAGGCAAGTATTTTTCTTTTAATTTTTTAAAAGATTTTATTCATTTATTCATGAGAGGGACAGGCAGAGGGAGGTGCAGACTCCTGGAAAGGAGCCCGATGTGGGACTTCATCCCAGGACCCCAGGATCATGATCTGAGCCAAAGGCAGATGCTCAACCACTGAGCCACCCAGGCACCCCAGGGAAGTACTTTTTTAAGTCTCAGTGTCTAACTCTTAGAGTTGTAGGAAGGTCTACATGAGATAATTAATACAATTGACCTGGTAAAGAGTAAACATCAATATATGGTGTTTATTCTGATGCAAGGCAAGAGAGCTGGAGAATAAGAGCTTGGGCTTGGGGACAAACAGATATATACTTGAATCTTAATATTATCCATCACTAGCGAGTTATTTTCTTCTCAGAGTCACAATTTTCTCATCTGCAAGATGGAATGAATAGTAGTGCCTACTCCAAAGAAGTTTTAGTGAGATAATAGCTCTAAATCACCTGGCATTGTATGTTATATCTGGAAAGAGGATACAAGAAAACAGTTCACCCTGTACTATGTTGCTTCCTGTGACTTCTTTACTGTCAAGCCAGTTTTTCCATTGGGAAATTGTATTACTGTCTTGTGGGCCTCCCAGAAGCTGAGTGCATTATCCAGAATATTGGAGGGAATCTGCACTCATCCATCTATCCATTTATTTATTCATTCATTCAACAAATACCTATTATTAACTATTGTCATCCTTTCTTTCACCTCTGTGTTGGACTTCTTCCCAGAACTGACAACTAGATCTAATCCCAAAGTCTCCCATTTCTTACTGGGCAGGCTCAATTTGAAGTCACCAGCAATGTCCAGTCTGCACTATCCTGCTATGGTTATTGGAGCCATATCCCATGGCCACTGACCCCTCTCTCCCCTCCGAGCTTGTCCTCTTACTTGCATCTGATTGACGCTACTTTTAATTCAGAACTTTTTGCTTTTAAACAAATGCTCAACTCTTTCCTCCTCCTGAAACTTACCTCTCCTTTATTTCCTTTTTTTTCACATTCGGGTTCCCGTGCCATCCAAAAGGACGATGAATTAATTTGATAAGCTATTCTGAACTGATGGGGGAAAATTTATCCAACCAATAGAATATCCAACCAATATTCTGTGGATCTATCATATGCCAGGCACTGTAGTAGCTTCTGTGGAAGTTAGTGGTGAGTTAGACAGATGCAATAGTTGTCTTTATAAATCTAATAGTCAAGAGGAGAAGATGGGGAAATACATAAACAAAATACTGTGTGCTAAAAATTTCCACAGCAAAGGAAGCACATAGGATTCATACTTAATCTAGACTTGAGGGGTCAGGGATGTCTTCTTGGTAGGAGAAATGTCTTAACCAAGAAAGAGGGGTGGTTGGAAGTCAGTGATCTAGGCCAAAGCAATTAGAAAAGCTCTGGTAAAGAGAAGGCATGACTTGCTCATGGTAACAGGGAACATTTGGCATGGCTGGAGAATGGAGTGTAAATAGGGCTTGAAAGTAGATTAGGTGAAAGAACTAGGTTAAAAGTAGCTTTATAAGATACATCAAGGAATTTAGGCTTTATCCAAAGCATTAGGGAGCCATTCAAGGGTTTTTAATAGGGCAGACACATTCTCAAGTTTGGTTTTAGAAAGCTCATTTTGGCTGAAGTGCAGAAAATAGTCTGGAAGGATGGCCATTCTAGAAAGGGTCCATATAGTTAGAAAGCTTCTGTTGTGACTCATGTGAGCAATGAGATTACTTGAGCCAGAGAGATGGAGGAGATAGACTTTGATGCATCCATTTATTTATTCATTCAACAAATACATATTGACCCTGTGCCAGGCACTATGCTGAGTTTAGGGGGTTAAAAGGTGGATGGAAGAGACTAGAGGGCCCCAGGCTCTCATGGGCGATTCTGACTGGTTGTAATAGGGACTAGAGTTGAGCACTAAAGTCCCACAGGGCAAGTGTCTAGCTGAGACTCAGAGGAGTCATCTTAAAGGCAAGTAAAATAAGTAAAAGGCAAACTCGTATCTGAATCCAGTTATTCCAAAAATATTTATCATATATTTTATGTGTGCCCAAAACGCTTCTTGGCATAGAGGATATAGCAGTAAAAAAAGACAAATTCTTCAGGTCATGGGGCTTATATTTTAGTACAAAGCTTCCTTTCTAGTCTTCTGATTCATGAGTAGGAAGCTAGAACAGGGGATGGAGATAGAGAAATTTTATGAGATCAATTGATAATCAAAGGTGAGAAAGATAAATACAGCAAGATTATTATAGAGAATTCAGAAGAAAGAGCAAGTCTGGGTAAGAAATGAGCAGCTCAGTTTTGTACATGTTGAGTCTGAGGTACCTGAGAGATTTGATTTGATTGATTTTAAGCTGCAAGTCCCATATAAAGCTGCAATTATTTCTAAGTTATCTAAACTCTCTTGAGCTTTCATTGTTCATTGTTAGTTTCTGCCACTATTGGTTACTACAACCAGTAAATAAAATACTAACTGGCTCCCACCACCCAAGTCCCCATGGGATCTGAATCTGGATGTGTCACATGTCCCATCCATCGGATATGTTATTTCAGTCATTCTCTACCTATCTCCTTAAAAGCATCAAAGTGACATGATTTATTATCTTTCTTCCTAGTATAAAGAATATTTTCTCCTCAGTCACTTTATAGCTTGTATAACTTTCAGAATATGTATATATATATTCCTTTCTATGGGTGCCTGGATGGCTCTGTCGGTTAAGCATCTGACTCTTGATTTCAGCTCAGGTCATGATCTCAGGGTGATGAAATTGAGCCTGGGGTCTGGCTCTACACTCAGTGTGGAGCTTGCTTGAGATTCTCTTTCTCTCTCTCCCTCTGTTCCTACCCACCACTCATATACACTCTCTCTAAAAAAATAAAATAAAATAAAAATAAAGTTCCTATCTATACATGGAAGGCTTTATATGTGTAATGTGCTAGTGGCAGCATCCGAATTAGAATTCATGTCTTCTGATCTATAGAACTGCACTTTTTGTCATATTTTAAAAGACCTATTCTGATTATTTCTAAAATATACCAATCTAGTCAATTTAAAAGTAAAAAGTATAAATAATAAACATACATTGTTTTGGCCACATAGTATCTATGAATAGGTTAACATTTTTGCCCCATGGAAATTTTTGTTCTATGTTAATAGGCAAACCAGTGACTTACTGTCAATTGATAACATACAGAAACTGGAAGACATAAATACTCTCAGGGAAGGCTTTCAGGATGACCAACAAAACCCTTCCTGCTCCCCTGAAATGTCACTCTATCCAGACTTTGTAATTCGTTTTATTTCAGTGAAACAATGTGATGTGCTATAATAAGAATTCAATCTGTTGTGGTATTATTGCCTGCGAATATTCATCAGACTCATAAGCTTAGACACGATTAGGTCTGTCTTCAGAGCCTTTCAGACTCCCTTTTCCTATTAACTTATCCCTGATGTGGTATTTACTCTTTAGAAATGCCTTTTTATTTCATAGACTTAAAATAGCTGTTTGTATTATTCATCCCACGGTGCCATTTATTTCGTCAGCAGGAATCACGACCTTTGTTTTGTGGTTTTTCTTCTATTACTTTGATGGGTGCATGAGACTGAGTCTTTGGGCTCCTGAGGGCAATGTGGGGTGAGAAGCCTTGGTCTTGTGGCCCCTCATTTTCCCTTCTGGGGGCATCTACTCACAAATGAATTTATTAAAATCCCTTATACTACAATAACCTGGAAAATCTTAATTTTATGGCATACCCCTTACAGTGAGGAAGCACCTACAATTTTAAATCTGTACAATGATGATGAGGAAACAGAAAATGCATTTTTCATTTGCCATCTTTTAAAGTGAATGCAGTGTAACTGTATCTGAATTTCTCAGAAATAATGCTCACTAGTAGTTTTCAAATAATATAGAAATTTAAAGTGAAAGCAATATAAATTTAGAAGCATGCAATTCTTTTTAAAAGCAAAATCAATAGAGAAATGTCGGAATTGGTCATAGTCATTCAAAACAGTCACTTGAATCTCTTGACCCAAAAAGCATTGCTTATTATTGCTGATGTGTTTGGCATTGATGTGATGGAGTCAGGCTAATATTAGCCTTTAGCCCTTTTATGAAAGGATGGCAGGTGAATTGTGGAATGGAGAGGTCGAGCTAGTCCTAGAGAAATAACAGCTGTTGATAAATTTTTTCTGCTTTCCAAAGAGGCTAGTTTCTCCCTCATCTTACTCCCACTGCAGTGTTGGCTTGTTCAAGTTTCAAAATGAAAACTCACTTGACTGCCGAGTAGGACCAAAGCCACCAGTGGATCACTCTCAGCCTTCCCAGCCCATTGTGCTATAACACCATTCTCAGTGAATTCATTCCAGCCACAGGTCTGTTCTTCTCCTAGGCTTGTCCAGCACTTCCCATATTTATGGAAAAGGTGGCTTTGGGGTAGATATTTCTAAGGCAAAAAAAGAAACCCATGCTGTCCTCCATTTTGTGGCAGCTGTCCTTGCAACTTAAAAACCAATGCTAATCAAATCAGTAATAATTCATTTCTTTCCTACTAAGTATAGAATATACCAAAATCACACATTCATGATAGATGAATATTCTTGCTATATTGCTGAAACTTGACTTTTACCAGGAAGCCTGGGGAGCTGGCCAGCAAAATGACTTCACTGAATCACTGCCCAGAAATCATATACCCCCTGTTGGGAACTGCTATAAGCTCAGAAGTTAATGGTCTCATTCCCCCAGCAGTGCCTGTTATCTATGAAATGCCATTTTATGATAGAACTGATCTTTTGCTGAAGTTAAGGTACCTAGAATTCAATGCTTTCTAGTAGGATGGGAGCATTTGCTTTCCTGATTTGGGAAATAAGCTGCTTCAGGTATGAATCTGTGGGATGATTTCATTTTCTTTAATCATTAACATTTAAAAGTAAGGGTGAAAACATTAGTTATGGCAATACTTTTTAAGTGGGTAAAATTTTTTCTGGAGTTGAGATAATCAATTTTCCAGATTAGCAAAACATGTATAAAAACTACATATTTATTAAAAAGTGGTCTATATGAAACAGATACTGTGTTTTATTCACTATTATATCTTTGTATCAAATATCTACAGTGGAACATAGTAGGTGGTGCATAAGTATTTGTTAATGAATGAGTAAATGAATGAGTTCTCTTGAAAACTGACATATAATTAAAACATTCTTTTTTATGATGCCTTCTTAAGAAATAAACTACAAGCCACGTTTGGTTAGCTGAAAAGAGAAAGACATAACTTTAAGTCATTCTGAGTTAGCAAAATAAGGGGTTATAATTATTTGTCTCTGATTTTTAGAATTATTTAACTCTCAAAAGAACTTTTAAACTAAAGGTTTCAGTTTTTTTTAAGTATGAGCTGTAGAAATGGGTTATGTAGACATATGCCAAATTTTTCTTTTTCCTAAATAATTATAAACCAAAAATTTTGTCATTCAGTTTTATTTATCACTGATAAATACCCAGAGCATTAATTTCTCTGAGAAACGAATGATATTTAAAGGCTCTCTTACTCCCATGTCCAACTGACACATAAATTGTCCTCATTTATTTTGACTTAAAATAACTATGATCATGATAGCAATAATTTAACAAAATAGGTGCCCTCATACACCACATTCAACAACATTTCTGTTATTGTTAAGAGCCTATTATACATTTGAAATGAAACAAAATTATCCTAAAGTATACTTGAATATACATTAAACATTCAGTTGCTATTAGGTTAACATTCTTAGCACATAAAAAATAGAAATAAAATTATGGGGTTATATTCTTAGTGGTAGTTCAGAAAGATTTATAATCACTGTATTTGAATAATCTGATAAAAATTAGGTTACTCTAGGATATTTTACAAATTTATTTTAATTATTGAGGAAGTGTACCAATGTTAAAACAGTATTTATTTGTACTTGATAAACCTAACTCTTGTTTTTGATCCTATTCTGAGTGATGTAAAATGCATTAGATTAGTGTATTTTTTAAAAAAAATTTCACTACACTTTAACTAATTTCCAAATGATGTTTTTAAAGTTGTGATGAGTTATCTATCAGATTCTAATTTAAGTCCTTACTGAAGCATAGATTAAGAGATATTCTTGATTAATACAATATGCTCCACTGTAAATATTGTCATGTGAAGAATATTCCAAAACAAAAATGTCTTCAAAAATTTGCAGATATAGGGACGCCTGGGTGGCTCAGTTGGTTAAGTGTCTGCCTTTGGCTTGGATCAAGATCACAGGGTCCTGGGATGGAACACCCCCCCCCCCCCCCCCCCCGCGTAAGGCTACCTACTTAGCAGGGAGTCTGCTTCTCCCTGTTCCTCTCCCTCTGTGCAACACTCCCAACTCCTGTGCATACGCACCATGCTTTCTCTCAAATAAATAAAATCTTTAAAAATATGTGCAGACATAGGTTCAATATTGCTTAGCATGTTTATATTAAAATTGTGAAGCTATACAAATAAAACATTACATAGCCTTCTGGTCATATGACCAATTGTGTGAAACTGATCACAAGGAAGACAAGTAAGAAAGTGTGAATAGATCAAAATTCATCACCACTAAAGACAACTTTAAAGTTCATTGACTTTTAGAAGATTAGTAGTATATTATTCGTTTACAAAGGAAAGGGCAAGATGATCTAGATTTTGATTATAGATTCTCTCTCTCTCTCTCTTCTTATTTTGGAAATAACATTTGAATTAACATTTCAACTTGGACCAGGACAAAGAGATTTCTAATAAAAAAATTTCTAAAATTACTATTTTTGCTTTTCTATTTTTTTATATAAATAATATTTCTACTTTTTAAGCATTTTATTTTTGCATATTAGTAATATAGGATTCTTTATAGGGGTAGAAAATAGGTAGATCACAAAGCCCATGAGCTTACAATCTTACTAGATAAATCTGAAGCGGTCAGAGAACACTGTTATCTCAAGTAAAACCACACAGAGATGAAATATAATTGAGATATGCAGAGAATTGAGAAATTAATATGGGTCAGAGTGATCAAAGGTGAAACTTGAGTGGACCTATGGATTGACTTGGATAGCCTGCAGTGGAAGTATGTGCCTGTATATTGGGAGAGGTGTCTGTGTGTGTATTTATGTGGCATTGATAAGGAATGGAAAAATGGAAAAGAATGAGAAAAATATGGATAGGTGAGAACATTGCTGTATCATGAAAAGTCTTAATTAAGACCTTTGAATTTGATCCTACGTACACAATAGAGAGACACTGCAGGCTCTTAAACAGTGGGGCCAATTTCTAGACCACTTAAAATATTAGCCCCATTCTTTCTTCCTATTACTTTCAAACTTTTTAAACCTTCCTACTAATGAAATTTCTTTCTGGTATCACTTGTTTCCATCACGGAAACCACCTTACCATTCCCTCTCATTTCTTTATGTGGCTTCCCTTTGGTCATTACATACATGTGTCCTGCTACATCTTGATTTCTGCTACTAATGAAGAAACGTATTTAGTTGTTTTCTGTCTACAGAAACATCTAAGAAGGAAGTTAAGTCTGTGATTTCCTTTATATTTCTTCTCTCTACATTATAATGAACACTATAGTTGATCATTATTATCAATAAAAGTATAGTTTTAGTTGGCTGAAAATAGAATAGTTCTTAGTTGAATATTATGTATGAAGATGCTTTATCATGTGCATACAATTTAAGTTTGTCTTAAAATTACAACAGAAAGCAAATAGTTTTCAGCAAAACTCAGTATACAAGAAAATGTCTTTCTCTCTCATTTTTTCTTCTTGAAAATGACATTATCTCATGCCCATGATGAAAATACAAAGCACTAGAGCTCTGGCACTGTAGAAAATGCTCAAGACCTTCCAGGCATAATAAATAATAACACCACTGAGAAGAACACAGGTTCTTTCTGCATCAGGGAACTGAGTGGCATCATATCTAAAAGCACTGATGCAATAATTGTACAGAATTCCCAATGCACTGTGAGTGTATCAGGGCCACGTAGACACAGGAACATTTGTTTCCTTGAATTGTAAATTCTAGGATGCATGAATATTTTCCCCACATCACCAACCAAACTCTTTATCAGTAGCTAAAAATTTACTACCATATTAAGGATATTATTTTTTCTAGTTCATGCTCTTAAAAGTCAACAAGCCACCAGACTCAAAATATATTTTAAAAGGGTGTTTTATGGTAACTAGTTTTATTGCTGCAAATCAGAAATTATAAATAAAAAATGCACCATTAATTATAGCCATTTAAATCTAAGCGTAGGGTGTGATTAACAATAATAGGAAAACACTTTTGTACTGGGTGGAATTTAAAAACCAATGTCTTCATGCTCATAAGGCATAACAAAAACAACTCTAAAAAGAAAACTAGATTTGTGTTCATTTTGCAAGTCTTTAAAACCTCAGCCAAACCAGATTCAATAACAAGATTTATTAAGCACCCAGTACAACTCCTAGTACACAGTAGGTGCTTCTTAAATACCTATTCAAAGATGGATCATTCTATAATTGCCAACTGTGGAGATACTAAAATATCTTCCAAAATTTTATGTTTCATATATTTGCTACAGGAACTTGAAATAAATTCGGTGCCCTCTGGAAAAAAAAAAAATCCATGAATTATTTATAATTGAGAATAGAACATAAAAAGGAATAATACGGCACAAATATCTATAATTTGATCATTTGAAATGGAAGTGGAGCATCAAGTATGTCTTATTAAAATTAAAAGTGCTATTACGAAGTTAGCACATGAATAAAGCAAGAGCCCAGTGAAAAAGTACTTTAATATGCTATAGATATTCTCTAGTGTTGATGTCAACAAGCTGGGATCAGGTTGGGTCCACACTGCTTAGGTAAGATCCTAGTTAGTTGAAATATTGTACACAGGAAGTGGCTCTCAGTGGACCAGTGTCAGCCGTGGGGAAGCTATGTTTGTTAGAAATAACCATGTCATTAATGTCCTTAGGGCATCAGCGACCCAGATGGACAAACCATAGATTTTTCCAAGCTGGAGAAATTTTAGAGATCAACCCCTTCATTATACAGTTGAGGGAACTAAGAGGTCAAGTGAATTGACAGCAGCCTGTAGCTGGTCAGCAGCTTGGCTCCTGACACCCAGGCTGGCACCTTTTTTTCATGCTACACAGGATAATTAAATAAAAACTGTGTTTACTGAGACTACAAACACCACCAAACTGGAGTGGGGGGATGACAGCAGCTGTCGCTTTAGTAGATGAAATCACTTTGGTACAATTACTGGTAAAGAAAGAGGTCAGATAAAAAGACTAGAGCTCAATTGGGATGAATGGGGGCAGGGGGTTCAAATAGGCAAAGCAACAGCTTTAAAAAAAAATGCAGTGAAGATGGCCAGGTGTGTAAACCACTGAGTATGAGTCTATAGTTAGAGAAGTGTGAGGACCATGTGGATGCATGAATGCCAGGCAAACAGGATTTATGAGGAACTCCTGCCATTGTAGAGCTATGAATGCAGAGGCTACAGAAGCCCCTGGAAGGATTGCAGAGTAGGGAAATATATGTCCATAGTTGGAAAATGGCTGGGAATGGTGATCCTGAAAGGTGGATCTTTAAAGGGAGATTTGACAGGAAGCCTCCACAAAAGGCTCTTGCTCAGCCCAATTGTCCACTAGAAAACCTCTCCTTACGTAGACTGGGATAAAACCGATTTAGGACTGAAGAATATGAGCCAGATCTAGGAGAAATTCTCCACGCAGCATGAATTGTGTAGCCCACTTTGAAAATTTGAGTGACGCAATTTGAGCAACGTCCTTCTAAAGAGTCGTTTGAAAGATTAGATGGATTTTCCTATTTTCGCAATAATATGACCTCTGAAAGCAAGCGACTGCTGTTCTTGGCTGCCTTTAAATTCTTGGTGGGTAAGTGGGGAGAAGGGCAAGGTAAAACTACAGCCTGAGGCTGCAGCTCTGTGTCCATGTCACTTCAGCTCCCGTTGGTCAATCTCTAACTTTCCCAGTTATTGTGTGAAAATCAACAGCAGCAGCAGCAGCAGCAGCAACAATAGCCAAACCTTTATTGAATGCTCGCTCAGGCCTGGGTACCACGCGAAGTGCTTTGCGTCCGTGTTTGCGTATTATTAATCTATGTAAGTTGCTCAACTTCTCTGGGCTTCAGTTTCTTTGTTTGTAAAGTACAGATAATAATAGCATCTACTCATTGTGATAACCAAATGAGTTAATATACGAAAGGCGTTTAGAACAAACTTTGGCACCTAATAAGTACTTAATAATGGTTAATATTATTTTAGCCATTGTTTTAAAGATTTTATTCTTAAGTAATCTCTATACCCAATGGGAGGCTTGAATTCACAACTCTGAGATCAAGAGTCTCGCTCTCCACCGATTGAGCCAGACGGGCACCCCTGTTTTATATACTTTATTATACTATCTCATTTAATCTTTAAGCAATTCTTATAAAGTGATAGTTGCTACTACTTACCACCCTCACCCCTGCCACGGCAGATAAACAAATTGAGACTCAAAGTGCCTAATGAACTTGTTCAAAATCATAAAGCTAGTAAAGGGCAGAAAAAGGACTTAAACTTTCAAGTCTTGTGCTTTTTAACCTCTGCACCACATTGGCCCTCCCCTTGCAGAGTCCTGAGCTCCAGCCACACAACATGAAACTTCTCTAATGCGTGAATTCCTATGTGGAACACATCGGGAGCTTTAGATTCTCTTTGACTTTTGCTCATCTTATTATTTCCTCTGTCTGAAATGGCTTTCCCAACTTTGTCAGGCGGATGAAATTAAAATGATCCTTCAAGACTGAGTTCAATTGCCACCTTTTCTGTCTCACCTTCCTTCTGCCATCTTCACAGAGTTAATTGCTTGTCGGTGTTTCTTTAACGCTAATCTCTCACAGCACTTATCACATTGTCTCATAATTTGTTTGTATCTCTGCTGCTAGATGGTGAACTATGAGAGAGCCAGTAAAAAGTAAAATTTATTTAACATGCCAGACTCTCTCCTAAGGGCTTCACAATAACCCCAGGAAGTTTGTACTATCATCTCCTTTTTCTTGATGAAGCCTAGAAAAGTTAAGTAACTTGGCCAAGATCATATATGCAATAGGCATACAATAAACGATTGTTGAATTGAATTATGTCTAACGAAAATGCTTACTAAAAATTACCCAAATTCCTCTTTACTCTGGAGAAAATGAATTCTCTCGATTCAATCTGCCACCGCTCCCGCTCATGAATGAGAAGTACACAAACCCTTCATCTACTCAGATTTTTGCTTTCTTAAAGTTGTGAAAAGAAACAATTAACTTTTAGCTAGTTGAAGCTTGACCGTCAATTCAGCTTTAAGGTTTTTTAATCTTATAATAACTTTTTTCCAAGTATTATAATAACTTACTTCCTCATCCCATGATCTTGAATACCCATATACGTTAGACGTTATTTTATTATCTATTCAAAACCCCATAAAGCAAGAGGAGCATTACAATATGTTTTGATATTTGTGTCAAGAATCTATTGTTTTCCAAACACACAGAGGGAAAAAAGAGGGACTGCCCTCTGCCTCGAAGCCAAGCTTGAAAACCTGTGTCATTTCGAGGATGATGTCGTCCAGTGGCACCAGAAGGAACGAGGGGCTGGTTGTGAATGTCAAGCGTGAATAATTCCAAACCCCAAACCACCTGTGGCTCCTTGAGGGCTTTTTCTACAATCACTCAGAGGTAAACACATTCTCTTTGCTTTCTTCTAGAGCTTTTATAGGACTCCAGCCCTTGTATAACTGTCTGATCTGGTGGGAGGAAAACTGGCTTTAAAAGCCTTTTAATCCTAAGGGTTTGAGCAACTAATGGACATCACCCCTTTGGCAAAAGATGATATAAAAGCTCCATCTCCATTTTAAAAACCAGGTCTTATTTATATAATCCTTTTATAAAGTTAAAGCCTCTTGGTCTTAATATATTTTTTAGAACTCGTTATGTTGCAGTATAAGGCAAACAGTTGGCCAAAAAAAAAAAAAAAAAAAAAACCCAAATCTTCCCTCTGTTGCTCAAGTTCTCAATAACCCTTTAACTTATTTGTTTGACTAATGGCAAAAAATAATCCGGTCGTCTACAAATGATATCTTAATTTTAACCACTATTTAGACTAATTATGAGCATATGCCTAAAAATGAAGCAATTCTATCATTTTAATATGGTGTAAAAAAGAGTCTCTGAGGGAATTGGGGAAGTCACAGAATACTAGCATGCGCAGATTTGAGACCAACAATAAAAAAAAAGTCAGCAATAAACAAGTATCCTAGTAGACCCTTCAATTTCCATTCAAAACATTTAGAAGAGAATATTAACAAACATGAAAATGATGTATTTTTACATAGGAAAACGAACTCACAAGGTTTTGGAATTGTAAATAACCCACAATTCTGGCAACCATCTACTTTAATTAATGTGTTTAACCAGTATTTGAAACATTAACATTTATCATCTTATTTTCTTTCTTTTCTTTTTAATATGGAATTAATATAAACTGGTTTTTGTTTGGATAACAATGTGGAATAAAATCTTAAAAAATGGAACAAAGTAAACTTATCTAATGGTGAATACACAGAAGTGAAGTTTTGGTTGTTTACAAACCGTCCTACAGTAACCCCCGTTGCAACACAACTCACTATTATTACATGGCTCAGCTGAAAAGAAATATGTCTCTATAACTGTAAAGATGCTTAATCCTATTTGCAATAGAAATACATTTTGGAGGCCAAACTTTTCAAATTATGGGGTTGGGGAGTTTCACAGTATCTACAACAAGGGGCATTGTCAACTTTGCAGTGGCGTGCTTTAGCAATAAAAGATATGTACCCTGTTCTGCAGATTATTCCCTCCCATCTTTGCTTGAGCACCATGGGAGAGACCGAGGAGCTGGCTTCTTAGTGCCTTCTTTGATGACACTTTACCCAGGCATTCTCATGCTACCTTATAAGGTGTGTGTATGTAAGGAAAGACACCTCCATGTTTCTTGAAGGAACTGAATTATCTCTCATGTGGAAGTGGACATTGAGGACATGGGGGGGGGGTCACTTTAACACTCAGATTTCACTGTTATTTTGTGTATAGCATTCACAACATGGGAACCCGGGTTCCCAAATGTAACATGGTGATTCGTCTAAATGAAGTGCGAGCAGAACAGCATGTTCCTTCTGAATTGAGGCAATATGATATATAAAAGATGCCGAGGAGTACTGGGAAAAGATGAGGGAAGGCACCGAAGGAAAAATGGAGAACAGTCCATTTATGGCCATTAATACCAAGTCCATCTTAGAAATGCTTACTATCTCAACACTTGTAACTCATTGCTACTACATATTTAATTGTCGTTCCCACCAGACTAAGAAATCTTCGTGAGAGACTGCTCTGTCTTGTTTTCCACTCTGCTCCCAGCACGAAACCTGGCACCCAATATCTATTTGTTTAATGAATAAATAAATAAACATTCAGGTAGCAGTCATGAAAGTAGAGGTAAATGGACAAGTGGCTATATCCACGTGTTAGCAATAACAAATCAGCTATCCTCTGAAAAATGCTGGTGCTGAAATCCAACCAGCTAATACTTGAAGAAGGTGATTCAGTCAGTAGTTTGTCTTACACATATTTTTTTTCTAATTACTATGGTTAATTTTAGGTTATTTATATGGGGCCTCTGTGGGAAACCAGGCAAGTTACTCACCTCCTTTGGCCTCAGTTAATATCTGCATAGGATTCCACAGTGACAGACTGAATGCCTACGTCCAGCCAGGCATCTCACAGAGAAATCCACTGTGCACCAAAGGAACCAGATGAGGTAGTATAGACACATCCATGCAAACATATCACCACTATTAAGGAAAACAATTTAAAGACTGTTCAGCTCAGATGTAATTAGTCCAGGAGGGACACATTATTATTGGTAATGGGTCTTTCTCACAGGGATGTTGGACTCACCAGTGGGGATATTTTCAGGGGTTGAAAATTAGTAACACTTTCAAGTTGAATTAGTTACCATTTTTAAATACTGAATTTTGGAATGGGTGCCAAAATAGATAATGTGATTGGGTCATTAAGACACGGAAGCAGACTTTTATATGATTGCTACCATTACTTATTGACTTACAAATGGCATTGATTAACTGGAGATGTATCTCACCCACTGCTTGCCTCTTGACCTGAAATGCCAAGTTAGTTGAAAATAGGCTTAAATAAAAGTCACTACAGTTCTGCATTACTCACTGATCACTTACCAAAGCTGTTGGAATCTGTTATTCCAAATAGCTAGGTGGAGTCAGGCAATCTCTCCTGGCTCCTGCTCTTGACTCAATTCTCCACCTTTATGCCTCAGTTTTCTTGTCTATGTTGTAGACATTGATCATACCTGATCTCCCTGGCTGCAAGACAATTGCTGATTGTTTCACTGATTGCTGGTGATATCTGAACCTCTAAGCAAAGTTCTCTATAATCATTGTAATTATGCCTCTCTTATAAATTTTTTTGAGTTGGAAACATAATGTTATCAGAATATCTTTTGATAACATTTCCATTATTGCATTTTGGATAATGATTTTAGTACCAACAAAGGGCCTTTATTGCTAGATTCAACTCCTATTGTACATTAAACTTTGTCTCAGATCCAATCAACTTTGGTATAAAGTAAAATGAGGTCAAACACAGTGCTCACTAAATCATGGCTTGAGCTGTCCTTATATGAGCAAAACTGAATAGTTGCATATATCATTGACACATTCCAGTGATTTATTTTTCCTTATTTATATTTATATTGATATTCTCTTTACAGAAGTACTGTAGCAATAAAGAATTCTGTTCCATTAGATTCCTAATCTTATTTTTCAAGTACCAAACCAAACAAAACAGAACAAAAACAGAAAACAAATGGAAACAATGAAAAACAAAGACAATAACTTTTCTGGTTCTTCATAATGTTATTAATCATTTCTCTTAGACGTTATATAGTTAGAACCCAAAATTTCTGCTATGCTCCAAAATAAAATGTGATATTAATATTAAAATTCCAAACCAATCAACTAAGTAGGTATAAATCTCTAAACATTACTGGCTTGTAAGAATAAATGGATAATTATGATAAGCTACCAAATAATGCTTTTGTAGATAGTATTATTTGTCAGTTTATCAGCTTTAATCTCCCTATCATTCGTGCATGTCCAGTTCCAAAATATAGTAGCTACAAAACTCAGAAAGTAAAACCACAATAGGCTAGTCTTCCTAGTTTGTGCTTGCCTCCCAGGTCAAAAGAAATTGTTAATTGCCAAAAATGTAAAATTTATTCCAAGAAAAGTAACAGGCTACACGGGTAAATTTTGGCAAATGCAACTTTATATTGAAATTCACACATCTGTATCTTAAAGAATGAGACTCACAGACTCTAATGTATTTCTAAAATACCAGAAATCATATTATAAGCTTTCACAAGTTAAAACTGAAATAATTTAAACGACCAATACACTGAATGTGCAGAAAGTATAAACAAGACTGTGCCTTCGGTAGAATAAATGCTTCACAAATTGTGCAGGATGTCATACTAAGGCTGTGGTCTCCCTTTGACAGCTGATTTAAAATATAAACATATCAACTGCCTGCTTCTTAGAACACACTAGAATGGGTAGCACACCTCAGATGAAAATCTCATTATCCCGGTGATGTGCACCTTAATTTTCAAATCATGTGAGGAAAAAGGAAAAAGAATATTAAATGATCGTCCATGCACTTCCAGATGCATGACCATGACCAGTTACTAATTCGATTTCCCTTGACTATTTGCTCCAATGCTAAATAAGATGAAAGATACTAGATAACCCTTTAAGGCAACATGTGTTTATTCTGCATTATTAGAACTGCTCATTATGACCAGTTGGTACCATTAATGTTGCCTCCCAGACCAATATCTAGCATTTGTAAAATATAAATGAATTGGAAAAACTTTATACCAAATCAACAAAAACCACATAATACAGTTCAATGCTAGCAATTTCACTAGTAGGTAAGGAAAGTGGTATTTAGAAATAGTAATGTATTAATACAAAAAAAAAGAGAGAGAGTAAACCCTAATTGGAACCAATAGACTGCTTTGGAATGCTCCCCAAAACTTACAAGGCGAATTTTTAAAAGTGTGATAATCCAATAATTCATGGCACGTCTTTAGTGGATTACAGTACTTTAAGTCCCCAAATATTTTAGTCTTTGCAAAACAATAATAGTATGAAATGTTTTAAAGTCTTCAAACTTCTAAAATTAGTTTTTATCAACACATTTACCTCATGTCAACTTAATTTATTAAGATGTCCAATGCTAATTGTTTTTTTGATGGTTTTTTTTTTCATAAGTAGTGATATACACAGCATTTAGCACTGATACTTAGCACCTGCTACTTTCATTATCTAGTTTTCAACCACATAAAGAAACTTAGGGCAGTGGTTCAAGTCCTTTCTTAATTACAAACCTTCGCCGGCAGTCAGCAGGATCACTCTGAGATTTAAAATAGGATTATAGGTGAACTATTGCAAAGACTGCAGAATGTTGCCCAAATCCTTATAACCGCTGATCCCATTCTTGATTTTCTTCTCAAGATATGGCTACAGGCCACGATTGCTTAGCAGAGAAGGTTAGTGTTTCACAAGGCTAAAGATTTCCAGATGCTCCTTCATATAACACAGTAAGGTTCCCTTGGTAACCTGGATTTTCTGCAGTAAAGGAGGGTTGTGCTGAAACAGCGCCTCAGCTCCCTGTTGGAGAAAATGCAGACAAAAGGATTGATTCCTGCTTGGGCAAAACTCATCCAGACAGCGGCTGTTAGAAATCCCCCTGGTACTACAGGCCCTCTTGCAAAAACTCTCCAATAACAGGCCACCAGGTATGGGCCCCACAAGGTTAGGAAGAGAAAAGTCATTATATAGAACATTCTGCTGATTCTTTTCTCCATTTTGAACTCATCTAGGACCAAGAGCCTTCTTCTGCCCGTGGTGTTTGCATTTTGCCTGATGCCCAGCAAGGTGGGTGGTGTGGGACCCCTTCCAAATCCTGCGAGCCAATTGGCGGCTGCCTGGCCACTGGCTCCAGGGCCATGAAAAGTCCAGTTCTGGCTGACTGCTGCTACAAACTGGACTGGCTTCATTTTCCTTCGGTCGTGGACAAAAAATATCAGCTTGAGGTAGACAAGCTGTGTGGCTAGGAGGATGAGAGCAAGGAGCAGCATAAATCCTAAGGAATCATTAGCCCTGAAGGAGCGGTGTTGGAAGGTACATTGATCTTCCTCCCTAATGAATGAGTAAGTGCCCACATCTAAAACTGGGGGGAATGCCATGGCCACAGACAGAGTCCACACCATGCAGATGACAGCCAGACACGTCCAAAAGGTCAGCCTCTTTGTATAGAAGCGGTGATGGGCGATAGCTAAGTATCTGGTGACGCTGATGCAGAAGAGCATGAAAGCAGTGTGGAAACAGGACAAAACCCCCAGAAAGGCAATCACTTTGCAAGTCAGAGTCCCGTAAGTCCAGGTAGAGCCATTTTTGACAGAGTTGAATACAAATGGGAAACAAATTGCAGATCTGAGGATATCTGAACAGCAAAGATCCAACAGGAAGTAGTAAGGTGCTCTATGCAAGGTCTTATCTTTCACTAGCAAAATGGAGATCAGAAGGTTGCCCACCACGCTGACTCCTATTATGAAACCCAAGGAAGTCAGTTTCAGAAAGGCTGTTAGAGGAGAAAGATTTTGTAAAATGTTGTCAGCTGCATGGCTATAGTTCGCCATAGATGGATGGAGGATAAAGATACAGCCTCAGTCAAGTCTCATGATCTAGATATAAGAACAAGGAAAAGATAGATCCATACATTTTACTGAAAATGTAATCCACAAAGAGAATTGATGCGATCTGCAGTCATGCTTCCTCTTTTCTTCCATTTGATTTGCCATCAGAATATCTGGAAAAAAAATGAGCTATCAGTTCTTGAGTTAACAAGTAATGATGTCAGGCAGTGCTAACATAAAGCTGTTCATTTGTGGGGAAGCAAATAAAGTTTTAATTTTCAATAATATTATTTGCTTTAGTTAAGTCTTTTTTGTGTGAGATTTCAGAAAATTGGCTGGTTTAGTTTTCTGAACTAGATGAATTGAAAAAGGATCCCTATTATGGAGAACATAAATTTGTTTGGGTACCTTTAGGACAGAAGGAATAAAATGTTCCACGCTCATAAAATATTCCAGTCCAGGAATTAATCACTAATGTTACAAAGGAATCTACAAGATTGCTAATAGGAGACAGAGATGACTACCCACATTTATTGGAGTTCTGTTAGTATTTGTCAGTGTTTTACAGGCAGCTTTGCTGCTGCTGCTATGGATCCAAAGAGCCCTTGCAAAATATGTCTTTTAACTCAAGTGCCACTATTCATGCTGCATATCATAAGAGGAGTATTTGTTGATTCTTCTTAAAGCATAATTTCAACATTAGACTTCGCAATGAATAGGAACTTATCCAGGATTTGATGTGATTTAATCTTTTGTCTTGCCCTCCCCACCCTCCCCCGCCCGCGCCCCCCCCCCCATTCTTTGGTAAATCTTTTCTCTTTTAAACCCACATGATTATTAAAAAAAAAAAAAGGTTAATGTAAATATTGGCCAGGGATACACACCCAGAGGAATAATGAATGCACTTCCATTTGTAAACCTTGGCTGCCTGGATTCAAATGAATCTAACATGAACCTGTATTTCTTGGGCAATTAAGCCTTTCCTATTGACACTGATCATCTTTGTTGCAAATCGCAAGTGGCTTCGTTTTAAAACAAAATGCACACTGTCTCTTGGGTGCCCGAGAGCCACACCAGGAAAATCGGCTTCCTCTGTTATTCCCAGGAAGCATGTTTCCTCTGCCACTTCTCACTAGCCCGGAATATGCTGATGGAGGAAGCCCATGCAAAACTGCGTTCGATGATTTTAATTTCCCCACCGGTACATCCCCGGGTAAATACCGATCACATCATGCAACATTACGAAACCTGAAATCCGCCACCCCTGGATTTATAATGTGGGGCGGAGGAGGGGGAGGGGGAGAGAGAGCCATGCATTACATACGCGAAGATGGGGAGAGAGATTGCTTCTGTGCTGCAAGGGGGAACAGTTCCCGGCGATTCGCAGCAGCCTGCTATGCCTCAGTCTTGCAACGCTTTGCAGAAATGGAGCTCTCAAGAAGCCCTACCGAAGATGCATTGTCTGAATGCACTTCCATTATGCAGTTTTATTGTGCAAAAAAAAAAAAAAAAAAAAAAAAAAAGCCACCAAAAAAAAAAAAAAAAAACACACAACCAAAAAAAAAAAAAAAAACCCTCAGGGAGGGCTCGGTGCCGAGGAAGGAACCTGCAGTTTCATCAACCCTGTGCGCCCCCCTCCCCCCCAAACTTAACCGAGAGTATATCCTCCTACCTGTTGGTGCTGGATATCCCGACAGACTAGAGCTGCTTCTTTCTATAAATTGCTGATTTTTTTTTTTGCCTTAGTGCCTTGACTGAGCATCCAGGCAGGGCTCGGCGGCGCCTGCGCGCTGGAGCCTCCTTGAGCTCCCGCCGCGTCCTCCCCTGTCGCAGCGGCACCGTCTCCCCCAGTAACGCAGGGGCCGCGGCGGCGGCGGCGGCGGCGGCGGCGGCGGCGGCGGCGGCGGGACCCGCTTCAGCCTCGGCGGGCGGCGGGAGCCTCGGCGCGTGTCCGGAGCTGACTGCGTTGATTGCACGTCCCGTGCTGTCGAACCGGCACAATTAGGCTTTTGTCCCCTTGCGGCTGCTTCTGAACTTTTGCCTCCGCACGTTGGAAGCGGGGGCTTGCAGCCGCAGGCTCAGGACCTCAGGCCCCTCCTCGCTCCCTTAGGGCCGCGCCCGGAGGGGCCCCGGGGTCGGGGGCGCTCGCCCCCCCTCTTCGCCTTCCCCGAGCATCTCCTTCCGTCCTCGTCCAGGGTGGTCCGGAGCCTTGGAAGCTTCTTTTAGATTTCCTCTTGAGCGATTTCCCCAGCTGACCTTTTTGCATTTGCAGGTTAGCTGGGGAGGGGGGGGGGGGGATATATATTAAAAAAAATTAAAAAAGAAATAAAAAAAGAAATAAAAGAAAAGACAGAAAGAAATTAAATATATAGTTTTAAAAAGCGCAGCCAAGAAAAAAAAAAATCTTTGTCAATGGGGAAGGAGGGAGAAAGCAGGTTAGGGCAGCCCTGTCTTTGTTAGGCAGCTTCTATTCGCGAATGCACGCAGCCGTGTGTCAAGTGGGGAGAAGCTAAGTTCAGGGGACAACTGCAAAAGGACTTACATCCATTTTACCCTAACGAATATGACTATAGAATCAGGCTGACAGCAGTTTCAAATGACTATTCCTCGCGTTCCACCCCACCGAGCAACAGCCTTTTCTTTTTCCCTTTTTGCAAGTGTGGCTGACCAGCACATTGGTAATGTCAAGGCAGGGGTGTGTGTGTGTGTGTGTGTGTGTGTGTGTGTGTGAGTTTCCTTTCCCTCCCCCTTTGTTTTTACGGAAGAAAAAAAAAATACTAGGAATATAACGAATTCATAAAACTTACACCCATCCAAAAGGTCCGATGATATCATAAGACACCCCAGAGCCTGACAACTGGGTGCTTAGGGATGCCTCTGGAATCATGCATTTCCTTATTTTACCATTTCCGAAGAGTTTTGTTTGTGGGGAATGGCAAAAAGATTTTCAACAACTCCCCACGACCAAAAAAAAAAAAAAAAAAAAAAAAACCGAGCAGACGTGCTTTCTTTAATTCCCAGTTTAAAACGTCTGCTTCTCCTCTTGCATGCTTATGGCTTTATAATAATCTGTTAATGAAACAGAAAAAATAAAGATCTTCTCTACAGTAATAATTTGATCTCCAGACAGCAGTAAAATACCTCATTGCTGGGTGGTGAGATTGTGACATTCGGGGGAACTCAAGCCAATCAGCATACAGATAATATGGGTTAATTTACATATTGTATTTCTATTGGACACACAGAGGTAAAGCTTTCTCCGTTTAAAGCTTAAAAATGAATACTTCACTGTCATGGTGTCACAGTCATTACACAAAGCCCTATGTTGGTAGCACCGAAATGATGTTCCTGTTTTCCTGATTTGTTTTGGGATGTCCTAAACCAATTTAAAGAAATAATCATTTGTTTTTAAAAAAAAAAAAAGAATACATATAAAGCACCTAACTTTTACATTCCCTTAACCCAGAAAAATCAATCCTACAGCAATACTGGAAGTAACTTGAGGGCATTTCCATTCAAGTGAAACATTCCACTTTTTTGCAAAACAAATATATTCGGAAGACCTCAAAACTGTAGGATGGCTTGCAAATTCTAAGTGAAATGTCAAGTTCGTTTTTTTGTGCAACTACAAATCAATTCAATTTGTTCTATTTTCCTTCCCAATTAGGGTCTCAATGTACTTTGCAAAGAGTTATTATTTCCTGAAATTTTACAGTTAAAAAATCTATAGAAAAAGATTTAGATAAGTTTACTGAAGATTCATGATTGGCCGGATCTTAGGTTGAATGGATTAGGGAAATGCTATTTAAAAGTAAATTAAAAGGGTGACTGCACTGCCAGGCCATGAGGCAATAATTTACTCTTCCAAAAGGTATAGGGCCAAGATCCAAGGGTTTAACTATCCTCATACTTTAAGATGCGGGTATTGATTCCTTAAAAATAAGAGAGGGAATGTGTGTGTCTGCAATATTGTTTCATATCTACATCCTTGCGTATTGTATTGGAGCTGTTACTTCCTTTGCAACTGAGTGCAGTTACATTCACTAGCTCTTCAGTTTTTCCTAGCTGTTAGATGAGAATGTCATTTTCTTGCCTCACAAGGGGGCTCAAGAAATTAATGAGATATTTTCCGTTCAGTTCATTAACTCCCCTGGAGAAAACATTGAAGTCTGCATCTTCAGTCAACAGGAATTTAAAAAATATATTTAACAGCTGCCAAAGATTTCATGTCATCTCTAAGTTCTCAAATGTAAAGCTATTGCTTCAGATGGGTCAGATTTTAACCTTATGTGATCTTAACTAATTTCTTTTTGATTCCTTATATCATCAAATCTAGAAAAATTAGTTGTAAGGTTAAGACTAAGGGACAAAGCAAACAACAGCAAAATACTATATTCCCTCGGTTTGAAGGAGCCCAAAGGTTTTCAAGTTCTTGGCATATTACATTAACTCTTGATCAGTGGATTAGGAAGACTGATGTAATTTGCTTAATTTGGTTCTTATAATAAATATATACAATTTTATTTAAAGCAGCAATTATCTTCTTTTCAAAATTAATCAGACAGACACATCAGATTTTTGCCAAGTGATGCACATCTCATGATGGGCAAATGCAGTATTTTTGTTCTATGCATTGTTTATGTAAAAATGTGTGTGTCAGGAAGTAAACAATCCTTGGCAAATGCAAAGAAAGAAAGGCTAGGATGAAAAACATTCTAAGAAAAGATTTTTTAATCATTCATTTAAAGTGCTGTCTCTCCCACTTCAAGCTTTTCTTTAAAACTTTAAAAAACATATATCTTGGATGCTCTTAATTCTTAACAAAATCTCAAGCTATGTATGAAAAAGAGACTTTTTATAAATGTTCTGGAAATTATTTTGATAAGAAAGCTCTCATCTCCCAGGGACTAACATGGAAAACTTTTCTTTTTCTTTTTTATTTATTTAAAGATTTTATTTATTTATTCATTCATGAGAGACACAGAGAGAGAGGCAGAGACACAGGCAGAGGGAGAAGCAGGCTCCATGCAGGGATCCCGATGTGGGACTCGATCAAGGGTCTCCAGGATCAGGCCCTGAGCAGAAGGCAGATGCTCAACTGTTGAGCCACCCAGGTGTCCCGTGGAAACATTTACTAAGAACTTATTTTTAAAAATTCACTAACATGGAACAAGCGACCAATAGAAAGGGATATTATACATTCATTTTCATTTTTTAAAGAAGATTTATTTATTCATGAGAGACATAGAGAGAGAAACAGAGACACAGGCAGAGGGAGAAGCAGGCTCCATGCCGGGAGCCCGACGTGGGACTCGATCCCGGGTCTCCAGGATCACGCCCTGGGCCCAAGGCAGACGCTCAACCGCTGAGCCACCCAGGTGTCCCTATTTTCGATTTTTAAAAATATTTTATTTATTTATTTGAAAGAGAGAGAGAGAATGGGGGGGGGGGCAGGGAGCAGAGGGAGAAGGAGATACAGACTCACCGCTGTGTAGAGAGTGATGCTGGGCTCCAGCCCAGGACCCCAGGATCATGACCTGAGCTGAAGGCAGACGCTTACCCCGTTGAGCCACCCAGGCACCTCTGTGCATTTATTTTTGATAATGGTACTCACCTCCTAGTTTGTGGCAAAAAGTGATCTTTTTCACAATGACATCTAAGTAATTGAGAGTATCTAGGGCTTTGTGCTCCACCTGCTTGAGGTGCAACACAGGGAAAGAATACTCTCAACCCCCAAACTGCCACTGGATTAAAAAAAATTGTGCCTTGAGAGTTAGGAACCACCATAATTGTGAACACCTCAAATAGTGAGATTTCTTCAGAATTTTAATGATTTTTAAAAAGATTAAGAATCTGGTATGTTCCTTTCCAAAATGCTAAAAGGTTCATTTGTTAGATTTTTCTCTCTACTCTGTCACAAATCAGGCTTCAAAGTGTTAATATAATTCATTTTTAATTTTAAGGCTAACATCTCTAAGATCTCCTCTCTCAATTTAAGATCCAGGCTTTTAAAAATTTAGTGATTTACTGTCTCTGACCTTTATGTTGACAATTTCCCTCTCTCTGAAAACTTGTTCCTTTATTGAATTCATTTAACAAATATTTGTTGAGGTTCTACTCTGTAGCAGTCATTGTGCTGGATCTTGCAAGAAATGAAAAATCAAGAGATAGGACCAGTGTGCCAGCAGTTGCATCAATGTAGGGAAAGCCTAAAATGGGTAGAAGTGGAGGGGATGGGATGAACAGAAACAAAGGGGTGGATCTGATTGTTAAGAGGAACTACAAACTGTATGTTTTTAATCAAGTGATTAAAAAAGGGAAGCCAAGGAGATTGAAAAGTTAGAATTGACTCTAAGGTTTGGAGTTTGGGTAACTGGGAAGCAGAAGACATCATTAACTGGGACAGCAGAAGTTATAAAGAGAGGGTTGGTTTGATAAGTAAGCTTCTGAGTTAATTTTAGACATATTGAATGTGAAATGCTGGTGGAACATTCCAGTATTGATGTATATGCTGCTGGAAGTGAAGAGCCCAAATTTAGGAAGTACCCATAGATGACTGTAGAGCTAAGATGAGCATTGAGTGACATTGCCAAGGGAGAGATTGTTGGGGGAGAAGGAGATTGAGGTTAAGTAAATTAAAAAAAAAAAAAAAAACCCATTCTGCTCCCTCTGGGCAAACTGAAAAAGGGAATGCCTGTATTTAAGAGATAGAAAGGAACAAGGGAGAACCAGAAATAGAACACACTGAAAAGAAAGAGGACCACCAGTGTCACAGACTGTAAGGAAGGAAAGAATTTCAAGGAGGCAGTGGTCAAGTGTAGGTTGTATCTAGGAAGTTTAAAAGGAAGAGGAATGAGAAGCTATCATTGGATCTGGTGTTGAGGAAATTAGCAACCTTTGACAGAACAGTTTCAGAAGATCAAGTCAGACAAGGATTAGTAAGTGAGGGGCACAGGCATAGAGGTTTATGAAGTCAGGCTAAGAAACTATTTTGCTATTAATGACAGCACGGTCCAGATGATAAAGGTTTTAGTGGATTCCCTTGATGTTCTAAGAACAAAGTGGTAATTATTCAAGGAAGTATAGCATGCCTTCTTCTTCTGGAAGTCTTTAAGCCTCTTCTTCTATTGCACATTATTTAAATGTGATCCTGCGAATGAGGACAGCAAATATAAGTTTCCCTACTAATAATGTCTAGTAAAACTTTAGAGCTTTTATCGAAAGTATTTGTCTGTTAAAATATTTGAAATTATCTCATTCCCCTTTGCCTTTTTTTTTTTTTAATGGAGTCAGTCTCGACCACGAAAAAAAAGCAGTGACCCATGGCTTGAGAGTGGGTGGCGTGTGTGTGTGTGTGTGTGTGTGTGTGTGCACATGCATGATTGCATGGGTATATGCATTGGGAAGAAGTGGGAAGGGAAAGTAAGTGTTGGTACAATAATGAAGGAATGGGAAGTTTAATTTAATAATCAGGTTAATGGAGAGTCCTACATATTATACGTGGATTGTAAATTTTTACGAAATAAAGATGCAATATAATTTTTAAAACTCAGGACACATAAGGCATTTTTTTTCTTTGATTATTCAGAGGTTACCTCAATCTTACAGTGCATTAAGGCCATTATTATAAGCACCAGTTATATGATCATATAAGCAGATTATGGTTATTTAATATTTGGTGGTGTTTAGCTTTTTGACAAATGAGAGAATGTTAACTTAAATTCTAATTTAAGAGCTTCCTCTATTAATTGTCTGGTCCTGCATTCTGATTTTCTGATTTTTTTCATTTGTCTTAATTTTTAAAAACTTTATAATTTTCTCTTTATAGAATAAGACCTCTCTAAAACAAAGACATAACAAAATTCCCATAGCTCATAAATAAGGTTATATAACTTAATGGACATTTGATAAAAAATATGAGTGTGTTATTATCTGCCTGATTTTACATAAAAAAGGATTTTGAGTAAGTCCTGGGGCAATGTTGTTTCATTCAACTAACAAACTCTTAGTCTCAACTGGAATATGAATTGTATGGGAATACAAGTATGGTCCTATTTTGCCCTGTTCTTCCCTGGTGCCCAAACAGAACCTGGCACACAGAGGGCACGCCATCCATTCTTGTTGAATGTGTGATTATGAACCTGCTACATCAAGAGTACTATGCCAGGCACTGTGAGGAGAACATAAAAGCAAAAGAAGTAAAAAACAATGACACAGGCTCCAACTGAATTCTATGTTTTTCTTAATTTAATAAGGTTAGGATAATTATTTGTACTATGGGCAGAGAGTTTTCTTGGCCAAGGATTTACTCTGGATTTGGGGGAATTTTGTGTACGTACTTCTTAGCTTTACTATGTTAGAATTTACATGATTCCTTGTTTGCCTTACTATTTAGTAATTTCAAACCATTTTCTAGTAACTGAATGTCTCTCATGCAGATTCTTTTTTTTTTCTCATGCAGATTCTAAACCAAGAGCAGATTTTTTTTTTTATGCTTTGAACCCCTAACCTGGTACTCAAATATGTAATGAGACATCTGTAGCTTTTATTTGGCTTAGGACTTATGATAATGAATTTTTTAATAGCCTAAGGGGTGGTATATTCCAAAAACAAAATCAAATCAAAACTGATTTATCAATACAGAAGTAAAATGCTCAGTAATATAACATTTGAAATGATGAATACCCTCTACTCTAGTTTTGCCTATGGATTATTCAAATTGTCTAGAGGAGAAACAGGAAAGGAGTTGAAATAGAAACTGGCCATTAGCTATTTGGAAAAAGACTTCACAAGGATGATGTTACTCTTCAGCAAAAATCAGGATTATCTTTCTTGTTTTTTCTTTGTCTTCTTCTCAGAAGATACTTCTGTCCCTTCTTTACGAGTCATAAATAAGAGCTAAATATAAGAGGTTCTTATATAAAATAGTGCTGATTCATCTTACTAATTGAATACAATTAAAAAGATACCAGCCAAATCACTCTTTAAGTCCTCTTAGTTTGAACAAAGGCCAGAACTGATGATAGAGTTCATAATCTCTGGAACAAGGGGAGCAAAGAACAATGCTTCCAGCAACTTGAAACAGGGTGGTAGCTCATTCTCAGAAGGCAGTGATGTCTACGGCTGGGTTTTAAAAATTTTTTTTTTTTTTAGGTATTTATTTATTTATTTATGATAGTCACAGAGAGAGAGAGAGAGGCAGAGACACAGGCAGAGGGAGAAGCAGGCCCCATGCACCGGGAGCCTGACGTGGGATTCGATCCCGGGTCTCCAGGATCGCGCCCTGGGCCAAAGGCAGGCGCCAAACCGCTGCGCCATCCAGGGATCCCTGGGTTTATACAAGTTCACCACTTAGAAGAATTTGGTCAAGATTGCCTTTCTCCTTTATCTGATCTAGAATTATGGCGTTATGTATTGGCATTTGGTATGTGAATTATAGCAGTTGTTTTCTGGCTTGGCTATTGTTAAGAATCATTAATCATTTCCATGGGGTATAAGGAATACTGTTGTATGCATGCATTGTGGCAAATGTGAGTCTTGTTTATAAAGATTCCAAATACAGAGTGTCTTAAATCTACAAACTCTATAATCTATACTTCTAGCTGTTACCCATCATCTCTTGGAATGTCATGATGCTGCATGGAGATGGGCAGGTGAACAAGCTTAAGAGGTAGATATGGAAGTGGCCCAATGCAGAGCTCCAATATTTGAAATATATTTTGGCTATGGGTTTCATATCACTTAGTTCTAATTAAAACTGTAGAATAGAGGTGTGATTCTAACATTTTCAGAACTCGTTGCTAGTTGTTTGGGCAAGCAGCTGTCTAGGTAAACTGGAGGGATATATACCAGTGAAAAGCCTCCAACTAAATAATTTGCCTTCCTGTGATAATTCTTAATACTGAAATTTCTGTCAGTATTAGTTAGTGTAGTGTCTCTTCTCGTCACTATGGGGTTGTGGTGTGCAGGTCTAGGACTATTGTCATTTTGTTCTGCTTTTATTAAACCCTGGGCTCCTTTTAAGCTCCAGGTTTTTTACTAGCAGATTTCTTCCAAGGGAATCATGAGGTTCTTGCATTTCTTGCATAGTAAATCTGATCAGTAAATTAAAAACAACTGTATCATAAAAAATTTAAAGTTCTCTAGCAATTAGGTATTTACTCATCAGGGTATGTCTTATATGTAGGTCCAAGAGTATTTACTGCTTAGCATTATATAAAATTCTTTCACATACATTGGTTCTTCTGCATCTAGAAATTTTTAAGTTTCTTGAGCTAGAGATGAAAACTCAATCGGTCTGTAGACTCCCAGCCCAGGAAATGTTTCCACTGCACCATGCAGCCTTTCCAAAATTCAGCCTCTGTTAAGCCAAGTCAGCACATGTTTAATCTGCTCCCCACTTACAACCTAAACAGTTCTAAAATTTAACTTGAAAAGGCTCTTATCAAAAATACATGCAAAATTTGAACTTTTAACTTGGGGGATGGCTTCAAGATTTTCACTTTTCAGAAAAGATCAGTTAAGGATCTTTTTTTTTTTTTTTCATTCATGCACTGTTAATTCTCATAAATTCTAATGGGAATTAAGCACAGAAATCCCTGGCACTTGGTTGAAAGACTAGGAATCATGTGGAGACAGCACTTTTGTATATAGCCTACTTGTAATCCCCTCTATAAATGGTTTGTTTTTGTGCCATCTGGCATTGAATAGGTGAGATTCTTGCTGGGGTTTCATAATGAGTCTTATTACTACAGAAGATCATGCATACACTGAAATTTAGTAAAGAGATGGACTGAATTTTTGATCCTACTCGCAAAATAAGTTCAAAAGTGTGTTTTAGTAAAAAGTCAAAAGAGCTCAGAATTGATGCATACCAACATAACCATCTAACTTGTATATATGCATGTGTTCCATATTTAACTTGCTCTCTCAATAATTTTGATACTGCATAGCCTCATGAAAGCAAGATTTCTGTCTATGTTGATTATCTTTATGTCCCTGATACCTGGAATAGTGCCTGGCACATAATAGTCACTTAGTAACTATTAGTGAAATACATGAATAAATGTTCATTGAAAAAAAATTATCCTAAGAATTAAGTATTTTTTTTACATCTGTTATTCCAATAAATCTCCAAATATGCATGGTATTTTGAAAAGAAATTAAACAGTCCTTTCCTTACCCTCAGGAGTTATATCATATATTGTAGCTGAAATCTTTTCTTACAATATGTTCAAATACTTCTAAAGTACAATATGTTCTGGAAAGCCCCAAGTCAACTTAAAAACTATGCAGTATCAAAATTATTGAGAGAACAAGTTAAATATCCCAGTATATGTATATAAACATGACTTTGAAAATAAGGTTGGTATCAATCCTACACTCTTCTGATGTTTTACTAAAAGGTCATTCTCAGCATGGTATGTAATAGGATACAAAAATATGTACAGGAGACCAACTTACTGATAATTTAGGATGAAGGAATATGAATGCTGAACTCATATTTCCCCTGGAGGACTGAAACTTTGTAATGACCATCAGGGTTGCATAAATTTAATGACTTTTAGAGCTGACCAGTTACTAGCATTTACTTAGTTTTTATGATTTATAAATTCATTTAATTTTATTTTTTTAAGATTATTTATTTATTTATTCGTGACAGACATACATACAGAGAGAGGCAGGGACATAGGCAGAGAGAAAAGCAGGCTCCCTGCAAGGAGCCTGATGCCGGGACTCTATCCCAGGACCCCAGGATCACACTCTGAGCTAAAGGCAGATGCTCAACTGCTGAGCCACCCAGGTGTCTCTTTAAATTCATTTTAAATCCCTTTAAATTCATTTTAAACACATTATTAGACTGTATTCTAACTTTATCCTATGAAGTATCTATCCTTCTTTTAGTGTACTAAAATAAAAAAACAAGTTTTGAAAGATGACTAATTAGTAGTTATACGGGTTATAGTGTGACAGTTGCTCTTTGCATTTATTAACTTATTTGGTTTTCAGAAAACCTCATAAGGTCGGTTGCATGATTCATTTTACTGATGAAAAAACTTGAGGCACAGAGAGAGCTAATTAACTTGCCCAAGTTGAATGGAAAAGTTGGGATTTGTGCTTAAGTGACTTACCTCAAGGAGGGTGAAACCAGAAACTTGATTTCATATTTTCTTGCCACCAGGTCTTATGCACTCTCAGTATACCACAGTGCCTTTAGAGTCTAAACCAGTCTTTTCATATATATTTAATGTGAGCCACATATGTAATTTAAAATTTTCTAGTAGCCAAAATATAAAAGTAAAAAGAAACAAGTAAAACTAATTTTAATACTGTATTTTATTTAAACTAATATATCCAACTAATACGTAATGTAAATCAACATATAATCAATACAAAAGTATTAAGGAGATATTTTGTATATTTTTTTCCACTAAGTCTTTGAAATCCAGTGTGTATTTTGCAATACTTACAGGCATCTCAATTCAGACTAGCCACGCGTTCAGTACTCAAACCAGGCCTGAGCCATTAGACCTAAAGCCTTTCTGCAGAGATAAGAATAATAAGTCTAGAGAGGTGAATTCTCATACTCAAAGTTAATCAGGTGCATAAACGTCAAGGTGGTGAGCAGACTTGAAGAGAAAAATCAATCGCCAAGACCTGAAGCCTGGATGTGGTCTCTGCAGCCTTGTGTGTGAAGTGAGGCTCTGTGGCAGTCTGCCGGCTGGGTTCGCTCAGCGGCTGGTTTCCAGACCTCAATCACAGAGCCCACTTACTGCATTTCACCTCCTGCACCTTGACAGCCAAACCAGCAGGTTTCACGCTCCAGGGGAACATATGTTAAATGCCATTTGTTTATTTGTTTACTGCTGCAAATGGGCATGAAACAGAAAGGAAAAGCCAAAAAGTTCAAATCTCCCAAATCTCCATGGACAAGGAGCCCAGAAACTTCCTCTGTCCGTTACAGATGAAATACAGGTAGGCTGGAAAGCATGTCATCATGATGTGCTTCAGTTTGGGAAGCAGGCTGGGATCCTAAGGATTTCAGAGAGTGTTGTCTTCCAGATGTTCCCCTACTTTACCTCAGATGCTGTGGACTCACAGAGGCTTACTATATTATCCTATTGACTGTTGGGAAACTCAGAATAATGCCTATATTTTTACCGTAAATTCATTCAAATTCTTCAGCTTACCAGTGCCAGAATTGATCTAAAAATACATGTAAGTAGGAGCTTAAATGAGGAATTTTTTAAATACTATCTTACTAATTAAATTACCAGATTCCATAGGATTTGAATTTTAGAGTTGAGGATCTTAAAACATCACCTAACAGTTTTTTTCAAACTTAGTTTACTTAAGGTAATGTGATAAGTTTTTTTTCAGATAAGATCATACTTGAAATTCACATATGAAACAGATAATGGTGAAGCTGCTGTGGGAAAAGTGGGATTGGGAGCAGGAGCCATACTCTACTGGTCTTTTATTGTTTGATTTGGCAACTGCCAAGGCAGCTTTGTAGAGCCTAGGGGTCTAATTAACACAGATGAGAAGCACTGATTTAGTTCATACCCCACTCCCTTTTTTTCCTCTTTGACAGGCTGGTGAAAGCTAGAGACTTGCAATTCTAAAATACTTGAATTTATGAAAAATAAGTCCGGGCACGAGTACTAGAGTGATAGAACAGTCAATAGAATGAACTGTGATGAGAAGGAACCAAGGTAGGTCAAAATTATTGCCTGGTTATGAGAATAGTACAAATTCAAGCTTGGCTGGCAAGTGGATTGATGGTCACACGCATACACATACACGCATACACTCATAGATGCATGCACACACACAGAGAAATCAGACAAGGCATTCAGTTTTGACACGAAGATAAGTTTAATTTTAGCAAATGAACATGAAGTGACAGCCATTCACATAGCATCATTTATAAGTGCTAGTCCGTCTTGAATTGGAATGTGAAAAATTAGGGCCAGCCATATGGGAGTTGTCTGCTTGTAATGGAAAACCTGGGGCCACACGGGTGGGCGGAGGTAGAGTGGAAACAGAGGGATTCTCTAACAAAGAGTACAAAGAGAAGGCCAACATCTGAGACTTGAAGAATGGATGAACAGTAAGGTATCAGAAGAACGAGAGAAAACAGTTAAGGAGATAGTAAAGGAATAGAGAGGTAGGAGGAAAATAATCCAACTATTCTCAGCCACTCCCCTGCAGCTCTCTTGACAAAACAATCAGCTTCTTTTCCTAAAACCAATGCGATAGGCTCCTAATTAGACCAGTTATGCATCTTTCTTTTTTTGCTTTTATTAAAAATAAAGACATAAATGAAAATTCATTTTATCCATACAATTATTCACTGTAGTAGGTCTTTAAAATGACTATGGATTCCCTTAAATGGAATAATTTCCTTCCTCCTTTTCTTCCTTCCTGCCTTCTTTTCTTTTACGTTTTTAAAGATTTTATTTATTTGAGAGAGAGAGGGGTGGGGAAGAGTGTGAGAGGGAGGAGGGGCAGAGAGAGAGAGAGAGAGAGGGAGAGAATTTCAAGCAGATTCTGGCACCAAGCAGAGCCCCACATGGGGTTCAATTTCATGATCCTGAGATCATGACCTGAGCTGAAACCAAGAGACACATGGCCAGCCAACTGCACTGCTCAGGGGGCTTTTCTGTTTTTTGAGTCTTGTCATTTGAGCACACTGAGGGGAACCTCTTCTTTGGAGTAGGAGTGCCACTCACTTAAAAAACCACTATAGCAGGATTCCTGGGTGGCTCAGTGGTTGAGCATCTGCCTTCAGTTCAGGGCGTGATCCTGGAGTCCTGGGATCGAGTCCTGTATTGGGCTGCCCATGGGGAGTCTGCTTCTCCCTCTGTCTCTATCTGTGTCTCTCATGAATCAATAAATAAAACCTTAAAAAAAAAAACGAGTATAGTAACCATTTTATGCCAATATTATATAGAAAAGTAAAATATACAAATCTGCAACAGCCACCATAGTATAAAATCATGCAGTGCTCTTCCCTTGCCTTAATTTTATATTTTTATGGTAATGCTACTATTAAATTTTATTTTGATTCTATTTGCTTTTTGTTGGGCTATCAAAGTAGATTATATTTTTTCCTATCAAATCCTTTGTCATTTAAACCATTTGGGTTATTTTGTGGACAGAATCCTTGAGTCAACCGACAAATATGTATTGAATGCCTCTTGTGTTGTAAGATTTATCTTGGGTGTTTAAGAATAATGAAAAATAAAAAGACAAGTTTTCTGCTTTTTAAGACTGCTATTAGGCTGACATGATTAATTTAATGGACTATAGGGCAAAATTAAACATTGTTGGTTTTTTATAAATATTTATTTATTTGAGAGAGAGAGCATGAGTGGGCAGGACAGGGGAAGAGAGAGAGACAATCACAAGCAGACTCCACACTGAGCACAGAGTTCGATACAGTGCTGGATTCCACAACCCTGAGATAATGGCCTGAGCCAAAACCAAGAGTTGGACCAACCAACTGCACCACCCAGATGCCCCTCATTAAACATTGTTGTAAGCAGGGCCAAACCTTGGTCACACAGTTTAACTGTCTGTTATTGGGGGGGGGGGGGGGAGGCATTCACACCCTTGGGCTCTCCCTAGGAAATTTTATCCATCATCCTCTTCCTAGTCCCAATCTCAAGAGTCTAATCCCAATCTGGAGTTCCATTTGGAGGTTCTCGTTTTTAGTTTAACGTGCAGACCCCTGGTTATATTAGCATTCAATAGAGGAAGACTTCAAAACTTAGAAGAGGCACCATTAGCAGTAGACTTACAGATATCACAAAAATACTGAAGAGTGTATAGCACATAGGCATTTTGGTTTTGGGTGTCTCCTGCTGGTTTTCCTTAAATCATGTCATCTCTCAAGGACCTACTTCTGTCTTTTTCCACTACTGGCCCCACTTCTGGGTAACTTCCCTGACAAGGCCTTCTTTTAACTTGCACATCCTTTGTCAAAGAGGAACTCTTGTTCAAAGTGCCTGTCAGTGAAATAGGTGTATTAGGTAGACCATTTCTACTCATTTGTATTTTTCTTTATGGATTGAGAAAATAAGGCCCATATCAACTTGTAAATGATTCGCCCAGTGCCCCATTATCTGTTTGCTTACACTGTAGCCAGAGCTAGGGTCCTTATCTCTTTGACTCTTCATTCAGTATTTTTTCACTATATCACACAGCCTTTCTGAGCTGTATTTCCATAAACTTCTTCATAAACTTCGGTCATGTAGCAACAGCACTGAGGAAAATGATTAAAATAATATTTCTTGATAGCTATCATTATTACTGACCACTAACAATAATAAATGTAGGAATCATTGGATAACTAATGGTTACTTTCAATTATGGAAACCATAAGAATAATTTTGAAAATGAATACTCAAGAACATATGATGATCTTTATTTTCACTTTTATAGACTATCATAAAATTGCACAGCGACTCTGGGCCTTTTACTTAAATGTTATCCAAAAAAAAAAAAAAAACCCTGGGAAACAAAATGGCATGTATGCCCTATTCTATCTAGTTTTATTAAACTTATGCATGGGGAAAGTGACATGGAAAAGTGAAAGTAGTTTTACTGAGGACAGGTAAGGTATAGGTCATTTTTTTACTATGCTATATCATTATCCATGTATATTTCATAATTTCCATAGTCAAAAAATAGTATATTACACAGTGTAATAACCAGCTAATTTGTTTATAAGTTGCAGAAAACATTTTTTTTTGTTACTTCGAAGTCACTTGTCATTCATTTATCAAACTGTGTAACCACTTGTCCACATAACTTGACCTCTCCAAACCTTAGTGTCTTCCTCTATAAAATGTGAGACCACAGAGCTCTCATACAGTTTGAGAATTAGCTCACTACATGGTTGTTCTCTCTGTTTTTGGTCACCTACCTTAGTCACACACAGGACTTAGCTTAGATTTACTTCTGGTTCATTTCCCAAACCAAAAGTTCAATGATGAAGTCTTCCCTTCATTGGGGGTATTTGAAGGAGTAAGTCATAGGACAAAGATGAGTACCGAATATGCTTTAAATAATGGCAGCATCAAAAAAATTTAAGTCTACATTTTCTAAGAGAATTATTTTTTAGACGCCCACATACTTAGATGAATGAGTGAGTACGAAAAAATGACTTTTATTGCTTCTTTGTGCGTCAGTCATACCTGGGTACTGAATTGATTTACTCTTCAGAAGTGGAAGTCATAGGATTGAGTGAAAGATCCAGCAGGACAGCAGGGTGGAATCATGAAGTGGGTACATGATAGTCCACTCACTGTGACTAAGGATGAGAAGTGGAATCCTACTTGGGGCTCTTTATTTGGGAGTTATCTTTGGAAATGTAGAAGGACACATGGCTCCAGGTATCATTTCTCTTCTCCTAAATTTTTTTCTGATAAAGCTTTCTCACTTTGAATGAAATGTAGACTTTGACATCATCTGTCATTTAGTATTTAGGAACTGAATTCAACACAAAAATAAACCACAATCTTGATTTTAAGACTAAGATACAGGTGATGGGTTAGAGGTGGATGGAAGAGAAGGGGTAGTGGGGGGTGGTGGTGTAAAAGGGATAATAAGTATCTAAATAACCACAAAACAAGGATTCATGAAATACATTATTATAGGTATAAACAATGTACTGTGGATCCTGGGGGATGGATCCTAACTTCTTTTAGGAAAGGCTCCTTGGAGGAGGCCACATTTATAAAGCAAATGAAAGATGAGCATGGAAGTATGGCAAGGCATTTGATTTTGGTAATTCAGTTGAGTCTGGTGTTGAATAAGAGAATGAGAAGGAGATCAGGAGAAGATCATCCTGTGTTTCAAAATGGCGGATAATTTCTAAACAAAACATTAAATATGCATATATGACTCAAGATTTTTATAAATAGTGTATGTAATAAACCAGCTAATGAGATTACATGTTAATACTTATTAAAATTGTGTTCTATAATTATTTAGATGTCCAAGAAAACGGTAAAATCTTGCATTGAATCTCAGCCCTACCTGTGTAAAACCTGAAAGGTTGGTGGTAGAGCTGTACTGAGGACAGTACGGGCACATACAGGCTCAGTGAGAGGATGCTAGGAGCCACTGTGTATACTGGGCTGGGGCGTCCCTTTGCTATATTGACTTTGTATCACATATTCATTCTATAAAAGATTGACTGAGCAGTAATTTCTATACGCCAGGCATTGTGCTAGAAGCCAGGAATACAATAGTGAATTAGTAATTCAGTCCCTGTCCTCACAGAGCTTAGAAGCCTGAGAAGAGGCTGAGTTTGGTTGAGACAAAAATAAGCAGAGATTCAAATCCAAAGTGATATGTGCCTGATAGGAGATGTAAAGACTGCTGGGCGAGCACACAGTAGAATATGTATTTCAGACAGGAAGGATCAGGGAAGACATTCTACAGAAGTGTTGTTCAAGCCTCAGAAGGTGAACTTGAGAAGACTATAGGCAGAGGAAGGAACATATAGATCTAGAAAGCAGGGGAAGTAGGGAAAATGACAGAGACCGAGGAAACATACACAGTGTTTTCTAGGAAGTGAAAAAACAATATGGCTGAAAGCTAGAGTGTAAGGTAGGTTGAGGGTCAGAGACATAGAAGACACTGGAGAAAGAGGTCCTGGTTGTGTTGAGGAGAGATCACAGAGGGTTAAAAATGGGAGGTCAGAAGACTAGGTGCTGCTGTGGATCTCATCCACATGATGGTGGTCTGAACTTGGGGTAGGAGCCGTGAGAATGGAGGGAAGTGGGTGAATCCTAGGCACAACTTGAAGGTGGATTCCGTAAGACCTAGATGTGGCCTGGAGGCGGATTATGAGGGAGAGGAAGGGGCTATGCATGCTCTCAACTGTCTGTCTTGGCCACTGGGAAGATGGTGTCTGTTAGCTCAGTCCCATCGGTAGTGCCAGAAAAGACTGAGCACACGAAACTGCAAGGTTGCTCGTTTCTGGATACTGCCAGGCCAACATCAATTAGCATGTGGGCTATTTGCTGTGAGTGGGAGTGGCAGGGCTACGGTTTGTTTTTATTCTTCCTTTTTGAGACAATCCCTAATCATACTCGTTCAGTACAGAAAATGAGCTGCCCCCGCTTCGCTCAATTGAAATCCAAAAATGTACCAAATGACTAGACTACGGTTTTCTGTGAGGAGTTCGAAGAGGAAATCAGCTCCTCAGGCTGCCGAATGAAAATGGGTAATTACAATATTTTTAACACATTAGACTTTATTAGTTTTGAAATTAGTAAAGCTCCTTTTGTGGAACCAAAAAATTCTATCACTAGGAAACCTTTTAGAGATTACTAACAAATAATTTTACAGATGAATAAATTGTGTAGGTTAACTTATTGACTCAAGGACAATTGCCTGGTAGTTATTTTTTTTTCTTTCTAAATTGCAGCGATGATATCTTAAAAAATGTTGATTAAACAAGAGAAAGTGGGCGTATGTCATCACAGGACCCATAAGATTGTTTCATGTTGCTATCTCAGTGGTCTGGTAATTTTTGTGGTAAGATGAAAGAGCTGTTCTGACAAATCATCTGAAATAGAATATGGTATAGTTTATGTTCTTGGTGATCATGCCTGCTTTTAAATTCTTTTGTTAAGTGATTTATGCACATTTATCCAGAGCATAATTATCTTGATTAATATTGAGAAATATGGTATTTATAATCCCTATGTGTAACAAAGTGCTACATGATTAGCCCTTTAAAAATAATTAACCCTCTTGTATATAAAATTTCATAATTTCATTTCAGATTATCAAGTGCCAACTAATATTTTCAAAATTCTAATCACCCACATATAATGGATTCAGTGGAAATATGTGAGAGGGTTATTATAGCTCTGATATTACAAATCAATGGAAAATTAAACCACATTTTAGTATTTTGCAGCAACCATATTTTTCTGGTCTTCTGCCTTTTGCATTTAGTTGTTAGATGTCTATTAATTAATCTCATAAATTATTTAGAAAAATGGAGTTATTAAAGATTAGAAAAAATTTAAATATGCTATTCTATACACATATTTATTGATTTGGCTCTGTTTTCACCTAAGAATAAAAATTCCGTCTGGGATTAATAAGTATAAATAAGGGCTCCCTCTCCACTCCCTACCACAGGAAACACTGAACACATTTTATGTTGCTTATATCTTCATGACTTTTAAGGAGATGAGATTTGTCAGGATACTTTTCCTAGTAGAATATAGACCCAATCCACTATTTTTCTGAACACACAGAACCAAATTCCTTGCATCTCCTTAAATGACTAAGCAGTTACTGCTAAGCTTTTGTGTCAATTAGTAAAGACCCATGGTCAACACATTAGGAATTACTAAAACAGAATCAATCCTTTTCTTTCTTCCCCTTCAAAATTTGGGGAAGCTCTAGGGAAGCCAAATTTTCTTTTAAACATGATGACTTTGAGTTTCATCAGTTTGTAAGCCTATAATGGTAGAAGAAAAATTATGGTAACGAAAATAGTCATGGAAAAAAGTGAGAATTAAAATATAGTGACTGTTTAATATGGGATTTATGTAATATATAAATACAAAATTGATACTTATCAATTGGACACATCTAGAAAAATAGCTCCAAATACCAGTAATGACCTTAAGCATGCCAAGCCTTTCACACTTATTTCATGTGTTCCTCATCTATCTATGAAGTAGGTACTGTTATTATTCCCATTTAACAGATAGTGAGACAGAAATTTAAAAGAAGTGACTCGCCCAAGATCAAATTTTAAGTGGCGGAAACTGGCTGTGTATGTCGGTTGGATTTCAGAGGTTAGATTCTTCACCCTTATTGTGGGTACCACCAAAGAACGTATTTGAAACTCTGGGAGATGGTTTGTACAGAGAATTCTCCCTTCATTATGTGCTTCAGGCTGTATAGCTTCATCATCTTTCCTATATTCAAAGTTGGAAATGGCATTTGACAAGCTTCTGCGGAGCTTAGAAAGTCTAAGAGGGCAAAAGAGCATATGATGTTTAGCTTTTGAGACTTTCTGGGCCTAGCTGGTTCCTTTACAGCAGGTACTTTTGGCATCCCATCAGTCTTTCAGGAAGCTGCCCTTAGTCTTGTTGCTGAGACAAAATATCAATATAGCTCACTTTTTTCAAACTTCATCTGCCCTCCTGCATTCTTGTTAGTCATACTCCTTAAGTGGGCTTACTGAGTAAAGACAGAAATATAATGATTGGGTGAAGATGGGAGCACAGATGTGCATCATATGATAAAGGTCTGTTAAATGAAATATCTTCAATCAATTGTTTACCTGGCATTTTCTTTCTCCAGAAAATTCACTCTTTAAATATGCACTGAGGAGACATTTGATTCTAGGAAGATGGGAGTAGACATCCTTTTTCTTATTTCTTCCCCTAAATACAGCTAAAAACCCTGGACATGATGTATAAAACAAATGTGAGATACTGAAAGGAAGGGCACCTGGGTGGTTCAGTTGGTTGGGTGTCTGATTCTTGGTTTCAGCTCAGGTCATGGTCTTAGGGTTGTGAAATGAGCCCAGTGTTGGGCTCTGCACTCAGTGTCGAGTCTGCTTCAGATTCTTTCCCCCTTTGCCCCTCCCTGCACTTGCTCATATGTGCTCTCTCAAATAAAGAGAGAAACTGGATTCTGAAACATAGAAAGAAGGCCGACCAGCTAGGAACCTCAGGTCCAGAAGACATAGTGGTGAATGCTCTGAATTTTCTTTTTCCTCCTAAATCTCTGACTAGGTACTAGGTACTCTGAAGGTGGCAACCCAGAAATGCCAGTGGGCTCAGATGTGGCCATGGGCCAGTGGAGACCATGTAGAAAGTTTGGACCCTAACTTTAGGGTCATTGGAGGGACATGTGGGGAGCAGTATGTGTCCCTGGACATCTACCCCTATCTGGTAGTAAGGAGACTACAATCTCCCTTGCCCTGAGGCAGCATTGTCAGAGGCCTGCTAAAATACAACCATTAAAGATGACCCAGTCTTTAATATAATACTCAAAATGTCCAGGTATTAATGGAAATCACTCATCATTCCAAGGAAGATCTCAACTTGAACGAGACAAGATAATCAACAGATGCTGATACTGAAATGACATAGATGTTAGAACTATGACAAGGGTTTTGAAGCAGCCAACATAAAAGTTCAATGAACAATTATAAACACGCTAGACAAGGGAAAAAATATCAAGTCTCACCAAAGAAAAAGAAGCTATAAAGAAAATCAAATGGAAAAATTTAGAACTAAACAATGCATGGGCATAATCAGTGAACCTGAGAATAGGACAACTAGAAATTACCCAGTATGAACAACAGAGAAAAAAGACTGAAAAGAAAAAAAGCCTTAAGGACAAGTTAAGACTGCAACAAAAGATCTAACTGGGTCACTGGAGTCACAGAAGGAAAGGAATAAAGTGGAGGGGGCTGAAAGAGTATTTGAAAAAATAATGGTTGAAAATTACCTAAATTTGGGAAATGACATACCCCTATAGGTTCAAAAAGATGAGCAAACCCCAAACAGGACCCAAACATATTCATGCCAAGACACATCATATCGACCTTTTGAAAATTAAGAAGAGAAAAAAAAATCTTGAAAGCAGCCAGAAAGAAGTGATACAGGAAACACACTGATTTTGGATGTCAGAGGAATTGGTGGGTTACTAGACCTTCTTGTTGATTTTAACTAGTAGTGTTCTGCCTTTGTAACTAAACTTAACTGAGCTAGCATGCAGAGAGCATTTAGTAGACATCTATAAAGTATGCTGGCCCTTGGGGGATATGTGTCCATCTCATTCTTCTTATTACCTGCTTCACAGCAGGTGTTATCCATCAGAGCAAATCCAGAAATCTGAAAGAATCTTAAAAAAAAAACAAAAAACCCAAAACCAAAAAAGCACAGAAATTTTTAATTTGGATTTCTGGACGGGCTTCAGTTCCGTGAACTACTTGAAATTAATCTAAAAATGCAAGCATGTTTTCATCAGACTCTCAAAGGAGCTAGTAGACCTTAAAAGGTTAAGAGCCACTGTAAGTTTCTGTTCTTTTCAGGCTAAAACCACATAATCCAGCCTGTGTAGAAAAGAAGCTAAAAATAGAGAAGGCATTCCTCATCCTATCTGTCAAAATTTCTGAGTGCTACCTCATGATAATTTTCCACTTTTAAGGGCAAAACAAGAAAATAGCAGTTTTCTTTCTAGATACCTCTGGAAATACATTGTTCATTAAAGAATGTTTGCTTGTAGTCTTATTTTGATCATTTAAAAAATAGTATCTGAAGGTGACAAAATGACCAATGCACCGTGACTTAAAATGTACTTTTTGACTTCTCCTAATGCCAGTGAAAAAGTTCAGATGTACAAGGAAGTAGCAGCAGCCTCTCTACACCATAATCAATGGGCTGGTTCATGAGCTAAGACCAACCATTCCACAATCTGCATTCCTATTTCCATCTTTAAAAAAAAAACATGTTGGGGATCTGTGGGTGGCTCAGCGGTTTAGCGCCTGCCTTCGGCCCAGGGAGCGATCCTGGAGTCCTGGGATTGAGTCCCGCATTGGGATCCCTACATGGAGTCTGCTTCTCCCTCTGCCTGTCTCTGCCTCTCTCTCTGTGTCTCTCATGAATAAATAAAATCCTTAAATAAAACGAAAAAAAAAAGCATGTAAAATTAAGTTCTATTAATTACACAATGTGTAACTGCCAATTTATCTGAACAAAAATGTTAGTGCATTCTCTTTTGAAAAAATAAATCAGCTACGACAAAAACAGATCCACGCAGTTTCTGCCTGAATAGCATGGCTGTCTCTTACTCCTACCCTCTACCCAATTTCCCATGCAAGCCAAGTGAGCTCAACCTGCAGGATGCCACTATAAAGAGGGTTTCAGGTTGCTGCTGCTTGTTTTCTAATCAAAATTAAGACTCTCAATGTTATGTGGAGAGCTAGATTGGATAATGCATGGTTTCAGTAAAAAACTTGATTACTTGCTTCCAGTAGGACCCTCATGTAGTTTGATCCAATTGGTTTGGATGAAGTCTGAGATTCTAACAAGAAGCCAGGTGATAATGCTAGTTTGAGGACATTTTGAGTATTAAGGTCAGAGAGGGTACATCTCATCTGGTTAGTATAAAAATCAGTATAGGCCATTAACTTTTCCTTCTGTATCTGTGGATTCTCTACCAGGGGCTTCTCCTACCTTGATCCTGTCCATTTCTCATTTATCACTGATAGTGCTTTTATAAGCTAATGTGATCACTTACGGTAAGGCACTCCACCACTTAGCTGACATAAAAGTCTATACGAAGATATAAACAGAATGAACATCACACATTAACTTAAAACATAATGGGTTTATATTTAACATAGTACTTCTCATGATGGAAATGTTAACTCAGTTAGTATAAAGCTTTTTTTTTTACATTAAATCTCGTCTCCATTTCAATGTCAATATAAAGTAACTTTTTTACATTAAATATTTTCTTCATTTCAATATTAGATACATTGAATACATTTTTCTTACTTCTCCCCCAAGAAATAAAAATTTTAATCTCTGACTGACTGTATTTAATATCTAAATACAATATTAATTTGGGAGATAACAGAACGAAAAACTAATAAAAATATGGAGAAAAGACTCCTCAGTGATGGAGGAGGCACGGGCAATTTCCTAGGATTCTGGGTAAGGGTTTCCTTCTTCCTATTTCACTTTGAAAACTCTGAAACTATGAAATAATATGAAATTTCAGTCATCTGACTTCTTTGACCCTTTTTCTAACTAGCACATATGAATTATAGACTACTTTTTTCAGTGTATTATTTGTTGTGATGAACCCCCCCCCCACCACCACTGAACACGTATCAATTTGTTCCCACTTACAGGGAGATAATTAAGAATGTGAAAATACCCTATTTCGTGGGATCTTCTAGACACTAAAGCTCAGTTTTTAACCTCAATAACACAAAGGTTTTCCGGGCAAGGTCTGATTCAGAAGGCCCATCAAAATCACATTTGTCCATTCCTCTTTCGTGCATAGACGCCCAAACAGGCACAAATGCCTGTAATGCTGAGAGCCACACCTAACAGGAGAGCGATTGCATCTCCAGCTTCTACTGCTTCAACCACCGGCAGCACCAAAAGCAGTGAAATGACGACCAAGAACAACTGTGTTGAAACTGAGGTCATGATGTTGGGATCTTCCAGGTTATCTCCGGATCTTGAGGGCTGAAGGTTTCTAGAAATCAGACAAGGAAACAAAAAAGGAAATCGTTAGAAATTCCCACCTTTCCAGAGGACAGTAAAAATCCATCAGTAGCAATCCACACACCTTTTCAATGTAAATTTCAGACCCCTCTCCTCATTTTATGGTAGGAAAAAAAAAAAAAAAAAAAAAAAGAGGGGAAGTCGACAAAAGGCATTTAAAGAATGGCCTTTTGGGGCTAACCTCCCCTTTTCATGATCATCCCTCGACTCCAGCAATTTTTCCCACACGCTATCGTGCCAACGTCGTGAATCGGCTAAGCAAACTGAACGGAATGAAGAACAAAGGGAAAACACACCAGGCACTCGGAAACTTAAAACATCCTAAAAGTTAAGTATGTATGTATGTATGTATGTATGTATGTATGTATGTATAAATAAATAAATAAATAAATAAATAAATAAATAAATAAAAAAAATTTACATTTTCTTAGCATTTCTGTCATCCAGGCGATGCAGACCGGTCTGGCAAAAGTCATGCAACGCAGAAGTCCGTGAGGTCGTGGGGAATTCGTGTAAACTTACCAAAGGAAGGATGTGCGTGTGGAGCGTATCCGATTGGAAACTGCCCCTTCCCGGAGTTGGGGCGCCGAGGCTAAGAGGTGCCACGTGACGGAGCCTGCGATCGCAACAGGGGGGGATTTAGGATCTACTCCCCATCCCCACCATCAGCGTCCTCATCCGGGAGGCGGCCAGGGTCCGCGCAGAGCGAGGGAGGGGCGCGAACGCACGACGGAGGGAGGGTCACTAACCCGCGGGACGAGCTCGTCGTTCAGGCAGCAGAACTAGACTTAAAGTTGGTCACTCCGCCCGCACGGGGATCAACGTCCAAATAAATCGAACCCCGAGACCAGTTCCCGCCAGGCCTTCACATTAAGACCTTAAGAACAATCCCTGCTTCGCCCCCGCGCGGTGCAAACCGGACCCCCCCCCGCGCTTTACAAACACACCGAAGCGACCCCAAATACCCTCCGGGGAGGAGTTGGCACCTTACCTTCCTGGAAGCGGCCATTAGAGGAATGGCGGAGAGGGCGGGGCCTCCGGACTACACTTCCCACAATCCCCGCTGCCGACGTAGTGGGCGGGGCCTCCGGACTACACTTCCCACAATCCCCGCTGCCGCCGGCTCCCCGGGACGCGCGCCTGGCTGAGGGAGGGACGGGCGCGCCGTGCGGGCGACGAGCCGGAGCGAGCGTGCGGGGCGTCCTCCCGCGGCGGCGCAATGTGTTACCGGTGAAGTGGTTTAGTGTGTTTGTCCCAAACGCTCTCTCAGAAAGGAGACGAAGACCTGACAGCAAGTATTTTTTTTTTTCTTTACCCGCTTAACGTTTTAAGACATACAAGTAGTTCTTTTTTTTTTTTGTTTCTGCGACTAAAATGAAGACACGACCGCGGGAAGATAGCGCCCGAGCACAGCCGTCTGCCTCGGACCCTGTGAAACGAGCGGCCTCCAGCGTTTTGCGGCGGGGGAATCCCCCGTCACCATCCTCCCGCTGTGCCCTGTGACGTGTTCGTTGATCCCCTTTTAAGCAATGGGGGGGGGGGGGTGTGCGTGTGTGAGAGAACACGTTGGATTAGACGTGGTTGGGAGGCGTGAAAGGCATTTGTAGGGAAAAAGCAAAGTGTAGGAAAAGTGGTTTGTGGGACGATGTGCTGTGTCGGGGCTCCGGAGCGGGGAGGACCGGCCCCCGTCGTTCGGGAGCGCGTGTGGGGCGCGCTTCGTGGCGTCTCCCCGTTTCCACCACACCCACCCTGACCTGACCGCCCCCGGGTCCTGCTGAGAAGACGTGAGGTGACTGCTTTTTTTTTTTTTTTTTTTTTTTTAAATCAGGAACGAGTTGTTTGCGTGGGGAAGGCCACCCTTGCTGAGGGGCACCCTTGACGTGCGGTCCCTGTGAAGCCCTCAGGTGAGCCTCCGCAGGCGCCCGTGCGACGATTCCCTTGGCACCCCCCCCCCCCCCCAGGTTGTAAGTTCCTGGTGGCGCGGGTTATAGGGGTGAAGTCGCCGCCCCGCCTGCTCCTTCAGCTCGGCGACATGCGACCTCGCATCTTATATGTATATATATATATATATATTTTTTTTTTTTTTTTCTTTTCCCTTAAATGTTACCAGTCTCTCTAGACCGACGGCAAAGCTTCATAGTCCTACCTCCTAACACGCCCCCCGCAGTAGAACTGGCCGATCGTGATTATTTGAATAAATACAAACATCAAATAAATGAATTTGATAAGTACATACATTCAAATACATTTGAATAAGTAATCGTAATTATATAAATACACAAACAAATAAATAGCTAAATTGAGACAAATGCCAAATAAGCCAAACCAAGGCCTCTTGCGTATCGGAAATCCGAGGATGACTCCACAAATAGTGTGGTTAGCATTGCTTCCCTAACCTGGATTGATTGATTGATTGATTATTTATTTATTTATTTATATTTATGATAGAACTAGAGAGAGAGGCAGACACAGGCAGAGGAAGAAGCAGGTTCCACTGGGAGCCCGACGGGGGACTCGATCCTGGAACTCCAGGATCGCGCCCTGGGCCAAAGGCAGGTGTTAAACCGCCGAGCTACCCAGGGATCCCCTGGATTATTATTATTTTTTTAAAGTTCTGCCTTGGCCTCTGGCCTCATTTGCTTGGAGCTGTTAGTCTTGCCTATTTCTAATCAAGTACTTCGAAATGTACTAGGAAACATTCCCTTGTAGTTGAGCGTGAACACTTTGGGAATTCCCCCCCCCCCCCCCCTTTATTTCAGTTAGCCGAAGTCAGCAAGGAGGACTTTGAAGTTAAGTGTTATTACAGGTCTGTTTCAGGTGTGTCAAGGTTGAAGATGATGGTTTGAAGTTTGGAGAGTCTGTGGATGGTAAAATGCCTTTTTTTTTTGGAAAATATTAAGAGGTCATTTCATGACCTGAATCGTCTGAAACAGGGTGGCTGAAGTTGTTTGTGCAGCAGTGTTTTGGGCCCAGGTAGTTTGATTGATTGATTTATTTATTATTTATTTATTTATAAAAAGATTTTATTTATAAATTAAATATAGAGAGGCAGAGACACAGGCAGAGGGAGAAGCAGGCTCCATGCAGGGAGCGCAACGTGGGACTCCATCCCAGGATCACACCCTGGGCTGAAGGGAGGCGTGATCACACCCTGAGCCACCCAGGGACCCCCCAAGCCCAAGTAGTTTTAAAATAAAGTTAGCTTTCTCTAACAAGCACCCATCCCACTCGGGCAATTTGGCAAAGGTGTTGCCATATATGCTTTTGTGTGCCTTATCCCAGTCCCAGTATCCAAGTAGTATGGTATCCTAGTTCTCAGTTTTTTCTTACTACCCTAGTATTCAAAAAAAAAAAAAAAAAATTAGATCATTTTTTCCTTTGCTTGAAACTCTCCATTTCTGACACGTTAAGCTGAAGTCCAGACTCTATCAAGACTCAAAAAGCTCTACATTCTGGTCTCTCTATGCTTCTCTGATGCCAACCCACCACTCACTCGTGTGTATCCATTTCAATTACATTCACCTGTTTGCTATTTCTTAAACGTGCCCATTTTGTTTCCTATTGAATTTGCCCTTGCTGTTGCCTCTGCCAGTAATACTTTTCTGGCTCTTTAGTGGCTGTTTTCTCAGTGTCCTTCAAGGTTCTGCTTAAATATCGTCTTCTTCCCAGAGTACGTCACAAAAGATACCTCTTCCATTACTGTCTATCCACTTTCTTGCCTTATTTTTTCTTCATAGTGCCTATCACTAACTGAAATTATATATGTATTTATTTATATGTGTAGTAGGTAAACAAATAAAGTGAAAATTCCATGAAGGGCAGGAAATATTCCTGTTTTATTCACTACTGAGTTCCCATCTACTAGAACAGTGTCTAGCATGATACATACTTAGAAGGTATTTTGTGATTGAATAATATTAGTATAACTACAATTTGATTACTGTTTACTTACCTTTATACTGCTCGTGGTAGAAACTACCTTATATGTAGGAAGTCAGCTTTTGGGCTAAAATATAAAGATCCTTGATGATCTAGACTGAGCTTACTTTGAGTCTTCATTCCAAATTTGGGCTTACATATTTCCCCTATAATATTATTTATGTACAAATAACATGTAGTAAGCATCTAAAACAATGTAATTTGTTCAGGAACCTGTCTATAAAGATCCCTACTTAACTTCCTCTGTCCACTTGGAGCATCAGTACTTTGACAAAAATGTTGATTAAGTCTACCTGGATCATGTATTTTTTTCCTTAGCAATACTTGAAAGGTTCGAAAGGTTCCTTTAAATACTTCTTAATGTTGGACAAACAGTATTGGCATTTTTGGTAGGACAATGCTTTGTTGTGCAGACACAATACTGCAAGATGTTTAGTATCTGTAGCCCATGCCCACTAGGTGCCAGTAGGATCCCCCAGTCATGAGGACTACCAGCTGCCCTCACACGTTGCCAAACAACTCTTTGATTGTCGATACTGTCCCTAGTTGAGAACCACTCCAGATTTCATGAACAAAATGAAAGGTGTAGTTTAGAATGGAATGAATCCAAAAAGTAAGGAGTTCACCCACATGTGTATGTGTATATATGCACACAGACATATACACAAACACCCCAAAACTGCAGTGTCTTAATGATTAGGTCCTTTTCCTCTAAATATCTTGTTTTATGTTTTGTGTTATTTATAGATTCTTTTCTTTTTCCTGTCAGCATCTCTACAAGGCAGGTTCCACTGGTCACTGTCTTATAACAGCACTGGTATGTAGATTGAAGTGAGATTTCTGTTTTTATATCTGCCACTCAGTTTAGTCTTCAAGCTGCAGAGAGCTAGTATGGTGTAGTATAAGGAATATTCCTTTTTTTCCCCTTGCCGGCTTTGTGGATTTGGGTGTTTATTCTCTCTGAGACTCAGTTTCCTTTTACAAAATGCATTGTGAGAGGATTAAATGAAACGTTTTAAAAGTGACCGAAAAGACAGCCCGGGTGCCTCAGCAGTTTAGTGCTGCCTTCAGCCCAGGGCGTGATCCCGGGGTCCCAGGATCCAGTCCCACGTTGGGCTCTCTGCATGGTTCCTGTTTCTCCCTCTGCCTGTGTCTCTGCCCCTCTCTCTCTCTCTCTCTCTCTCTCTCTCTCTGCCTCTAATGAATAAATAAAATCTTAAAAAAAAAAGTGACCAAAAAAATGACAAGAGATCAATACTCCTCAATTCCCGCTTTAATTCTATTTCTATATCTCTGGTTAGTGGTTAAGAGTTAGGGTCTCTGGGTCAAAGTGCTTGGTTAGAATTCTATCTCGGCTGCTTATTAGCTGTATGACAATACTAAACCTTTCTAAGACTCAGTTTATCTATCTATAAAATTGGGTAGAGCAGTATCTATTTGATACGTACAGTATGAGGATTAAAGGCATTCCTGGGATTAGAAGCTGGCATGGAGTAAGCCCTCACTGAATATTAACTATTTAATTTGTTACTATTTGCTGTTACTCAAATCCATGAAATACGAGGTCTCTCACACTCACTGTGAATGTGCTGTTCTGCATAGTATATAGCAAATGCTCGTGGAACCTTGGCTGCAGACGCATTTTAGGCCCCCTAGGTTTTGGATTGAGGGCTGATTAGAAATATTCTATTACTCTAAGTCTGTGGTAGTGATAAAACACCACCCAGTTGTTGCCTTGATGGCAGTTTCTTTTTAACTATTTTGTACCTACTGGGCGTTATATTTATGTTTAAAACCCATTCTTCACCTAGCTGGTATTACATCATTAATTCATTATATTGGATGCAGGAAGTTTTGAAAAAATAGTTGAAAGGGTGAAGACATGGGTGAATAGCCTCAAGAAATCATTCGGCTGGAATGATCTCTATGGAAAATGCAACAAGCAAGCAAACACTCTTAATTCCTTTTGAATTCTGTTTCTAATTATAGTAGCTAATCTGTAACTGTACTGCTTTTCCCATAAATTGCAGCAAAGTAAAAGGCAACATTAGAAGCTTTGCTAAAAGGGAATTGTAATAATTGAGACTCCGGACTCAGAGGAATGTATTACTTTTGATTGTTAGGGATAATTAATTGTGGATCTTGTAGGACGGATAGAAATTCTTTTTATATTATGCCTGAGAAATGGTACTTCACACAGTGAGTGAACATGGTACCAAGATTTTTACCTTACTCCATTAGCATCAGTAAGGTTTACTATCTGAAAAGGACAAATACTTCCTGTAATCCCTACTTAGACCTCATTTGCTTATACTCCACAGATGAAAAAGCTCTCTATTTTCTCAAATAGCTCACAAAAAAATCGTGATTGTTTCTTCTTAAAGTTTGTTTTTGACTTGTAAGTCAAGGGTCATATAAATGATTTTCATTAGTTAATGAGGTACAGTGTAATTGGAAATATAAACCCAGGGGTTATTAGTATTAAGTGATATAGAGATAAGGATTAATTCCTGGAATACAATAAATATAAGAATCTCTTCCACTCCTTTGACCCAGACCTCCTTTTTTGACTTTTAATATGCCTAAAGCCATCCTAATGAACTATTATCTAGCTATAACTCAGATTTAGATATTTTGTCTAGATCATAGACCGGGACAATAACTGGCATGTTGTACTATGTAGTCCGTCTTCTAAAAGAGACCATCATTTCCTTAACAGTGCTAGAGAGATGAGCAGCTTCTTCTGTGCCTAGCATCTGCCAGCAACAAGTTCTCACTGTGAACATATTTGGAAGCCACATGAACCACAATTCTTCTGAAGCATTGCCACATTCCATTTTCTCCCTCAAGCTGTCTGAATGCTCCTGCAGGCTTTTATATAGTTCCTCTTTAGCATTAAGTATCTAGGGTTATCAAATCCAGAATTTAGTCTTTCAGTTTAAGAGAAGCTAAGCCTACAGTACACCATCCTTCACTAAAATAAGAGACCACTGGTAGCCTGTGATATTCAGAGATGAAGAACATTGTTTTGGTCACTTATCTGAGCAGTAGAAGGCAAAATTTATCAAGTCAGTTGTTACCAAAGAAACGGTTTCAGAGAAGAATGGAAAAGTATTACAATTGAGTCATTGGTAGGCCCTGAATGAAGACACTTCTGGGGTCCATCAGAAAAAGCAGGATGGGCTAATATCAGGATTTTGCAGCGTATGTGTCAGGGAATTCATAAAAATCCAGATTTTCTCATTAGTAATTGAGCCAAGCCAGGTGAATAGAGGCATTTAATTGGAGCTTCACAATTAAAAAAGACTAACCCAGAGCTGGCCTGTATTTTCTTTTTTTTTAATAATTTTATTTTTTATTGGTGTTCAATTTGCCAACATACAGAATAACACCCATTGCTCATCCTGTCAAGTGCCCTCCTCAGTGCCCATCACCCATTCACCCCCACCCCCAACCCTCCTCCCCTTCCACCATCCCTAGTTCGTTTCCCAGAGTTAGGAGTCTTTATGTTCTGTCTCCCTTTCTGATATTTCCTTTTTTTTTTTAAATTTTTATTTATTTATGATAGTCTCACAGAGAGAGAGAGAGAGAGGCAGAGACACAGGCAGAGGGAGAAGCAGGCTCCATGCACCGGGAGCCCGATGTGGGATTCGATCCCGGGTCTCCAGGATCGCGCCCTGGGCCAAAGGCAGGCGCCAAACCGCTGCGCCACCCAGGGATCCCCCTTTCTGATATTTCCTACCCATTTCTTCTCCCTTCCCTTCTATTCCCTTTCACTATTATTTATATTCCCCAAATGAATGAGAACGTATAATGTTTGTCCTTCTCCGATTGACTTATTTCACTCAGCATAATACCCTCCAGTTCCACCCACGTTGAAGCAAATGGTAGGTATTTGTCATTTCTAATGGCTGAGTAATATTCCATTGTATACAATGGAATACAATGTATACAATACATCTTCTTCATTCATCTTTCGATGGACACTGAGGCTCCTTCCACAGTTTCCATGAAAAACAGGAGACTTATCACCGAGATCATTACATAAGAGCTAACTAATCATTAGGAAAACAGGATGGGATAAGTAGCACTTTCCATAGCTGTTCAGCCACTGCAGAAAGAACACCTGTTGAGGCTAACTGGTGGCAGCATCTTACAGAGGTATATGGGCAAGCTGCAGATGTCATTGTTGATGTGGTTCCAGGCACCATCTAGAGCCTACTGCAGATGTGGCACTCACTTCCACCAGTGAACCTCAGTAATCTATGGGAATCAGTTACACACACAAATCTATGGTATCCAGGGAATTAGAGGAACCCAGCCTATAGGTACTGGCAAATTCAAATTTTACCTATACTGATGGGCTTCTAAGAGTAGGTTAAGAATTCTTGGATGGGACACATTCATAGTTTTGAAAAGTTGTAAGATTATCTCTTATATAGCACTTTATTCACTGTGTTAGTGGGCTGATTAAGAACATTGTTTTTGGAGAGGCCATTGGAGGCCCCAAATTTATCTCTTCGCTTACGAATTTTAAATTTGTACAAATTATCTAACTTCTTAAAATATTAAAATATTTTACTCCTTAAAATAATTTTCTGAAGGAAATATCATTACTATACCCTGTCACAATGAGGAAACTGAGACATAGTTAAGTAACTTATCTAAGGTTATCTAACTAGTGAGTGGTAGAGTCACGATATGGGCCTAGGACAAGTCTATACTTGTCTTATATCATTGCTCATATGCTTAAAAAATTTTTTTATAGGGGAGGGGGGAGAGAGAAGGAAAGGGAGTGGGGGAGGGCAGAGGGAGAAAGAGAAAGAATCTTAAGCAGGCTTCTTGCCTAGGGCAGAGCCCACTGTGGGGATCAATCTCACAACCCAGAGATCATGAATTGATCAAGAGTCAGGCACTTAAAGGGCTGAGCAACCAAAGCGCCCCTAAAAAAGTTGTAATTAAAGTATGGTTGATGTTCAAACCTGTATGTTTTTATATGGAAGATGTCCAGAGGATCAAACGCCATTTTAATTTTCTTTGAAGTAAAGTGCTCTAGTTAGTGTTGCTTAGGAAACCTAACCATGATGAGTCATTGAGGAGTTGTTGGTGTTTGTGTACTCTTCTTTAGTCCTGAATTTGATGAATGAGTACCAATATTTGCCTAATTTCAATTGATTTTGGCTTAGATTTAATATATACATACACAAAAGTTTTCTTTCTTTTTTAAGTATGTCTGATCCAGACAGAGCAGCACACTTAGTGATACAGATATGACATGTCAGAAATATAGATTGTGATGCATTGGCAAATCTCAACTATCATAAAACCACTGAAGTTTACATAATATATAAGATTCAAAAAGAAAGAAAATAAAGTGAAAAGAACCTTTTGAAAATCTTTGCTTACAGGTCAGAAACTTAAACTAGTCACTGTCAAAGTATAGAGAGGCTATTAACAATAAGTTCAAACAGTTCATAAGGAAATATTAATTCCTCTGTATAGACCAGGTGTTCATTATGATTAAGAGCTGGTAACTATGGAAACAGCATAAAATTTATAAAATTAAAAAAATACCAGATAGAAAATGCAAATAACATAGGAGAATGAATCATGCCCCAACTGATCTTCGCTTGATTTCCCTTAAATCGAAAGACTTAAAAAATTTGTATCTGGCAACTTTCTGAGTAAATCACTCATTTTTCAGACTCTGAATCTCTGGATATCTCAGCTTGTTCATTTGGTAATGCCTTTTATCTAGAGTCAATTTATACATGATAGAATGTATAGGACTGGAGTTTTTATGGTAAGCAATAGGTGGGAGTGGTGACTTTAAACTGAGCTTGGAAACTTGAATGAGTACCTGAACCTTTTATGTAGACATTTATTGTGAATTTTCAGTTGACATATTATGATCAGTCACTTTTCAGTTTTTAAACTTATTTCTTTTGCTAAATCATATAGATGGTCTAGGTAGAGAACTTTATGGTATACTATCAGTTGCTGTGTCATGGAGTGATTTATGCTATGAAATGGCGAGCTGGAGAGCAACAATAAAGTTTCTTTACTCCTTGCCTATAATACTTTGATTGTTTATAAATCTGTTCCTTGAGTCCATTATGCCAACAGGCTACTTGTCTGTAGATATTCTAAAAGTGCTATTATTAGGATTAAAATTCTTCATAAAAATTAGGACAAAATAATCTTACTTTCTGGAAGAATGATTTTATTCAAGGAAGTTAGCAGATTTTCTCTTCAAGGGAAAATTCTTTAAAAATAGAATACGTTATTTAAAAAAATGATTGAAACTGGTTCAATTGAGGAAAAAGTCCCATACAATGCTATTCACAGTTTCATTTGATTGTGATTTGGACCTGTTTTCATGCATTTAAGTTCTCATTTCTCAGGGGAGTCAAAATAAGTAGCTGACCTCAATCTGACAGTCATAGTGAAGCCCTGCTTTTGTGAGCATGCCTATCAACACTAGGATGCATAAAAGTGAATGTGGTATGCTGTGTAAGAGAAGGGACATAATCCTTTTATCTGCTATGCTTTAGTAGGACCTGAGGTAAGAATATTCTACCTACCTTGGGTTACCAAGCTTTCAAAGGGATCTAGGGAGACAGCAGAGAGCCCAGAGATGAGTGGCAGAGTTAAAGTGATCCAAAAATCAGTCCTGGAAGAGTGTCCACTTCCCAATTACACAGGGAGTGTATATAAAAATGCAAATTTCTAAAAGTTCTCCAGGTAGTTGTTAGGTTCATCTGATCTTAGAATCTTTTTCATTGGGAAAAATAAGTTCTAAGGCTGATTATTTGGGAAGAGGAAACATAAGGGCAACTGAATAATGATGTTTAAACTTAATTAACAGTAAATATTTAATAAGACCCAGTTAGAATTATCTGTCTTACTCTCATTTCAGTTATTGATGGAACAAAAAATACAAATATTTCATGCCACTTGTGTGTATATCAAATAGCATTTTTTCTCATTTCTTATAGACTCATCTTTCTTGAAAATTTACTCATTTTAAAAAATGAATAAAACTATTCTGATGATTTCTACTTTTAGTATTGTAGAAATATCCCATTTTTTAGGAAAAAACAAAAGAGTGAAAGGGACTCAGTAACAAAATGGACAACATCCTCAGTTTTAAAACATAACCATGTAGTTGTGACTTTCACATGGTTATGTCTTACAACAATCTTCTGGGTAAAAATTAGGGTGAAGCATTAAATGCAACTCACTGAGGGTGATCAGGAAGGTGTTGTGTGGTGTTGCTAATATTTAGCTTTCTGGTGATTCAACATTAACCAAAGATTGGGTTTATAAGGCATTGGACCTATTTTCCCTAAACATTTCTTCTCTCAGTAGGTACTTGGAAAGGAGCCTAGGTAACCTGGAGTGCTGGTATTCTAAATTGCTGGCTAAAGGCCCATCCATATGCTTTGGAACTGAGACCAGCAAGCAAGATATTATTCTCTTAGGAAGATTGAGTAGCTCTAACAAGTATTCTTGCCACACAGCTACATCTGGATAAACTGGAGCTTGGGCCCATGGTCTTATGTGTTTCAGGTGTATCTCACGGATTTATCTTACTGTCCTTAATATTATGATATTTTTAAAAAAGATTTTATTTATTCATGAGAGACACAGAGAGGGAGAGAGAGGTAGAGACATATGCAGAGGGAGAAGCAAGTTCCATGTAGGGAAACTGATGTGGGACTCGATCCTGGGTCTCCTGGTGATCCAGCTTCAGGATCACGCCCTGGGCTGAAGGCAGCGCTAAACCACTGAGCCACCCAGGCTGCCCAATATTATAATATTCTTGAAGCAGCGTTCCATAAATATATGTTGAATAAATGAACAATTCAGACTTCGTAGTTTTAGTCAACGTAAAGCCCAGTTTGAATCAACATGTGTGTCATAGCCATGAAAACAGTGTAATCTTGGATTGCAGGAATAGATGTGGAATACTTAGCATGGGGAAGATAATTTCTGCTTTGCACCATATCTAGCAAGGTGATGTTCTTTTATGGATTCTCTACTTTCAGAGAAACATTAATAAACTGGATGCTAACCAGGCCTCTGATAAGACTAGAATCATTATTTGAAGAACATAGTTGAAAGACTACGGGATGTAAATGAGAAGACTCAGTGAGGCTGACCACTGTTTTTGGTGATTCAGTCCATAGGAGAGGCACTAAAAGAAAGTGGATTTGTGTAGGATGCTCAGTAGGTGAGAGAAGCATGTTTTAGCACAACATAAGGAAAAGCTTTCTAACATTCTAGGAGAGAAATTGGCTGCCTTGGTGAGCAGTGAACTCTTGATCAGAATAGGTTGGTTTAATGAATACTTGGCATGATGTAGGGAGGATTCGGACTTCAAAAGTACGATTGGCTTTAATGGATGTCCTGGAAGGTTTTCTCTGAACTTGACATTCTCTGATTCTCTTATCTCCTCCTCCCATGACCCCAAAGTCTTATGCTAGTTGTCTGGTGCTTATTACAAGGGTTTGTTTCAAGCCTCTGACACACTGCTATTTATCTTTCTGAAAGCATTATTGTTAGTATTTCTTTCAAATTGGAAGGAAAAAATGGACTATTCTATTTCTGAAAAGGAAACCTTTGCTAATAATTTGTTGACATTTATAAATACATAAAATACATGAAATATTGCTAATATTGTTGTTCAGCCTGTGTAACTGATACTATTCCATAAATAATCATGTAGGCTAAAGTGAACAGATAAAAAATGGGTCCTGTGTATTTTATGTAGACTGACAAAGGTTTATAATCTGAGGATTAAGATGTGAATTTATAATTCAGCTTTTCTGATGTGTCCTGAAAATGGACTCATTGTGGAATACCTACAAAATGTTTCCTGTCATCAGTCAGAATGATCTTAACAGACTTGTGAATATCAGGTCATTGTATGGTACATTTCTGAATATTTAAATTGTAGATCAAAGTAAGTTTTCGTATTTCATGTTCTAAATTTCATATTGTGCTTTTCTGGAAATTAACTATTTTTATTTAATTTCTGAGTGAATTAAATCCTTAAACACTAAACATAAAAATCGATTTGACTTTTGAGCATGTGAGTACCAAAATATGTGCAGTGTATAGAACTAGAAACATGATGATACTATTTATTATACTGCCTAGGTGCTTAGCTACTCAGGTAAGCAAAACCTGAAAAAAAAGTGTAGGTTTAATTTGTGGTTCTTTCTTTTCTAAGAAGTTCTCTGGAATCTGTTGTTTAGGTCAGATTTTCTACCTGTACTGCTAAGGAATTTGTTAAGAAGATATTAAAAATATTTTTATAATTATTTTCCCCCTAGATAATAAGCAATACAAATTTACTGAAATTTACCATGTGGTTTTACACTGATGGCCTATACTAACCACATGTCAAATAGTCATATGCTCTGAAGAGTCACTGGCTATTTTAGGGAAGAGTGAGAATTAACCATAGTGTATTTATTTATTTATTTATTTATTTATTTATTTATTATGCCCATATTTATTAACTCATTTTCAACATATAACAGTTCATTTTAGTGTTTGGCTAAGTGCATAAACTACAGAACTATCCAATTTTAGTTCAATTAAACTTCAAAGAGTATTACCAAAAAACCATGGATTGAATATAGTACTAATCGCTCAAAGGAATGTAAAGGGAATGTCATGATTTAATAAGTTCAGCCAATAATGTGCTTCATCTTTTTTGGATCTATTTATCTTTGAGCAGCCTTTTCTTTCTTAACTATGACAACCATAACTGAATTTGGAACTAGACTCTCAGGCGGTGCGTTTGGTGGTCCTACGGATCTGTTTCTTACTTCAACAGTGTTTGGACAGAACACACCCAGGGTTGCCCCTTCTACCAGCCAATGGCCACCCTCCAGCCTTTTTTCCGGTCGCAACCTTCGGAGCCATCTTCCTGGCCATCTTCTGCCACCGAGAGCGAACACCCAAGTTTGAATTTAATTCCTTGTCCCGGATCTACCATGAGCTCCCAGATTGGTAAGAATTATTCCACGAGGTGGAGGTGGCTGTCAGTCGCCTGGTCAATATGCATCTGCGGGCCTCCTACACCTTCCTCTCTCTGGGCTTCCATTTCGGGCCATGCGGCTCCAGAGGGTGTTGGCCACTTCCACGAGTTGGCTGAGGAGAAGCGCGGGGGCACCAAACAAGCGTTCCTTGAAGATGCAAAACCTGCGCGGTGGCACCCACTTCCAGGACGTGCAGAAGCCGTCCCAAAGTGAGTGGGGGTAAACCCTGGACGCCATGGAAGCTGCCCTGCTTCTGGAGAAGACCCTGAACCAGGCCCTTCTGGATCTGCATGCCCTGGGTTCTGCCTGCGCGGATCCCCATCTCTGTGACTTCCTGGAGAAGCACTTCCTAGATGAGGAGGTAAAGCTCATCAAGAAGATGGGTGGCCACCCCCCCAGGCTGGGCTGGGTGAGTATCTTTTCTAAAGGCTCACTCTCAAGCATGACCAGGAGCCTCCGGAGACCAGCAGCCTTTGAGGGGCTCCTCTGGCACCCCCCTTCCCTTCGGGTGCCAGGGCTTGTGCCTGAACCTTTTCCCCTGCAGCCACTAGGCAGCTTTTTAACCATCCTGAGCCCTTTCCCAAAACATGGACCAAATGGAGACAATAAAGCTTTTTGCAGCAAAAAAAGAAAAAAGAAAAAGAACTAGACTTTAAAATCACAGCATCAATAAACATTAAGCAAGGATCGAAAGAAATGATGTATATTTGATTGCATTGATCTTTACCTTAAAATTATTAATAAGAATATTTTGATGTGAAGAAAAAATTTGGTTATTAATTAACAAACCAAAGTTATATAAAGTTTAAATTTATTTTTAAAACATTTATTTTATGTTTTGAAATGTATCTACTAATACAGTGATACCTGGATATAATTTATGTATCTTATATATATATGTGAATGTTGAAAATATTTGTATTCATGAAGGTGTATAGTGTAAAAATTTGGAGATACTAATTTAGATTTGATTCACTGGAAGTAATAGGGGAGGGACATGTCATTTTATTGTTTTTGGAAAACGTAAAAAGAATTGGTCTCTGCTCCCATTTGCATCTTTTCCTTTCCTTAACAAGAACCAGGCTTTGTCATTCAATTATCGGAAGCCACTGTCAAGTTAGTGGTTTTTCTGTACTTGACAAATTTTTTTTTAAGATTTTATTTATTTATTCATGAGAGACAGAGAGAGAGACAGAGAGAGACAGAGAGACAGAGACAGAGACACAGGCAGAGGGAGAAGCAGGCTCCATGCAGGGAACCTGACATGGGACTCAATCCCAGGTCTCCAGGATCACGCCCTGGACCTAAGGCAGGCGTTAAACCACTGAGCCACCCAGGGATTTCCCTTGACAGAAATTTCTACTTAAACAGAAGATTAATTTTTGTGGGCAAGTTGCCTTTATCATGTGGGAACCTCTGCCTACATATAAAAGTTATGTTTTCTTAAAGGGATGGCACATCTGCATTTATTCACTATTGTACCCAGGTCTGTTTAGGAGTTTTCTTGTCCATGTGCTCTGGAAGAGAAGCTTAAGTCTAAGACAAATGAGACTGCCATTAGGGGGGAACAGCTGATTTAATGTCTACTGTTTAAAAACGGTAGCATCAAAACAACAACAAAACTCAAAAATACAAAGGCGTCCAAACCTAGAATCTTTTCATATTGTTTGGATTGAGGAGTGATATTGAGGTATGTTTTTCCTATCCCTACATGACAGAGAATTTTTATCAAGAAAGGATACTATATTTTGTCAAATCCTTTTTCTTCATCTATTGTTCATATGGTTCTTTTCCTTTATTAATGTGGTGTATCACATTGATTGATACGTGGATATTGAAGGATATTGTGGATATTGCCATTGCAGCCCAGGAACAAATCCCACTTGGTCTTGGTGAATAAACCAGTAGAAATGGATGTGGGAAAAGAATCCGTTGATTCAACCTTTCATTCATTTCAAAAGGAGATTTTGAAAGATTGAGAACGTGAAGTAAATGCTATCTAACTTTTTATTTTTATTAGAGAAGAGTTGAGTATAAGTCCAACAGAATACATTTCACATATCTTTAAGAATATAATGATCTGCTGAGGACAAGTCATTTTTATTCTGCTTTTCTATTTGTGCTCTTTCAATTAGAATTTTATCTAGAATATTACCCCTCTTATAATTGGGTGATAAAATTATCCAATAACTTTTGCCAAGCATTCAAAATTGTTCAGGATAAAGGGTAGAAATTAGGTAACTTTTAATACCAATGAGTTAGTTCCTAAATTTTTTAAAGCAGGGAGCCTTTGTTCCTAAGTATGAATTGACCATTGACTGTTGGCTCTGCCCTGGGAGGAGCTTTAACCATAAGTGAGATAGTTCCTTGTGGCCAAGTACACTTCTTTATGCGGAGCACAACTGTGAGCTGTCAAAAGATGGTATTTCTGACATTTGGGGGAAAGATGCTTTAACCCTGAGGAGGAAGTCTGGGTGGAGCATCCAGTACCAACTGTATTTGATAGCACAATATTCTTCACTCAGCCATACAGAATATAGAATAGCAGCTTGACAGGGAGGGTGAATCTTTATGGATTATGGCTTCTGCTACTGGTGAGATTAGGTGAAACTGTTCTTACCAGACTTGTTGCCTATGAACCATCAGAGCAGGCAGAAAATATTCATATGTTACCCTCTTCCCCACACATCACATTCAAAAGTAAAACTTAGATACTGTGTTTGAGAGTTGAACCTTAGACTTCTTATCTAAGAGATTTTGTAAATTGGACAGATAGTTTATCTTGATGCTAGCTGGGTTATCACAGAATTTAACGTTATGAACTTCTAAGTTTGAGTCACCTCAAGTGAGTTCTAAAGTATTTTTTTTGTCCTAAAATAAGGTCTAAATTTTTTTTGTTAGATAACTGCTATTATGTTAATCACTGAGAAAGTTGATAATTTTTTTTAATTGAGTTTGCTTCTAATTGTCATACTCGTTTAGATTTGGGTACCATCAAGTGTGTTAGAGCTGGGTGAGTCTGTCCTTTGTTAAGCAGACAGTTCCTAACTACTGTGAGAAGGAAACAGTTGATCAGTTTTCAGACAATTATGTGTCACTGTGATCTTGGAACAATAAAGTTTGACTTTTATATTAATAAAACTAGAAAGATCTCCTAGCAAACTCAAGCCTTGGTTTTCTAGAAACATAAACCCATCTATTTTTATATTTATGGAACTTGGATTTGATGATATCGGGGTCTCTGTCAACTGTGAATAGTTTAAAGTGGACTGGGTATATGTATGTCCAAACATTTGAATGTGGCATGCAAAGCTGAGGAGCTTCATTCTTGGATCTTTTTTTTTTTTTTTTTAATTTTTATTTATTTATGATAGTCACAGAGAGAGAGAGAGAGAGGCGCAGAGACACAGGCAGAGGGAGAAGCAGGCTCCATGCACCAGGAGCCCGATGTGGGATTCGATCCCGGGTCTCCAGGATCGCGCCCTGGGCCAAAGGCAGGCGCCAAACCGCTGCGCCACCCAGGGATCCCATTCTTGGATCTTTATATACACATACTATAGTCAAACCAGATGTCCAACAAAATGACTTGAATTTTTTCAACAAATTTATTTCAGGGAAGCTAAAAGTGAGCACACACTGTGGAAACATCAAGCAGGTAGGATAGAAGGTATCCTGGAAGAACTAACATCTAAGATGAATCCTTTAAATTGATTAAGAATTGATTATGTTAAAGGCAAGGAGAGTTTTCTAGTAAGAGGGGCAATGGGTGCAGACAACTTAGAACTTGTCTGTAGTTCATGATAGCGAAAACACAGGTAATTTTTGTCAGGATCAGTGATGAGAAGGGAGGTTAAGAGATAAGCAGAGATGTGATTATAAAAACATGTATTGTGCGCATATAAGACTTTATCCTAAGAACATGGGGAATCGTTGAAGTGAGTTAAGCAGATGAGTACCTTGACCAGATTTGCATTTTAGATTGATTACTCTAGCTACAGTGCAGAGAGCGGTTGGAGGGGCCCATAATGGAAGCATGAAGACAACTGAGGAGACAAGAGATTGTGGGGGCTTAGATGGTGGACACAGGGAAATGGTGGGGAGTGAATAGATTTGAGAGGCTTTTAGTAAGAAGGCAAGTTACTGGATGTGGGAGGATGACAAGCTACTGTGACCTGCCTAAATTTTTGGTACAGGCACTGAGATAAGAAATAAGAAATAGAAATTTCTTTCTTGCTGGGGAGGGGTGGGTAATGGGGTGGAGAGGTGATAGGTTTACTCTATGTAATAATCTCTTGGTATTCTACTATAGCCTGACGTAAGGATTGAGGTACATGTAGACCTACTACTACTACCTTTTTTTTTTTTTTTTTTTTTTTTTTACTGTTGGGCAAAAGAAAAGACAAGATGGAAAGATGGAGAAAGGAAGAGTATGCGGGAGGAAGGAAAAAAGGAAAGGAACCTAATTAGAACTTACAAGAAAAAAAAAGTCTTACTCCATGTCAATTGGAGGTACTTAAATAACATTACATGAGTGCAGCCATTAGTATTATCGTTGCTACCAGTAGCCATCAACCTGCATGAAACAGAGAAGGAGTTTCTCCATAAATGCTGCTTTACTGCAAAAGCAATCCTACTTCTATTTCTTTTGAATCCTGTTGCTGTGTGAAAATACCTCAGTTTGGTGAGAAAACGTTTTAGGAAACAGTTGACTTGTAAGGTATGCTGTTATGTATTTCAAATACTTCTGGCAATGAAAATAGTATTGTCTATTTTGAGGATTTTCTATGACAAGTGAAGTCTCTGATTTTTTTTTTTTTTTTGTATGCTTAAGGAAATCTGTAGGACAATTAGAAAATACTTTTGAAAGGGATAGAAATAGTACCACCACTAAAATATCTGGTAGAATTTATTACTAGCAATTGTTTCTATGTTGAGGAGAAAGCAGTATTTCACTCTTGAAACATTTATGAGATCATTGATTTCTCTTCCATTAACTTACATGTTTTCAGTGCTGAAGCTGGTGGAATGGTACTAGAGGCCTTTTCTTTTGCATTTACATAAATTGGAATATATACATCATATGCTAAAATGTTTGTGTAAAGGTTTGTGATATATTGTCATTTTAATATATAACTACTGTAGAATCACTTACTTTCCATTTTATCAAACTCTTGCCTCATTCCATCTTGATCACTACCCCCCTCCCCCCACACACACACATAAGACACAAGTAGCAACCCACAGGCATTGTTAAGCCCTCATAATATACACAGAAAGTTTCAGGGTGAGTCATCTTTCCCAGTTGAAACTTCAGACACTTCATTTTCTCTCTGGGCAACTGGAGAGGTACAATGGGATGAATAAACATGCTATTATGTATGAAAAGACAGGACTTTAGCTCTTAGCTCACTGTCTTATGATGTCATAACGCCAGTTTATTTTATTGCAGATATTGAATATGTGAAAGTTCTATAGCTATCTTCAGTCTGGCATGTGATCAGAGATTTTGATACTTTTGGATGTGTAAATTGGACGGGGCATGGCTGATGGCGAGAGAGAAGAGTTTTTGGTTCCCCATTCCAAGTAAGTCATCTTCATATAATGAGAACCCATTATTTTATCCTAGGAGATACAGTCTTTGCTAAATCATTTAAAAATTACCCCGAATAATACTGACATGCAGTATTTTCTCTTATCTGTTTTACCATTCTCCCTACAAGTTTCATTACAATAAGTAGAGAAATGTCACTGTTATTATTCTACATAATTTCATGAACAGTGTGTACATCTAATTAAAATAAGTTCATTAAATATTTTTCCACTAATTTTTTCTTTTCTCTTTTTAAATTTTATTTTTCATAATAAAGAATATTTTTAAGCCTCCTTTTAAAGAATATTGAGATTATTCAAAGTCAAAGAACTAGATTTATAGCCTCTGCTGCTACATTGGAGACCGTACGTTTAATGATCTAAAAAGGCTGTGATCCGTTTTAGTAATGGAATTTCCCTTTTTCTTAATTGATTGTTAGGGACAGCCATAAAAATTTGACTTTGGAAAGATATAAATGACCATTTTCAGGAAGATTCTTAAGTTTAGAAGTGTTTGCATAGATGTATATTAAACAGGATAAATAAAGGTATTCTTTTTCAAGTCTGAGAGTTTGTATTTATAAATAATATTGTCCTTTAGGCATTACAATTAGGATAAAAAGTCACGTTTATATAAACACATGACCAAAAAAAGGTACTTTCAGTCACAAAGTTCAATATTTGTGACAGAGGCAATGAGGTTTCCAAACATAAGATATTATGAGGTGTTTTAAAATCCTTTAGAAGAGCATTGGGAAGTGTCTGATGCACAGACTCCTAACTGTGAATCTCAAGATGACATCCTACAATTATTAAACATCTCCTAAAGTTTAGGGTAGAATTAATAGACTTCCAATACACGAATACACTTCTCTAAGCATAATGAGCACCCACTCTGTGACTCAGGTGTGGCTAGATAGAGTGTGATGACGTGGCCACAGACAGTGCTATAAAACCAGACCACTTCTTGTAGTTTTATTGCAGATTACTATCTTGTCTTCCACCTTCATCCTTCTGTGACCCCAATATCCTTCTTGCGCTTAGGTATTTTAATGCAGGAACCAGCATCTAATAAATTACTGTTCTACTTTTGATGACTTCAGGAGTCCACATATTTATCTTGCCCCATCCCCCCTTCTTCACATTGAAACTATTTGTTCTGCTTTATTTCCTGCTACTCTGCACTGGAGAAATATTCACCTCAAGTAATACATGATCCACTGGAAAGTGTCCAGATTCAATTTGAAAATATCCTCCTTCAACCCTTCTTTGATTTCCCCTGGTTAGGGCTAACCACTTCAGCCTTGGACCCCCAGTACATTTTTTACCTATTTGTTTTATAACCACATAATTGTTTACTGCCCTTTTCCTTCGTCTCCACTTCTACTCTAGACTGAGGCCTTTCTGAAATGGGAAGTGTGTCTTATTCATTTTATTGCTCCTATGCCTAGCAATATGGCTAGCTAATTCCAAGATGAGAAACATGTACATTTAGGTTTTCTGTTTTCCTGGATAGATTATTTAAAACAGGAAAGTCTGATGGGTAGGAAGATAGGCACATCCAGTTCATCACCACGTTCTGCCTCTTTTGCCATCTAGACATATCTTATTTCCAGACTTTCCATCTCACTCTATCTACCCAAGTTTAGTTTCTCATCTTCTCTTTACTGCATATTAAATCTTTCCCCTTGGTGTACTGTACACTTAAAAATTGTTAGGAAGATAAATGTATGTCATGTTTTCTTTATTTTACAACAACAGCAACTGTCTTCTAATAGGAAGGGAATAGACCCCCTTCCTATTAATCTTAACTCACATTCATCCTTCAGATAGCTAATAATTTATTAATATACAAATCTTCATTATCCCTTCATAATTTACAGGATAAATTCTAAGACCTTTAGCATGTTTCACAAGACTTTTTGTGATCTGACCCATAATTCTCTAATTTCCTCCCTTGTTATTTACTGCTCAAGCCATATTATGCTTTTTATATTGTCCCATTCAATGAAGTTTCTTGCCTTTGCTTGTTCTTCTTTACTTCACTTTTCTGGCAAACTCCTACTCGTGTGCAGCATATTTTAGAGATTAAGAGAGAACAGTGACATATCCTAGTTCTAATACCTATTTACAAACTATTAATACTTGGGCAAGTTACTCACCTCTCTGTGCTACAATTTTCTCATCTGTAAATCAGGTAATAATAGTATCTTCCTAGTCAGTACACAAATGTAAGCTTCATTGTTTATTTTATCCTTTAAGACTTAACAAAGAATTCTCCTTCCCTAGGAAACCTTTCAAGATTTCCCAGAATGGATTAGGTTTCTTTTCTGTGTGCTCCATAACTTTGTTCTTGGACTCAGCATATTTTGTATGGATGGTATCTTTATGTAACTGCCTTTTTATCAGATCATGAGCCCCTTAAAGGAAGAAATCATGTTTTATTTAGTTTAATATCTTTAGCATAATGCTTGTCCAGAGTAAATTCTCAGTAAATATTTGATGAATGAACCAGTGGTACAGTGGGAAGAATTCATGCTTTAGAGTCAGACGGATGTGTTCAAATTGAATACTTATTATCTCTACATCTACAGGCAAGTAATTATTTCTTTATGTATAAATAGGGATGATGCACCCCTCACTTTTAGGATTAGTGTTAGTATGTAGTCAACTGGAGTATATGAGAACTGTTGTTATTATTCTGAAAATGTATAATATTTATCTCAAAGGTAGAGTTGGTAGGCAGATACACTTTTTACCCCTTAAAGAATCATCTTAATTCTAAAGAATATATACTCTCATATATTAAGTTTTTCTAGAACTGATCTCCTATTGAATTTCCCTTGCAATACCCGTTGCTTACTGAATTCATATATTATCTGTTAATACTCAGTGGACATTTAGCATTTTTCCTTGCAGTTTTACTAATATTGTTATGTTTTCTTTGTTTGCAAATAGATTGTTAGCCTTTTGAGGACAATAATCATGTCTTACATATCTTTTCATTTTCTTCCAATTTCCTTGCCCCTTCATTACTCTTGCCCCCTTTCCCTAATATAAACTAACAGATCAATAAATAAATGTTAGTTGATGATGATGAGTGGAAACTCAAGAGCAGACAGGGGTAACTGGAATATTTTGGCTCTGAGAAGGTCCATCTCATTTGAAGTAGAATCTCAGCCAACAGTTAATGCAAAGATTGCATTGGACATGAAGGGGAATGTAGAAGACATACAAGAGACGGTCATTTCTCTGCAGGAGCTGACAGTCTACTTAGTAAGATAAAGCATACCTACAGTGAACTGTTAAGGAACAGCACTGGACAGAATGTGATTAAGCCCCACACAGTGTTCAGAGGGAGAGAAATTAGAAATTCATTCAGGTAAGGTTGAAGTCAGGAGATTGTTGAGAGGCTCAAAGGGGAAAAAGAAGCTTATAGATATTTGAGTACTTATGATGCACTAGGCATTGTGATGAGTGATGAATGTTATTTTCTGTGTGTGTGTGCATCTGTGCAGATGATAGGAACTTTTTATTCATACATTATTCAGTAAGCATTTTTAAAAATTATGGTAAAAACACAGAACATAACACTTAAACGTTGTAACCATTTTAAATGTATAGTTTATATGTTTACATTGCTGTGCAAGAGATTTCCAAAACCTTTTCAGCTTACAAAACTGAAATTGTGTACCCACTAAATAACCATTCTCTGCTTCCTGTCTTGCCTCAAACATGTATAGTTTTATCTAATTCCTATAACAAACCTTCAAGATAGTGTTAGGAATGCTATTTTAATTAAATTAGGCTTAGAGGTTGAGGAAAATTTCCCAAGGTTTATAATTAATAAAGGTAGAACCACATGAACCTTAGATCAGGAAGAGAATGAACTAGTAAGAACCCATGATTTCAGGCAAGATAGAAGAAGAGCTATGTTTTGCTTTTATGTAGGAGGTTGTTTTTATTGGTCATTCATGGACATGGTGGATTTTGCCTCTAAAATGTGCCATAAAGCATCAGATACTGCTCTACCTTCGATAACTCTCCTTCCTAGTCTTATGGTCTCTTTTGTCTGGAATGTTCCTGCTTGATTGAGAACATAAAAGAAATAATAGTGGGTTTGCTTTTTGGTCATGTGATCCTCTAAGGACACAAGGTCTTAAAGACTGTTCTTTAGAGTGAAGGATGTTGGATCAAGTTTGAGATCTTTCTAGAACTGTTCTTGAAGTAGATTGAAGGAACTTGAATGGGTCTTAATGGAAAGTTGGCCTGTTGGATCGATGGTGGCAAGGACAAGGAAGTACCTAGGTGATATATATACATATATACATAAACATACACATACACACATATATACACACACACACACACACACACATATATATATATGTTGCCAGATTTTCAGGTTGACAGGGAGGAGTGGAAGTACAAATATAAGAGCCAAATATGATCTCCAACTTAGAAGAGCTCCCTCTGGTTGAGGCCTTATAAATAGATTTTTCCTGCTGAGATATATTCTGGCAATAGATTAGGCCACACATGGAGTTCTTACAGAATAGTTGTTTAAGGAAGGCACTGAGGATAGCAGATGTACTTGGGAGGATGAATCAGGAGCAGAAACCATTAACTGTGAAATAATGCATTTTATTTGTCAAGCAGTATGTGAAGTACTTTTTTGTCTAATTCTCAAGACATCTTCTTGTGGTAGACATTAGTGTCCTAATTTGACCACCTGTGTCTTAGATAGGTAAATAATTTGCCCTAGATTGGTTGGGCTGGCTATTAAACTATCATCTCTTGGCTTCAAACCCACTGTTCTGTATTTTGCTTTTTGATAGTGGGCTGGGTGTCAAAAGTCAGGCTTCTGATTTGTCAGTTGGTTAAACTCTGTTAGTGGGGGATACTAGAGGGAGATTGCAAGCAGGAGGTAGATGGAACATGGTCCTTTCTCTTTGCTCTTGTTTTCTGTTTTTCTTTCTATTTGTTTTATGTTTGCTTTATTTTCCTTTGAGCTACACCCGAGAACACTGTTTTGTCCCTGCAGCAGTGTGTTTCACTAGCAGCAGTGGAGTCCAGTTTGCAGCTTTTTCCCAGCAGTCGTAGAGTCTGCCCATAGAGACCCTCGTACCAGCGGGCTCACTATTCCTCTTCAGTGGTCTGGGGCCTAGCCCCTGTGACTCCTCCTCCTTCTGAGCTCAGGTTCCCCATACTTCTGAATAGCTTCACCTTTTTGAAAGTCTGAGTTTCAGCACTATGAGGTCTATCTTCCAGGCTTCCAACTGTTAATAATTAAAACTTTTTCTCTTTGTTCCTTCAGCATTAGGGATGGTGTCTATGCCTTACAGTTTCTGTATCTATGACAACCTAGAGGTCTCTTTTTGTCTTTTCAGTATCTAACTAATAACTTTTACTGAATTAATGACTTTTTGTTCATTTTTTTCTGTTTAAATAACTAATGTGATTTCAGTCTCTTGGTTAGAATCTGAAACAACTATATAACTACTCATCATCATCATCATCATCATCATCATCAAGGCCTCCATTTATTATTTACAAGATAGTAGGACCACATTTCTTTCTTGCTAGCAATCTGGCTGCCTGTGAGCTGGAGCAGATATTTTCAGGGGGCATTTGACAGCTTAATCTTGCTAGCACATAGTATCTATAAGCTTTACCTTGGTGAACATTTTTAACTTATATATTTACTATTTTTCAAGCCCCAAAGCATTTCCAGCAAAGCTTGTCATAAGGTTAGGGATCATGTTTATTTTTCCCCAGTGAATTGATAGGGCTAGGAACAGTGTCTAGCATTGTTTGGTGAGTGTATTGCTCTTCATTTATTGAACAAAGGATTGGATAAATGAGTGAATGAATGATCAGGGCTCAGCTAAAACTTCATCCTTTCCAGTGGATGGATTCTAGAAACTGACTTCCTGAATTTCAGACCTTATTGCTGATTTGTATTTCTGTTCCCATCAAGGCTTGATCTGGAACCCATTATGTTTGACTGAGGCATCAGCCATTCTCGAACCTGTCAACTTTACATTTCTTGTTTCTTTCACTGTCTACATGGTTTGAGCTATTGGCTAGGGATATACTTAAAGCTAGGTGGGTCTTCCTTGAACCATAGCATTTCCATAGTCTCTGCCTACTGCTGGATTCCACCCTAGATGTCTCTGTGGAAGTAATCTCCTCTGAGCATTGGGAAAGTCCCTTTTGTTATTAGGATTTGATTAGCAGCCAACTTCTCATACTCTGCATCCAATTAGGTGAACTCTCTCTGTCTCTGTCCCCACTCTAGCCCTCTACTACCTAGGATACTGGCCCATGCTATTCTCTCTGCCACCCTTTGGAGTTTCTACATATCTGTGGTTAAGGTTGCACAGTTTAGGATGTTTATGATTTAGATATTTTTCATCAGTCCTTATGATATGCAGCATAAGCCAAGGAAGCAAACTTTTTCCTTAATCTCACCTCAGAGGTGAAATAAAAATCCCTTTTGTGTTTAAACTTTTCTTAGTGACTTTTATGCTTTCCTGGATATATGACTGCTGAAACAAGGGTGTGTTAATAAACATACCTACATTTGTAATTGAACATGACTTGATATTATTGCCCTTCAAATTGAAATAAAAAATGATTATGTGTAATATTTAGTATTAGTATCTTGTGTCTTGTTTCCACTTGTTATTATCTCTGCTGTTTTTATTTTCCATGCAGAGAAGAAATGTTCGTACATAGATCCTTTCACCTTACTGACTTGCTGATTTTACTCTCTCCACCTGTAGTATCAGAGACCGGTAGAAACTTCTACATGACTTAGAATGTTGGAAAGCCCCATATCCATAACAGTATATCCTGTGATGATTTTTCTTTTAATAATCAGAGTTATGGTTGTCAGATTATAGTAGGAAGTGTTTCAAAGTGAGATGCTTTTGAAGTAACCACACAACTGCTTCTCCCCTCTTTCCTCTATGATTATTATTCCATTCACACGAATAAGTAGATGATTGGTTTTATGGCCAGAACCCAGCATTGAGACCTTACAGAACAGAGATAATTGGAACACAGAGCTAGATTAAGCCATAGGGCTCTACCTACAAGGGTCAGGGGAGGATATCAGCAGGAAATGACCTACTGAAGTCTCAACAAATAGTTAATGGTAGTTGGGAAGTGTGTACCAGGTAGTAGGGACCCAGAAGTGAGTTCTGGAGTATAGGCAGTATGGCCTAAAAAAACTGTGGAAACTAGGCAGGGATTTAGGTATTATAGGAATAAGAAGAGATGCAGGTCCTGGGACAAAGTTTGAGATCTGGGATTTAAGAACCCAGTTTCTTAGGCTTTCCATGCTAAGCCATTGAGTTATGGCCTAAGGCTTTGTAGGTCTTCTCACCAGTAATGAGTAAGCAATCATGAAAAGGAATCTAGGAGTTGAATGGGCTAGATAGTGAGTTGGGTCTGATGTCCTTGTGTTTAAAATTTAGAAATGGGAACATTACCATTAGGCGAGGGTTAGATACTGCTAAAGGACAAAGATAGTGCTCTTTCTTGGGATAATTCCCTTCCAGTTCACTGGTGTCTGGGTATTCTGTGATATATTGGGAGGGGGAAAGAATTAGAAAGGACATGGGAAGTCATTGTAATAAAATATTTGTGAATATCAGTTTTGGTCTGGGGTACTACTTGACCACTGTGGCATGGATGAAGATTTATGGCAAATTCAGTATCTTAAATTTCTGTAATCCACAAGTTCCTAGCTAGATGTGACTTTGCATTCTCCTCCCCTGGCCCAGAACATCTGTCAATGTATGGAAACATTTTTGTTTATTATGACTAAGGGAAGGGAAAGGGAGCTGCTCTTAATCCATCTACAGCCTGTGTATCCTACAATATGCAGGACCTACCCCCTTCCCCTCTCCTCCCACACCCTGCAACAAAAAATTATCCAGTCCAAATAGTTAGTGCCAAAGTTGAAAAACTCTGCTATACACCAAATGGACTTTGTCTTTTATTCCGGGATTCTTTGTCGCTGTGGACATGTTTCTTGGGCACTTATCATACCCCTGTAAACATTTTAAACTTATTTTGAATGTGACAGAGTCCTCTTTCAGCATACAGTTGTCTACTAGGTCTCCACAGACTAGCATTGTCAAGCCTTGTTTGCTCCATATGTGTGTTTGTGTGTGTAGAGTTTATAGGGTGGAATAGGGTAAGACTGCAGATCTTCAGACAGACTTTTACAACGGATTATTAACTTATGACTTTGACTTTTGAGACTTTTCCTCATCTGAGCTACTCAGTGAAATAGATACTCCTAACAGAAATGCAAAAATGGTTCTCTTTTTCTAAGTGTGAAGCTGTAATGTTACCTAATATTTGTTTTAATGCTGATTAGTTTCCTCAGTGCAGTTAAAAGCAACGAAACCTGGAGTGAAATCCTCTCATTCTTACAAGCATATTCTCTCTTCTTCCAGAAACAACCTTAGAAAGCTGGCCTGGATTTCATAGAATCTATACACCCTGGGCTACCAATAAAATGTGTGCTGACTGGCCAGAATCTTTGTCAGTCTGTTAATCAGTTGGGTTTACTTAGAGCTACATGATTTTTTCAGAGGAATTTTTCTGTAATGGAGAATTTCTAGGCTCCTTTAATTCTAGGTCACTGAGGGACGAGATGAGTTCATTTCCCCTTGTGTTCAGGTACCTTATATGTGTCTAACATATAGAATCATAGGTTTGAAAAAGACCTGAAAGGGCTTGGCTAAATGCTATCCAAAGCCAAACCTGTCTTGCTGCCTGCCTGTTTTTATAACATTTTATTGGAACACAGAAATGCTTATGCATTTACATATTATCTTTGGCTGCTTTTGCATTAAAATAGCAGAGCTGAATAGTTGTGACAGAGATGGTATGTCCCACAAAACCTAAAATATTTATTATTTGTTTCTTTATGGAACAAGTTTGTTGACCCCAACCCAATTTTAGCTTCCTCATTTTACAGATGAAGACACTGAGTCCTAGAGAGATTTAGTGACTAGGCCAAGGTCATACTGCTAGTAGAATTGAGGTTAAAGCATGTTTTGAAGAATGAGGATGATGAACATCAGACCATTGACAAGCTGTGTTCTAATAGCAAAATGGTGGAAAAATAAATATGCTATAACTCACTTTACCTAAAGACAAAAAAACTGTCTTGATTGATTTATTTCCCCACTCTGAATCACTCAGTCATCTTTATGCCATGCATATATCACTGAAGTAAAACTTGAGTCAAGTGATAACACAATTTTATGCAGTTAGGTCTCTGTTTTCTAGAGAATAACAGAATATTTATTGGTCAGCCTCCTGTGTCTCAATATTATATTCCTCAAAAGTTGAATTATTGATAGTAAGTCAGGGAAGACATTTTGGTAATTGCTGAAATCCTGAATGTATTTAGACTGACTAACTGTCCCTGTGTTCTGCTGTGGCACCAGCTGACAGTGATGAAATCTATAGAAGTAGGACACATTTCCATAACATGAATATTCAGGGTTGGTGATGCAAGAATTATTATTAAACCACTGGGAAGGAACACGTTCTCCTTATTATTTGATTGAATACTAAATGCTGCCTTTTAAAAATAATTCAGTATAAACACTTTGTTAATGAGGAAAGAGGGATGCAAGGGGAAAAAAACTCACACATTTTCCCCTGATACATAAAAAGGAGATTAAATTAAATTTAAAATATATAGTTTGTCTAGAGGAACTATTTTTGAATCATTAACTTTATTTCATCTATATCTGTGTTATGTATATTGAAGTATAATAGATGTCAGAGTAGAGCTTGATTTAAATGGTGTATGTAAAAATAGAATATGTAAAGAAGCATGTTTAACCGTTAATAAAGACCCCTGAAAATTAATAAAATGCTGATTACAAATAATAATAATTATCACTAAAACAGTATTTGTTTCTAAGGAAAGGTATTTGCTTTTCTGTAAATGACACAGTTTATACTTACCAAAGGGTCCCAAGAACCTCTAAGAATCCTGAATATACAACTGAAGTTCCATCATATTTGACATATATCTAGTTCTTCATAGCAAAGATTTTATGTATGAGGAATAGAAAAGAAACTCTTGTCATTCATTCATCCATTGAACATGAATTGAACCTCTGCAGCATGCCAGGCAGTGTATTATTAGGCTCTGGTCCCACACAAGTGAAATAGACACAGAGGCTCCTGTCTTCTAAAAACCCATGATCTAATAATGGAGGGTACAAGGCAAATCGACAATTTCAACAGAGAATGGTATGTGTTCTATAATAGAGATAAGCCCAAGAGTCTGTTGGGCCAATTTTGCTTCCCTTTTACTAGTTTCTCGTCATCTGCTCTATGTAGTGTTTTATTTTAAATGGGAATTCTTGATGACTGTGGATCCTTTGTCCTAATAGAATTGAGGGAAGTGAAGCTAAAGTTTCAGGCATGGTCATCAAAAGGTGAAAGGGACAGTTTTTGGTCCCTCAGATCATGCTATATAGGCAAAAGTTAAACAAACAAGAGACTTGGTGAAGCAAGGTCAATGAGAGAGTGGAAGAACCAGAGAAGTGTCACAGACAGTTCTCTCTAGTACAATGGCCACTCATGCCATACTTTTTCTTCCTCCATTTCTTAAAAGGATACCAGCTCTCTATGGTACCTGGCAAGATGATGTATTGGGAAGAATATGGATTTTGGATTCAGACAGTGCTCAAATCAGACCCATTTTCTGCAAAAATAAAAATGCACGTGCAAATATCTAGCCTACTGCTTGGCTTCAGATACCAATGTATGTGTTCAGATCAATGAATATGGTAGTTTTTTATTTTCCTCCCTTCCCTCCTTTCACTAAGATGAATAATGAGCAGTAGCTATTTGCACAAGTCTGAGTGAAGAAGCTTTGTAGAGAGAGCAAAAAGTTTTTCTGGAACTGACCTGCATAGGGCAAATTCAGAAACTGGCAGATCTACATTATTTATTCAGAGAGGGAACTGCATTGTAATCACATTCCTGGATGCACGGGGTGAATGAGTGACAGCTGAACACCTCAGTCCCTGTGAGATGGCAACCTGAAATGGGTGCCTCCTAGGGAAGAGGCAGAGACCTCCTCCAAGGTCATGCAGAAGCAAGGTGGCAGGCAGCATTGCAGGGGAGGCAATTGCTAGGGGAAATGGCTGCAGGGAGGAGCTGCTATGGGAGGCTTCTTTCTAAAGTGGGGTGACAGTATGAATATGCTTCAAGATGTTAGCCACTATGGATCCTCTCCAAAGAGTCACTCTCAAAACTCTTGATTTTGACCTCGTTCTTGAGGCTTTTAGAAAGCAGTACCCTGAAGCTCTTTTGTTTGTTTTCTTTTGCTTTAATGGCGTACAACATTACAACATGGGTTTAAGTGCAGGAAAGTTTAGAGAAAGTCATTGAATGTAGGCAAAATTGAAAAGGAAACATGAGTCATGTTAATTTTACTGATATAACTCATGGCAGAAGTGGCTGAGCTTTTTGGCGGGGGGGGTGGGGTAGGGCACTGCTGGTAGGTAGTATGTTTTCATGGTTGAGATAGCTCAGAAAGGCTGTGAGCCAGAAACTGTTGTCCTGGCTAGGAAGAGGGGAAGCACATCTGAAACCACTTCCTCATCGAGTAGAGTGCCAGGGATAGAAACAAAAGAACCAAAATAAACTCAGTCATAACAAAGCATCCTTTTTCTCTCCTGCCCCACAGTTATAGGGATGAACAGCCTTGCCCAGGTCACTGTGGTGAGGAATCTATGGAAAGATGGCATTGACAATGATTTCAGAGACAAGTAGATTCGTTGCGAGTCACTGGACTCTACCTTAACCATTTGTGAGACCAAGAGGACACGCTGGACAATCTCTTGGGAATAGAAAGTTCAAAAAAGGAAACAAGCTAGAGAATGGGATAATCAATAATATTGTCATGAAACAAAATGGGAAGACAAATAGAAAGCAAAATAGGTAGGAGAGCAGTAGGCGCTGGGATTAGAGGCAATTCTAGGATGACTTCCAAAGTAGATCATGCCAACAATAGCTTGATGATAAATCAAGTATTTTATCAGGGCAGCTTGGTGCTTCCCCATCTCTTGTCCTAGAGTTGCTATTCCATCAGACGACATCTTCTTTGGTCCAGGAGTGTCCTGAGTCTGTCTGGGGAGGCGATAATACCTTCTGAGTAAACCAGAAGTCTTCACCAGAACCAAATGGGAACTGACTCTGAAGAGTCTTTATGATAGCTGCTTTTGGTCACATTCCTTATATCTGGGCTCATAGAGATAGAATTTAGATTGGGACTCTTTTCTGTTCTTGAGGAATGGAAATCAAAACTGCATATTTCAGTTTTTGTTCTTACTAGTGATAATGAACTCATTGCCATTTTATTAAAAAAAAAAGATCTGTCAGAGCATTCGCTTCTTAATGTTCAATGTAGACAACCTTACTGAGGACAGTATATCAATAATGTTCTGTTTTGTGGCATAATTAAAATAATATTTATGCCTTACATAATATGCAAAATGAAGAGTTATATTTTTGATACAAATGCAGTGACAGAGTATATAGGAACTTGTGATAGCTTTCTGTTTTTAAAAGGACAGAGCTCAATTTTTGGCACTGAATTAGAGTGATTTGCTAAGTCTAGTGTAAAAAAGCTAACTCCAGTCTAGAGCTGAAAGGGATCAATGAGACAGATAAGGAGATGTCCCCAGATGACATTAGTGGAGGGTGTCTCTCTCAGTGTAGTGCCTGTGCCATCAGGAGAAGTATGGGGAGAAGTCTAGTAAGAAGAAGGTAGACCAGGAGAGTGATGGAGTGGGCTACTGCCAAGGGCCAAACACTTCTGTTATTCCTATTATTGAGGAAATGCAATATTCCAGAGAATTCTTCTTAAGGGAGGAATATCTAGATCTTCCAGGGCAATTCTCTTCCTCTCCTGTAAGATCTGCTTGTGTCCTGCTGCTAGGTTTTGTTTGCCATCTATTGAATTGCTCCCTCAGGCATTTTCAGTACTATCCCAAGGAGAAGACTGGTCTTAATGGGTAGAGTGACTGTTTGGAGGGACTTGGGTCTTATTTGGAAAGTCAGATCCTATCTACCATGTCCTTCATCACATTCTTGCCATTGACAGTGGATGAAAATGGCTCTTCATGTTCATCCTTGGAACTTCACAGGAGGAGGGCAGCATCCCAGCATGAATAGGATACTGGCACGAGTGATTTTTAAATCTTTACTGCTCATATGAGTTTGGTAGGGCTGCCATTTAAAAATAGCACAGACGAGGTAGCTTCAATAACAGAAATTTATTTTCTCACAGTTCTGGAGGTTAGGAGGCCAAATTCAATGGGCTAGTGGGTTTGATTTCTCCTGAGGCCCCTCTCCTTCATTTATAGATGGTCTTCTTCTTGCTGTGACATGGCATTTTCTCTGTACACATATATAATTGGTATTTCTTCCTTTTCTTATAAGGACACAAATCCTTTTGACCTCATTAAACCTTAATTACCTCTTTAAAGACACTATTCCCAGATATAGTCACATTAAGGCCTTCAACATATGAATTTTGAGGGATGCATTTCAGTCTATAACACTTCTCATACAGCTGCTTTGGTGGAAAACATCAGTAGAGATACAGCATGAATAAATATAAATATGCTTGTTTTGAGCCACTAATATTTTAGGGTTGATTATTAATGCAGTGCAGCCTAGTCTATTCAGATTAATAATTGTGGCTTGTCATTTCTTGGAGTTGAGTAGCAGCATATTGTCCTGTGTAATAAGATAGGACACCTTTTAATAGGCCCTGCACTGCAATGGACCTGCATATAATCAGGTATACCAGACCATCCTGAAAGGATGTTTGCGAAGGGTGATAGGTGAGAAGTACCAATTGGAATTGCAACAGTAGTTAACAGTGGTTTATTGAGCATGACTGTGTCAAGACTTAGGGGGCACTATGACTGTCCCATAGCCCGGGGAAAAAGAGATATTAAACACAGGTTATTATTTTATTAAAATTCATATAAATGCTAATAAAACAGTATATGTTAATTTTTATCTTTCAATTTTTGGCTTCAAAGCTGGCTGGTTTCATGTAAATCAGGTCACATGATGATATTTACTATATGAACAGAGGCAAGCACTGAAAGTGTAGTGTTGTAGGCAGTGAAATTGTATCAGCTCTTTGTGGTGAGATTTGGGAGTCCTCAGCATGTAGATGATAATTGAAGTCATGGAAATGAGTGATGTCACCCATGATGGTAAGACTAATGTTGGGTGAGAAGAAAAGAGAGACAAAAATCAAGAGCCTGAGGACATCGCAATTTAAAGAGCAGGTGGACAGAACTCCTTGGAGATGTTTGAGGAAAGTCAAGAAAGTAGTACTACAAAGTCAAATGAAGAAAGTATTTTCAAGAGTAGGAATAGACAAAGAGTTAAGTAATATGAGAACTAGAATGTGCATTTGGTTTTTAGCAACAAGAAGACTTTAATGACTTTCATAAAAGTGGTTTCAGTAGAGTGGAGAAGATAGAATCAGATCTAGCATGTTGAGGTATGAATAGGAGTTGGGGAAATGGCTGTGTATACATCTCTTATAAAAAATGTGGCTGTGAAAGGAGTGAGGCAAAGTGATGGTTGAGAAGAAATAGAAATGGGAAGGGTGAATTTTTATGTTTTAAGTTATATAAAGCAAATGTAAGTTCTAATGAGGGGGGACAAAACACAAGGAGGTGAAGATACAGGAGAGACGGGTATAATCTATAGAGCTGGATCCTGACCTGATGGGGCAGACAAGGAGGGGTAAATCTGGTTAAGAGGAAAGGCTTCTCTTTTACTGTTATAATAGTGAAGGGTGAGAAGATGGTTGGAGAAGACAGTTTATAGATTTGCAGCAGAAAAGTGAAAGAATTTATGTGTGATGGTGTGGTAGTCATTAATGCTGTTATCAGTTATTTTTGGTTTCTCCTGCAGGGCATTTTGGGATTGCATTTTCTTATCTTCCTGGAGTGGTTATGAGACTTGCTTTGATTATTAAAATGTGAGCAAAACCTTCTCCACCTGGAGAGCCAGTGTGTGATTTGCCACATTCTTTTCCCTTTGCCAAAGTGATTAACAGCATTCTAAACAGTGGCTGCTCCATTAGTTTGGATCTTGAGTGAGGACAGTGCAGAGCAGACCTAGGTGATCTACAGTGGACATATAGTTTGAGCAAAAAATAAATCTTGTTTTTGTTATGTTTTTGTTTTTTACCATGTGATTTTAGAATTGCTCATTAATGCAGCATAACCTAGTTTATTTGAACTGTTGTTGTGGCTTATATTCTCTCTCAGAAGCCACAAAGGATATCCTTCTAAGCTGAGCTATAAAGTGAAATGTTTGTTTGTTTGTTTATTTATTTATTTAAAGATGTTATATATTTATTCATGAGAGACACAGAGAGAGAGGCAGAGACACAGGCAGAGGGAGAAGCAGGCTCCATGCAGGGAGCTGGACGCGACACTCGATCCCAGGTCTCCAGGATCACGCCCTGGGCTAAAGGCAGGCGCTAAACCACCGAGCCACCGGGCTGCCCTGTTACTTATTTTAAAGTCATTCTAGCTTATCAGTCATACTTACCAGTTTTACACATTTGGTTGGAAGTAGAAGAAATGACTGACGTTCATTTATTTCAGCATATTAATTTTTCTCCATATAGAAGCAGTAGTGACTCATAACAACACCAAATAGCTTTTCTGAAATCTGTAGAATAGATATGTTGTATTGAGTAGTGTTTTGTTTTGTTTTTTTTAAAGAGAGCATGTGCACGGAGGAGCTGGGAGTAGGAGGGGCAGAGGGAGAGAGAGAGAGAGAGAGAGAGAATCTTAAGCTCCACGCCTAGCATAGAGCCAACATCTCAATCCTGAGATAGGACCTGAGCTGAAATCAAGAGTCAGATACTTAACTGACTGAGTCACCTAGGGGTCCCAGTATTGAGTATTTTTAAGGTAAAGGACAAGTAGTAAAGCAAAGTTTTATAGCTAAAAACTTACTTTGCAATATCTTCTTTCTAAATTACTATAAAATAAAAAGGTAAAAAGCATTGCATGGTGTGACATGCAAAGTGAGGGAAGGACTTGTGAGTTCCTGAAGACATCAAGAAGACTTGCTTTTCTACCAAAAACACAGGCACAATTAGGGATTTCAGGACATAGAGAAAGACAGTGGAAGACCAGAGCTTGATTCACTATAAAAATATGCGAAAGCTAGTGGTTTTTTTTTTTTTTTTTTTAAGCTTGTGGTTTTATTAAATCTTTCAAATACGTAACTAGTGTCCAGTTAAAAACAATTTCAATGCATAGGGCTGCATATACATATATATGAATGTGTATATATATCACACACACATATAATAAAGATTTGTTAATAAGAGGGTTTTTGGTGTTTGTTCCACTTTAACAGGATTAAAAAGAATTCCTAAGTGAAAAGCTTTGCAAGAAGGAGGAGAAACAAAGTTTCTTTTAAATTAAACTCAGTCATTACCCAGAATCATGCTTATATATGTTTAGTTGCTTAAACTATTTGAAAAACAAATGAAAACAAATGAAAAACAAATGAAAAAAAGAATAATGCATCTTCTTTTACTCTCCAATCTCTTAGCTCAGATGAAGTTCTAGGCCAAGATATTGCTATGGCTTAGAATTTCAGAGCTGTTTTGAATGAATTTGGGTAGGTTCAGAGGTTTCTTACTGAAGCTGAAATTTATAACAATATTTGCACAAAATAAGAATAGGCAAGCAAGTCACTATATCTGAAAAGAAATATATTTTATTCTAATTAATTTGGAAATATCCCATATTGCTCCAAAAATTATGGAAAATGATAAAGAACCTCAGTTGAGAAATGGAAATGCCAGAGTACCCTGCTTGTATTTCAGTGAGGCAATTGGTATTGGCTCATCCAGTTTTTATTTAGTGAGGGGTCAAAGTTATTAAAAATAGAAACAAAACAAAGCAAAATAAATGAATTAGCAGCAACATGAAACACAGATCAAGCCATTTGAAATAACATAGAAATTTGTTGGCCCATCTTTACAAGTCCAGAGGTATTTTGGGCTTCACAGTTGCCTCAACCCATATTCACATTCACTCTCTTTTCCTCTATGTTTATGGTATATTCTCAGGCTTTAAACAAGATGATGGCCACAGTTTGTGGCTTTATAATCACCCAGAAAAATATTCCAAAGAAGAAAAGATGCTGTGTACCATAGTTATATAACACTATTTTAATATTAATAATATGGCCTAGGAAAATGGAATGTTCTCTTTGGTTAAGCTACATAAGAGTCATATCAGGACTGAGTCATGTGTGCTGTTTGTGGAAGGGCTACCTGACAGAAAGTAGAGGGTGAATGGTAGTTGGTTATAGTCAGGCAACAGCAGTATCCATAAGATCTGTTCGTGTGATTGACAGCCTCTGTTACTTTCTCTGCTAAGGCTAAGTTCAGCGGTAGCTGATTTAAGGTGTTATTCCAGCAGCTGAATTTGGCTGTAGAGTCAAGACAGTGATTTAATTGGGATCCCTTTGAGAGACTAATTTATATAAATGTACTTAATTTTATTGCTAAGGAACACATTTCTCAGTCCTTCCCCCTACTCTAAAGAAGGTTATAAAATTCTCAAAGTTATTTGTTGCAAAGGGAACTTTCATAAGTAGTTAATGAAGTTCAGTGCTTGCACTGCAGGGTATTTGATTATTGGGAAATCTTGACATTAATCTAAAACTCTCAGCTCTCTTCTTCTATCATTAAAGGCATCTCCTCATTGGTCAGTTTATCTCCACTGATGTTGATCTCATTCTATTTTTGGACCCATTAGTTCCTTGTGAAAAGGGAAGGCTGTGGATAATGTAGCACAATGCTTTCCACCCTTCTCTTATTTCCCATTCATAGGCAATCTTTTTCCATATGGGGATCAATGAATTTAAAGCATCGCAAGACCAAGTGGGATATATTTTATTTGAGATATAATCATGTTTCCTTATCTTTTGTCCATTTTTTCTACTAAGGTTGCCCCTTCATACCCACTAGGATTTGACATTTATGCTTCACCTATAGTACCATGTCCCTGGCATGTGTGGGAAGTCTATGTGGATCAGACATATCTTGATCATTGTTCATATCTTTCTCAGCTTTACCTCTGATTCCAGCCACAGTCATGGGAGAACAGTTGCTAGCAGACTCCTATCTCTTTTCTGTTGTTTCATCTAAAAAATGAGCTATCTGTCTCTTCCTTTCTGGCTTGTGGCTTTTCTGAGTCCACAGAATGGACAATTGGGGGTGCCACTTGACACACATGCAGGTGTGGGAAAATTAATGTCGCGTCAGGGAAACTTCAATCAATAGGCACTGGGACATATGGTTAAATGTTTCTCCCTCTCATTCCTCAGATAAGCATTTTTAAGGTTCACTCTAAATAACACCGTGAAAGTTCCTGAAGACAGCTGTTGCCTACAGTGTTTGTCAACTCAATTCTTTTTTTTAAAAAAAAAAGGCAAACAGTTGAAGCATAACTTACATAAAACTTCACAAATCTTATGCATATAGCCTTATGAGTGTTTACATGTATATGTAATGTACATGAAATATAAAATAGATATATTTTTTTCATGTAGCCATCACCAAGTTCAAGATATAGAATTATTTTGAGCACCTCAGAAGGTTAGCTTGTGTGACCTCTGTTTTTGTTTTTGTTTTTTAAAGATTTTTTATTTATTTCTTCACAAGAGACACAGAGAGAGGAAGAGACATAGGCAGAGAGAGAAGCAGGCTCCATGCAGGGAGCCCGATGTGGGATTCGATCCTGGATCCCAGGATCACGCCCTGCACCAAAGGCAGATGCTCAACCGCTGAGCCACTCAGGCATCCCTGACCTCTGTTTTTGAATTTAAAATAGATTCATACTATATATCCTGACCTGGGTCTGACTTCTTACATGCAATCTTATGCCAGTGGGGTTCATCTATCTTGTAGATTTAAGTGGCTGGTTCTTTTTCACTGTTGTGTAGTAGTCCACATCAAACCATTCACTAAGGATTGTTGTATTGGCTTTCTTTTCTTTCCGTTTTACTCCCCCTGGTTCCTCACCCCTATTCACTGGAATCACATCCCAAATAAACTACCTTTACCCATTTTTCCTCTCTGCACACCCCTTTTCCAGGCTCTCAGGTTATTATTGTGCTAGGAGACAGGGATTCTCATTTAGTTCTGCTCTTTACTTGATGTTTGGTACTGGGGTTCAGGTTTCCACATTTATAAAATAGGATCTCTGTGATGTGTTCTGGTCTCAAATTTTGGCAATTCAGATTGCAGTTTAAGAGGGGTGCTCTAGGGAAGATGGTGCTTAAGAAATGGAAATAAATGGTAGAATTTCATGTACAAGAGACCACGGGGTGAGAGACAGTATTTTTATACAGAGATCATCCTGGTGCCCTAAAGTCTCATCACCTGAGTAGTTGTCCACCTTGTGGCTTCTCCTGAGCTGAGTCAGATGCATCTGCAAAGGAATCACCAGATGGAGAAATCAGCACTTTAGTGTAAGGCACAGTTAGAAGGAGGCAAAGATCCTAGAATGGAGGAGCAGTGCATAATCTGTGGATTGCTTAATTTCATTTCCCTTTTTTTTTTCTGAGGTTAACTAAAACTATGAACCATTTCTGAGATGATTTATTTGGCAAGATGTACCTGAAATAAGTTTATATATATATATATATTTTTTTTAATAAGTTTACATATTATAAAGGTGTGATGATTGAACTTATCTGAGATTTCAGGAGAAAAAACCCTAATCAGTGGCCCCACCCTCTCCCTGCATTCTGTGTTTCACATTAGATCAGGTAACTCATTCTAAGTAACTATTATAAATTGCACAGCCATTTTATTAATTGATTTAATATTTCATTTGTGGATATCATGAAGGGTTGCTCTTATTTAGTGATATTGTTTCCATGGTAACTAATGAATTTTAAATTATAAAATATTTGAAGAGTTGAAAAGATCAATTAGAAATACGTAACTTCAATTAATATATAAATGTTTGAAGTTATAGATGTGAAACACAACTTTTCAAAAGTGAATGAAATGTTCCAATAATTGTGGTTGAACTCTGGTGGATGGTGCATATACTGGTGATAAATCTGTGCTCTGTTACACAAATTATTTGACCATGCTGCACTTTAGGCTTTTATGTAAATGATGAACTGTGAAAGAAATAATCTTACAATCAGCCATTAATTAATTATGTATAATATAGATGCTTCCTGCCTCTCTTCCTTTATTTTCCTGCTACTTCATTCTTTATTGGCATTTTATTATAAAAAAAGAAAAAGTAAAATTAAAATAGTTTTTTTTTTTTTTTCTTTTCAATAGCTTTGTGAGGACACACTAATCAATTCATTTTTCAGGGGTTTATTTACTGAGTACACACCAAGAACTAGCATATGCTTAGATACTGTGGATACAAAAACTGTCTATTGGAAATACAGAAAATTAGCAAATAGTTATAATTGGGTAAAATAAGCCGTTTGAAGTTGTTCCTATCTGTATTTTTGCTTCTATTGCTATAATTGCATGACCAAGGCAGTGATAAAACCTCCCAAATATTTAGGGAAATACTTACAGTTACTAATTAAGTATAAAATGTAAAACTTACTGGAATTAAAGAGCTGTTTAAAGATACTGCAATTCAGAAAAGGAAGAAAGCTGAATAAGATTATGGGGTTTCATTTAAATCTTTTCATATGAGGGTTCCTCCAGTGTTACTAAATATAGGACTATTTAACTAAAAATTGCCAGAATAGGCTTCCAATATAAAAAATATTGTTTTCTTAAGTGAGTTTGTCAGAGAAGAGCATGTTTTTTGCCAAGGTGGTCTCTGCTGCTAATGCTAATCTATTTTTTTTTTAAAAAGGTTATTTATTTATTTATTCATGAGAGCTACAGAGAGAGAGGCAGAGACATAGGCAGAGGGAGAAGCAGGCTCCCTGAGGGGAGCTTAATGTGGGACTTGATCCCAGGATTACAACCTGAGTCCAAGGCAGATGCTCAACCACTGACCCACCCGGGTGCCTCTAGTAATGCTAATCTTAAAGTAGTTGATAGCTGTGGCTGTCTGCTGCTCATACTTCCTTAAGCTGGGAAACAAGTCTTTCCCTGAAGGGAAATTTGGGTGGTGCATCTCCATGGTACTACACTTACCATGATTCTCTCAGTTTCATCTGCTGGTTTCTCCTTATCTCCCAGACATCTAAACCTTTCTAAGTTCTGAGTCTTTGGACCTGTTCTCCTTCAACAATAATGCCCTTGGTAATTCTATCCTGTCCTGTTTTTGAATACCACCTATACTCTGGCCAATCTTAAATTTATATCTGCAGTTTAGACCTTTTCCCTGAAGTTCAGGGTCATGAGTATTCAGTTGCTTCTAGATACCCCCACTTGGATACCTAATAGACGTTGCGAATTTTGTATAGCATTAAACTCCTGATTCTTCCTTTCCCCCAACCCAAACCTATTCCTCCCATAGTCTTCTCCATCTCAGTAAATTCACAACTTCCTTATTCCAGTTTCTCAGGTCAGAATTCTTGATTTCTCTCCATTTTTCACATCCCATATCCAATTCATCAGTGAACCCCATTGGTCCCACCTTTAAAATATATTCAGAATTTCATGTTTTTTTTTTTGCTATTTTGTCTGTTAGCACCCTGGTCACTTCCACCACCTTTTTTTTTTTTTTTTTGCATTTCATTATGGCAATGCCCTTGTAACTAATTGGTCTCCCTTTGTCTACCTTTACCTTCCTTCTCAGCATATTAGCCAGAGTGATATTGTTAAAAAATGAGCCAGATCATGTATCTTCCCCAGTGGCTTCCCATCTCATTCAGAGAAGAAACCAAAGTCATCATGCCCTATGTGAATGGCGCCCCTTCCTCTTACCTTTCTGTATGTGTTCCCATTCTTCCCCCTTGCTTCGTCCACTTCAGCCAGGTTGGCCTCTTTGCTGTTTCTCAATCAGGCAAAACACTTTCCTGCTTGAAATATATGTGCCCATTGTTCCTCTTGTTTAGAAAACTCTTTTCCGGATTTATACATGTATACTCACCATTTCTTTCATATCTTTAATCAAATATTACATTCTTGGAGGGATCTTCTCTGTTACTGTTTATAAAATAACAACCCTCACTCCCTCCACACAATCTTCTGCCCATCTGCTTTATATTCTGTATTTATTATCATTATTGAACATAGTCTAATTTTATTTATTTATTCTCTATCTCTCCACTAAAATAAGATCAGTGGGGCATGAGTACAGAGAATATTTCTGCTTTGTTTACTGCTAGGTCCCCAGCTTCTAAAATGATAGTATTTAGTAAGAGCTCAAAAACTACATTTTGAATGACTGAATGAATGTAAGGGTAAAAGAGACTGACTGTGTCCCTACCTCCAAGAAACTTCCTCTCTGGGGAATTAATAGCTAATAAACAAGTGATTATAGTGAAAAAGTACATCATTTCAGATGTATTGGAAGATTGGGCAGGTCTAGAGGCACATTGCTGTACTAGTCCATTTAGAGCAGAATATAGTCTCAGTCATATTTTATGAAATTGGTGCAATATTTTAAAAAATTGACTTTGAATGTTCTGAAATAGGATGTGCCTTCTCCAGTTGATTCCCCACTCCTGATTATATTATATTTCACAGAATTTATATATTAAACGTACCTGCTTGGAGTCTGTAGGTGTACAAGTCAGCAAACTCTGATTTAGAAGATTCCAAGGATTTGGAGATTCTCTGAAATGTTGAGAAGGGTGTATGTTGAACCTGAAGTCTTATAAGCATTAAGGTGAATCAGAATAATTGATCTTAAATATTAATGCTATTTTTATGGTTTCAGAACATACTGGGTAAAGTGTCATATCTTGGATTTTAATGAAAGAGTAATTTTTAAAAAGGAATGTGTGTCTGACTGCTGTATTTTTAGGAGATAGATATGTGAATCAAAATGGCAACACCATATACTATTCTGAAAACGTTAGAGTTTTTAAATAGACATATTTGAAATGGGCTTTTATTTTCTTCTCTGCTCATTTTTGGGGATGAGTTGTGTGGAAGTGGAGGTTAGCACAGTTTATGATATAACAAACACCAATGCTATAGTGCTCACCTTCATCAGACCCTGGCCTGGTCATATGTTCAACTAACTTATTCGTGAATAGTGAGGTAGCATGACCTAGAATTTAGGGGTATGGACTTGAGTTAGGCTCCTGGGGTTTGAATTCAGGCTTTCCCAGTTACCAGCTGGGTAACTATGAAAAGTTACTAAACTTCTCTGTGTCTTAGTTCCCTCCTTTGCAAAATGGGAATGATAATAGTACCTACTTGGTAGGGTTGTTATGAAGATTAGATAATCTAATTTATATAAAGCACTTATAATAGTGTTTGACATTTAATAATTTCAGAATAAATGTTTGCCACTGTTACTATTCTTAAAATAATTATTATAGAGTATCCAAGAAAATCTTAGAAGATGTTAAACTTTTCTGGACACAGATTTGTTATACTGGTCACTCATGTTGCTCTCAGGCAGAAAGTAAAACGTAGAATAATAATCTTACAGTTAACAAAAACATTATTAAGGTTGATATCATTTAACATAACAATGTGGCTGTCAATTTATGGAATTTGAAAAAGAAACAGGACTTTTTTGAGATGCTAAAGGAAGAACTTTTGTAAATTTGCTTATCTTAAGATCTTACAATTGGTTGCATTTATTTATGTATTTATTTATAAAGATTTTACTTATTTATTCATGAGAGACAGAAGGAGAAAGGCAGAGACATAGGCAGAGAGAGAAGCAGGCTCCCTCCTGAGAGCCTGATGCAGGACTCAATCCCAGGACCTGGGGGAGGGGATGGGAGGGGAATCATGACCTGAGTTGAAAGCAGATGCTTAACCGCTGAGCCACCCAGGCGCCCCAGTTGGCTGCTTTTAGACAAAACTATCTAGTGGCCTAAAATAAAATACTTCACAAATGCAATTTTGTTATAATCTTAAAAGTAGGATTCCACAAATCGGTACTACCTTTGTGTATAAATTCCTCAAGCATACTTCATAAGGATAAAGTTGCTGGGATCTTTTGTGTCCCACTTAGCGAGTCTTTGGTAACATCAAATTGGGTGATGAAGCTTTTGGCTGTGGCTCCCCTCATAGAGTATAACATTTTATTCCATACCTCAAGAACAATGAAACAGCGGATCGTCAGGGGTTCAGCAGGGCCAGTTGCTGGAGGGAAATTCTAAATTTCTCTTCCGCTCTTGAGGACATAGCTGCCTGTGGAGAATGTGAACAAGGCAGCTGACTATTTCCAGGATTGGAAAATGGAAATTAACCCTGTCATCTAATTTTGTTTACATTTGCCTTTCTTTCTTTCTTCTCTCTCTTTCTTTCTTTTCTTTCTTTCTTTCTTTCTTTCTTTCTTTTTCTTTCTCTTTTCTTTCTTTCTTTTTTTTCTTTCTCTTTTCTTTCTTTCTTTCTTCTTTCTTTCTTTCTTTCTTTCTTTCTTTCTTTCTTTCTTTTCTTTCTTTCTTTCTTTCTTTCTTTCTTTCTTTCTTTCTTTCTTTCTTTCTTTCTTTCTTTTTTTTCTTCTTTCTTTTCTTTCTTTTCTTCTTTCCTTCTTTCTTGTCTAGATCCACTGAAAACAGATTTGGGGACCTGCTAGGAAGGAGTGGCTATCTCCGAAGCCTGGATCATAGTACATCAGTCAGAATGAGAGGGGAGGTATATTATTGCCCCTTCAGTGACAACAATTCATTTATGTGTCTCTTGCCAACATTTAAACTTTTAGAAGCAAGTATTTTCAGGCATATTTTTTTTTTTTGGTATTTTAAAGCATTCAAACAATTAGCTAAAGTTTTCTTTTCTTTCTTTCTTTTTTTAAACAGCTCTTCTGCAGTGTGGTATGTTTTGCATTTTTTACTTAAGATGAAGACTAACCAGTATAATATACCTATGTGAGCAAATGAACAATTAATTATGTAGTTGAGGAGCATAGTTACACTAACACCTTAGGAAACATTTACTGTGTGCCAGGCCCTTTACCTCCATATTCTCAGGGAATCTATACAGCAACTGGATAACGTAGCCACTACTCTAAACTATGTAATAATAATCAAGGAAACTGAGGCTTGAATACATTTATTGTTCGAAATATGCAACTAGAAAATACCCTGTCAAGATTTGAACTCCAGTCTTTTTGATTTCTAGAGATTTCTTCAAAAACACTTGTTTCGGGGATCCCTGGGTGGCTCAGCTGTTTAGCGCCTGCCTTTGGCCCAGGGCGCGATCCTGGAGTCCTGGGATCGAGTCCCACATTGGGCTCCCGGCATGGAGCCTGCTTCTTCCTCCTCCCGTGTCTCTGCCTCTCTCTCTCTGTGTGTCTATCATGAATAAATATATGAATAAATCTTTAAAAAAAAAACAACAAAAAATCACTTGTTTCTCAGTAAAAATACCAAGATAAATGCAGGTCAAGAAATGAATACCATACCACAAATTGGTTAGGATTGAAAAAAGATATCTGCAATGTAATGAAGGAAATGAATTCTTAATTAGGTTAAAGTAAATGTTAAGGTTCAAAGGACAGATGTTTCCTATAGATTTCTGTACAACAGAGATTTGTTTGTATGAATGTATAGCTCAATTCTGTAGGAAAGCTTAAAATATTAGAAGAAAGGAAAAATAATGGGGATTTAAAGACTGTTATTATTTGTACATTTACTCCTATATGGAAATGGATTCTAATCACACAATTTTAAGTTAATGGGCTGTTCATTTTTTCATTCTCATGGTTAAATATAGCCCAGCATTTATAAATAAATTAGTGCTTTACTTATATAGGATACCGCAATTTCAGGATGTTTTCAGATGTTCTTTTCTCTCTATTTTCCTTCCTGCCTGTCTGCTGTTGTCTCTTTACCCCTCTTCCCTCCATGGAAGTTTGTGGCAGTGTTGTTAGTCAACTTGTAGTGATCAGGTTGAGAGATGGCATAAAACTCCCCCAAAGTGCAAAAGGAACAACAACCCATTCACAGGTAAAATCTCTATTTTTTTAAAGTTTATTTAAATTCAGTTTGCCAACATAAAATATAACATCCAGTGATCCTCTCATCGTGTGCTCTCTCTTTGCTTTGATTCTCACTCAGAGCTTGGCATCTTAGGCTAGAGACTTTACATGTATTCAGTGCAGAGACATAGAACCTGAGGATTGTGGCCAGTACTTTTCAGTGTGTGGTTTCAGCTTCTTACCAAATGAACAACATTTTTTCTTCCTCTGCTGGTAGAGGAGAAGAAAAGAATGGTTAGCATGTTTAAAAAAGTTTAAAGTAATAGCATTACTTTTTCATCATTTTCATCATTTGTAAAAATGAAACAATGCAGATGGGCCTGTTCCTTTTCTATCATGCCACAGTCTCATTCTTCAAATGGAGTCTACCTTAATAGTCTATAAATATCCTTCTAGACTTCTAAGCATAAATATAAGCTTGTTAGTTTCTTTTTATCACAGAAATGGAATCATACTGTACATCATTTGCAACCAGTTTTCTGTTTACTCAAAGCTATGTGAGCCTCATTCTTTAAAATGACTCCATAGTATTATATGTGCAAAATTTATTTTGTCATTTCTTTTTTTTTATTATAATTCAGACTGTTTCTAGTTTTGCATTAGAAACAAAGCTTAAATGAACATCTTCCTACTCTGAGAGCTGGTGTAAATATTTCTAAGTGTAGATCTCTCAGAGTTCAATTACTGAGTGAAAGGTACATGCATTTAACATTTTTATAAATACTGCCAAAATCCCTTCCTGATACATTATCTTAATTGCTTGCTGCCAGAATAGTATATAAGAGTCTCCTGTTTTTGCTACATTCTCACCATCTGTACATTATCAGTCTTGAAAAATGTCAGTACAATGGGTGTAGCATGGCATCTTAATATTTAAATTTATATCTCTTTTACTATTAATGAGGCTGAATATCTTCTGGGGATTATTGGTTTTTATCTTTTCTTCATGTGTATTTTGGGCTATATCTTCTTCTTAGGTATATACAAAAACAAATGTATATATTTATCAGTTAAATATGTAAGTTTTTTTCTCCTAATCAGTTATTTGAAGAATTGACAACTTTTGTTTTTTACCATCCATTCTCCCATAAGCATGTTGCTAAGTAGTAAAATAACAAAATATTAAGCAGCAGGACTAAAAAGGAGGAGAAAAAAAGCTATAAAGATATTCTCTATGTTGTATAACAAAGTTTTGAATAAGCAAATTGATTGTGTCTATCTGACACCAGACTAGCTGGTCAGCTTGGTTAATTTACTAAAATATGAGATAATACAAAATATCAAACATATTTCATACAAAATATGAAACAATACAATTGTTTCATGAAATTCTTTACTTAACTAGAATGAAAACTCCTGAACTTAGGGGCACTGTCCCTCTCCTCTCTATATTACTGGTGGTTAGCAGAGTGCCTCTTTCCTAGCTGACCCTCAGTAATGATTGATGAATAAATGGAGTAAAAGAAACCCAGGTAAACCAGCTGTCTTCTATAAAAAAAACCATAGCACCTCATTCTTTTAATGATTTTTAAACATTGGTAGTTGATATCATACTCATATAGACAATATGATGTTTTAAGCCTATGATAATTCTTTGGTAGATGCATTTTTACCATTTTTTGCCAGTTTTAAATAAGATTTTTTCCCTATGACTTGTAATATATATCTGTAAGTCATTTTAATTTTATCTGAAAAAAAATTTATCTGACTACTTTGTTACCAGGTACTCACGTTAATCCTAGTAATTGTCATTTAGAATCATTACATTTTAGGGGTGCCTGGGTGGTTCAGTTGGTTAAGTGTCTGCCTTTGGCTTGATTCATGATCCCAGGGTAGAATCAGCCCTGTTCCACCTCCCTGCTCAGCATGGAGTCCGCTTTTCTCTCTCCCTCTGCCCCTACCCCAATCATGCACATTTTCTCTCTCTCCCCTTCCCTGCCTCCCTCCTCTTTCTCTCTCTCTCTCACACACAAATAAATAAATAAAATCTAACAAAAAATAAAACCATTACATTTTAAATGCAAACATCCATATGGAATTCAAAGTAACTTATTACCAAGTGGACAGAACTCTTTTATTGACCTATTTTTTTTTTTATTGACCTATTTTATTCTTCTAAGAAAACCACTGGCATAGAGAAATGAGCATTCACATGCCTGTGAGACATCATGAAGGTGTTATCACACTAGACAAATCCTCCATTTTCCTTAGAAAGAAAGTGATTTTGTTATTCCAGGGTCCACTTTTAGTTTCTTACACCTCATGATTCATGACATATCCTCAAAGGACATTAGTGACAGTCCTTGAACCTCTAAATTATAGGTTGACCACTCTTGCTTCTCCTTTAGAAAGGGCAGTAGCAAAAGGCTACTTGATTGATGAAAATTTAGAAAAATTCCTGGTAACATTAACCACTTCAAAATAAAGTCAGGTAGTCAGGACTGTGCTGTTATTCCTATGGCATTTAGCTTAGGTTGTAAATGCCTGAATGTGTCATTCTGTTCGTCCAGAAATGTTTACTGAGCATCTACTATATGCCAGATGGTGGGTTAGGTCCTGGGGATCAAAGGCAATTAAGACAAAACGTTGCTTTCCAGGATCTCATGGTTTAAAGCCATAGTTGCTTTATTGTTTTCATTAATGGTAAATAATGTATTCAAATCAGTTCCAAGAATAGATGTAGATGCAGATTAGGGTATAGTCAGTTATTGCTCATCTACTGCAACAGGATGGTGCTGTATAGGAAGGACAGAAATCTGAAATTAGATCCAGCATTTGGAGTGGAGCATGTGTTTGGGGTACAAAAAGAGTTGCAGGTGCTGGGAGGAAATCCAGCCTATGAGGCAAAAATGATATCTGAAATCTCTGGCAATAAGTAGACAAATGTCTGTTTCTGAAGAGTCTAACACAGTGATCAGTGAGAATGTGCAGTGAGAGATAATTCAAGATCAATAATCTTACATGTACAGGCAGGTAGGCAGTTGGCATCCAAGAAGTTTGCCAGCAAATCTTGAAGTGAGCAAGGCATGGGTTGTAGGGGAAAGTTTAATCTTGGTCAGGTGGGAAGGGAAAAGAGCAGAAAGAGTTGGCATATTTCTAGTTCTAAGAATATTTTTAAGGTAGATAGTGAGTCATGATAGAATAAGGCAGAAAACTGGTTAGGCAAACTGGGGCAAACACACCTCTAGGGGGAACCTATGGCTCTTTTCTATTCTTGTACCTCCTGCATGTCCCCAAACTGTGTACATATTTCCCCCTTAAGGAGGAAAGCTGTTAGGGATAGAACAAGTTTAAGGGCCCTCATCAGATCATAGTACTAGAAAGTAGAACTTTCAAAAGGATTAAAAACAGAACGCAGATGGGCATGGATTCTCTTGTTTTTTTCTTTCCAGAAATAATTAAGCATGAGTTTGTTCAAATTATCTGTGGCCATTTATTTTTCTCTTTTCAGATGCTGTTCTTCTCCCACAGGCCTGGAAGTAACTCCTTTTTGGAAACTGCACTCTCAGTTCCTTTTCCAACACCTGCCCCATCTGCCATGGAGAGGCACCGTGGAGAATGCTTTCTAACTCTCCCTTGTTCCTTTACATCTATACATGGGTTATAGACTCTGAACTCTGGATTGGCATTTTCTCTCTTTGGAGGAACATGGGGTCAAACAGTGTGAGGAAGCAGCTTTTTCTCAAGTTTGGCTCAACATGCTTTAGGTCATTTTGGCTTAAGAGAACAGGCTCACTCACAGGGTCCAGTCTAAATCTCTGTGTTCTTCATTAAATTCTGCCCTAGAGCCTTGTATTTACTGTTTTCCCTGTGTGTGACATTTCTATCTATCAGATATGCGCACAGCTCATACCTACACTTTCTTTATGTCTCTGTCCAAATGTCACCTTTTCAGAGAACCCATCTCTGGCTATGCTATATAAAATAACACTCACTCTACCTTGCGGCACTCCTACATTCCTTACACAATTTTAGTTTTCTTCATACCACACGTCATCACTTGATGTATTAGGAGCCTCCTGATCTGAATATCTGATCTGAACATCTGTTTTATTCATTAGAACAGAGCTTGATACATAGCAGGTGTTTAATAAATACATGTTGAATGAATGAAAAAGTTTATATATTAGTAAAGAATTCATAAATGTCTGTTTACAATAGGACCTACTCTCCTGGGCCTCTGGATCCTGTATGCCACAGAAGGTAGAAGTTAAGATGATGGATCCTGGAGCCTGGCCATCTGGGCTTGGTTTTCAGCTGCACCATTTACCAGTTTGATCAACCAGTTACTTATTTTTCTATCGATGTTTCTTATTTATGAAATAAATCCTTATTTTAATATAAGGATAATATTAGTAGTTGAGGGTTAAATTATATACATATAGTAAATGATACATGGAAAACACAATAGTACATCATATGTAGAAAAAGTGCTTACTAATTTTTAGCTGTTATTATCATAATATCTAGCTATCTACTTGATTTATTGGATTGTCAAATGGGCATTTCATACTTGGTATGTCCAAAACAGAACTCTTGATTTTTTCCCCCCTATACTTGTCTCCCCTCTAGTCTTCACCATCTCAGTAAATGACACGCTACCCATTGTTCACAAAATTAGATGAATCCTCTTTGATTTCTCCCTTACCTGACCTACCATATCCAATCCATTGGCAAATTGGTAAAGATTCTACCTTCAAAATATATGTGTGTCTCTGCAGCTCCATTACTATCACTCTAATCCAAGATGCCATGCTCTCCCCCTTTAACTTATCAGCACTCCAACCTTTTTTCTTTTCTCTCCTCCTGCACCTTTCTAATCCGTTATCATTTAGAAGTCACAATAATTTTTGAAAAGACTTCCCTGTTCATGTCTTTCAGTGACTTCTCATTGTAGAAAAAAATAACTTGTAGAAAAAAAAAGTTTTTTTCTACTGCTTGTAGAAAAAAAAAGTTTTTTTCTACTGCTTGTAGAAAAAAAAGTTTTTTTCTACTGCTTGTAGAAAAAAAGCCAACTCTTTTTTTTTTTGGAAAAAAAAAACAACTCTTTACAGTGACTGGCAAGGCCCTGCCTGATGTCAAACCTACCTCATTCTCCAAAATTGTTTTGTCTCACATTCCCATTGTTCTAAGTGCTTTATCCAGACTGGCTGCCTTTTCTCTTTCTTGAAACTATTTTCTACCTTTTATTGACTGAGAGCTTCTGCACTGATTATTCTTTTAATCTGGAATGCTGTTCCTTGAATTCTTTTTTTTTTTAATTTTTATTTATTTATGATAGTCACAGAGAGAGAGAGAGAGAGAGAGAGAGAGAGAGGCAGAGACATAAGCAGAGAGAGAAGCAGGCTCCATGCACTGGGAGCCCGATGTGGGATTCTTTCCCGGTCTCCAGGATCGCGCCCTGGGCCAAAGGCAGGCGCCAAACCGCTGCACCACCCAGGGATCCCTGTTCCTTGAATTCTTGAATGGTTGTTTCTTTTCATTCATTCTACAGGTCTAAGAGAAAATGTTACTTGTCTCTTTGCAGAGAACTCATCATATTCTTGCTAAAATTTGAAGATTAAATGTGTATGAGTAAATGATATTTTAACTTAAGTACCCTGTTTTATTGAATCATTCTTATCTGTGCCTTTCAAGCTATATTTGTTTTCTCTAGACAACCTATTCTGACAATAAACTATTATATTGACCCTCTTAGGTAAAAATGATAAAGTTAGGACTACTTTGCTTGCACTGGGTGGGAGTGAGGAGTGAGGAAACAGATTCCCATCTGCTCATCTGTTTTGTAGCTCCCTAGGGTAATACTGATTTAGAACCCCAATTTGAAAGCCAACAGTCTGCATAATCTATACATAAATTAGGTGATTTTTGAATAGAAATATGACAACATAAGACCAAAGTATCTGGACAATGTAATGAAGTCGCTAGAATAAGAGTTTCTTACATTGTCTTATAATTTTATTTTCATGCGTTTGTTCCTACAACCACTTTTTTCTTCTTTTAAGGTCAGCAATCTGTATCTTTGGATTTTTAGCACCTAACACCTAGCCTTGCACACACAAGGCACTCAGCAAATTATTGACTAATGGCAGTGCATAGATAAAAATGGACAAAGGTGAATTGTGTAACTTTGGCTTTATGCTCTTTTGTGGCATTTACAAAAGCTTTATGTCATAACCTCATTTCACATTTTGTGCCAGTAATCTATTCATGCATAGTATGCTTATGACATGCCTACTGAGTACCTAGAGGAGCTCGGTGCCTTCCTATGGTCATGAGTTTTTTGTTTGTTTTTTACGTAATTACAAAAACCCTTGAAAGTAGCTATTACTCTCATTTTTATATGTAAAGAAAGTGAGGTTCATAGAGGCTAATTAATTAGCACCTTTTAAAATGGAAAGGATAGGATTAAAAACATGATCTTTTTGACCTCAAAGTCCATTCTCTTTCTGCTTTGAAAATGCCAAAATGTAATTTCCTGATCAGCACAGAAGAATCCTAAAAGAACCATTTTAGTTTTGGAAGTCAGAATTGTGAAGGCATTTAAAAGGCACAGATAGTATTAAAGGGCAAGTCTGTGATGATACCTGGTTTTTTCAATATATTATCTCTTTATATTAGTATTTTAAATTATTGATTATGTATCATTAATAAAGTGACATTAAATTTTTTTCACTTAATTTTAGGCTCTTTTAGAGCTTGAAAAAGAGCTCTCCTCCAGCACCTTCATTCCACAAATGTTGTTAGCATTAAAAAGTGCTCTCATTTTTTTTTTTTTAAGTGCTCTCATTTTTAAATTAAGAAGCCTAGGCCCTTTGAAGTTGTGTATTACCAAATTTTGTACCCCTGGTTAATGATAGAGTTGAGGGAGATACTACTTAGCCATAACCAGAATGAGAAGAATTGTGGGAGGTTTTTAAAAAGCAACCATCTATTCTAATTTCTAGTACCACATGTAGCATCTATTCTCCTAATGAGTAATAACTGAGAGATAAGAAAGCAAATTTCCAAAAAAAAAAAAAAAAAAAAAAAAAAAGCAAATTTACATTTTTGTAAGGCAGTAATCCAGTGGGAGAATGTTAAAATGCTAACAGTTCAAAAATGGAAATCTGCAGAAAACCAGTCTGACAAAAGATAGCATCAATTTAAACAGACATAGACTCACTTTTTCTATAAATGATTTAAAATCATACTTCAAACATTGCAGTGATATTTATTAAAATAATATGGGGGAGGGAAGCAGAGAACAATACTAGAATGTAATAATTCAAAGACCTAATTTGTAGGTCTTTGAAAGAGAAAAGGGAACTATTTTAAATTAATTGTCATTCTTTCTATAGATATAATTGAATACCATCTCTATCTCTATATTTGTGTATCTGTGTACCTCTATATCTAAATGAAAAGTTCACTTTCTTTTTTTTAAATAAATTTATTTTTTATTGGTTTTCAATTTACCAACATACAGAATAACACCCAGTGCTCATCCCGTCAAGTGCCCCCCTCAGTGCCCATCACCCATTTACCCCCACCCCCCGCCCTCCTTCCCTTCCACCACCCCTAGTTCATTTCCCAGAGTTAGGAGTCTTTATGTTCTGTCTCCCTTTCTGATATTTCCTACCCATTTCTTCTCCCTTCCCTTTTATTCCCTTTCACTATTATTTATATTCCCCAAATGAACGAGAACACGTAATGTTTGTCCTTCTCCGATTGACTTATTTCACTCAGCATAATTAAACTGTGCTGGGGCACCTGGGTGGCTCAGTAGTTGAGTATCTGCCTTTGGCTCAGGTCGTGATCCTGGGAACCTGGAATGGGAGTCCTGCATCCAGTTCCCTGCAGGGAGCCTGCTTCTCCCTCTGCCTGTGTCTCTGCCTCTCTCTCTGCATCTCTCATGAGTAAATAAATAAAATCTTAAAAAAAAAAAAAAAAAGGAAATTAAACTGTGCTTCATATAGTTCATGCCAATAGGGTTATTACCTATTTTGAGAGTCATGACACCGTTATATCCTATTGTCAAGAACCCTGGAAGTAGGGAGCAAGCATTAGCTTTTTTTCTTTTAATAAGTGAGAAAATAGAGGAAATATTTAATCATTTATAAATCATCCATAATTCATGATGATTTAACAATAAAATTATTATAAAAACTATAGAAGAATAAAGGAAAAAAGTTGATTCTAATGGGAGACTTGATGGATTCATAATGAGGATGAACTTGTGAAGGGCAAAAACAAGTGAATATCAATTCTAGTTTTGAGGTTTCAAGATTCACTGTCATGGGCAAACATGACTATTAAAAGGGAGACTGGGGACAAGTGCTGATTTTGGAAGGAGAATGATGGGATCAGTTTAGACATCTAAATGCAAATGTTCAGTTAGAAGTATGGAAGATAGTAGGACAAAAGTTAGATATTTGAGAATTAAATACACAGAAATGACATGGGAAGTGCCAAGAAAAAAAGAGTTTTTAATTTTAAGGAAAATCTTAATTTGGGACTGGAGTAGAAAGAAGACCATAGAAATAGGTAAAGGAGGTATTTTAAATAGAACATAAGGTGAAAATATAAAACAGGCTTAGAGGGAGAATCAGAAGAGTTTGGGGGGGGGTCACAGGATAAAGGAGGAGACCATTTCACAGAGGAATTGGTAAAACCTGAAACAAGAAAGTGAACTAATACTTTAGAAATGTAATAATTAAGATGTGAAAGCATCAAATCATATTTGGAGCCAGGCAGACTTGCCCAACATTTACTAGCTAAATGATTTTAATCTTATTGGGCTCTTTTTACTTAGCTGTAAAATGGTGGTAATATGTACTTAGGATTATTGTTTACACTAGAGGTAATGTAAAGTGCATATAATTGGCATATAACAAAACATAACCAACATAATTTTGACATATATGTATAGAAAATATTGTTTTTAGGACAACCTAAAAGATTGAGGATAAAGTGTTTTTTTTTTTTAATAACAATTTAGCAGAAGAAATGGACCTGATGATTTGAAGGGAGATAATAGTAATTCCATAGGGAGAACACTGTCATAGACATTTATTTCTTCTTCTTTCTTGATAGAACTACTATTTTCTTTGGATGCACTCCATGAAGCCTGTGCTCCTGAGGGGAAGTTTACTTCACCCCCAGACTTGGGTCTTATTTGCCTAAGTCATATATTCCCAAGTCTCTTGGTTCCTAGGGTCCTCAGTATCTAAGTAGTTTAATTATAATGTCTCTTAGGCAGAAAAAAACAGGTCCAAACACAACTTCTCCAAACCTGGAATCATATTATCATCTATCACATCTATCACCTATCACCTATCACATATTATCACATATCACATCACCACCTTCATTACCTCAACCTTATTGATCTTTTTGTTTGTTTTTTACAAAAGCAACTGCTAAGAACCCAGCTTCTCAAAGGTATGGCATCATTGAAAAGAATGTGATGAGATGTATAGTGTTACCCTGAGATAACTGTGCATTGTCCTACAGATGTCGAATATCTCTTTGTTGCCCTCAGAAATATACTCAAGAGTGCTCAGGAGTGCTTTTTCATACAGTTTTGGAAAACTCATTTCTATGTGTAATTCTATACTCTTTTCCAGTGATTGGTTCAGGAGTATACGTATGGTCTAATTTCAGCAACTAAGGCAGAAATAATGACTTTAATAAGATGTAGATTTTATTGTTCATGTGTGGCGAGGCCAACAGATTATTGCAGATATAGTTTATTTCACAGATACCAAAAGCAGGGGTCACACAATGCCATGAGGGACCACATGCGTTTGGTCAGGCAGAGGGAATGAGGGGAAAATGTGAAGAGCTTTTATTGTAGTTTCCATATGAAGGAACAGGCAAGGCAGTGGAAACACGTTTTAGGATTGGCTAGTTTGAATAATTTTGATGGGCTCTGGGACATTGGGGCCTATCCTTAGCTGTCCTGTACTGGCACTGGGATGATTAGGGCAGGGGAATAAAGGCCCTCAGTATAAGAGCTCAATAAAAGAGGTGATTGAGGGTAAGGGTCAGGATTGTTTGGTTTGTATATAAAAAGGCACACTTGCAGGCAAGGCAGTCTTTTGCTATCTTTAGGAATTGGCTACCACTCTCCAGGGTCAGCATTGTGCCAGATGGCAAAGCATCAAAAATACATGATTAATATGATGATGAGGCATCTGAATGCTTTTTCCTAGTTCTGGTATAGCTGTGGAAATGTTCCCCTTTTCTTCCTTTGAATGTGAGAATTAGAACTGATGCCACAGTCTTGCTACCACACTGAGGATAAAACAGGGAGGTGGATAGACATAAGAGCACTGCAAGACAACAGAGTGGAGTCATTTGTATCTAGTTTACTCCTACCCTTGTCATTCTTTAGATTTTTACTTATGTGAACTAATAAATTTTCTTATTGTTTGAATTAATTTATTGTTGCTGTTTGTTATTGTTGGTTTAAGATTTCCTGTTACTCTCACCTGTGTTGTCCTAACATTTATAAAACCACCATGTGAAACCCCACAGGATCTATTTGGAAGGGATTAATTTTAGATAGGAAAGGAGAAATTTTCCAAGTCTGCTTTTGGTGATATTAAGATGTGTTACAGAGGTTTGTTGAATGTTTGCCTTCATAGAATAAAGGGAGAATACAGGCTTTTTTATTTGCATTTGCATTCAATAGATAACTGCATTTGCAGATCTAAGTGTAATACCTTTTTCAAAAATCATTCTGAAATCGCTAAACATTGCTGGATAAGGAAAGTTATGTAGCACTTCTGTAATAATTTCCCAGTTTCAATATTTCATACTAGGTAATGGTAGAAATTCATATGGAGATGAAAAATAACTTACAGGTTTTAGTGTAAGAAAACCTATTATTTTCATGTGAAGAGGTGGCTACCTGGGGACAACCTGAATCAAACCCATTTGTTCAGTTTATACTATATATATATAGGGGAAATAATAGTATTTCCCTCCCCCAAGATTCAACGATTATATTAGTAGCCCTCTTAAGTAGCATACCTAGAAGTGTGTGTGTGTGTGTGTGTGTGTGTGTGTGTGTGTCTGTGGGAATTTGTAGGAGTGTGTATATATAAATACATTATTTTTTGTTGAAGTATAGTTGACACACAATGTTACATTAGTTTCAGGTGCACAACATAGTTATTTGATATGTCCCTATGTTATGCATGCTCACCACACTTGTGGCTACCATCTGTCACCATATGATGATTACCATTGACTATATCCCCTATGATGTTTATTCTTTCCATAACTAGGGGCTTGTATCTCCCACCCCCCTTCATCCATTTGCCCATTTCCTACTTTCCTCCCCTATGGTATTCATAAGTCTGTTTCTGCTTTTTGTTTATTCTTTTGTTTTTTTTAGATTCCACATATGAGTGAAATTGTATGGTATTTGTCTTTCTTTGACTTATTTCACTTAGCATAATACCCTCTAGTTCCATCCATATTATCACAAATGGCAAGAGCACATCCTTTTTGTGACTAATATTCCAAAGCATGCACGTGTATGTGTGTGTGTGTGTGTGTGTGTGTGTGTGTGCGTGCACATGCGTATGTACACCACATCTTTGTTCTTTCTTCTGTGGATGGACACTTGGGTTGCTTTCATATCTTGGTTACTGTAAAAAATGTTGCAATAAACCTACGGGTGCGTAATCTTTTCAAATTAGTGTTTTCATTTTCTTTGGGTAAGTACCCAGTAGTAGAATAACTGGATCATATGATATTTCTATTTTTAATTAAAAAATTAATTTTTATTAAATTAATCCATTCACATGGCTTTTAAAAAAATTATACCAAAAGCAATTATAATGAAAAACAATATATTCCTTTACTTCCATCCAGTTTCAGTTTTCAGTGTTGACAGCTTTTAGTTCTTCCTGTGATTGCCATGCTTTTCTATATAATGTTTTTACTGTTGTGTTACTTGGTGACTTGTTTTAGTTGTTGTATAGTGACAACTTATGATTTGTATGTTTAATTTCCTTGGACTTACACCTCCCTTTCCTTATCTTCCTAATGTAGTTCTTTCATTTCTTTGAGTTAAATTAATAGTCATTATGACAGTGTAAATACTATTTGTTGTGCTAAGAAAGGTAGTAAAGTTGCATTAAATAATTGCCTTATTTTTATTTGCCTAATTTTTTTACATATATATTCTTATTTTCTATGTACTTCATTGTATCGTTTATCATATCATCTCTGTCAAGTCTACATTTTTCTTGTGAACCTGACAGAGATTTTCTTCCTCCTGCTTGTCACTTTCTGGGCCTGTTGTGCTACACTGCTGTCCAGCTATAGGTTTTCTTTCCTATTCTTCCATCATTTCTTGAATCCTATGTCCTCTAATTTCTAGGTTTGCTCATCCCTTTTGCTAAAGCACATTTTCTAAGAGAGGTAGTTGCAAGGTAATTCTACCATATTAAAGATATCTTTTATTCTGCTTTTGGGTTGGATTTAGTTTGAAAAAATTCCTCTAGTTTTGAAACTTCAAAATTCTCCATTTTCTTCTCACATCCAGTGTTGTAGAGAAATCTCATACCATTCTGGTTCTCTGATATTTTCCCTTCTCTCCAAGTCTTCCTTGTCCTTAAATTTTTCATTAATTATTTTTTTATTTTATCCAACTGTCCTCTTAATCATACTCCTTCTATTTTATCCAAGCTATGTTGATTTGCTGTAGCCTACTGATCGTCCCATATGTTACTGATTGTTTTCAACATGATAGCCAGACCTGTTCATTTACAACTCAAGTCTTACCATGTCGTTTTTTTTTGTACATAACCCTCCTTGGTTTCCATCTCAGGGTAAAAGACTTCATGTGATCTGACCCTCCTTATTTTTTTTTCCCACTCCACTTCCTGCTCTTTGCTTTCCGGCCACACTGTCCTTTTTCCAATTGTCATCTTTCAGTTGACTACCATGTTAAATTTGTTCATTTCTTGTATGTTCATCCATCCTTTTCGATCTTTATTTTTTCTCCATAGCACTCACCACCATCTCATATATATCTTACATATTTGTTTTCAGTCTTTCCCCCATGAAAATGTAAATTCTGCAACGGCAGGGATTTTAGTCTATTATTTCTCCCTGTTGTATTCTTAACACCTAAAAGAGTGCTGGCTCATTGTAGAACTTCAGTAAATATTTTTGATTAAATGATAAAGTTAAAAATAGTAACTAAGAAATAAAGTTAAAGCAGGAGTTACAAACACCAGCACAACTGGTAAGGAACACTAATATGCAACTGAGTATAAACCTGGGCAGATAGAATAAATGAGTTGCATAATTTTCATTGTGTTATGGCAACAAGAATAAATTTTATCATAGGAAAGAAGCTTTATTCCTGGACATTCTGAGAAAAAAATTTTTATGAGAACTTTTACATAAGGGCATGGAATAAATTTAATAATTATAACAAAAAAACTTCCTCATGTAATTATCATTATTAATATTTTAGAATCAGTTTTGCCTAATTAAAAACAATTCTTTAGGAGGTCAGAGTACCATTGTTCTGGATAGGTAGTTTAATAGGATAAAGTCTGAAGAATCCGAAGAATAATTATTTGTCTACCCTTCAGAATGTCTTTCTCAAATATTAGCTATTTCAATCAAGCTTTGGAAAATAGTCAGATAGTGGATTAGTCCTGACTGAGGTCTCCAGGAAGAACTGAGGTGCAGGTGATTTCTGTAATTGAAAGGAGATTCATGTCCCCTAGATATTTGTATGAATGGCCAAGACATTTTGTGGAGGAAAAGCCTTTTGTATTTTGCCTCTGTAGAGGGCTCCCATAAATCTTGGATATGACCATATGGGAGTGGGGGGGGGGCAGGGAACTTTTTCTTGTTTCTTTTATAGAAAGCAATATTTGATCTGAAAAAAAAAACCCACATTGAAACTTGCTTGAAGTCCTAAGCTTCTGCCCACAATAGCCAAGTCAGAAACACAAATTTCAGAACCACTGGTATGTAGATAGGTATTGATTTTATGAAGACACGTAAGATTATGAGGAAGAAATTTCTGAGGTAGAAAGATGGCTGTGATGAGATATATTGCATAATATATTTAAGATGTGGTAGGAGAAATATGGGACATATAGTTGCCTTTCAGTTACTTCTGAAACTCCTTATTGTGCTTAGGTAATCTAGTCTTTTATGGGGCAGTGTCTAGGACCATTGGTGAAATGATGTTAGAAGCAGTAGCTACATCTGGGCCACAGAAGCAGCAATGACCCTTGTTTTGTGAAGAGTTTTTTGGAAGCTGAGTTGTAAGTGGTGGGATTGCAGGTTCTGTTGTCTGTACCAATGGCCAATGACAGAGGTGTCTTCATAGTTTTTCAGCATGATTTTAGGTGTTGTTTCTCCTTCATTGCCCATAAACATATTTCTAAACAATTTGCCAAAGTGATTTTACCAGTTAATATTTCCACCAATTAATATCTCCCCTGCAGAGAGAGCTGCAGTTGTTCAACATCTTTACCAACACTTGGTATTATCTCTAATCATACATTTTAAATAAGCCATTTCTCTTTAGATCTGCCAAAATTTGTTTTATTTGTTGATTGATTGAAGCTAAGAACCATGTTTGATGCCAGAAGGGATCCTGATTCCCAGGATCAGGGAAACATGAACAGGAAGTATGGAGTGAAAAGAGAAGTCCAAAAATGTAAGAGAGAAGTTTATTGGAGTAAATCAAGTCTCAGAAGATGTGGGCATGGAGTCGTAGAATGAAAATATGGGAGCAAGGGCATAAGAGAAGCCATTAGAGAAGACACAAAAGTGTAGAGGTAAAGTAAAAATAGAACATTTTCATATGGAAACCTACAAAACAGTAAAATTTTAAAACATTCAGAGTAATAAATTTAAGTACCTTAAAATTTTACTTGAAATCCACTTCTCTATAAATGGGACCCTGTATTTGAAGTTTAACCTTAGGTAAGCCCTTGCTTTGACTATGCGTAGACTGATAATTAAAATGTACTTTTTCTTTTTAAAAAGATTTTATTTATTTATTTGAGATAGAGGAAGAGAGCATGAGTGGAAAGGGAGGGACAGAGGGACAGGGAGAAGCAGGCTTCCTGGTCTGCAGGGCTTGATCCCAAGACTCCGAGATCATGAACCAAGCCAAAGGCAGACTCTCAACAAACTGAGCCACCAAGGTGTCCTACTTTTTCTTTTAAAATATGTTTTTATACTACTTGATTTCTCACATAAAATTATAAACTTATTAATTTTCCAAAATAGCCATAACTCTTAAGAACTACCCATTCTTTTCTCATGGTTTCCATTGGAGGAGAAGGGAAACTTCTTCTTCTGGAGTTACTTTCTTTAGGATTTTTGTTGGTTCCCTCCTTCAGTATGATCCTTACTTTGCTTCCTATTGCTGCTGTAACAAGTTACTACAAACTTAGTGGATCAAACAACACAAATTTATTATCTCACAGTTTTGGAAGTCAGAAGTCTGACATATGTCTCACTGGGCTAAAAGCAAGATGATGGTAGGACTGACTTCCCTCTGTAGACTCTAGCAGTAAATCTGTTTCACCTTTCAGCTTCTTCTGGAGGCTTCTTAAAGTCCTTGGCTCATACTCCCAGTCCATTTTTAAAGCCAACAGCATTGCATCTTCAAATGCCTCTCTAACTCTGACCTTCCTGCTGGTCTATTTCATTTATAAAGACCCTTGTGAGGGATCCCTGGGTGGCACAGCGGTTTGGCGCCTGCCTTTGGCCCAGGGCGCGATCCTGGAGACCCGGGATCGAATCCCACATCGGGCTCCCGGTGCATGGAGCCTGCTTCTCCCTCTGCCTCTCTCTCTCTCTCTCTCTCTGTGACTATCATAAATAAGTAAAAATTAAAAAAAAAAAAAGACCCTTGTGACTATATTGGGCCCATGCAGATAATCCAGGATAACATCTCCATCTTGAGGTCAGTTGATTAGCAACTTTAATTTCATCTGCAACCTTAACTCCCCTTTATTGTATAACTTCACATATTCAATTAGATATGCTCTTTGTGTGACAGTTATTCCGCCTATCACACTCAGAGGGAGAAGAAATCAGTATCAGTAGTGAATTTTATCTGCCTACTATAGGTATGTTATGGTCCTTTTCTTGTGAGTTCTTTTAAGGACATTTCTTTTAATACCTGGAAAAGAAGAGATAATGCCAGTGAATAAAAAAATTCATGCTTCTGAAGCCTTTCTTCATAGGCTGAGTCTTTGTGAAGTTTCATGCAAATAGTTCAGAAGTAGCATTTATCTCCTGTGGTCACTAAAATCTACATATAGTCCTGAAAATGGTTGCAAATTATGAACTTTGACAATACTCTGTAATCATCTTCTATTTTATGTATGACTTACTGTACCTGAATTGTCAGTAATGATGCTGTTACCCATGGAAGAGAAAAATAAACATTGAAAATTTTGGTCAGGCATAAAGTATGTTATTGGTATAGATCTCTAATAAAACTGATTTAGCTTTCAGCTTTCAGTGAATAAAAGCTAAGATTGACCTTAGTATTCAGTGCTTGGTATATATTTTAAAAGCCGGTGTTATTATGAATTCTGGATTCTTTATTGAATAGCACTAATTTTCATATCTAATTTATGGGCTATGAAAGGCTTTCTACTAGGTTAAAGTGAAATAATTACCACAAGTGATATGAACTACTGAATTCTATTTCATTAGAAAATCCAATTTCTCTTTTTACTCATATATTACTATTAACTTTCACTTTTATCTCATACATAGGTTTTTTAAGAGAAAGTTACAATTAGAGTTGACCTAATATGGCCTACCCATTGTCAGTTATTGTTCTGATATATATCTTTAGAATATGCAGTGTCCACAGGGATCAAATCATTTGTCGATGTGACAACTAAATAGAGGTTAAATGTATGACTTTTACTAAGATTAGTCACAACTATAGTATATTAATTTTAGCATATTGGAAATAAAGTAATATCAACACATTGAGTACTAAAAATTGGATATATTTACTTAGAAAATTTAATTGAGGGTAGGACATTTAAACTATACATCAGTCAGATCTCAAGTATTTTTAAAAGATGGTTTGATATATATATATATATATATATATATATATATAATATATTTGGTCTTCAAATTTTTGTTTTCTCACTTGTGTTTATGCTACTATTATTCTATCCCATTAATTTTTACTTCTCCAAAATTTCAGGGAAGCTATTGCATATCACCTTTCATTTAAACCACATATGGTAATATACTTAGTTTTAGATACTAAATTTTTCATATAATGTTACACTGGAACTTTTTTCTATGCCATTTAAAACATATTTAAAAATATGTCTTCATGTTTGAATAATAACTTGTTTTCAATTTTTAATATTATAAGTAACATTGAGAAGGCATTTAGACCTTTAAATTTATGTCTGAAATCATCTGAAAGTCAATTATGAGTTTTCATATGATGGCTTCATTCTTACTGTTTTTCAGATTGTCTCTGATCATGGTTTTGCTTTGAATTAATGGTTATTTAGCAGAGTGTTAAGAGTATTTTCACCCACCAAGTTTTACTTTTTTTCCATTGAACATTTAAAAACAGGTTCTGAGCTTTAGTGGATTATAATCAAACCGTATAGTTGTTTTTTTGGAATTGATTGGGAGGAGGTTTCTTTAATGTTATCAGAAGAGTAAAGAGTGAAATGGGATCTTTGAAACCCCCTTAGAGTGAGATGAAGAATTTTATTAAACTTTTTGAAGCTCTATCTGAAACCCTCTCCTCCTACTCTCCCCTCACTGCATATCTAGTTGATATTGTAGAGATAAGAGCAGTTTATCATTATTAATTTATGTTTTTTCCATTATGTTCATTTTAAGAATTTTTTTTTTATAATTCCGCTTAAAATTATCAGAGGATTTTTATTTATATCTGTAATTCAGAAATTTATCAGGAGTATCTGTGTGTAGAATAGTTTTGATAATATGTAGATCTGGTAAGTCACATCTATTTGCATATTCACTTTTATCAGTCCAGGAAAGTTTCATCAATTGTATTTTTGATATTTTATTTTGATTGTTTTGCTTATTTTAAGAAATGGCTATAATTATATGGATGTACTTTTTTTTATTCCTAGTAATTTGCAAAGCTTTGATGCCTTTCTTTTTCCTTTATATTTTTGATGAAGTTTCTCGTGTTTACCTGTATATTTCAATTCCAGTTTTTGTAGTGTCTATTGCTTCCAATAGAAACATTGTTCTTGTGTTGTATTTTTAGTTTTCTTTTAATTCTCTTGTATTTTATTCCATTCTTTTTCAATTTTATCTAGTTTAGTGTGCTTTAGGACTTTCTGCTCACTTGTTACAGTGCTGCTTCTTCCATTATCGTGAGGATGCTAAACAGTTTTCACAGATTAATTTCTTTTCTTTTTGTATGCTCTATTCATGAAACCTTGGAATCCCTTGACAACACTGCCTCCTGCTTCTCTTTCCACATTTCTGATGAGTTTGATCTGTTTAACTGGTTTGTTTATTCAGTGTTGAGTACCTACCATGTGCTGACATCATGATTAGTACTTGAAATACAACAGTTAGCAAAAGCTCTCCTCCCAGGTAGGGGCTTGTCTCATTGAGATAAGACATTATTCAAATAAGACATCGACAATTGTAAATTTGTGCCAATGATAATATTATAAGGAGCAGGTACACAAAGACTGTGAAGCTCATAAAAGGGAATTTTTAATTACTTTTCTACTTTCTTCTAAATAGTGATACCTTTCAGGTCCCTATTCTTGTCCTCCTTCTCATGTTGTACATTCTTAGAAGCTTGGTTTTAACCACTTGCATATTTTGCATCCGTGAGTAGGTGAGTCACATCTAGAACCTAGAGAGTTAACCCCATACTTGAACTCAGCATGTCTCCTAAGTTCTAACTCACATATTTTCTGCCTCCTAGGCACTGCCCCTGGATGTCTCATGGACACTAAAATTCAGTATGGTTAAAACCGGGCACAACAGCTTTCTTTTCTTCACTACAAATCCTGCTTCCCTTTTTATATTTCATGTTCTGTTAAGGATACTACCATCCAACCAGAGCCCAAACTGTTAATCTGGCATCGTTTTTTACTCTTTCTCATCTCCTTTAATCAATTGGCTCTTTGGTGAATTGTTATCAGCTGAAATCTAAAGAAGAAAATTACTGCATGCAATGAAGACCAGTCATATTTGAGTTTCTGCCCACTTCTGTGGTCTCATTTCTCATTGGTCCCCTACTTTTGCCCTAGAAATTATTATAGCTATTATAACCTATTGCAGTTTCCCAAATGTTTCTCTATCTTTAGATTTCTTTCCCTCAGTTTCCCTCTTCTAGAGCATGTGTCCTTTGAAATATAATTGATGGCACAATATTTAAGAAGAATGTAAACTCTGGAGTCAAAAAACTGGGTTCAAGTCTAAGCTATATTATCTACTATTGAGCGGTTAATGTTAATTGACCACACTGTTAATAAATTTTTAATTTTCAAACTTATTAGGTAAGAATAGTACCTACCATACATGGTATTAAGAGGATTAAGTGAGGTAAGCACAGTACGTTTTACCCGTTATGGTGGTGGTATTATTGCTATTACTATTCAGAACTTGATCAAAGAGTTGCTGTCTCTATATAACATTTTCTGGTATTTTCTGGGGGAAATTGATGAGTTTTTCACCTTGTATATTTGTTTATTTACATGTCTTTCTGTATTTTTAAGTACATTGAGATAATTTTGAAGACAGGAGATAATGTTTTTAAAATTTATATATAATCTGAGTGTAGTGCTTAGTATATGGTAAGAATGTAATAAGTATTTTTTTTGGGGGAAAACAGTGCTGATATTCTGAAATTACTACATATTGGGCCCTGCTCCTGGCAATCTCTGATGTAGCAGGGAGATTACCCTGAGAAATTTGATATTTTAAGCATTCAGATTCAGAAGGTATGGGAATCTTCAATTTCAGGAATATAGGAATATGTTCTGTCTTTGAAGGAGATTTGCGGTATGTACTGAAGGTATGATTGAAAACAATGTTGAATACTTTGAATAATATAGAATTATATTACAACTTTAGGCAGGTCAATAAGAAAGTTTTAATTAACTAGCAGTAAAGAAGTATATTCTTTGTAGAAAAGGCAGGTTTTTAAAAATTGCTATCTTCTTTGATCAGTGATATAGATGAATTCCTCCTGTTCTTGGTGACTGGCACTATCCTTGAAAGTTTACAAAGTATAAATTAAGGTTTCTTTTTGTTCAACATCATTATTAGTTACTTTAATAAGACGTTTATGATATGCCCATCAAATTTGCAGATAACACAAACCTGGGAATAAAAGTGAATATGTCAAAATCCAAAATGACCAAGAACTTAATAGGAGTAAATGTAGCATTCTAATATTTGCTAGGCTAATATTAGGTACACAAATTAGGTACACAAAACAAATTGCACAAATGCCAAATGGCTCTATCTTAAATCTTAAAATTTTTAAAAAAATTTGAGTATAGTTGACACACAATGTTACATTAGTTTCAGATGTATAACATTCTAACTTAAATCTTAAATGCAGTATGTGTCTATCTGTCTAGTATGAATTTTGGTGTATTATAAACCAAATTTTCATTGAGGGAGTAATGACCCTGAAAAGTGTTCAGGTTGTTTGGTTCTGGATGAAAATGAAAATGGCTCCTTGATTTGGCAAGTGGTTGCGGTGTTGAGGGCAACACACTGGGGTTGTAGGGGATGGGTGCTGAAAAATGGAGTGAATAGGATTACCTGGAAGATTAGTTTTCTTTTAAGAATAAGAATAGATTCCTGAATAAATTGTTTTTGTAGGTCTCCTGTGGTAAGGAGAAGGCTTGCCTATACCTGGTCGGGGGGGGGGGGGGGGGGGGAAATGGATAGATAAAAGAGATTTATTGATGGTGTTTTCTTACTCTTTTCTTGTCTATGAGTTTATTATGTGCCTAAATGGCTAGAGACTGAGGGACAAAGTTGAATATATTTCCTGCCACAGAGGAATTTGTATTGATGTAAACCCATTATAGTAGATAGAAACATTGATGTTATTTTGATAAGAAAGGCGGAATCATTGTAATTAATGTAACTATTGATATAATGTTGATATAGAAAGAAAAGTGAATCAAATGTTATTAAGTTCTGAAGTCTACCTTTGCTGTTAGTCTACTTAGTTTTATTTAGTCAGGCTTAAACTTTCTGAGTCTGTTACATGAGGACTAACTTTCATGTTCCTTATTTCTAGAATATTAAGTTACTTTATTAAAGTTTTAAGTCTGCCAGACCATTAATAGCCAAGCAGTTCTTTGTGTAAACAACTCATGTAATAGAACTGACCACCAAAATAATTCATGTCATCCATGGGATTGACTTTCTGTCTTATGAAATCTGGGTTAGATAGACTATTGTAGGTATGAACGATAGGAGTTGAACTTCTACTCACAATCTAGTATATCCACCCCTCTGAAAATCATCAAGTTGTTGATTATAATTTTCTTGGATCCCCAATAGTCAATATCAAGATTTAAAAAGGACAGAATGTTTTGAAACCACATATTGAAAAAAGACACTTCAATGAAATAATAAACAAGAAATTAACCTAGTTACACAAATGAATAAACGAGAGAGAAGGTTGTAAACTAAGTGTGTCAGTAGAAAATTTGTATTTTGAGGGTTTCAAAGAGATGTCCTGAAATGTGAAATAATTTATTTGTCAACAGGTTAAGTGCCTAGTAGGATGAAATGGCATAGAGTTTACAATCTAGTGGAGTTAATGCAGAAATAAATAAGTAGTTGCATAAATAAGTAGTTGCAATTATTTAAGAAGTACAAGGAAACACAACCGGTTAGAAGGATGACTGAACCCAGACATGGAGGCCAGACAGGTGCCGCAGAGGATACAATGTCTAAAATGAGATGTTAACAATGGCAAGGGGTGCAGGAGATAGGAAAAGAGTTAACAGGGGTGCAGCATGTTGAACCACTCAGAGGAGAGAGAGTGCATGGTTTGACATGTTTAGTATTTAGAATTTGCATACTTTTACAAAAGCAGCAATATAGTGAATACTTTTTAATTTTATTTTTTCAGCTTTATTGAGGTATGACTGATGAATATAAATTGTATATATATATGTTGTATAGCATGATGTTTTGATATATATTGTGAAATGATCCCACAGTCACGCTGATAAACATCTGTGTTTGGTGAGAACGCTTTGAGTCTGACTTAGCGAATTTCAGCTATACAATACATTATTATTAACTATAATCACTATACATTAGGTTTTCAGATCTTATTTATCTTGTAACTGGATATTTGTACTGCATGTCCATTATCTCCCTCCTTTCCCTCACCCCCAACCTAAACACTATTCTACTGTTACTATGAGTTGAATGTTCTTCTTTAAAGATTCTACATGTAAATAAGATCATGCAGTATTTGCTTTTCTCTGTTTTATTTCGCTTAGCATAACACTTTCTAATTTCATCCATGTAGTCAGAAATGACAGGATTTGCTTCTTTTTTTGAGATATAATTGACCTATAACATTACATTAGTTCAGGTATACAACATAATGATTAAATATTTGTATGTATTATAAAATAATCATAATAAGTCTAGTTAACATCCATTACCAGGATAGTTATGTTTTTCTTGTGATTAGAACTTTCAAGATTTACTCTCAGTAACTTTCAAAAAGCAGTACAGTTATCATTAATCATGATCTACATATTTCATGAATTATTTATTTTATAACTGAGAGTTTGTTCCTTTTGATCCTCTTTAATCATTTCATGCACCTCCTACCCACCCCTGGCTCTGGTAGTCACCAATCTATTCTTTATATCTATGATTTTTTTTTTTAAGATTCCACATATAAGTGAGATCATACAGTATTTGTCTTTTTCAGTCTGATTATTTTATTTCACTTAGCGTAATACCCTGAAGATCCATCTATATTGTCACAAACCCCAAGATTTTCTTCTTTTTTATTGCTGGATAATACTCCATTGTAAATCTATGCATATACATATATTTTATACTGCTAAATATTTTAGATACATATGTTACATATGTATATATATGGATTGGCATTTTATTTGTCCATTTATCTATCAATGGACACTTAGGTTGTTTGCACATCTTGTTTACTATATATAATGCTGCAGTGACTATGGGAGTGTAGATATCTTTTTGTGATAGTGATTTTGTATCCTTTGAATATCTATCTGGAAGTGGAATTGCTAGATCTGATAGTTATATTTTTAATTTTTTGAGGACTTAGCATATTGTTTTCCATAATCACTGTAACAGTTTACATTCCTATAAACAGTATGCAAGAGTTCCTTTTTCTCCACAGCCTCATGAACACTTGTCTTTTTGATAAATAGCCATCCTAACAGGTGTGAGGTGATACCTCATTGTGGTTTGGTTTGAATTTTTTTGTTGATTCATGATATTGAGCACCTTTTCAAATGCCTGTTGACCATTTGTATGTCTTCTTTGGGAAAATATCTATTAGGTTTTTTGTACATTAAAAAGTTACTTATTTGTTTGCTGTGGAGTTCTATGAGTTTTAAAATATATTTTAGATATTAACCCCTTTTGGATATATGATTTGCCAATATTTTTTCCCATTCTGTAGGTTCCCTTTTCATTTTGTTAACATTTTCCTTTGCTATGCAGAAACTTTTAAGTTTGATGTAGTCGTCTGTATTATGGTTTTTACCTGTGTTTTTTGGTGTCATAGCCAATAAATCATTGCAAAGACCAATGTCAAAGAGCTTTTTCTCTATGTTTTACAGTTTCAGGTCTTAACATGAAGTCTAATATGTTTTGAGCTAATTTTTATGTATGGCATAAGATAGGGATTCAGTTAACATTCTTTTTTTTTGCATGTAGATATCCAGTTTTCCTAACATAATTTATTGGTGAGATTATCCTTTTCTCATTATGTATTTTTGGCGCCTCTGTCAAAGATTGACTGCATAATGTGTGGGTTTATTTCTGGACTCTCAATTCTGTTCTGTTGGTCTTTATATCTGTTAAAGTATGCTGGTACCATACTATTTTGATTACCATAGTTTTGTAGTACAGTTTGAAATCAGGGAGTGTGATTTATTCACACTTTATTTTCTTTCTCAAGATTGCTTTGGCTATTTGAAATGTTTTGTGGTTCCAAATGCATTTTAGGATTATTTTTTTCTATTTTTGTGAAAAATGCCAGTGGAATATTCATAGGGATTTCATTAAATCTATAGATCACACTGGGTAGTATAGATATTTTAACAATATTAATTCTTCCATTGTGTGAACACAGGGTAGTTTTCAGTTTATTTGTGTCCTCTTCAACTTTTTTCATAAGTGTTTCATAGTTTCCAGTATAAAGATCTTTTGGCTCCTTGGTTAAATTTATTCCTAAGTATTTTATTGTTTTTGGTGCTTTTGTAAATGGGATTGTTTTCTTAATTTATTTTTTAGATAGTTTATTATTAGTATATGAAAATGCAACTGATTCTTTATGTTGATTGTGCAAGTTTACTGAATTCATTTACTAGTTTTAAGAGTCATTTACTAGTTTGGTGGAGTCTTCATGGATGGTTGTGTGTGTGTATTTAAATAAATTTATATGTATGTACATAGATTCATGTCATTTGCAAACAGAGAGAAGTTCATTTCCTCCTTTCTGATTTGAATGCCCTTTATTTTTATTTCTTTCCTAATTGCCCTGGGTAGGACTTCCAGTACTAGGCTGAATAGAAGTAGCAAGAGTGGGCACCCTTATTTTGTTCCTGATCTTGGTGGAAAAGCTTTCAGCTTTTTAGCATTGAATATTATGTTAACTCTAGGCTTGTTTTATATCTGGCCTTTATTTGGTTAATAGATATTCCTTGTATATTTCAGTTATTGAGAATTCTTTATCATGAAAGGATGTTCAATTTTGTCAAATGCTTTTTCTGCATCTCTTGAAATAATCATGATTATTAACTTTTATGTTGTTAATGTGGTGTATCACATTAGTTGATTGCATATGTTGAACTCTCCTTACATCCCAGGGTAAATCCCACTTGATCACGATGTATAATCCTTTTAATGTGCTGCTGAATTTGGTTTGCTGGTATTTTGTTGAGAATTTTACATCTGTGTTCCTGAGGGATATTGGCTTATAATTTTCTTTTCTTGTAGTGTTCCTCTTGGCTTTGGTATCAGGAGACTGTTGGTCTGTCAAATGAATTTGGAAGTGTTCTCTCTTTTTCCTTTCTTTGGAGGAGTGTGGGAAAGATTGGTATTATTCTTTGTTAAATGTTTAGTGAAATCACCAGTGAAACCATCTGCTCCTGGCCTAGCTTGTTCAGATGTTTTTGATTACTGATTAAAAATCCTTCTTTATTATTGACCTGTTCAGATTTTCTGTTTCTTCTTGTTTCAGTCTTGATAGGTTTTATGTTTCTAGGAACTTGTTTGTTTCTTCTAGGTTATCCAGTTTGTTCACATATAATTGTTTATAGCTGTCCCTTACGATCCTTTGTGTTTCTATGGTGGTAGAAAATACAATGAAATAATAATTAGTGCAAGTTTTCTGTCATAAGAAAGATTATATATTTACCTAAGTACTCTAATGTAGTAAATGGTTGAAGTAGAATTTGTATCTAGCTCCATATGATTGAAATGCCTGTTCTCTTTTCACTTGATTCATTGCCTCTCTTACTATTTATAACAAGGCTCTTCAAGGTGTGCCTTGATGAGCAAGCACATTCTTCTTGAATATAAAATGATCCAGAAAGAGAAATTTGTTGTGGGGTGTGATAATGTAGCTTTTATTTGTTTTATAACCACAAAGTGTTTTGCTAGAGGAAGATAGGTGGATGGGCAAGTTGGTGATTTAAACTTCCCAAAATGTTAACTAAAAACAGAGTCCTCAGCTACCCATGATACCTCCTTTTGGATTTCTTTTGTTTGCCATCTGATTGTTTAGAAAAAGCTGGGCCTGATGAACAAATAAGTAAACTCTGGGCAGGTGTTGAGCCAGGATTGGTACCTGGATAAACCTGGTTATTTAATTACTCCAGTGTGATGATTTCCCCACCCCCCAGTCTTTCCTGTCTTCATATTATCATCATGTACATGTTTGTACTTATAAAATACTTTATTTCCCTTTAAATATATTATTTTCCTTTAATTATTTTATTTGCTGTTAAAATAATTGCAAATGCATGTTTAAAATGGAAGACTTTAATAAAACATTGGAGTTCTTTTATATATGTACAGGTTTTGTTTAATAGTAAGACGAGTATCTATTTAATCCTGTGACTCTAGTGAGGTATAGTAGACAGATACATAGGATTCGCTCTTTATTTTTAAAGCGAATTTATATTCAGACTAAACTACCCTTTTCTTTTTTTTTAAATTTTTTTATTTATTTATGATAGTCACACACAGAGAGAGAGAGAGAGAGGCAGAGACACAGGCAGAGAGAGAAGCAGGCTCCATGCACCAGGAGCCCGACGTGGGATTCGATCCCGGGTCTCCAGGATCGCGCCCTGGGCCAAAGGCAGGCGCCAAACCGCTGCGCCACCCAGGGATCCCTAAACTACCCTTTTCAATACTGTGTTTGAATGTATATTCAGAGTAAAGCACCCTTTTTAAAAAGTGTTACTCTTTTCTTTTTTTATTTTAATTTTCTTTATTTTAATTTTTATTGAAGTATAATTAATATACAGTGTTATATTAGTTTTCAGGTGTACAATATAATGGTTCAGCAGTTCTGTACATTATTTAATGCTCATCATGATAAGTGTACTCTTAATCCTCTTCACATATTTCACCTACCTTCCCACCTACCTTTCTCCTGGCAACCACCAGTTTGTTCTCTGTATTTAAGAGTCTTTTTTATCTCTTCTTTTATTTGTTTGTTTTATCAAAATTCCACATGACTAAAATCATATGGTATTTGTCTTTCTCTGACTTATTTCACTTATCGTTATATCATGAAGGTGTATGCACATTGTTGCAAGTGGCAAGATCTAATTATTTTTTTGTGATTAATATTCCATTGTGTATGTTTACCATATACAATATCTTTGTACATTCACATATTATTGGACACTTGTATTGCTTTCATATCTTTGCTATTGTAGATAATACTGCAATAAGCATAAAAGTGAATATATCTATTCAAATTAGTGTTGGTTTTGAGTACACACTAATAGGATTACTGGGTCATATGATAATTTTATTTATTTTTAGTTTTTTGAGGAACTTACCTAGTCTTTCCATAGTGACTGCTTCAGTTACCGCCAAGAGTGCACAAGGGTTTCTTTTTCTCCACATCCTTGCCGACACTTGTTTCTTGTGCCCTTCTGACAGGTTTGAAGTGATATCTCATTGTGGTTTTGGTTTGCATTTCCCTGGTGATTAGTGATGTTTTTAAGCTGGAAAATGTATATATAATACTTACTATGGACTAAATGTGTCCCTCTCAAATTCAAATGTTGAAGCCCTAAGCCCCACTGTGATGGTAGAGATGGGCCTTTGGGAGATAATTAGATTAGGTTATGAATGTAGAGCCTTTATGATGGATTAAGTGCTCTTATAAGAAGAGATACCAGAAACTATTAGAAATAACAAATAAACTCAGTAAAACTGCAGGATACAAAATTAATACATAGAACTGTTTCTATATGCCAGTAATGAAACAGTAGACAGAAATTAAGAAAGAAAGAAATTAAGAAAACAGAAGAAAATAGAAGAAATTAAGAAAACAGTTCTATTTACAGTTGTAATGAAAGAATAAAATAGCAAAGAATAAAATAGCAAAGAATAAGCTTAACCAAGGTGGTTAAAAACCTTACCCTGAAAACTAAAACAGTGGTAAAGAAATTGATGATGACACAATAAATGGAAAGATATTCCATGCTCATGAATTGGAAGAATTAATATTGCTAAAATGTCTATACTACCGAAAGCAATCTATAGATTCAGTGCAATTCCTGTCAAAATATGAATAGCATTTTTCACAATACTAGAACAAATAATCTTGAAATTTGTATGAAACCACAAATGACCCTCAATAGCCAAAGCAATCTTGAGAAAGAGGAAGAAAGCTGGAGGTATTGCAATCCTAGATTTTGATATATTACAAAGCTACAGTAGTCAAAACAGTGTAGTACTGGCACAAAAAATAGACACAGAGATCAATGGAACAGAATAGAGAGCCCAGAAATAAACCTACAATTATGTGGTCAGTTAATCTACAACGAAGGAGGCAAGAATATTTAGTGGGGAAAAGAAAGTCTGGATAGCTACCCATAAAAGAATGAAACTGAATCACTTTTTTACACCGTGCACAAAAATAACCCCAAATGGAACAAAGTCCTAAGTGTGAGACCTGAAGTCATAAAATTTTTAGGAGAAAACATAGGCAGTAATATCTTTTTGGGTGGGGGGGAGTAATGTCTTTGACATTGGCCTTTGAAACATTTTTCTAGATATATCTCTTCAGGCAATGGAAACAAAAGCAATAATAATGTATTGGGATTACAGCAAAATAAAAAAAGTTTTGCACAATGAAGGAAACTATCAGCAAAACAAAAGGCAACCTATTGAAAGGGAGAAAATATTTGCAAATGATATATCTTTTAAGGAGTTGATAGCCAAAATATATAAAGAACTTGTACAGAGGGATCCCTGGGTGGCGCAGCGGTTTGGCGCCTGCCTTTGGCCCAGGGCGCGATCCTGGAGACCCGGGATCGAATCCCACGTCGGGCTCCCGGTGCATGGAGCCTGCTTCTCCCTTTGCCTGTGTCTCTGCCTCTCTCTCTCTCTCTCTCTCTGACTATCATAAATAAATAAATTAAAAAAAATTAAAAGAACTTGTACAGAACCCCCCAAATAATCTAATTTAAAAAGGGGAGAGGGATGCCTGGGTGGCTCAGCGATTGAGTGTCTGCCTTGGGCTCGGGGCATAATCCCAGGGCCCAGGATCAAGTCCCACATCTAGCTCCTGCAGGGAGCCTGCTTCTCCCTCTGTCTGTGTCTCTGACTCTCTGTCTCTTATAAATAAATAAAATCTTTAAAAAAAATAAAAAGGACCTAAATAGTCATTTTTCTAGAGAAGACATACAGATGGCCAACAGATGAAAAGATGCTCAACATCACTAATCATCTGGGAAATGCAAATCTCAGTGAGCTTATGATCTCACACTTAGAAGAATGGCTAATCCAAAAGATAAGAAATAGCAAATGTTGATAAAGATGTAGAGGAAAGGGAACCCTTCTGCTTTGTTGGTGAAATGTAAATTGGTGCAACCACTGTGGGAACAATATGGAAGTTCCTCAAAAAATTAAAAATAGAAATACCATGTTTCAGTTATTCCACTATTGGGTATTTACCCAAAGAAAATGAATACACTAATTTGAAAAGATACATGCACCCCATATTTATTTCAGCATTATATTACAATAGCCAAGCAACCTAAGTGTCCATTGATAGATGAATGGATACTGAAGATATGTATACATGTGTGTGTATAAGCACACACACAGAGGAATATTACTCAATCATAAAAAGGATGAGATATTGCCATTTGTAACAATGTGGATGGAATTAGAGGTTATTATCCTAAGTGAAATAAGTCAGAGAAAGACAAATACCCTGTGATTTCACTTACATGTGGAATAAAATAAATGAACAAACAAAAAAACCCAGAAACAGATCCATAAATACATAGAATAAACTGGTGGTTGCCAGAGAAGAGGGAGTGATGGATGGGCAAAAAGAGGTGAAGGGGAGTATGAGGTACAGACTTCCATTTATGGAATCAGTAAGTCACAGGATGAAAGGTACAGCATAAGCAATATAATCAATTGTATTGTAATAGTTGTATGGTGACAGATGATAGCTACAGTTGTTGACTCACTATGTTATACACTTAAGAGTAGTGTAACATTGTGTGTCAGCTATACGTCATTAAAAAATTAATTAATTAAAAAAAAGACACTGGAGAGCTTGCTTTCTCTTTCCTTGAGTGCTCACAAAGGAGAGGTCATGTGAGCATACAAGGAGATGGTGGGACCCATAAACCAAGAGAAGATGTCTCAGAATTATATGGGCCCTGCTGGCATCTCGATCTTGGACTTACCAGTCTTCAGAACTGTGAGAAATAAATTTCTGTTGTTTAAATCATCTCGTCTTTGGTATCCTGTTACAGTACAAGCTGATTTATGCAGCAGCGAGCACACATCATATGAGAGTTAGGCTTAATATCTAAGCCTTAGAGATAGTAATTTCTTTTAAATACCTACGTTTATATTGAAAATTGTTACTTCTCACATCTAGTGAAGATTGTAACAGATCCATTGTGCTAGATAGGCTAGACATTACCAAATTCATTACCTAGGTGAATAATTGTCAGCCTTTCTCCCTATTATCTGTCTGACATCTTTACCAGCCTTTCCCTCCCCCCTCGACTTTGTATTCATAATGAGAAATGTTAGCAATAATAGCTTTAATAATGGCAACACTGTCTTGAATTTTTATAGCACATTTCCTCTGAGAGGTTTAAAGGGATTCAGATGAATTTCCTAGTTTTCACTGGCAAGTTTCCAATAAGAGTGTCAGAATGAATGCTACCTCAGCTTCATAGCTCTCGCTGTCATCCCCTTCATGTGACTATTTGCTTCTGTCTTACACAAACCTACTCTTTCCCTTACCCTATCTCCAGAGTCACAGGAACCTATTATTCCTTAATAGGAATTCTTAAGTGTATGTGTGTTGCTTTTCACACTCCTCTCCTCCTACCTCACGCACATCTGGGGGGTTTACAATGCTCTGAACTAAAGGATATAAGATAGACATGAAATATGAAATGCAAGAAGCTTGCCAGAAGCAACACTTAACAAAAGTGCCAATTCTATATATCAGAAATCTGACTATTTTAACCTTAGCTCATGGCATAAGACAATTTTTGCATCTAGGCAAGAATAGGAGGGAATAGGATTCACTAAAACCTGTATTCATTTTTGGAATGTGTTGGATTAAGAACTCTAAAACCGGCAGTGAAGGCTAGGAGATACAGAATAATACTTACATGCTAAGAGCAGTTGATTAACTAACATCCCCCAGTGGTTTCCTTGTTAACACTTAGTCACTGGTGTCAGTGCTGCTCATGTGATTGTGAGTCTTGGGGATGATACTGGAGTAATAGAGATTGAAAAAAAGAAGAGGAACTCTTCTTTACATTTAAAAAACATATGGAAAACTAAGAATCTCAATTCAACCATATTTTTACATCTCAAAATCTTAAAAATTATGCTGGAAAAATCAGTGCAAAACAAAATACAGAATCATGAAAACGGTCATATTTTAGTCAAACTTGAAAAATTGTAATATGAGTAAGAAATGGTGCTAAAGGAATTTATTGTTATGAGATAATAAATATTTAAATGTATATATAATTCACTTAGACAATATTCAATAATTTTGATTCCTTTTCTAAAGTGAAAGTTGGATATAATTTTTTTCTATGATGCCCTAGTAGCTAATAATTCTTCATTTTTATAACAATCTTTTTGTTTTTAAGAGAGAAAGGGGATAGGGGCAGAGGGAGAGAGAGAATCTTAAGGAGGCTCCACTCCCAGCATGGAGCCTCACACGGGGCTTGATCTCACAACCTTGAGATCATGACTTGAGCCAAAATCAGGTGAGCCATCAGGTGCCCCATAACAAACTTTTGATTTAAATATCATAATTTTTTTGTAGTTAAGATGTAGATTAGAAGATAAAGAGCTGAACATTTAGGTTACTCTATAGATTTGCAGAAATAAACATATTTTAAAACATTTCAAAAAATTATTAAGAAAATATTACCAATATTCCTATATACAATATTATATTTTTTTCTAGGGAATAATGCCATAGAATCAATGAAAACCATGTGGCATATATGCTCTCAAATTCTAAAATTAATTGATTAAAATATTCTAACTTCAGTACATATACTAGTTAGACCCTTATGACCAACCACTTTATTTTGACTGGTGATGTTAGTGTTATTCGTTGCATCTCTCTGATATTGCCTGAATTCAACCTATGATCTTATAGTCTGTTTATTATGTCAACTTGGCTAGGGTATAGTCCCAAGTTATTCAAACAATCATTTAGATATTGTTTTTGAAGGTATTTTGTGAGTGTGATTAACATTCATAATCAGTTGTAGGGAAGATTATCTTGATGATCTGTTTCAATCAATTGAAAGCCCTTATGAGCAGACCTGAGATTTTTTTGGAGAGAAAAGAAATTCCTTTTTTTTTTTTTTTTTTTTTTTTTACAGACTTTATTTACCCATTTGAGAGAGAGGGAGAAAAAGAGAGAGAGAGAGAGCACAAGTGAGAGAAAGCACAAGTAGGGGGGCAGTTTGTGGTGGGGGAGAGGAGCAGAGAAAGAAGGAAAAGCAGACTCCCTGCTGAGCAGAGAGCCATACGTGGGGCTCCATCCCAGGACCCTGGGATCATGACCTGAACTGAAGGCAGAAGCTTAACCAACTGCGCCACAGAAAGAAGAAATTCTGCTTGTGTATGGCAGCTTCAGCTCATGCCTTAGAGTTTCCAGGCTGCCCTCCCTAACAGTCTGTTGTAGAAATTTCAGAGTTGCCTAGTTAGCCCCACCAAATGCAGTAAACCAATTTCTTGCAATAAATCCTTTAATATATATCTTCTATATTTTCTGTTTCTGTGTTCAAACTCTGATATAACCTATAAATGGTCAAGTTTGACCTCCAGTTGCCTTTCTTTGAATAGTTTTGCCAGAACCACCTTTTAGAAATCACTATAGAGAATTACTGAGTTGTTGCTAAGAGAATTGCAATAGGAACTCCATAATTTTAATATAAAGTATCTGGAGATTTTCCTTGCTTTACACCAGCTCTGCTTCCTATGGTGGTGTACCTTGCAGCTTCTTTTGCCATCGTCCTCTTTCTGTCTACTAACCAACATAGCCTTAATGTCCCCTCACCTTGATTAAACTTTAGCCAGGTTTTCTTCCTATCATCTCCTGGCCTCCCTTTCTTAGAACATTTACTTTAAACTTGTAATTGTAAATTTTTTGTTTCTTTAAGATATAAATCTTCTCCCAATCTCTTGCCAGTTTTAGAACCCAGAAATGGCTTTCTCAGGGAGTCATCCCTTTGAAAAGTAATCATTAAGGAAGACAGAGCCCCTTTCTCGAAGTCTCTGTGGGAGGGCAGGAGTCTAACCTCTATAATCAATCAGCACACATAAATGGCCTAATTACATTGACAGCCTTCCCACAAAAATCCTTTGGTACTTTTTTACCCTCACCCCAGACTTAAAAACTGTTCCACCTTTTGTTTTAGAGAAGTAGATTTAAATCTTTCTCCCCTACTGCAATAGTCTTGACCTCTATTGCATTATACTTAAAGAAAGCCTTTCTTGTCTGTTTAAATACTTTAAGTGTTATTTTTCTTTGACATTGCATAGTTAAGATTAGAGTGTGCATTTCTCTGTTATTTGATAATTTGGGGAAGTATGAATTCCTTTATATGATACTATGATGATATTGACTTTGACATAAATATTGATATTTTAACTGTATATACTATTTATCAAAATATATTTTAGGAGTTGTATACAATATTTTGTATATACAAAAAATACATACAAATTGTTATCAGATACCTATTCTAAATGAGGACTAGAAGTAGTATATGTAATGCTATAACTACTATGATAATTTAGGAAGATATCAACTTGCTAATTTCACTGTTATTTCCCTTCAGGCTTTTTAGCCCCTACTTTCCTTTTTTTAAATTTTTTTTTATTTTTCTCTAAATTCCTACCCTGAAAACTAAGAACACAAGAAAATAGTGGCTAATAGTATTTTTTTGTGACTACATGCAGTTTTTTGTTGCTATCCTAAACAGAAAACATTTGATTGCAAAATTCTAACCCACATCACGTTGCTCTTCAGCTTTTGAAAACAGAACTTAAAGTAGAAATTGTGAAAAGCCATGAAAAGTTCTATTTGAAATTCCTGTATTTGGGAAAGTACTAAAAGAATACCCCATCTCTTTCTACCATCCAAAGAATATAATCATTTCCCTGAAATCACAAGGCTAGTTTATGGCCAGTATTGATTGTTAGCTCAATATTAACCAAACCAAGGTGGCCACTGATCAGTATAATCAGAGTTTATATAATCAATATAATTGAAAGAAATATATGTAGGACCCTAGGCCCTCACCTGTATTTTTAGAGGCAAAGCTTTCCAAACATAAACAGCTTCTTTTTACCATATGCTTATCTTAAATTTTAAGAGCCTTCTTGAAACAAGGGACTATATGTCAATTATTATGTTATAGACATTATTTATTTTGGAATTTAACAATAGATACTGAGAATGATCTCTAAGATTTTGGATTTATAGGCTGTTTTTTGAATACCTTGTGTAAAAAGAAACTCTCACTAATTTCTCTGTGAGGCAAATACCTTTTGAAATTTTTTTCTTCATTAAATATTGTAATCTTATTCAACTATGATTTCAAGAAACCAACATATAGCATACTTTATTTATATTTCCCCCAAAGGGAGTTAATATAAATATTCCCCTACATCTAACATTAAAGCCTTAAAGTAAAAAAAAAAATGCTGTGTAGCAACATGCTGGCATTCATTCCTTATAAAGAGACAGTCACATATTTAAGTTGAAGATGTATTGAAAACAGAAATCCTAAATTTGTTCTGAGTTAAAATAAATTACAGTGTATTATGAAGCTCTCTGCTTTTTGTTAATTAAAAATTTGTTCTGAAGTGATGTCAAGATACATGACATACCACTCTCAAATATCTAATATTATGTTTGTAGGATGTAAATGTGAAAGTGAGTAGAACAATTTTAAAATATTAACCAAAAGTTGGACAATTAAAATGTCTGATTATCTAAGCGTTTAATATAAAACAGAGATAAATATAGCAAGAGAAATAAAAAGAGACCCCAAATTTTGCATAAGAAGCAAACACCAAAAAAAAAAAAAAAAAAAAAAAGAAGAAGCAAACACCAAACCAAGATAATATTGTGAACAGTCTGTCTTAGTTCAAACTGTTATAACAAATATACCATAGACGGGGTAAACTTCTGGAAACTGGAAGTCTGAGATCAGCATGTGGTCAGGTTCTGGTAAGGTTCTCATCCTATCTTCACATGGCAAAGGGACTAGAGAGCTCCCTGTAGCTGCTTTTATAAGGACACTAATCACATTCATGAGGACTCCATCCTCATGACTTAAAGACTTCCAAAAGGCCTTACTTCTCAATACCATTACAATGGGGGTTAGATTTCAACATAAGAATTTTGAGGGGACACATACAATTCTAGACAAAGTATTTTTTGAAGAAAGTCTGCAAAACAAAATTTTCCTTATTTATTTTCCTTTTTAAATTTATTCTTTAATGCATTACGTTATAACTGTATCTACATAGTCACTGACTTCAACATTTTGGTTTAAGGCCCTTGTGCCAACTAAAAGCATTAATAATAAAAAAGAATTCAAAGGCAAGAAAACCATCAATTTATTGCCTCATCAGTATATTTGACATTTAGTTTATTCATTTGTTCATTTACACATTTAATAGTAATTTTTGATATTTTGTGCAGAACTCTGAGTTAGGCATTCAACAGTGATCAAGAGAAACACAAGAGATAGAATTTAAATAAATAATGACACACATAACTATATGATGATTGAATTAAGTAGTATGAAGGAAAAGTAGAGGAACTGTATATTGTTATTTTCTTTTTTTAAAAAAAAAAAAAGGTTTTGATAGAGTGGTTTCTTCTGTCTCTTACAGCCATTTTCAGCCAGTAAGGTAGCAGAACAGGTGCCTGGACTGTGAGTAGACAGAGTTTGAGTCTCTGGAATTACCTCTTTTGATTTGAGAGGGCCATTGATTAGGGGGACCAGAGGGTTCTAGGGCAGAGGCAGCCTGGCTGGTTTTGTGTCACTAGTACAGCTGGGGCAGAGGTGCTTCCAGCTCTTCCTGCCCTCCAGGGCTCATGCCCCTGCAATCTGGATCCTTGTGTGTTATTACAAAAGCAAATAGGAATTGCTAAACTTATATAGCAAGGTTAAAGATTAAGATGACTCGAGATGTTTAAGGGAAGGAAAAGTCAAAGACACAGTAAAAGTATAGAAGGAAAGAAAGTAAACTAGATGAAGTAAAAAAGGCACATAATTGCTAAAAGTAGAACATTAATAAAGATAAGATTAGAAAATTAGGAAAATATACTTTTAAAATAGTTTAATAAAACATAATAAACATAATAAAATGGGTAATATTTACATATATGATGATATTTTAATATTAAAAAGCCTCAATATGAAATCCAAAAGTACTACACCACTAAGTAAAGCAAAGGCCCACAATATTAAAAGCTGGGAAAAATGGGAAAAATAAGAACAGGCTACATAAAAGTTATAAATATAGGTAAAAGTGTATTTGTGGTAGGTGTTGGGGAAGGGGGCTGAACCAGAAGTGAGGCATCTCATAAGGCAGTGGATGAATCCAGAGCATTTTTGTTTGTTTTTCTGGGCAAAGACACAGGGACCACAAACACCTCTTTGTTCCTATGCCTTCTAGAACATTCCCAGAGGATCCTGCCCTGTGAGGTCTATCCAGAGAAAGAGCTGTGATGCTACAGTCATTTGGTGCTGAGCTGATAGGGTCCTGCAGTAGCTGGAAGACATAGCCAAATTATTTCTATTTGTATGTAAAGGTAATGCATCCATAATGAGAACTAAGTCCCAACTGTCTAGCATTTTACCTAATGTTATAGATGGTATGCACATCATAAGAGGAGGTTTATTAACCATGCAGAAAATAAAAGAACATTTGTCCTATAGGAAGAATCTATACATTTGTTCTATAGGAAGAAGTATTTGGGCAGTTGTCTTCTGTAATTCCTAAGTTGATGAACTACTATCAGCAAGTTTACATGTGATCTCCTGAGTGATGGTATTGTTCTGTATTTATTAGTTCCTTCAAAGACACAAGTTTTTCCAAAATTGCTTAATTTCAAAATGTTGAAAAGCAAATTCCTGACATGCTGAGCAGTGTCAATACCAATGAAATGTTTTTATTTTTGCCAAAATGCTTAGGTAACTCTTCACGTCTGCCTTTTAATGCCAGAAAATGCAGTTTTTCAGAGCCTTATCAAGTTCATACAAGGCAAATGTACTTTCTAGAGTGCTGAGAGAACTGTATGACCAGTGGGAAGAAACACATGGGCTGCCAAATGTTCCAGCGTGGGTTCCTACGTCAGACTCGGAGGAGATGGAGACCTGTGTACAGGAGGTTTACTGGGAAGGGCCAGGGAAAGCACGTGTCACAGAGGGAGGTAAGCAGAATAGGGCAGAGGAAATGAGCAGGATTGTGATGCAGCTACAGTGAAGGTCTCAGCACTTCTTGCAGGGAGTTGTGACTTGGCGGGCTCTTCTGAACTCTTCCTGGGGAAAAGTTTCTATCTAGCCCCACATAGTCAGCTCTGACTAGCACATGGATACATTGCAGTCACTTTACTACTTTGAGTCATAGAAGATATCCAAAGGGACTGTGTTTTCAATAAGTGTTTAAACAGTTTTTAAAAGGCCCTTATTTGTTTTCTCCATGAAAAGACATATTTTATGCCAGTTATAGTGCTAAGTGCTGGAAATCAGAAATCTATAAAAATAAGTTTTATAGAGTTCAGAAGAGCCCGCCAAGTCACAACTCCCTGCAAGAAGTGCTGAGACCTTCACTGTAGCTGCATCACAATCCTGCTCATTTCCTCTGCTCCCCTCTGCCTGTGTCTTGGCCTCTCTCCCTCCCTCTCTCTCTCTCTCTTTCTCTATCATGAATAAATAAATAAATCTTTAAAAAAAATAAAAAGTCCTTGAAACTGAGTTGGTATATCAACAGATTCTATTACTTCTGTCTTTCTTGGCATCATTGTTCACAGAGAATAGTGAGGCTATCTTTGAATTATCTGTTTTTTTTTTTATTTTTATTTATTTATTTTTTTATTTATGATAGTCACAGAGAGAGAGGTAGAGACACAGGCAGAGGGAGAAGCAGGCTCCATGCACCGGGAGCCCAATGTGGGATTCGATCCTGGGTCTCCAGGATCGCGCCCTGGGCCAAAGGCAGGCGCCAAACCGCTGCGCCACCCAGGGATCCCTATCTGTGTTTTTCTATCTAACCTTGTTGAGATACGTTTTTATGGAAAAAAAATGGGAGGAAAGGTGTGAAAAATGAAAATTTATTGAGATATTTAAAATATTTATCGCTCTTTTCTCTTTAAATGTATTTTTCAATGAATATTTTTCCTTATTTTTATGTATAAGTATATATAATATAAGCAATGCAAGTTTAAGATAAGTAACTTAGTATCATGCCAATTCCAGAGTTCGATTATAAATTGGTTTTAAATTTCAAAGTGTTTAAATGTTATTTTATAGTGTAGAAGAAATTTTTTCCTTACTGTATTTTTGACTTACTAATTAATTAGTTGAGTAATGACTAAGTGTCAGGTATGATGCTAGGCCCAGGGAATAAGACTCTGTCTTCAAAGATCCTATAGGGTAGTGGGACAATGGACAGAGAGGAACATTTACAATAAGGTATAGTAAGTGCTTGAGTACATTTATTCCTAAAATTTCTTCATATTACAAGTAATATTTGAAGGTGAAAAGAAAATAAATGTGACTTAGGAAAAAGACTACCTATTTTTGTCTTGTTTTAATCTTTTTTTTTAATTTATTTTTTTATTTTATTTATTTATTTTTTTATTTTATTTATTTATTTTTATTGGTGTTCAATTTACTAACATACAGAATAACACCCAGTGCCTGTCACCCATTCACTCCCACCCCCCGCCCTCCTCCCCTTCTACCACCCCTAGTTCGTTTCCCAGAGTTAGCAGTCTTTACGTTCTGTCTCCCTTTCTGATATTTCCCACACATTTCTTCTCCCTTCCCTTATATTCCCTTTCACTATTATTTATATTCTCCACATGAATGAGAACATATAATGTTTGTCCTTCTCCGACTGACTTACTTCACTCAGCTTGTTTTAATCTTGATTCTCTTATCAGTTAGTACAATAACCTTGTAACATCTAAAAGATTTGCTCATGGGTAGAGATACCCACAATCAAATACCATTAGATGGTGTGTGTGTGTATACATATATACACACAACAAGTTTTAAATTATAAACATTAGTATGGATGAGTTGATGTTAATGTCTTTGGTAAAACCTTTGAAAAATATAGTGGGAATTTAAGTATTTACAGACCATAAAAAACAAACATAATGCAAATTGGATATATGTTTATACAAATAAATTACAAAAATGGTGTTGTGTAACAGTTTCTGAACAGTATATTATAATTAATCAGTTTAAAGTACTCAACAAAATCTTGAAATCTATCAACAATCCTCAGGCCTGCTGAGTGCTTTTGAAATCTCCAGTGGTTTTGCTTAAACAGAATAGAAGGTTAAAAATGAAAGAGTGTATGTGTCCAAGAGCCAAGGTTAACTAAGAACATAATCTTGGCTGAAACTATTCTAGGTTAGACAAATTTGTACTATTGTTCTCTGTATGATAAAGAAGTCTTAGATATTTTTTAATTTTTCAGCATTATCAGAGATGGAATAGGGTGGATGTTCACTTCTGGGCTAAGAATATATAAGAAGGTAATCTACTTCCTCCTTGACTTTGCAAAACCTTTCTTTCTAAGGTTTAGATGCATCAGCTTCCCATGATTCTGGACCTTCTTGACTTCTCATTTTGACTTGTTCGTCTCAGTTTGTGCTGCTTAGGACTGGGTTTGTAACCCTTTAAGAGGAGTCTCAGATTTTTGGTCCTACATCCAAGTCTCCCAAACATCAGCTGTGAAGTGCCACTTTCCCTTTATACAGGACACCTGCATCACACTGTTTTGGTAAACCTACTCTCATGCTCCATCTGGGAAGAGGGACCATAGTGGGAGAAACCCACTAGCTTATATTAGTGACAAACTAACCAATAGTAATGGTAGTTACTACAGATTATAGCTAGCTAAGCCATTTTACATACATTATATCATTTAATGCTCACAACACCACTCTGAGATAAACTACCATAAATATTATACTACTAAAAAATTCTGACTTTATAGAGAATGAAATTGAGATTTGTGGGAGTTAAATATCATGCTAACTAATAATTTTAGGAAAATGATTATACATCTCTACATAAAGAATTTAATAAGCAATGAACAGTCTAAAGTTTCACCAGGGTTCAAAAATGGAAGATTTGCTGAAATGTTTAATTAAAAAAGAATGTATCTCTTTATTAATATGATTTTTTTTATATCAAGACTAGGGAGGAAACTTTAGAGAATCCCACTTTAGGTAGGAAAGAGAAGAGAGAATGGGAAACTTTGTTGTTGGAGGTTTTTTTTTTTAGTTTATAATCATTCTGAAAACTATAAAGGGAGAAAAAAACAAGCCAGCCTTTTCAGAGAAGCTCGTTGAAACTTCTTCAGCATAGAACTGATGAGAGCCTTTTTACTATATGAACATTTGTTGAAATTCAATGCCCCAGGTCACAAATCCTGTCAGTAAATTCCTATAGTGCAACAGAGACCACATAGAAGTGCCAACTAGTCCAGATGTCATTCCTAAATTCATTTTCTCAAACAGAGAAATGCTTAAGGATTTAAAATTGGAACATAATCTTCAGATAAGCAATCATGAATTGGCAGAATTAGAGATTCTGAGAGAAGGCCTAAAAAAAATCCTGAAAAATAAAATGAATGTTTAGAAAGCTGATTTTGGCAAACATGTGAAATTATAGGGCAGATTTTCAATCCATTTTTTAAAACATTTTGCAAAGTTATAGTCACAGATGTTTTTCATCCCAGGCTCAGACATGAGCAATGCCCAAAGCCAATTAATTATACCAGGGCAGGGAGTGCATGATGATCATGAGATGCTCGATTGGAATTAAGATAGACCATATTCATGATACTGGCGGTGATCCTTGTGTAGCCTGTGCCCAACAGATCACAGTGTTTTCCTGTACTGCTGCTGCCGTCATTAGAATACTTTCTACAGTTTCTAGCTAGGATGAGAGCCCTTTGTTTTTTAGCTGTTGTTGTTGTTGTTTTAAAGATTTTATTTATTTATTCATGAGAGACACAGAGAGAGTGGCAGAGACACAGGAAGAGAGAGAGAAGCAGGCTCCATTCAGGGAGCCCGACGTGGGACTCAATCTCTGGAACTCCAAGATCACGCCATGGGCCAAAGGCAGGCGTTAAACTGTGGAGCCACCCAGGTATCCCTTTAGCTGTGGTCTTAACACACTTCTTGATGCTTGCCATTGAGTGAGTCTGTTTCTAGTACTTTCTGTAGTTGGCTGAGGACGTGTTCAGAAATAATTTTTCACAAATGGAATGACAACATTAACCCAATTTTCAGTATTGTTTATTACTTTGTATCTCTAGCCTCATATCCAGATAATATCCTGCAGATACTGTTAGAAGGAAGTTGGAATATGTTGTGACTTTTTGCATATCTGGGACAAGGGCCCACTCCTTATGCTAGTCAGTTATTCTCAGAACAAGTTAGTCCTTTCAGTCGGCTTGGCAGAGTTCCCAGCATATCTCATGGGCTGGTCCACATTATCACATGGTTCTCATGAGAAAGATTTCATTAGGGTAAAAAATTCCAAGAAAATAAAACAATATTAGGGGTGTTAGAAAAATCTGATATTATACTTCATGGTATAGAAAGGTGACTTAAAAACATAATTCAGTAAAATTCAAGTACAGATGAAAAAAGTAGATGTAATAGAAGCTAGGCTTGATGTTCAGTGAGGAATATAAAGTATAAAATTGTGGAGTTTTAATACCTGAGAAAAGAGTTGCAACTTATGGAGAGAAAGCAGGAGTTTTTGAACTTCCAAAAACAAAAGATGATAATAGAGTCATTAAATGAATGAGATCTTAGTGATTATTAAGTAAAATTCATTACATGATACAGGAATGCCTTCTATAACATTGCTGAAACTGGTCATCCACACATGAATTGAATTTCTGCAGTCTGGGAACTTACTACTTGTAAGTAGGCCACTCCATAAAGAAAAATAATAAGGGAATATATTTTCTTCTTAATAAGGGAAAAAGAAAAATAACAATGCACTAAAGATTTTTAATGCTTAAAAGGATTTTAATATTTTTTAGCAGAAATTTCTGAGATCTGTAGTTTAAACTCGACCGGACATGACTCTGGGCCTCAGGGCAAACATGCTACAATAGGGAAAAGAGTGTAAATATATCCTAATTACATTAGTTCCACTTAAATGTTCATATCTGGATCCTCTGTATCTAAGGTTACTTAAGAAAGTACTTTAGATCACTCTAGGGACACAATCTCTTTTTTTTAACTGAATAATAGCAAATACCTAAGATGTGAAGGGATCAGAATCGAACCCATATTTCTTTCACCATAATAAAGACTGTGTGTGTGTGTGTGTGTGTGTGTATGAAATAATTTGAATCATTTTCATAGAGCTCTAAGAGGGGAAAAACAAGACCCAAGTTCTATCACTGAATTAGCTTACCGGGAATAATGGTTTAAACAAGTCAAAAAAGTTTAACACATAAGGGCTCCAGCACATGATGACACCAGAACCCTAACTTTGTTTACTATTTAAGGGCCCTCTCACAAAGGACTATACATTTTGGAGGACAAAGTTTATCAAGGATCAAATTGTCATCTTTGAAAGATAGTGAAGTAAGTTAGAATCTTCCTTAATTTGTGAATTTTATTAGTTTGATCAAACTAGAATGGTTCCATCTTATTTGACATTAGGCAAAAAAGTTAATTTAAGACTAGTTAGAGATCCTTAAATCAAAACAGACAAGGCAAACATACTGCACATATTCTTGACCAATGGAAATGTGTCATTGATGGTTTCTGTACCACTAAGGAAATCTAAATGTGTTCACAATTTAGGGTTTTCATGATTTTTCATGATTACTGACTTGTTATCTCAGCTCTTGGCAAGGCAGGCAGTGCCTATCCCATACACTTTACTTCTATTTAACTTTGAATTAAGGATTATGACTTTTCAGAGACTACTGCATTCTTTTGATATAGTTGATAGGAAGAATCAAGGGAGTAGAATGTGATGGACAATCATAAAATTTAAAGGTGAGGAGCTCTTTAACATTGGCATATGGCAATTCTTGATTCTCATAGGTCGTGATAGAAATGGGGATTATTCATAAGCAAGGTATTGCAAAGCTGTGTGTGCCCCTTCCCAGTTCAATGAAATCTCTATAGTGTTTTTTTCTGCTTCATAATGAACAGACTGCCTGCTCTGGATTATAGTGACTCTTTATAAGGAAGAGTATGTCTGTGTGGGAGAATGTTATCTCTGAACAAAACTAGGTGATTTGAACATTTGTATTCCATCCTTTGAACATTTGTATTCCATGTTTACTGGTATTTTGTTCTGACCTATTTGTAGAAATAAATTAACTCTTTATTATCTCAGATGGGAAACCGGAAAATATCCTTTCCTTTCTCCTCTTCTGTAACTCTGCATCTAATTGGTTATTAGAATATGTTGAGCTTCTTTTATATCTGTCTGCCTCTCTCTTCAATTGCTAACCCCACCCGAACTTTGGTGCTTATAAACTTTACAAGGTAATACAATAGCTTACTGTTGGTTGGGTCTTTTGCCTCCTGTTTGTTTTGCCGATCTGTCTTTCACATTGCCCCTGAGATCTTCTGAAAAGAGAATTTTGATCCAATTGCCCCTTGAAAAATAAACAACTTAGGTGTCTCCCGATGGTTGACAGAATAAAGTTCAACATTCCATTTTTAAACTATGAACTCCTCTAGGATGCATTTCCTGACAATATGTTTGGTACAAAGGTTCTTTGCTCTTAAAATTTTTTGTTTTTTGCCTGTCACAAAATTTTATCAACATGTGTTGGAGGGGCAGCCTGGGTGGCTCAGCAGTTCAGTGCTGCCTTCAGCCCAGGGCCTGATCCTGCAGACCCGGGATCGGGTCCCACGTCGGGCTCCCTGCATGGAGTCTGCTTCTCCCTCTGCCTGTGTCTCTGCCCCCGCCCCCCTCTCTCTGCCTCTCATGAATAAATAAATAAAATCTTTAAAAAAAAAGCGTGTTGGAAATCTTGATTTAATTATTGACCCACTATGTTTACATAGTCCGTCTGGATTTTAGTTGTATTGCTATTCCCAGTAGTCACTGCTATACATAGGTTTTAATTAAATATGAAAATTGGGTGCCAGAATAATCTGATCTTACTTCAGTTTAGTTTTATAATTCATGCCCTTCTATGCACATTCCAGGACATCTGTTCTTCAACCCTTCCAAAACCTCTTGGCTTCATCTCCATGTAGGACTACCTTCCCACACATAGCAAAATCTTATCTTCTTATAAGGCAGACCTCTAGTTCCACATTCTTTTTTGAAGCTCTCTCTGATCTTACTGGACTTATTTCCTTCTTTGGAGTCTAACTGCATGTTCTTTTGGGCTTTTAAACTGTCATTTCCTCTACATCTTTGAAAGTTTCTTGAAGACACAGGTGATGCCTAACTCATCTTAATTGCCTCTATGGCATAGATAAACAATATTAACTTCATGAAGAAAATGCTTACTTAGTATTTATTAAGTGGAGTTTTGATAGATCAATATTTCCCTATGAATATTCTTTGAAACACTATTTCTGCAGGATGTCAGCAGTTATTGTATTAAATGAAGTTCTTTGGCCAAAGAGGTTTGGAAAATACTGGGCTCAACAGAGTCAGATACATTTTTTAAAAAACTGAGATGCTTATTAGAGCCTTAAATGCTAAAGTTCTTTAAGGGGAAAGTATTGTATCTAGTGTTTCTGGACTTACTGGCCACAGAACCTTTCATTCACTGACTGATTTGCAACTTCAAATCCAGTGAGAACTAGCTGGCTTCTGTCTTGGAGGTCAGAACAGTTCCATATTTCAAACTATACAGCTTGGGAGTTAGCTAGTTTAAGGATTAAATCTTTAATAGAATTTGGCACATGAAAATGCAGTCATCGACTTCTGAGCTAGAAGAGGCATCTTAGGAACCTCTCAGCAAGGAAAGCACTGTTAGAAGATTTTTTTTTAACTTTCCAAATGCCTAAATTACACTTAATTATTATAGAATGTATTATGTAATTAATTATAGTATTATATAATAATTTATCATAGTGCATAGGATAGAATATAGAAATTTTTACAATTAATTCTTACTTGATTTCTCCTAACTTACTTTAGTTTTATATATACATATATATTATATGTATATATATATATATAATATATACATGCATATATAATATATGTGCATGTTTTCTATAGCATATGAGGATCTTGAACAATTTTGGAGATGTAGGCTGTAGACAAAAGGATACTTTTCAGAGTCAAAATGAAAGGGACTGAATAAATAGCTTTTAAGAAAGGGATTAGTCCCACTGGGGTTTAAACACCCTCATCAGTAATATGTATTTTGACTTCTTCTGACAGATGACATATGATACCACTAATTTCTTCACATTTAATATATAGTCAGTGTTGACTGGGAATTTGCACTTGGACATAATGGAAGTTGACTTGGGAAAATAAGCTTCAATTTTTGTCATTCTCTTCATCTTAAGTTATAGTCTTTTTAAGAGCTGAACGGTATCCTTTGTTTCCTTTGTGTTTTCCTTTAACTTGAGTACTGTGCTATGTACCCAGCAGATACTTCAAAGACATTGTTAGACTGACTTGCATGTAAGTCAGCACCTTCATTAGGTTTGACATGAACAACACCTTTATGGTAAGGTAGGATAGAGTGCAGGGGTGGTGGTGGGCAGAAGCATCAGCTCCCTGGAGACTGGGAGCAGAATTTAATGACCTTGTTGAGTGAGAAACAAATATAAGAATTTCCATTAGTATACTCAAAGAACAAAAACCATATCATAAAATACAAAATGAGTAATGAGGAGCTAGATCTGAGTACCTCTGAAAACATCTAAAAGTCATAATGAATTAAAGCCACCGTGAGTTAGCAACATAGAACCTTTTTTAAAAAAGGGGCATTTTCCTCAGGATATGTTAAAAAGGAGTATAGTAGGCAACATTTATGTTTGAAGTCTATCTCATGTTAAATGATGTAATTTCATGAAAGAACTTAGAAAATGTTATGAGCTAAAGAAATATAAAATGCTATTTTTTAAAAAAAATGCTATTGATTTTTTCAACTTTGTGAATCTTCCCTGAAAGATTCCTGAAAGTGTTATGCCCAGTAAATCTCTTCATGAGTAATGGCACCATTTGCAAGCTGAGATCTCAAATTCTGAAGTATAATACTGGTTATAATGCAGATAAAGTATCCTTTGTGTTTTTAACCATAATAATATGACAATCACCATACTGGGAAGATGTTCCCATGTGAAGAAGAGAGAATTCATTCTTGTCCTTGTAATACTTTTCGTGTGTTAAGAGTAATATTCCCATACTGTCAACCTGTATGTAGCTTTGTTGCTGAATATTCATTTGATTTTAGTTACACATGCTATGGAATTTCAAAGATTTGTAATATTTACAAAAACCCACATGCCTATTTTGGAAAATTTATATTGAATATTATATATGAAATAAAAAGTTTCATACTCTGCCATTAAGTCATTGAAACAATTTAACATAGGTGAGAATTATAAATAAATTATGTAACTGGAGAAAAATACCATAAACACAGTTTTACTGTAGTTTTATGGTACTGTGTAAAAGGACTCAATTTGTCATCAAATAGTGGGGAATGTACATATCAAATAAATTCTAAAGCTGAAAAGTAAAAGTTCCCTCTTTTATACAAGGCACCCAAAAATGTAGAGAGATTTTGGACAATATAATTTAATGCAGTGATGAAAAATATTTCAGCTTTGTACCTTATAAGAAGAGAATACACATTTTCAAATTGTACCTTATAAAAACTAACTCCATACCATAAACCCAAACAGCCTGTAGAGATTCCCACATCAAGAGAAATTAGAGCCCCCAGTTCTCAGGTCCAGCTGAGCTCTCTGTTTCCAGCCCCCTTAATTTATCTGCCGCAGGTCTAAGCCATCTTAAAAGAGTATCCATAGCCAGTTGAGCTGCCTACTGCTTGTTAGGTTCTCTGGAAGCAAATACCGAGATGGAGTTAATGATGAGGGTAGTTAGTAGACTTCAGCAGCTCTGTAAGGCGGGATGTGGGGGTAGTTTATTGGGCAGAGGAAGAATCTAAACTGCAGTAAAGGTCTGACAAAGCTGTTGCCAATGAAGTGTGAAGCTCTATAGTGAGTTTTGCCCCTCCAATTTGTTCAAGGTAGAGCTAGAATGGCCAGACCTTCATGTCCTTCTCTTGCTCAGGCATCAGATGTAAGTTGTTCTGGAAAGGATGTGACCTCAGATGAAGTAGCTTTCTGTACCTGAGGTGGACTCTCTGAAGGAGCTGACAGCTAGAGGTGTCTACGGACTGCATAATTTATAACTGGGTAGCAAATCGTCCTTTGAAAACACAGTCCTGGTAGTGCCTCTCCTTAGCTGCCTCACTGTCCCCCACTTGGAGCAGAGATAAGTTGCCCTGGGATGGATTGTTATACAGCAGTATTAACTGTACTATATCACACACAAAAAAAATCTAGGTAAATAAAGTTACAAAATGAAATAAATAGCAAAGCCTATTACTTAATTTAGGTATTCATTTATTTGAACTCTGTATGGGTGTTTATTTGGTCTCTGTATATAATGGAAGGAATCAAAAAGAGAAAATGTCAAGGGATAAAAAACTCTTTAATGTCAAGCTATCATAAAATTAAGGTTTGAACAATAAGTGAGACAAAAATGGGCAAAGAATTTCTGTCCTTTAACATATGTTCACATAAATGAATGAGATTCTTAGTACAGAAACATGTCAGAAAAGATATACATACATATAATGAATATATGAAAAATATTTCATCTCATGAATAAATAATTATAAAAACTATAAGAAATACCATTTTAACTTATTAAAAGTATTAAAAGAAACTGATAGTCCATGCTTATGTTGATGGGATAAGGTCATTCATATAAACCCTGATGAGAGAATTTCTAAGATTCTTCTAGAAAGCTTTTTGGCAATGTGCATTAAATAAGTCATAAAATTGTACATTCCCTCTCACCAGCAATTAAATTTCCAAAACCTACCTTGGAGAAATCTTCCAGTATTTATGTCTTAAAATGTTCATCCCAGCCTTTTATGTTTGTTAATAGCCAAATAGGGGGATAGTTTTAGTAATTGATGGGATAGACATTATATGGCCATTAAGCATGCTATTTAGCAGAAATTTTAATAGTGAGAAAAGGTGTTTACTATGTTCAATAAAATGCACAAAATCTATACAATTATAAAATCTATACAAACTATGAAAAATGTTTATAAATGTTTGAAAATGTAGTGATTTGTCCAAAATTGCTTCTATTCTTAGGAAGATTCTTAAATAGTATTAATTTCTACCCACCTTGGACAGGGGAAAGATTTTCTCTTTAAGCTCCCACCTTAATACATGACACTCGTGTCTTCACTGTGGGGGCACTTACAGGTATTCAGGACTGTTGGACATTGAGTCGTTCTCAGGCAATAATTAGCAAGTGGTTCACCCTCAGGCACCTCCAAGTACTGAGTTTCTTTCACTCACCCTTTTGGGTCTTGCGGCCAAAGGTCCCTTTCCTATTTTTGTTTTTTAATATTTATTTATTCATGAGAGACAGAGAAAGAGAGAGAAAGGCAGAGACACAGAGGAGAAGCAGGCTCCATGCAGGGAGCCTGTTGTGGGACTCGATCCCAGGACTCCAGAATCACGCTCTGAGCCAAAGGCAGGTGCCAAAGCGCTGAGCCACCCAGGGATACCTGCCCTTTCCTATTTTGGACTTCCTTTCTCTCCCCAGTTCCTTCAGGTCCAGGGATCCCCAGCTTCCTCTTATTCCTTTCTTTCAATCAGTTTTCTCCCCTAAACTGGATTCAATCAAAGTTAGACTGATGTTTTAATCTTTTTGCTTCAGTGACAGCTTGCTCATCACTGAGTAGCATCATTCAGTGCTACTGAGTATATAGGAGATATACATATCTAAGTGCTTTGGTCTAACAAATGTTTTTGTTTTGACAAATTCACATTATTGTTCTAAGACTTATGCTGGTTGGAGGAGGCTAGATGGACTGAAAATGAAATCCACCTGAAATCCTGCAGTTTCTACTTGCAACGCTATAATTCTGGGAACTTTGGAAAAGTGCATTGTATTTAGATTATAACATGGTTTGTATTCAGAGAATTCAGAAGACTTCCAGAAAAGCATTGTAAATCACACTGAATATATGTCATCTGAGTTGTAGAGAAATGTCTCAATTTACTTCCTGAGACCTTGATACTCAATTTCTCCTCTAATTTGTTTGATGACAGATATAGGCAGTGCTATGGCCTCTTACACAACTGAAAAGGAGTAGTCTTCTCTTTTTCAGAAATCCCCCTGTGCTTGACTCAAACTTTCTCTGTGAAGAAAAGAGATAATGGAAGTATGGATTCTTAAGGCTACTTTAGGTGGCGTTAATGACTGTACCATACCAACCTTTTAAGCAACCTCTCTATTCTAACTTCTCCAGTAGAGGAAAAAATCAACAGAAGCCAAGTTGGCAGCAAAGAAAGCATTTCTGCCTATGACAATGTGTCTGGGACACAAGCCATTCACCTTGAAGCACTGGTCTGTTCATTTGTGGATGGCTTAATCGATGGTCCTTTTAACAGCTAGGTCTTTTTTCCGTGGTGTGTAACCCAGTGGCTCACCCTTGCCTTTGTTTTCTGTATGTCTGTCTTTATTACTCATTAAGAGAAGGAAAGCTGTAGACCTCCACTTCTAAGGGCATTTCCTTGTCTCACAAAAGCTGGGAAGATATGGAGCAAAGGTTGGGAATAAAATAAACTATCAAACCATACAAAGTATTTGAGAAAGTATGATACAGGGAACCAGAGCTTAGTTCCTAAGAAAAGCCCTGCTACTTTTTGTAGGTGTCTGTGTTCGTCAGTTAATTTCTTCTGGGCAGCTGGGCTAAGTTTATGAGATTGTCTAAACATGGGTCTTTAAGAACACAAGTATACAACTATCTCACCAGCAGTGTATATCCTTTAAATGTCATTAAACTTAAAATATGAAATCATCGTTTAAGCTTTTATGCAGAAATAAGCAAATGATCATTATAAGAACCAAGGTCAAGAAAATGTTGGATTTTTTTGCACCAATCAATAAAAGTGAAAATGGAATAATAACTTTAAAACCTTTAAAGAAAAAAGAGTGTATTTTTTTTAAAGATTTTATTTTGGGAGGGGGAGGAGAGTGTGTCGAAGAGAGAAAAGGAGAGAATCTCAAGCAGACCCCTTGCTGAACTGGGAGCCCAATGTGGGGCTCTATCTCACGACCCTGAGATCATGACCTGGGCTGAAACAGAGTCAGATGCTTAACCAACTGAGTCACTCTGGTACCCCAAAGTATATTCTAATAAAGCTCTTTAGCTGTGCTATCATTCACAGGTGAGGTCTACTAAAATAGATACTTAAAAACTTTCAGAATACTTACTACATATATATCTTTTTTTGGTAGCTATTACTAATGGAAATCTTAGTATTCCAGAAGAAAAATGAAATGGAGTTAAAGTAGTTGAGTATGTGGAAAAGGGGGGAGAACTTGATTAGGGAGGTTGCTGGAATGTGGTTTTAAGATTACAAAAGAAAAGAACCATCCATTTAGAGATAATATGATAAAGGGTGTATGTGGGTATGGGTTGATGTTTACTGACATGACCATGGTAAATGAATTATTTTTCATTCGCTTACCTGTTAAACAAAAGCAGAACATAAAAGGTAAAAAAAAATAATTATGCAAATACTGAACCTTATTACTTACTACGAAGTAATAAGCTCGAAGTGAGAGAATGAGTTTCAGAAAGGCAGAAGTTTCCCAGTTGATTTTTTTATTTAAATAAGGGGAATAGGGGTACCTGGGTGGCTCAGTCTATTAAGCATCTGCCTTAGAGTCCTGGGATTGAGCCCCACATAAGGCAACCTGCTCAATGGGGAGCATGCTTTTCCCTCTCCCCCTACTCATATTCTCACTTGCTCTGCTCTTTCTCTCTCAAATAAATAGATAAAAAAATCTTAAAAAATAAAGGGAATAAAAATAAATTTGTGCTTATGTGGTTATGAATTAATAATTATAGAATAAGTAATGTCTGCCAGATGTTATATTAATCTGAATGATATTAAAATATTTCAGTTCATCCTAAAACATAAAAAGAGAATATGATCTGTATTTCAAAACCATATTAGAAAAGAGCAACATATTTGAAAAAAACTTGAAGAAAGATGACATAGCATGGAGCTATTAAAATTGTGGGGATTATATAAAACTGTTGAAAATGTTTGCATAATGTTAGGTAAAATATAATACTGAAAATGAATTATTATGTAAATTATGTAAATATACATTCATGTGAAAGATAATATGAGCATATTAGGATTATTAGGATAATGTCACTAATAGAATTAAAAGTATTAAATTATTTTAATAATAATAAATAATTATTTTAATAATTTAATAATATAATATATATTTAATAAATAATTAAGTTATTTATTAAAAGTATATTCTCACAATTCTTTATTCTAAAGAATAAGTTGATTTTGTAATAATTTACTTGAAATAATATATTTTTTAATAACATGCCTGTCTCTGCAAAGATTTTGCAAAGGAAATGTTTTATTTTTGTTTTGTAAACTATTTTAATATTCCTGCTTTACTTTTGATATGTGATAAACTAACAAGTTATACAAAAACATCACCTGTAATACTTACTTTGAATATGTGATTAACAACTTAATACAAAAGCATCACATGTTATATTATTTAAATGAAACTGTGTTTCTGGTCCATGATGGAATTGAATTTTGCCTCAAATAATTATCAAATACTCAAAGTGGTTACTTCTGTGACTCTTTGAAAAAACCTTCTTTAATAACCATGGATATTTGCCTCATGTGAAGTTATTGCTACATCACTGGAATAATCTACCTGTCTTCAGGTTGCTTCAATATATGTTACTTTTCCCAGGATTAGTAGTCTTAGTGTATGTTTACTGGAGCTGAAATAGAAAGTGCCATCAAACAGAGTTCAAGAGGCTTATTTTCATTGAAGTCTCCCTGAGGATGGGGACCATTCCTGTATTTAATGTTGTTCATGCCATTGGAGCCACAGTCTCAGTAAGTCAAAGAATATTGAAGAAGCCCTGTAGGTCAGGGTAAGGACAGGCAACAGGATTGTTCAGTGTTGTAATGCAGCCATCCCATTTCAGCAGCATTGGGAAGTGTGGCCCTAGGTATGAGATCTGTAGATCTGATGAGGAATTGTGCTATTGCCTAGAGTCCATTTTTGATGGAATACATTTTCCTTGAAGAGGAGCCCTTTTTTTTCCAAGTGAAAATAATTATTTTCAAATGATTAAGTTCTAAATTAGGAAGAAAATGTGGATAGTATGTAGCACTCATTTTGTTCAGTCATGATCAATTACCCCAGTCCCTAGCACATCCAAATGCTGCTTTTAATACAAAGCAATGATTGAGGTCACTGGAACTCTGCTGATGATATGCAGAACTCAGAGTTATCCATGTTGGAACCTCAATGAACCTTCAAATCAGAAATGATATGAAAATGGAGAGTAGGTAAAGTTAATATAAAATAACATTAACTCATTTAACCCTTTTGAGAGCCCTGTGATGTATATATATAAAGAAGCATGGCTTGGCATATAGAACTTGAAGGTCCTTTCCTCTGCCTCCTAAAATAGACTCCATCAGGGCAGGTTGAGGTAATAAGGTCCTCTTCAAAAAGTAGTTTTATCTGACACATACCTACCATTTCTATTAGAGAAAGTAGTCTTATATCCTAAGAATACAGCAAAATAATATAGTCCTAACGGTTTAAGCAGGCCAGCTCCCTTCTTCTCATGACTCAAAAATATGACTTTTAATTTACAAATTCTTGGGATAAAATTGAGATTCAGCTTGCTTCTCTTTAGGTACTATAGTTTAGAAATTTATTTCTAGATAAGTATGTATCTCAATCAAAATCTCTATCAAAATTATTTTTAGGTGTAATAGAGTTCAATATGTAATGATTGTATTATTAGACTTATAAATAAATATTTCTTACCTTAGCATGGGAATCACACTTGGAAGTAACAAGGTATTTGAGTCTGATAGTTTTAATCTCAAGCCATAACTTTTTGCCATAGATTATCTATAAATATGGCATGTGTGCACATGCACATACACACATATGTAAATGTATATGTATATCTGTTTATCACTTGGTCAGTAAGTATTCTTTGAGAGCCTGGTAGGCATTGGTAATAAAGAGGATTCCCATCCCAATGGAACTGCATTCTAATAGAGAGAGAGAGAGAGAGAGAGACAATAATCATGTCAAAAACAAGATATTTCAGGTACTGATAGGTGCTCTGGAGGGGACAGATATGGTGATATAAAGAGTGACTATTGAGGCATGAATGTGTTATTGCAGCTGGGGAGCAGTGAATACTTCCCTGAGGTGGTGGAGGTAGATGTGAGTTAGGATCTTAGTGGAGAGGAAATGACAGCCATACAAGTCTGGGGGAAGAGTTCTGAACAGAAAGGACTAGCAAGTGCATAAACATTGGGATGGGAAAGAAAATTCAGTGATTCTGGAGCTTTATATAAAAAAAATTGGAGAAGAATGAAGTTGGGGAGCAATGAAGTTGAAGCAGTGGGCAGGGCCAGATTATATTAAGCCTTTTAAAGTCAATAAATATAGTTGAGACCCTAAAGTGTATTGGGAAGCTGTTGCAGGGATGTAGCAGGTGAGGAATATGATCTCACTTCCAATTTAGGAAGATGTCTGTGATAAAATTCCTCCTACTCTTTGTGTTTCAAATTTACTAGTTTGGCAAGGTCTGCCAATTTTATCTCTGTGATTGCCCATTCACCCGTCTATTTTCGCCATTCCCACTGTCACTATTTTAGTTCAAGTCTTTATTTTCTTGAGTTATTACTATGACCTACTAATTTGCTTCCCTGCTTCCGGTCTTTTCTGTTTCTGATACATTCTAATTTCTCTTGTTAGATTCCTTTGTCTTAACTCATTAGCCTGGCAATGCTTTTAGAGTTAGGTCCTGTATCCCTATGGAGAAGGCTTTCAGAAAGAAGTCCTGTGTTTGTACCCAGGGGCTTCACAGGGTAGAGCTAGCATTGTTATGTTTATTTGAGGAATTGAATTTCTCAAAAGGGAGAGATTCATTTTTAAGAAGAATTTCAGCTCACTGGCTTGATCTGAAGATAAGGGGTCAATATTGGAAAAGAACGCTAATATTGAATGTAGTTTAAGCATGCCACAGAAGTTTCCCTTTAGCTCAGCCTCCTGGACTGAAGCAAAATTCCCAAGGGAAGTTGAATGTCATAAACAGAAATCCTTTAAAAGAAAATGAAAAACACACTGTAGCAATACTTTGTGTCCTCATTAAGGGTATGCCATGAACAGCCCTTATTAGAAAACCTGTGGATCCCAAAGACAAATCCTGGTAACAAAAATGAGGTTACAAAGTGCTCAAGAAAGATTAAGCAGTGGCATCTTCTGACTGTCTAATGGAGAAAATCATCAGCAGTTATTGTAATGATTCTAATAGTTTTAAGTTTTAACTTTACCAGATACAAACTTTATTCAAATTTGGGCCAATCTTGTACAACTCAGTGAGTTATTCAGGGCACTGTTTGGCTATTAGTGGAAATCATCACAGACAGACCCATAGATAAGTGGATGAAATCAGTGGAGAACACATTGTGCTGCGGGTTTATATTACAGCAATTAATCTAGCATCTGGGAGGAACACAGACTAAGGCCTTAACATCATTCCTCCATCAGAATCATTCCTCATTTAGCTCATTTGGGAGGCCTCGCCAAAGCTTGAAAATAAAGGATCGTAGATGAAAGTTGCCACATCCTGTTGAGAATGGGCAATTATCCTTTATTCGATTTCCAACTTTCCTTGTAAACATGCCAACAGATAAAATGTTGGTTTGAGAGTAGGGCTGTTAGAATTAACGTTTTCTCACCACATAAGTAAAGCATGTGTCCTTAGGCCTCATTTCCTGGAGATGGCTATGGGCCTACCAAGCAATATCTTTCAGTGCCTACTTCTCCATGACAGCAAGTAGCCATTATAAAAGGGAATAACATGTCAAGTCTGGACCACTAGCCTATTTTTGTGATCACACCATACTGATCACTTGAAGATAGTTTTAATGTTTTCCCTTGGAACATTGGGTTCCAAGCATGGGAAGATAGGGCTTTTGCTTTCTCAGGTTTTGTCTACAAGGGCCTGTGCTCATTACTGATTGTCCTACACAGGAATGCTGATGCATGGTTGCCACAGGTTGCAGCCATATGGGCTATGTAGTCAGCCATACAGAGATATTGGGGGAATAGGTTGGCACACGGGAATCCAGGGGTATTCTTTAGAATAGATTTTGAAAATTTTGAATCACAATCCTAAGTCTTGACTGCCAGTTACTAACTAGTTTTGTGTATCTTCAAGATTGCATTTATTTGTATTGTGATAAAAAACACATAAAATTTACCACCTTGACCATTTTTAAAATGACAACAGTTATTGCTGTTACCTAGAATCATGTTGTTTTAGGACAAATATCCAGAACTTTTTCATCTTGCAAATCTGAAACTCTATACCAGTTATACAATAGCTCCTCATTTCTCCATCTCTTCAGCCCCTACTAATAACCATTCTACTTCTTGTTTGTATAAATTTGACTATTTTTGATACTTCATTTAAGTGGAATCATCCAGTATTTGGCTTTTTTTTTGATTGGCTTATTAACGTGATGTCTTAAAAATTCACCATGTTGTAGTATGTGGCAAGATTCTTTCCTTTTTAAGGCTACATGATGAACAATGTTCCAGTGTATATATATACCACATTTTATTTATCCATTCATTTTGTTATCTGTAAAATGGGAAACAATCAATTATTTTTACCTCAGAATTATTTTTTATTATATTTTTTGTATATTTTTTATTGGAGTTCGATTTGCCAACATATAGCATAACATCCAGTGCTCATCCCATCAAGTGCCCCCCTCAGTGCCTGTCACCCAGTCACTCCAACCCCCCCCCCCCACCTCCCCTTCCACTAACCCTTGTTCGTTTCCCAGAGTTAGGAGTCTCTCCTGTCCTGTCACCCTCTCTGATATTTCCCACTCATTTCTCTCCTTTCCCCTTTATTCCCTTTCACTACTTTTTATTATTCCCCAAATGGTTGAGACCATATAATGTTTGTCCTTCTATTGACTTACTTCACTCAGCATAATACCCTCCAGTTCCATCCACATCGAAGCAAATGGTGTGTATTCATCGTTTCTAATGGCTGAGTAATATTCTATTGTGTATATAGACCACATCTTCTTTATCCATTCATCTTTCGATGGACACCGAAGCTCCTTCCACAGTTTGGCTGTTGTGGACATCGCTGCTGTAAACACTGGGGTGCAGGTGTCTCGGCGTTTCATTGCATCTGTATCTTTGGGGTAAATCCCCAGCAGTGTAATTGCTGGGTCGTAGGGTAGCTCTATTTTTAACTCTTTGAGGAATCTCCACAGTTTTCCAGTGTGGCTGTACCAGTTCACATTCCCACCAACAGTGCAAGAGGGCTCCCCTTTCTCCACCTCCTCTCCAACATTTGTGGATTCCTGCTGTGTTAATTTTCCCCATTCTCACTGGTGTGAGGTGGTATCTCATTGTGGTTTTGATTTGTATTTCCATGATGGCAAGTGATGCAGAGCATTTTCTCATGTGCTTGTTAGCCATGTCTATGTCTTCTTTGGTGAAATTTCTGTTCATGTCTTTTGCCCATTTCATGATTGGATTGTTTGCTTCTTTGCTGTTGAGTTTAATAAGTTCTTTATGGATCTTGGATACTACCCTTTATTTGATATGTCATTTGCAAATATCTTCTCCCATTCTGTAGGTTGTCTTTTAGTTTTGTTGACTGTTTCTTTTGCTGTGCGGAAGCTTTTTATCTTGATGAAGTCCCAATAGTTCATTTTTGCTTTTGTTTCCCTTGCTGTCATAGATGTATCTTGCAAGAAGTTGCTGTGGCCAAGTTCAAAAAAGGGTGTTGCCTGTACTCTCCTATAGGATTTTGGTGGATTCTTGTCCACATTTAGATCTTTCATCCATTTTGAGTTTATCTTTGTGTCGGTGTAAGAGAATGGTCTAGTTTCATTCTTCTGCACGTGGCTGTCCAGTTTTCCCAGCACCATATATTGAAGAGACTGTCCTTTTTCCAGTGGATAGTCTTTCCTGCTTTGTCGAGTATTAGTTGACCATAGAGTTGAGGGTCCATTTCTGGGTTCTCTGTTCTGTTCCATTGATCTATGTGTCTGTTTTTGTGCCAGTACCACACTGTCTTGATGACCACAGCTTTGTAGTACAACCTGAAATCTGGCATTGTGATGCCCCCACCTCTGGTTTTCTTTTTCAGTATTTCCTTGGCTATTCAGGGTCTTTTCTGATTCCACACAAATCTTAAGATTATGTGTTCCAACTCTCTGAAGAAAGTCCATGGTATTTTGATAGGGATTGCATTAAATGTGTAAATTGCCCTGGGTAGCATTGACATTTTCACAATATCAATTCTTCCAATCCATGAACATGGAATATTTTTCCATCTCTTTGTGTCTTCCTCAATTTCTTTCAGAAGTGTTCTGTAGTTTTTAGGGTATAGATCCTTTACCTCTTTGGTTAGATTTATTCCTAGGTATCTTATACTTTTGGGTGAAATTAATTTCTCTTTCTTCAGTCTCATTGTTAGTGTATAGAAATGCCACTGATTTTTGGGCATTGATTTTATATCCTGCCACACTGCTGAATTGCTGTATGAGTTCTAGCAATCTTGGGGTGAAGTCTTTTGGGTTTTCTATGTACAGTATCATGTCATCTGCAAAGAGGGAGAGTTTGATTTCTTCTTTGCCAATTTGAATGCCTTTTATTTCTTTTTGTTTGATTGCTGAGGCTGGACTTCTAGTATTATGTTCAATAGCAGTGGTGAGGGTGGACCTCCCCATAGTGTTCCTGATCTTAAGGGAAAGGCTCTCAGTGTTTCCCCATTGAGAATGATATTTGCTGTGGGCTGTGATGCTGAGGAATGTTCCCTCTGTCCCTACACTCTGAAGAGTTTTGATCAGGAATGGATGCTGTATTTTATCAAATGCTTTCTCTGCATCTATTGAGAGGATCATATGGTTCTTGTTTTTTTCTCTTGTCTATCACATTGATTGCTTTCTGAGTGTTGAGCCAGCCTTGCATCCTGGGGATAAATCCCACTTGGTAATGGTGAATAATCTTCTTAATGTATTGTTAGATCCTATTGGCTAGTATCTTGTTGAGAATTTTTGCATCTGTGTTCATCAGGGATATTGGTCTATAATTCTTTTCTGTTGGGGTCTTTGTCTGGTTTTGGAATAAAGGTGATGCTGGCCTCATAAAACGCCTTTGGAAGTATTCCATTCCTTTCTATCTTTCAGAACAGCTTTAGTAGAATAGGTATTGTTTTTTTTTAAACGTTTGATAGAATTCCCCTGGGAAGCCATCTGGTCCTGGACTTTTGTGCCTTGGGAGGTTTTTGATGACTGCTTCAATTTCCTCCCTGGTTATTTGTGGCTTTCCAGAAATGCATCCATTTCTTCTAGATTGTCTAATTTATTGACATATAGCTGCTCATAGTATGTTTTTAAAATTGTTTGTATTTCCTTGGTATTGGTTGTGATGTCTCCTTTTTCATTCTTGATTTTAATAATTTGAGTATTTTTTTCATTTTAATAAGGCTGGATAATGGTTTATCCATCTTATTAATTCTTTCAAAGAACCAACTCCTGGTTTTATTGATCTGTTCCACAGTTCTTCTGGTCTCTATTTCATTGAGTTCTACTCAAATCTTTATTAACTCTCTTCTTCTACTTGGTGTAGATTTTATTTGCTGTTTTTTCTCCAGTTCCTTTAGGTGCGAGGTTAGCTTGTGTATTGAGTTTTTTCTAATTTTTTCAGGGATGCTTGTATTGCTATTTATTTCCCTCTTAGGACTGTTTTTGCTGTATCCCAAAGATTTTGAGTGGTTTTATCTTCATTTTCATTAGTTTCTATGAATATTTTTCCCCTAAAGATTGTATTTATTTATTCATGAGACACACAGAGAGGCAGAGACACAGGTAGAGGGAGAAGCAAGCTCCCCACAGGAAGCCCGATGTGAGACTTGATCCCAGGAGCCCGGGATCACGCCATGAGCCAAAGGCAGACACTCAACCACTGAACCACCAGGCACCCCTCCATGAATCTTTTTAATTCTTCTCTAATTTCCTGGTTGACCCTTTCATCTTTTAGCAGGATGCTCTTTAACCTTTAACCTTTAAACTTTATTTTGAGTTTCTTCCAAATTTCTTCTTGTGATTGAGTTCTAGTTTCAAAGCATTATGGTCTGAAAATATGCAGGGGACAATCCCAGTCTTTTGGTATCAGTTCAGACCTGATTTGTGACCCAGGATGTGGTCTATTTTGGAGGAAATTCCATGTGCACTTGAGAAGAACGTGTATTCTGTTGTGTTTGGATGGAAAGTTCTGTGAAATCCATCTGGTCTAGTATATCATTTAAAGCTCTTGTTTCTCTGCAATGTTGTGCTTAGAAGATTTGTCATTTGTAGAAAGTGCCGTGTTTAAGTCTCCTACTTAAATGTCTTTACTTTGGTTATTAATTGATTGATATGCTTGGCAGCTCCCACGTTAGGGGCATAAATATTCATGATTGTTAGGTCTTCTTGTTGAATAGACCCTTTAAGTATGATATAGTATCCCTCTTCATCTCTTACTACAGTCTTTGGGACAAACTTTAGTCTATCTCATATGAGGATTGCTACCCCAGCTTTATTTTAAGGACCATTTGAATGGTAAATGGTTCTCCAACCTTTCATTTTCAGGCTGGACGTGTCCTTAGGTCTAAAATGAGTCTCTGGTAGACAGCAAATATATGGGTCTTGCTTTTTTATCCAGTCTGAAACCCTGCCTCTTTTGATGGGATAATTTAGCCCATTTAGGTTCAGAGTTACTATTGAAAAATAGGAATTTAGTGTCATCATAACACCTATTCAGTTCCTGTTTTTGTGGATTATTTCTTTGGGCTTCCTCTTTCTTTTACAGGGTCCCCCTTAATATTTCTTGAAGAACGGGTTTGGTGGTCACATATTTATCCAGCGTTGCTGGATAAAGTATTCTTGGCTGCATGTTCTTCTCATTTAGTGCCATGAATATATCCTGACAGCCCTTTCTGGCCTGACAGGGCTCTGTGAAAAGGTTTGATGTTAATCTAATATTTCTCCCCATATAAGTTAGGGATCTCTTGTCTCTCTTTGTTTTAAGGATTTTCTCTTTATCTTTGGAATTTGCAAGTTTTACTATTAAATATTGAGGTATTGAATGGTTTTTATTGATTTGGGGGGAGACCTCTCTGTCTCCTGGCTCTGAATGCCTGTTTCCCTCCCCAAGTTAGGGAAGTTGTCAGCTATGATTTGTTCAAATATGCTTTCTGGCCCTCTGGCCCTCTTGGCACTCTCTGAAATCCCAATTATATGTAGATTTTTCCTTTTGAGGCTGTCATTTATTTCTCTTAACCTTTCCTCATGATTTTTCAATGTTTTTCTCTTTTTTTCCTCAGCTTCCTTCCTTGCCATCATCTTGTCTTCTGTGTTGCTCACTCTTTCTTCTACCTCATTAACGCTCATCGTTAGGACCTCCGTTTGGATTGCATCTTATTTAATTGGTTTTTAATTTTGGCCTGATTAGATCTAAATTCTGCAGTCATGAAGTCTCTTGAATCCTTTATGCTTTTTTCCAGAGCCACTAGTAGCTTTATAATTGTGCTTCTGAACTGGCTTTCTGACATCAAATTATAATCCAAACTCTGTAACTCTGTGGCAGAGAGTGCTGTTTCTGAATCTTTCTTTTGTCGTGAGTTCTTCCTTCTAGTCATTTTGCTTAGTGCAGAGTGGCCTCTAGTTGTATATACTATAAATCCCTCTGACTTCCCCCTGGAGCTTTCAAATGCTGATTGGGTCAAGAACTTGCTCTTCCCCTATTCTTCCAGCTGGTCTTCTGGGGTAGGGTCCACTGTGCTGATTCTCAGGTGTGTGTACCTTGTGAAAAGCAAAAGCCTTTCTCTCTGTAGTGTTCCAGCTATTCTCTCTTTAAATCTCAAGTTGGATTTGTAGGTGTTCAGGATGGTTTGAAAGTTATCTAGGTAAGTTGGTGGGACCATGTGAGGTGAGGACCCATACCCCTCTGCCATCTTGCCCCACCTTCTACCTCAAAGAATTAGTATCATCTTTTAGTATAAATGCTGAAGCAGTGCATGCTTTTTACTCTTACTTTGAAAAATTATGTTATAGCACAAAGTATTGGTCAAAGGTTTATGAAATCTGCATTTGAAGTTTGGCTCTGCTTCCAGTTTTTGCAACACACCAATAGTCTGTATATGGCTCTTATATCACTTAGGAGGGGTAGGATCTTAGCTGAATCTCAGTCTCTTCATCTATAAAAATTATTGAGTCTAAACCAGGTGACTGAAATAACTGAACTTTAAAATCAATTTAAAAAACTCTGTCAATAAACAGACATCTTATGCCTTACTTTGGTATTTTTTTGGTATTTAAAAAAATGTTATGTGACTAAAAATAAGGTACTTTGTAGTTTTAAAATCTACTTTTCCAAAACTGTATGTTCCAACCACTCCCTTCTTTTCCTTGTCAAAGTTTAATAACAGACACTGTCCACTACATGCCCTCAAAATATCCTATAGAATTGTATTAAACTTTAAGGCATATTGGAGAATTCTATGACTTGTACTTTTGAACTTTAGGTAGTTTCCCACTGCATCAGTTCTTCTGGCATTTTCAGGATCTGTGCCAAAAGTGCGATTGGCCTGCCACTAAGGACTTCTCTTAACTATCAAAATGATGAGCTTATCATATATAGAGAGAGGTCTATATTTTGAAGAACTGTGGATACTAAATATGTAACATTAATAAACATTACATTCATTTTTGTTTAAATTGAAAAAAATAGAACAATGTTAGCAAGTTTGAAAATACCAAACTAAGAAATATGCTGCCTGGCTAAACGTCTGATGATTAAATGATTGAACAAAAGGAGACAAGAACTAGGAAGATACAGAAGTTTACTGATCCCTCTCCCTTCCCTGTTCCAGGGTGCCAGGTAGCTTCATCACCTTGTCATGAAGTTATTTAAGAGCAAGATTTATGGTAGAGATGGAGCAGGCCACGGTCATCAAAGGAGTGTGAAGTAAGAAACATATCAGAATAGATGGAGCTTTCTGATTACAGTTAGATTTTTATTAAGGTTGATTATCAACACTTCAGATTAAATTAAATTAGAAAAACTCTGATTTCTCAAAGACAATGTTAAGATCTAGCAATCTTAGAATAACTTCATTTCCAATTTTATGCCATTGGAATTTTATACTGACAAATTCTTCAATAAAAACCTAAACTCTTAACAATTTATAAAGGATGAAATGTGTTTTTTTTTGTGAATATCTAAATGTTTGGCCATCAAGAATCTTAAAAATAATGATGTATATAGTTTTTTACATATTTAAAATTAAGGCTGTGTATCCTATCAATAATAAATTATTTACATTCTTTGCTGTTATTATCTGGATATGCAACTATTAAAAACATAGACTCACTAGAGAGTATTTTGATGAAACAGAATGAAAATCACAACAAAAACTTTAATAAGATATTTTAGACAAGGCTTTTTATTGTATCTATATGTAATCTCTATCCTTAGTGAATATGATGCCTAATGCCGTTCAATTATAAGTGATGAGAATGCTAAATAAAAATTCCCATTCCATATGAGTTAAAATTATAGGTTCATATGACATAAATCTTTATTTTGAACAGAAAGGCATACCCAATTTTTATTAATGCAAAATTATTTTCTTCCTGTTACTTTAAAATAAATATTAAATAATAGGAGTTTGAGGGAGTATCAGATTATTTGTTGGTGCTGATAGTAAACATGTTGCAGTCTGGTTACAAGGACATTTTATAGATTCCTGTGGTTTCTGTCCATACATGAGAAGAAGACTGATCAGGTAGTTACAAAGAAACATAGATGAAGAAACAATTAATTTTAGCTGATAGTGAATATAGTAATTTAGGAAACCTTCATAAAAGACATAATGCTTGAGCTTGCTTTGAATTGTGACAGTGTTCACTGGGCAAAGGGGAGATGTCCATCACAGAGGATGCAGTATAAGTGCAAGGCACACAAGTGTGGAGCACTGTGGTTTGTGTGCACACAGAAATGAGGCAGGGAAGAGATCAAGAAGAAAACCAGATGATTGATGAATAATTAGAAGTGGAGGAAGGAGAAAATGCGATTAAAGATAATGCTAAGATTTTAAGTCATTCATTTGTCCTTAACAACATTTTTGATTGCTGTACACATGTGTACTACAGTGTTTTGATCAAAATCTTATAAAGGCATATACAAACAGGAAATCTCTTGTCATCAAACATTAGGAAAGAAAATATTTATAACACTGATAATAATCATGTTAAATAAAATCTCTTCCTGAAAGAAAAGCACAAATCAATTTTAAATATAAGGGGTAAGCAAACCTTGTGGCCTTTATGCATTGTTAGAGATGCTGTCTAAACTATGGCAATCAACAAATTCTGCTCTAATCCAGGAAATGTAAAATCAATCTTAAGCCTTTTAATGCTTTATTCAAGTGTGTGTGTGGAAAGTCGTAGAGGAGGGAAAGACAGGAGGGAAGGAGGGAGAAATGGGAGAGAGATTTTAGACATATTCTTTTAAGAAGGACACGTCAGGTAGATACAACATGCATAATCTGCACAGAGATGAGCTTCATTGTACGTGAAAATGCAGGAATTATTTAATTGGTTAAACTGTAAATAGAAGAAGTATATAAGCAATTGAATTTATTTAGAGGTTTTTTTTTTATAGAAGTAAGCATCCATGATAGATAGTTGAAGAGAAATAGAGCAGAGTCCATTATAACATTGCTGTTTCTTCAATAATAATATCAGATATAACAAGGGTTTCTTGCTCCCTCCCTATTTCTGGTAAGGGAGTATAAACTTCACCACCACTCCATATGTACACTAAAATGTCTTCAGCTATTTTTGCAAGTCCCCAGAGAGGATGAGTGTTCCTGAATAGATGCTCTCAATTACTATGTGTTTCTTTTTCTTTTGGTCCATGTTTCTTTTGGAGATGTCACCAAAAATTTATGAAGGTGTATTACTCTCTTCCTGCTTCTTGATTTGTTTCCTGTTACTCCTTGTTAATACACTTCTGTACCAAGATCTCACTGGTTTGAAGTTGTTCTTTTAAAGAGATTCCCCCCAACACACATCTGTGTGTTTTACCCTATCACAGAGGTCCCAAATATGTATCAGTTTTATTCTCTAAAACTCACATCATGCATGAAGAATTATTTCAGCATCAAGATGCTTGAACATCTTTTCCTTGTACATAAACAGGAGTTCAGGAAGGTTGGCCTGAAAGCTAGGACTCTACCTGAAACAAGGCTTGCTTTTTTTTTTTTTTAATTTTTTTTTTTTTTTTAATTTATGATAGTCACACAGAGAGAGAGAGAGAGAGAGGCAAAGACACAGACAGAGGGAGAAGCAGGCTCCATGCACCGGGAGCCCAACGTGGGATTCGATCCCGGGTCTCCAAGATCGCGCCCTGGGCCAAAGGCAGGCGCTAAACCGCTGCGCCACCCAGGGATCCCAAGGCTTGCTTTTTATGCTAAATCTTTTCTTGTCTTTGAATTAAGGTTTAGAATTTATAAGTAATTATTTGACATTAAACTTTTTAACAATCCTATATAGATAGGTAGGACAGATAATTATCATCACCATTTAATAGACCAGAAACCTGAAACTTGGAAAACTGTATTTACTCAGCAAGTAATTGCATAGCTGAAACTCAAATCCAAGTTGTCAGAGTCTAGATCTGGTCCACGATTCTCAACTGTCTCCACAGTGATGAAGATATGCTGTGTGTCAAATGCCATCCATTAATGTGTAACAACTGCAATCACAGAATGAAATTACATCCTTAGCTGAAAGTAGATTCCCCTTACTGCTTAGGGGTACCTTATCAAAACCACAATTTCTCTCCCAACAAAAATACACATTAGTGGGCAGCCCTGTGCAAATATACACATCACATTCTTTTTTTTAAAATTTTTATTTATTTATGATAGTCACACAGAGAGAGAGAGAGAGAGAGAGAGAGGCAGAGACACAGGCAGAGGGAGAAGCAGGTTCCATGCACCGGGAGCCCGACGTGGGATTCGATCCCGGGTCTCCAGGATCGCGCCCTGGGCCAAAGGCAGGCGCTAAACCGCTGTGCCACCCAGGGATCCTACACATCACATTCTTTTGCAACTAGATCCAAAGATTTTAGGGATGTCCTTAACCACAGAGCTATATTTATTTTATTTTATTTTTTAAAGATTTCATTTATTCATGAGAGAGAGAGAGAGGTAGAGACATAGGCAGGGGGAGAAGCAGGTTCCCTATGGGGAGCCTTATGCGGGTCTCAATCCCAGGACCCCAGGATCATGACCTGAGCCAAAGTCAGGTGCTCAACCACTGAGCCACCCATGTATGGGACAGAGCTATATTTAAAGGAATGTCTGCATGTTGCATACTGATCCTGTTCTCTAAGGCAGGTTTTATCAAAGAGGTTTTACTGTGTGTATTTCAGTGCTAGTGTATATATTTCTTTTGATATCAAAATCGTTTATCCAAGGCATATGTCCTTATTAAAAAATATTAAAAATGCATAAAAGTGAGTCTACATGGTGAAGGAGAAATTTAATTGAAAAACCCAAAGTTCTATTTTCTTGAAAGTTGTATTAACAAGTTATGGTTTCTTATCATGTTTACAGTAATGAATTGAACTGTTGAATAATATGTGTATATTTGAATTAAATTATATATATAATCTATATATATTATATATGTACATGTATATATACAAACATATATTTAGTTGCTTCTTCAGATTACTTAGAGCAAATTTGAGCAAACATTTCTTGCACAGACATTTAACAAAGTATTTTTAATAACTAAAAGATTTATGTCTGCACGACCTGTCTAGTCAATTGAATGATTGATCAATATCTGATTGATTTCAGTAACCTGTGTGAATCTTATGAAGGATGGTAGTAGAGGTAAAGGCTCAACCTCTGTGGTTTTCAACCTTGGTTGCCCTTTTGAATCACCTGAGGATGAACTCCAATTTTAGGAATTTTGACTTGACTGTGTAAAGTGTGGCCTGAACAATGGGATTTTTAAAAAGCTTCTCTAGTGGTTCTAGTTTACAATCACTGCCCTAATGCCTTTGTTTTCCCTTAAATGGGAGAACTCTTAAACAGCACAAGAAAGAGTATATTATTTATAATCTGTCAAGCTAGGACAAATTGAGATTATTTTTGAGGAGAGGAGCTGTATTTAACAAGAATATGGGTGACCAAAGTAATAAATTCAGCCCACTCTTTTATAAATCTTTTTTCCTTCTTATAAATTACATACAACAGATAAAATCTGAATTGATAAACATCAACTATATGCTGATTATGTAGTCTATGCAATTAACCTTTCTGCCTTGCCTGATGAGTTATAACCATGATTATATTTAATCAGAATTATGGAATGTAGTTTCTGAAAGTCTCACCTGAGCCTTTTGATGCATCTCCTTATTCTTAACATGTCACAAAATATCTTGTATGTGAGGTTACATTTTTGAATCATAGTTTAATAAACACAATCAAAAGTCTTTTTTAAAAAAAACCCTCAAGGCCTAATTCCTCACCAGAGTAAGTTTCAGCTTTTTGAACCATGTCTAGAGTGGTTTAGGGAGCTGGAATAAGAGGGGAGGAAGAGGAAGAGCTTTAGAGAGCCCAAGGAATGTGGATCTAGTTTAATTTCTTAACTCATATTTATAATGATGTCTTTCCTGGATATTTCTTCTTCCTGCACCCCCATTTCAGGAAATATAAAATTAGCAATTGAAGATATGTGCAGTTACCTGAGGAGTAAGAAGAGTAGATTTAGAAGGATGATCTCGGGGCTGATTTCTGCTAAATGATGTTGTGCCTCTCTCCACTCCTGCAGTTAGCCTATGCAATAACTAGCAGAATTGTACCTGGAAAGACTGGGAGCAAAGGGCTATCTCTGGAGAAGCTTTCAATTTTAAATGTAGATCATTAGATCAGAAATGGAGTGAAAGTGAATAAAATCCAAATACATTTTTATCATTTACATATGCCTCCAATTCTTTTTTCTTCCTGTCCCTATACTACACTGTAATGCTAGTTTGTTTGTTTATTTTTTTGATTATAGGCAACACACAATGTTACATTAGATTCAGGTGTACAACTTAGTGATTTGACAAGTTTATGCATTATACTATGTTCACCACAGGTAGGTTGCCATCTGTGCCATTATATCTCTACTACAGTGTCATTGGTTGTATTCTTTATGGTCTGCTTTCTATGTCCATGGTTTACCCATTCCATACCTGGAGGCCTGTGTCTCCCATTGCCCTCACCCATTTTGCTCAAGCCCCCTCGCTCTCTGGCAACCATCAGTTTGTACTCAGTATTTACACATCTGATTTTGCTCTTTTCTTTGTTTATGCATTTTTTTAGATTCCATTTATGCATGGAATCTTAACGGTATTTTGTTTTCCACAGTCTGCCTTATTTTACTTAGCATAATACTCTCTAGTTCTGTCCGTATTGTCACAAATGGCACAGTCTCATCCTTTTTTTATGGCTGTGTCATATTCCCTTAGAACTATAATGCTAGTTTAGCCATTAAATCTTTTTCTTAAAACCTGGAATTTCATTTTAAGAATGTTGGGCAATAGGGGCACCTGGATGGCTCACTCGGTTAAGCATCCAACACTCGATTTCAGCTCATGATTTCAGGATCATCAGATTAAGCCCAGCATCAGGTTCTATGCTCAGCAGGCAGTCCGTTTATCTCTCTCTGTTCCTCTTACAATCAAAAGAAAAGAAAAGAAAAGAAAAGAAAAGAAAAGAAAAGAAAAGAAAAGAAGAAAAGAAAAGAAAAGAAAGAAAAAAGAAAAGAAAAGAAAAGAAAAGAAAAGAAAGACGAAAGAAAGAAAAAGAAAAATGGACAACAGATACCCTCCCTCAAATGATGGTATAAATCCAGGTTTTTTAAAAAAAAAAAATCCAGGTTTACAAAACTGATGGAAATGATTAAAAGATAATTAACATATCAAAGACTATACAATCATCAGTGTAATAATTATGGAAATATGTCAGCATTCAACCCTAAATGTTAATAACTATGCTTAATAATAATGAGAACATTTATTGAACTTAAAGGGCTAAGCACATTTTTAATTTATGTGCATTACTTTATTTAAACCTCATTATAAACCTATATTCTGTAGGACTTGTTGTCACTCCCATTTAACAAATGTAGAGATTGAGGCATAGAGAGAGAGAGAGAATCTGCCCAAGGTCCAGGCCAGGCTATGAACTTGGACATTTTGTTTCTGGAGTCTACATTGATAATCCCTACACAATATAACCTATATACAAAATAGTTTGAACCAGTTGGAGAAAAAATGGAAGAATTTGTATTTCTGAGAAGATTGGTCCATTATAACAGCAAGTTAAGTGGTGGAACATCAAGTATCTCATTCATATTCCCCCCTTAAGAGAACATAAGGGACCTATGTTACCAGGAAAGACATGAAAAATGATCCTTACTTCCTTAGATAAGTAGGACTGAGAACTGGGACTGGGATGCTCCCCAACTTGCAGTTGATAAAGCAGGAAGACACAATAATTTAGGAATAACTGTTTTAGGATTGACAGCAGTAAACAGAGGAATATGAGCAGAGAAAAATAATTCTACATCAAACAAAAGTGATCAGTGAACTTATCCTTAATGTACAAATTTAAGCAAAATAAGAGAGAAAAAGAATAGAGATGGAGTTCCTCAGCACTGGCTCCCATAGCCTTGTGATCTTTCTCACTCCTGCAGGCAGAAGAATATGTAATCCATCAGCAGTTATTCCAGAAAAGGCATGAAACACCACCCAGGTAAATGAATTAAGGAAAATCCACTAGAACTATTTTTTAGTTCTTTTGTCTTTGTTTTTATTCTGATTAAAAATATTTCTATTGAAATATAACAAACATAGAAAATTATCAAAAGAACAAAACAATCAGTAAATTATATGAAGTGAAATTTTCATATAACCACTGCCTGGGTCAAGGAGTGTAGTGGTAGCACCACACATATGCTCCTTGGACTCTCTTTTGACTTCTAACACCATATATTGGTTTTGCACATTTTTGTGTTTTATATAAATGGAACAAGATGTATGTATCATTTTGTGACTTGATTCTTTTACTCAACCTTATGTTTGTGAAGTTCATCCCTGTTGGTGCTTGTAGCAGTAATTCATTCATTGTCATTGTTACATATTGTGGAAGATTCCTGTAATGGTAGCTCCCAGTTAATCATGATTTTCTGTTTACATGCCCTTCTGCGATGTGCTATTGGCTGCTTCTCCTATTAAAGGATGAAGACTGTTTTTTCACTGTCTGAAATCGCAGCTGGCTTTATGAATGTTTTGACGTAGATTGTGTTAGAAATGATATTATGCAAATTCTAGAAGCTTAGTCCTACGAGTGCTTGCAGCTTCCTCTCTTGCCTTCTTAGATCCTTTTGTTATCATGCTGTGAAGAAGCCTAGAGTAGCCTACTAAAGATGAAAGGCTCTACAGGATGAGAATAGGTTATCTCAGTGATAGCACCATGTTCCAGGGACCATCTTACACCTGCATACCTAGGTGAAATATCAGATGACTGTGACCACATGAGTGAATCCAGACACATGGGTAGAACAGAAACCCCCAGCAAACCTACTCATTTTCCAAAAAATAATAAATTATGGTTTTAAGCCATCTAGTTGTTTGTTATGTAGCAATAGAAAATGGAAATAGCACATGTGAAAATATTAGTTTGTTTATCCATTCTATTTTAGTGGACATTTGGATTGTTTCTAGGTTTTGGATATTACAAGTATTTCCACTATGATATGTTTTAGGAAACACATATATGCATTTCTGTTGAATAAATACCTAGAGATATACTTGCTAGGTCAGTATTCATAGACACTGACAAAGAGTTTTCCAAAGTGGCCGTATCAATTTATATTCCTATCAGCAATGTAGGAGAGTTCTAGTTGCTCCCTGTTATTATTCATTTTTGGCAATGTCTCTTCACTTTAGTCATTTTAGTCTGTGGGTTGTAGTACCTCACAGTAGATTTAATTTGAATTTCTCTGATGACTGAAGAATTGGATCTTTTTCATATGTTTATTGGCCCTTGGGATATCTTTTTTAAAATAAGGTATTTGGTTAAAGTCTGTTACCCATTTTACCATTGTCTGTCTTTTTCTTACTAGTTTTTAGAATTTCTTTATATATTCTAGGTATAAGCCTTTTGTCAGTTTCATGTGTTAAGAACATCATTTCCCACCTACCTTGTGGCTTGTCTTTTTATTCCTGTAGTGGTGTCCTTTGAGGGTTTGGATCACACTACCACTTAGGTCAGCTGAGGTGATACCTGAGAGTGAGAAGAATGTAAATGGAAAATGAAGAAGTGAGAACATTTGTGACAATATGATCCTAAGATCAACACTGTTATGGGGCTGTGGTTCATGCCACTGACCTTCCTCTTTTGGATTTTTCCTTAGGAAGAGAGGCCTGTGGACATGGGATAAGAGTTGGACTAAGGTAGCAATGAGATGTGCCTCACAGACCTCCAGCCACAGGGAGCGTGAGTAATGATGTTAAGTACGTTTTCTTGTTTATTGGCCATTATATATCTTCTTTTGTGTACTGTCTATTCAGTTCTTTTGCTCGTTTGAAAATTGAATGTCTTTTTAAAATGATATATACTAGTTCTTTATATATTCTGAATATGAATTCTTTGTTGGATCAATATACAGAAACTTTTTTTTACTAAGTTTGTGATTTGTTCTTAACAGTATTTTTTGTGTGTGTGGGGAAATGATTTTCATTTTAATGAAGTCCAATTTAACTTTTTTTCTTTTATGTTTAGTGCTTTTTGCATACTGCCCAATGATTTATCACCCATCCAAAGTTCTCGAAAAAATTCTCTTAAAGGCTTTAGATTTTAGCCTGTACATTAAACCTTATACATTAATCACTAATTTTTGTATATAAGTGTAAAGGTTCTCTCAGCTATGTAGTTGTTTCAGAATAATTTATTGAGAAGACCAATTCCCCAACCATTGAATAGTATTGGTCAAAAATTATTGATATTATATATGTATGTGATATTCTTTTGGACTCTCTTTTCTGTTGACCTATTTCTCTTGCATCAATACCAAACTGTTTTATTTACTGTATATTTATAGTAAATCTTAAATTGATGCTGTAAATCCTCCAACTTTGTTCTTCTTCAAAATTTTCTTGGATTCTCTGGATCCCTTATATAACCATATGATTTTTAGAATCAGTTTTTTAAGTTCCATAAAAAGTATACTATGAATTTAATTAGGATTTCATTAAATACTTGTTTTCTTTTAAGATATGTTTATTATGTACTTTACATTGAGCACTTCAGAAAAGAAAATAATTACAATGATTTCAAAATGCAATTCCTGGATTCAATAAATGTCCTTTATAATTATGGCCAATCAATATCTAGAGTTGTATGTAGACCCTAATCCAGCTAGCAAATAAATAAAATAACTATATTAATCTCCAGGATTAGAAACATGCATTATTTTTAAAGTCACTTTCCATTGTGTTTTTTTAAAAACATGATTTACATTTATTTTAAGTACATATACATTGATTATAAGAGTTAAAGTAGACTGTTAATGTTAACATCTTAAAACTATGATCATTGTTATCCTAATAGAGAATTCAGTTTAGTACAAAGAATTCAAGAAGAAAATTCAAGAAGAAAATTTAGCATCTTTCAAATGCTAAAAGTGAGTTCCAACTGTGGTTCTTTTCTGATGTGAGAAGCTGTAGGCACGCATCAGATGATCTACTGATTTACCTTCTGAAAGTATCTTTGGAAGCAGTTGAATTTGGCTTGATTGTAGGAGAATATCATGTTCAGTTTGCTGGGCTGACTTCTCTATTGGTTTCACAAACTGGAATGCCTTCACCAAGCAGAGTCTCTTCCATATTTTGGTCCACTGGGAGATCATTGGTGTTCAAATACTGGATGACCTCATTGGGATCAATTATGAAGAGATCTCTTAGAGCAACACCAGGTTCTTCTAACAGCACACCATAGTCTCAGGAAATCTGACAAGACTGTGATGTTCATATGGCCCAAACTGCTATTATTCATTGGTGTATTTAGCCAGGCAAGGTTGGTGGGAAGTGGGAATACATCGAAACTGCAACAGCTTCACAGTTAACATAATGAAATTCACTGGCTTTGTCACTAAAGCAACAATTTTTGTAGGACACACAAAGGTAAAGTCCAAAGGATAGAAGAAAAGCACCAATATTTCCCCCTAAAGTCATCAAGGCTTAGGTGTTTGAACTTTGTTTACAACTGTGTAACAAAGAATTGTATATTAGGTTTCTGATCAATATGGTGTGCTAAGCTAATGTAGAAAATCATACTCTTATCTAAAACACATGTTGATATATTTAACCATAAACTTTCAAAAATACACGTCAATTCTTGAAAGCATTAGGAAAGGCTCTAGGAACTAGTAATAAAGATTATAAAGCCATAGTTGCAAGTGAGGGAAGCAAAGCTGAATGGCTTTAGAACTGAACATGTGCTACAGCTGCTAAGGTTCCAAGACCTGGACTCAAATCAGAGCTAAAATCTAGGCTTGTGTGTGGTAGGGAGCTGGAACTGAGCTTCTTGCATAAAGCTGAGACCCATCAAGTGTTGATTAGTTCTTGAAATAGAGGCTAGAAAGACTATTTATAGACTGGGAAGTGCCTTAGTGATCTGGGTCATTACAAAAATAAATATATTAAATTCACGTATGTAAAAGAGACTTGACTTGGTCAAAAAACACTGTGCAGATATACTTTATTTATAACTAGACACAAAACATTATATCATGATCCAGAAAGGTAAATTTCTGGAAAGGACATACTAGAAAATACTAGTCAAATAAATGCTTATTGATTAACAAACAAAAAATATTTAACATGCAAAGCATTAATAGGGATGAAAAAGATTGCAACATAGAGATAAAAGGAATATTCCACCAAGAAGCAATAAAATTAAGTTTTATGTATGTATCAAAACCTCCCAATATTTAAAGCATATTTAAATATTAAATATTTAAAGGATGGAGATAGTCAAAAGGTACAAACTTCCAGTCATCAGATAAGTCTTAAGGATGTAGTATACAGTATGGTGACTATAATTTACAGTGCTGTATTCTATATTTGAAAGTTGCTATGATGGTATGTCTTAAAAGTTCTCATCAGAAAAAAATTTTTGTAAAAATAATATTTAAAGCAAAAATGGACAGAGTTATAAAGAGAATTCAATTAATCCATAGTTATGGCAGGAGATTTGCATATGCCTTTTTTTAGTAACCAATAAATCACACAGACAGAATGTTTTCACGGATGCAAGTTTGAACAATTCAGTTAACAAGTTTGATCTAATAGATATGAGATATGTGTGAGACCTGATGCTTATAGTTCCTGACCATAAAAATAGAGAACCCACATTCTTTTCAGCTTCTCAGACATTAGTTTTTCTATTGTGTTAAAGTGTTTCAAAAGTGATAGATTTCCAAAATAAAATGTTGTGTATACAAAGTACAGCATGCGACTATATATATTAATAAAGATCTGAAAATGAAAACTTAATATGCATATAAACATATGTAATAAAGTGCAGAAACCCAGATGAGGTGGATGGTAGTTGTCTCTGAATAAAGAGAGAGGAGAATGAGACCCGAGAGGTGTATGAGGGGGACTTAAAGTCTGGAATGATTAGCTTCTTAATAATAATTTTAGAATGATCTAAAGCAAAGATAGCAAGATGCTTTAGCACATTATTAATCCTGGATTGTGGTTACATGGGTATTCGTTATGTTATACTGTAATTTTCTGTATGTTTGGATACATCATAATATTTAAAGAGAATGATGAAAATCTTTTGGAAGATTTTTTTTTAAGATTTTATTTATTTATTCAGGAGATACATAGAGAGAGGTAGAGATGTAGGCAGAAGGAGAAGCAGGCTCTTTGCAGGGAGCCTGATGTGGGACTTGATCCCAGGATCAGGATCACTCCCTGAGCCACCCAGGCATCTGGGAGGATTTAATTGGTCTATAAGAACTTGCTTTTGGAATGGTATGTCCTAAGTCTTATCTTGATATATTTATATAAGCTTGATATTATGAAATCTGATAAAATGTAATATCAAGAAGATCTTTATATCAACAGCAGAGTTTAAGAAAATTTCATGGAATTTGTCTAAAAATTGACTGTATAGGTAGAACAGTTTAAGGTTATTTATCAAAATACCATAGTCTGCCTTCCTATCACTAAGACTAGAGATGATTGCTTTGAATGAGATGAAGTAAACCTCAATATCCTAGAGTTGTTCCAAGGATTAATGGCAGTAATATACACCAGGCATGTTATATAAATCAACAACAAAATTATGCTGTAAAGATGCAGTATCCAAGCAGAAGATACACATTAATTAAAATGTTAGGAAAAAAACATAATTCAAGCTGGCTTCAATATATTCTTGGGGACATGTGATACCAGTAGTCAACCAAGCAATACATAAAGAGTCCTATGGGTAAGCTACTGTGACCCCAATATTTCATAGCAGCCATGTTTTCATTCATGTGTGAAGGTAATCTAAAAATAAAAAATATGCAAGGAATCCTAAAATATATCACCCATGTGTTCTTTCTAAGAAACTTGCCTGAACAAGGAAACCTTCATCAAAAAAGAATAACTTTGTTTTGTTTAATGTTCTATATGTTGTGTTTATTTTACCCAACATTGATATTGCTATATTTGTTCTCTTTTTGTTTGTGTACTTCTGATTTTCCCTGGCCTACTCTTTTATATTCAAACTATGAATTACATTGTTTTATATCATCTTGTATACAGTGTATGGCTGGAACTTGTTTTACCTCTTTCAATTTAGGAGTCAATTTCTTCTAAAGAGTGGTTTTTATCTCTCTTACCCTCATTTCTATGAAAGATGTTTTGACTTAATTCACTTGAATCAGTGTTTATGTATGATTCTATTTTTGGTTTTCTTGCTGTATTGTTTCCTTTCTGTTGGTATATCATATCTGTTTCCTTTGTGCCCCCTCCCAACTCTTCCATCATATCTCAGTAACTTGAAAATACATACGGAAGCATATTTTTAGGTCTACAGTAATTATATCCATTAATTTAAATATTCTTATTTTACAGCTTGAGAAATGAAATGACCTCTATTGACCGTCCTCTTGTAAAAGATGAGGAATTAGCAAATGCCTATTTTTGTTTTCTTTTTTTCTTGCCATTTTTGTTAGCATATAATTAGTGTTTTTGTTTTCATCTTATATAGCTTTTATTCAAATAATGATAATTGCATTCTTGTTCATAGAAAGCTATATTACATCAGTAACTTGGGCTTGAAGAACAAGAAGATTTAAGAAGGGGACAGAATGATTTGAACAATTATAATAAATATATTAATTAATAAAATGTACCATACTTAATCCCCTTTAAACAGAAATCAACTAGTTTTAAGGGCTATGAAACATTTACAAAAATGACCATGTGTTCGGGCACAAAGAAAACCTTAATGGGGCTCCTGGGTGTCTCAGTCAGTTAAGTGTCCAACTCTTGGTTTCTACTTCAGTCATGACTTCAGGGTTGTAGGATCAAGCTTCTTGTGAGACTGCACACCCAGTGCATGGAGTCTGCTGGGGATTATGTACCTCTACCTCTCCCTCTGCTTCTCCCTCTGCTAGCTTGTGTGTGCTCTTTCTCTCTTAAATAAATAAATAAAAATAAATAAATAAATAAATAAATAAATAAATAAATAAATAAAATCTTTAAAAAACCGAAAATCTTAATAAATATTTTAGATTGGAAAGAGTGCAACCATGTCTTCTGATCACAGTGGAATAAAAATTAGAAGTCCATGATCAAAAAAGAAATAAACCATGAAAATTATTTTTAAGTATTTAGAAGAGTAAATAATATTTAGAAAAATATAAACTTTTCAAACATTTAGAAAATAAATATAAACATTTTAAAACTTCTCCAAAACAACTCCTAAATAGAAAAGCAAAATATGAATTAATGAGAATGAAAGCACTGTTTATCATAATATTTATAACTTTTGACATCTTCAGTATATAAAACAAGTATATAAAACATAAAACATATTGTTTTATGCTCAATGAATTAAGCATCCAATTTCAGAAGTTAAAAGAGACAAAATAAGTCTAAAGAAAGCAAGAAAGAACCAAAGGTACATACAGAAATCAATGAAATAAAACTAAGGAAAGTAGAGGAAAATATTAACTAAAAAGAAAGAAGAAAATATTAAGTGAAAATAGTTGCAGATTTTTTTATTAGGTAGAAAAGGTAAGATTGATAAAAATAATATTAATAAATTAGGCACAGATCTGGTCTAAAATATGAAAGATGAAAAATGAACAATTCACTAGGTTAATCAAGATTAGAATTTTTAAAAAAAAACTACAAATATACATATGTAGAAAATGAGTAAGGAAAAATAACTGTAGATAAAGAGGAAATAAGATTTATAAAATAAAATTTTCAATTGTATAATAATAACTTTGAAAATGTTAATGAAAACTATGCAAAGAAATAGAAAAATAAAAATACCCAGATTGGTTCAAGAAAAAACACAATTGACAAATATCAATAGGAATTAGAAACATTGTGTAAAACGGTACCTCAGGAATAATGAACTGAGATGATTTTATGGGTGATTTATTTTAAATATTCAGGTAAAAGATAACCTTGATAATAAGTCTTTTGCAATATTAGAGAATGAGGAAATCTTCTGACTTGTTTTTAAAAACCATCATAATATTGATACTTATATTTGACTATGATAATCCAAAAAAAGAAAACTATGCCCTATTCCAATTTTACTTGGGAATATCAATGTAAAAAAATCTTAAAGTAGTATGAAATAGAATGCAGTAGTATATTGGAATATACACCATTACCAAAATCCCCTCGTGCCTGAGTGCACTTGTGGCTTGATGTTAGATAGTCCATTACTACAATTACTCTAGTAACAGGTAAAAGCATGATAGTTGTCCCCAAAATGCAGTTGATAAGATTCAGTGTCTACTTCTAATAAATGCTTTTAGTAACATAAGAATAGAAGGAAGCTCCCTAAGTGGACTAAGGAGCATCAGAAACCAGCAGCAGACATATTTAACAGTGGACTCCAAGAGGGTAATTTTAAAATCAGGAAAAAGACTAGTTGGAATTTAGTTTACTACTAAGAAACACCCTAAGTCCTCTGGAAATAATTAGGTTTAGAGGAAACTCCGGTATGCATGTCTAGAGAAGGGGCAGAGGTTCTATAGGAGCTAGTATGAAGTGGACATTTCTGGGGTCAGTTTTCGAGAAGCACCTAGAAGAAAGTTTCCCTGAAACTCTTCCAAACACTAGCAAATCTCTGAAATCCAGAATGATGAAGTTTGCTACATCACTTAGATTTCCAACAGGTAACTTCAAATTCCTAAGCTCAAAGTAATCACTGCCTGAAATTCCACTACCTGGAGATCTTTTGAACAAATATTTATGCATATACCTAGGTGGCACAGGAGAAACTAACTCCTAATTACTGACATTGCGTTGATGAGTCTTTCAATAGGTTATCACATCAATGACACATTTAAGGGAAGGCGACAGTGGTAGCTTGTATTTATTGAATGCTTATCCATATGCCAGGCATTTTTCTGATATTAGGCACATCACTTCATTTAATCCTCACAATAACCATATTACATATTACATATGGAGAAACAGAGGTTTAGTGTTGAGATAGAACTTAGCCAAACTACATGGCTAGTAAGTAGTAGCGAGCAGCTGAGTGTCCAGTCTGCTGCTCTGAGTTACTACTGCACTGCCCTAGTCTTTAGAAGTACATGTTCTTAGTGCAAGGGTTTCTGACCTCCAACTAAATTGATTCAGAACTGATTTTAGACTGAAAGTCACTTATGTGCCAAGGCATCTTGAATCTTCTGTAATTGATAAAAACATGAAAATGTTTTCCTTGCCCTCAGGAAACTTATTCTGTAATAAAGGAGGTACACATGTGAATAACCAAATACACCCAAGGGCAAATGTAGGGTTTTTGACTATGGTTATGGGTGGGTCAAGGCTCCTCAGATAACATGTTAGGGATGTGGAGGCAGAGAACCTTCTTTGGAGTAGCCATGCTTTTGGAATTCTGCATTTTCCCTATAAGGGTACGAATCTCTGGTGATATTCTATGAAATATATGGTGAGTTCTTAACTTTCCATCTGTTTTGAGTTTGTATCATAAAAAGTCAAAGGAACTGTTCCCTCAACAGGTATTTTATTACTTCTATTGCCAAGGGAAGAAGGACTTTGGGAGAAACTTAGTAAATACGAAATAAAATGAGTAGCATGCAACTTCTGACCCTCTACTCTTTCAAAGAATGAAATGAGTTGATATCATCACAAAAAGAAAGACACCTTAATTTATTCTCTAATTTGGATAATCTACTGGGAGAAAACCTTCATAGTCATAGATAGGAAGGTGAGAGAAATCAGTCCTGCTAGAATTGCTCTTTCAATTGTCAGCATGTTTTAATGAAATGCCAGTCTTTTCATGCCAAATCCTGAAGGAAACCTCTGGGTACCGATTGATGAAATGATTTCACTCCCATTTGAGTCTCAAGTAAAATAAAGCCTCTCCCATTTTGCAGAGCACAGCACTCTAGAAGTTCAAAAGGTAAGACATACTTTCAGTATGTATAAATTGCGGAGTACATTTGAAAATAAAATTTTTAATTATGTTTGACATCTGAGGCCCAGTGCTGTCATCCTGTAGGAAAGTAACATCTGTTTTGACATCTCTAGTGGAAGAGACTTTAAATCAGTTTTCATATTACTTATCTACTAGCTAATCAGATTGGATGCGGCATTCTTCTAACCAATTCATTCACAAGGAAGAAAGAAAAGATATGCAGAGGAGTAAGGCTGGGCTTAAACTAATATGATGAATTTAAATGAAAAATCTAAACTCCTTTGAATATATTCTAAGTTTTAATTCAGTGCAAAATTTGAAAATGTTCATTTAATCCTATATGTGCAGTTTTTTTCTTATTCCTTATGCCTTTTACTTTGACTTAAAATCAATAGACCATTAAAGCATTTTTTTTTCCTCAAACCATTTGGTTTTATCTCAAGTTCAAGGTTTTAACTGGTTTGCTACTTTTAATAAGTACTTTAAAGATGGCTGAAGCAGATTTTTTTTTTTTATGTTTTGTGTTTTAAATTGCAGGTATTAGAAAGGCATCATGTTATATTGTTTCTTTGATGGTTGTATATATAGTCTTAATATCTGTTACCTCATCATATTTAAGATTTAAAAGCATGGTGAAGGAAAACAGCTCCCTCTAGGAATCATTACTTCCATATCTTCCATACTCATGGAACTTTCTTAAAGATATGCTTACATAATTTTATGTATCTCTTAAGAATAAAGTAAAAAGAGGTTTTTACTTGAATAACTCAGGATTTCCCTTATAATTATACCTGCATTATTGGGATAAAAATCATATTGCCTCCATGTTCTTTTTCTTTTCATATGGTAGGCACAGGCTTCATATTTCTACTTAAAAATTTACCTATAAATTATAAACTGATTGGTTGAGTTACAAAAGACACACACCAAATTATTCTAACTGGCCAACTCATTCAAGCAATTTTGTCACTATAGATGCAGCTTTAGTTAAGATGGAAGCTCGAAGAAGCTTACAGATGATTTTATTAGAAAATATGTGGGAGGGTAATCCTTTAAACAGATTAATACTAAAAGGGACTTGCATGTTCTTCAAAGACAAAGGCAGAATTTAAAGAAACTAAAAAATAATTGAAGTAATTTTCACAGTAAATGTGTATTTACTGGAAAATATATTTGAATGGGTGAAGATGTGCCATGTTTTAAGATCTAATTTGCCAAACAAGCAAAAAAAAAGATAAAAAATAATTACTAATCAACATTAAAATAAAGGAAAGGTTTAATATCTTTTCTTTGTCTTGAATATGTTTATTAGATACACTGGTGAAGACAGTACAGACCTCCTTTTTATTAAACATTAATCATGCTTAGATGAAGCTGCTAATTTTTTTTTTTTTTGAAGCTGCTAATTTTAATGCTAGTGTGAAGGTCAATAACAATGGTATTTTGACAAATCAGATAATTTCTAAAGGACAAAATAGGGACATGGTCAAGACTTTCTTTTTATTTATTTTTAGGTGTTATTTATTTATTCTAGAGAGAGAGGGAGACCATGAGTGGGGTGGGGGGTTGGGGGGAGGAACAGAGGGAGAGGGACAAGGAGACTCTGTGCGGAGAGCAGAGACTGAGGTGGGGCTGGATTTCATGACCCTGAGATCATGACCTGAGCAGAAATCGAGAGTTGGATGCTTAACTGACTGAGCCACCCAGGTGCCCCTAGACTTTCTTTTTAATTTATAATTATGATGATGTGTTTGAATGAATTGTAAACCTAAGTCCTTCCTTCTCTGTTATTACCACATCACAGAATTCCCTACTATATCTTCAAAGTACAGAAATTATTATTTATTCATCATAATTGCAAAAATTACTATAAATGTCTTAATTCTCACTAGACCTATATTGCATGCACATTCTCATAGGAAAATGTCCATCCAAAAATGATTTAGAATTCAAAACTACATTGAAATAATCTTATTTTTAAATTATTGGTTATTTTTTCTTGTTAAATATGAAATATTTGTTGATTTAAGGAATACAAAAACTAGCATTTTTCTATATACAAATCATCTCATTTTATCTTCATACAGTAAAAATAGTTTTAATTCTAGCTATTTCTGGGAGTACCACAGATAAACTTCAAATAAAAAAATCATTTTTGATAGGCACCACACAACTTTAATAGCCCTGGTCTGTAAGATATTTAATTTAATTTGCAGTCATTTTATCTGGGAAGACACACTTGGAAGTTACATTGGTGAAGGCTAGACATTTTGTGGGTCTTTTTAAAGTGGCTTTTTTTTTTTTTTTTTTTTTTATGACTAAGGTGAGTGTTGGATATACCTTCTTTGACTTTTTTTAGTACCACTACAGCAACAATAATATTAAATAACTTGGTTTTCTCCAGAAATTAGTCATGAATTGATCTTCTTTAACCAAATTTCCTAACTTACAAAAGCTATATAAACAATGGATACAGGGGTCAGGAGTGTAGTGGTAGTCTAGGTCATATACTCTATGGAGAGATCAAGGTTTCCAATTTTCTTTCTCTGATATTGTTTTGATATAATCAAAGATAGTTAATTTCTCAGTAACTTAAAAATACTTTTTTTTTACTTGGGGATTGAGGTTTTTTATTAGAAAGCATAAATGAGTGATTAATGAATTGTGACAATGGCAGATTTAGCTATTTGTTTCTTTTTACTCAACTGTAATCTGTTAGTGTAGTTGAGAACCTAATGGTCCTTCCATTTCAGAAAATTCTCTTCATCTTGGAGTCCAAGAGGGATGAAAGTGAGGACTAAGAGGAAAGAAACATCAAGTGTGAGATTTAGGGCATTTCAGGAAGGAGGGAAGTCTTTTTTACATTTCTTTTTTTCTCCCCTTGCCATTTGAGTTTTGGAGAACTCAAGTTTTGGAGAGACAAAGCTAAAGTGATGCCTAACAGAATGGACTTAGAAAAGGATATTTTAGGCCCGTTTTTGGTTTAAGCTTTGTGAGAAGAAAGCCAAAGGATGGCGGCCACAAGGTCTTGAGTAAGAAAAAAAAGCTTTCAGGTAGGGTAACTTGCAGACATTTGGGTGTAAAATCCTAATTGGCATTTTCACAACTGAGGACGTTGGAGAATTTGAGGATCTGGAGACTTTTAAAGCCTTTCACCTATTTTGCCTGTTTACCCCCTGCCTTCCGCTGGTTTCACACTGTGGCGTTGGTGAACAAATACTTTAAGGCAAAAAAGTACTGTCGGAATGTATAGTATCTAGTGTTCACAGAGCCTCAGAATTGCTTTTGAGGATTACCCTATCCTATTTCTCCTCAAGTGGTTGTGGTAGTAGACAGGAATCTAGTAATACTTGATTTAAATTAATTAAAATAGAAGCAAGCAACCTATTACTCTCATATATAGTACAATACAGTATGAATATTAAGTTTTGGGCACATTTTAGCCATTCATATGTCTCTTCATTTAAAAAGGTATTTCTAATTTGGATTCAACATGCAGTTTTATTTAGCAGGAAAATAGAAATTGTGCCTTCTCAAATTTTTGGCATTTTAATTATAAAAGAGAACCAGGCTAACATTAGTAGCTTAAAAAAAGGTCAACAGTATAATTATTCCTTCAGTGTTATTTCAAATTCTGAGTGAAGCAATTAATATTCTATTTTTTAAGACATTTCTCTTTAGGATACATATACTTTGAAACAAGTGACATTTGTAATTTTGCATTGGACATTTGCACTTTATCTATATAGGCTATATTTAAAATAAATAATACTCCAATATTTTAGAGTTTTCTAAGATTTTTTCCTTGTATGTATTGTTTGATGTATTCTTTTCTTTTTTAAAAAGTCATTTATTTATTTATTTAATTTATTTATTCATGAGAGACCAGAGAGAGAGAGAGAGGCAGAGACATAGGCAGAGGGAGAAGTAGGCTCCTTGCAGAGAGCCCAATGCAGGAGTTGATCCCAGGACCCCGGGATCACGACCTGAGCCAAAGGCAGTTGCTCAACCACTGAGCCACCCACGTATCCCAAGATGTATTCTTTTCTGATTCAGTGAAACTTTATTGTATTTGAATGTGATAAAATAGAATTTAGACTATTACACTCTGTCCAAATAATTGTTATAATCAGTAATTAGGGAATTAACTTGATCAGTAAATAGCAAAAGCAAGCTCAAACCTCCATTTTGACCATTGAATTATGTGTTTTTGTTACTGATTGGATTTGCCAGATAATTTTAAAAAAATTATAGGTATTTATTCCCTTTCTTTTCATTTTTTCCTTTTTTTAAAAACTTAAGTTTAATTAATATACAGTGTTGTATTAGCTTCAGGTTCACAGTATAATAATTCAGTGATTATTTTTTAAATTTAATTTATTCATTTATTTATTCATGAGAGACAGAGACAGAGAGAGAGGTAGAGACATAGGCAGAGGGAGAAGTAGGCACCCTGTGAGGAGCCCCATGCGAGACAGAATGGGGCAGACAGAATGGCAGATGGCAGATGCTCAACCACTGAGCCACCCAGGCAGATGCTCAACCACTGAGCCACCCAGGTGCCCTCAACAATTCTATTTATACTTTGTGCTCATCACAATAAGTGTACTCTTTTTTCAAGATACAGCATTACATTACTTTCAGGCATACAACATAGTGATTCAATAGTTCTACACATTATTTGGTGCAAATCTCAAAAGGTGTGATTTTAAAGCCTTTGACCTATTTTGCCCATTTGCTCACCTGCCTTCCGCTGGTAACCATCAGTTTGTTCTCTATATTTCAGTCTGTTTCTTTGTTTCTCTGTTTTCCTTTGTTTGTGTGATTTATTTCCTAAGTTCCACATATGAGTGAAATCATATGGTATTTGTCTTTCTCTGACTGACTTATTTCACTTAACATTATATTCTGACTCCATCCATGTTGTTGCAAATGGCAAGATTTCATTCCTTTTCATTGCATTGTAACTATGTATGTGTATACACACACACACACACCCCAAATCTTTATCCATTCATCTATTGATGGATACTTGGGTTGCTTCCATAATTTGGCTATTGTAAATCATGCTATAATAAACATAGGGGTGTTTATATCCTTTTGAGTTAGTGTTTTTGTATTCTTTGGGTAAAGAGCCAGTTGTACAATTACTGGATTGTAGGGAAGTTCTATTTTTAATTTTTTGAGGAACCTCCATACTGTTTTCCACAGTGACTGCACTAGTGTGTATTCCCATCAACAGTGCATGAGGGTTCTTTTATCTCCATATCCTCACCAACACTTAACTGTTTCTTGTGTTGTTGATTTTAGTGATCCTGAAAGGTGTGAGGTGATAGCTCATTATAGTTTTGATTTGCATTTTCTTGATGATGAGTAGTGTGGAGCATCTTTTTTGCGTGTCTGTTGACCATATTGTATGGCTTCCTTGGAGAAGTATCTGTTCATTTTTTCCACCCTTTTGAAATTGGATTATTTAGGGGGTTTTTGTTGTTGAGTTGTATACATTCTTTAATATATTTTGGATATTAACCCCTTATTGGATATATCATTTACAAATATCTTCTCCCATTCAGTAAGTTGTCTTTTAGTTTTGTTGATTATTTCCTTTACTGTTCAGAAGCTTTTTATTTTGATGTAGTTCCAAAAGTTTATTTTTTGCTTTTGTTTCCCTATCTAGAGACATATCCAGAAAAATGTTGCTGTAGCTGATATCAGAGAAGTTACCAACTGTGCTCTCTTCTAGGATTTTTGTGATTTCAGGTCTCACATTTAGATCTTTAAACCATTTTGAGTTTATTTTTGTGTGTGGTATAAGAAAGTGGTCCAGTTTCTTTCTTTAGCATGTTGCTGTCCAGTTTTCCCAGCACCATTTGTTGAACTGACAGATACAGAGTATCTTTCCATTTGTTTGTGTCATGTTCAATTTCTTTTATCACTGTTGTATAGTTTTCAGACTATAGATCTTCCACCTCCTTGGTTAAGTTTATTGATAGGCATTTTATTACCTTTGGCACAATTTTAAATGAAACTGTTTCTTAATTTCTTTTTTTGCTGCTTTATTATTGATACCTAGAAATGCAACAGATTTTTCTACATTGGTTTTATATCCTGCAAACTTACTAAATTAATTTATCAGTTCTAATAGTTTTTTGGTGAACTCTTCCTGGTTTTCTATATATAGTATCATGTCATGTGCAAATGGTGAAAGTTTCACTTTTTCCTTACTAATTTGGATGCCTTTTCTTTCTTTTTCTTGTCTGGTTGGTCTGGCTAGGACTTCAGTATTATGTTGAATAAAAGTGGTGAGAGTGGACATCCTTATCTTGTTCCTCTCTTAAAGGAAAAGCTATCGTTTTTTACCATTGGTATGATCTTATCTATGTGTTTTTCATAGATGGCCTTTATTATGTTGAGGTATGTTCCCTCTCAACCTATTTTGTTGAGGCTTTAAATTTGAATGTATGCTATACTTTATTAAATGCTTTTTCTGCATCTATTGAGATGATCACATGGTTTTTAATTCTTTTTCTTGTTGATGCGATATATGATGTTGATTGATTTGTGAGTATTGAACCACCTTTGCATCATCCCAAGATAACTCCCACTTAATCATGGTGAATGATTTTTTTTGAATTTATTATTGGATTTAGTTTGATAGTATTTTGTTGAGGATTTTTGCATCTATGTTCATCAGAGGTATTGGCCTATATATATATATATATATTTTTTTTTTAATGTCTATCTGATTTTGGTATCAGGGTAATTCTGGACTCATAGAATGAATTTGGAAATTTTCCTTCCTTTTCTATTTTTGGGTTAGTTTGAAAAGAATAAGTACTAACTCTTCTTTAAATATTTGGTAGAATTCACCTGTGAAGCCATCTGGTCCTGGACTTTAGTTTGTTGGGAGTTTTTTGATTACTTATTGAATTTCATTGGTGGTAATGAGTCTGTTCAAATTTTCTATTTCTTCCTGATCCAGCTTTGGAAGTTATAGATTTCTAGGAATTTATGTTTCTTCTAGGTTGTCCAATTAGTTGCATATAATTTTTCATGGTATTCTTTGAGTCCTTTGCATTTCTGTGGTGTTGGTTGTTCTTTGTCCTCTTCCTTTGTGATTTTGAATGCTCTCTTTCTCTCTCTCTTTTGACGGGTGGCTAAATGTTGATCGATTTTGTTCACCTATTCAAAGAATCATCTCCTAATTTCATTGATTTGTTGTATTGGTTTTTTTTATTGTTAATTTCTAGTTTGTTTATTTCTACTCTAATCTTTATTATTTTCTTCCTTCTACGCTTTTGGGTTTTGTTTGTTGTTTTGTTAGCTCCTTTAGGTGTAGGTGTAGGTTGTTTATCTGAGATTTTCTTGCTTTTTGAGGTCAGCCTATTTTGCTATAAAATTCCCTCTTACAATAGTTTTTGCTGCGTCTCAAAAATGGACCATTGTGTTTTTATTTTCATCTTTCTTCATGTAGTTTTTTATTTCTTCTTTGATTTCTTGGTTGCTGTATTCATTGTTTAGTTGCATGTTATTCAACTTCCAGGTATTTGCTCCTTCCAGATTTTTTCTTATGATTGATTTCTAGTTTCATAGCATTAAGGTCAGAAGAGATGCAAAATTCAGTCTTTTTGAATTTATTGAGAGTTGTTTTGAAGCATGACATGTAGTCTGTCCTGGAGAATGCTTCATATGCACTTGAAGAGAATGTTTGCTTCACTGTTTTAGGAAAGAATGTTGTGAATGTATCTGTTAGATCCATCCTACCCAATGTGTCGTTCAAAGCCACTCTTTCCTTATTGGTTTTCTGGTTGGGTAATCTATCCATTGATATAATTGGGGTGTTAAAGTCTCTTACTATTCTTCTATTACTATAGATTACTTCCTTTATATTCGTTATTAGGTACTTTATATATTTGGTGCTCCCATATTGGATGAATTAATATTTATTAATTATTATAACTTCTTGCTGGATTATTCCCTTTATTTTTATATTGTATCCTTCTTTGTCTCTTATACAGTCTTTTATTTAAAGTCTATTTTGTTCAATATAAGTATTGCCACCCTGGCTTTCTTTTCACTTCCACTTACATGATATGATAAATACTTTTCCATTCCTTTACTTTCAATCTGCATGTGTCTTAGGTCTGAAATGAATCTCTTGTAGATAGCATGTACATGGGCCTTGCTTTTTATTCCTTCATCCTATGTCTTTTGGTGGGAGTGTTTAGTCCCTTTTACATTTAAAGTAATTGTTGGTAGTTATGCACTTATTGCGATTTTTTAACTTGTTTTAAGGTTGTTTTAGTTCTTCTTTATTCCTTTCTTCTGTTGCTGTTTTCTCTCATAATTTTCTCCAGATATCCTAAGTGATAAGCTTGGATTCCTTTCTCTTTATTTTTTTGCATCTATTACTTTTTTTTTTTTTTTTAAGTAAGCTCGATATCCAACGTGGATCTTAAACTCATGACTCTGAGAACAAGAGTCACATGCACTGACTGAATCAGCCAGGCACCTCTATTACTGGTTTTTGATTTGTGGTTACCATTAGGTTTGTATATAACATCATCTTCACATAGCAGTTTATATTAAGTTGATGGTTGCTTAAGTTTAAACCCATTTTTTACCTCCTCCCACTGTGTTTTAGGTTTATAGTGTCATATTTTACATCCTTTTATTTTATGAACCCTTGATGAATTTTTATTTTTTTTATTTTTATTTTTATTTTTTTTCCTTGATGAATTTTTAGAAAGATTTTATTTATTTGAGAGAGAGAGAGAGAGAGAGAGAGAGATAGAGATAGAGAGAGAGAGAAGGAAAGAACAGGAGCAGGGCCAGAGGGAGAGGGAGAAGCAGACTCCCCACTGAACAGGGAGCCTGATGTGGGGTGCCATCCCAGGACCATAAGATCATGACTTGAACTGAAGGTAGATGCTTAACCACCTGAGCCATCCAGCCGCCACACTGATGAATTTTTAGAGTTATTTTAATATCACTGCTCTTGTGTTTCCTATTTTTCTTACATCTACTTATAGTCTTTCTGTTCCACTTAGAATCTCCTTTAACACTTCTTAAAGGCTGGTTTAGTGCTGATGGATTCTTTTAAACTTTGGGAAACTCTCCTATTTTGAATCATAGTCTTACTGGATAGAGTATTCTTGATTGCAGATTTTTTCTTTCTGCACTTTGAATATACCTTTTTTCCTGCAAATTTCTGCTAAAAGATCAGCTGATAGCCTTATGAGGTTTCTTGTATTTTAGCTGTTTTATTTTCTTTTAAAATTCTCTTTATCCCTGCTTTTTGCTATTTTAATTACTGCATGTCTTGGTGTGGATCTCCTTTGATTGATTTTATTGGGGTCTCTCTTGTGTCCTCTGGATCTGGATTTCCGTTTCCTTCCCCAGATTTAGGAAGTTTTCAGCTCTTATTTCTTCAAATGAATTTTCTGCTCCCCTTTCTCTCTTTTCTTTTTCTGGGATCCCTATAATATGAACATACTACACTTGATGTTGTCACTGAGTTCCCTTAATCTATTCTCATTTTTTATTGTTCTTTTTTCTTTCTTCTGTTCACTTATTTTCTGTTACTCTGTTCTAGATCCCTGGTCTGTTCTGCTTTTCCACAGTCTATGACTTATTTATTCCCTCTAGTGTATTTTTAATTTCATTCAGTGAATTCTTTAATCTCTAATTGATTCTTTTTCATATTTTTCTATCATGTTGTTGAGAGTCTCATGGAGAGACTCCAGTTTCTTTTCAAGTCCAGTGAGTATTTTTATGAGTATTAATTTAAATTCTCTATCAGGCATATTGCTTATCTCCATTTCATTTAACTTTTTTGCTATGATTTTGACTTATCCTTTCATTTGGGACATATTCCTCTGTGAACTTTTTGTCCAACTCTCTGTGCCTGTTTCTGTGTGTGAGGATGTTAACTATATCTCACTACCCTTGAGAGTAGTGGCCTTATGAAGAAGAGGTCCTGTAATGCTTTGTAATGCAGTGTTCTCTGGTCACCAGAACCTGGTGCCTCAGGGGTGTCTCCTATGTGCCTGTGCCCTACTGTTGTGGCTGAGCCGTGTTTGCTTTCAGCTCAGTCATCTACACTGGTTCTCTCTGCCTGTTGTAGGCAGGGTTTGGTCCCTGTGTTAGTGTATTAGTCTGGGACTGCTTTGGGCTTGAGTTTCGTCAGGTCAGTCATTTGTTAGAGCTGCAGTAACACTGAACTGCAGGGCATTCTCCAAGTGCTGCCCTCTGAGAAGCTTTCATTGGTGGGCTGAGGCCACAGTCTGTGTGTGTGGTTTTCTTTTCTCCCTGGGGCAGGAGTCACTTTGGAGTGGTTCCGGTCTCTATCAGGGGTATTTGCACTCTACCAGGCTTGTGGCACCACTTTGAGTGATCTCCTGCCAAGGGCATGTTGAAGGGGGCATTCTGCAGGAATACAGGAGGACCAGGTGAATGGTGATAGCAAGGTGCATGCCATTCTGTTGCTGGAGGGAACCTGCCACTGCCCTGGAAAATCCCTGATGTGGTAAGGCCTGGATGGAGGGAGTGGGTCTACAGAAGACTGGGGTTGAGGAGTGCTGTTAGCAAGCTAGGTGGAGAGTGGTCATACCTTGCTGGTTCTCACAGGTATCCATGTGTCGAGGCCAAGGGGTGGAGGAGGGAAATGGTGCCCGTCAGCATTTTTGGGGGGCAGGGGGAAAATTCTCCCAAAGATCCCTGCCCTTCCAGCACATGCTCTAAAATTAGTAAATAAATCACCTTCCGGTATCAGTATACCCCAAGCATTTTTCAAACTGCTGCTTCTATGCTGTATCTCAGCAGGGCTGTTTGTTGTACTTTCTCTTTAGGAATAGAGGCATGGTTTCCCATCACCTTTTGCTCTCCTAGAACCCAGCCACTGATTTTTAAAAGTCCTAGATGTTAAGCCAGACTGATTGTAAGAACTCACAAAGTTAGACCTCTCTGGTTTTCAAAGACAAATATTACAGGGATTCATCTTCCCAGTGAGTTTCCTGTGCCTGCGGTGCCTGGTGTGGGATTTGCTCCTATCCTCTCCACACCTGCTGTGGTGTCCCTGCCTCCTGTGGGCAGTTGCAGGTATGTACCTCTTTTGCATATAGCAGATCCCCACAGGATCTCCACCCTTCCTGCTCTCTTCAGTGTGGCCTCTTCTCTACATTTAGCTATGTAGAATATGTCTTGCTAGTCTTCAGGTCATTTTGTGGTTTATTTATTCTGATGTACATGTTATTCTAGGTGATACTGGGGAATGAGGTGGTCTTAGGATCCTCCTACTCTGCTATCTTTTCTGAAAGTCATGACAAGTATACTCTTAATTTCCGTCACCTCTTTCACTCATCCGCCCACCTTTTTCCCCTCTGGCAATCACTAGTTTGTTTTCCATATTTGCCAGATAATTTTTAAATCGCCATGTATCTTGTATCTTTTCACTTTCTTATTATATTTCATAAATGTCAAATTATAGCAAAAATATTCTCCTCTGTGTTAGTTGATTTATTTTCCCTTATATTTTCTTCCAATATTTTAAAAATTGAAATTTCACATAGATATCATTTTGTTTGTCTTTTTAAAAATAACTTACTTTTAAAACTTCTAATCACTCTTTCTATGGAAATGATGATAAAAAATTGTATATATATTCATGAGTCTGCCTTGATATAAATTGACAATTGAGTAAATTTTTTAAAAAAGGGAAGGAATAGAGAATCTTATGTGTCAAATTCTAAATAATTATGTAGATACTCCATCTGCAAGTAGGTGTAGCATGACCTCCCATGGCTTAAATATGAGCTGAGGATGATGACTTTTTTCCAAAGAAAAAAGAAGGAAAAAAGGAATAAAAAGGAAAAGAGTAGGGACACCTGGGTGGCTCAGCAGTTGAGTGGCTGCCTTTGGCTCAGGGCGTGATCCTGGAGTCCTGGGATAGAGTCCTACATCGGGTTTCCTGCGTGGAGCCTACTTCTCCCTCTGCCTATGTCTCTGTCTCTCTCTGTGTCTCTCATGAATAAATGAATAAAAAAAAATAAAGGAAAAGAGTAACTTTATAGAGGAGAAACCTGACAAACCAGTATCTCAGCCAGGGGTTAGGGTTAAAAATCCACCGTGTTAAGTCATGTTGATGATTTGTATTCTTGCTGTCATGTAGTGTGAATGGCATTTTACTTCTGTAGACTTCTATAAAACTCATAATCCAAATCTAATCATAAGAAAAAGATCAGAACAATTTCATTTGAGGGAAATTCTAGAAATTCCCTGGCCAGTACTCCTCAAAACTGTCAAGTTCATCAAAAACAAGAGAAGCCTGAGAAAATGTCACAGCTAAGAGCAACCTAGGGAGAGATGACAACAAAATATAATGTGGTATCCTGGAATATAAAAAGAACATTAGGTAAAAGTTAGGGAATATCAATTACAATATAGTTCTTAGTTAATTGAAAAAAATGCATTGGCTAGGCAATTCTTCCTAATGGTATACCAAAACTTATTCCTATTTATAAAAATATATAAAAATTTATTCCTATTATAGTACTTTCTAAGTCATTCAATTTAATTCAGTGTTATGCTAGAACAAAGAAACTGATACCATGCTCAGATAAAAGACAATCTGTAACAAATGCCAGTTCCTTTCTTCTTTTTTTTAAATTTCACATACTAAACAAAATCAATTAAAATACCATTTGGTATACTGGAACAAGAAAAGGACCAAACATCTGAAGACTGTAATGGAAGAAAGCTAATGTAGAACATTTGTAAGTCAAAGACAGAAATACATATATTTATAATAATATCAGACATCATACTTAGAATATAAGTTACTTGGGATTCTGTATGTAACATATGTCTTGGAAACAGTCTATATGAAGATATGTCAAAAAAGATTATGCCTGTATGTAATCATGCACAGTTTTGAAAATTGCATCTGCCATGATTGAAGACAGACCATTGGGTGATGCCTACCATATAGGAAAATGGTCAGCAAGTGTGTTATAATTCTAACATAACTGTAATCTCCAAGTTTATTAGAAGTTTGATTAAATTTATTCATGACCATTGGGATAAATGAAAATGTGTATATTTTCCATTTTGTATCACTTGTGGTATCGTCTTAAGAAGGATAGCACCTTCTGGAGGAACTGTATGACTGGAGCATAATTATTTTTATTCTTTGTAGACTGTAGTGCATACATTAGCAGGCATATTCTCTGGTGAATGGCAACATAATGTAGAAAAAGAGGGCTTTGGAGAACCATATGGAAGTTCTGTGTTCCCATAGCAACTTGAGCTTACATTGAAAGGATCTTGTGTATATGACTGTTCTCTCTCTGTTGTATAATGGACTTAGTACAGGAACTGTATCCTGTTTTTCTTTCCTTGTTGCCTACACAGTTATTAAGATGAAGCATTCTAATCTTATGTGATTTTAGAGTCAGATGAATGGACGCTAACGTAATGTAATCTCACCTCCACTAACTACCTAACACCGGTATGATAGTATCAAAATTACATTTCCTAATTCATAGACATGAGATCATAAATTTGTAATAGTTTGGTTCAGAGTAGATGCTAAATAAACATTTGCCTCCTTCCAACCTAGTTGAGGTCTAGATTCAATATGATCTCAAGCATTGTTTTTTTCCCATTATTTAAAAAATTATTTAAAAAGTTTTTCCACTATTTAAAATTATTTTAAAAATTTAAAAATTATTAAAAAAATTTTCTATTACCATTGTTAGAATCAAACCCCAGTTTTTTAAGATTTTATTTATTTGTATGATAGACAGTAAGAAAGAGAGCACAAGCAGGGGGAGCAGCAGGTAGAAGGAGAGGGAGAAGCAGTCATACAGCTGAGCAGTGAGCCCAATGTGGGGCTCAGTCCCAGGACCCTGAGATCATGACCTGGGCTGAAATCAAGATTTGGATGCTTAACTAACTGAGCCACGCAGGACACCCTGGCAGAAGATATTTTTAATGGTTGATAACAGCCTTGGATACAAAGGGAGACTGGATTAAAAATCTTTGTATGGCTTCTTTCAGGAAATGTAACTGAATTCAGTCAATCACTTTATTTTCCTAACTTTATAGAAGTTTCAGTTTCCTTTCTTTTTTGATTTTCCATTTATTATTCTCTGTAATAAATACAAGTGAGAAATATAAAATATAAGTAATAAAATTAAAATATGAAAGTTGTGTATAGAATGACTTCCATCAGTTAAATAAATAATTGTAAAGTGTGAAAGATAGACTTTGTAATGTTAGTATAATAGACTTATGTTTTTTAATATTAAGTTTTCTGTGCTACTTTAAGCCAAAACACTCAAATTTTTTGAAAAAGATTTTATTTGTTTATTCATGAGAGACACAGATAGAGAGGCAGAGACATAGGCAGAGGGCTTCTGTGGAGAGCCTGATGTGAGACTCGATCTCAAGACCCGGGATCATGGCCTAAACCAAAGGCAGATGCTCAACCAGTGAGCCACCCAGCTGTCCCAACACTTAAAATTTTTTGTTATTTATTTCTGAGAAAGAATTGACATTGGGAAGATCAGTTTTCTCTTTAATCAATAACTTTTTAAATTACTCCTCAGCCTATACCCTTAACATTATTCTATATGTCTTTACATGCTTCAGTCAGTCTGCCTGCCTTATTATAACTGGATAACATTGCTTCTAGGGTATCATAAAATTCTTCTGGAGTAGAACTCTTATATGAAATATGGAGGGCTCAGTAGAGAGGCATAGGGAGTGATGTCCTTGTTATTGGAGTCTAAAGGACTCACCTAGAGGCATTAAAAATGTATTTCCTTTCCAACACTCTGATATATTCTGATTTCCAAAGAGACAAATCTCTGGACTAAATTTTTTTTATCATCTGGCATTTTGCTAGTCCTACTCTATCCAGAGCTCATGTTCTTAACGTGGTCTAGAGACATAATTCATCAGGGAAAAAAAAAATCTTTATTTTTTTACTCTAACTAAAATTTAGTATTTAATTATGAATGAAAGTAATCAATCATGGTGATATTAACAGTAATTATGATTGTCACCATTATAAATCAGATATTTTCATATCACATTATAGTTAGTGTAAATATCTCAATATGTTTGTATTCTTTATTTACTACTTCAAAATGCAGTATTTATTAGATTCAGTATTAGGTCTTGTGATTTGATGGGTTACCAAGGAAGATGGATTAATTAAGCCACAGTTTGGGATAAGAAGGCTAGAAAATGAGCTCAAGAGGCATTTTCTATTTGATTTGTATTATCCCATTTCTTCAGTTAGATGAGTTCATGAGTGTTCATTTTATTGCTATGTTTTATAACCTTCTTATCATTCTCAGTGTTCTTTGGTATGTAAAAATATATATAGTTTCTAAATCTTCTTATGATATCTCTGTTAGATGCCAATATTGCCTAGTATACTCCCCTCTTTTCTGAAAAATATCTACCCACTTCCTTGCTCAGCTGGTAGAGCATCATGTGACCCTATCCTGTGGGATAGGTTGTTGAGCTAGAGGTGAACTCCTGACCTATGGACTAATCTATGATGTTGCTCAAAATCTTGAGTTTTAAGGATGTGGTTTGAAAAGAAAAGCTGGATAGAGCTGCCTCTTGATTGATCAAAATCTTGAATTAAGACACAGAAAATTTATGTTATAGATAGTTGAACCTAAAGGCATATACTTGTCATGAGACACAGTAAGAGGGACTCATGATTAGCAGGCAGGCAAATGAACCCCTAAAACTATTATGTGCGGAAGTTTATATGATCCTTCAAGTACGCTTATGGCTCAGGGTGCTTGGGTGGCTCAGTCAGTTAAGCATCTGCCTTTGGCTCAGGTCAGGATCCCAGGGTCCTGAAATCCAGCCCTGTGTCAGGCTCTGTGCTCAACAGGAAACCTGCTTCTCCCTCCCTCTCTCCATCTGCCCCTCCCCCTGTTTGTGCTTTCTCTTGCATGCTCATTCTCAAATAAGTAAATAAATCTTTAAAAAGTAAAAATTAAAAATAAAAAGAAAACTCATTAAGAGTATCATTTCTGTATTTTCATAGATAGGAGTCTTTTAGTCCAAAGAATTGAAAAGATCTCAACTGATCTTCCTTTGGAAATTTTCTCTAAGAATTTCCTTCAAAAAGAGGAAGAATGGCTTAAGAAGGACAGAAAGACAGGCAGATCTGAACCCGAGCCTATTCACCTCTACCTCACTGTCCCTCCTAACCTGTCTGTATTCCCCTACTTAACCTGTTTTCACTTAACTGCTCAAGTACTTCATAAGCCTTTGCCCCTGTTTCTTATCCTATGGTAGACTACAGATCCGAGGTGCGAGCCATGAGCATTCTTTTTTTTTTTTAAGATTTTTTTTATTTCAGAGAGAGAGAGAGAGAGAGAGAGAACGGGAGAGCATAAGCAGGGGGAGCGGTGGAGGGAGCTGAATAAGGAGCCCAATATGGGCTCAATCTGACTGAGCTATCCAGGTGCTCCTCTTAATGAATTTTTAATTAATTTGGAATTTTTCTTATAGAGTGACTCAACTTCTAATTGTTCAAAAACTGTTCATTACTATGGAAAGTAGTTAGAATGGTTAATTCTCAGCAACTAATTAATACTTGAGCTGAAGGGAAAATCTTTTTTTAATTATAGAAATAATATATAGAGAATGATTTCAGTCACTAGGCATATTAGGTGTGTTAAAATGCTAGTGACAATTCTTTATTCTTTTTCTCCTCAATCATTGGTCTGGGAAGCACTACTAGCAACCTAATGAATTATAATGTGTTTGGATGTGCATTTCTTTTGCAGTGATTTGTGGTTCCAAGTAACATTCAATGCCTCTGATCACACATACTCAAAAACCAAAACCAAAAATCAACAAATAAATCACAACAAAATTGTCCTTTTTGAGTTGTGAATTCCATTCAACCAGAATGAACTGTGAAGCAGAAATAGAACCATGTTCTAGCCTCTAAATGTATTTTTCTTTTCTTTTCTTTTATTCTTTCTATTATTTATTTATGAGAGAGAGAGAGAAAAAAAGAGTGTGTGCCCTTGCATGCAAAGAGAGGGACAGAGGGAGAGGGAGAGAGAAACTTTAGCAGACTTCTCACTGCATTTGGAGCCTAATTCAGTACTTGATCTCAAGATCCTAAGATCATGACCTGAGTTGAAACTGAGTGAGACTGAGCCAACCACCCAGAGTCCCCTTAAAATATATTACTTTATTGCACATACTGCTTCTTATTTATTGCCTTTGTTCTCTCAAGGTTTTTGTTTCTGTGTTTTTTGTTTGTTTGTTTTTTAGTCACTCATGGGGCAAGGGAACTAGAACTTGCAAAAAATTTTTAAATGTTTTTATGAATGTGTAAAGAGCTTATTGGCCCTGTATTCTCCAACCAATATTTTTAAGTCCCTTTTGATTTGTACACTTACATAACTATTCAGAGAAGTTATTATCTTACTCATAAAAAGTATTTCACCTTATTATGCTAGGAGAAATTATCATTTAATACTTAAGGAGGGGGACAGGAATTAAGATGGCAGAATAGTAGGGGAACTCTGAACTTGCCTTGTCCCTTGAACACAGCTAGATCAAATCCAACTATTTTGAACAATCAGGAATATGATCTGATGATTAAGAAAACAATCTGCACAGTTGGAAAGAGAGAACATGGCAGATGAAAGACTTATAGTTCTTTTACTTGTTTGCATTTTTGTTCTTTTTCCTTTTCTTTTGTCTTGGATGAGGCTTTTCCCCCCCTTTTTCTTCCCAGCTTATTTTAACAAACAAATTGAAGCACCTAGTTAAAGGTCCAAACACTCCCACTACAAAGCAAGGAGAAACTCTGCAGAGGATGGGCCAATGGGAAAGAGTAACCAAAACACAATAGCAGAGTATACACAGCATACATCAGAAAAACTTCCTAAAAATTTTGTTGTTGTTATCATTGTGTTTGTTGGTTTTTTTTTTCCCTTTTTCTTTCTTTTCTGTTTCAGACAGAATGATGAGATGGAGAATTCCCTGGAAAAGAAAGAAGAGGAGCTAGTTCTCACAGCCAGGGATTTAATCAATACAGTTATAAGTAAGATGTCTGAACTAGAATCTAAAACAACAATTATAAAGATACTAGTTGGGCTTGAAAAAATATAGAAAACATTAGAGAAGCCCTTACTATAGAGATGAAAGAACTAAAATATAGTCAGGCCAAAATAAAAAATGCTATAACCAAGATGAATTCCCAAGTGGAGGCCATGAAAATGATGATGAATGAACAGAAGAGTGAATCAGTAATATAGAAAATAAAATTATGGAAATAATAAAGATGAAAAGAAAAGGGAAAGAAAACTCTTCTATCATGAAGGTAGACTTAGGGAACTGAGTAATTCCATAAAATGAAATAATATCCATATTATAGGAGTCCCAGAGGATGAGAAGTGGGATAAAGGGGCAGAAAGTTTCTTTGAACAAATTATGCTGAGAATTTACCTAATCTAGGGAAGGAAACCAGCATTTAAGTCCAGGAGGCACAGAGAACCCCCCTCAAAATCAATAAAAAAAGATCAACACCTTGATATATTATTATGAAACATGTAAATTACAAACTAAAAGAGATAATCCTGAAAGCAGCTCGGGGCGAGGGGGGGGGCAGTGGGAAGGTCCTTAACCTACAAGGGTAGACACATAAGACTGGCAACAGACCTGTCCACAGAGACCTGGCAGGCCTGAAAGGACTGGCATGATATATTCTATGTGCTAAATGTGAATAATATGCAGCCAAGAATACTTTATCCAGCAAGGTGATCATGCAGAACAGAAGGAGAGATAAAAAGTTTCCAGAACAAACATAAACTAATGGAATTTGTGAACACTAAACCAACTCTGCAAGAAATATTAAAGGGGATACTTTGAGCAGAGAGAGAGAGGCCAAAAGTAACAAAGATCAGAAAGGAACAGAGATAATCTACAGGAACATCGATTGAACAGATAATACAATGCAACTTAACAGATATTACAATAGCGCTAAATTTGTATCTTTCAGTAATTACTCTGAATATAAATGGACTAAATGCTCTAATCAAAAAACATGGGATATAAAAATGGATTAAAAAATAAGACCTATCGATATACTGCTCACAAGAGACTCATTTTAGACCCAAAGACACCTCCAGATTGAAAATGATGAGGTAGAGAACCCTAAAATTTGTATGTCCATTCTTGTTAATGGACATCAAAAGAAACCTGGAGAGGCCATCCTTATATCAGACAAACTAGATTTTAAAACCAAAGACTGTAATAAAATATGAAGAAGGGCATTATAGCATAATAAAAGGGTCTACCCAACAAGATATAACAATCATAAATATTTATGCCACTAACTTGGAAGCAGCCAAATATATAAACCAATTAATAACAAAATTAAAGAAACATTGATAATAATACAATAAATAGAAAACTTTAGTACTTCATTGACAGTAGTGGACAGATCATCTAAGCAGATCAACAAACAAGGATCTTGAATGACATACTGGACCAGATGGACTTAACATACATTCACAACATCTAATCCTAAAGTAGCAGAAAACACATTCTTTTCAAGTGCACATGGAATATTCTCCAAAATAGATCACATACTGGGTCACAAATCAGATCTCAACTGGTACAAAAAATTGAGATCATACCATGCATATTTTCAGGCCATAATGCTATGAAACTTGAAGTCAACCACAAGAAGAAACTTGGAAAGACCACAAATACATGGAGGCTAAAGAACATCCTACTAAAGAATGAATGGGTTAACCAGGAAATTAAAGAAGAATTACAGAAAACACATGGAAGCAAATGAAAATGAAAACACAACAGTTCAAAACATTTGGGATGTAGCAAAGGAGTCCTAGGAGAGAAGTGTATACCAATTCAGGCCTTAAGAAGCAAGAAAAGTCTCAAATACACAATCTATTCTTACCACTAAAGGAGCTGGAAAAAGAAGAGCAAATAAAGCCTAAATCCAACAGGAGAAGAGAAATGATAAAGATTAGAGCAGAAATCAATGATATAGAAATTAAAAAAAAATAGAACAGATCAATGAAACTCTGATAAACTCCCGGCCAAACTTATCAAAAGGGAAAGAGAAAGGACCCAAATAAATAAAATCATGAATAAAAAGAATCACAACCAACACTGAAGAAAGAACAATTAAAAGAAAATATTATGAGCAATTATATGGCAACAAATTAGGCAATCTGAAAGAAATAGATAAATTCCTGGAAACATATAAACTACCAAAACTGAAACAGGAAGAAATCAAAAAGCTGAATAGACCCATAACCAGCAAAGAAATTGAATCAGTATGCAAAAATCTCCCAACAAACAAGAGCCCAGGGCTAGATGCCTTCCCAGGGGAATTCTACCAAAAATTTAAAGAAGAATTAATATCTATTCTTCTGCAACTGTTCCAAAAAATAGAAATGGAAGGAAAACTTCCAAACTTTTTCTATGATGCCAGCATTATATTGATCCCCAAACCAGATAAAGACCATACTAAAAAGGAGAATTGCAGACCAGTATCCCTGAAGAACATGGATGTAAACATTCTCACCAAGGTACCTAGCTAATAGAATTCAACAGTATATTAAAATGATTATTCCCAATGATCAAATGGGATTTATTCCTGGGCTACCAGAGTGGTTCAACATCTGAAAGTCAATTAGTATGATACACCACATTAATAAAAGAAAGTAAAAGAACCATATGATCCTCTCAATAAAAACATTTGACAAAATACAGCATTCTTTATTGATAAAAACCCTCCACCATGTAGGGAGAGAGGGAACTACTTCAACATCATAAAAGCCATATATGAAAGACCCACAGTGAATATCATTCCCAATGGGGAAAAATTGAGAGCTTTTTCCCTAAGGTCAGGAATAAGACAGGGATGTCCACTGTCACCACTGTTGTTCAACATAGTACTGGAAGTTCTAGCCTTAGCAATCAAAGAACAATAACAACAACAAAAATAAAAGGCATCCAAATCAGCAAAGAAGTCAAACTTTCACTCTTTGCAGGCAACATGATACTCTATGCAGAAAATCCAAAGGCTCCACCAAAAAATTTCTAGAACTGATACAGGAATTCAACCAAGTCACAGGAGATAAAATCAATGCACAGAAGTTGGTTTAATTTCTATACACTAACTGTGAAACAGAAGAAAGAGAAATCAAGGAATTGATCCCAATTATAATTGCACCAGAAACCATAATATATCTAGTAATAAACCTAACCAAAGTGGTCAAGAATCTGTACTCTAAAAACTATAGAACACTTCTGAAATAAATTGAGAAAGACACAAAGAAATGGAAAAACATTCCATGTTCATAGATTGGAAGAACAAACATTGTTAGAATATCTGTGCTACCCAGAGCAGTCTGTACATTCATTGTAATCCCTGTCAAAATACCATCAGCATTTCTCACAGAGCTGGAGCAAACAACCCTAAAATATGTATGGAACCAGAAAAGACCCCAAATAGCCAAAGTAATGTTGATAAAACCAAAGCTGGAAGCATCACAATTTCAAAATTAAGCTGTATTACAAAGCTGTAATCATCAAGACAGTATGGTATTGGCACAAAAATAAACACATAGATCAGTGGAACAGAAGAAAGAACCCAGAAATGGACCTTCAACTCTATGGTCAACTAATCTTTGACAAAGCAGGAAAGAATATTCAATGGAAAAAAAGATAGTCTCTTCAACAAATGGTGTTGGGAAAATTGGATAGCCACATCCAGAAAAATGAAACTGGCCTACTTTCTTATATCATACATAATAGTAAACTCAAAGTGGATGAAACACCTAAACATGGGACAGGAAGCCATCAAAATCCTCGAGGAGAGGAGAATAACCTTTTTGACCTCGGCTGCAGCAACTTCTTGCTAGACATGTCTTCAAAGGAAGGGAAACAAAAGCAGAAATGAACAATTTTATCTTGGGACTTCATCAAGATAAAAAGCTTTTGCACGGCAAAGGAAACTTAATCAACAAAACTAAAAGGCAACCTATAGAATGTGAGAAGGTATTCACAAATGACATATCAGAATAAGGGCTAGTATCCAAAAATCTATGAAGAATCTGCCAAACTCAATACCCCCAAACCAGAAATTTCGGTAAAGAAATGAGCAGGATATTTCATGAACAGATATTTCTCCAAAGAAGACATACAAATGGCTAAATTGCTGACAGACACATGAAAAAATGCTCAACATCGTTGTTGGGGAAATATAAATCAAAACCACAGTAAGAAACCACCTTACACCAGTCAAAATGGCTAAATAAACAACTCAGGAAATGATAGATGTTGGCAAGGGTGTGGAGAAACCCTCTAACACTGCTGGTTGGTATGCAAACTTGTGCAGCCACTTGGAAAACAGTATGGAGGTTCTACAAAAAGCTAAAGATACAACTACTCTATGACCCAGCAACTACACTACTAGTTATTTATCTAAAGGATCCAAAATCAGTGATTTGAAGGGGCATATGCACCCCAATGTTTATAGCAGCAATGTCCATGATACCCAAACTATTGAGTGAGTTCAGATGTCCATATATAGATAAATGGATAAAGATTTGGTACATATATACAATGGAATACTACTCAGCTATCAAAAAATGAAATCTTGCCATTTGCAATGACATGGATGGAACTAGAGAGTATTGTGCTAAGTGAAATAGAGAAAGACAAATACCATATGATTTCACTCGTGGAATTTCAGAAACAAAACAGATAAACATAGGGCAAGGGAAGGAATAATAAAATAAAATAAAAGAAGGGGGCAAACCATGAGACTCTTAACTATAGGACCAACTGAACATTGCTAGAGGGGAGGTAGGTGGGGGAATGAGGTAACCGGGTGATGGGTTAAAGGAGGGAACTTGATGATGTAATGAGCACGAGGTATTATATGCAACTGATGAATCACTAAATTCTACCCCTGAAAATAATAATACACTGTATGTTAACTAAATTAAAAAAATACTTAAGGAGGCAGTCATTGTTTTCAAGTGTCAAAAGCTCCAAGGGAAATATATGTGACAATACATGTGTCACCTCCTTGTTATAAAAGATCAGTGTCAGTTAGCTTCCTTGCAGATCTTTCCTGAAGTTAAGATACTGTAGTAGAAAATAAACCAGACAGGAATTTAATGCTTTTTTTCTGTCTCTGATTCTAGGCAGTGATTCTCAAAGTGATTATTATGGAGCTGTTTTGAAAGGAGTTGTATATATTTCACTGTGATATTGTTTGAGGTTTAACAAATATGACTCTTGAAGGTTCAAGGAAAGAAGTAGTAAAAAATATTACCTTTTAAATAGGTGTAACATATTAAGTATTTTATATTACACATAAATAACTCCTTGAAAACAACATATAAAGTCATTTTTTTATAGTTTTAAGTGCAGTACACTTTCAGTGTATAGGCATCTTCAGCTATGCATAGTTTAGTTTGATTTCCTATCAGCAATAATATTCTTTTGATACAGTAATTTAATGTTGCACCTGTGATCTTGGCTTCATTCATATAATGTAGTTTTGCTATAATAACCTCTGAATTTCATGGAGCTCAACTAAAAACACAGCTCCAAGTGGACAGGCCAGATGAATAAGGGGGCCAGATAGTTCTAATCTAAAAAAGTGTCATTGAAAAATTATCACACATGGGAATCACAGCAACAAGGAGCATTGTCTACATATCATGAGAAAGACTTCATTTTTATAGATTAGGGATAAAGGCATTCTGAAAAATGTCAAGGGAATGCTCAGCATTGATTGATTTTGCATCTTTAAGAAAAAGAAAACTGATAATGCTTGACCATCAGACAAGATTTCACAATTTGGCAATAATTCTCTAATTGAAATTAGCAAAAACAAACAAGCAAAATGTGAATAAACAGAAACTACTTTCATTATTTAAAACCTTGATGAAAATTGTGCTTGTGTGATGTTGCAGTTTGACTCTCGTGGTATATGCAGTCATTATACTTAAAAATTCCAGAATGCCTTTCCATACACAATATTTATATGAAAAATGGTAAAAATGGTTCATGTGTTATTTTGAAAAGCAATACAGTTTTTTTATGACTGTACTTAGGGGAGAACTGTGTTCCCTCAAAATTCATAAGTTAAAATCCTAAACCTCAGTATCTTAGAATGTGACTATTTGGAGAGAATACCTTTAAAGAGATAATTAAGTTAACATGAGACTGTAAGGGTATGTTCTTATCCATCCTGACTGGTGTCCTTGTAAAAGATTAGGACTCATCATGGGACACCAGGAATGTTTGTGCACAGAGAAAAGATTATGTGTGAATGTTGCAAGAAGTCAGCAATCTACCAAATGAGAAGAGAGGCCCTTAAAAGAAACCAAATATGCCAGCACCTTGATCTTGGGTTTCTAGTTTGGACACCTGTCAGAAATAAATTTCTGTTATTTAAGCCACCCAGTCTGTATGATATTTTGTTAAGGCAGCCTTTGTAATCAAATACACTCTGTCTTATGTAAGATAGTGAAAGAAGCCTAGTCAGCTAGTTACTTGAATTGTTACACAGAATTAAAAGAAAAGTGAATACAAACTCAGGTTCAAAGATCCTTTAGATCTATAAGAATAAATGAAATCTTTGTGTATGGTGAAAGAGAGTGGTCTAGTTTCATTCTTCTGCATGTGGATGTCCAATTTTCCCAGCACCATTTATTGAAGAGACTGTCTTTCTTCCAATGGGTAGTCTTTCCTCCTTTATCGAATATTAGTTGACCATAAAGTTCAGGGTCCACTTCTGGGTTCTCTCTTCTGTTCCATTGATGTATGTATCTGTTTTTGTGCCAGTACCACACTGTCTTGATGACCACAGCTTTGTAGTACAACCTGAAATCTGGCATTTTGATGCCCCCAGATATGGTTTTCTTTTTTAAAATTCCCCTGGCTATTCGGGGTCTTTTCTGATTCCACACAAATCTTAAAATAATTTGTTCTAACTCTCTGAAGAAAGTCCATGGTATTTTGATAGGGATTGCATTAAATGTGTATATTGCCCTGGGTAACATTGACATTTTCACAATATCAATTCTGCCAATCCCTGAGCATGGAATATTTTTCCATCTCTTTGTGTCTTCCTCAATTTCTTTCAGAAGTGTTCTATAGTTTTGAGGGTATAGATCCTTTACCTCTTTGGTTAGGGTTATTCCTAGGTATCTTATGCTTTTGGGTGCAATTGTAAATGGGATTGACTCCTTAATTTCTCTTTCTTCAGTCTCATTGTTAGTGTATAGAAATGCCACTGATTTCTGGGCATTGATTTTGTATCCTGCCACGCTACCAAATTGCTGTGTGAGTTCTAGTAATCTTGGGGTGGAGGCTTTGGGTTTTCTATGTAGAGTATCATGTCATCAGCAAAGAGGGAGAGTTTGACTTCTTCTTTGCCAATTTGAATGCCTTTAATGTCTTTTTGTTGTCTGATTGCCGAGGCTAGTACTTCCAGTACTATGTTGAATAGCCGTGGTGAGAGTGGACATCCTTGTCTTGTTTCTGATCTTAGGGGAAAGGCTCCCAGTGCTTCCCCATTGAGAATGATATTTGCTATGGGCTTTTCGTAGATAGCTTTTAAGATGTTGAGGAATGTTCCCTCTATCTCTACACTCTGAAGAGTTTTGATCAGGAATGGATGCTGTATTTTGTCAAATGCTTTCTCTGCATCTAATGAGAGGATCATATGGTTCTTGGTTTTTCTCTTACTGATATGATGAATCACATTGATTGTTTTACGAGTGTTGAACCAGCCTTGTGTCCCGGGAATAAATCCTACTTGGTCATGGTGAATAATTTTCTTAATGTACTATTGGATCCTATTGGCTAGTATCTTGTTGAGAATTTTTGCATCCATGTTCATCAGGGATATTGGTCTGTAAGATAAACTCAAAATGGATGAAAGGTCTAAATGTGAGACAAGATTCCATCAAAATCCTAGAGGAGAACACAGGCAACACCCTTTTTGAACTCAGCCACAGTAACTTCTTGCAAGATACATCCACGAAGGCAAAAGAAACAAAAGCAAAAATGAACTATTGGGACTTCATCAAGATAAGAAGCTTTTGCACAGCAAAGGATACAGTCAACAAAACTAAAAGACAACCTACAGAATGGGAGAAGATATTTGCAAATGACATTTCAGATAAAGGGCTAGCTTCCAAGATCTATAAAGAACTTATTAAACTCAACACCAAAGAAACAAACAATCCAATCATGAAATAGGCAAAAGACATGAAGAGAAATCTCACAGAGGAAGACATAGACATGGCCAACAAGCACATGAGAAAATGCTCTGCATCACTTGCCATCAGGGAAATACAAATCAAAACCACAATGAGATACCACCTCACACCAGGGAGAATGGGGAAAATTAACAAGGCAGGTAACCACAGATGTTGGAGAGGATGTGGAGAAAAGGGAACCCTCTTACACTGTTGGTGGGAATGTGAACTGGTGCAGCCACTCTGGAAAACTGTGTGGAGGTTCCTCAAAGAGTTAAAAATAGACCTGCCCTATGACCCAGCAATTGCACTGTTGGGGATTTACCCCAAAGATACAGATGCAATGAAACGCCGGGACACCTGTACCCCGATGTTTCTAGCAGCAATATCCACAATAGCCAAACTGTGGAAGGAGCCTCGGTGTCCATTGAAAGATGAATGGATAAAGAAGATGTGGTTTATGTATACAATGGAATATTCCTCAGCCATTAGAAATGACAAATACCCACCATTTGCTTCAACGTGGATGGAACTGGAGGGTATTATGCTGAGTGAAATAAGTCAATCGGAGAAGGACAAGCATTATATGTTCTCATTCATTTGGGGAATATAAATATTAGTGAAAGGGAATATAAGGGAAGGGAGAAGAAATGTGTGGGAAATATCAGAAAGGGAGACAGAACATAAAGACTCCTAACTCTGGGAAACGAACTAGGGGTGGTGAAAGGGGAGGTGGGCGGGGGGTGGGGGTGAATGGGTGACGGGGCACTGAGGGGGGCACTTGGAGGGATGAGCACTGGGTGTTATTCTGTATGTTGGCAAATTGAACACCAATAAAAATAAATTTATTATTAAAAAAACAAAAAAATATTTTTTAGCTTAAAAAAAAAGAATAAATGAAATTAATATGGTGTCTCAGCCATCATAGAAGTCGAAGCTTATGTTTCTTTAAGAGATATTTTGAGGTTAAATTATGCGTTTCATAATGCTAATGTTAATCCTCATTGTTTTAAAGATCTAAGAAGAGTAGCAAGTTTATTTGACAAGAAAATTTTTAGATACTGCACTGGAAATGATTACCACATATTATAGAGTTGTTTTGGAGGAATAAAACCTATTATAGAGTATTAAGTGATACCTTCTTTTAGACTCCAAATTAATAACCAGTTTCTTTGTTGTCCTCAGTTTGACATTGAAGGATTTATTTTAAAAGCACAAGAAGCCTCATTTTTTGTCATATCTTAATTTTAGATAGGAGTCTTCCATACAATTTATCAGTTATTTTTGGTACTAAAGACATTTAAATGACAGCAGACCTCCAGTTTAATGGAAATCCCTTTTATTTTCCTTGCTATAGTGATTTTTGGTGTTGCTTTGCTAATCTAGGTTATGCCTGCTATACCAGTCAATGCAGCAATTCAAATGGTTTAAATAGTAGACTCAGTAAACCTCTCTCCCCCAGCTTTTCCACCCAGTTTTTGATGTGTGACTGTCTCTGACTCTTTATAAAACATGATTATGGACATCTTATAATACATTTATCAAGAACTATAAGATATACAAAAATGTACTGTTCCTGTGTGAGTAAAAATGATCTTTGAAGAGCATACTCAGAAGTTACTCTAATAATTGTGAATTTTTAAAAAAGATTTTATTTATTTATTCATGAGAGAAAGAGAGAGAGAGAGAGAGAGAGAGAGAGAGGCAGAGACACAGGGAGAGGGAGAAGCAAGCTCCATGCAGGGAGCCCTATGCGGGACTCAATCCTGGGACTCCAGGATCATGCCCTGGGCCGAAGGCAGGCGCTAAACTGCTGAGCCACCCAGGGATCCCAATTGTGAATTTTTGATTAATATATTTCTGTATGGTAGCCACTTTTTAATTAGGGCTAATTAATGTGTGAAGTATTTTGCTTTGTTTTTTTCTCATCTATGTGTTTGATCAGATATAACCTTTAAGAAATGGTGGGCAAGGCATATTAAAGAAAATTTTAATCAGCATATTTTCAAAGTTGAGATAGTTCTGGTAAAGGATGAGTATTTGGAGGTTTCAACTATTGATTAATATTAAATTTTGGGGTTTTTATAAAAAATTGAAATAATACATATAGTAAAATTTGTAATTTTACAATTAAATTTGTAATACTTTTTGTCACTTTATACAAGGTAAAGTAACTGAAACATGTACATATAAACTAACAATAATAATTAATGAAATAAGGTTAAACTAGACTTATATAGGAGTGATCAAAGGATTGTCACTTTCAATTTCTTCTTCTTTGTGCCTGAAAAAGTGAAAAATAATTGCATTTCACACCAACCCCTAAGAAAATCCTTTGTTACTTTGAAAGCTGCCAAAATTGTCCTCAGAAATTCATGCAAAAGAACACAATTCCCTGTTACTTTTATGTCAGTTGTAAATAGATTATATATGAAATGCATATGTATTTTACTGATGATTAAGATGAATAACAGGATGCACACAGAATGCTTTATTTATCTTACAATATACCCTCAAAAGAAAACAAAAACCAAGGTATTGATATAACCTTTCCACCTCACATCTCATTGTCAGGCTCCAAATGTACAGGGGGTTAATATGTCCATTTCTTCCCTCTCAACCTTCCTATTTATAGGCTTAAAAAGATTGCCATGACTGATATAAGAAGAAAATGTCAAAAGGTTATAATACTGCAGAGAAAACATTTTTAATGAGTCTTCCAGAACCCTGAAATGCGAAAAATCAGAAATAAGGTTATTACAATGAAACCAGATAATGAAACCAGTATTCAAGACATGTTTTCTAGTATTTCTACCTATCTGTGTTGCATAATTAGTGGTAGGCAAGTTAGATTGTAAACTGTGAGAAAAACAACATATTTTCCAACTCTGGCTCCTTGCTCTGCTGCAGACAGCTGGGAATGTTTTCCAGAAATAGAAGGTGGCTGTAACAAACAATAAAATATAGGCAGTGAGAGCCACGATGATCTCTTTATCACATCTGTCATCACTGCACATACTGACGGATTTATCAGAATGCCATGTGAGTCTGAAGGCAATGTGTCACATCCGTGGGTATGCCTGATCCTGAAGGATTTATTGCTTTATTAGGAACCAAGGGAAGAACTTAAATAAAAAATTTAGGGATGTTTGGGTGGCTCAGAGGTTTAGTGTCGCCTTCAGCCCAGGGCATGATCCTGGAGTCCCTGGATCGAGTCCCACATCGGGCTCCCTGCATGGAGCCTGCTTCTCCCTCTGCCTGTGTCTCTGCCTCTCTCTCTCTCTGTCTCTCATGAATAAATAAAATCTTTAAAAAAAATTAAAATAATGAATTAGGAAATTATATTCCCTAATAACCTGGAATGAGATTTTGAATGCAATAATAAACATGAACTTCGATTACACACATTTACTTCTGCCTCTACCCATTGATCTTTGTAAAAAATGTTACTCCTTAGTTCTCTTAAATCAGGAGCACAAAGGGTTGGCTTTTGATACTTAATAGTTTGATGGCTTTGAAGGCTCCAAAACCCAAATGATAAAACTGAAGATTTTTTTTTTTAACTTTTTCTTCTTATCAAGTCACTCAGGAAAGTAAATCACTTGTCCAAATTGCTGAAGCCTGAAGTCTTACCTTCTCATATGGGTTAATTATATAGTCTTACATCTAGTACGAGTGTGTCAAAAAGGGTGCTGAAAAGGCCAGAAAGCCTGGGTCCCATTCAACTCTTTGGAACTGTGTGACTTTAGAGAATCTTTATTTTAGGATATTGTGAGACTAAGTATAATAAAGTATGTTTACCTTTTTAAAATCTTTTGTGAAGAGGAAAATGTTATTCATTCATTTATGATTGAACTAGTATCATTCATTAGACTAGAGTCACAGCATTGAGGCTCTAGATCTAATACTATATGTTCAGTAAGTTCTTCCAATTCTACTGGGATTTACCTGAATTTGTTTTTTTGGTATAAAACTGCATTGTTAAAGATCTGCCAATATCCTATTTTTTATTTCTAAAGAGTGAACCTCTATGATCTTTGGTTAGCCACTTAACCTCTCTGGAATATTAGTTTATAGGAACATAAAGGAATCAGAGTAGATTATTTTTTTTAAGATTTTATTTATTTATTCATGAGACACACACAGAGAGAGGCAGAGACATAGGCAGAGGGAGAAACAGGCTCCATTCAGGGAGCCTGACGTGGGACTCGATCCTGGGTCTCCAGGATCAAGCCCTGGGCTGAAGGAGGCACTAAACCGCTGAGCCACCCAGGCTGCCCAGAGTGATGATTATTAATATTCAATTCAATCTTACAGTGCTCTGCTACATTTCACACTGCTTGTTCTTGGTGTTGAAATCTAGGACGGCAGGCACAGAAAAGACCTTTGGACTCAGCATTTCCTGTTTGCACGTGGCTGAATGGAACTGAGATTGTCTCCATCCCTGGCTTCCCTGTCCAGTGTATCTTCATGTTACAGATTCTGTTACACAGAACTTTCTATTTTGGTCCTCAGGATTCTTACTTGTTTTTGCCTGAGGCTTTCAGAGTTATGAGTAAATATTTCATCTGTTAAACTAACACCTAAACTAACCCTTTCTTTATCTTTTTTTCCTGTTTTTGTGTAAGGGTTGTCACGAAACCAGCCACATACTAATGTCACAGAAGCACACCATCAACAATTCAAAAGTCCAAATCACAGAAATCTACCCTGAAGGTAAAAATTAGAAAGTTTCCAAATGCCATTCTGCATTTGAAAGGAGTGTGATTGTAGGACTGTGATTCCTGAACAATCACAGTCCTATTTCCTGTTAATACTATTGCTCATGCTTTTTATGATATCTTATAATTTTGAGAGATTAAGCCAATGCATGTTAAATGATGTGAAAGCAGCAACAGTAAAAGTACTTTAAGTAAATGTGCATAGAAAATCATAATTTATTTCAGGAAGGGCACAGAGGAATCAACAGAGGAATGACTCAATATTTTAAATTTTACTTTCTGCCTCTTTTGTGATTTAGAATCCTGGTGAATCAATTAATCTCTTTATTTTCAATCAGCTTGTATCTAGGGTCTAGAACCTATAGATCTAAAGTCGATAGATCTATAGACATCTGTATATTGACATATATATATATATATGTTGACATATATATATATATATATATGTTTTTTTTGAGGAGCAGGCTCATGAAGCTGTGCAGGTTGGCAAATCCACAAGGTCGGTGGGTTAGGCTAAGAGGCTAGAGAGTGGAAGAGTTGCAGTTTCGGTCAGAAGGCAGACTGTTGGCAGAATTCTTTCTTCTTTGGGGGAAGTCAGTTTTTTTTTTTTTTTTTTTTGGAAGGCCTTCAGTTGATGGGATGATGTCTACCCTCATTATGGAGGACAATCTGATTTAAATGTTAATCTTGTTTAAAAAATACCTTCAGAGGAACATCTAGAATAATGTTTGATCAACTACCTTGATACCATGGCCAAACTAAATTTACTACCCCTAAGTTGTGTACTTTATTGTTTTCTCCAGGATATTGCTTTTAGCCTCCCTTGGCTATCTTTAAGGCTAATCTACCACATAAGGAATAAGGACTTTCAAAGATCTATCTTCAGTTCTTATCTTTTATCATAGTTCCAACTGTCTCCTAAATACCTTCCCTCGGGTGCCCTTCAGACACTTTCATTCCAACATGTTTAAAACAGAAACTCATTATCTTTTCTCCCTTATCTGTTGCTCCCTTTTATTAATGACAAGATTATTCAGTCCAGAAATCTTGGAGTCATCTCTGAATTATCCCTTTCATCCTTTCCTCTAATGAAATTCCAACTCACTTTCTCAACAGTATTTATAAATGCCTTCAGGGTGTCAGATAATATCCTAGCAATATAAACAAATTAGTAATGAGGTAGACAATAAACAATAATCCCCCAAATTATTGTAAGCACAAGGTGCTAGGAGATTTTGTAACTGAGGGACCTCATGCAGTATGAGGGCTAACAGGCAAGGCTGGAGTAAGATGGTTACATAAGTAAGCTGCACAAAGGGGAGAAAGGAAAAGGAGTAAGGAAAGGAACAGTATTCTAGGCAGAAGAAACAGCATGTGCAAAGACCCTGATATAGGATACAGTGAAAAGGGTATGTTGCCTGAGTATTAACTTTGAGTCAGGATCTTTTATTCTCATAGTGACCCAATGATAAAAAGATGTTGTGATACAGATATTACATAAATATACCAATCCTTATTTTAACTGAGGAAACTGAAGCTCAGAAACATTAAGTAAGGAGTTTAGGTTTTTATAAGAGCAAGTGGAAGACGGATGAGGATTCCATTCTATTCTCTGCAAGAAGTTCAGATAAGAGAGTCCCCACCTCTAATCACCCATTATTGTCCCATCAGCAAGACAAAGAAATGCCATAAAACTTCTAAATCATTGATAGATCCTGGTAAAGCAGTGTACAATATTCTTATTTTGGTAGATCAAGAATATTTTTTCCAGTGTTTGGTTTGTATGATTTCAAATATTTTAGAATACGTTCACATTAAATAACATGACATTGATTAAATGATTCAGTTTCTTTTCTGCTCTTAATTAATCTCAGCAATAGTTCATTGCTTTCTTTAATAAAAGTAATAATAACCTATTTTAACTTACCAAAATATTTTGCTTTAATTTCATATAAATGAAGTGATTATGAATTTCAGATTGGCTAGATTGCAGAATAATTTACTACATCGTTTTTTTTTTTTTTTTTTTCCCTTGCAGGAAGAAGCAGCACTTCTAATTAGAATATAGTATCTCATCAAAATAGGATAAAATTTAAATGGACTCCATGAAAATCCCTTTTAATTTGCGATTATAAATTTCACCAAAAAAAGAAATAGAATTCTTAGAGAATCATTTGGAAATTAAGAAATTTGTCTAAGATTTCTAGTTTTAATATTCACTGTGGTAGTATTGGCACCAATTTAGAAATTTTCAAACAGAATATCAAACATGGAAGTTCACATAAAATGCATAAATATATGTAAAGAAATAAGAAATGTTGTGATTCTCTACCAGTGGCTATTTTCAATTTATTGCACTGCAGCTTCTGGCCCCACTACTTCATTGAGATTGTCTTTGTCTGGAGCCCTAGTGAATTCCAGGTTGTTGGATACAGTAGAAACATTCAGTACCATTAGATACAGCAGACCTCTCTTCATTCTTTTCTTGGTTGTGAGGACATCAGCCATTTATGGTTTTACTTTTGCTTTTTTTTTTTTTTTTAAAGATTTTATTTATTTATTTGAGAGGGAGAGCACAGAGGAATAGTAAAAGGGAGGAGCTGACTTTCTGCTGAGTAGAGAGCCCCCTGAAGGGCTTGATTCCAGGACCCTCAGATCATGACCCTAGCTGAACAGAGATGCTTAACTGACCGAGCCACCTAAAGCACCCCCCTTTTGCTTCTAGTTGTAACTCTTTCTCCATGCTCTTTGTTAGCACTTCTTAGTAGATGTCCAGATACTAGAAAGGAGGCATATTGATTCCTCTTGAAAAACATGTGCTTCATAGGTGATCATATTAATCACTATTACTTTAAATATCATCTATGTGCCAGACTTCCAAAGTATCTTTTTAATCCAGGTCTTTTTTCAGAGTTTCGAGATCATTTATTCAGTAACTTCTTTGATATTTCCATTTGGATATCTCTTAAACATCACAAGTCTAACATGTCTAAAACTGAACTGCTAAGGTCCCCTCACACCCAAACCTGCTCCTTTGTCTTCTCATTTCAATCACTGTCTATTCAAAAAACTGTCATCCTTTTTATTTTTTTTTAAGATTTTATTTATTTTTCATGAGAGACACACAGAGAGAGGCAGAGACATAGAGGGAGAAGCAGGCTTCTTGTAGGGAGCCTGATGTGGGACATAATCCCCAGAGTTGGCATGGTACCCTGAGTCTAGGGCAGATGCTCAACAACCACTGAGCCACCCAGGCGTCCAAAAAAAACCTGTCATCCTTGATTTAGCTCTTTCTCTTCTAGTGAATTCTTTTAATCTTATCTTCAAAATAAAATAAATATTTCACTTTATTTCATTGCTTCCACTCTCATAAAAGCCACCATCACCTTTTGCCTGCACTCCTTCAGTAGCCTTGTAGCTGATCTCTCTGCCTTATTGTTGTTTTTAGTCTATTCTCTATACAAAGATCATTTAGAAGTGTAGGTCATCATTTAATGGCCCTGCTCAAAATCCTTTTCACTGGGGGTACCTGGGTGGCTCAGTAGGTTAAGTGTCTGCCTTCAGCTCAGGTCATGATCTCAGGGTCCTGGGATCAAGCCCCATATGGGGCGGGGGGGGGGTCCCTGCTCAGCAGGGAGTCTGCTTCTCTCTCTCTCCCTCTGCCGCTCCCCCTGATTATGCTCTTTTTCTCACTCTGTGTCAAATTTTTAAAAAATCTTTTAAAAATGCTTTTCATTGTACTTAGAATAGAATCAGATGTTACCATGGCTTCCAAGGCCCTGTGCCATCTTACCCTGTCTACCTGTTCCTGTCATCTTGTGAATTACTCTTCCTTGCTCATTCTCCTCCAACATCGTTGACTAGCTTTCTTTTAACTCTTCAAATACACCAAGGTCATTTCTGTTTCTCAAACATGTAAGGTCTTTCCAGCTTTTGGATTTTGTTGTTGTAGCCCTGCCTAAAATGTTCTTTTTTCTTCTTGTTGCCGCCCTCCTCCTCCTCCTCTTCTTCTTCTTTCTTCTTTCTTCTTCTTCTTCTTCTTCTTCTTCTTCTTCTTCTTCTTCTTCTTCTTCTTCTTCTCCTTCTCCTTCTCCTTCTCCTTCTCCTTCTTCTCCTCCTCCTCCTTTATTGTATGTTTGTTTATCTTTTATATAATGGCTGATTTTTTTAATCCTTTAAGGACATCTCTCTAATGTTTCCTTCTCAGGGAGTTATTTCCAGACTGCCCTTTTTAAGTGCCTCCTCTAATCCAGAGTCATACTCTCATATTCTGTTTAGTTTCTTTCCATCATTTATCCCAATTTAAAATTATCCTATTTATTGCCTTTCCCTCTAGCTAGATTGTAATCTTTCTGTAAATCTAAAAGTAGTTTTAAATGGAAAGTTTTTTTTTAAAGGTGATTAAACAAAAAATGCTTTGAAATGAATTGATGATCTGACAAAGAAACTTAGGAATTTGCAGAGGTCAAAAATGAAGTGAGAGCAGGAATTCCTAGATTCATCATGATTGCTGCATTGGTGGAATGGTGTCTTCTCTTTTTTCTGGTAAAGTATTTTTGTGTCGGGATGAGATGTGGACAGTTTGTCTGCTCTGGGCCTCTTGTGTATCTTGCTGAGTCAGCTAGGCCAAAACTTCAAAAATTGCAAGGCCTTTATTGAATCATTTCTTTAGTTTTTCTCATAAAGATAATCTTGAAAACTAAGGGGGTTTGTCTTACACCAGGTATCCCTCTGGACAAAGAAGTCTTGCTTACTTTTTGCTGTAAAAATAGTGGATTCTCTAAGCTCAGGCTTCATCTCCTGTAGCACATCCTCATGTGTTTACAGATTCCCTCCAGCCCTGTAATCAAGCCCTCCTGCTATAATCAAGTTCTTTTCTGTGACCCAGAAGTCTTGTGTCTTCTTTCAGCTTTCATGGAACTATGGAAGGCTGGCATAGATACTTTGGCAGGCATTCTTTTGGTTCTAGCCCTTCTCAACACTGTCATTTTTTTTTTTTTTTTTAAGCAGCATAAAAGCCCAACAAAAGAGTGTCGATTTTCAATTCTTTCTTCTCCACTGAAACTCTGGTTAAATATGTATTGACCTTGTTATTTATATTCTTCAGTTTTTTTTTTTTTTAACTTCTCTTGTATTCCTTCCATCTCTGGTTGTCTGTTTCCCATTATCTCATTTATTAATTCTCTTTTCAGTTGTTTTTCTTATGCTTCCTTAAATTGTCTGTTGAATGTTTAATATCAAGTTATGTTTTTTTTTTAGAAATTCTATTTGTTCTTTTTCCAAATCTGCCAGATATTGAGAAAAATGTTCCTTACTCATGTTTTCAAATTCATCGTATACTTTAGGTACTTTTAAACATATTTTAAAATTTATTTCTGATAATTCAATAATTATCCAAATAATTCTAAAATACCAATCAGAATAATTCTGAAAATACAGTATCTGATAAAAAATCTGAATTCGTTGAGATTTTATAGTGTGTTTTTTTCTGCTGTTTCTTCCTTATGGTGCCTTATTTCTTCATGCATTATGTAATTTTGGAATGTAAGTATATATTTAATTAGGTCTGATTTAGTGACCTAGCTTGAGATCATTCCTGTAGAAAAGGATTTGAATTTGCTGTAGCCAGGTGTCCTGGAGCACCTTCAGTCTGAGGCTCTTCAAATTATCTACTATTAAGGATGAAACTGTTGCCAAAATTATCAAGGGTGACTTCTTGCTTCCTCAGTGCCCCATAATTAAAACCCCAAGAGGAGAATGAAAAGTTTTCCTGTTGCTTTTGCCTATAGGTGTGTATTTCATTGAGATTATAGCTTTGAGTGCCTTTACCTTTCCCAAATCATCATCTCATGTTCACTTATAGATTGTTATACTATGATCTTCTTTCTTTCTTCTATTATACATGTAGGCCTTTTCTCTCTTCTCTAGTTTTACAGGCCTAGCTTAGAAGTTTGACATTCTGTTCCTATTCTTTTGTCATTGTTACCCTTAAATTTTAATATGCATACTTAATAATATCTTAGGCTTTCTATCCTCATTTAGAATACCACAAGCACATTTGATCAATATAACTGTAAATCTTCTTCCTATCTTGCATGTATTTTTATTTAGCATTTCAAGTGCTACCTTTTTTCCTAAAATAAACTTTTAATTGAAGTATAATATACATAAAGAAAAATAGACGTAAGGTTCCAACTCATTAAAATTTACAAAGATTTTCCAAAGCTGTCTAAACACAGCTGAGTAATCACTACTCACATCAGAAATAGAATATTTCTGAAGTAGTAGAATATTTATAGCATCCCGGAGACCTTTGTGTACTCTTTCAAGAGAAAGCGCATTTTTGACCACTAATTTGCTAAGTTTTGGTTTTGAACTTTATTTAAGTAGAATAAATATATAGTTAATATTCTTTTGTGTTTGGCATCTTTACTCAGTATCATTAGTGAGGTTTATCCATATTTTTGTATGTGGCAGTGGATTGTTTATTGCTATAAAGTATTCTAATTTATAAATATATATTTTATTTATCTATTTTAATATTGAGGGTTATTTGGGTTATTTCTAGTTTTTAGGTGGTACTAACACCAGCTATTCTGATACTGATGCTATGAAAGTGCTATGAAAATTTTTACATGTCTTTGGTTGCATTTTGTGTGCATTTTTCTGTTGGAGTAGAATTACTATAACATAGAAAAGCATATGTTCAATTTACCAGACATTGCCAAGCACTTTTTCAAAAGTGATTATTCCAATTTACACTCTTACATAAAATGTTTGAGAATATCAGTTGTACTATATCCTTGCCAATATTTGGTATTGCCAGTTTTTTTCATTTTAGCCAGGGTGGGTATATAGTTGTATGTCATTGTGCTCCTAATTTGCGTGTCCCTGAGGAATAATAACATTGAACATTTTTCACATACTTAGTAACCATTGTTTATCCTTTTTTTTTGAACTCTCTTTTAAAGTGCTTTGCTGGGCAGCCTGGGTGGCTCAGCGGTTTAGCGCTGCCCTCAGTCCAGGGCCTGATCCTGGAGACCCGGGATTGTGATCGATCGAGTTCCATGTCAGGCTCCCTGCATGAAGCCTGCTTTTCCCTCTGCCTGTGTCTCTGCCTCTCTCTCTGTGTGTGTATCTCATGAATAAATTTAAAAAAAGTAATAAAGTGCTTTGCCTCTTTTTAACATTGTGTATTAAAATTATTGATTTGGGGATCCCTGGGTGGCGCAGCGGTTTGGCGCCTGCCTTTGGCCCAGGGCGCGATCCTGGAGACTCGGGATCGAATCCCACGTCGGGCTCCCGGTGCATGGAGCCTGCTTCTCCCTCTGCCTGTGTCTCTGCCTCTCTGTCTCTCTCTCTCTCTCTGTGACTATCATAAATAAATAAAATTAAAAAAAATAAATAAATAAAATTATTGATTTGTTAAAATTCTATATATACTCTGGATAGAATTCTACTTTCAGATAAATATGCTGCAAATATGTACTTCTAGTTAGTTCATCACCTTTTCATTCTCTTAATGGTTATCTTTTTTATAATAAGTTCTTGATTTAATGTAGTATAATTTATCATTTTATCCTATTTACAAAATCTTTGCCTATATCAACATTTTTATCTTTTAGAGGCTGCATTGTCTTACCTTACACATTCAGGTTTACAATCTACCTGTAAGTGATTCTTTTCTGCATAGTGTCCAACATGGATCAATTTACTTTTTAAGTATGGATAGCCAAATAATTTAGCTCCATTTTTTTTGAAAGGTCATCCTTTTCTTCATGCTGCATGCGGTACCATCTTTTTCATAAATCAAGTGCCTTCATAACTGTAGGCCTATCTCTGAAATGTCTTTTCTATTCTGTTGATCTTTTTGCCTATCTTGTACCAATACCATAGTGTCTTAATTACTATAGCTTTAAAGGAAGGACAAGTTTGTTTTCTATATTATTGAGATTGGTTATTCTTTCACTCATGTGTGTTTCACCTAAATTTTGAATTATCTTTCCAATTAAAATAAAAGTCATGCTAGGATTTTGATTGGAATCAAATATTAAATTTATAGATCAGTTTGGAAAAACTTGAGATCTTTACAAAATTGAGTTATAAATTTATGAACATGACATATCCCTCAATTTAGTTAAGCATCATTTTCTCTCAGTAATGTTTTACATATTTCTTTATGTCACTTTTACCTTTTGTGCTATTGCCACCTGGATTTTTGTCTTTCCCCAATTAACCATTTTTAACTAATCTTTTTTTTTAATTTTTATTTATTTATGATAGTTACAGAGAGAAAGAGAGGCAGAGACACAGGCAGAGGGAGAAGCAGGCTCCATGCACCGGGAGCCCGATGTGGGATTTGATCCTGGGTCTCCAGGATCGCGCCCTGGGCCAAAGGCAGGCGCCAAACCGCTCCGCCACCCAGGGATCCCCCAATTAACCATTTTTATATGTTTTACGTAATTATTTGGATCTACTAATCTACTTATTAATTTTTTGCACACCATTGATTTTTGTATTCTACTCTTTCCATCTGAGCTTAATTTCTTTCCTATCGTCTGTGTCTTTTAGTATTTATTTCAGAATGTGTTCATAGTTCTAAAGTCTGTGAGTGTTCTATTATGTAGTTCTGTTGAAAGCAGTCTTTTTTCCTGCAGATATGATCTTCTAACAATATCCCCTTGTACTTGATATTTTATATTCTTCAAATTCCATCAAATTCTCTTTATATTTTGTTTTCATCAGTCCTGCTGAGTATGTGGTAGTTTTCTTCAGTTTGAGAATATATTCTTTTTACAAAATTTTCATTTTGGAGAAGTTTTTATGTGGTATTCCTTTAAATAATAGTTCTCTTTAATTCTCTGTTTTTGCATTTCAGAATTCCTATTGGACTTCAGTTGTTTCCTCTGAATATATCCTTCATGACATTTAACCTGTTTTTCATGTTTTCTGTCTCTTTAAATCATTTTGTGGCAATCTGGATAATTTTCTCAAAAATAACTTCCACTTGCCTTAGTTTCTCTTTAGCTGCCTATTCTAATCACTAACCAACCATTTTATACATTCTCTAAGGTTTTGTTTGTTTGCTTGCTTGCTTGCTTGCTTTTTGAGAGGGGAGTGGGGAGGGTCAGTGGTTGGGGAGAGGCTGAGGGAGAAGAGAATCTCAAGCAGCCTCCATGCCCAGCACCAGCTTGACATGGAGCTCAATCTACCACTCGACTTTGTGATCATGACCTGAGCTGAAATCAAGAGTCAGACACTTGACTGACTGAGCCACCCAGTCACCCTGTTTTATTTAATTTAAATAACTACAATTTTTGGACCTTCTATTTGACTCTTTTTCTTTTCTTTTCTTTTTTTTAAGATTTATTTATTTATTTATTCATGATAGAGAGAGAGAGAGAGAGAGAGAGAGGCAGAGACACAGGCAGAGGGAGAAGCAGGCTTCATGCAGGGAGCCTGACGCGGGACTCGATCCCGGGACTCCAGGATCAGGCCCTGGGCCAAAGGCAGGCGCCAAACTGCCAAGCCACCCACCCTATTTGACTCTTTCAAGCCAGTCTGCTATTTTCTCCACACTATTTTCTTCATAGTTTATTTCTTTTGTTCATCTTTCCAAAATTTATATGTACTAATTAAAATTAATCGGGCAGCCCAGGTGGCTCAGCGATTTAGCGCCGCCTTCAGCCCAGGGCGTGATCCTGGAGACCCCGGATAGAGTCCCTTGTCGGGCTCCCTGCATGGAGCCTGCTTCTCCCTCTGCCTGTGTCTCTGCCTCTCTCTCTCTCTCTTTCTCTCATGAATAAATAAAATTTTTTAAAAAAGTGAAATAAAATAAATAAAATTAATCTTCCAGGTATACGGTTTTATTTTATTTAGATCTTGAGATTGGAATTTTCCTATTTGTATTATTTCCATCTCTTCCTCTTGCTAGTATTCATATAAATTTTCCCTGTGACTTTGAGCTTATCTTTAGCAGTGGTTGATTTTATTAGAGGACTTTTTGTATCCTGCACTTAGAAGCATCAGTGGTGTTTCATTCAATTGTCTCTGCTTCTGGAAATTAAAAAAAAATAAATTACTTCTTTAGCTTTCAATAGAGACGAGCCTAAAAACTTTGACCTTATTTGTGTATAGCTTATAGTTTTAGTTTCTTGGGGAACTCGTTTTCACCCATGTTGGGAACAGACAGCAAGTTTTGGTGATGCCTGAAGAACCAGAGGACAGAATTTCTCTAGTTCTTGTTTATGAGTAGGGTTACTCTTCATGGATCTTGGCTTTATATTTAGGCTTAAAGTTCATTTCTCCACTTTGTGTTTTCCTGAGACCTCTGATGTGTTCATGTGCAAGCTTTAAATTCTCAGCCCCTGCCATTAAGATCTATAAAATTTTGATCCTAATGAATTATTTGACTTTTGCTTCAAATTACTGCAAAATTACTTGAATACTTCTTGTTTCTAGAACATTGAGTTTTCCATTCCTTTCCTTCTTTCCCTCCCACCTTCCCTCCCACCTTCTTTCCTTGACCATATATCAAAAATATTTTGAATATATTTTATCTAACATTTTTATATGCTTGGAGCATGGCAGGACAAGCATATTGATCTGATAGATGTCTCATCCAAGACTCAACATATATAGAAAACTAAGTGTTATAGTAAATAACATCCCAACCCTATAATTTATATAATAATTAATTGTATATTTTTCTTTTAAAATTATATCATTATTTCTTATTTTTAAGATTTTATTTATTTATTCATGAGAGACGCAGAGAGAGAGGCAGAGACACAGGCAGAGGGAGAAGCAGGCTCCATGCAGGGAGCCTGATGTGGGACTCAATCCCAGGACTCTGGGATCACGCCTTGAGCTGAAAGCAGATGCTCAACTGCTGAGCCACCCCAGTGTCCCAAATTATATCATTATTTCATTAACTACTTTTTATAATTATAAAGTTAGGAAGAGTCACTTAATGTTAGATGACAATGTGTTAGTATCTGTTTTACATTAATAATGTTCACTATCCCAGACCTTATTGTCTGGTTTGGGAGAAATACAGAAATAAATATTCATATACATAAATGACAACTACAGAATGTTTTGAGGGGCTGATTTTATATTGGAGAGATTTTCAGGAAAGTCCTCTTTCAGAAAGTGATCTTTAAGTTGATGAGAAGGAACTCGCCAGCTTAAAAGTTAAGAAAGAACATCTCAGAAAGACCACTGTATGTAAAGGTAGGAGAAAACTTGATACCTTTAAGGAACTGAAATAAGACCACCATCATTGGAGTGTACTAGGAAGGGAGAGACTTCCCAGTGGTGAAAGTAGGAAAAATTGAGAGTTAGGTCATTTAAGATCTGGCTGACCTTGTAAGGAATCAGTTTTGTTCTGAATGCAATGGAAAACATGAAAGGATTTTACATAAATGGTGGTGTAATCTTATAAATAATCACTTTGATTGCGGTTTGTAATAGAGTTGAAGGGGGTAAAAAAGGAAGAAAAAGTTAGCAACTTGTTTCAGGAATCTAGGCAAAATATAGTAGTGACTTTGACTAGAATGGCAAAGATAGAAGTGGAAAGGAGAGAATGGCATAATATTATATAGTATAGAAATTCTACAAGTGATAAGAATGACATCTAAGTGTGCATCTCTTTGAGGCTTGATTGAGGGGTCCATTTTAGCATATGTATTCAGGGGCTTTTAATCTGGACTTCAAAGGGCTCTCAAACTTTTGAAATTTAAATTTTGAGTCTATGGGCCTATGTGAAGTTATCTAGGGGGATGGTCCAAACCACTTATTTTCAAAAGATCTATGTCTCTAGATATAAAAAACTCCTGATTTAGGGGAGTTGATTATAGATATTTTTCCTCTAAAGTAGTCTTTTGATTAGGACTTTCTGATAAGACAATTAAAAATTGACAAGATCCCCTTGGCAGCAACCTAGAAAGAATATGTTTTATGTAGGCACGATATTAAAAGTATTTAATAACCAATATTTCACTGACATATGTCAATCAGAATAGATAGCACAATCAAATGAATGTTGGCCATAATCAACAGCTATTTCACTATTGGTGTACCCCAGCCAGATTCTATACCGTAAGTTAAAGAACAGATTTAGTTGTAATCAACCAAGAAGAGTATAGCATTAAAATCCATTTATAAAAATTGAGGGATGACGTCTATAAACAGGATAAACCCATCACTCTTTATAGTAGTAGGTCATGGTTCCATATTGAATAGCTTATCTTCTAAAACAATTTTGAGTTATAAAACATGAAAATAGTTTAAAAATACTACAGATACTAATGAGGTATACCACTATATTCTAACAAAGTTATGCCTTTTTTGGCTGATTTATCCAACAGATAAATCTTATGGACACAAATAACTGAAATAATTTAAAAATAATGAAAAATGATTTTTAAAACTGATTGAAAATAGTTGTTTCCAAGCTTTGTTCCAAGGATATATGAAGTAAAAGGCAATTATAACACATGAAGAAAAAGTATTATCCTGGATATAATTTTTCTTTATCAGTTATAAAACCTTCTAGTATCTTGAGGGGAGGGGGTGTTGAAGTCTTAAGTAATGAAAGTAGTACAAGTAGTTATATTTTATAACCCAGGAAGATTGAAAAAATACATAACAGAGAAACTGAAATCAGACACATGTTTTAAGACATTTTAGACTAATAGAAGGAAAGACTAGTATGGAGACTATCCATTTTTCATGAATTCATGAAAAGCCTAAATAATAAGCTATTCTTGAAGATATACAGTTTTGTTTTTCTTAAGTACACACAGTTATTTAAACCAGTTGTTCTCAGACCATTTTAAGCAGAGCTCCTATGGGTCTTCATTTAAAGAATTAATGAGACTGACTTGCAATTAAAAACATCCATTTATGTAAACATTTGTTAAAAATCTATTAATAATTATTCTTAGATTATTTAGAAATCCAATGTCATCTCCTGTAATTTTGTCTATACTGTTAATTTGATTAACAATTGCTTTTTCATAGTACATACCCCAGGTTTAATTATTGCAAATCTTAAATTAGTATTGTCCAGATTAATGAGGTTTGACTATTCTTAAAAATGAATTCCTTTTAAATGAAAATAATCTCCATCTACAAAAGCTAATGAAACATTAATCTGTAGGCAAACATGTTTTTGACATAATACTTGGGTTTTTAAAAATATTTTAGAGAGAGAGAATGAGTATGAGCATGGTGAGGGACAGAGGGAAAGAGAGAGAGGTAGAGAAGCAAACTCTATCCTGAGCATGGGGAGCCTGATATGGGGCTCAATCTCATGACCCTGAGATCATGACCTGAGGGGAAAGAGTCAGACACCCAACTGACTGAGTCACCCAGGCACTCCTTGGCATAATACTTGTTATAAATTGTCTTGGCTTGGGGTAGGCTTGAGAGTTAAATATGCCAGCCATGTGAACTTAAGCGTACCTTTCCTTCCAACTATATTTATATCCATTCATTTATTCAGTGAATATTAATGATGTCCCTTGGGCAACAGGCAGTATTTTGAATGCAGAAGATAAAGGAATGGACAAAACAGACTCTCTACTATCATGGAATTTCCATTCTGAACGTCTAATGGGAAAAAACAGGTAACAAGATAAATAAGTGAAAATATTATGTTAGATGGTGAAAAGGGCTAAGGAGATACTTAATGAAGGGGAAGAGCTAGTGTGTTTAGCAGATTAAATATAGGTAGGGTCATCAGGAAAGGACTCACTAACAGGGCATTTGAGTACAAATTTAAAGACGATGAGAGAATGAGATATGCTAATTCTTAGGGGAGAACAGCAAATGCCAAGATCTTGAGACAGCAGCTAACTAGAAATGTTAGAGTCATAACGATGGGTAAGGTGAATGAGAAGAAGAGCAATAAGAAATGGGATCTAGAAGAAACTGTGCCAGATGTCATGGGGCTTTGTAGACCTTTATGACTGTGGTTCTTGCTCTGATGAATAGAGAACCATTTGAGGGTTCAGAGCAGTCTATTGACATTACTTGCTTGTAGTTTTAGAGAAACCACCATTCTTACTATGATTCAAACAGATCAAAGGGGAACAAAGGGCAGACCAGAGGGATAAATAGGAAAACATTGTGATAATAAGGAGTAAGAGAAATGTAATTTGGTCAGGTTAGAAGCTGTGAAAGGCAGGAGAGTTAGTTAGATTGTGATTATATTATGAAGGTAGAATGAATAGGATTTTTCTGATGGTTTAGACGATGGGTATGAGAGTAAGAAAGGAGACTAGAAAGACTGTAATATTTTAAAAATAATCTTTTAATTTTAGAATAGTATTGGAATTATAGAAAAATTACAAAGATAATACAATGTCTGCATATCCCATACCCAGTTTCCCTATTATTAATATCTTACTATTTTATGATACATGTTACAATTAATGAGCCAATATTGATACATTATTATTAACTAAACTTCATACAGATTTATTTAGTTTTATTCAGATTTCTTTAGTTTTTGTCTAATTTCCTTTTTGTGTTCCAGTATCCCATCCAGGATACTACATTACATTTAATTGTCATGTCTCCTTAGACTCTTCTTAGATGTGACAGTTTCTCAGACTTTCCTTGTTTTTGATGACCTTGGCAGTTTTAAAGAGTACTGGTCACTCAGTTGGGATTGGTCTGATATTTTTCTCATGATTAGACTGGAGTTACATGGATTAGGGAGGAATACCAGAGGTACAATGCAATTTTCATCATATCATCTCAAGGGTGCAAACAATGAACATGGCTTATCACAGTTGATGTTAAACTTAATCATTTGCCTGGGATACTATTTGTGAAATTTCTCTAAAGTTACTCTTTTTTCTTCCTTTCTATACTGAGCCCTTTGGAAGAAAGCCACAAAGTGTAGCCCACACTTAAGGAGTAAGGAGTTATTCCTCATTTCTTTAAGGGTTGAATATCTACACAAATTATTTGGAATTCTTCTCTATGGGGTGTTTGTCTTTTATCCCTATTTGTTTGTGTAATCATTTATTTATATCAGTATGGACTCATGGATATTTTACACTTTGGGTTAAAATCCAATACTACTTAATTTTGTTGCTCAGTTGTTCCAGCGTTAACCATTGGGAACTCTTTCAGTTGGCTACTATGTCCCTTTGACACACTACCATATGTGTGTCTCCTTTGGTTCTCCAAAGGAGAGAGAGCGCTCGAGTGAGTGAGTGAAAGAGTGCGAGAACAAGAGAGCAAGAGAACTTTCTTACTTTTTGGCACTGTAACATTCTTTAGGCTTATCTTTTATGATTCCTCCTCTAGTCCAAAAATTAGCCATATCACCAATTAATTCTGGTTCCCTTTATTGGAGAGTGTATTCGAAACCAAAATCTTGGTATTGGCTGTACGCATTTCTACTGGGGTGTCATTGCTTCTGTATCTCTTAGATCACAGAGCAAGGAAATATATGCCTGCCTGCTAACCTGTGTATCTACATACATATATAAATTTTTCTGTAGGTAGCCATCTGTGTTTCTATTGGGCTAAACATAGTTCATACTAATGCCTCCACTTCTAATTCATTACCACATACCATGTGGTTGATTCTAGCCATGTCCTTTTGCTTATTGGTTAAGTACCCGCTCCAACAATGGGAAGCCTGTTGCACACCAACTGTCATTCATCTACAAAATTGTTCAATTTCAGTATATATGCAGAGTGGTTTCAGAATTATTAATCTATACCACTGTGGGATATAACTTTATTAATATAGTGCTTTTATATTGTACTTATGCCATTAATCTTACAGACTCTAGTCCTTTCTAAAGTTACTTAAGTCAGCACCTTTGCCCCTATCCCTTTCAGTAAGGGTGTTTCACACATTCGTAATATACTTAGATCCTTATCACATTCTGTATTCCATCCTGAGATTCTCTGACCTCCTAAATGTTTTTTAAATTAGTATGCATTAAAGTGTTGCAAAGTTTTATGAATTTTGACAAATGTGTATGTGTCATACATCTACCACAGTAGAGTCCTACAAAATAGCTAAATATCTCCTGAGTTTCATCTACTCAACCCAACCCCTCTATCCACCACTTGATACAAACTCATGATTTTGAATAACAGAGTATGGGGCTTTAAATAATCATCTCACTCATTTGTATTTATGTTTAAAAGCTTTAATAAGAATATAAGGAGGAGTATGATTATGGTTGTTCTGGTTATATATTGCTTCTTAACAAATCACCCCAAATTCAGTCATAATAAAAGAACATTTATTTCCTTCTCTCTCTCTCTCTCTCTTAATCACAAACTTGTAGGGCACCTGGGTAGCTCTGTGGTTGAGCATCTGCCTCAGGGCGTGATCCTGGGGTTCTTGGATCAAGTCCCACATCAGGCTCCCTGCAGGGAGCCTGCTTCTGCTTCTGCCTATGTCTCTGCCTCTCTCTCTCTCTCTCTCTCTCTCTCTCTCTCTCTCTGTGTGTGTGTCTCATAAATAAAGAAAATCTTTAAAAAATATCACAAACTTTTAATTTGTGCAAGGCTTAGTGAGGAAGGCTTATCTTGATTGCTGTACTATATGATTCAATCTTAACCTTTTGGTGGTTAGTGCACTTGTATAAAGATACTATCCAGTGAAGGTTTTGGAAAATATATTCAGTGCAACAGATATTTATTGAGTACTTACTTGTATATAAGACACTTTGCTAAGCAAGGTGATGAATATAAAAGATACAAAGGTCAAGATGTAATTCCTGCCCCAAGAAACTTGTAGTACATATTAATTTTTGGTGGAGATTTAGATGCTATAACAAAAACCAAAATAGCAGTGGCTTAAATAAATAAAGTTGATTTTATTTTTTAAGCTACAATCTAGTATAAGTAGTTCAGAGTTGATATGGTCCATCCATGATGTCAAGGACCTTCGTGTCTTTTAGTTGTCTAAAGTTGTTTAGTTGTTGCTTCACCATTCCTAGGACCAAATTGTTTCACAAACCCTGTCACATCTGGGTGATGAATGTTAGAAGAAGGGATGGAATGAAAACATATCACTCTCTTTAAGGTTACATATAGAAATTGCTTATATCACTCAGCTTGCATTTCCTTGATGAGATTTTGTTTCATGTGGCCATACCTACATTCAAGGGAGAATGAGAAAAGTAGTATTTAGGTGGGGAAGCCCATTCAAATATTATGTTACTGAGTATAGGTGGGGAGAATATTTCCACAAGGAAAATATAAACCATCTTGAAAAAATGACTATTATATAAAGAAGAATGTGATAGGAGTTATTAGATATAAACAATGTGATTTAGGAGATAGAAATTAATTTTAAATTTTAATAAACAGGAAAGTTTAGATACAAGAATCTGGACATTTAATTATGAGTAAGAATTTGAAAGGCAGAATTCTGATTAGAGTTAGAAAGATATAGTTAAATTTGGTGAGCAGAAACTCCAGGCTAGTTTTAAGTCATACTTCAGGAGTGAAAGTAACTGAAGATAAATCTAGAAAGGAAGGTCAGCAGCCAGTTGTAGATGACCTTTAATTTTAGGATATATTCTGAAATGAGGTTTGTGGATGGGCATTGCTAACTGTATGGCACATAATAGATTATTAATGTTAGATTTCCGTACTTAAGGATTTAGGTTTAATTCATTTAGATTTAATACTTTTACTGAATGTGACAGTTATTTTTAAAGAAAAGAAATAACTTACATAACTACTTCGGAGAAGTTGCTTCAGTAGGGGCCACCAGTCTTCTGTGGCCAGTTGGTCTCTCTTCCTGCAGCAGATGCGGGGCAACTGGTCTATGCTCACCCTCCTCTTGACTCTGTAGATGGACCCTGTACACTCCCCCATGGAGGGCAGATGTAGCAGTAGGATTGCCCAGGTGCCATATACTTAATGCAGAACAAAAGAACATATATTGTGCTTGTAAAAAGGGAAGATATTCTTCAACAAGGTGATAAACCCAGCAGAAATTATGAGAGCTCTTTATTTCTTGGTAAGGAAGTGTTCCAAGTCCCAGTCTTATGTGGCTGAGTGGGGGCTGAAAGGCTGTATGCATGAGACTGCCTTTCTCAGCCCTACTTCCTCCCATAATTTTAGAAAAAGTGTAAAGAAGCCGATAAAAGATAAATTACCTAGATGAACTGTCTTTCTTTAAAGTAATTGTTTGGAAAAATACCAATAGACAATACTACAGCATAGAAATTGCAGAAATAGTATATTCTATTACATGTGAAAATTACAAATAATTGCTAAGCATTATATTTATCTTAATTATAAAGTTTGAGCTTGATTTAAGTACTATGGCATTGAAAATAAATTATTTTTATGACAGTATTATTCATTGATTTTTTTCTGTGCATTTTGATTTTGGTATTCAATTGATTTCTGCTTTTATCTTGTTATTTCTTGTATTTAATTTGAATTTATTTTGCTCTTCTTTTTCAAGGTAGAAACTTTGATTAGTCGAGTTATTTTTCTTTTTTGGGATATTCTTTTTCTAATATAAACATTTAATACTATAAATTTAATGCTTTTATAGCAGCCTACAAATTTTAATGTTAGATTTCTATTTTAATTATATTAAAATTTTTCTAATTTCTTCTGTTTATCTGCTTCATAAAATTTCTGTGTCCTATGTCTATAGATTATTATTTTATTTCTAAATATTTGTTTTTTACCCACGTATCTTTCTGTTCTTTATTTGCAGTTTCATTCTATAATCTGAAAATCTATCTTTTATAATAACAGTTGTTTTCAATTTGTTGAGATTTGTTTCATGGCCCAGAATGTGGTCTGTCTTGGTGAACATTTCATTGTATTTTTTTTTAATTTTTTTTCCCACTGTATTTGAAAAGAATGTGCATTGTGCTCTGATTGGGAGAGTGTTCTATAAATATCAACTACTATGATAGTGTTCTTCAGGTCTGCTATATTTTTATGAATTTCTATCTACTTTTTCTGCCCATTACTGAGAGTGGAGTATTTTAGTGAATGTTCTAGGATTTGCACTGTAAATTTGTAACATCACAGTCAACTGCCAAATATTACTATTTCACTTAGTGTATAATTTAGCAGCTTATAACACTACAGTTATATTTGCTCCTTCTCATTTTCATGCTGTAATTGTCACACATTTTACGTCTTCATCTCTTACAAACCCACAATTGTGTTGCCATTTTTACTTTAGATGGTCAATTATCTTTAAAGTGATTGAAAATAAGAAAAAAAAGTCTTTTATGATTGCCTTCATTTTATCATTTCTGGTGCTCCACATTTTTTTGTCTGTTCATATTTACATCTAGTATTACATTTCTTTTGCTTGAAGAACTTCCTTTAACATTTCTTGTTGTATATTGTATTGACAATGAGTTCATCTTTAGTTTAATAAATAAAAGAAGAGAAAAAAAAGACTATTTTGCTATCATTTTTGAAAAATACTTATACTAGGAATGAAATTCAGAATCAATAGACTTTTCTTTTACAGTGCTATGAAGATTCCATGCTGTTGTATTCTGACTTGCTTAGCTACTTACTGAGAAGTTTGTGGTAAACTTTATCTTTGTTTTCCTCTCTGAAATGTTTCATTTTTCTCAGGTTGCTTTAACATTTTTCTCCTTTTTCCAGCAGTTTGACTATGGTCAAACTGAAAATTTCAGTTTTGAAATTTCATGTTGTTTTGGAGATATTTTTCCATATCTCTTGAATTCTTTATTCTGGGTTTTCCAGTCTTTTTTTTTTTTTTTTTTAATTCAGTATGGATGATTTATTTTGCTCCATTTTTAAGTTTACTGATTCCTTAGCTGTTTCCACTCTGGTAATGTATGACAGAGTATGTCAAAGGACTCTATTACTCTATTACTGTTTTAATTTTTATTATTATATTTAGCATTTCCATTAGACTCTTAGTTTTCATCTGTCTGATGAAATCCCTTATCTGCTCATATATATTATCTGTCTTTTCCTCTGATCATTTAATATGTATATTATGGTTATTTTTATGTTCTTGTCTGGTAATTTCAACTTATGGATCAACTATGATTCTTTGATTGCTTTATCTCTTCACAATGGGTCATTGTTCATAGTATTTTTTTGTCTCATATTTTTACTTGTCTCATAACTTTTTATTGAATTCTATCATAATATATAGAATAATAGAGGCTGAGGTTAATAGTATTTATGCCAAAAATGCCTCTTCTTTGACCATATCCTTAGTATGAAACTATTTAATCAAGATTTTGTTGTTATGATTCTCTTCATTGCAACATTAAGCTTCAAATTTATCCAGTAGTTAAGAAGAGTTACCTTGTGTTTTTGTTAACATTCTTACTCTACTCTCAGCTTTAAAAGTTTTCCCACACGTTATAGAGACCTTTGTCTATGCTCTTGATCCTTCCGTAGTGGGAGATGGCTATTACTTGGTACTGGTTTTATGTTAAGGACCAGGAGGAATTTCCTCTTCTACTTTTTTGAGTGTTCATCTTCAGTGTTTGGAATGCTTGTTTCCCTTGGTCTCAAAGGTGGACCTTTGCTTGCATTCCTTCCCTTCCTTCCCTTGATAGCCAAACCCTGCTTTGTATTTGTGGTTGATCTAGGGCTGAGATAATTCCTTGCCCTTTATCTGGTGCTAGCATATCTCTGCTCGTTATTGGTGTTAGATCCTGGGGTCAAAAGGCTTGTCTGCCCTTCCCTTATGGATATAGGTTTTCTGATTATATACTTCTCCCAGCAGCAAAGGATCTTTGCCTGTGTCCTGGAAATGGTGAGTATTTCCATCCCAATCCTGAGTGAGTTTTGATTCTATGCTGTATTAAAATAATGGATTTTTACCACTATCCTAGAGGATGAGAGAATTTGCTGGTCTTCTCCAAATGGCTTAAAGCTTTTGCTTCATAGAAAGAAAAATATAGGGAAACATTAAAGACTGCACAATAGCTGAGTATACGCTGAATGCCTGTGCCATGTGGGGAGAGCTTTTTCTTCAGTCGTGCCCTCCCACCTCTGCCCCCATTAGTCTTTTTCAGGAGCACATAGGGAAAAACAATGGAAAAGAGCTTGTAAAAGACTGAAACTCCCCTTGTTTCTGGATTACCCATTATAGAACTGAAATGCCCCCCCCATACCATTCCTTTAAAATTTTGTTAAAATGTTAGCTTATTTATTTTAATCTGCTTGTTTGATAGCCATCTTTTTTTCTTTTGCTTTGACATAGGTGAAATGATTTGTATGTCCTGTCTCTACTCATAGAGGCTTGTCACTATAGTTTTCTTGGTTGCCTGCAGGCCTCAACTCTGATGGACTCTGGAAAAGCTATGATTTTGTAGATCATCTTTCTCACATTATTAATGTGAAAGCAGCATTCTTTTGTGGCTTTCTACATCTTTGTCCTAAGTGGAACCAAACTAATTATAGTAGGTTCTTATTTTCATGCTATCTTAATGAAACATTAAACATTTTCTTCTTATTTTATTCAGAATTTTAGTTGTTTTCAGTGGAAGGGTCATCAGGGTGTTTAGTTTTCTATGCCTTTGGAATAAACTGATTAAGTCTTAAAATTGATAGTAAAGCTCTATATTCTTAAATATCAATGCTAAATATGTAAGAACAATCACTAAAGCTTTATAATTATCTTATATAATTTCCAACCCATTTAAAAAACACAAAATTTTACTAATTTGACTAAAGGCAGAGCATGGAATAAACATTACTTTGCATCTAATTAAAAAAAAAAGACTTGTATGTAGTATTTCAGAGGACCCTCTTGAATAGGAAACGTTTTACACATTTTTAATTTTTTTCTAAAATCAGATCTTTCTAGAAACAGTATAAGATTGTCTTCTCTGAAGACAAAAATGGGAATTTTTCATTCTCTAATGTCTGAATTAGAGAAAGAACAGCATTTTGATTAGGCTGTTCATTATTAGTGTGTTATTCATTATTAGCTCTTCAACAGCATTTATTAAAAATAAAAATCTAACATTAAGGGCAGATTATTTTACAGAATGGTGGGATTTTTCAGTATCTTTTTTTTCACCAAGAAAATATTTTTTTCTGACCTTTGCTTTTAGCACTAACAGAAATGTCTTTTAAGTACTATGAAAATATATTATACTTTCGTGTTTGTGCTGCATAGTTCAAAAATGCAGTTGTGTCATTTACCTCTTTGCAGTCATTTTGTTACAGAAATAATGGAGAAATGTGTTACCACAAAGTCATCTTTATGTAGATGAACTGGTAATGGTGATAAGGAATCATGAAATACTTAGTTAATTCTTACAGGTTACTTCCAGGATATTTACGTTTATCTCTCCTGGACACAAGAGAGGTAACATAGTTATCTTTTTTTTCCCCTTAAAATTCTGAATTGTCTTAAGAAACACACACACACACACACACACACACACACACACACATATATAAAACTTGTTATTCTTTCATAGAAGCCTCAAGCTCTAAAATTCAATGACTCTCTAGAATCAGTTATTAAAGGGGGCTTTGTATTTGGTGAATTTGTCTTAGACACGTTCTCAGAAGATTTTCTAACCAAAATATCAGTATAAGACAGTTTTCTAACATAGAACCACAAATAGTGAAATATGATAAAGCTTCATTGTCTTTAGCATACTTCCTGGAAAAAAAAAAGAATCATCTCTCTATTGTGCAGGATGATGAACAATTTAAAATCATACTGTTTTTAAGCTCTCTGATTTGGAATTCATGCCTATATGTTGCCTTTAATATGTGAATGTCTTGAGGAATCCTTTATAGAACATTCGGTTTAGAGGGCATGTTTATATCCACTTAGAATAATATTCTGAGTTAGGCTGAGTTTATTTCCATCCTTCAGAGAAAAAAAAACAGTATGGAAGGAATTTTCAGCCATTCTAGCATGGACATTAATTAACAGTGAGACCTCCAGTCTTTTAATCATCCACTACCTTTGTACAGAAGATCTCTCTTGATATAGATACACTGTTAGATACTGATAACACATAGATGAAACTGCAACCCCTGACCATAAAATGATTATATAGTCATAATTTTAATCTGGTAGGAAAGCAGAAGCTAAAGCAAATAATGAGTATAGTGGAATAATTGCTATAATGAGAGCATAGACAAAATGCAGTGAAAGCAGAGGCAAAGGAAAACCTAATCATATTTGGGAGTACTAGGAAAGACATCCCTGAAAAATTATACAGCACCCTTGAATAACCCCTGAAAGAAAGAGTAGACATGTTAGTCACAAATCAGGGCCTAAGCACTGGTTAGAGAGCAGAGTTTTAAGGTATATAAAATGGCATGTCCAAAATCTGGGAAAATATGGAAATTTGAAACATTTGGGGAACTTCCAATATTACTGGACTCATAGAGCAGAAATTTCAATGCAGAGATGGAAGAAAATGAGACTGGAGGTAGGGACAGAGCCAATAGTCAAAGATTTTTCAAATTTTAGGCTTCTACCTTAGAAAATAGGAGGAGGCCATTGGAAAGTGTAAGATAAATCAGAGGATTCAGTTTGCATTTCAGAAATATAACTGTGGTTTGACTGTGGAAGATAAAAACAACAGGGCAAGATTTATTCATTCTTTCTGTATTCCCCAAATTGTATTAGAGAATGGGTGCTGTGTTGAGTACTAGGAGTGTAATAATAATAACTAGTGTAGTTTACAGTCTAGGGGAGGAGCTGCACAGAAATCAAGCAAAGATACACCCTTTAGAAGTTAGAAACTCAGTGAAAGAAAGGACTTTAGCTAGAATGGTCAGGGAAGGACACTCTTAGAACTTTCATTGCTATAAACAGTGTACTATTTGTGACAAATTTACAGCTGATCATAACAACCAGATTGTCATGGCATTGAGCTGAGATTGTCAATGAGCTCTCAAGTTATATTCAATTGGGAATGTGTTCAACTACACCCTAATCTAGAAGATTTATTAAAACCTTTTCACTGTAGATGTATACAGAAAACGTATTTTTATAAAAACTATTTTTCAAGACTTGAGTTGAAAAATAGCCATACTTTTGAAGGTTATTTTATTTGTATGAATCTTCAAATAAGAATAGAAATACTTGAAGTCTGTAATTAAATACTTAATTTTGAATAGTTACAAAGCCATGGAAAGATACTTTACTGAAGTTAGCATAGGAGGCCTGATATAACAGAATAACCAGTCTGTATGAACTGGCAGAGATTATAATGATCCATGGACTGGTATGTTATACTAAAGTGGGTCAGGGTATAGTGTAGAAATAGCTATTACAAAGAAGTCTCCAATATAGAGTAGGTAAGATATTTTATAAGCTTCTCTGGTCAGTGATGGGGCATATGTGATTCAGAACAGAACCGCAACCTATTGTTTTTTATTTTACTGTATGTGGGTATATGGTTTCCTTCTCCAGTAATTGTATTTTATTTTATATGTGTGATTTTTGTTTTATATGTGTGTCTATATGCATTTAAATGTTATATAATGTAAAAATTATAAAATATAGATTTTATAATGTAGGTTCTGTTTTTCTTAACTAAAGAATTTAAAATGATAATCCAAGTAATTTTTTACCAACTTTGGTTAGATTCCATAGGAATTATATACACAATGTAGGCAACACCTGTTACCTAATGATATATGAGCAAGGTCTATTCCCATGTGGCATGTTAGCATGTAGTTAATGTTTGTTAAGTTAAAGGGATGTTTATATCTTTTGGAAAGGGTCATATTATAGTGACTAATAGTGTTGACCTAGCTCTCAGAAGGCTTGGATTCTAATCCTGTGTCTGCCATTTATTAGGTTAAATGTTAGGCGAGTTATTACTTAATCTTGCTGTCTCAGTTTCTTCACGGTTAGAATAGGGAGTGAAATTCTACTTATATATAGGCAGGTTGCAAGAATTCAATGAGGTAATCACAGTTTCTGCTACACATTAATTTCTCAATGTTTCAACCTCTGATTATTTAGCAAAAAAAAAAAAAAAGAAGTACATGCTTTTCCTAAAGAAAAATAATTTACTGTCTAAAATCAAAAGTAAATTTGGGGAAAGTGGGCTCATTTTGCTCTGAAAAATGTAACAAATCTGTGTTGAAAAACAAAGTCATCTTATGAAGGAAAGGAGAAAGAAAAAAAACTCTACCCTCTATCCAGTTCAAGGAGTTTCATTTAAAGGCTTTGATAATCCAGGTTCCACAATGTGAATATATGGATAGGTATTAATTTGTAATGGGTTTATCTAGTTGACACATTGCTGGTTTTTATTAGCATTATCGTTTGGATGGTCATGAATGTTTTGATTGAAGACCAAAATCTCTTAGCATGATTTTACTTAAGTAAAATTACTTAATTAATTACTTAATTTACTTCAAGAAATGTTTAAAAATTCAACGTTTACATTTATAAATTAAAATACTAATAAATAGAATAAACAACAATACAATAAATGAATTGCTGTTCAGCAAAGTGTTTCCATTAAAATTAGTATATTTAAAGCATAAAACTATGTAAAAATTATCCTTATTTTTTCAATAATTTAAAATGATATCAGAATGCAAAAATGATGACCACTATTTTATTTCACTCCTAGATATATTTGAAATGTATCTGAATATTTTTTGAAGTATGTATGTATGTATGTATGTATTTATTTATTTATTTATTTATTTATTTATTTATTTAGAGTGGGGTGAGAGGCATATAGAGAGAGAGTACCTCAACCAGACTTGACACTGAGTATGGAGCCCACTGTAGGTTTCACTTTCATGATCCTGAAATCATGACCTGAGTCGAAATCAGGATTCAGACATTTAACTGACTGAGCCACCTAGGTGCCTGAAATGTATCTGAATATTAAGGAACACCAAGAAATTTTGCTATTGCCATGTCTAAAATGTTTGGAAATTATAGGTGAAAATGCTTTATAATGAAATTAACTTTATTTTTTGTTATTTGTACTTTTTGTGTGTCTTTAGAATATTTTAAACACCTTAGGAGCAGTGACTATATCTCATTTTGTATTTTCTTCAGGGTAAGGCATATAGGAGCTTGTTCAACTATCAATGTTCATGACAAATTTCATTTATACTAAGTTTTACTCTAAATTGAGTATGTTCTAATTGGATTCTAAATGTAAATAATTATCAAAATATCTTCACTAAGAAATATATATTTTCTGTCACTATTAGAGTTTACTGGGAAGATAAAAGTACAGGACTAAAAATATCCTTGTACTGACAAGGTTTTCAAACTAAATTATTGATGTTTTGTAGGTATACTGGCTATTAGAAAGTTGAAAAAAATATATTTCAAAGACCTGTAGTACAAAATGGAAAAGAAACAATTTAATTTTTCACAGCTATAAAATGATGAAAGCTAAATTTCATTTGAAACAAAGTATATAATTTTTATTTTGAAAATAAAATCAGGCACACCTGGGTTGCTCAGCGGTTGAGCAGTCTTCAGCTCAGGGTGTGATCTCAGTCTGGGGGATTGAGTCCTACATCCCGCTCCATGCAGGGAACCTGCCTTTCCCTTTGCCTGTGTCTCTGCCTCTCTCTGTGTCTCTCAAACAGACATGTGTTTAAGAGCTTGATCTTCATGCGCAGCCTGTGTTTTCAGTAAGAATTGGTGCTGTGGTTGAATTTTGGGGAAAAATCTTTGAGTGAGGTATGAGCATTTAATTAACATTAATATTTTGAGGGGCACCTGGGTGGCTCAGTGGTTGAGCATCTGCCTTTGGCTCAGGTCGTAAATCCAGGGTCCTGGGATCGAGTCCTGCATCAGGCTTCTCACAGGGAGCCTGTGTCTCCCCCTGCCTGTGTCTCTGCTTCTCTCTCTATGTCTCTCATGAATAAATAAATAAAATCTTTAAAAAATTAATATTTCGATTGTATTATGTGCAATAGAGAAAAATGTATACAATATAATATTTAGCCTTTAATTCAAAGAATACTTGAATTCTTTTAAAGTTTTATTTTTTTTCTTTCACTGTTAGTAATAGCTTAATTTTTCTGTTGAAAACAACATTGCTAATGTTAAACCAAAATCCCTAACAGGAAGGCTAACCAATGTTAGTACTATGAAGTTTGGTCTAACCCTGGAAATGATAAATTTTCCCAGGAGTCAACAGTTCATCAAGACATCATGACTTATGTACTCTTTTTCTCCACATTTTTCTCTTAGCAATGGAGAATAGAATTTTTACTGAATTTTGATTAAATGGGTGTAGAAATTAATCTCTTGTCTTGCCATTTTTGTTTTATTTGGAAAATCCTAAGAGTTCAAAGTTTCATAATACATTCTAAGTGGCTTTCATAATACATTCTAAGTGGCTTTTATATCTGAAGAGTTAGAGCCTTTAATAGTGTTCCTATCACCCTACTTCTACTTTCTCTAGGAACGTTTGATTGTATGTGCAACTTTAAAAAAAAAACAAACAATATTGGGTCAAATGCTGAATTCTAACTAACATTGTTTATCATTGGAAAATATTTCAGTGTTGTCTTTTCTGTGAAAAATGCTAGTGTCATGTGGAAAGACAATTACATCTTTCAGCCCTACCAGACTCAGTCCTTATATTTCTTCTGGGATCATTTCTGTCTCTCTTAATTTACTAGTAGAAGTGGATATAGCAACTAAGAACACCATATAATTGCATACCTTGCTGCCATAAGAGGATTTTATTTTTAAGAAGATATTATTTTCTGCTTCAGGGTAAAGGTATGTATTTTTTAGTGTCATATTTGTCCTAAATCCAGCTGTGCTACCTAGGTATCTGGTTTTCATTATTTTTGATGAGGAGAGCACTTACTAAGCCCAAATAAAGACATGTGAGTAAATTTGGTTGATGTTACAACTCAACACTTATGCTTATTATTAGCTCTGACTTTATACATCCTGGAGTTCACATAATTTGCCATTTCTGAAATCTAAACTCAAACACACAGGACAGTTCTTTAAACATAGACACACAAAAATCACCATTTCAAAATGATTATTTTAACTCAATGCAACTGGAATTCTGCAATTTTGAAATGTGTCATTTTCCCTCAAAGGAACTTCTGGGAACATTGCCAAATCAGACTTTTATCTTCTGAAACAAAACTTGAAATTTAGCAAAGATGTATTTCTTACCATACATACATATCATTATATGAAAAAATTAAGGATATCACATCATCCCTAGTGTCTGGATTAGTTGAGTTACTATTCAATTTTAAATGAGAACAGGAAATTTTCTTTAAATTGAGAGTTTCCTCCCAAAGACCGAGTTATAAAGTATTCAGTGTTAAGGGAAACATGTCATTAGATGACAAATACAATTTTTTTCAGAGAAAGAGATAGTCATGATCATTATTTCTTAACCTTATCAAAAAATCTCAATTTTTATCTAAATTTAGATAAGCAAAGATAAAAAATAAACAAGTAGTTTACTTGTTTCATTTATAAGGAACATTCTGTGTATGCATGTAATTTATATCTTTTTTTTGTCTTTGCTCTTATTAACGTTTATATTAGTCAGTATACCTTGAGTACTTTATAATAATCACATATAACCAATGTGAATAATTTCTATACCTTTAAGTACAAATATCTTTGGTCATCTGTAATCTATGAACTCATAGATGTGAGTATCATTAAAATGAATCATTTGGAGACTTAACATTTGTAGATAAATTCCAGGAAAGGTTCAATTTATTCTAATTTTTCTGTATGAAGGCTATTGTGAAATATCTTATTATATCTAAATTCCAGCACTTATGATTATTTTTGGCTATTACTGACTCATTAAGGACAAAGTGATGACAAAGGTTCTAATGAAAATAGATTATGTTAGGGCTTAGGGATTCAATGATTCAAAACATAATTTTCACAATTTGACTATATACCAATATAAATTAAAATTCTTAAAGTTCTACTTCCATCTTGCTATACCTCTGCTCAGAAAAATTTTGCTAATCCCCAAGATTCTACAGTGAAATTATTGCCTTGGTATTAAAGGAATTCATTTTACCATATGCCTAACCTATATTTTCTATTCAAACTTTGACCATATTCCTACATTAAGTTCTCACAAGTAGTCAAATTTATTTATTTGTTAACCTCTGAACATTCAGTCTTTTTATTTCTAGTTCCACAATTCATCATCCTTGGTGAACCAGTTGTAGAGGCTGGAAATTCAGCACTCTGGATATTTTTGTATTGTTAAAGTCATGGGCTTCCTTTGATATATAATGAGCCTTGCCTGACCAGTCTACCCAGTGAGGAATCTGCCCAGCTCTTGCAAGTGCCCTGTCTGGTTCCTCCAGAGTTGCTGCTATGAAGAAAACAGTTCAGTAGCTCTGGTTGGAGTCTGTGCTCAACCACATGAAGGTTTCCCAGGCAGCTCCAGATTTGAAACAATTCTGTCTGTAGAATGCTCAACATGACCCCTTGTTGACTACAGTATCTTCAAGTATGAATCCCTTCAGACTACAGAAAGTCTTTTTTAGTAAAACAAATCTTGGGATGGTTTTTTAAAGCACTTTTTGTGAACCAGTCAGTATTCAAAGGAGAACTAAATTTGAAGCCTGTACAAGAGCTTTTCCCTAAAATGTCCCATACTCTATGAATTGCTTTTGTCAGTCCTTAACATCCACCTCTCTAAATCTTCATAAATTTCGATTTCCTAAGGGTAATGATTTTATGTACACTGTCAGCAGCATACAATAAGATACTTAGTGAAAAAAAATAGTTATCCTTGATAACCGTGCTCTTTTAAAAAAAATTTTATTGCAGTATAATTAACATAATACAGTGTTAGTTTCAAGTATACAATATAATGATTCAGTAATTCTTTTTTTTTTTGATTCAGTAATTCTATACATTGCTTAGTGCTCATCAAGATAAGTGTACTCTTTTTTTTTAAATTTACTCTTAATTCATTTTATCTATTTCACCCACTACCCCACCCACCTCCCCTCTGTTTGTTTCTCTGTTTTTAAGAATCTGATTTTTGTTTGTTTGGTTTTTTATTTGTTTGTTTTGTTTCTTAAATTGCACATATGAGTGAAATCATATGGTATTTGTCTTTCTCTGATTGACTTATTTCAGTTAGCATTATATCTTCTAGTACCATCATGTTGTTACAAATGAGAGCTCTCAGTCCAAATTTTTGTGGATCCCTGAAAGCCTGATTTATGTACTCATCTTTACCTTGAGTTTAATCCATGAATGTGAAGGAAAGCCTTTTCTCATAGGTGTTTGCATTCCAGCTTGTGCTAGCAGTAATGCATCTCTTTTACACACATATTGTCTATCTGCCCTACAGTCTCTAATGTTTTTGACAGAGATCTACAGTTTATAAAGCCTTATTAATTTGTTGGGAGAGTAACAACTACACATGTGTAGGTTGGACATAACTGGATCCATTTTCCCTGTTTCAAGATGGAGAATTTACCTAGATTGTTTTTCTTAGCTTTCTAGTTTATATTTATATGTAGCCTGGCTGCATCCATTTTTGTAGTCAGTTCTGCTTGACAGAACTACTCTTTATATTTTTTCTCCCTCCTGATTTTTTTTTCCTGTACTGTTTACTTTACCCCTTCATTGGGACATGGATTCAACCTGATATCCACTTATTTTCTGTTTTCACAGTAATCCTCTCAATTATCACAAATTAGCATTCAGAAACATTTTTTTTGACTATGAAAATTATCATGGTCTTCCTATAGTCAAAGTTGTATAAAAAATAAGGATTCAAAAATTTATACACTTTAAATTGCTTTTACATTGGCAATACCAGGGATGTTAAAGAAATATAGTATATGAGTTACTCTTGAGTAACTTGCTAACTAACCAGAAATATAAGGAAGCAGGGACATTGATTTAGAAAAATCACAACATTAAGCAGGTTTTTATTGACATGGAAATTTTAGTTCTCTTACTGAATTTCTAATGACTGTCTTCACTTGCATGTAATTGGTTGAATTAACATTTAAATGACATTCAGTCTTTTTTAGATTTATTTATTCATTTATTTATTTATTTGAGTGCAGGAGGAAAAGGGGAGGAGCGGGGCGGGGGGGGGGGAGAGAGAGAGAGAGAGAGAGAGAGAGAGAGAGAGAGAGTCTTAAGCAGATTCTTCCCTGAACATGGAGCCTGAGGTGGGGCTTGATCTCAAGACCCTGAGATTAATGGAAGATAGTTGGAAGAAAGGCAGGCAGGGTCAAGAGGCCCTCTTGTCCAAGGAGGAAACTACCCTTAAAAGGAAAAAGACTCCATCCTGTTATTCTACACTACCCTGGAAGGTGCCTTCTACCCTTTCCCAAGTGAACAATTACCTGATAGGTAGATGAGCACATGCACAAAAACCTGACTGGGTGACAGGTGCATGGAGGTTAATCAGATTAAAACGGCCTGCCAATATTCTCATTGAAACCCCTTGCTTAGGGGATCCCTGGGTGGCTCAGTGGCTCAGTGGTTTAGCGCCGCCTTCAGCTCAGGGCATGATCCTGGAGACCCAGGATCATGTCCCACATCGGGCTCCCTGCATGGAGCCTGCTTCTCCCTCTGCCTGTGTCTCTGCCTCTCTCTGTGTGTGCCTCTCATGAATAAATAAAAAACAAAACCCTTGCTTAGAAACTCCAACAGCAACCCTCTTAGGTCCCCTTCTTCTTCAGGTGCTTTGTACTATCACTCAATAAGCTTTGCTTTGCCACACACAGCACTTTTCATCTGGTCTACTTCTTCATACTTCAAAGTGGTGTGACCAAGAACCACAGGCACTAAAGGAAAAGAAATCCTGAAACAAGATCATGACCTGAGCTGAAACCAAGAGTCAGAGGCCAACTGCACTACCCAGGAGGCCCAACATTCAGACTTTAAAACCAAAGCTTCTGTATAGGATTTCATCCGTTATCATCATCATCTCTTGTCCTATATCACCCCTACTTATTGATCATAGGCCAGTAGGGCTCCTCAGTCAGGGCTTTTGGTCACATAAATCCAACAAGTAGGAAAACTGTGTAGGAAGAGATTTAGTCCTTTTCAGGCTGATAGGAAACGTTTACCCTATGGAGTACAAGTTGATTTAAGTGTGAACAGGTCTTCCTTGGAGAATCACAGTCTTCTGTATAGAATCTTTCTGTATATGTTCTATTTATAAACCTCCCACCAACTTAGATGGGGCTTTCTGTTTGAGAGGTCATTTCTTTGTCAGAAGGATTATAGAGCATAGATATACTTTCAAATTGTTCACCTTTACTTTCTCCACTTTTTTTTTAATGAAGTATTTCTGTTATATATTTACCCACTTTTGGGCAAGTATCTGGACAGGCAGGCCTCTGAACGCATTGCTCAGGCAAGACATTATAAGACAGTTGATGGGTCATTTTTATTATCATGGATCCATTTATTCATGCAACTAACATGTCTTATAGTTGAGTTTTTTTGGCAAAGCTATAGTTGAGTTTTTTTAAAAAAGCCTTATATAGGGAAACTATAGAAAACAGTAGTGAGGCATACCATTAGATTTGGACTTTTTGAAAAGATCTTAGTACCTAATATGTGAGGTGATACAAATTATTAAACTTAGAATCAGCAGATATAAAATTAGTTCCACACAGTGGCTCATCTTCACCTGAATGTCATATAAGTGATACAATGTGTAAGTAAATTTAAAATGTAGAGTGCCATAAAATGTGAAACACTGAAGTTATTGTTGGTCATTAATAGTAATATGTTTTTGTTCAGATAAGCTAGTTGGAGCAAAGTAGAGTGGTAAGATTTAGGAAAGTTTGATATAGGCTGCAAAAAAAACAAAAACAAAAATTGGATAATCCATGGATAAAGAACAATTTTAAAGGTAGAGGAAGCTGAATGATCACAACCTCATAGATTAAACTGAATAGGTTGGAGGACAGCAAGATAAATGGTCAGCTGATATGAAGAATGTGTTGAAAGAAGTGAGGAAACATATACTTACCTGTGATTAAAGAAATCTTTTTCCTAGAGAGATTATATAAAGATAGATTGCTATGGCCAAAGGTAAAAGAGGGAAATATGAAATATACATTAAATTGCTCCTAATATCAACTATCAGTCAACATTTTAAAATGCTTTTTTTCAAGTAGGAAGGGCTAGTTTCATTTACTGCCTCATGTAGCATTTATAACAACCCTAGAATGTAAGGTATATTATTTTCCTAGAATCACATGTGGACTGAAACTCAGATATGTTAGTTGGCTAGCTTAATGACAAAAATGTTTAGGTATAGAACTGGGATTTGAACTCTGGCATTTTTAGTTTGGAGTACAGATTCTCTTTTATCCTCCCTCTGCCCATTTTTAAAATTTTTAATTCGGTGTAACTAATATACGGTGTTCTAGTTGCAGGTGTACCAGATAGTGATTCGTGGTTCCATGTATTACTCGGTGTTCATCAAGGTAAGTGTGGAGTACAGACTCTAAATCATAAAGCTACACTGTCTCTTTTGGCCAAAAGACTAAATGATAGTATGTAGAAATAGTGAATAATTAGCCTCCAAAATAACACAGCTTTATTCATTTTTAAGGTAAAGTATTTCACATGAGAAACAACAATATAGAATATTTTCACTATCACAGGCTTAAGAAATTTTAATGTTGTAACATTTGTTTTATATCATTAAACCAAATAAAATATTATAGTTGTAGTTAATGTCTTCTGGAAATTCTTTCTGATCCTAATTCCCTCACTTCCTAGAAGGAAAAACTACCAAGAATTCAGTATTCATTCGTCTCGTGCAAGGTTATTTTTCAAAAATAAATTTATTGCACAAACTATTATCTAAAAATAGTTTGTGATAATTTATATAAGTTTTAAATGTTATGTAAATTGCATGCTAGGTTCAAAATATTTTTGAGGCTAACACATGATTATACATATAGCTCTTGTTCATTCATTTTAACTTATGTAAAGTCTTCTATTTTATGAACGGACCACAATTTCTCTAACCACTCACCTCTAATGGATAACTAAACTGATTCCAGTTTTTCTGTTTTATATACAGTGCAGTTATGCATACAAGGATTGAAACATCTTCAGATTGGGTTACTCTTGTTCTGCACGTAGGGAGCTTAGAGGTTGCCACTGTGTCTGAATAAGAAGTAGAAAGCTGAAGGGTCTGAAAAATCAGCAACTCCTCTTAGATCTTTAAGAGAGTGGAGAACACAGCAAATCACAGTTCCTGGTAATTGTGCTCCCAAGATTGGAGAGATGTACAGATGATACAGAGATCATGGATGGCTTCCCAGAGCAGAGACTAGCCAGTAGGAAGGATTAGGGTAGGAAATCTGAACTATAATTGACAAATGGCTAGAGGTTCAGTGTGGACAATTCTGAGTTAAAAACTCTAGTTGGGTGCTCGCTTCGGCAGCACATATACTAAAATTGGAACGATACAGAGAAGATTAGCATGGCCCCTGTGCAAGGATGACACGCAAATTCGTGAAGCGTTCCATATTTAAAAAAAAAAAAAAAAAAAAAAAAAACTCTAGTTGGGGGATCCCTGGGTGGCGCAGTGGTTTAGCGCCTGCCTTTGGCCCAGGGCGCGATCCTGGAGACCCGGGATCGAATCCCACATCGGGCTTCCGGTGCGTGGAGCCTGCTTCTCCCTCTGCCTGTGTCTCTGCCTCTCTCTCTCTCTCTCTGTGTGACTATCATAAATAAATAAAATTAAAAAAAAAATTACAAAAGTGATAAAAAAAAAAAAAAAAACAAACTCTAGTTGGACTCTGTCATGGGGGACCTCTGTGCCATTGTGAGTATTGCTTCTAGGAGCTTGACCAGGTTCTCACAGTAAATATTGGAGAAAAATTCCCTTATTTTTCTAGCAGAGGAAGAGGAAAAGGAACCATTTTGAAATACATTAGAGCACTCCTGTTCTTAAGAAGGCCTGCCCTCAGGAGAAACTAATCACTTAGCATCTATTGTGCTGGGGTTTTATCAAAGACTAACTTACTTGACAGGAAGGAAGTAATCCATTCCAATTAGCTCTAGATTCCAAGTGAAAGAAGAGAAATATCTAACTTTAACTTTCTTTAGCCATCCTGTCCTACCTAAGGTGGGGAAGGGGGATTTAGAAGCATGTATGAAGTTTACATTGCAGGAGCAAAAGCTCACTAAAAGACCGAGACCTAATTATAGGACTGGTAGATGCTTCCCTTCTTCCACAACTTACCACCACATTACTAAAGGACTATTTACAATCATTACTTTTACCCAGGATATCATATACAGCTCTTGAGAAGAAATTACAAAGCATACTAAAAGGCAAGACAACACAATTTGATGACACAGAGCAAGCACTAAACCCAGACATGGCCGGAATATTGGAATGATCAGATTGAGGTTTAAAACAACTAGGATTAATATGCTAAGGACCCTAAGAGATAACGTAGACATCAAGCAAGAACAGATGGGTGATGTAAGCAGAAGGATGGAAATCCTGAGAAAGAACCAAAAAGAGATGTTAGAGATCAAAAATACAGTGACTGAAGAAGACTCTTTCATGAGCTTATTAGTAGATTGGGTTCCTCCTATATTTATATGATCTTTATAAAGATGTGCTATAAAGACCTGGACATTTCTTTGTTAGCAAGATGTACCAAGGAATGAGATAATGGGTGCCAAATATGTCTCACAAGAAGTTATTCTTGAACACCAATATCTATTAAGGTGACCTTTTCATCCAGTGTCAGGAATGCAGTGTAGGTGTGGCTATTTAAACGCATCACCACGCTTTTTAAAAATCCGTTTTTAAAGTTCTTCATGTAGGGAAAAGAACCTTTGAAATCATGGGCAGCAAGGCATTTAACTTTTATTTAGTGTGCTCTAGAGGTAATTAATCTTCCAGAGAGTTTCTAAAGCTGATAATATAACAACGGGTGCATTTTTGTTGGACTTGACCTTGGTAGCTTGATCTGAACCCTTTAGTATGAGTTTGTGAAGAATGGATGGAAGTAAAGTAGTGAAGCCCTGTTTCTCTCATTTGTTGCACTTCTATTTGACCTGAGTCCCGGTGAGATGGATAGTTGGCTCTTTATACATTGGGTTGTTACATATAATGTTTACTTCAGCAGCAATAGCTTTATCTCCTCAACTGCCCTTGAAACTTAGCAGAAAAGTTTTATATGATCATGTTCTTGTTTCAAAACCTTGTTTCTTTAAAAAATGCGTAACTGTATTACTAAGAATTGACTTGATTTTCCTTACTCACTGAGATCTGTAGACCTGCCAAGTTTGAATTTTATGGTTTTAGAAAATAAAAATATGTATATATTTATTTATTATATGTAAATATATATTTACTTATTCTCTGCATGCTGGCAGAAAGGTCAGTGTTCTTTTCCAAGCTCATATTTCATAGATAGCTATGTGACTCAATTTAAAAATTATAGGTAAACGTGGGTTCAAATTCTGGAATAATCCCATTAGCCAATTTCTGAAAAAATAAATCTGAGAATCAAACTTTTTAGCTTTAACTATTAACTATTTTCCATATTGCATATGTGTGGGGAGGAAGCTTTAGACAATACGAAAATAATTGGATTCAGTCTTACGATGCGACCTTGGGAAGATATTGAGAATAACTGGTGGGTTTTGTTTTTGTTTTTTACTCTGTTTAGCATATGCGGTTTATAAACAATTATATAATATTGAAATTATTGGCTTTCTTTTTATATTCCTCATGAATGTTACTATAGTGATGTGCTGCTAAATGTTTAACATCTGGCTCTTAGGCTAGGAGGAACTTGGGTTTGTAGATTTGCCTGTTTCTATGGTACAAATACTTCCATCATTGCTGATGTCTACCAATATGCAAAAATTTAAAAAATTTAGCAGTCAGCTCTCAGAAGCTAGGCACACTGCTAAGTATAATTTTGTCTACTTCAGTGATGTAAAATAAATTTATGAGGACATTTTATTTGGTAGTGTTATTTTAATAACTATATGTTTGCATATCAAAAATACATTTGAAGTATTGTAAGATGTTTAAAATGAGATAATTGACGTCTTAATAGTTTATTTTTGCTTTTGTTCCCCTTGCCTGAGGAGACATATCTAGTAAGAAGTTGCTATGGCTGTGTGAAAGAGGTGACTGCCTATGTTCTCCTTTATGAATTTAATGGTTTCCTATCTCACATTTAAGTCTTTAGTCCATTTTTACTTTATTTTTCTGTATGATGTAAAAAGTGGTCCAGTTTCATTCTTTTACATGTTGATACCTACTTTTCCCAACACCATTTGTTAAAGCGACATTGGATATTCTTTCCTATTTTGTCAAAGATTAGTTAACCATAGAGTTGAGAGTCCATTTCTGGGTTCCAAATATTACTTTGATCCAAAATATTAGAGAAGAAAAGAGGACTTATTTTTTTTCTTTGAGAGCTAAGAAGAATTGGAATAAGATTTCCTAGATTGATTTAGCAATTTGTTAGTTAGACTGGTTCAGTGATTCTCTAAGGGTTCCATTATTTTAAAGGAATGAATTAGCTCACTATCTTCAAGCATGATCATGGTTAGTCTGTGCCTCTCAAATTTTCACTTAGAATGGAAAGAACACCAGTAGGACTTGATTCCTTTGGTTAATGGGTAATTGCAGATGTAACTCTGTTGTCTTTCTTTAGTACTTGCTCAAGCTTTGGTCCCTTCCTAAATAATTACAGTCTCTTTCCTTTTATTTTACGAACCAGTGAAAAACTGCTTCTGCAGTAAAGACTCCCATCCATGCTCGTTAGTGGGATATGTAAGAGTTGAGTGTTCTCTACATCCCGAATATGGTTACCATCTTCTTCCTCCTGCTCCTCCTCATGCCCCTCCTCCTCCCCCATCCATTCTTTCTCCTCCTCCCCATCCATTCTTTCTCCTCCTCCTCTGTCTTCTTTTAATACATCACACCATAACTCCCTACATATCACAAAAACCTGATGAGGTCGGAAATCAGCAGCTTTAGGTTTTAGCTTTTCCTTTTTATATGACAATAAATAGGAAAAAGAAACTCAGACAGATACATTCAATTTGATAACATTTTCTAAGATGATGTTACCTAGAGTGTACTTTACAACTTAAAATACTTTGGGTAGCAATCTTACAATTTTAGTAGCCAAGTTGTTTTAGGAAAACAGAAAAAATAAAAAGTGGTGTAATCTTCATGGAAGGCATAGGTCTAGAGAGTCACAGGTTTTCTTGAGTGGAAGATTTTAAATAAAATAACATTCAGTAATTTTTCTACATTGTCTGGTTGAAATTGTTACATGGGATGGCCAATGTGACCATGTTGCCAAATCTCTTTTTAAACTATGGTAAAAATAGAAAATTTCATAAGCGTGTGTGTATGTATAGTTTGTGTATAGTTTTTAAATTTAATTCATTCTTGGTAAGAAATTAAAGTTGCAGCAAAAGCTACAAGTCTCAATTAATGGTTAATGCAACATCTTCTAAGAATAGCAGTCAGTGTATATAGGTACTTTAAAAAATATGACATGATCAAGGTCCTGCATTTTGTTTTTTAAGGTTAGACTATTCTAGAAAATATGTTCTATGTTTAACACTTCTCTTTGCTGGAGCCATTTTCTTCCACCACAATGCCTTATTTCTCAATTACCCAAGCCAGAATATCTTCACCCTTCACCCCTTGGAGGCCTTTTTTCCAGGTTCCTTTCCAGAAAAACCACAACCCACAGGTATCCTTTTATCTTTCTGAATTACAAAACACCTGTTTACTATTACCTTAGCAATTAATTGTAAATTCAATACAGTGCATGATAATTCAACAAATACTCATAAACCCAAAACATATGTAAAACCTTACACTACAAAATTGCTCATAATATTTTTGTGACGTTACTCTATTGACCTCTTTTGTTACTACTTTTCATGATTACCATATTGACCACTCTAATAAAACTTGAAATTTCCTCCCTAGTATACATTTCAGCCTTCTGCCTTTGTATGGTATTCCATGGGATATGGATGATATTAACTCATGTCCAGCCTCAGTGGCTGACTCTGATTCATATTTGCCAGTCGATATAACCCTGTTGATTGGTTCAAGGATAGACTGTAACTAAAGCCTAGGTAGATTAGTACATGGCATTCTAATAGCCACGGTGATTATTTTGGTTTGTTCCAAATAGGACTTTAATAGTTAAAATGTAGAAGACTTCTTTCTTGTGCTGTTTTACCCATTTTACCACTGTGAGAAAAGGCAGCATGAGAATTAAGTCAACCTAAATAGTTGATCAAAATTCAAGTTGGTTTATCTGTATACTCTCGATTGATATTTTTTTTTTTACTCTCGATTGATATTAATCAATAAATTATCTTACCTTTTATGCCATTTTGAATTTTCTGATTCTCGCAAATGAAAACAGTCTAACTGACACAACTCCCAAATGGACAGCAAGTGGAACAGGATCTGTGTCTCATACTTCTTTATGTCCTCAGCACCTGGGAAATATCTAATCACAGGAGTTATTCAGTTATTTGTACTGATTTGATATTGGAAATAAACTCCAGGCTTCTATTTTCTTTTTCTTTTCCTTTTTTTTTTTTTAAAGATTTTATTTATTTATTCATGAAAGACACAGAGAGAGGCACAGAAGCATAGGCCGAGGGAGAAGCAGGCTCCCTGTGGGGGAGCCCGATGTGGGACTCGATCCCAGGACCCTAGAATCATGACGTGAGCCAAAGACAGACGCTCAGCCACTGAGCCACCCAGGCGTCCCCAGGCCTTTTATTAAAGCTCATCATAGCTGACATCATTTAGGAAATCATCAATTTCCAGAAGCCAATTTCAAAAATACCCAAACTGGGAAGTTTGCCATATTGCTTGGGATGTGTGTATACCACCAGAGAGCTGAAAAAATATATACCTAAACAAATTCTTGGAAAATTCATTTTATGTTAATTCATCATAGGATTGACACAAAGAAAAAAGTTGTCATGATTCAACTTTAAGATGTAACTTTCTTGTTATGAAATTATAAGATATATTTAGTAAAAAATTGTAAGATGAATGGTCCTTAAGAAGGGACTAATTTTGCCACTTCTAATGGACATTTCTGATTTATCAGCTGAGTTTTGACATGTTCTCCTCCTCCTTCAAATTCTTTTAAAGTGTTTTAGATGCCTCAGTTTGGGAGTAACAGGCTAGGGCTAGCTTATCTTCTTGAGAGCATGATTTAAAAAGAGTAAAGCCATATCAAGTAACAGATTTTTAAGACTCATTTTTAGAAACAATGACATAATATTTTCATTGTAAGTACAATATAGCCACATTAAGAAATAGAAAATGAAGAAAAAAGGAACCCTAATGCAATTAGCATTATTTGCATATTTTTTACTTAAGTAATGTGCTTTTATTGCTTTCTTGTCTTCGGAGACATGAGACAAAATTTTAGGTTTTATTTTTGATGTAATTATTCATGTAAATGAACTGTGGTACTAGCAAATTCTTTAGGTCTTCTTATTGCAGATTTTAAATATGATAGCCTTGAGGTGAAATCTGAGAATGAGATTTGTTTGGATATACAAACATCTTGTTTGCCTTGAGCAACTTTATGGGGCTGTGGAGGCTGAAAAAAATGAATCATTAAAAAAATAAAACACAGAGCAACTCCTTATATGGATTGCAACAAAGTAAGGAGGGAGAGAAAGCTTTAAATCCCCAATAGTCTCACTTATTTTTAAATGAAACACCATTTTCTATTCCCTTTCCCAAATTTAAATTAAAATAGGCATGTAAAATTATTTTTGTTAGCTATATTTTAGCACAGAAATAATTTTTTATTTGGAAAACTATCCTTATATAGCAGACATATTTCTCCATTTCAAGTTGTATACTTTTTAAAGGCAAAGGCATAGTAATAGTACTGATAGCTTTTTACCCCTAAGAATTCTAAATCATTATCTAGCATGGAATTATAATACTTTGTGAGGTATGCTCCTTGTGATAATTTGAACTTCAAAGAAACACACATACAGAGAGATGTAAAGATTTATTTAGTGATGCTAGTATTGTTATGTTTAGGACTAAATTTGATTGTTCTTTTAATTTGGTCAAATTTAACTGTTCTCCGGTATTTCTAAGAAAAAAATTAAGATTCTATATCTATAAGAGGTCTTAGAGGTTGTGTTGGGAGGGAATGTTAAATCAACATCTCAAAAATACTCTGGTTTGTTTTTCAGTGTTTTCAGAGATCCATTTTGTCAGTAGTTGGTTATTTCATGAATTACTAGTAGGTTCAAATGATTGAAACAATATAAAAATAAGATTAGCTTAACAATTTAGGTTCTAGGTAGGAATGATAAATAAGTTGTGCTGTGCATTTGCAATTACTGTCCCCTCCTGAGCTCCTGATAGACAATGATTATCAGTTACGGAGCGTTTTCCAACCGGGCTTGAATATTGAGACATTTCAGTTGGCAGTTGAGTCAAAACATATTTGCTGGCTTGATATGAATCACAATTTGCATTTCCAACCCTGGTCAGCTGTCTTGCTTGGGAGAGAAAATAGTCGGGGTTAATACAAATCTATTGCCTCTACTAGAAAATCAATTCTGAGAGCATGCCCTGCTGATATATCATCAGAGCTGCAGCTGTGTATATAAACTACATAACATTAATGACCTAAACTAAGGGGCCTTTACTGGGGCCAACATATATGCATGAACCTAACTTTCAGAGGACTCTTAGCCAATTTCATTTCTAGCTTTGGCAAAATGTTAGGGGAATGCCAGGAAACAGGGATTCCCCCTTTTATCCAATGATTGCACTCAGATTTGATGCAAGTTACAGAAGTAGAAGAATAGAAAATCCTTATGGTGACTAAGATTAGTGCCTGAATTCTTTTTTTGACTGGAAATATTCAGCTTAATACTATACCAGACTCCTTTATTAATTGGTATTATCTTACATGAATTTTAACTAATGTAATACCCTTATGTTAATGGTAACTATGCCCTAATGCTAATGATGATTAGCATAATACCATAGCCAACAGACATTTATAACTACTTTTACTTTTAGAAACGAAAGCTGAGGATCATAGCTATCTGTAACTTAGAACTTTATGGCCCTTATTTAATACCCTTACTGGTAAAAACGGTGAAAGTCCGACCACCTAGTATATTCTGGGTACTTAATCAGTGTTAAAACATGAGACTTGAAAGAAGACATGATATTACTGTACTCATGTTCACTGCCTTTTGACTTTGTGCTTTCCTCTTCATAAAGCTTTAGCACATTCTCCTAGAGCAACTAACCAGGACAATTGCATTATCTATAATCATTAGTTTCTCCCTGATTCACTGCTTATAATTGACATCACTACATTTAGTTAAATTAAATTTGAAAAAATGTAGTGATTGAAAATAGCCAGTTAAGTGAACCAGCCAAAATGAACAGTGATTAGTAATGAAAAAAGATAATGATATGCATTGTGATAATTATTGCAATGCTTTTCTATCAAATGATCCTTTTAATTCCTTTCTCTTTCTCTCCTTTATAGCTGGCAGACTTCTTCTGTAAGTATTTTTAGAATTGAGTGTTTATTTTAAAACTAGTTGAGTCAAACTGATTGTGACATTCATTTTTATTGATCCTGACAATGAATAGAGACAAAATAGATTAAGGAACTGTATTTTTAAAGGTTCTAGTTCTGCTTCCACCCCAGTCATAGTTTCTATTCCCTCTGTGTAGCTCCCTGATCACTAAACATTACCTGGCGGGTTTGGCATTGGCTCACGGCAAAATTTTCCACAATTGATCCATCCTACCTTCCGATGAAATATTAATAACAGAGCATAAAGCCAACTTAATAGAATATGTCCTTCCATAAAATAAACTTTTTTGTTTATCACTTTCCAATGTCATTATCAATGTCATGGATGAGGCTTATGGCTACTATACTGCAGAACTATTTATGATATCAGAATATAGCATTGTTCTCAGGTCACCTGTGAAAAAGCAACCTGTCATTATTATTCAATCTAATTTTCTGCTTCTGATGACCTTGAATCCATCTAACAGTTGGGCTACTCTGTTAAGCACTGCAATATTTAATACATTTTCATGCTTTTTGTTTAATTTTCCTCACAATATTCTGTAATTTAGAATCAGGTGGTTATTTTTGGCATTTCAATTTGGCAGCACAAGTTATGTTAAAACAACCTACTAGTACAATGGATAAATAATTGAAACTTGAAAACTGGTCCTGGAGTCCAAATATATGGATGGATTTCCCTCTAGATCATTACAGTTACTGGATATGTGACTTTGAATTAGGTCTTTTGGGTTCTTATTCAGTTTATTTAGCTTTAGTAATATATGTTTATGAAGGTGGTTATGAGAATCAGTTGAAATAATGCAGTAAAAATACTTTGTGAACAATTATCTTTGGTAGCTTGGTTGACTCTCCAGTATTTTATATGCATATGCTCATCAGGGGTAAATTGAGAGAATGCCAAGTAATTGATTTATAATTTTGTCAGGGTTGCAAACAGTTGATCTAATGGTAATATTCTGATTTAAGATTTCGGATTTTTTCCTCCTTCTCTCTGAAATTGGTTTCCATGTAAATACCACATTTATTCTAAATATCATTAAAACTTTTTTTAAATTTATTTATTCACGAGAGACACAGAGAGAGAGGCAGAGACATAGGCAGAGGGAGAAGTAGGCTCCCCACAGGGAGCACGATGTGGGACTCAATTCCGGGACTACGGGGTCACCCTGAGCCAAAGGCAGATGCTCAACCACTTGAGCCACCCAGGTGTCCCTAAATGTCTTTGTTATCTCTATACTTATCTATTTATTTATATTATCTCTATATTTACTTCTAGTAAGGACTAGGGACAAAGAAAGGATTATTTTCCACGGTAAGTACTTGAAAAAGAACATGCTAAGCCTGTTTTGAACTCCCACTCCCAAACTGTATTTTTTTCACCAGGGCAATGTAGTTCAATTGAGATGTTCTTTGCTTAACTGGTTCCTTAGAATAGCAATCCCAGAAAGGATTTTAAAGATCAACTTTTCCTTTAGTTAAGAGAGGTTATTGTCTTGCAGAAACATAAGGGCATTTCTTTGTAGGATAATAGTAAGTCTACTACAAAAGAAATGACAGTGACATTATAAAACTTGAGTATATTTATGTACCTAAAATAGGGGGAAAAACACCAATCAGAAAAAGGCAGCAGGACTTTAAAATATTACCAGTTTTCTATCCAGTCCCTGCAGTTAGTTCTGGTCATGATTACTAATTTATCTATGCAGTTTTAGAGTTATTACTCACTTTGAGGAACACATTTGCTTCTCTTCATACAGTACTTTTTATTTCACTTACCAATGACAATGAATTATCTCATCTTTGTTCAAATGCATCAGCATTCTAACATTTTGCATTGCTGCTCTGAAAAATGTCCCTATACATTAAAAATTTTTAAATCTCTTTTTCATTGACAAAGCTCAGAGCACTTCAGAATTGAATGCTGTCTGTTCTTGTGTCTGTGATCCCTTTCATGCGATGCATGTTCAAAGGGCTTTCACATACATATTTCAGACATTGTGATCTCAGCTTTTGAGAGGGTACGCAATATTTTACTGCCACCAAAATGAATGCAGGTTTCTTTGAAGGACTACCGATCTCGGTTTCTTTTGTCAAGACATATTTATGCATTTACTCTGCTCATGAAATGCTTTTACACTTATTCTAAAGAAGTAAGTGGTAATATATAGATGCTTTTATTTTTCCCCAATGGAGCAAGAAATTTTATCCTAATTTTAAAGGAAAAACTTTTATTACTATTAGAGGGGGAGAGGGGAATAGGCCATTGGAAAGTTTACTTTTTAAAGGCTGGAAAATATCTTAGTCTTCTATTTCTTCTTTAAAATGGATTGCACTTTTATTTATGGTACAGATTGAACTTTTATTAAATGATTGACACAGATGGTCTGAGCATTTATTAAATTAAGTTAGATAAAACCAATTTATTTATCTAGATGATACCTCTAGGTATTTTGTCACAAATATTAAACTATAATATTTTCCTAGAAATGTAACAGCAGAATTCATTCTTTTATTTTAAAATGTTGGATATGGTTGTATAAGTTTCTTTTGGCTGCTGTAACAAATTACTGTAAATTTAATGGCTTACAGGAGCACCCACTTATAGTCTTATATTTCTGGAGGTCAGTATTCTGAAGTGGATTGGCAGAACTATGTTTCTTCCAGAGGCTCTAAGGGAGAATCTGTGTCCTTGCTGCCTGCATTTGTTGGCATGGACTCACATTACTCTAAGCTCTGATTCTATTGTCTCATCCTCTGTGACATATCCTTCTGCCTCCCTCTTATAAGAACCTTTGTGATTGAGATAATCCAGGATAATCCCCTCATATCAAGGTCTTTAATTACATTTGCAAAGTTGCTTTTGCCATGTCAGGTCACATAGCCACAGGTTCCAGGGATTAGTAAGTAGACATCTTTGTGGGCCATTATTTTGTCTGTCACAATGGTCATTTTAAAATGTGTGTTTATAAAGGCTAAAAACACTAAATCTAAGAGAGAAATTTCTCTTTTAAATTATCATCACTATTACTGTAATTTTTTTCTTTCAGTGAGATCATTGTAGCCATCAGTTTCAGCAAAGACACTTTTACTTAAATCAATCTTGATGAGTTAAACTAGAGAAGAAACATAATTATGATTTCTCCCAGGCCATATAAATCAGAAGGAGAATGGTTTGTCACTTCTTTTAACAATGACTAGAGGCAAAGGGCATTTGTACTGGATATGTAATTTCCTTATGGAGATAAAATGTATGTGATTGGGGATTTGTAAGAAGTTGCTTTTTAGAGACCTGTGAAGATGATCATCCCACTTACATGGCAGAACTATATTCTCCAGATTGACCACTAAGAAAGCACTTGCCTCAGGTAATAATATGAACAAGAAAACACATCTAGTTCTCTGAAAATATCCTAAATAATGTTTTAGAGATGATTCGGCTATATCTTGGAATCAGTATGTTCAAAAAATCTTGAATATTTCTCTGCCACTATGGCAATTCATTGTAGTACTTCTAGTAACTGTTCCACAGAACAGGATTAATGAGTTTTGCTTTTGTCCTTTGTCTAGAAGGAATATAGTCCATATATATATATATATATATATATATATATATATATATATATCTTTCCTATGAAATGTGGAGTGAATATTCTCTTGTCACTGTTCAGTTTTGAAATGATACTAGAAAGAAATAAACTAAAATACTTCAGTGATTTGAACCAAATTTGAACACTCCATCCCATCCCTATGAAGGCAATGCCATTAAAGGGGCACTCATTCTAAAAGACTAGATATAAATGCACCAGTTAGAGTTCTTCATTATAATTTTTGAACAAAGGAGGGAAAAGATAGAATTTCAGATACTTGATCTACTCTTTTGAGAGAGATTTTTATAGAAATAGAGGATAATGTAAGTGCAGTGAAAACAACATAAGATTGATATGTAGAGGATGTGGTGTCCACTTTGCTTGAGTTAGTTAGGTTAAATGGTCTGAGGAGGTAAGCCTTCCCTTGATTAAATACAGTTATGCCCCATTCTGAATCTATTTTCCATTGGTCTATAATGTTCCAGACACATGATAGGGAGTTAATATTTCTGAAAAGAAAAGAAGGAATATAAAACTAGAGTATGGGATTATTGATATAGATCCCTCAGTTTATTTTTCAATTAAAGGTTCATAAATTGAATTAAGACAAAGCTTGAAAGTGAGCATGTTTAATTTGTCTAAAATAATTATAATCACTAAAATTATATAATTTGGCATTGATCATTTGTTTCTGATTTCTAAAACTCTATATGAAAAAGAAAAATGATATTAGAAGCTAGAGGGACAAATTTAAAAATAAATTTAGCATGACTTAATTTTTTATTCATAATATTAATGCATTTTCTTTTAAGAACATAATCAGATTTGATGAATATAAGTAAAATATCTTCTTGTCATCCTGATATTGGGTACATAGGTATTTGTATAGTTCAGATTTGTAGCCAGTGAAACAGTAATGCTACAGACACTAAGCTTTAAGAGCTTACTCAGATGATTGCCAGGGGAACCTGGCCCCTAAAATCCAAAGGAAATGTAGCCGAATCCCAAGGTACTGTAAACATTTTTCCTAGACATCTTGGGTTGCAAGCTCTTCTTTACTGGTGAATTGGTCTCTTTCTGGATCACTTTGAAATCTCACATATGCTTTCCTTTTTCTGTTTCATGACATGCCCAGCAAGATCTCCATGCCTTTTCGTAAATCAAATACACACATTCTCACATTCTCACTAGATCAAGTTTTCAGATTATATAGAGTAAACCTTGGTGTTTTGGAGCAATGAAAATACTTTTAAACCATAGGGTGGGGGACTTGTAACTGAATACAAGGCATTTCTGTTCTCAAAAGAAGTGTTTTAGTCATTTTTGCTAGCTTTGCCTCTAGCCTCATTAATTATCATCAGAGTAACTCAAAGTCCTCTGACTTAGTCTCCAAGATCAGTTTTGGACTTCTCTTTTATATCTAAAAAGTTAGTGAAATGCTTTATTAAACAATGGCCTTTTAGCCCTGAATCTCACCATTCTCTTTTTCTGACTCCTCTCTGCAAACAGAAGGAGCATATAGAGGTTTTCCCTTTGATGAAAATTATGTTTTCTCCCAAAGGAAGAGAAAATTACTATAGGAAGTTCATGGATTAAAATAATATTTTTGTCTATATTAGATAGTATTAGTTGAAGTTACAATACTGCTGTTAATGTTAGAGTATAACCGGTAAAGGAGAAAAAGCCTGGGAAATTCAGTCAAACGGTTTAGAGCTTCTGACACATCACAGCTCTTTCTATGTTTCTTAAAAAGTCAGAGTAAAGATTACAAGGAAATGGTTTTGTTCAGAGCTCTTGGAAAATTGAATAATAAAGCATACATGCAAGACTAATGGAGGCTCAGGTTAAGTCTGTTTGGCTGGAGAACTAAAAAAATTGGTTGTTCTTGTCCCTCCAACCATATGTACAAGAGGGCTACCTTTTAAAAAGAGCTTAGCTCTATCCTGGCTAGTCAAGGAATACAACACAGATGCCTTTCTATTCATGAATAGACCCCCATGGTTTGGGGTCCATGGTTACCAGGACAGTAATGAGCTGGGATCTTTCTTTGGGTACATGAAAAAAATCTGCTATTGAAAGTTGATAGTATTTGAGAATTTCACCAACTTCTCAGAAAGAGATTAATATGGTATAGATACACATTAAATTAAATATTGGATTTTTTTTCAAATATTCCTAAAGAGAGATAAGGTGAATTACTTCTCCAATATATTCACATATTAAATAATAATACTTAGGTCTTGAAGGAGTTAATGCAACCTTTGCAGGAATATGAATTCAAATCTCTGAATAGTTGCTTACAGAAATGAGAAGCTTTCCTCCAGTGAGTGTCTATTTGTGCCTAGGAAAGGTCTTGTCTACACAATTTCAGTATAAGCAATAATTTCACTCCATTCAAACATCCTTTTTGAAATTATGTAGACAAGATTGTTTAGTTATTTGAATGTATATTTTTAATAAATTGTTTTTGATGTCACTTGAGAATAACCCAAGGCAAGTATTTAACTCATAGTCAAAACCAGTAAAAACAAAATAGTACAGTATTCACAGTGCCAGATTTGGGAGCTACACAGTCTGGGTTTGGATCCTTCCTCTGTCATCCAGTAGCTTATGACTTTGGGAAAATTACTTAACCTCTTTTCTTACTTTTTCATCTAAAAAATGAAGATAGTAACAGGTTCTCCCTCAGAGGGTTGTTGTGAGGAGTAGAGGAGTTAATAAGTAAAAATTGCCCAGTAAATTGGAACTTTAGAAATATTTTCTATAATCTGTTGATGATTATAGAAAACGTATGTTACCTATGAAACAAACATGTGCAAAAACAGATTGGAAAAACATGCTAATCTTAAACTATTTATATTTCAAAATGCTCATTTTCTTTTAAAAATGATAAAGTGTTAATAAGGAATTTTAATTAGACTATAAATTGAGTGAACTTTTACGTTTTGGTTATATTTCTAGATGGGCTAGCATATAAAATACTTACTCATTTTAGCAAAGATTACAGAATAATAAACACTGAATGTAGAAAAACCATCTGCTAATTATCCAAAGCTGAATAAATTTACATAGCAGTGAACAGAGTTCAGCCTTAGGTTGTTTTCCTGATATTTACACTGTATAATAAAGTCTTGCTCACAGTCTCTATTTTTATTAGGAGAAATATTAATTTAAGAAATAGAGTGAAAAATTTTAATGATCATAAGTAAAGAGGAAATTGGTTTTGCAATTTTCATGGAAATGAAGCTATTTTTCCTCTATTTTTAAAGTCTTATTATATTAGTAGGGAAAAAATGCTATATATAAGAGATAGTTGGTAAAATAATATAAGAGCCTTGAACTGTTGAGATAAAAATGACAACAGATTCCAAGAAGATTATTTATCTTGGAAGACTAACCTTATGACAGCATTATAAAATTTCAAATCTATTAATATTTTTACTGAGTTTAAACTGAGTATGTCCTAGGTAAAATTTAGTTACTAAAAGCATAAATGAAAGAGTTAAATAAATTCAACATTGTAGGCATTTTTTATTACTGATGAATCATTCCAAAGAATAAGAGGCTGATCCTACAAACTTATTTACATTTTTATATCTTGTCTGAGGTCAGGAATTTCTCCTATTTTTATTCTGTTTTGACTTCATCTATTGGGTTCTTGTTACCAATCTCCACAGTTCTCTGAGACTTTCTCATCATATTCTTACACCTTAAATTTACTTTTTAAAAAAAGATTTCAGTTTTAAAAACTGCTCAAGACTTTTTGGCAAACTTCAAAAATATATTTCTAATTTTGTCTGTATCTCAAGCTACGAAGGCAACTACTTGTTTTTCTTTTCTACCAACCATCTTAATGGGCCCTCCATATCCGTCCTTTGCCTCTATTATCTCACATTTCCTTTGCTCCTTACCACAGTATGATTGATTGCCTCCATCACTGTCCTGTCATTGCTCTCACAAGTCCCCAGAGATCAGCCTCTGTCAAATTAGATGGTGTTTTATAATCTGAAATCTGCCAATTCTCTCTGCTACATTGGACATTTTTTAAATCAACATATAATTGACATATAACTTTGTGTAAGTTTAAGGTTTATAACATGATTTGATACATTTATATATTGTAATATAATTAGCTATCACCATAGTGTTAGCTAATTGTGGTGAGAACATTTAAGATCTAGTCTCTCAAAGTATATTAATATACTTAAAAGTATATTAATATATACAGTATTGTTGACTATAATCACTGTGCCTCGCATTATATCTCCAAACTTAATTCACCTTTCAGTTGCAAGTTTGTACCCTTCAGGATCTCTCTAATTCCCTTACCCTCAGCTTCTCATAACCGTCAGTCTGAATCCAGATTTTTTAGATTCCACCTATTAGTGACAAACTTGTTATGTGGTTTCTCTGCCGAGATTTAGCATGCATATCTTACCTCTGTCAGCACTTTAAGTTTCTGTTGCTCTTACCATCCCTAAAATATTATTGTCCACTAGGAATATACCTGTATATCTTAGAGGATATATACAACTAAACTCACTTCTCTTCCTTGTTCCATTTGTTTCCCTTTCATTTTTCCCTATCCCTTTGTGACCTTGTAACCCATGTTGTTTAAGTCAGCAATGACTTAGTTATCATTGTATACCTACTTCTAGTCGATCATGAACTTTCAGTATCAACTCTTCTCTTCATTTTCTGCAGCCTTCACCCCTATGAACAAACAGCCTTCCACAGTCTGCTCTGTATCTGTATTGGCATAGCTAAAATTTAGAAGTTTTTCTTCCAACATTTTGTCGGGTTCTCTGATACATTTACTTTTCTCTGATTGGTGACTTTACCCCCTAAACAACCTTCAGAGTCTGTATTCATGGTTTGTCTTGCTTGTCTAGCTTATCAACATCCAGAAGAAGTAAACACCAGCATCTCTTTGCTAGGGACCTCTAGGCCTACTCTGGCAGGATGAGACTTAAAATTTCTGCCTGCAGAGTCAGTAAGAGGGTAATGGCTATGATTTAAACCCACAGCTGTCTGATTCCCCCCAAAGATACTGCCTCTCTGAAAGCAAAATTTGTTTATTTTCATTGAACAAAAATTGAGGCCAGTGAAAAATTCTCTCCATTTTGGTAACGATTCCATTTACTTTAATTTGTGGAGTTTCTAAAGGCATATTGTTTTGACTGTTAAATAAAAATGTACAAGTTGGTTGTTTAGATATAGGACATCTATGCTGGAAAGAATAGTCAATGTGTTATGCAATGATAGGGTAAGCTACTGTTTTCTTGAAAATAGAAGATAGTGTTTTATGTTTGAAAATATTGTTTTCCTTAGGTGTCTACTTTTTTTTATCCTTGCAAGTAAATTGTTAACTTGTATATTTTCTGAATATATTAACATAAGTAATTTTTCAACAAAATATTATATAGAGGAAAAATTGCAAAAGTGCTTTTAAAATCATACACTATCAATTAGAGTAATTGCTGCTAAACATGCATAAAATCTGTTCTTTTAGATTCCTTTAGACCCTGGGCTGCCTGTTGCTACCAAGTCTAATTTCTACTTATGTAATTGTTTTCTTTATGAAAATAATCTGAGTTTTTAATATAAGTATTAGGAAGAAATAGAGCCATTTTGATTATCAAAATGGACAAAGACTACTCCAACTTTTATCTCCACTTTGCAAAAAAGTTTTAGAAATTTTATTTTCTTGGTTTAGAACTTAGAACTCAGACAGCTTCATTTATAATTGTGTTTCTAGGGACAGTTTTAAATGCAGTAAAAATATTTTCTGCATTAATATGCCTACTGTGCTTATAATTTTCATGACTAAACAGGGCCAGCTCAAGATTTTCTATTACCCTCTGGAAATTTACAGTTGTATAAATACATATAATTTATAACTAAAGACAGGTTGTAAAACTTTGAAACACATTCATTCATCTAACAAATGTTTCATTTTATAAGAACATAATACAAAGAAAAACATTTTTAGGGATCCCTGGGTGGCTTAGCGGTTTGGCGCCTGCTTTTGGTCCAGGGCATGATCCTAGAGTCACAGGATCGAGTACCGTGTCAGGCTCCTGGCATGGAGCCTGCTTCTCCCTCTACCTGTGTCTCTGCCCCTCTCTCTGTCTCTCTATGTCTCTCATGAATAAATAAATAAAATCTTGTAAAAAAAAAAAAAGAAAAACATTTTTAACTAAGAAAAATCAATTCATAGGATAGAAAGGCCTTTCTTCACCCTCAAGGCCCTTAGGTAATATCATCAGGTATGCAATGGCAGTTATAATGTTGAACTCATCAATTACATCCTATTGATTCATTTATTAATGAATTTTGTTAGTTCCTTCCAGGTTTGGATAGCTGAATTGTCCAAGAGGATCCAATTCTCTTCATAAAGTTAGTGAATATTTGTTATAATATAAATTTATAATTTTTGTTTCATTTTTTTGTTTGTATTTACTAATTTATTTATTTTACATATATATATTTAAAGGTTTTATTTATTTATTCATGAGAGTCACAGAAAGAGAGACAAAGACAAAGACACAGCGAGAAGCAGGCTCCTTGCAGAGAGCCTGATGTGTGACTTGATCCCCGGAACTGGATCATGCCCTGAGATGAAGGCAGATGCTCAACTGCTGAGCCACCCAGGTGTCCCTATTTTACATATATTATATACATATTAAATTCTAGGAGCTGTGCTATGCACAATATTGCAAAGGACAGACATGCTCCCTCTCCTCAGAGTCTGAGAAGAGTAATGTAGGGATGATCACAGGTCATGTGTTTCACACTCTTTGAAGGCAGTAATATCTAAGCAAAGAAGAGAATAATTCTTACAGACAGAGGGAATGGAATATTCAAGGGTCCAGAGAAAAGAAAGTATGGTCAACTGACAATGGTTAATCATGTTTGGATATGTGAGTTGAGGGCTAGAGAAGCAAACAGGGTAGGTAGGTCTTGACAGATTTCAAAATATATCTTCATGGAAATAAGGAATCATTAAAGAAGATAGCATTAAGAAGAAAACATCATATTAACATTTTTTTAGAGTAGGCTCCCATGCTTAGTATGGAGCCCAACGTGGGGTTTGAATTCATGACCCTGAGATCAAGACCTGAGATCAAGAGTCGTACATTTAACCAACTAAGCCACCCAGGTACCTCTCATATTTATATTTTAGGAGGCTCAAACTCACTTCAGTGGGTAAAAAAAACTAGTTGGATATGAGAGGAGGAGAAGTAGCCAGTTAGGATTCATTGTTATATAGCCAAGAAATAGTGGGAACTAATCTTAGAGGAGTGGTAGTGGGATGCAAGGAAAACATAAGATATCTGGAGAGTACAGTCAGTAGTGTGAGGAGGTGGAAGGCAGAAATGCATACTGTGCAGCTAGCTAGAGAGAATTGCCTTTCACATAGATCAAGATGGTAGACCACACAGTGAACCCCCCCCCCCAAGATTATATCCAGGTTTAAATAGCAGAGAAGATGATAATCATATTCACTGAGGGAAAATAGGAAGAGATATGCTATGGGGAGGGGGATAATGAGTTCAGATTTGGACATGCTGACTTTGAAGTGTCTATGGAATATTAAAAGGTTCATGACCAATAGGTAAGAATGGGATATATGAGTCTGGAGTTCATGAAATTTTTTTGGCATTAACTGCGGATCTGATAATATCCACATATAGATAATAGTTAAAGATATAGGAAAATGAACATTTTCTGGGGGAATAAGTAGAATGAGAAAAGTTGAGAGGCAAGCACTCTAAAGCATGGAAAGGAAGAATAGGAAAAAGCTCTCCTCCTGCTGAAACAGGAGGGAACTCTGTTTAGGAGGATGCTTTGGAATAAAGTGAGAGAGGAAGGCTTTTTATTTTTTTCATTTTTATTTCTTGAGCTTTTATTTACTTATTCATGAGAGACACACGGAGAGACAGAGACACAGGCAGAAGGAGAACCAGGCTCCATGCAGGGAGCCTGACGCAGGACTTGATCCCAGGTCTCCTGGATCAGGCCCTGAGCTGAAGGCGATGCTAAACTGCCTGAGCCACCCAGGCTTCCTGAGGGAGGCTTTTTAAAAGGAAGGAGTAATTAACTGTGCCAACTGCTACCAAGAGATCAAGTATGGCAAAAATTAAAACCTAATTATTACATTCATAAGTGAGAACATTATTAATAAGTTTGGTAAAGCATTTCTTGTGGAAATTACTAAGAGTGGGAACTAGAATGTGATGGGTTGTGGGAGGTGAGGAAGTAGAGATAGGGAGTAAAGAACATGCTTTGGAGCATTTGGAGTATGAAGGAGAGGGAAGAGAGAAAGGCAGTAGGTGAGAGGAATATGAATTAAGGAATGATTTTTCTTTTTGAAGAAGAGTAGAACTTTATCATGTTCAAATATTATTGAGAAAGAAAGATGGAAGTATGCAATATGATTAAGTTCCTGAGGAGGAAAAAGAGAAGAGTCTCTGGAGAACGTGGAAGGATTAGCCTTTCAGTAAGTGGAGGTGGTAATTCTTTTTCACTTTATTTTATTTTATTTTTTTTTTCTTTTTCACTTTAGTGGGAAGGAAGGAAGAAAAGGAGAGATATATACAAGTTCCTTTTTTGGTTCAGTGGTCAGATATGGGGGGAATTTTAAGATGGTAAAGCTGGAAGCAGAGTCATATGTTTTTAAGAAAAGGTGAAGGAGGATGGATCAAGGAATAAGAAGTTTGAGAGTAATAATGATATCAAACATTTATTGAACTGTATATTTCAGGCTATTTGCTATAAAATTTTGCATGAACTAATTCAGGTAATCCTCAAAGCAATCCTATGGCTTAATTACCATTATTCCCATTTTAGAGATGAGGATGGGGAGTAGGTTTGAACTAGCCTTTGAAAAGAACTGGAAAACAAGCTGACATAATGCTGTTGAGGTTAGAGACCATGAAATTATAATGACACTATGTTAACGGATCTCAGATCTTCATGACAACCTGAATACAAACTTTCAAAATAAATATCATGAATATGGCTTGAAAACATCTGTTAATATATTATGTTAAAATATGTTTATGTGTGTGTGTTTCTCACAGAAGCGAAGAGTATGAGTCTTAATCATCATAGTACTCAAACTCAGTGCTATCCCAGGCTCATATTAAGCACTTAGAAGCTTTATATTAAATCATTTTTAAACTTGTTTCCATTCTTCCTTCCTTTCTAGACCTATCAAGTGCTTTGTTTCTTGATTTAATATTCCAAATTCTTCTAACTGTTCTAGATATGATTTTGTTCTAAATCTTTTATGTTCCTACTATTACTCTGCTGCAAAAGCTTGATTGCGTTTATATCTTTATTATGAAGCATTCACAAATAAATGTAACGATGCAGCTTTAGTTGAGAACAGAAAGTCTAACATCAAAGTTAAGGATTTGACAATCCTCTTTTTGTAAATCAAGAGAAACATAGCATAATAATGATTATACTTTGAAAGTAATGTTCAAGTACTTTCAAACAGTTCAAGTATGTTACTCTTAGGCACAAAGATTTTTTTTTATCAATTTATTCTATTGAAATGATACAGTCTTTTGCCTATACCTATGAAAGAATTACCCAACCATCCTAGTAAATGATTAGCCCAGGTCTGATACCTTCTAAAGTTCAGCAAACATCTCTACTTCTCCACCCTCTGTTAGTTGATATTTGCTTGTATAAAGAAAACAATTCCAAAATTATCGTAACCAGAACAGAAAGAACCAGCCCTGCTCACAGCCTGACATTAGCCCACTGAGATTCATGGCAGGCTTTGGACCTCCAGAACTGCAAAATAATAAATTTGTGTTGTTTAAGCCACCTGGTTTCAGTAATTTGCCATGGCAGAAATAGACTAATACAGGGAATTACATGTTGTAATTATAAATTGAGACAGAATTAAGGACAGGGTGTTAAAACTTTTTTGCAGAGTTAATCATTCAGTGAATGATCAGTGAATCAGATTCACTGCAGTGAAAAAGTAACTAAAGCAGCTTCTTCACCTTCAACCTTCATAGACCTACTTTTCCCTGAGTGAATTATTGACTTGACTTTACTGTCTATAGCAAATTATCAGCATAAATTATTAGCCCACAAATTATCATATCTTTGTACACGTAAGAGTGAAAACACAAACTCAGGAAAAATGGCAACTGATCTGCATATAAAACTTAGGCTACTGGTCATAACACAGCAGTACAGTTAAATTTAGCTATTCCGTAAAATATCACAATTGATGTGTCAATTTGCTAAGGGCATTTTCTTCTTTGATGACATAATAATGACATTTACTATTTGTTTAGCATTTATACTGTGCCATACGCTACAGTAAGAATTTTACATATATTATTTCATTTGATCCCACAATATTAATATATAAGAAATTTTATCTCCATTTTACAGATGAAATTTAAGCAAAGTGGTCCCTGTCCGAATATTTGTATGAACATCTGACCCTAAGGTCCATGTTCTTTCCCTTGTGAAAGTTCTAGGAAGGTAGATTGGTAGCATCAGGCCTCTTCTCTTAAATTTAAAATAATCGGGTCAACCATAGTACTATTTTTGCATATCTGTGCTTCTGCATAAGAATCATTCACACTTGGGATCCCTGGGTGGCGCAGCGGTTTAGCGCCTGCCTTTGGACCAGGGCGCTATCCTGGAGACCAGGATCAAATCCCACGTCAGGCTCCCGGCATGGAGCCTGCTTCTCCCTCTACCTATGTCTCTGCCTCTCTCTCTCTCTCTCTCTGTGTGACTATCATAAATAAATAAAAAAAAAAATTAAAAAAAAAAAAGAATCATTCACACTTGCTTTTTGCTTTGCTTTGCCTTATAGACCATAACCTATTCTAGGAACAAGTGTCCTTTTTGAAGTTTGCACTGTGGACATTTAATTAAAAGGGAACATGTGGGACAAGATGATACTCTGTGACCTAGAGTTTATCAAAGAAAGCAACCTTCAAGAATTTAAAATTTGGAAGCATATTTTTGCTTTACCAGGACACGTAAGAATTTATCTGCAAGGCAGATATTTAAAAATTAACTTATAGAATAATTTGTTTGACTTCTATCAAAACTGAAATCAAAATGTGTTAAGATAGGTCAAGGTTTTATATATTTGATATAGCAGGGTATATGTTAAATCATTGACATGCTAATTTAATTTTTGACTGGCCAATCTGAAGTTAGGTAAAAAGAATAGGTTCCCTGTTGGGTTAAGCTGTGCTGAATATTTTTGTTTTTAGTGGAAGTTTAAAGGTTGATGGAGATTGAAGAGATGGAAGAATTTAGCTCTTGATTCATCTTTGATGTTACTTGATAGTAAAGGGAACAAATCTATTTGATACAGGTAGAAAAGGATACATATGTATCAGACCTAACTAAAGTATTAAAATTAATCTGATTTATTTTGTTTAAATGAGAAAGTTGACATTTGGGTATTTCCCTAATATTATTCTATAAATTTGTCAAGTCTTGGTTGCTGAAACTCCTCTCTAAAACTAATGGGTAACCTATCAGTTATCCTCATTGATGACTTGGTATTCCCTACAAGCAAGGTGCTTGTTCCCTCTAATCTCTGGCTATATCTTGCTTACTGGCTACCATAATTGCTCTTTTCCTTCTTCTGCCAAAGTTAATGGCTTCCATTTTTCAAAATACTGGTAAGGATTTATTCAATCCCTTTATCCAAAATATATATGTATATTTATTTTACTAAGCACATACTTGGTACAGTGACAGAGGGGAAGTACACAGATTCTCTTTTAGAAGGCTAATTTGTTAGGAGGGACAGACAAGAGTAATGAAAATTTTAAGAAGTAGGAGGGGTAAGAGCTGTGACACAAGTTCATATGAAGTCTTATGGATATACAGAGCATACTTCATACTTTGCATGAAGCTTTCCTTAATTTACTCTACATAAATGATAATAATATTAAACAGATATTATCTACTGTGTATAAAAGTACACTATTAAGTGCCATATGTGTATTATTTCATTTAAATCTCACAATTTAACCTGGAGGTTAGAACTATTTTTCATCTCATTTTTAAAGATGGGGAGTCTAGGGCTTCAAGAAGTCAGAACAGTTTCTCCAAGTCATATAGTTATCAAGTGAGATTAAGTATGAGATAAGCAGAAAAGGATACAGGACTGTCACCCGCAAAGGCTGTCTTCTTCTTCTTCTTTTTTTTTTTTTTAAGATTTTATTTATTTATTCACAAAAGACACACAGAGAGTAAGAGAGGCAGAGGGAGAAGCAGGCTCCCTGTGGGGAGCCCTGAGCCAAAGGCAGACGCTCAACCACTGAGCCACTCAGACATCCCTGTCTTCTTATTACAGGGTAGAGTTGCCTCAAGGCAGTGTTTTTTAGTCCTACATTTGATACATTTGATAGCAGGATTTCTGTACGTTTCTTTGTATATCTTTCTTCTATTATGTTCTTCTTCTTTTATTCATTAGTGAACTTCTTGTGGACATCACACATTTATTTTGGTTGACAGTGTGCCTTTCCAATGCTTATTTGTAATAGGAGTCTATCCATATTAATTTTTGTCAGTTAAGTTTGATTACTATCCTTACTAATTACTAAGGATAAAAAAATAGAAAAGAGATCAATTATTGGTGATCTGATTGAGCAAATGAGAAAAATTCTGAAGAAAAGTTATTAAAGTTAAAAATTTTAGAACATCAAAATGATTCCCATTCTGATTTAGACTTAATTTTATCCAACCTCAATTCTGTTTTTAACATAGGCACAAAGGGCCATGTTGAGAAAGAATGTTTTTGTTTTATATTAATCTCAAAGATTAGAAACTTCTACAAAATCTTAACTTTATGGGACTTGTGCATTAGGATTTTTTAGTAGGCACAATTCTAAGATGACCCTAAAGATTATCAGTACCCTGGTATATATACATCTTCCAGTTTTTCAATTAAACACAAATCTAGGTACTGCTGGTAAGCGATTTTGCAGAAGTAATTAAAGTCCCAAATCTTGAAATGTTCTTTTGATTGGGAGATTATAATTAGTGGGTGTGACCACATGAACCCTTAAAAAAGAACTGGGCTCTTGGAAAGAAATTTTAAGTGTCAGAGGAATTTGATGCAAGGGAGATTCTCTTTTGTTGGCTGTAAGGATGGAGGGGACTATGTGGAAAGGAATGATGGGTGATCTCTTAAGAGCTGAAAGTGGCTTCTAGACTACAACCAGCAAGAAGATGGAGACCTCAGGCCTCCTTATAATTGGGAGGAATTTCGCTTGTGAAGAACTAAAATAAGTGTGGAAGCAGATTCTTCTTCAGAGTCTGATAAAATCACAGCCTAGCTAACACCCTGAACAGCAAGTGCTGCCAAACTGCTCCTAGACTTCTGACCCATAGAACTGAGAACAATAAATGGATATTGTTTTAAGCTGACAAGTTTGTGGTAATTTGTTACACAGCAATAGGAGACTAATGTAGATTTAAAAAAAACAACCACCAACCAACCAGAAAAATCTCAGTCTGTGTTTCTTATTGTGATGATTTTTTAAAGTATACTCCACACCATACAAAATGATGTTGGCTATTTTCTATTTAAAACTTAGCTCTTATTTTCAATTCCTGTGATCACTACTGATGACTTAGGGATTTGGAAAATGAATTATTCATAACACTAATATATTTGTTAAACCTTTGTATTTCTAGGCCCAAGAATCCTAATCACTTTAGTCTGTTTGCATGCAGAAGTGCATCCATCTCCTTGATTATTTTAGCTGGCCTTTTAAAATTATTTTTCCTGAAGAGCAGTGAATAGACTTGGACAGGAATGCATGTGGTAGACAAATGAGGATTTTGTACAAAGGCAGAATAGTCCCTCTGAAGTAAAGGAAGAAATGGAGGCTTAGGAGGTTATATGTTGCATAAGTGGCAGACCATTTTCTACTGAAAGCACATCTACTGTTCTGTTTACTACAAAATATGTATGTCTTGCATTTACAATTGTATTTTTGGTAGGAAATGGTCAATATAATTCATCTTTCTTCATTAAACTGTGGAGTTGAATATTTCAAACCCAAACTATTAATTATTAATTATTCTAAAAACCAGAATGGAAACCTTGATAAGATACCTCCTTACTTCATGTCTTAAAAAAAATAGAGGTCTAATCTGTGTCAGGAAACTCCCATTTGTTCACTTTGAAAAGCTGGAAAGAAATTATGATGGAGCTGACACTGGAACCTGGATGTTATTGGCTCTTGTGGATCCTTCTTTTTCATAGGGTTTCTTTCTTCATTATTCTATCATTTGACTATGCCTGGAAAAACTTTCTGATAAGGGGTACCTCTGGAGAAGGAGTCCTAGAGCAGGATCTAGGCTGCTTCAGTTTGAAAACAAAACAAAACAAAAAAAAACAAAAAAACAAAAACGAGGTGTTTAGAGGACTAAAGTAAATAATTGAAGCCCACAAGCTCATTTATGTTCTACCTCCATTCACTAGGATTGAAGCACAATGTTTAGCACATAAAAGGCATTCAGTAAGAGTTTTGTGAGTGCCAATATCAGAAGCTCCCAAGACACCTTCCCCCAAGATTTGATGATTTGCTAAGAGGAGTGAGCCAGGGAGATAAGAAATAATGGAAGGACTGGAAGGTACAGAGCCTTGGGACTATATAAGAACTTTGGCTTTTATTCTGAGCAAGATAGGAGATCATTAGAGGACTTAGAGTAGAGAAATGATATGACCAAACTTTGTTTAAAAGAATATCCTGGCTGCTGTGTTGAGTATATATTGTTGCGGCAATGGCTGAAGCATAGAGACTAGTTGAGAAGCTAATGCACTGAGATGCTGATGGTTGGATCAAAGTGATCATTTGGATGTAGTGAGATGTGATCAGACTTTGGTTATGTGTTAGGCGTTAAGTCACAATTCCCTGGGGACTGGATATGAGGAGTCAAGAATGATGCCATAGTTTTTGTTGTGAATAACTGAAAGAAAGAAGCTGCCATTTACTAGATCGGGAAGAGTGTCAGTGCAGCATGTTTTGGGTGGACACTTGAGAGTTTAATTTTGGATTGTGTGAAATGCTTTTTAGATATATACATTTGTAAGTATCAAGTAGGTAGCTGGAAATAAGGGCTTGAGTTTGAGGGGAAATGGACAGAAGGTATAATTTTGGAAGTTGTGAGCCAATAAATGGTATTTAAAGCCAAGACATTAGGTGACATCATCAGGTCAGTGGGTGTAGGAGTCAACCTTGGACATTTCATGTTGAAAAGCCAGAGAAACTGGCAATGGAGACTGAGAAGGAACTACTTACAGGAAAGGAGGACGACACTCAGTGTCTTTGAAAGACAAGTGAAGGAAATATTTGCAGGAGGAAGGAGTGATCAAACCTATTGAATGATGATGGATCAAGAAAAATAGAGTGATGATTGGATTTTTCAAACTGGAGATAATGGCAACCTTGAGAAGACCAGTTTTGGTGAGTGTTTGTCAGTTTTATATAGTTGCTGGGAACAGACACTTACTCTAGCTGTTTAAGTAAAATCATCAGAAACAGAAACATCTCCAGGGACTATATTCTACATGGACCTCAGAGAACTCTATATTTCTTATGGCTCTGGATTATCCTAGTTCATTTGGAGCAGAATCTACTGCTAGGCATAGTCTACTGCATGGCATCACTGGATGCAATCTTTTGGCTTATGCCCTTACTGCTAACTGCCTCAGTGTCCTAGTTTTTTGATTACTGAGAGACTTAATTTTTTAAGCTCAGCTCTTCGTATGAGGGTATATGTTTTAAGATGTAAGTCACCATCAGCCCATATAATAGCTTCCTTTGGATTAGGTTTCCATTTCTTTATTGTCACTTATGGTTTACAGAAGTGATGAGAGTTGGAATCATATGATAGAGAATATAGAAATAGGCAGAAGGTGTGCATAAGTTTGACACTATAACATCTGTTGAGATAATTTAGTGACAGTCTCAGGGCATTTTTGAACTTCATCATTCTTTTGCTTTTGCTTACAAGCTGAACTATTAAATGAAATAACTTTACTCTAAATTCTTGCCTTGCCAACATAATGACACTGGCATTATAAGTTTGCTATTCATTTGTTGAACCCTTTCATTTGTTTGGCTCTGCTGATCTAATCTTAAATTGTCTCTGGTCATTACATTTTTGTATCAGAGATTATCCCAGTTGTAGTTGTAGCAGGCCATTGAAGATGATGCTTTTGTCTAGACTGATGGGGAGTATAGCCTGTCTACCACCATTCAGCCTCCTTTAATGTAGGAGGGCATGGATTCCTTCCCACAAATATAATGTATATAAATAAAATTTTTCCTTAGTCTTGTTTGTGTTATACTAAATTGACCAAGTTACTTTTTAGTCAAGTTTCTATAACACTTATTTTCTAAATTTAAGGACTATGTTAAAAGAAGAAAAAAATACAGCCTTTACAGGGAGTAAGATCAGATGCCTATTAATTCAATTTTTTAAAAGATTTTATTTATTTATTCATGAGAGACACAGAGAGAGAGAAAGAGAGAGAGAGAGAGAGAGATGTAGAGATACAGGCAGAAGGAGAAGCAGGCTTCATGCAGGGAGTCTGACATGGGACTCGATCCCAGGTCTCCAGGATCAGGCCCTGGGCTGAAGGCGGCGCTAAACTGCTGAGCCACCCGGCTGCCTCTATTTTCTTAATTCTATATGAAACACAGAGATAGGCATGGACAATTTGCTAAAATCACTTTTTAAACAAGTGTGTGACTCGGTAATTAGAATAGACTTAAAGGCTTTATATCCAATGTTAAATCATAATAACATTTTTAATGTTTTAAGAAGCTGTTTAGAAAGAGTTCTTTTATTGGTTACATTTATAAATGTTAGCTTTGATAATCTAGACCACTTCTTATGCCTTCATTATTGAATTTTAACTTATTATATTGTGAGTCTTCTAAGTTGTAACCTTTAATTATCACTGGAACATTGATTTCTTGAAGCCTTTGAGCTATAATTGATCTAACAGTTAAAAAGGAATTTTCTTTACCTTCTAAGAAGAAGGTGGTAGAGAAATCTATTAAACTATAAGAGAGAAACTTGAAGTTTCTGTATTAAGTACACATATAGAAAATCTGAAGTTAGTTGTGATGCTGCATCATGTATCTTTTTCTTGTTTTATACAATTGGCTGCTATTTATTTAGCTTACTGAAGTTCAAAGAAAGAGAACTTAAAAATGCTTATTGTCCAACACTAATTTTGTTTTTGTTTTCTCATGTTGAAACTCTTTAGTTTTAAGGGAAAGATCCAATTATTTTAACCATTAATATTGATGTTTTTGGTTAGATTAGCTCTTTTTATGCTATATAAACAAAGGAGTAGGACTCCTCTATTAAATTAGAAAATATATGTAGTCTATGTGAATTACCTAAATTGTCAAAATGAACATGATTCTTTCCATTTCAAAACTGATGAGACAATTTGTCACTCTTCAGCAGACTAAATCCTAGACTTGAAAATATCACCTATCTGAATATTCATAAAAGGCATAGAGAAAGTGCTCTTATAGAATGAATTTTGGCATGGAAAGGGATTTTTGAGAGCATCTACTTACTCAATTTCTTCATCAGGTGAAGTGTATCACAGAGAAGTTTTGTGATATCTTAATCTCATATATTAAGTGGCAGTGAAAGACTTCAAACCTGATCTTTTGATTCTCAGTCCAAGAGTCTGTTTACTACAGAGTAAGGCTGTTGTTGAGGCTGGAAAGACAAGATTTAGGTTGAATTTTTTAAAACTCCGTTTTCTACAATAGAGAATAATCATTTGTTCTCTGTAAATATGTGCATATATAGAATAATGAACTGTATACATTAAGTAAAATAGAAAATTATAAATTTAAAATACAAGACTGATAATTAAACACTAAGTACCTACTCATTGATATATGGAGTTAATTTATTTTATTTTATTTTATTTATTTTATTTTTTTAAAAAAATTATTTATTTATTCATGAGAAACAGAGAGAGGGAGAGAGAGAGATAGAGAGAGAGAGGCAGAGACACAGGCAGAGGGAGAAGCAGGCTCCATGCAGGGACCCCGATGTGGGACTCAGTCCAGGGTCTCCAGGATCACACTCTGGGCTGAAGGCAGCGCTAAACTGCTGAGCCACCCGGGCCGCCCGAGTTAATTTATTTTAAACATAGCAATAGCACTGTGATTATGTTTGAAAAGAGTCCTTATAGAGACAACATACTAAAATTGTCACAGTAAAATGAAAAATAAAGGGATTCATAGAATGTTCAAGAGAAAGGTTTTGCAGGAGAAAAACATAATGCTTGACTGAGAACTTGGCAGTTAAGAGCTGTGTGCTTGCTGTGTAGGCAGGGCCTCAAGGGAAATCACTACCTTGGTGGGCTCAGTAAGGGGCCAGAATCTGGTTCTCTGTATTCCATGTTCAGAAAGTTATTTTTGTATCTTGGGAATTGATTGAAGCTATCTAAGCTTAGCAGTTTATAAATTCATAGGGAGGAACTTTATTTCCAGTGATAGAAATAATTATTTCTGCTACTTAGGGCAGTACCTTTGCAAAGTACCTGGGAAACAACTGGCAATCAAAGTTCTCTTATGAGCATCATGCTAGAGCCAAAGGAGTTGAATAGATGGTAGAATGTTTCATTGATAACTGGAATTGCCTGGAGACTTGTTTTTGCTTTACTCTACATCATTTTTTTTTAAGATTTCACTTATTTATTAGAGAGAGAGAGAGAGAGAGACCATCCACCAGCAGGTGGAGAGGGGCAAAGAGAGGGGAGGAGTGAGAAGCAGACTCTCCACTGAGCATGGAGCCCAGTGTGGGGCTTGATCCCAGAACCCTGAGATCATGACCTGAGCCAAAGGTAACACTTCACTGACTGAGTCACCCAGGCACCCCACTCTATGTTATTCTTATATAAAAAAAATGAATTCCTTTTATAAAGGTGTTTCCCCCTTACTAGGCCCATGAATACATTGAAATGATTATTCTCCAACTTTTTGTTGTAAGTTATCAATAATTTTGTGACCTCATGCTAGACAAGAATGAACTTAATGGAAAATTTTAGAAGTTACATCTGACTGGTCTACCTAAATGTAATGCTTGCTTATTGGATTTGGTGAATACCTAGTCTCAGCATGTATACCTTTATAAAACTATCTTCCTCAACTTGGTCTCTCCAATGCCAGATACACCAGAGACCAGGGGTCAGCAAACTATGGCCCACACTAAATTTACCCAGACGCCTGCTTTGTATAGCCTGCAAGCCAAGAATAGTTTTCATAATTTTAAATGGCTGGAAAAAGTCAATTGAAGACATGTGACATATTTAATGGCATGTGAAAGGCATATGCAGTTTAGATTTCAATGTCAGTGAATAAAGTTTTATTGGAATATTGTCACTTATGGCAGAGTTGAGTAATTGCAATAGAGATCACATGGTCCACAAAGACTAATATTTACCGTCTGGCCCTTTAGAGAAAAAATTTGTTGATCCTGCAGTGGACACTTAATATTTAATAAATTAAAACATCTTTTGGGCTGGGCTGCACTGGGCTGAGGGAAACCTCATTTTGTATGTTGGTTTACAATTTCTAATTATAGAGGATCTGGATGTTCTCAGTCACAATATCTGAAGGGTATTGTTTATTTTACTCATTCACTCCTTCATTTAATCATTTGACATTCATTATATGCTTACTACAAGCAATTATGGCTTATGGGCCTAGCCAGAGAAATTAGGATGGTGAAATACAGGCTTAAATTTTGGAGGTTATTGTTACAGAGGCACATTCTTCTGAGTGAGACTATGAAAGGAGGCATGAGGCAAGACGGATCATAGGTTTGGCAGTTTAAGTTGCAGCTAGTTGGTTGTCTACAGTTTTCAAATTCATGAGTAACTGATGTAGATTTATCATGCTAACAATGCCTTCTCCTTCATTTTTTGTTGGCACTCGGTTAGTGATAAGGTAAAGGGAAATTGGAAACAAAGGGATTTCTGAATCTCTGGCAAAGTACAATTTTGTGAGTCAGTCAGGTCCGTAAATGCTCCAACAGAATGCCATCAACACTGAGAGTCATTTGAGTTAACACATGTTTAGATAAGGGAGTTTATCATCGTATTTGGTTTAATACACTCAGAGAAACTTTAAATTTAATTACATTGTCTGTAGTTTTATCTTAGAAGACCAAATGCAAAGTGAATTTTCTTCAGGGAGAAATTCCAATCTTAGATTTATTCCCAATTCTCTAAACTCCCAGGCACCTAATCTATACTCCTTAGATCTGGATTCTTTGAAAAAATGTTTTCCTAAGTGAAGATTGAAAGGCTGACTCCATAACTGTGAACCACTTTTAACCCCATCCAGTTTATCTTCCTTAGAACTGCTGGGCTTTTTTTTTTTTTTCTTTAACCTAAACCAGATCATATTTTTCCTGTGCTTGAAACTTTTCAGTAGTTTCGCAGTCCTCCTGCAATAAAATACAAACTCTCAACCTTGGGTTACAATGTGCAGCATGACCTGACCCCTGCCTGCCCATCGGTCTCATACCACTCTTTCTTTACTCCCATGTCATCATCACCCTGGTTAGTCTTCTATGAACACAACAAACTCCAGCTTTAGGACTTTGATGACCCTTGCTCCATCTGCCCGAAGTGCTCTTCCCGGTTCTACACATCGCTGCTGCCCTTCATTACTTAAGTCAGAGCTTAAATGCCATCTTTTTAGGGGTGCTTTGCCTTCACTCGACCTCCAGTAGATGATAGAGTTTCCATTTACTATCAGAGAAAAATTGCAATCACAAGTTAGGCAAGAGAGACTCACACAAGTCTATTGCAGCAAAGGAGTGAGATTTAACTCAACCCCACTGAAACAAATAACAGGAGAATATATATAAATGCTGGGGTGAGGTCATGGAAAACTACTGGAGACATCAGCAATGAGCTTGCCAGTTAGGCCAACTGTGTTTAATAATTGGTGGTTAGGCTCCTACTCTCCCCCAGAGACTGAAAGAAAGGGGTCCTATCTTTGTTTCTGGATGATTGTATTTCAACGGGATGACCTAGGTCCTTGATAAAGACATTGCTGCTCTGTAAAACTGGTAAGGGACTGAGAGAAGATTTACATCCAAAAGGGTGTGTGCGGGGGGGGGGGGGGGGGGGGGGGGGGGGGGGGGGGGATATTTGCAATTACAAGTTTTCTAAAGTAAATCGTCTAAGAAAAACTATTTCAGGGTCTATAGTTAGGCAAAAACCTGTCTAAAATTTGGTTAAACTGAGGGGATTGCTGAGATGATATTGGTTACCATTATGCTCTTTCATAGAATTCAAGTTATTTCCTTGAGGGTATTTATAAAAGTAATTATTAGCTAATTTATTGAGTTCCTTTTTTTTTTTTTTTTTTTTTGGGGGGTCTGCTCCACTAGAGGAGGTATAAGAGCAGGTATTTTCACTGCCTTATTCTATATTGTGTCCCAAATTCCATGAGAAAGTTCCTAGAACATTGTAGGTACTCAAGAAATGTTAATGAGATGAATAAATGAATCAGTATAAGCACAGAGACAAGTGCCATCTTGTGGAGATATTCTGAGCATATTGATAATTGTAGCAATTCTGTTAGTGACAGGACTTCTTACTCTGCACATACATGGTATAAAAACACTGAAATTGTGAATTGGTGGCTACTAATTTGAAGCTTGTTTAAAGTGAAAACAATGAATAAGTATTAAACCACATTCAGTGGGAAGAGTAACACAACAGTACATTTCATTAGTTTGTATCATTCCTTTGTGTGCTGCTTTATATTTTTCCATGATAGCTTTACTGCTGAAGTGAGACCTTGTACTTTTTTTCTTATCCATGGTAAGTATGTGTCCATTCTAAGACTCAGAGACTATTAACATAATCAAATATAATTAAGAAAGTTTTGCTTTACAAGGATTTTTTTTAATATATCAGAGGTAAGACCCCTAAAAAAACTCAGGTTCATTCCAGATTCATTAAATCACCAAGGCATCAGTGTGACTGTCATAATTAACTAAATCACAACATCCAAGTTGTAATATATTCATTTTATGCAAATGTATCAGTAAAGAGCAAAATGCTACAGTGCTGGAAAATCATGTTTTTCATGAAAAACAAGGATGACTCATTAGACATGCATCCCACAAAAGTCTGTTTTGTATTCAGAAAGCCAAGAAAATATAGATCAGTTCCCATTTCTGAAAAAAAATATTTTATTAGAAACACAGGTTCTGGATGACTGGCTCTTGAAAGTGGAGATAATCAATCAGAAAATGATGACATCTTTTTCTTAAGGTTAATTGTACTCTCAATTTCCTTTAAAAGATCATGATTTTATGATAATGAGGTAAAGCTAATGTTCAAAAATTCATATCACTTATAGCAAAGTTTTTAACAAGAACTATAATGCCAGTAAAGAATAATATGTTCTTTTAAGTAACTCATGCATCATATTTTGTTTTCTTAAACACATAGTATGTTTGACTGGGAAGTAGAGTCTAACCTTTAAGATCTGAAAATCTTTAATTAAAAAAGAAATGGAGCACATAATTGTTTAAGAATATACAAAGTGACTTACTCATAATTGGAAATGTACAGAATTTTTAAAAAAGATTTTATTTATTCATGAGAGACACACAGAGAGAGGCAGAGGCATAGGCAGAGGGAGAAGCAGGCTCCCCAGAGGGAGCACGATGTGGGACTCGATCCCAGGACTCTAGGATCATGCCCTGAACCAAAGGCAGACGCTCAACCACTGAGCCATCTAGGCGTTCTAGAAATGTACAGAATTTTTTGAGGTATATTCAGTCATGTTTATGACCTGTAAAGATTTTTTTTCCCTAAATGTCCAAACACATACTACTGCTCAGGCTATTCTAGACTGTGTTGTTATTTTTTTCTTTTTTCTTTCATTATACATATTTGTTAGTGGATCTCACCATCTCCCTTAGTTTTGGGAACCATCTGGATATATATTTTTTTGTTTATGTTCTTATCAGAGTAAAAAAACCCACTATCATCATGACAGATCAAAAAAAAGGATAGGAATTCTGGCACTAGGGAATAAAGCTACTTATTTTACAGGGTCTCCTTAGGATGTGGTATGAGAGAGTTGAGCTGAATGGATGGAATATCTGGGCAGTTAGGTAGCAACAAGCAATTGGCATTAAAAAAGTAGAGTGGTGGGAGTAGGTAAAGCAGGCAGTGTGTAGGGGCAGTGACCTATTCATGAACACTGGAAATTAGGTCAAGATTCTTTTTTATTTTTATTTTTTCATTTTTATTTTTTTAAAGATTTTATTTATTTATTAATGAGAAGCACAGAGAGAGAGAGAGAGAGAGAGGCAGAGACACAGGCAGAAGGAGAAAGCAGGCTCCATGCAGGGAGCCTCACATGGACTCGATCCCGGGCCTCCAGGATCACACCCTGGGCTGAAGGTGGTGTTAAGCCACTGAGCCACCGGGCTGCACAAGATTCTTTTTTTAAAAAGAAAAGATTTTGGGATCCCTGGGTGGCGCAGTGGTTTAGCGCCTGCCTTTGGCCCAGGGCATGATCCTGGAGACCTGGGATCGAATCCCACGTCGGGCTTCCGGTGCATGGAGCCTGCTTCTCCCTCTGCCTGTGTCTCTGCCCTCTCTCTCTCTCTCTCTCTCTCTCTCTGTGACTATCATAAAAAAAATTAAAAAATAAATAAATAAAAAGAAAATATTTTATTTATTTATTTGACACAGAGAGAGTGGGCACAGGGCGGGGGAGCAGCAGAGGGAGAGGGAAAAGCAGGCTCTCCACTGAGCAGGGAGCCCAATGCAGGGCTCAATTCTAGGACCCTGGGATCATAACCTAAGCAGAAGGCAGTTATTCAGCTGACTGAGCCACACAGATATCACTTAGGTCAGGATTCTTCTCCTTGTTCAATGAATGTACAGGAAGCACTCTGAAAGGTATGGAATTCAATTCTCTTTATATGCTCTATTCCTGAGTAATTTTCATAGATTTAATTACTATACTGGTCACCCTGAATTTCTACCTAACTCAGATTTCCTTTGTTCCAGACTATCCAGTGCATTTTTTGACATCTGCTTTTGTAGATCCCATATATTGGTTAGATCCTTATGATGAAACTCTTGACTTCTCATCACTCTACCATTCCCAACCATCCATCATTTTCTACCACCATCCCAATACATAGTCTCCATCTTCACATTCTAGACAGTTTCTCAAGCTTGAGAGTCAGCCTGGATGCCTTACTTTCTCTGTCAGTACTTACACTGAAGCTCTAAGTACATTATCTAAAGTAAAAGGCTAAAATACATATGGGTCTACAACCTTCTCTCCATCTCTGTTGCCTTCATCAGAGTCTAAGTCTTCAACATCTTTCATTGGGATCATTTAAATGATCTCCAAATCCTTCCCTCATTCCAGTCCATTCCCTGCACAAAAGTACTCTTCTCAAAATTCAGGCTAGGTAATGTCACTTTCTTGCTTATAACACCAATTTTTTTTTTCTTGTACTTAGAATAAAATCCAAGTTTTCCAGACTGTCTACCTCCCCAGTTCATACCAAACCATGCTTTCTTTACTCCCGCATTTATACTCATTGGTCTGTCATATGAATACTCCAAGTCTTTCCTGATTCAGAGCATCTGTACATACTCTTTGTTCTGCTGAGATGCCCACTCATCACAAATGCACACATACTTTTTGCATAGGTAGCTATTTCTGTTTTTTTCAAATCTCATCTTTTGATTGGCCTCTCAGAGAAATTTACCTTCATCATTCTACCTAAAGAAGATCATCCTCTATCATTCCATATTTCTGCCTCTTTTTTACTATAGAAATTATTGTAATTTGAAATAATTCAATGTCTTCCTTTCTTCCTCCTTCCCTCCTTTCTTTCCTTTCCTTTCCTTTTCTTTTTTTTCCTTCTTTCCTTCTTTCCTCCTGCCCTCCCTCCTTTCTCTCTTCTATTTTCCTCTTTCTTTCTTTCATTCATTTTGTTTTTGTTTATCTCTTATAGAATATACTCACCAGGAGGCCAGAGACCTTGTTGGTCTTACTCACCATTCTGTCTTTAATACTTAGCAAAGAGTCTGCTACAATGTAAATATTCCATAAATATTTGCTGAATAAATGGTGCATGGGTATACAGAGAAAAATAAGACAAGGCTCCTGTCCTCATGCTATCAGTACTGGGCAAGAGAGCAGTCCTAGAAAAATAGCACACCCAAAACTCATTAATGCTGAATAGTGGCTTAAACAAAGTTCTGTGGATGCCAAAGAAGCCCAAAGTGTACAGAAAGAGGGAACATATGGAGAAATTAGGAACACTTCACTAATGAACTGATATTTTAACAGAGAAGTAAAGCTCTCTTTGACTAAGATTCAGAGTGTTTAAGAGAAATATGAATGATTCCCTGCCATTTTACACTGCAAACCTCTTTCTGAGCCTTGGAAATATATGTGTGTTGTGAGAGAAATCTATAGGGATGAACATATAAGCAAGTCACTGTTCGTTTGATTTTTCTTCTGTAATTCTTCTTTGTTGTCTTTGTCTTTAGAAACTTTCCTAATGAGTGAAAAGCCATTATTTTTAATTTAATTAATTCATTTCTTTTGAAAATTTCATGTTTGGTTATCTTTTCTGTCTCAGAAAGAACATCCTTTCAGGTGTTTTTCAGGTCCAGTAATTTTCTTCTACTTCAAATATCAGGCTTAAAATATCAAACTCTGGTAAGAGAGCTAGGCTGTTATTTGTTGTATCTCCCTTACTCTGATGCCATTGTAGGTTGTAATTATTGATGATGTTCTTTCTACCAGTCTATCTTCACGTGTTAATGGACCAATATCTGACTGTGTAAAACAGGATAACATTAGTTGCTGATCAACTAACCCCTAAATTTAGACTATTTGTGTGATGCAATATTTATTTCTTACAAGCTTAAGAGTTCTATATGAATTTCCTGGTGAGCAGGAAGTTTCTTACTTCTTGTGGTAAGTAAGAAATGTGGTAATTCTGGAACCCAGAGTCCTTCTATCTTGTGATTTTGACATCCCATGGGAGCACTTAGGTTAAAGACAAAGAGATAGGGGAAAATTAATGTTTTCTTTTAAAAGATTCTAGCATGAAGGGGACAAACATATTTGCTCACATCTACTAGTGAGAACTAAGCAGGTGGCTCTTAGCTGCAAGAGGAAGCTGGGAAATGTAGTTCCTGGGTGAGTCAATGGTTCACAGTACTGAATCTTCTTTATTTTGGTGGACACTAGCTATCTGTGTTATATTGATCAATAGCATAATAAAATACTCATTTTATTACTACAATGTGAGCTTAAAATTTTGTTTTAAGCAAAACCATTAGCATCTGTGTCGCATTGACCAATAGTATAATAGAAGTATTCACTTTCTTAGTCCAATGTGGTCTCTGCATAACAAAATTATCCATATTAAGCTTCTTTTATGTAATGCCAACACAGTTAATTTTATTACCAGCTCCCCAATAACTTTGTATTATGTCTTTTTAAAAAATCTCTTAACATGATTTCTTTACAGGACTGATGAGTACTTTGCTTTTATTTCCTTGTAAAGGCATAGCAAGAAATGGTAGGCAGATCATTTGGTTCTGCTTTTGACACAGATAGAGAGAAAGTGCTCCCTGTTAATGAATAATGTGTTGGATACACCATACCTATTTTAGCTCACTTCCTTTGGATAAAATAGGCCAACTGGGTAAGAGCACATACTTCTGGGACATAATCTTCCACAAGAACATCCCTGCTATGTTTCTTGTACTGCCTTCCAGTCACATGAGCATTTACCCTAAGAGTATGAATCTGTGCCCATTGAAATATTATGTCTTTCTGTGCTGTCTTAGAAAGTTATTGAATCATATAAACCATCTTGTGTTCATTTTGATGGAATTTATATTATCATTGACTTATTTTTCTGAATTATATTTTTATTACATCAACATCTAATGAGATTTTAAGAATTGAATTTCATGATTTTATATGAGAATTTAAGTACAAATGTAAGACAAAATACAAAACAAATGACATTTGCAGCATACTTATTATCAGATGTCATGTGGACAAAGGAATAATATTTTACATATGACTATGACAACATTATATTTTTATCTGGTCTCATGCTTATTATCAAATCTTGTTAAAAGAAAAAGGAATAATGCATAGTTTCTTTCCCAATATCAGAGAAGAAAATATTCCCTTAAATATCATTAGTATAACAGAATATCCATACATCAATATGTTCTTTTAGAGCTGCTAGTGATTTGCTAAATTCTGTAAATACTTTATTCCTGAATTCCTTGGATGCATACATACATATTACCAAATTATTTTGAAAGCTGCAAAGTATGATGCAAAAAGTGAGCAATCACTTCCATCCTCTGTCCACAAAAAGGGGAACACACACACATACACACCCCAACTTAATATTCGTCAAGAGATTTGTATCTTGTCCTAAAAAATGTTACAATTTCATAGTCCCAAAGCATAGCTAGCTAGGAATATGGCACTTACGGTCAAGATCACATACTTAATGGCATTTTAAATTTCACTGAATAAATATCATGGAAGATCAGATGATACCTCTACTTTTTCTGAATTTATCATCCAGTTCTGGATGGTAAATAAGCAGAAACCCGTACCCTGAAAGTTTGCTTCTTTGTTTTCTGATGTCAACACTTAAAAGATTCTTGGCTCTATTTCCTCCTTTGCTATTACTAGTGAGCTTGATGAGCTTGGATCTAGCAGGGTGGCTACTGTCAGGGGAGCAGTTTGGCTGTGTAAAATTACATAAAATAAAACCTGTTTTGGCAATAGTAAGGAATGCAATTGCTCAACAGTAAGCTTGCCTAAGCCTGAACAGACGGAAGAAAAGTAGAGCAGACTGCTACACAGATGATGATAAACAACAGTTAGACCAAAAGTTGGGTGGCTTGATCTGAGGAATATTAAAGAAACCATTTGCATCAGATGTTGGAATGGTTAAACCACGCTTGAAGTCAATGTATATCATTGGAGGCTGCTTTAAATAATGTGATGCAACATAGATATTTTATGTATTTGCAAAGCCAGATGGGAAAAGGAGTAAGAATTTTAGAAGGAACAAACTGGCAGGAAACACTTTTATGGATGTCACTCTGAACTGATGCATTATGGAGAAGTGAGCTAATGGGCTTAGGAAAGAAAGAAATACCATGAATATTAAACAGAAATCTCAGATTTCATCGAGACTTTCCAGTTTGTGTGCATCTTATTGTCTACACTAAAGCAGAACATACTTCCCATCCCTGTCATCTTATGCTTGCTGAGAAAACTAATGTGTATGTATGTTTATGTGCATGTGTGAATGTTTATGTGTGCCTATCTCTCTATTTAGATGCAGATAGATATAGTTATGAAGATCTATAGATGTAGCTATATACCAGAATGGAACTTCTTGCACCACTCCATTTTATTTAAGTATGTTGAATTAACAAATTTATAAATAAGCTCTCAGAGTTACAAGTTCATTTTTAGATAAACTTTTCCTTCAAAATAATTTTAGCTTTATGGAAGAGTTGCAAAGATAACACAGAATGTTTCTGTATATCCTTCACCCAGTTTCCTCTAATGTTAACTTCTTGTATTTCTTCAATTCATTTATCAAAGCCAAGAAATAAATGTTGCTATGATTTTATTAAACAAACTGTAGCCTTTATTCAACTTTACACAGTTCTTCTGCTAATGTTCTTTTTCTCGATACCTAGGATATACCACATTGCATTCAAGCATCACATGTCCTTAATCCCTTCTGATTTGTGCCTATTTCTCGGCCTTTCTTTGTCTTTCAGGACCTCAATACTATTGAGGAGTATTGATCAAGCATCTTGTAGAATGTTCTTCAATTTGAGTTTGCGTAATGTTTTCTCATGAATAGATTGAAGTTATAGAGTTTGAGAAAGAATACCACAAACATTTGTGCTCTTGTCACACCCCTTTGGAAATCTTTGCGATTAAAATGACTTATTACTTGGTTAAAGTGATGTCTGCCAGGTTTCTCCACAACAGTTACTATTACTCATGTACTTTAAAATCTGTGTGTCTTTTATGCAAGAGTTAAATATATGGTACAGTAGTTATTATTGAGTTACCTGAAATTATTAGTCTTGTTAGGTGAATAGGAAGAGACTAATTTTAATGACATTGACAAAAGCACATAATGTGGAGAGAATATCCTTTGCTTCCTGAACATAGAAATAATAGAATATGCATTAGATTAGCTCTAGATTAGCATTTTAAAGATGTTACAAAGAAATGATCTTTTGACACATTCAACATTGCCTCTCTATATATACTAATATTAGGAAATGAAAAACGAATCCTTTATTACTCTCTTAACTTTTTAAACTTTGCCTCTCTTTTTCTCTTACATCTCTCTCTTTTCTCTGTCCCATTAAAACACATTTAATTGGTTAATTTTGGTAAGGGTAAGCAAGCTATCCAAATAATGGATAACATTTTCTTTTAATCTATCACTTGTTTAGGTGTGATTAGACAGACTCTAATATAGTCTCTTGAGACTCTTAAGAGAAAAGCAGGGATGCTGTCAATGTGCACACTTGTTAGGTTGCTAAGATGAAAACAGAAAAGAATGAAAAAAGTATAAACATTTCTATAATTCTAATGTTTACTTATTTAAAAACATTTGCAATGTATCTTGACAATAAAGAAGAAAAATGTATGCATTTCAGTGACATATGAGTAACTTTCTTTCTAACTTCCATCATTTAAATAGCTCCATAATGGTGCTGGAGTAGTGCAAAGAAGCATTTTGAAAGCTTTGGTTCTAGGCAACATCCTCTTCCCACCATTTTATCTAAGCTTGCGATGCTAAAGGTAATCAAGACTTGATCTGTGGGTTCATTTGAGGAGAGGTTGTTGACAGTTAATCAATAAATTTTAGGAAGAAAAACTCCTCAAAGTAGATCAAAAGAAACATATGATTAGGGAGAAATGAAAACCAACAAAAAAGAAATAATTCAAAAATCTGTGAGGAAGACGTGACAGATTACTTTTTTTTTAAAGATTTTTAATTTATTTAATTGAGAGAGAAAGAGAACAGGAGGAAGAGTAGGGACAGAGAAAAGCAGATTCCCCACTGAGCAGGGAGCCCAGTGTGGGACTTGATTCAGAGACTCTGGGATCATGACCTGAGCCAAAGGCAGATGCTTAACTGACTGAGCCACCCAGGTGCCCACTATTTAATTTTTTCAAAATCTTACCTAGCTTCAAGCCCCACCAGTCAGCATCTGACAGTTAAGGATTCACTTTAACTTCAAAGAGGGCAACATGCCAGATGCTCACAGTTCTCAGAGGAAAGTTAGTCCCATTGTGAAGGGCAAAGGAGGGAGGAGGAAGACGTTATTTATGAAGACCCTCTCTCTTTCTCAGGTTCAGAGTTTTTGTTTTTTGGTTTTGTTTTTAAAGATTTTATTTATTTATTCATGAGAGACACAAGAGAGAGAGGCAGAGACACAGGCAGAGGGAGAAGCGGGCTCCCCGCCCCCTCCACCAGATAGCCCAATATGGGACTTGATCCTAGGACCCCGGGATCACAACCTGAAGGCAGATGCTCAACCACTGAGCCACCCAGGCATCCCTTAGGTTCAGAGTTTTAATCGTGACTTAGTACCTTCTTCTCCCGATCAGGTTTAGTTTTGGAATAGTCCCTACTTTTTGGAGGAAGTACGTAAAAGCCAGTACCCTGAAGCACAGACACTTAGAAAGACAGAAAGGAGGGAGATAGGGAAAGAATCAAAATAGCTTTCTTCTTTCCAGGAATTGGAAATTTAGAAACTTAGAGTAAGTGAAAGACTTGATCTCTAGCTTCTATTCCACCCTCTCCCATACCTACCTGTTGGCAAATCTACTAAAGTTGGAGTTGAGCGTTTGTTGTATTAATTCAAGTTCTGGGCATTTTCAAAGTCTCAGTGAGAGGAAGGATCTCTTGGGGCCCTCTGAGAGCACAGGACTTACCTAAATTTGGAGAAAGATAAGCAGTGAACCAGTTGGAGGTGAGAATAGCATCTGTACTTGGATCTCAGCCTAATACACTGTGTGTCTAAGAGAGAGGAAATTACATTTGAGAATTTAAAAAGAAGAGCTGCTTTACTAAAATCACACTAAGATAGAAAAAAACATAAGGCAATAAACCAAACTTGTTGACTATGTCATAAAGGTTTACTTCAAGACCAGAGAAAGAATACTGTTTGAAGATGGATGACAAATGTCTGAACGGAAACCATATTTATCTACATTTTAAATTGAGAAACAATAAAACAGAGCAAGGAGCAATATCATGACACCTTTGTTTCTAATGTCAGGATCCTTAACAGCAGACATTGCTTCAGGAAGCAAGGCCTAAGCGGGAGAGGATAAAAATATTCCCTATCTGATAGTTTCTGAGAACAAAGGTAAGACTTGACTTCAGAATTATTTAGAAGGGATTTGAGAGAACTGGAGTTTTCTATCAAGTAAATAGGAGCAGAACTAGACAAATACTATTTTTGCCAACGTTATTGTGATCCTATTTTATTGTCCGTGGCCTGGGACAAATGAAGGGTATAAAAAATTTAATTTATTTGCAATCTTGAATACTTTATTTGTATTCAAGAACAATGCAGATTCTATTTTACCTATTTGGAGTTAGAGATTAAAGTTCAATTCACAAAGATGCATGACACAATATCCAAATCCAGGCTTTTTGCATTTAGGTAAAAATATTAACAGTAATACTCTTTCTTGGAGGGATTTGGGAGCTTTAAAATTATAGGTATAAATTTATATGACTCAAATTTCCTTCCTTCACAAGGTAAAATGATTTTTTTTGTAAATTTGTTTTTGTCATTATGGCAAGAAGGAAGGGAGGGAGGGACGGTGGGAAGAAGATAGACCAAGTTAGGTGTTTGGTCGACTCATTTAATTAGTTTTGGACTACCTCAAATCTTTTTTAACAGACTTGACAGATAAGTAAAAGGACTCAAATCACTTTTTTTTTTTTGAGTCCAAGTAGCCTCAGAGGGTGTGACTTAATAACCCTAGTGTGAACGATAGAGTTTGTTCGATACAAACCCAACGATATATCCAAAAATATTTATATTGATATATATATCCAAATATATATAATATATATGAGTGGGGCAATGTTAGGGAAGCATTCACAGAGTCTAGTATGGAAGAAAGAAAAGTGTAAAACCTCAAAACATCTAGTTTCCTTTATACTACTAAAAAAATGAGGCCCAGAGCTGAGGACCCTTACTTTAGCAGAATTTGCAGACATCTAGTGGCAGGTCTTGGACTGAGTACGCAATGGGGGAGGGGAACTCAATTGCTATACATAATAAAGGGTATCTACAAGGTGGAGAGCCCTCTAGAACAGAGGAGGTTGAGCAGTGTCTAATCGTCTGTATTAAGATGTTAAAATGCCAAGTTAAGTAAAACAAGAAGTCCTGGTTCTCCAGATCTTTAGTGCCCTCCCTGAATACCTTGTGAGTAGGTTGGGATGAATCAGAGAAAAGGCCTGAATTCTCTTTCTAGGCCCTCACAGAGCAGATTCTAAGAAGAAAATGGCTTAGAATCCATTAAAAACTGAAGAAATTCAGAGTAGGAAATTGCAATGAAGTTAGGCCCTTGAAATGCTCCGAAACATCACGAAGCATTACATTTAACCTTGAATTTTACCTCAAAGTAAATGGTATGACAGCTACCATTTTGGTCTTTCAAGCAGCACATCATTGGCAGTAGTGGAACCAGGTAGTCAGCTGACAGCCCAATGAAGCAGTAGCCATTTGGCCCTGCTGCTCATCATTTAATGCATAGAAATGACTAGAGGAATTTAGCCCGCGAGGGCAGTTTGAATCACTTCCTGATTGTGTGTCATTCAGAATATATTCTTCATAGTGTTTCAGTTCCAGAGAAGAGATAGCAATCATCCTATGACTACTGAGGAAAGTCTAGTATTACTGGTCTTATATGACATTTATTTTTCTTTGTAAAGAGCAATGAGATACACTTATAATGAAAATAAATGAAAACAGCTACTATGTATCATTTATACCTCAAGTTACAATTTTTTTTTGAACCAGCCACAGGGACCTGATAAAACTGGAATTTAACCACAATTGCAGGGAAATAATTATCTTAAGGTGAATTGCTTATGAGGGAAATTGCAGTTTGACATGAGGATGGGGTGGTTTATGAGTGTAGAGCCACAGAAAGACTCAGCCCTGAACAAATGAAGCAGTTGGCTGCCAATTTGATGTTACTGATACTAGCAAAGATAAGAATAAAAATTGGGCATTTATACACACCAATCTGGAGAAATAGGCCTGTAAATTACCTTTCAGACTGTGAGTTTAATTGAACTTCTCCCATTTATTTCATTCTAATGACAGCAGGTTTGCTAGATGATGTCACCTTCTTTGAAAGCTGCTTTATTCGTCCTAACAGTGCAGGTCCATATTCTTCATCTTTAGAGTACATTCCCAACAATAACTAATGCTTATCTGTAAATTGGAATGCACCAGAGACCTATTTGAAGGCCAGCCTCCCTGACATTCTGGCAGGATATAAGAGGAGAATGTATGTTTTATGCTCGTACAGCTTTTTGAGGAAACGGACTATATACAGAGAAGTTATCATTATGGTTATGCTCATTTGTCAAGTGCCAAGGAATACACTCGACAAACCAAAAAAGGAAGATGAAGACAATATGCCTGTCCCATAGATGATATTACTACAGGAAAATAAAGCTTCTATGAATCTTCAGGCAAATATATCCCATTTTTTAAAATAAGTTGAGCATTTGATGAAGTCATTTCCATATTCATATAAAGCTGTCCCCCATTGAAATCATTTATTATCTTTATCAGCTCAATAAAATGGATGTTTACTCCTCAGAATGCTTCTTGTAAAAGAAATTCCAAAATCACAAAGCAGTATTCTTTATCCATGACTGGCTTCCCTGAAGGTCATATTTCCATCCAGGTACACATTTTATGCAAACAGTTTTTACCAATGTTGGTAAGACTTTTTCACTGGATGAGCTCTCTCTCCTGGCTGGTACATGCCCTGCAACAGTCATGCCAATTTTATTGAATTTATTTAGACAAACATTGATTTAATAAAGTAAGCCCTTTATAAATACTTAGAATTTCAACCTTCCTGATGAATCTTCAAGAGCAACACTGTAATTATCCTCATTTTACAGATGAGGAAACTGAGATAGGTCCTGCTGGGACTTTACCAGGAATCCATTTGATTAAAATGCAGAAAGTCTAGTTCCAAAGTCCAGGTGCTTAGCCATTATGCTATGCTCTTTCATGTGGAGCATAAACTCAGTTTATGAGTTTCTTTTTATCAATGATATACCATTATTAAATTTTAAAATTCTACTTTCTCAAAAATATCTATTTCTTTGACTTTTTGACTTTTTCTGCACTTCTATCACCAGTTCTAAAAGCTAACTTTTGGGTGGTAACGGAGATGGCATATAACCTTATTGCACATGTGTAACAGTGGTCACATCTCTACTGGCAGGCCACTGCCCAGGTGCCCTGACAGACTGCAGGACTTCCTGTGTCATCATGTCCTTTCAAACCATGTAATTCAAATTGTGCCTCATCAAAATTACAGATTACAGCATGCCAGGGACCCAGGTCACTCTACAAGAGTCAAAACCATGAATGTTAAATCCACAAGGGCCAGGATTTTATTATAGTCAGTGCTTAGGGCCAGTGGAATGTTTTATTCTCTTAATTGTTTTCTGGCTACCCCCATCTCAAAGGCATACAGGTACTGTTTTTCTTTACATAATGTCTTTGTGTAATATGGAAAAAATACATAAGAGGACTGTTTTATTCTTGGAAAATGTTACTCTGTAATCTCCTGCCTGGTAGATGTGAAGTACATTTCCAAGAAAATTTACTCATCTACTTTCATCTGTATTTCTACCTCCTTCTCTCTCTCTCTCTTTCTCTCTCTCTCTCCCCCTCATACCACTTTGTTCTTGTTTATACACAATATTTATATTTATCCTAACTCAGTCTAAGTATTTGTGTTATCCTAACTCAAGATATAATCTGGTGAATTTTCCCAATTAAAAAATTAATTATTTTCACAGCTAGAATTTTAGATTAAAAATACAGGAAGCAAAATTTAAAAGTACAAAATTTTTAAAAGACATTCCTGTAGACTCATGATCTTTACAAAGCAAAACTTATAAAACTGTCAGAGAAGTTATCTCTTATATGAGATTACTCGTATAAGTGATCAGGTTTTTTAAATTTTTTTACTAACTTTTTCATTCTCAATTCTTTTTTACTTCTCACCAATATGTTTTATACCAGGAGGCATAAGTTTTTAACAATTTTTTATAGAAAAGGTTGCCTTACTTTACATTTGTATTCTAGTTAGATTGTTTAGGCTCTTGCTACGTTGGACACTGGTCGTCTAATGCTTTTGAAAATAGCTTGAATGGTTTCTTTTAATCTTTTCCTTTTTTTTAACTCCTCTAAGGGAATGAACTGAATGAGTGTTATAAATTAGCCTCTACCAAGTCAGTAATTCCCTACCATGTGATTTACTATGGAGCCTATTAAAAGGCAGGTTGCTGGGTTTTGGGCTTGGAAAATCTGATTGAAGAGGTTTAGTCTGGGACCCAGAAATTGTTAGTTTAGTAAATGCTCCAGTAATTCTGATGTTATTGATCTTTAGACACACTTTTTAAAAACATTGTTTCACAGTGTTCAGTGCCTAGCCTCCTCTACAGCATCGTTTCCTAAAGAGGTTCGAAAGTGTGATATGTCAGTCAACATGTCAACTAAGTCCCACAGGAGTCAGAAAAGAACACCTTGGCTTAATTTGAAATTATCTTTTGTCAACGATCAAAAAATGACTATATTTGTAGACTGCTTATCTCCTCCTGATTTCTGAATGTGAAGAGGACAGGGTAGAGAAAAACATGTAGCAGTTTATTTTGAGTATCAGTATTAATATTCCTCTTCCAGATATTCTACGTGATTCTTGCATTTTGAGAATTTGTTAAGATCTTGTTAAACAAATACGTATTCTGTCTACATTTCACCACCTAAAATAAAAACACATTCAGGGCCATTTTGATCCCTACTACCCCAAATTACACAGGCACACTTCTAACTGCAACTGAAGACATATGACACAAGTCTCCAAATGCATGTTTAATAGAAATTTAATTCAGCCTGCTGATAGCACATAATCCACAGTGGTTAATGTGACAGCAGTGACCCATGTTAAGAAAGTGTAAGAACAAGTGTAAAGGGAAAGGAAAAATGTATCTCTGACTTGTTCAGTGATTCAATCCAAGTCTTTTAACATTGATTGTACTTTTCTGCCTCCATTCCTCTGTTTCCTTAGCACTTAACTATTTCCTCAAAGTCTTACTGGATTAGGAGTAGAAAATAGTGAAATAAAATGTTTGTTTTAAAAATACATGATGCATAATGCAATTTTGACTTGATCACTTTAGTCATCATAAAATATTTATCAGATGATTCATAATTTAGTAATTGCTTTTTAAAAATCCATGCCCTTCACCAAGAAACTTTTGTGTAATAAAACCCCATTAAAACATTTAGCAAAAAAACAAAACAAAACAAAAAAAAACAGAGTTATCAAAATACAAATAAAGACTAAACAAATACCTGTCAGGACTGTAGGCCAGGCCTGTCTCATTGGATAGGTATGCTTGTAGCCAATTACTTGGTGCCCTGTTGATTGCTGTCTAGCATGCCCTGTCTCTACTTAAATCAGTTGGTTAGAGAATATTATTGTAGAGATTCAAAACAATTTGTCCACTTTTGCATCTTATGTAATTGCTGGATCTTACATAATTAATTACCTATTTTATTTTATTTTATTTTTTTAATTACCTATTTTAAAAACCAACATATTCTGTGGTCATGAATGAAGTTAGGATTATGTGGGTGGATCAAAGCAAATCTCATCATTGTCATTGGAGTAGCAACTCAAACTGTGAATCCTGACTATGGTAGGTCAGTAATATCATCCTTGCTTATAAGGATAATACAACACCAAGAGCTGTCCCTCATGGTCATTGGGTATGATTCATCCATCTTTTGTCAATAACAGTCTCTATGACCTTGGACAAATCACTTAACTCCTTATTGAGGGCCAAGAGAAACTTGGGTAACCATGTGAGAGAACTTCTGAAAGTCCTGTAAAAAATGTCCTTTAGGGGCATAGAAAAGATGTCAATTTATTATGGTCGACAAACTTAGAAAATTGCTAGGAATTCTGGACCAGAAAAAGACATGAAAAAACATGGGAGAAAAACCAAGGAAGCTGTAAAGCAAGGAAACTTACTAAAATAATAATTGTAGAAACCTTGTAAAATTCTCCTTTCAAGTGTATTACATTTCTACTGAGTCACAAAAACCTTTAAAGAAATAATACATATCTACATAGTACCAGTTATGCTTGATACTCTTCTATTGTAATATTTAATGAAAGCAGGTCTGAACTTTTGTGAAATTTGGTTAATTTGCTCTTTTGCCTAGTACCTAGCATTGGGGAGTGACCTTTTAGAAGTGCGATTTCAGGGTTAACAAGACTTAACATAAAATTTTAGCTCCTGCTCATTGCTGCTGGTGTTTCATAATCCACAGTAGAATTTCAGTTTTCTATTTTAAGACTTTAATCTCTGGCAAAATTTAAATCCTCTCAGGATTTAGCTTGTGTGAGTTTCTAATGTTTTCTGAGAAAAATCTCTATTGTAGGAAGAAAGCAAGAAGCCCTTCCTTGAGAGTGTCTAATATAGAAGAAAGGGATCAGTGATCAGAATGAAGAGTCAAGAATTCAAAATTAGAATTCCAAATTGGAGAAAGAATGCAAAATACTGACTACTTGAAATGAGAAAGGTAGATGATATAAGTAGAGAAGGTGATGTTTATAGGAATAAAAAACTGAAGTTCAAAGACAAATTGTCATAAAGTTTCTTTAGGCCCCCTGCCTCTATGTTATATATAGAATAACCTCCTAAGTGTGACTCTTCAACTTAAATATATTTCTCAGTTTTGTCTGTTAAGGAAAACATACATTCTAAGTTTTCATTTTCAAGGAAAGCAGAGAAAAGCAATAGTGATGGCTGGAGGTAAACCAAAACTATTAATTTTCCAGGAAAAATAAAGTATTATTCTATAATGGGTATAACACTAAATATATTAATTTAGTGAATACATATTTAGTGACTGTGATATACAAGTGGGAAAGGCAAGCAATAAAAAATGCAAAAGTAAATATATTCTTGCATATAAATAATATGGAGATGAGTGTTGGGAGGAAAATAAAAAGGGTGGATAAAGGGATTGGAAAACTTGGGGCATGGTTGTTGGTGGTGGTTTATTTCATATGTTACTATTTCATATGGAGTTACTAGATAGACTTGTAAAATAAATTGATATTGGAGGAGAGACTCAAAGAAAATGACACAGGGAACTGTGTAAATAGGTGAGTAGAGTTTGCCAGGTAGAGAGAACTGTTAGGTGCAAAGGTCCTGAGGCAAGTGCATGCTTAGTGTGTTCAAGGAATGAAAAGGAAGCCTATATGGATGAAGTGATATGGTAGAGGATAAAAGTAGGAAGAAAGAAGATTCATGAGGCAATGAGATCTTGATTACTCATGCTTTGAGGACGTTGTAAGGACTTTGGGGTTTCTTTGAAAGTGAATAGAAACCATTAGAGGGTATAGATTATCACTCTGGCTACTTTGTTGAGAATAGACTGTGGAAAGGCAGATGGATGCAGAGAAACCAGATTCGAGGCAATGATGATTCGAATCATTGTGGAATAGTGGAGGTGGTGAAAACTGGAAAAATGTCAGTGAATACATTCGGTCAAGAATTCATTCATTAAAACAAATACTAATAGGCAGGTACATGAACCAAACAATATTCTGTGCTGGAGAAATAGTAAACAGGACAAAGTCCATGCCTGCGTCAGTAAACTCTTAGCTTAATGGAGATAGATATATAAACACATGCTTTTCATGTAGTATATGATAATTAAATCTAATACAAAGGAAAGAGTGATTATTTTTCTTAGGAATGGGCAGCATCAGCAAAGACTACCCAGAAGAAAAGATGCTTCAGTTGGCTCATGAGGAAGGAGCACAGGTTTGGCAGAAGACAGGAAGATAAAGAAAAGACCTTCCAGACAGAGGAAACAGCATAGGCAAAGGCGCAGGGGTGTGAACAGCATGGCATGTTCAGGGGCTGTGAATAAATTTGTATAATGCTGAATTTATTGAAGCCAGGAGTGGTTGTAGATAAAAAATTGAGGAAATGTGGAGCAAGGAGCAAGAAGATGATGAGAGAAATTGTGTATCGTGCATGACAAGAGGTCTGCAAGATTATTAGCAAGATTATGGGAAATCACTGTGAGACTTTTTGCAAAGAAGTAGAATCAGCTTTATTTTCTAGAAATATCAGAAGTCTTCACTGATAAGAGCACTTCCATTCAACTTTAATTATACAGTTACATTTTGGTAAGGGAGCAATATACTAAAAATATTGTACATATCTTTTTCAAACATGATAATAAGCAGTTATTCTTTGAACACTTACTGTGTGGGGCACTTGCAAAGGGCATTGCTCACATTCATTCATCAGATCTTCACTAATGCCCAGTGAGATAATTATTATCATTATGACTTCTTTGTAGAACTAGGAGAACCAATGCTTTGAGATGTTCCGGAGTTCACTCAAATCATACATAAGCTAGTGGTAGATGGGGGCTGCACTGGGCTTCCAGCCAGCATCATGGGCTGTGCTTTAAACCACTCCAGATACTGCTTTAATATTCCTGAAAGGGCAGCAGAGGTTACTAGAAACATCTCTTTTAAAGACTGCTTACATTAAATTGTTTGCAATAAACTGGCCTAAATTATAATTTCTTAATTTAATTATGTATGTTGCAAAGAATAAAAAGAAATGAATAATGTGCAACATGTACGGGATGACTGCATTCAGAGTTGAGAAGGAATTTACACATAGATTTGTTAAGTAGTACAGTTTTCATTAGAGCCTCCTGGCATAAATTTTGACTTGCAAAGACAGACATCCAAATCTTCTTGGCTATGTCCACTCAAGCCAGCAAAGGTTTTTTTTAATGCTGTTTTTCTACTCCTTTACGAACTGTTCTATTGACAATCCATACAATTTGGCTTCAGTCTAAGATATCCAGTCCCTGCTACTCAATACAGTGGAACTTTCCTGCCTGTAGCAATTCAAGGGGTAAAGGACTGAAGTTGGAGGGAAGGGGAGAAAAGGATTCTCAGAAGTTTTAATCCCTTTGGGAAAATTTTATTAGGGGCTGTGACATAATTACTGATACACTGGATTTGCTATTAGCAGTCCTTTCAGATGTATTCTATATTGGAAAAAAAAAAAAATCCAGACTCAAAATTTCTTAGAGAATTACTAGGTTATCTGGAGAATGTCCGGAAATGTAAAATCGAAGATCAAGTTCAAATGTCACAGGGTTATAGTTTCTAAAAAGCGGATCATTTGGATCCAATGGGTGATTTCATGCTGAAAGAAAATTCCTAATCCACTGGCAAAAATTCTATAGACAAATCTCCCAAACAAGTCCCCAAATGCATGAAAAAATAATAATAAATGTAAGAAAAATATCTAGATTGCTTTGAGAAGGTTGTTGGATTAATGTTAAATATTTAGGAAGACCAATCATGCCTTGAAAAAGTGGAGTTAAATGTTAATTTTAGTTTAATTTTTATATATTTCAGTAATAAAGGAAGAAAAGCTCATTTCAAAATGTTATTTAGACCATAATAAAAAGTTATCATTTATAGTACCATGTCTAAGACAAGATGCATTCTTGATAATACAGGTAAATTTTGACAATGTACCAATCTCTTAATATTTATTAACATGTGTTATCTAACCTTTAATCTACTGTATACTGCAATTAAATTACTTTTAATAAACTCTCACTCTACTACTATCTTAAATTATTCTTGCAGTAGTTAGCACAGTCCTTTCAGGATTTCATGTAGTTCAGCAAATCTGTCCATGGATCAAATCTTCAGTCCTCTGAAAAGGGAAAGTTTTTACCTGGCTCAATGCCCTGTCTTATTCAGACATTAGCAATAGTTTGCTATGTCACTCCTCCTTGCTCTGAGGTTAAAACTGCTTTTGTGGAAGTGGTTGGCCAGGGTCTCTTGTAATTGTTCTCTTCTCTGTTGTTATGGAGATGCAGCTCACATAGTTTTCTTTCCTGCTTACTTTATCATGCTTCATATCCAACAGCACAGTAAACAACCGATTAGGTGACCTACTTAGGTCTGCCAGCATGAATTCACAGACTTCTATTATTTAAGGTGTGTGATCACTTGAATCTTCCTCTGTGGTCTAGCTTTTTATTTCCATCATCCTTACATTTTCAGTCTGTTCCTTTTAAGTGGATTCATTTGGTTCAAAGTAAATACTCTGTTCAATGCCTTCTGCTGAGGAAAAGGAGTAGATGGGGTGTCTAGGCTGAGAAAGTGAATTTTAGATTTATCACTATTGACACAATACCAAAATCCATACTAATTCAAGGACACAAACTAGTGCAGCATGCCAAAACAATGTCCTCGTGTTGTCAGGGACATTGACACCACTTCTCACAAATCTGAGCTGCTGAAGAAACAGAGGGGCTGGAGGACATAAATTTGGTGGTTTATTGTTTTACCTTGCTTACTATCAGGATTAGAGGGAAGAAAGCATATGAAATTGAGTTATAGTTTGCTGAATAGCAAAAATAAAAACGGTAGGCTCTGGGCAACATTATGTACCGAAAACAAGGTATGTAGTTGCTTGGGGATCTGAATTCAAATTTTGATGTTGTGGAAGATGCTGTTGTCCCCTGCCCAGAATCCTATTACTAGATTGTTGCACCACCCCTCAGTTTCAGAGTTGGCTCCTAGCAGGCCCCAGAGAACTGCCTCATCCCAGAAGTTATGCCTATTTTCCACCTCCAGGTGGCTCACATGCAGTGTCCAATGCATACAAAGGTTAAGGTGCTTTGCCCAAGGTTGGGATCAGTTCTGTGGTGTGCTTAATGCTCCAGTGCCATCGTGGATCAGACCAAGGTTAGATATAACCCATGACACATTCTTGCTGGGCTCTTTCTCCTTCCCTGCATCCTTCAGGCAGCTCTAGGGTCTCCTGTGAGCACTCTCAGTAAATTCCAAGCTATTCACATCTGTTTTGCAGGCTCTGCTTCTAGGAAGGCCAACCTAAATTCAGCTTGATTATCAATTAACTTTGTGGTGTATAAGCCAGGTGTTTGGTCTCTACTAGGCTCAGTGTCCTCCTTAGTGAAATGAGCTCTAAAATTCTATTTTCGATTCGAAATGGAGGCTTATGGAGACAAAACCCAATGGTTTTGTCTGTTTGCAGGTCTTTTGTGATCCAAATGTTCTGTGGATTCTTTAATGCTGGGCATCTTTGATATTTGAAGCAGATTGATAATGACTAAGTCGTCATTCAATTGCAGTCTTCCTTAGCTATTTTTTTTTCTGTCTTTGAGTATATTCATCCTGGAGTGGGGAGGCCCATAACTTAAAGCAATGCAGCCATGGATATATTGGTGATTCCTAATTCCTGGAGTTTGCCAACAATATTGGTCCTATTATTGGGGAGAAGGTAAGTGTTCTCATCTTAGCTGTTCTTTTACTCTGGAAAATTATTGAAGAAACAATTCACTTTCTTTTTTATCCTGCATAATAATTAAAGAATTCACAAAGGGAACCTCTCACGATGGAAAGTGGTCCAGCAAATAATCGGAATTAGCATCCACAAAGAGGCTTGTAAAATATTAGAAGAATATGAGAAGAATATTGTTAGAATTAGGAGAATAGATAACCTTCTGGATGCTTTGTTTCCAAGACAGGTTCCGTGCTGTCTGGTTAAAATCACAGTATAAGATACAATAATATAATTCAGTTCAAACTCTTGTCAATCAGAATCCTCTCTAGTGAATATTGTGAGCATATGTCAATTGATATCATCTCTTATTTTCAGTAGTTTCCATATAAGAGTTTTGAGAATGGAATTGTAACAGCTAGTTACAAGCACAATCTCCGGCAACACAGCAGCCTTGAAGGCTGGTGGGAATTGTGCAGAGATCTCTGGCTGGCACAGGATAATCAGATACATGGCTTCTTATTAGATAACAAGAGGGAGGCTGAGCTGTATGCATCTGGCCCTCCAAAAAGTGATTGAGGTCCAGAATAAAGATCACAAGGAATATTGGAGATGACTCACTTGAACAGAATAGCAATTTCTTCAGATCCTCAAGACAATATGATAGACATAGATGCATATACAATTAAAAAAAGTACCTGGTCCTTACATGCACAAAACACCCTTTTTGGAGTAGTTGATTAAAAATGTCTCAGTTGCTTTGAAGATTCATAGGCATTTTAATTTTTAATGAATAGAAGGATAATTTATCGACTCCTTAGAAGTCATAACATATTTCCATATTTGATTCTTGTTAAGTATTACTGCTATAATTGCTTCTGGACGAAACATCTGATAAGATATGAATGAAATGCAGTCTTATGGAGTGTACTGGTTTTTCTGTATTTGCTTCTGTCCCCAGTCCACTTTCTATTCTTCTCTGTGCCTGAGAATATTGAACCCTACAGCATAAATTACCAGGGTTCCTTGCCTTCTGGTTCCAGGAGAATTGAACCAATGTGAGGCACTGACAAAAGACAAGAGGGTGGGGAGAGAGAAAATCTTGGCATTACTTACACTGCTCCCTCATTGGCTTTCCAATCTGACAGAGGCTGCCTAATCCATGATTATAGTCCATAGTGAGCAATCCCTCTTGAGCAGCTATAGCTCCTACTAGACTCCTGTAACGTCACTTTCTCCCTTTGCTGTTCAGGTGGTAGCTTCCTGCTATTGGTAGCTGCTGCATGGCCACTCCTCCGTAAATACTCCCTTACTTATATCCTCTTAGCAATCCTACTCGAGTTTACCTTGTTTCTTGCAGGACCCTTACTAATCCATGAATTCTCCTTCTATTCAGACCCTGTTCAAATTAGGAGCTCTAAGTCTTCTCAAATGCCCAATTATAGGGGCAGGGGTCAAAGTGCAGAGCATAGAAGGAGAGATAGCTGATTTTATTGTAGGTATGTTTGAGAAGAGAATCCTTCTACCTCATCCTCCATACACACCTTCTTGCTTACATTTCTCCAGCCTTCTTACTTCCTCACTCTTTCTCCAATACATGGAGCGTGTTCCTCACTTATCTCCATTTATCATTCAACCAAAATAAGACCTGCTGCACTTGGTAGATTCTCAAATAATCATTTGTTGAATTGAGTTTAATTTCCTATCTTCATAGTTGCTTCTTCCACAATCCCTTTACTTTTGCTTTTGATTTTAATGTCTCATTTTTAAAAAAATTTATTTATTCATAAGAGACAGAAAGAGAGAGAAAGAGAGAGGAGAGAGAGAGAGAGAGAGACAGACAGACAGACAGACAGACATAGGGAGAGAGAGAAGCAGGCTCCATGCAGGGAGCCCAATGTGGGACTTGATCCTGGAACTCCAGGATCTTGCCCTGGGCCAAAGGCAGGCGCCCAACCGTTGAGCCACCCAGGCATTCCCTAATGTCTCATTTTTAAAATACATATCTTTTTGTTTCAATCTGAGCCAATTGAAATGCCCTGTCTTCTTTTCAAATTTAGGAAGCCTGAAATTTGTTGAAATCTGACAAGACTGAGTATACTTACTGTTCTCAAAAGGGTTAAAACAGTGGTTCTCAAATCTGATTGTACTTTTAGAATCATTTGGGAAGCTTTTACTGCTTCCCAGATTCCAAACTCAAAGAAACCTGTTTAACTTATCTTTAATAGTGACTGGACATTGTTTAAACCCCCCCCCCAAAAAAAATAATAATAAAAATAAAAAAACTTTCCCTACGATGATTTTGTGCAACAAAGGACTGACACCACTGCCTTAGAGAATCCAGGTTTGTAGATTTATTTTTGCATTAACTTGCAGCAAACTTGTTTAATCTGAAAGGACCCCTGATAATAAGATGACCCAGTGGGCAGACAGTATTACAGATAGCCGGATGCTTGTCCAGATATCTTGAATCTCTCTGTATGTCATGTGGATGCAGCCTTATGTTATCATCACACAAGGAGGATTAGCTGGGAAAAATATGAACATATTTATCTCTATCAGAGTGGGAGGAATTACACAATTGCCTGGAGTTTATCTTTGACTCTCTGAAGAATAGGTCACACATTTTTAAGCCAGCCTTCCAGCAGAGATGGAAACATCAGACAAACTGCTTATCTGACATACCCATAATAATTTAACATAGCATGCCTTTCCCTACTCTGTTGTTCATTTGTACTGCCAAACATGATAAGCGAACAAAGATAGACACACTGTTAACATTTAAATATTACAATGCTTCTCTGGCTTTATTATCTATTTTCTTTCCATCCATCTCTCTTCCTTTCTTTTCTCTATCTTCTCTCTTTTAATCTTTTCCTCCTCCATCTTAAGGAGCTTTTATGATAATAAGGGTTATTTTTTATTATGAGCAAGTGACACTGTGATAAATTCCTCCATAGATGTATGTAATGGTACATTGTCTTACTCAAATGATTAATTAAAATTGATGATAAAAGAATGCTAATTTACTAAGGCCCCTTCAATACATATGAATCCTCTGTTATGAGGGAAAATCACAGTGATGGATGGCAGCAGTGCCATTAGTCTTTCAATAAGGAATCCTTTGAGTATGGACAGCTACATGCTTCTGTTACATTCAGTCCTTTTAAAGGAAACAGCAGAATATCCTTTGGCAACTCCCTGACAGATTTCATAGGATGTGTTTCTTTTCTATTGGGAAGTAGAGCAAATGTATCCAAGGGAATTGGATAGACATAAAAATGTATCATTCTAATTATGTCTATATGGATTGAAGATTTATTCTGGTTCTTTGAAAATTTAAATGTGTATTTCTAGTGTTAACAATGACCTGACACTTTATGAAATGTGCTGTCTTGCAATGGGTCCCCAGAGACCAGGAAAAAACTGCTGAGAACAGGATTTCAGGACCTGCAGATCTCATCTTTACCTGTCATCCACTCCCTGTTCTAACCAATCAGCTGCATCCTAGCCATTAACATCATAAGATCCAGCCACAACATAATAAGAAACATAAAGTTATTGCTGTAAAAAGAAAGAAAGGAAGAAAGAAAGAGTAAAAGTAAAGAAATATAAACCATTGAAAGGAAAGATTGCATCTCACTGACTTCTCTGAATTCTCATGTGAGGTATTTTAAATATAAATAAATTGAGAGAAGTGTTGATCCTGGTATTATTAATTTCTACTAGTAGAGAAGGCTGTGACTCCTGAGACAAAATGTTTCTGTAAATTCAGGGGGGAAGTCAGTTTTGCTGATTATGAGGCAGTTCAGTTCAAATGGATGATCTCATGTTATATTTAGATATACCCTGAAGATCTGACACAGAGACAGAGAATAATCAAGGGCTCCTCTGTTTTGACTACATCAACATCATAATCATCATCAGGCATTAATTGATGTTTGGGCGCTGTGGTAATCACTAGTGCTGTGAACAGTAATGAAGACACATTAGACATATTGGAGTAACAATGTGAATAGGAGGTTGAAATTTTATTTTACAACAGGGAAAAAGCAAATATCAAGAAAAGTATAATGAACAATGCTGTATGGTTGCAAGAATTCTATATAGTGTCACTGATTTATAGCACATTTGGATCAGAATTAAACCAACTGGCTAAGTCAATTTTGGAACCACCTTTGCCCTAAATGGAACCACCTTTGCCCGAAGACCTCTTGGTTCACATTTTGCAAGACATAATGCACATTTTTAAGTAATGAAGTCTTGGGAAAGTATTTTAATTTTCACATACTTGTGATTTGGAAAAAGAAAGGATTCATGCTTTTTCTGAAGCACAAGAGAAACTTGAGGATGAGCATATGAGCATTTGGCTTGCTTTTTTACTTGAGCACCTGGGAAAGTAGGTATCTAGGGTACAAGTGAATATCTTAGAAACAGAAACACAATCCTAGGGGTCATAAGTAGTATTTATTGAATGCTTACTATATGCAAGGTGCTGTTCTAAGCACTTTGTATAAATTAACTCCTTTAATCCTCATTAAAATTCTGTGTGGTAAGTATGTATTATTATTATTATTACTATTACTACTACTACTACTACTACTACTATTATTATTATTATTATTATTATTATTACACAGAAGAACTAAACCAGAGAGTTAAATAATGAGATTAAGGTCACAGAGCTGGTTAATAGCAGAGCTGGCATTTGAACCTGGGAAAGCTGGGTCTCAGAATCTGTGCACAAAACTATCACACCTGAGTACCTAGATATATTTGGGTAATTAAAAAAAATTTTTTTTTCTTGCCTCTACTTAGGATTCTATCACAATCTTCTGAAGTTATTTACTTTTTATTATGTGCATTTCAGATCATTAAAAGTTCAATGATTAAAGTAAATAGCTGAGCCTATGTCAAAAAATAATGCAAAATGATCATCAACCATCAGAGGGCATATTTGCATATGGTCCCTGAAGCCTCTGGAAGGAGGGGTAGGGCATAGGCAAAGAGGAAACTAAGGATACACAGACTACCAGAATTTTTGTGGATTCTAATAGCAAGATTGGACCATAGAAGGAGTGTCACCCAGGCTGTAAGATTCACAAATCAATGATAAAATTTCCTGGGGAAAAGAGGTTTGATGTATATCTATGGGGAAAGGCTTTATTGTTGCTTGTCTGAGGCACCAGGGCCCTCAGGCTATCTAGGAGATAGGTACACTTCAAGGAGCAACACAGGTCTGAATAAATGGGGCAGTGTTTTGCTTCTGATATGTTTACTCATTATATCAGAATGACATTTTCTCCAGGCTATGGTGCAATCCTAGAGATTAAAGTTAGGGCTCTCATGCTGAGGACCATCATGAAATAGACCATTGTACCATATAAACAGTGATGGATTCCTGGTCTACTTCTGTCTGATATAACTAATCAGTGCTCTCAAAATGGTTGATGGGAAAGCCTCTGTGATTTTTCCAGATTAACATCATCTAAAACACCCCGGAGGGATGCCCGAGTGGCTCAGTGATTGAGTGTCTGTCTTCAGCTCAGGGGGTGATCAAGGTCAGGGGATCGAGTCCTGCATAGGACTCCTTGTGAGAAGCCTACTTCTCTCTCTATGTCTCTGCCTCTCTCTCTCATGAATAAATAAATAAAATATTTTTAAAAAGTACCCCCCCCAAGAGGAGATGAGATAGTTTGCCTTTTCTCTTAAGTTTCAGAATTGTTCTCTCTAGTGTTCAGCCAATAACCCTTTTAAAATATATATATTTATTTATTTGAGAGAGAGACCGAGCAGGAGGAGGGATTGGGGGTAAGGAGAGAGGCAGAGGGAGAGGGAGAAGCAGGCTCCCCACTGAGCAGGGTAATCCATGACTCCATCCCAGGACCCTGGGATCGTGACCTGAGCTGAAGGCAGACACTTAACTGACTGAGCCACCCGGGCGCCCCTGCCAATAACCCAATAAAATGTTATAAAAATAACATTTTATAACAGATGTTTCTTTTTTATCCTAAAATAAAATTTTAGATACTATATCTTATGTATATTTTTTAGAGATTTTATTTATTTACTCATGAGAGACAGTGAGAGAGGCAGACACAGGCAGAGGTAGAAGCAGACTCTCTGCGGGGAGCCTGATGCAGGACCTGATCCCAGGACCCCAAGATCACTATCTGAGCCAAAGTCAGATGCTCAACCACTGAGCCACCCAGGTACCCCTATGTATGATACTTTTAAAAATCAGTTCAATGATCTAGTTTCATTATAGAAGAAAAATAAATACACTTAAATGAAATAATATACATTTTAATATGATAAAAAACAATCATGATTATACAAGAAGATAAAATGAAGTAGTGAGATGCTTTCATCTACATACATAGGATTCCAGGAATGTGACTGTGCAGACTGATACAGGTATGCAGACTGTGCAAATTGTTAGCTTCTAGGCTCAGATTATAAACAGATTTTTCATGCTGTGTAAGTGACCAGTGGGACATTTGAAAGTCATGTGGGCTGTGGGACGATTCTTTGTCAGTGGACTGCTTTGCATACTGTAGAACATGCAGCATCGTTGGCTATCTCTCTTGAAAAACTAGTGTCCATCCTCATTATGACAACCCAGAATAACCCATGCTTTTCCAAAATGCCCCCTAAAGATGGTACCACCACATGGAGTACCATTGGCCACTTGCTTCAATAGAATTTAAGTCTTTTTTTCTCCTTTCTTTAGTGGGAATAACATAGCTATTCATCTGTACTCATGTCTCAATGACTAGACTATATGTACTGCACACAAAGGTTATTGTTAAGTACTTCTTTAACCTTATAAAATGCCAAGGAAGACATTAAACAAAAATCTCTCTGTAAAACTGAAGTTGCTTTAAGAATGATTCAGCCATGGCAACAGTGAAAGTTGGTTTTTAAAAAGAAAGTGTTCTTTGGCCAGTGTAAATTCCAGAAGGGAAAAAGAAAAAAAGAAAAAGCCACAGAGACCATCGTGGTCGTTTTGAAGGGCAAAGATATCTAAACTGGGTTTTATCCAAAACACAAGTACAAATGCAAAGCAGTTTTTCAGAGGGTCAATGGCTCTAACACAAAATTATACAGTCAAGTCCAGTTAGCATGAATCCAGCCACAGAAATCAATGTTACATATGTCCTGTCAGAATGACCCACACATAAATCTCTTAAGTGCCAGACATATTGATAAATCTACCAAGCACTAATGTTATCTGACTCTTTCACAGATAAGATGCCACATTTTTTGTGGCATTCATAGATTATTTTAGACAGGAATAAATTCCTAGAGGAAGAGAGGATAAGAAAAAGAAGATAAAGTATGTGCTATTTAATACATTGAAATTTCTTTTCTCTGTACTGTTTGAAAAAACCACACACTTAGTGAGATTCTGTTTTGTCAAAGTAGTTCTAAGACTCACTTTATCCATGAAAACAAAATAGAGAATACTTATAGGATATCAGGAACCCATATGCTCCAATGACTACATTGATAGAATATCAGGACAATGCCCAAATGGATAAAGACTTAGTTAGACACAAATAGGACAGATCTTAATGCTTTTTAACTTCTTGGCAAGCAGAACACAGGTAAGACTTTGAAAGTTTTTAAGGAGATGGACCCCTAGATTTGTCAATATAGACATGGAGAAACATGCATATTACCTCAAATTCATAAAAATACTACTTTAGATTCATCACATTGGCAAGAATTTCAAAAAGTGAACCTCTTGCCCAACAATGTGAATATGCTTAATACTAATAAACTCTTAAAAAATGAGTAAGATTTTTAAAAAGTGAGCCTCCGCAGTCAAAATCCTGCACTTTTAAAATTTGAATATAGTTGACACAATGTTACATTAGTTTCACATGTTCAACTTAGTAATTTGACAAGTTTATACATTATGCTATGTTCACAAGTGTAGCTGCCATCTGTCCTGTTACATCCCTATTACAATATCATTGACTATATTCCTTATGCTGTTCCTTTTATTCCCTAGACCTATTCATTCCATAACTGGAAGCCCATTATCTGCCTCTCTCCTTCACCCATTTTGCCTATCCTCCCTCCCTATCTCCTCTGGCAACCATCAGTTTGTTCTCTGTATTTATAAGTCTGATTCTGCTTTTTAAAATTTGCTTTTGCTTTTTGTTATCTGGGTTTTTTTTTAATTCGACTTATGAGTGGAATCATATGGCATTTGTCTTTCTCAGTCTGACTTATTTAACTTAGCATAATACCCTCTAGATCTATCCATGTTGTCTCAAATGGTGTAATTTCAACTTTTTATGGCTGTATAAAATCTCATGGTATATATATATATATATTTAACACATCTTCCTTATCCATTTATCTATTGATGGACACTAGGTTGCTTCTGTATCTTAGCTATTGTAAGTAATGCAGCAATAAACTTCGGAAAGCATATAATCTTTTTTTAATTAGTAAAAACTCTATACCTCTTGATAATTTTCTAAGCCCCATGTGCTATATTATGACCAGTTAAGTACAATATCTAGTGGGAAGTAAGCACTGTGAATGCAAGGATGTGATTTATTTTGTTTATAGCTATATCTTCAGAGTCTAAAACATTTCTCTCAAAGCAGGAGTTCACAATACTTGTTGACTTTATTATTAAATATCAGTTGTTCTCATGAGCTTTAATGTCTTTGAATGCATAATAAAGTCAGTAATAAAATATTACTGAATTGTTGGAATCGAGTGAGATAATGTATGCAGAACTACTTTACCAGCTCTTTCCAGTATGAATAATTATTTTTACATGGTGTTATTTTAATAATGTTTATCTTTTAAAATAAAATTAATAACTGAGTAAAAGCCAAAAGAGTACCTTACTTCTCAGTAACGCTACACATTTCCTGAAACATTCTTGTCTTTTAGTTTTCATGATGTCTCGTGTCTGAGATTTCACTGATCACTACTTCTCAATCTTTTTTGCTTGTTTTCCCTGGAACCTTTTCCCTTGGAACTTGGTCTTAAATCCCGTTCCCCTCTCTCTTTACATTCTCTCTTTTGGTGATACTGTTTGTTACCATCACTTTATATATCATCTACAGACTGCAGACCCCTCCATTATGCCCATTTCAAACATCTCTTCATATATATATCTAACTGTCCTCCTGACCTTGGGTGGATGTCTTACAGGCATCTCAAAATCTATGTGGATGAAACTGAATTCCTTTGCACCTCACCCCAGCCCACCTATGTTCACATTTGTTCTTCTTTCAAACTTCTCCAACTCAGTAGATGTCAGCACATCTACTGATGTATCCATTCAGTTGCATAAGTCAGGAACCTTGGAGTCATAATCTGCTGTTCTTAATCCACCAACCCTCCCTCAGCCAATTCATCAACAGATTCCTTGAGTCTTTCTTCAAAATAGCTTCACATATTTATTTTTCTTTATCTTCTCTGCCAAGACCCTGGTACAACATAACCCTCTGTTCTTCCTTGGAGGACACCAGTAGTGTGTAGCAGCACTTCCTTCTTTCATTGTCTGTTTAGTTGTTCCCTACAACTTGAACTTTAAGTCATTTCAGTCCTCTTTTATGCTCTCCCATTGCACTAAGAATCTAATCCAAACCCCTTGATATTTCTTATATAGTTCTGATGATATGACTGCTATCTATTTTTAATAATCTCATTTTACGTTTTTCTTCTCTTCCCTCCCCTGTTCCAGCTACTGTGACATATTCCATGATCTTTGAACAAACAGATCTCTTTTTATGTTTCAGGACTTTTATACATGCTCTTAAAATGTCAAGATATTTCTGATTCCTTAGTCTTCAGCATACATGTCTCTCCTAAGAAAAGTAACTCTTATTTATTTATTTAAATCAGCCCCATTCTTTGTTGTTCTTCATCACTGTACACTGTTTTCTCCATAAGATGAACTATGATTTGAAATGATGTATTTACTTATATAATGTCCATCCCCCTAACTGTAGTCTAGTTCTTTTAGGACATAAACATGTCTATTTTGGCTATTACATTTTGGAGGAAAGCTTGGAATCTCAAAACCAAGTTTCCTAGGGTACTTACTTTTTTTTTCCAGAAAACATACCTCTGTTTGTAATTATACAATCCTTACAGTATTCATTTCAATCATATCTGTCTGTCCCACAAACCAGAAAGCTCCATGAAGATAGGAACCATGTCTGATTTTGGCCACTTGGTACAAAGCACAGGGCCCACATACAATAATACTTAATGCTTACTTGTTGGATTTTATTGACTGAATAGTAACTTTGGAATTCATGGAAGGAAATTCTTATCAGATCAACAACCTTAGATCAAAAGCATCAGATTCTAACCTGACTATCTTACATTTTTAATTGCACTGTACTTTTCTAATTACCCTAGGAATGGACATTTCATTTGGTTTCCATTATCTTAAATCTTTATAAAATGATATTTTTGAAAATTGTGTTTAAGGGGTGCGAGGGTGGCTCAGTCTGTTAAGCATCTATCTGCCTTTGGCTCAGGTCATTATCTCAGGGTATTGGAATTGAACCCTTTGTAGGTCTCCTGCTCAGGGGGAGTCTGCTTCTCCTTCTTCCTCTTCCTCTCCCTCTGCTCATGCTCTCTCTCTTTCAAATAAATCTTTTTAAAAATTTTGTTAAAAAAATCCTTAAATACAAACTTTCCATGAAGAATTCTGACAACTGTCTGTGTTCATGAAAATAGTGTGAAAACCTCTGCTGAACAATGTCATTGAAAACTAGAAAGTTGGGATGCCTGGGTGGCTCAGCAGTTGAGCGTCTGCCTTTGGCTCAGGGCATGATCCCACGGTCCTGGGATCGAGTCCCGCATCAGGCTCCCTGCATGGAGCCTGCTTCTCCCTCTGCCTATGTCTCTGCCTGCCTCTCTCTCTCTGTATCTCTCATGAATAAATAAATAAAATCTTAAAAAAAAAGAAAACTAGAAAGTTGTATGACTTTGATAGGAATGCTTCTTGTACTGCCTATAATGAAAATATGAGCTATTATGATTAGTCTCCATGAGTTTCATTTTGAATTATAGATCAGTCTCCCTTCATGAAAAGAAAAGGAAGGTGGGCATTTTACTTGTCCCTCAAGTCCAGTACTTTATTATGGAATGGTAGCACTACAGATTCAAATACTATGGAATGTACTTTAGAACCTGATAACTTGGGATCCCTGGGTGGCGCAGCGGTTTGGCGCCTGCCTTTGGCCCAGGGCGCGATCCTGGAGACCCGGGATCGAATCCCACATCAGACTTCCGGTGCATGGAGCCTGCTTCTCCCTCTGCCTGTGTCTCTGCCTCTCTCTCTCTCTCTCTCTCTCTGTGACTATCATAAATAAATAAATAAATAAATAAATAAATAAAAAAGAACCTGATAACTTTAAAAATGAAAATCGTGAAGCTTATGTTCTAGTAGTTAAGCGGAGGATTAAAAACTGCATTACTGAACTAAGGTCCCATGAAAAAAATGCCACCTCTTGTATTCCAAGGGATTTAAGAGTTTGAAGTTGCAGTCCAGAATTAGCTTTGCACTTTGCATTATTCTAAAGAGATAAAACCTCAGAGCTTCCTTTGCCATAAAGAAATATCCACTAACTTCATTATAACATCATTGTTTTTAAATTCATGCTTTGTGGCTTGCCATGTTATAGCTAAGATCATGTTTAACAAAGTCTCTGTAGCAGTTCTGGTCACTGAACTCTATAAATAATGAACTGTGAAGGAATCCTTGAAGAATTGGTGACATTTGCATAGGTGACAGAAGAGGAAAGAAAGATGCTTGGAGGTAGCAATGAACATAATATGTTTGCAGGTCAGTAAAAATACTGACCTATGTTGCTCAGAGGGAATATGTGGGAAGAAAGAGGAAATATGGCTGGATAGGTGGGGAGGCCAATGAAGACCTTGAAAAGCAAACAAGATTGTAAACTTGACCCAGTGGGAGATAGGGAGTCACAAAAGGTTATTGAGTAAGTAAATGCTCCAAAGTCAGCTAGAGCCCTTTTTGTGTTTTTCACAAAAGATTTTGCTTTGAAAGTGGTCAGAGTTATGGATCTGATAAACATAATTGTGAAGCAGTGCTTACTAAAAGAGATGTATGTGTAGAAACTTGTTAGCAGATAATAGATCCTCATTATGTGTTAGCTTCCAACCTTCCTTTCTAAGGCTTTGGCACCTTTGGGCTAGTTAGTTTTGCCCCAGCACATGGTCATTTTCTCTAAGTAAAGCAGCTATAACATGATACTTGCCATTTGTCTATCTTTCAAAAATCTTTTGTAAGAGAGAGCATTCAAACATGAATGTGATCATCAAATTCCTGGAGGCAGTATGGCTAAAAGAGATGCATTTTGTACAGCTGTTAACTGTTATACCAACACATGACTGTTAATTCGAAACCCAACACATTTTCAGGAAAAACTTGAATAATTGATGAAAATACAAAGTTAGATATCCAGTTATGGTTCAAGTATGCTTGGGGATCATTAGGGCAAATGTACATTTTAGTTGTAAATAACTGTCTATCATAGTCTAGTATTTAAGATTCTTACCCTGGAGCAGCCTTGAAAGAATAACCTGATGTGGAAATCTCAGAAGTTTTTAGGAATAGTATACATCCATACTAAGATTTTAAAACTCTCAACTCTTGGGTGGCCTGGGTGGCTCAGCGGTTTAGCTTTGCCTTCCAGCCCAGGGCATGATCCTGGAGACCCGGGATCAAGTCCCATGTCAGGCTCCCTGCATGGAGCCTGCTTCTCCTTCTGCCTGTGTCTCTGCCTCTCTCTCTCTCCTCTCATGAATAAATAAATATCTTAAAAAAAAAAAAAAAAAAAAAAAAAAACAAACTCTCAACTCTCTTCCCAACCTACTTAGCTATTATTACAGTGAAGCCATGAAGTCATGGGTGTTTTCTTGGCAGACAGTGACTCGACTGAGATTTAGAGGTCCAGGTGTGGGCAGGTAACATGATTGCCACTGGGGTGGGGATGGAGTGATGACTAAGTAAACATGAGCCATCTCAACTTAGAGTCCCATCCCACCACTCTGCTCTCTTGAATTTCTTTCTTGACTACTATAATTAAAGTTGTTTTCTTTTTTCCACAATATATCCAAGGAATGAAATGCCCCCTGAGCTCATGAGTATCCGTTCATTGCAGTCATCACACATAATCTGGGGAAGAAGGTTTGTCAAGGCAGGCTTCCCTAGAGAAGATGAATCTATTTTTGTGAACTCACCTGCCAGTCTCCCTCCCTTAATGAATATCAACAGTAAGTCCTGACCAGAGTATTCCCAATGTCTGTGAGGCCCAACTTCTCTCCAAAGTCTTAAGGTTGACTTTCACTTGTCTGCTTTGAGATTGCCTGCTGAGGAATATGGCATGACATTAGCTGCCGGCCTCTTCTGACAGCCAACTTAATCATCCAGTAGTGGGAATGCCTCTTTCTCAACTTTCCAACATTTTGACTGATGTAGCCAGCCACTGCAATGTGTAAAATGGCTTAGTGGTGCCACTAGTAAAATAAAGCTGCATCTTAAATGGTGCTACTGCTTTGACTCATACCCCATGGCATACCCATATTCTCAAATTACCCATTGAATCCACAAACACTAATTGACCATCTACTGTGTGCCATTGGGGCTGGTTAATCCATATGCCTAGTACTTAGGCCTTCTTGCTCTTCAAAGGCCATTGACAACATTTAAGAACTTAAAGCATTGATTCTAAAATATAAAAAGACAATAATCCTGAGAAATTTAAAATAATAAATGTTTAAATGTCTACAAAAATTAACATTGCTTCAATTTCATTAATTGTTAAGGTTCATGTCCATTAAAATTTCATAACTATTGAAAACAATTCATGATTTAGAATTTTTTTATTTTGTAAGAATTCCTAAAATGCATTATGAGACTGAGACTGTGGAGAAATTAGAGCCAATCACAAAGTGTTTGGCTTATCACCAAATTTCAAAAGAAATAACAAATAGCTTTAAAATTTTATGGTAAAAATATAGTAACTGAGCCATAACTTGACTACTAAAATTTAACATGTTTCTGATGGTGTGGAGTAGGGCCTCTAAGAAGTTTCTCAGTCCTATGGTTACCTTGAGACAACTCTATATGCTAAACATGGTACTAAGAAACACAAAGATAAATAAAACTGTCCCTCCTTTCAGGAAACTCAAAGTCAAATGAGAGTCATAAGCACTGAAACAAACATGTGAAATACAATGTGATAAGTGATACGATGAATAATCTGGCCAGGCAAAAATAAGTGTTGTTAAAACATGATTTTTTTTTAAGTTAAATTTAACTTAGTTAACATACAGTTCAGGACTGTTTTCAGGAGCAGAATTCAGTAATTCATCACCCACAGACAACATCCAGTACTCATCCCGAGTGTTGTCCTTAATGCCCATCGCCCATTTAGTTCATCCTCCCACTCACCTCATTTCCAGCAACTCTCAGTTTGTCCTCTATCTTTAAGAGTCTCTTATGAGTTGCCTCCCTCTATGTTTTTACCTTATTTTCCTTTTCCTTCCCTTCCCCTATGTTCATGTTTTGTTTCTTAAATTCCACATGAGTGAAATTATACATTTGTCTTTCTCTGACTGACATATTTTGCTTAGCATGATGCACTCTAGTTCTATCCACATTGTTGCAAATGGCAAGATTTCATTCTTCTTGATCACAAGTATATATATATATGCCACATCTCTTTGTCTACTCATCAGTCAATGGACATTTTGGTTCTTTCCATAATCTGGCTATTGTTGATAGTGCTGCTATAAACATTGGGATGCATGTGCCCCTTTGCATCCGCATTTTTTTTATTCTTTGGATAAATACCTAGTAGTGCAATTGCTGGGTCATAGGGTAGTTCTATTTTTAGCTTTTTGAGGAACATCCATACTGTTTTCCAGAGTAGCTGTACCAGTTCGCATTCCTACCAGCAGTATTGAATTTGATGTGTTCTTTATAGACTGTGGATACTACCCTTTAACCTAATATTAAAACATGATTCTGTAAGAGGTGCTGCTTACTTGATTTGCTCAAGTCGAACTCCAGAATTTCTGGAGTCTCTTGTGGAGTTATCTCTGTATGTGGCTACTTAATATGGAATCTTAAGAAGACCAAAAGAGGACTCATTGAGAATGGTCAATCCATACTTCAAAATTAAACAGTGCCTGTATTATTGTGCCTTAACTTGAACATAAATCCAAATACCTATAAAATATATGTATTGTATATTTTGATAAAAATTTCCCATTCTCCCCCCTGAGGAGCTAATTTTGACTAAGTGCTAATAGAGCTTAGATAGAGCTTAGCCCCATGCACATGGAGATTTTTTTCACAAGTTTTATAAATATTTTGTTTGTGTTCCACATCATTCTTCCCCAACAGAGTTCTGTCATAAATATGTTACTTCTTTATGTTAGGGTCTTCATTTCTATCTCAGATATATATTTCTAAATCTCTGTTATATTTCTCAAGTTTTCTTCAATAATAATAAAATAACAAGCCATCTCTCATTGAATACTTACTGTGTGTGGCTCTGTGCCATACATACACATTTCATGTAGTTCTGATATCTTTTCAGGATGTGTATTATTATCTTCATTTTACAGCTGAAGAAAAATAGTCTTAGAATTTGTGTTACTGTTCCTGGCCACATGGTGAATATCTTGAGCAAGATTTAACTCCTTGGTGGTAACTCCCACCATCTTTTCACTATAGGATATTTCCTCCCAAATCTTTATCATGTTTCTTATTGGATTGGCATTTTAATACAGTCTGTAGGGTACCAGCCCCATGTGGGAACCGCCAGTAACTACAAGATAGATCACCTTCCATTCAATGTCTCTGCCTTCTGCATTTTGACCATGATGACAGTTCTTTCTGCCTAGAATTTCTCTGTTATGCTTTTAATACAGGAAAAGTTAAATAGATCTCTGGGCAAGAATAGTCATTTATTTGCTGGAGTCTCAGCTGGAGAGAAAATTCCCCCCCCTCTCCCCCCAGCCCTGCAGTGTCAAGGCACTTCCTGTTTAATGCCATTGAGTTACTTCCCATAACAGCAGCTCATAAGTCCTATTGTTCTGTTATTTCCTTTCCAATACTAGATATACTGCTGAATTAGAAAGACAAGCTCAGAAGGCTGTGGATACAAAAGGGAAGGGCACCAACTCATGTGGTTTCTTTGTCTCGGTCCTTACTACTATTTACAGATCATTCTATTTGCTTGATAATATAATTGCTCAGAGTTTGCTTTCAGTTAACAAGTCTTTATTAATTGATTTCTATCCCAGTCTGCTCCCTTTAATGCGCTTTGCAAAATGCTTGCTATTTACTTACTGTTAAGGAGGGAATGGCTTCTTTCTAATCTGCATGCTCTGTCCTATGTGTTTTTTTCTCTTTCTGTATAATCAGCAATCTGTTTGCTGTTTACTGCAGCAGTGGAAAGGGTTATAATTTGTTCCCTTTAGTGGGAAGAGAAAGTTGCTGATTGGGATCACAGTTGAATATGAATCTTTTATAGGACAGAAATGTGTACAACATGTTTAGTGATTAAACATTCCTCAGAGGGTGGTCTGGTTTATTCACTTTGACTCAAAATCATGTGCATTATACAAAGTTAGTTCGATATTAGGAAAACAATTAGTATACTACTTCCTACCAATAGGCCAGAAAAGAAAAAAATAATTTGGCAATCTCAATAAAATTTGAAAAATTCTGGAAAAATTTATACTCATTTTATTTTAAAATCTTTCCAAACTCACATATGAAATTTCAATAACATATGTTGTTTCTATAACATCTCAAATCAATGGCTGACTTCATTCTTAATAGTCTCCAATTAAAATCAGGTGGAAAATAAAAATGCCTGTTATTATCATTGTTATCTAATTGTTCTGGAAGCACTAATCAAAGCCATAAGATATAGCACCAAAATAAGAGGTATAATTATTGGAGAGAAAATGCAAAATTATCTTTATTTGCAGATGGTATAATTATATACTGAGAAACACAGAAAAGGATGAACTTAAAAACCATAAGGATTTATAAGAACCTTAAATAAAATGTACTGTGATGCAAGAGGAAACACAGATCTCTCTCCTTACCCCATAAATGGCCCACCAAGACAGGCAGAAGCATTATTATTATTATTATTATTATTATTATTATTATTATTATTATTATTAAAGGTGGTCTCTTAGGGGTCTCTCAGCCAGTGATGCTCTTGCTATGGATGAATGTGGTGAAAATGGAGTACGTCCTGAGCATTCAGGCACAGCACAAGCTCAGATTACAAGGGCCCTTCATCAGAGTTGTCACCATCACCTTAAAACTCAGCAGTCTTACAGCCCAAATGTGTGTTTTTAAGTGAAGAACCTGGCACCATATTGATACAGAAGGGGAGTTTGGTAAATCTGTGATATTAAAGCCTTCCAATTACAATCCGAATGAGATAAGTAAACACACCTTTACAGTCCAACTTGCATCTGCTCCTCCTGACACTTCTGGTAACAATGGAAGCAGCATGACCAGAGGCAAAACCAGAAGACATGGATCCAAAACTAGGTGTGTTTGAATGTCTAGCAGAAAATAATAAGCTACATGTTATAGAAATCAATAAAACACATTTACAAGTGCATCACAGACAAAAACACCAACAGTATCTAAATCTCTCAGTTCTTTGGATGATGGTAGGATGCTGCAGGTAAAGTTCAGAGGCTGCAAGAGAACAGTTAAAAGATGATGAAGCTTCTGTATTAGTTAGCTCAAGCTGCCATAAAAACATCACAAACTGGGCAGCTTAAACAGCAGATATTTACTTTGTAGCAGCTGGGAGGCTAGAAATCCATGATCAAGGTGCCAGTAAGTTTGGTTTCTGGTGAGATCCCTCTTCCTGGCTTGTAGACAGCTGCTTTCTTGCTGTGTGCTTCCATGGCCTTCCCTGTACTCATATGGAGAAAGAAAAAGACAGAAAGACCGCAAGAGCGAGAGCAAAAGAGAGGGAGAACCATCTCTGGTGTCTCTTCCTCTTCTCATAAAGACAGTTATTCATTTGGACTAGAGTCCTGCCTTCATAACTTCATTTAGCCTTAATTACCACTCTATAAAGACCCTATCTCCAAATACAGTCATATGGGGGAAGGGGTTAGGGTTTCAATATATGAATGGGGGGCACAATTCAGTCTATAATTGCTTCTTTATGTGGGGAAGACAGTGCAGAGCATAATTTGACTTCTATAATTTCAACCCTTCCTCTGGGGGTTTTCTTTCTTTACATTTGAGGTAATTATAAGGAAAATCTCCCTGTAGAGGCAGCATGCATAGGATGGAATATCAGATTGAGGAATCTACTGTATCTTGAGGTTTAAATATATCTTAATAATGTTTAAAAATAAATTAACGATTGATGACATCTCACAGGACTTTCCTTCAAATTACCCCTCCCTATACACATATAGACACACACACACACACGCACAACATACTCTTTTAGATAATTTAAAATGTATAGTAAATTTTTTTGGGGGGGTGATGAATGATTTTTATTAACTGACAAAGGGAATTATAAATAATACTACAATGGAGTACTATAAAGGTAATTTTCACCATTTGTAGGCCTTGGTACATATTGCTAGATTCCTAAGGCATTCTTCTTTTCATTGTTGATACTGGCCTTTGGGAAACTGGAATCCAGTATGGTGAGGAGTGTGATCACTTCCACAGAGGGATACACCAATGGTTCATTAACTTCAGAGGTTTCTTTCCCCTGTCTTCAATTCTGTTTAAGCCATCAGTTTAATGGGACTGAAACACAGACTCAGAAGCCAAAAAGAATTTCATTGTGGTGATGTGAGATGTGCCAGTCATGAATGAAAGGCATATAGTAACTGATTTACCTAGCACATTGAATTTTTGCTACTTTGTCTTCTTAAAGGGGACTAAACTGGTTCATTCAGTGAAGTTGAACTGAGATTAAGAGATATTTAATGCATGGTTATTTAATGTATTTCATTTGGTAGTTTTTATTAAATTGTCACAAGATTTTAACTAATACTGTGGCTTAAACTCCTGTGTCTTAATGAATACCATTGGGTTAAGTTGGCATTGTTGCTGAGAGCTGTGCTGGCCCCTTATTTCTACATTATTGTGGAAGTTATCATTTATTTACTTGTTGGAAAACAGGTGTAAAGATATGTTTTTTCATGTAAATAGCATTTATCATAGGAAAGGACATACTTAGTAACAACAATCAAATCTAGATTATCCTTTCACTGAAAAAGAGTCAGAGAGAAGCTGTACCTAACCAAAAAGCATATACTGTTTTTCCACAATTCCTAATCACCAGTTAATACCTCTAGCATACTTATCCCCATGTCCAGTGGCTTTAGTTTGGAATCATGAAGAGTGATTCAGGCTGCAGAATGGTTAGAAGAGAGGGTAACCAGTTTTGGGTAGAGAAAGAGAGGAGGGGAAAATGGAGAAAGACTCCATTTGTATGAAATATTTGCAACCTCACATTTTCCCCCAAATGTGACCCTATGCTCAGCCAAACTTATTCAACTAAATATTTATAAGTATGTATTATGTGTCAGGCATTATGATATACATTGGGAACACATTAATGAAACTGATTTGTAGTTCTCTCAGCATTTTCAGGTAATCCAGAAAATAGTCATTGAGACTATGAATATGAACTTTTTAATGTCCAACCTTGTTTAATTATATAGCATCTTAAAATTAAAAAAATATAAAGCTCCAAAATGGAATTCTTATGCTTTGTCACATTTGCTAAATTGGAGTGGTTACTGTTGTTGTTATTATTTTGTTATCAGAAAGTTGATTTTTAAATAGGCTTAGTCTGTGAAAGATATGTTTCACGACTGAGTTGTATTTTCTTTGGTTAACTTTAGCTGAGGGTATGAAAATAACAAAACAAAATCTTTCTAAAAGTGCAGGATCGTTAGCCTTTCTACATTTTACCACTGTAAATAAATACATACATACAACAATAAGCAAGAAATATATAATGTGGAAGTATCATTTTCAATCTGAATGGAAAACTGTAGAAGAATAACCTTAACATTAGAAAATTATGTGAAGATCACATGAAGAAAACTGTAACACTCTACCGGTATGTTTTGTGGGGTTTTTTGACAATTTTATTTATTTATTTGAAAGAGAGAAAAAAAAAAAAAAAGAAAGAGAGTGTGAGAGAGAGAGAAAGAGTGGTGGAGGCAGAGTGAGAAGAAAACTTCCTGCTGAGCAAGGAGCCCAATGTGGGGCTCAGTTCCAGAACCCCAAGATCATGACCTGAGCCAAAGGCAGATGCTCAACTGACTGAGCCGTCCAGGTGCCCCTTTACCTAAATGGTTTTTAATTAAAAAAACAATGCTTATACTAGGAAGAGTAAATAGCTGTAAGACATCAGTCATTCCCAAATCGATGAGAATTCCAATGAATAGTTTCCATGTTGACAAAATGTTTCTAAAGGTACTCTGAAAGAATAAAAAGTTAGTATAATAGAATATAAAATCTAAAAGTAAACCCACAATTAGATGGTCAATTAATCTTCGACAAAACAGGAAAGAATATCCAATGGAAAAAAGTCTTTTCAAATGATGTTGGGAAAACTGGACAGCAACATGCAAAAGAATGAAACTGGACCGCTTTCTTACACCACATACAAAAGTGAATTCAAAATGGATGAAAGACCTAAATGTGAGACAGGAAATCATCAGAATCCTGGGGGAGAACACAGACAGCAACCTCTTTGACATCAGCCTTAGCAACTTCTTACTAGACATATCTTCAAAGGCAAGGAAACAAAAGCAAATGAACTATTGGGATTTCAAAATAAAAAGCTTCTGCACAGAAAAGGAAACAATCAATAACTAAAAAGCAACCTTTGGAATGAGAGAAGATATTTGCAAATGACATATCTGATAAACAGTATCCAAAATCTATAAAGAACTTATCAAACTCAACACCCCCAAAACAAATAATCCAGTTAAGAAATGGGCAGAAGACATAAATAGACATTTTTCTGAAGAAGATACACAGATGGCTAACAGACACGTAAAGAGATACTCAATATCACTCATCATCAGGGAAACACAAAAGTACAATGAGATATCACCTTATACCTATCAGAATGGCTAAAATTAACAACACAGAAAACAACGGGTATTGGCTGGATACAGAGAATGGGGAACACTTTTGAACTGTTGGTGGGTGTGCAAACTGGTGCAGCAACTTTGGAAAACAGTATGGAAGTTCTTCAAAAAAGTTAAAAATAGAATTATCCTATGACCCAGCAATTGCACCTACGTATTCACCCAAAGGATACAAAAACACTGATTCAGAGGGACACATGCACCTCAATGTTTATAGCAAAAAATAATATTTTTAAATTTATTCAGTAAATGCTTACAGCAAATTAGATTTGATAATATAGAGGTGATGGGTGGTGGCTTTGACCAATGTAGGGTTAGTGCAGTGGTATGAAAGAGCATCTTATCACAGTAGGTTAAGAGAGAATGAGAGTTAGAAAATGACCATAAACAACTGTAGTTGAGTATATTCGCAATAAAAAGGAGCAACCAGGGGTGGTGGAGATTTTATATCTTTTTTTTCTCAAGAAAGGAATTATTGTAGCATGTTTTTTGTGTTCATGGGAATGATCCAATAGAGAGGGAAAAATTAAAGATGCGGAGGAGAGAAGACATAATAGTCTTTGAAGATGCTGACAGTCGCTAGGATATTAGGCAAAAATAGGACTATCTTAAATCCATAACAGAGTTATGGTTTTTTGATAAGATAAAAATAGAATAATAAATTAATATAGGTAAGGAAAGGGTAATTCTTTTTGTAGTAACATGCGTTAATGAGAAAAAATGTATACCTGGTAAATGTCTGATGGATAACCAGATAAATTGTGGTAGGTTTATTACAATAGTATTCAATTATTTTAAATAATGAGTACAAATGTGTTACCATGACCAAAACATAGAATTCCTAAATATACATGAGTAAGATTAAGGAACAAAAAGCAAGTTTCAGAACACTATATTCATTGTACTATCTTATTTTTAAAAATTATTTATTTATTTATTCATGAGAGACACAGAGAGAGACAGAGGCAGAGACACAGGCAGAGCGAGAAGCCGGCCCCATGCAGGGAGCCTGACATGGGACTCAATCCCGGGTCTCCAAGATCATGCCCTGGGCTGAAGGCGGCACTAAACCGCTGAGCCCCCTGGGCTGCCCTATCTCATTTATTTAAAGAAACAAGGAACACATATAACATTTTTGTATATATGCAGAAAATATTTGGAAAAATTCACAACGAGCTTCATAATGATCATATGGAGGGAGGGTGAGAGAATGTCCGCATTGTACTTTGGGTTTTTCTGTGCCAATTGAATTTTTTAACAAAAACATATGTTGAATTTATAATTAAAATTTGTTAAGCAAATCAAAAAGAGATATACTGATAGATTCCACCCATATATATAAAATTAATACTTCCCCAAAAATTAAGTAGAAGGGAAAATGAACTTAGAAGCACACACACATACAGGCAAAGACATTAGTAGTTTAAATGAACAAATTGCATGAGTAGTAATTCATTCAACATTAAAATATATCTGTTCATTAGTTTATTACTATGTATCCAACATTTTTAGATAGTGTAAATGCAAATATAAGCATAAAATATTGTTCTCAAGGAGCTTTCAATCTAGTGGAAGAGACAAGCGTAAATGTGAAATTCTAACTCAAAGTGGTAATATGTATGACATGAAAAGGATGGGCAGACATAGAGAACAAACATACACTGAATTTCTAACTACATACATTTAAGCTGAGACCCAACAGCAAGTAGGAGTTATCCAGAGAAGAAAGAACATTCCAGGTAGCAACAATAGCAAGTGCAAAGGCCTAGAACAAGCAAAAGTGTCATGCTGAGAGAACTACAAATCAGTTTCATTAATGTGTTCCCAATGTATATCATAATGCCTGACACATAATACATACTTATAAATATTTAGTTGAATAAGTTTGGCTGAGCATAGGGTCACATTTGGGGGAAAATGTGAGGTTGCAAATATTTCATACAAATGACAAGCAAATTCAAGAAAAATATATCAATTAAAATTAAATAAAAACAAGATACCATTTAATTTACCAAGACATTAAGACAAAAGGAAATACCCGGTGTGATTGAGAGTGACACGAAATTGCCAACATTCCTGTGCATTTTCATTGACAGGTAAGTTGAACGCTTGAAGAAAGAAAGTTTTGCAAAATAAATCAAGAGCTTTAAGAATGTACGTGCTTCTGAGGTGGCTGGGTGGCTCAATTGGTTAAGCATCTGACTCTTGAGCTCAGCTCTGATCTTGATTTCAGAGTTATGAGTTCAAGCCCTGTGTTGGGTTCCATGCTGGGTGTGGAGCCTACTTAAAAAAAAAAAAAAAAAAAAGGTATGTGCTTCTCATCTAATAGTTCTTCTGTTGGGTAACTCTCCCAAAAAACTTTTAGTTCCACAAAAAACATAGCCAAATCTGTGTAAAAAAGTACCAATTTCCACAGTACTTCTAGTAAGTCAGAAGTAGAAATAACCTGTCATAACAGTGAAGAATATTCAAGTAAATTATCCATTCTGCATCACTAAAAAAGATACATAAGAAAAGTTTAAAGTTCTCAGGAAAGATCTTTGTTGTGATATAAAAATGTAAATTATAAAAATGAGAAGCAGACTTTTTTTTCAAAAAAAAAATGAGGTTCTGTAGAGAAAATGCAGCAAAATGTTATAATTTTTGTATCTACAAGTGATACTTTTTCTTTCTTCTACCTTTCTATAATTTCTAAGTTTACTGTACATAAGAAAGCCATCACATGTACTAAATTTTTTTTTAAAATACCTACTAGTTATCATAAATTGAAAATATCTAGGCTTCTGTGAAGCCATTTAGAAATAATGTCTTAAAGCCTGGAATATGGAGTAGTAGCTTTGACAGCTCTCTTTTCATGTTAGTTTTGTCTGCTTCTCAAAATTTAAAGGAGACTGTTTAAAATAGGATTAGCCAAAACTGTTTATTCATGGGGCAATAGGTGAAGGAGAGCTAGTTAGAATGGGTCTGGCTTTGTAGTCAGCCTTACTAGAGAGGATATTCCTAAAACCATGAGATGCAGAGTTTCTGGGGGCCTGTATAAAGAAAGGACAGTCGATATGTAGATTCCATGACATTGGAATATGGTAAAAGCCAGAACAGTTTATTATCTAGGTTTTAGCTAATATATTATAGATTCAAATTTTCCAGTAAACCCATTTTCAAAAATGAATATGTCAATTAGTTATGAGTTTTTCTTTGTACAAGGCTGAATTTTTGACCACTTTATTTTCTCTTTATCCCATCGTAAAATTCCAGTGATGGGGGCACATTTCAGGTGAATGAATTGCACATTTATTATTGTATAGTTCTCCTTGTTTAATAAAAAATAAACTTTTTTTGGTACTAAGAGATCTTTATATATCAAGGAAATTAGCTCCTTGTTTGGCAAATATGTTGCTTATTTGCTCTCACTTGATCATTTCTCTTTTGACTTTGTTTACAAATTTTCTTTTGCTATACAAAAATGTATATGTTATCATTTTCTTAAGCTATACTCATGTGTGCAAAATATAATTATATTTTCCTTTGTTTCTGAATCTATTTCTCTTCACTTATATATCCAGCAACCCTGCTTTCCCTTCTTCTCCACGTAATAAGAGATGAATTTTATAAATCTAGTCATTTCACGTTTAAACTAGGACTTCCTTCACACCCCTACCTATTTGTACCCAAAGAGGCATATAAGTTCTGGGGGTCTTGTAGAGTATCATGGTGTTGGGGGAATGTGATTAGTTCCTCAGCTGGGTTCTGTTCATGTTTTCATTTGTTGGGATGGCTATTAACACCCACTGATGGTTGGCCTCACTAAAATGGCTCTGGTCCCCAGTTGTACAGTATAGTCCATGCTGCCATCTGCTGGTGTTTCCTCTTGTTTACAGCTGTGATACCTCTTCGGGTCCCCTAGATCACTCTAGAAACTTACAGCTGTGTATTCATTTTCAGGGTACTTTCATCCTCTCTTCTTTTGCTCTCTGGGGCTACAGAAAGTTGGTGGTATTGCCTTAACTTCTTAATACAGCAATCCCAGTTGCTCCCATTGTACTGTGATAATGCCAACAAGGACTCCTGTGAAGAACTCTCCCACTCAGAGTTCCAGATAGGAAGTAAGATATAGGTCTTTTCTACTCTAGGTGTTAGTCTTCTTTCTCCTACCCTTGAGAGAATTTTTATGTCATTTTGGAAAAACGAAAATTGATTTTTTTGTTCTCCATATTTTTTTGGCCTTAAAACTGGACCATAGAAAGGCCGAGAAATTGACAATTCTCTTTGACTACCCTAAGGTTGTCCTCCCTCTTTGTGTCAATGAAAACCTTGTGTTTAGTTCTGATGCTTAGAATAACACTGTAGTGTAAAGGAAGTATGGGAAATAATATACATACTTGAATTTAATAATGTCATCTTGCACCAATTTTTATGTAGAGAAATTTGTTCTCTTGCTCTTGCTTCTGGTCATGGTTATTCTAAGGTCTTTTTCACCTTAAGATTTTGCAGAATTTTATCTATATTTTCTTCTAGTATTTTTATAGACTTGATATTTTAAACACTTAAATCCCAGACTTATCTGATATTTATTTTGGTGTACACAGTTAAAACAGGAACCCAGTTTACTAATTTCTCATAAAAATATTTATTTGAGAGAGAGAGAGAGAGCACCCACACATGAGCAGGGAGAAGGAGAAGTATGGGAAAGAATCTTAAGTAGACTCCAAGTGAAGCTTGATACAGGGCTCCCTTTCATGACCCTGAGATCATGATCTGAACCGAAACCAAAAGTCTGACCCTTAACTGACTGAGCCACCCAAGCACCCTAGTTTACTAATTTCTCAAAATGACACTGTGACAACATACTGGTTTGAATTTCTTGGAGGAAGATTTAGCCTGAAGCGCTCCAAGATACCAGAAATAATCAACCGATTTCATGACTGAACCTGTCTTTAGAGTGGTGGTTGTCAGCTTTGACTGCCTACCAGAATATGTAGGGAGATATAAACAATACAAATAAGTTGGTCTTAACCCCTCATGAGGATTCTGATACATTTGTATTTGAGAACAGTTAGGTTATGAGCCTATCTTTATGGCAAAAAGAGAGCATAAGTGAAACCCATGTGACATATATTTTCCTATAGAGCAGTTGTAGAATGTGCATCCCAATCATCTGGAGCACTTGTTGTATTCCAGGTTGCTGGGCCCTACTCTCAGAGTTTCTAATATAGAAGGTCTGGAGTGATGCCTAAGAATTAGCATTTCTAACCAGTTCCTGGTTTATACTGGTGTTGCTGGCTGAGAGACTGCAATTTGAGAGGAGCTGTGATGGGGTATAGAAAGGACTTTTGGGAGAAAATATCTCTTGTCTTTTTATTTGGGCAGAAGTTACCTGCATTTACATTTATACTAGTGCTTCTCGTATCTGAATTTTTTAAAAGATTGTAAATAAAAAATTATATATGCAGAATTTATTATTTATATATACTTATTTAAGAAATGATTTAAGATGCAGTGGAATAAAGTTTAAAAATGGAAAGAAGAGAAAATTGGAACATGAGTTAAATACTGTTTGGAAAGATAAAATTAAAAGGGTAATATACATATGTACATACGCTGATATTGGGCTATAAATTTGGCTACGGTTTCTAGCAGTGAACATTAAACAGGGAAACAAAATCATGACAGGATTTACAGCTCCTGAAATGAAAACAAGCCAGGTGCTTCAGATAAAAATACTTGTCTCTTTCCTGACATCACAGGAAAATTTCCTACATGTTTACTTTCAAAGATTTGATGTACAACATTGCGAATAACATCTTCTCTTATCATTATCATTGCAGTGAAAGCATATGTTCTGTTGATCAAAGTTTAGGCCCAATTAGTAACAATATACTGGGTCATTTGGTCACTAGGTAATTTGGAGTTTCTTTCTTTCTTTTTTTTTTTTTTTTAATGAGTTTCAGAGCATATATACTAAGATGGTACCTCAGGCCTCAGTGTGAAGCCATGATGTCCACCAGAATGCAGTAGAAGCAGTGATACAATGGGCATATATGATATTTGTTCATTGTTGATAGTCTCAATTTGTTGGTGTTTGAGTCAGAGATAAACTTTGAATTATTCTGGGTCTTGGTTCTTACTTTGGTTATTCTAAGCGGTCATATACTTTTTTTTTGAGGATATGGTAATTAAGCATCTTCTTCCTAGAAAATAACATATATTAATTAACATTATTATTCACAAATTACAAATTTATGAATTTGCTTACTCAGTGAAAGAATTTGTGACCTCAGAGTCAATACTTGAAGTCCTTTCCTGGTCATTTTCAGGCATGAGCCTGTGCAAGTAATGAAAAACTCGAGTTGCCGGATGTGCACATTCTCAGCTGAGGTTAATCAGACAGCTTTTCTTGTTTCAGGTTTCATATGATAAAATATTACAGTTTCACATGCCACGTTTTTAACTTTTTTTGTTGTTGTTTTTTGTTGTTGTTGTTGTTGTTGTGATTCCACTGTTTAAAATGGCCCCAAGCATAGTGGTGAAGTGCTTTTCTGACCATGAGAAGGCTGTAATATTCCTTATGGAGGAAATGTGTGTTAGATATACTTAAGACAGGCATGAGTTATAGTGATGTTGGCCGTTAGTTCAATGTTAATGAATTAACAATAAATATTAAATAAAGTGGCTTTAAACAGAAACACATAAAGCAAGGTTATGTATTAATCAGTTGACAAAATATTGGGACCACAGGCTTGCAGAAATATATCTGTTTCCCCAAGGAAAGAAATTCTTCATTTTCCTTAGGAGCAATGAATTAGTGTTCACTAATTCCACATTCTCAATGACATTATGAAATATGACCATTGCAAGTATCAAAACTTGACTGTGTATACCCCAAATTTGCCTTCAGATTTTTTAAAGAATTTATTAGGTCTCTCCATGTATGTTGGGTAAGAGTCCCTGATGAAGAATGGATGTACTGAGTAGATTCAGAGCTATCTTGCATAAGTAATTTTTTCCACTCAATAGGCTTTTTATAAGAGTTATTGGTTCTAAAGCCAGATTGCTAAGGTTCAAACCATGTCATTTACTAGCTGTGTGGTCTTGGGCAAATTTCTTAGCCCAAGCTTCCTTATCTGTGAACTAAAGGAATTAAGAAAAGGAATTGGAACATCTATGATATTGCTAATACTTTATATTGACTGATTGAATATTGACCAGAGAAATACAGGAATGATTAGAATTCTCATTACTTATCAGGGAGGAGGTTAAATAGAGAATAGTAGTCTGCAGATATTAAAAAATAAACCACTCCATTTTTACACCTTAATGAGCATAAGACCTCTCAATTAAACTGTTTACCATTCAGCTCCACATGGTTCTGTTCACAAATGAGTTTGGTGGGAATAACTGAAAGAATAGCCCACAGGGAAGCAAACTTCTCGTTCCCCAACTTTAGGCTGAAAATAATCACGCTACAAAGTAGCTGGGTTTTAAAGAGAAGAAAAAAGGGTTAGCAGCCAATGGAATTAAAAATATTAAAGGGTGAGTTAAAAGTTTAAGATAAAAGGCTAAAGGAAAGGCAAGAAGCTTAGAGATTATAAGAGCAAAAAAGCAAAAGGAAAACTCACTAAAGACAAAGCTCAAGATATATCTAGTTTCCTGAGGGCTTGGTCCCCCACCATAATCATGATGTGCACTACTCTCTGATAAGTAATTCTACAGAGATCTGTCGTAACAAAGTGCAGGACCACTCAGTTCAAGCAACCAGAGGACATTAGACAATGCAGCAATTTATCTCACCTAAATGGAACACACTGATAAAATAAATACAACAGTGAAATAAGTCTGCTATACTAGAGAAGTTCAAGTTTAGCAACCTTCACGTTTGTTCTTAACATTACCTTGATTATTTTTGGTCCTTTTCATTTTAATAAAAATTTAAAATTACATTTCCAGTTGGAGTGTTTGTAGTGCAATCTGTAGATTACATTTAATTGATGATTAAATTGATGATTACCTTTTTAGACTAGGTACAAACTCCAATTTGTTAAATAGATATGGTGATACTAAGCATCTTTGTCATGTTTCCAGTTTGAGGGGAAAGCTTTCAGTATTTTGCCATTAAGTGCATTGCATGTTAAGATTATGTATATATGCTCATCAGAAGACATCATTAAGAGAGAGAAAGTGCAGTGACAGAATGGAAGATATTTTTAATACATACCTCTAACAAAGGACTCATATGGAATAAAGGGCTCCTATAAATTCATAAAAGACAGATAACTTAATTGAATAAATGGGCACATTTGAACAAGTGCTTCGCAAAAGAGGATATCCAAGAAGCCAAAAGACACATGAAAATATGAGTACATTTGTGAGTCATCAAGGAAATAGAAAATAAGACCACAATATAATAGTATTACATAGCCACCAGAAGGGCTAAGATGCAAATAACTGACAATAACAGGTGTTGATGAGAATTTAGAGCAGCTTAAATCTCATGCACAGCTGGTGGAAATGGAAAATGGTAAAACCACTTTAGAAAACTGTTTGACAGCATCTTTTAAAGCTCATCGTATACGTGTTCTCTGATACAATAATTATATACTCAATAGAAATGCTTATGTACGATTGTTAAAGTACATATGCAGGAGTGTTCATAGAAGCATTGTTATGTCTGAAAACTGAGAAATGGATCAAATGTAGAATGAATAAACAAATATATATGTATAATATATACTTATATGTAAGTATTATATATATGTAGTATATTATAAAGTAATGGGAAGAAGAAGCTATTGCTATACTTGATGGAGTATATACTGTAGGCTTCTATTTACATAAAATTCAAAAACAGACAAAGCTGATCTATAATATTAGATTTCAAGGTGAAGAATAGTACCTAGAAGAAGGCATGAGGGGGTACTAGAGTACTAGTAATAGTAAATATCTTGATCTGGAGGCTGTTGATATATATGTGTATAAAAGTTCATTGAGCTGTATATTTGTGGCTTATGTACTTTCCTGCATGTATTATACTTAGTAAAAGAATAATGAAAACAAACTCAAAGCCTAAGGGATTTAAAAAGGCTATTTGATTACAAATGACTAAAAGCTGTCATAAATGTCTACCTTAGAGGAAATGTACCTTAGAGGAAATGTACATAAATGTACCTTAGAGGAAAAAGTAATGCATATCTAAAGATGTCTAAAGTTTATAGACTGCAAAGCTTAGAGCTCCATCAAAGATCTTTTTTTTTTTTTTAATTTTTTTTTTTTTTTTTATTTATGATAGTCACACAGAGAGAGAGAGAGGCAGAGACACAGGCAGAGGGAGAAGCAGGCTCCACGCACTGGGAGCCCGACGTGGGATTCGATCCCGGGTCTCCAGGATCGCGCCCTGGGCCAAAGGCAGGCGCCAAACCGCTGCGCCACCCAGGGATCCCCTCCATCAAAGATCTTGATGGGAAGACTTAGAAAGGTACCCCTTACTCATTATGCCCCAGAATAGACATGAATTACAATACACACTTATGGAGAGAAATAATTAGTAGTAGACAGGAATATCTGCATTCTCACACCATTAACTGTCTCCAGAGTCCATGCTAATCCCCTCACCCAGAACACTTCAAGACAGTTTCCACATTGAATTCCCCAATTCCATTTGTCCCATAGTATTCTTTTCATAATATATGGTCAATTATTGGGTCCTGATTTGGAACTAAATCTACTTTTGTCAGCCACAAACACACAGCCAAATGAACTGTCCACTGGCTGGTGAACCTGATTGATTTATTGTTTCTACTTCCTTTTTTATTTTAAGATTTTGTTTATTTATTCATGAGAGACACAGAGAGGCAGAGACATAGGCAGAGGGAGAAGCAGGCTCACCGTGGGGAGCCTGATGCAGGACTTGATCCCAGAACCCTGGGATCACAACCTCAGCCAAAGGCAGATGCTCAACCACTGAGCCATTCAGGCACCCCTGTTTCTACTTACTTTTAAATGAGGAAGAACAAGCCTCCTGAAGTAAAAGATACAAAGATTTCTTAGTTTGGTGTCAGTGTGATTACAGGATTTTCACTATCTCTATTTCAGGCTGTTAATGCAATGACCAACAAAATATGAAAATAAAGACAAACATGTAGCATCTCTGAAAACGAGGAAAGGTCCATGAAAAGGTCAAGACTGGAGACCATGGTTAAAGGTTGACTCACCAATTCACTACAAGAAAATGAATCTGTATTCTCAGGATGAAAATGAGCAGGGACGGTGAAGAATGGAAGAGAAGTTCTGGCTGAATAGAAGAGAACTGATTGCCTTTCAATTCCCAGTGTTAGTGGCCTTGGAGTTTGCTCTTCATCTGCCGGAGCATGAAGCCATGCCCCATTACAGACGTCTGATCCAGAGCTTCTAGCACAGGCCCCAAGGAGGGGTTAGGGACCACTTCCTCTGAGCTTGTGGAATTAGCACTTACTACTGGAAATGCAGAAACAGAACTCAGCATACCAACCTGTTTTCCTCTCAACATGTTTTTGTGTAGAAGCAGTACTGGAAACTTTTCAGGAGTCCCGGTCTGGTTAGCCAGCATGAGCTGTGAGCGGGTGATTACGCAGCAGCCGAAGGGGAGACCTGTGCAGGAGGTGGTCAAGGGCCTTTCGGCTTTCACCTGACTGGCATTCCCAGCTGTTCCCGCCCTGGTGTTCTTCTGGGTGCACACAGACCTCCCAAGCATGGTCCATGGTCTCCCCTCCAGTCTTGGCCCCACGCAAGAGAGCAGAGTTCTAAAGCAGAAGGGAAGAGAACTTCAGTGGCTGGGGGAAGCTTTTAAAGGATACCCTTACTGTGTCAAAAAAAAAAAAAAAAAAAAAAAAAAAAAAAAAAAAAAGAATACTATCAACATTGACTAATAAGAGAAAATGAGATATAGAGACAAAGATAAAACACAGGGATAGTGAAGAAACACAGTACTGCTTGTACTTCCTTTTTATTGATTTGAATCAACCATTTTTGAAAGTATCAATTCTCACTCCTCTTTATCTGTGACTTGAATCACATTTCTTAGACCGATTGATTTCTTATTGTTCACCTAGGATAGGTTTTTCCCCCCCTCAATCTTTTTTTGTTTTTTTCTCTGTTCTTTAGTTGGGATATTTTTTACTGATTTGTCTTAAATTTCATTAACCCTTTTATTCTTTTATATTCCAACTCTTTGTAAGCTAACCATATAGATTTTTTTATTTCATACATTGTATTGTTCACCTCTGGAACTTTATATTGCTATTTCTGTATATTTATAGTCTGTCTTCTGAAAGACTTCATCTGTTCATTTATTCTATTAATATATTTCTTTAAATTCTTAATCATATTTATAATAGTGATCTTAAAGTCCTTATGTGATGATTATAATACCTACATCATCTCAAGATTTCTATTGACTACTTTTTATCTAATTATGTTTTTTATTTTTCTAGGTCTTTGCGGGTACAATAATTTTAGATTATAAGGTGAACATTGTGGATGATCGATTGTAAGGATTCTTGATAATACTAGTTTCTTCTTAAAAACATTGAATTTTGTCCTGGCAGGCAGTCAATTTACTAGATCTTGAATCTGTCACTTTTAGTTTTATGTTTTGTTTAAACTTTATGTTTTGTTTTGTTTCTATTTCATCTTTAATCTCAGGGTGTGGCCTTATTTCTAGTACTTGATCTTTACTTCTGTATTTTCCTTTTCTGGGGTCCCAGTTGAATGCCTGAAGGGTTCAATGAGATTTCTTTACTCTGACACAGCTAGTACTCCAATATATCCCAGCACTGCAAAACTTCCAGTGTCTTCTCTTTTCATCTCTTAACTTTGAAGCAGCTTTTTCTATTAGGCTTTTTGAAATCTTTCTCTGTAGGTGTACAGCTTAGACCTTGGTTAAAGACTCAAGAGTAATCTCCATGACTTCTAGGTCTCACATCTGTGTATCTCCTGGATCTCATTTTTTTAAACTCTGTCTTAAAAACTCTACTTCTTTTAAGTGCCCAGAAGCCCAACTTCTGCCTCATTAGCTTAGCAAGACTGCTTCTCTGCTTTGGCTCCAATGTCTCTTAGTTTTGATAGATGTGTGTTTCTAGGCAGAAAGCCTAAGTGATTATAGTGTTTATCTCACTTTGTTTCCCTTCTTTCAAGTTCGATCTTGCCTATTGTGCAATGACTAGAAACTATTGTCTTGTATGTCTTGTTAAGCTCATAGTCACATAGAATGTGTGTATGTATGAGGTAAATTAAATATCGGTTTTCCTATCATTTAAAAGAAAAGTTGATGAGATTTTAAAAGAAAAACAAGAAGATGTAGAGTGTTACAATTCATGATATTAAAACACATTATAATATTACAATATTTTTTTAAAAGGCTGTAATGACTCCAGGATAGACATATTATGTTGAGCAGTGATGTGTACTATACTCCTATAAACTTTCAATACTGTATTCAACAATGTTGTATTATCACACATCTAGTATATACCCTATTTCTTGTACACTCATTATGTTGATTTGTATCATTTTTTTTATTGCTTCTTCCAAGAGTGTTCTCATTGTGGCCTTATATCTGGCAAAATATCTAAGACTTTATATGCCTAAGGACATAAAGTTCTTCTTTTTCAGTATTTTAAATATACTACTCCTCTGTCCTTTTGCCTTCAGTGGTGCTGTTGAGAGATTAGACATTAATCTTTTGTTTGTGGGTGATCTACTCTTTTCCTTTACATAGTTTTATTATTTTAATATTGTATTTGTTATTCTTAAGTTCCATGATCACTGAGATGTAATTCCCCTAATGTTTGTGGATTTTATTTTCCCCCACTGGCCTGCTAGTGTCTTTTGTTTGTTTGTTTGTTTGTTTGTTAGTGTCTTGCTAAAGTACATAGAGTAGTGGCTTCTTCTTGCTCACCAGGTCCAATTATCATCAATGTTTTGGACCAGTATGATGGAAGAAGTGAGGGAAGAAAAAGATGATCAAGTTCTTTCCCTGTGATCTATGTTATGATGTAAGTCTGATGAGTTTATACACGCCTTTGGTAAGACTATGAAGACTTTTCAATTCAGATGGTCTTTATAAATCATTAGAGCAAGAACGAAAAAGCCTTGACCTGATCAATAGTTGCATACGAGGTGTCAGGGGATGTACTGACTTGTTTAAGCAATGAAACCACATCTAGAACTGCAGCTATAATTTGAGTCACCACCACCTGATTGCACTTATGGTAATTCACTTTTATTCTCAGAGTAATCTAATTTCTGCACAGGCCAAATAGGCTGAATTGGAATGTGGTAGGAAGGAATTTAATACTAAATGTTGGCAAAAATGGAAGATGGGGTGCTTTATGAATATTTGGGCATATATACTTGCACAGAAATTTGGGAAACCAATCTATTAGTATGTAGTAAAACTGCCCTCTGATCCAAAAGCATACATCTATCTATCTATCTATCTATCTATCTATCTATCTATCTATCTATATTGATATATATATGTATGTATTGATATGTATATAAGATGGAAGAAGAAAGTCCTTGAATACAGTATGCTAGCATTTTCATTTTTATTGTTAAATCTGTGCAAATTGAATGAAAATGTATACCACAGTATTAAAAATGGTTACCTCAAGTTAAAGGAATTAATAATTGTAAATTCTAGATTTTTTTCTTATTTTTGCTTTGACAACATATTTTTAAGTAATAGATAACTAGGAAAACTGTCCTAATATGATGTAAAATAAGAAAGCAGTATGCAAACCGTATGTATAAAATATGCATGTAATAAAGGAAAATGGAAATATGCCAAATGTTAACAGCTTTTATCTTTCACTATTATTATCATTTCATTTTCCCCTTGATATTTTCTTTTATATAAATATATAATAAATATAATTTCTTTGTAACATAAAATTATCATCTTTTTAAAATGTTTCTACCATTTGATCAAGTTTAGAATAATTTATGGAGATATTAAATGAACTAATAAATATTTTTAAAGATTTATTAGAGATAAAATTGGAATTATCTTATTAAAAAGAAATAATTATAAATATCTATTAAGCAGAAATGCTTAACTATTGAACTCATTTTGCAAATATTTAGTATTGAATATTGATAAAGCATTTGATACATTTTCAAGTTTAAAAAGCAGATTAAAGTGTGGTACTGGCACAAAAACAGACACATAGATCAATGGAACAGAATAGAGAATCCAGAAATGGACCCTCAACTTTATGGTCAACTAATATTCGACAAAGCAGGAAAGACTATCCACTGGAAAAAAAGACAGTCTCTTCAATAAATGGTGCTGGGAAAATTGGGCATCCACATGCAGAATAATGAAACTAGACCATTCTCTTACACCATTCACAAAGATAAACTCAAAATGGATGAAAGATCTAAATGTGAGACAAGAACCATCAAAATCCTAGAGGAGAACACAGGCAACACCCTTTTTGAACTTGGCCACAGCAACTTCTTGCAAGATACATCTATGACAGCAAGGGAAACAAAAGCAAAAATGAACTATTGGGACTTCATCAAGATAAAAAGCTTCTGCACAGCAAAAGAAACAGTCAACAAAACTAAAAGACAACCTACAGAATGGGAGAAGATATTTGCAAATAATATATCAGATAAAGGACTAATATCCAAGATCTATAAGGAACTTATTAAACTCAACACCCAAGAAACAAACAATCCAATCATGAAATGGGCAGAAGACATGAACAGAAATTTCACCAAAGAAGACACAGACATGGCCAACAAGCACATGAGAAAATGCTCCGCATCCCTTGCCATCAGGGAAATACAAATCAAAAGCACAATAACATAGCACCTCACACCAGTGAGAATGGGGAAAATTAACAAGACAGGAAACAACAAATGTTGGAGATGATGTGGAGAAAGGGGAACCCTCTTGCCCTCTTGGTGGGAATGTGAACTGGTGCAGCCACTCTGGAAAACTGTATGGAGGTTCCTCAAAGAGTTAAAAATAGACCTGCCCTACGATCCAGCAACTGCACTGCTGGGGATTTACCCCAAAGATACAGATGCTGAAATGGCAGGACACCTGCACCCCAATGTTTATAGTGGCAATGTCCACAATAGCCACACTGTGGAAGGAGCCTCAGTGTCCATCGCCAGATGAGTGGATAAAGAAGATGTGGTTTATGTATAGAATGGAATATTACTCAGCCATTAGAAACGACAAATACCCACCATTTGCTTCGACGTGGATGGAACTGGAGGGTATTATGCTGAGTGAAGTAAATCAGAGAAGGACAAACATTATATGGTCTCATTCTTTTGAGGAATATAAAAAATAGTGAAAGAGAATAATGGGGAAAGGAGAGAAAATGAGTGAAAATATCAGAGAGGGAGACAGAACATGAGAGACTCCTAACTCTGGGAAACGAACAAGGGATAGTGGAAAGGGACGTGGGGGGGGGGTGTGACTGGGTGACGGGCACTGAGGGGGGCACTTGACGGGATGAACACTGGATGTTATGCTATGTATTGGCAAATTGAACTCCAATAAAAATTTTTTTAAAAAAGCAGATTAAAATACGATGTTAGTATGATTTTGTGGACCCAAGATATGTGTTCATACACTAAGAAAAATATGCTAGAAGGATACATCAGATGTTCTCAGTGGTTGTCTCTATATAGCTTTGTGGTGGGAGAAATATTGGATTTTATTTGTCTTTATTTTTCTGAATTTTCCAATGTAGTTTTCAAAATACACATCACATTTTAAAATTACATATTATAAAAGTGATTTTTCTCCTTCTATACATTATTTTTTTAATTTAGCATAAAAAAGAAACAAAAAATAATGCAAAGAAATGTAAAAAAAGTAATTAGAAAATGATAGGAAATACGAATATAGGCAATATAGAAACAAATGGGATGTAATAAAATATAAAGACAATGTTCAGCCACTTATTTTATTTTTTTCAGCCACTTATTTTAATGACAAGAATCAATTATATTCAAATTAAGTCTTCCAGAATATTTTACTTATATCTAATATTTTTAAAAATTATTTATTTATTTATTCATGTGAGAGAGAGAGAGAGAGAGAGAGAGAGAGAGAGACAGGTAGACAGAGAAGCAGGCTCCCTACAGGGAGCCTGACGTGGAACTCAATCCCAGGTCTCCAAGATCACACCCTGGACTGAAGGCGGCGCTAAACCGCTGAGCCACCCAGGCTGTCCTTATAGCTAATATTTGTATAGAAAGTTGAGGCTTTCAATAGTTATTTTCTAAAAGCTGTTTAAAAAATGTTTTCTTTTTTCAAGAAAAGCAATCAGCTATTGAGATTTAAATCTGTAACAAATATAGGTAATTAAAAAATACACCATTTTGCTATATTGGTGTTAGTGTAGGAAAAGATGATGATGCTTACCTGGTTATTTCAGTGCAGATTGACACTAGGTATTGCATAGTAATTATATGTTTCATCTTCATATATCTGAGCAAATACTATCTATAACAAGTGTAGGTTTCATTTTGTTACCGATACTTCTGTATCAAAAATGTTTATGTGAAAGAATGTGTAGAATGTCTGAAAAAAAAGTTAGGTATTTGTGTTTTTTTCTTAAGAATTTATTTATTTATTTATGAGACACACACAGAGAGAGAGACAGAGAGAGGCAGAGACATACACAGGGAGAGAAGCCGGCTTCTTATAGGGAGCCCGATGCGGGATTCGATCCCCAGACCTGGGATCATGCCCTGAGCTGAAGGCAGATGCTCAACCACTGAACCACCCAGGTGTCCCTTTTGTGCTTCTTTTAAGAGATTTACCCCAAAGATACAGATGCAATGAAACGCCGGGACACCTGCACCCCACTGTTTCTAGCAGCAATGTCCACAATAGCCACACTGTGGAAGGAGCCTCGGTGTCCATCGAAAGATGAATGGATAAAGAAGATGTGGTTTATGTATACAATGGAATATTCCTCAGCCATTAGAAACAATGAATACACAGCATTTGCTTCGATGTGGATGGAACTGGAGGGTATTATGCTGAGTGAAATAAGTCAATCGCAGAAGGACAAACATTATATGGTCTCATTCATTTGGGGAATATAAAAAATAGTGAAAGGGAATAAAGGGGAAAGGAGAAAAAATGATTGGGAAATATCAGAAAGGGAGACAGAACATGAAAGACTCCTAACTCTGGGAAACGAACTAGGGGTGGTGGAAGGGGAGGAGGGCGGGGGGTGGGGGTGACTGGGTGGTGGGCACTGAGGGGGGCACTTGACGGGATGAGCACTGGGTGTTACTCTGTTGGCAAATTGAACACCAATAGAAAATAAATTTATTATTTAAAAAAAGTCATTTAATCTGCTATATGTTCATTCTTCAGATTATAAACCTTTCCTTGGACCTTTAAGGGAATTTATTTAAAATATGTGTAAGTATTATTTTATTTTATTTTTATTTATTTATTTTTTAATAATAAATTTATTTTTTATTGGTGTTCAATTTGCCAACATACAGATTAACACCCAGTGCTCATCCCATCAAGTGCCCACCTCAGTGCACGCCACTCAGTTATTTTATTATTTTAAATCTGTTTCGTACAGAAACCTTGGCTCCTTACTTTCTCCTGAGCAAAATCTAAACACTTTATCCTTAGACTCAAAACTCTCTAGAGTAAGGTCCCTATACACTTTTAAAATCTTAAAATATATATGTACACACACATACATATACACATATACACACATATATTTATATACATAAATATAAAATCTTAGATATATTTTGAAAATCTTTTATACTTTCTACTTCCAAAATCTTATATATATATATATATATACACACACACATTTATATATGTATATATGTGAATATATATGTATATTTTTTCCTTCCTCCACCCCAAATGCCCTGCATTCTTTCCACAGCAGTGTACTCATCATTTTCTGAACATACTGCATTTTCCATGTCAGTTTCTTATCCCAGAATATCCTTACTGTATATCTCCACCTGTCAAATTTCTACCCATCTTCCAAGAACTATCTTATGTCATCTGCTCCACAAAGCTGTCTCTAAATTTAGATTATGCTCATTATTCAGGTATTTTAAGGTATTTAAAAAATATTTTTGCCTGAGGGGGTGGATTTTTCTAATAAGTAATGTCAATGTTTGTAGTATCTCCTTCGATAAGTGATTCTCTTCAGAAACAAAAGTAAGAACAGTAACATAACATTAATTTTCTTCCCTTTGGTAAACATTTGCAACTTTGTCACACACATTGGTGATTTTCATGAGCAGGTACGAAACATTTTAATTCACTGGAATGTGTGTCTTGTAATGAGGCAAAGAGGAAGAAATCCAGCTAGATGGTTATCCGACATGACATGGTCTTCTTCTTTATAGCTGCAGAACTAGAAACCTATTATCATGCATATGATGTGCCACTCTTCTAGAAGTATCTGTAGGGAAGACTTGGCATGAGATCTAGCTATTAAAATCTTTCACACTATTCTTACTATGTTAGGGGTATAGCAACCACATAGTTTGTGGGATAAAATAAAGTACATCTTCATTCTTCATGTCAAAGATAGGAATATTTTTCTTCATTCTGTCCTGGAAATGAATAATTTTAGTTGGCAGATCCCACAACTGGAGGCATCCTGAAATGCCTAAGTAGATCCCAGGTATCCTCAGTTTGGAAGCTTAGGTCTATGGCTTTCTAAGATGACTTATAAAAGATTGTGCGATTGTGAGATTTTAAGGACTTTCTGCAGTAATTGGAAGTCAGGGTCTGTGGTTTTCACAGCTTTTTGAGAGTCGATCTAGCTCAGTTCCACCTCCAGCACATTCCAGGCAGTTAGCTCTATAATGAAAGAAGCTCTAAGGATAAAGGAAGGAATGATTCTTTTACTCTGGGTATTTTTATTGTCCAGTCACTTCATAATCAATGATTCAAGATTAATGAATAATTGCTAAGTATCTTATTGAAAGAGACATTCTAGATAGCTAATCATTTTGAATTTTGTTTTTATGGAATTACAGGCATTTTACAATGCAAAGCAATAAGCTAACATTTGAGTTTACTAACAACATTGTCTGCTACAGTGTGGATGTCTAATTAAACTTACAATATTAAGATATATTACTTGTAAATAACAGTGATTTTTCCCAGCAAACATAAAGGCATTTATCCTATCCAAATTACCGGTTTTTAGCTGTGTGTTTGTAGATTCAAAATTTGAATTTTACAATTATACTAACATTTACAGATTCATCTAAAAATTCTTTTTTTAAAAAGATTTATTTATTTTAGAGTGAGAGAAAGAGGGGGCAGGGACAGAAGGAGAAGAAGAGAGAGAATCTCAAGCAGACTCCCCTTGTAGAGCAGAGCCCAATGTAGGACTCCATCTCAGGACCCTAAGATCATGATCCTCATGAACCAAAACTCAGAGTCAGAGCTTAACTAAGTCACCTTGGTACCCCTCATCTAAAAATTCTTAAAGCATGTATTTTAAAACTGGAATCTTTGAAAAACAAAACAAAATGGCAAGCAGAAAAACCTGTTAAAAGGCATTTTTAAAAAAAGGCATTTGACTTAAAAATACCAGATTTTTAAAATGTTTAGTAAATCACTGTTTTCATGACAGTATAATATTAAATCAGAATAAATGGACAATACTATTTTCATAGTTATACTTTAAGTCTATATTGGGCATTGTTTTGATTTTATTGTTTTATTCATTTTCCAGGATATATGGACAATGATTAGCAATTTAAAGAGGGAATCACATCAAACTCCTAGTATAAAATTTGCAATTTCTGTGTATCCAGAAACAATACATGATGATGTTATTACACTTCTTTGGGCATTGTTACTTGAGAGTTAAAGGAAACTCTAAATCAGCTCATATGCTGTGGTTTGTGATTATCTTTCTCTGTGTGAGAAAGATAATCTTTCTCTGAATTCTATAAATGATGAATCTTATTGTTGTTATTAGGGGCATAAAGCAGAAGATATACCATTAAATTCCAAACTATTATAGACCTTTAGTTCTAATGGGAAGATTTATTTTCCAATTCCAAATATTTTTATTCCTCCATCTTCTTTATAATCTTTTTTCAATATATATTTTTTGAATATATACCATGTGCAAGTGTACAACTAAGAAATAAGGATATGAATTCCCATTTCCATAAGCCTTTCATTTGTGTTCTGTCACTGAGTCATTATTTTATTGTAAGGTTAATGATAGTAGGTTTGAGTGAGGGTTCAGTCATTTCACTAGAAATTGAAAATTGATTTTGTTTAATGTTTGTTGTATCATCATTTAGATTAAAAAATAATTTTAAAAATTTCTCAGAAATTTGTGCCAGATTTGTTTTCCAAAAGAAGAAAAAAAGACTTTATTTTGATATATTTCACTGGCAGATTTCTTTACAACTAAATAAATTGAGCAATATTTAGCTTTATGTTCCTCAACCCCTCAAAAATTTTATTATTAAATAATAAACCAATAAATATTTGTCCATAATTGACTATGTCAAAGTCAGTTTAGATGAGCATCAGACATTCTACTTAAAAATGCATGAGGAAACCTTAGAAGCATGCCTGGAGTGAAAATTCCCAGTTAAGTTCCTTGACCTGAGTTGAAGAGATATTTTCAGGCAGATAGTATAATAAGCATATCTTTTACCTCATAAGTGTATTGAGCCAAGGTATCACATTCTCTGAAGCTTAGTTTATATTTTATGAAATTCTTAATACTCAGATCTGTAAGAATCCTAATGTTTGACATGACCACATAAAGATCACTGTGACAACCAACCATACTGATTTCTTTAGTGGTCTAGAAAAAAAATCAAATGCCAGAAATCTGGAAGCTTAAATCATTTCTCTGGGTATGATCTTCCTTCAAATGATTATTCTCAGGAAGTCAGACCTAGTATTCTAAGATTAAAAACTCTTTCAGAAAAGATCCTTTACAACATCAAGTGATTTTTGAGAATTAAGTATGTCATGTTCTTTGTGATTAAGTGCTCAGTACTACTAAGGGTTACTATGCATTTAATCATTGATTCATTCAATGCACATTTATTAAACATATTTTTATGCCAAACAAAGTGCAAGGCTTTGTGATGTCAAATGAACAAGAGTGCTCTTTGCCCTTGAGTTATTTGCAAGTAGAGTTAGACATAAAGACATTTCAATTATTTGTAACTTCTACAGTAGATATGTGAACAAAATGTTATGAAATCATTGAATAAGGAGCAGTGAAGGATGCCTTTCTATAAATGAGATGAAGCAAAAGTTTGGCACTTTATCACTAAAATATGGTTGTTTCCTATAGAGAAAGTCTTACTTAGAAATGCTTATTGTGGGGAGGGTGATTAGGTGGCTCAGTTGGTTAAACATCTGCCTTCAGCGTAGGTAGTGTCCTGGGATGGATTCTCACATCGGCCCCCTTGCTCAGCAGGGAGTCTGCTTTTCCCTCTGCCTCTCTCCCTTGCTTGTGCTCTCTCTCACTCTCTCATAAATAAATAATTTTTTTAAAGAAATAGTAATTGTACTAAGTAACATTTATTAGGTTTTCACCAAGTGTGAAACATTGTTCTAAAAATGTTTAAATAATATTAATAATATTAATCCCCCCATCCTTATCCAATTTACAACAGTGGGATAAACGAACATAGATGCTATACTTGTGGTTCTCACACTGCACCAAGGTGCCCTGATGCACCACAACAAACTCAGGACAACATGGAATATATTTGCTTTTTAAGGGTAATATAGTGATACCTGATAACTATGAAACTTCACAATTTCACATTAAATTTCACTAACTTATTTTTAATTAAAATAATAATTTTTAAGAGATTTTTAGGAATGATTTTTTTCCTAAGTTATCTGATTTGTTAGTATCTAACTATTTACAGTAATCTGTTATCACACTATGTATATCTGTGGTTATCTATTGTATTGTTTTCTCTTCCATTTCTCATTTTGGTTTTTGACTTTTCTCTCTCTCTCTCTCTCTCTTTTTTTTCTTAGTCTAGTTTAAAGCCTTGCCAATTTTGTTTATTTTTCGGGAAAAACTGGTCATTACTTTCAATGTTATGTTAATGTTTATTTTGGTCTCTATCCTTTCTTTGTTATATACTAACAAAGTATATGAATACTAAGTTTGAATACTAAGTTTCAGCTCTGTTTCTTCTTATTCTCATTCCTTGTAATGTAATGTTAAATTGTTTCTTTTTCTTCCTTTTTTTTTTTTTTTTGGACCTCCTTTTCTTAATATAAGCATTTATAGCATGAATTTCATTCTAACAGTTGCCTTTGCTGCATTCCATAGGTTTTGGAATATTGTGTTTTATTTATTTATTTTTTGTTTTGAGACATATTTTGATTTGCCATTTGATTTGGCCCATGGCTTGTGCAGTAGTGAGTTAATATTTACATATTAAATATTTAGTATTTACATTGTAGATTTTCCAGCTTTTTTTCATTGTTGATCTTTAGTTTTATACCATGTGGTTGGAAAACATACTTGGGATGATTTCTCTTTCCTTAAATTTATAGTATTTGTTATGTCCCTTTTAAGTGATTTAATCAGGGGATTATTCTGTGTGTACTTGAAGAAAATGTGTATTCTATTTTTCTTGTTTTATATATCTTTTAGAACCATGTATTCTGAAGTATGCATCAAGTAAAAAAATTCTTGTTGAGAAAAAAAAAACAGCACATACTATCTATCCAAAAATCAATATGGAAGAGGCAAAATAATATAGTAGATAATTTTATTCAACATCCTCTGATTCTTTTATGCCAACCAATCTTGGGTAGCCTGCTCATTTAACTGAAGTTGACTCTATTTACTAGTTCATTTCTTCATGTTTCAGTTTATGTGAAAATGTGACTTCAAGATAGAGATTAGAGATGTAGGAAAGCAAATACCACATTTTGTTGTCTGCCAACTAATTTATACAGGAGAGGCAATGAAGTGTGATAGAACACTAGTTGCAGAATTAGATGACTTTTTATACAACTACTTGCATGCACTTGGTTAAATCCATTTCTCTTTTGAAGTAATTTTTTCCTTATTTGCATAAGACAAAGTTCAGTAGCATGGTATTCTTTAAATAGCTATTCTAATGATGCATATTTTTACCATATTTTAATATTTTTAAAGAATATAATCTATGTGAAATCACTACAAGAAACTCACTATTGTTGAATGGTGTATTTAAATTATGTATCATATATTGAATACTTCTGTAAACAGACAAAGAGAAGACATCACCTGAATTCCGTCCTTCATGGTCACTAGACATGATAAAAACCATTGAACAAGACAGTCCTTAGCATTTGATCAAACAAATTATACATTTGAACCTGAGAGGCCCTGTTTTTATTGTTTTAAAACCAGACTATAAAATAAATCTATCTTGCTCTGGTTGCATTGTGGTTCTCTACAAATGGGGCATTGGTGCATGTAAACAAAATAGTTCCACTTAGAGCACATAGCACAGAGCCTTCTGTCCTGTTTTCAGTGACCTGGAAAGTACAAAGAGAGCCATGTCACAAAAATGGCTTTACTAGTATATTTGTAGACAGATAGAACCCTCACTATCACCATAAATTTAAGATCTATCCACTTCCTCCAAGAAAAGTATAATAGGAGAAACAGAAATATTGAGTTCTGTTTCATAACATTTTCATTTGGAAGATTGTGAAAAAGGAGAGGGAAATAGATTGGGAAAATCTTTACCCCTGACATGAAGTAATAATAAATTAAGAACTTAAAAGAGGAAAAAATTTCTACCAGTAGCTTATAGAATTTTATTCACAATTGTATTCCTTTCTAAATAATATTTTACCTATTTGATGTAGCTAAAATTACTCTTCTGCACCAAGCTCATTTAATCACTGGCATTGGTGTCTTTAGTCTTCATAAGTAGAAAAAAAAAAAAAAAACAAACTCAAATGCATTAGACAGTTTTATTGCTTACTAAAAAGATAATAGAGAAATAGCTTATTGAAATATATTTGTATGTTATAAATTGATTTATGGTCATCATCACTTTCAGTGAAGTAACTTCTTTTATGTAAGATTATAGATATAATCTATCTTTATAACTACTTTTTGAGGAATTCATGGAGGTGATTTAATATTTCTTAAGAGAAGAAAGTTAAACTGATTTGGAAATGTGTTTGTGTAGAATCACACTGCAGTTTTGTTTTGTTTTTGCTTTGTTTAAAGTTCTATTATATTTTCCTCTGCAACTCAGACATGTTGGAATATACTTATATTAAAAAATATATCTGTTCTAGATTCAGATAATTAATAAGTGAGATTCAATTGTAAATGATTGTTTTTTAAAAATCTAGTGTTGATGAGACTAAGGCCACAGCTGCATTTATTTGGCTTAGCAAAGTAAAAGTAGAACTCTCAAAGCTCTAAAGCCAATCAGTTCTTCTAACTTTGATGCTTTAATGCTTCATAATTTACAACTAATACTGTAGTTTGTACATTTGAAGAGATTATGTAAACACTCGAGACATTGATCTTTAATGTTCCCATTTATGCAAAAGAAGAAGGCTTTGCGTATTTCATTTATATACACGAATTTCTGATATTTGAAATGGAGTTTAATTTTTATACTCTTCCCTTCAAGGTGTCACTTTAAGATGCTAGAATTCATCTCTTCCTAATAACTGTTCATTTATTAAAATTTTGTTTTACCTTTTTAGTGATATGTAGGACTTTATTATTACCTTGATCAGTAAACCTTACTTTCTGTGTTAAAGCTAGACATTTTAAAAAATAGAATGCTTTATTTCATTTACTACTGAGTGATTTAATTCTTTCATGTTGTTAGGATTCTGTTCTGTATTTCTGTTTTAGTAGATGTTAGTGTTTGTCTTTTATTAAATTAAGCTGTAGCTGTGTTTTTTAATGAATATCTCACTAGTATTTTGAAACCTAGTGAGGATCTTTTCCCTTCTCATTTTCATCAACCAGCTCTTTTTCCCCTTTAATATTGAACATCTATAAATATTTATCTGTATTTTAAATATACTTGTAGTTATCATCAAGGCTAGTCTATTTAGCAAGTCAGTCAATGTAAGTAAGCACATCGCTCATTTTAATTGTATTAATTCGCCTTCTCAGAGAAAGAAGGCGAAGCTTCCATCTGTCTCTGTCAATTTTGTTTCTTTCCAAGGAGATGACAAAGACATTTTTACCATATAGGTGTGAAATGCACAAGTGTGGTAACCCAAGTTCACTCCCACGCCTACTCATTCCCCCATAAATCATCCTACCAGCAAGTGGAAAGCTTAAGGATGAGTGACACTAGTGGGTTCAGAATCCTTACTCTCAGTCTCTATTTAAAAAGCAAAAATCCCAAGCCAGAAAGCTTCAGTGAGTTCCTAATGCTTTTCTACTGCTCTAGGACTTGCAGCTGAACTATTAGTGATGACCTACCCTGCTGGGATATTGCACAGTCCCTTCATGCATGAAATTAATTCCTTAGTAAAGGCAAAATAAAGTCTCATGAAGCCCCCTCACTGTAATTTTGAAAGAATCAAGACAGGAAATGTTTGAGAAAGAAAATGTCTTATGTAAGATATAAAATATAGGTTTATAGATTTGACTAGCCATAAAAAATAAAGATTTAAGTAATATTTTATGTGGGGATTGCTATAACATGTTAAATTAGTAAAATCATCCAAGGGTAACATACTTTTCTACTTAAAAGGTAATAGGATCTTTTGCTACATAGACTCTCTGCCTGGGGCAGCAGGACACAATGACATTGCCTTGCTTTGTGGCAAGGAAAAATATTCCCCTCCTTCTGACTGTTTTCCCACAGAGTTCATACTTATTTCTAACTTTTTTTCATACCTGACCTTCAGCTCTCCATTTCAAGTGATTCCCTTGATTACCACAGCTATGCTTTTAGCAGATTGACAAGTCAAATTATGCTTTCTCTTACCACTTATGTCTGTATAGAGTCTTGTAGTCAGAGAAGTCAGAGTAGGGATGCATGAAGAAAATTCACTCTACCTAAACTTGCCCTAACCACATCTTTTATTAGCTTTAAAGTATTTGGAAAAAGGTAACAGGACTCTCCTCATTCAAGTAAATAGACTGTCACTTAGTTTCTAAAACGTTGGCTGTTGGGCTCCCAAATGGATTTTTTTTTCATTCAATGAAGTAATTTTATACAGACGAAATGTAAAAATTGTAGAAGACTTAAATTTTAGATTAGAAATAACCTTAGAAGTAAAATATTTGTGTTCATCCCTATGAGATAGAAAGAAAGAAATTGAGACCCAATATATTTATGTAACTGAGTTCTCACTCGTAATGGTTAAAGTAGAATCCAATTTCCTCCTATTCTAATTGCTGAGAAACACTCCATTTGCACATGTAATTACCAACTTGTACTTTTATCATAATACTTGCAATGCTAAGAAGTAGAATGATAAATACTAAATTTTCAATAAAGAGAATGAGTATTAAGAAGGTTTCCTATAGGCCAGCTGGTTACGTTGGTCAAATATTTAGGGAAAGGGTGGTTGGAAATTTAAGTAAGGAGAAACAATATTTCTGTGGTGTTTTACATGCAACTTTTCCCTTAAATTAATCCTAAAATGTTAACAGTAACTTTTATCACAACTTACCTTCTTTTTTTTTTTTTTTGATTAATAAACTTTATTCTGTAGTTTCAGGTGCATACCAAAACCAAGCAAAAGTATGGAGGGTTTCCATATAGTGCCTGTTTCCACCCATGCACAACTTCTTCCACTTGTTGACAGCCTGTACCACAGTGGATGAATGCACATTGACACATCATTATCACCTAACATCCATAGTTTACATTAGGATTCACTCCTGGCATTGTACATTCTATGGATTCTAAGGACATGCATTTGTTATGTAATATCATATATACATATATAGTTTCATTGTCCTAAAAATCTTTTGTGCTCTTATTTACTTTTTCACTCAACCCCTGGCAACCACTGATCAATTATATTTCCATAGTTTTGCCTCTTCCACAATGTCATATAGTTGGAGTCATACAGTATGTACCCTTTTCAGATTGGCCTTTTTACACTTAGTAATGTGAATAAAGGTTCTTCCAGGTTTTGGTTTTTTTTTACCCACTGATTTTTGGTAATATGATTTTTCCATACTTTTTTTTCTTTTCCTACTGCCACTGAAGTATAAAATCATTCAGAGATCGGAGAGTGAGGTTAGTGGGGTACAGTTAAGGATATGGCTGATTCATCTTTTTCTGAGGTTCTAAGTTACCTTCAAGTTTTAAGAGAATTTGTAGGAATAATCTAGTCAGACAGAAACAGCATATATGGGGAAATGTAATTAAATAGCTTGGATTTTTACAATATCCATTATTTATGGCTTTATAATATCTCTTCATAAAACCTCATTGAAAGGATTCCAACAGGTTCTAAGGCATCATCCAGAATAATGTGCTACAGAATCACAGGTGGCATGCATGGGAGTATAAACCATAGGGACTTCAGCAAAGAGCATTCATTCAACAACTTAAAACAGGAGATACCAGAAGTTAATATTTAGGAAACTCAGAAATCAAATTAAGGAATTTCCTTCTTAATAGGGGTATCTCTTTCCATTATGCCATCCATTTTTGCTCTTGTCTAGATGATTATACTGATTTGAGAGGATCGTCACAAAATCACAGGTTTGCCTTTCTGTTATTCTGAGAAGGAATTTCAGTTATCAAAAGAAAATTCTAGTTCTAGAGAAGTAATGTAGAAGATGAAATTCTAAAGAGGTCATATTAGAACTCGTCAATCTATAATGAACATTATACTCTCAAAAACAAACAACAAACTTAATATTGAAATTGCAACTTTAGAAGAATTTGGGACGCAGTTTCCTGAATTTTATAAGAAAGGACATTGACACCTGATTTTGAATTGATATTTATTATGCTTAATTTTGCCTACTATAAAAACCAAGATCAACTATCACATTTATAGAATTCAGGTCTCTTTCTTTTTCCCTTTTTAATTTTTTTAAAGGTAATGTTTGCATATGGTTAAAAAGATAAAATAGTGCCGAAGAGATTACAATAAAGAGTAACTCTCTATATTCACCTCAGTCAACCAAGTTATGCTGCTACTTGTCCTGCCTCCCAGGGAAAAAAAATGTTTTTTAACCTTTATGATAATTATTACCAAGCAACTAAATAAGAGACAAAATTTTATTTTTACCAACTTAAGATCCTGTTTATCTATTGACTCAGCATTATGAGAGTTGAAGATTTCTGTGAAATCCTCTCTATTTTAATAGGTATTAGTTTTTCATTTGTCTATTGGCTAATTTTTAATGTTAAAACTCTATCTCCATATGTTCAGTTTCTGTTTCAACATTTGGAAGTCGCCACTCTGTCGTAAAGACAAGTAAAAAAGGTGAATAATCTGAAAAACCAACTACTCGTCTTGAATCTCTAAGATTGGGAGGGACACAGGGCAAATCACCACCCCTAAAATTGGAAATACAGGCCAATATAGAGAGTCCTGGCTTCCCAGAGACACAAGTGGAAACTGCCAGAGAAACCAGTGTCAAGGTAGGAAATCTGAACTGTAACTGATATATTTCTGGAGGCTTAGTGTGGACAACTCTGAAAGTTAAAATCTCCAAAGGAACCCAGTGAAATTGGAAGGGGTATCCCCTATACTTTTGTGAGTTTTACTTCCTGGAACTCAACCAGATTCTTAAATGCTGGAGAAAAATCCTCTATGCTTCCAACAGGGAGAGGGGGAAATGAATCATTTTGAAATATTCCAGAGCATTCTGTTCTCAAGTCTTGCCCTCAGGAGAAACTAGTTAACCAGAACCTAACCTGCTGGGATATTATGAGAGCCTAAGTGACCTGGCAGAAAGAAATATCCAATTCCAGCCCACTCTAGCCATCCAAGGAGAGAAAAACAAAACAAAACAAAACAAAAAACAAAAAGCCTAACACTTGGGAAGTTGCACTAAAGACTGTGATTTAATCATAAGAACAATAGAATATTTTGTCTCCTCTCACACCTTACCACTACATTACTAAGGCCTACTTACAATAATTCTTTTTACATGGTGCATCACATCTAGTATCAAGAAAAATTACAATGTATACTAAAAGACAAACAATATTATTTGAAGAGAGAAAGCAAGATAAGAATCAGACATGGCAGAGATGTTGAAATTATCATACTGGGAATTTAAAACAACTGTGAGTGATACGCTAAGCATGAAAGAACAGATGGACAATGTAAGGAGAAAGATGGAAATCCTAAGAATAAAAAAGAAATGCTAGAGATAAAAAACACTGTAACAGAAATGAATGGTTTTGATGAGCTTGTTAGTAGACTGAGGGAAGAATCTCTGAGCTAAAGGATATATGAATAGAAACTTTCAAAACTAAAAAGCAAAGAGAATAAAATCTGGGGAAAAAATCAGAACAGATTATCCAGGGATTGCGAGGTAACTGTGTAAGTATGATATATACATAATGAGACCTACCAGAAGGGGTAAAAAGAGAGAAAGGAATATGAAACAATAATGACAGAATTTTCTCAGATTAGTGTCAGATACCAAACCACAGATCCAGGATACAGTTAGCAAGATAAAATTCCAAATAAACTGCACCTACATTTATCATTTTCAAACAACAGAAAATTGAAGGGAAAATAAAATCCTTAAAGAAGCCAGAGGGGGAAAAGTACCTTACCTATAGAGTATGAAAGATGAGAATGACATCTGTCTTCTCAGAAATGCAAGCAAAAGAGAATGGAGTGAAATATTTAAAGTGTTGAGAGAAAAAATTCCCAGCAACCTAGAATTCTGTACTAAGTCAAATTTTTCTTCAAAAGTGAAGAAATGAAGACTTCCTCAGACAAACAGAAATTAAGAGAATTTGTTGCAAGTAGACCTGTTATGCAAAATATCTTAAAAGAAGTTCATTAGAAGAAAAATAATATATGTCAGAAATTCGAATCTGCATAAAGTAAGGAAGACCATCAAAGGAGGAATAAGTGAAAATAAAATATAACTCTCTTTTTTATCTATTTTAATTGATCTAACAGTTTGTTCAAAATAATGTCAACAATGTATTTAATTATGTGTATATATATGTGTGTGTGTGCTTATGCATGTTTATATATAAATGAGATAAATCACAGCAATGATATAAGGCCAGAAGGGAGGAATTAGGATTATTTTGTTATTATAAGGTACACACTTGTGAAACAATATACTGTTATTTCAAAGTAGCCTTGGATTATTATAAATTGCCAACTCCAGAGCAACCACTAAAAAAGTCTTAAAAGTTTTAAAGAAAAGTATAACTGATAAACTAAGACCAAAAAATGGAATTATTTAAAATATTTAATTAAAACCACAGAAGGCAGAAAAATAGTAGAAGACAAAATTAGGAGCAAGAATAAGAGCAACAAATAGAAAACAGTAACAGATATGGTGGTTATTAATCCAATTATATCAATAATCACTTTGAACATCAGTGGATTAAATGCAGCAATTAAAAGACAGGAATGGTTCAAGTAGATCCAAAAGCAAGTTCCAGCTATATGTTGATTAAAATCCACTTTAAATATAAAAACATATATAGATTAAAAGTAAATGGATAGAGAAATGTATATTGTGCTAACATTAATCAAAAGAAAGCAGAAGTAGGTATATTAATTTCAGATTGAGCAAATTTCAAAGCAAGGAAAGTTATCAGAGATAAAGGCATTACATCATGATAAAAGTTGGTCATTTCTCCAAGAAAAAATAGCAATCTCAGACATGTGTGCACTTAACAACAGTGTTAAACTATGTGAAGCAAGAAGTCCACTATCATACTTGGAGACTTCAGCATCTCTTGTCAGAAATGGACAGATCCACCAAACGGAGTATTAGGACATAGTCGAACACCACTGTAATATAGTCAGTCAACTATATTTCAGGGATCTGTTTCTGGGCTCTCTATTCTGTCCTATTGACCCATTTGTTTGTTTGTTTACTTATTTGCCAATACCACATTGTCTTGATTGCTTAGTTTTTTTTTTTTTTAAGATTTTATTTATTTTTCATGAGAGACACACAGAGAGGCAGAGACACAGGCAGAGGGAGAAGCAGGCTCCATGCAGGGAGCCTGATGCGGGACTTGATGCCGGGACTCTAGAATCACACCCTGGGCTGAAGGCAGCGCTAAACCGCTGAGCCACCCAGGGATCCCCTGATTGCTTAATTTTATAATAAGTCTTGAAGTTAGGTAATAAGTCTTGAAGTTGAGGAGTGACAGTCCTCCATGTTTGTTCTTCTCCTTCAATATTAGGTTGGCTACTCAAGGCCTTTTGCCTCCCTATATAAATCTCAGAATTAGCTTGAAAAAGGAGCAAAAACAATACTATGGAGGAAGGATAGTCTTTTCAATAAACGGTGCTGGAACAACTGATATCTATGTGCAAAAATAATGAATCCAAACACAAGTTTTAACTCTCTTCACATCAATTAACTCAGAATGAATCACAGACCTAAATGTAAAATGCAAAACTAAAAATCTTCTACAAAACTCCTGAAATGCAAATTAAAACAATGAGATACCACTACACATCCATTAGAATGGCTAAATCTGAAACACTGTCAACAATAAATGCTGATGAGGATATGGAGCAACAGGAATTCTCATTTGTTGGTGGTGAGAATGCAAAATAGTACAGCCCCTTTGGAAGAGTGGCAGTTTCTTACAATACTAGATATACTCTGACCATATTACCAGGTCACATACTGTGGTATTTACCTGCAGGAATTGAAAACTTATGTTCACTAAAAACTTACAAACGAATGATTACAACTTTATTCATAATTGCCAACCAAGATGTCCTTCATTAGGTGAATGGATAAATAAACTATAGTACATCCAAACAATGGGATATTATTGAAGTCTAAAAAGAAATAATCTTTCAAGCATTGGGACAACATGGAGGAATCTTAAGTGCATGTTACTAAGTGAAAGAAGCCCTATGAAAAGGCTGTAACTGTGTTATCCTAACATTCTGGAAAAGGCAAAACTACGGAGACAGTGAAAAGATCAGTAGTTGCCAGAGGGAGGCGAGGGTGGGAGAGGGAGATTATATACAGAGGACAGAAGAATTTTAGGACAGTGAGAATACTTTGTATGATACTATAATGATGGATATATGTCATTGTATTATACATTTGTCCAAACCTATAGAATGTACAGTACCGAGTGAACTGTAATGTAAACTGTGGACTTTGAGTGATTATGATGTGTCAATGGAGGTTCATCAATTATAACAAACATACTGCTTTGAGAGGGATGTTGAGAATGGAGGAGTTTGTATGGGAGTAAGAGGTTTATGGATTATCTCTGTACCTTCCCATTTGCTTTAAACCTGAAACTTCTCTAAAAAATAGTCTTGAATAAAAGACTATTATTCCATCACATTTGAGATAGCATCTGTTGACCAGGGGATACCCTGACTATTTGATGAGATTATTAGTGTCTCTTTGTTCTCTCCCCTTTACCCTTCCATCATGCCTGCTTATTTCCTATCAGCTGTACCTTTACTTTTCTATAGGTTTTTGACCAAAAACATTAATATTATGTTTTATAAGTATATTTAAATCCTATTCAATTTATTAACCACTATGGACTCTGTTATTGTCTTAATTTTAATATAGAGAGTATCATTATAGTAAAACAAAAACAATGAGTGACTTTACTGTCTGCAAACTTCAGATTTTTTTTAAGTTTATAGTTAAGCTGAAACAATTGAGACCAGTGTTTTATGAGAGCGGCAGATGATGATTTAGGCTCTGTTATTATTTTTATCATCTCTGGACAAACTTCTGACGAACAACATAGGATTATATGTAGCACTTATTGATCCCTTCGTGACCTTTAACTCCAAGTCCATTAATCAGTTATAGATCTAATCAAATTAATATAGTATAGGCCAGCAGCTTTGGTATAATCTGCACTTAGAAATAGTCTCCTGATGAGTCAGATAATAATTTCCTGCACAGTAAAGAGAGCTGTGTATTGGCGTCCCTCCTCTCCAACTAATTATGTAATAACTTGGTACTCTTTGAGTAGTTTGCCATAGATACCTGCTGGTTCTCCAACTGGAAAGAAGAGGCAAACAATCTCTTGTGTATTTTGGGAGCATTGTTTTACTGTCACAAATTGGGAATGGTGTTAGCATATTATCTAACTAATGTCAGATAGAATGGCTAATCATCAACTATTTTGAGTGAATAATCATTTTTGGCAATGAGCATCCACTCTTCATCTAGTTTGTAGTGAACAGGTTTACAGTGTTCCCTAAATTTTGATGCATCAGAATCCCTTAGGAAGCATTTTAGATATACAGTTTCCTTGGGCCCACTCACAGAGATTCTCAGTTAGTGGATGTGTTGGAATGGGACCTGAAAGATTTGTGATTTAGAAAAGCTTCTCAAGTAATACCAAGGCAAGTCAGGTTTTGTAACTACTGTATTCAGCAAGCCAGCTTAGTCATTATTTATAGATACCTTGTATAGAGAGCCATCAGAAAGTAACATGATCTAAATATGAACAAGCATTAGAAGTATTTTAGAAATTTTGTTCATATCTGTTAGCAGGTGTTTAGTAGCATTTGTTTAAATAATTTTCCATTTTAGAATTATCATGGCTGTTCTTGATGTACCCTTTGGAAACTTGATTACTCATTTATTTATAAATTGCAATGGTTGCAGACTTATTTTCCAAGGATAGCTTGTCTCTGTTCATGGCTACCTACAGAATCATTTACACTAAAATGAGCTTTATTCTTCTTGAAGAACTAGTATGTCTTCCTGAAGAACTAATATGTCCTTCTTTTCTGTCACATATTCTTTATGTGTTATATTCTGTTAACCTAAATTTCTACCAAAAACTTTGATCATTAGTGCATATAAATCAAATATTAACTGGCAGTATAAGATAATTACACTCCAGATACTTATCACATAGTAAAGTCTTGACCTTTCTGCCATCTAATACTTATAAAACATCTGTTAAATAATACACTTGAAAGACTATGTAAAATGCATGCATTCCCAACCTTAATAAAATTTACTCTTGGATCAAGTCAGACCAGAAAAGATCTTAGTAGTATTCTGCATTGTTTTGGCTCCTAGTGCATTGCTTTTATTAATGTTAGACAACCAGCCTCCATTGAGAAAACAAAAATCTATATAAAAGTTATTATAGTTATTATTAAAATCTTATCTATCCAGTATTTTTTAAAGATTCTATTTATTTATTTGAGACAGAGAGAGAGCAAGAGATAGAGACAGAACGAGAGAGCTCAAGTAGGGGGCAAAAGGGGAGGGAGAAGCAGGCTCCCTGCTGAGCAGGGAGCATGACGTGAGGCTCAATCCCAGGACCCTGGAATCATGACCTGAGCTGAAGGCAGACTCTTGGCTGAGCTTCCCAGGCACCCCTTATCTGTCTAGTCTTTAAATTAATAAAACAATTTTTTTGAGAATCATTGAGTATCTATAACCTACAAAAGATAGAGGAGAATATATTAGTGTCTCTCAGTTTATGCAATATAACTGTTAAGTGTAGAAATTAATTGTAGACTTGTGTTTTATTTTAAAAGCTCACTGATTTTTTCTGCTACTATATACATATTAGTGTTGATTTTACGAACAATGATTCTTATTCTTTTTTTTAAAGATTTTATTTATTTATTCATGAGAGACACACAGAGAGAAAGAGAGGCAGAGACACAGGCAGGGGGAGAAGCAGGCTCCATGCAAGGAGCCCAATGTGGGACTCGATCCTGGATCCCGGGATCACGCCCTGAGCCAAAGGCAGACGCCCAACTGCTGAGCCACTCAGGTGTCCCAATGATTGTTATTTTTATTTAAATTTTCAAGTAAAGTTAAAATCCCACAGAGATGAACTGTGTTTATCCTAGGATTTGAGTAGTACCAGATACTTGGCATGACTCTCAGTGGAAGCACAATCAGTTTAAAAACCAAAAGCATTGTCCTTTTTTGAGAACTCATGGGATAAATTTTTTTATGTCCTAGAATGATGAAAAACTGGGTTCCTAATGAACAACTTTTGGTTTGTATGTCGTAGACACTGTGAACATTGTAACTGATTCAGTTTGTTCTTTATCCCCTCCCTGGAAGCTTCAAGTCAAATTGTCAACCATCTTGAACATATTTTCAGAACTATTGGACTTCTAACAATTCTTTTGTTCTAATCATTTATCTGCCTCATTAATTTTTCTGCCTTTTTATTCTTCTGTAAGAATCTTGACCCATTTTATTGCCTAGGGAAGCTCCCACTTTAAAATTCTAAATTCCAGCATCCCACTTTAAGACTACAAGCTTCTGTACTTCCACCACTTACAACACTTAATCTACTATTACATCTACTGTTTGACCCTATGGAATCCTTTATTTTATTTATTTGCTATTTGCTAGGTTCATTTCCTATTTTGGTAAAATGACATAAAGATCCGTCTCATCACCCATGCCTGAAACCTGGGGACAATCTTAAGTGTCTTTTCCCAAAGTCGTTTCCCTCCATTAAATTCTTTCATTTCCACCTCTTTAAAATCTTGAGGATGCATCCCACAGACCATCATCTTAGTTCAGACCCACAGCATTTCTTGGGGCTCATTATTTCAAGTCTTGTCTTCACCAATTCTTCCCTATACTCTACCAGAGTTACTTTTTCAAAATATGAATCATCACAAATCATATCATTCACCTACTTAGAATTCCTTAGTGTCTTCCCACTGTCTACAGGATAAAGCCTAAACTTCAGCATGCCATACACAGCCCTTCATGGTTGATTCCTAACTATTTCCCCCTACGTCCTAGGACACCCTCTACTCCAGGCTGCCTAAATATTTCAGTGTTCCGGGGGTAGCATACTGATCCTTAGCTTTGGTCGTTTGTACATACATATTTTCTATGGAATAGCCTATTCAATTCTTCTACCACTCTAGTTGTGTGGTGATTTTTAATTCTTTGTTAATGCTGTTTATACTAGCAAGGCCTGTACTCTCCTGGAATTTATATCCTCAGTACCTAATATAATTTCTTTCTTTCTCTCTAGCCTCCTGTCCTGTCACTCAGTTTTGTGCCCATGTTTCACTGATACAGGATTTCTTGTGCTTTGGCCTCTTCTTTTCCCATGTAAGACTTTCATAAATGGTATTTCTCTTGTTTGCAATGTTTTCTTGCTTTACTTTTCATTTCAACTATTCACACTTATTTTTCAGATATGTGTCTATGTCATGATGAGCAAAGATTTCCCTGTGACCAAACCAAATGGAAATTTTTCTTGCCTTCATCATGATCTCTCAGCAATATTTAATAATATATAAAATTTTACTATTTTTTAAACATTTTTATCTTTCTTTTCCTTCAAATATATACTCTTCTTTTTTCCTACCTCATGGACCATTCCCCCTGACTTTATTTTCTGGTTCTTGTTACTATCCAAAATCTACTTGCTGGAATTTCTCATTACTGAGTCCTTGGTCCCATTTTCTTCTCCTATTATGGTCCCTCCCTAGGTGATTTCACCAAGTTTCAAAACTTAAAATACCAGATGAGGATCTTTATCCCTAAATATCTATCCCTCAATATCTGTTCTAAGATCCAAATTATCCCCAACACTTTACACAGTGGCTGCAATATGGCAAATGTTTTATAAAGGTTTCATAAGTGTTTGAGTAGTAAACAAATATCTGCTACACTGTAGAGCTTTTAATTTTGTCTATTTAAGCTTATCCATTTTATTTATTACATTTATTAATTTTTTATTGACTGAATTACTTGATTGAATCAAAATTGCTAATGGTGGCTTAGAGACTTTTTTTAAATAGTAGAAATGAATTAAGTGTAAACAAGATGATAGGAGCTCTCATATTGAGTTGGAGCTTAGAGAAGATTGTGATTTGAATATTATCATCCAAATAGTATTTTGTCTATCTCTAAAAATAGACACAATCATATAAATCTAAAAAAAACTATTTGGTAATTTGCACAAGAGAAGAACATTGGCTCATAGTAAGAAGTACTTATTTGCCTGATTAAACAAAGATTCTTTGTTAGTATGGAGTCAAAGAACATAGGTAAAACTCAGCAACATAGCAACAGAGACAATTGATTCAGCAACATAGACCGTTGATTCCCTTTGAAAGGCAGAATAATAGATCTACACCATTCATCAAGAATAGAAAATACAGGCTAATAAATAAAAACTAGTACAACAAAACACATGTTGCAGAAATTATCAGGAAAAAGATTAAAATCAAGTAAAATGAAACATAACATTATATACATGTGTATATCTTATATATATTCTATATTATAACAAAAATAATAACATGGAAAAATAAAGACCTAGATTAAGAAACTCCAAATGTGTTTGCAGCTAAAATGGTGTGGAGAGGGGGAGCAGGGAAATAGTTCCCCAGTGAAACAAGTGTTAGAAACACTGGATCAAACAAAATCATGACCATGTCTTTCCTGAGAATTTCTCAAAGCTTCTAATGTGCTATCGTGCCTTGGGGCTCATTAACAGAAATATATGGAATGATTTTGCTTCCCAGATCTATTTGCCATCAAATTATTTGTGTGCAGAATATTTAATGGAATTGATCTAGGAAGGATTAGTCTTGGTACTGAAAGTATCCTTCCCATTGGCAGAGATTTAGTTCAGTTTTGTTAGATGAGAACTGTTAATAGTCATCCTTAGATTATTAAAAGGGGATTTTCCCAACTAGGCAATTATTTGAATATATTCCCTGTGGTTGTTTAGGGACAGATACTGATGTTTCTTTCTATATGTGAAGAGAATGCAAATCATTCTATAAGGGAATGTCAAGGAAAAATGGATTGTGGGAAGAAAGGAGGAAATGAGAATGGTGAAAACAATGTGCAGATATACCTTAAATGCTTCATGAAAGAGTGAGGCAGTCAAAACTGAAATAATCCTCATCCAGTCCTTGACAGAGCCTAATTCATACATTTCAAAGTCGTTAAAGGGGTCAATATGAGGTAAGTTAATGGAAACTACATGCTCTGTTGACCTTATTATGTCATGAAAAGATCAGATTTTGGCCTGAAAGTAGGAGATTCCTTCTCAGTGATTCACATTACCCAGAAGTCTGGGGCTTACTGGAATTCTTAATAAAAACTACAAATCTCCTTGCAATAAATTTCAAGTGCTGGTTCTTGATAATTTTAAGTACACTTTGCCATTAAACTTGCCCATTATCAATTATTGCTTACCTTTCATTTTATTTTGATTTTAATCTTTTTCCTGATGATTTCTAAGTAGTATTGAACCTTCCATTTTCAGTTTATCTGTGGTCACTCAGGAAGTTGATTTTAGTTTTTGTCATAAGTTCTGGCATAAAAAGCCCATATGGTGTTCTTAACTGTTTTTTATTTACCCTAAGAGTACTTCATCGTGTGGCTTCCACAGAGAGACTCAGCTCTCATCCTTCCTTTGGAATAAACTGACTTTCTAGTCTTAAACCAGATTGTAAATTCCCTTTCCCTTTGCTCATTTCACTGCTTTTTTCCCCTTTTAAGAACATGGAAAAAAGTAGAAAAAAAATCATAATTCTCTTTCCTTCTTCCTTGTAACTATATTTTTAAAAGATAACAGCTTTTTTTCTACATAAAATGATGCATGCTCATCTTAAACAGATTCAACAATATAGAGAAGAACAAAGAAGAGGCAATTCATTCAAAATTTCATCACCCTGAAATGACCAGTGGTACATTTGGAAAGCATTTCCTCAGATATATCTCTATGTGTATACACAGAAGAGAAGAGATAGGATGCCAAATATAATTTTATAATAATTGAATGATAGACAACTGCTTTTCTAAAAATAAAAAGTATGAAGTTTAATTCCACTTGAAGAACAAGAAACAAGTAGAACTGATGGAATTATTAAACTTGAAATGAGTGTTTCTTTTTACTCAGGGATTATTAATTATTAAAAAAAGAAGAAAATAGTAAGGAAAAATATTACAGGTATGAAACCTTTTTTTAATTTTAATTTTTAAAATTTTTTACTGGTGTTGTTTGCCAACATATAGAATAACACCCAGTGCTCATCCCATCAAGTGCCCCCCTCAGTGCCCGTCACCCCCACCCCCCGCCCTCCTCCCCTTCCACCACCCCTAGTTCGTTTCCCAGAGTTAGGGGTCTTTCATGTTCTGTCTCCCTTTCTGATATTTCCCACTCATTTTTTCTCCTTTCCCCTTTATTCCCTTTCACTATTTTTTATATTCTCCAAATGAATGAGACCATATAATGTTTGTCCTTCTGTGATTGACTTATTTCACTCAGCATAATACCCTCCAGTTCCATCCACATCGAAGCAAATGGTGGGTATTTGTCATTTCTAATGGCTGAGGAATATTCCATTGTATACATAAACCACATCTTCTTTATCCATTCAACTTTCGATGGCACTGAGGCTCCTTCCACAGTTTGGCTATTGTGGCCATTGCTGCTATAAACATCGGGGTGCAGGTGTCCTGGCGTTTCATTGCATCTGTATCTTTGGGGTAAATCCCCAGCAGTGCAATTGCTGGGTCGTAGGGCAGGTCTATTTTTAACTCTTTGAGGAACCTCCACACAGTTTCCCAGAGTGGCGGCACCAGTTCACATTCCCACCAACAGTGCAGGAGGGTTTCCCTTTCTCCACATCCTCTCCAACATTTGTGGATTCCTGCTGTGTTAATTTTCCCCATTCTCACTGGTGTGAGGTGGTCTCATTGTGGTTTTGATTTGTATTTCCCTAATGGCAAGTGATGCAGAGCATTTTCTCATGTGCTTGTTGGCCATGTCTGTCTTCCTCTGTGAGATTTCTGTTCATGTCTTTTGCTCATTTCATGATTGGATTGTTTGTTCCTTTGCTGTTAAGTTTAATAAATTTTTTATAGATCTTGGAAACTAGCCCTTTATCTGATACGTCATTTGAAAATATCTTCTCCCATTCTGTAGGTTGTCTTTGAGTTTTGTTGGATGTATCTTTTGCTATGCAAAAGCTTCTTATCTTGATGAAGTCCCAATAGTTCATTTTTGCTTTTGTTTCTCTTGCCTTCGGTATGAAGCCTTTTAAGTTCCCTATCTGTACTTGGTCTGAATGGGCCAATAGCTTTCCATGGAAGAAGGAAGAATGAATTCTTTTACACTTGCTTCCCCTCCTATTCCTTTCTCCTGAGTTCTGTTTTCCATCTTACAATATCAATGTCCTAAATGACAGCTGAGTTGAATATAATACTATATAATACTGTTGTGTCTTTCTTTTCAGAACATATAGACTTGGCTCCATTGTGTTCTGGAATTGAATGTTTAGGAAACATTCTTAGGTCAGTCTTCATCTCCCTGTTTTATTCTTTTAGGACACCCTAAGAATTATTTTTTTTATCTTTAATTCAGTTATTTAACTAGCATGCTTTGTTATTGGTCGTTCTTTGTCAGCTCTTCCTAAATCTGAAGATTTAGTTCATATAAATATTGTGTATCATATCCTTAAGTGCTTTTTTTTTGTTTGTTGAATTTTCTACTTTAAATGACAGTTTTCTTAATGTTGTATTGTTTTTGTCCTTCAAATCTGTCATTGTTTGATTACTTTTTTTCCTCTTCCACATTTATTGTGGTTATCTCAAGTCATTAAACAAATACTATTTAAGTCTATTTTGCCCCTTATGTGTTCTGATTTATTGGCTCTGTAATGGTATTTTTTTGATTGTTCATTTGCAGTCGTTCTTAATTTACTTCCTTTGGATTGCAGTTCCTTTGACAGTCCTTTCTCTGGCTTTATCTTTTTGCCTTTAAGCTAATAAATCCTATCTAAGATTTTCTATGACATAAGTCATTCATGAGGAATGTGCTTCAGTTCCTAGGGTTTTGGTTTCATCCAGATTGGCCTTGGTTTATCTCATTCATAATTTGTTGCTTTCTTTCTTCTACTCCTTCCTCCTTTCTATATTTCCTTGTGCCTTAATAATTAGTATTATTACAATCTAATTGCTTATACCTGGGTGGGCTGTAATCTAGAATGACTGATGTCTTTATTAGAAGAGTTTAGGATACAGACAATACAGATTGAGGGCAGAGTGAGAAATCAGCCCTCTGCAAGCCAAGGGAAAGAAGCCTCAGAAGAAACCAAAAGCTGCTAACACTTTGATTTTATTTTAGACTCTAGCCCCTTAAACTGTGAGAAAATGAATTTCTGTTGTTTAAGCCATTCTGTCTGTGGTATTTTGTTGTAGCACCTGAGCAATACAGACTACCAACCTGACCTAACCACTGATGATGTGAGCCATGATCTTCTACCCTAGGTAGTTTTTCCACAGTAAATTACTTTTTTCTTCTCTAATCTTTTGAGGGAAGTTACTAAGTGTAGCTCACACAGGAGGGGGTAGGGAGAGTTTGACTCCACCCTCTGGGTAGGAAGTATTATTTGGAATTCTGTACAAAAGATTTGTCTTTTCTCCTCCATTATTTATTTATTCAGTTGTCTATACCCATATGGACTCATTTATTTTTATTTTTATTTTTATTTTATACTTTGGGTTATAATCCAATACTGATGAATTTTGTTGTTCAAATTGTTCTGTCTTTGGCCACAGGGACCTTTTAATTGGCCATATAGTCTTTTGAAATGCATCCATTGTTGGTTTTAAGTTTTTTAGCACTCTTTGATTTTCTGTCTTGTATTTTTCCTGCCCCAGGTCTAGAATTAGCCAGTTTTCCAGGGAGCGCTTCTTCATTTTATTGGAGAAATCAAGATTGAGTGCTAGATTGAATATTATTTTAAATACAGTCTCATAGAATTCTTCTAAAAGTGTTCTCCATACATTGATTACAATTTCTTTATCTAATTTGTTCTCAATTATTCAGGGAAGTCCTGCTTTTCTCTCCTTGATGTAAAGGACAAACTTCCTTGGTATTTTCTGTTTCTTTCTTACTTTTGGAACACAAGGCCTCTACGAAGCTCTGCAAGAAAGAAGGTTAACTTCATGATCAAGTACTTTTGAAAGAGCATAGTGTATCACACAGCCTCTGGAAATTCATATTTTACATTGACAATAATAAAGAACTTTCTTAAAATGTTTGTGCAGTAAAAAAGAAATTAATTAACCTGCTTTAACCCAATTCTTTTCCAAACTTATTTGACTATAGATACCACCTTTTTGGGAATAGGTATTGACGTCTTATAGAATTTGTGTTCCTTGGAATTCACTAGGGACAGGCCAAACATAATACCATGGCTTGGAAGCCCCTTGCAGCTAGCTACACCATACAGTACTTGAGAGAAGTGTTTTCTTTTAAATGCTGGAATGAAAATAATCCTTCCGAGGTACAGTTTTTTGAATGGTCATTTCATGAAAGTGCTAGATGTCTTTCATTTCCGTGAGCACTAATCCCTCCAACTCTGCTGAGCTCAGGCTAAATTTGGGTACTGTATTCAGTATTGTTACCTGTGGGGTTGGGAATAATTTTCTCATCTGTCTCACTTAGACCATTTCTCCATAAGTCTGACTGTGATTTCCAGGTGCTATTTTCCTTACACATCTCTAAGAGATATGTTTTGAGAGAGGGTGCATCCAAACTATTAAGTAAAAAAAAAAAAATGATGGATCCTTTTTATGAATTAACTGAAATTAGAGATAATGAATTCAATAAAATCTTGATCAATAAAAATGCAACTGATTAGAACAACCAATTACCAAGAATTTTCCCCCTGTAATACTTAGAAGAGTTACAGAGGGAAGGCAACAAAAAAATTGATATCAGAAAAATAGCTTCAATTTAAGTTTTAGTTCAGACATACTAATTGAACATTTTTTCTTATGGAATAGTGACATAAAATTAGAATAGAATTATTTTTATTAATGATAATATAATAGACACCATTTCAAATTACTGTTTTTCAGTTTGTAATTAATAATTATCTTTTTGAGATACTTTGAGGCTATGTATATATTCTGTTCCTCATTAAATTTTCACACCTTTGTTTCAGCATCCATTGACTTTTGCCTGACTCAGTTATGTCTTGATGGTTGCCAATTGATAATTTTTTCTTTTTCTTTTTTTCAAGTTATTTTTCTAATCCTATCATTCTTTTCTAATCCTATCATTCTTCTATAGTAGAATGGCTGGCATTCTACTATAAGAAAGGGCTTTTTTTTCATATTGTTTAATTGATTGATTAACATCAGCATTTACTAATGAATTTTTTAATGAGTTTTTATTTTTATTATTATTTTTTAAAAAATTTAAAGATTTTATTTATCCATGCATGAAAGATACAGAGAGAGAGAAGCTGAAACATAAGTATAGGGAGAAGCAGGCTCCATGCAGGGAGCCCAACGTGGGACTTTATCCAGGACTCCAGGACCATGCCCTGAGCCAAAGGCAGATGCTTAACCGCTGAGCCACCCAGGCGTCCCAGGGTTTTTATTTGTTAAAGTCAATATTTTGATGCTCAGATTGTTCCAGCTTTAATTAGTGGAAACACTTTCAAGCTAGCTCTTGTGATCTTTTTACACGTTTCCATTCTTATTTAGGTACTTTCTTCCTACCTTGCACTACAAGATGTTTCACTCACTGGCTTCATAGTTTATAGCATGGAATTCCTTGGCCTTTGGTGTCCATTTATGATGCCCTTTGTCTCTTTATGGATATCAGAATGCTTATTTAACTCTGTCTTCACCAGATTCATGAGGCTTTTCAAGATCTTTTCAGTATCCCTGTTTGGCTGTGTCCTGTCTCTTCTATTTTGACACCTATCAGATATTTCCTTTGCTTTCTTGAATCTACCACAGCATGGGATTCTGTATGATGCTGCACCCTGTGGACATTTAATAAGTATTGATTGATTTATAGACATATACAGAAAACCTTTCTGCATTGTAAACCTCAGGAAGAAGAGAAAGCTAAAAAATTTCTTAACCTTTCCAATTATTAGCACCATAAGGACCTGCAGGGCACAAGATTTTGGATGAGGATCCTAGGATCATTAATTGTCAGAGTAGTCTGATTGTTAGCAGGATACCTATAGTGAGGAAAATGTGTTTATACTTGCTGAATAGAAGACTAATGTAGCAAAAAGGTCTTTAACATTGAAATATACCTTAATGAGGTATTTTATACTTTCTTGTGTATTACATTTATATTAAATATCACTGCTATTTCTCTCACCTGCCACTTCCACCTGGATAGCTTCCCTCCTTATTATCCCTATCTTGCTCAGTCATCTTTGTCTGAGTGGGTTTCTGTCTTCAGACAAGAGAATGAAAAAAAAGAGATGGGGAAGAAAAGACAAAAGTAATAGAGAAAATGTTTAAAGGATGTAAAGCTAATAAGCATCTGAGCACTTATGGTTGCTCAGCAAGCAATGTTGATACAAAGAAGGAAAAGCTATGTTTGGGAATTGTGACACTAAAGAATGTCATGGTGTTAGACACATAAAAATAATTTTGTGGGCACTTTCTTCATTTTCTCTATAATAGGTTATTTGCTAAAAGAAAATACTTTTCATGGAATGCTGGGCATTCTTCAAAACAAAGCAGCACAAGATATATTTTAATCTTTAATCTTTAATGTAAAGAGTGCAGACACTAGAATTAGTAGGAGTTGCTGTTTCTGCTCATTGGCTTTGAGACCTTGAGCAAGACCATGAATATCAGTTTCCTCATGTTAAAATGGGAGATAGTAATATCTATTCTATTATGGTATTGTCAGGCATGGGGACAATAGTAGAGTGCTAACACATAGTAGATACTTAACAAATGTTGCTGTTGGTCTACCAGATCCTAGAATTCCATGCTGGTAAGAACCCTCTGAGGGTATTATTATAAAAACAAAATGAGACAAACAGGTCTCCAAGCTTTTCTTTAGAGATTCTTCACTCAGTCTGGGAAGAAATCTGGGAATATCTTCTTTTCTTTGTAAAATTTCTTTTTTTTTTTTTTAAAGATTTTTTATTTATTCATTCATTCATGGGAGACACACACACACACAGAGGCAGAGGGAGAAGCAGGCTCCATGCAGGGAGCCTGACGTGGGACTCGATCCCGGGTCTCCAGGATCCTGCCCTGGGCTGAAGGCGGCACTAAACCACTGAGCCACCCGGGCTGCCCTGTAAAATTTCTTTTAGTGAACACTTGAGGTTATTTTTATCATCAGCAAAGGTGGGCAAACCTGTAACAGAACATCCAGTGCAGCATGGGCCTATCAAAGGGGAGGTTGCCAGTACTGATGAAACCTATACCCATATGATCATGATGCCCGCGGTCTATTTCTAACTCATAATTTTTCTAAGCTCCTGTCCTCTTTCTATTTTACTGCCTACTTTATATGTTGTACATGCCTTTGAAGCTGGAATATCCAAAATCCAGCTTGGCCTTTCCTTTATCACTTACCTTTCAAAGAAGGGAGCTCTTCTTTGTTTCCATTTTCAGGAGAGGCACAATCATCCTTCTAGTTTTCTAACTGAGATGAGAAGGTCATCTTCCATCTCTGCACCATCTCTTCCAAATGATCTCCTGCCTCAAAGGTCATTTTCAAAGAGTGATAAAAAAATACAAAACTAACCATGTTTGGAAATTTTTAATGTCCCCCACAAATATTCAGACTGAAATACAAATTTCTTATGGAAACATTTGAGATCTTTTATCATCTGACCTTAGCCTTTCTCTTTTAGGCTCGCCTTCTACAATATTCCTTCCTTACTCTTCTCTCTAGATAAATCACAATACTTGCTTCTTCCCACAGGTTTTAAGGCCTTGTACTGACTTGACTATGCTGTTGGCAATCTTTTTCTGGAATTATCTATCAGCTGCCACAGTTCACCTAACTCCAGTAAACTCCTCTATTCTTAGTTTTTTAGATATCTGCCAAGTATCCTAAAAGACTCAGATCAAGCATTACATGTTCCTGAAGCTTTTCTGAGGCCAATCTTTCTTCTTTCTTCTAGGACCTTCTTTCTTTCTTCTAGGACCTTTTTCTATAGCTCTGATAATGCTTTATTTTAAGCATCAAGTTTCTAATTTATTTTCTTTTAGACTGGATTTACTTTGAGAAGAATATATCTTAGTCATCCTTATTTTCTCAGTTATTTGAAAAACTTGTGATATATGGAAAGCTCCCACTAAATATTTGTTGAATGAATGAATTGGGAACCAAATAACAATTTCTTTTTTATTCACTAACAATTCACATTTATGCACTAACAATTCACACTCAACAACCAAAGTAACACTAGTTATTAAGATCTCATCCTAATTAAAATTACCTAGATTTATCTTTATCTCAGACACATTCTGAGAGTAGAGTAGGATGTTTCCCCTTAAAGATTCTATAAAATATAGGTTATTATCATTTTTATCCTCATAAATTTGGAAATGAGAAGTGGGAATGTTTCTGAGATTATTTCTTAATTCTATTTCAGCAGATATGGGGAAGGATAGCCTGGATTTTATCTGTCCCACTTAGTGTGCCTTACTTCATGGATCATCCGATCACTAGTGACAACTTACAGTTAATTATTTCTTCCTGTCACTAATGTGAGTAGACATACTCTGTCAGTAGAAACAGCTCAGGGGAAATGATTCAGAAAGAAAAAAAAATCACAACTTTTTACTTAAATATCCAGTCAGTTAGTGTGTGTTTATTGATTTTTTTTTACTGATGATCAAAATGGCTAATTTATATTGTCACTATCCTTTGCATGATTGGGAATATGTAGACCTTAATGATTTTCATGGCAACTCCTGAGGAAAATACCTCAGAATGCAAAAATGGTGGTGAATTTACAGTGTTTTGCTTGGTCGTTTTCGGGAAAGCCTTTTTCTACAATTTGAATGTAATTTGTCTTCTGGAAGCAAATGAGTTTCATTATAACAGTTCATTATAGCATGGACTTCAGCATAGCAATCATATTTTTTGATCCATTCAAGATGGCTTAGACTACAGAGTATATAATAATATACACTATACTACTTATTGCATGAATCCATACTATTGAAAAGTATTTTACAAGAAGGCTTTCCTTAAAGGCTTTCTTATGTGGGGTAGGGATAGTGACAGTATCTGTCTTGTTTACTAATGTACTCATATACTAGTAGTATTAAAGTACTAATATAATATAATACAATACACACACATGTGTGTACACATACATTAATTGGAGAATAAATGAATGTAAGTTATGATGGCTAATGTCAAGGATAAAGAAGAATTGGGAAATTTATTAATCATCCTCTGTAATTTTCCAACTAAAAGTAATAATCATGAAACATGTTGTAAATTAATAATAGACTAGCATTGAACATCAATAACTAATCTGTTTGTATTGCATAAAAATATGTACATTTTAGTTTTACCCAGATAGCTAAGATCAGACAACATTTCTTCTAGGAACCTCTTATTAAGACAAAAAACTTGATTTAGACATACTCAGTTTTACTTTCTGATGAAAAGAAGGATTAATTTATTTGTTCTTCCCTGCTGCAATTAGTCAACACAATTTGCAGCTTAAAAAAAATGAAAGATACACTTACATAATAGAACTTTAAATGATAACATTTGTTTACTAATTCAAAAAGACATTGTTAATGAATAGAATGAATGTCTTAAGATTTTTTCTCCCCTCACACTAGTAGATCGGCTTTAACATTCTACAGGAGACTCAGATTTCCAATTCTTCCAAGCTCATTAGACTTTAATGGCCCCTTATCACTGTCGGCATTGTCAGGGATTGGACAAAAGTCCAGCAAAGCTGCACATTAATTAGGCAAAGACATGAATGTCCTCCTCATAGCTTCTGCATGTACAGCTGTGTGCCAGCTCCCACCAGAAAGCAAAATAGCAGGAGTTAGACATTTTATAAGGTTTTACATTTTAAATAAGGACATGGAAATGTTAACACTTTACTTTCCTTAAGATTGTGGAAGGAAGGTAGTGGTTCATTTCCCCTCCCAGTTTTATTTCCTCCACAATTATTCTCAAAGCAGTAGGCAGAGAAGTGGCTAACATATTTTGAATTCATAAAACCAAAGGCATTTTTCATTCATTTCTGAATTAATACTTTTGCATCCATATATTCTGAGAGAAATCAAAATTTTAAATTTTATTATGATCAAAGACTGATTAGTATTGTTAGTACTCTCTCAACTTTCTTAAGCAAGGAATAGAAATGAAACTCAAGGTAGATTCGGTAAATGGGGAAGTATTCATTCATATGATAAAATTATAAAGAGAGCTAGGATGAAGGAGCCATAGGGAATTATGGGAACCAGCAATTTGTGTTTTGAGGATTTGTACTCTATTCTCTTTCTCCCTTCCTCTCCCCTCCCCCTAGTACTTTCCTTCTTTTGTTTTTTGTTTTTTGTTTTTTAGATAGATAGGTTTATTTATTTATTTATTTATTTATTTATTTATTTATTTATTTATGATAGAGGGAGAGAGAGACAGCAAGTAAGCAGCAGAGAGGGACAAGCCGACTCCGCACTGAGTGCAAAGCCTCTTGCGGGTCTTTATCCCATGACTCTGAGATCATAACCTGAGCAAAAATCTGGAGTCAATAGCTGAACAGACCAAGCCACCCAGGCACCCCTTGTTTTCAGTTTTATATCGGTGTTTGCCATAAAGTAAAGGTTTTACCCTCCAGGAGCTTCAGGCTTACCTTATATAGCTTTGTATCTAGGGAAGCGAGATGCTTCCTCTCAACTTCAGTTGGGAAATATTCAAAGGAAAAAGCAAACAAAAGAAAAAGAGAATAAGAATAGTCTCTGGCTAGTCACTGAGCCAGAGCAAATACTGACAAACACAAAAATAAATGTTCAGATCATGCTTCTTTTCTGAGGGATAATCTTTTGTTAGTTTATAATCCTATATGATGCTTATGTCACCACAAAGAAAACCATAATTCTGAAATATACAGAATGATACACTCTTTTTAATCTAAAGAAAGCTAATGGCTTCATGAAGGCACAATTTATTACTTTTTAAAAAAGTGAACAGATGAATAACGAGATAATAAAGTATAATAGAATTCCTCTAATTGAATTTGCTTGGAGTTGGAAAAACTGCAAGAGATCTAAGTCATTTGTTCTTGACATGCCCTCCTTCTTACCCTCTGCCCTGCCATACAAATTCATGAATCATTCCTTAGTCCGTTGAGAAGCCTTAACAAGTTATGGTGTTCCAAAGGCCTAATGGTATAGAGACCTATATTAACCATGTGGAAGCTGAATATACAAATAAAATCAGAGAGAACTCAAGAATGGCAGAAAAATTCTGAAGGATTCTGAATCGTCCTTATCCCACATTCAGTACTAAATATCTGACATTATATCCCTCGGGAAAGAAGTATGACTGGGTCAGTTAATTGCCTGATGGCTGTCTTAGTTTTAATTTCATTGCCATTAAAAAAATATCTCCTTATATTTGGGAATATTCTTATTTAGTCACTTTTAACTTTCCCATGTTCCCTCCCCCAAAGAGACTACAGATTGGGAAAGGCAACAGATGGAGAATGAATGTAGGTTCTTCCTATAATTGATATGTAGCCTAGATCATGGAGGAGTCTACCCATAGTCTATTTTGACTATCAAAGGAGGAGACCGGATCTTGGAAACATAAACACCTGGAACCTATCTTAATTCTTTACAGTGTGCTTGTATGGAATAAGGAAGGGTGAACTTTGAGAAGAGATGGAAAGATATTGTAATAGAGGTAAAGAAGGAAAGCTGTGTTTTTGTTTTGCTTTTTTTCTATGTAAGGTTGGGCCAGGACAGTGTTCAAATGTCAAGGTATGGGGACATCTATGTCTAATAAAATTTCCTGTGAGCCTTCAGGTAAGATTAATCCTTTCTACTTAAATTCAGGATTTTAGGAGACATGTTATTAGAGGCATAAGTGCTGGTACCTTCACCAATAATATTTAACGAAAGTTTATTATATGGCAGGCACTAACATATTTAAAAGATAAAAGAAAGCGGTGATACAATCCTGTGATTTAAAAAGTTTAATTTCTTAGTGAGTCAAGTAGACAAAAAGGCATGATAAAGTAATACAAATATGTAAGGATGCAGTAGGGGCATGGCTGATGAAATCAATTCTATATGTGGTAAAAAAAGATCAGAATTTACAGAAGTTACATTTGAGCTGAGTCCAAAGATGAGTAGGCATTTGCCAGGGAGACCAGAGGAAAGCATTCCAAGTTGAGCAAGCAGAATCAGCAAAAGTGTGAACTATTAAGGTCCATTAGGGGAACTGTCAGCATTTCCTAACAACTGGCATATAAGCTAAAGGTGAAGATCTGTAAGGTCTTATACCATGTCAGAATCCTGGATTTTTTTTTTCCTATGGTAAAACTAAGCTGATCAAGACTTGCATTTTCTTAAGATCACTTAGTTTGGACTATTGATTATGACAAGACATGAAGCAAGGAGACAGGTTAGGAGGCAATTGTACTAGTCTAGATGTGACAGTGAAGTGGCCTGAACTGGGTTGAGGATAGGGATGGATGGTTCGGCCTGTTTACCTGCAAATATTATATTAGCATTTTTGTAATTGTTAATGTCATGGAATTGCCTGGTGTCTTGTTAAAATTTTAATTTCTTTGATTATCATTAATGGCCATTTATATTCTTTGTGATTTTTCTCATATTCTGTTTGACAGAAACTGCCAGCTATTACTATTTTTTTTATTTATTTATGATAGTCACACACACAGAGAGAGAGAGAGAGAGAGGCAGAGACACAGGCAGAGGGAGAAGCAGGCTCCATGCACCGGGAGCCCAATGTGGGACTCGATCCCGGGTCTCCAGGATCGCGCCCTGGGCCAAAGGCAGGCGCTAAACCGCTGCGCCACCCAGGGATCCCTGCCAGCTATTACTATTATGTTCTCTCTCGTTCTCTCTCTCTCTCTCTCTCTCTTTAGTTGGGAATAAGCTCACAAATTTTATCTGGACACATAGTTATTGAGATAAAAACAAGTTCCAGGCCTCTTGGCAGCTGGAGTGGTCCTGTGACTGCTTTCTGGCTAGTGTGTTCTGAGCAGTATTGATAGTGTGACCTCTGGGTCCATAAAAAGAAAGAGAGAGGGATGCTGTCTACACTCCTTTCCCTCCTCCTTTTCAGCTGGAATAAGGACATGATGGCAGAAACTGGAGCAGCCATTGTAGCTCACAAAATGGAAGATGCATGTTAAGAGTAAAGAACCACAGGTAGAAGGAGCCTGGTGCTTACCACCATCCCATTGAGTTGCCATGTCAGCCCCAATATGTTCATGCTCAGATTGCAGCATGAAGGAGAAATTAATTTCTATATTTTTTAAATCCCTGCCATTTGATCAACTGGTATAGCAGTTATACCTTTATCCTTACAAATATATAGTTTGGATTGTGTTTTTCAATTTATAAGAATTCTATATGTGTATATGTATATAATTTTATTTATGCATATATATGAAGTATTTGAATCATTTTGTGTTATAAATATTCAATACTTTTTTTTCCATTTTGTCCTTTTCCTTTTACATTTTTAACTTTTTTCAGAAGTTAAGATTCAAAAACCATTTCTTCTGGAAACTATTGTATTTTCCTTCTTAGATGAATTATTTTTTTCGCTTTTGTTTCTTCTCTCACCCTTAAATCTATGCATTACTTTCTTGCTTGAAAAAGATTCTCTCCCTGAATCTTTATCTAGGTGCAGAATTTCAAATATTTTATTGCTCAGGTATATAGGAGTCTGAAATACAGTTCTCTCATCTCAGTCACTCTTCTGAGCTTTAGACCACTAACTTGCTAACTATCTGCCTTACAAGGTGCTGTGGGCACTGTGTGTTTAACATGTCCAATATTATATTTATTGTCCTCACTCCAGATCACATCCTTCTCCGTGATCTCAGTTTTCATCAGTGGTACCAACATTCTCTAAGGTACTAAGACTTAAAACCCTGGAATCATGTCATTCTTTTCCTTCATTCCTCACAGCCAGGCAGATGTCAAATTCTATATATACCATCTCTGGATGATTTCTTTACTTCTTTCATAGTCTACTGCAAATACCCTAATTCAGGCTCCAAAATTTGTTATATCCTTGACTAGAAAACTGATAAGTTTTTGTTTTTGTTTTTGTAATGGATCCAACCACCTTGGCTTTCCATAATTCTAGTACAGGGCTTGGCAAACATTTTCTGTAAATGGCTACATAGTAAATATTTTTTATTGAGGGTCATATAGTCTCTGTTGCAATTACTGGATTGTGTACTTATAGTATGAAAGCATCCATAGACAATTCTTTTTTTTTTTTGTAAAGATGTTATTTATTTATTTATTTATTTATTTATTTATTTATTTATTTATTTGAGAGAGAAAGAGCGAGTGAGAGAGAGAGCATGAACAGGGTGAGGGAGAGAGGGAGAAGCAGACTCCCTACTGATCAGGGAGCCTGATGCAGGTCTCGATCCTGGGACTCAGAGATCATGACCTGAGCCAGTGGCAGACACTTAACCAATTGAGCCACCCAGGTGCCCCAGCCATAGACAGTTCTTAAATGAATGGATGAGGCTGTGTTCCAATAATACTTTGTTTACAAAAATGGCTGTGGGCTGGGTTGGCTTAGAAACAATAGTTTGCCAACCTGTATTCTAGACCAATGAACAAGAAGATAGTTCCTGTCCCCCAGATAACTTCTAATTTAGACAATTTATGCAAAACAGGAAGAAGCAGATAAGTAAATGACCAAGATTATGACCCATTTCATTACTGTAGTAAATATGAATAAGCCAATGGAATGGATGATATAACAACAAAGGACTAATAATTCTCTTTAATATTGGATGGCCAGGGAAAGATTCTCTGAGGAGGCAGAAACAAGTCAAAGGCCCCATATTGTGAAGATTTGTTTGTTTAAGGAACTTGTTAGTAGGAGGAGAAGTCAGAGAGGTTTCTCATGTTGGCAGGACCTGTTGGAGGCCTTCTACAAAGTCCATGGTAAGGATTTGGGGTACTATTCTATATCCAGTAGAAAATGTCTAGAAGATTTTAGGGAGGGAAGTGAGAAGGTTTGATTACCTTGAGAATGGATGTGAGAGGGTTGAAACATGGAGGCAGGAGACAAATGAGAAGGATATTGTCGTAGTGATTCAGTCACTAATGAGTATGCTTTAAGTACATCTGTCATTGATATGGTTGCAGTGGGGAGGAAATAGAATATATTTTGTAGGGACAAATATATACAACCTATTTCTATTAGCGTGAATGCAGCAAGTGAAGGAAGGGAAAAATGAGGATGATTTCTAACATTTTGGCTTGAATAATAGGATGGTGATACGTATTGTGGCATAGAAAAATTAGGGACATGTTAAAAGAAAGGTGTATGATGAACACAGGGAAAATCAAAAGACTCTTGACTATGTTTAGAAATGCTGCTGAGGTAAGAGGGATATGAGTGTTAGATATTGTGAAAGAGAAGTGACTGATTTTGACAAGAATGATTTTAGCAGAGTGCTAGGGAAGAAGACCCATTTACAGTGAGTGAAGAAGAGAATGATCAAAGTGAAGTGTAGGTAGCAAGTATAGATACATTTCATGAGAATTATTGTTTTAACTATTTGCTATGGTACCTAACAAGATGCTCTATGCATATGAGATACTAAATAATATTTGTTAGTTGCTACTTAAACTACTAATGCTTGAGCAACAGAAAGGAAATGGTAGCTCTCGGTATTTTAAAGAAAAAAAGAGAACGATTATAGACATTCCAATCCTGGTGAGAAGCTATAGCAAATCTGTGAAAAATCAATGTGTAATCCATATGAAAAATCACAGTGTATTGGCTGAAAAACATTTTGGTCTTAGAACAATATTTATATTGACTGTATTATTTCTTTGCAATAGTAGCATACTATAGTGAGAAAAAATAGCTCGTATCCTTCACTTTGTGGAGGCCTTCAAGTCATTTCTTTATTCAAAAAATGACATCTAAAAATAATTTTAAAAAAGAGGGGCACCTGGTTGGCTCAGTCGGTTAAGTATCTGCCTTTGGCTCAGGTCATGATCCCAGGGTCCTGGGATGCAACCCACATTGCATCAGGCTCCCTGCTCAGCAGGGAGTCTGCTTCTTCCCTCCCTCGGCCCCTACTCCTACTCATGCTCTTTCTCTCTTACTCTGATAAATGAATGAAATCTTTTAAAAATAATAATTTTAAGAAAGAAAAAATAATATTTGAATGTCTAGTCTCTGTCATACTGAACCAAGCAAAAGATTTTAGTGTCTTTGATAGTCTATCTTCAGGTGGAGAAGGCATGAGTTAAGTCTATATTAGGTAGATCCCAAATGAAGAAGGCATCAACATTATATGGGAAGAGATATCATAATGTTTCCCCTGGGATCATTTTAGTTTCATAATTAACCATTTGATGATGCAGTTGAAATGTTGCGTACTAGAGTTGTTTGGGAATCACTACCATTTCAGAAGACCAAAATGGTATTCAAAATGATGACAAATTACAGTGTAAGTTTTGGAAGAGGTGAGAATAAATTAAACAAACCTAGAAACTGTCATATTGGTATTGTCAGGGAAGGACGTGTACACATTGCAGTGTAGTTGATGTTACATAGGGTTGCAAAGACAATAAATGAAGATCTCTGACTTTGAGGAATTTATAATCTAGTTCAGTTTGGCTGAAGCATAAGATTTACAAAGGAAAAGAGTGAAGGATAATGTCTGAAGGATAGATTAGCATCACATTTGTGGAGGGTATTAAAAAGCACGATAAAAAGTTTGGACTTTATTCAGTAGTCCATAGGGAATCTGTGAAGGTTTTTGAACCAGGGAGTAACAAGATGGTTATTCTTTAGGAAGATTAATCCCGCAGAACTGCTAGTCAGAGAGGGAGAGAAGACACTGAAATTGGGAAATGAATTAGGATGTTAATTCTATTTAATATCCCTATATGTCCAAATAAATACCTGGTTACATTATTACTATCTCCTTTTATAAAAATGAAATATTTTTTCAAGTATCTTGCAGCCAGCTATAAAATATGTGATAAATGAAAATAAAAATATTCTTGTACTGTCCCATTCTTATTTTGAGTTTATTTACTGATTGACTAGCCCAGCACTTCATCTAAGGGATCACTGCTATTTTTCAGCTGTTGCTATATGCCAGGCACTGTCCTATGTGCTTGACAACTGTGTCACTGATACGTACCACACCCCTATGGGGAAGGGATTTTCACCCCTTTTCTACTTAGCTGGAAACTTAAACCTATAAAAATCTAGTTCACCCAGATAAGGACTCAGACCCAGTTGTTTCTCTACAGAGCCTATGCCTTCTCTTAAACACTTTATCATCAGATTTCACTAAAATGGCAATTTGTTCTCCAACAATTTATATGAAATATAAGCTTTTGGGGGCACCTGGGTGGCTCAGGTCTGCCTTTGGCTCAGGTCATAATCTCAGGTCCTAGGATTGGCCTCCTTGCTCTGTAGGGAGTCTACTTCTCCCTCTTCTTGTGCCTCCTGTACCTACTCATGTTCTCTCCCTCTCTTTCATAAATAAATAAATAAATAAATAAATAAATAAATAAATAAAATCTTTGAGAAAAGATAAGCTTTTATAGTAGTGTGCTACTAACAGCTCTTGGAACACCCACTCAAACAGTTTTCTTAGTGTTACTTAGTTTGTTGTTTTCTTCCAAGTTTAATTTTGAAATTAAAGTCTATTTTCTTTTTCCTCAGGAGATTGTGAAGTTATAGCACACAAGTGCAGTATGGTGTAGAGTTTTAGAAATATATATGAAACCATTTCAGTGTCTGCCAATTTATATAAATAGAGCTTGCAAGTCTCTGTGACATTAAATAGTGGTCAGGTTACACGGCTGGGTCCTTGAGATTATGGCTGCCTTTTTCTGCAGAGCATAAAAGTTATATTTAGAACTAGTGTTTATTTCACTGTTAGAAGTCTTTTTTTTTAACCAAATTTTGCACTCTGAAAGCCTTTTCTAGGTGGAATTGAAGGAGAATAATGAATAGTGAAAAACCAAAATATTTAGTGAAAATCTATGCATACAAATGGACTGTCCTCTTTTTATAACTCTTTATGTTGCATATGAAACCATTCCTGGAATTGTTCTAAGAGAAGGAGCATAACACTAGGGATTGCAGATGATTTAAAGCTTTTGTTCACTTTTTTCTCTCTTTGTGAGTACCCTTTGAAGCTATGCCACACACAAGAAACAATAGCCAAGTACATTTCTTAATTCCGAGGCAAGCTAGAACTTTCTGAATGCAGGGCTTCTCTGATAAGCTAGACCAAAATGCTTCCAAATCACTAGTCTCTGGGTTTAGAACACCTCAGTCTTCCAGACAGACTCTTAATCTCCTTGCCCAGTCAGTCCCACTAGTTGGAAGTACCTACCCATCCACAGGGAGAGACACCAGAACAGAGAGGGCCTGTATGGGCATCTTTGCCTTAGTGAGAGACACTTTCATGTCTACTTTCCACAAGGGGGATAAAAAAGCAAGATAAATGGTGTAACAAAAGAAGGTGTAAATCCTCTTGGCAGACAATGAAATGAAGGGGAAGAGAGGCTCCCATGTGGTTGGCTTTCAAGGCACAGTAACCTATCATTTGGAAAGCACAATGACTATCTCAGGCTCTAACCAATTATGTCACCAGCCTTCATTTGGTGAGGAGTTAATAAAGGATTGCATATAGGGTTGAAAGAAGTCTCTGTAATACTTCTGTAAATGGGAAAAAGGTATAAAAAGTCCATTCTCATTATAGTCTCATTCTCATTCAGTCCTATACTTGATAGGGCTGAAACATGAACAAAAAGGAAAAATGGTCCCTGTTACACAACTGTACCCAATGAAACAGTACTGAAAGTTATCTTGAAAATTTGGCCCTGCATAATAAAGAAATACAAAATAATTATATTTGACCTGTTTCAGAGGTAAATTGTGAAATAATTAAGAAGCATAGAAAAAAGTAAAATGGATAGTTATAGCACTTAAGCAACAAAACAGATGAACAAAGAAAGGAAAGAAAAATAAGATAAAAATGGAGGCAAATCATATGAGACTCTTAATATAGGAAGCAAACTGAAGGTTGCTGGAGGGGAGGGGAGTTGGGGAAAGGGGCAATTGGGTGCTGGACATTAAGAAGGGCACTTGATGTAATGAGCATTGGGTATTATATGCAAATGATGAATCACTAAATTCTACCACTGAAATATAAAGATTTATTTTTATTTTTATTTATTTATGGTAGTCACAGAGAGAGAGAGAGAGAGGCAGAGACATAGGCAGAGGGAGAAGCAGGCTCCATGCACCGGGAGCCCGACGTGGGATTCGATCCCAGGTCTCCAGGATCGCGCCCTGGGCCAAAGGCAGGCACCAAACCGCTGCGCCATCCAGGGATCCCTACCACTGAAATTTAAATACAATTTTTTAAAAAAGAAAACCACAAACTTTCTATAGAAGTATATAATTAATTTATAGCCAAACAAATGTGTTAGACACAAACAATTAACTGGATAGAAGTAGTTATCAATCTAGCTAGTGATAGTAATTACCATATGTTGGACAAGAGTGCCAAAGCCCTGGTTAAGGACATTACTGCTTTATCTCATTTAATCCTGGAGAATCATATTACATAGAAATTATTAGTATTCTTATTTTACACTGTGGAAGAATAGAGCCTTACCAAGGTTTAAAAAACTTTGTCAAAAACATACAGCACATAGCAAATGTAGGAACTAGGGCTGGTGGATATCAGTTTTCATACTAGTATCAACTAGTATGAGCTGATATTTATCAGGCTTGAACAAAGTTCCAGCAAAAGGTGTAAAAGTGAAAAATGTCTGTGACAATTCTGAAGACTTTGGATAAGAGAGAGAACAAGTATTCCATCAGTTAACATGATTTTCTAAGAAAGCTCCTTGGGAGAAAGACTCTTGAATTTTCTTTCTGTGCATAATTTTGAGAAAAGTTCACATGTTTGAAAAGTCCAATGTAAAATTTCAACCACCATGAATACAGTTTTGAGTAATTTCTACAGATATTCACAACATTCACAATGATACAAAACAGGAGGAAAAAGTTAATGTCAAAGCAGCTATTTCTCGGTTTTTAGAGATACACTTCCAGATGAATGCCATATGCTTAAGCCAATAATGCTCCTAGCCAGAAAAAAAAAAAATTAAATCCATTACGTCTTTCCAGGCCTCAGGACAAGTGATAATTCTGGGTGATATTGGTCTCATGCAATATCATGCTTCATGGCTCAGCACCATAGGAATTCAAAGGATATATGGATTATCTGTTTTATCAGAGCCTTGGGCATAAAATTTAGATCCACATGGTTACAAAGTGTGCACTCCAGAGAAGTTACAATTTATGTATAGGAGCTATGCATTTTTTCTAAGTGAATGTAGGTTATCTCAAATTTCTGAATGACTAAATCTTCAAGGCAATCATCATTGCTAGCTTCTAAAATGCTCCTGGCAAACGTCCTTAAGTGATAGTAGCAGATATGGCCAACACTCTAGTAATTCTTACCAGATCTTCCCAGTTGAAGCATTAGGTTCTTGTTTCTAATTGTGTTCGGAAAAATCAGTTATTTTATTATGAAATGTTTAAAAGGCAGCAGAAGCAGTAGTAGTAGTGATAACAATAGTAGGAGAGTATTAGTAGTAGCAAGTGTAGTTTAAGGTGACTGAAGCCATATTATGCCAACTGTGAAAGACATTGTATAATTTGATAAATAATTTTTAAGCATAACTAAATATATATCATAATACTATATCTAGTGATTCATTCATCCATTTTGCTTAGTAAATTAAGTGACTGAGATACAATAGCAGTGCAGATAAGGTCCTAGGCTTATGGAGTGTACGACAAAGGAGAAGAGAGACAATAAACAAGTAAAATAAATACGATTAATTAATGACATAATTATAAGTTGTGAAAAATAGTGCAATACAAAGAAGGTGATGTGATACAAAGCAGAGAACTGAGTTCTTGCCACTCTTGACAGTGTGTCAGAAGTGCCTCTGGTGAAGTGAAGTGACATTTTTGCTTGCTAAGAGTGTAGGCACACACAGAGCAGTGAATTACAAAGGCTCTAGGGCACATAAGAGCTTGTCTTGCTCAAGGAACAGAAAGGAGACCATTGTGGTTGTGAGGGAGAGTGATGACATTGGAGAAGTAGCAGGAGCTGCATCATGCATGGCCTATAGGACAAGGTAGCCTCATTTTTTATGTTATTCGACAAGATTTCATTTTACATGCAATGGGAACAATCGAGAGTTTTGAAGGAGATTGAGGGTCTGAGTAGCATTTTCAAGATCAGTCTGCCTGCCAAGAGAAGAACAAAGTTGAAATGATACAAACAGTTACTTCAGAAATCTCATCAAGAGATGATAAGGCTTGGACCAGAATAATGGTGGAGATAAAAGGACCAAGGATGATGAAGAAAAAAGTATAAACCCCTGTACATTTTTAGTTGAGCTGATAGGCTCTTCTAATGATAAGATATAAGAGGGAAAGGGAATGATTCCTGGGATTTTGGCTTGAGAAACTGAGTAATGATGAGACCATCAATATGAATAAGGAGGATTCAGAGAGAAATAAAGCTTGTTTTCTGTTTTGGACATTTTAGTTTGTGATACCTATTAGATAGTCATATAAAATGTCAAGTAAGCACCTAGATATACAAATCTTTAGCTCAGAGGTCATATATGAGCATCACACAAAATGCCAGAGATTACCATGAAAAAAGAATCCAAATAATTCACTTTTTAGTGAACTCATGAATCATGCATGCCTCTGTTCATGCTCTGAGATACTATCTTAGGAGAGGCAAGGAGAAAAGCCCACCTGAGGAACTGACCTAATCCTAGGAAATCTAACATTACTTTAGCTTAATTACTACTATTTAAATTATTATAAATATTAATTATATTGGGCATGTAGTTAATTTTTCCCTGCTAAAGGATGGGTGGACTTGTATGGAAGTACAGATAATCTATAATAAAAGATAAAGGAATTTGCTTTTTCTTCAAATATACAGATGTAGTGTGAGTTAAATTTGTAATCTTACCCTACATTATAGAACAATTACTGTGGTTGAAAAAACTTCTTTCACAGATAACTTATTTTGATGATGTATGGAGACCAGATAGACACTCATGCCACCGGAGAAGGCATTGGTCAGGGTGGATGGATGAACCCAGATATGGGTACATTTGATTAGACATCATCTTGATTTTGGCACTATTCCATGCAGCTTAGAAACACATGATAAATTAATGTTTATTTGTTTTGACCAGTGATCTGAGTGGCTGTCTCAACTGTTTTATGTTTAGCCTAACTTATTCACTGGCTTATTTGTAAGCAATATAGAAAAACTGGTATAAGGTCAGTCAAATTTCATTTTAAAGAGAGAGAAAGTGCTCATTCAATTCCTGGCTTTGCATGTTCTGTATCGCCAACACTCCTTCCTTGTCTCATTGATTCTAATATGACTTCTTGTAAAAACTGCTGAGTTCACCCCAGTCCATACATATGTGTGCCTGTCTGTGTTTATCCAATACTATGTGCAGGAATTTCATCATAGTGCTTATCATATAATATTTTCTTTTTGGTTTTTAACTGCACAGTAGATAGAAGATTTCTTTGCCACAGGACCTTTTTGGGTCTTATTTGTCTTCAGATCCTCACTGTCTATTCCACAGTTGGTTATATATTGAATATTCAACAGTGTTATAGGAATATGTGAGTGAATGAATGAATCAACCAAATCAATGAGCTTCAGTGTAATTATCTCAGATGTTATCTTTAAAAAGTCAGGCAACTTAATTACTCAGTGGGTCAGTGATCAATTTGCAAGTAATATAGGTCCAGCTTACAAATTTTAAGTTCTTTGAATGCTTTTGATTAATTGATAAACCAAGAAAAAGAAAATTTCCACATCAAGAAATATACATCATCATGAAAGGCACCAAATCTACAAAGATACTTTTTTTTGAAGAATCAGAAGAAATATTGATGGAGGCTTATATTGGAGAAATACACATTACAGTTACTTTATCAGTGAAAAATAACCTATTTTAAAGATGTGCAGTACTCAGAGTGCTTACATATAAGCTTACATATAAGTCTTTGTTGAAATTTTTTCTAGGTATATATCTGCATTTTAAGATGCTCTGCTTGCTTCTGTGATTTCCAAATTGTCTGCCATCTGTTGCTATTGCATTTTACCTACAGGGAATTTTGGAAGCTTGCAGACTAATTAAAACTCCATAATTGTCATCTGAAATGTTGCCTGTGATATTATCTTTAAATACATTTTTCTTAGGTAACTTCGTGAACCACATTTCTATTTTTCTCTTGCATAACTTTTTGAAGACTGCTTTAAAAAAGGATATTTTCCTGCAACTCTGTAACTTTTCAGGCTATCAATGCTACAGCCAACATGAGAGCTCTCACTCCAAAAGTCATAGACTTTTATCTCATTAGAATTACAGCATTTTTAAAGTATTGTCTTGCTTTGCAGAGGAGACAGGGAATTTATGCCAAATGTTTCACAAGCAAAGCCTCTGCGATAGAAGATACAAATGTATTGATTTTAACACTTTTATTGAGGTATAGTTACAAACAATAAATTGACTAAATTTAAAGTGTACAATCTGGTAAAATCTAAGATTATGTCTGTAATCAAAATATTAAACATATCCATTCTTGCAACTTTCCTCATGTCTTTCCTTTTCGCTCTTTGCTTTAGTAGTAAAACACTACTAATTTTACTAATTTTATTTGAATTCTCTTTTTCTCCTTTCTGCTCCTTCCTTGAGCCATTTTCAGGGAATTTGTTCACAATATTTTTCATTCTCTGTATGTGAACTTCGACAACATTTACCTGAGTTCTCTCCTCAGAAGTTTTAGATTGTCCCAGAACACCATTAAGCTAAGGATGCTGGCTCATTATTGTTGTATTCTTGGGTTATGTTTGTTTTCTGAGTTTTGGACTTTCTATTTTATTTCTACTCTTTTGTTCTTTTAAATCATGTCTGTAGGAATCCAGAAATATCCTGCCATTTTGGTCAGAAATTTAGTAAAATTAATAAAAAACTTTAATCAGACCTCTATGAGTTATAAATACAGAGCTAAGTTGTCTAACTCAAGTGACAGAGTAAACCAGATGATTTGGCCTCTGAGGCCTTGACACATCTATGGTAATCTTTTATTCTCATGGCATCTTCTATTTTTCTTTCTGTTTGTAGTATATATTAAATTTGATTTTCTCTTTTAACTACTCTTTTTTTTGGCTTAATGTCTGTGTTATATATATATGTACTTCCTGCTGCCATCTGGCCCCCCTTCCCTAAATATTATTATTTGAGAATTACCAATGACTACCTACAATCTCAAATATATGACATGTTGTTCTCTATTATAGCACCCAGGTCTGGAGGTATTATTCTAAAGGGATAGCATATAGGTCACCATTATGAATTTGGGTTGCAAATGTGAAAGAAAGTTTGACAAATCATCAGGCTATGAATTGAAATGAGACATATTTATGAGGAGAATTGACATAGACTAAGGAGAGTTGATTAACAGGTAGGTCTGAAGCCTGTAGGAGGCAACAAGCCTGGAAAACTTCCCCAAATCCAAAGCCAAGAACTGTGGCACCTGTTAACCCAGTTCTTGGGGTCATTATTTTAAACATTTTAACCAAGAAGACTAGTCATTCAGGTTCAGCTTCTTACTTAACTGCATTATGCCTAATAGTTTGTCTTGCATTTTCTTTATATTGAGAGACCAGCCACTTGGGAAACAACTCCGTGTACAAGCCTTAGATTTTTTTTCAATAATTATTATTGGTAACCATATATTTCCTTCTTCTTAAATATGAATCATTCATTCAATAAGCAGTCACTGAATGTTTATTATATGCTGGGCATTCTACCAAGAATCATTCCCGAGTAAAATAAACAAACTCTTTTCTGGTGAAGGTTAGTCTTATATGCAAATAAATATTGTCATCAACAAATATGACAAAACTAGTTGTGGTAAGTCCAGATACATAAAAATCTGGATGTGAATATATAATGCTATAATTCTGCTCTCAATTACAATATATGTGGTTTTCCACACCACCAAGTAATTCTCTGACAGTTCAGCTCAGTTCTGATAGTGTCTACCTAGAGACACTGTCACATCCCACATATGAAAAGCACAGTCCTATAAGACTTATAAGACTGCCTCCTCTACCCACCAAACTTCAGATGGCAACTGCAAGCCTAGGTTATGACCCAGGCTTCTATTGGATAGCTATAGAGGTTCCAATGACCCCCTCTTGGCTTCAGTTAATTTGCTAGAGTGGCTCACGGAAACACTTTACTTACTATATTGCCAGTTTATCATAAAATATATAACTCAGGGACAACCTGATGGAAGAGATGCCTAGGGCAAAGTGTGAGAAAAGGGTGTAGAGCTTTCATGCTCTCTCCAGGCATGCTACTTTCCAAGCACCTCCATATGTTTAACAACTTGTAAGCTCTGTGAATCCAGCCCTTTTGAGTTTTTATGGAAACCTCATTACGTAGGCACGATTGATTAAATCATTGGTCATGTTGATGGATATAATTTCCAGCCTCTTACCCCTCCCTGGAGGTCAGCTGGGTGGAACTCAAAGTTCCAACTCTCCAATCATGTGGTTGATTTCCCTGGCAACCAGCCCCCATCCTTCAGTGCTTTTCTAACTTTAAAAGTTACCTCATTAGCATAAACTCAAGTTGAAAAGGGCTTATTGTGAATATCAAGACACTTTTTTGACTGTAATCATTTAGGAAATTCCAAGGGTTTTAGGAGACCTGTGCAGAAAGGGGCCAAAATGAAATATGTATTATTATATATTACAATATCATAAATGACAGACAAATGTTTGAAGTCAATATTAAAACTAGTATTCGACAACTTTTAAAAAAATTACTTAACTATTCAAATAAATCTGTAGCCAAAACTGGTCAATGATTGCATGAGAATAAATCCATCTCTGCTCATTAGAGCCTCAATTTAATCTCAAACATAATGTAGTATGTTGTGCCCATAACATAGTTGATTTGTGTACCCCTTATGTGATTAGTAGAATCTTTAGTATTCAGTTAAGCTCTCTAGTAAGGATGAGGAGAAAAGAGTTAAGAGGACTTTTCTCTAAAAAAATTATCTAGGAATGAAAATCAATCACTGAACCAGGCTATACATTAGAATATTTTTGTTTTATGACAGAAAGTTAACCTTTAAAATAGAAAATTCACAGAGATGCTGCATTTTAATGTTCATGAAAAATATATTTACAGTCTAATTCATTAAATTGGTTGCTCATATGCCCTGACCATTAATCCATTAACAAGAAGGGACCATAAATCACAGGACATGTTAACTATGTATTATAGATGGAGTGTTTTTTTTAATTAGCTTAATATATAGGAGTCTTATAGCCAGATTTTTTGAGTTGTACACAAAGTCCTAGATTGTGAAAATTGAGAACTAGACTTATTACCACTATTTTATAGACTTGATGTACGTACTTTGCAGGGTAAGACTGAGAAAACTGATTTTACATTCTAACTTATACATTGGCCGTTTATTATGTAGACTTAGCTAAGCAGTTTACTACCTGATGAGAAAAATGACTCATAAAAGACTAGGTTAGATGGACTTCCTACATGCTCACATAATACCCATGATTTAGTCCCACTATAGGCTTTACCAGTCAGTGTATATATATATTGCCTTTTTTGTTTGCACCACAAGCTGCTTATTAGCCATAAATTATAACATCAACTCAGTCTTTGTAAGTTACCTTACTATATCCCTAAACAAGTATTCTTTTTTTCAAACCATCTTTTATTCCCCCATTAAAGATCTTCTCCCTACCTGCACTAAAATTTCTGATCAGTTAATCCTTTCATTTCACGCAGGCCTATTTTTTATTTTTCTTCTTCCCCTGCATGGATATTCTGTGTACCTACCACTTTCAGCACCAAATGGCCATCTATTTCAATATTTCTCTGCCCAGGACCCTAAACCTCCATATTTTGTGTCAAAGCTAGTGTCAGTTGCAATCATGGGTTACATTATTTACCTTCTCTTTTTGTTAAAGATTAGCATAGGAAAAATTATGCAAATGATCTATAGCTGTACTCTGCTTTATATACAAAAAGGGGCTATTTTAATCACTCATTGAATAACTCTATTAGAACTCCTGATAGGCCCTTTGAAATTATCACATCTCATACTGAACTAGTTTCCATCCCTGAAAATCGACCTCTTTTTCTACGTAGGTACATCTGGCTAACGGCAGGAGCTGGTTGGTCAAGCCACGCTCATTGAAGTTGTTTGACTCATCTCTTTACCCTCAAGTCCTTATAGTTGAATATCAGAAATATCTCTGATATGTGCCCCTCCTTTTTTTTAACAATCATTGACATCATCCAGATTATTATTAACCCTTGCTGAATTATTATGCTCATCTCCTAATTGGTCTCACTGCTTCTCCTCTACATACAGTAACCCAGGTATACTGGATACTGACAGGCTTATCTTTCTAAAATACAAATTAATTTTCGTCAATATTTTGCTTTACTTTAAAGCCATTCCTAATAATTTATTCACAGTAGAATAAAATTAAAATTTATTAGCATAATATAAACTTCCCTTTATAACTTGCTTCTACCTAACTTTCTAGGTATACCAGGTATACCTGGTAACTCCAGGCTGGTACCTCCTCTGTCATACAGTTTAACTATATTGAACTCTATACTGTTCCATGGAGCTCCCACTCTCCATGTACTTGCGCACCATTCAGCCTTTCCTCATGCTGATTCCCCTCATTTCCTTCTCAACTTTGTTTGCCAGGGCATTGCCTGTTTATTCTTAAAGCGGGAGCACAAATGCCCCTCCTCCTATTAATTTTTCCCTAATCTCCTCAAACAGAATTAATATCTTCTTTGATCATATTTTCTTAGCATTTTATATACCTATATTATAAAATATATAATATTCTTCACTTTCATGAATACATTTTTACTGAAGTAAAATATACAATCAGTAAATGAACTGATCAATATATAGTAAGTGAGTTTTGACAAATGTATTCCTGGGAACTGATACCCAATGAAGATATAAAACATTTCCTTAACCCAGAAAGTTCCTTTGTGCTCACCTCTAGTCCCCCCTGGGGATGGAGACATTTTGATTTCTGTTGAGATAAGTTAGTTTTTGCCTGTGTTTGGATTTTATATAAATGGAATCAGAGTATGTGGTCTCTTTTCTGGCTTTTTTCATTCAAAATAATGTTTTTGAGATCCACCTATGTTGTTGTATATAAGTACTTTATCCACTTATTTTAATGTTTATGAATATTTAGTTTGTTTATAGTTTTTGGTTCTTATGTGTAAAGATGTCGGAACATTTTGTACAAGGCTATTTGGGAGCATATGTTTTTATTTCTCTTGAGCAAATATCTGGGAGTGGAGTTGTTGGGTCATAGAGGAGGTGAATGTATTGGTCAAGATTCAATCAGAGAAGCAAAACCACAGGGATCATATATAATAAGTGTTTTCCTATGGGAATTTGACCCTGGAGAACTTTGGAAGCTGACTAGTTTCTATGATGCTATTGTGGGTATTTCTGGTTCTGTGGCCTAAAATAGGGGAGGATGTTGAGAAGGAAAGATGAATGAGAAATGAGTGTGGGGAAATGATCAGGAATAAATAGGAATCTGCAAGTATAAGCAGAAACCCATGAGGTTGGACTGGAATCCAGGGTTTTAACTACAGTGCGGGGTGTGACCTATCAGAGAACCTGGTGCCTTTCATCAAAAAACTAACTACACACCTGGCTCAAGAGTCAGATAAGAATAAGATTTGACAAGATCAGCTGGAGGAGTTGCTGACTTGGTTGCTGTATTGAACCACCAGGTTGAGCCAGTGGATAAAGGCACCATGTGTGAGTTGCCATAACTCTTAATATTTAGCATCTACCTCTGTGTGTAAAAATAATATGGCTACTGTTTCATTTTTGCTTTTAAAATCTTCCATAAAATGTTTCTGTTTGTTTGTTTGTTTGTTTTCTATAATTACCTGTGCAGAAGTCACTCTTTAGAAAGTGATCAATATTTTGGTGGGAACAAACCTAAAGGATTCCACCTGTGTATGTTTTATACATACCTCATTTTTTTTTAATTTTTATTTATTTATGATAGTCACAGAGAGAGAGAGAGAGAGGCAGAGACACAGGCAGAGGGAGAAGCAGGCTCCATGCACCGGGAGCCTGATGTGGGATTCGATCCCGGGTCTCCAGGATCGCGCCCTGGGCCAAAGGCAGGCGCCAAACCGCTGCGCCACCCAGGGATCCCTACATACCTCATTTTATATAAGAGCTAGACTTTTAGAGAATAAAACAGACATAAATATTTAAAGTTAACTCACTGTTTAAAATAATCCTATAGCCAATATTTATTATTCTTCATATTATTGCTCCAGATCCTTGCCAACCTTTATTGTTATCAGTTTTTATTATTTTAGCCTTCTAATTTTGGGATTGCATTTCCTTGATGACTAATGATATTGAATACCTTTTCAGAAGCTTATTGGCCATTCAAATACCTTTTATGGGGTTGTGCATGTCAGTTTGTCCAATTTATAAATTGGGTTATTTATCTTTTTATTATTGCTTATTATTTATGTATCATGTATTGGGTATATGTATTCTCTTAGACCACAATTTACTTTTTGAATCCTGTTAACGGAGTCTTTTAATAAGGAGAAACATACACAGACAAAATGACATGTCACCACATTGATAGCCAGAGTTGATTTGGCTGATCTGGCTGGCGAGGGGGCAGTCCCCTTCCTCCCTCATCATTCCATGTGTGTCCCTCCCAAAGGTGCACACTTGGTGGAGGAGGACAACCTTCCCTGAAAGAGGAGGATTGTTCTTCACTTGAGGGTAATTGAGTAGCTGCATTACACTGCTAGAACCTCTAGACAAGCTTTCAAGGTCCGTTTGTAGGAAAATGTAGGATAGTCAGGTTCTAAGACTCCAGACACATCCCAATGAGGTGCTACATGTGGCAGTCTGCCTTTCTTTAAAAAAGAAACAAGAAATGAAAGAGGCGGAATAGTAACCAACCTTATAGAAATACGAGCATTTATAAGAGAATATTATGAAAAATTATATTCCAACAAAGTGGGCAACCTAGAGGAAATAGATAAATTCCTAGAAATATATAACATCTCAAAACTAAATTGGGAAGAAATAGAAAATTTTCCCAGACTGATTACCAGCAATTGAAACAGTATTCAAAAAACTCCCAACAAACAAAAGTGCAAGACCCAGACAGCTTCACAGGCAAATTCTACCAAACATTTAAAGAAGGCTGGATATGTATTCTTCTCAAATTATTCCAAAAAAAAGAAGAGGAAAGAAAATTTCCAAATTCATTTTATGAGGCAAGTATTACCCTGATACCAAAGCCGCATAAGACACTACACAAAAACAGAACTACAGGCTAATATCTTTGATGAACAAAGGTGCAGAAATTCTTAATAAAATTCTAGTAAACTGAATCCAACAATATATTTAAAAAATTGTTTATCACAACCAAGGGGGGTTTATTCCTGGGTTGCAAAGGTGGTTCAATATTTGCAAATCAATCAAGGTGATACATCAATTATTAAGATAAGGGATAAGAACCATATCATTAGATGCAGAAAGAGAATTTGACAAAATACAGCATCATTCATGATGAAAATCCTCAACAAAGTAGTCTTAGAGGGAACATACCTCCACATAATAAAGGCCTCATATGAAAAACCCACAGTGAAATATCATCTTCTCTATGTTCAGGAACAAGACAAGGATATCTACTCTCACCACTGTAATTCAACATAGTACGGGAAGTCCTAGCCACAGCAGTCAGACAACAAAAAGAAATAAAAGGCATCCAAATATGTATAGAAGTAAAACTTTCACTATTTGGAGATGACATGATGGTATATATAGAAAACCCCAAAGACTCAACTAAAAAATCTGCTAGAACTGATAAGTGAATTCAGTAAATTTGCACTATATCCAATCATAGTACAGAAATCTGTTGTATATCTATACACTAGTAATAAGCAGCAGAAAGAGAAAATAAGGAACCAATCCCTTTTACAGTTGCACCAAAAGTAATAAAATACCTTGGAATAAACTTAACCAAAGAGGTGAAAGACCTGTCCTCTGAAACCAATAAGACATTGATGAAAGAGATTGAAGATGACACAAAGAAATGGAAAGACATTCCATGCTCATGGATTGGGAGAAAAACATTGTTAAAATGTCCATTACTACCCAAAGCAATCTACATATTTAATGCAATCTCTATCAAAATACCAATAGCATTTTTTACAGAGCTACAATAAAACAATTCTAAAATTTGTATGGAACCAGAAGACCCGGGATAGCCAAAGCAATCTTGAGAAAGAAGAGCAGAACTGGCAGTATCACAATTCCAGACTTCACGTTATATTATAAAGCTATACTAATCAAAACAGTGTGGTACTGGCACAAAAATAGGCACATAGATCATAGAACAGAGTAGAGAGTCCAGAAATAAACCCACAATTATGTGGTCCGTTAATCTTCAACAAAGCAAGAAAGAAAATACATTGGGAAAAAGATAGTCTCTTCAACAAGTGGTACCGCAAAAACTGGACAGATACATACAGAATTTTAGCCATAGTCAGAATGGCTAAAATTAAAAACACAAGAAACTAGTGTTGGTGAGGATGTGAAGAGAAAGGAACCCTCATCCTCTGTGGTGGGAATGCAAACTGGAGCAGCCGCTGTAGAAAACAGTATGAAGGTTCTTCAAAAAGTTAAAAATAGAACTACCCTCCTATCCAGTAGTTGTACGTGTAGGTATTTTTCCAAAAAAAATACAAATAATTCAGAGAGGTACATGTATCTCTATCTTTATTGCAGCATTATTTACAATAGCAAAATATGGAAGCAGCTTAAATGTCCACCAACACATGAGTGGATAAAGAAGAGGTGGTACGTATACACAAGGGAATATTAATCAACCATAAAAAGGAATGGAATCTTGCCATTTGCAAGTACATGGATGGAGCTAGAATAAATGCTAAGTGAAATATATCAGTCAAAGAAAGACAAATACCATGTGATTTCACTCACATGTAGAATTTAAGAAACAAAACAAATAATAAAAGAAAATAAGAGAAACAAGCCAAGAAACAGTCTTAACAAAAGAAAACAAACTGATGGTTACTAGAGGGGAGATGGGTAGGGAGATGAGTGAAATAGGTGAAGGAAATTAAGAGTACATTTATTATGATGAGCCCTGAGTAATGTGTAAAATTATTAAATCACTCTATTGTATACTTGAAACTAATATAACACTGTATGTTAACTATACTAGGGTTAAAATTTAAAAAACTTAATAAAGGTTAAAAAAAAGAAATTTTTTCCTGTCTTAAGATCATGAAGATGCTCTCTTATGCTTTCTTCTAGAGACTTTGTACATTTGGCTTTATAATTAGGACTATCATCCATCTTGAATTAACTTTTGTGTGTGGTGTGAAATAAGGTTTGAGGCTGTTTTTTTTCTATTTGTTTATTCAAATTTTTTAAGTATTATCTCCTGAAAATTTTGGTTTTCCCCCTATCACATTGCCTAAGTGACTGTCAAGAATTAGTTGACTATTTTTGTGATTATTTCTAGATTCCCAATTTTTGTTTCATTGATCAGTTTGTCTATATTTGCACCAAAATCACACTATCTTGATTAATGAAGCTTTATAGTAAGTCTTGAAATCAGGTCCTCCAACTTTTCTTTTCCAAGATTGTGCTAAGTCATTTGCATAGTATATAGTTGATTGGGTTTGGGGGAGCCCATCCCCACCCAACTGAAAATAGAAGTGTAACTCTTGCCTTAATAGCCTACTGTTGACTGAAAGTCTTACCAAAAACATAAAGTCAATTAATACATGTTTTATATGTATTATATACTTTATCTTACAGTTGCAGTATTGTACTGTATTTATTGAAAAATATCTGTGTATAAGTGGATCCATGAAGTTCAAACCTGTGTTAAGGTTCAACTGTATTAGTTTCTATTGCTGTGTGACAAATTACCATACACTTAGAACTTAAGATAATGCCATATATTATCGCGAGTGGGGGTTCAGGTACCGTTTATCACAGTGCACCCCTCAGGCTCTCAAAAGTCTGCAATCAAGGTGTTAGCTTGGGCTCAGTTTAATCCTAGGTTCAGGATCCTCTTCCAGTCTCACATGGTTATATTCAGAATGCATTTCTTTGTAGCTATAAACTTATGATGGATGGCTTGCTTCTTCAGTAGAGTAGAGGAATCTCTGAACTCAGGGGAGACCCAAACCCTCTTTAGGCCAGCTAAATCGCATGGCATTTTCTTCTCTTTTCCTGCCTCAGAACCTTGTCACAACCTTTTCTCTTTGCTTAAAATAATTTCCATGTTGGTAAAATCCATTCTTCCATCTATCAAGTGTTAAGTTCAAACAGCTTTTAATTTAATTTAATTTTTTAATTTTTTTATTAAAATGTTTTATTTATTTATTCATGAGAGACAGAGAGAGAGAGAGAGAGAGAGAGGCAGAGGGAGAAGCAGGCTCCATGCAGGGAGCCAGATGCGGGACTTGATCCCGGGACTCCAAGATTATGTCCTGGGCCAAAGGCAGGAACTAAACCGCTGAGCCACCCAGGGATCCCAGCTTTTAATTTTATTTAGAAAAAATTTAAAACAAAAAAATCTGTAAGAATAGTATAATGAACACATATTCAACTTCCACCTACATTCACCATTTATAAATATCTTCATCATTTGTGTGTATTTTATCATTCTATGTCTCTATTTATCTCTTTGTGTCTCTGTATGTATCTCTTTCTTTCTCTCTCCGTCTCTCTTTCTATGTTAAATCATTTCAGGGTAAGCTAAAAATACCATGATCCTTCACCACTAAATAATTTAGTATCTGTCTCTTAAGAATAAGGTCATTCTTTTTATATAACAATAGTACTCTATCAAATTAAGGAGAATTAATATCAATAAAATACTTTCATTTAATATGTACTCCATGGTCAAAATTTGCCAGTTGGCTCCATGTTCTTTCTAGCAACTTTCCCTTTCCCTCTAGGATCCTTTCCAAAGTCTTACATCACATTTAGTTTCTCTAGTCTCCTTTCATCTGAAACAGTCTCTCAACTTTTCATTATCATTAAAAGAGTTGGGACATCATTGATAAATCCAAGCCAAATCTTTGGGTTTTTTTTTTTCCAGTAATTGCCTGATGGTTAGATTTAGGTTATTTTTTTTAAAGATTTTATTTATTTATTCATGAGAGACACAGAGAGAGGCAGAGACACAGGCAGAGGGAGAAGCAGGCTGCCTGCAGGGAGCCGGACGTGGGACTCGATCCTGGGTCTCCAGGATCACACCCCAGGCTGCAGGTGGCGCTAAACCACTGAGCCACCCGGGCTGCCCTAGGTTTTTGTTTGTTTGTTTGTTTGTTTAATTAGGAATACTAAAGAAATAATTGTATATTCTCAGTGTGATCACATCTATTGTTCCATATTTGGTGATGATAACTTTGTTCATTTTTAGCGTCTACCAGAATTCTTCACTGGAAAGGCACCTTTTCTCTCATTTGTAATTAACAAGTAAATTGTGGGAATATAAGCTTAAATTTCACTTTCTTGACTTTACAATCTAAGTTATATTCCTGTAATATTGTAGCCTCTGTAAGGACATGGTATTTAACTATATATTAATTATAGTTTCCAATTATTTATTATGTCTACTTGTAGCTATCTCCCTGAATGAATTGTATCTGTTTTATTCATGGTTATATTTGCAGTGCCTGCACAGTGTGTGGTACAGAGTGGACACTACTAAAATGATTATAAATGATTAAATGCATGAATACATAATTACATTTAGGAAAATTATTTAGTAAAGAAATTTTAGGATTTCTTCATATGAATGATAGAAATAAAGCATGGAAGACTTCATTTTAAACACTATGTTTTGCTGATAACTTTGTCATCCTATCCCTAGAGAGTTAGAAGATGATGCTATTTCTCTAAATTGGGCATTTCTCTGTAATGCACATCTTGTATTCTGAACAACACAGACCTGTAGTCAGAAAGACAGTAATGGAAATAGAAATCCCAGCTCTTGAATAATAGGCTCAGATGTTTTTTAGGAAGAACAAATTCAATTGACTTATAGTTATACCACGTCTGTAATGATCTATCCAATATAAGACAGTCTTTCTGCAGATTGGTACAGAGTATTGGACATGTTTTTAGACTTGTAGTTTGTCATTCAGTTCAACATGAGGTAGACTGTGTAGATTGCTGTCAGAGATTGTTCTTGGTCACATTTTCTTTTCTTTTCTTTTTAAAAGATTTTATTTATTTATTCATGAGAGATACGGAGAGAAGGCAGAGACATAGGCAGAGGGAGAAGCAGGCTCCATGCAGAGAGCCAGATGTGGGACTCGATCCCAGAACTCTGGGATCATGCCCTGACCAGAAGGCAGACGCTCAACTACTGAGCCACCCAGGTGTCCCTCTTGGTCACATTTTCTTAAGTCAAATATTATTATGTTTTTAAATAATGAAATTACTTCTTTTAGTCTTGCATTTTTTTTTGCAGAAACTGATTTCTATACATAAAATTATTTTTTTTCTTTTTGCTAGAATAGTGAATTCTTCATTGCCTTTCCACTCCCCTCTAGGGTCATCTATTTCCTTCTTACCAATCCATTAAATATTTGGTTATACCTCAGAGTCAGTAATTAAAAAGTATGAATTTTACTAACAGGAGATTTTTTTAACTTGCCTTTCTGCAGTAGTCTGATGTTTTCCATAAAAGAGCAACCTTTGATTTAACAATGCAGAATCCTCTTGGAAAATTCATTAACAGATCTTCACTATATTCTGCTATTGCATTTCAGTGTCATTGCAAAGCCCTATGGGACCTGATGAGTTGCGAGTCATAAGTGCTATATTTTATAACCTTTGAAATTTTATGCTCCTAGCAAGGCTGTCCCCCTATTCTTTTTTTAAAAAAAGATATTATTTATTTATTTGACAGAGAGAGAGAGAAAGAGAGAGAGAGAGAGCAAGCTGGGGGAGCAGCAGAGGCAGAGGGAGAAGCAGGTTCCCCACTGAGCAGGGAGCCTGATGTGGAGCTCGATCCCAGGACCCTGGGATCATGACCCGAGCTGAAGGCAGACACCAACCAACTGAGCTACCCAGGCATCCCTATCCCCCTATTCTTAACAGTTACTTAACAGAGCTCAAGAGGGGTATAGACTATTCCATGTTCCTGGTTAAGTCAATATTCATCAAAACCATCTACCCTCTGACTTACCACTATAAATTACCTGATAACTGTCCCAAGGTGAAAAACTAACATAGAGCTTCTACTGAAGAGAGTAATTTCATCATGTCTCCCATTTCTGTGTACTTTAGTCAATGGACTTAAAAAGTCCAAGGTTCATAGGCATCTCTTATTACCCAGAGTCTCTTTTCCACATGGCTCTGCATATTCTATAAATGGGCCCTCATTTTTACTCTTAATTGGAAGCTAGCTTTCTTACAGACTTCTCAGGTGGTGAGAAGTCTGATAAGTTCAACTTTCCTCGTTGCTCCTTCCAGATATTGTTTCTTCGGCCACTATAAAAAGCCCAGTTTTGATTCTCATGTTGTCACCTTCTGTTCCAGTTATCTTCATTCCTAATGGCCACTTTCTTTCATTTATTGATGATAATAGCAACTGGTTCAAGATCTTTTTCTTCACCATCATTCCAATTCTTCTCAGAGTAATTTCAATTGCATGTATATCATCTATATAATACGTTCAATATTCTGACTTATTAATTTCTTGACCTGCCCACGTTGAGTGATTTTTTTTCTCTATTTATCTCAGCCATATACTCTAATGTATTCCAGGTCTTGCTGTGTGTGATAACTACAACTGATCTAAATTCTTAATTACAAGTATCCCTGTCTTTGCCAACCAACTCCATCTTTCCATCTTATTTTTCTAGCACCCTAAGTCCAACTACTCTTTCACCTGACTCAGAACTCCAATATATTCATTCTATTAGCATTTCACTGTCACCCATGTTATGTCCTCATTTCTTTTCTTACACAGAATTAAATGCCATGATTCACTATTATAATCACTCTTTTGCATATACCCATAATTCTTTTTTTCTTTCTCCCTTCCTCTTGGCAAAATTCCAAAGCTTGTTAAATCAAACTCTCTGCCTACTCCAGATGTACATCAGAGCAACATTGCTGAAGAAAATACAGCCAAGCTGACTGGTCTCATTTCAGATTCTAAATCACAGAATTCAAATAAAACCCCAATGCTGCCCAATGCTTCTGTGACATTTTCATAATCAGTTTGTATCCTTATTCTTTAAGAATACTATTTCATATCTTATCCATTACATTTTAATCTTCCATTCCTCCTTCATCTTCACTCTCAGATGATGAGCTATCTTATTAATTCAACAAAATAAATGAAGTAATTTTATTTTATTTTATTTTATTTTTTTAAATGAAGTAATTTTATTTTATTTTATTATTTTTTTTAATGAAGTAATTTTAAAAGAACCTCTACATCTTCCTGCAAGTGAGCTGTAGGTATACCTCTGCAATTTGCCTTTTCTTATATTATAAGGAATGTAAGGTCATCTTATTTGTGCTCTGGATTCTATACCTCATCAGAATTAAGGCCTTATCCTTTAATTATCCTCCCACTCATTAAATAATTAATTTTTTTCACTGTACTGAATCGTGTCCATCACAATGTAAACATTATATATATCCCATTTTAAAACAACCATAACAAGTACAAACACTAAACCTTCATCTTTCCACAAGCTTTTCCTTTCTCTGTTTTTGGTTGTTGTTGTTGTTTTTTTAAGATTTTATTTATTTATTCATGAGAGAGAGAGAGAGAGAGAGAGAGAGAGAGAGAGAGGCAGAGACACAGGCAGAGGGAGAAGCAGGCTCCATGGGGAGCCTGATGTGGAACTCCATCCGGGACTCCAGGATCATGCCCTGGGCCGAAGGTGGCACTAAACGCTGAGCCACCCAGGCTGCCCTCATATTCCTTCTTTAAGCATTTCTTCACTCACATTCTCCAGATTTTTTTTTTTAACACAATTACCAGTCCTTTCCAGTATCTTTTGCTGGAAATTCCTCACCTTTTCAGTTCTTAAATTTTATAGTGGTCTGTATCTTAGGCCTGGAACCTGTTCTCTTCTCTCTGACCACTCACTCCCTAAGAGATCCTATCCATTGATATGCTTCAAATTATATCTGTGTGTTGTGGGCTTCCAACATGTAGCTCCAGACTCAACCCCTCTCTTAACTATTATAACTGAATTCCTTCTTATCATTTCTACTTGGATATCTAATAGGCACCTAATAGGCACCTAAATATATGAGATATTAAAGCAAGCTTATTAATTCTGCCTTTAAATCTCCTCATTTCTTCATCTTCCTTATTTGGGAATCGAGTTTTCTTAGACTCAAATGTGTGATTTCCAAATTTGCGTTGTCTCTTAAGTGTGAAATTAAGTGAAATGAGCCTAGTTGATATAATTTAAACTACAGTGTTATGGTAAATGAAACGAAATACAAGAAATAATAAGATAAAATTCATTCTAATTGTGAATATTTTTCTAAAATCAACCTATAGTCCAGTTGTTATTTCTTGTCAGTTAGTAAAATAGACACAAAATCCAGAACTAAAAATATTGTTATAAGTTCTGTTTACTTTCTATAATCTTCAAAGACATTTGAACTTCTTAGTAACCTAGATGCTATTATCACAATTCACATTAAGTGTATAGCTGAGGTCTTTTCCAGCTGAAGAGAATTATAGAAAGTAATATTATAGGAAATAGTGCATAATAGATTTTGGAGTTCATGAAAGCAATATTGTCACAGAAAAACTGCATAATTGCAGTGTTCTCCTGGGGTGAAATTTAATGCCTCCCATAAATTGTCTTTCTGTTTATTTATGGCAAAGTCTGTTGCCAAGGTAACAACTATACAGAACCATCATGTCCATATGGTATGACCAAATCTTCCACTTATAGTAGTGTCTTTTCTATCCAGCCCAATAGCAAATAATCAATGGTCTCATACACAAAGTTTCTGTTTCCATTGATTGCTCAGCAACTGACTTTTACTAGTGTGACTTTATTTCCTAGAACATTGGATTCAGTTCAATTCAAATACTCAGCTTGAATAAATGATGATTCTTAGTAAGAAAATTCTAAATAAAAAAAAAAAAAGAAAATTCTAAATATTATTGTGGTACAGAGACCTCAAAAATGAATCCCTGAATAATGAACTCTTAAATGTGTATTCAATAAAAATGATCATAAAAACTCTATCTATATCCCAAAATTGCTTTCACTGGGTTTAGTTCTTTAAGAAAGAGTTCCTTTTGTCTCACAAGTTGAATACTTGGTTTAATTACACTTTATTTTCACCATTTTCTACTCTACTCAACTTTGAAAGGTTAATAGATGCCAAGGGCAATTCTCCCTTCTCAAAGTTGAAAATCTTGACAGTGGCCATTCAAGAGAGTCTTCATAGAATTCTTTGGCACTATACTGACATATGAATACAAAGTTTTACTCCATTGTGGACGAACCAATCAATTAGAAGATAGAAAGAAAAATAAAAAAGTTTACTAATCAGTGATCACTGACATGAGATACCTGGACTTGCTTTCATTTCCATTATTTTCTATTCCTTGAGACATATGTTCATTGAAAGCTTTGTGCCATACCAAAAGAGTTAAGAAAATACTTAAAATTTTTTATGATATACTCAAATATATGCTTATTTATAGTGCCTTAAACAAGACACGTTGAAAGTTAAATTTTTTTTAAGACATCATTATATAGACTGTTGTTGCTTAGTGTAGTTAAGATCACTAAGCTCTAAGGTAGTCTTTGCTAACTTATTGCACAAATGAATCAATAAACAAGTATAGATATGGAGAATTGGGAAGTAATGTAGATGTCTGAATCACTGATGTAAATACATGCAGCTTTATTATTAGGTGTCTGAATGATCACCAGGCACAGAGCTGCCCATGAGTTGGCAGGTAGATTGCACTAACATCTGTAAATAGACAATTCTAATCATGTGTGATTTAGTGGCTTCCCAATCACTCATGTTATTTCAAATAGTTACGAGTATAAAATAAATTTAAAGATAAAAAATTACCAGAATATGGTGTAATATCACCTCTGACTTCTATTGATTACAAAGTCATAGACACCAGTAATACTACTCTGTGCTGTTACTACCTACCTTCATAACTGAAGGAAATGCTAAATTTCAGTAGAGGTTTTATGAAAATAAAAATTTCAGCCTTTTTCCATACTAGAACATATACCTTTCTCAATTCTCAGTTTAAGAACCTCTGATTTGGGACACCTGGGTGGCTCAGGAGTTGAGCATCTGCCTTTGGTTCAGAGCATGATCCCAGAGTCCCGGGACCAAGTCCCACATCAGGCTCCCTGCATGGAGCCTGCTTCCCCCTCTACTTATGTCTCTGCCTCTCTCTCTCTCTTTCATTAATAAATAAATAACATCCTTAAAAAAAAGAACCACTGATTTATGATGTTTGACAAATCAACTGAAAGATACCTAAGCAGGGCAAGTGTATGTTTCAGAAGGAGTACAGTCACCAGTGTTTATTAGGAGGCTGCTGAATGAATAATCCTGTTTAGGTACTATAGTGGACACAACACAGGGGTAGGAAACAATGCCTTTGCCCTTGAAGAGTTTATAATTAAATAGAGATGTAGCATATGCTGACATTACTTAACATTCCTAAATGCTTAAGGTCCATTTTAGATTTGAACAGGGAGTATTTACGAAGGGTATGCAAAGTCTAAGCCTACATAGAAAAGATGATCAGTTGCTACTGTCCTGTAAGTAGTAGAATTTTTTGTTAATTCTGTGGCATGAGTGTAGACATTTTTCATATCTACAAGTGATACAGCTACCCCTAGAGATATACCAATACTTACTTAGGTCTACAACTGAGGTCCAAAGTCCAAAGAATATTTTTGAAACATAGATTTTGATAACTCTGGGATAATTGATATTATTTCTAAGAAATGATAGCTAGAAATGTCATTCATATTTGAAGACTTAAACAGGTTTACTTCCTATGTATTTGATTATAACTAGAATATATTTTATTCATATTTTTACGTTTCTTCTAAATAGGTTGCTTTTTGGTTAATCTAGATCTAAGAAAGCCCTTGGCTATGTGCAATGCTGGCTCAAGTCTTTACTACCCATTGAGTTTGGCATTTTGAGTTATCTAACTTGGATTTATATTAGCAAAGCTGTTTCATTTTCACCCAACACCAGCAACACAATAACAACAGTCCCTACCACCTACCCCCACAAAAAAAAACTATTACCATGAACAAGTTTAACACATTTTCCAGAGATGTCTAATTTACAATCAGGTTGTAGCTCAGCCAAAGCTTTGGGGAATGTGGCTCAATGATATAGTGTGACAAAAATGGATGAGAAACAGCTGCAGAACAGTGAGATCCTGTAATAAAGTAAAGTAATTTATTATTGGTTCTGAATTCAGAATCATCAGCAAACATTCATCAGGCATCTACCTTGTGCCTGCCATTATAGGTTTGAACACCAAACTTCTAAGGCCAGACCTGCACAGTGATGCTAGCCTGTGACCTCTAAGGGGCAGTTCAGGAAGAAAGATTCATAAGACCATTTAGAGGCAGAGCATTGCTAGAGAAATGTTAAACCAGAAAGAAGAAATTAAAGCAGTCAGTTCCACAAATAAGCACGGAACTACAACAAATGGGAGGTCAGAGAGACAAGCCCCGTTGATGTAGAGAGAAGCTGAGAAGGCAAAGCTGCAGACACCAGATTATGGTTTCTTTATTCATTACTTGTACAATTTATGTGTATTTGCCAGGGCCTAGACTTTTAACTGGGCCCAAAATGAATGACTGTTTCTGGAAGCCTGTGGGCCTGTGACCTTGCCGGTATTGATTTGCATGTGATGTTCTGCTTGGTGCTTTTGTTTCTGTGATGTTAGGAAGAGATTTGTTTTGATGCAAGAACACCAGCCAATAAGAGCAAGAGAGAAGATAAAAGGCATTGCCACGGTCTCATTTTTGAGTTGGTTTTGGTGGCATGGTATGGAGATGAGTTAACAGCATAAACATGAGCAGTGTTCCTAAATGACTTCATTTGACTATGGGAACAAGCATTAGTAATTCTAAGTTTTATGACAAGTACCTGAGGAGAGAGCCATCTGTTCCTTCCCTTCCCTGTATTACACATTGTGCTGTAGGGAAGCTTTGTCACAATGAATATAGTGTCCAGAGAAGAAGCGAGAATAGTGCTTCTATTGAGTGTATAGGAAACTACTACAGAAGTGAGACATAACTGAAAGTTGTTAGCCAACACTACTGTCAAGGTGGCTGAAGGAGAAAAACACCAAAAATAATGTCCCTGTTCACATCAACATATGTTTAGGTCTTAAAAATATAGGAGCTTATAAATAAAACGAATAGCTATTTATATATGTTGTGGTTTATACAATACTGCTTTCATATTCCTCTAATATGATATAAGACATTAAAAGGAGGCTTATTTTCTATTGTACTGTGTTATAGACTACCCTTCAGCTTTGGCATCCTCATATGGAACAGAGGGGGTAAGATATAGGACCTGATGGCCTAGGCCACAAACAGAGAAATACTGTGTTTGCTGGAGTAAACTGAGAGACTATGGCATTCTGAAGGCCAGTTTGATAAGTGATAGCTTCTGGCAGCAGCATAGCTGCTACAAGGTAAGTAGCACACCTTCTCCGGACTCTTGAGATATACCATGGTAAAGGACGGAGTGGGGAAGTGATACTTGTAGGGAGCTGGAGAGCCTGTTGCTGTGCTGGTCAAGCCTACCAAGCTAGATAGCAAAATTCGAGATTTATGTCTATGATATCCTTGGTAGGAACTGATGACACTTGAATCACGCATATGATATATCTGAATGGAAGTTAAAATACCATCAAAATTGCATAGTTCAGGATTGTAGCTTGTTGATGGCACATTTTGAATCAAGGATAAAAGTTAAAATGCCTAAAACTAATGGACTGCTTTTCCTTTAGGCAATTTTCCATGAAGCTTAATTGCAGATCATCTAAACTGGCAATTCAGGTCACATGCATTTGATTTGGTGAACAGTTGGTTTATTGAAGTTTGGATTGAAACCTTATGAAAATAAGATATCCTAGTCAAGATACATGTCTGAGTAGAGGGCCATCTCACATATGGTACAAGATACGACAAGGCTGTGTCTATGAGTAGGGCCAGTATTTCTTCAAAATGGAATTCGAAAGCTACTCAAATCCTGGACTATGGAGCAATCAAGACCTCAAAATTTGAAAAGTATTACACGAACGTTTTAGCCTTGAAATGTCAGAAGCATTTCAAATACCCAATGCAGTCATTAAAAATTGTAAATATATTGCCCATGGTTGCCAAATTTTAAGTAATGGTAAGTTCAAGAAAAACAGGTTTCAAAATATATCTCCAGGTATTTAATTGATTTTACTTACTCCTCTGTAAATATATACTAATTGTTAGAAGATAGCTGCCAAAATGGTCATTTGAGTTTAAAAATTATTCTTTCTGACAATAATTAGCTAGAAGAATAGTCTTTATTGAAACCACTTCTAAATTTGGCAGTAAAATCATGTCATCAGCATGCCTTTTTTTTAAGGAAGAGATGACAGAAAATGACAATTTTCCACCCAATCAGGAGCATCCAACCCAAGCATGATAGGGCTAGGCATATTATAACACAATAATAAAATCTGATTTCATGATTTCCCATGAACTTCCACTGAAATTAATTTAATCAAAGCTTTCCAATAAAATTGATATATCTGTTGGGTGATAAATGGTTCAAAGGACATGACTAATTTTTCAGTCACTTTCAATAGGGTTTCATCCAACTCACCAAACGATTCTCATTTACATGATCAAGAAACACAGAAACTATTTTTTTAAGATTTTATTTATTTATTCATGAGAGAGAGAGAGAGAGAGAGAGAGAGAGAGAGAGAGAGAGGCAGAGACATAGGCAGAGGGAGAAGCAGACTCCAGAAGCAGGGAGCATGATGTGGGACTTGATCCCTGGACTCCAGGATCACGTCTGGGCTGAAGGCAGGCGCCAAACCGCTGAGTCACCCAGGGATCCCCAGAAACATTTTTTTAAAAGTCAAACTTTTTAAAAAAATCAAGACATGTAAATACATATAAACACAGATCTCAAGCCCTTCTAGTGATCAAAATATATAGGCAGAGTTTATACAATTTATAAGGGACACACACAAGATTTAGAGGGACATGTTACTTTCATAGGTCATAAGCAGCTATTTGGGTGAGCTTGACAGACATCAGTGTGGACATTTTTTTATGTCAAGACTTATTTCTTAAATTTTAACTGAAAAATATATTTAAAATTCAAACATGATTTAAAAATGAATAATAAGGAGTCATTAATATTAAAACTTATTAGAAAAGCTGTTTTTTTCAGAACCCTTTCTCTTTTGGATACTATCCAGATGTGTTCCAGATGAGGTATCTTAGTAATTAGAGGGACAGTCTGGTGAATTTACTAAATTTGAAAGAATCCAAACACTGGCATTTTCATGTGGCTTGGCCTAAGCTGAAATGGAGCAGCTGTTTGAGAAGTTTGAACTGAATCTAGCAAGCTGGCATCATCTCATCTAAACAGTGACATATTCAAGCCAGTTCTTGAAACCAGTAGCCTGAATGATTTCTAGATTGAGTCATTTCTTTACACCAAGAATGGTGGCTATCACTCCATTTTCCTTATCATCTGAAAGTGTATTAAGAAGCTTAATAATACCATTTGGTTTCTTAGGGAAGTTATATGAGGGTGCTAGGTTGAGGGTCTTTCACAAGGCAGACATTTCTGTTCAGTCTCACTTCCTGAGTTATAGCATTAATATAAGCTTGGTCTGATATCCCACTACTATATATGCTATATTTTACAGGTTTTAGCATATAAAGCTATTTATATGAGCATTAAATGTTGAGAAATGATATGACTTAATATTATTTCAAGGGACTAAGCATGCTACATTCCAGGAGAGAAAAAAAAATTGCTCTGATAAGGATTAACCCCTAAGTTTCCTGACCTGTGTGCTGTTGAAAAAAAAAATTAATCTTGAGAACTAATTGCATGAAATTGAGGTTTTTATAGGTCACCATAGTAAAATATTGAATATTATGTATATAATCTATATTTTTCTTAGAGAAATTAAACATTTTCAGGAAGATTTTTTTTCAAAATAATCCAAAACAATGTTTTTTGACCAAACAAGGTTTTTGACTAATATGATAATGAGTCCCTTGATTTTTCTTTCTTTTTCTTAAACTTTTTTTAGTTTTTATTTAAATTCCAGTTAGTTAATATACAGTGTAATATTAGTGTCAGGTGTATAATATAGTTATTCAACACTTCCATGCTTTTTCTCTGATATACTCCTTGATTAGAACTCAAGAAATAGGAATCTTAGAAATTCCAATGGATACAGACTAAAAACAAAACAAACAACAACAAAACCTGTAATCCCTAATCAAAATACCAGGAAAGAGAAAAACTATCAAAATGAAAAACTTGTATTAATAACCATTCTACTCAGGCAAAATGCCACGGAAAAGGCCATGTCTTGACTCCCATCCATTCTAGTGAGGACATGTGGAGACCCAAACTTTTTGCTAGCGTAGTGAACATAAAATTACGAGAGTGGGGCTTCTAACCTCACCAGGTGTTCTAAAACCACACCACGAGGGTCATTGGAGACCATGTCAGGAATCGGGACTTCCACCCACAGCCAGCATTCTTGCTCCATCCACATCCAGCACTCTTGCTCCATCCTATCCACTCCTCACTGGGGTTGTGTCAGAAGAAGCCTGGTGGAGATTCAGGACTTTCACTACCACTTAGCACTAATGAGAACACCCTTCACCCCTGTGGTTTCAGCAGAGGCCATATGTTCTATACATCACTAAGTGAGTAATCAGAAAGTCAGAATGATTATATGGCTAAAAGATTAGACTATTATCTGTATAGGCGAGATATATTCACATTATGACAAGTCTACATTATTTTTTAAAAAGTATTCAAACTTAAGTTTTAGGGATGAGAGAGAGGTCTGAAAGAAATATCAGAATTAAGTCAATTTGTTCTTTTACTAAAAGAAAAGAAGAGTCACAGAATTTTTATTGGCTGTCTAATGCAATTTCTTTCAATCCATCAAAAATATGTGACTATATTATAACTTCCCTTTAGTGAGTATAATAATCTCAGCATTGCCATAAAATATGTCATTACATCTTACAAAACATTGAAACTTGTGGTAATTTTCCCTTATGTCATACTCATTTTTCTTAATGTGCTGTGAAGTCCAGGAAAGCTTTCCAAAGTTAAAAAGCACTGGAGAATATCATATGGCTATAAGTACTTCTAATATTGCTAGTATGCTGCATGGAGGATCTATTTTCAAAAATTAAATATTCCCTTAGCAGCTTCAATTGAATCATTGGCTGAGTTAACCACTATGATCAGTGAAATATGTTGCTTCTATGAGTAATGTTGAGATTGGATAGGATTAATTAGTTGGATGGCTATGGATAGGGACAGTACAAGTTTTACAAAGCTTGAGTAAAATGTTATACTCCACACAATGATGATGAGAATGATGAGCAGCACAGGGGAAAGAGAGCTTTAACCAATAATGCTATTGGCTGCTCAGTTAGAATTCTATGAAAGGGAATAATCCCTACTCTGGCCAGCCTATGAAGGGGAGAAACAGCAAAAGAGATAGTAAATCGATACCATTCTGCAAAAAGCCAGAGCATTAGAATGGGGATTGCAGAAAGAGACTCTGAAGGATGTAGGATTTATAAGGATTAGAGAATCAACAGAGGCTAAAGGACAACCCCCAGCTAAGAAATACTTGGAAACGGGCGTAAAGTGGACAGACAGATTGATGGAATCTTGGTGGTGGGAACTGATGAGCCGTATGTGTCAATAACTATTCCTTAGGCTAATCTATCCTTGCCTTTTCTGATAGTTACTATTGTTACTTATTCTGCAGTTTCCTTGGAAATTTCTCACTTTCCATTTGGTGACAGAGCAGGTTGTTACTATTTTGTTTGTTTGTTTGTTAAAGATGTTATTTATTTATTTGAGAGAGAGAGAGAGAGAGAGAGAGAGAGAGAAAGCACAAAGGGGAGAATTACTCCATAAAGAATTACTTGAGGGTGGGACAGCCCAGGTGGCTCAGCAGTTTAGCGCCGCCTTCAGCCCAGGGCCTGATCCTGGAGACCTGGGATGGAGTCCCACGTCCCTGCATGGAGCCTGCTTCTCCCTCTGCCTGCCTCTCTCTCTCTCTCTTTCTCTCCCTCTCAATAAATAAATAAAAATCTTAAAAAAAATTACTTGAGGGTTTCAAGACTGCCTCACTGTGGTCTCTAGTCATTTATAGGAAAACTCAGAAATTTGTTCTGCTAGTTATTCAAAATGCAGATGCTTTCTAGTAGCCTCCAGAACTAAAAACCAAAGCAAAACTCATACTTTGGCTTTGTTAAAATTATTTGCTTCACAAATACATAAGGCCTCAATAGACAAATTGCAATATTGCTTATTTAAGATAAAAATATTCAGGACACATGTTGTCAGCTATAGGCAACAGAGTATTACAATACAAAGTATTACAATATGGGAATAAACCCATTTTGCAGATAAAAATAGGTGCTACTACTACTACTACTACTACACACGCACACACACACACATACAAAACAAAACAAACCCAAAAACTTAGTTAATTTGGGGGACTAGTACAACATTATAGACAAGATTCCAGCTTTTGCAGAGTTGACCGAATGATAGAGCAATTATATGAAAATTCTTTCTAGAATATGGTTCGGTCCCTAGGATCTACAGAGGCTTTTGAACAACTGAAAATGGCTACAGCCTCTCTTCCAGCTCTGAGAATTTCAAAATTTGAAAAACCCAACCTGAATTACTTGATATTCCTGTTTAGATTCCATATTTGATGGTGTTTAGTGATGTATCATGTACTTGGGATAAAATGACCACCTTAATACCTCCTATGCTGAAGTGATTTATTGTAAAACACTGGAGGCTTATTTTGTCTATAATTGAGTCTGCACAAATAAATGAGTTAACAGCAATTACTAGATGAGAGATTCTTGGCTAGACTGAAATACATGATATATATTTATTACAAATAAATATATGTTTGGAATGTCATGCACAATTTTAAAAGTAGAGTTTTAATTTCAATGAGAACTAAAAATAACTAGTGAAGAATTGATAGTTGATTTGTTAGAAATTTTAAAACTGCCTGCTCAGATATTAGTGGTTTATTTTGCTGACAGAGCTATAAAAGCTGCTGTTAAAAAAATGGCAGACTGAATTTCAAAGCTCTACTCTTAACATAAGAAGAAAGCCTTGTTTGTTTTCAAAAACATGCTTCACAAAATGAAGGAGACAAGTTGATTATAAGAAGGACTAGAAGAAATGTAGTTGGACCATGGGAATTACCTAATGAAGTAATTTCTATCCATAGTCCTGATTTGCTTGGTTAATGTTGTTGTGGTATCAGCAAAATCATTTGAATAAAAGAGGAATCTTAAAGGCACGAGGCTCTTACTATGCCTACTCAAAAGATGAAATGATTCAAAATGTATTTAAAAGATGTACTTTTTGTCAGAAGAATTCTTTATAGACCACTCTCAAGATCAATGCAGGAATCCCCAGCCAACTCTTCCAGGAACCTGGTGGCAGTTGGCTTTTATAGAATTCATCCCTGTGGAAAGTAAGAGATCTTCTCTACTGGTGTATATTATACTTGGCTGGCCTGAAGTCTTTACCTCCTAAAAAAATGATTCTAAGGCCATTCTTTCATTATGTGAAATTCTCATTTTTGGGATACTAGAGCACATTGACTAGGATTAAAAAAGTTATTTTATTTCTACGGTTGTCCAGGAATTATGTAAGTATTTGTAGATTCCTATAAACCTCAGGCCTCTGAAAAAGTAGAGTGAATGAGTCAAACTGTAAAAAAAAACCTCCTTGGCTAAGATTTAGCAATCTATTGGGTTAAGATGGGGCTTTACCACTAGCTGTCCTAAAAAATGAAATGACACCTGCATACAAGCATAATATATCTTCCATTAAATTTATGTTTGTCAGGTCTGTGAATTTGGGTCTGAGACCATGTCTTGTGCCTAATTTAACAGAATCTTCCTATAATCATGTTCAATATATAGCAGGATTTTTTTCTATTTCCTAGAAACGCTGAGACTTAAAGTCAAAAGGAACTGGGAGTACCTGCCAAAGGAAGTCAGCTACTCTGATCGACTAAGGGGGTAAAGGTGTTCTTACATGAATATGTTCCAAAGGAAAGGACTGTCACCACATTGACAGGGACCCTTCCAAATGTGTATCTCTCATTAGGATTTCCTATCAAATATTATGGTTCATTAATAGTTTCTTCATGTTTTGATGTAATTTAAAAACACATGTCGTTTCTATTATAATCAGTATTGCCCAGGAACACAGTTGACAAAGATACTCCTTTTTTTTTTTTTTTTTTTGGTCACTAGAGGTAACAAAGCTAGAGAGTAAACCAAAGGTCAATTTTTCACACAGCAACCAGAAAGATTTTAGTCCTTTTCCACTCTGACTATGGCAATTTAGGTTTGAAATCATCTAGTTTGTCTTGGTTTCCTCAAACCAAAGATTTGAGGGTAAAAAAAGTAGTCATTTAATACCATCACAATCTAAACCACTTAAAATAGAACTGGCATTTGAAAATTATTTGGCCACCATGGCTGTCATATAATTTTTAGTGGATACCTGTATACCACTGTGTTGCTCAAATCCTCACTTCTCCATACCTCCATTTCTCCATTTCTCATGCCATTCCCCATCTTCTCTTCTGCAAAGTTTTTTTTTTAATTTCTTAAAGAGAGATGTATAGTCATATCATTATTATTTCCAAACTGAACTATGTTGTCAGTTGAGGGTGGGGAATCATCTTTCAAAAATTCAAAGTGCTTTACTAAATAAAAGAATTTCCTGTTAAGAAGAATGAATGCTTCTACTTAGAAGGCAGGAAGAAGTTTAATTTCTAAGCCTACTCTTCCTCCCTTCCTCTCCCCCCTCCATTTCTAAATTTTTTACCTTACTTTGTCACTACCCAGGTTCCAATTTTCTAGTTTCTTTTTCTAGTTTTAAAATCACTTTTTTCTTAGAACATTCACCTTGGACTGAGTTTTTTCTTAGAGTGATTGGCGTTGATTTCTTACTGTCCTATTTTGGTAAGGCTTTGGTGTATCCAGTTAATTTCTTAAAAAGCTGTGTTCCCTGTTTCAGTACTTATAGCTTATGAAATACCAATGAGTGTCTTTTCTAGAGACTATCTGGCTCATGAAACATATGATGAGATGGACTCTGGACAATTAAGTGAACTTGGGTAGAGTTATCCCAATAGTTATATAAGCTTACTTCATAGCATAAGAATATTTAAGTAAAACCTAAATTTTCCAGATTGCAACCTATCTAGTACAATCATGGTTGTCATGGATATTATAAGGGACATTCTAGCATTCATTAGAGAAAGGGAAAGACTCTGTTAAAAACACAAGTTCTAGAGCTTTCCTGTCCTAAATTTAGTGACCTACAACCAATTTTTCATTTTACCAAATAATTGTGTGTATAAATTTTCATTATAATTTTATAAAATGGAAGATTTTTTTTAAAGATTTTGTTTATTTATTCATGAGAGATACAGAAAGAGAGAGAAGCAGAGACACAGGCAGAGGCAGATGCAGGCTCCCTGCAGGGAGCCTGACGTGGGACTCGATCCCGGGTCTCCAGGATCATGCTCTGGGCCAAAGGCAGGTGCTAAACCGCTGAGCTGCCCAGGGATCCCTGGAAGATGTTTTAATATAAAAGCAAGAAAGCATGGAATAAAAAGATGAGCAAACTTAATTTTATGAAATGTTTACCACCTTGTTCTAATTTTTCTCATTTTCCCCATGGCCCCAACAAAGTTTATCATGGAGGGGCAGCCTGGGTGGTTCAGCGGTTTAGCACTGCCTTTAGCCCAGGGTGTGATCCTGGAGACCTGGGATCGAGTCCCACATGAGGCTCCCTACATGGAGCCTGCTTCTCTCTCTGCCTGTGTCTCTGCTTCTCTCTGTGTGTGTCTCTCTCATGCATAAATAAATACAATCTTTTTTTTAAAAAGTTTATCATGGAGAAGTCATTGTCGACAGCATTTGGAATTATAAGCAAATGACTTTTAAGTCCTCATTGTCCTATCCTTGTGATATTATGACCCTGTAACTATCAATACAGCAACAAGATGGAAGAGAAGGCAAGGATGCTTAGGACTTAAAGTTGCCATGAATGGTTGTGCTGATAGCACAAATCAATAGAGATAGAAGTGTCTTTTGTTGTTGCACTTGTTAGAAAATGAAAGATAATAGGTAATCCAGCAAGATCTCTTTTTTTTCCAAATAGAAATTAACAAGATGATTCTAAAATTTCTATAAAAATATAATGAACACGGGAAGCCAAATAATCTTGAAAAAGAACAAATTGAAGGAACTAACTAACCTGACAAATAATAAAAATAAAGTAGTCAAGACAGTGTAGTGTTCACACAAGGATAGATTTCAGAAATGGACTCATAAAGGGGATCCCTGGTGGCTCAGTGGTTTGGCACCTGCCTTTGCCCCAGGGTGTGATCCTGGAGACCTGGAATCGAGTCCCATATCAGGCTCCTTGCATGGATCCTGCTTCTCCATCTGCCTGCATCCCTGCCTCTCTCTCTCTCTCTCTCTCTCTCTCTCTCTGTGTGTGTCTAATGAATAAATAAATAAAATCTTTAAAAAAAATAAATGGACTCATACACAGTCAACTGATTTTAGACAAAGATCCATAGCAATTCAATGGAAAAAATGGTGTTGAGAAAATTGAACAGTAACACATACAGAAGAATGAAACTGGACCACTTTCTTATACCATACACAAAAATAAATTTAAAGTCGATTAAATGCCAAAACATAAGACAGGAAACTGTTAAAATCCTGGAGGAGAACACAGGCAGCAACCTCTTTGACCTTGGCCGTAGCGACTTCTTACTAGACAAGTCACCACAGGCAAGGGAAACAAAAGCAAAAATGAAGTAGTGGGACTTCATCAAGATAAAAAGCTTCTGCACAGCAAAAGAAACAATCAATAAAACTAAAAGGCAGCTTGCAGAATGGAGAAGATATTTGCAAATGACATATCTGATAAAGGGTTAGTATCCTAAATCTATTAAGAACTTATAAAACTCAATACCTAAAAAACAAATAACCCAGTTTAGAAATGGGCAGAAAACATGAGTAGACAACTTTTCCAAAAAAGACGTCCAGATGGCTAATAGACACATGAAAAGATGCTCAATATAACTCATCATCAGCGAAATACAAATCAAAACCATGATGAGATGCCATCTCACACCTGCCAGGATGGCTAAAATTAACAACATAAGAAACAACACGTGTTGGTGAGGATGTGGAAAAAGGGGAACCCTCTTGCACTCTTGGTGGGAATGCAAACTAGTGCAGCACTCTGGAGAACAGTTTGGAGGTTCCTCAAAATGTTGAAAATAGAACTGCCCTACGATCCAGCAATTGCACTACTAGATATTTACCCAAAGGATACAAAAATACATATTTGAAATGATACATGCACCTTGATGCTTATAGCAAGCATTATCAACAATAGCCAAATTATGAAGAGAGCCCAAATGTCCATTGACTGATAATGGCTAAAGAAGATGTTATATATATAAATACTTATATATTTATATGTATAAATAATATTGATATTATATACATAATAAATAGTGAACGTATAGGAAGGGAAAGAGAAAAAAAGGAGAGAGTGAAACAAGCCACATGATACCCTTAATGATAGAGAACAAACTGAGGGTTGATAGAGAGAGGTAGGTGGGGGATGGGCTACAGAGATATTAAGTAGGGCACTTGTTATGATGAGTACTGAGTGTTGTGTGTAAATGATAAATCACCAAGTTCTGTTCGAGACTGTACCTAAAATTTAAATTAAAAAAAAAAAAAAAACAACCTTGGAGTACTTGGGTGGCTCAGTTGGTTAAGCATCTGACAGCTTGTCCTTCTCCCTCTTCTTCAGTCTCTGGCCCCACTGTGCTCTCTCTGTCAAGTAAATAAATAAAATATTTTTTAAAAACACATAAGATACCACTGTTGAACCACTAGAATGATTAAAATTTTTTAAAAAGAATGAAAATATCAAGTATTGGCAAGGTTGTAGAGCAATTGGAACTCTGAAACATTCTGATGAAAGTATAAAATGGGGGGATCCCTGGGTGGCTCAGCGGTTTAGCACCTGCCTTTGGCCCAGGGCGCGATCCTGGAGTCTCGGGATCAAGTCCCATGTCAGGCTCCCGGCATGGAGACTGCTTCTCCCTCCTCCTGTGTCTCTGCCTCTCTCTCTCTCTCTGACTCTCTCTCTCTGTCTATCATAAATAAATAAAATAAATCTTAAAAAAAAGAAAATATAAAATGGTAAAACCACTAAGTTACAAATAAGAAAATGTGGAAGAATAGATCATATGCAATGGAGATAATCAGTTGAAACACATGCCTAGAGAGAAAAAGATAAATAAATAGATAGTAGATATTATGTAGGTGTGAATGAATATTTGAGTATGTATATTTGTGTCTGTGTTTCCTAAGAAGATCTAGAAGCATTAGTTATACACTTAAAAAAAACAATTAAAAGGACCACACTAAATGCCCAGACCTTGGTTTCTAGGTATTATTCCTCACTGAAAGGAATCTGAACCCTTGGCAGAAATAACTGATTCCAGGATTAGGAATAAGGAAATTTCAGAATGAGCCTAAAAACTCTTATTGTGCTAGGAAATAACTCAAAGAATGATGAGGGTATGTCAAAAGAATACGGGACACACTTTGAAGAGGGTTTTTTGGCTTCCCAAATCCGGAACATTTGTGCATTAAAATAAATAATGAGGGTAATGGATTAATGAATGAATTAGAAATCCTTAAATACATTCAGATTTGAATAAACAAGTAGTAAAAACTCCTACATATATTAGAAAGCATACGATAGAATGAAAAAGGAATGATCAAGCTAGAAAATCAATATTAAGATATTAATAGTAGAGGAACCCTTGATGAAGAACATTACATCATGTCAAAATATCTTCCATAAATAAATGATTAATTATAAAACAGAAAAATAGTAACTTTACAGTATGTACACCTAGTAGACACTATCTGATTAAAGTTCAAATCAACAATTTTGAAGCAAATCATGTGACTCCTGATAAATTGCACTGGGAAGAACACAAAACCAAATATGTGATATTCCTGCCAAAAATTTACCATCCACATCTAATTATGAGGAAATCTTCTTATTTTGTTGTAAACTTAAAGCTCCTCTAAAAAGTAGTCTTTTATTAAAAATAATTGTTTTAAAAGCTAAAAAAAAAAAGAATAAGGCAATGGTGAATGTTCATCAGTGGCAAGGAAAATTGTTTTCCAGCTTTCTAGTGCTGTTCTGTGGTAGAAAAAGTACTAATTTACTCCCAAATCATATTAACAGCCACATTGTGTATGCATCAGGCCACATACTTCCGAAAAGCTGTTTCTGAGATATTTCCAGCAGTTGCCTGGGAGCCCATTATGCTGCCTTAGATCTGAAGTGACAGCTGATGGGTAGATGATTTCTATTCCTCTAATATGTGAGGAAGTGTATTTCCTACAGTAAAAAACAACATGTTATTCGCTGGTATAAAACACCTTGCTTTCAAAAATAACAAAACAGCATCTCTATTAGTAACTGGTTAGCAACTTGTAAGACTTTATTTTTAAAAAATGCTCCTTTCTCTATTTTTATTCTTAGATTATCATGAAATACATTTTTATAATGACATTTAATATCCTTGACCTCAGCTCAGAAATCCAGGAATGCATGTTCACATATTAATTTAATTTTCATATTTGGGAAAAATTAGTATAGTCTTCAGTTTATTAAAGCATATTTATGAGTAGTTCTGTTTTTAGTAACTAGTTCTACTGGAAAATATAATACATAGTATTAATCAATTATAATCACCATCCATTAACATTATTGAGTATTTTAAATCTTAAGTATTTAAATATCAGTTAATTTTCAAATTTTTAAGTTATAGCAGCAATAAAAAGAATTTCTTTAATAAAGTTTGGGTTAAGACAAAAACACTTTTTACACAAATTACATCCCTATGATACAGCACTTTCTTTTTGTTTAATTCAAAATCAGTGTATGTGTGTTTTGTTTATACATACCTATGCATACGCAAAAACATATAGATTTATCCTATATGCAATTCTGGGAAGCCTGTTATATTATTTGTTATTCTGCTTTTAACAGCAATGGACACTTTTTGAGAGCCAAATGCTGAGGGTAAATTGCAAAAAAGACTCAACTCTGCTATTCAAATGGACTACAGTTTAATAAGAAGAGACTGCCAGTGGCAAAAGAGTATAATATGTGCTACGGTAAGAGTCAATACTGTGGGTACTTAAGTAAGAAGACTTTACAGTCTTAAGGATGAAAGTGGAGTGTCAGAGAAGTCTTTGCAGGACGGATGTCTAATCTTACCAGTTAGCCTTGGTGGATGGATGTATCAAGTTATATCTTTTCCTCTTCACAAACTATTTTAAAGAATTGTCTATATATCTTGTATGTATATTTTCAGTTTCCTACTTTTGATCTTACCTGAGTTCTGGCTTCAGCCTCAGTCACTGCCATTAGCAGGTGCCCCTTAGGCCACCAGTGATTTCTGCTGTCATACATCCAAGGCACTGTTTGGTCAGTTCTCATCTTCTGTTGACCACTCTGCCCTTCTTAAACTTTCTTTTCCCTAGACTTTTCTGAAAATAGCCTTTTTCTTTCTATCTTTCAAACATATTCCCGTCCTGTTTCCCTTTGCAGGGCATGTCACTCTGTCTAGATTTGAAACAATGGAGCTTCTCAAGGTTTATACAATATTTCTTTATGTAGATAATGATACTTTTCTAGGCAATTTCATCTATGCCAATGAATTCTAATCACAAATTTCTACTTTTACCTCAGATTTCTTATCTGAGCTCCAACCACAACCGAGAACTTTCCATCTTTTCTTGGATGTTTCAAAGACAGCTCAAACCAAATATATCCAAAATTAAACTTATAATGTTTCTCATAAATCTGGTACACTTCCAGTAGTACCATTTATCTAGCAGTACAAGATATAAACATAAAATTTATCCTTAAAACTTTTCTCTGCTTCATGCACCATATCCAGTAAATCATTAATTTATGCCCAGTTTATTTATTAAATCTTTCTCAAATCCATCACTAGTTCTGTATCTCCAACATAAGTACCACTTAATTCATGCCACCGTTTCTGGCCTGTACTACTAAAACCAAAATTCTTTAAACTGATCCTTCTATATCCTCTTGGCTCCTTAAGTTTATTCTTGACACAGAACCCATGATAGTATTTTAGAACAAAGTTTAGCAAAGTTTTTCTGTAAAGGAGCAGTTGATAAGTATTTTTAGCTTTGTGGGACATGTAGTCTCTCTGGCACCTAGTGGATTCTGTAATTGTAGCTTAGACACATCCATTGAGAATGTATAAAAAATGCATATGGCTGTGTCCAATAAAACTTTGTTTATAGAACAGGCAGTAGGTCAGACTGGATCAGAGGGATGTATTTGCCAATTCTCGTTTTAAGATATCAAACTGCTAAAAAGAATCCCTTGCTTAAAACTCATCACAGATTTCCCAGTACTCTTAGGGTAAATACCAAAACATTATCTGTAGGTTTTTCAAGATCTGGCCACTTCAACCTCTCTTATCTCCTACACCATCTCTCCTATACCTCTCTCCTCTCTTTATTCCAGTATCCATTTTGCAATTCTTCAAATGTATCACATTCCTTCCTGCTATAGGGCTTTTGTCTTTGTTTTTTCTTCTGCCTGAAAATTCTAGACTCTGTAAAATGCCTCACGCATCTCTCTTTCAAAGAAATGACTACATACATATTTTCACATTTTTTGTGTCACTATTTGATTAATGTCTTACTCCCAGTAAATTAAAATCTGAGAAAACATTGTATATTTGTTCACCGTTTCAGTTCTAGCTCATAGCACATTACTCAGTCCTTTTAAGTGTCCTATACACTTACACTCCTAAAAGATGGGAAATCGTGGCTTGCTAAAGGAACTAAACATTCTAGTGGTATTGGAGAGCTACTGAAGGGTTTTAAGCAGAGGAGTTTCAAGATGAGACTGGCTTCAGAGTGCATGCAGGAGATTTCAGAATGCTGTTTATTTATATATTGCTTCTTTTCTTCTTTACATCAAAAGCCCATGTACAAGCTCTCCTTGTCTACATTTCTGTCAATTATTTTATATAGTTAGGCTAGCTCATGTTTTCTCAATAAAATCATGTCATCTTGTTATTCTTTTTTAGGTGTGTGTGTCTGTGCATGTGTATCTTTGGGGAGGGAGTCTTCTGAGCCTTTAGGATTTGGGTTTTTGTGCCTAATACCTGTCATCTTCCACAGCCACATACGAGTCAAGTTGCTCGAAGAATCCAATATAAAATTTTAGTTGATACATTACACACTATAGATTGGGCCACTCATTACTACTCTATCAAGGTTTCCAGCACAGCCATAATTATTCAGCATGGGAGCTAGATATTAAATTTAAACCTGGCATTTTATTTCACCTTTTATTCTGCAGGAGAGGTTTGGGAATCTAACATTAAGACAGCAAAAGAAGGATTGATGACTACCCTGTGTATGGTCCATGGCTTGTTAGAGTCTCTCCTGGCTGAATGCCATAAAAACACTTTTAGGTCATAGACCTAAAAAGGAAAATATACGCTGGTTGTTTTAAAGAGAGCTAACACCATTGACTGTGTTTTTTTTTTAATTATTATTATTTCATCTAAAGCAGAGGGATCAGTCCCTTTCCTGACTGTGCTAACATCAACCAACTTCATCACAGTCTTTAGGAACTAGACGAGTTTGACCTAGCAATTACCAACCTCTGTTTGATAAATCTTGTATCCAAGATTTCAAAGTTCCAATAAAAATAAAAAGAAGTACACCTTTATATACTTATATACATAAACATGTAGCCACTTTGGATGGGCAAGTAGGGGGGGAAGATTGACTATCCAAGGTTGACATTTTGAAATCAGGAAAATGATACAAATGACTCACCTATTAAAAAACTCAGTAACCATGGGATTCAAAGGAAAAAGGAAATAAATCTGAGTTCTCAGTCTTGTAAGCTCAGTCCATGTTGGACTTAAATTTTAGTATGTTCTTATTTATTAAGGTTTTTAAACCATGACCACTCCAAAAATATTGTAGTAATTTGTAATTGTGTGTCAGGAGTTACAGATAGATCATCTAGACAAAACCCCTCATTTTACATTTAGAAAATAAGGAACATTAAGTGACTTGCCCAAGGTCATCCAGCGAATAATAACTTTTTTGAAGTAGTTAATATATGCAAGCCCACACTTAAAATTCAGCAGAATGCTATGAATCAGATATTATTATGTATGTTTTATAAATGGGGATATTTAGGACAAAATGCTTCAGTAAATTTCCCCAAGCTGTATTACTGGTAAGCAATGAAACTGGAATTAAAATCCCAGTTACCCTAATTTCAGAGCTTAGAATAAACCCAACCAAATGCTCTTTCCACAATAGCATTTACACTTTATTATTTTTGTTTTGTTGATTAATTCTCTTTCAAGAGTATAACATTCTCTGTCCTGAAATCATGTGAATTTCAAGCACAATATGAACATGTCCACCAGGACTTTACTAATATTTTGTTTTTATTCCAAGATAACTTTTTGTGCTTTTTTTTCACCACATCTATTTTCTTGAGACCATTCTTCATGGTATCTCTCCTGTACCAGGGGCTAAATGCATTCTCATTTTTGTTGCAAGAGGCCCAGGAGAATGTCTAAACCAGGTTTTTACAAAGGAACATATTTAAGGGCTGAGTATTTGTTTTAGAAATCTTCCTAAATTAGTAACTCCTAATCATTTCTTTTCATTATCAAGAAACTTTTTGATACTTTATCATCCTGGACTTTATGATACTTGAAAGATTTTTGTCTTCCCCAAACTAACTAAGCAATTCTTATAAAAATATTTTATTAGTAATATAAAATACCAGTGAGAATAGCATGAGGTAATTAGCATTAGCAAAGCCAAAAAATTAATACTTTACTTAGCTCATATTGCATTTATGTAGGCAAATGTATACCTGCTTAAACCTTTGGAAATATTAACCAGCCATCCCACTGCTATATTTTTATAACACTTGGGGAAACTTGGGGAGCCATTTGGAAATTGCTGGTTTAAAGACCCTGTTGATGCACCTCATGATTTCAGTCTGACCCCCGAAAATGCCTTCTAACATTGTGTAAGCCCTAATAATATTATGGCTATCCCCGGATGCAAAACCTCCTTTTTTTCTGGAGAAAAAATAGGCTAATTATTTCTGATTATTTTCTAGTATGAGAGATATAAATAATTAAGTATGACACTCCAAACTTGAAAACATTTAGATATTTTTTAATATTACAACTGTAAGATTTTAAATCATTATGACCTGAGTTATAATACATGAATATAATGGAAAATAGTCATGGGATCCCTGGGTGGTGCGGCGGTTTGGCGCCTGCCTTTGGCCCAGGGCGCGATCCTGGAGACCCGGGATTGAGTCCCACGTCGGGCTCCCGGTGTATGGAGCCTGCTTCTCCCTCTGCCTGTGTCTCTGCCTCTCTCTCTCTCTCTCTCTCTCTCTCTCTCTGTGTGTGACTATCATGAATAAATAAATAAAATCTTTAAAAAAAAGAAAAGAAAATAGTCATTAAAATTATTTTTAAAACTGTGAGGATATAAAACATTATGTTTATGCATAGTATTTTTTTAATCCATAAACATATTACTTTTACACTAAGAGGAACAATTTGGGAGGAAAATAAAGACACCATCAATATTGGTGGAGAATAGAATGAATTGCTGAAATTGCTGACTCCTATATTAATTCAATGTCGTCAAATTAGAAATGGTTAAATACAGAGTGCTGCAAAGGAAACGGAAAGGTCTTTCCAGATTCAAAGAAAATAAATGGGAGGATGATGAGCAAAGATGACTAGAAAGAGAAAGGGATCCCAGATAGGAGGTTTTGAGGAGTGAAGGCATGCCAGGTCCCCAGAAGTTCTCAGATGAGGCAGAGTTAGGGCAATAACTTCTGAAGGTAACGTACATGAGTATAGTGTCTTACTCTGTCAAAACTGTTTCTGGACCATATTGAGTTTCACATCCAGCTCAATTATTGTAAAATACTTTTCAAAACTCACCTTTCTTCTCCATACCCACTCTGAATGAACCATGCTACCTGATCTTAATTTTAGTGTTACCCAACCTCTCATTTGTCTTCTTCTTCCTCTATTTTGGATTCTTTGCATAAAAGGGAAAATATATTGTATGTGGGGATGAGAAGGGATAAGAGCCATAAGGTTCTCTCTCTGTGTGTGTGTGTGTGTGTGTGTGTGTGTATTTGAAAATACTCATCAACATACCTAACTCAGTTACAGAAATTACAGCAAGCCAGATGCTTCTGGGTATTGTTTGTCTGTCTCACCAATCAGGCTTGATTTTTAGTTCATCATTGTAATATAATGGAGATAAATATTAAGAAAGAGATTTTATCCTTAGGTTGTCCCCTTAGAATCTTTACTTGGTACTGATTGTTTCCTGACTTTCACAACCTGGGCACCTACCCTCTCTCTGTATGTCTTCTGTACCATTCTTTCATTCCATACACTTGAGCTTCAGAGTACATGTGGGGCTAGCCAGATTACTTGACCAAAGAATTGTAGTTTTACTGGATTTAGTTAATGGGCCTTCAGTGATCTCTGTATCTGCATTGTGTTTTGGTAAATACTTGAATTAGTGCCAGCTGGTTGATCTGTATGTGCTTGTAAACTTTTAAACAGCTTTTGCTCTAATATTTTACATCTTAAATTGTTCATCTGTATGTATTAAAAGTGCTTATCATTTTTTTAATGAACACATTCACCTGCTTAAAAATTGAATTTGTCGGGATGCCTGGGGGTCTCAGTGGTTTAGTGCCTGCCTTTAGCCCAGGGCATGATCCTGGGATCCCAGGATCAAGTCCCACATCAGGCTCCCTGCGTGGAGCCTGCTCCTCCCTCTGCCTATGTTTCTGCCTCTCTTTCTCTCTCTCTCTCTGTGTCTCTCAAGAATAAATAAATAAAATCTTTAAAAAAATAAAATAAAAATTGAATTTGTCTATTTAGAATATTCACAATGTCTGTAGAGAAAAATGAAGGATGATTATCTTAATTTTTTGCAGGCTGCTTAGGAGCCTGGGTACTTGATTGGACAAATTTAGGGGAATAGGGCAGAGGAGCTTGGGGTATGATGAAACTTATGTCCTAATTTTTGGCTCGCAAATCCATACAGTAAAACAAATTCTCAGTGGCATTTTTATTAGTGTCCATGTGAGTAATAACTTATTAAAATAGCTCTTGAATGTTCTCAGTTACCCAGATCTATTCAGCTCTTCCAAAGTCAGGCAATAACATTTCTTTCACATTAAAACCTCATTTCAGAACTGTCGTTGTCCTAATTCAATTCTCTGTGCCCTCTTACAGACTTTTTCTTTGAAACAAAAACCTGTGCTAGTCTCTATTTCTCTGTCCCAACTGGTTTCCTTTCTATGCTATAACTTTCACCCTTACAATTATTTTCATTTCACTCTAGCCCTTAAAAAAGTATCTTTATCAGGGTCCATTATTTTTTATAAGATTCTTTTATGTCTAAAATCTAGAATAACCAGATTAAACATACAGCCATTTTTGTTTTTGCTAGTGTTTATTTGCCTTTTTTTTTTGAGAGAGAGAGAGAGAGAGAAAGAGAGAGAGAGAGAACAATGGGAAGGGGCACACAGAGAGGGAGAGAGAGAATCTTAGACAGGCTGCCGGCCCAGCATGTGGTCAATGCTGGGCTTGATCTCATGTCCCTGAGATCAAGATCTGAGTCAAAATTCAGAGTCAGATTCTTAACTGACTGAGCCATCCTGACACTCCTTTGTTTTGCCATCTTACAAAAAGATAGTAATTCAGTTACTACAGTGATTATAAGGCAAAAGATTAAATTGGCTATTTATTCCGTATAAATGGTAATTTCTATTAAGATGAAATCTAAAATGAACATAAGTCAGTTTAGGCAAGGATGTATCAATATTGGAAATAGATTAGTAAATACAAGGGCAACCTGGGTGGCTCAGTGGTTGAGTGTCTGCCTTTGGCTCAGGTCATGATCCTGGGGTCCTGGGATCAAGTCCCAGGACCCTGAGATCATCTTCTTCTTCCTGTGTCCCTGCCTCTTTCTCTGTATCTCTCATAAATAAATAAATAAATAAATAAATAAATAAATAAATAAATAAATCCCTTAAGAAATAAATACAAAAAGCAAAATATTATTTTTTTCTGTAAGATTACCATCAAGTCAAATATTGAATTATTGGAGGGAAAGTGGAAGGGAATATGATCTTGGTGAGATCTAGTCTTCATTTGACTTCATGCTTCTGCCTGTATCCATGGAGAGAGCACTAGTTCAGCTTAAGTCCCTTCTATTACCTGATAGTGTTGAGGGTACAATGGAGAGAGCGTAGCACTCAGTGGGTTACCTGACACTGGAGCCTAGCTAGCACTCAGTGGGTTACCTAATTAAAGAAAAACAATTATTTGTACTAGCCCTTTATTTCACATTTTCTACATCCAAATAGGTTAATTCAACTGAAGACAGAGTGGGAGGAATAACAAAACTCACTCATATTCTCCAACACAGTTTATTGGAGGCCTGCATTTTCTGGGTTGTTAGGATGAGTGCTCAGATTAATAAACTGTGCTTTATTTCTCATTTGGCTGTAAATCCTCTGTCTGTATGTTCCACAGGCCATTAACTCAGAAAGGAGTGAGAGTAAGAGGCATCAAGAACCCTTGTTCCTATCTAAATGTCCTTTAAATTTCTCTCTGCCAAGATTTTACTCATCCTGTTTCTTCTAACTGGAATACCTGTGAATCCTCTCCATCTCTCATGAACTCTTCCAGCTTCTTCTCCCGTAAAGTGACTAAACCCTCACAGAATTTTGTCGGTGGCATTTATTTAACATTTTATTACATGTATTTTTAATAGATTTTTTTCAGAGAAGTTTTAGATTCACAGAAAAAATGAAGAGAAAGTACAGAGAGTTCTTATACAACCCCTTCCCTTATACATACATAGCCTCTTCTATTACCATCCCACACCTTAGCATCCAAAGTCTGTAGTTTACATTAGGGTTCACTCTTGGTGTGGTATGTTCTAATGATTTGACAAACATATAATGACATGTATCCACCATTATAGTATCATACAGAATAATTTCACTGCCCTAAATATGGATTATTTAATTGTCTTACTCCCTTTATTAGAGTATAAGATTCTTAAGCAGAGGGGATGAATTTTATTGATCATAATCTTCCCAGTGTTAGAATGAACAAGGCTCTCTGTGAATTTAAGGATGACAAATGTTAATTGAATTGGTAATTTTCAGTGACTATAATATAGAAAGAGAAATATGTATCTTGTTTGCGGCTTAGTTCTATCAAAATGCAACCTTATTCTTTCTAAGAACTGTCCAGTGATCTCTTGTCAACCAGGGAGTAAAATACTCCTGCACTCAATTAAAACATGGATGGTACTCTCATAGCTTGGGATGAATCACAGAACCACTATTATCAGTTCAAAATTAAATATTATATATAAATTTATCCATATTTTAAGATGACTGAGGCTGGTCTTTAGGAAGGGATAAAAATCTTTGAAAAATGACACTATCTATTACATTTTATTTTATCCCTCATCACATCACCCATCATAGACCTGGCTCTGAAACATTTTATAGTCCTTAAAATAGGAAATACTACATGTTATAAATACATCTTTAGGGACTTAAGTCCTTAAAAATCATACTCAAAAGATGCTACCTTTATGAAGTTCAGTTGGGTTGTAGCACACAAACCTGTCCTTGTTCCATGCAGTTTAATATTTTTACCAATTACTTGCATAAAGATCTATGTATTCTTTGCCTTTGTAAGAAATTACAGACTGCTTTCCCAAAGCTGTGAGTGATTTGAAGTGAAAATATATAATCACCTGTCTATTCTCCTGGCAGTGAAAATGCCTTTCATTTTTGGATAATATAAATGGCAATTCAGTAAACAAAATAGTCAAATTAATCAAACTAAGCTAAAATGGATATGTAAGGTCCTGAATAGAGGGACAAAATTTAATGCAGAAAATAGTACTCAACATTTAAAGTACCACTTAACATTTTAAAGCCTAGCTATTACAGTTAATATTACACCCAAGTTGGGTGAACATTGTGAAGTACCTTTAAGGACTTCACTAATATCTTTAAGGACTACATTCATAGAAATGTAACTGTGATAAGAGAGGAGATAATCCTACTCACTGAATTCATGTCACTACATATGCCTGGAATAGTGTGTTCCATTTAGGGAGCTATTAATATGAGGGATAGTAGAGTGAACCCAGGAGAAATAATCTGTAGTTATTTGCTTACTCTAAAGAAAATAAATTTCTTAATAAGTCTCTAGCAACATATTAATTATATCAAAATTTACTTCTTTAATAAATATTATTGTACACTTAGTAAATGCAAGTCCATGTATTTGGCAATGTAGTTGCAATAGACAAAATAAAGCTTCCCCAAATATATCTGCATCATACTCCCAAGAATGGATAAATATATTATTTTACATGGCAAAAGTGGCTTTCCAGGTATGATTAAATTAAGGACACTAAGAAAGATTATTCTGGATTATCTGGACATGTTCACTCTAATCACATGAGTCCTTAAAATTGGAGAACCTCTTTTGGCTATGGTGAGAGAGAGAGAGATGTGATGACAGAAGCAAGGTCAGAGAGATGCTATGTTGTTGGCTTTAAAGATGAAGAAAAGGGTCCATGAGCCAAGGAATGCAAGCAGCCTCTAGAAGCTGGAAAAGTGAGACAAATAGATTCTAACCTAGAGCTTCTAGAAAGAAGTGCAACCCTGCTAATATCTTTATCTTGCCAATTGAAATTTCTGTTGGACTTCAGACCTATAGAACTATATGATAATACATTTACATTTCTTTAAGCCACTATATTTGTGATAATTTGTGATAGCAGCAATTAAAAAAATGAATATAGCAGCCTATTCTTCAGTGGGGTAAGGTCTACATAAAAGAATTATCCAATCACAAAGGTGAAGTGCTTTGAAGGAAAAATGACCAAAAACTGTAGGCCTGGCCATATTTAATCTAGTCATTGAATTAATGACCAGAAGGAGTGGACATTCCTGAGTGATGATCTGGACAGTCACAAAGGCATGGTCAAAGACTATTGGGATACGGTGTTTTTGCAGGAGCTGTAATAGTGTTTATTTAATCAAAGAAGAAGAACCACCATGAATTCAGAAGTAGACACTGATTATAGGAATTTCATTGGGGAATTGAAGTATTAGAGGTCTTAGGAACCATTCAAGCTAAGCCAAGCACATTTAATCACTTAAGTGAGGCCATGATGGAGAAGTCAGTGGGGGGTTGTTGCCTTTGTATGTCCACAGCTGAGGGTCCAGTGAGGGCGCTGGAGCCAGTTGAATGACAGGGCCTTTTGTCAGGAAGAAGAGCTGACCATGAAGTGGAAGAGATAAAGAACGACCTGAACCTTGCTGGCACCTTTGCATTCATCTGTCACCACATCTAAACACAACAACGTTCAGAGATTAGTGGCTATTGCCTCCATGGCTTACACAGATTTCTCTTTGACCAACTGAGAACCTAAACCCACACAGGGAAGGGGGTTCTGGGAAGTGTAGTTGCCGACTTCAAATTGGCAATAGAACAGTCCACCACTACAGGAGCTATACTTTAAGAGGAAGCACATATGGGGCAGCTCCGGTGGCGCAGTGGTTTAGCGCCGCCTGCAGCCCAGGGCGTGATCCTGGAGACCCTGGATCGAGTCCCACGTCAGGCTCCCTGCATGGAGCCTGCTTCTCCCTCTGCCTGTGTCTCTGCCTCTCTCTCTCTCTCTCTGCATCTCTATGAATAAATAAATAAAATTAAAAAAAAAAGAGGAAGCACATATGATTATTTATTAGCATAGGAAGGCATCTAATGTGGTTTGGAAACATTAAAACAGTGTTTCATCATTTTTTGTGCATACTTCCATATCTATACACTCAGATGTCAAGGTCAACTAAAATTACCGTTACACACTACCCCCACCCCCAACTTTTAGTGACTTTTAGTGCCTTTCTTCATAGTAACTGACTTTACTCTTCTAGGGACATTAATGGGGAAAATGTCAATTGTGTGAGTAGGAAAAATTAAGGGTTCTTCCTACATGTTTTTCCTTTACTCTCACACTATTCTCATACAACACTTCACACTCACAACACTTCAACACCATGCAAGTTTCTGTGACTCAGCTGGTGTCCTACAAATTAACTCAATTTTGATACTGTCTACCTGGAATAAGCTTAGATCCTACATGTTAAGGACCTAGTCCCATGAGACTGATCCTCCTGCCTCCTGATTTCAGATATCAATTGAAAGTACTAATAGGTTCCTAGGTTGCTCACAACTTCTGTCCAACTTAGCTACAAATCCAGGGTTCCCATGACTTCTTTACCCTTGGATTCAAATATTTCCTAGAATGGCTCACAGAATTCAAGGAAACCCTTGCATTTATAAGTTATTATCTAATGAAGTATATGATGAAGGATACAGATGAACAACAAAATGAAGAGATACATAGGGTAAAATCTGGGAGGATCCTGAGCGTAGGAGTTTCTGAGGAGTGCAGGTATATCACTCTCTCTGTACATGGGTATGTTTACCAACCTGGAAGCTCTCTTAACCCCATACTTTCAGAATTTTTATGGAAGCTTCATCACACAGACATGATCAAACATTAACTCCATTTCCAGCCCCTGATCCCTCACTGGAGAATGGGAGTAGGGACTAAAAATTCCAAGCTTCTGATTATGGCTTGATCTTTCGGTTGATCACCCACATTCAGAGCCCACCAAGAGTCACTTCTTTAGAACAAAGGAACTATGAGCCACGTAATTCTAAGGGATTTAGGAGCTCTGTCAGAAACTGAGATCAAAGATCAAATATTAGAACGAAAGATGTTCTAGTGCTCTTATCACTTAGGAAATTACAAGGGTTTTAGGAGTTTCTGTGACAGGAACTGGGACAGAGACCTATAAATATGTATATATGGTGTGTATTTGCATGTATATATGTGTGTATATTATATACACACACATATATATATAATTTCACACATTGACATAAATACAGTAAGTGAATTGTCGAATGATATTGAATGAATGAGTTGTTCTAAAAAGCAAATAAATAGTATATTGATATAATGGATATTTCTTTGCATTTGCTGAAGGCAACAGTATTAGAATATTAGACTAAGAATAATCCGTATATTAGAAAATATTACCAATTTCTTATTAGAAGAATTATTTTGTTTTTAAGATTGTTATTGCTCTTGAGAACTTTATGGTATACTTAGCTTAGAATTTGAACAACCTATTTAAAAATTTAAAATATAGGGGAGCCTGGATGACTCAATTAGTTAAGGAATCGACTCTTTCTGCTCAGGTCATGATATCAGGATAGTGAGATCCAACCCTACATCAGTCTTCTTACTCAGTGCAGAGTCTGCTTGTCCCTCTCCCTCTACTCCAACCTCTGGGATCTCTCACTCTCTCAAATAAATAAATAAATAAATAAATAAATAAATAAATAAATAAAATCTTTAAAAAATTTTAATATGTTACTCTAGACCATTGTTTTGTATCAAGTATTCAAGAAATACCAATTATAGTTATATAAATTAAAATGAAGAAAATGTTTTCAATTCTGTTGTATATCAGTTACTATGATGGAAAATATTATACATATTTAAATGTGGGCTATCACTTCATATAAGGATCAGTAAAATCCCTAAAATATTTTGAGTAGTGGAGACTGCAGATATCAGGTACATTATAAATCTTGCCAATGGTTTAGATTACTGTGCATTGTTGTATGGAACATGTAAAGGATATCCCAAGCATTTAATTTAAACATTGTAAGTAAAATCTGTCTTACTGATTATCACAGTTTCTATTTATTAATCCATAAATAAGTCTATTTTTTATGTTAGTAATGTCATAAATAATTTCCATAAAATAACTCTTCTAGGAAAAGTATCGTGTCATACATACATGAGTTGAATTTACATATTGTTTTATAATACAAATAATGATCCACATATAATGTGCCACTTTTTCTAAATGCTATAAATATTAACTTAAATACAAGTTATTTATATCTTTAAGCATAATACTTTCTATTACATTTCAAACACACATATATATGTAACTGTAAAAGTATAATCACCCATACTCTTCCTAAAGCATTGTAGCTTTGGAGCTTAATATAATAATTTTTAGTTATGTTTGTCTGGCTGGCACAGTGTTTATAAAAATGTCTTTGAAAGGCTTTGTGTAGCCCATGGATGTACTAATCCATCCACAGCCTTCACTCCTCCCCATTATTTTTCTCCTGCTCAAGTCACACATTTATGTTTTTATTATACAACTGTAGATATTTCACTTTTCTGATCCTTGATGTACAATATATCATATATCATTCTCTCCTGTAGCTTTGTTACTGTGAATCTATCTCACATGCTGTTTTCCAAGCATTTTAAGGAAATGGGCTCTGTCCTATTTCATTTTCCAAGTGCTTTACACAGGGAGGAATTCAGTAAGAACTTATTGAAATAGTTGAGGAGGTGGGAAATATCTTGAACATATATAGAGGATGCTTCCTGAATACTTAAAGAATTAAAAGCAAATTTCATATTTTATAAAACTAGGGTTTTTAGAAAGATAGCAATCTGTGGTAACAAATTAACTGTCCCTTGTAGAATAAATAAAACTTTCAACAAAACAATAACTGGCATTCCCTAGTCTTAATTTTTTTCTGTGATCTGGATTTTATTCCCAGAGTCTAAGACTTCTAGTTTTTCTTTAATTTATATGTTGACAAAGTATCAAATGTACATACTTTTAAAAAGTCAAATATTTAAATGAGCATATAATAGAAAATAATGGTTACCCTGATATGTGTATGTCTTTGTATCTTAAAGTAAAAATTAATAAGAATGTAAGATGTATTATGATTATTAGAGTGAAAAATGGATTTTAAGAACTGAGTAAAATGCATTTGAAATCTCAACCCCTACTCCATTCATTCACATTCCATAATAATAAATCTTTGACTATTTGAAAACATCATTCGTGGGTGCCAGAATTACCATTTGTCTTAGGCAAGTAAGCAAACAAGTAGAGAGCATTCATGTTATTCTTGCGAGGTCAGTTATTACCTGTGAAAACTGGCTTGGAGACCAGAATTATTTTACAATAACATAAATCTTTAAATGTTTTTTTTACCCCTAAATATTTTTAGATTACAAGGGCAGAACTTATCAAGTATATAATCCTCAAAGAAAGCCCTTGAACCAAGATTTACAAGTTTCTAAGAACCAGATTAGAAGAAAACATTTCTTAATGCAGTTTATTTTGCTATTCATAGAAATTTGGCATATTGTCTTATTGGCTTTCACATCATTCAAATGACTAAAAATATATGACAACACCATTTACATTACCATAAGAGAGAAGTAAATGTCTTGGTAATTTTGTTGTTTAGATACTTTTGAAGATGTTATATGTAACAAACGTTGTATTAACAATGCTTCAAAAAGATGTTTCTTAAACTTCGGACAGATAATTCTTTTTCGCGACTTAACCCTTTAATGCTGAACTAGACCTCTCACCCATAAAAGAATCATCTAGCATACTTAAGAAATAACCAGGATACAGTTTGTATGTAATACCAGTATAGCCAGATAAATTGTGGGGGGAAAAAAGGCCGTTAAATACTTTCACTGGTACCATACACACACTTCATAAAAAGAAATTTTTGTAACTCAAATGGAAGCATCTGAGTTGCTTACTTTAGACTTAGAACTGTTGGGTTATAAAATTAGAAAAATTCAAATTATGTAAGCAAAACTAAAACCTTTTTCTATTTGTGGTGTCAGAAAGCTGAGACTTCGTAGCATGGTAACATACTATGGTTTCATGCTGTCCTTTTTTGTCTGGTATTTAAAAAAATATTTATCTATATTATGGTATAATTTTAGTCATCTCATATCTTGGTGAGATCCTAAAAAAAAAAAAAAAAGGTTTTCCAAGGAAATGTGAGACCTCCCAGTGTATTTGCATTAGTCTAGTATGTTTTTAATTCAAAAGTTCAGCATAGAAATAGTAAGCAAAGGATCTTAAAATCACATTATTATTACATTTGATTATAATAAAGGTGATGAAATCTCCGTGGAAAGGCATGAAGTAGCCAGTAAATATCATGCTAATTTCTTCTCCCTATTATCATTAATAAGACATGAATTATTAACGAGAGAATACTTCTAATGATTCTGATTTGTGAGCCTTTGTAATTTATGAACTTCTTCAAATTGAAAATCTCCAGGGTGAAAAAAATATCTCATCTCTATATATATTCGGTCCACCCAGAGTATGTTACCAAGTCTATCTACCTGGAGAATGCAGCCAACCTATAGACCTATAGTCTTGATCTACAGTTGTGATTATAGCTGCATTTTATTTCCAATTAGAGATAGAAGTTTGGTGATGGCTTCTTAGAAAATCACCTTTAAAGGCTTATTTCAAGGCGAATTTCCATGTCATTTAGGAGATATGAACCTTTTCAGATTCCTTCACGTGGGGAAGGCTGTACTGTGGCTCTGGAATAGTTTGGCTACACTTAAATTTTGGCTCTAATTCTTGCTATGGGTATGATCTCTCCGTGCCTTGGTTTGAGTGTCACTAAAAGTAGAATAATATCCTGAATAAAATTGTTTTGAGAGTTGAATCCAGTTAATCTACATAAACTTCTATAGCGTGCTGTTCAAAGAGGTTAACTCTAGCCTGAATAAATGACCTTGAGGCAACATCTGAACTCGAAATAATTTGTAGTGTATCTTGATGATTTTCTCCAGGCTCTTCATAACTAAAGAAAAGTAAAGGGTCTTGATGAAATACATAATCATTGGCTCTATATTTTAGGGCAAGTTTTGGCAAAATTTATCCATAAAGGGCCATAAAACAAAAGCACGCTAAGGAAGGATTTGGCTTGCTGGTCGTCATTTGCCAACCTCTGCCTTAGAACAAAGAAATGACATTTTTGTGTTGAGGGATTCCTCTTTAAATAGCTTCTACTTTTTCTATTAAAATTTAATCCATGCACACTGTGAAAGATAACAAGGAAAATAGTTTGAAAACACGGAAATGTTTTTCTATATTACTCATAATCACATAACTCATGAGTAACTACTTTCAACAGTTGATGATTTTCTTTATAGAATTTCAATTTATCTATCTATCTAAACCAGAAGTAGAAATGTACTGTGAAGACTTCCAGGGAAGATGATGGAGTAGGAGGATCCTAAGCTCACTTGTCTCACATATACTAGATAACATTCACATCAGTGTAAATAACCCAGAAGACAACCCAAAGACGGCAAAACAAACTCTACAACTGAATTTAGAGAAGAAGCCACATCAGAGCGTGTAAGAAGGGCAGAGACACGGTTGAGAGCTAAAGGGGACCTTGGGACTGTCCCTGGAAAGGAAGGACACCATGAGTGCAGAGAGGAGAGAAACAGACTCTCTACATTGGTGAGCTCACATGGGAAAGATGAATTCCCATATCATTTGGCTTTGAAAACTAGAGGGGCCAAATTTCACCCATTCTTACAACCTGCAGGAGTTAAAACTTTAAAATCAGCAGTCTCAGCTCTGGGAGAGCTAGGATGGCAGAAGGGTGAGAGGAAACCAAGTCCTCACCCTTAAAGAGACAGCATAACCAACAGTCCAGTGGAAATACAGCATAAGTGCACCTGGATGACTCCGTGGTTGAGCATCTGCCTTTGGGTCATGGAGTGATCCAGGGGTCCTGGGATTGAGTCCCACATTGGGCTCCCTGTGGGAAACCTTCTTCTCCCTCTGCCTAGGTCTCTGCTTCTCTCCCTGTGTCTTTCATGAATAAATAAATAAAATCTTGTTTTTTTTTAAAGGAAATACAGCATAGAAGCAGCGGTTTGAAAATCCCATGAGGTACAGAGAAGGGAGCTTGTGCTGGAGCAACAGGGATCATTAGGAGATTTCTCCAGAAACAAAGGAGCTGGCCAGAGCCATTTTCTTTCCCCACCCCTAAGCTGAGTGTACCATGCAGTGCTGAAACTGGAGACATAACTTGCTAACCTTTGATTCCCACTACAAGTTCCCCTGTAGACATGCCTCCTCCAACCAGATCTCAGCTCCAGGTCTTTTCCTACAGCATAGCAGTACTAATTTTGCTAACACCTCACTAACCCCCTTCCCCCCATCCCCAGATGCTTCTGCAGATCCACCCCCTTCAATGCACTCTTGGCTGGAACCCATCCAAAACAGTACCACAAGCCTGGCAGTGTGCAAGCAGCCCTGGGGCCAGCACCACTCCAAAGTGATGCATGCCCTGAAGAGAGGGAAAGATAACCACACACACCAGTCAGACTATGGTCTTAGCAGTGGGTTGGGGCAGAGAGTTGGTCTGACTGCAGACACCACTGACCAACAAAAGTATCTTGGAGGACAAAAGAGGGAAAGCACCCTGCTGTTTGGTGCTACCACATGTCTGGCAAATGCCTGATCTGACTCAACATGAGTCCAAGGCAGCCCCAGACTGGCCCACTAACAGCCAGTACAGATGACTGGACTGAAGGCAAATGTGGCTCAGATACAAAAGCAGGCTGCAACACACATAGGAGACACTCTTGATTTACCACGTCCTGGTGAACAGGGGACATTACAGTGAAGGACACTACAGGACCTCTTCTTCATAAGGCTACTACTTTAAAAATAAGAGATGTAGCTGACTTTACTAACACAGAGAAACAGACAGAGGGTTAGACAATATAAGGAGACAGGAATATGTTCCAAATGAAAGAACAGGAAAAAAAAATCACAGCAAGGTGACCTTAGTGAAATGGAAAGAAGGTAATATGTCTAACAGAATTTAAAGTAATGATGATAATGATACTCACTGGACTTGAGGAAAGAGTAAAGGACCTCAGTGAGACTCTTTACAAAGAGATAGAAAATATAAAAGAGAACCAATTAGAGATGAAGAACTCAATAAGTGAAATTTAAAAATACACTAGATGGAATAAATAATAGACTAGATGAAGCAGAAGAATGATTAGTGTCCTAAGGAATAGAGTAACAGAAAGCAATAAAGCTGAGCAGGTGAGAAAAAAACAAACAATTTGAAAATAGACTTGGGGAACTCAGTGACACCACTAAGCATAATAACATTTATATTATAGGGATCCCAGAAGGGGAAGAGAAAAAAAAGGGGGGTGGAAAATTTATTTGAAGAAATAATAGCTAAAAACTTCCTTAATATGGGGAAGGAAACAGAAATCCAGCTCCAGGAGGCACAGAGAGGCTCCCAACAAAATCAACCCAAGAAGATTTGCATCAAGACACATAGTAATTAAAGTGACAAAAAGTAGTGATAAAAAGAGAATTTTAAAAGTAGCAAGAGAAAAAAAGAAAACAGTTACATACAAGGGACACCCAATAAGGCTATCAGCTGATTTTTCTCCACAGAAACATTGCAAGCCAGAAGGGAGTGGCATGACCTATTCAAAGAGCTGGATGGGAAAAATCTGCAGCCAAGAGTATTCTATCCAGCATGACTATCATTCACAATAGAAGGCAAGATAAAAAGTTTTCCAGGCAAATAAAAGAATTTATAAGCACTAAACCAGCCCTACTAGAAATGATAAATGGGACTCTTTGAGTGGAAAGAAGAACCATCAGTAGGAGCAAGAAAGTAGACTGGCAAAAGCAGTGAAATTAAGTATATCTATGAAGATTGATGAAGAGACTTACAAAATAAAAGGGTGTAAGATATGACACCATGTTCCTAAAACATGGAGTTTAAACTTAAAAAACTATGAACTTAATATAGACTGCTATTGCAGAAGATGTTATATACAAACCTAATGGTAACCACAAATCAGAAAACGGTAATAGATACGCAAAAATAAAGAGAAAGCTAAAGAAAGCCAACTAATCCTAAGAAGACAGCAAGAAAGGAATAAAGAAGAACTACAAAAACAACCATAGATCAAGTAACAAAATAGCAATACATACCTGTCAGTTATTACTTTGAATGTAAATAGACTACACTCTTCAATCAAAAGACATAGGGTGACAGAATGGATGAAAAAGTAAGACTCATCTATATGTTGCCTACAAGAGATTCATTTCAGAGGAAGGGTTGGAGAAGACTTTATCATGCAAATTGATGCAAAAAGAAAACCATAGATGTAAGACTTAGATTGGCAAAATAGACTTTAAAACAAAGACTGTAACAAGAGACAAAGAAGGACACTATGTAATAATAAAAAGAAAATATAATTCTGAATATATGTGCACCCAACATGGAACACCCAAATACATAAAATAATAACGAACATAAAGGAAGTAATAGATAGTAATACAATAATTGTAGGGGACTTTGACATTCCATTTACATCAATGGATAGATCATTCAAACAAAATCAATAAGGAAATAGTGGCTTTGAATGATACATTGGACCAGATAGATCTTACAGATATATACAGAACATTCCATCCTAAAACAGCAGAGTACACATCTTTTCAAATGAACATGAAACATTCTCCAGAATACAACATATGTTAGTTCATAAATCAAATCTCAATAAATTCAAGAAGACCAAAGTTATAACATGCACCTTTTCTGACTAAAGTTCTATGAAATTAGAAATCAACCACAAGGAAAAAAATCTGGAAAAGCACAAATACATGGGAGTTAAAAAGCATGCTACTAAAAAACAATGAATGAGTCAACCGAGACATCAAAGAGGGAATTTAAAAATACATGAAGACAAACGAAAACGAAAATACAATAGTCCAAAATCTTTGGTATGAAGCAAAAGCAGTTCTAACAGGGAAGTTTACAGAAATACAGCCTACCTAAATAGGAAGAAATATCTCAAATAAACAATTTAATCTTATACCTAAAGGAGGTAGAAAAGGAAGAACAAAACCCTAAGCCAGTAGAAGGAAGAAAATAAAGATTAGAGCAGAAATAAACAAACTAGAAAATAAAAAAATCAATAGAACAGATAAATGAAAGCAGTAGCTGATTCTTTGGAAAGATCAACAAGATTGGTAAAACTTTAGACACTCTTCAAAAACAGCAGAAAAGAGGGGACTCAAAATCAGAAACGAAAGAGGAGAACTAACAACTGACACTACAGAAATATGAACAATCGTAAGAGAATATTATGAAAAACTACATGCCAACAAATTGGACAACTTAGGAGAAATGGATAAGTTACTAGATACATATAGCCCTCCAAAACTGAAGTAGGAAGAAATAGAAAATGTGAACAGACTGATTATCAACAATGAAATTTAAATTTAATCATTTATTAAAAAACTCCCAACAAACAAAGTCCAGCAGCAGCTGGCTTCACAGGTGAATTCTACCAAATATTTAAAGAGTTGACACCTATTCTCACGCTATTCCAAAAAATAGAAGAGGAAGGAAAGTTTCAAATTCATTCTATGAAGCCAACATTACCTGATACCAAAACCAGATAAATACACTACAAAAAAGAGACTACAGGATAACATATCTGGTAAATATAGATGCAAAAATCTTCAATAGAATATTAGCAATCAAATGCAACAATACATTTAAAAAGTACTCACCATGAACAAATGGGATTTATTCCTAGGTTGTAAGCTGGGTTCAATATTTGGAAATCAATCAGTATGATACATCATATCAATAACTTCAATAAAAATCACATGATCACTTCAATAGATGCAGAGAAAACATTTGATGAAGTACCATATCTATTTATGATAAAAGCCCTCAACAAAGTAGATTAGAGGGGACATACCTCAACATAATATAGGCTGTATATGAAAAACCCCCAGGTAATATCATACCCAATGGTGAAAAACAGAGCTTTTCCTCTAAGGTCAAGAACAAGACAAGGAGATCCACTCTTACCACTTCTATTCAACATAGGACTGGGACTCTCGCACAGCAGTCAGACAAGAAAATGGAATAAAAGACATCCAATTGGTAAAGAAGTAAAACTTCCATTATTTATAGGTGATAATACAATGTATAGAAAACCCTAAAGATTCTGGCAAAAAGCTGCTAGAAATGATAAATGAATTCAGTAGGATACAAAATCAATATACAGAAATTCATTGTGTTTCTTTTTTTAAAATAAAAGATTTTTTTTTTTGAGAAAAAGAGATAGAGCATGAGCTGGAGAAGGGGTAGAGGCAGAGGGAGAAGCAGAATCCCTATCAAACAGAAAGCCTAATGTGGAGCTCAATCCCAATACCCTGGGATCATGACCTGAGCTGAAGGCAGATGCTTAACAGACTAAGCCACCTAGGTTTCCCCATTGTACTTCTGTACACTAATAACAAAGCAGCAGAAAGAGAAATTAAGAAAATGGCCCCATTTACAATTACACCAAAAATAATAAAATACCTAAGTATAAACTTAACCAAGGAGGTAAAAAACCTGTACTCTAAGACATTGATGAAAGAAATTGAAGAACGCAAAAGACCCTGGGCAGCCAAAGCAATTCTGAAAAAGAAAAACAAAACTAGAGGCATCAAATTACAGATTTCAAGTTATATTACAATACTGTATGATCAACTAATCTTTGATAAGGAAGAAAAAATATCCAATAGAAAAAAGACAGTCTCTTCAACAAACGGTATTGGGAAAATTGGACAGCAACCCGCAGAAGAATGAAACTGGACCACTTTCTTATACCAGACACAGAAATAAATTCAAAATGGATGCCAGACCTAAATGTGAAACCATAAGAATCCTAGAGAAGAATACAGGCAGTAATTTCTATGACATTGGCTGTTGAAACATTTTTCTGGATATGTCTCTTGAGGCAATCAAAACAAAAGCAAAAATAAACTATTGGGGCTACATCAAAATAAAAAGTTTCTGCACAGCAAAGGAAACAACCAATGAAACTAAAAGACAACCTACTGAATGGGGGAAGATATCTGCAAATGACATATCCAGAAGAGGATTAGTATCCAAACTATGTAAAGAATCTATACAACTCAACCAGAAAAACAAACAATCCAATTTAAATATGGGCAGAAGTCACGAACAGACATTTTTTTTTCAAAGGAGGCATACAGATGGCCAATAGATACATGAAAGGATGCTCAATATCACTCACTGTCAGGGAAATTCACATCAACACCAATGAGATATCACCTCACACCTGTTAGCATGGTTAAAATAAAAAACATAAGAAACAAATGTTGGTGAAGATGTGGAGAAAAAAGAACCCTTGTGCACTGTTAGTGAGAATGTGAACTGGTGCAGCCACTGTGGAAACACAGTATGGAGGTTCCCCCCAAAAAATTAAAAATAAAATTACCATATGATCTCGTAATTTCACTACTGGGTATTTACTCAAAGAATACAAAAGAATAAATTCAATAAATTCAACACTAACTCTTAATCAGATTGAAGAAGTCCCAATAGTTTATTTATTTTTGCTCTTGTTTCTCTTGCCTTTAGCAATGTGTCTAATAAGAAGTTGCTATGGCCAAGGCCATATTATTTCTGGGCTCTCTTTTTCTGTTCCATTGATCTATTGTCTATTTTTCTTCCAGTACCATATAGCTTTGTGGTATATCTTGAAATCTGGAATTGTGATATGTACAGCTTTGTTCAAGATTGCTTTGGCTATTCAGGATCTTTTACAAGTTTTAGGATCATTTGTTCTAGGTGTGTGAAAAATGCCTGTGGTATTTTGATAAGGATTGTATTAAATGTATAGATTGCTTTGGGTAATATAGACATTTTAACAATGTTTGTTCTTCCAATACATGAGCATGAAATGCTTTTCCATTTCTTTGTGTCCTTTACAATTTCTTTCATAAGTGTTCCATAGTTTTCAGAGTACAAGTTGTTTACCTTTTCAGTTAGGTTTATTCCTAGGTATCCTATTGCTTTTGGTGCAATTACAAATGGGATTGATTCCTTGGTTTCTTTTTCTGCTGCTTTGTTATTGGTGTATAGGAATGCAACAGATTTCTACACATTGATTTTATATCCTGTAACTTTGCTGAATTCATGTATTAGTTCTAATAAGTTTTGGTGGATCTTGTGTTTTCTACGTAGAGTGTCATGTCATTGCAAATAGTGAAAATTTGACTTCTTCCTTGCCAAGTTGGATGCCCTTTCTTTCTTTCTTTCTTTCTTTCTTTCTTTCTTTCTTTCTTTCTTTCTTTCTTTCTTTCTTTTTTTTTGTCTAATTGCTGAAGCTAAGATTTCCAGTACTACGTTAAATAGTAATGGTGAGAGTGTACAATCTTGTCTTGTTCCTGATTGTAGAGGAAAGACTCTGTTTTCCCCAATGAGAATGAGATATTACCTATTGGGTCTTCCATATATAGCCTTTATGGTCTTGAGATATGTTCTATCCATCCTTACTTTGTTGAGAGTTTTTATCACAAAAGGATACTTTATTTTGTCAAATGCCTTTTCTGCATCTATTGACAAAATATATAAAGAACTTATCAAATTCAACATCCAAACAGCAACAACAACAACAACAAAAATAGTTAAGAATGGGCAGAAAGCATGAGTAGACACTTTTCCAAAGAAGACATTTAGATGGCTTATAGACACACGAGAAGATGCTCTCAGCAGCACTTGGCATCAGGGAAATACAAATCAAAACCATGATGAGATACCACCTCACACCTGTCAGAATGGCTAAAATGAACAACAGAAGAAAAAACAGATATTGGTGAGGGGACTTGTATTGATGATGGGAATGCAAATTGGTGCAGCCACTCTGAGAGCAGTTTGGAAGTGTCTTAAAAAGTTAAAAGTAGTGTAGCAATTACACTACTATTTACCCACCCAAAGGATAAAAAAACAGATTCAAAAGGGTATATGCACCCCAGTGTTTATAACAGCATTATCAACAATAGCCAAACTATGAAGAGAGCGCCCAATGTCCATTGGCTGTTGATGGGTGAAGAAAATGTGATACACAAACACACTCACACCACTCTGGAATTTAACTCAACCATCAAAAAGAATGAAATCTTGACATTTGCCAACAATATGCATGGAGTGTATTATGCTAAGTGAAATAAGTCAGAGAAATACAAATACTGTATGATCTCACTCATGTGGAAAATAAGAAAGAAAACAGATGGACGTATGGGAAGAGGAATAAGAAAAAAAGCAGAGAGGGAAATAAGCCATATGAGACTCTTAACATCAAGCCATCTGAGCCCCTCAAACTGAAGGTTAATGGAGTGAAGTGTGTGTGTGGAATGGGCTAAAGAGATGATGAGTATTAAAGAGGGCACATGTGATGAGCACTGAGTGTTACGTGGAAGTGAAGAATCACTGAATTCTACTCCAGAAACCAATATTGCACTGTATGTTAACTAAGTAAAATCTAAATTTAAAGAAAAGGGAACACGCTAATTTAAAAACACTTATGCACTCCTATGTTTATTGAAGCATTATTTTAAAACTAAATTATGGAAGCAGCTCAAAGGTCCATGAATAGATGAATGGCTAAAGAAGCTATGATACACATTCATATAACACACACACACACACACACACACACACACACACACACAGAGGAATATTACACAGCCATAAAAAAGAATAAAATCTTGGCATTTATAACAACATGTATGGATCTAGAGAGTATCGTGCTAAGCAAAATAAGTCAGAGAGAGAAAAATACCATATGATTTCACTTCTATGTGCATTTTAAGAAACAAAACAAACAAAAAAAAGAGACAGACAAAGTATAGAAATAGACTTTTAACTCTAGGGAACAAACTGATGGTTACTAGAAGGAAGGTGGGTGTGAGAGTGGGTAAAATAGGTGAACAGGATTAAGAATGCAGTTATCTTGATGAGTATTGAGTGAGGTATAGAATTGTTCAATTGTTATAGTATACACCTGAAATTAATATACCACTGTATGTTAACTATACTGGAATTAAATTTTTAAAAAGAAATATGCTATGAATATAATTTTAATTCCTTTTCTTTCTACTTATTTTACAATGAAATTATTCTGTTCTATAATAATTATTATATAATAATTCTATTATTCTACAAAGAAATATTTACCACAATCTCATAATATTACTTATATGTCTTTCACGGTAGGAGTCATGATTGAATAAATTTGAAAATTTGAGAACATAATTACACTTTACTCAATTTTATGTCTTACAGTATTGGTCCTATTCAAAGATTACTTTCCATACTCTTTACCTGCTAACAGCTAGTCACAGTTATACAAAAATCAGGAAGAGCATGATTTTTGATTACCAGTTCATTTTAGAGAGCTTATTACTTGAGAAAAATAATCTAGTCAATTCTCAAACTTGTTCCATTTTTTAATTGCCTGGAAAGCTATTTCACTTAAAATCATTTCTCCAAGTAATTTCAAGCCAAATACTTCAAAGTGCTATTTCAGTTTGTACCTGAAATTTAGTAATTGGTACTAAAGAAGATGATATATAATTTACATAATAAATATTTGAAGACATCCTTTTAGAATACAATGACCCATTTTCCTGTGAGAAGCCATGTGTTCACAGGCATCATATTCCAGAAAGTAAAAACCAAGAGCTAAGATAAGTGTAACTTCTTTTGGTGAGGAAAGATGTGCCTGAGCTTATATTGTATCTAAGAATACAAAGTAGTTTGCATATTTTTTGCTGAAGAAAAATGTCACTCATTGGTACCAAGATAGGCAAAGAGTGCTTTAATTCATTAGCTCAGTTAAAATGTTTGTTTCAATGGTAGTTTTTGGACTAATATCAATATTTTTTTTTCAAAATAGCTTCTATCTGGATAAAGCATGATCCTGATCACAAGCATTAAATTCTATTTTTCTCAGTTCCCTATTAAAGTGGTCAAAGATAAGTCAAAAAGTAGGATCAGGGGAATTAGCTTCATCCCTAGAAACTGGAAAAGTTGCCATCTGTGCAGGTTAATTGAGAATTTGCTTTCCTATTCATTCACCCTCACATATACACTCTATAACACAGGGAGCTCCATTTTCTATGCTCCCCTGCACACTTGCTTCCATGCTGGAAATGCAAAGTATTGGCTGATGGAAGATAGATAGAAACCACCACTGGTCTGCTCAGTATGGCATCTTTGTAGTGCCTGCAGATCATCCCTGACTCCTGATCCTGCTGGGACCTCCCTTCCCTACTTATGTCCTAGCTCTTAACAGGTAGTCTTCACTGTGGTTCCAGCTCCCATGGAATATCCTGGGGCTCAGTAACACTACATCTTCTTTTTCTCTTGTGCTCTTTTCTAGTGTTCCAAAGTTTTGTCTCTTTGTATTCTGGTGTAGATATTTATTTCCTTATATTAATCCATCTCTTTAAAATCCATCCTCTGTCAAATCCATTTATTGAGTATTAATTTTAGTTATTTTTAAATAAATTTTCCATTTGATTATATTTCAGATATTTCAGTCAGTTATCAGCTGAATTTCTCCACCTTGTTCACTAGTTTATCAGATGTATTATTTCAATATATCATTTATGTTATATTTGGTATCTAAATCCAGTATCTGAATCAAATGAGTTTTGTTTTTTTTTACACTATTATTTTGTTTGTTTGTTTGTTTTGGTCATTTGGTCTTGTCATCTAGTATGCCAAAATTGTTTGCTGGAATGAAAAATACTGATTATGAATCCCTGTAAAGATAATTTGAGATTTGATGATGTCATAATTCTCCACATAAGATTTCCTTTTTTGTTGGCAGAAAGTTAATAAAGGAATTGATACTCTTAAGTCAATGGGGTACTGACCTAATTCAAACAAAAACTTCAATATTTGTGAAGGCTGTTTTATTTCTGATTTGCCCTTATTCTCTCTAAGGTGCAAATTCCCAGTGATGCCAGTGGAATTCAGAGCTGTGTACCATTGTCCCTCTTCCTTGTGATTTCCCATCTCTAATTTTTGTTCTTGTGCCCTCATAATATTTCTGAATGCTTTCTTCAGCTTTTCAGCCTGTTAGCTACTGTTTTCTGCTCAACTTCTCCATTTCTCAGCTATGTTTTATAGATTAGAAAATCCTACAAGGAGTAGAATATTGAATTTTTTGATCTACATGTTCATTCTCTCTGGAACATTTAATTCTCTGGTCCTTGCTGGTATCTTTTCTTTTCTTTTCTAATGCCTTCAAACAGATCTCCAAATGTTTTACATAGATTTAGCAGTTATTCTTGGTGAGAGGGGTGGCTTAATATAACCCAGTCCACAAAAATGGCCAAAGACTTGAATAATAAATATATAGTAAAAAGTAGAAAAAAATTATTTTTTAATTAATTTATTTATTTTAGAGAGAGAGAAGGAGAGCTGAGTGGTGGGAGAAGGGACAGAGGGAGAGGGAGAGGAGAGAGTCTCAAGCAGACTCCCCACTGAGCACAGAGACAAAATCAAAAGTTGTTGCTTAACCAACTGAGCCACCTCGGTGCCCCAAAAGAATTATATTTTTAAAAATCTAAAGTGAATCACAAAATAAGAGATGCAAATATAAAATAATTAAAATAAAAATAAGAATTATAAGATTATAATCCAGCAAATTTTCTGGAGTTTCTAAAAACCTAAGAGAGCCAGTCCCATTTCCCAGTTTGGGCAGGAATACCTATTTTATCCCCAAGAGACCTATCTTGGCTTTTTCTTTTTACTCTCCCATAGGATCTCTCAGCGGTTAAAGCTCAGATGGAACCCCCTTATGAAATATCCACAAGATGCTGCTGAGGTGCTCAAGAACTTGTCTGCAGTCCTTGCCTAAGCAGGTAGGCCTCTTTTGTCACCAGAAGGCACTTTGAAGGAAAATAAATGATTCCAGGTTTGGGTCATGTAGGATTCAAATAAATCTGGAGCATCTTATTGTGTTAGAAGGATAAAAGTCTTAAAAGAATGATGGAGAGATGATCAAAGGCAAAGAAGCCAGCTTTAAATATCTCTCTTTGGACAAATTGGGGATTATTTAAGGATAAATTGAAATATTGATGCAAATGATTAGAGAATAAAAATCCATTTGTCGGGATCCCTGGGTGGCGCAGCAGTTTAGCACCTGCCTTTGGCCCAGGGCGCGATCCTGGAGACCCGGGATCGAATCCCACGTCGGGCTCCCGGTGCATGGAGACTGCTTCTCCCTCTGCCTATGTCTCTGCCTCTCTCTCTCTCTCTCTCTCTCTCTCTCTCTCTCTCTCTGTGTGTGACTATCATAAATAAATAAAAATTTTTAAAAAATCCATTTGTCTATGCTGGTATAAGAATTCAAATAGGTAAATAAAGAGTTGGTGAAAGGAAGCTCTTCCTTTAACAGAGTGGCAACTAATAAATATAAAAGAAATAAGGCAATTAGAAAAATCACTAAAACTAGTGGCTGAAAGCTTGGTGAGAAACAGGATATTTATATAATATGTCCCCCCAAATAACTTATTAATATTATAGGAGGAAAGTAATCTTACAGTGAAGAAACCTAGTGGACACTTTTTAAGTATGTAAAATAACAACTCAATATTAGAGCAAACCAACCTCATATTTCTCCTGTTGCTGAGGATGCATATTTTCTGTGGTATTCTTGCTAAACATACAGATGAATCTAACAAGGAAATGTCAGATACATTAAATAGAGGAAGATTGTATAAGGTAAATTGGCCTCCACTCTTCAAAAAACATTAAGATCAAGAAAAACAAAGAAAGACTGAAAAGCTCTACAAGACTACATGAGACTAAAGAGACATGACATCTAGCTGCCATTCATGATTCTGGACCAGATTCTGTAATAGGGGGAAAAAGTATTAGGACAGTTGACAATGTTACATTTTCTGATTTTTTATAGCTGTAGTTACACAGAACAATGTCCTCGTTCTTAAGAAATATATACTGAAGTGTGTGTATTTGTGTTTGTGTGTAGTTATATATATGATGAGAAAGAGAGAGTGAACATGTCTATGGGTCAAAATATACCAGTTGATTATCTAGGTAAAGGTATATGGGAATTCATTGTGTTATTTTAGCAACTTTTCTATAAATATGAAATTATATCAAAATAAAAAGTTTACAAGCAAACAAACTAGATGACAAATCCCCAAAACTATAAGGTATAGCTGGAATCCAGCTACTGAGAGGGGCGAGAAGACAGTGATATTTATAACTATCTAAGAGGACTCAGAGGGCAAGACAATAACGACAACATCCTGATAGAAAAATAGGCAACTAACAGTTCATAAGGAAAAGATACAAATGAACCTTGAACATATTAAAGTGATTTCATTGACACTCATAAGAATAACTGATAACACCCTGAGGTATTTGATATATTTTACAATACTTGCCCAAAATATATGAAAATAAGTTTATCTCATATGTTGTTGGTAGAAATGTGATAGGCAATATCCAGAACAATTATATATGAGTTTACCTATTGACCTGCCAATCCCATTTCCAGGAATCTATCAGAATGACACACTGTATAATATTGAAAGACAAAGCCAACTACTGCCAAAGGTACATCAACAAAAAAAAAATGGTTTAATAAATTAGAAAACACATAATGGAGTCTTAGACTCCTCTATGAGAGAGAGAGAGAGAGAGAGAGAGAGAGATCTTTACACACTGTATCCTACATAGTGGTATCCAGGACAGCTTTTTTAGGTGAAAAAAAAAAGCAAATTGGAGAAAAGCATGTACAATATACTACAATCCATCCAAGAGAAGAGGGGAGGAAATAACAGTAAAGTAATATATTTATTTATAGCTAAAAGGGGGAAGGAGAACAAAACTTGTTGCCTAAGTGGGGTGGAGGGAAGAAGAGACAAGAGAATTCTTTGAATATCCTTTTTTTTTTTTTTTTGGTATATTTGACAAAATGTTCAATCCTTTTGTGTGCTGATATTCGGAGTTGGGGAAAAGTACAGAAATCAGTAAAGGAATTTTTGAGATAGATGGAAAACCGGGAAATTAGGGTTTTCTTAAAAGAAGAAATGTTTCAGAAAATAGAAATAGTCTAAGTCAGAAAAATTGGAACTGATCACCAGATTTATCAATATAGAGGTCACTGATAAGAAAGAGTAGTTTCAGGTCACTTATAAGAAAGACTAGTTTCATGGGGTGAAATTCATGTAGTTGAATTTGAGAGAGTAGGAGAGAATAGGAGAGGACTTGCAGATAGACTAGAGAACTTTTGGGGGAGTTTTCGATAAAAAGGAGCAGTGAAATAGGGAAATAGCTAAAGGATGTTTGTGTCAAGAGAGCTTTTCTTTCTTTTTTTTTTTGAGAGCTTTTCTTTTAAGATGGGAAAAGATTGTATATACGTTAATGAAACTTTATTACTAGTAAGGGGAAAATTAATAATAAAAAAGTGAAGAAATTGCTGTAAAGTAGATGATTTCAAGAAGAGCCTAAATCAGTACGTATTGATAGAAAAAAATACAGGAGGGTAATAGAGAAATAAGTGCTCATTTAGTGAAAACTTTCCAATGAACTTTCTGGTTTCAAAGTTAAGGACAAAGTCTATCTACGTAGCTACTTTGCAAGAGAAATCGGTAGCATGTGCATTCCAAGTCAAACAGTTGAAATACATACTGGCCCTTGGTATTTTGAGCTTTATTCTGTGTGTGTGTGTGTGTGTGTGTGTGTGTGTGTGTGTGTGTGTATTTGGTTTGATCTGGTTTTAATCACTACCTTTTTTCCCCTCATTTTTTTTTTTTGTATTTCTCTCTCTCTTTTTTTTTTTTTTTGTATTTTTTAATTCTTTTTTTTTTTTCCCCAAGGAAATAGAGCAGCATGAACAACCTAGTCAAATTTATTTGAGTGGAGAAGTTTTATTTGGCATCTTCTTTCTCTCTTGGTGATGTCGTATCTCCTTTTGGCAGTATGAACAATACCTAGACTACCCAGGCTCTTCATTTTTGCAAGAGAATAGGTCAATCTGTTCTAATATCTTTCATGATTATTTATTAGTATTTCATAAGCATGATGCCTTATCTCAATAAAATAGAAATTTCAGTCTCTGTGACATGAAATGGTAGGATATATTCTGGGAATATCAGAAGTTTTAGACCAAATCCAAATGTTACTATGTAACAGTTGTCTATTTCTCCTATTGGGCCTATTAAGGGTCTATTGGTGGGTCCTATTAAAAGCAATTTAAATTTTTGATTTTTTTTTGTTTGGCAAAGGAAAGTGTATAATTTTCCCAAGCTCTAGAATGTAGTACTCTCTTTACAGAGGTTATCCATTTTCAGAGTTCTCATATTCTTAGAGTTCCATTAAAAAATACTTAGTCTTTTGATGCAGCAATGCTGCATTCTCTTCACCTAACCAGTGTAAAAGTTTCCTGCAAATGTTTGATGGAAGACATTCTTGAGTTAGCATAACTTTATTTATTCCCTGGTGCGTGGGATTTCATTGCTTTGGTCCATGTGGGATAGTCCTCAGAGTGATGGATGACTCACTGTGAAACAGCTGTGACCTGCCAGAGTTCTTGCTGGCAATGCATTTTATGTGTAAATTTGATTTTTAAAAAATCACCATTATGTCATTGCATTCTTCTGCTTCATTGTTGGTGGCTGTGCTCCCTGGGGATGGAGTAACACCCTTGGATGGGGGGTGATGGAACAGATGGGCTGGTGTGGAGAGCATGAAGATGAGGGAAGAAAGATGACAATATATATAAGCATTTGCAGAACAAGCTGGCCTATTTACTATTAATGCTAGGACAGGCCCATATTGTGATGTTTTAAAATTCTTAGAAATGGTCCACTGGGATTAGTAATCATCAGTGGATGCTGTGTAAGGCAGATCCCAGGCAAAACTACTTGATACTTCATCAGTGGCATCTCCTTCCTCTTATAGTGCTCTTCTGCCTCATAGTATATTCATCTATACTTTTCTGTCTTTCTAGAAAGCAGATCCTGAGCACATCTTTATCTTGTTTTATGTTTATCAGTACAAAGAGATCAAAATAGTACCCATCTCACAGGGTAGCTTTAAGTATTAATATGTGTAACACTTTTAGAACAGTAACTGGCATATATATATATATATAATTTTTATTAAGAAAAACAAAACAGAATGATTTGATATATAGCTCAAAACCTTGGCTCTGTTCTCCTTGAACAAAATTAGATGATACAAATCTCTTACTAGCTCATATCCTCATCAAAATTTATTGGTCTTGTATACCCCCTCTTCCATAATAGTAAAAGTCTCAAACTAGCGACAACTGCTAAATCTGGCATATGGATGAGTTCTGTACCTGTACATTTAAAAATTTAATTAAATGCCAGTATTTATAATTTCAGATTCAGATATTTTTAATAAAAGTATGATTTCTGACTTCCTTGGAAAAAAATAAAATATCTGATAACTGCCCAACATGGAAACACTCAGTTGGAATTAAATAGTTGTAATCCCCTTTTGATTCTACATGTATCTTCCGACTTTCCAGTCTCCACTGTCCCTTATTTTTCCTTACAACCCAACCAGTTCATTTTTCATTGCTGCTGTGGGCCCTATGAATATGTGAGTTTGTAACCTAGGTACCACAGTTATCTTTCATAGTTGGGTTATTTGTAACTTTGACAGAAAATTCTAGAAAAGAAAAAACAGTCGATCCAGACATGGAGAAAAATGCCATGTCCTATTTGTGTAGGAAGACATTTAATTCACATTCTCTGAGTCCTGCACATATGTCAAGCTCTGCTCTTTAGTGGCCAATATCTGTTAATTCATTTTACCTTTAACCCAGTCACATAAGGTGTTAGAATTTATTCAAACCCAATAGGAAGTCACATAGGGATTTTAAGTAGAAGAGAGACAATACACATACAGTGTGTATTTAAATCACTGTAGTTGCCATGCAGAGCTTAGAAAGGAATGAAAGTGAGGAAACAGGCAGACCAGGTAAGTAATTATTATGGTAGCTAACAAAGAGAGAATAATGGTGATTTGGACTAGGTGATAGGAGTGATAAGAAAAGAAGCTATTAGGGCTACATTCCAATGTACTTAAAAAAATATTGTTTCCTGTGGAAAATAAAGACATATTCTGGCCCCTTATCAGCCTGTGGCCACTCGCCTCCATTTGCTTATTCTATTCTATTTCCACCCACATTCCTCTTTCCTTAAAAGCCAAGATTATTTCAATCTCAGGACCTTTGCAATTACTGTAACACTGTCATCCCGGTATGTCACACTGTTGTCACTCCTACCATAGTTCAATGCCACTTTCTATTTCACACTGTCTTATCACATCACTATGTTTTAAGTGGTGTCATTTATTGCCATTTAATATTTTCTTGTTTATTTGTTTTCTTCATTACTTGTACTTGATTTTGTTCTGTTTCTCCTGATTATAAAGTTGTAAGTGCTAGGGACAGCTTGCCTTATTTCCTGCTGCCTAGAATAGTGTCTGGCACATTCAGTTGCTCAACTATTTGTTGTATGAATGAGAATATGTCACAGATCTTAGTTAAAATATGAATATGAGAGAGAAAGCAACATCAAGGATGAGTCTTATTGTGTTTAGTAAAGATAACTGACTGGATGGTAGTAACGAACTGGGATTATGGAGAGCAACTGACTTGTTTGGAGTGGGAGATCTGTTTTGTATGTTCTATAAGTTTCCTAGGCCTATGATAGCAAGGTACAACAAACTGGGTAGCTTAAAACAACAGAATTTTTTTCTCTCACAGTTCTGTAGGCTAAAAGTCTGAAATCAAGTTGTTGACAGGATTGTTTAAATGGCTAGAGCTGGTGGGGGAGCGACATATCACGTCATTACTTGGACTATGAGATAGAGGGACTGGCATCTTAGTACTCCAAACCTTGGTGATGATTTAGATCAGGCCCAAATAATCAAAGGTAAGAGGCAAAAGAAGGTAAAAATGGGATCAAACAGATAAGTTGAGTAAACTTGAAGAAATATAGAAAGGAAAGATGGAACTAGATATGTGATCTAAAGAAAGGAAGAGAAAGGCATTAATTTCATTACTTCGAAGAATCAGATTGTCTTGGTATTTCAGAATAATGCAAACTGAATTCAATATGGCCCATTTTCCTTGGCATTAGCACATCAACTTTCCAATGTTCCAATATAGGGGTTGGCAACATTTCTTTCTTTCTTTCTTTCTTTCTTTCTTTCTTTCTTTCTTTCTTTCTTTCTTTCTTTCTTTCTTTCTTTCTTTCTTTCTTCTTCTTCTTCTTCTTCTTCTTCTTCTTCTTCTTCTTCTTCTTCTTCTTTCTTCTTCTTCTTCCTTTATTTTTATGGAGAGGGACAGAGAGAGAGGGAGAGAAAATCTCAAGTAGACTCCGCACTGAGCAAGGAACGTGACACGCAGCTCAGTCTCATGACCCTGGGATCATGACCTTAGTCAAAACCCAGAGTTGGATCCTCAGCCGACTGAGCCACCCACATGCTCCTGTTTGCCATAATTTCTCGTTATTGGTCTTAGAAGGATCTTGTGGGTATGATAAACAATGAGTTCTATATTTCATATCACACATAGGAGAGAACTTAGATGTTGAAAATATGTCTATAACCATAAGGGGAAATTTCACAGTAGTATTTCCACTCCAGATTCTCTCAGCAGGAAGACCTTATGGTCAACTAAATTAGGATGATTATACTGTTTCAGAATGTTCACCATTGCCATATAGACAAATAGATAAAAGCACTGACAGTCACAAAACCAAATGTTAATGCTAATGTTAATTTTTTTAAGCTGACCTCAGCAGGGAAAATGAATAAATTACTTCTTTTTATAAATGAATTTCAAGATGTTCTTTAAAAAATATTATGGGGAATTGTACAATGAAATGGGCTTAAATGTCCCATTTTAAAAAAACTTATTTCTTAGCAATTAGGAACAAAAATTTTAAAAAGCCTGGTTGCATATATTTCCATTATAGCAGGGATAAGATATTTCCATTTTTTTAAAGATTTTATTTATTTATTCATGAGACACACAGAGAGAGAGGCAGAGACACAGGCAGAGGGAGAAGCAGGCTCCATGCAGGGAGCCCGATGTGGGACTCGATCCCAGGTGTCCAGGATCAGGCCCTGGACTGAGGGCAGTGCTAAACCACTGAGCCACCTGGGCTGCCCAAGATATTTTCATTTTAACTACAAGTACCATATTTCTTCTTGTGGAATTGTGTAGAATTGTGATGAGAACAAATGGGAACATCCTGTTTGAAGCTTTGCACCTATATCATCTATGTGTAAAGAATATGTTCTTAACAGATGAACATCACACTATTCAGTCACTAATACTTTGGGATTTTCTGTGTGTTGATAATTGATCAGCTAGTTGATTTACATATTCTCGCAGGATTCTCTACCTATATGAGTGATTCTCAAAATTTATCATGCATCAGTTTCACTTATGGGAGTTTATTCAAAGATTCTTGGGCATCCCTACTCCTGTGCTGAGGCCTAAGAATTTCATTTGTACTAAGTTACCGGGTGATATTTAGGTTGTTGCTGTGGAGACCACATTTTGAACACTACTGCCCTATATAATTGATTCTTAAACTTTCCAACAAGAATATATCAACTATTTATTTTCATAATAAGAAAAAAATGAATGCAGACAATTTGGTTGCTGTGAATCAGCAGTTCTCTACATTTAGGCTGATTTCACATATCAATGATTCTTGATACAGCAGTCTAGATAAGCATTTTCCCTTATTGTTATAATCCTTGTTCATATTCTTATTTTTTTCCTTGTGAATATTTTTGAAAGAAGAAAAGGGAGATAATTAAACATTTATAATTATCAGTTTAGAGATTTTGCTGAGATGGGCAAGCATATGGTGCTGAAGGTATCTGGCAAATCAAGAGCTACACTGTCCATTCTGAGCTCAGCCCAGGAAGATGGATCCACATTCTGGTATTGGGAGAAAGGAAACTGCCAATCAGTTTAGGCCATTCTCATTTTTGTTATTATCAGCCTAGAAAACAGGTCTTCAAAAATGGTCTCTGTACTCAAGATACACCATAATGTCTCTGGCATCTCTCCCTGCCTTCTTTTGAAGTGATCTAGAGTAGGATGCTTTCAGTAACCTGTGGGAGTGAGGAATCTACCAGGTCAGAGGCCTCCCGGACAGCCAGTCAGTTATTTGTTTGTTTATGTGTTTATTTTTATAATTTATTTTTAATTTTTAGATTAGAGGAGAAACCACTTTCGTACTCAAGGACCAATTATCATATAAGGAAAATGTTGTATCATAGTTGCCTACTACTACCTTCCATTTCTTACCACATTATGAAGCCTACAAGTTTCAGTATAGCAGACCTACATATAGCTAATCATACCTTCAACTTACATAATGTATTTTGAGACCCATTCTTTCATCCCATCATTAGCATAAGTTGCTTTCTTATATCAAATTTGGGCATTCATACATCAGCTAATGAACAGATATTTACACTCTCATTTGGTGGTTTTTTATCTCTAAACAGTATAACAGTGATTTTAAAAAAAGACTTTTTAGAGAATGATGGACAAATTACTTAACCCTCGGGGCTTTGATTCAATAGCTAGAACACAAGGAAAATAACAGTACCCCATAGTAGGATTATAATGGCAATTAAATAAAGTAGTATTGAAGAGTAGTTAGTCTGTGTCCTACACATCAAAAGTACTAAAATTGGTGCCCTCGACTACCTAGATATGTGATTTATTAAGAAGAAGAATTCACAACTTGGATTTCTTAAGGAATTTGTGCTATTTTCTCTAATACTTTATTGTATTTTGTCTTCTGTTTTCTAAAAATAAATGCAATACAGAAAAATTAAAGACCTGCTAGATCTATATTATATATTTACTTGTAGAGAAACAGTACGAAGAAAGTATACCAAATCCTAAATATATCTTCAAATATTTTGACTAAAAGGTGAGATACCACTAAGGAGTAAGAACCAGTATCAAAATATTTAAGTGACACAAATCCAATTGCAATGAATATCCCTAGTATCCAGATTGTATTCATCCAATATATTTTTCTCATATAAGAAACTAGAGGTGCTTGGGGGAAATGACTAATTCTAGATTGAGGGCAAGAAGTACACAAGCTGAACCTGGAACATCTTACTATGCCAAAAAAACAAAGAAGTTGTCAGATTGGTAGGTTTTTTTTTTTTTTTTTTTTTTTTTCTTTTTTTTTATTTTTTATTTTTTTTTTTTATTTTTTATTTTTTATTTTTTTTTATTTTTTTTTTTCAGATTGGTAGGTTTATGTCAAAGGATTCAAAAACCAACTTCAGGAGGCTCTGATTGGTTAAATATGGTTATCTTTGAACATCAGCAAGAATATCGATTACAATGTATTAAAACCCTTCCAATTAATCTTAAATCTATAAGTTTAAAATAATAGCAGAAAAGAAAATAAAAACTAGAAATTCATTGATCACCTTTGGAACATGGTGAAGAGTCAAATAATTATACTGGAAAATAAAACATGTAATCAATGCTTAATTTATTATATGAACTGTATATTAGTATAATCAAATAATTGATAAAGTTTCTTTTTATAGAAATCTTCTAGGTAAAACATGAAAGCAGAAATTCTAGAATTAGAATAGCATAACTTTTAAACTTCTAGTGAATTAAATGATCTAGATAATGATCACCAATGGCTCCTGACATCACACACACTTGCACATACACACATATACACTCTCACACACACCAGACATTATGTATCTCCTCATGGAAGTATAGAATGCCCTAAAACATCAAATCGGAGTCTCAACAATCTGCTAGATCTAACTACCATAAATATAGGCTATACAGGAGCAGAGTGGCATGTTAATTTGATAGGATAAGGATGCATCAGCAAAATCTAGGGTATAGAAAAAAGTCCACAGAAAATGAACTAGATTCTTCGACAAATAAACTTTAAGGGAAGAAAAATGGCAGGGAGACTGCAGATAAAAAGTGATTTAAAAGACATATCAACCAAATAAAATATGTGGGTTTTATATAGATTCCAATGTGAACACATTTTTAAAAATTAGAAAAGATAACCAGTGAGATATTAATTACATTAAGAAATTACTTTTAATATTATGGGATATGAAAATAATAATATAGTAAAATGGAAATATGATTACACTGTTAAAAGATTTCTTTTAGAGAACTTTTAGAATTATATGCTGGAATATTTATAAGTGAATAAACTACTCTTGGGGTGGTTAATGGGCAAGGTGTAGGTGAAATAAGAGAAGCTGAGTACATGAGAATCCATTAAACTGTTTTCTCTACTTTGGATTATGATTGACTTTTCTATAATAAAGTCATAAGAATTAATAGCCCTCTGTAAGATGAAAATGCATAGTTTCCTAGCGTTTTTGTGTGAATACTGGTTATGGCAGCACTTTTAGCTAGAATTTAATTAAATCTTCACTTGAAAAGTTTTGGGAAAAGTGATAAAATAACATCAAAATCAGCATTATAATCTCCTTATTTATTCTTTTGTAAGAATTACCATCAGCCCACCCTTCTACTATGCTGTTAAAAAGGTTCTCTGTCTACTAAGGGTCACTTTGAGGAAACCAGAAGAGTAGAATGTAAGATAAAAATTATTTCAGAAAAATGAAACTTTTGAGATTTAATATTTAATCTACTTAATATTTTTGTAGCTATGTACTTATTTTTTTTAATTTTTAGGAATAAGAAAGTAAGCATTTACAAAAAATAGGAATATTATCTTTTTCTAATTATCTGAGAACATTATCTCCATTATACCATGTAAATTTATTGCTTGATTTTTGTGTGTTTTACTTCTGTATATATTTTCAGGAACATATAGTAAATGAGACTATTATACATATATAAAGAGCTGAATAAATTTAATCTTTGACAATTTCTTTTTAGGAAGCTGTTTGAAGAAACTAGAAATTCGGATGGATATGAGTGTTATATTTTATCACGATGTTATTACTAGTGAAATTTTGAAAGTAACATTGATTTCAGATAAAACAAAATCATTTAATTTGTAACATTTTGTGGGGGAGTATTTTGTAGTGTTGGAGAAATCTAATTAAAAACAAATCTCCCAACCCACAAAACCACTCCACAAGGGTAGGAGAGAGAGAGAGAATACTTTTATTATTGTGTAAGCATTAGATCAGAATATGATGCATATCTCAATCTACTGAGATTACAAAAACAGAAATCTCAACCTTTTATATAACCAATTTCAATGCATTAACGTACATGTTGTCAAGATAAATGATACTCTTCAAGTAAGAAAACACTACTTCTCACACATAGTTAATTTAGATTTACCTGGTAATTGAGATTAGCTAATTGGCTTTATCCAAAGGAGAAACAAAATTCTCATATCTTTATGATAGAAGGTAGTTTTATAACATAAAGCAAGGTGCCCACATATTTAAGCACCAACCATTTCACAGAAATCCAGAAATAGTGTTACTATCTCCCTTGATGCTTCCATTTCATAGAAAAGGTTCCCAAGTATTTAAGAAGAACATTCCTAGTTATAAAGCTGACAGAAGGCCTATTTGGTTTTCAAAAGTATTTATATACATTTAAAAGAGAGAAGTACTTGCAATTACAAGTTTTCTAAAGTAAATGGTCTAAGAGAAAAGAGGGAAGGGAAACCCATTCTCTTATTTTAAAAAATGTATTAAAGACCTATTTTTTAAGATCAGTTTTAGGTTTATAACAAAATGAGAAGATAAAGAGATTTCCAATATACTTCCTGGTCCCACACATTCACACCCTTCCCAATTATCAGCATCACTAACCAGAATGTTACAGTGTTTTTACCAAGGATGAATCTACATTGACGTATCATCATCACCCCAAATCTAGAGTTTACATTAGGTTTCACTCTTGGTGTTGTACATTCTATGGGTTTGGACAAATGTATAATGAGTTACATCTATCATTATAACATCTTTTAGAGCATTTTCAATGTCTTAAAAATCTTATGTTCACTGCCTTTTTACCTTCTCTCTTCTACCACAGTCAACCACTGATCTTTTTGTTGTCTCCATAATTTTGCGTTTTCCTGAATGTCATGTAGTTTGAATCATACAGTATGTAGCTTTTCCAGATTAGCTTCTTTCACTTAGTAATATGCATTTAAGGTTCTACTATGTCTTTTCATGGTTTGATAGTTCATTTCTTTTAAATACTTTCATTGTCTAGATGTACCATAGCTTATTCATCCATTGACCTACTGAAGGACATCTTGGTTGCTTTCAAATTTTGGCAATTGTGAATAAAACTACTTTAAACAGCCATATGCAGATTTTTGTTCAGATATTACATTTTCAACTCCTGTAGGTAAATACCAAGGAGAAAGAATGTTACATCATATGATGAGAGTATGTTTAGTATTGTAAGAAATGACCAAACTGTCTTCCAAAGGGGCTGTAACATTTGCATTTCTACCAGCAGTGAATAAGAGCTCCTGTTGCTCTACATCCTTGCCAATATTTGGTGTTGACAGTGTTCTGGGTGATGGCCATTCTAATAGGTATGTAGTAGTATCTCATTGTTGTTTTAATTTGCATTTCCTTGATGACATAGGCTATGGAACATTTTTTCATGTGTTATTTGCTATCTTTATATCTTTTTTGATGAGGTGTCTGCTAAAGTCTTTGACCCATTTTTAATTGTGTTGTTTGCTTTCTTATTGTTGAGTTTTAAGAGTTCTTTTGTAATTTCTCCACAACCTACCTGGTCTAATTTCTCCACAACCTGGTCAATAATAACAATATTATTGCTTATTATTTATATTATACATTATATATATATGTGGCCCTACTGGCTATTCTTATTTCTTTTTTGGAGAAATGTCTACTGAAGTCCTTTGCCTATTTTCATTTTATTTTTAAAATTTATTTATTTATTTATTTATTTATTTATTTATTTATTCATTCATGAGAGACATAGAGAGAGGCAGAGACATAGGTAGAGGGAAAAGCAGACTCCTTGGAGGGAGCCTGATGAGGGACTCCGATCTCAGGACCCTGGGATCATGACCGAGCCAAAGGCAGATGCTCAACCACAGAGTCACCTAGGTGCCCCCCTTTGCAATTTTTTAATTTGCAATTTTAATTTTTTTAATTTTTTAAATTGCTTTTGGACTATGGAATTATAGAAAAGTTCTCTATGTATTTTGGAAATTAACCTTTTATCAGATCTATGGTTTACTACTATTTTTGTCCCATTCTATTGGTTGCATTTTCATTATGTTGAGTGTTTACCTTGCTATGAAAAAGCTTTTGAATTTGATGTGATTCCACTTGTTTTTTGCTTTTAGTGCCTGTTCTTTAGAAGTCATATCCATGAACTCATTGCCAAAACCAAGATCGTGAAGCTTTTCCCCTATGTTTTCTTCTAGGAGTTTTGTAGTTTCAGGTCTTAATGTTAAATTTTTAATCCATTTTGAGTTGACTTTTGTGTATGGTGTAATATAGGCATTCAGTTTCATTGTTTTGGGTGTAGATATCCAGTTTTCCCATCAGTACATGTTGAAAAAACGATTCTTTTTTCCATTGTTTATGTTTGGCTCACTTGTTGATTTGTATATGTGTAGGTTTATTTCTGGACTTTATTCTGTTTTACTCTTCCATATGTCTGTCTGTATTCAGTACCAAGTTTTAATTACTGTACCTTTGTAATATATTTTGAAATAAGAAAGGGTAATACCTCTACCTTTGTCCTGTTTTGTCAGTATCACTGTGGCTCTTCTGGGCTTTTTTACAATCATAGAGAGGTCAAATGTTACAAATATAATATGTAAAAAATGTGCACAAAAATAAAGCCTCCATCCAATCCTGGTTTTAAAATGTTTCTGGTAAGAATTCAGACTACTCAAAATTTAAACTCCCCGTCAGTCCCTTTTAAATCTTTTCCCTGCTCCCATCTCAAGGGTCTTCTGAGGTCAGGAGCAAGCTATGTCAGATGGGTTTATCACTAGGAAACGAGGAGGCAAACTTTACATGCTTTACTGTCTGTTCATGAACTAGTATTTGCATGGTAATTGATCATTGACGAACTTTGAAAAAAGTTATGTGATTGGTCATTGATCATAATGTACATCTGCTACAAGCGATGTGTGGACTGAAGAGCTAGTGGTTAAAGTATTTATTTTATGCCCTTACTCACAGTTAACATACCATGATCATCGAAAGTTAAACCATGTTGGTTTAGGTGCTGGTATTATTTAACTAAACTATGGTAACTGGAATTCCATCATATCAGAACTTGCCTGTGCTTATGCTTCCTGGGTGGCACTCACTCTCCCATTTCCTGAGGTTATGGGTGAAGAAGGGGTGCAGGGAAAGAAACTGGGCTACAGAGAAGGGGAAATTTTTAGGAGATAGTTAAAAATATTGACTTTATTATAGGAAATTTGCCATAGAAAACCATGTCTATATACAAGGATTCCTGTACCAAAACAGTAAAAAATGTAAAAGTCTACATATTCAACAAAAAGTACAGAGTGAATAAATAATATTGTAGTAGACTTCATTGTAGGAAATTATTCCTATAGTGTAGTAGAGCCTTCACTAGAGGAAATTATTCTGTCACTATAGGAAATTATTAGGAGGTAGTTCAAAGATACTGACTTAATTATACTGAAATATTATATCATGTGTATTTACTTACTTAATATTCATAATTTTCACATTACTAATACTTAACATGATTTTATGACTTCATAATATTTCATCAGACAGCAATAGATAAATTTTACTGAGTGCTTCTATGTGGTAGACTCTGTTCAAAATGCTTATAGTATTATCTCATTAACCACCCTCTTAATATTTTGAGAAGGTACTATTATTCACATTTCATAGGTAAGAAATCCAAGGTAAAGAGAGATTAAACTAAAACTCAAAGATGAACAGTTCATAAGTGATAAACTGGGATTTGAATTTAAGCATTCTGATTCTAGTGCCCTTTCTTCTTTCCATAGGCTCTACCACAATATTATTTACTCATTCTGCACTTTTGGTTGAGTATTTAGAATTTTACATTTTTCTTTTATTTTTCTACAGAAATACTTGTATATAGTCATAGTTTTCTATAGCAAAAAATCCATAAATTGGATTGTTTTATCAAATTTTATGGATCTTTTTGAGATTTTTGTTGTATTTTGTAAATCACCTCTGAAAATATTTTTAAATTTATTTTCATAAACAATGCATTAGATTGCCCATTAAAAAAAACCCTCACCAAGGGTTCATAGTTTAAGGCATTTTTAGTGGCTTTATATTTTTCATCAACTACTTTTATGATTCTTTGCCTATTTTTAGTTGGGCTTTTCAAATTATGAGTATTCTTTTTATATATTAATGATAACCTATTATTTTATATGGTGGTATATTTTAACCTTTTACATTAATATTTTAATTAGCTCTTCTGTTGCTTATAGGAAAATTGTGGATTTTGCATATTTATTTTATAACTGTCCTCTTTACTATATGAGACAGAGATATTGTGAAAATAGCATAAAATTGAGAGAGTCTAAAAGGACAACTATGATAAGGTTAGAATTTATGACAGTACTGTATGGATTTTTAAAAATTCAATACACAAAATAGCACTGGATATATAATGCAAAAGTAGAATGATGCAAAATAGTTTCAAGATCCAAAGTTCTGAGCATATATGCAAAGAATAGGATGGAGAATCTATCATGGCAACCAAGGAAAAAAGAATAAAACTTGCAACAGACCTGTGATTTAATGCTGGATAATAAAACTAGAAATATTTAGATTTCTCCTATTTAGGGGTCAGAGACTGAGGCAAATGTGAACTGGCAGGCTATGAAGGCCAGGGAACTTATGATTAAGCTGAATCCAACTTAATTTAATTACATCATATCCAAACAAATAGGTGGAAAAAAGTAATAATAGCACTTATGTAGATTTTGCATGTTAGAAAACAAAATAAAGAAGTAGCACACTTATGGTACTTATTTATGTAATGCAAAGTAAGCCTTTAGACTAAAAATCTTGGAATTCATTATCTTTTGAGGACTTTGACATATCTACCTTCATGACAGAACCTCACTTATATAAAACTAACCTTAGAAGCATTATTAATACTTGCTATCTGATTATGCATATGTATTAACATGACCCTAACATTGCTTCAACTTTTTAAATTCCTGACTCTCTGTTAATGAATCATTTCAGACTTCAAATTTTGTTTTATATTAATGAGAACATGACTTTTTTTAATAAATTTTTATTTATTTATGATAGTCACACACGGGGGGGGGGGAGTGGCGGGGGGCAGAGAGAGAAGCAGGCTCCATGCAGGGAGCCCGACGTGGGACTCGATCCTTGGTCTCCAGGATCACGCCCTGGGCCAAAGGCAGGCGCCAAACCGCTGCGCCACCCAGGGATCCCGAGAACATGACTTTTTAAAATAATATTTATCTATATGGATAATATTTGAAATGTGTGAATGTCAGAAAAATTTAATTACTGACACAGAGAAATTAACAGAAAAGATAATTCCAACTTGAGAAGCAGTCAGTGATAGACTTGGTGGCCTTTATGGTTCCAAGAACCGATTATGAATTTTTTTAAAAGATTTTATTTATTTATTCGTGAGAGAAACAGAGAGAGAGAGAGAGAGAGAGAGAGAGAGGCAGAGACACAGGCAGAGAGAGAAGCAGGTTCCATGCAGGGACCCCGATGCAGGACCCGATCCCAGGACCCTAGGATCACGACCTGAGCCAAAGGGAGGTGCTAAACTGCTGAGCCACCCAGGGATCCCCCCGATTATGAATTTTTAAAGTAATGCGTCATTTTTGATGCGTATAGGATAAAGGTAATAACCAGCACCCAAATAGGTCACTTCTACACCAAATTATCACAGAATATATTTAGCTACTTCTTTCTCACCATAAAAGACATAGTTATAGAACTTAGATTAATTTTAGGATATTTTATGCGTCAATTTTCTTTTCCTTCTCTGTCTTCCTAAATGGAACCCTTCTTCTTAAAATTTTTTCTTTGTTCCTTGTCTGCACATCTAAGGTGACCAATATGACTAGAAAAGGAATTTCCAAAGTACTCTAAATTTCCTTATTACACTATGCTATAAAGTTCACTTACCCAGTTCCTTTAAGATCTATAACAGTGTCAGATTAAATGGTCCTTTTGGTCAACCATTAAATGATATTTCATCTTTTACAAATTCTTGCCTACAAAATATCCTGAGAGTGCTAACAAAAATTACTTTCATTTTGCAGTATCCAGTTGTCATAACTAATCTATAATAGCCAATGAAAGTGGTACCAATTTACATAGTTTATTCATGTAGTTACCAAAAGCTGAAGAGTCTTTTTAAAGCAAGTGTGTTGTCTTTAGACATTTCACTTTACCAGTTTTTAGAAGTTTACCAGAACATCTCTCAGTTGGGGCACTTGGGTGGCTCAGTGGGTCAAGCATCTGTCTTCAGCTCAGATTGTGGTCCCAGGGTCCTGGGATCGAGCCCCATGTCAGGCTCTCTGCTCAGCAGGGAGCCTGCTTCTCCCTCTCCTCCTCACTCATGCTGTCTCTCACTATCTCCATCTCTCAAATAAATAAATTAATTAAACCTTAGGAAAAAAGAACATCTCTCAATCAAATCGGAAATTATAATCAAATCAGCATAATCTGGGGGATTTTATAGCCTCTAAAAATGTGTTATTTACCATTAACTCCATTGAGCTGTCCCTATTTCTCACTTTATACAGAAGAAAACATCTGGTCACTCATTCATTGCTGAAGATAATTAGCCTCCAATTTTCACAAATTGTATTTTCACCTATGCCCCCTGCAAAGCCCGGGGACTGAAGACTTGTCCAGTTACTCTGACCCGTCTCCCTAGGTGAATGAAAATGGGAAGCACTTCTTTCCTATAAGAAATTAACCCATTACCTGCTAACCTCTAAGGTTTTATCTCCGTAGCTATTAGGCTGTCATTTACAATTTATTTTCTTATAATAAACCCACAAATGCCCAGTTGGTCACTATTAATCTCAAGAAATATTGATACCTGTTACATAGTGTATTTGCATTGTTGAAGAATGTCAGAGCAAATTCCTTCTGAAATTGTACCTTACACTACTTTCATCTAAAACATGGGCAATGGCATAACTCCACTACTTCTGTAATTTATAGTTTCATTCCTAGTTTTATTCACAGGAAAAGAAAACGATTTTAACAAGTATAATTGAAGAAGGATTGGACTGTTACTTTATATTTTATGCATTCCAAGCACTTCTGCTTGACTGTGTATATATATATCTGCTAACCCCTTCCACCTTCTCCTCATCCTCACACCCACTGACAGTGGAAAATACATTTATTTACATTATGTTTTGGTTTTGAAAAGCTTCATAATATAAAAAAGCAGCATCCTGAACATAACAGAAACTTACAGTTTGGTCAGTGATAGAGAATGCTTCTCTATTTTTTGAGAAAATGTAAGTTAGAGAATAGAAGATATGACAGCTGAACAATCGAAGATTAAGAAATTGGCCAGGAAGACTTCCCTAGAAGAAAAGTAATATATATTTGTGAGTATAACTCACACCATACAAATCAGCAAGTGAGAGCAGTCTGAGAGCAGCATTGATGATTCAGAAGTGTGAATAAATTGTTAGAGAACCTGCTTATGGTCTAAAAATGACAAATCATCCTGATTAGTACAGCGCATGATTTGAGACTCTAAAATGTTTTTTTTTCCCTTCTAGAAACTTCCTATATGTGATTTTTTAATAAATATCTATTTTATGTAGCCTGATGTTGGAATAACTCTTCTACATGCCATTTTGATTCTGCCAAACAAACTACTTACCATTTCCCTCGCATTATCTCACACATATTCCCATGGCCTAACACATTGTCCTGCCATGTAGGTACATTAATATCTATTGAAATGAATGATGGAAAGAATGTATAGAGTCCTGTTTTTCAGAGCTAGCAACAATATGAACATGTGACCTCATTTTTCTACATGTTATTTCCCACCATGCCTAAAACTGGCATTCCCTAAATATGTATAGACTGGTTTCTCTACCTCTCCACAAAAAACACCTTTTTTGCACCTGTTTGATTTCTTGCTTGATAAACCATTGTTACTGTGCTTGCATAAATTCTGTCCATTCCTCAAAGCCAATTTTAAGCCTTGCTTTCTTAATGAAGCCCTCTGGGATTTCTCTTGCCCTCACTAATTGTTCTTTTCAGTGCCTACACCTGTAATGCATAACATTCAACCTAAATATTGATATAGGGGTATATCTGGCACTGCACACAGTGTCCTTGTTCTTACAAAATATTAAACAACTGAAGGATCAATGTCATATCTTTAATTTTCTATGCACATACATATTACCTAGTGAACCACTGATAATAGAATAATGTTAATTACATTAACATGTAGACAGAAAAGGATATGAAATCAGACATAAAACATATTTAGCAGTTACATTACCATTTTTCTTCAAAATTCTACATGTTTTTATATAATTGGTAGGTGTTCATGGACACTTTCAACAATAAATTTTTTTTTTCAACAATAAATTTAAACATTGCAGAAGGCACTGGAGGGAGACCAAGAGTTAGGGTGAAAATATCAGCAAGGTGCCCCTCAACCAACTGGCAGCATGTGATATTTTCTTTTGGTGTTTTAAGATTTTATACAGTGCAGTTAGAAGACGCTAGAATTTTGGATCATGAGTCATGAATCACAAATCATTTCAGTATGGCTCGTGTTAAAGTTCAAAATGACTCTTTCTTGAACTAAGTAATGGGATATCCCAAAGAAAAGAATATGTACAGTGTGAAGAACAGAGTTCAGAGACTTTAAAACTATTCATATTTGAAGAAATATAGCTATAATGTAACTATAATGACTAAAGATTTTATTGACAGGTGATGATTAGAAAAGTCATAAACCAAGACCTATAAGATAATTTACTTCAGAAATATTGAAATCTTATTTCATGCTTGTTTGTTGTTATTGTTTGCTTGTTCATGCATGTTTTGCTTAGTCACTGTATTTTCCAAGATCTGCAAATTGCACCTAAAAATAATTCCAGAACCTGTTTCCTTTTAGTTAGCAAAGAAATAAAAAGAATAGGAGCTTCAGTGTGAGCTGTTTCCTTACAAATAATAAAATTATAAATTTAATATCAAGCTTATATAATCACATTTGAAAAATAAAAAGATTTTGATTCCTTCTTTAATCAAATTTAAAATTCACAGTAAAAAATACTTACCTATGCTTGTATAAGTACATAATTCTAAATATTAATTTAAAGCTAGAGTGAAATAGTTAAGTTCATTGTTCGCATTCATTGAAAATGAGGCATAGACATATCTTAACTTTTTTTAATATTGTCCCTAGAAGTCAAAAGAATCCTGAGCAACTAATGCATGTAATCTGATCATATAACCTCTACAGTCTCTCTACAGACTAAGGAAATAACCTAAGTATCTCCAGCCTGAACTTGATCCCTCAATTTAACATAAGCTGAAGCATCTGGAGCTGAGGTGACAGGACCAGAGCCTGATTTTTTCATGAATGAAAGCATTCAGGCTCTAAGGGCCCTGAACTAAGGTCCACAATCTTTGTTTATTTAACTCATGGAGTCTCTAAAATGATACAGAGTGGCTACTGGTATTAAAGTCAAAACTTCAATAAAACATATTCTAGTGCCAGTGTTTGGATCAGAGTACAAACCTCTCTTCTCAGTGCCTCTTATCATCTTCCTTCCTTACATATCACAGACTTTCAGAGCATCATAGGTCCTTGCTAGTAGATAACAAAACCTCGGACTACTGTGACCTGTACTCTGAGGTCTCTTCTGACAACATGACCATACCATATCTACAGTATGTAGAGCCCTGCCCACTCCCTTTCCCAGAAATATCTTGTTGTGCTGAAGAAAATCTAGTAGAGAATTTCATAAAAACTTGGTTATGACATAACTCTAGGTTTCATATCCTGGAAACTGGTTTAAACTTGATTACTTGATAGGTAATGGAAAGGACTAACAGAGAATCCACAGGGGAAATAATGCTCCCAAACAACTCCCTCTCAATTATACTTCCTTCCCAAATTATACTCTTTCTTTCTCCAAGATCTTTTTTTTCTTCTTAATCCTCTCAACAGAAGGATACTATTCTGTTGTGTCAAATTCTAGAGCACCATATGGCTATATTTACAAGTGGAAGAAGTTACAATTTTAAAAATTTATGTGTGGCTTTCTCCTTCTGATTTTTGTTGACTATGTGCTGTGGGATTAGTAAGGTAGAGCAGGGCCCCCTTAGCACCCTGCCTCCAAGTATTCTCATATTTTTTCTAACTCCAGCTTGCCACTTTAGTTTTGGCTATTATTCTTCCAGCTATATGCCCAATTATATCCTTACTGCTTAGTACTTAGATCAGATTCTCTTAATTTCTCAGCCAATTTATTGCTAGGACCTCCTAAGTGGTCAATCTGCATCTGATATTTTCCCCAATTTTTTCATTGCAATCAGAGCAGCTCCCCTGCTGACAATCTTTTTATGTTGTCTTCGAGATAAAATCTGCATTCTTTAAATATGGGTTCCAATGCCTTCAGCTTCCAGTTGCTGTTCACTCATCTAGCCTTTTTTTTTTTTTTTTTTTTTTTGTAAATCCTTGCTCATATTCTTTTTACCACACTAGGAGGAAGGAGAAGCAGGTGGCTTACGATGCATTTATTCATTTTACTGTAGGAACACTGTCAGGGTAACAAAGAAGGTAGGTGGCCTAGACTGTTCCTGTTAACTGGGCCCAAGCATCTGGAAATTCTTGAAAGTGAGATATTACATTGAAGAAGTACGTTTCCTACTCTTGCTTTTGCTGGTTGCTTCCCAGAAAAAAAGAAGACGCTCGTTCACTGCCTGCTCTAACAGTAGCCAGTTTGTACAGTTAGGCTTTTCAATTGCATTTTCAATTTTCAATTAAATTGCAAAATTACATTTCACGGGAAGCCTTCATGGGGCTTTGAAGTCTAGGTTAGTACCCTTTGTGTATAACTGATTATGTAGAGCTGACATAGCTGACTTTACTTCAATAGCAGTTGCTGATCTTATTATAATTGGCCGTTTAAACAGTTTATTCCATAGAGCAAACCTGTAAAGTACAATTATAAAATAACTTTATTTCTACCTGTTTACTGCCTTCGGATGTCTTCTGCTAGATCCCTTTCACCACCCTTTGGCTATATCTCAGGCAGATCCTGTAGCTTTGCATTCATTCCCAGCTATAGGAATCACCTCAACTTCAGGTAACAAAAATTTTAGCCTCAACTAAATTAAAATTTTAAACTTCATTTAATTCAGATCTGTTTTCCTCATGTCTCTCAGGTTGGAGGACATGGAGTGAAGAGTGGGGGCACATTCATCTTTTCACTTCTCCCCTCATTGTTCTTCCAGCTTTAGAGAGGGGGAGATTAATAAAGAAAAGAGACATGAGACTGGTGCTGTTGTCACTCGGCTGGTGGTACCTTCTGTTACGTCAGACACCCATATGCCAACTCTCTCTCAAGGGATGTTACTGTGTGGTCTGAGATTCCCTTTGCCAACTTCATGCTGTTCTGTACCATTCCCTGACACACACGGATCACTCTTCTGACTTCATACAACTCCTGTTCCCATCCCAGCTTTGTTCCAGTAGTTTGCCTCCAGTCTTTTTTTGTTAGGCTCCTCTCATCCATGCAGGCAGTCCTGAAGACAGCTTTTGGCCTTCTTCAGTGTCTACATGGCTCCCAGGAAATATCAAACACCCTGTGATAACCAGGGTTAGAAGTGCCAGCTACTCGCTGTGTGGCTCTCTCCTTCTCCTGCTTTTATAGGCAGTTCTAGTCAGACCTTTCCAGACTTCACTGAGTGACGTGGAGCCGTCATTCTCTAAGAGCACACATTAACCTCTTCCAACTTCTCCTCACCATGATTCATAAAGACTGGGTCTGTGTAAGTCATAAACATGACTATTAGTACCTGACACATAATAGGCATTGAGTAAATCTTTGTTGAATTAATAAATGAACGAATTGAACTTCATCTGGCAGAGGGAAGTCAAAAAGCCAATACTCAGCTGACACAGTCTCTGGAGAGAACTATGATCATTTTTATCGGAAACCTTTTTAAAAAAATTCCTATGTGGTGCTTGAGTGGCTCAGTCAGTTAAGCACCTGCCTTCAGCTCAGGTCATGACCCCAAGGTCCTGGGATAGAGCCCCTCAGGCCCCCTGCTCAGCGGGGAGTCTGCTTCACCCTCTCTCTCGGCCCCTCCCCCTTGCTCATGTTCTCTCGCACTCAAATGAATGAATGAATGAATGAATGAATGAATGAATAAATAAATAAATAAATAAAATCTTTTAAAAAATTCCTTTTTTTGACCTAGCAATCCAAATTCTAGGAATTTATCTTATTTTTTTAATTAATTAATTAATTAATTAATGATAGTCACACAGAGAGAGAGAGAGAGGCAGAGACACAGGCAGAGGGAGAAGCAGGCTCCATGCACTGGGAGCCCGACGTGGGATTCGATCCCGGGTTTCCAGGATCGCACCCTGGGCCAAAGGCAGGCGCCAAACCGCTGCGCCACCCAGGGATTCCTAGGAATTTATCTTAAAGAAATAACTGGGCAAATGTTCATATATATATGTACAAGGATAAGTAATGCCCAACATTAACAAAATGAAAATCATCTTCGTGCTCAATAATAGTGCCTGGTTAAATAAGTTTTGGTTTATTCAGACATTAAGAATATCATTCTGTCATTAACTTTTGTGTGTGTGTAGATGTATATTTATTGATATGGAAATGAGACTTGAAGAAAATGACAACCTGTGAAAGAAAGACTGTGACTTGCAAACAGATAAATTGTAGTCAACCATTACCTGCAACACAATCTAAGTGCAAATACAATGTTGCGACATTTTAGGACTTACATACCAAGCTAAGGTAATAGTAGCACTAATAGCACACAGATCCTTATGTTTCAAAGACCACTGGCTATTCCAGCAAGTTACTTATGTATAAATCTGACAGATCTCTGCCTAGACAGTGCCTGCTAACTTCTGCCATAAAACCATCCATAACTAACTCCAGTTCCAGAAATCCTGTGAGTACCCTTCCCCCTAACTTCCCCATTTCAGACTGAAACTGTCAATCTTATGTTCTTTGTCCAGCTGTATAGTAAATCCAGTTTTGCATATTCAATGATTTAACTTGTAGGATCAACAAATAACTTGATTTGCTAATTCTTCCTCTTTTTTTTTTACTATAATATAGAAAAATTTTAGCTTGAGTATTTTCATGCTATGTTTTGTCTCTGAATGGAGTATCTGTATAATAAATACTTTTTAAATTATGAAATAAAAAAATTATGAAATAACTTGTATCAACTTAGGAATATTCTGAAATTTTCAGCAAATTTAGATTTGCAGAATTATAGACCTTATCAATTTTATTTCATTCCCAGAGAATATAGACATATCTGATTTTTTGTTTGTTTTTTAAATATATCTAATATTTAAAAAAGATTCTTTACCAAAATATTCTTCCCACAAATCAGAATAATTAATTATATTTCAAACATAAATCTTGTGTGCCATTAGTGGCCACATTTCTTTAGGTACTGTATTGGTTTTACAAAGATGAGCTTGTTTGCAAGCTATGTTTTTACAAATTTTATTTGCCATAAATCATCAGAACCTGAGGTTTAGCATTCCCTTTGTGGAATACTTTGATTAAATATTTCCAAAGAATTCTGAATAAAATACAACCAAACTTTACAAGACAAATTCATATTAAAGTTGAATGTCTTTTTAAAACATCTAGTTTGATTTAAAAGTAGACATTCAAAGGCTTTAATACCTGTAAGATTCATTTTATGGTGGTTAACAAAGAGAAGCTATGTATTCACAGTCTGAAGTATCATTTATTTTTTAAAAAAGATTTCATTTATTTGTCTTGGAGAGACAGAGACTGAATGGAGCAGGAAGTGGGTAGGCAAGGAGGAGCAGAGGGAGGAGAGGGAAAGAATCTCAAACAGACTCTGTGATGAGCATGGAACCCATAGCCAGGCTTCATCTCATGACCCCAAGATCATGACCTGAGACAAAATCAAGAGTTGGACGCTTAACCAACTGAGCCACCCAGGCACCCCTGAAGCATCATTTTATTTCAATATTAATATCATCACATTTTGTGGTTCACTTACTCTTGTACTACAACTATAAATGTATTTTAATGTACTTTTATAAGCTTTTTTATTGTGGTAAGAACATTTATTGTGGTATCTACCCAACCAATTTTTAAGTGCACAATTGTATTGTTAAATATAGGCACTATGTTAAGATTTCTAGAATTTATTCATTTTGTGTACCTGAAACTTTATACCAGTTACACAGAACCTTCCCTTTTCCCCTTCCCTTCAGTCATTGGTAACCAGCATTCTGCTGTCTATGAGTTTGACTAATTTAGATACTTTATGTAAGTGGAAAGTGGAATCATGCAGTTTTGTTTTTGGGGGGTTTTGTTTTGTTTTGTTTTTCTTTTGTGTTGTTGTTTTTCTTTTGTGACTTTTGTGACTGGCTTATTTCACTTAGCATAGCGTCCTCCATGATCATCCATGCTATTGCATATGGCAGGATTTCTTTCCTTTTTAAGGCTGAATGATATTACATTGTATGTACATATGACATTTTCTTCACCTATTCATCTGTCAATGGACATTTCAGTTGTTTCCATATCTTAGCTATTGTGACTAATGCTAAAGTGAACGTAGGGCTGTGGATATTTTTTTGAGTTTGTATATCCATTATTTTCAGATAAATACTCAGAAACAGAATTGCTGAATCATATGGTAGCTTTATTTTTAATGTTTGAAGAACTTCCATACTGGTTTCCATAGAGGTTGCACCCTTTTACATTCCCATCAACAATGTGCTTAATTTAGTAATGGCATTTTTTTAACACTATTCTATGCTCCAGAAAAATTTGTATGGAGCATAGAATATGTATGGAGTATGGAAATATTATTATCACAAAATAAATACTGTTATCTTAGCTGTTTATTATTTTAACTGAATTCATAATAGGAATAAAAATAAGATCTAATGCTTTGCATCAAGTAGAATGAATTTCCAAAAACTTCACTTTGATTTCACTAACAAGATGAAAAATTAAGATATGACTCAAATTGAATTTAGTGATCTTCTACTTAAAGCATTTGATAACACTGGAAGGAAAAAACTATCATTTAATTCTATAAAATCTTACTTCTGCCAATTAAAATAACACATCAACAGATATTGATATACTTTTCACACATAAGTGAAAAAACTTGGCTTAAAAATGAGTGAAAATAATTTAAATGAGTAGTCATTTGATCTAAGTGAAAAGTCGGTATTCACAGAGTAGACATCATCCACCTTCTGCATCTATGTATCTTAAATTATCATCTTTAGTCTTCTCTAATAAACCACTAGTTTTAAAGTAGATACTGATACTTCTTCGGTAGATTTCTATTTTCTGTTTTTCTTGTGGCTGATGTTACTAACTAGGAACTCCATAGGGAATGGCGAATATTAACACATGATAACATGCAAATTACATATGTCTTCATCAACTTTATTGAGAAATAGAAATTTATACTTTTTATTAAATAGGCACTTTTTATTTTTTAAATTTTATTTATTTATTTATGATAGACAGAGAGAGAGAGAGAGAGAGAGGCAGAGACACAGGCAGAGGGAGAAGCAGGCTCCATGCACTGGGAGCCCGATGTGGGACTCGATCCCGGGTCTCCAGGATCGCGCCCTGGGCCAAAGGCAGGTGCCAAACCGCTGCGCCACCCAGGGATCCCTAAATAGGCACTTTTTATACTGAGCTCATTGATGCAAAAATGAGTTGTTTGAAAATTAAAAAGCATGGCCAAACAATAAACAAATAGTTGTAGATCTATAACATGCAACATATTATAAGGCCACTTAAACAAGGTAATTCAGACTATTCTCTATATACACCAAAGCAGGATTGCTCAACCTCTGTCTTCCATATGTATATTTTATAAGTTCCTATTATATAACATCCTGGAGACACTGCATCTCACAGGCCATGGCATAACTGGCTGCTACACCAAGGAGTATAAATACTTCTACAAAACACCAGAAGGAGTTAGTTGTTCCTGGTTCCTCATGTCTGAGAGCACTCATTGCATGTCATCCTTCAAAAGAAGTTGGTAGAATTGTACCTGAAAAAGAGAGAAGAGTTATCATTGGTCATATCTTGGATTTAATTATGACTTAAAGTTTGAACTCTGTCAGTACACTAGAAGAGGCTTACCAGATAAGACACTGGCAGTAACTGGACATTTAAAGAGGAGGTCTGCCAAAGAAGTAAGAGGTTATTTTAATGCAACTATTAACCACAATACTTCATTATACAGTGAAACATCTGGGATAAATTCTAAAACACTTGAGACCCTGGTTAGCAGAATGGGAATCATGGTTTCCCTAATTAAAGCACAAATTAAAAATTGTAGAAGAAAATGTAGAAAAATATTTACGACTTTTAGAACATGGACACATTTATTAAACAAGAGAGGGAAGCATGAGTTGCAAAGAGAATTCAGTAATAAATAAAACAGACACAAAAGAAATGGTAAAAATGTGGCACAGCGAGCAGAAAGATATTTTTTAAATATGTAACAGATAAATTTGGGATATTCATATAAAACATATTTTTATAGTTTTATAGAACATATGAAAACTACTAAAACATAGTTTTATAGTTTTATAGAACATATAAAAACTACTAAAAGCTATATTTCAAAAACAACAAAAAACATACCACTTTAAAATGTCTAATAATATATAATAAAATAATAAAGATAATATATTATGTATATATAATAAAATATATAATAAAATAATAAAGATACATATTATGTATATATAATAAATTAATAAAGAAGACATCTCAAACATATATAACAAAATCTTTTAATCAGGCTGGTAGGTACATGGAATTTTTGCTACCCTTTATGCTTTTCTGAATGTTTGAAATAATTGTTTTTAAAATTCTTAAATATGTATATATATATTCTATATATGAATTATAGAAGAATGAACATCACTATAAACTAAACAGGTAAACATATGGAAAGATGTTTATCTTCACTAGAAGCGAGGGGGATGCAGTTTTTAAAATTCTGACAATGCAGAGTGTTAAGAGAATATGAGTAAATTCATACATAGGATTTCTCATATATAACTGGTATAAACTAGAGCAGCATAATTTGAAAATACATATAAAAGTTGAAAATGTACGTGATCAGTGTTTGAACATTTATTAGCTATATACTCTAAAGAATCTTTCACATAATCACACAAAGATATATGTACAAAGATGTCCATTATATAATTACCTGTAATAGGAACTAGCTGGAAACAAGCTAAATGTTCTTTAATAAAAAAAAAAAACAGATGAATACATTGTGGTCTATTTATATATCAGAAAGACACACAGCTGCAAGAGTTATTAAATTTGATTTATATGTATCAACACTAGATTATTACAAAACCCAGCTTTTATACTGTATAATATGTTTTTAAGATTCATTTATGTTAGTACATATAAATCAAGTTCATTCATTTTAACTGCTGTAGGATTTCCATAATCCTGCAGTTTGCATTTTTCACTCAATATTGTTTTAAAATGATACGTAAATCATGATACATTCTGTAGAATTTTAAAACACATAAATCAGTTTTCCACTTTGGTGAAGGATGAAAACATGTTTGGTAACCATAGAAACAAAACAGGCAGGATACCCTTCAGGATTGTGGTGGAAACTAGAGATTGAATGGAGGGAGAGAGATATGAAGCCATGAGCCATTTCATGGTTTTTTTTTTTTTAAATATAATAAAGAAGAGATCTGAAACATATGCAATAAAGTATTTTAATCAGGCTGGTAGGTACATGGATGTTTTGCTACCTTCTATGCTTTTCTGAATGTTTGAAATAATTGTTTTAAAATGCTTTGATATGAAAAAAATTAATTATCCAAATAAAAATAAAACTTTATCTTCTAATATTTCCTTATGTAGCAGGATATTAGTAGCCTTTTAAAATAAAATATCTGCACTCCCTCCATTTTCAATTTTAGTCTTTGTTATATAAAAACTGAATATTAGACTGGAATTACTCTTATTAAATGATACTTTTACATCTTGAGATTTCCTTTCAAAAAAAAACCTTTTTTAACATTTGCAATCTTGCATAAATGTTTAAATGGTTTTTAGTGACTGCTCTTAGCTGTTTGTACCACAAATCCCCATTGAATCTTCAGTTCTTAATCTTTATATACTTCATGAATGGCTGGTGAATTTTTTGATGGCATTATTTTCTGAAGGAATTTATGGCTGGTATGTTTTTTAAGCCCTTGCATTTATGATAGTATCTTACTCTGTTTTACATAAATGGCAGTTTGGCTAAAAATACCATTCATGGGTTAAGATTCTTTTGCTTCAAAATGCTATACATGTTGACTGTTGTTTACTAACAGGCTTAGAGAGAAGTAAGCCTGTCTGATTTTGTTTCTTAGTCAGATCTCTTAGTTTATTTTCTCTCTGCAAACTTATAGTTTATGCTCTTTTATTTTACAATTAACTTTTTCTTTCAGAATTGTCATTAGTTTCTATATTAATTTTGCCTAAACCATGGTGAACCTTTTTCATTGGAGCAATTTGCTCTGTTTCATCTCCAGGATGTTTTCTTCAATTATATTTTAAATATTTATTCCATTTAAGTGTTTTGGCTTCTTCCTGAAGAACATAATTAATTAAGTTTGTGTTATATTACTATTCTATTGCCCTCCTATTACACTATTCTTTATTACTGTTTAAAACTATTATCTTCTTCCCTCCATCTCCTGGTTAAGTTTCTTTTGTTTATATTCTACAACATTCAATTCTTTTTTCCTATGTCAGACTGTTATTTATTACCTCCAAAGCAGGTTTTAATTTTGCCTTATTTCAGTATGCTTCATATTCATCTTGGCCTTTGCATCTCAGCTCTGGTATTTCCCAATAAACCTGTTTTATGTCAGTAAAACTCTTATTCCAACTTTGTCTCCATTTGGTAGTTAACATCATTCTGCTAGATTCCCCATTTCAAAGATGGAATGAAGAGTGATTATTATTGTTAAATAGTAATCAAATTTTCTAGCGTCTAGTGGCATTTACTGCTATAACCTTACTAACTGGATGGAATCCTCTGGTGTCCACATGACAAGGTTCTTGGGCATTTTGAAGCAGTATAGTAAGTGATAATCTACCATTCTCATCATACTGTGTTGCTACCATATTTCTGTCTCTTCCCTCACTTAAGGTAACTACTCATATAAAAGTGTAGCATGCCATTTCTGGCAAATTCCCTCACGATTCATTCACAAACACAGCATCTGAGTAGAAATATAATGGCATAGTAATGATAAAGAGTAGGTGAGTGTAAGGATAAATCCTTTCTTTCTGGAACCAGTATTCATGCAGTTTTAAGTAGGTGGCCCAATAATCTCCTTGGTATAAATCAGCCAAATGTATCTATTATAAGATGAAATACAGAGAAAAAAGAAGGTCTGAAATTTCCGTCTACCTACTTCTTGGCTAGCAGGTTGCTACGTTTCAGAAAATTATATAAGCCAAATTTGTACTTTTAAATGAACTCTTTGGTATTTGTTAAATACAAGTTCCTTCTGGATTTTAGTACCAGATTGCTTTTCAAATCTTAGTTTTTGGTACCATTTTAGTTTCACTTTTTTTCTATAAATTCACAGGAAATATTGGGAGAGTCAGTGTCAGAAATTGCCAATTTGACTCCTTCTTAGACAAGGGAAAATTGTTAAATATTTAAGTAATTTTTGCAAGTTACTGGTCTGAAAATAGCATCTTAAAATAATTCCTACAAAGCAATCATCTCTTCTCTGCTTGTATATTTGAATCACGGTCAAACTATGCTTTTGTTACCATAACTATAGATATTCAAAATTGTAGAAAAAATCATTGGTGAAAATCAGTGAAAGGTCAAATTCACTACTTCATTAAGAAAAGGTCAAATTCACCTTTTCATTAAGATTATGTGTTTAAGAATGTTAGTAATAGATATCGTCATAGTAATAGGTATGATGATATAATTCATATAGATATATGATATCAATATGGAAATATCTATACCATCTCTACTCATATTCTCTATTAATTTCATATCCATAACCATTGTGCAATTCAACTCAACTTGCTAAATATATTACACAATCACCTAATGTACTCCATCCAAGTACTAACCAGGCCCAACCCTGCTTAGCTTCCAAGATCAGACGAGATCGGGCACGTTCAGGGTGGTATGGCCATAGACTCATCTAATGTACTCCAGATGCTCTGAGAGATAGAAAGATGAATGAGATAAAGTAAAAAAAAAAAAAAAAAACAAAAAAACTAGATGTTTTTATCTTTTTACTATTAAGAAAACAGATAAAGAGGAGAAATGTAGCTTTCATTTACTGAATCATTCATTCATAAGTATTTAATGTCTATCCTGTGCCAAGTAATGTGCTAGGGCCTGGATTTACAAGAGGAAAAAAAAATAGAGAGTAATGATTCAGAGAGATATACTTTAAAATAACTATAGTTAATGAATCCATTAACAAAAGTAAAAGGAAAGATGGAAGTTTGTACAAAAAAATTGGGAATTATAAAAAAAAAAGCCAGAAGATTCTAGAAGTGAAAAACATAAGAATTAAAAACCAATAGATGTGTTCACCAGCAGATTATACAAATCGAAAAGGGAAGTAGTGAACATAGGACAGGTCAGAAGAAAATACTTAGATGGAAACAGAGACAAAAGGATGAAAAATAGAGAAAGGGCATGTGATACACATAAGATATATTTGAAGTCTAGATAGAAGAAGGAGTTGGGAAAGTCCTTAAGAAGAAGCAATATTCAAAAAGATTAATGCAAGTAATTTTCCAAAAACATTAAGGACATCAAATCACAGATACTAAAGCATCAAAGCTTTGTGAATATAAAGAATATCATACCTAGGCACATCACTGTGAATCTACTAAAAATAAAAGACAAAAAATCTATAAAGCAGCCAAATCTGGCAATAATGAATCTTATTACTTGTAAATATGCAATGATAAGACTGACAGGCTATTTATCAATAGAAGAACCCAAATGAAGTCAATGATAATACGATGGTATCTTTAAAGGTTGAAAAAAATAGCTAACCTAAAATTCAGTAATTAGGGAGAATAGCCTTTCAAATGAGAAAGAAGCAAAGACATTTTCAAAAATTAAAACTCAGACTATTCCCCATCAACAGATCCACAGAAAAAGATCTAAATGACATTTTTCAAGTAGAAGGAAAAGGACACCAGAAGGAAGCTCAGAGATATACAAAGGAATGAATGAAGAAGCATGAAAAGTATTAATTGGTAGGTATACACATAATAAAATATGAATATCTAGGTAGTTGGAAAAATATTAATCATAGTGACTTCAATATATGAAGTCACTCCAGCATATGTAGTATAGTTTCTAGATAACCTATCATTAAGACTTTTTTAATATAAGACTAGCAAACCAATAGAAGGGAAACTTGGAGTAATAAAAAGTGCTTAATTTATCCAAAAAAAGGAAGTAAAGAAAAATGAAACAAACAAGGATTAATTGGAAAAATAGGAAAATGGTAAATTTAAAAATCAAAAGAATAGTAATAAGATTGTAATATTGGATTAAAAGGAAGCCAATTATATTTTGGTTATAAGACACAATCTTAAATGTCAGAACATAGATTAAAGGAATAACTGTGGCATACAATAGAATATTATTCAGCTACAAAAAGGTAATTATTGATACACAGATGAATCTCAAAATAAGTATTCTGTGTGAAATAAGCCAGACCAAAAAGACAAAAACACCAAAGAAAACAACCATTCTGTATTATTTGATTTATATAATATTTAGAAAATGCAAGTAAATCTATATTAATAGAAATTAGAACAGTGGTTGCATGGGAGGGGGATGGAGGAAGAGATGGATCTTACAAAAGGCCCTGAGGAAACTTGAGGTGAAGAAATGGTTATCTTGAATGTGGCAATTGTTTTATAGATGTGTGCATATACGAAAACTGATCAAATTGTACATTTTAACTATGTTCGGTTTAGTGTACTTCAGTTGTATTTCATTACATTTGTAATAAAAAACAAAATAGAAAACAAACATGTAATACAAAATTAACAAAGCCAAAATTTTCTCTTAGAAAAACTGGTACAATTTATAAATGCCTGGCAGAGAAGGTAAAAGAAAAAATATATGAGAAGATGGTACAAATTCTTGGCATTGGAAATAAAAAAAGAGGATACCACTGTAGATATTATGTATATTTAAATGCTAATAAGAAGATATTATGAACCACTTCATGAAACTAAATTTGAGGTTTTAGAGGAAATGTATAAAAATCTTACTAGAACTGTGATGAGAAGAAATGCATAACTATACCCATGATTGGAGAAGCTACGGTCAACTCAATATCACCAACACAAATGGGGAATCTAGAAGGAGTGCTGAGAAAACATTTTCTCTGGGATTCTAAAATCTTTAGAAATGAAAGGAAAAAATGTGTGATAGACATAGCATTTCTGTATAAAAAATTTAATATCCAAAATTTTTATCTTAAGACAAACTGAGACCCTCATAAATAAGATACTGCTACTTGTAATTTTGAAAATACCATTTAGCGACACATGGTTAAATATGTCTGATGAAATAACCTTAATTCACCTGAACAAATATTATTTGTTCATCAAATGGCTTTTAAGAGATGCATAAAACATTTTCTCCTTAATTTTATGATTTCCATTGTGATGATGAACATAAATTAAGACATAATTCAAGGTGAAGTTACCTGATGTTCTTTCAACTTTATGGAGCAATATTTTAATTCATTTTTGTATAATTTATGTGAATAGAAAAATTTAGTAGCTTTATTGTTTATTGTTAATTTCTCTGTGGATATTTGAAAACCACTTATACTTGTGATTTAAATTATAGTATGGTGTAAAACAAGTATAAGTAATTCATTTTTATTTTAAATATACTTATGTCCTACAGATTTTGAATGGCAAACAAGAGAAATGAGAATGAGTAGCTTGGAGTCAGAGTATTTGTTCTATTTAGGTGGCACAGATATTGAATGTTCCTGAAGGACTTGGATGTAAGAATATAAAGTATATTCATCAGCAGATTGCTTCTTAGTTATTCTTAGAAGAAGCATATGTGCCACCAAAGCCTGCCAGGAAATAATTTACATAGTCCTCTATAGCACTGGGAGCTGCTGATTCTCAATTGCAAATCAATACAGTAAAAGAGAAAAATTAAATTAAAATGAACACAAATGTTTAAAAAAATGTTTTCTTTTGAAAATATATTGGTCAATATTTTCAACTTATGGTTGATACTTAGAAATGCAACAGAAAAAAAAGAAAAAAGAAAAAAAAAGAAATGCAACAGAAATTTAAAAATAAATGAACCTCCTTTGAATATTTTTGTAGTAGATTGTTAACCAAATAAATAAATATAAACTATGCCTTAACTAAAAAGTTAAAAATACTATAAGACATTTGCATATTTAATATAGAAAATTATAACTAGAAAAAATGAAAAATTTAATATTAACTTCTTAGCTTAAATTAATTGAAAATATTATTAAAAACTCCAATTTTTCAATAATTATATATGGAAATTAGTTTGGTTATGACATTATTAAGTAGTGTTGTGCTTGGGATTCACCTAATCCAAATGTGGTTAATACTAATGAGCACTTACCATGTAAGAAATCACACTACAAAGTACTTTTCCTCACAACTCTAAGAAATGAATAAAATGTCTAATTTTAGCAATGAGGAATCTGAAGTTCTGCCTGGCTAAATACTCGACAAGGCTAAATGACTTCTCGTGACTCTAAGGTCAGAGCAAGAACTAGAACCACATTTTCAGATTTTAGTATACAATGCCTTCTGAAAGTTTAGTAAGTAACTAAAATTTTAATATTTTGATTAAACTGTAAATGAAGATACATGCATGAGCAATTTTTGTAAACTTATACCTCTCCATCTTTAACACTTGGACAGATCCAACTGGCATTAATTAATTGAAATGAATAAACTTAACTACCAAAATGAGCTTTGTAAGCCAAATTAGGGTAAGTGTTCCAAAATCGTAGTACCTTGTACTTAAGAGAAAAATCAGTTAATAAAATAGAAAAATAAAGTAAAGAAAGTCAGAGTTTAGAAATAACAAAGAGTTTAAAACTGCCATTAGAACTATATTTAATTAATTAATAGAAAAGGTGGATGGGATGAAGAAACAGATATGTAGCACTGCTATACACAATAACCTCAATCATGGATGACACTTAAAGACAATGGTGACAAAACACTCTCCTAATAAGCATAGTTTCAAGTAATGTATTTAGTCATCATCTTTATATGAATGTAGAAGTAGACTAAGGTAAGAAAAATGACTTGATATGTCTGTTTGGGTCTGGAAGGAAAAAGATTGAATGAGCTTAAAAAGCATTTCAATAGAGCTGTGGGAGTAAAAACAAAGTGTGTGGATTGTTGGGACTCCAGGGAAACAATGAACAACCAGTCGGATGGGATGACTCAAGGTTCATTAAGTAGAGGTCAGCTGGCCTCTGTCCTCAACCACCTAGTGTTTATGCAGTGATGTTGAGGATAGATACTGTGTGTGAGCCCTGCAGCATGGGGTTATTTTCAGCAAGGCTGACCTGGCTACATGATTACTAAATATCGAATTTATCTTGATTAGAGACCAAACTGTCCATATGATGCCATTTTTCAGTGAGATCATCCAGCCACTGGCTGATTATTCTGGACCCTGTCTATTCTTGAGAAGGCGGCAATTCACTCTTAGTGGTTTTTTATGTTTTCTAAGAATTTCTGTACCTTTCTTTCCCTAGCCATCACCACTGCCCAAGGTGTCTAATTTATCAGCATACAAACCCATATTACATAGCCTAGTACCAAGGGACCTCTTTTAAGGCAAAGGAGGTACAACAGTGGGCATATGATATTCATGATTTCTTTCATATATTATGTTGCCTTGAAACTGCTGGCTTAATAAGTATTTAAGTGATTTAAGTATCAGCCTAGAAATAATACTTTTGGGATGGAAAGGAAACTTCAGAAGGTAGTACATACTTTGAACCATTGCTGGTACTATGTCCCTATCTGATAAAATATACAGATCTGGAAACAAAAGGGTTAAAATTACAGTGGAATCTCCTATTATATTGCTCAGTGACCCACTTGAGGAATTTATACTTTCATCCCCTTAAATTTATGCTCTGCTGAGATAGATGTTCTGGTTTTCAGAGGAAGAACTGGGGAAAACTTCTACCAAGGGAAGAAATAAATTCCACCAAATCTAAAGTTACAGATGCCACCTGGTCATGTTAGGCTCCTTATCCAAAAAGACTAACAGGCAAAGAAAGAAGTTATGATGCTGGAAAGAGGAATTGACTCTGACTATTGTGAGTAGATAGGGTTACTACCACATAATGAGGGCAGGTAGGAGTATGTTTGGAACTCAGGGGATCCACCAACGGGCCTCTTGTTATGTCCATACCCAGTAATAACAGTAAATGGTCAACTATAGCAGCCATGGCTCTGTTGGAGCATGAATTTTAAGGACCCCAAAACCTCAGAGATGAAGATTTTGGTTAACCTCCTGGATCAGTAGAAGTGCTAGGCAAGAATGAACAGGTTGTGAAATGGGTAGTTGAGGATAGAGATAATGAATATCAATTGTGGTCTCAGGTCCAATTGTAGTGGTGAGGGCTATAGATTGTGCTACTAACCTTCCCATTCATTCCTTATTCAAGAATAGTGACTGGTCACCAAATTAGAGAATCTGTGACAGGGGAGAATGAAATGAATGTGGCACATGAGTGGATCTAATATAGTGTGAGAAGTCGACTGTCACAGATGCTTTTGATACTCCACTTATACCTTCTCACTGTTACCATTTAAGTACCCTCTGGCCTGACTTACTCATGCAGGACTACATTTCTTTGCCTCAGATCTTGCTTTGCTACGGAAGCCGTCATGTAGTTTGGAAAGGCCATGGAATTAATGAGTTACTTTCTGGGAATAGTCCTTCAGAGATGACCATCTGGATTTGGTATATGGACTCCTCTGCTCCCTCGGGTTAGATATCATTCTGGCCTGTTTCTACACTAACTTTCAAAGTGGAGAGGAATAGATTTTAGTTCCAGTGGACTATAGTAGTATTTGGTTTGTTACATGCCATTTATTAGGGCTCTTTTAAAAAATATTTTATTTATTTATTCATGAGAGACAGAGAGAAAGAGAGAGAGAGAGAGATTGAGAGAGAGAGGCAGAGACACAGGCAGAGGGAAAAGCAGGCTCCATGCAGGGAGCCCGACGTGGGACTTGATCCCAGGACTCCAGGATCATGACCTGGCCAAAGGCAGGCACTAAACTGCTGAGCCACCCAGGGATCCCAAGGGCTCTTACTTCCTGACTAAATTCCCACTGTGCTGCAATTCCCAGATAAATTAATTGCCCTCAGATCCAGAGTTTGCTTCTAGAGAAAACCAAAAGACATAACATATGGGGTATGGGATTTAGAAACAATCTAATTATCCCACATCAGTAATAAATTATCATCCAGTCATACAATTAAATGGCGTACAAATGCCATTTTAAAGAAACAAAACATTAATGCTTATCTAAGTTGTATATGTGTGTGTGTGTGTGTGTGTGTGTGTGTGTATTATATAACAAAATAACAAAATGTTAAGGGCAGTTATGAAGATTTTAGTTGATTTTTTTCCTTACCTAGAATTTTTTATTTTGCACAACAAATATGTGTCACCTGTGTTATGAGAAAACATTTAATGAAAATTTAGAAATTGGGCTTGTTAATCTGTTCATTTTTGTGTGTTTCTCCTTGTTTTAACCAGGGTATTAAGGAAATGAACTTTGATAGAGTAGTGCTTTAGGAGAGAATCTCCAAAATAAACTTTACATCCTCTTAATAATATATATAACCTGCAAAGGTCTATATATTAGTTTACATGTGTTCATTACATGCCAATCTATCTCAAGAGTTCAGTGACTTGAGGGAATAATTCTGAGGAGACCTACTGGCAATCCTGAATTATCAGATTTGGCTAGCTAGAGACAAGTTGACTGATTACCAAGACCCCAGAATCCACCTAGAGGTGAGACTCTCTCCCTTGTTATCCTATTTCATTCGATTTACACTTCTGATGGGAAAAAACAAGTTCCTGACTTATCTTTTAGATTATCTGAAGGTTTACTTAAATAATAGCTGTTTCTGACATCGCTTAAAAATACCTAAATCAGTCTTGCTTTAGGGCCCTTTTCATTATACTTTTTAAAATTCACAAACGAAATTACAAAATCTTGGAAAATATTTCTATTACGAGTAAAAAGTCTTCACTGAAATTTCTTAACAAGGGAGAAACAAGAGGGAGTATAACCCAAAAATATAGCCCAAACTCCATGAAAAACACTCTACACATTTCTTTCCATCCAAATTCCAATTCCCTTGGCAGCTCAAGTTTCTCTTTTGCTGTCTTCCTTTCATGCTTGGAGTCATGTATACTATCTCTATTCCACCCATTCTTTGATGCCTGTCCTCCCACAGTCTTACTCCCCTCTTTCCTAAGTGGTACCTCTATGCCTTTTCTATTATAAAGCAATTTCAGCTCTAGAATTCTTACAGTTTTCTTTCTACTGTATTCATGAAATCAGCAAAAGTAAGGCTTAACACTTGAGGCAGATGGTGCCTTGGTGGCTCAGTCAGTTAAGTGCCTACCTTTGGCTCAGATCATGATCTCAGGGTCCTGGGATCCACCAGCTTAGGGCTCCCTGTTTGGTGGGGAGTCGTCTTCTCCCTTTCCCTCTGCCTCTCCCTACTGCCTGTGCTTGCTTGAGCATTCTTTCTCTCTCTCAAATAAATAAAAAAAAATCTTTTTTTTTTTTTTTTTTTTTTTATAAAGGACTTGAGCAGTGGGGTTCAAGGGGCTGGGAGTAGCAATGAGTTCTTGTGCTTTTTATTTTTTTTTTCTGTAGCTCTGTTATAGTTATTGATTTCCATGAGCTCTGTAATGCTGTATGTGTGGAATTTTATATTTCTAGGTACATGAATAATGATGTGTTGAATTCTCTTATGCATATTCTTGACACTCCTCCTTGTCTGCTTTTCAGGCAGTGGGAGGGCAGATGCTTGGTTACAGTGTAATTACATTGTGCACCCATCAGCAAGTCTCCTCTTGCAACCTTGGAACAACCCCAAGGAGTTTGGAAGCAATGGAGCAAACATGAATTGGGACTAAATATAAAAAGGAGAAAAGTGTTTATTTATTTATGTTTTAAGGATAGAGTTATTTACATTCCACTGCACCATAAGAATTGTTAATTTCTTTAATAACTATGAATTGTTAGGTTGAAAAAAAGTAAGAATTAATTCTGATCCAAAGTAAGAATATTGTTACATAAAACTTTTGGGGAAAGATAAAAATATTAATTGCCAAGAACATTATACTTCTGTCTGGTTCAACTGTATTGTAGCTATTGTCAGAGATCATGGCCTTCAGGATAGATATTAAGGAAATTTTATTGAAACTCAGAGGGGAACGCCTGGGTGGCTCAGTGATTGAGCATCTGCCTTCGACTCACTGGTGATCCTGGGATCTGAGATCGAGTCCCACCCTGGGCTCCTTGCGGGGAGCCTGCTTCTCCCTCTGCCTGTGTCTCTGCCTCTGTCTCTCTGTGTCTCTCATGAATAAGTAAATAAAATATTTTAAAAAAGAAACTCAGAGAGATGTTTAATGATTATGGTGTAAATACATGTAGTGGAATAGATTAAGGTAAATGTATTTCAGAATATATTATGGAAGATTGTTAAAATGGTAAAAACCTTACCTCGTGTTATGACTCTGTTAGATTAACACTTGTTGGGTGGAGCATAGGATGCTTCAAAGGGCCACATGGCGAAATCAAGGCAGAGTGCAGACTATGAATAGGACCTGGGGCACATGCCTTTACCAGGGTCTGTGGATACAGTACTTTGTTGTTACCAGTCTAAAAGAGAATTGGTCCATTCAAAAGAGGGGTTTTGGTAACCCCACAGAGGTCTTATGCACAAGGGGAAGGCCCTGGGAGACAAAGAAGGCTGCTGATCACAATAGCTATTGAGAAAGTCATCAATAATTTACCTTTGCTTATGACTCTGGGGCTGTTACCTAGGGCATAGGGAGCTGGAACCAGTTTAAGTCCCCTGCAGGTCATTTGGCCAAACAAAATGGATACCAAGGCAGCAACACCATGGAGTAGCTTGCTAAACTCTGAATACCTTGTTTAATACAATTTGTCTCAATTTCCAGTCCTTCCTGCTCTTTAAGCTTATGAAAAGTAAAGCTTATCACCAGTCACCTATTAAACATTACACTTAATTCTCTTACCATCTTCTCTTCACCATCAGTTCTTTCCTGGCTTCCCTATTTCTGTCAATTGCACTGTCGTTATCAGAATAAACCAATCAGGCATTTTTATGTTGACCTCTCATTTGCTTTTGGACTCATAAAGGAATTAGGCCTTGTTAATAACAGCCCAAATATAAACATCCACAATTACAAGACCTTCTCCCATATTCCCGAAGAAAAGACTCAAAAAATTTGTTTAAAATATTTTGTTAATTATGCAATACATACATTTAAAAATTATGGTAAGATGCATTATTTTAGCCTTAATCTTAAAATTTAACTCAGCAATATATGTTCTTTCAATCCATAAGCATGGAATGTTTTTCCATTTGTGTCTTCAATTTCTTTCATAAGTGTTCTGCAGTTTTCAGACTACAGATCCTTTATCTCCTTGTTTAGGTTTATTCCTAGGTATCTTACAGGTTTTGGTGCAATTGTAAATGGGATCAATTCCTTAATCTCTCTTTCTTCTTTCTCATTGTTAGTGGATAGAAATGCAACTTATTTCTATGCATTAGTTTTATATCCTGACAATTTACTGAATTCCTGAATGAGATTTAGCAACTGTTAAAATATCTATGCTACCCAGAGAAATCTACACATTCAATGTATCAAAATACCATACTATACCTAACCAAAGAGGCAAAGGATCTGTACTCAGAAAACTGTGGAACACTCATGAAAGAAATTGAGGAAGACACAAAAAAATAGAAAAACATTCCATGCTCATGGATTGGAAGAAGAAATATGTTAAAATGTCTATGCTTCTCAGAGTAATCTATACATTCAGTGCAATCCCTATCAAAATACCATCGACATTTTTCAGAGCTGGAACAAATAATAGTAAAATTTGTATGGAACTAGAAAAGACCCAAATAGAGGAATGTTGAAAAAGAAACCAAAGCCAGTGACATCACAATTCCAGACTTCAAGCTCTATTGCAAAGCTGTAATCTTCAAGACAGCATGGTACTGGCACAAAAACACACGTAGATCAATGGAACAGAATAGAGAACCCAGAAATGGACCCTCAACTCTGTGGTCAACTAATCTTCAACAAAGCAGGAAAAAATATCCAGTGGAAAAAAAGACAGTCTCTTCAAATGGTGTTGGGAAAACTGGACAGTCACAGGTAGAAGAATGAACCTGGACCATTTTCTTAACACCATACACAAAAATAAACTCAAATAGATGAAAGACCTAAATGTAAGACAGAAATCCCTCAAATTGTGGAGGGAAACACAAGCAGCAACCTCTTCAACCTTGGCCACAGCAACTTCTGGCTAGATGTGTCTCCAAAGGCAGGGGAAACAAAAGCAAAAATGAACTTACGGGGCTTCATCAAGATAAAAAGCTTCTTCACAGCAAAGGAAGCAATCGACAAAACTAAAAGGCAATCTATGGAATGGGAGAAGATATGACATATCTGATATAGGGTTAGTATCCAAAACCTATAAAGAACTTATCAAACTCAGCATCCAAAAAACAATTAATTCAGGGATCCCTGTGTGGCGCAGCGGTTTAGCGCCTGCCTTTGGCCCAGGGAACGATCCTGGCAACCTGGGATCAAATCCCACGTCGGGCTCCTGGTGCATGGAGCCTGCTTCTCCCTCTGCCTGTCTCTGCCTCTCTCTCTCTCTCACTGTGTGCCTATCATAAATAAATAAAAATTTTAAAAAAAATTAATTCAGTCAAGAAATGGGCAGAAGGCATGAACAGACATTTCCCCAAAGAAGACATACAAATGGCCAACAGACACGTGAAAAAGTGCTCAACATCACTTGGCATCAGGGAAATACAAATCAAAACCACAATGAGATACCACCTCACACCAGTCAGAATGGCTAAAACTAACAAGTCAGGAAACAACCAATGTTGGCAAGTATGTGGAGAAAGGGGGACCCTCTTACACTGTTGATGGGAATGCAAGCTAGTAGAGTTACTCTGGAAAACAGTATGGAGGTTCCTCCAAAAGTTGAAAATCGAGCTACCCTGTGACCCAGCAATTGCAGTACTAGGTATTTACTCAAAGGATACAAATGTAGTGATGTGATCCCAAGGGGCCCCTCACCCCAGTGCTTATAGCAGCAATGTCTACAATAGCCAAAGTATGGAAAGAGCACAGATTTCCATAGACAGAGGAATGGATAAAGAGGATGTGATATCACACACACACACACACACACACACACAATGTACATATATATGTACACACACACAATGGAATACTACTCAGCCATCAAAATAGAAATCTTGCCATTTGCAATGATATAGATGGAAGATGGAACTAGAAGGTATAATATTAAGTGAAATGTCAATCAGAGAAAGACAATTATCATATGGTTTCTGTCATCTGTAAAATTTAAGAAACAAAACAGAGGAGCATAGAGGAAAATAAAAGAAGACATAATCAGAGAGAGACAAACCATAAGAAACTCTTAGCCATAGGGAGCAAACTGAGGGTTGATGGAGGGGAGGTTGGCAGGGGACGAGGTAACTGGGTGATGGGCATTAAAGAGAGCACGTGGTGAAATGAGCACTGGGTGTTATATGCAACTGATGAATCACTGAAATCTACCTCTGAAGCTAATCATATGCTATATGTTAAGTAAATGAAAATAAAACAAAAGAATGTAACTCAGCAGATACAGAGTTTATCAATCAATTTTTCAATTTCCATTTTTATTTTATCAAGGCAAGAATTCAAAAATCTATAGCATTAGTGTTACTATAAGATACTTGGAAATGCTCATCTCGAGAATTCTTGAAGGAGGAAAAAATATTGAAAATATCACATTGCTTAAGCTTTTTAAAGAACATTGAAAATATAATTTCTAAGATTAGAGACTCCCTCTTTATTGTTTGCTTCAGTTTGATTTCCTGTGAACTTTTTTTAACCCCAGCAATAATCATAGAGCAAAGAGTTGCTGTTTGAAGTTAACTGTGTTTGAAGTTAACCCTGATCTCAAACTTCGATTTTTTTGGAAACATTCAGTGTTTTCTACAGCAGCAATTAGATATTTCCCCTAGAAGGTAAATAGTGCTGTTTTTTTCCGGTCTTCCAAAGCACTTCAGTTGTTTATTTAGAAACTGATCTTTAATGTACTATCTGGGACAACATATTTTGTATTAGATATTTTAACTATTTACTTAATCAATACTTTTGTTTAAAAACTAATATTGCTGCAGTCCTAGAAAATGTAATGGATTCAGTTGAGAAATGGGTCTTGTTAAGTTTTTTTTAACATACGAAATGACAAAAAAAGCAACAGAAAGTGAAAGAGACTAAAAGAAAGTGAAAGAGAACTAGATTCCGTCTTCAATATTGCAAATATGGAGTAAATATTTGCGGCACACACGGAACATTAAAGGTTTTCAGGAGGACAAAAATAGTTGGCAAAAAAAGTTTTAGTATTACAAACCTAAGTTTTGATAAAACTTTTTTTTAAGATTTATGTATTTATTTTAGAAAGAGAGAAAGAGCATGAGTGGGAGTAGTAGAGGGAAAGTGGGAGAGAATCTCAAGTCAACTTTGCACTGCGTCCAGAGCCCAACTTGGGGCTTGATCCCAGGACCCTGATCACGACCTGAGCCAAAACCAAGTGTTGGACACTGAACCAACTACACCACCCAGGCACCCCTGATAATACTTTTAAAAAATATAAAGCATGTTGCTGGGGTGCCTGAATGGCTCAGTCGGTTGTGCATCTGACTCTTGATTTCAGCTCAGGTCATGACCATAGGGTTATGGAATCGAACCCCATGTGGTGCTCAGTGGAGAGTCTGCTTGAGATTCTCTCTCCATCTCCCTCTGCCCCTCACCCCTGTGCTTGCTCTCTAAAATAAATAAATCTTAAAAAAAAGTTTTATCAAAACCTAAGTTTGTAATACTAAACCTTTTTTATAGTATATGTAATATATATTTGTATGTATTATATATATAATAGTAGAAACTGACAGGACTGTCATGAGCAATGTTTTCAAGGTCTTCCAACATTTGAATGTCTTTACTACTTGTATACTTACCTACCTCAAAAAGAAATGCTGTAGAAATAGAGAGCTATTGGGGGGGGGATGAGTGAAATAGGTGAAGGGGATTAAGAGTTCACTTATCTTGAGAACTGAGTAATGCATAGAATTGTTGAATCATTACAGTGTACACCTGAAACTAATATAACACTGTGTTAACTGTACTGGAACTAAAAGTTCAAAAAATTAGAAGAAGAAATAGATTTCCATTAAGCAGTGTTACATTTGGGAAACAAAAAACACCTGGACTGTCCTTAATAAGAATCTAATATGAGAGCTTAAATAATTATATACAACAGTTCCCAATAGTTATCTCCCAAAACATTGATATTGGCTTGGAATTAGTGGTCTTTCAATTCTGTCTCTTAAGAAATGAGGACAAAGCTTTTATTTATAAACTACCTGATTTCCCCTGCTATATAAAAGTGATGCTATCAAACAAAGCTGGCACTCAGAAATTACTTCTTGCATTTAAATCAGGGCATACTATATCCATCAGTCAGAAATCTGAGTAATTTATTTAAGACTCCGTGTTATGAAATGCAAATTGGTTAGAAGTTTAATATAGTGGCTCAGCACAGAGAAATTAACACCCTAAGTTAGGTTAATGCTAAACTAAACTGATGAACCCAGGGGCAATGAACTTATTTTGATGCTGTGCCATTTTTCACAGTGACACAATTCAATGCACATGTCAAGATTTCTCTTTTAAAGACTGTACTTTAGAAGTCTGTTCATGTCTCAACTCATTAATCCACTTTGTGCTGACCCTCTTGAAATCTAAGAATAATTTTCCGGGGACTGAACACATTTCCTCCAGAAAAGACTACAGTCCTATTATCCTGGCATTTAAAAACACAAAATATTCTGTGAACACTAAAAGTAATAATAGTCAACATAGTAACAGTAACAATAGTACCTACTATGAGCCACATGCGTTACTTCATTTTTCTCATATCTCAACAACCTTATGAGGTAGGTAATATTTTTTCCAGTTTTACAGCTAAAGTAATGGAGAGTCTAAAATATTAATTGATAACTGATTTCATATTCATGTTCTAAAAATTATATTTCTTACATGCAGGAGAATAAGAAAAAGAAACTATAGCAGCCAAGCATAATGTCTATTCTATATGTCAAAAATTTTCTTTTATATTATAGGCAAGGACATTTTATTTATTATAGATTCTAACATAGCACCTTGCACATAGAAGGGGCTCAATTAATGCCTGATGAATAAATAAATAAATATAAATAAATATGGAAACCTGATATGATGCAGAACTGGGAACATAAAGTTTTAAGTTTAAGTTTTAAATATAATTTTGAATAAAATAGTGTAATTTACTCTTTTAATTGACAAAATTAACAATATTTGTCTCATTTATTACATTAGTGAATAAAAAGATAAATAAAATAAAAATAAAAATAATAAAAAATAAAAATAAAATTCTTAACATCTTTTTATTAGAACACACACACCTTTCAATGTTAAAAAATTTCATTGCTCAGAACACACTATATATGTTAATGACGGTATCTTTATGCATTAAACATGACCTGGGAACTTTGAAAAGTCAATTGACAATGTTTTAGTTATATAATGATAATAATTACAGAATTTCCACTGAACACTAAATTTAGTTATATGACCAAGATTGATGTTCTGTCTACATATACTTTCAATAACTGACATTTTCCCAAGTAATGCAATTAAATTATTAATTATTATACTAAGATTTTTTCTCTCTGAAGATCACTAAATATTAATAAATAATTTGTCCATTAGATGCCTAAATTGTTTTTAATTATTTTTTATCATAAATCTGCTAATTGTTGTATTCAGCTATCCAGGCGAATTAATCATACCATTTGTGGCATGCTATTATTAACATGTTACCGGATTTTTTTCCTTATTTGAGACATAGGTTTTATAGCAGGGTTTTTTTTCCCTTTAATGTAATACCTTGTACTATTTGCATCAGAATCACCTGATATTCTTGTAAGCAAAATATGCAAATTTCCAGACCTTCTGTGGACCTACTAACTCAAAATAATTATGGAGTAGGATCTAGTACTCTAGTTTTTACCAAGTTCTTTGGGTGAAGCTTATATCTCTAAAGCTTGATACGCTGAACTGCTGCTTTGTAGCTCATATTTTTTCATTTACATTATTTATCAATCATGTTGAATAATTTTTATTTATTTCACAATACTAACCAACCTTGATTTATTTCATTCTGAAGACTTTGGAAGCAGAATTTGTGTTTAAGTCTCACCAATTCCCATTTATAAGTCTGTTTCATGCACTTGCATTTTCAGAAGATATCAGTATCTCTTAATATCCATCCATTTGTGTGATTTAGCTTTTAGTGAAAATATATTAACAAAGTCAAGTCATCAGGTTTCTAAAATTTTTTTTCCTCTGGTTATGTTTTTTTCCAGAGAATTTTTTATGTATCAGGAACAAGCTGCTATTTTTACAAGCTGCCTCATATTTTTCTCTCTTGTTTTAGTAGAAGCAGAATTTTATCTCTAGGACAATAATGTTCTTTCATTTTGGAAAGCACACACCTCACATTTTAATAGTCTTTTTAGTCATGAAAAAGAAAAACAAATATTCTAGAAGGGATAAATTTTAGCCAATAAGCAAATTAATTACTCCCCATAATAATGTGATATAGGCTACCCTTATTTTGAACTCAACAAGTGTTTTAAGCATCAATGAGGCTTCAATAATGGCTAAACATATTTAGTGAAGCAAGCTGTTTCTTGCAACAAAGGGAAGAAGGAAGATCTCATAAGATATCTAGGAAGGACCTCTCTATAGAGAATCAGGGCAAGTGACTCTAAACACAATGCTATCAAAATACTCCAGATTGAAATTTCTTGTATGGCATTACATTTTTACTCATATTCACAAGATTCCAATAAAAGTTTTTAATGCCATGGCTAGACATCAACACTGTTTTTGGTGTCCCATAAGACAAAGTATCATTAGAGGAGGCACATTCCTTGAGAAGCAGCCTATGATGTATGTGAGGGCTAACACCATTAGGAAGATGGCAGGTGAGGTCCCTGGGTGGCACAGTTGGTTAAGCATCCAACTCTTGACTCTTGTTTCTGCTCAGGTCCTGATATCAGGGTAGTAAAATTGAGCCCCTTGTAGGGTGGTTTCTGCTTGGGGCTGTCTCTCCCTCTCCCTCTGTCCCACCTGCCGCCCCCCTCAAATCAATCAATCAATCAATCTTTAGAAAAGAAAAGAAAGATGACAAAGAATAGTCAGTACTAATTGACAGAGCATGTAATAACTCCCTGTGAATTTCTAAAAATATTATATGTCTTTGAATTTAAGATGTCCACATTTTAAGGTACACCATTATTTTTTGTGCCACAAAGAAAAAGATACTGCCAATTAAACTACCTTATGATGTTTTCTTATAACTTAGATTTTTATTTTATACTTAAGGAAAAAGCCCTTTTAGATTGGCTTAAACATAGATTTTTATTACATATCACTCTTGCACCTGTGTAAAGATATGAGAACAAAATTAGTAAGGTAGTAATAAAGCTTCTTTATATCTTTATTTCTTTTCTTTGTAAGTCTGACTCTTCTGAGTCAGTTTTTTGAACTTAGAGTCATCTATACCTTGTTTTTTCCACTATCTTGGTGATGCAGCATATCTTCAAAGAGGACTCTACTATTGATTCTGGGATTTTCTTTCCAGCCAATGATTATAGTTTTGAAGCTGGTGCTTTCTTCATCTTGTTATGGAACTCTTGAGAAAGATTTTGTATCAAAACAAAACTTCTATTGCCTCCTCAAAGTGTTCTTACATTGACATGTTCAGAATGTTAAGATGTTACATTGGCCAGTTTTGCCATTAGGAATATCTACCAAAGTCACATGGGTGATGACAATGACAGTGATCATTAACTGCTGTCTGGCTGACAATGATTAATGATTGCAAGATTCCATTGACTGTAGGACACATCCTACTTCAATGATGTTAAAATGTGAACAAATAATAAAATATAGCACTCGGAGAGAGCATTGGACTTCTGGCAATCACACAGATGGAAACTTGGGGGTTTCAGTTGAGTACTAAAGGAAGAGTAACCCTTCCCTAATGCTACAGGGTTCGGGAATATACAAGTTATAACAGTATTCATTTGCAATTTTAAAAATTGCACTACTAATACATATATTTTTAAAATGTGAGTTATCCTTTCCCAAAAAATTTCATCATAATAAACGAAACATCTGCTTGTCACATTAAATTATAAATTATAAATTACTGTATCCTTAGTCCTCTAAGTGTCCTTCACTCTCATTATGACACTGTCCTGCAGAAATAAGGAGCAGGACGATTTTAAAGAGAACTTCAACTAAATAATAATTAGAGAAGGATGAGTTAATAAAAAATATGCAAAGACTGATTAAAATTATTCTTGTGCTTAAATTGTATGGGTTAAATGGAGGAAGAAAACTTAAAAAAAAAACTTAATCTAGGGGTGCCTGCGTGGTTTGGTTGGTTAAGCATCTGACTCTTGATATCAGCTCAGGTCTTGATCTCAGAGTTTTGAGTTAAAGCTCCACGTTGGGCTCCACACTGGGCATGGAGCCTACTTACAACAAACAAAAACCTTAATCTATTCTACTAATTTTAAGACATATTAAATACTGAAGATTATGCAAAAATTATATTGTGATATATTAATTTTCTTGTATTTCAAACTGAAAATTAGAACACACTTCATAAATGGAGAGACTGTGGTGATGTGCTTTACAGTCCAACCAGAACACTCTTATTAGCATGCACACACACTTCTCTAACAAATATCTTACATGATTGTTGTTCAAAACATTGATGTAATATATTTGTCCTGGTTTGCTAGCTGGAATGCCTACTGAGATAATACATGTTGCTGACAATGACAGCTACTTCAAAACTGTTGCCTGGCTGACCTGTTATAAATACTGTAATATACACAATCTAGATATATTTTCTTAAGGTAATTGGGAAGAAATAATAATGGTAACTTCAGGAAGTCTGACTTCCAAGGCACTGACTCAATTCTTACATTCTTAGAGTATTCATTGTAGTTGAATGAGATGTCTAAGTGGTAAGTTTCTTATTCTTTGATCTACACAAAGATGGCTGACTCAGAGTTTTCTTCATTTCTGGTTGCATGCTGTCATTATATTCTCCTCCTTTGTTCTTCAATGTCCCTACGAAGCTCGAAGTATTAAATAATGTGTACATTAAGTAGTCCTCAGGATTGGGTTATATTTGGGCAGAGGGGAAAAAATACATGTGCCATTTCTCTTTTTTACTGCTTGAAGTCTTAGACTGGATTGACTTTGCAAGAATAATAACAGAACTAGAAATAAAGAATGCAAGCAATACGATCTTGTTTAGCAAATAAGTGATAAATAATAAAATATAATCACTTGGTGTTTATATGTCATTTAAGGAAAATGAGAATTGCTAAAAATTTTTTTTATGAATCTTAAATTTTATCTGTACATAGCATTATTAAAGACTGAGTTTTAATAATTGAATATTCTTAGATTTAAAACTCTGAATCCAGTGAGTTTGAAACTAAAATAATTATTCCTTTCACTCCATTACTTATAAAGCCTGAGTATCATGAAAGGAAAAATTGAGAATCCAAAATAGTAAAACAAAGATCAATGGTGTTTTTCTCTAATCTTAAGTAACTTTCCAGTCATACTGGAAAATAATGGCAAGTGGAACTGTTGAAAATGTGTCCATATTTAATTACTTACAAATGCAAAGAGAATATTTATACACCTACACATATGTACTTTGAGTAACTAGACCACAGATGACACAGAAATTAGTATTCTTTAGATGGAAATATCAATATATAGTCAATATTTTATACTTGTGTCTTGATGTAATAAATACAAATCTGTTTAACTTCATGTTTATGCCACATTCAATTAAGAGTTATTTCTGAAAAAGTATTACTGAACCATTTACAACTAAACATTTCTCAGTATTTTCTAGCTAAAGCATAAAATGATTTCAAGACTATAACTGTAAAGTCCCTCATCTTAAGCCCTAATTTTTACATCCTGAATCATAGTAAAAATATATACTACTATATTTGCATTATTAGGCACCTTGGGAAAATAGATATTTGAATATACCAATGGCAAAGAGATTTTCAAGGATCTGTTATCATATCCCAAAATAAATATTGGGAAATTGCACACAAAAACCAGGACCAATGGGAGAGACTGGTTAAGGACACCAAAACAATGCAAACTGTGGATTTAAGTGGCATAACTTTGCAAATATTTAAAATCAAAGAAAACAAAAAAAACAGTGCCAATGGAAGAGATTAATGCCACTAGGTTCAGACAAAGCAATTGTATAAACCAGAGGAAGTTGATTTTGGAGATTTCCCTCCTACCCTTCTTAGAGCCTTCCTTACCTTAATAGCCTAAGACATTCATCTTGTCAACGGACCTTGACAGACTTGGCTTCAAGTGACAGCTTAGGTTTCCCTTCCCCATGCCACATTTGAGGAACAGGGAGTTTAAGAGTTCTTGAGGCCCACTTTGCTACAAGATAGAGGTTTTTTTGTTTTTGATTTTTTTGCACTTATCTTTTTTTTCTGGCTTCTCCTCATCTTTAACTTTCAGATCTAGTTGATTTTCTTTAGATTTTTAAAAACCTTATTGATATATATATAAATTAATATGCCCTTTTTAATTTATACAGTTTGATAAATTTTGGCATATGTGTGTATCTATGTAACTATTGTGTCATTCAAGATATGGAATATTTTTATCAACCCAAGTTTCCTTGTGCCCTTCCCAGTCATCCCTCCATTTCCACCACATACTTTCTGCCTCAGGCAATCAGTGATATGGTGATATGCTTTTTGTTAACTCTAGATTAGTTCTGACTATCCTTTGTCTTTTTAAAAAATATCTTATTTATTTGAGAGAGAGAGAAAGAGAGAGAGGGAGGAGCAGAGGGAGAAGGACAAGCAGACTCCATGCTGGGTCTCAGTCCCCCAACCCCAAGATCATGACCTGAGCTGAAATCAAGAGTAAGACACTTAACGGACTGAACCAGCCAAGTGTCCCAGTTCTGACTATTCTAAAGCTTTAAAAATATGGAATCAGGGGATCCCTGGGTGGCGCAGCGGTTTGGCATGTGCCTTTGGCCCAGGGCGCGATCCTGGAGACCTGGGATCGAATCCCACGTCGGGCTCCCGGTGCATGGAGCCTGCTTCTCCCTCTGCCTGTGTCTCTGCCTCTCTCTCTCTCTCTCTCTCTCTCTGACTATAATAAATAAATAAAAATTTAAAAAAATTTAAAAAAATATGGAATCATGTACTGTGTATCCTTTTGTGTCTGGGTTCTTTCACATAGCAGAATGTTTTTTAGATATATCCATGTTGTTTTGTTTCCATAGATTATTTCCTTTTGTTGCTGATTAGTAGTCATTATATTAATACACAAAATGTGTTTAACCAGTCATCTGTTGCCAAATATCACTTAATATAACAAATGTTATTGAAGATGTGGAGTAATTGGAGCACTGCACTGATGATGGGGTTAATTAAATGGTGCGAATGGTGTTTAGAAAACAGTTTGGCAGTATATTTTGAAGTTAAATGTGTACTTACCATATCATCCAGCATCACCATTTATAGACATTTATCTTAATAGGTTAAAATGTATATCCGTAAAATTATTTGTACACAAATGTTCATTACATTTTCTTTACACTCACTTGCTAAGGTAGGTGAAATTAGAAATTAGACTAGAGATACTTCCTATTTGGGAAGGGCTTCCTGTTTTGAGAAAACTATTCAAGATTCATATTATCACTCAAGGAAAATAAATCACCATCCAGGTCTTTTAGGCAAGAGTATATGAACTGTGAGGTGGTATCTTGTGATTTTGATTTGCTTTTCCAAGTGATGTGCTGCATTTTTTCATGTGTCTCTGGCCACTTGTATGTCTTCTTTGGAGAAATATCTGTTCATGTCTTCTGCAAAATAAGTCAATCAGAGAAAGACAATTATCACATGGTTTCACTTATATGTAGAATATAAGAAACAGTGCAGAGTATCATAGGGGAAGGGAGGGAAAACGGAATGGGAAGTCATCAGAGAGAAAGAAAAACCATGAGTCTCTTAACTATAGGGAAAAAACTGAGGATTGCTGGAGGGGTGGTGGGAGGTTGAATAGGGTAATTGAATGATGAGCATTAAGGAGGTCACATGATGTGCTGAGTACTGGGTATTCTATGCATCTGATAAATTATTGAATACTACATCTGAAATTAATGATGTACTATATGTTGGTTAATTGAAATTTTTAAAAAAGGGATAAATGAACTAAAACAAACATATCAATCAGTGTAAGCCAGGTATCTCTCACATGATCTAACTCAGTTGTGGGAGGGTTCACTAAAGCCTTTGTTAATAAAAAGATTTTCACTCACTCTTCTCTCTTCTGATCTTTCACAAAAACTTAGGTTTTGGCTTCAAGATCTTGGCCAAATATCTTGGCTGTCTCATTTTATCTATGAAGAGGCTCTCCTTGTCTTCTAAGTAATCTCTTCCCTTGTCATTAAACTCCTGAAATGCTGAAGTAGCACCTTGATATAGCAGTAGAAAAACTACTATTGAACTGGTAGAAACTTGAGAAACCTTTCAAATCAAGTATGTGCAGACACACATTTGCATAAAGAGAGCCGGCTATTAAACCTACTAGGGATCCTCTTGAGAGAAAATAAGGACATCTGCAATCCCTGAATTATCAAGATTGTAGCTCACAAGTATTCTTAATATAAAAATTATTAGATCATAATGGAAATCTTCATTGGTGATCCACACTTGTTCTATTTTATGTGTTTGTGAAACAAGGTCATTTGCTGAAGGAGGAGGAAAGCATTTTATTGCATTTATTGAGTACATGAACAAATAGATTTTATATTGATTTGTTCTGCTTTCTGATAACAATTTATTGTAAAGAACCCTTATCTCCTTTAGTGAGTCCATCAACTTGACAGAGCATCTCTCTACAACATAAATTAGTCATTTATTGTGAAAATTATGCTTTTTCAGGAATTACTTCTGTTTTATAAAATGATTAATAAAGATTGAAACAACAGCAAGCAAACACGGGTAGACGAGCGAAATTCTACCAATCTCAGACTTTCTCTTCTACATTCCTGAGAACAAAAAGAAGACTGCTCAGGAAGCCTAATTTAATAAGTCAATTTATTTTGAGTTTTTTTCACCTATGAAGACACACTTTTCGGGGAGCATTTGTTTGCTTGCTTGCTTGCTTCCCACCACCTCCAGTCTTTCTTCTGTTATGCCTTGCTTCCCATTATTACTGTTCATCCTTATTTTTATACTCTGATGTCCAGGATTCGTTGATTAAAGTGAGAACCAAATGAAGTAGAATTCTTCGTGCCATGGTTTTAAGTGGGCCAATATAAACATAGGAAGTTTGGTCCACAGGGTCCTCCTAATATACACAGCTGAAAGAAAACCAAAGAGCAGAATGGTTTCAAACTTAACCAGATAAGAATGGTTTCAAATTTAACCAAATAGCAGCAAGTCTCTGCATACAATCTCAAGCATCCCTTCTCTCACTAAAGGCTTGAGCTTAACTTTCCCTAGTCTACCTATAATTGTCTTTATTTCCCTGAACACTCACTCTTTCCTCTTCATAGTATTCTGTCCAGATCAGTAAATTATAGGACTGGAAGATTCTAAGTAGCCAATTGGCAATTTGAAAAGAGTGACTAATAGATTATCTTTTCAGCATATTAGTAGGAAACAAATTTCCTGCTTATGTTGGCTTTTTAATCTGGATAATTTCAGTAGATGGGAAATACATAATATGACTTTCTAAGTTCCTTGTGATTCGATGGTTAGTAAAAGTATTTTTTCTTAGGCATATATTATTACATGGGCTATTTAAATTAATAATGTCAGGGCAGCCCAGGTGGCTCAGTGGTTTAGTGCTGCCTTTGACCTGTGGTGTGGTCCTGGAGACCCTGGATCGAGTCCCACATCGGGCTCCCTGCATGGAGCCTGCTTCTCCCTCTGCCTGTGTCTGTTCCTCTCTCTCTCTCTCTCTCTCTCTCTCTCTGTGTGTGTGTGTCTCATGAATAAACAAATAAAATCTTTAACTTAAAAAAAAGTTTATAAAAAATAAAAATAATAATGTCAGGTCATTAAGCCCCAATTTAAGGAAACTGGAATGTCTCTAAGAGATTATGGAACAGTTAAATGTCTACACACTTCTAAAGTAAAAGAAGAATGAAAATAGTCCCACTTTTTGCTCATATTGTTTTGTTTTATTTTGGTATGTTGCTTTTTTTTCTGTTGGTTTTTGCATGGGATTAGAGGCCATACTGATAAACAATGTGCAACATCAAAACCCAATTAAGAGTTTTCCAGAGAACTATGTCAGCACTGAAATACTGAATAAAAAAAGTTATGCCTGATCTGTTTTAGGAAAATGGATATTTTGAATTGACAGTGGAATGATATTTCCTAGTTGAATTTAATGAGATAGTAATTGGGAGCAGAAACAGAAGTGGCATACATTCTGTTAGGAATTAGGAGTATGTTCATTCTTCAAGCTCTCCTAAATTATAATAATAGCCCTATTATTTGGAACAAGAATGAATCCCCTATTTTAAATTTAAATTATTTTTCATGAAGTCCCTTATAATAACTAGTAAAAATACTAAGAAAAGCAAAGCTTTGAAATGAAGAAATCAGTTTTTTTGGTCCAAGATGGCAGGAGGGTGGGAGACTTTAGTTTTGTCTGGTCCCAGGAATTCAGCTAGGTAGCTATCAAATCATTCTGAACACCTGCTAACTCAACCGAGGATCTAAGAAAAGAATAGCAGCAACTCTACAAAGAGAAAAGTGAGTCACCACTATCTGCAAGAATGACAAGATGGAAAAACTCACTTCAAAAAAGAGAACAAGTAGCAGTACTGATTGCCAGGAACCTAATCAGTATGGATATAGGTAAGATGTCAGAACTCGAGTTCAAAATAATAATTATCTTCTAATTGGGCTTGAAAAAAAAACATAGAAGACATTAGAGAATCCTTTTTCTGGAGAAATAAAGAATTAATGTCAATCAAGTCAAAATTTTTAAAAAGCTATTAATAAGATGCAATAAAAAATGCAGGCTCTAACTGCTAGGATAAATGAGGCAGAAGAGAAAATTAGTGATATAGAAGACAAAATTATGGACAACAAAAATGCTGAGGGAAAAAAAGAAATAACTACTGGATCAAGAGGGGAGAATTCGAAAGATAAGTGATACCATAAGGCAAAACAATATTAGAATAATTGGGATCCCAGAAGAGAAAAGAGAGAGACAGAGAGGGGCAGAAGATATATTGAAGCAAATTATAGTGGAGAACTTCCTTAATATGGGAAAGGAAACAGGCATTCAAGTCCAGGAGGCACAGAGAATGCCTCTGTGAAACTTGCAAATCTCAAAGACAAAGAGAAAATCCTCAAAGCAGCCCAGGACAAAAGGTCTGTAACCTACAAGGGTGGAAACATTAGACTAGCAGCAGACCTATCTTGTCAGGCCAGAAAGGACTGGCATCATATATTCCGGGTACTAAATGAGAAAAATATGCAGCCAACAATACTTTATCCAGCTAAGCTGTCACTCAAAATAGGAGAGATAAAAAGCTTCCAGGAAAACCAGAAAGTAAAAGAATTTGTGATCACTAAACCAGCCCTGCAAGAAATATTAAAGAGGATCCTTTAAGCAAAGAGAGAGTCGAAAATAACAGAGACAATATACAGAAATAGTGACTTTACAGGTAATACAATGGCACTAAATTCATGTTTCAATAGTTACTCTGAATGTAAATGGGCTAAATGCCCCCAATGAAAAGACACAGGGTATCAACTTGAATAAAAGAACAAGATTCATCAATATGCTATCTGCAAAACATTCATTTTAGACCCAAAGACACCTCCAGATTGAAAGTGAGTGAGCGGAAAGCCATTTATCATGCTAATGGACATCCAAAGAAAGCTGGGGTAGCAATCCTTATTTCAGACAAGGTAGATTTTAAACCAAAGTCTATTATAAAAGATAAGGAAGGACACTATCTCATAATTAAAGGGCCTATCCAACAAAAACATCTAACAATTGTAAATATTTGTGTCCTAACATGGGAGTGGCCAATTATATAAACCAATTAATTATAAAATTAAAAAAACACATTGATAATAATATAATAATAGCAGGAGACTTTAACACCCCACTCATTGCAATGGACAGATAATCTAAGCAGAAGATGAACAAGGAAACAAGGCTTTGAATGACACACTGAACCAGATGGACTTCATAGATATATTCAGAGCATTCCATCCTCAAGCAACAGAATACACATTCTTCTCAAGGGCACATGGAAAATTCCTCACAATAGATCACATACTGGGTCACACAAATTATTTTTCACCTGGTACAAAAAGATTGGGATCATTCCCTGCATACTTTTGGATCACAATGCTTTGAAACTTGAACTCAATCACAAGAGGAAATTTGGAAAGAACTCAAATACATGGCGGCTAAAGTGCATCCTACTCAACCAGGAGATTAAAGTTCATTAAAAAAATTCATGGAGGGATCCCTGGGTGGCGCCTGTCTTTGGCCCAGGGCGCGATCCTGGAGACCCGGGATCGAATCCCAAGTTGGGCTCCCGGTGCATGGAGCCTGCTTCTCCCTCTGCCTGTGTCTCTGCCTCTCTCTCTCTCTCTCTCTCTCTCTCTGTGTGACTATCATAAATAAATAAAAGTTTTTTAAAAATTCATGGAAACAAATGAAAATGAAAACATAACTATTCAAAATCTTTGGGATGCAGCAAAGGCAGCCCTATGAGGGAATTATATAGCAATATAAGCCTTTCTCATGAAGCAAGAAAGGTCTCAAATACACAACTAAACCTTAGAACTAAAGGAGCTGGAGAAAGAACAGCAAATAAAACATAAGCCCAGCAGGAGAACAGAATTAATAAAGATTAGAGCAGAAATCAATGAAATAGAAACCAAAAGAACAGTAGAACAGATCAATGAAACTAGGAGCTGGTTCATTGAAAGAATTAATAAGATCAATAAACCCCTGGTCAGACTTATAAAAAGAAAAGAGAAAGGACCCAAATAAATAAAATCATAAATGAAAGAGGAGAAATCACAAACAACACCAAAGAAATATAAACAATTGTAAGAACATATTATGAGCAACTATATGCCAACAAATTAGGCAATCTGGAAGATATGGATGCATTCCTAGAGATGTACAGACTACCCAAAACTGAAACAGGAAGAAATAGAAAACCTAAACAGACCCATAACCAGCAAGGAAATTGAAGCAGTAAGCAAAAATCTCCCAACAAACAGAAGTCCAGAGCTGGATGGCTTCCAGGGGAATTCTACCAAACGTTTAAAGAAGACCTAATACCTATTCTCCTGAAGCTATTTCTAAAAAAAAATTGAAATGGAAGGAAAACTTCCAAACTCTTTCTATGAAGCCAGCACTACCTTGATCCTAAAACCAAAGACCTCACCAAAAAGGACGATTACAGACCAGTATCTCTGATGAACATGGATTCCAAAATTCTCACCAAGATACTAACCAATAGGATCCAATAGTACATTAAAATGATTATTCACCAGGACCAAATGGGATTTATTCCTGTGCTGCAAGAGTGTTTTAACATCCACAAATCAATCATTGTGATACACTACATTAATAAAAGAAAGGGCAAGAACCATAGGATCCTCTTAATAGATGCAGAAAAAGCATTTGACAAAATACAGCATTCTTTCTTGTTTAAAACTTTGCATAGTGAAGGGATAGAAGGAACATACCTCAATATCACAAAAGCCATATACAAAAAAAATCCACAGCAAACATCATTCTCAAAGGGGAAGAACAGAGCTTTTTTTCCTAAGGTCAGGAACACAGCAGAGATGTCCACTCTCACCACTGTTGTTCAACATAATACTAGAAGTCCTAGCCTCAGCAATCAGACAACAAAAAAGAAAAAAGGGCATCCAAATAGGCAAAGAAGAAGTCAATTCTCACTCGTCACAGATGACATGATACTCTATGTTGAATACCCAAAAGACTCCACCCCAAAATTGCTAGAACTCATATAGGAATTTAGCAAAGTGGAAGGATATAAAGTCAATGCACAGAAATCAGTTGCATTTCTACCCACTAACAGTGATACAGAGGAAAGGGAAATTAAGGAGTGAATCCCATTTACAATTGCACCAAAAGCCATAGGATACCTAGGAATCATAGGATACCTAGGAATGAACTTAACCAAAGAGGCAAAAGATCTATACTCACAAAACTGTAGAACACCAATGAAAGAAATTAAGGAAGACACAAAGAAATAAAAAAACATTCCATGCTAATGGATTGGAAGAACAAATATTGTAAAAATGTCTATGCTTCTCAGAGTAATCTATACATTCAGTGCAATCCCTATCAAAATACCATCGACATTTTTCACAGAGCTGGAACAAATAATCCTAAAATTTGTATGTAAATTTGAATTAGAAAAGACCCAAATAGACAGAGGAATGTTGAAAAAGAAACCAAAGCCAGTAGCATCACAATTCCAGACTTTAAGCTCTATTACAAAGCTGTAATCTTCAAGACAGCATGGTACTGGCACAAAAACACACGTAGATCAATGGAACAGAATAGAGAACCCAGAAATGGACCCTCAACTCTATGGTCAACGAATCTTCAACAAAGCAGGAAAGAATATCCATTGGAAAAAAAGACAGTCTCTTCAAATGGTGTTGGGAAAACTGGACAGTCACAGGTAGAAGAATGAACCTGGACCATTTTCTTAACACCATACACAAAAATAAACTCAAATAGATGAAAGACCTAAATGTAAGACAGAAATCCCTCAAATTGTGGAGGGAAACACAAGCAGCAACCTCTTCAACCTTGGCCACAGCAACTTCTGGCTAGACGTGTCTCCAAATAAAAGGGGAAACAAAAGCAAAATGGGGAAACAAAAGCAAAAATGAACTTATTGGGGCTTCATCAAGATAAAAAGCTTCTTCACAGCAAAGGAAGCAATCAACAAAACTAAAAGGCAATCTATGGAATGGGAGAAGATATGACATATCTGATATAGGATTACTATCCAAAACCTATAAAGAACTTATCAAACTCAGCATCCAAAAAACAATTAATTCAGTCAAGAAATGGGCAGAAGGCATGAACAGACATTTCCCCAAAGAAGACATACAAATGGCCAACAGACACGTGAAAAAGTGCTCAACATCACTTGGCATCAGGGAAATACAAATCAAAACCACCATGAGATACCACCTCACACCAGTCAGAATGGCTAAAACTAACAAGTCAGGAAACAACCAATGTTGGCAAGTATGTGGAGAAAGGGGGACCCTCTTACACTGTTGATGGGAATGCAAGCTAGTAGAGTTACTCTGGAAAACAGTATGGAGGTTCCTCCAAAAGTTGAAAATCGAGCTACCCTGTGACCCAGCAATTGCAGTACTAGGTATTTACTCAAAGGATACAAATGTAGTGATGTGATCCCAAGGGGCACCTGCACCCCAGTGCTTATAGCAGCAATGTCTACAATAGCCAAAGTATGGAAAGAGCCCAGATGTCCATAGACAGAGGAATGGATAAAGAAGATGTGATATCACATGCACACGCACACACACACACTGTACATATACACACACACACAGTGGAATACTACTCAGCCATCAAAAATGAAATCTTGCCATTTGCAATGATGTAGATGGAAGATGGGACTAGAGGGTATAATGTTAAGTGAAATAACTCAATCAGAGAAAGACAATTATCAGATGGTTTCAGTCATCTGTAAAATTAAGAAACAAAACAGAGGAGCATAGAGGAAAATAAAAGAAGACATAATCAGAGAGAGACAAACCATAAGACTCTTAACCATAGGAAGCAAACTGAGGATTACTAGAGGGGAGGTTGGCAGGGGATGGGGTAACCGGGTTATGGGCATTAAGGAGGGCATGTGATGTAATGAGCACTGGGTATTTTTATTTAAGATTTTATTTATTAATGAGAGACGGGGGTGGGGGGTAGGCAGAGTCATAGGCAGAGGGAGAAGCAGGCTCCATGCAAGGGAGCCTGATGTGGGACTCGTCCTGGGACTCCAGGATCATGCCCTGGGCTGAAGGCAGACGCTCAACCACTGAGCCACCCAGGTGTCCCAAGCACTGGGTATTATATAAGACTTATGAATCACTAACCTCTATCTGAAGGAAACTAATAATACATTACATGTTAATTAATTGAATTTAAATTTTAAAATATCTATATCTGAAGGAAAAAAGAAATGAAATAATCAAATGAGAAAAGTGAATGTGGCATTATTAGAGCAGTAGTTAAGTGTCTTAAAATTTTAATGAGTAAATAAATTCCAATTTAATTTAATTTAAAAATGACTTTTTTTTTAAATAAATTCATGAACACCAAGAATCAGGGAGGGAGGGATATGGTTGTGTATAGTTAAAGCATAGATATTTTTGTTACATTTTATGTTTCAGAACTGAAGTTTTTTACATGTAGGGACTTGCATACCTTATTATGGATAGGATTGAATTATAACATATAACCTCAAATATTTTAGAAGAAAAACTCTTTCTATTAAGAGCATAATAATCATCTAAGTTTTTCCATGTATCTATTAAAAGAAATATTCCTTCAGAGCAAAGGAGGGTTAAAAAGGTCCCTTTGACACATTACTTTTTGTTAGTGTTCATGGAATAATATAGATCCTTGCTACTCAAATTATGGTCTATAGACCAGCAGCATCAGTGTCATCCAGTAGCTTGTTAGCAATTCAGAATCTCAGGTCCCACCCCAGACCTTCTTAATTAGAATTAACATTTGTACAAGATACCCAGGTAATTCTCATGCACATTAGAGTCTGAGGTTATAAATCTTTGCACTGTAAATTAGTGCAGTCCACTAGAACTTTGTACAATGATGGTAATGCCCTTTGCCCTTCAATACAGTAACCAGTAAACACATAGAGCTATTAAGGACTTCAAATAGAGCAAGTGACAAAGAAACTGATCTTTTAAATGTAATTTTAATTAATTGAAATTTAAGTAAACACGTGGCCAGTGGCTACCATATTATACATTACAGCTGTAACTTTTTATTCAAATGTATTTATGGAAATAACATATGCCTTCTTAAGCTTTGGGATGTTTGTTATTTTTACCTCATTTGTCAAAGGCCATAGGGCCCTCATCATGCACTGATACTTCTAAGTGTTGTTTATTTACTTATTATCTGCACTATTCCTGGGATGTACTTATTGTATTCCACTACAGTTATTTATTTATTTATGTTGGGGCTCAGGGCAAGCAGCCCCCAAATATGCCAACTTGGCATATTTAATCTTATATATTTTTAATCTCGATATTTTAATCTTATTTTGAATTAAGATTACTTAAGAAACAGCCAATGCAAAATAGACACTTTGATCCTCCTTTGTCTCCAGAAAGCAAGAAATCAATCTTACCTGTGAAAATTACCCACCCTGTACCGGGAGGTAGACAGTCATCCTTATCCTCAGAGGTAGGAATACAGGGCCAAAGAAGCCTATAAAAGCAAACCTTGTTACTTTTCCTGATGTACTATGCCAGTCCAAATTCTGTTGAGAATTCCTTACTAATTGAAGCTCCTAAACGTAAGTTGTATTTGTCCTTGTCAATGCCTCATAGAATTATTTTCTTTCTCTAATGTGTCTGAAAACTTCATGCTTTAGTAATTTCTTGGGTCTCAATTTTTTTATTGGGCCTCCATACACACATAAATAAGCTTCCTTTTCTCTCTTAATCTGTTTCATGCCAATTGAGTCTTAGACCAGCGAGAGAACATTGAAGGGGAGAGTAAAATTTTTCTTCCCCCACATTTACAGGGCCATTTTCTAACATGTCCCAGCATCAATCTGATCCCAAGAAGATGAATTATAAGTTTCTCAAGGGAGAGATTATATCTTAATGATCTTTGTATTTCTATTCACCTCGTACCAAGTTTGGCATGTATGAGGTACTCAGTGCAGTACCACTGAATTGAATTGGCAAAGAAATAAACCTATGGGTTTTTATTTTATTTTAATTTAATTTAACTTTTATTTTATTTTCTAGAGCAGCCATTTTTAAAAGCAGTTTTATTGAGGTATAATTGATGTATTAAAAACTGCACAGATTTAACATGCAGACATTGATGAGTTTGGACATAGGCAAACGTCCATGATACCAGTATACTCAAATTAATAAACATATCCAGCATGTTCCAAAGAATGTTTTGCTTGTGTTTTTTTTCCAATGGTAAGAATACTTAACATGAGACCTAACCTCTTAACAAATTTTGAAGTATTTAATATTATATTGTTAACTATAGTCATTATGTAGTACAGAGACCTCTAGAAGTTTTTCATCTACCATAATTGAAAATTTACTCCATTGAACAACTTCCTAACCCCTCCCACCCCATGTCTAGAGATGTCTTGCATTGCCATGTTTACTGCAGCATAGCCACAGTAGCCACTTATGGAAACAAACCATTCATCTACCAACAGAAGAATGGAGAAATAACATGGGATATATACTTGGAATGCAACATTGTTCAGACTTAAAATAGAAATAAATCTTGCCACTTGCAGTATGGATGATCCTGGAGGACACTATGTTAAGTGAAATAAGCCAGCCACAGAAAAGTAAATACTGCACGATTCCATGGCTATGATATATCTATAGTAGTCAAATTCATAGAAGCAATGCACATGGATATTTATTTTAAAAAGGCTTAGTAAAGCATGGAATCAAATTTAAAGTAATATTATCTTGGACAATATCTATTAGCATTCATCCCACCAAAAGCAACTGTCAAGCAAACAGAAACAATAATAATTTTTTAAAAATATTTATTTATTTATTTATTTATTTATTTATTTATTTATTTATGAGAGACACAGCGAGAGAGAGAGGCAGAGACACAGGCAGAGGGAGAAGCAGGCTCCATGCAGGGAGCCTGACGTGGGACTCAATCCCGGGTCTCCAGGATCAGGCCCTGAGCTGATGGTGGCGCTAAACCACTGAGCCACCCGGGCTGACCAGAAACAATAAAGAATAATAATTTTTGCGTACGTAGAATTAGTTTCAAATCTTTAAAGTCTGGCTTATATAAGGAAGCTGAAGCAGATCAGTAAACATATTAATGTCTTAGCTAAGTTATTTATGATAACATGCAAATCAACCTTTTGTACTCTCAGTTCTGAATTGGAAGAGGGTATGTCCCCATAAGGGACTAGATGGCTGAGACACTAAGACTGGATATTCTGGCTTCTCCAAGTTCCAAGTTGATAAAAGCTAAAAAGATATTAGCTATAGAAGACCAATAACCAGGGGTTTACTGTCACTAGCACCAGGTGGGTGGCCTGCCCCTCATGCCATGGTGGAAATATACAAATGCTCTTCTGACAAGCAATGCAAACAGCCAGGTAAATGGCTTGGGACATGAACAGATTGCTTTATAATGCCAATTTTTTTTCCTTTTTTCTCCTCTTCCTCTTTTTCTTCTTCTTCAGAGAAGAAGCAGACTGCCTGTGATAATAATGGCTTCTAACTTTGAACTCAATAGTCTTTCTCATCAAGATTCTCAAATAGTGTGACTTGGAATAAACTATTACTAAAGCCAACTCCATGTATTTTGGTCATTTCCATTGTCTTGTGAACAAAGATGAGTTTACAAGTTTTGAATCAACTGCACCTTCATATTATTTGAATTCACTAGACATTAGGAATGATATATTATACTGAAAACATTTTGTTGATGAATTTCATACATATAGCTCATTCTTCAGTAAGTCTGCAGTGTTAACAAAGAGTTCTGACAAGCAGAGGTCTTTGTTTATTTCTTTGGTTTAATCTTTAATTATGGAAATTTTCAAACATTCAAAAATAAATAATAAAAATCCACATACCTATCACTCAGCCTCAAAAATGATCAACATCGTTATTTTATCTCTCTTTATAGTTTGAATAGAGTATTTTAAGCCAAATCCCGTATACTATTATTTCATTTATAAGTACTTGAGTATGAATCTTTAACAGATAAAGATTTAAAAGTTAAAAAAAAAGAACAATTGGGATGCCTGGGTGGCTCAGCTGTTGAGTGTCTGCCTTTGGCTCAGGGCATGATCCCAGCGTCCTGGGATCGAGTTCTGCATCAGGCTCCCTACGAGAAGCCTGCTTCTCCCTCTGCCTATTTCTCTGCCTCTCTCTCTGTGTCTCTCATGAATACATAAAATCTTTAAAAATAGAACAATAATATCATAATCATAGTAATAATTTCTTATTATTTAATATTCAGTCCCTTTTCAATCTTTCCTGGTTATCTCCAAATTATCTTCTCAAGTAGGCTAGTTTGAATCAAAATTCAAGCAAGGTACAAACTGCATTTATTTGATGTGACTATATATTTTTTTTGTATTTTTAAAAGATTGAGTTGTGGGCGCCTGGGTGGCTCAGAGGTTGAGCATCTGCTTCAGCTCAGGTCATGATTCCGGGGTCCTGGGATTGAGTCTCGCATCGGGCTCCATGTAGGGAGCCTGCTTCTCTCTCTGCCTATGTCTCTGTCTCTGTCTCTCATGAATAAATAAATAAAATCTTTTTTAAAAAAAATTGAATTGTGGTAAGAACACTTAAAATGAGATCTACCCATTTAACAAAATTTTAGGTGTATAATACAGTACTGTTAACTATAGGTACAGTGAACAGATCTCTACAATGTAATCATCTTGCATTACTGAAACTTTATATTTATTGAATAGTAACCCCCCACCCCCCACCCCCAGGTTTTGGCATTCACTATTTTACCCTCAGTATTTGACAATTTTAGTGTATGGAGAGGGAAAATAATTTTCCCTTTATCCTTCTGATTTCTTAGCTTACCCCTGTAATAAAAAGTTCAGCAATAAGAAAAATGATCATATATTTATTAACATGTGTACCTCATATACACATGGGAGATACCCAGGGGGAAAAAAGGTAACTTTCAGAGGTAGTCTAATCCATCATCTTAAATACTGTCTTCAGCTAGACAAAAAAGGAAAACTTTGGGAGAGGAAGAACAGGAAGGCCCAGTTATGGGTAACCTGGAGGTTACCAGGAAAATTATATATACCAAAGTAAGGTTTGTTATACAGATCTAAATTGATGTCTTCTCCATTAATAAGACTTTCTTGTAATTTAGAGTCTTTCTTTTCTTCCTGGTGAAGAAATGAGGCATGAGAAACTGTCTTTCTAATGAGTTCCCAGGATGCTGTGATCTGGGATGGCACTTGGAGAATCACTGTTAAACACAAATTTCTCTGAACACAAATTGGTACGGTACATGTGACTCAATTACCTTCTGAGTGACATATCTTCATTAAACTTCATCTGAGTGGACTTACAAAAGTTGGCTAGAGCATAGTATTAGTCATACTGTAATACTAATCACTCCAAACTCAAGAGACAAAATAAAATAATGGTTAAAAACACAACATTTATTTGAAAAGATATATGCACCCCTATGTTTATTGCAGCATTATTTACAATATTGGAGATTTGGAGGCATGCTAAGTGTCCATCCATAGATGAATGGATAAAATACACACACACATGCACACACACACACAGTGGAATATTACACAGCCATCCAAAAAAAGAATGAGATCTTGCCATTTGTGATAATATGGATAAACCGATGGTATTATGCTTAGTGAAATAAGTCAGACTGAGAAAGACAAATATCATATGATTTCACTCATATGTGGAATCTGAAAAGCAAAAGAAATGAATAAATAAATAAAAAGCAGAATCAGTCCTATGAATACAGGGACCAAACCTGATGGTTGCCAGAGGGAAGGAGGGTGAGGGTGGGGGTGGGCAAAATGGGTGAAGGGGAGTGAGAGATACAGGTTTCCAGTTATGGAATGAATAAGTCACTGATATAAAAGGCACAGCATAGGGAATATTAGCCAATGATATTGTAATAGGGTTGTATGATGACAGATTGTACCTACACTTTGGTGAACATATTATGATATACAGAGGAGTTGAATCACTATGTTGTACACCTGAAACTAATGTAACATAGCATGTCAGCTAAACAAACAAAAACTGCTTGGCATTAGAAAGATCAGAATTTCCTTTCTAATTCTCCGGGAAATAGCTGTGAAACATCAGCCACGTTGCTTAATTTTATGACTCATTTCCCTCACCTATAAAATGGGAAAGTACTAATACCCAATCATGGGACTGTTTTAACGATTAAATAAAATAACATAATATAAGGCATATGGCAAGTATTTTAATTCTTTAGCATGGTATTAGAGCTTGGTTAATGTCCTTACCTTGGATGGCTAGAGTTTGAAGTTTAAAATTACCTGGCATTTGTTAAATAGTACCCAACAGGAGCGCAAAGGTTTTAGGAGTTTTGCAAGAACTATCCTTGAGGGTATAAAAATTATGTTTGCTTTTATAATTTGCAGTAAGTAGATTTAACTTTTAGTTTTGAAAAGGATTTTGGAGAGCCATAAGGAGGGAAAAGATAAATTCATAAAATAGAGTATGTGTATTCTATTGTGTGTGGGAATATAGGGAAGTAATGCTTTTTTAAGGAGCTCATACAAACTGAAACAAAGCCTTGCAGAGTCCCAGAACCATTTCTGGGACTTCAACCGTCAACCGTCTTCTTAAATAAAACCTAATGCCCTGTATCCTATCAATAGAAGATCAATTTATAAATAAATCTATTTTTTAAAACAATTTCCATTAAGGAAATTGAATTGATTGACAAAATAATTTGATAATTGGCAATATTTTCTATCTTCAGCCAGGAGTTTTGGCATTATAGAAAACCTAAGAATTTTGCCAAGTTGTCCTTACCACTAGAATAAAATGAAATTGGATAACATTGGAGTTTTAGGTTTAGTTTTGGGTGTTTTTTTTTTTTTTTTTTTTTTTTGCATTCTGTATCCTCTGAGTTTGTACTGCACTGCCCTCTGGAGGACAGAATTCATCATAACACATGCATTTTAATTTTAGGAAATTCTGTATTCCTCCATAAAGACAAATTGTGCCTCAAGAATATGTGATTCATGATAATAGCACCAGGACATAATAGCAAAATTTTTTTTTCAAAATTAAAAATATTATAATTTATTCTAATATTCCAATTGGCATTGATGAGTTGTGTTGCTTTTCATTCTAAGTATTAAATTTCAATTTCTATAAAAATGATTAATTTTTAAATCAATATTCCTTTAAAAAATTATGTATCCATCTTAGCCATCTTTTAAAATAAAGGCCCAAAAGTTTTCATATTTTAAATATTAATAGTTGAAATTTTAAGTACATCAAATTTATTTTCCTGATAATCAGTTTGCTTTTTATTTTGAATACAGATAAAATTTCCTATTTGAAAAAATAAATATGTCTTTTTATTAATTTACCATAGATTTTGGCATATAGTCAAAGGCTGATTCTTTAAAATGTATAAGTGCATGAAAACTGACTAGTTGAGTTATAAAAATAAGCTATTAAGATATTTCTGTGGAAAATAAGTCTGTTGAACTTGACTAATTAATAAAATCAATGAAACCAGGAAAGAAAGAGAATTATTTTAAGCAGATCTAAGTGATAACAAGATACTTCTTGAACTTTTAAAATCATTGCTTTAAAAAAATTACTATCACAGAAAGAAATTCCAGATGAACTTCATGGGACAAAATTTATGCAAATTGTCCATGATTATCCTGTATTATTGTCCATGATTATCCTGTATTATTTTCTAATTTTATTTGGTTTATATAAACTTAGTATAACAAGATAAGTTGCTTTGTGTTTTTCTTTTATACCTCAGACTAGAAATCCAGGATGTTTTTGGCTGTGATCTTTAGGCTGAGAACTAGACTAATTTTAGGATGAAAGAGGAAAAAAGAAAGTGGGAAACTTGAGGATTTATTCTATTTTAATCTCTTATTCTTGTCTAGGTTTTCCAACCAAACAAAAACATCTGCATGCTGACTTCGAACTTAGTAAAGTCTCATGTAGGTAAGTTCTTGCTTAAAACTGGCTAAGCTGCCAGTCCAAATTGGGATGGGTAACCAAAAAATGGAGCTATACAGTAAATGTTACTTGTCTCTCACAGCTGCTTTCCAATTCTTGTCACCATAAGACTCTTCCACATTGTTCAGTGTCAGTATCTAAAAGCAAATAGGTTACTTTCTATTTGCTTTTTAACTGTAACGTTAGTCTAGGTCAAATAGTTAACAACAATTAATCAAAACATGAGAATCAATTTCCAAATGGCATCAGATGCAGGGGTTAAGATCTCAGAAAAAGAAGGGACTGAGGGAAGAAAAATTAAGAGGAGATTTTCACTTTTTTTTTCTTTTTGAGAAAGAGAGAGAGAGTAAGGGCAGAGAGAATCTTAAGCAGGTTCCATCACCAGCAAGGAGCCCAAAATAGGGCTCGATCTCACAACACTAAGATCACGACCTGAGTGAAAACCAAGAGTTGGGTGCTTACGCGACCAAGCCACCCTGAGGTTCATCTTTTTAATAATACTTATCTTACTGGGAGAGCCAGATATTAAAAATTCATGTTAACTTTTCTGCCTTTAAATCCCTATTCATTGCTCCTATCTCTACTTCAAATGTTAATATACACTTAAAATGTGTATTTTAACATTTTAGTGGAAATAACAAACTTAAATAAGCTAGAATCTGATCCAAGATTGCACCTCATTTTCATTTTTTTTACTTGTTATACAATTATTATTTATTTAGCAAACTATTGGAGTATGCTTACCTCTTTTCTTCTGGATACAAGCCTTTTATAATAAACGCTCACTGTGCCTAACAGATTTCACTTCAATTGATTTATGATGTCAGGGAATCCCTGTGTCACTATTTTATTATATTACATTTCATTTCTAGTGCCTATAGCTTTTTCATGCTCATGATAAAGCTGATTCTGAACTCATTACTACCAATTGCATATTAGTTTGTATCCCAATCTGAATATAGAAATATTTTAATGTTTATGCCAATAATTTTATAACCTATTATTCATGTACTTTATCTGTTAATCACCACAACCTGCATTAATGTGGCTATGTATCTGATTTATTTGCTACCATTTCATGATCCCAGAAGAGCTGCAGCATATTTCAGTCTTAAATATGTACATATTAAGCTTTCATGTTAAAATTTTAGACTAAAATTTTGGCTCTCTGTGTCGTTTTAAAATCAAATTTAGGAGAAAAGTTTTGGGGTTTCTAAACATTTGCTTGGCATATAGTAATGCTGAATTCTAAATACATGCACACATGATTTATTTGCTGATTTCTCTAATAGAAATTTTATAAATATGGTCATTCTTAGCCCCGAAATATATTTCAATCTTCATCCATGAGGAGTTTGACATACAAGTTTCAACTCTAATTTGCACTGTATAATTTTGAGTTTCTCCCTATATAAGATAGATTTTAAAAACCAGAATAGGTGAACTTTGCCCCCTTTCTAACTACTGAACTTCTCATTTAATTGCAGAGTTAAATTCATACATATATCTGCCCCTCAGACTTCTTGCCTAAATGTATGCTTTATTAACTGTTTAAAGGATGATTGATTGCTCTGAAATCATAAGCACAGGGGGATTTTATCAAAATGAAATTTGAGGATTTCTATGTAGGAACTTAGTGGATATGTTTTGAAAAAACTAAACAGCTGAAATAATGTGCACACTTTTAGGTCTCCATTTTTTTCACTTTCATTTCAAATACATTAGCATCAATAAGCATAAGAAAAGCAAAATACCTGTGATATCATTTATTTTCTTAACTATCATGGGACTCCATTTTTAATGGTATGGTAAGTCATTTTGTTCAGTGAGGATAAAATTATGGGTACAATCAAGCACAATCATTTCAGTGTTTTTGAGCAGTTAAACCTGGTAATAAGACTAGCTGGGGCGGGGTGGGGAAGACTAGATGAACTCCATATCCTAAAGTGATATTGAGATATAAATGTCTAAGGAATAAACTTAATTAATCTTAAGAAATCCTACACCTCTCCAATCCTCACATCTGGGGCGACTTCAACTTTTGACCAGTGGCTTTAATAAGCTTTTTACTAGAAGTAGTTATCATCAGCATCAGAGAGCTTTTGTACATCTATCATTCATTGGAATTATCCATCTCCTACGCTAATGATTTTTAGCATCTTCCTTACCGGCTCTGGGGAGGGAGTATAGCCCATTAATTCATTTTTGTAGATAATCTAAAGGTAAGTGTTTCAGTGTATGGCAGTTACATGAGAAAATGATTCTAATTGACCTTGAGAGGTTAAAAGAATGTTTTTGATGGAAAAAAAGATTAATGGGAAAAATAAGGTAGAAAAATATGACCATCTGAAACAACAAAAAGAACAGTTAGGAGTATTCACCTTGAGTACAAAATACAACAATAATTTAGGAAAACATACACAATATTACCTATAACTATTTTAGAACAAAACAGAAGCATAACATTCAGTATAAAATTGGTACTAATTTAAACTATAGATGTGATTGTTTTTGACTGAAGAAAGTAATTAAAAGCAAGTTTGTTTTCTGATATAATTGAGAAGTGGTATATTTTATCTATTGAAAATCGGTTCAACTTAGCCTCAGGTTAATTTTCTTGGTAAATTTTCTTCCTAAGACCTAAACCTGGGAAAGGAGAGTCTTCAAAAAATGGTACTGGGGAAACTGGATATCCACATAAAAAAGAATGAGTTTGAACCCTTAACTTATACCACATACAAAAATTAACTCAGCGTGGATCAAAGATATCAACATATGACCCCAAAATACAAAACTCTGAGAAGGGTAAAGCATAAGGCGGAAGCTTCATAGAATTTTTAGATAAAAATGCCAAAGCACAGGTGACAAAAGAAAAACTAGGTAAAATTTAGACTTCATCAAAAAATAAAAACTTTCTGGGCTGAAGAACACTATCAAGAGAACAAGAAGACCCTCCACAAAACAGGAGAACATTTTAAATCATATATCTGATAAGGGATTAATATTTAGAATATTAAAGAACTACAGCTGAACAACAACAAAAAATAATCTGGTTAAAACATGGACAAAGAACTTGAATGGGCTTTTTTAAAAAAGATTTTATTTATTCATGAGAGACACAGAGAGAGAGGCAGAGACATAGGCAGAGGGAGAAACAGGCTCCCCTGAGGGACCCTGAAGTGGAACTCAATCCCTGAACTCCAGGATCACGGCCTGAGCCGACAACAGAGCTTAACCGCTGAACCATCCAGGCATCCCTGAGTAGACATTTCTCCAAAGAATATAAACAAATGGATAATAAGCAGAAAAAAGATGCTCACCACCACTAACATCAGGAAAATGAAAATCAAAACCACAGTAAGATATTCCTGTGAAAGATGGCTATTAGAATGGCTATTGTAAAAAAAAAAAAAAAGGCAGAAAATGGCAAGTGTTGATGAAGATGTGTAGAAATTGGAACCCCTTTGTACTGCTGGTAGGAATATAAATTGGTGTAGCTGCTATGGAAGACAGTATGCCAGTTACTCAAAAACTTAAACAGAATTACTATATGATCCAGTTAAACCACTCCTGGGTTTACATCCAAAAATAATTGAAAGCAGAGATTCAAACAGGTATTTGTACACCTATGTTCATAGCAGCATTATTCACAACAGCCAAAAGGTGAAAGCAAACCAAATGTCCATCCACAGATGAGTGGATGAACAAAATGTGGTACTACTGTGATGGTTAATGTATCAACCTGGAGGAGGTATTTGGATGAGATTAATATTTAAATTGCTAAACGCTAAGTAAGCACAATGCCCTCTTTAATGAGTGGGCCTCATCCAATCAGTTGAAGGCCCACTAGAACAAAAAGATTGGTTTCTCTGTGCATGAGGGAATTCTCCAACAGATTGCCTTTTGTCTTCACCTGCACCATCAACTCTGCTGAGTCTCTGCCTGCTGGCCTTTGGACTGGAGCTGCACCACGGATTACCCCGTGTCCAGGCTGCTACCATTCAGACTGTATTCACACCATTGTTTCTCCTGGGTCCCAAGCATGCTGACCGAAATGATAGATTTTGGACTTCCCAACCTCCATTAATCATTGACAGTCAATTCCTTATAGCAAAACTCTTTACGTAGAGATTGGTTCTGTTTATCTGGAGAACCCTGCCTATTATATTTGCAATGGATATGTGTATCTATGTACTTGTTGCACTTATTTTTAGTTGTAAAATTTCTCACCCATAGAGTTCAGTTGCTGTTGCTAGTGTCTTATACTTCCATATAAAGGCCTAATGGTCAGCTTCATCACACTGATAACTAATATTGATCTTCATCTAATTTATTTGTCTTTTTCAAATGTTTAACTGAATGATATTTTACTCCCAGTTTTCTTTTCAAGCCTTATTACTTCATTCTATTTTGAAAGATCACACCAATGAATTTTCCTTGTCCCTTTCATTTTTGAGCTCCTCTGAGAGTTAATTGAGTAGTCCCACTGGCATTGCTAGGTAGTCACCTTCTGAATTCCTAATAAGTCTTGTTTGAGATTGTGTCATCTAAATTTTGTGTTATCTCTGAATATTTTCTTCTCCAAAACTTAAGAAATTTGAATCTATAAAGTATATGTCAACCTTTGCCCATGTATTAGATGCTTTACATATATTCTCTCTTTTATTTCTCATAGAACCATAAAAAGCAAGTTTTATTATTTTTGACTTACAGATGAGGGGACAGAGATTCAATAAAATCAAGTGACTTGTCCAGGTCCAGACTTGAAGTAAAAGTAGAAGTGCTAGAAATGGAAGAGGCAAGCACAATGTGGAGGCTCGGTAACTGGATAAAATCCTAGCCTCAGAAACATCAGTGAGGGTGCAACCTCTGAGAGAAGGGGCAACCTCAGAGCATTCCAAAGGCCCACAAGAACTAGGGTAGGACCTTGATCTCACTACTAAGCCCCTGCCAGACTGCTCACTAGAGCTCATCTTCAAGCAGACTTTGAACAGGTCTTTGGCATTCAGATATAAAATAAGAGCTTACAGACCCAACCATGGGTGAAACTAACCTGGGCTGTGGTTGCCAAATTATCTGGAATTTCTAAAAACTTAGAATAGTTTTTATAAAACAGTAAATAAAACTTGAATTCTAAAAGAAAATATAAATTTCACAAGATGCTTGAGGCAGTTTTAATTGTATTTTCTCTCATATACTGCCACAAATGATAGGATGGAATTCTAACATTGATTGGAAAAGAATCTTAGAAGTCACCTAGTTCTTCTTTGTATGGCACATGGAAGTTTAGAGTGGTCAAATGACTCATCCAAAAATCACACTTGTAGCAAAGCAGCAAAGAGTCTAGAGCTTACATTCTCCAGTCTAATCCCTTTAATTAGACTATATTATTATTATTATTATTATTATTATTATTATTATTGATTTTAACTCTAAGTAGATAACATTTCATTCATATTTATTCTATTGACAGAATATCTCTATCTATCTATCTATCATCTATCTATCTATCTATCTATCATCTATCTATCTATCATCACCATCTGTCTGTTAAGCCACTTGTCTTACAGTTACTTGTTTGATCGGTTGAGACACTTGCTCTTTGCAAATAGGCAACATGCCATCTGGTGGTAGGTAACCTGAATTACAGTCAGAAGTCCCACATTGCCTAATCGCTAAACCACTCAACCGGACACTAATCTGAGTGTCTCAGACACATAAGCTACCTGTCTCATACTATACAAAAACCTGAATGTGGCTTTTCTTTTTGTTTTTTAATTACAGATTTTTAAAATTATCTCAGTTTTCCAAACCAGGTAGTAGGTACCAAGTCCAATAAGCCAAAAAAGGAGGTTTTAAAAGGCTGAGAAGACATCCAAGTGTATCATAGTGCCTTAGAGCAATGCTCTGCCTGGGTATAATTTGGTATAAAACAAAGTTTAAAAACAGAATGACATTCCCTAAGATACTCTTCTGAAAGTTTTCTGAGAGCCTCTCAGAGTAATCAGAAGTTGATAGCTTAGTAAGTTCAGTTACTAATTCTCTTCCAATGAATGTAAATATAGCTACTCAAGATAATTCAAGAGGCTAGTTATTCCAGGATCTAGCTTAACATTTATCTATTTGAAATAAACTTAGCAACACTAGCTTTCTTTGTTTAGTATTTTCTGGTATATCTTTTACTATCTTTTTCCTTCTGCCTTTCTATTTTGATGCTGAGATATTTTCATGGGCCAAAGCTAGATGAAACAAATCCAGTGACATTTTTGTGGTTATTATGATATATGGTCTTATTTCCATCACCTTATTTTGTTTACTATTTTACATTATTTTTTCACTTAACTTTTCTGCTGAAGTTTTTTAATTTGCTTTTTATTCCTTTACTAGCTTAGAAATGTCTTCCATTTTCATTACAGATACCAGTTGTCCTATTTTTAACATCCTCTCCTGACATAAAAATCTAGCATTAAAGAATATCCCTGCCCTCTCAAAAATATTAGAACAGTTTAATTTCTAGCACATCTCTCATTCTTTTATATTAGTTTTCTAGTATTTTAGAATCTGCTTTTAAAAAATAAACTCCTTCAAATAATGTATTTCTGTTTCTTTTTGTTTGTTTTTTGCATTTAAAGCTTATTTAGTTTTACCAAAATATTTAAAATTTATTTGAGGAGAATTGCTTTTGCATTATAGTTCTTTTTTCAGAATACTCTTTTTTTTTTTTTTTGGTATCGAAATGTATAATGTATAATTTAGTATTTATTTCAGCAAAGTCCACAGATTGAAAAAGCTCTCAGACTTTGTCTGAAAAAAAAAATGCTTTTATTTTACCTTCTCTCTTAACCAATTATTTAGCTGGGTATAAAAGTCAATTTGTTCACTTATTTCTCTTGAATCTTTTGATTCCATTACCTTCTATAGTTTTTGATACTAATAAACGGTCTATTCATATTCTGATTAACATGACTAGTTGTAGATTTATTTCTTGCTCTGAATTTGTGTATCACTTTAATGTAAAATCTCATGTTTTTATTTCAGTTGTGACAAACTTTCAGGCAATATTTCTGTAAATATTGACTCATTCCTAGTCTCTATCTCTCTTTCTAGAATACTATTCAGACAGATGTAGAGTTTTCTCATTTTATCTTCCACATCTCTTAATTTTATTCATTGTGGTGGTTAATTTTATTTGTCAATGTGACTATGTGGTACTCATTTGTTTTGTTAAGTAACAGTTTAGATGTTGCTATAGGGTATTTTTTAAATGTGATCATATCCAGATTTGGGGGAGCAAAGTTTGTGTTGCTCCTTGTCATAGTTTGATTATTTAGAAGAATGAGTTATTTTTCTGTTGGAGACTTGTGATTCTTAAGTTGTAAGAATGTCTACAAACTTTGCTTCTCCTGAATTCTTAGGAATTTCTGTGGTTCTCAGTTAAATGTCTCATCTTTGGACCTCCGTGACCACTGGCTCTAATTAGTGCTCTTGATTACCTATCACTTCTCACCCCAGTATTTAGATTAACTTTCTTCATTACATAGAGTACTTTTTATTTGATGTCCTTTATCTGAGTTTGTAATTATACTTTTATTAGTATGATCATTTGACAAAAATCTGTCACTGCCTTACTCTCAATGGATGCTTAGCTCCATTGGCACAATGCCAGATACATAGTGGTCATCCACTTAAATTGAATATTTATTTGTAGATCAAATGAATGAGCAAGTAAATACACCCTTTTATCCTGCTAACCATGAAAAAGTTTCTCTTGGATGTATTTCATTCAGATTTAATGAAACTTTTTTATTTTCTCCTGCATCAGCTATTATTGGTGCTACTATGGCTAAAGCACTCATATACCTGAAACATCCAAATACAGATATATTACTAATTATAAAGTTTCTGAGTTTTTGAAATTTTGAATTTGTAGTCATGTGAAAATACCAAAAGTTGCCTCTTATATAACTCTTCAAAGTATATGAGTTTCTTTGATAGAAGAATTGCAAACGCCTCACATGAAGAAAGTAAATGCCATGAAGTGGTTGCACAGTGGAATGAGATTCCTAATTCATGATTTTAGGAAATTTGATCTTTATTTCAGGTTGGAAGACTGCAGTCCAGACTTCCTTAATGCTTGGGTGAGATGTTTGGTGCCAGGAAGGCTTTGAGTTTTAGAGAAATAGCAGGAGAAGTCTCTACTTTTTATAAAAAAAACATGAGACTGTTAATTTTAGAGTTTAAATGAAACTACTAGTATCTCTCTCTGGCATCATTCAAAATCGCTATGTACTACAAGAGTCATTAGGGATATAAATTTACATATCAAATTCTGAAATCAAAGAAGGATTCTCCTTGCTTGATTATTGGTTGTTGACCTCCTATACTGACCTCAGGTTCACATTGATAAGGGTGTGTATGTGTGTTTGTGTGAGAAAAAGAGAGAAAGGCAGAGAGAGAGAGTATTCTGATGGCCCCAAACATTTTAATCAGCTAGCTTTTATTTTTTATTTTATTTTTTTTTTAATTTTACTTATTTATTTTGAGAAAGGGGGAAAGTGTAGGCGGGGGGATGGGCAAAGGGAGAGAGAATCTCAGTCATACTCCCTGCTGACCATGGAGCCCAACATGAGGCTTGATCTCATGACCCTGAGGTCATGACCTAAACTGATATCAAGAATCAGACACTTTACTGACTGAGCTACCCAGGCCCCCCAGTCAGCTAGCTTTTAATGGTATATTCTTTTTTGATTGTTTGGGTATTCCTTCTGAAGAATTGTCAAGGATGTCAATTGGCATCCTTGTCAAGTTAGTGGTTCAGTAACTTGATTACTTAATATTTTGACTTGTATGTATGTGCATGTACATAAGCTTGGATGGAAGGATAAATGGGAAAGGCACTTGTTGCATCAATCTCGCTTAATCAATCTATACATGGCTTCTGAACAATGAAATGAATTTCATAAATATTCGAACCTTGACTTTAAAAATAACTAGGCCTATAGGCCTTTGTTATATTGTCTCACATATAGGGAACTTGAATTAATTTTCATTTTATAACTGGCAACTGGCACAGTGCATAGTTTAAGTGTTTTAATTTAACTTTAAGTACAAAGCCAAACTTTTCATCAGATGTATAATCTAATTATTAAAAATTTAATGGCTGGCCAATTACAAATGGCCAGTAAATCTTTTTTTTCCCCTTTGTCCTTTTTTTTTTATTTCAGCTTCATAAATAGTCATCTGGCATTAAATATTTGTGATCTAGGCCAGTAACCTTTTTCAATCTCACAGGACCTTTTTTAATTAAACTATATCTTTGTCCCATGTCTGTAATCCTCTCACTGACATTTTATATACAAGACACCTTGCTGAAAAAAGGTCAAGCCGTACAGTTATAAATGGAAAAGAGATTAGAAGAATTCTCAAGCCATGGTGTGATCTAAGAGCGAGTTAAATATGGAGCAGTACTTAGTAGGCATGCTCAGTAGACAAGGAGGAACCCTCTGGGTAGATTTTAATGATTGGAGCAGCAAAGCAAATGAAAATTATCTTTATGGAAAAAATGAAAATTACACATTTTTTACATAGTCTTCCATGATTAATGTGAAAGACCATGAGGCTATAAAAGCCATAGGATGTTCAGGAAAACCATTGTGAAATACAATCATGGTGTTTGTGTGATTCTTGCCTACAAAGACACTTTTGTTGCTTCGCAAACCTTGCAAATGTCAGTCTCGTGTTAAGGTTAATTAACTCTAGAAGTAAAAGAAACATGTTGAGACTTATATGCATCAATGAAGAGTAAGAAAGGAATGAAAAAACTGAGTCAGGAAGAGGGAGAGAGCAAATGCCACATTACTGAAAAATCTATTTTAGTACGTATATATTGAAGAGAAGCTATGTGTTTGGAAGGTAAATACATTCACAGAAGAAGTGACTTACATTATTTTCACCAGAACATTAAGCAGAAATTGAAAACGGATTTTTCCCCCCTTAATATTCTCCAGCTGGCATGTTATGACTAAAACTTGCTGAATCCATGCCACACTGTGATGCATTTAATGGTGTACATGGGTACAACTAAACAATACATTACTTGTAATGTCTGAAATAACCTAGCAAAGCATGGTACTCAAGTGTTGAAATACCACTCTCCATTTCTCAGAGGTTGCTTAGTTATACCCAAGAGGCTAACCTTCTCTGAAAAGCCTTTACTGCTAATTTCTTTGTCACTTTTATATAGTCCAGTGATAAAAGGGTACCCTTTCATTCCTATGTCATCAAAATGGTGTTATTTAGATGTTAATGCTTGAGGCATAGTAGTTGACACCGCACCTTTAATCATAGGACTTATGATTTCAGGGATCTTTGTTTATAAATGGTCCACTTGGTTGCAAATATCTTTTAATTTTTAAAAGAGAGAAGATCTAACATAAAATAAAATAACATAAGATAAAATAAAATAAACTGGAACTAGAAATTTAACTTTAACCTGAGCTAAACCTCTTTTGGTGTCTTCCAGGCTTTGGGTTTCTGGACAGAATCTTTGTCGGTGCTAAATGAAAAGGTTACTGTGTGCAGTTTCCTTCAGCTATTATAAGACTTCTGGCAGTGACTGAACTGTCAGGTTCCAGCAGGCCAGTCCCTGTTCAAAGTAACCGGATGCTGTGTTTGAGAAATGTGATAGTTGACGGGCTGACATTATGATGCTTGTGACCCAGCCTGGGCCCCGAGCTTCAAATCAGCTATCAATCCAAACAATACAAACAATTTCTAGGCATAAAAACTGTTTGTACATTTGCTAATAGAAAAATATTTTCACTTAGCAAAGCTAGTTATTTTTTTAAAAAATAACAACTCAAGTTCACTGAGTTCTGATAATTTTCAACATGTTCTGTTGGAGTCAGCATCTTTTCCTTTCAAAATGACTTGTTCAAATAGATAAAACTGTAGACTCAGACCATTTGAAAAGATAGAAAAATTTAGTTAATCAAATAGTTGCTTTTTCTAAATAAAAACTTTCAACTAATTTTCAGAACTGACAAGGATGACTAATTATTTTGCCATTGGTTATGTTGGGCACTGATATGCAAAATGTATTGAACTTTTGTCTGAGTTTATGCAAAATGACCCAGGCTAGTCAAGAGCAATTGGATATTTGATAAATGACATTTTTCACTTTGCTTCCTTAACAGAATGAATGAAGAACAAGGGAGAGTATAAAAATGTGGTCAAATGACAATAAATATTGAATATACAAAATATATATATATATCCTTAACCTGTCAAACAGTAAAAAAAATTTACTGTGAGACAGATTATGAAAAATATATTCTGTACAAAGCACTTGCCAGTATCTCTATTATTGTTATTATTGTTGTTACCATCGTTGGTGTGTTGAAGTTTAAGAAAGTAAGATACAAAGAGGTTATATAATTTGCCTAGAGTCATAAAAGTAGTAAACTGGTTTATCTCTAACTTCATGTTTTCCCAATACTCTCTTGCATTTACTCATCTGTCTGCAGTGTCATCAGGAATAGTGATATTTTCCCCTTGTTTATCATATAACCCAGATATAATAGACAAGATTTTACTTTTATTTCGTCTACAGACCAATGAAATAAACAACTGAGAATATCAAATAATGGTATATGTTAAAATTATATTCAAACATTTTTTAAAAAAGGAAAGCATGTAAATTTTATTCTAATGCACAGGCATATATATATGTGTGTGTATATATATATATATATATACATATATATATGATAGCAGTTTAAAATGCAAATATGGAATATATTTCCTGTGATTTATCTTTGAGGTTTTTCTTTATTCCCCTGCTTCTTAAAAGCTGTAATTTTCCATGACTCGGCAGATATTCATAAAAATATGTTCACTGCTAGAAAAGGAACAAAATGTTTGTGATATGGTAAATACACTAGGACTTTGCTAGATGGTGCTGCAACATATATTGTCATATTCTACTAAAAGTGTAGTTTTGAATAGGAAATTTTCTTGCAATTAAAAATATTCACATCAATATTGATATTTGGAGGCTTTTTATGATACAGGCATTATTTTTTTAAAAACAAAATTATGCTACATCCTCAGCCCCTAATTAGATGTCAACCTCCCTTTTTATTAAATTTGGGCTATCTTTAATGAATTAGCTTTTTATATTTATAGAATATTTTAACATATAGACTAGGCTCAACAGGACACTGCACAAGAGCAAAGGTTAATCTGTAATACTGTTTCTTGGTTTCTTGAAATACAGATAATTTTTTCAGTCATCCTAGTAGGAGCTAGATATAGTTCAAAATCAGATGATTTAATTTTAAGTGTGCTAATTCAGAACAAAGCAAAATTAAAAGGTTCAATAATCTGAACTATCCATTACATGTGTCCTTTATATGTATCCATTATATGTAACTATCCATTATATGTAACCTTTCTTCTCTTAAATTTTTTTTTAATTTTTATTTATTTATGATAGTCACAGAGAGAGAGAGAGAGAGGCAGAGACACAGGCAGAGGGAGAAGCAGGCTCCATGCACCGGGAGCCTGACGTGGGATTCGATCCCGGGTCTCCAGGATTGCGCCCTGGGCCAAAGGCAGGCGCTAAACCACTGCGCCACCCAGGGATCCCAACCTTTCTTCTCTTAAATAAATAAATATAAATTAGGTAAGTTAAGAGCAAGAGAAAAAGAAATGTTTCTCTTTTTTTTTAAGCCAAATATCTTTTTAACATTGACAAGGTATTATCTGTACTATGGCTATTAGCCTTAATCATGTGTTTGTACTGTCAAGCTTACATTCTAGGCAGTGTCCTACAAAATCAAGTTACAATCATTGAGAAGTAGTGGCCACATATAACGGGAGAAATGGGTGACTGTGTATGTCAACATTAGCTAACTTGATCTCACGGCAGATATCATAATTATAATATCTTTTGAACTTCAAAGCCCTGGGGATGGATCTATACGACCTTGAAAATAAAAAGAGAAACAATGAATTCCTTTTTCCCAAGCCTGAGGCTCTCAGGGTCAACCCTTTATTAAAAAGATTCTCAAACCAGGTATAATGAAAAACAACCAGTTGTGCCAGAAGAGTAAATAAAATATTAATTAAATGTTAATAACTGTTTACTTTGGAAAAAGAATACAGTCTCCAAACATTCTACTATATCTCATCTCATAAAAATATATTCATGATGCAATAATTTTAAACAATATGTATTTAATTGATAAGCAATGTAGTACTTTATAGTTGAACTATTTAGGGATGGCATCGCACAGGTAAATACTAAGATTATGTTGTAGAATTCCCAAAACTTCAAAACCTGCTCAGAATGAGACAAATTTCCACATATGAGGAAATTAAATTGCTGCTCCAGAAATTCTGTATGGCAGACTAGTTGTTATAATTCTTTTACAAAGGACAATGAGAAATAAGTCTGTTTGAAGTCATTGGAAAGTTTGCAAAGCAGCAACAGAGGTTGTGAGGGACACAGAGATGAGACTGACATTTGGCTTTTCTTTTTCCTTCAAGGCAGTACGCCAAGTTCCTAAATAGCTAAGAAGATGAGCAAAGCTTACAGAAGACGGAGTTATAGAGAGACAAAAACTGAAATACAGATCCTAGGAAGAAAGACGGGCCTAGGTAATTACTCCAGGATTTTAGCTAAGAACCCCTGAAAGGTTAGGCTACTGGTGAGATAAAGACATGACAAGAGAAAAACCTAAGGAATTGGCATCTGCAAACCAGCACTAAATGAAATACTAAAAGGACTGAGAGAAGGGTGGGAAGAAAATTAAAAATCCAAATGGAGACAAATAAATTCAATGAAGAATGAAGAACAAGGGAGAGTATAAAAGTGTGGTCAAATGATAATGAATATCGAATATACAAAATAATATATTGTAGAATTTTAAATACTTGTATAATTAAGACTGGGGAGTATGTGTTTGTCAAAACTTATAGAACCTTATAACACAAAGCCCAAAACTTTAAAGAATGCAGTTTTAAAAATCAATTAGGATATTGTGGGCTTCAGGATGGAATCCAGACTGTGACAGAAGAATATGTTACAGATGTATGACAACTTCATTGAAAGGAGTAAGGGAATAACTTACCTAACTTAGGAAATGAATAGACATGCTAAAGACTAAAAGAACTATACATAAGCACTTTACTGTAGTTAATATGTACCAGGGGGATACAGGTTAACAATTCTAATACCACTATAAATGAATACTGGGATTAAGCAAATAAAATAAGCAAATAGATGATGGATAGTGAGAGCAAGGCTTCTTACTACTAGAGTGAGAGGTTATAAATGTAAGGAGAGACAAAAGGGGAAATGGGCAATTTAATATATGGGAACTCTATTAATATTATTGCAGCATTTGTATAAATTTAAAACTATTCCAAAATAAAAGCTTATTAAGTGTTCAAAAATATGTAAACTATTGAGCAACAGCACAAAAGATGGTGAGGAAGAGGATCGTCAGAGTTTCCTAAGATGTCACCTCATCTCACAAGTGGTAAATGTATTAATTTATATTAGACATTTAAAAGTTGAGAATGCATTTGTAATTTCTGGGTTAGCCATGAAAAGAAAAGTATAAAACTGTGTAAGTAACAAATTCATACAGAGAAAATTAAAAGTAAAATAATTAAAATAGGGTAACCAAAACAAAGTAAAGATTCTAGAAATTAAAAAACATAAAACAGTTTATAAAAACAGAAAACAAAGGGACACCTGGATGGCTCAGTAGATTAAGCAACCGACTCTTGCTTTTAGCTAAGGTCATAATCTCAGGGTCTTTAGATCAAGCCCCTCTTCAAGCTCCATGTAGTGGGGAATCTGCTTCAGATTCTCTTTCCCCTTCTGCCCCTCCCCTTATTGGCAAGCTCTCTCTTTCTCTCTCAAATAAATAAATAAAATCTTTAAAAAAAGTAGGAAACAAAAGATGGTAGATTTAAACCTAAGTACATTAGTAATCATTAGAATTAGTCACATAAAATTGCATGTATGTTTCTGTAAAGATGGCAATTACATAGGATTCAAATAATGCATTAATTCTAAGACCTTCCTCAGTAAGTGAAAGAATATGTAGATTAAAAGTACTAAAAGTGATAAACAAACTTGACTATAATGAACATTGAGAGAACCCCAAGCATAGCTGTAGAGTATTATTTGAGTGCATATGAGTCATTTAATAAAATTTACCTTTTTCTAAAACATCAATCCTCAAAGATTGAAAACACATAGTAAAATAAAATGGAACATCAATGACAAAAAAAGGCAAGTAGAAATAAATCCAAATGTTTTAATATTAAGCAATTATTTCTGGATAATCACAAGATAAAAGAAGAAATCATGGTGAAATTCAGAAAATATTTTGTAATGTAAATATCATCTCTCAAAATTTGTGGGATATATTTAAAATTATTTGCATACCAATTAATCTGAGATCTTTTGCAAATTAGAAACTTCTGAAATAATATCATCTATGGAAACTGATACAGGAAGAAATAAGAAATCTGAATAGTTCTGGGTCCAATTAAGAAAACAAATACGTAAGTATTTATTCCTCAGTATTTCTTTCTCAAAAGAAAACCCTGGGCTATGTTGGTGTCAAGAGTGAATATTACTACATTTAAAAAGTAACACCAAATTTATAGAAATTATTTCAGAACATAGAAAAAGAAACTTCCCAACTCATGTTATATGTTAAATAACTTTGATGTGAAAAGCTGACAAAAGCACTCCAAGAACAAATAATTATAGGCTAATCTCTTTCACAAACACAGATATAAAAATTCTGAAGAAATATGCAAACATAATCTAGAGTTTTATAAAAAGAAATTATATGCGATGACCAAATTGATTTACTCCAAGGATGGAAATACACACAAACACAACAACACATATATATTTTTTTAATTTTTATTTTTTATATATACACATTCACACACACATAAATACATGTCTGCTGGTTGCCTGTATATAATTATTTCAACATTTGCAGAAAAAAATTTGCTAAGTTTTAATACTCATTCATAATAAAACTCTAAGTTAACTAAGAATAGAAGGGAACTTTCCTAATCTGATAAAGAGACCTCTCATAAACCATAAATCTTACAGTAACACCAGACTTATCATACAATATTGTTTTCCCTCTGAGTTTCCACCTGAGAAGAGGATGCCTTCTCTCACCACCTATGTTTAATATTGTATCAGAGTTATTATCCAGTGGAGTAAGGCAAGATAAAGAAGTAAAACTGATAAAGATCGGAAAGGGAAGAAAGTGCTATTATCATTCACAGTCGTATTCACTGTTATGTATTCAAAAATTTTTAATTATTAAAGTAAGAGAATATGGCAAAGTCACTATAGTTAATCCTTACTATTTATGAATTCCATATCATGAATTCTTCTGCTTGCTCAAATTGATTTGTGACTCCAAAACCAAGACCTATAAAACCTTCATAACCATTTGTGAACATGCACAAAGGGGTGAAAAATTGGAGTTGCCCAACATGCATGTTCCCAGCTGAGGTCAAATAAGTCTATTTTCTGCCTTCTGGTTCAGTTCTCACACTGTAAATGAGAGTCCATTTTTGTGCCACAGTTTTTACACATTTTTGTGGTGGTTGGTGATTTTGCTGTTTAAAATGAGCCTCACTGGGGTACCAGCTAACGTGGTGTCTTGCGTTCCTATGCTCGAGAAGGCTGTGATCTGCCTCACAGAGAAAATACATGTATTAGGTAAACATTCAGTCATGGGTTCTAATGCTGCTGACTGTGAATTCAATGTTAATGAATCAACAATATATATTCAATAAGGCTTTTTAAAGCAGAAACATGAATAAAACAAGGTTACGTGTTAATCAGTTGATGAAAATGTGACCAGAGGCTCACAGAAATCTAACTGTATTTCCCAGGGGAGCTATGGTTTCAGTATTCACTAATTCAATGTTGGTGGTGATTTTATGGAACTTAACTACTGTGAATAATGAGAAATAATTCTATATGCAAGATCTATAGACAAATCTTTAGAGTTTTTATTTTTATCAGGAGCAAACAATTAGAAAATGAAAATGTTGAGGTATCATATGTAATAGTTTTAAAAATAAGGAAACCTAGGAATAATTCTAACAAGAGTTAAATAAGACTCTAGACCCAAAAAAGTACAATATATTATTAGGAGAGATTATATTTCCTGTATTCAACCTCATACAGACACATCTGTAACATGAGTGGAAATAAAATTTCGTAACTTCCTTCATGTTTTCTTTGTTGCCTGTAACTTTCAAGGTCAGATTTGCCTTAAATATCTGTAGTCAGATATGGTGACAAGTCTTCTGATTCAAACTTAAAGAACTTCCTTAGATAACCTACTCAGTTTTTTTTCAAAGCTCATTATTCCCAAATATTCTTTTGGCTGCTGAAGCATTTTCATTTCCAAGATTTCCACATCAAATGCAAAATCTCTTGAGTGGGTGGAATCTGAAGCTACTCGTTAGGGAAGATCCTACTGGAAAGGGAGAAGTGCAGAATGGGAAGATCACAGGAAGGAGAGACGTATGAAGACCAGTGTTGCATTAAAGTGCTTTACAAACCCTGCTCACGCTCACATTGTTTCATTAAAATGTTATTAAGATTAAACCTCTCACTTGACAAAACTCTATCTTCTTTCTGAACCCCTGGAATAAATGAAGAAAAGTGATGCTTTACTAAGGCAAGTTTTCTTAGGGGAAGTCAGCTGTGAAGGTCTTGCTTCCTTTCACGTGGTCTAAATCTACCTCCGTTTGCCCCAGTGCCCCCCTTTTTGACTCCCGAATCCGCTTTACTGCTTACTGAGCCTCTTCACTCACTGTGCTTCTGAATCATTATGAAGATCATTAATATAAAACTGTTGCTTCATCATTTTGGGGTTTTGCACTCTCTGAGACACACATTATGTCATAGACTGTAGATTCCACAGCCCTGACATAGGGAGTAACATTTTTAAATGCCATTCATCGAGGGATGTTAGTGTTATAATGTGTAATGTCAAGTTCCAGGTGCTGAGGAAGCATGCCTTCTGGTCATATTGTTGAAACCCCGCAGTCACCTGCACCTCTGAATGTCAGAAGAGAAACTGGGTCTCTATCAAGCCCGACCATATCATATCCCAGATCAGGAAACTGAGCTTCCTCTCCAAAAAAAAGAAAAAAAAAAAAAAAGAAAGGAAAAGTTCAAAATGGTAAATGAAGAACATAGAATCTTGCCTCGCTGACAGTCCTTCAAGGGCTCTTTTGTGAATAAGAATCATTCATTTCCCCCTGGTCGGAGCCAAGTGACTGTCTCCAGGTTCAGCTGAGTGGACAGACCAGATGAAGGCGAAAGAGGCAATGCTCCAGAGCACAGTTACTGATAAATAATTACAACAAGGACATCATAATTATTTAATTAAAATCTGCGCACGGGGAGAGATTATGAGTCTTGGAGCTTGCTGCCTCATTTAGATGATACTAGTCATTAACCAACTGAGCTGGAGTCAGCGCCTAAGCGTCCACATGCTCCCCTTGGTCGTGGAGAGCTGAGCGCTCAGCAGCGGCTGCAGGCCCAAGGGCACCACTGGGGAGCCCAAGCTCCTCCTGCAGAGCCCTGGGGTCACGGCCTGTGGCCCTGAAGGCTTTCCTGCAAAACACAGTGGCCAGAAATTTTCGTGGCATTTACTCTTATTAAGAACACAGTGAAACTTCTGCCAAAGAATAGGAATCTATAGGATACAGGCTTGACGAAGCTCTCTCTAAAAAAGATTTCTTTTCTGATGTGTCAAAAACCAACTGTTTTAAAGGAGGAGGGGTTCATCTATAAGACAGCCCTACACCGTCTGCCCCAATGACCACTCTATGGTAAGACTGCAGGGCACTAACATTTCACTCTCCACCTAGAAATGAAACCCTGCTCCTTAAGAGTTTTCTTTTGAATATATATGTAAAGCAGAGGGAACTGACTGCTACACTGTTAGTACGGAACAGACTGTTCGGACAAAGGAAATAACAGCGAGAAGCACTGATCTTAATTTAATGGGGTCTCTCCTCTCTCTCTCTCTCTCTCTCTCTCTCTCTCTCTCACACACACACACACACACATACACACAGACGCTTTCTCTATTTATTTTGGTTTTACTTTGATAAGTAATTTATTTTGCACTGCTGTGGCCCAGTTCTGCAGATTCACCTAGTTTCTAAAAATGTAGCAAATTACTCTATTTCTGAAATCAACCTGAAGTAGGACATCGTGGCAAATCAATACAGTCCCACAGGCCTCAGTACTTAAGAAAAATAAGACAACCTAAACTATGGTCAAGTCAAACTTTCAATAAAAGTAAGATATGTGGTGCCTGGACTCTGGGCTACTTCCTTGAAAGTCTACTAAGACATAGCCACCCAAACTGGTGTCATCTCTGAGAATTCAAGAACTACTGACAATTTTTGACATTTTCTGCAACCTAAAGAAGCTGTGTAAAACAGGCTCCTGGTCTTTCAATGCCTCCCCCAAAATATAAAATCAGAAGTACTAAATGATATTGCTATGGGCGAACACACAGAAAACCAAATACACAAACACCCTCTTGTGAGACTTCCTTTGCCTAGTCCACTTCTTTGACATAGGAGATGACTCTTCTACCCGGGAGTAGATGAGTCTGGACTAAGAAATGAGATCTGGACTAAGTAGAAAAGGGCAGACTAGAGGATTAACTTTAAGGATTAGTTTTATCTGTGTTAATAACTACTTACCGATATGTGGATTCATATGTTTTTTTCTTGTAAATTTATATATATATATATATATATATATATATATATATATATATATATAACTACTTTCCCCTTTACTTAGCTTAACTATATACTCTACTATGTTAACTCTTCCTACTTCCAGGGACCAACCTAGTTCTGTCTCGGGGCTTTAGCCATTGCTCTTCCCTCTACCTGGAAGGTCCCCTTTTTTTATGGACCTTTAAACTTCTAGCTCCTGTAGCTTAAATAACACCTCCTCAGAGAGGTCTTCCCCTATCACTCTGTGAGAAGAGGCAGCCTCTTGGTATTCTTCATCCTAAAACCTACTTTTTGTTATCTTTGTAGTACTCATCAGTATTTTTTTTTTTCATCAGTATTTTTAATTACATAAGTATTCATCTGATTACTCATGTATTGACTCTTTCCCTCTATAGACTATCAGGTCCATGAGTAGAGGTGCCATGTTGATCTTATCCACTCTTACAGTCCCATTGTCTGGCACAGTGCATGGATGAATGAATGTCCAATCAAGTTGGAAGCAGTAAATAGAAAATTTCATTTAAATAACTTTATTCCTTCTTCTATTTTCCCTTAATCTAAGCTGGTCAAATTATTGACTAGTGGTTGAATATGATTGACAAGTATTCTCTAGATCTTTGTGCATTACAATGTAATTTTTGCCTACCATGTAATTTTTACCTACAACATGTTTTGTTTATTTTGACTTTTTGGTATTTTTCTCTATTGAACACCATTCTGTTTATTTTTGATGACTTCTATAATTGAATAGTATTAAAATTTGAAATCTATCTCATAAAAATATTTAAAATATGCTATTTTAATTTTCCTTCATTTTTCTTATTTTTTATTTCATTGGGATCTTGGTTTCTATAATTTATAGATAGTTTCCCCTAAGAAACCCTCAATTCATCTTTAGTTCAAAATTAACAGGTCAATCACTATAGAATCAATCCATCCATACTTATTAGGTTACTCTACTGATAAATAAAACTAAAACAATATTCTAGTAATTAGTCTGTTAATCAAGGAGGTTATCACTAAATTTCTTCCTTTGTTAAAGTAGGCATATATCATTTTATCTAATGATAAACATTAAAGTTTTTCTAAGTTGTTTTGTTTGCCTATCATATAATAACCCTAAAATTATATCTGGGTATATAATAGAACATAGGCTTATAGGACATAGAACAAGGCTTGAACAATATTTTTGTTTAAGCTAGATTAAAGTTGCATGTCATTCTACCCGAAGGAAAATATTCTCAAGCATTAAATATGTGTTTGGCCAAATCATGGCAGTTCAAAATATATTGTTCCTGTGATTGAGATGACTAAGTTATTTTCAAGAAGAAGATTGTTTGTGTCACAAGGTCTGCTACAATTTTATTTTCCTTTTTATATTATTGTAATTTATCTATGAGTATATTAGCGCTAGTCCCTGGCATTTATTTTCTTTCACTACTCCATGTAAGCTATGGCTCAAACTTCTCAGAACTTTTTAAACCACAAAGTTGATCATATACTGCCACCTGCAATACTATGGATATCAAAGTTATTACTATTTTTATCATGGAGTGAGGAGCAACTGGGTAAATTGAGACAGCAGGGAAACTTACCCAGTGTCTTACGGGTTGGGTATTATGCTGTGACTGTGAAATCATGTTTGGGGTTTCATCCATTCCTGGAGTGGGTATGAGGATTATTTATATATAAGAACAAGAATTTGGAGCCAAGTCAATATATATATATATATATATATTTTTTTTTAAGATTTTATTTACTTATTCATGAGAGACACAGAGAGAGAGAGAGGCAGATACACAGGCAGAGGGAGAAGCAGCTCCACTCAGGGAGCCCGACATCGGACTTGATCCCGGGACTCTAGGATCAGGCCCTGAGCCAAAGGCAGGTGCTAAACCTCTGAGCCACCCAGGCATCCCATGGAGCCAAATATAAATGGTTTTCCAGTTCTCCTCTATTTTGAATTTCCCACATGTCTCCTAGTCTGAGACATAGATACTTATGTTTGCTTAAGTATCTTATTTTGTAATTTCCATTAAAGCATTAATGAAGATCTCTCCAAAATCGTTACAAAATAGTAAAACATATAAACCCTACTAGGTAGCCAAACATCCCAATTTTACCCTGTATGTAAGTATTTCTGCATTGTCTTATTTTCTTACCTCTGCAGATGGTGATCATCATGACAGAAGTGATTTTTTTCTCATTCCTTTTGTGTATCTCTGAAGTTCCTACTCTGGGCCTTTAACCTAGTAAGTATTCATCCAACAATTGTGGAAAAAATTGTATTAAAACTCCCTCTGTTATGAATGACCAACTTTAAAAATGCATAGGATATTAAATAATCTGACATTCCTTTTTAAAAAATATTTTATTTACTTATTCATGAGAGATAAATAGAGAGAAGCAGAGACAGGCAGAGGGAGGAGCAGTCTCCTCGCAGGGAGCCCGATGTGGGACTCGATCCCAGGACTGGGATATGCCCTGAGCTAAAGGCAGACGCTCAATTGCTGAGCCACCCAGGTGTCCCATAATCTGACATTGTTTAGGTAACAATTCATTAAAGCCATTGAGACTCTGTAAGATAACAGGATATATATACGAATTTTGTTGAGTTTCCAATCTAAACCACGTGTTTAATAGAGTTTTTTCCCTCCAGACAACCTATTCAGAACAGGTACCCATTTCTGAAATAGCACCATTTTGAAAACCTGTGAGGTCAGACTCGACATCTTGTAAGAAATTAGCTAAGCCAGGGCAGCCCGGTAGCTCAGTGGTTTAGCACTGCCTTCAGCCCAGGGCAGGATCCTGGAGACCCAGGATCGAGTCCCGGATTCGGCTCCCTGCATGGAGCCTGCTTCTCCCTCTGCCTTTGTCTTTGCCTTTCTCTCTTTTTCTGTATCTCTCGTGAATAAATCAATAAAATCTTAAAAAAAAAATTAGCTAAGCCAGAAAGAAAAGCCCACATCCTCTTAAAAACCTTTAGCACAAATAAGCAGCAGAAATAGTTGCAAAAAAAATCCAGCTAATAACACAGTCAAACTCTTACAGGTGAACTACCATTACAGTTTCTGAAATATCACTGTGAAGTTTTGCTTCTCAACTTGAGGTTGACTCTCTTTATTAATGTAATCTCTTGGGGGATGATATTACATCACCTTGTACGTGCGATCTGCACACAGTTGTTAAAGACCTTTAAATCTAATGTGCAGTGACCTCTTAAACATTTGCTCTCACTGGTGGTTTCCAATTTCTTCTATATCAAATGGTGACCTTAACATTCTAACTCACGGATATAACTATTAGAATTGAGCTGACATGATAAATGACTGCTCTTGCCGTCCTGGTCATATTTTTATTTTTCAGAGATTGAGTTGATAGTTTGGTCTTTTCAGTTTGCCTTTTACTTCTCCCGAATAATGGCCATTTCATTGTTAATTTGCATCCCTCTACAGAAGAAAAATAATACTCAAATGATTTCATTAGCAAATATAATATCTGCAATTCATGGTTTGATATTATTGATCAACTTTGATTTTTTTTCAAAATTAATCCAGGAACAGTATATGCAACCATGTCTACTTATGATTATCTAAAAAATCTGTTATCTTCCACATTTGCAGATTTCATCATTTTCCCTATCCTGCTTAGTCCTACAGTTCTCACAGTTATCTACAGTTATTTTAAAAAGCCTTTATGATTTAAGTGACTATCAAAGTTTTCTGTAGCCCTAACTCAGAGTAGGTTAGTTTCCACAGTTTACCCCTCACCTAGTTGATGTTTATTTTCCTGCTACCTGATACTAAATATGTCTGAACCCAAATTTATTCTCTCCAGGCACTGTCATCACCAAACTGTCAGTCCTTGATTATCATCAATGGTGGAACAACCCTGCCCCAGCTTATGACAGCAACAAATTGAGACTCATCCTTCAGTTATGTGCACGTAAATTATCTATGCTACCTGAAAGATTATTTTTTCACTTACCAAGGTTTTAGCAACTCTAATTAACGTATAATGTTTAGTCTAGATATCCATCTAGATATCCATCAATTGACTTAACTGAATTTTAGCTATCCGATTGCCTAAATAAACTTGATATATAACTATTGTATAGTCAGATAAGAATTTTTAACATTAATGAAGAATTGTTTAATGGACAATAACAGTCCCATTATTTAAACACTAAAAAGCTAAGTGCTACAGTCAAAAATTAAACTAAGCTATTTCTTGAATTATTAATCTATTTCCACTTAGATGTCCTCCTTAGAACATTTTATAATCTGAAACACTTGTGACTGTTTTATGATTGTTAAATTTTTACTGAAGGAGTTAAAGCATTTTCTGCCTAATACACCTACAAAAATAACCTTATTTAACTTGACAAACACAGTCCAATACATATTTAAGCTATTTTGAAAATAATGGAAAAATCTTATTAATAACTGTTTTCTCTTGTGGGGTGTGGTGAATAGTAATTTAGGGCAGGTGAGAGCAAAGCAATTTAACTTTTCCCTTGTTAGTTCCTTTGACCTACAAGTTTGGAGGTCTCTGCAGCACCCTTGAGCTTTTTCCACAGAATAAAGTAATAGTTGCTAAGACTTTGCCAAAAAATAAAAAAATAAAAAACTATCTGTTTTGCTGTTAGGTTCTGCCTCTATCTTGTTCAGGTATTTCTTGTATTATTTCTATCTCCAAGAGAGAAAAATGCATGTGTGTGCATGTGTGCTTTGCTTATATATATTACATATGGTATATACAGTTGACCCTTGAACAACACAGGTTTGAACTCCATACATCCACTATATGTGGATGTTTTTCAATAAGTGCAGTACAGAAAAAAAGGGTATATTCTCTTTCTTATGATTTCCTTAATAACATTTTTGTTTTCTCTAGCTTACTTTGTTATTGGAATACAGCATAAGATACATATACAAACTACGTGTTAATTGACTGTTCATGTTATTTGTAAGGCTTCTGGTCAATAGTAGGCTATTAGTAGTTAATTATTGGTGAGTCAAATGTTATGCAAGGATTTTCAACTGTGCTGGTGGGTCAGTGCTCATAACTCCTGCATTATTCAACTGTATTATATAGTAGGAGAACATATATCTATATTATATATTTCTTTTTTTTAATTTATTTATGATAGTCACACAGAGAGAGAGAGAGAGAGACAGAGACAGAGACACAGGCAGAGGGAGAAGCAGGCTCCATGCACCGGGAGCCTGATGTGGGATTCGATCCTGGGTCTCCAGGATCGTGCCCTGGGCCAAAGGCAGGTGCCAAACTGCTGCGCCACCCAGGGATCCCTATATTATATATTTCTTTCCACATAAATTGTCTCTTGGCTAAAGTTGATATTGGTCAAAGGAATGATGCCCTCCAACTTGATCTTGTATAATGAATCTATATGTCTGATGAGTTAGGAATATATATTGCCTTTATTTTAAACAGTATGGCCATTGCTTTAACCCATTTATGAAGTCACCTCTCACCATTATCTTCAATTTCTCTCTATCTTGGCTCTTCCATCACTTCAAGAGGATAAATTCATGCAAGTATATTTTTGAGGAAACCATATAAACGACTACTAGAAATCATTTATTGAAGTAAACAACTTGATTACCTTTAGGGCTTCTCTGAATCCTTTTATGTTCTGGGTTTGTGGGTGACTGAATATTTTTGCAATTCAGATCAAGTGCCAAATTAAAACATTGTCCAGTAAAACAGGCTCAGAGCTGTGAGTCAGCCAACCTGAAGTGCAGTTTTAATTCTACCATTACCTAATGGTGAATTTTGATAATCCCTGAAATTTCCTGTATTTCATTTTCTTTGTAACATGAAGTAGTTAGATTAAGTTATCTAAAATTTCCTGCTTTCCAAAAGTTCTGTGTTTAGAAAATTCTAAACAGAATTGTTTCTGAATTGAGAGAATTCAGGAAAAAGAATTGAGGAATTCAGGAAAAAGTAAATTTCAGTAAATTTCCATTCTCAATATCACCTTTGGCCCCTCCAGAGGCGCCAGATGCACTCAATCTGCCTAAGGCCTCCTCAACACCTAAATTGCCTGTCTGACTCCTAACAAGTTTAAGTTGGTGACTTCTGAGCCTAGCCATTATCTGCTTTATTTCAAAATAGTGCTCACTACCAATAAATGCAGCCTGAGATGAAAGCAAAATCCTAATACCTTTTTTTGTCATCTCCTACTCCTTGATCTATCTCACCAGCTCAGGAGTGTTTTACAGTAATATTATTATCTACTAGTTTAGAAAACTGCCATTTTCTTATATTTCAATGGCAGTTTTAATTAGTACAGTCTTTGTACTTTGTACCAAGTAAATTGGTAATAAGCAACAAGAGGCTTTCCAATTTTTTCATAATCTTTCCCATAAACTCAACATCTAAGACTTTGTTTTCAAGAAATATTAGGAGGGATACATAAAGATATAGATACAACATTATTCCTATGGAGGTGGGGGTAAGTTAAAACAACAGAAATCTTCAAAATATGACATCTATTAAATAAATTTTGAGGACCTCTGTAATGGAATATTATATAGCCATAAAAATCATAGTTTGAAAGATAATGATATGGCAAAAAGGTGACTGATTAATCAGTATAATTTCTAATTGGGAAAATTCAATAAATAATGTATAAATAAACAAAAATATCTGGATTCCCACTGTTTAAGGCTATTATTGTTTATACATTTGTGAACTTCTCCTGTCTCTTTAAAACCAAGTATTGCTTTATAACGTGAATAGCAAAAACAAACAAACAAAAACCTCCTTTTAAAGGACTTTTCTTTACCAATGGCCACATGTTAAGAAGAGACCAAGATTCGTGTGTGTGTGTGTGTGTGTGTGTGTGTGTGTTTTGAGACACAAAACGCAGGGATATTGATTCACAGAGAAGGTTTGTATACATGTAAATGTACAAATCATATACACCTATGGAGCCTTCAACAATATTGCAGTTTCTCCCTCTGAACAGGGTTTTTTCAATATCAGCAACAGATAATTACTTTTAGGAGGGATTTCTCTGTATATCGCAAGATGTTTAGTAGTATCTCTGACCTCTCTCCAATAGATATCACTACTCATTCCCCCCTCACCAATTTGTGACGACCAAAAATTGTCACCAGATGTCACCAGATTTCCCTTGGGAGGCAAGTATCATTCCTGCCTGAGAACCACTGCTCTAAAGCTACTTTCTCCCAGGCTGTGTCTTTTTAGCACCAAACAAGATATATCATTAGATTGTTTTTAATAGTTAGGAAAAGCAGATGATCCAGATAAAGTCACTGTTAAGAAAAATTATTACATACTCCTGACCCTAAGTTCTGGTTTGTTGTTGTTGTCGTTGTCATTGTTGTTGTTGTTGTTGAAGTGTTCCCAAATACTGGCACAGCCTTGTAAGGTATGGCTCCCTCTTGTAGCAGCTGCGACAGGAGAGCTCAGAAGCTTCTGATCCCTAGCATTCTCTTTCAGTCTCTGACATCTGACAAATAGACATAGTCTCAAACATTATTTTTCTATCTCTGGGTCTACCCCATCACCAGTTCATGAGAAATGGAACTGCCACAGCCTCATCAATATCTCTCTACCAGAGAGGGGTAGGAGTGCCTCCCTATAGCTCCCAATGACCTCTATTGACGACATGAGGGAAAGGAGGGACCTCATTACTGCTGGGCAATGGTGAAAAGCCTGACTCTCCACGAGGCTTCCTTTGATACACCCCAGGAAGGATGGAGGGGGCACCTAGTTATGCTGGTGGAGTCTCCACTAACTCCACAGGGATTGGCCTCATCCCTGACAGCAGTCAAATTCTTGGCTCCCTTCCTGGCCTTCAACTGATACCAGTTGGGGAGGGGTTGGAACACTTCATTAAGGCTTGGCATGGGTGGAATTCTCAGCTCCCACATGGTCTATGCTAGTGTCAATGGAAATGGAGCTACCATTTTATAAGTGGTGCTTAGCTGGAGTAGAGCAGCTATTTTCTAAAAGCTTTCCATCTTGCCAGGCTGTCCCTTCCCTGGTCATTCGCCAGAGAGAGCAGACTTTCCTTGGGGCTATTTTGGTCTGCATCCTTTGCAATTCCAGGTTGTCTGCTAATTCACCTCTAGATCTGGGATATATGAAGTAAAAATATATGTACTTATACAATGTATAGTTTCCCCCAAATCATCTATTTCATTGACATTTTTGAAGTTATTAGCATAAGAAGGTACAAAGAAATATCCTGATTTTAATCTTCTACATATCTGCAAATTCTTAACTTTTAATTTGTGCTCTTGTATTTTCCTGAGTTCAAGAAAAAAAAAATTGACTCCAGGCCACACTGAAGGTCTAGAATATTGTTTTGAATTATTGTGTATTGTTACTCCTTTTGGAACAGTATTTTAAAGAAAGGTAAGATTACAATTAGGCAGCTTGAGAATGGGACTGTTCATTAATACCATATGGGTCTTATTTTCATCCTCTCAAGTAGATATGATAGATATATCCTACAATTTTGCAATGAAGCTGAAATAAAATTAAACAAATAAGCAATTAACCCAGCTTCTGGCTTTTAAGGGGTGCTTGATACATGCTCAATTTTAGCTGTTGCAGCAAGGAAAGAGTTTTCCTCAACCCTCTTGGGGTTCCTGGTTAGGTTTAAAAATTAAACTGACAAAGACCGATTACAAGGAAAAAAGCATGTACATATCATTATATGATGCAGGAGCCTTCATAAGGAAACGAAGCCCCAAAGACACAGACCTGTATTTTTATACTAGGTTTGATGGGGAGTGGAGTTGGGTAGGAATATGATAGGTAAGGAAGTATGAAGTCGTTGTAGTAAAATTTAGCAAGCCTTATCATTTAGATTCTTCTTGGTGTCCCTTTGTCTTTGGAGAAAAAAATGCTCCTTTCCTTTATATATACAAGGGCACCTATCATGGGAGGATTTTATGGCCTGTTTCAGGGAAGAAGACAGTATAGGTAGGTCAGAGTGACTTTTTTACTTCTGCCATGTTCTCAATCTCCATCAGCTTAGTTTATTCAATATGCAAAGGTGCCATAATTTGGAGTAGCAAGTCCTATACCCCATCACTATTTTAGAGTGTAATGAATAATTACACTGATAGTGACATTATCTTTTCAAATTTATTAGTAAAATATTCTGATTTTAATTTGTGCTCTTAATAAATTTGTTTTGATTACTATATAACATTTAAATATTAATGCTAATTAGTAAGGAAGTTCCCCAGTAATTTCCCCCCCCCAAAAAATCGAGCCAAAGTAAAGAAATTCATGACATTCAGCTTAGTGAGAAGGTGTTCATTTTCTTATATGTCCATCCTCTTCTGTGTAAATTGGACCGTATTATGCTCTTGATATCTTGACATATTCTATGCTTAATCGCCAGTTCTTTATGCTGTCTCTTGTGATCCTCTTCCCTAGGTCCATGCTTTGGCAGGCTACATCCGTAAGAATTTTCAATTATAGAACACATATAAGCAACATGGAAATTTTGGGCCTGGTGATTAGTGATGAAATAAGAGGTTCAGCTGTATTAAAGAGTCTGAAAAATCACTTGACTCAATATTTGGTTTTCTAGTCTAAGTCTTGCCCTGCTACCTAAGTGGTTGGACACAGAATCTGATTAGAAACAAAACAGACAACAGAGACAAGAAAATCCAAGAATTTCATAGGATTTGCTTGCCGGGGAAAAGAAAAAATGGTAAATAAATGGGGATAAGAATGGGAAAATAAGTATATAAGGAGGATAGTTGGGAGGTACAAACTATAAACTTTGACCTGAGTATAGCATAAATTCAAAAAGTGCACCAATTATAAGTGCACAGCTTAATAGATTTTCACAATGTGAACACATTTATATAACTATCATCAAGATCAAGAAGCAGACCATTAGGAGAGCTCCTTTTCAGGCATGCCCCTATCTGTTCCAAGGGCAGTCCTACTCTACAGTCATTATGAAGCTTCATAACACTGGCAAGACCTATCTGCCATGACTTTTGGTAGAAAAAGAACATCTTATTTGAAATCCACCGTAAGATTTTCTCATTTTATGAATGCTATGATGCTTTTCCTATTACATAGCAGCATTAAAATTCCCACCCTCCAGTCTGTCAAAAATCCTAAGACTTAACCATTTCATAGCCACTATGAAGACACAGTTTTAACTAAGTTGCAAGTATGCTATGTAATCACAAAATGACCCAATCAAATAGGGACTATTTATAATTATTCCACATTTATTGTTGAGGAAACTGAGGATATATTAGTTGGCCAAAGTCTCAGTTGGGTAAAGTTGGGATTAGAGTGCAAATTAATGATTCTAGGTGTAAATTCTTAACCAGAAATTTATTCTCACATTCTCACACAGCTACCAATACTGTCTGTGATATTATTCAAACTCTGTCCTCTATTGTGCCTCAATTGTTTAATATCTGGTGACCTACAGTGAAAATTGCTTCCATCATTTGGTTCTTTTGGAATTTAAATGTAGAACCAAAGATAAAGAAGAAAGCTGTTAGAGAAATCAAATATCCTGGAAGTTTTCTTGAAGACTTCTACCTTAGATGATATACTACATCATTGTTTTTTAACTCTTAAGATCATATAAAAGCTTCCTGCTAAATATAGTGTTTGGCTTCAGGAATAACTATCTCATGAGAAAGTCATGTATTGTAGCTTCTGGAATATTTTCAAGCTTTGTAATTAATAAAGGTTATCTGGAATTAGATCATTAAGTCTTCATGGGATACTTTATATTTAAAGGTATAAAATCAAAGTACTTTTCAAGTTTTTTATTTATTCATTTGTGAGAGAGAGAGAGAAGGAGAAGGAGAAGGAGAAGCAGACTCCCCAATGAGCAAGGAATCTGATGCGGGGGCATGATCTCAGGACACAGGGATCATGACCTGAGCTGAAGGCAGACACTTAACCAGCTGGGCCACCAGGTGCCCCATCAAAATACTTTTAACATCTAACTATCTTTTAATCTGTGAAGGTGAGGAGCTTCAAAGATTAGGTTTCAATTATCAATGAGTTTATCACATAAACAATGTTCCATAATAGTAAATAAATTCACTTGAAGAAAAATTATTTAAGATTTCACCTATTTTTTACTTTTTACCTAGTAGGACACATATCATATGGTTACTCTAGTAAATAACCAAATGTCCTTACAGTTCAAGTGTAAAGTAACAGGTTGATGATAAAATAGATTTATTCTACAAGATCAAACTCTCATATTATTCCTGATCCATTAACACACAGTTCTTTGTGCCTTAGTTTTACACAATCTTCAGGCAAGAAGAAAAGATTATTAAAATTAATTTTCCCTTAGGACTTATTCTGGATTTTCACACACATTGCACAAGCAAAATGGCTTTTAAAACTCATGCTTTTTGTCATCCTAATTGTTTTACACATCTTGGCAACTTTTCACACCCTGCATAAAACAGGGGTTCATTAGGAGTCATTAAAAGAAAATATTTTTCTTGCAAATGCATTAGAGAATTTGCACATTATTTTATGCCATTTTCAGAAAAGATGTAAATTGTGACTAATCATGAAGCAAACAGGGTCACTTAACAATAATGCAGGAAAGAGTCAGCAACAGCATTTCAGAAATGAGAACTTGATAGGATTTGAAATGGAAACATTATTACCTGATGATAAATGTTTAGCATTATATTTTTTTGATGAGTTTTAGTTCTTAAGTGATTAGTGATATTTTTATATATTCTTACGTATTACAAGAAGAAAATAAATATAAAGAAAATGGATAATAAAATAAAAACCTAAGGTAAAAATTGTATTCTTAGTTTACTTTGACTAGATGATTTCTTACAGAAAGAACATAGGTATGAAGTGAGACAGAGGGAGGGGAAGGTAAGGTAAATTTAGCAGATGTATGCAGTTTAGACGGTGAGATGTTGTTGAAGGAAGAATAAAGGCCTATATTTCAATATTACCAACATGTAATGAACTATATGAATGAACAAATCTGATTTTATAGCTACTTTATGGAAGATCCAGGAGTAGTGTTATTTTTAGATCCTTAGGAACAAGGAAAAAAAATCATAGTCATTTAGATGAAGTACATAATATGAAGAGCAAATAAAAAGCATTCTCTAACTTTGTTTCTCAGAGCAACTTGTTTTTCCTGAGTCATATGCAATTGCACATGTGCGTAGGTCCTGAACAAATAGGCTGTTTGTTAGAATCATGTGGTGAACTTTACATTCTAACTGTGCCTGCGTATCTCCAGGGTAAGCTAGGTAATAAACCTGATCCCAATATCTAAGAGAGCCAATGCAGACTCATCTCCCCTATTTTTTACATTCTTATAACCATCTTTCATTTATCAAACTACGAAGTTATCATTGATATAAAACTATTAGCTCAACTACAGACTTCAGATTGATTTCTCCCAGTTTTCCACTAGTGCATTTTTCTGTTGCCGAATCTGTTCAGGTACAATACCAAACTGTACTTAGTGTAATACCTTCTTAATCTCCTGTTAAGGAGTAATTGTCTAGTATTTATAGAATGTCTCTCAATTTGGATTTGTCTGACATTTTCTCATGATTATATTAAGGTATTGGGGCTGGTGGGAAGAATAACACAGATGCGCCCTTCTCATTCAATCTTATGATGCCAACTCCTCCTTTTAAGATTTACTTTAATTTGGTTTCCATGGGAAGGGTATTTGTGTGGTGCAATTCGCTAGGTATGCAAGCAAACAATAATGTTTCTTTGCCTGATATGAATAACAGAAAAAGTTGGAAGGAGTCAAGACAATTTTGTGGATCAAAGAGAATATTAACAGGATCTAAGAAATTATGAAAATTGTTCTTAAGAAAGCCAGAGTCATTTTATGGCCCTTGCATCAGAAAAAGTTAATGATTAATTCAACATTTGGTGAGGTTGGATAGATGGTTAGGATCATGTCCAAAGACACATTGTATTCTTCATTGGCTGCACACAATTTAATTACACAGGAGTACTTTGGAGCCAGATTCCTTGAGTTCATAATCTTGGCCCTTCCCTTGTACTTGCAAGTCACTGTCCCTTGCTCCATAATTTGAGTAAACAACAATACCTGGCACACAGTAAATATTCAATAAACATTAACCTACTATCATTATTATTCAAAGCTACAAGACTTTATTAGTAAATATTTTATATATCACCTTTTAGTGTGGACAAATAAGGCATAGAACTTTTTAAGGGGAGAGGAGCATTATGCAAATAAGAGTACTCTTACATAGCTTGCTTAGCCTTTTTGTTTATATCATCTATTATATATATTTCTCTATTTCTAAAATTAAATGATTAGTTCCTTACTTAAGACTGAGTTCATATTTATTTTTCCAAATACATCTTTCTTTCAGTTCTCATTTATTTTACCAACATTCACATGTTTAGTTTTCAGATATCAGGCATCTTGATATCTAAACTTTCCCTGTTAATATTGACTTTTTGATTCAAAAGTTGGCCTAAATATCTGGAGAGTTTTTTATTTATTTCTGGTATGCCACAGCAGTTAAAACTGCTTATTTAGTACTCTTAAATAGTTGATTTAGTAATCTACACTGCTAATAAAGATAGGAAATCAAAATGTAATAAACTCACTAAGAGTTTGCAGAATAGAACGTGAAGCACTGTTTACATAAATAAATAGCGATTGTGTAATGATTTCTTTATGATCTTATTTGCCTGGTTTTGTTTGTGCTCATAGGATGACCTTCTAGGTAACATCACTCTTTGCTTTTCTGAATCAAAGGATCCTAGAGGCTGAAATGAAATAACTCTACAACAAATGTATACTCCCATGAAAATTCAGTTTCACAATCTTCACTGTGATGAAATTATATCCAGTATATGATATAAACACCTTTTCATAAAATGGAGGACTTTCTTGTCACTCGTGTGAATACTAGGACTCTTACTGACGGTGATCGGAGGAACAAACATAAAGCTGTTTTTGAAGCTCTTGTAGAAGGTGGAAAAGGGTTTTCAAAGAAGTCTCTCCCAAATCCCTCATCAAGTCTCATTGGTTCAAATTGGATCACATGCCCTTTCCTTGCTCTCTGCTCAAGGGGATGCGTTGCCTAGAGCATTGAACCAGCTTGTCCTGACACAGGTCAGCTGAAAGACAGAAAACAAAAGATGAAACCTATAAGTACTGTTAGGAAGAAGGAAAGAGTATAGATGATAAATAGGCAATTAAAAATGCATATTATGGTAAAAAATTGAATATATGTACATATTTCTATTTATTAGTGTGAGGAAGAGAAAGTTTCTGGCCTCATGAGCTTATATTCATTGGCAAATACAAACAATCAAATTAATACAATTTTAATAGATGTGCAATGAAAAAACTGAAGCAGGGCAATGAGAGATGATCATTTTAGGTAGGTGGCCTCTCTGAGATGGTTTAGTTAAGACTGAATAATCAAAAGAGGCAAGCAAATGAAGACCTGTGGAAAGAATGTTCCATTTCAGAGAGAAAAGCAAGTTCAGATTCCCCAAGACAAGCTTGGCCCTTTCAAGTCAAAGAAAAGAGAGGCAAAGCCAGAACATCATGAAGGAGGGAAGAGAAGCCTGAGAAGTCACTGGGGCTAGCCCATGTGCAGGTCATAATGAAAAGTTCGGATTTTATTCTATTTGAACTGGAAAGCCACAGGGGTTGGATTTCTGGGAGAAAACAGAGAGACGTCAAAGGAAAGTAAATCTTTCTGATGTCTGTCTCATAATTTCACCTGAATTCATTTGTATTTCCCAAATCAGCTGATCTCAGATCATGGAGTTTGAGACTATTCATTTGAATACCCCAAACATTTTTCTGATTTTCTGCAAAAAAAAATGATTGGTTAGTTTTTCATATGCAGTTATTCTGTCTATAAAATTGGTGACTTTTTAGTTTTAGAAGACCCGTACAATTACCTTGAAAACAGGATTTTACATTTGTCCTATCTGGAAGTTGGGCTTTAGGCTTCACTGCAGAATTACTGAGGTAGTCAATCTGGACTGGCTGGGAAGCATTTTAAATGAGCAGATTTGTCAAGGTGTGTACCACAAGTCAGAAGTAGCTGCTATTTACTCAATAGTCTAGACTGTCAACTTCATCCTCCTCCTGCATAAAAATAAACATTTTCTCCACAACAAAGGCTTTTTATAAAAGCAATAAAACAACTCAAGGGAGCATTGTTATCATGAGCTAATCACACCCTTGGGGAATTAGAGGCACGTTTGCTGCACCCAGTCCTCACAGCACCCCAGGGCTGTGATTATCTCCTGATAACCTCCCAGTCTGTCAGACCTTGTTGGTTAATTAGGTAATTTTCCACCTGGTCAGAGTGCATTTGAAGATTCTTTTGGAAGTTGCATAAACAAGCACAATTTATAAAACATATGCATACATGCACACACATATCAGCAAAAAAATTGGATAATTATCATTTATTCCAAATAAACCCAAGTTTTAAATATATATATATATGTATTTATATACATACATATATTTTGTATATTTATAAAATAGAGTCCAAGAACTAAAAACCCTGAGGTGCTACTTTAACAATGAGTAATTCTGATGAGTTCAACCCAGGAAATCTTTTAGAGAAACGGCTAAAATTACATAATGTAGTTTATTTACAACCAATAAATGGTTGTGACACTTCGATCCTTTTTATAGGATTCAGTTGCCCATTGTTTAATGAAGAATTGGGGCAGAATTATAAACAGATATTGCTAATAATAAACCCAGGCATAAATATATAGGGTAATTTGGAAAAGTTTGTCATAATAAGACTTATGTTAGGGTGATGGAGAAAAACTTAGAAATAAATTTGAATATTGACAGTTATTTGGCAAGTTCAAGTGTTTTAATTAAATATTTAAAGAAAAATATTATTTCTTTCTTATTTATATTCCCAGCACAGGTTACTGTAAAAAATAAATTTACCCAGTCATAACATGAGTATGATGTCTGTGAATCTCACAGATCATGGCATTACATTAATAAATGAGTGAACTTTTTAAATAAAAGATGCCATATAAGTGGAAATATTTTATAGCACTATCACTTTTCACAGCTACCAGAAAAGTAAGAAAAATGATTCAAAAGTTTAATTTTGCTTTATTTGGTTTCTTATGTAATTAAATACAAATGAACTACATGGGCCTGAATAATAATAATTCAGGATAAGGTTTAAGTTTTGGAAGCTTAATAAGTTTATAATGTGATATGCTAAGTAGTACACTAATAAAGGATGATGGAGCTTTAAGGGGAACATCAGGAATCTAAGATTAGTCTAAAGATGGATAGAAGAGAGAAATTAGAATTATGAGGGAGATTATAATTTTTTTTTCCTCCTGGCATTGTCAAAATGCCAACAAACAAAGCAAGATTTATTGAGTCACCAGTATCTGCCAAGCACCATTAACACCTGATTGTATATAGGAGTCAAAATTCAAATAAGGTAGATCCCTTGCTCTCAAAGAATTTATCTTTTTTGTTCTACACAAACTGTCTCATATGCCTGAACTTATTTATATGTCCATACAAATAATCAAATTGGTTCAAGATTCTAATACCCATCCATTAAAATCATCAGGAAGCATTTATTTTTAAACATAAATTCTTATGCCCTGAGAAATTCTTTTTTTTTTTTCCCTGAGAAATTCTAACTCAGCAGATCTGTGGAAGGAATATGTTTTTAAGTCCCTCAGATGAGTCATATGCACAGCTCTATTTGGGAAACAGTGGAATATTGTAGGGGAAATAATATAATTGAAAGCAAAATCTTCCCAATTGAAAAAACTTCTCCACAGTGGTAGAAAAGAAAGAAAATAATTTTATTATCAAATAAGCATTAAACCAGAATGTGATGCACATCACAGGAAATCCACTAAGAGGTGCAAAGACAGAAAGAAACCTGGCCATTTTATATAGCCATGCAGCTACAACTCATTACATATGTTTTCAATATAAGTAAAAGTTAGTCCCCAAGTAAGAGAACTTGACAGCACCATTTGTCATACAGTTTATCCTAAATTCACCTGATAATTGGGTTTATACAAAGGAAAAAAATCTTCCTCACATTTTTATGACAGGCAATTAGTTTTGCACCTTGGAGCTGGACCCCTACCTCCCACCGAAATGAGGAGATGGTGCACTGTCGCTCTTGGTATTTAGATTCCAAAGGGATGGCTTTCAGGTCCTTGAGGAAGACATTCCTGGATTGTAAAACTGGAAAGAGGCTTTTTAATATTTACATACATTGGAAGGGGCAGAGAAAGAATTTACAATTACAAGTTTATAAAAATGCCCTAAGAAATGGGTAGGAAGGCATATTTTCCCTTAATTTTAACAGGGAAAATTTTAATTTTTAATTTGTATTCGACCTTAAAATATACATACCATGATCCTATCATCCAGGATGGTTTGTGAACAGGACCACTTGTGAGATAATGATTATTTTTAATTACCCTTAAATTTAAAATTCTAAAGAGGTATTAGACACTGTAAGACGGAACACTTAAATAAACGAATGAGTGACTAAAGGAATTGAGGAATGGATGAACAAATACCCCTTCCTATTAGGGGCATTCACATTTCTCTTCCATGCACTTCAGTCTTGGATAGAGGAGATTTCTGTCTGATAGAAATTGCATTAGGTAGCCTCCAAGACCCCTTCCACCAATGAGATTCTTAGAGTGATTTAGATGATGTCAGGGACACCTGGGTTTAAATAAAGCAGGCATGTTAGAGCTACTAGTGTAGTCTCTTGAAACAAGAGACTCTGGTCACTGAGACAAAGATATTTCACAGTTTGAGGTACAACTACTGGTGGAATGCAACACCTTTCTATTGGAAGTTGGCTATAGCCATTAAGGCCTTTCATATAAGCAGCAAAAATTCTAAGTGACTAGAAATACAAAAAATAAAATAATCTGACATCCTCTGAAATACAGTCATACAAGACTATGTAATTATGAAATTAACACAATGCTCCAGAAAGTGACAACCTACATCAGCTCTGTGTGGGCTCTTATTTAAAAAGAAGTAACACTAAATTAAAAATCTAACATTTTGACATACTTAAGAGAAACTACTCAATAACCAGGTAAAACACATTTCTGAGGGCAATGTTTTGAGTCAACTGTCAAGATGACAAAAATTTTTAAGCCTTACCACATTTCTTTGATTATTCATGGATTATTTACTCCTATGTTTTGCTCCTCTATAATAATGCATCCACTCAATAAGATAGTTCAATAAATTACTTCCAGGGTTGTTCTGGGAATAACCCTTCTGAATCCTCCTGAATCAACCTATGCCTTATGTTCTCTTATACAATATTCGGGATTGTTTTTCCACTGGTTAGCTATTTGCTTTATATGCAAAAAGAAAAAAATACTGTTTTATGAACAAACAAATTAATAAATACTTTTAGGAGCAAGTAGATCTATTACTAGAATAGTGATGCAAAAATATGACATCAAGCTTTCTTCTGAATTGTAACAGGACAGTAATGTTAGCTATTGAATATAGTTTTTGAGCTAGTCTTCCTTTTTGCATAGATTGATGTAGCTAATGTAACTATTTTTTCAAAGTTTCAAAGAACTATTTTCCAAATTATTTAAATTTCAAATTAAAATTGATCAAACAAATACATTGGAAATGTTAAAACATACACTGAGGCATATTAAACATTTAAGAGTTTATTTGAGCAAAAATTGATTCTAATCTGGCAGTGCCAAACAAATGTTAGTAGCACTCCATCCGCAGGAACTTGGGGAAAGATTTTTATAAAGAAAAGGTGGAAGCAAAGAAAGGAAACTGGCTGTAGCATAAAACCTAGTTGTCTGTTTATAATTTATTATTCTTGGGTTTTTATTTCATAACCTTGAGGCATTTATTTACAGGCTTAGAGTTTGGTTTGCTTAATAGGTTGCTATGGCATTAGAGCCACCTCAGTCTAATGGTCTCCTTGTTTAATTATTTTAACAAAAATTAATTCATTAGCCTCTCTGGAACAAAAAGACCATCCTTAGTCTATCATTTCAAACATTATTTATATTGCCTTAATATTTTAATGAGGTTTTTCTTCAAGCTAGTGTGTTTGGAATGTATTTCTTCAATGACCATAAAGCATATCTTAAGCCTAGTTCCTAGCAGAGGCTTTTGTCCATATATGCTCAGAAAACACTGAATAGATCAGAGTTATATAAGATTTTCAAGATTGTAGACTTTGACAAATTCTTAGAAAGTCTGGGGAGTAATATATCTTTAAACATTACCACTCTTCTTTCACACTAACTGGTTTGTTTTCTCCAGTAATAATAAGCATAGATAAAAATCCCAGAAGGCAATCAAGAAATTTTCTACTAAAGTGATTGCATTTTTCAGAAAAAGTTATGTATCCCAAAATAGACTAGCTCTACTTGGTGAAACTCTCCCAGGCATAGGAAGAGAATCCCAATGACATTATTGAGCATATTGCCTAGTACTTTGCCATTCTGGGTATCTGCTTATTTGCTTTATGTGGGTATGTATGATGCTTAAACTAGAAAGTTTCAATACATACAAATAACATTCCATTGAATTTGTGGTTGAAATAACTTCCAAAGAGAGATGCTCAAATCAGTCATTGTAGTTGCACTGAGCATTTTGATCAAAGGGGTGCATACACAGAGCTAATAATTCAACAATGACTAAATTGTTTATATTTACAAATATGTCAGTTTTCTACCCAGAGGTAGGAGATGAGAAAAGGGAGATGGTTGATCTAAGTTAAACAACCCATTAAAGTCTGTCACTAGCACTAGTAGCTCATTACTTAAAAACACAACTGGTTATATAGATGTTGCTTTAAGTAACATTCTAAACCATTTTAAATCATTTCTACAATACCTAATGTCTTTGTTGCAAAAATACAATTTACTTATTAAAGAGGTGATAAACAAGTAAAATTGCTATTTGACACCATATTTTTTGATGTCTTATTGTAATTGCAAAACATGCATATTAAAACTATGTCTAGAAAGTTTTTTAGTTTCTTGGAGAAAGCCAATTTATAAATACAAAGGTTTATTATTATTATACGGTAGGTGTTAGATAATAAAAAGCCCAAGTGGTTCAGTTATATTTGCATGGCACTTTATTAATTTATTTTTAGCTCAATTGTCTTCATGATAACATAAGGTATCATTGTGGGAATAATGCTCTACTGAATCAGAGCCCACAAATATCTGTGTGAATAATGTATTTAGCACTCTAGATCACACCTGATTAATGCCAGTATAAATTTAATACAGTTTTACTGCTGTGAGAAATGTTGGCTCTACTTATTTATCATCATGTTTGTCTTTTTTTATGTTGGGACCAAAGGAATAAAAGGTTGGCTGTGCATGATTATGGAGATTTTTCTGGTCAATTATTTAAATTTCTATTCTCATCATTGCTATACTATCTGGCCAAGTGAGGAAACACATTGGTCCCTTTTCTCTGAGATGTCTTGTCTCATTTGAGAATAAAGAAATGAGGAACTCACTTAAATATCTACAAGTATGCTATGAAATATTACTAACTTTGTCTCTTTGGTGTAAATCCTCCTGAAGTGGATTATACACATTCCGATATTCTTAAAATTAGATAAGTACAATAACTTTTTCTTGAGACAAAGCAATATAAAGTAAGATTACTTTAGGTAGTTATTAGAAAGAGAAAACACATTCTGGGAAGTAAAAAAGAGGTACAATAAAATTGTTTAAAACAAAAGCAACATAAATAATGGAAATATCTCCTAGGAAAAGAAGGGAAATGCCATGGAGCACAGGAATGGTAGTGGAAGAAAGGCAGGAAGTTTTGAAGAAAGACGTCTTTTAAAAGTTTCCATTGGGGGACCCCTGGGTGGCTCAGGGGTTTGGTGCCTGCCTTTGGCCCAGGGTGTGATCCTGGAGTCCCAGGATCAAGTCCTGCTTCAGGCTCCTGGCATGGAGCCTGCTTCTCTCTCTGCCTCTCTATGTCTATCATGAATAAATAAATAAATTTTTTTAAAAAATAAAAGCTTCCATAGTATTGCGCTCTACCCTCCTCTTTATATTTGGGGACCAGATAGAAAGTGTATTTTAAGGCTAGCATTAGGAAGATTTAAGTACGTTGGCTCCCCCCTTTTAAAAATTAAATTACAACATCTGCTTAAGCATAATAGACTGGATTCTCATGTTTATCTCCTCTACCTACTTAAACTCCACTAAAATTAAAGAAATAATAAAGTGTTAGACAAAAAGGAAAAATAAAAGTAGGGGAAGAGGTGAAAATGAATGAAAGCTTTCAATATAACTTTGAAAGCTAGGTATCAGAAGGAATATTAGTAACTAACTTAAGGTAGAATTGAGGCAGTCATAAGGTAAAGCAAAAAAGAGAGAAAGCAAAAATAGTAAGACAATTGCCCCAAGAGCCCCATGAAAAACATGGTGATTAGAAGCATGAGCTGTGACCTTGAAATGAGATGGTGGTCTTTTTTTTTTTTTTAAGATTTTATTTATTTATTCATGAGAGGCATGGACAGAGAGAGAGGCAGAGACACAGGCAGAGGGAGAAGCAGGACTCCATGCAGGGAGCCCAACGTGGGACTTGATCCCGGGTCTCCAGGATCACACCCTGGACTGAAGGTGGTGCTAAACCGCTAAGCCACCCAGGCTGCTGGAGATGGTGGTCTTATTCAGAGCAACTAGGTCCATGTGGCTCCTAATTTTTCTTATGAGGTTCTCTGTTATCCTTCCTTATCCATAGAGGTCACACTCCTCCTAATATGGTGAATGAAAGCAGATCCAGGACAAGGTACATAATTAAGACATTTCAGAAAACCATAAAGATTTTCTGAATAAAGGAATAAAGAGAGGATCCAAAGAGTGATGGACACAAGACGAGTCACAAGTAATAACTGAAAGCCAGAATGCAGTTCAAATTCTCTCAAAAATAGGGATCCCTGGGTGGCGCAGCGGTTTGGCGCCTGCCTTTGACCCAGGGCGCGATCCTGGAGACCCGGGATCGAATCCCACATCAGGCTCCTGGTGCATGGAGCCTGCTTCTCCCTCTGCCTGTGTCTCTGCCTCTCTCTCTCTCTCTGTAACTATCATAAATAAATAAAAAAATTAAAAAAAAAAAAACAAATTCTCTCAAAAATAATGCTAGAAATTAGAAAATAATAAGCAATATTTTCAAATCTCTTCAGGCAAGTAGTTTAATATTTGACAAATATAATCAGTCAAACTATCAATACCCAACAAAACTTTCTGATGGGCATGGACAAAAGAATATATTCCCAATATATCTTCTCTTAAGAACCTAATAAAGAGTAAATATTGGCAAAATACAAAAATAAACTTAAAATAGGTAAAACCTAGGATTTAGGTAATGGGTGATCCAACATAGAAAATTGGTAAAGGAAAGTCCAAGGATGGCAGTTCTATTCTAAGCCTAGACAGAATCAGTCCAAACTTGACAGGGATGAAGATAGAAGGGGAAGGCCTTTCCCAGAAAAGCAAATGGACCTAAGATGAATTTGAACATTTGAAAAAATATTGTTAGGTATTTGATAGATATATTGAAAGGTGGGGTAAAAAAGTTAGTGATAACTACATCACTCATCATTAAAATTAATAAGTAGCTATATAAGCAAATGAAAAACATTAAATGTTCTTTGTGAAAAAGATAATGTAGTTCATTATTTTGGTAAGCTTGGCATGGAGAAGAGTTACATAGTCTTAACAATATTAACACTGACTATTGTTTAACCAAATATACTGAAAGCAAGGAGAGAGCAGAAGGGGGGAGGAAGGGAGGTGTACAGTAGTTTATTTTTTTATGAGAGAGAGAGAGAGAGAGAGAGAGGCAGAGGGAGACACACAGAGAATCTTAAGCATAGAGTCTGACACAGGACACACTCTCATGACCCTGAGATTGTGACCTGAGCAAAAACCAAGAATCAGATGCTTAACTGACTGTGCTATCCAGGTACTCCAGTGTAGAAGAGTTTAAAAGAGTTAATGATTAACTAGTCATATCCTGGGAAATTAAATTGGCACTGTATAATATTGATAAATTAAACATATCTATATAAATACATTATTTAGGAATATTTATACCTCCTAGATGGCTTATCTTGTGTCTTGAACCTGGAAAACAATTGGTGGTTCTTTAACTTAAAAAATTAAAATGGCACTATTTATTGCCCATTGTGTTTTCTGGGCTATGATGGGCATTGAAAAGGCCTAATATATTAGGGAGTCAAAGATCACTTTGATCATAGGTGGGCAATGATTTCATGTGTCACACTTATTAATCTCCATTACAATACCCAACTACCAATATTCTCTCTTTAGTTTTGGAATCATTAGTATTCAAGTCACCTCCATTGCACTCTCTAAATTTAGCATTTGTTGTGTCCCACATCCTCCAAATCAACAAAACTGCTGCTCCCACTGTTTGGCATGGCAAGAGTGCATCACTAATCCTAGTGATTAAGTGGACACAGCTAACGAAACATGAACTTGAATTATATTGTTAGGACCCAGCAACAAGAAGTTGAGAGTGAGCTTCTGGAACTACTGGAAGTAGGACAAGGCTAAGTCGGAGCAGCTGCAAGACTAAGTAAGACATTCCCGAGAGGAAGATGAGCATTGGTCACTTCCCAAATAGTGTTAACCAGTGATTCTCCGGGAAGCAGCATCACCCAGCAGAGCACTTTAACCACATGCCCAGTTAAGGAAAAGTATTTTTGCCCTTTCTCCATAATCCTTTCTCCCTGACTCCAAATTTAAGAAGCTAGAATCAGAGGCAGAATAAAGGGTAAACTAGCAAAACCATATTCTTCCCCTTTTCCTGACTCAGGTTGGAAAGAAGATAAACTGAAGTGAGAGTGACTGAGATTTTTAATAATTGTAAATGACTGGAAAACTATGGGTCTGCTCAGATATTCTTAGGAGATGTGCTACCCATCAGGGAAATAAGATTTTTAAAAAATTTTTTTACTTATTCATTCATGAGAGACACAGAGGGAAAGAGAGGTAGACACACAGGCAGAGGGAGAAGCAGGCTCCATGCAGGGAGCCTGATGCGGGACTCGATCCTGGGACTTCAGGATCACACCCCAGGCCCAAGGCAGGCACCAAACCACTGAGCCACACAGGGATCCTAGAAAATAAGATTTAACTTAGTTGTGGTTCGGGCAGTGACTGGTGAAAAAAAGTAAAATAATTTCATGTTATGTCCTACTGAGTTAAATATTTCAACATCCTAGTTACACAGATTTCTTCAGTGCTTTAGATAGTGAGGCACAGTTATAGTGATGGGTTACTGTATTCATTAGTATTTGATTTTTAAAACTCAGAGAAAGCTGTTTACTCATTATAATGGCATGAGTTGTGATCTAAAAGGATATTACACCAAACTACCACTGAATATAAATCTCTAACTGCTTACAGAAGTGCCTAGGTAAGTAGATTCCAACCTTTTCAAATTATAAAATAAATTATTAAATACACCCTTAATTATTTTTCTATTTTGCATCTAGTCTCCTGTTCTCCAACCCATCTTGAGTTTATTTTTTACTCTCCAAAATTTTGTTATATTTATTTTTTATTTGTCTATCAAATATCTCTTCTAAATATTACTCCTAATCATTTTTCCCTTAACATTATCTACATTGTTCATAGATATATTCCTAGCTCTTTGCTTATATTCAATAAATATTTGCTGGTTGAATGTGACCTTTGCCCATACATTTTATATGTAATTTCTACTAAGCAAATGACACTTCAGAGGTTCTAAGTATTTCATTTCTCATTAGCTCACCAGGATTGCTACACAGAAATGATGTCCTTCCAGGCCAGATCAGAGAACCTTAATAAATCTTTGCTTTATCGTGTTCTTAATGTAGAATTTCCCAAGTTGGAAATGACTGCTCAGTAAAAATGAGTGATAACTATTGCCAAAATAAAATGAATGTGTTAGATCAAAACTATATAGTATATGAAAAAAAAACTATATAGTATATGTATATAAATCCCAGATGTCAAGATGATGATAATGTCAATTTTCCTCAATTTTCACCTTTATCTGGTAAAATGAGCTATAATCTCATTTACTATATCTTTATAGATATTAGTTATGATCTGAATAAGCATCAGTATCAAGTAGTACATCACCACACTATTATGTTTATCAAGGACATAACATTGGATATACTATAATTTATTAATCTTTCATTTCCAACAAGTTCTTGGAAATAGAATTCTTAACATTCACCAGAACTATATTTTGTGTACATTTCTCTTGAGTTTTAAATTTGGAAATTCTAAAATTGTAAGGAATTCCATGATAATTTGTACCTATATTCTGTATAAATCCAAAGATATTGATTTTTGACTGTCAAGATGTACTAAATAGGAGAATTATCAATATCAGTCAAATCCTTCTGTTTGACCCTTAGCCTAGCTTTGTAGGGCATCCCCAATGTATACTCAACTTTAATTTTGGAAGGAAAAGGGAAACACAAATTTGAGACCTTTGGAAAACAATATAATCTCTAAGATTTATTTTAATTAGAATGTACTGGGGGTAATATCCTTTACACTAAAATAAAGTAAAACCTCTTGACACAGTTGATATGTTAAACCAGCCAAGATTCTAACCAGATTCCTACAAGATTCACTTGTAGGAATATAAACTTAAAGGATTCAAAACTTGATTGAAATGGATTATGTCATTCAGAAAGTGATGAATAAAACTCATCATGAAAAAAAGGGAAATAATCAGAATATTTTGGAGTGCTTCTTAACATTTGTCTTAACTCTCAATGGCCGCTAGATGGCACCTAGTATTTGGCAACCATAACACTCCTTTATTTCTAGAGCTTAAAATAACTATAGCACCAGGTCAGTTCTGACAGAGCAAAAATTAATCCAGCCATGGACATGCAACACTTCCTTGTCAGATATCTAAATTTAAAATGCATGTGATTTTCTAGTCATACGCGAAAATATATAATACCTTGTTATTGTTCCCAGGTGTTCTAACTTCTAAAGGAATTGTGAGATTTACATTTTCTTAAATAAGGTACTTGATTTATATCATTCTAAAGTAGGGATTGGGGCCATATTGCTCTAAATATGCTTCATTCTTTAGGCATTCATTTTATTTTTACAAGGCCAAATAGAGTTATCATTTAAGATTGATATTCTAAAATTAAGTCAATTGTGACCCTTAAAGGATTTAGGATAATAGACTCCTGTGTTAATTCATTTATTCATTTAAAAAAACATTTTTAATAATATCTATGACAAAACCATGTGCTATGCATAATAGCATCTGAATGTACTAATGTTTATCTTTCCAGAACACTTAATTGTGAAATAAGAAATAAAAATTAAAAACCAGGCATTTAAATGCCTATCAAATGCCTGTAGCTTACCTAAGAGAACGGCAACGTTCAAAGGACTGTAGCTTGCATCACTGAATCTAGAATAGCACGTTTTTAATTAAAATAAATTATTTTTAGGGTAAAACAAGAACACAGGGTTTTTTGTTTGTTTTTAACTGTTAACTGTTACTACTGAGATGTTATCCTTTTTTCACGTGGTTGTATGTTTTCTTTTTTGTTGTTTGTTGTTTGGGGGAGGTTTGTTGTTTTGTGGGTTTTTTTGGTTTTAATTTTTTTAGTATAGTTGACACACAATGTTACATTATTTGCAGGTATACAGCATAGTGACCCAACTTCTCTATGCATTATGCTATGTTCACCACAAGTATAGCTACCATCTATCCTGATATACCATTATTACAATGCAGTTGATAGTATTCCTATGCTATGCCTTTTATTTCAGTGATTTATTCATTCCATAAATGGAAGCATGGTTGCATATTTTCATACTGAGGGACAATTTAGTTGTGATATGGCCAATGGAAGAGAAATGTTCTCTTGACTTCAAAAACACCATTTTCTCTTGCTTCTTCATTTTTTATTTTACATTTTTTTACCTTTTCTTATCACTCTATTTTGCTGGCTTATTTCCTTTGCCATCTTCTTATCATTCGCTAAATTCTCTTCTCTTATCCTGTGTTCCCACAAGGTGCTCTAATCTAGTTCCATGGCTTTTGCTAAGAGATAGGCACCAATAGTATTTCTCTGTTCCTCCTATACAGCTTTCTCTCTTGAGCTCTAGAATATAAATTTGTTGATCATATCACCTGGGTATTTGATAGACAGCTCAAAATCACCATATCTAAAACTGAAATTTTCATTATCCCATAGAACCCATTGGTGCTTTTGAATGATCCACCTGTAAACCCAAGCCAAAAACCCAGAATTCCTCAGATTTCTACTTTGCCCCCACCCCCGCCTCATATATCACTAAGTTCTGTGACCCTTATCTTTTAAATATCTCCTACATCTAATTCCTTCCCTTTATCCCATTCAAACTTAGTATTGCAAGTAACATTTCTTTCCTTTTTTGGCCATCTATCTGCCCCTCAGTACTCATCTTTACTCTCTATCTTGCCCCTAAACTTGCGATTGACTGAAATTTTCATAGTTGCTCTCCTTTTTATTCCTCCTGCCTTTTTACATTGAATGTTCCCTTTGCACTCCACTGCTTTGATTCTTTTCCTGGTGAACTTATGTTCTTTATTCAGGGTTTAGCACACCTGTGATGTTTCCCCTGTAATCACCAGATAGAACTGGCCATGATGCCAAGTCAATATGTTGATTCAGTGGATATCTGAGTTTTAGTTTTGTCCTCAATAATGTGAGAAAATAATGCATTTACATTATTGCATTTTTAAGAGCAATAAAATGAATAAGTTGCTTGTGAAAGTGCCTGGTATATACTAAGTATTTAATAAAAGTCAGGCATTAATAATAATTGTACTAATACTAGTAGTAGTGATGCTACTTCTGTTACTATTAAATTGCCTTCTCGAGGCACCTGTTTCAGTCTTGATCGCAGGATGGAGCCCTGCATGGGGCCCCATGCTCAATGTAGAATCTGCTTGAGATTCTCTCACTCCTTCTGCCCCTTCCCTTGCTCACTCTCTCTCTCTCTCTAAAAATCAATCAATCAATCAATCTTTTTCTTTTTTAAATGTGCCTTCTGTATCCGGGTTCTGAACCAGGTACTAGAAAAATATGAATGGATTATTTGCATGTCTGTCTGTATTCCAGATACTAAGATCTGTGAGACTGGGAACTGCATTTTACTTAATTTTGAATATCAAATGCCTGGCATAATCCCTAATACAGACTAGGATACTAAGTGAATAAGAAAAGTTTGGTGGCATGTCAAAATCAATGCACAAAAATCAGTTGCATTTCTATATACTAGCAATAAGACAGAAGAAAGTGAAATTAGGGAGTCAATCCCATTTACAATTGCACCAAAAATCATGAGATACCAAGGAATAAACGTAACCAAAGAGATAAAGGATTTGTACTCTGAAAACTAAAACATTCATGAGAGAAATTAAGAAGACACAAAGAAATGGAAAAGCATTCCATGCTCATGGGTTGGAGGAACAAATATTGTTAAAATGTCTATGCATCTCAGAACAAGCTATACACTCAGTGCAATCCCTATCAAAATACCATCAACATTTTTCACAGAGCTGGAGAAAATAATCCTAAAATTCATATGGAACCAGAAAAGACCCCAAATTACAAAGGAAAGTTGAAAACTGAAACTAAAGCTGGTGGCATCACAATTCTGGACTTCAAGCTCTATTTTAAAGCTGTAATCTTCAAGACAGTATGATACTGGCACAAAAACAGACACACAGATTGATGGAACAGAATAGAGAACCCAGGAATGGACCTTCAACTCTATGGTCAGCTAATCTATGGCAAAGCAGGAAAGAATGTCCAATGGAAATACAGTATTATTATATATATATAGTATTATATATATAATACTATATATAGTGGTATATTTTATATATAGTGGTATACATATATATAACAAATAACAATATAACAATATATTATATATATATATATATATATATATATATATATATATATATATATAAAACAAAAAATAAAGTGAATACCCTAAGGAGAGCAACTATATTTCTCTTCACCCTTCATTAAGATTCCACAAAATGACTCTAAGGCATCTGAGTGGGGTGAAAAAATCCATTAATGATTTGAGAATGAGAACTTTCCATTCACTTTTTTCATCAGATAAATTTCTAACAAGGATTCATTTTTTTTGAGTTATATAATAAAATATGTACCTTCTTTCAGTTCAACCTAATGACACTGTAACTTCATTTATTTATTTTTAAAAGTTTTATTTATTTATTTGACAGAGAGAGAGAGAGCAAAAGCAGAGGGAGCTATGGGCAGAGGGAGAAGCAGACTCCCTGCTGAGCAGAGAGCCTGACTTAGGACCCTGGGATCGTGACCTGAGTCAAAGGCATACACTTAACCAACTGAGCCACCCAGATGTCCCTATTTATTTATTTTAATTTAACAACACTAAAGTAGGGATTTAAAAATCAATGAATTTATATGTGCTGGGTGCTCATAAAAAATATATGAGAAGTACAAATAAAATCATAATTTCACTCAAAGGGAAACATTTATTTACACTAATGATTTCATACTTACGTCATAAAACAGACATTATTACCATCAATAATGAAACTAGGAAAGGGAAAGGAAGGTAGGAGGAATTAATGGCTAGTTTGTTTGAATGTTCTAATGTAAGAAATCAATGTTTTAGCCAGTTAATAATTGAAGTGTTAATAATTGAAATTGAGACAACCAGTATGACCTCATTATCTTAAGTAAGACAAAAAAGAATTTGAGTTGCTCTAGATTATTATGTGTAGATCAATCTAAGATAATTATTTTTCAATTAAATAGATTATTCATGAAAGTGTTATGATCATAGTTCTGAAATTTGGAATATGTAGAAGAAATCTTTCAAATCACTCATAACTTGCAATGCATTATTGCCTTTATGAACTTAACTTCAGATTATTTTCTCTTGCTAATTGTGCCAGAGACTCTAAGTTGTCTCCCAAACTTACTTTCTTACAAGAAGAAACCGCTTTCCACAACAGAGGCCAAAAAATACCAACAGTTTCTTTTCCCAGACTTCCTTGCAGCAAGGCTATGTGACCCAGTCCTGCCCAATGAGGGCTGAGGAGTAGTCTGATTAAGGAAATGCAGTTATGTCTTCTGGGAAGTATGTTAATTCTTGTTAAAATAGAGATACGTGAAGATTTGAGATGAGAAATGTTCCACTGTCTTATGATCACAAGATGATGGCCAAGAGAAAAATGACAGAGCACTGACATTGTTGCGCCAACACTGAGACAGTACACCTCTAATGAAGTACGTACTTCCTGAGCTGAGAAAAAGGAAGCACTGAGTTTATACCACTTTCATTCGGTTATTCTGTTACCCACTTGCCAAAAAACATTTATCTGTGCAACTATGATCACAGTATGTATAAAATTTTGTATCTTCTTTTTGTTGCATAATATTTCATTATCATTTTTTAAGTTGATACATTCTCCTCAAAACTATTACTTAATGGCCATATAATGTAACACTGTATGAATATATTATAATGAGAATTTCCACAAGACTCACAAATATTATAGTAAATGAAATCATATTAAGACTAATGCCTCCAGTTCCAGTATTTATGAACCCCCCACTGCTTACATGACACTCTGTTTTGTAAAGCAGGAGTCTATGAATGGGCTTCAGGTTTCAGAAAATCCCCTGTAATTATCAGCAGTATTTAGGGTATATTTTGTGCCTGTGTGTATTCTTTCTAGGGAGGCTGTCCATAGGTTTTAGACTCCCAATCTCAAAGGGAAATAATAAGGCTAACAGTTTAAAAGTGCACTGTTCTCTTATTATCCAAGAGAATCTCCTTACAAGATAATGGACTGTTTACAAAATTACAACAATATTGTGTGGAGGTTTAGAACATGTGTAAAAATGAAATGCATGGCAAAAGCACAAGACCAGGAGGAAGTACATAATTATGACGCTCATATACTATATATTAAGAGGTATAGTATCACTTGAAGTTACTCTTTGATTAAAGATGTTTACTGTAAATTCTAATACAATAACCAAACAAAGCAAAGACCACCAAGAACACAAGCATAAAAAACACTCTATAATATAAAAGAGAGCAGAAAAAGAAGAAAAGAGAAATGAACAATAGATGGGACAAGGAAAGCAAATAGCAAGATAATAGACTTAAATCTGATCATATCAATATTCAGATAAAATGGAAATAACCTGCTCACCTCAATTCAGTAACAGAAGCTGTTAGAGTGATTAAAAAGGAAGACCCACCAATATGCTGCCTATGAGAAATTTACTTTAAATATAAAGACATAAATAGATTAAAAATAAAAGCATGAGAAAAATTATACCACGTTAACATTAGTTTAAAAAAGGTAGAATTACTCTAATATCAAACAAAGTAGATTTCAGAGTAAAAACTGGTAATGAGGATTGTTATTCCATAATGACAAAATGGCAGTTCATCAAGAACACAAAACAATCCTAAACATTTATGCATTTAATACAGAGCTCCAAGATTCCTGGGGGCATGGGAAAACCAGTAGAACTGCAAGAAGACATAGATAAATCCATAATTAAGGACAGAGATTTAAATGCTATGGTTTCCATAATTGATAGAACAACTAGACAAAAAATCAGTCTGGATTTAGAAGACTTGAACAACTCCATCAACTGATTTGACCCGTTTGACATTTGTAGAACATTATATCCAACAATAGCAGAAAACACACTTTTTTTTTCAAGTACACGAGACATTTACCAAAATAAACCATAATAAGGATCATAAAACAAATTTCAATAAATTTAAAAGGATTTTATTCATACACAGTATATTTTCTAGTTACAATGGTCAGAGACAATTGTTAGCAGAAAGATCTTTTTAAAATCCCTAAAGACATAGAAACTAGTATGTTACTTCTAAATAACAAAGAAGAAAGCAAAAAGGAAATTGAGAGTATTTTGAATTAAATATAAAACACAACAGGCCAGAATTTGTGAGATTCTGCTAAAGCAGTAATTTATAGCACTAATGTTTGTTTATAGCACTAAACAACAAAGGCTAGAAAAGAAGAAAGGTCTCAAAGTAATAACTTCGCTTCCAGCTTAAGAAACGATGAAATTAAAACCAAAGGAAGCAAAAGAAAAAAAAAGATAAATAACAGAGCAGAAATCAATAGAATATAAAGTAGGAAAATAGTAGAGAAAATCACTGTAAACAAAAGATAGCCTTCTGACAGATCAGTAAAACTGGTAAACTTTTATCCAAATTGATCAGTGACAAAACAGAGATATCACAAATTACTGATAACGGGAATGAGAGAGATGACATTACTAAAGAATCTGTAGATATTTAAATGGTGAAAATAAATTATTATGAATATATTTATGCCAACTTATTAGACAACTTGAAGTAAACCAACCAATTCCTTAAAGGACACAACTACCAAAACTCATTCAAGAGGAAATATAAAACTAGAATAGCCTTATATCTATTAAAGAAACTTAAGTTGTAGTTAAAATACTTTACATAGAGAAAACTCCTGCTTCAGATGGTTTTACCCATGAAGTCTAACAAATATTTGAGGAAAAAATGTTGCCAATTCTAAATAAATCCATCTAGAACATTGAAGAGAACATAACACTTCCCAAAGTATTCTACAGTTGTGGCATTTTCCAGATTCTAAAATTGAAAAAAAAAAAACAAAACAAAACAAAAAAAAACTTTGTAAGAAGGATAAAATTATAGCCACTATCCCTTGTGCAAATAGATTTAGAGTCCTCAACAAAATATTAGCACATAAAATCCAGCAATATCTAAAAATGATAATGTATTCCAATGAGGTTTATCCCCGAAATGCATGGCAAATTGAAGTTGGCAGTGAACAATCTAGTGGGAAATATTAGTTTCACAATTAAGTTCATGATCAGGAATCACAAATCACAAATATGTGAAGCATCAGTGCCATGAAGGATGGGGCAATAAAGCCAACAACCTGAATTTACACCTGAAGAAACAGAATTAATAGAATAACTAAAACAGAATTTTTAAATAAGTAAAATACTATTCTCAGATTATTATAATATAAAAAAGGAGCACATAAAGAGAAACTACTTGATATTTTAAAAAACAAATTAGAAGCAAAAACTTTTGTATGTATATTTTATGTAAAATATTTTATATTTTAAGCAAATATTGCCAGAAAATAACAAATATTTTCCTGAACTCAAAAGCAGCTGTACTTAATCGATTTTCTCTCTTTTATTACTTCACTGCTTTTTCCTTTTTAAGACAACTTCAGCTTTGCAGATTAGGAAACGAAGAGGGGAAATTATGAGGATAGTAGAAGAAGTAATAGATATGAAGAACAAATCCAGCTATCTTAGCTTTAGTGAGAAAATTAAAACCAAGAGTAAATAATTTGTCCAAGGTCACATAGTCTCTCACCGGGAGCAAGTGTTGGGATTAAAAAAAGAGGGAGAGAGAAGAAAGAAAAGAAATGTAGTAGAGAACACCAGTTGATCTCCTTTCTAAACCATCCCAGACCAAGTTTCTGCAACTGTATGGGAACCATTTCTGTGATTCTTAACTTAGCTGAGTCTTACCTGAGGGAGAGGTTGTGATTTCCAGTTTAAAAAAAACTGCCCAGGGCAGCCCGGGTGGCTCAGTGGTTTAGCGCCGCCTTCAGCCCAGGGTGTGACCCTGGAGACCCAGGATCAAGTCCCACATCAGGCTCCCTGCATGGAGCCTGCTTCTCCCTCTGCCTGTGCCTCTGCCTTTATCTCTCTATCTCTCTTTCTCTCTCTCTCTGTGCCTCTTATGAATAAATAAATAAAATCTTTAAAAAAATAAAAATAAAATAAAAAAGATACTCTGATCTTTGCCAGGTGACAGCTAAAGTGGTTCATTGGTTCTCAGCTTTAAGTGCCATTTCTTTACATTCAGCAATAAGTTCCCTATCACTGCTCAGAATTTTTCCCAGTTCTGCCACACGTATTCTTACGGCCAACACCTTTCCAAGATGTATAATGTCATACACAGAAAATCTGAGGCAGTTAAAACATCATCAATGTTAAGCCTATCCATTAAGGATCCCTTTAATTCTTACTTTGCCTTTTCTCTTTGACAAATGATGATAAGAAATGATGTATTCAACACCATATTCATAATGAAGGCCTATGGCTTGCAATCAGACACCAGAGAAAAATCAGTTTATATTTGACAGCTTGGTGCCACTCCAGGGTCACAGATGATTATGAGGGTCAGAAGTAAGAGGCCAAAGCTATTTTCTAACTTAAGTCCAATTCTTTGTCTTTGTAAGACACAAGTGTCATTCTTTTCATATTTGCACTTCATAACTTGTATGTAACATATCTGCATGTAAAACCAAACAAAGATACCCCGTTTCCATTTTGTCTAATGTTTTATGGGGTTCTAAAATACTTCTGATACCATTTCTGACCAATCATAAACATTATTTTTCACTATAGTTCCAAATATATTTAGGAATTTGGGTTTTATTAAGCCTGGTCCATCGTTTTTACAAGCCATTAGGTAAAATCTCCAACTTCCTGCCCGTCTAAGCCTGGGAGGTAACAATGAGCAATGGCAGGAGTAAATACTGGTCCTGAGCTTCTTTACGAAACCTCGTAGTTCATATCAGTCTTTTGAGACAGTAAATCTGGGTCTTCCATTTGTATCCATATGATCTTGACCAAAACTTTAATTTGGTAAGCCAGGGTTCTGTAATTTGTGGAGTGGACATATTGATAATAGTACCTACTTTGGAGTCACTCTATAAGGATTAAGAAAATAATAATGTATATGTAACATTTAGCAAGGTTCCTGGCTCATAGAAGGGGCTTTATAAGTTTAGATGCTACATTATCACCATCATCATCACTAACTGCCCTACCCCCAAGGTGATCCTTCCAATAACAGGATTATGGAGTGTTTAGATATCTTCTTCTAGGCAGCCATTAAAAGCATTCTGCAAAAAGGTGTGCTCCTCTCTGTCTGCTTGACAGCCTCAGGGACTCAGCTATTATTGCATGACAGTTGCTGACGACACTGGGCCTCATGACTTTGCCAACTGCCACAGTTGGAGCCTGCCAGCGGCACTCAGGTTACCATCGAGCTGTTGCCAACACCACTCACATTTATTTTGGCAGATCTCCTCCACGTCTCCACCAGTGTTCTCACTAAACTGCTTTCAGAAAAGTCTAGCTCTCCTGGTTTTTAAACAATGTTATAGTCCTCTTAGAGTCTCCCTTTCTCTACTTCCCATAACAATGAGAAATGAGAAAACATCTTTTTTAAGCACATTGCTCAGAATCTAGCAAAGGAGATGGACGTATTAACAACTGGCTATAAAACAGTGTGATAAGTTTCATTTGTTATAATCTTGTCTGCTCTTCTTTTCCCTCTTGTGTGATGTTTATGTTTCTGTCTTTCCAGTTCCTCTGTCACAATCGTAGGCCAGATCATGGGCTTAATTGTCTAATTCGCCTTCCTATCTCTAGATTCTCTCTCCTCCTTTTCATTCAACATGTTAGATTAATCTTTCCAATGGACTACTTTAATCAAGAGTTCTTCTACCAGTTGCTAAGAAAAGAGGACTTGAAGAAACCAAGAAATTGGACTCCAAGGTTTTTTTAAAGTAGTAGATATGATTAAACACCCACTGGCATTGAGAGAGTGCATTTCTTACTATCCCACCCTTACCTTTTTTTTTTGGGGGGAAATTTACAAAAGTGTTAAAAAGATGGACTTCTCCATCTGCTAAATGGCGCTCCACAACTATCCTCCAGACCAGCTGGCTCATCAGGATGGACTGCTCACTGACCAATTAAAATGTAGGCTAGTGGGCAAACTCCTCAAGTCTCTGACAGTTGAAATTCGAAAGTTTCTCTCTTTAGAAAGCCCCTTCCTCCAAACACAGAGCCCAAGACCTTCCTATTTCCAATTGTGCTGCTTATCAAACTATTGTCTCTTGGCTCTAAACCCACTATTCTATGCTGGGCTTTGTGATGCAAGTGCTCAGACTCCACAAAGAACATTTCTACATTTCCCCACCATGGTGAAAGCTCCTGGGCTCTGCCTTTAGGGGACACGGAGGGGATTCTGCTAGGTTATTTCAGGAAAAAGAGCCTTGCTGTCTTCTGTTTTGCTTCTTATTCCTCTGACTGTCATCCTAGCAGTTATCTTTCTGAACAGCAGGGATTCCTTCCTGTAGAAGCAGCTGAATCTGCTTTGTACATTTTCACATACTTGCAAAACCAGATTCATCATGGCCCCTCTCCTCCACCATGAAAAACAATAGCAGCAGTATGATACCTCTTTTTCAGACTTTGGATTTCAGGATCATGGGGATGCTCTTTTGTAGTCTGAGTCTCAGCTCTGTGGAACCCTTCTTCTAAATTTTAACGATTGAAACCACTTCCCTTCTTCTCCTTTAGCAACTCATCCTGCAGTTGCTAACTCAATGACCCCCTAGAGTTCTCTATTAGCTTATAGATTATCTAGTTAATGAGTTTCTACTGAGTTAGCAATTCTTTATATTAAATTTCTCTGTTCAGATAACTGGTAGAGTTTCTGTTGCCTGACTGGAGTCTGACTGGTATACCATAATTACTCTATGAGTCAGATTATCCTTTTTTGCCTTCTCCCAATTTCTCCAGAAAATGTAGAGGTGAGTATATTTAAGGTAGAAGCAGAAATGGCCAGGGGCATAGCATATTCAGGAGTGCCTCAACTATACACCCACCCAAGGACAACTTTTTGTTAGGTGGCGGTGAGACTTAGGGAGACTACATGTATTTATTATTGTCCCTCTGCCTATAAATTTCACCAGTGAACCTACTTTATACCTATACCATGTTTCATTTGTGGAGTCCGTTCCATCTCTGGCCTAACAGAAGTAGGTACGGTATAGGAATCATAGAAGATATCCAGAAAATGTTTAAAGAATGAGTAAATTAAAATCCATTCGTTGTTTTAAGGAGAAAAAATTAAGATGTTAAATTGCTCAGAAGTGTTTCAGACAAACAATGCAAGTTTCTGTTGCTATACCAGCTCCTTCTGAGAATCTTGATAAGATCAGCCCCAAACGAAGGGACACCTTCCAATAGGCTCTGCACATGTAAGTCAATGTGTTATCAAAGTGTTTTTTCCTCAGCCTCAAATATACCCTTTGACACTCAAGAACACTCTGCTTTTCTGCCTTTCTCTGCTCTTTTCCTCTTCTTTTTTTCTGCATCAGGGTTGGTATCAGCACCAGGAGTCCTGCTCCTGTCTCTGCAGGGTACTTCCTCCAAGCTCCTGAGCTACCAATCCCCCCAGGCAATATCTCCTCAGCACTAGTATTTTGGTTCCCTGCTCTGCAAGTCCCTTCCTCCAAGTTTTTAGATCAGTAAACCTAGTCTCATTTCATTTTGTTTGAAAAACCACATTTCTTCTTTGCCAGCTGGTTCCCTGTTAGGTTCTTTCAGCAGAGGCTACTTCAGAGAAACTAGAAACCAGAATGACAAGAGAAGACATTTCCTTATTCCTGTTTGCTTATTCCTAGGAGTCCACATCTCCACAACAAGAGTTCTTCACCCTGCTAGTGGCTGCTGGTTCTCATCTCTCTCACATTCCCTGAAATAGACTCATGTAATCCCGCTGAAATACTAGCATCAGTTGGCAGGCACCCTTCCTTAGAAGTCTGAATTCCAATTCCTTGGGCAACTTCTTTTACGATCTTAAGATACCAGCACCAGCTAGATGACCCTCCCTCTTTAGAGGTCTGAGTTTTAGCTCTGTAGGATCTTTCTTCCATGTTGCTGAGGAACCATCACCAGTTAAGTAACCCACCCTGCTCAAAAGTCCTGCTTCTACCTCTGCAGGGTACTTCCTCCAAGCTCCTGAGCTACCAATCCAGCCAGGCAATATCTCCTCAGCATTTTGAGTCCCAGCTCTTTGGGGTCCCTTCCCTGAGTTTTATGATTCTAATAACTCAACCTCTGTATGTCTGATAACTCAACCATATCTCCCTTCTGTATTTTCCATCCTCCAATCCTGATTAGCCAACATTCTACATTAATATTTCTTTGTTAAATGAACTATGCTAAATAATTTGTTTTTCCACATGGATACTGACTGATATAGTCACAAATAATGCCACCATTATTGTGACAGCTAACTGGCCAGAGGACGAATAGTGGTCCCAAGAACTCAGGCTACAAAGCCAGATTGCCTGTCTCCATATCCGAAGTATAACCCTTGCTAGCTGTGTCAGATTGAGCACGTTACTTAAGCTCTCTGTCCTTTTCTTAATTTATTTTAATAGGATAATAATAGCACCTTCATGAAGTTGTGAGAATTAAATGAACTGATACATGTAAAATACTTAGAATAATGATTATCAATAAGTATTAGATATTATGTTACAAAGAAGGAAAAACAATTTTCCTTCTATCCTAGGTTCTTGGCTGAGATGCCCCTGTAATAAAGGATGGAATAACAGGAAAAAAAAATAGAAGTTTAATAACCTTATACCTCCTGTGTACGTGGAAGATACCAAGAGAATGGGTATCTCCCAAATGGTCCGACCTACCACCTTAAGCTAAAGACAAAAGATCCTGGGGATGAGAGAGGAAGGCCAGTTATGGGAAATTACCAGAATAGGCACAGTAAACAAGGGTAAAGTTATGTAGATTTAAATTCTTGCCTTCCCACTGAGAAGAATTTCTAGAGATTTGGTCATGCTTCTCTTCTTAATCCAGAGAGAGAGACATCTTTACAGATGGATATTTCCCTTATCAATGTAAATGTCTTACAAAAGAGTAGCTTCTGATGGTTTTCTAAGCTTCTCTAGGGACTGCTGTTTTTAAAAAATAACCAGCTCAAAATAATCCTTATGCCAAAGAGACATATTTTGGGGTGGTATATTCTGCTCCTCTTTCATATATCATTCAAATATTTCTTTGTAAAAAAAATGAGTTTTAATAAAGATCACTTAATGAGTACCAGTGTATATGAAAGAAGGAGAATGAGCGAACAGGAGAAACAAAGTTGGTAAATACTGTAGTGAGTGCTGGGTGTACAGATTGCTCTCAGACCACTAGACCCATAGCATCCTGAATGAAAAGGAAATCTGCTACCCACCCTCATGTCTCTGCGTTTTCCCGTCATATCTGCAAAGGACTTATAACCAATTATACTGCACATGCTAACTGCTAGAATAGAAAAATGCAGAGACTTATAGCGTCACAGAAGAAAGGCTGGAGAATATTCCCTGGAGTGATGGTGTAGACAGGGAAACTCAATAAAGAAAGGGGGAAGAGCAAAAATGCAAAGTGAGAGCTCAAGAGAGCACAGTATTTTAGATAAGTGAAAACAGTTATCCTGCACCACAGGATATGTGTGGGATGTGAGAGAAAATAAAGCTGGAGATGTAGACAGATGCCAGACTACCCAGAGTCATGGTTACAAAGCTAAGGAGATTGAAAACTGTGGGGAGTCCTCAATTTAGTCCCTTTCCCATTATCATGGTAAGACTGAGACAGTGTTTACATGGTTACTACACCGTTTCCTTTTCCTCTTGTACACACAGGAAACTACATTTCCCAGCTTTCCCCTTTCCAAGTAGATGTGACTGGTGGGGTTCAGGCCAGTGGAATATAGGCAGAAGTAGTAAACACTACAGGTGACCCTTGAACAGCTATGGGTTTGAAATCTGAGGTTCTACTTACACATGGATTTTTTTCAATAACGATATGTACAGTACTGTAATCTATTTTCCTTATGATTTATTAAATAGCCTTTTCTTTAGCTTTCTTTATTATAAGGATATAGTATATGATATATATAATGTACAAAATGCATGTTAGTCAAGGATTTATTATTATTTACAAGGATTCTGGTCAATTAGTAGTTAAGTTTTGGGGGAGTCAAAAGTTCTATGTGGATTTTTGGCTGCATGGGGATCAGTGCCCCTGACCCCTCCATTGCTCAAAAGTCAATTATAGATAAAAACGCAGTGGTTACTGCTGGGCGGGGGCAGGAAAATCTCTTCACTCCCTGTTCCAGGAAAAATTCAACCGCAGCTGAGTGTGAAGAAGGTAGAAAATCTGAATCCTCTCCAGCCACCCTCCACTGATCCTAGGAAAAACCACCTTTTGCTGGTCGGGAAGCAGGAAATAAATTTATGACCGTGATCCTGCACCAATACAAAGAAGAAATCTAAGGCTGCTGGGAAATTTATGCTGTTCAATGCCCTCCTGATGGAATACAGGTAGGCTGTCACAGGTAAGAAGGAAATCTGCCTGGTATCTAGAACCTATGCCATGTGGAGGATGCTATCGCCTGAATGTTTGTGTCTCCTCAAAATTCCTATGCTGAAATCCTCATCCCCAGGGTGAGAGAATTTGGAGGTGGGGCCTATGGGAAATGGTTAGATCATGACAGTAGCGCCGTCATGAATGGAACTAGCACCCACATAGATGAGACCCCAGAGGGCTCCCTCGCCTACACCCCTGGATGAGGACACAGTGGAAAGACAGCCATCTGCGAATCAGGAAGCAATTCCTGACCAGACACTGAATCTGCCAGCACCTTGGTCTTGGGCTTCCTAGCCCCTGAACTGTGAGAGAGAAACATTTGTTTTTTTGTAAGTCACCCCTATAGCATTCTGTTATAGCTGACTAAGAAGAGTGGAGTTGCCTGACACGGGATGAGGAACTAGAACACTAAAGTAGCTCCACCCTTGAGGCTCCTCGGGACAGTCCTGTGTAACACTGACAGTGGAGGACAAGTCGAAACCACCCCTTCCTCCCTGGAGCCATACACGAGTGCTTGAGTAGCAAGCAACAACAGTCTCTATCTTTGGAGGGCAAGAGCACGGAGACACACAGGTGGCACAGGTGTGCAGGAAAATCCGACTATAGAGCAGGAACACAGCTAAACTTTTGGGCAGCCACAGCCCCTACACTAAACACAGGACATAGATGTCTACCATTGGAATAATCTGAAGCCTGTGCAACAAAACCCACATTGAATCAAGCCCACGTTAACCGCCTGATGAAAGGACAGAATGAACGGTTTCTGAACATAAAGGTTCTTTACCTTGGTTTCTACTATGTTCTTTTATACATAACTAGTCTGGGATTCAATTTTAAGAAGTGATACCCTCCAAAGCAGGAAAATATGAAACATTTCCAAGACATTAAGAAGTCAATAGACTCAGATGTGAGAACTCGCAGGGAAAAACTTTGAAGTGACTAAATTGTGATACAGTGGGGCTGCCCTGCTAATCCAAGACAATCTCCCCATTTGAAAATCCTTGATTTAATCAAAGTCCCTTTTGCCAAATAAAGTAACGTATTTACGGGTTCCAGCGATTAGGATGGAACCTCTTGGGGCAGGGGAGGGAGGCATTATTCTGACTAATACACCTAGGTTTCAAAATGTCAAGCAAATTATTTCTTTAATAATTTCGAATTACGATTTCCCATCTTTCTTCTTGTTTGCAGCTCACTCTCTCCTTTATTCTCTCTTTCCTTCCCTCCCTCTCTTCCTCTAAAATCGCTCTCTTTTTCTTCCTCTCCTCTAGTTCTTCTGCCCCTAGGCATCTGGTTTCTTTTTATGTGTAAGCTTCCCTACCCTCTCCTTCATGTCTTATTTTTAACTACATGAATTCTTTTAAATCACTGATCTCCTCACCTCTCTCTCACTCACATAAAATCCTTGACTGACTTCCTATTGCCTTCAAGATGAAGTTCCTTAGCAAAGTTCTTTTATCACCGACCCTTTCCCACCACGTTAGCCTCCTTTACTGGCCTTAATCACTCCTGTCCACGTGCACTTCATGTTGCAGCTAGTGGGATTCCTGAACGCACCACACTGCTTTGCATGTGGGTGTCTGCAATTTCTGTTTTTCTATGAGATTCACATCTCCTGGGCTATTCTTCAAAAGCCAGGGCTGACTTGACCTTTGACCAGGAGGCCCCTGGACTTCCTTACAGAGATAACCCTCTTTCCTGTGGTCATACCTCGTTTTATCATTTATGTGATATGTATAATCCTAAGTATTAATTTATGTATATTCTTATCATATGTATAATCCTAAATATTAATTTACTTATGTACATTTTCTTTTTTACCCTTTGAGCAACTAGAGATCAGGAACCATATTTGTTACCAGTGTGTGGCCAGAACCCAGCACAGGGCCTAACACTTCACAGCTGCTCAACAGATATCTGCATCTATCATTAACATTTTCTCAAGATCCATTTTTTTCACCATCTCTCAGTATTTGAAATTTAGCCCTTAGCAAGTATCTCAGTGTGATTCTCTGTCTCTAGTTTTAGAGAGTAAGATAATTCTCATATAATTAAGACTTCCTTAGAAAAAATATTTCCCTTGATGGTAAAATGAATTATCTTTACTCAGGAAAAATGTCCTATGATCTGGAAGCTGGAATTCTTGTAATAAGGGGACTGGATTGATTTATATATCCTGGATTCCAGTCTACTTCTCTTGGTTAGGTAAACTGGCAAACAGATCAGAAGTTTGTAGACCAAATGATACACACTTTTTGAGGGAAGTTATAACCAGTATTTATTTGTCTGTTCTTTACAATGTAATTTTCTCTGCTGTTTCCTGCTTAAGGTATTTCTGGAAAATGGGAGACACTTCTCATGAAATCAGAAAGCCATCCCAGTATCATCAAATGGGAAAATATAGATGGAGCCTATGAAAGATGATACGCAATATCATTCCAATATTTTATGGCAAGTGAAATGTGGATAAAATGAACACCAAGAACAGCATTGAATGGAGAATGAGTTCAGGACATGTAACAGAGGTAAGCAGAGAATGTGTTGTAAAGTGGAAAAGAAAAGTCCTATTCTGGTAAAAGATAAAGGTTTATAAAGCAAGCATTATAGCCCCTTAAAGCGCACAAACAAAAAAGAAAAGAATCGATAGAACTTTCTCAATATTTTCTTATACTGCTTCTTTCTTCCTGATTCATGTCCCAGTCACAGGTATATAGTAAAAAGAAAAAAAAAAAAAAAAACCTTTATTTTCCTTCCACTGCCCATTCAGACCCACTCTGTATGGTTATTTGCTCTGCTACTCAGACAAAATTGAGAGGAAATCCTGTGACTTTTTGGTCACTCTTAGGTAATAAAAAGTCCTCTGATCACCTCTTGTCACAAAAGGAAAGTCTCGTTTCAGCAATTAAAATGTCCAGTCTGTGTAAGATCAGACTTCATCTAAGTTAGAGCTTCTCCTCAGCCCCAGCTGGCCTGCTTTGGGTTGTTACCTGAAGGGAGGAAAGGGCCTTGTGGGTTCCTTGTCTATTTCCTGTGTTTCTTTGCAAGTCCTACATAGGTGGTCTAACTTTAGAATGTGGAATAGTTGGCAAATATTGTCTTGGGGCTTTAGCCAAAACAGAGTCAGAAATAGTTCAATTTTAACATCCTGTTGCATATCCTTGGTAGCACAACTAAAACACATGATTTTCATACAGCTTTCAACTCCATATACTGCAAGCTGAGACGGAGAATCCAGGGGCAGGCACTAGAATAATACAGTAGGCACGTTTATGTGCTTTCCAGGAAATACCTGACCACACATGTCACAATCAACTGTACTGTTTTCTAAACTTGACTGCCAGCTTACCCTGAATCACTGAAAGAAGACAGACCTCCGTAGGTTATGAGGTCTTAGTCTAGAGAGGCATTTTTATTTATGGTGTTTCTTAATATGTGTGTGTTTTACTAATTAAAGTGCACAAACTTTGTATTCTAGACCATAATGACTCTGCTTATTTTAGCATAAAAACTATTAGTTTCTTCTAACATTTTCTTAAAATTGTTTCACTAGGGATATACACCACATTTAACCCCTAATTCCAGTTAAATTCTAGCACAACGTCATATTCCCTAGTTTGATAATCATGAAATCTGTAGAAATTAATGGTACTCGGGACGTCTGGGTGGCTCAGTAGTTGAGTGTCTGCCTTCGGCTCAGGTCGAGATCCAGGGGTCCTGGGATTGAGTCCTGCATCAGGCTCCCCCGCAGGGAGCCTCCTTCTCCCTCTGCCTATGTCTCTGCTTCCCTCTCTGTGTCTCTCATGAATAAATAAATAAAATCTTTAAAAAAAATTAATGGTACTCATGTAATGCTAAAGGATGCTTTCAGCCTTAGGGTATCTTGTGCTTCCCCTTATTAATATTATTATTAATGACCATTCAAGCCTTCTTCAGCAGAAGACTGTAAATTTCAAATCAGAGATGAGCAAATATTTGTTGATAGTAAACATATTACCCAAATAAATACCTGGACCCTTTTACAGACATTGTTTTTTTTCCTTAACTTCTCCTCTTAACATATCGCATTACAGTCTTTCATTAGCGTCCAGTTTCCAGAAGCACTCAACTTAAAATAGAAATAAGAATATCTTTGGAAAGGGAAAGGAACCTTAGAAATATAACTTTTTTATTGGTTCAAAAGAAAATTGGTCCCACAAGAGAACCAAGCTAAAAGTAGTACTGAGTTGAGAGACAAATACATTTCATCCCAGTTGCCCTGCTACTCCTATTGTGGATTTATTTACCTGTCAGAGTTATCTATAGTTTTTCTACCTATAACTCCAACTATCATGGGAATGGGGGATTCCCTGCACAACTCTATAAGCTCAAAGCTGATACTCTGGTGAGACAGATATTCAAAGATAAGTAGAAATTATTCAGCTCTATTTCAGTTCAAAAAAAGCTAATTCCTATCATAGAAAGATAAACATCCCTGAAGAATTATTGGTGGCTAACACACTAGGAAGTGAATGGCTAGATGACCTGGCTGCAAAAGCAGAGCTAGAGTCTAGCTGGTTCTATGTTTAAAAAACAATAAGCCTCAAAATCCATGAGATAAAGCCAGGGACTAGTGATATTAGTAGTTTACCATAGTGAAAAGTGAATTCAAAGTCTATAACAATATTTTCAGTTTGAATCTCAAAACTTTCTGTACCAGGATCACAGGTGAGGATGGGGTTGACCAGCTTGTTAAAATGCAGATTTCTAGGCCTTACACTAGACCTACAGAATAAAAATTTGAGAGCTGAAATCTACCCCCCAGGAAATCCTTATTGATGTTGAAGCTTGAGAACCATTAGATTAGGATCTAATAGATGAATAACATAAAGAAGGGGAAATTATGAATCTGATAGTAAAGGAAACCATTAGTAAGAGTATGAAAGATAAATAAATAGTTCACAATTCTGAAATCTGAAAACCAAAAGCCTTTGCTTTATTTTTCTTTTGTTTTGTAATATATTTAGAGATAATCCCTGGCATGATCTAGATATATTTTTGGCATAAATTGACCTATATTTGTGAGATCATGTAGCCTCTATTTAGCCTACTTTGCATGCATGTAGAGAGAAAGAGAGAACACACTGGCTTGCCAGCTGGAGAGCCAGGGAGGGACACAGGGAGAAGGAGAAAGAAAATGTTAAGCAGGCTCCGCACTCGATCTCACAACCCTGGGATCATGACCTAAGCTGAAATCGAGAGCTGGACACTTACCCCAACTAAACTACCCAGGCACTAAGCTACTAAGCACTAAGGCAACTAAGCTACCCAGGATGCATCATATTCTGAATTCAGAAACACATTTGGCCCAAAGAGTTTCAGATAAGGGAATGGGTACCTCCAGTTATTCAAACACTTTTCAATTACAAGAAAATAATGCCACCAATATGATCCTGAACGTACAGCATTTTTTTTAAAAAGATTTTATTTATTTATTCATGAGAGACAGAGAGGGACAGAGACATAGGCAGAGGGAGAAGCAGGCTCCATGCCGGGAGCCCAATAAGGGACTCGATCCCGGGACTCCAGGATCATGCCCAGAGCTGAAGCCAGAGGCTCAGCCACTGACCCACTCAGGCATCCCGAACTTCCAGCAAGTATTAAAGGGAACATTTGTGAAACATCAAGGGGAGAAGGAGACATGAGGAGAGTCTTTGGGCTGCAGTGTAGTTCTGATACTTTTGAGCAGAGAATAGGAAGAAGGAGGAGGAAGAGGGGTGGGGTGTGCTCCAGACTGCAGAGGATCTCGGAGAAGTCTCAGTAAAGGCAATGTGGAGTCCCTGAACAAAATTTCCCACTAGAGGATTCTTGTATTGGGCAGAAATGTCCTGGTTGTGGTGCCCCTGCCATGCTTATTCATTGACTGGGAGTAGCCTGGGCACTAGCCTGGCCTCAACAAGAATGTCTAGTCAAATCTGAAGGTTCAACAGCTAGTATCACAGCAGGTGTTCTTGAAGAAAATCTGAGTGGTATACCTCAGTGGCCTCCATAATTCCTGACTTACTACTCGGAGCAAAGCAGCCCAGCAGCTGGGAGCTTTACTTAGGATTGGAATATTGCAGCAAAATATACTTTGCTGTCCAATAAACTTGTTTTATTGGGTCTTTTTATCCCAGCGTCTAACCATACTCCAACCAATACAATTCACATTTCTAATTGTCTTTCCCCATATATATTTGCCAGACTATTTGTCTTCATTTAGGATTTAGAAAATATGATCATTATAGGTAATTTTTTTTTTTTCCTTTTTTGGCCTGTCGTAGTCAGCCATGAGGAAAAAAGCTATCAGAGGAACCGTTGGGCTCTTGGTCATTTGGAGAAACCTTAAGACATTTGGCTCTCTGATCTAATTCACATGCTGCCGGGTCCATTGCTATTGAGGGAAGAGAGAGGTCAATACCTTCTCGGTTAATAATGACCACAGCCAAATGGCCCCATCCTTCATCCCGCTTGGACACTGTGGTCTCTGCCTGTGTATCTCCTGACAAGAACCTGAACTGAAAGAATCTACTTTTGGTTGTTACAAACCAAGATTAGTAAACAAAAGTAGACTTTATAAAGTTTGTTACTAACCAATATAGATCTTGGTTACATAGCCTCAGAACACAGGTTGGTCTTTTTCTTCATAGCCAGATAATGTGGAATTTTCCAGATAAGTCTGATGAGGTACTGATAAAGGCCATTGCTTGACAAGAATAAGAGAGGGATAAATTGGGTGCTGTGCTGACCTCTGTTGATAAGATACATAGAAAATCTGATATGTTTTAATCAGATCCTTTCACAAAATAAACATTTTTAGGGCCAACTTTTAATTTTATTTTTTAATAAACTATCTCATTAATGACGTTTAGGTTCAGCCCTATTTTCTTGTTTCTTTGCTGTTTCAAAATAGTGGTTGTGTCTCGAAAATCAAATATAAAAAAATTACTTAAGAACCGAAGTGTCTGTTCTCATCCTAGTTTTCATGGGGACTCTGGGGTTTTAGGCGTAAGAAAAGATGGGGAAAAAATGTTCACTAGTCGGTGCCCTTGCCTCAGAGTTCAATTCTAGTTGTTCTCAGAGATTTTTAGCATCGCACTCATTACTTATTTATATCTTCCCCCTTTTTTTCCACTTTGCAGATAATTGCTACTTAATTGATACTGCCTCTATGCAAACCTAGTCACAAGACACACTGCTAAATAGAGGAATCAATCTGCGTGTATGTTGTAGATTTCCTTAAAAGGTTGGCTGGAATAAGCAAAGTCATTAGCAGTTTATTTGCAACAGTGCACTTATGAAAAGCTCTGTGGAGAACACATCAACAGTCAGTATGTAACTGAGCAATTAACACAGGACTCCTGTACTTTGGGGTGTTAGCATGGGAGTAAACAGAAGCAGATGTGAAGTGTTTGTACTGTTAGCATGCACGGTCTGTTCTGACATATGCAAATACCACTCATGCTTACAGAACCTGCAACCCCTATTGTACCGTGACCTTACTGATGAAGCCCTATGACAGAAGTACTTCATTTGCACTGGGTGCTATTAATTATTAACAGGCCAATACCACCTTTCCCTGTTATTAGAGCTTTGCAGAAAGCCAGGTAATAAAGCATCACAAACAAGTTGATAACACTCTGGTTCCCAGCTTGCCTTGACTACTGCTCTCTTGCCAGAAGAGAAAAATAGAGAAAATAAAGAACAATTAAGGCCAGAGAGCGCAGAAAGGGTCTCAAAAGACTGACAGATGGGATCACCTCTGCAATTCAGGCATGAGTTTGAATAGTTTTCTCTATGGGACTCAGGTAAACCCTGATGATGATCCAGTGGCTTCTATGTGAAGGCAGGAGAATTCTGGTCTTGGGACAGGTTTGTACATAAGAACTTAATTTACCATTTTTCCCTTCCTTGACAGGGAGCTGGAAAATTGTTGCTGACTAGAACAATTAAAATTAGAGGGAAATGGCATGACTTTCTGTCCTTGCATCTTTAAAGGACATGTCAGAGGCCTCACCTTTCATATCACTTGCATTCTAGAAAAGAAAGCAACTTCTGTGGTGTAAAATGTAATTCCTTCCACCTCACTGTCAGTAAATGCTGAGATTTCTCATCGTTAAAGAAATAGGAAGTATTCCTAAAGTCATATATGCGTCTTAGAAATGGTAATACTTCATTACAAAAAAAACTGCAAAAAGATTATTCTAGAGCCTTGTTATTCTGTAAATGGGGATCCTATTCATGGGTTGTTTGACAAAAGACAACTGGTTGATAATAACTAGTTAGGATTTTTTTTTAATTCTCTAAATTACAACGTGATATACTTTTAGAAAAAAAAAAAACAATGTACTTTAGGATGATGAGGCGAAACTTACCCTCAACTCATTTTATAAGGAATTTTTTTGTGTGTGTGTGATCATGCATTGCTGGATATATTCATATATTCCAGATCTCTAATGTTTTCGGGTGACTGAGCTAGATGTAGTTTAGGTGTATGCCATTGGAATGAATTAATTTGAACCATTAGTACATTCTGCTGTAGATATACTAGCATTTACTCTGACCTTATACCAAAACTCTGGTTTTCCATCATCTTTTTGTGTAAGCATCTTACATGGAACCTGATTAAAGCTATTAAGGTAAGAGGTTGAAACAACATACCTTACAGTTATTAAACTGAAATCCTATCTCCTCTATAAAACTTAATCAACTAAATGAAATATGAGGCAGATTGCTCACTCCTCAACTTCATCCTATAATGCAATTCTCATATTTGAGGGGAAATCACAAATACTAAATCCTATGCACTGTGCACAGTGTAAATCTTCCTTTCTCATAACCTTAACAATATTGGCTCCATCTTTATTTAATTTGAGTACAGTCTATGTTTTTCTATGTTTTTAAATTGCTGTCCTGAATAAAGCAGATTTTTTTTGCTAGTCATGTTCTAAACATACTGATTATAATATTTAATAAAATAAAATCTACTTTATTAAAACAGTAATTTTAGGAATATAATCTATAAAGTGAAAAACGGTTTCATGAAAAGTATAAGAAGAGGAGTGCAAGGAAGTAGGAAAACTAGAAAAGTGAATATGGATTCATGTCGTACAACATACTTTGCTTTAAATGCCTTGATTTTTAAACTGGCATCTGTCCTAATGGAACAGGCATTCTGAAAGGAAATGTTTATGATCTAAGTGATATATTAACTATGGTGAGATGAGATAGATCTAAGCATTCTGAGTCCTGGAATTAGGTGCCTGGTTCCTGAGCTGTGGTGGAATGTGTAGAGAGGAAAGAGATAAGAAAAAATTCCCATGAGTCTTTCATGTTTTGCTGTGTCTTGGGAGCACAGCCTTCTGTTTTAAACTAAATCTTTAAGGATGTTTGTATGGAAACAAACTTGAAAGATAGAAACGGCATCTCCATCCAGAGGAAGAGGCAGATTTGCTTGCAGTCCAGTATAATAAAGATAATGTCTCCCTCCGGGGCATAGTCAGTCATGCTTACTGCCCATTATAAGAGATTTGGGTTCCCAAGTTAAGAGTTCATCTCCTGGAGCACAACCCATTACATGTGCAGTTATCTTCTAGCCCTCTTTGGTTTGCTCTGTGAGAACTTGGTCTCAGTGCCTCAGCACAATATGTTTATTTTCCTGCTGGTTGCTGGGCCATGAGTAATAAAGTTCTTTGACTTGGAAAAAGATGTCTGACATCTGTTATGAGCACCCATAAAACTGTGGCAGGCTAACCTGTTAGCTCCCAAGTAGAGCAAAATTTCAGACCTTCACAGTTCTCGACAGTTTGTTGGTAGGATACCAACAAAGACACACTTTCTAGAAGAGGAAAAGTTAGGGCCTCTTAGGGCAATTAATGGTATTTGAGGGAAAGTCATAGGAATCAATAGTAAACATAGCAACCAAATTATATGACCAGCCTGGCAGTAAATGATCCTTTATTTTCTAATCTATTAATGAAGAAGTGTTAGGGAGTTGTTTATCGCCTAAGTACCAGGAATAGCACCAAGTACCAGGAAGTACGCTCATAGGCAGATGTATGAATTGTGGCCTAATTGTTGCTCACTCCTCCTCTAGGGTGGAGGGGGAGGATTCCTTGACAATATGGTAGTCAGTCTTAGGTCTGCCCTACTGTAATAGCTAGCAACTAATACTATGAGTCGTCCTGAGTAAATATGATGTTCCAACCCGTTTCAGGGAATAACTAAAAAATGTACACTACCCTGGGCTGAAAGAAAGAAAATCAATGAATAGCATGGGCAGGGCCTAAGTAAATTTTAGAACGTTATCTGGTTTACTAGAGAGATGAAGGGATGAGAAGTTGGTCATTTACTGCTTATTCAGAAGAAATGGCAACGACTGAGCAGTTTTGTGGCTCAGTCTCTCTATAGTCTAGCATGAGTAACTTAGATCTATTTGGAGATGACAGGAAAAGGTCGCAAGTTTTCTTTTCTTTTTCTTTTTTTTTTAAATTTATTTTGCTGTAGAACCCCTCAGGGAGATTTCCTAGACAGATAAATTCCCTTGAGAAACCACAGATGAGACATTGACTAGATTTTGCCCTGGTTGGGCTAACAATACCAGTGGAATTCACTCACTGGAGAATGAAAAACTGATGCAAAGAATTTTAGATAAATTATTGAGTCAGCCCTGACACCACAGGAAACTCCCTTAGCCCTTATATTGAAACTAGATATGAACTTCGGCTATACTATTTTGGCAATGGAATAGCAAATGATGTAGATTAAGATGGATTCCATTTAAAAAGATGACTACTGTGCAAGTCAATCCCAAGTGAATCAAAGTGTACAGACCTGACAGCAACAAACTCAAAGCAGTGTGTCTATGGCTACTAAATCAAGAGTGTCCCCAAAGCTGAAATATTCATGTGCGGGATAATGAACTTGGTTGATAAAGGCCTTCGTTGGACCACTATCAATAGAATTTTGTTTGGCTGAGCCATAAACAGCCACCATGTCACTGGAAACCTAAAGTAAATGTGCCTTGCTTAATAGCGCAACAATACTCTCATCTTCCACATTTCCTTTCCCTCCCTTCCTCTCTGGCCTGATCTTATCTGCTTTACAAAGAAAGATAATTAGGAAAAAAGCTTAAGTTTCCTTGTCCCCAAGGGGGGCTGAAGTCCATACCTATTATCCTATAACCTGCAGAATTTTAGCGAAGGTAAGCACTCAAATGTTTACAGCTCTGTTGGATACAGCTAGAGTTATATTGTCTATACAACCCCATAGTGGGAAACAGATGCCCAAATTGAAGGTTTGCAGTAGGGAAAGGAAGTTAAAGTCAACTTGTAGGCAGGACCCTTTGGGTTAATTCAATGTACTGTTGTTGTGGCTTCCTTTGCTGAATGTATAATTGATATTAATGTTTCACATGCTTGTACTGTGAATGTTCATCAAGTCCTGGGGGACTTTTCTGATCAGTAAGAACCACATCTGGAAAAGTGCTACTGAGACACATAATATACTTTCTATCATTTCTCTCTGTCATCTCTGCAGCCTAAAATACGGTTACTCGCTATGTGTCCTGAGTGCCTTGAATTCACAGAGCTTTCCTTAAATATCTGGGCCTAGTTCATTGATGATTCAGATGAGCAGAAACCCAGCAGTGTCTACTAAGCACCTCTGGTGCCTCAACCTCAGTGCCAGCCATAAAGAACCAAAAACGACTACGGTCGTTCCTCTTTGTGGGCAGAACATAAGACAGTTCTCATAACTATAGCCATTACTGCTCTTGATGAACCTAGTTATAGATTGAATGATTCTTGGACTGTTGCCTAGATGTTTGCTCTGCTACTTGGAAAACTATAATCTAGCAGATTGTAGAAATCTTTTCAGCAGATTGGCTACAACTGGCCCTTGACCCCCTCTCAGGGTTACTAATGGTACCTTACCACTATTGACACTTTTAAGATTATGCTGCTGCCTTTCCAGTTCAATCAGCCAACTCTGGCCACTAATAGGGGTCATGTTTTCAGCTTTCCAGTTCATTTGCAGTTTGACAATCATGTAGCTCTTGCCACAGAAGCCAGTGGAGAGGCTTGATAGCAAGGTTTTGCTGATCTTCCATGCACTTGACCATTAACAATCATCTGATCTTGTTGATTTTTAGAATAGCCTCATAAAATATTGACTTAAAAAAAAAAACTCTCTGACTTTCACTCCCTCACCTCACCTTGGTCCACACAGTTTAAAAAGACAGTTTGGTCACTGAATATGTCTTTCTACTAAATAGATCATCTTTCCTTGGCCACTTCTGGATAATTGTCATAACAATCAGGACAAAAGGGGGGGTTACATAAACCTATTTTGAAAATTCATATTTCTGAGCTATTCCTAGGCATAATGAATTTTTCTTGTCCCTAATAGCAACTCAGGATAGCCTGGTTGGTAAGTCTCTTGGTGGCAGCCCAGCAAAAAAAAGGACCTAATGAATTCTAACTTAATTTTGGTCAGCAACTTGGCTTATCTTATTAAATTGACATGGTCTTAGAACATAAAGATACTATCTGGGACACCTTGGTGGCTCAGCAGTTGAGCATCTGCCTTTGGCCCAGGGTGTGATCCTGGAGTCCCGGGATCGAGTCCCACATCAGGCTCCCTGCATGGAGCCTGCTTCCCCCTCTGCCTGTGTGTCTCTGCCTCTCTCTCTCTCTCTCTTATGAATAAATAAATAAAATCTTTTTTTAAATATAATAACTACTTAGGTACACTGCTTGGAGTATCCTCCTACAATGGCCAACACATGTAAAAGTGGGGGACATAGGGTTTGGATAAGTTTTATAAAAATACCAATGACCTTCTTTCACCAGATCCTTCTGTATGAAAGGTCCGGGTATGAGTAGGAGATGATTAGAAAAACAGGTGAGGATATAGCTATTCACAATTTTTTTTGGTGGTTGAGGGACAGCAACATCCCTGCTCTCTGGGGAAGGAATACATCAGGTAATCAACCCACAAGGTATGAGTGAGTGAGTGTGAGCATTAATGAATTATGTCTTTCATAATCACCCCTGCCATTTTATTCATGAAGGAAAATGTCCTGATGTGGCTCTCCTAAGCTGTTGCAGACACCTTGAACAGAACTATTAGATCTGTCATGCCCTGTCATATGGGCCTGACCATGATTTGATTGCTCTTTCCTGGAACCTAGCTAAAAAATCTATGGGAAAGAGCAGATATGGTCCCAGCCCATCTACCAACCACACAAAACCTCTGTCAGCACTTTGGGTATACTTGCCTTTCTTCATTGCTATAGCTGTCAGTCATTCTATGGGGCAAATAAGTGCCGCCTGGCTGGTGCTGTGGACAAATAGGGTGGGTTGGAAGAACTATTTCAAAAATATTTGTCTACTATGAGACAAATTCTCAAATCTAATCTGAGAATTAGATTCAGAAACTCAAACACAACTGGTAATCATGAGGGTTACCAGCCAGCGGGAGGCCATATTTGATTATTGTCAGACTATGCTCCTAACTGATTAAGTCCTACTGAAGGAGACTGACAATTGGAGATAGCATGTTATTTCTCCAAGCACCACACACATCTCCTAGGACTATACTCTTTGTTGAAGCCAGACATTACCTTGCCTCCGTCTCTAAAATATGGTGACTTGTGCCTGAGGGGTGGTCATAAGAAGACCTTCCAGTGTTTGAAGAAACACCCTCAATAGATCATTTTGCTTTTAGACAACTGTGAAGATCTCTCCAAAATTAACCATCCTTGATTACTTGGGGAAGCTTCTGGAGGAATTCCTGCTTCACTATTAATAGTGAAGACTGGAGATTTCTATAACAGTTGTCATCTAATTAGGAAAAGCAGCATGAAATTTGTCCCTGGCATCAGCTGAAATGATTAATGACACCACTGGTCAGTGTTGTTACAGATGACAGATTTTCAGATGATCTAGATTTTCTCCATGCAACCAGATACCTGGATTAATGCCTCCAATTTGTGGGAAGGTCAAAATAGAGACTTAAGGAGAAAGCAACCTGGCTTTCTGAAGGTAGGTCATGACACTTTTATGGGACTTACTCAGCTGGTTGGGCATGGGATTTAGGAGGCCATGGTTGATGTCAGCCCTGCAAGTTAGCCTCATCCTGCTGCTTGAAGTCTTGCTGATATCAACCTTAACTAAGTTCTGTGTGAGAAAAATTGAAAGAATCTGGCCCCAGCCTCTGTTGGTCAGATCACAGTGGCTGATGCAGTCATGTACTCCTGGGAACATTTGGCAGAAGCCAAGATGGTTTAGAAGGAATGGATTGTAGGGAGACAGTTTTCCATGGGTCTCTCACATTTCTGTTTGTCTTGAAAAGTGAGCCATTGACTGTCTTTTTTCTCCAAACTATCATTTCAAAAATATTTGTCTACTATGAGATGAGCACTGGGTGTTTATTATTTGTTGGCAAATTGAATTTAAATAAAATAAAATTTTAAAAAGAGAATGTTTGTCTAGTGAACAGCTTTGAAAGATAGAGATAATGTCTCCATCTGGAACAAAGAGCAAGCTTGCTTACAGTCTTGGAAGATAGTGTCTTCAGAACAAAGGACCAGCATCCTTGCTCCCCAGTATAACATCTCCCTCCGGGGTAAAAAGCAGGCATATTCGGGGTAAAAAGCAGGCATATTTCTCATCCATTTTAAAATATCCAGATTCAAAAAAAAATAAAATAATAAAATAAAATAAAATAAATAAAATAAAATTTCCAGATTCAAGAATCTCAGGGTTTCTTTCCTCCCATGCAATGCTTTACATGCTCAGGTGTTATCTGCACCTCTTGGCAGTTATCCTGTGGACTTGGGGCTCAGAATTTATCTTATGGAGATAATCACGTAGTATGAAAATATGAAGAGCTGTATGCACAAGGATGGTCTTTTCACCATTGTTTATAGTAGTCAAGATTATAGATGTAATCAATAGAAAACTACTAAAGTATATTGTGGTTCATATACACAATGCAAACTTGGTAGCTATTAATATGAGCTGTTAAAATATGCAGGTATTTTATTTGATAAGGAACTATGCCCAGAATAGTTAAGTGATGCACTAAGTGGTATGAGATGAGGCTGCATAGGCAGGCAGAGGTCAGATTTAGAAGGAATTTTAAAAGGATGTATCAGAAAACTTAATTGAAGGGACTTTCGTAAAAAGTATGAAAGTTTATACAGATTACATTGGAATGACAGATCATTTGGGATATCCTTACAACAGTTTAGGCAAGAGGTGGTAAGACCTCGTAATAGCACCTACCAGTGATAATAGCAATGATTGGGATGAGTCCAAAAGACATATGAGAGGGAAAATTCATAGGATTTGATGAATCATTGGGTGCTGCTACATGAGGCAGTGAAAGAATGGAATGTGTTAAAAGTGACACGCAGGTCAATTGTGATATCCTGAGAGATGAAATCTGGGAGAGTGAGCTGGTCTAGATTCAGTACCAGGGAATAATAGACTTCTTAGGAACATGTTGAATAAACAGGTGGATGTATCCTCTAGTATTAAAGCTGAAGAGTGAGTTCTGGGCTGGAGGTATACATTTGGGAGCTGTTGATACAAAGAAAGTATTGTATTTTTTAAAGATTTATTCATTTATTTTAGAGAGAGTGCAGGGTCAGGGCAGACAGAGGACGGAGAGAGGGAGAGGGAAAGAAAATCTTAAGCAGACTCCACACTGAGAGCAGAGCCTGACCTGGGGCTCCATCTCACTATCCTGATGTCATGACCCTGAGATCACGACCTGAGCCGAAATGAACAGTTGGACACTTAAGAGACTGTGTCACCCAGGTGCCCCACAAAGAAAACATTTTAAATTATGATACAGAATGATATTCCTCAGAGAGAACATATGAAATATGACAAAAGTGCCAAAGACGGCAGTGTGCAAAACAACATTTTTTGTGGTCAATGAGAGAAATTTAGACCATGAAAGCAGGGGTTTTGAATCTAGAAAGTGACTCCTAGAGTGGATATATTTTACTCTGAAGAACAGGGAAGATATTCCTTAAAGAAATGCAGCCTCTTTTTTTTTTTTTTTTTTAATGCAGCCTCTCTCATTGGCACTCATTACTTTGTAATTAATATTAAATCATTGTTTCCATGGACATTTTGAAGAGCTCAATGAGAATACAAAGAGACTTCTGGTGAAAAATTGTCAATGAGAAGTATAAATTATATATGTTTTTAATTCTCAAAATACAACACATTTCTTTTGTAATAAAAATAGCAAAACAAAACTCTATGTAATCTTTTTGGCTAGAAGAAATGTATAGGAGACAGTGATATTCAAGATAAGTGACTGAAGGAAGATGTGATACATTTATCTTCCTAAAAAATGATGGCATCGATTTTTAAATGTCTTGAAACTTGTCTGACAGGAGGGGAAATCCACTGACTGTGCCCATCAAACCACAGATGAATGCTTTTTCCTCAGTGACTCTGGTTCTCCCAGCCAGCTGGGAAGAGAAGGCTAGGACTGCAGATGTATATAACCCATTCCTATGTCTGGGGCTGGGAGTGGGGTCTCAAGATCTATTTTATTTCCCCTTTAAAAATAAGGGATTTTTCCTTTAAAAATAGTAATGGCCAGTAACAACGAATATTCTAGAGAAGTGGCAACTATCATGATGGTTACTTTTGCCAATTCTTCGCCCCACTAAGAAACTGGAAGAGAGTATTAAAATTGGTGTAAGATTACAAAGACTGCTTCTTCAATTCAAGTATTTGGAAACACTGTGGAAAGGAATTCTTGAAACAATACAACATCAAAGAATTAATTACAAAATATCTGCCCTCTCATACTTTCTGCTTTTCCATCCTCAGCCCCCTTCCACCACCACTAGCATCTTATAGAACTGTAAATCAGAACAAAGGGGTGAGAAGAGACCAACAAGAACATAAGACCTGACATGCTTGTGAAGAATGACAGGTAAAGGGGTTGCCTGTGTTATTTGGAAGAAGGTTCATTGTAGGATGGTAATTAAAATTATCCCTCACACCAGTAAGTTAGAATAAGCGGGGCATGCTATTTCTCTGAATTATTTCATAGTCTACTAAGACTGATCCCTCCTGTGCCCTCCTGACAATTTGTGCAATGTTCCCAGATTCTCTCCTCATCAATTTTCTTCTTGGTTTTTGAAAGAGAGAAGCCCAAGTCATTTTCCAGAGCTAGTTCTTTGTGCTTACTATTGCAGATTGCCTTAAAAGGTATGTGCCGGGAGACTGTACATATTAAGGACAAGGGAGGCTCACTGTATAATCTATGCATCACATGAAGGATTTATAAAATAAAAGGCTATTTATAGATTATGATCTAAACTCTCATCACGTTCTTTTCCCTCCGGAGAATCCCACTTGGATTTCTCTCCTGTTCTCCTTCCTTGCTAATTGAATCTTCCTTTTTTTAATGTTTCTTTCCATTGTCTTTTCTTTGCTTCCTTTTGAAGAGAAAGTTAGGTTTTTATTCTCGTTTTACCTCTTTTCATCTTATTTTCTGTTGAATAGATGGTCTGTTGTTTTGTATCTCATCGCTAAGTTGGGAAATTCTCCACATCATTTATTTAATGAACTAATTACAATTCTTCTGACTTTAATTTGGTCAATTACAATTTATGTTTGGTTACCTCGAGTTCCTAGACTGACACAAATTGTGTCACTTCCAGCAGCTACAAATGCCATTGAAAATAAAAATTTGGTGTCGTTCCAATCAGTCAGCTCTCCCTTCTCCTTTTTAATTATTTATTTTATTTTTAAGGCTCAAACTTCTGTCATTATGAAGAGGGTTGTTCATTATTCCAAAAACTGCTAAGAACAGGATTGCTACCCAAGCAGAAGAGAATCTGTTTTAAGTGGTGAGACATTTGGGTTGATTGTGGAAGAAAAAGGTGCCTCATACTCTCCCTTCACTGGTAGAAATGCTTCTTTTTAGAATTCTGAGACCTGGTCCTTATTCACATTATTCTCAAAATAGAATGTAGTGACATTTATAAAAGGAAGAATGAATTCTACTTTGTTTCTTCACACCTAAATACTTCAAAATTTAAACACTTCATGAAAAAAGATTAAAAGTGTATCTATTAACACTAATATACTTAATTTAGTGGATTCAAGTCTGTAGAATGTTAAAACAATAAGATTAAGTGTTGAAAGAGACATTCTAAATATTTATCTAGCCCCATCTACCTATACCACTCTAATTGGTGTTTCTCTGAGATACAAAGAAAGCACAATTCAATTTGATTCAACAAATATTTATTAAATTACTATTATAGCCAAGACACTGTGCTAAGTACTGCATGGAATACAAATATTGGAAATGTGAAGTCTAGCAAAGGCTTAAGTTCAGTTCTGTTTATCTCAGACAAGATTTATTGAGCACCTAGGTACTATGCTAAGTATTGAAAAATAGAACACATTTTCTGTAGGCAAAGAAATTTACAGTCTGATAAGTGGGGGTTGATATATCTTTAAAATCACATGTAAAATTGTGTGTGTTGGTGGCATGTGTGTGTGTGCACATTTTTTTTCTCAGAAGAGAGATACTATCTTCTAAATTCTTAGAAAGTTCAATGACCCTAAAAATATTAAATGTATGTGTGCAGTGCAGCGTATACTCTCAGGGCTGTAAGAGGGATCCAAACAGGACTCTTCCTGAGCCTGGTCCTTCAATTGCCTACATGGTGCTTCGGCCTGGGCAATGTGCTGAGGTGATCATTAGCTGCGCATTTTACGAGGAAAAGGAAGATGGTCTTCAGAATCCGAACAAAATTTTAAAGTTAGTGCTAAATATAGGGATGTTAAATGTTACAGGAGAGAAGGGAATAGTCAGTAAATCCGGGAATAGGGCAACATGCTTTTGGATCCTTGGAGGAATACAGCTCTGAGGAGCCTTGGAAGGCACATAGGGCTTAAATAATTGGAAACAGAAGACAGTGCATACCTGGTTTGTGATGACGGCCTAAAAAAAGCTACAGAGCAAGGAATAAGCAGAAACAGACAGTGACTCTTTCTCTGATGCTTTAGGATGCATCCTGAACTGATGGAGTCCTGGATCCAGACTCTTTGGAATCCAGTTGTCCTTCAACTCAGCTCTAAAAGTTGCCACACCTGCAATACCACTGCTGGCTGGGCCAGAGGCAGAGATATTGTGTGCATAAATTTATACACATAAACACACACAAGGCTTAGCAAAAGGCAAGCTCTTCATAAATAATATTAATTAAAAAAAATATTAATTAATCAACAGTGATCAAAAGAGCTGTGTGATTATGTGTGTGTGTGTATATATATATATATATATATATATATATATATATATATATATTTGCACACATGTGCAAAAGCTAATGAAGAAAATTAGTTCCCATGATCAAGGAGTGAAGAGGGAGAGGGGAAGTATTGCAATGAGAAAAGCAATAAATAAAGGCAGAGAGGTGGGTAACCTCATGCCCCTTCCTGGAAATGGTATTTCATTTGAACTGTTGTTGAAAGAGGAGTCCATCAAGGACTGAATTTGATGAAGTAAGAGCTCATGAAATACAATGTATACCATGTTCAGAAGCTTAGGTTTTAGATATCAGAGAAGCTTTAAAAGATTTTAAGGAGAGGAGCAATATAATTAGATTTAGATCTTAGTCTCTCTGGCAGTAGCCTGGTCAGTAAGGCTAAAGATCAGGACAGATTTGCACAGTATTACAACAGATTAAGCGATAGAAGATGTCACATAGACGAGGAAATAATACAAAGTAAAATCAGTAAGAATGGTCCTTTATGAGATGTGGGAAATGAAGGAAAGGGAGGGCATCTAGGATAACTACCAGGTTTATGGTGCAAGTGACTAAACAGAGATGGTTCTATTCAACAAGGCAAGAAACACAAAGGCAGGGAAAGCATTAGCCAAATTATGACCAAATTACTTGAGACAGGTTGAAATTGAGGAATCTGAGGAAGTAATGCAGTAGTCGACTTTGTAAAATGAAGCTTGAGAAAAACCTTTAGCTCAGGGGTTAGCAAACTATGCCCAGGAAGCCCAGTGTGGCCTATTACCCATTTTTGTACATCCTGTGAGCTAAGAATAGTTTTGCCATATTTAAATGGTTGAAAAATCAAAGGAAGAATAAAAGGTTGTGTCAGTTTGGAGCTGCCATTAAAAAGTACCACAGACTAGGTGGTTTAAATAACAGAAATTTATTTTCTTATAGATCCAGAGGCTAGAAGTCTGACATGTCTACAAGGCATTGGCAGGGTTGGTTTTCTCTGAGGCCTCTCAGATGGCTGTCTTCTCCCCGTGTCTTCACGTGGTCTTCCTTCTGTATTTCTCTGTCCCAATTTCCTTTTTTTTAGAAGAGTACCAATCATAATGGATTAGGGCTCACCATAATTACCTCATTTTCATTTAATTACCTCTTTTAAAGACTCCATTTCAAAATACAGCTGCATTCTGAGGTACTAGGAGTTAGGACTTCAACATATGAATTTTTTTTTTGGGGGGGGGGACACAGTTCGGCCTCCTAACATGTGATCAAACACATGGGGAAGTTGCATAAAATTCAGATTCCAGTGTTTTATTGGAACACGGCCATGCTCATTTGTTCCTGTTTTATCTATGGCTGCATTTGTGCTACAGCCACAAAGTTCGATAGTTGTGGCAGAGACCATATGGTCTGCAGACTGAAAAGCCTAAATTATCTACTATTTGGCCCTTTCAGAAAAAGGTTGCTGTTCTCAACTCTAGATAAAAGATAGGTTGGTAGCCACAGGTTAGGTCTGGTAATAGGAGTGATGAGAATACTAAGGAGTGAGTTGTGTGCAAGGAAAGCACCCCTTAGGACACAAACAAGTCAAGAAGGAGGAGGAAAAGAAGCTGCCAAGATAATGGAGACAAAAATGAACAGAGCTGTCAGTGAAAAAGAGGATTTGAACTTGCATGTGTGTTTCCCAAAAGATGTAGGATGAACAGTGACAAAAAAATGCAAGGGTTCTAATGACATGGAAGCCAGCATTTCACATAGGAGGAGCTGCTAAATTAAAGCAAACACTATAAAGAGATGAAAATAATAAGCATTAAAAAATGGCTTTTGGGTTTATTAATGATCTATTTTCTTTGGAAAGATATATAGTTGGATCTATATTACTCTAGTAGTATTACTATTTTAATATTTTTATATTTACTGAATAAAGTATTCAATATATTTTAAATTACATATAACATAACATACATATTTAATTTTATAAATTAAATTTTATAAATATTTAAAAAATATATCTCTGAAGTTTTGCCTTTCCAGTGAAATGCAGAATATTCCTCAAGAAAATAATCAAGTGTCTCTATTATAAGAATTTATATTTTGAAGACACTTCTTGTGAAATTGTCTTCAAAATAATATTTCAGTGAGTAGAGTGAGAAAAGAATAATTTTAAATACATTCTGAAACTATACTGAGTGCACATTTTACAGAGCAAGATTTGCAGATATCTCTGCCTTGTCACATTTACCAGAAAAATACCAGATTTCCACTTCACTTTATGCTGAGAAAATCACTGTAGTTTGTAATATATTCCTTTAATGTTACTATCAAGTCCTTAACTATTCCTTCTTAAAACAAACCACTTTCATATAAAGAATGAATCTTACTATAAACTTCCACATTTTGTACTAGTTCATATTTTGTGCCTTGAACAAAGTTATTCAAAAGAATGTCACTGAGGAGTGTATTGCTAAAAGGGGGGGGGGGCATTTGAATAGACAACTGAGCCTTATTCATGAGCTAATGGTTTCAAGATTGTGAGTAGATCAAAATGGATGCACTCTTTGTATGCATTAATTAATGAGACCAGGGCAGAGGACCTATCCATGTTTGCTTATAAGCATCACTTGCTATCAACAAGAAATTAACTCAGGCATAGATTCAGAACACAAAAGCATGGGCATTTTAAAAAGTACTAAAGAAGGAACTGTCACTAAAATTGAATACAGTAAGGACAAATGCATGTTGAACACAGAGAATGCCTACTGGGTTTTTTTTTTTTTTTTTCAGTATAATTTTATTCCTACTAAATTCCATATGCCTCTTATATTTACTCTTGAAAATTATTTTCCTCCTTTTTTTAAAATTATTTGGTTATTATCTTTAAATTTGGGTTTTTTTCCAAAAGATTTTCAATCCTTTCTATATTTCTTGGCACATTATTTATAAATCTTCTACCCAATGTTATTTATTTTCTAGCATTTTGCTTCTTAGGAAAGAAAAATATATTTGAAGGAAAAGACAGATAATATTCAAGAGATTTTTATTCCAGAAAAGACAGATTTCTATTCCAGAAAACACAGAGAATACGTCCATCTGAAGTAAGTACTTTGATGTACGTTCTAATATTTGTATTGGGCTGGATTTCTAATTACTCTATCATTTCAGGAGCAATGTAACAGAGTGGTCTGCACATGAAAAAAGTATTTCCATTTGGAAGACCCAGTGCTCTATTTAGAAAAGGCTCCTGCATATTAAAGTACTAGAAATAGATTTGTGATTAGATTATTTAAATAAATAAATGCAAATGATAATGTGCTTGGTGTTTGTAGCTAACATAAGAGCATAATTATGATTGCCAAGATAAACACTTCTTCAGCCATATTCTTGTTGTACTTAATGACTCTCTCTCCTTCATAGAAAAATACTTGATTTCAAAGAGTAAAAATTTCTTTTCAAAGAAAAAATTCTAGATTTTTCTGTCAAATCACAATAAATTTCCTATTTAATGTCTTAACACTAACTTTACCTTGTAGACCCGCTTTAGGTCTAATCTAACGGATCAGTTCTTTAAAATGTATTCTTAAAGAAAACTATTTCCTAGAACCTGAGATCATCATCTCTTTGGTCCTGGACAATTTTGTTAAATGGATACAATGTTGATACAACTTTTAGTTGCATTTTACTTTCAGGGGGAAAATTACTCCTGGCTGTAGAGAGACCAAAAAAAAATATATATATATACGTGGTTAAAATATTCTTAATACTGCCCTCTCACTCATTTAATTATTTAGGTGTTTTGATTTTTGAAACCCTATACTTTGTTTTTCTTAGAATGTGGGTATGGATATTGAATCCAGCATATACACTAAGATCACCAAAAGGAAAGCAAACATTTTATAAGAACATAGTGATTCTTCATCCAACCAAAATTCACACACGGGGTCCTCAGTTTAGAAAAACTATGGGATAGTCAAGGCTGAACTCAAACTTCACTGTGGGAAGCGACTGCTAATCTCTATCAATTTGTATTCCTGATTCATTAAGCAGAGGGGAGAATTTAAGCCTAACTTTTGCTCAAAGTGCAGAGGCAAGAACAGCTGCAGTCTTCAGCCTGCTTTCCAGTTCATCAAGAGTTAAGTCCAGAAACACTGGAAAATGACTGAGCAGTCTTACTTTTTAACAAGTATCTTTACTGTTTGCCAGAGTTTTTCAGAAATAAAACTTGCTGGTTTTTGCATGTATCACTCATTTCTTTCCATATTCTTTTTGTGAAAGTCATAAACAATCTAGAATTCAACCAAGTCTTGTGAGTTATATATTTTTGGTTGATTTGTTTGCATGCCCATTCTCCAGCCATACCATATCCCTCAACACTCCACACACACGTGCTACACTTAGACTTCCAGGTAGCCAAGCAGAAAAAAAAACCCAGTCTCAGAAACTTGTTTCCTAAGTTAGGCAATATTTTCAACTTCCTTAAAGATGTTTTCTTTCATCGCTTCTTGATGAAAATACCATATGTCCCCATGGTTCACATAATAGAAAATGTAATCATATACATCTGGGCAAGGTGAAGAATGCCAAGGCTGACCCAGGAGCCAAATTATGTTACCTTAATCTTCCACACTTAGTTCAGGAAAAAAAAGTTAAAACTTAAAATAATAGGGTCTAGAAGCACTAAAATGGCTCTATTTCATAGAATTTGGAATTGTAATTTTAAAACCTTTTACAGTTTTTAAAAAGCTACCAATTAAGCTGCTAAAATTCAGAGGGTTTTTGCTTCAATATAATCCTCCCCCCAATATTTAATTTTCATTTGAGCAGTCAAGAAATATACACAGGACCTGGACAAATTATGAGGCTTGTCTTTTTTTTTTTTTTTTTCCATTTACAGCCTCCACACTTTACCTCTTCCCAACCCTATCCTTTGGCCTATTCCCTACATTCTTTTTTGCTGTTGATAATTTTTCCCTTTTGATATAATTACATAATAACTGAGTCTCCTAAAATTCTAAAGGCATTGCCACACAATACTAAATATAAAGGACTTGACAGGCTGTGAACTAAGCTATTTGTCTCCCTAAGTACACTCAGGTTATCGCCTTTATCTCTAAAATCAAGTTTCTGTCTGTATTGGTTATTGGATCACAGGAGAATGGATTTGGATGGATTTGGAAGGTGTGTTTGGGATAGTACAAACAAAATTCATCATGGAGTATTATGGCCAGTGGTAGTGATAAAGAGCATCTCAGAGAGAAGGCAGTCATCCACGGTGACAGTTGAAAGCAGGGCCCTTAGGGCTGCTATGCAAAAAAGAAAACAACATTGATTTCAAAGGTGAACCCCAAGAAACAGGGGCTGACTTGCAACTGGGTTGCTTCTCTTGTGGACATTCCCATAGGTGAGCAGTAACAGAGACTTTTATATTTAAAGATAGTTTTTGATCCTTCAAGATATTTTGAAGTGGTATATGAACAGCTGGTATATGATAATACTATAACTTTATTTTCTAAAAAAGTGTTTTATACTTTAATTTCTTAAAAAAAACTATGTTAACATGGTTTATTTTGCTATGTATAGTAAATTGAAAGAAATAATTAAAATGTGGTCCTTGACTTCAAATAGCTAGCTGACAGTCTTATGAGGTAGAGGACTATATTTGCCTCCTGTAATGCACGATGGAGAAGAGGTTTAGACAGTGTACTGTGTCAACATTGAGCAAAGTTTACTAGTCTTGACTGGGCATATAGAAAGGCTTTATTAAGGTATCTGCTTTCATATATGAAATACTTCAATTTTAACTTTAAAAATGTTTTACAAAGCAGCCATTCATGCTACTAGTAGTTTGAAAAATTTTTGGCAACACCAGACAACAGAAAAAATCTGAAATATATACCTTCAAATTCATTTTGTTTGGACTAAAACATTAATCAATGAAGTTTTACACAGAGGCAATGTGATTTTACTATTTTTTGTGTCTTACTCCCATTTTTCATCTCCTCTCCTTTTTAATCTTTTCCAAAGCCATCTAGGCTCCTCTTCCCACAATTCCTTTGCACTTGGTCACCATCTCCCAAACTAAAGGAAAGGGCAGGACTCTCCAGGACTTTTCTCCAGGAAGAAAGTGGTTACAATGGTACTTAGGGGTCGAGAACTACCCAAAAAGGTGACTTTGGATCAGACAATGAAAAGACCCTGTCTGTCATATGCAGAGGTGTGAATCTGACTTTACTCTGTAGGTGTTTCAGTGAAGGACTTTAAGCAAGACATTGATAAGACCAGATCTGCATTTCAGAAATATGATTGCAACAGCATAGAGATAGGAGAATAATTTCACAAACAAAGAGATAAAGGTCTGGAGGGCAGTTATAGAATAATTTCATTATTGCCTTTTGGCATTGAAGAAGCTGTATTAGTTTGCTGGAGCTGCTGTAAGAGAGTACCACAAACTGAGTGGCTTAAACAACAGAAATTTATTGTCTCAAAGTTCTGAAGACTAGAAGTCTGAAATCAAATTGTTCTCAGGGCCAGTTCCTTTTTAGGGTAATGAGGGAAAGATCTGATCCAGGCCTCTGTCCTGTTTTTATGTTCACATAGTTTTCTGTATGTCTATATTTGAGTTTTCCCTCCTAAAATCATCCATCGTATTTGATTAGGGTCTACCCTAAAGACCTCATTTTAACTTGATTATCTCTGTAAAGACTCTATCTCTATGAAGGTCATATTCTGAGGTATTAGGGTTTAGGACTTCAATATAAGAATTTTGAGGGGATACAGTTCAATCCATGACAGAGACCAACAGACAAGGAGTAAATAATTTGTTTGAAATCGTAGGGTTAGTCAGGATTAAAATCTAGATCTGTTAACTCCTAGTCCAGCATTCTGTCTACTACACTGGAGGTGATGCAAGAAAGCACTCCATTGCCAGCCATCATTGTGGTTTCAATAAGGTAACTTCTAAAGTGCTTATATTGCCCATAAAGAATCAGTTATTCGCAAAGGAATTGACTAATGTCTTGAAAAAATTTTAAATTAGAGTCCTGATTTTAGCAACCAAATTGATTTTTTAATAGAATTCAGAAAGCAGAGTTACTCTTCTTAAAGCAAACATCATTAGGTAATTCAAAGTACTACACCCAAGCCCTCACTCACGCAGCATTATTTAGCATCATCCAGTTGATGCTTTCAAACAAATCCCAGAAGCACAGTTTGTGAAAAAATTAGATGGGATAGCTTGTTTTTACTGGTTAAAACTAAACTTTTTTTTCTTTTATATGAAATAAGAAGATAGCATTTTTTTTTTGTTTTCATAATAATGTTATAAAGCTTACAGCATAGTATTTAAAACAAACAAGGACAAAGGACTAAGTTGAGATAATATGGAGCCTAAGCTTGGGAAAAAATCTCAAATTCTTTCCCTGATGTCATATGTCAGCTCATATGATGTTTATATAGGATTTATGTGGGTGGTGCTCAGATGTTGTAGTCATTCAACAGATAGTTGCAACCAGAGATAATTCAAATTATTCATTATAATAAATCATTGCACCAGCAAATGGAAATTTGTTTAACACTACTAAAAAGACTTCATTTGTTGAAGAAGTAGAACAGTTTTATCAATTGTTAGAATTTTTCTATGCCACATCATTTTTTTTGCCACATCATTTATTCTTTTTTTATATAAGAGAAAATGTATAATAACAATTAATTGGTATGAGGCTACACACAGATAGATATCCCTCAAAGATCTTGGAAATAAGTGAACTTGTCCATGGAAAAGCAAATAGTAAAAGCAACAAGAAATGAATTAGTAAAGAGATAAGCAGTCACTGGAAAGAGACAGGATGACTGACAGGCCACACAATCAGGCTTAACTCCAGTCCAGTTATACACACAAACACATTGCACGCACACACACATTCAAAGGAACTATGACTATCAGGAAAGCAATTGATCAGTGTAGAAATGGAAAGCCATATAGGCTGCTGTTAAACATTCTGTATGGTAGAGAAAACTCACATCTTAGCCATCGGGTATTTCCAATCCGAATGTCAAGGCTGTTCCCCCAGTGGAGATGAATGGAGGTGATGATAGCTGATGGACTTTATTGATTTCTGGTGCCATTGGCAGACCCCTTACTTTTTGAGAGGGGTGTGTTAAGCCACCTTAGAATGCGGCGATTCCATATTTGATTCACTTAACTCCTTTCATTCAGATTCTACTCTGAAGTAGCATCTTCCTGATTGATTTAGTTTTACCTACAGAGCTTGACTATAGAAAGAGAACACAATACTAGAATACAGTCTAGTACCATATGATAGTACCTCTTCTAATTGAAAATTAGTACTTCGACAGCCTGGTATCAGTCCCTCAAACTTTTATGCATCCTAGTTAGCCTAAAGAATTCTCTTAAGTCTATCTTTAGGATAATATTTGACCTTCAGAGAAAATAGACAACTTAATTTGGACTTTATCCAGTTCTGTCTGGCTCTAGGAGGATTCCCCTTAGATGACACCATTATCACTTTCTGTTTTTTCCCTATTCATTTCTACTTTGAGCAGTAAGAAAATGTTCCCACCATTATACTTCTATGAAGTTTTTTCTTCCTCTATTCTTAAGCAAAAGAAACATGTCTAATTGGCCTAATGTCAACCATATACATTATCTAAGTCAAAAAGTCATTCTCTTTAAAACACACACAAATTGTTACTTTTAAGAATTTAAAAGATTTCACTCAATTAACACTGGATCAGTTTCATCGTAGAACTAATATTGTACCCTATGAGAAATACAATTTGCATTCCATTAGTTCATATTCTTAAAATGCTTCAAATGGAAATGTCTTTGAGTGTTAAGTATTTTAGCCTCCTGAAGGCTTGTTATTTATCATTAATGCTTCATCAAGAAAGGACCTTTTTTTTATAACCTAGTTTTAGAATTCCATCAGTAAGTACAAAGCTTCACAATAGGTCCTTGAACCTCCATTCTCAATAATAAGTAACATTTATCTCTGTGTTTTATACACATTATATGGAATTAGAGCCCCCTGCAGAGACATTAGATTAGGAATTATAAAACCAATGTGGCATGCAGTCATTGTCCTGATATTTTCAAACCATCAACAAAGAATGGAAAAAGGGGCATCTGGGCCCTGACCTACCATGTGGGACCATATTATGCAGCAGGATATCTCTATGAGAGTCACTAACTAGACTGCCTGTGTAAAGCTAGATAAGGGGTAAGCTTAATGCTGAGAAACTCTATAAATAATTATGCAGTTCACCAAGCAAGGTAACACTGCACCCTGCAGGGTCTGAATCAGATGACTCAGTATGTGAAGAAAAATATTTGTATTTAACTGGAATTTAATTTAGTTTCACATCCTCACTATAGGTTAATCTTCCTTAAAAGTAGGTCACTAAATTGGTAGTGTTTTGAAGTGTTAATTTCTTTTGCCATGTCTGTCATGTCTAGAGACCAACTTTTGTAGTTTATAATGTAAATCCACACTGATCCAGACTAATTTGAGGGGTTAATTCCATGGTGATCAATGAAATGGCTAAAATGAAGACTACTGTTTAACTGTTAACAAGAGGATTTCAAGTAAAGGTCCTTCAAAACCTAATTTAATGAGAAGGGATTCATATGTGATTAGCTCCATCATTCTTTAATATGTGTTAATAACTGTCTCTAAATAAATATTTTCTGAAGTTAAATATATATCTATATTTAATATCTATAATATATATATATACCTTCCTTCTTAATTTGTTTTTTGAAAAAGAATTTTTCCTTATAGATAATTTCCAAGAAATCTTCAGATCAGCCTGGATCCAATTTTCTTAACTCATTAATGGTTTTTGAGCACACAGTGGATGGTGGGCATTTATATTATGTCTCCTTACAAGCAGACATTGTCACACAAAATCAGCGACAGCTTCTTGCAGCCTTGAAAGGTACATCAATTTTTGCATCCATCAGAAGAGCAATCTTCATCATTATTTTTATCGTTACCTTATTAATTTCTCTCCATTACTCCTAGTAATCTCTATTTATAGAGACAGGTAATGCTATGATAAGTTCTGTTGGTTAGTAGAGATGTTTCTAATCCAACTGACAAACGTCCTCTGAAACACTTGAGCTCTTAAATTAACCTGGTAAGTCATGCTTCATAAGAGCCAGTAAATATCCCAGTTCATTTTGGCAATCCAAGGAGATTTTTTATAATCTGGAAAAGGTTAAGAGATGCAGCTCAGGTTCCTGGGACAGTATTTGACATACACTGACCTTACCTGAGGAAAAGCTATTCTTCCTAGAATCTCAAGGCAAATTTATGATTCATTCTGTACCATTAGGTTGTGTACAGATAGTACAAAAAAAGGTGTTGGGAAGAGAGAACTAGTATTTATTGAACAGTTGTTTTAACTGTTCAAGAGCTATAATAGCCAGCAAATGATGGAGTTGTACACAGGTAGACTTATTTCATTCTCACAAAAATTCTACAAGGTAAAGAGGGTCAACCTACCAAATTCATTCAATAAGTAAACATATATGGCTGATAACACACTATTGTATAATGAAACTTGCTATGAGAATAGACCTTAACTGTTCTCATACACAAAAAGAGAGAACTGTGTGAGATGATGGACGTGTTCATTAACCAAATGGTAGAGGGGAATCCTTTCACATTGTATATGTATATCAGATCAGCATGATGCACACCTTAAATATTTTACAATTTTATTTATTCACTATACCTCAATGAAGCTGAGATTTTAAAAAGAAAGGAAGAAAAACCTCAGAGATAATAATCAACTTGGCTGTAAGACAAGAGAGATTTGAGTCAGGCTCTTTATACTATGTAGGCTCCAACATAGTGGACTACATAAAAATAATTTTTCATTTGGTGTATCAAGACACACATAAATAGACATATACACACAACCTTGACAGCAAAATAAAAAGACAAGTGACAAACTAGGACAAAAATTATTTGTGATTTATGTCACAAAGAATATCCTTAATATACAAAAGCCTTCTGAAAATAAAGAAGAAAATAATCAACAACACACTGGAAAAGTAGACAAGAGATATGAATAGTAAGATCACAAAAAAAGAAATCAAGGCGTGTGGCTCTCAAATATATGAAAAGGTGCTCAATATCACACATAATAAGTTAAAATCCACTGAGATACAGTTTCACATCTAATAGATTGGTAAAATTCAAAATTTTGTTATTATTTTCTAGTGATTCAAAATCCAGATTCCAATGGACATAAAGCCTATTTTCATAAACATTTAAATTTACAGGAAAAAAGAGAGATGGAAAGGAAAGCTTCGGAGTAAAAGTTTGAAAGACATTAAAAATATTTGAGGGATCCCTGGGTGGCGCAGTGGTTTGGCGCCTGCCTTTGGCCCAGGGCGCGATCCTGGAGACCCGGGATCGAATCCCACGTCGGGCTCCCAGTGCATGGAGCCTGCTTCTCCCTCTGCCTATGTCTCTCTCTCTCTCTCTCTCTGTGTGTGTGTGTGTGTGTGTGACTATCATAAATAAAAAAAAAATAAAAATATTTGATACAATTAGGAAAATTTGAACACTAGGTAGATAATTATGCCAGTAATTTAATAATGTAATAATAAAATAAAATAAATTATTGTTAAAATTTTTTTGTGATAATGCTGTGGTGAGATTTTCTTTCTTAAGTCCTTATATTTTAAAGAAATACACTGAAACATTTATGAATAAAATTATATTTGGCATTTGCTTCAAAATAGGCCAGGGCAGGCAGGCAGTGGAGTTTATAAACCAAAATCAACTATGAGTTGATTGTTATTTAAGTCAGGTGATAATTCTATCAATATCTACCTTTTCATGTTATTGAAATTTTCCATGATAAAAAGTTTTCAGAGTGTCAAAGCAATATATGTTAAAAATATAGTTGTTCCTCTGAAACTCATTTGATTAAAGGACATATCAAAATATTTTTAATTGTGATTAAAAAATGACGACGTCTCTATCAAACTCTGAAATTCTGAGCACAAAGACAAGGTTTCTTTATTCAGGATTGCATACCAGACAGCTTCTAGTTCAAGATGAAATTCCTTGTGTTTCACGTCCCCTAGCCATTTTCCTTCATTGAGATGCTCTCCCTAGGTCCTCTCTTCTTGTATACTGAGTGCTTCTCCTTCCTTACTCTGTTTACCTTACTCTGGGCCCTTCTCCTACCTCTTCTCTCTGGAAGCATCCTAGGAAACTAAAAAGTTGTTAATGCACAATAGTTAAATTCTCTCTCTTTTTCTCTCCTTATTAATTGAGGGACTGCTGTGATAATCATCTTTATCTACACGGAGTGACTGTGAAATTATTTCTTTATTTTTAAAAAAAATTTTTTTTAATTTTTTATTTATGATAGTCACACAGAGAGAGGAGAGAGAGAGAGGCAGAGACACAGGCGGAGGGAGAAGCAGGCTCCATGCACCGGGAGCCCGACGTGGGATTCGATCCCAGGACTCCAGGATTGCGCCCTGGGCCAAAGGCAGGCGCTAAACCGCGGTGCCACCCAGGGATCCCTGAAATTATTTCTTCAAAGGAAATCTTTCCCCACATTTACATCACACTCTGCGCTATAACTGTATTGCTGTATGTATTAAATGTATATTCTCAAAATCTTGGTATTTTGATATAGTAATTGACCTATAGCACTCGTATTTCAGAGTATCAGTTTGTTAGGAATGAATTATATTGTTGTTATTTAGATTTTTTAATTTATAAAGACTCATTTTGTTTACTGTTAAAATATGTATTATATTATTACTGAAAAATATGTATTATATATTAAATATATATATATTTAAATATATATTATATATTTGATGTATACTTGATGTATGTCATCAAGCAATTATCTTTAAGTAGTTATGAATTATAAAGTCATCACATAACATGTAATAAACTTATCTTCTATGCTTTAATTTTTAAAAACTCACTTTATATTATTCTCCCAATTTTATTTCCTCTTCTTCCAAAATGTAATGTATTGAGATAACTACACAAGTTTCAACTTACTAGAAAACTCTTGTATGATTTTAAAGTTAACTTTAATTATCTGTAGCAATTTTGGGACTGTGCAGAATTATTCATAACTGCCATATCAAAAGTCATCCTTATTATTTCAACAGAAATTTATGGAGTTCCAGGCAATGTGTTAGTTCCTGACAGTAAAGAGGCATCAGTTCTTTCCCCCTTTCCCTGAGTATCTCCACCAGAGTCCCATCTCTCTCCCAGGGTGTTTAGCTACTGCAACTCCCACTTCCCCTGCAGCTTCTATAGTTCAGATCAAGAAGGTGCCGTTGATTCTTTTCTATGTTTATTTAGCGCATGAAACCTTTTACTCTTTTAGAATTCATGCATCTCAGAAGTATAGCATATATTTCTGGGGAGCTATTCACTTGTTTTAGACTTGGGCAACTTTTTTTTTTTTTTTTTTTTTTGATATTGCTTCTGGAAACAAAAGTAAAATGTGTTTAAGGGAAGATCCTGAGGCCCAAATGCAAATGTATACATTAAACTATTGCTTGGTCTAAATGCAGGCAAGTGGCATCCTCGGAAAGGCTAACTGTAGACAGGACAGCCATTTTTAGAAGAGGCTAGAAACAGCATCCTAACTTTTAGGAATGGCCAACAATGCATTTGCTTCCATGATGTCATGTGTCCAATATTAGGTCACCTGATAAGTGTTGGGATACATTTTTGCTGCAGTACAAGAAGTTTCATCATATGCACCTTAGCTGATTAGTTATCAAATTCACTAGTGTAATTGAAATGTGAAATGGGAAAACAAACCTAATTCCTTTTTCCTAGAAGCAAGTTCTTTTTGAGAAATAGCACACCATTAAGCTAGTTGGTTTGGAAAAGACTCCGTAACTTTTTATTTGAGCCCTCCCAAAGACAATAGCGACATTATTCCCCCATGGTTTAGGTTCTTTCCTAGTTCCTCTTACTCTGAAATTTCTGATTTAATGCAAAAGCTATGTCACACATTTTAGTCCTGAGGGAAATTACTGTGACCTGTTTTTTTTTTTTTCACTTTCTTCAGGGAGTTTATTTTTCTCCACTTTCCCCTTCCCCCAGTTGTTGGCTATTTCTTACCAGCTACACTCCTCTAAATCCTTGTTCTGGCAGGGCATGCCAGCTGTCTACTGAGGATGCATCTAATCTTGGCCCCTGTCTGTCATTTGGCCTTTTTAAAATGGTCCCAGTTAAACATGTTGTGTAATAAAAATAAATAGGTTTGCCTCCCTGAGTGCTATGACTCACCCTCATTAAAGCCACTGCTGCCTTAAACGACACTGATTTTACCTTTCTCTTCAGAGTAGAAAAGCTAACACATGTGTACTTTTTAACAGAATTAGGTACAGAAGATTCTCGTGTTTTAGTTAATCCACATTTATGGATCACATACTATATACATGGAGCAGGAACATGCAAAAAAAAATTACATAAGGGGGAAAAAATCCACCAACTATTTCATCCCAGTGTATTTAGATTTAATATCAACAACCTGAAATCCACAAATCTTTCAGGAGTTGGTATCTCAGGAATTCCTTAGCTGTGCATTTTTGGCTTTCACAATCCTGAACAGAATATAAATTTTAGTTGCCTTTGCTCTTTCCTGTGGTCACATTCTCCTCCTGCCCCACCTGCATGCCTCTCACAGCTTCTGCTACTTCTCTGACAAAAAGTCCTAGGTTCTGGATACACTTCTGCAAATCCCCCCACATTATGTCCAGATTTCTGTAAATAATATATGCATTATGCTTCTTTTAAATTATAAATTATTAATAATAGCTAGAAAGTATTAAACAGCTATCTCTATTGTTTTGTTCAGAACCTGAGTAATTGATTTGTAAAAGAATGAACGTGAATCTGAGAGAGAAAAGTTCTATTAGGAATTTGACCATTTGTTTTATGTATTCCTATGATATGTTATATAGTTCATCCTAGTAAATTTTCAGATATATTATTTGTATGTTATACACGGAAGAGCCACAAAAAAAAAAAAGAAAAACAAATGCTATATTGATAAAAGTTATACTAATTAAGACACAGGTGGAACTTCTCTTTGAAGAAGCAGCTTTGAAAAATATTCATTATATTGGGGACACCTGGGTGGCTCAGTGGTTGAGCACCTCCCTTCAGCCCAGGGCTTGATCCTGGAATCCAGTCCCACATCGGGCTCCCTGCAGGGAGCTTGCTTGTCCCTCTGCCTGTGTCTCTGCCTCTCTCTGTGTCTCTCATGAATAAATAAATAAAATCTTTTAAAAATAATAAATAAATAAAAATATTCATTATAAGCAAAATCAAACTTTTAGTAGTTTTTTTCCTAGTATTCAAGGACGTATTTCTATCTTAAAACCATGAATCGCTGGGTCTATATGGGCAAATCATTTGTGTAAGTAGTATGCAGTAATCCCAGACAGTCATCTGCCAGTCATTACACATCAAGGCCATTTGATATAGACAGTCAGTCCTTTCTAAAAGGAGAGCAGAGAGGCTGATTAAAGTTTGCATCAATGGCCAAGTTCACACACTTAGAGGGCAAAATTATAGAGCTTTACATATGTGCATCAGAGAATAAATAAATAAATAAATGAAATCCTAAATTTTAGCTTTACATGTTAAAAGTTAGGATTCTTTAACAGAAACTTTCTCTGTGGGTCAGTGATTCTCTGGTACATTTTTTTTTTTTTTTTGGCTCTTAAAGCACTGTTTCTTTAAAATAGAAAATTAAAACATAATTCAAAATAGAAGGTTAAAATTCAAGGTGAGAGGCACATGGGTGGCTCAGTCAGTTAAGTGCCTGCCTTCTGCTCAGGTCATGATCCTGGGGTCCTGGGCATGGAGCCCAGCATCCCATCAGGCTTCCAGCTCAGGGGGGAATCTGCTTCTCCTTCTGCCCCTCCTCCTTCTCATGCTCTAAAAAGCTCTCTCTCTCTCTCTAAAATAAATAAATAAGGGGCCCCTGGGTCATTCAGTGGTTGAGCATCTGCCTTTGGCTCAGGTTCTGATCCCAGGATCCTGGGATCGAGTCCGGCGTCAGGCTCCTCACAGGGAGCCTGCTTCTCCCTTGGCTTATGTCTCTGTGCCTCTCATGAATAAATAAATAAAATCTTTAAAAATAAATAAATAAATACAATCTTTTTTTTTTTTTTAATAAATACAATCTTTAAAAAAATAAAAATAAAATAAGATTCAAGTGAGCTATTATCACCTATTTTGCATAAAAATAGTTATCTCACCAGGAAGAGAGTTGATCCTGACTCTAAGTAGTTTCTCAAACCGTTTCCCCAGGATCTCTGGAAAACTTAAAAGGAGATAGGACAGACAATCTCAAAGTCGAAATTTCCACAATAATATTTCAAGTTTGTGTTTTTATCTTGATGACAATCTTTTGTTATCAAAAATTACCAGTTATAAACTTCTTTTTTGTGTATACATTTTAAATAAAAAGATGTTTCCATAGGTTTGGAGGTCTGCAAGAAGTTTATTTTCTTACCATGATACAAGTTTGATACTTGCCTTTGTAAAGGAAATGAACACATTGGTTCCTATTATGTTAAAGGACAACAGAAACTGAATGAGAACAAAGGCACAGGACAAGAACTATCAAAGGAAAATTGCACTAGAAAAAGTTAAGCTAAGAAGGTTGTATTTAAGGCTATTATAAGGTATTGTAAGGGATCCCTATTGACAGGGATCATGACTCTTGCAATAAAGTAGCGAAATAGGACTCAGTTTAGGGGGAACTAGAGGGGAGCATTATCAGGCACTGGAGTGGGCTAGTGGGAAATCTTTTTTCTTTTTTTAAGTCTGGACAGAAGAAAGAGTAACAGGAAAGTCCTTTGAGCAGATTTTAGAATGAAGTAAGGAAACAAGTCATGCTAATATGTGAAGAAGAGCATTTCAAGCTGAGACAATAGCAAATGCAAAGGTCCTGCGACAGGAGCATATTTGGCATGTGTCAAAACATTGAGAGGGCCAGTGTAACCGGAACAGAGGGAGGAATAAGAAGACTAGAAGGAAATGAACTAAGAAAGCTAGCCAGTGGCCAAATCATATAAAATCTTGTAAAAATAATGGTAAGGACTCTGGATTTTGTTCTAAGCATGATAGAATGCCAATAGATTTCAAACAGGAAATCAATATGATACCATTTTATTTAAAGGATTTATTCTGGACTTGGGGATAGGGCTGGTGCATTAGATAGGGAAAGATGTCTGGCAATAGAAGAGTCTGAGTTTCCTCTGGAAAGACACATAAGAGTTAGCTAGGTAAATAAATTCAACTGGGTTTTAAGGAGTAGGGAATGGTATAGAAAACTGCACAAGGAGCAGCATGTGTAAAGTAGTTTGGGGATAAGGAGTGATGATAGTATCTTAACTGGGCTACTTTACCCAGCACTGTGAGGTTTCAAAGGGTGGCAAAAATGTCTGAGACCTAAAATAACTTTTTTTTTCTTTGGTTCTGTAATATAAAAAGGGAGAAATTTTAAATTAAATCAATCATGAATTAATTATTGGAAAATATAGTTAAAAAATAGAATACACACTCTACAAAAGTAGGAACTTATCTATTTTGTTGACTGAAGTATTTCAGAACTTAAAATAACTTAAAATGTAGATTTCCAAAAGGAATTATTTCCAGGGCCTGTGAGTTGTCTTTAAAAGAGTCTGTGTGGGGATCCCTGGGTGGCGCAGCGGTTTGGCGCCTGCCTTTGGCCCAGGGCGCGATCCTGGAGACCCGGGATCGAATCCCACGTCAGGCTCCTGGTGCATGGAGCCTGCTTCTCCCTCTGCCTGTGTCTCTGCCTCTCTCTCTCTCTCTCTGTGAATATCATAAATAAATAAAAATTAAAAAAAAAATAAAAAAAAATAAGAGTCTGTGTCCTGGAAACCAGCAAGTAGCTGGAGTGTATTGCATGAGCTGATGGAATGAATAGTAAGAAACCAATCTAGAGGCATCAGCAGGAGCCAGGCTGTGGAGGGCTTTGTAGTGCCATAATGAGAAGCATCAAATTCATCCTGGAGGGAATATGGAGCCATTAAAAAAATATTAGGAATGGAAGCCAGAGTCACATGTGAAAACAGGCACTCTGGTTTTCCCTCTGACAATGGATTTGATTGAGATAAGACTGTAGTAATTGACTGGAGACAAGGTAAGAAGGTGGTTGTCTCAATCTGAGGGTAAATGAAGATAGATTGACCTATAAGGTCATGCCCCTGGGAATAGGGAATAGGGAATAGTTCCTGAGAAAGGAACTGACTTAAGTCTATTAAGGAGATAATATTAGTAGGAGTTGGTAACTAGTTGTAGAACTAGAGAGATGGGAGCATTATGAATGGTTCTTAGGTAATAGCTGAGGCATTAGATGGATGGTAGTGCCTTTCCCAGAGAGGAGGAGTAATGAAGGAAATGTGTATTGAATTAATTGATTGATTGATTGATTAATGAAGAGAAGTTTCTAGTCCTTCTCCAAAATTTACCATCAATTAGACCTTGGGTAAATTACTCAAATATCATTTCCTTCCTTTGTAAAACATGGGCAGTTGTAATCTATTCAGCCTGCCTCACAGAGTTGGTTTGAAGAACAAATATAATAATATATTTTCTAATTTTGAAAAGATTTACACTTTATATAAAATATTACATAAGATATAAGGCATATTTTAAACAGGCACCTTCTTGAACTCAAAAATATTACAAAAGTTATAAAGCATATTTTAAAAAGGGATCTTCCTGGGGATCCCTGGGTGGCGCAGCAGTTTGGCGCCTGCCTTTGGCCCAGGGCGCGATCCTGGAGACCCGGGATCGAATCCCACGTCGGGCTCCCGGTGCATGGAGCCTGCTTCTCCCTCTGCCTGTGTCTCTGCCTCTCTCTCTGTCTCTCTGTGTGTGACTATCATAAATTAATAAAAATAGAAAGGGATCTTCCTGAACTCACCATAAACATATTTTTAAAAGAATATTACAAATACTGAAAAGTCAGTGTGCTTCCCTCCATCTTATCTCTAGCAGTAATCACTTTCATTCATTTTATGTTTAACATTTTGTTACTCAAAAAATAATTTTCTTTATATATGCATATACCTCCAAACAGAATATCACAAAATTTTCCTTGTTTGTGAACTTTATGCAAGTGGTATCATATAGCCTGATGCCCCTTGATTTTATCCCTTCAGTATTATGCTTTCATCATAATTATAGAAAAATTGTGTATAAAAACAAACAAACAAACAAATAAAACTAGAAACAACCCAAATGGGGGCACCTGGGTGGCTCAGTGGTGAGTGTCTATCCAGTCCCACATCGGGCTCCCTGCAAGGAGCCTGCTTCTCCCTCTGCCTGTGTTCCTGCCTCTCTCTCTCTCTGTGTCTCTCATGAATGAATAAATAAAATCTTTAAAAAAAAAACCAAATGTCTACCCACAAAGTGATAAAATTGTGATATATTCTTCCAATGGAATATTATATAAAAGGAAAAATTATAGCTAGAGTAATAGAGAATATGTATTATTACAAGAAGGTATGCAAATAAAATAAATAATGCTTTTATGAATTTTATGTAGTTAAAAATAAATAAGTTCCTGAGGAAAGTCTATCTTATTAAAACAGCACATGATAAGAATTTAAACAACACTTGCTAATAATTTAGCAATTAAAAACCAAGATGGAGATTCTTCACTGAGAGGAGTCCTAGACTGCTTTCCTTTTGAGCTTTTCCTTTTGCTTTTATGGTTTCCTACTTGGAGTTGCTCAGTTATCAACACCACTGGCTGCTAGGAATGCCTGCCTTCCTGAACTCTTAAGGCCTAACCATGTATTAAATATTTTTGTATATAGCAGGAGTTAGGAACTAGCCACTCTGTTTATTTCGTCCCATTGAGACAAAAGTCAATTTTGTTAATAGTAAAACATTACCTGACTGAAATCATGGGAGACTTAGTATTTATTTTAATAAGGGAGGCTGCTCTATTTCTCTGAGGTTTTTTTTTAAGACATCAAGAATTTTCATATGCCCTAAATTAGATTCAGAGTGGTAGAACTTATTTTTTAAGCTCTATAAATAGATCTAAGTGTTGTAGTGCTAGATAATAATTCCTATGGAATCTAGTTAATTAAAAATCTAAATGTCTGTGGCTAGGAATTATTCTATTTGATTTACATCTTTCCTTCCTGTATCCTCAGTATTTATGGAGTACCACAGTGATTACTAAAATATGCCAGTCCAAGTCAACACAGCTTTGCTTCAACCCATAGCCATTATAAAAAGGTAAAGTTGTAATTTTTGGTGAGAAGACAAAGGAGGAAGTCTTGTTTTTGCTTCAATCTCAGTACAAGCAGTATGAGCCTCATCTATGACATAACTTTCAGTTTACTAGTACTATGACACTAATTCATTTGTCACCCGTGTTATCTCTACATCTATGCATGTAGATATCTATATAATATATATATATATATAATTACCATGTATCACATTATAATTACAATTATGGTTTATTTGAATGGTTTATTTATCCTGGTATAGTTAACACTTCTATAATTTATACTGTGTCAGGCACTTTTCTGAGTGCTTTGCTGTGAAACCCTCCTGCTGCCTGTGAGGTGAGGTACTCTTATTATCTACATTTTGCAGGTGAAGAAATGGAGACCCAACGAGGTTAAGTGATAAGATCAAGGTCACACTGTTCATAAGGATTAGACCTGGGATTCAAACCCACATGTCTGGCTCCAGGTTCCATGCTCCCAAACCTTACCCTATATTACCTTTACTAAACACCTACAGGAAACGAAGCCATTTAAAACATCAGTTTAGAGAGTTAGGCTAGCAACCCAACCCAAAGAAGTTATTTTAAATTTGGTTAGTTACCTTGAAAATTAATCTGTAAAGTCTTTTTTGCCTTATTAAGAGGGTATACTTTTTCTTCCTGTTAGTACTGCTTATGAGGCTATGATCTTTTCCAGCATAAGGACCACTCTTAACTATTTCTACTCTCCTGAGCCTGATGTATTACCCACACACTCAAAACTGTTGAAGAGATAAATAAAAGAGTGACTGATACAGGTAATTTGCAAATTAAAGGAAAGGTTAGGTTAACTGGATGCTTCAGACTGAAATTTCATTCTTGGGAAACAATAAGATATTTTGGCCAGCATTATCAAAGGAATAGCCCGTATTAGTCTATTTCATTGGGTAAAAAAAAGATGATTACTGATTTAATTAGTTTGGTTTATCATTTGTGCCCTTTAGTCATAAACTATCAGAGATTATTCCTGTGATTATTTTAACAGGGCCCAAAAATTGAATTTGAAATTTGAGTACACAGCATTTTGGTGACAACTAATGTTCTCTAACCCTGCAAGCACAGAATTTTATTCAAATATGAACATTTTTATCAGATATTTCAGTTTCTTAAAAATATTACATTTAAAAATCTATTAAATTACTAATTCCTATTGAAACCCGTTTACTTATTGTGATGAGCCCTAGGTGTTGTATGTAAGTGATGAATCACTAAATTCTATACCTGAAACTATTATTACACTGTATGTTAACTAACTTGAATTTAAATAAAAACTTGGAAAAAAAAAGAAAATCAGTTTAAAAGATACAAAATTTTCAAATGAAGAAATATTTAAAACATTTGCTACTGTATACAAAAAGGCCTTAGCATTGGTGAAATATTGTCAAATTTTAATTCTCAGATTATCTTAATAGGAGAGAAATATGAGACAAGATTGGTGTGTTTCCCATGCTTATCACCTGGCACTTACAGATATAAAATACATGTAAGGGTGGTAAGTCAGACTCCTACCCCTCCAATCTCTGTATAACAAGGCGGAGCCAGTTATTACAATGGTTCTGTTCATTCGGTTAATATCACTGACCACCCATTATATAAAAGGTACTAAATGCTCTATAATAACAAACTGCATGCATATGGCATTTTTTTTTTGCATATGGCATTTTAAAGTCCTTCCAACATTCACAAGTATTATCGTGTTTTGAGTTATGAGGTACAGTAAACAGCACTGGTGTCCTAGTTATCAGATTACAAATGTGGAAACTGAGGCCCAGCAAGGTTAATTATACTACCCAAAGTCACAGCAGTGGTGGCGAATCAGGCTACAGAAGCAGTAATAGTAATTATATAAAGGAGAGAGGGAACAGAAATAGCCCATCAAAAGGTTCTGCTTCATAAAAGTCTTGATTTGAAAGCAGTGTTGAATGGCTTGGTCATACATGGAATACAGACCAAACACACTTTATCATTAAGGGCTAAGTTTCTTTTGATTAATATAGACCAAGTTCCAATAATAATACTGTTTTTGAGTATAGTTGGTATATTCTTAAATCATACTTCTCTCTCTTCTTGCTTAAACTTAATTGAAAAAATAAGCTTCAAAAAAGGCACCCTACGAATAAATAGGGTATGTAATGAGCAACCATTATACATGATTTCTTCACTCATGTGGAACTCCTATAACCCACTAATGAGTTCACCACTTGTGAGGTACTAAGGCCTTTTGTTTCAACTAGGTTAATCATATTTTATGACCAACCATTATGTCTCTTCTATTCATGTATACTACTATTTCATCGCTAGGTACAGTATTCATACTTTATGGTCCAATTTATTATTTGGCTGCATCTGAAAACCAAGTCTATATGAATATTTTATTTGATATGCAAAATACACTAAAGTTACTGTTACCTTTATAAACATATAATAAATCGTATAAAAAGGCATATTTTAGGAAAATAAGTAAATTGGATAGGAAGTTTTTAAGCTTTCCCATCCTCAATGTCAACATACTAAGCATGCAGAAATTTATTTGGCTCAATATTGATGGTAATAATGTCTGCTATTTATTGGGCATCTTCTCTGCACCGTACTCTTTATGTATATATTTATATATTCATTATTTCACCTAACTGAATCTTTAAATTCAACATAATACAATAGTTATCTTCATTTCACAACCGAGGAAAGCGACATTCGGCAAGGGTAAGTAACTTTCCCATGTCACAGAATGGCAAATTTAAGCTTTTATTCCATCCTGAACACATTATCTACTACATCATAGCTTTTCCCTACTTCTAGGCCTTCCACCCTCTCGGACCAACAAGCTGACATTCTGTCTTAATTCCTATTCCACCACCACTGCAGCTCATTTGCTTAGTTATTCATTCAACATACATTTATTGAATACCTACTACAAGCCAGGCATGGTTTTAGGAACTGAGGACACAGTTAACAAGACAAAGTCTCTGCTCTCAAGCACTTAGAGACTCAGGTCAAAGGCAGGCAACAGGACATAAATAAACAAGATAATTTCAGAAAGTGATAAGTGCTAGGGAGGATAAACAAAGTGAAGAGGTAGAGAATGTGGGGAAGGAGGGGCTGGTGGAAGTGGGGAGTGTCTATTTTAAATTGGAAGACCTTTCTGGAGAGGTGATATCTGAGCTGGGCCATGAATGATGTGAAAAGACACCAGGTGATCTGGGGCTGGGCGTTCTTAGCAGAGGGAACACCAAGTGCAAAGGCCTAAGGCAAGAATAAGTTTAGCCTGTTCAAGAAATAGCTAGAATGCCCATGTGGCTGAAATTTAGTGAGCTGAGAAGAAAGTGGTGGTATGAGATGCGGCTGAAGAAATCAACAAATGCCGGATCCTGTCGAGCTTTATAGGTCCTGGTAAAGAGTTTGGATTTATTTTAACTGCTGTGGGAGGCCACTGGAGTGTGTGGAAATGTCCCAATCTTACCACAGCCAGTTTACCTCCTGTTTACCTCTAGCCACTGTCTGTTATCTTATGGTGATGAAGCAGCTGCCTCAACTGTCATTCGCCCTCTTAGGATCTCTTCTGTTTCCTGACAAATTTCACCTTTTGATACTGACACCAGAGCCACATTAACTTGCTGCACACTTTGGATGCCTTGGAACTGCCCAGAGCCTGTTCTACCATTCACTGAAATGATCTTTATTTTCTCTGACCCAACGCCGATAATCCTAGCTAGATGTTAGAGAAACAAACATGAAGGGGGTGAAAGTGGAGATAGTTATCTTTAAAGTGTGGCAGTCACACACTGATAACACTTTAACTAAACTCTCCAAGAAATTTTCTTTTCTTTTTTAAAAGAGAGATAGAGAGAGTGATTGGGGGAGGGGCAGAGAAAGAAGGAGAGAGAATCTTAAGCTTAGGGGGGCTTGATCTCATGACCTGTGAGATCATGACCTGAGCCAAAAATCACGAGTCACTTTACCGACTAAGCTACCCAGGCACCCCAGAAATGTTCATGTTTTTAAAAGTAATTCCTATTAACCCTAGTGGGTTTTTAATCTGTAGAGTGTCATAACTTTAAAAGGGTCATAATCCTAAAATTCTGGGATTGAACCCTGCATTGGGCTCTCTCTGTTCAGCAGGGAGTCTGCTTCTCCCTCTCCTCTGCTCCTTCCCCCTGGTGTGCTCTCTTTCTCTCAAAAAAATAATAATAAGATTTTTAAAAAAGAAAAGAAGGCATATAACAGTGATGAAGTCTGACATACACTATTTTAACTGAGTGAACGAAGTCATCATCATTAAAGGGACAAATTGAAATTGCATGCCTGGTAAGATGCAGTGAGGAAGTACAGCCCCTCTTCTGTGATATTCCTGCAGAAAATGAGTAACTTGAATCAAATAATGAGAATTCATCGGACGCTCAAATTGAGGAACAGTTAACAAAATAACTGGTCTATAATTTTTTTATAGTGTCAAAGTCAAGAAGAACCATTCCTGAATGAAGAGCACCAAAAAGACTAGATGGCAACATGTGGTTTTCTGAACTGGTTGTGTTTTCTGTAAAGAGTTTTATCAAGACCATGAGAAAACTTGAATGGAGTTTGAAACTTACATGACAGTAATGTATCAATGTCGATTTTTAAATTTTGAGATTGTATTATGGTTATGTTCGAAAATGTTTTTATTTGTAGGAGACACACAGTAAAGAATTCACAAGGGGTGTCATATTAGCAGTGTACTCTCAAGTGGTTTAGGGAAAAATGTGTTTTTTTGTTGTTGTTGCATACTTGTGCTTTTTTGTAAGTGGGAGATTGTTCCAAATTATATTTTTAAAAATAACACAAGGCTTAGTACACATTCAGATTGTTTATTTATTTTACCTCATGTATTTTATTCACAAACCTTCCAATTTTGAATATTATATTTCACCACTTCCCTAGAATAATCACGTGTTTTAGTTCCAGAGCTCGTCAAGCCTTTTCTCATCCTTTTACAGGAATACCAATACCTCTTTCTCCTCTGTTTCCTAAAAAAATCTTTCCTTATTCTCTATGACCCATTAGTCTCTGGGTATTGTCTGTAATATAGTATTTGTCACAAAGGAAAGACCTGTAATACACTCATCTTCCCATTCCTGGACTTGTCACAATCCCTAGAACATAAGAGAGGCTCAATGCATTATGTTGAATGAGTGAACACTAAATTAATGGATAAAGTGTTGGAACTGTTTGTTAATATTGTGTTTCGAAAGGATTTCTGTTGTAACTCTTAATCCTATATATAACAGAAAGTTGCAGACATATGATATCTTGGGGGGCTTGTAGTGGTTTTATTATATATATATTTCATTATATATATTTTTATATATTCAAATTTATATATATATATATATATTTCATTATATGCCCCTTCAAATCATTTTTTTTGGAGTAGAATGGAAATAAAGGAAAAGAGAGAGAAGAGAGAACACAGAGGGAGAGAGGGAGGGAAGAGAAAAGGGAGAGAGGGATTAGAAGGGAGAGGAATAATTTTGATTTGGGGAGATCAATGAGTTGGTGAGAGACTTGTCATCCCTCATATCTGGTCAGCACAGCTACTTGGCACAGCAGACAGCCCACTTACTTTAGGGTAGACAAACCTGCAGGTGACCTGCAACTCTGCCATTTTTCAATTATGTCATCTTGGACAAGTTAGTTAACTTTGATGATTCTCAGATACTTCATTTTTTTAAATGAAAATAATACTGTGAACTCCATAGGTTCATTGTGATGTTGAGAGGGAACAATTTAAATAAAGAGCTTAGTACTATGCTTGGAGTATTAGAAGTCTTTAGAAGGCAGTAGCTCTTATCTTTATTATCCCTAAGATTTTGATGCTCTGTACTCTCTGATAAACTATCACCTTGTTGTACTTTATCAATAAGTTAAAAAACACTAGAATAAATGTTTGAAAGTATGAAGCAGCAAAATCCTACTTCTGAAAAACCTAATGGTTTTACGTTTTTATCTATAAAAGTGTCATGTTTATGATTACAGGTTTTACTTTCAATATGGTTATGTTCCAAGTCAGATATATTTCCAAGTTAGTTGTGTATGAGAATAGACAATTGGACATTTTGCACATGTAAAGCATCTTCTTTGGTTTTGACAAGATGAGAGGTATATTGTGCTTAGTTCTTAAGATCATTTTCTTACTTTCCAGACAAAAGGTTTTTTGCTATGAATCTGTCAGTCTTAAATCTCATGGGATATGCTCTCTTCAACCCTCCACTCTCTTGTTTTTTGAGTAAATAATTATACGATGTTTTCCTCCTAATGCATACATTGCTCTAAATCAAAGCTCTCTACAAGAAAAATTTACATGGAAATGAATCACATATTATTAATGGTGTTTTGAAATAATAAACAGCAGCTATAATGGCTTTTAGGCAAGTCAAACTAAAAAAATAAAATAAAATAAAGTAGAGGTTACTGAGGTCAGGCTGATGTCATTTTTCACATCACTTCTCTTAGAGTTAGAAAATCCATGAAGAATAACAATAAAATCTCCCAAACTGGAGGCAATGAAAGATTTCAAAGAGTAAGCCCAAGATATCACACGTCTAGCTTTAAGGTCATGGAGAGTGAGAAACCTAAGCATACAGATCCATTCAGAGTCCGTATTTGTCTGTAACCCCCAGTATTACATGTGAATTTCTATGGTGTTGAGGTCCACATTCCTCACATGAATCGCGGAAGGAGTTTCTGCACACCATCTCCTTCAGTATTCAGTCGAAATAAGTCAGCAACCAATATTCACTCTTTTGAGTTTGAAAACTTTCTTTTTATGTGTTTGGAAAAGTGCTGTGTAAAATTGGGAATTTCCAGAGTGTTGCTTGTGTTCAAGGACAGGTTTAAACAATGGGGAGGCATCAGGCTTAGAAGAGTCTCTGAGAACAAAGACAACCTACAACTATATCCTCTATGAAGAAAAAATGTTTGGAAAAAGCTGTGAGTTGATGCACCACGGAACACACGTACTCCAGTGTAATTATGCCTGGTAAGTCCCTCTTCTCATGCTCTACAGCTGTATTGCTGGGTCTTTAACAGTGCTCAAGAGCCACACGTTGCACTGTGGATTTCAGAGGGCACCTAACAAGCCACCCATATTTTGGAAGCAGTGAGCGGGAGGATTAATGAGTTGCTTAGCCCCCCACCCCCCTCCTTTGAATGAGTGTTTATTGATTCTGACAGAGGCACAGGGAAGTGAATGATAGCGAGTAGAGTTGCCTACCTCACCTGGCTCTCTGCCTTAATTTGTTTGTGAAAATGAATTAAGACTGATGGCAAATAGGACTGTGCAGGAAAGACAGGACACAGAAAATGATAATGGTCACAGAGAGGGAGAGCAGCAACTAAAAAAAAAAAAAAAATCCAGTTTTTAGCCGGGTGCTATTTTTATAATCTAGGATTTTAGGCACATAGAAGCTATTTTAATACCATGCGTATGAATACATTCACAAAGTTATATGCAGTTTACAGCCTTAAAAACAAGGTTTTCCTAACTTGCAGCACTGTAAGCTCGATTTCATGTACCTGGGTCTGAAAAAAAAAAAAGTCAGATTGTGTTCTTTTAGTGACGTACATCATCACCAATAAAAGAGATTTCTGGTGTTCAACCCCAACGGCACCCTTGTTAAAGATGCATGAAGTCAAGGGAATAGACCTTATTTCTCCATGGCTCTGGAGGCTCTGGAGGTCTGGCAGGGATAAACATTTGTCTGTCACTTAATAAGGCACAAATGACTCAGAAGAGAAGATATAATTAATGTGTTTGGGGGTGGGGGGGTTGTTTGTTTTTTTTTGTTGGATTTTGTTTGGTTTTTGATAAGGCATAGCTGTTGGCCAGATCAAAATTAAGGTTGGGAATGCAGGGCTGTTGGTAGCCTCTCGTGCCACGTGGTCTTTAGCTTCTCTTGTGTCGATGGAGTAAAAATTAGAGTGAAGACTACAGTCAGCTGGGCCTCCGTGCCGCCACACTCTTGTATTAGCTTCTTGTTCCAGTTGTAACAAAGTACTACAACCTGGGTGGCTTAAAATAACCCAAATTTATTGTCTCCTGGTTCTGGAGGCTAAAAGTTGGAAACTTGCGTGCCGGCCTGGCCATTCTTCCTCTGAAATCTGTGGGGGAAATCCTTCCTTGCCTCTTCCAGCAGCTGCCATTCGCTCGCAGGCCTTGGCGTGTAGGCCCCTCACTCCCACCTCTGCCTCTGCTGTCACGTCACCGCCTTTGACCTGAGTGTCTGCCTCTGGATTCCCCTCTTCTTACAAGGACACCAGTCATACTGTATTGAGAGCCCACCGTGCTCCAGTATGATTGCATTTTAATAATGACTTCTGCAAAGACCCTCCCAAACGAGGTCACAGTCTGATGAACTAGAGGAGAAAACTTCAGTTCAAACTTTACAATTTTCTATTGTTTTCTCCCTAAACCTTCTATGTTTCAGATGATATATTTACATGGAAGAGAGGGTGAGAAGCACATTCCAGTAAGTAACAAAATTGCTTGGAGTACTTAAGGTCATGTTTGAATTTCATTGACTCTCTTACCTTCTCAGTCTAATTACTGCATTCTTCTCATTTCGTTAGACTTTAAAAGTTATAGACTGAAGAATGGAGTTTCCTAGTTTATGATTTGCCTCATGAAGGTTTTTAAATAAGTTGAAATTAATTATTCTCTTTTATCAACTAACTGCTAATGAGTCAGCCAAGCTCCCATAAACCTCTTAACCTATCTGCCTATGATGCTGATTCTCGTCAGCTAGGTCCCCAACTCTGGTTATAAACCAAACGCTTACCATGTGCCAGGCTCTGGGCAGGACACTTTTTATACAACTCCCCTTAAATCCCATTGCTTGCATTATTCTATCCATTTTACATATAAATGAACAGAGTAACTATAGTTATGTGAGGTCAGTTACTTCTTATAAAGTGTTAAATGCAGAAAACCCATGCTTCTGAATTCTCCTGTAGCCACATAACTGGCTTACGTAATTTTTCCTCACTGACTTGACTGGTTGTTTGGCATTATGTACAGACTGTCTTGTTGCTATTTTATTTTGGCCTGTGCTTATTACAGGGCAGGGAGGATCACCCTGAATTTACCTCATGAAAGATTTTTTTCTCCACTAATCTTTTTGAAGACTGGTAAATTTTTTTCTGCCTTTTTTTTTTTTTTTAAATTAAAAGGGACATAATTTTATTTTAGTTAATTGTAGAGCACAGACTCAGCATTTGTAGCCATTATCAGTATGACTATACATGTGTTTACCTGGTATAACCAATATTGAATTCAGTGTAATCTACAGAAATTGTTTATTTTAGCATTAATATGGCAACTGATATTTTAAGACAATGGAAGTCCTTGTCAATCTATAGGAATGTGAGGAGATAATTGACTGTTCTAATGGTGAGACTAGCTTTTATCCACTAAAATATCCTTTCTTGACTTCTCATTCTGATCATCTCTCTCTGTGATTTATCACTACATAGCAGCAAAAGAAGATTCTGTTACTCCCTACCTGAGGCCTATGACACATTAAATGAGACTCAGACTCCATCATGGTTCATAAGATGCATCCTGCTCTGAACTTAGTCCCTTTGTGCTGCTGCTCATTATACTCCACACCCCAATCACCCTAGCTTGCTTGGGATTAGTTTCTCAACACGAGCTGATTCTTTCCTTCCCAGGATCCTCCATTCATGCTGTTCCCTCTGCTTTTCCATGGATGTTCCTCCTATTTATTCAGGCCTCAGTTTATATTTGGAACTTTCCTTCATGGCTGCCTGCCTTGCTTACACTATTAGATTCCCCGATGTCATTCTCCTTCATGTCACCTTCTGCTCTGTTTATTTCCTTAGAAGCACTTGAAACCCTTCTTTATTTGTTTACCTGAAAATGCTAGGTCTTCCTCTAGACAGTTAAGCTATGTAAATGCAGAATATGGCTGTTTTGTTGACCACCATATACCCAATTTCTGTCTCAGCCTGGCACATATTAGGTGTTCATTAAATGTTTATGGAAAAAATGAATAGTCATTAAATACTTGGTTTCCCTGTGAAGTCTTAGTACATTTTTATTGTGCTTGGTTTTGGCAATCTGCATACTATTATATGGAGTAAATCAAAATAATACAAACTATGGGATATTATGTTTTTATTTTTGCTTTTTGTTATATGTTTGAGTGACAAAGTTAAGACTTTAGAAGTTTTATTGCCAACTGAAAGCCCTTTTAAAGAAAATATTTTGGGGTGCCTCGGTGGCTCAATCGGTTAGGTATCTGACTCTTGATTTCGGCTTAGGTCAGGATCTCAGGGTCATGAGACTGAGCTCTGAGTCAGGTTCAGTGCTAGGCATGAAGCTTGCTTAAGATTCTCTCTCCCTCTCCCTCTGCCCTTCCCCTGCTCATGCACACACGCACTCTCTAGGGAAAAAAAACAACAAAAAAGACAGTATTTGACCATATTATACCTCCAAGAGTAACAAAAACCATCATTCTCCTATTTGTACCTCACATTTTACATAGGTTAATTGGGAACATAAAAGGCAAAGATAGGAGCACCTGGGTGGCTCAGTCTGTTAACTGTCCAACTCTTGATTTCTGCTCAGGTCATGATCTCAGGGTCGTGGAATCAAGCCCCACATCGGGCTCTGCACTTAGCGTGGAGTCTGGTTGAGATTTTCTTTCTCCTTCTGCCCCTTCCTCTGCTTGCCCTTTCTTTCAAAATGAATAAATAAAATCTTTTTTAAAAAGGTGAAGATAAATTTAATACCGAATTCCAAAGCCCAAATTTAAAAGAATCTAACTCCCTATCCAACATAGGAGATCATGAAAAATGTTTAGCTATAAAAAATTATTCGTACCTCTCATAGGTTTCTGGGGAATTGTAATGTTGATATAAGCACTATAAATAATGACTCAATTATATATATGAAATGGTTGAATTGGTGGCTACTCTCTTTATTACCATTAGAGTGTTAAAACTGCATTTGTTTAAACCGTTAATGTGATACATTGTTCTTTTAAAAAATTCCCCACGCTAATTGTTGGCTATTTTTCATATCTCTTCAGGACCCAGCCCGTAATGATATATTAAATAAGCACTCCATACATATGAAACAAATGAGTAGGCATTAAATATATGCCATTAAATTGAGATTGAAGTACATGTATCCATTTTGTCAACTTTCCTAAACATTACCTACATCCTGTGGTATAGTGTCCAGGAGCAGGGGTTTAGGAGTATGTTTCCCAACTTTACCACTTATTGCCACTCAACTATCTTTTTCTATAATGTTACTTATCTCACTGGGAGTTCCTGAGACACCATGTGTAATACTTTGTACGTCTTAAGCACCCAGTTAGCTGGTTATTGAAACTATCAGGCAGGCTATAAAACAGATGGCCATTTGTGATCTATTCTAGCTCCTTAATCAAATAACTTCAAATATCTTTTAAAAGGCCCTATCTGGACAGAGTTTTCTAGAAACTCTGGGTAATATGCATAAGGTAAATTTGTTCAATAATAGCTAAAATATGAAAATATATGCTTGATTTATTTTACGTATTGCAAAATTTCCGATGCCAATTAGAAAATAATAACAAGTGTAATTGGGAGTTACTGATATGTGCTACGCTTTAGCATTAGTTAGCTACATTCTAATATGCAGTGGGTATCTTTTAGTCCAATTGCAATGTACTTCTTTTCTAATTTTACCTGTAGGGGTCACTGGTGTCACAGGGCAATCTTCCTCTCTGTTTAGGTTTTGATGGGTAATTACCTGCTGACAGGTAATGTATTATAGGAATAAGGTAATATATTCTTACGATTTACTATTCAGTAAGGAATTCATTAACATAAAGATTATGACCTAGAATATACCCTTGGGAAACTTTCATGTTGATATGCTTTTATTTGGAAGGTGAGTCACTATGTTTGCTAGTGGAAAATAGTTGACAGAAACTTCATTTTTAACTTACTTCTTATTGGATATAACTATGGGGTTCAGTCAAGTGACAATGAACCAAGAAAAAAAGTGAGTCATTCATTTAAAATGTATTAAATGGATATATCCTTGAATATCGTAAGAGGTATGATTGTCATAAGAAAAATGCATTATGTAAACCTAGTTAATGAAACTAACCTTACACATTTTATTAGGTATGTTAGTAAATTCTAAATTGTAGCCTTCATTCCATTAAGGTTGTTAATATGATAGAGATTATAAGAGATGCTTTGCATGAATTATATAGTTAAGATGGTGACAATGAACCTTAGTATTTGATAATCTAATGCAAATTCAATTTTTGTATTCTTATAACTAATTATTTTATATATGGTATTTTCCTAACTCTAAAATAATCCTTAAATAGCAAGTTTTTTAATTGGTAAAAATAGCCCCATCAGACTTACCATTGATCTGATTCTTCTCCTTGAACAAATGTGAAGATATGCAGTTGAGAGACAAATTGGACTAAATCCACACCATTTCCTTTTCTGATTTCCTTTTCCTTTTCTTTCATGATGTCAGCCAGGGAGACACCTTAAGTGTAAAAAATCTCCATGCAACTCCTGACTGGGGAAAGTGTATCATCCACAGGCAATCATACGTCTGCTGTGTTGGTCAGAGAACAGTATAGGGAATTCATTGCTGCTGTGTTTGTTTTTTGTGGGGAATAAACTACTGTAACCAAAAAAATCAAGGAAGTTTGGTAATTTTCCACTAAGGTTTATATTGGCAATAAAATCACTTTCAAGAGTTTATTTTTAAGAAACTGATTTTTTTTAAATTCAAAGCCAAAATTGGCAATGACACCATTCCAAATCCGTAAGATAGTTGTGTAACTCTATGATTGTTAGAACTGGATCCATCAGATTTTTGCAAAATTAAAATAGGATTTTAAGAGTTAATTTTTTAATTCCTTGTAAACTTCTTCATAACCTTCCCCTATTTCACAATGAAAGGCAAACACTATCTTGAAGTTGAAATGCAAGTGAATTCTGAAGAAAAATAAATGTATTTGTACTAGAACTGCAAATGTTTGACAGAAATTGGAAAGTGGCTCTTAAAGAAACTCTCAGCATGAGAGCCATAATTAGTTTTAAGATTTACTTCTAGTGGCTTCTCAGACCAATAGGACTTTGTTTGCTGTAGCATCTTAAGATATCTAGGGGACATTCAGTCTTCAAATATCAAGGGATCTATGTTTTACTCTAGCCAAAAATCTATGTGAAAATATATGTGAAAGTCACAACAAAAGTTCCCAAATAGAAGCCATTTAACTTAAAGTCAGCTGTCTTGACCTGGGATATATATTTAGACTTTTCATAGTCTTAAAAATCATCTTTATAGAACTGCCCTATACTGTATGGGTTTGTATATTTATTTTGAGAAAAAAATCCTCTTCTACTCTTTTGTGTAATATATATTCTGATTTTGAAGATACAATATGAAAATACACATAATAAATTTTTTTTAGTTTAAATAGCAGTGATAAGAAAGCAAATCATTTTAATTTTATATATCAAATTTGTCTAAAAACTGAATGTGATAAGTTTTAAAACTCACCAGAAAAGAATCATAAAAGCATAGAACTTCATATTGTCATTATGAACTAAATAAGTATTTTTGAGCCTATAAGATATACTAATTTTTGTTTAGATATAGAAGTATAAAATGTGGCCATTAGTCAAGAAGAACTGCAAATAAGGTAAAAATAATGATCAAAATGTAGTAAGTAGTGTGTCAAATGAATGGAAATTTTAAAAATAATTTGCTAAGAAAGGAAAGATATTCATATCTGTCAATCATCATCATGAACAAAAATTATTTGTGAGAATTTTAAATACAGAGTCAAGCACAGCGAATCCATGACTTCTAAAAGCAGGTGATCATATCCCTAAGGAATTTTTTAGATGAGGAAACAGAGGATCACAATAGTAAGGGACTTGTCCAGAGGCACACACAAAAATTAATGATGGAGTGTGCCACTAGAATTATGAAGGTACAATGAACTATGGCAACAAGCCTGAATTGGTTTTCATGCCTGTAGTAATAACTCTGCCCTCCTGCCCTCCACTTAATGCCCTGCTCCCAAAATAATCTTCCAAAAATGCCTTTGATCTATCACTGACTTGTTTAAAGACCTCTTCAGAGCTCCATGAAATCTAAACTTAAGGCTGCTTTCTTGCCTTTTTTTTTTTCTCACTGCCTTTCCCTCACTTTGTGCAAACTAAGTGCAAACCAAGCTATTCTCCAAGAACACTCTGAACGTTTTTAAAACGTTCCGCCTTTTGTGCTTCCTGTCCTTTCACCCTGTGATGCCTTCCCTCTTATCTCTTCAACTGCAAGCTTATCCATCCTATGTTCTACTCAAAAACCACCTCTGGGGCCTTCCTTAATCTCTTGCAGTTGGAATTAATCTCTCCCATACTAAGCATATTATACCTCTGGGGCATATATCTATTGCTCCTAAAAAACTGAAAGTTCATTGAGGACTGAGACCTTCAATCTATCATATTTGTATCATCTGCAGTACACTGAATAACTTGCACATAGCCACAGAGAAATAGCAATGACATAGCAATTTATTAGTAATAACAATAAGCATAATTAAAATAAATAACATTTATTAGGCACTTACCCGGTGGCAGGCAGTAACCTAAGTGCTGTAGATGGAATCAGAATTTGAAGCCAGCCAGTTGACTCCAGGATCCTTGTTTTCAGCCGTGTAGGTCCTGGAGTCAGCAGCTGCTCTGGATTGAATCCTGATTCTACCACTAACTAGCTGAGTGATCTCTCTGTGTCTCAGAGCTTCGTCTTTAAAATGAAAATAGTAAGAGTATCTACCTCAAGTTTTCAAATAGATTAATTTAGATAATTTGTGTTAAATATTTAGGGTAGTGCCTAACACCTAGCAGTGCTGATTAGTAGTTAACTCTACTTACTACAGTTTGTTCTAAGTATTTAATGAGTTAAATTAACTATCTTGGCTAAAAATGCTTCTTACTTTCTCACCTCCTATCAAAATTCTGTTCTGGCTTTAAGGACCTGCCCAAGAGCCAGCTCCTCAGGAAGGCATTCCCGATGTCATCAGGGTAATCTTTCACAGTGTGTTACACTCCGAATTTTCTATAGCATCTAACTATAACATCTGTTAGCTTCAGGAAATAGTTACAGTCAGCTATGGTTGGCAACAATATCAGAAATAGCTATGGAGTTACCAACTTTTTCTCATGATAATAGGAAAATGATCGCCTAACCTTATGTGTTTTGAATCTCATCTTTCCACTGACTCACCTAAACATGTAAAAACTATTCTTATAGTAGACAAAATACTTTGAAAGTCCTGAGCAGGAATATTTAAAACAAAAACTCTATACTTGGTCACAACTCCAGCAGAATTCTAATTTATAAATTGGAAGGCAAAAACCTCTCAAGGTCCCCAGGTAGCGTTAACATATCAAAGATGAAGTGTTTACTCAATATGCTAGTAAAATCCCAATTTAATTCAGTCTTTCTCCATACAAGAATTGTTTTGGTATCTGAGGAACCATACTCAATTTTCTAGGTTATATTAAAGCATGTTTTTGATGAGGTAATACATAAAGATGTATTTCCTATAATGAAAAGTAAATATATAGTAGGCATTTTCCCTGAATAAGATAAAAGAGGTTTTACACTTGTCAAGACTTGATAGCTTGTTAGGTCAGCCACATGCCACGATGTGGTTCAGGAGAGTGACACAAATAACCAGAGTGGTCCCAATGTATTTTGATGTTGCTGTGTTTTGGTCATGCCTTTTGGAACTGAAATATGACAGTAGTCCAAGTCAGTCACTGGCTAATTGGTTTTCAGCACTAAAATAACTTTATTTCTTTTCTCTAGTTATTTAATGAGAATAATCTATACAATATTAGGTACCATTTTATATTTTAGTATTAGGTATATTTTATATTTTGTAGCATCATAGTTTAGTGGGATCATGGCAAACACTAACCTGCCTTGACTCAATCTTGAAATCTTGCAAGATGATATAAATGTCTATGTATGTATATATAAGTATCTGAGATCATCTCAAAACAGCAAAGATTATTATCATAGTGGCAAAGGTTAGGAAGGAAGAAAGAGTGTGATATAAAATGAAGTGGAAAAGAAAAAGCCTAGAAATCCAAAAGCTGAGTTTCAGGTTTCTCAGTGAGATTGTGATCTCTTATTCAGGCCACTTTCAGTTTTTCTGCTACAAGAGTGAGGAATATGAGAAAATATCAACTACTTCAAGTATATGTACCTGGATTTCATAACAAAGAAGGTTGATTCCATCAGGAATTTGGACATAGACCTTTCAAGCCCCAGGGAATCCTTGGATTACAATGAAACAAGCATTTTAGCAAATGTCTAGGAACGTCTATTTACAAATCATTTCTTTCTCTTTAGCATAATCACGTTCAAATATAAGCTCTACATATTTTGAATTCCATAAAAAGATATGTGGCAGTATAATTTATGGATAAATCATAAATATTTGAAAAATCAATTTCACAGCATCTCTGATCTAACTCTAGCTTTTTTTTAAAAAAAGACTTTATTTATTTATTCATGAGAGACAGAGAGAGAGAGAGAGAGGCAGAGACACAGGCAGAGGGAGAAGCAGGCTTCATGCAGGGAGCCTGATGCAGAACTCGATCCTGGGACTCCAGGATCACACCCTGGGCCAAAGGCAGGTGCTAAAATGCTGAGCCACCCAATGATCCCCATAGCTTCTTTTTAAACATTTTTTAATTTTATTTTTTTATTTTAATTTCAGTACAAACATAAAATTCTAAATTCATAATTAAATTTTTAGCATCTACCGAAGAAAATAAAATACAGCATCCCAACCAATATCTGTTGCTATTGTTCAAACTGGCATTGATCGATCAAGCCTTCTAAACAAAGCTTTTCTGAGGAGTAAACTATTTCATTAAATGACTGTGAGGGGGATCCCTGGGTGGCGCAGTGGTTTAGTGCCTGCCTTTGGCCCAGGGTGTGATCCTGGAGACCCGGGATCGAATCCCATGTCGGGCTCCCGGTGCATGGAGCCTGCTTCTCCCTCTGCCTATGTCTCTGCCTCTCTCTCTCTCTCTGTGTGACTATCATAAATAAATTAAAAAAAATTTTTTTAAATAAATAAAATAAATGACTGTGAGATAATCCTAAGTGGACATCATTAAAACAGAGATAGGCAGTACGCATATTTTTCCTTCCTCTTTAATACTCTTTCGTGCTAATATGCTGGACTGAATTTTTCTCCCTCCAGTTCCCACTCCTGCCATTTCCTGGGATGTGACACATACAAACAACATTTGATGACGTTCACAATTTGAATCCAACAATTGGAGGTGGGTCTCCCTTCTCAAGAGAAAACACAGACTAAAACCTAGAATGCAACTTTAACAAGCTGTAAGTCTAAGAAGAATAAAGATATAGACTCCCTGCTGACAGTAGCACAAAAACAACCAACTGACTTTGGAATTGACAGACTCTGCAATGTTTCTATTATCCCCATGGTGCAGGAGCCTCCAAATCTAATGATATGATTAGGTTGTTCTGCATGTGAGGATCAACAAGCCAAGTGAAAACAACTACAAATTAGGATCGAGACAGGGAGAAATAAACTCAGAGAAAAAAAGTGACAATGAGTTGACAAACAAAAATTCTAAAGCACACAAAGAAACCAAACACCAAATGCAGGTAACCTAATCAAGAATTGGCACATTCATACCAACCTAAATTAATTTTATGAAGTATTCCAATAAAGACTTTGAATACTGCAATTATGGTTCTCAAATTGATAAAGAATACTTCTGTTTTTTAAATGTCAAGGAATTATTTGTAAAAAAGAAGAGAATTTAGAATGGCGAGGCATGAAAGAGAACAAATTCTATATGTTTAAATAAAAATCATAGTTATTAAAATTTGAAAAGTAATTTCCACATTAGAATAAAAGAGAAAACCAGTAAACTGGAAGAATAATTTAAGGAATTCATTAAGAATGCAGTATAGAGAACAAAGAGCTAGAAACTATATAATATAAACTCAAAATAGCATGGTACAAATAAATTCAAATATATTAGTTCTTAAAATACTGTTAATGGCTTGAACTCACCTATTAGAGGACAGATTACAGATTGGATTTTTTAAAATATAGCTATAAGTTGCTAGTAAGAGTGATGAGGAATGCTATATTATATGAATACTAACCATAAGAAAACTAGCACAGCAATATTAATATAAGATGGCATAGAATTTAAGGCAAAATATTAATAAGGATACCATGTACAAGACAAAAGGGAAAACTCACTTAAGAAATGTTAACAATATTGAGCTTATTTGCAACTTAGAATTAAGAGACTTGAAATATTTACAGCAGAACAGGCACAATTACAAAAAGAAGATACCTCCATAATATTAGTATAAGATTTCAAGGAATGCTAGTTGAAGCAGATTAACTATTAGTTAGAATATGGTTTTGAACAGCAAACTTAGGAAGCTCAACCTAATAAATATATACAGAATTCTGTACCCCAAAAATGAATGCATACATAGAATAATAATTAAATCGATAATGTAGTAGATCACAAAGGAAGTGTTATCATAGTTCAAATAATTGGCAGTGAATCATATTCTATGATAATAGCCTAATATAATTTGACACCAATAATCAGAGATCATACAGAAATTAAATGTTTTGTTAAATAAGACATTCATGTGGGGCACCTGGGTGGCTCTGCGGTCGAGCATCTGCCTTTGGCCCAGGGCATGATCCTGGAATCCCGGGATCAAGTCCCACATTGGGCTCCCTGCAAGGAGTCTGCTTCTGCCTCTGCCTATGTCTATGCCTCTCTCTCTGTGTCTCTCATGGATGAATAAATAAAAAAATCTTAAAAAAATAACATATTCATGTGTTAAATTACAGTGGTAATTATGAGAAACAGGAAATGATTAGAAAGTGAATGGAAAATTTTAATATATATATTTATATATATATATATATATGTTTTGAGATATAATCATCTCAAAACCAGTTCAATGCAGTTAAAAATGCTAGCTTTATTTTATAGTATTATATGAACTTTTTTAAAGAATAAGGATTAAAAATAAATGAGGTATACATTCACCACAAAAAAAGGGTTAAAAATAATACAAACTGGTTGTACTAATTAGTTTCTGCAAAATGTGTAAAAAGAACATGTAAAAATCAATAGTGTTCTTGTACACCTCTGGCATAACTACCAAAATATCAAACTAATAGCTAGTAGAACTAGTGATAGAGTTTGGCAAAGTAATTGGATAAGTGGCACGTAAGAATAAGTCTTACAATATATTAATTTCCAAAAGAAATATAATAGGAAAAAAATAATTCATTCACAGAAGCACCAAAACCATGAAGTACATAGGAATAAATCTTTATTTTTTTTAGTATTTTATTTAATAGGAATAAATCTAATAGTAAATATGCAATGTATTCATGGATATTATTATAAATCATAGCTGAAAACAAAAATACACTATTCTTATAGATGGACTCAATATTTTTTAAATGTCAATTCTTCTCTAATGTACACATTCAGTAAAATTCCATTAACACAAGTTTTCCATGAAATTTGATAAGCTGATTCTATAATTCAGATGGATGAGCAAAGGGTCAAGAGTTGTAGAATTTTAAAGAACACAGTATAGGACAAAGTACAGTAACCTTATCCCACTGACATAAAGATTTCCTTTGCCCTACCTGATATCAAGACCTACTGTAAAGCTATAGAAATTAAGACCTCATAGGAGAGTACTTGTGATGAACACTGGGTGTGTGTCTAAGTGATGAATCACTAAATTCTACACCTGAAACTAATATTACACCGTATGTTAACTAACTGGAATTTAAATAAAAACTTAGAAAAAAAGAAATTAGGGTTCTATGGATCTACAAAAGGAAATTAGGGTTCTATGGATCTACAAAAGGAAAAAGGCAGAAACATATCCACAAAAATATGAGAATTGGTGTATTACAGATACACATTACAAATACCTACCTGCCCTTGAGAACTTGGAAACATTTCCTATACAGCAAGTCCTCATCACTCTCTGCCTCCAGTTACTGGGATACAATGGATTCCATCTGGAATGAACATCTTATTCAGATGGAACCAAATTAATTTCACTCTTCTAGGAGTTTAGAACCGATATCCAGAAAACTCTCAACCACTTAACTTTTAGACATTTATAATCAGGATATAATACTGCTGTTGGAGAATTCTATTTTAGGAACCATACATCTAGAAGAGTAAGTCAAAAGAGAAAACTCACTAACCAAAACAGAAAACTAAAGTGGACACACACACATACACAAAAAGATGGGAAAACGTAAAAGCCAAGAGAAACTTGATTTCTGATGGCTTTTCATGTTCCTATTGATGCCTTTTTTGACTCTAGCCCTAGAGTTCTTGTCTTATTTCCTTATGATATGTAGTTCTTTTTTTCCCTTAAAATACTTTGAGGGGTTTTGGTTATTTCCAGACAAACCACTTTGAGTGAATGAGATTTATTATCAAGTTTCCATTGGCCTTAACAATTAAAACGGGGATGTCAACTTTATAAAATACTGGGATCTCTACACCTTCAGTGATAGAACAGCTTTATCGATACATAAAATTGACCCCAGTGATATTTTACGAATGAGGAAAGAGCATACATAGAAAAATCAGTATTCAAAAATTGCTCCTCTATGTCTTATGTGGGTAAGGTTGGGTTGAAGTCAGTAAAGTCACAGCTAAAGGCTTTTAAGGCAACTGCGCTAGCCTTTTGTCATTCATTCAGTAGAAACATATTTTGTGATCTTAAATTATGACAGTAGTTCTTTGGGTAATATTGCCAACACACTTTTCTTAAGCAGAAGTGCAGGAAATTCTTCCATTTGAATCCATTGCCATTCACAGTCTTAGCACAGCACACCTGTGAATTGAGGTCAAACGTTAAGGTTATTGCAAAGGCCGAAACTAGGTGGAGGGACACTGGTTCTATCTTAAAAAGTCTTTGACTCTCAGGGCCCTGAGTGGGTGGCTCAGTCAGTTAAGCATCTGCCTTCAGCTAAAGTCATGATCCCAGGGTCCTGGGATTGAGCCCAACATCAGCCTCCCTGCTCAACGGGGAGTCTGCTTCTCCCTCTGCTCATTCTCCCTCTCGCTTACTTGCAAGAAAAATGTATGTCTCTCACTGAATAATTTAGGTCATTTGTTTATATTTTAATTTATTTTTACTATTATAATGTTATTGGCTTACCTCATGTTTGTTAAATGCCAGTAATATGATCTAATTTCTTTCCAAAAAATGTTTGTTCCTCTTACAGATAATGAGCAGAATGTATACTCATAATATAGCTTCCAGCAACATAGACTCGTGTAATTTTGAGTAACATGCAGTGGTCACCACAGCTTTTGCAAAAGTTTCTTTTATCTGGATAGTTCCACTTTGGCTATCCTGTATAATAGAGTTAGCACATCTTAAGCCCTCTGGATAGGGTATAGGTTATAGTATCTGGTTGCACAGTGTTATAATTGTCTTTGTCAGTAATGTAAATGACTTCTTTCCAATGGTTTTTGACCAATGCATTCTTTAAATAAGTCCCTGCATTTGTTTTTTAATCATTGCCCTCAGCATTACTGAATCTGCAAAAAAGGTTGCAGTTCTTTACCTAGGTTGACCAGTGACGGGTATATCTGAATTATATTTGACAACCCTAAGGACAAGAATTTTGTCTGTAGGTTATAGAGGTATCCACATTAGAAGCTTCCCCTTTTTATTCATGTGACACAGAGTGATTTATACCTACTGGCGAAGATATCTTATTGGATTTTTAGGCTGACCTTACCATTTTTCATTCAAATCATGTAACTTTTGAAAGTGAAAAGAGTACTATTAATAATTAGAATGGGACATCAGGCAAAAATAAGCACTCTGCCAGCCACATCAAGGTGTATCTTCATTGTAGTTATTATGTTTGTAAAACTTAATTATAATGAGGTATTTGGAGGGTCTTATTGTGGTTTCCTTGCTGCCTAAAACTGTAGTGTTAAAAAGATGGTACATCTCTGAAATCTAAGAAATGAAGTATCTACAGGATCAAACAGTCCTTCCTTTGTGCCACTTCTCTTCCTGAATCTTACCTCTATTATTGAACTGTTCACAAGATATTGCAATTGCTGGTTTATGTCTCCATCTCCTTTGCTACACTCAAGCTAGGTAAGACCTGGGACTGGCACATTTCTTGTGGCCTGGACAGGAATCAATGTATATTTTTTTTAATTGAGATCTGAATAAATTGAAAAGAACAGAATAGTTATAGGAGCTTTCTTTTTTAAGAGCACTAGTAAAGATTGGATTGTCTGCGGATGGTATGTTACATGTAATGTTTTTATATACTAGTATAACACCATGTAGCTAGTGTACAACTGTGATTCATAAGATAACTTGGTATATCTGAATTGAAGGAGCAACACAGTACAATGGTTAAGAGAGTCAACTCTGGAGAAAGTCAACTGGAGTCTGAATTTGGACTTGGCCACTTACTAGCTGTGTGTCCCTGGAAAAGCTAGATTCTCTGTGCATCCATTTCTCTCTGTAAAATGGGAAGGTAATAGTATGTACTTGCCTCATGGAGTTGTAAATATAAATGAGTTGTTGCGCATAAAGGACTTAAAACAGTTCCCAATTATTGTAAATGCTTAAGAGTTGGCTATTGATAATAATTGTTATAATAATTGTGACACTTGTTATAATAATTATAATAATAAATATTACTACTATTATTATTAGAGAATGAACCTCACATGCACACAATAGAGATACAGATGTAGATATTATTCTCAAATATCCAGACTAACTAGGTACCTAGCAAGAATGATTTTTCATTCATGTAATGAAAAATCAACAAGTTGCACTTAAATTAAGAATGGGAATAAGTCCAGGTAAGCCAAATAATTCACATGGGAGAAGATAACTTATTAAATTGAAATCTATAGGATTTACACCAAATATTAAAGACTATGAAATAAATATGAAGGACATTTATAATCTCTTACCTTCACTTCCTATTTCCCTTTTCAACTTTCAAAGAATAGAAATGTATTTAAAATATTTCCACTTATATCTGTGAAAGTAGGAAATAAATTACCTTTTCCTTAACCTTTATTCCCTTCCTTATGTAGGACTCAGAACTTTTTCACTTGAACATGGGGATTTTACATACATAATGAAAATGATAATTAAACTTCAAAAAAATTTGTGGGTTGATTGGGAAAAGGCATTTGATGTGTAGAAGACATGATATTAATATGTTTTAGAGTATATGTATAAACATTATTTAAATCTGTGATATTTTCACAAATGCTCCATGCTAAAAGTATTTTATAAAATGAACATTAAAAGCCTCCCACATTGGGACGCCTGGGTGGCTTGGTGGTTGAGCGTCTGCCTTCGGCTCAGGGTGTGATCCTGGGGTCCTGGGATCAAGTCCCAGTCCCACATAGGGCTCCCTGCAGGGAGCCTGCTTCTCCCTCTGCCTAGGTCTCTGCCTCTCTCTCTCTGTCTCTCATGAATAAATAAATAAAATCTTAAAAAAAAATAAAAGCCTCCACATAAAATTATTAAAAGGAGATTATTGTTTATTTAAGTGTTTACAAAGTGAATGTCTAACCTCTTATGGTAACTGTTTTTTTGTATATTTTTTTATTGGAGTTCGATTTGCCAACATACAGTCTAACACCCAGTGCTCATCCCATCCAGTGCCTCCCTCAGTGCACATCACCCAGTCACCCCATCCCCCTGCCCACCTCCGCCTTCCACCACCTCTTGTTCGTTTCCCAGAGTTAGGAGTCTCTCATGCTCTGTCTCCCTTTCTGGTATTTCCTACCCATTTTCTCTCCTTTCCCCTTTAATCCCTTTCACTACTTTTTATATTCCTGGGATGAATGAAACCATATAATGGTAACTTTTAAGCACTACCTCTCTGCTGTTTGATATTATGTTTTATAGAATGCATCTTTAGGAAATTTTAAATGTTTCCACTCAGAACCAAATCAAACAATACATGACACTGATGAATTCTATAATACAGAAGATGTGTATCTTACTTTACTTTAAGTCTTAAGAGACTAATTGCTAATGGTCTCAAGCTGTTATATGACACGATAGTACATTTCTAGGTAAGGGATATGCTGCTTTCCTTTAGACTCTGCCAAAAAAATAGGCATATTGTTGTTACCATTTTAATTTCATATCTAATGTGATAAAATGAGTGTCTTCAAGGAAAGGATAAACCTCTTACGTGTTATATCACCTGAGTCACTATACATTGTATTAGTAGTCTAAGTTCACTGCTTACTGTCATTTTCAGATGTTGGAATACCATGTATGTGTGTGTGCATGTGCCTGCATGCTTGTGTGAGTATATTTGTGAATATATATATGTGTATATATATACTCTTTTATATGTTAATAAGGTAAATGTTTCCTTTTTTAAAAAAAATCCAGTAACTATTTTTGCTGGTTGTGCTATTTGCTCAACTGGAAAAGTTGACATGCAGAACAGGTGTGAAATTGACAGATCAGCCATTTTCAAAGGGCATGGCAGCAGTTGAGAAGATTGAGTTTCTTACACTTTATACCTTGTGATGTTTGTTGATTTTTAAGCTCCTGCATTACTTTATCTGAAAGCAGGTCTTGTTCTATCAATTTTTACGTTAGGGAATTAAGGTGTGCATTACTATTCTTTTAGTGTAAAATATGTATATTATTTCCCATGAAACAGAATGAAGGGAATGTTATCTCACTAAGAAGAATGCATAAATATAGAAAATCAATTTAATTAGTAAGAGAAATGGAGAGAAAGGATATTTCCGTCTTCCCACATCCCAAACCCACTGCATTACACCATTTTGTCATTCTCTTTATCCCTTTCTATGTGGTCTTTGGCAGTTAATGAAACCATCCTAACTTTTTGATTAGGTTCACTCATTTTAAAATCAGACCTCAGACTATCTTGTCTACATTTTAGAAGTAGGATAGGAAGGTGACATCACTGCAATTAAATTCTATCCACGGGTACTAAAGATTCCTACAAACTAGACCTTGTGAGTTGATGAGGCAAGAAGAAACCATGGTCCCTGTCCTGAACAAGCAGGCAGTCCAGTTAGGATAATTAGTCAAATGCCCACTGCATGCAGGAAGGTTAGTGTCAAAAGAGATCTGAAAACAGAGATCCCACAAACTGAACTAGGAGGATACTTCAAAAGAATAGGAGCTTAAAGTGTACGTAGAAAAAGTATGCAGAATTGGATAGGAAGAGTAAAGGTACCTGAAATGACCTAGACAAAAGGGTGTACATGAGCAGCCACAGAGGAACAGATGTGCATGGCATGTTCTAGGGATGATATGACTTGCTTGGCTGACAGAGGACTTACGGCTAATAACTTGATTAGACATTGAATGAAATGTGCTGCAAAATCAGATTGTGGAGGCATCTCAGCCAAATAAAAATGAGTTCTCTGTAATCCATTATTGATTTACCCATACCACTCTTTATTATCTTGAATATAGAGAATTGAATATTAGGAAAAAACTTAGGGAACTCTTCCTTAAAATTTCACGTAATATATTGTTTCACGTTGAAAAAATGAAGGTGTAGAGCCTGGGTGGCTCAGTCAGTTGAGTGTCCAACTCTTGATTTCAGTTCAAGTCTTGATCTCAGGGTCATGAGTTTGAGCCTCCACATTGGGCTCCATGCTGGGCGTGGAGCCTACTTAAGTTAAAAAAAATGAAGGTAATATATATGCATTTAATAAATATAGAAATGACACAAAACAAAAATGCTGAACTTTTTAAAGAGTTGTTTGTTTAATAAGTTTTTAGCATACTACAATGATGACATTTCTTGAAAACATATGATTGTCCAAAGCTAGGCTAGTGAAAATTTAATTTGCTGCTTAAAGAGGTTTGGATAAAGTTATGGAAATAGATTAATGACCAAATCTATTTTTAAAAGATGAAAAGTAGATTATATTGCTATGATTTTTATTGAGCTATTTCTGAAAATAGAAAAATAGGCAAATTAATTTAATTAAATAAATATAACCTTCTTAGCTGTTCTCTTCATACATGTGTACAACTGTGAAGACACTGGAAGAGCATGGCCCCCCCATTTTTCTTTCATACCTTGTTGTAGAATCTAATTTGACCCTATTCCTCAGTTCCACAAGAACTGGCTGAGACAGGACTCAAATAAAAGACAGTGCATATTGCATAGTTCAATTTCTGTATTCACTCAGTGAAAATCTGAAAGAAAGGTCAGAGATCTTGATCACAGAAATCAGTGGATGAACTGGCCCTGGGGATGTCAGTCCTCCTGCCTGCATTTTTACTAGTTCTCCTGCTAATTTTTTGTTGTTTCGGTTTGTATGCTTTTTGATTTACTTATATGCGAAAGTCAGCCTAATACAAAAGGCAACAAGCCTGGTGGTATGAAATAATATTCGTGACTGAAAAAAATTACTAAGAAAGTGCCATGAATGCTATTTGGGAAAAATAAAGTAGTTTATTCCCCTAAATTTGGTCTGGATATTTTTAAGTTTTCCAATTACCCAGCAGACTGGTTTAAGATAGTAAGTAAAAGATGACCCTGTTTGTCTCACAAAATGGTGACAATCACTATTACATTATCAAAATCTTAGAACTCAGCAGGGAAATACAACTGCATTAACCCAAAGTTCTCAAATGCTGCAGGGTGAGTCATTTCACTGACTCATTTCCTTTTACATGGAAAGTCTATTGGGATATTGATGACTTAGACAGATGTTATTTTTTTAAAGATAGTTGATTTTACTACCTGTACTTGCCAATTAATTTTCAGAATTTTGTTTCTAATGGTCAGAAGCCCAGCAAAATAAAATAATAGTTATATCACATTTCTTAGCCACTATAGGAGGCAGATGTGCAATGCAGTTCTCTTTGCTTATTTTCATGCCACAGCCTCTTTTGGCCCTTAACCAATACTTGGGGGGACACGCTGAAGGCAACTATGCTTATAAAGATTACCTTGTCATGATGATTCACAGCTGAACCTTTATTAGCCAAAGGCTCACAGTTCTTTCTGAGATCCATTTCTCTTGCTCATCATACTGCTGTGATCAAAATGGGTTGCAAAAATCTACCTCTCCACCTAGCAATAGTTTCCTAAGTTTTTATGACTTTATTTCAAATTCTTCATAAGAAATGTTTGGGAAGTCAGTTAAATCACCAATTATTTCTTCATTGCATGCAGAGAAGTACGCAATTAAATATTTTAAATTCTTTGAAACGTCTCTTGTCATATTACAAATACACAAGGAGAAGGTTTAGTAAGTTAATGTTACCAAAAATCAAGTAAAAGAGGTAAAAGAAATTACATTCTTTTATGTATAAGGGAATAATTATATTTCGGGCACCTGTGTTAATAAGGTAATGTAGTGTTCTTTGCATTAATAAGATATGGCATATTGACCGAAACTCTTAAAGGTAGAATGCAAAAACCAAGCCATTAAGATCTGAAGAAATACTAACCTTAACTCCGGTGTAATTTAGACCTGTCAACAAAATTATCAGGATAGCAATTTTAGAGATAGTATTCTAGGTATGGCCTATAGTATTCCACTTGTATTTAATGAAAATGTGCTTTCTTAAGCAATCAAATATTTGCCCTAAGTTCTACTTCAGGATGTTTGTGTTTGTTCAACTAAAAAGTTAAACTCAAGCATTCAATTTCAATGGGACTTGAGACAAGCATACAATTAGAAATTTAGAAATAGTTGTGTACCTAATGAAAATTAGGGAAATCATTTACCACATGAAAGTCAGTTTAAATGGTTCATTCTCATTTTTTCTTTCTATAAATGCATGTTTCTTAGAAGTATGGGATGATATATGCAAGTCTGACTCATTGAATTTACCTTTACAGGTAAATAGATTATCTTTTTTCTCTAAAGATCAATGTTACATGCTCCATGAAGGAACCTACAAAAAAGAAATCACCCAAATGGACTCCCTCAGTGTTACTCTCTTCCATATTCCTGGCCAAGTCAAAAGTATCGAACCACATACCTATGCCTCCTCCCTGAAAACTTGCCATTCGGGGTATCAAAGGAAGTGCTGGGCCATAGACCAGAGCACATGATTTTTGCATCTAGCAGTCATTTAACAAATGGTTGTTGAAGTCTTGTATAAAAATCTTTGTATTTCCCCCTATGTGACCAAAATGATTAGTTGCATTATTTTACATACTTAGCCATAGATGATAGAAGCAGCCAAAGTCACTGCTATACTGGAAATTCATTTTTCCATATCTACTTATTTCCCCACTAAAAACTTCAGTTATCATCTAACTACCTGATGATTATATAACAATCACTAATGATTCCTTCATCTGTATAGGCATCTTGGGAAATAATTCATTATCTTATAACAAAAAAGATTAAAAATTTGTTGCAAGATAAAAAATACTACCAAGTAAAATAGTTTGGAAAAATTTTTAAATTATTATCATTATTTAATACTTGATGCTTTATAGGTACAAATCATTCTGAAGCAATGCTTGTGGAGCGTTTAACTTAAATTTTCAACTGAATAGTTGACATTAAAATTGTTTAGCTATTTTATACTTTCTCTTCTTATAAAAGAAGAACATTGTTTACAGAAGGCCACCTCCAAAATTTTGTAGATTGAAAGAATATCTCCCAATTGTTTCAGTCTTTGTCAGATTTGGCTTGCGAGTGCTCTGACTTTGTTGGCATAAAGCAGGTAAAAGATATCTGTGTGTAAACTATTATTCAAGCAAACAAGGTCTTTAAGTTTATGCATTTCAATATAATGGATATTGCTAAAAATATGAAATCAAAGTTGAAAGATTTGATCTAGCAAAATGTGCTGGTAGGTTATAAATGCAAGTTTCATGGTCAATACCAAAAGACACCCCCCACCACCCCAAAAAAAAGTCCTCTGCCATTGTTCGTGTTCTATCTATTTTTTAAAAGACCATAGAAGGAAAAATACTCTCAGGGAAAAAAAAATGAAGCTTTACTGCAAAAGAAATGAATGCAAGAAATGGCACTTTAAGTAGTGAAGAGACATGAAGCATTGCAACTTCATAGCCTGCTAAGGAGCAACAGCTGTACCTAATTTCAACTTGACGTGCTTCAGATCTCATATTCATATAGGTATTTAATGATCCAAACATAATGGTCCTATATAGAATAATTACTTATATGAAGGAGCAAACTTCATACGCATTCCTTTTTAAATGATCCTTCAAGAGAAAAACTGCACTGGCTCTTTGAACAATGAATAGCCTCTTTCACCAATCCAAATGTTTGGGGGCTAAAAAGCTTATCTTTTATGAGAAAATAATAATAGTGGTGAGGTTACTTCTTTTTGACAGACTCTTTTTGTCTCCCCCCTTCCCAGGATAGCCAGTACAATGACAAAAGGTAGAATGCCAGGCCAATCATTAAGTCATACTGGTAGATGGTTACAAGAAATATCAGAAACAAAAGGACATACGGTACTTTAGAGTTGGTGTATTTCGAAAGCAGAGATTCACTGCTTTCAGTTTGACCTTCCTGGGCCGGGACACTAGCAGAAGCAGAGCTCTCAGATTCCTTGTCACCTGAAGAGCACAGTGATTGTCCAGAGGTTAATCCTTCATTTTCACGCCTTGCCTCTTCCACGTTCTCAGCAGCTTCACTGACGAAAATCTTTGGCCGTAGAGATTTTTCCACACCGAGTTCTTGTTGAGAAATCTGGCTTGTAAATCTTTCTCTGCTACTACCTGAAGTCTGTATCCCCAAACTTTTGGCAACTTCTTCAGGTACAGACCCAAGATGAGGGTGCTTCTCAATACCCTGGATTTCGCTTGTTGGATTACAATTATATTCTGATTTAGTAGAAATAGATTGGAGAGTCATGGTAGTAATTATATTCTCTACAGCAATTGCCTGTTCATGAGATGGCACTGAGGCTTTAGCATGGTGATTGGAAACGTGAGAGTCATTCTGAGAAGCTCTGTGGGTGTCTGAGTTTGAAGCAGAATGAATAATAGCATCTCTATCCATTTTCTTTGATGATTCTTGGACCTGTTTATGATCTCTATTTTCTGGAAATGCCTTTTTGTCTGTTGGTAACACTCCCAAGTGTAAATCCAGTTCTGAGGCTGCTCTTTGATTGCCTGTAATGACCTGTAAGGATTCTTCTACAGATGTGATATTTCCAATGCCACGTTTCTTCCTGTCATGTGTCTTCCCGGGATTGTACATAGATATGGTTTCTTCTCTCTCCATTTCATCTACATGTACATTACAAATACCTAAACGTGATTCCTTTTCAAAATCATTGTCATAGATTACACCTCCTGCATCTCGTTGACAAAGGGTGTAATGTGAATCATCATTTCCCCCTTCATGTGGATCAAACGCTGTTTCCTTTACCTCGATGGGCCTGTCACTTCGTGCTGTCTCTTGAGGTAGCTTAGCAATTATTGCTTTTTCTCTAGCAGACATGCTTTCTAGAGCACTTTCTGATGTTGTCTTAATTATATAAGCTGTACCTGCTTCTGCTTTCTCAGTAACACCGTGATCAGCTAGAGAAGACAGTTCACAGCTCACTGTTTCTTGGCAGGTAAACAATTCTTCCTTAGGAGTAGCTTTCAAACTCCTTGTGTTATCTCTTTTCCCCCACACGTCCTCACAATCTGCTTGTTCCTTGATCTGTTCTGTTCTGTTTGTCTTACTCTCTCTTGCTTTTCTCTGACTTTCTAGAACATTCCAACTTTGTTTCTGTTGTGCGTTCTTATTCTGATCTCCAGGATTAATCCAATCTGATTTCTCTTCTTTAACTTGGAAAAGACAATCATTCCTCAAAACATTTCCATTTCTTGGTGAACAAACTTGACCAGGCATCCCTCCTGATGCAGTGCCTTCACTAGTCAAGCGATCACGCTCGGGAGTAGTTAACACAGTCCCTTCCCAACTTAGACTTATCCTTGGTGAATGAAACGTATCTGCTGTGATTGCCTGGTTGCGAATTGCGGAATCTTTACAATTCAGCAGAACAGTTACGTCTCTGTGACTAGTTCCTGTCTCTTCCATACTGATTTCAGAGTGGCCCATCTTCCTTTCTTGGTCGTCTAAGATTGAATGAAAATCTTTGCTTTGTTTTTCATTAACACCTAAATGTATTCTTTGCTCCTCCTCCTCCTCAGCCTTACCACTGCCATAATCTTTCTTAGAAGATCCTTTTTCCATTGGTTCTTCTGAATGGAAATCCAAACGGAAATCTCTTCTTAAACCTTCCAAGCCTTTTGTTTCCATTTTCTTAGCTCTTCTTTCACTTTTTTTATTAAGGTTGTCTGAGACTAGTTCATCTGAGGAGGGACAAGATATTTGTACTCTGCCTCTCCTTTGGGCTGGATTAGCATTATCATCCAGTACTTGTTTGCTGCCAATATGTAATTGCACTAATTTGTCACTACTAGTATCTCCCAATGGTGGCTTGATTTCTCCTGTATCTGAAGTAATTTCCTCTGAAGGTTGATGACTACACTTATTTTCTGAGGAATATTTTTCATTGCAGTAAAAATCTCCCTTTAAGAAGCTTTCTGCTGATGAACTTGGAGACAAAGGCCTTTTAAACAAGTCAGAGTGTACTTCACCACGGATTTGCTTCTTCTCTAACCCCTCAGCTTTATTTGGAAAATTGACCGGATCTATTGCAAATGTATTCTTTTCATCTCTGGAGGCAGTACTTCTTATTAAGCATTGATTTATCTTAAGGGATAAAAAAAAACAAAACAAAACAGATAATGCTCAAATGATTGTAAATATACAAAACGAATTAGATAGATTTCGCTAACAGGGCTAGCAATTAACTGGTAGATTTTCTTGATTCACTTCATTTGTGGATTCTATATAAATTCTGGAAGCCGGATGTTTTGGGGGGATCCTTGTAGGCTATGACTTGGGAATGGGATTAATAAGAAAAGGGACCAAAATTAATCACTCTCCTTCCTAGCTTCCAAATATCACATTGTATTATTCAACTATTCTTGCTTGTCATTGCACTTTCTCCTCACTTAGGATATACACATTGATAGCTCCATGCTAATCAATTAGAGAGCAGCTTCCTGGGTGCCCCTTGCTGCATTTACACTTGCTGTAGGTGCCCCTATTACAGTTTCTCTTATTAATATGTTTTCTGCAAAGCCTCTGCAAACTATTAATAGCAAAACGTCACTCAAAGAAAAGTGAGGGAGTTAATGTCTCTGCAAATTCTGTTTTAATGACCCTCTGCCAACTGGTACTCAAATGTATTTGAGCTCTTCAGTGATGCCAACTGTCAGGATTTAACAGTGAGATGCCTGTGTTTTTTTTTTCTCCTCATAACTGACATTTGCATGATCTCAATAATTATATGCAAATCTTACGTTTTCCCCTTCTTCTCACATAAGGCTCATGTTACTTGTCAACTGCACAGCTGTCTTGTAAGCCAATGCCTGTGGGTTCCACAGATTTGGTTGTATTTCCATCTATTATAGAGCTTCATTGTTTTATGCATTAACGTCAGCATGGAGCAAATTAGCATCTAAATTACAGCTCCCTGTTCATTTATTGGATGTACAATCTCAGTAACTTCTAAACAAACTTTTATATTTGAGCCTGCTCATTGTAATGAGGTGTATTGGTGAAGTATGTGATTTTTCAGGCCCCTTTCATTATATTCTGTGGTTTGAAAAAAAATGGCGATGTTAACTTTCAGCTGGTGAGAATTCTCACAATGGGTGACAACTTTGTAGTTTCTTAAAGTTGGAGCAAAGTAAATTGCATACTTTAGTGATGCAGCTTCCATATCACTATAGAAAAGGTGGAAAATGTGGGGGAAAAGATGAGCTCTATTTCTTTTCTGTTTCAGCACTGACACTTGAAGAGGCAAATGTCATTTTAATCTTGGATGATTATGAATCCATGTATCCTAATGATATGAGCTCCAACCAAATACAGTAGAGGATAAATTGCATTATGTGACTCATTTACTCCCATTTCTTCCTTTGTGATAAAAATGCTATCTAAACCATCCCCCCAAAAATTCCAAATAGATTGAATGTTCACCAAGTGTGAAATTTATGATAACAAATTTAATACTAAATTGTACAGTACTGAATTTGTTTCCTGTTTAAAAAATATAGCACAGGCTGTCTTTTCTCCTCATTTGGTAATTTAATACTTTCCAATGATATAGAACTGTGAGATTCTCACAAAGATGGAAGTACGTTAAAAAAAATGCTGCTAAATGCAAGAATCAGACTTGAAGAGCTGGACAGACTCTAACAATCATCTAGTCCAGCCCTCTCATTTTACAGATGAGTTTATGCTAAGTGTACACTTGTCACAAAGATTAGAAATGCACATCAGGGTAGTGCTACCTCTTCTATAATTCCTACAAACTATTACTCAGAGCCGCTGGTAAAGTGATAAGAAATGAATGTCATTAATTTACCACTGCAGAGACCAGAAGCAACATACCGAAATCAAAGTGCCTTGTTGATCAAGCTAGAGATGCAAGGACAGAATAGGCTGTGCTTTCACATTTGCAAATTATATTAGTTGAAACTATTGAAAGGCAGGCATAGCAGCATCTTTGAAGCATAAATGGATTCATCGTCTGTAATGCCGTGGCAACCAGAACACTTACCATCAACTCTAATTCTTTTTCATTATGTTCATCATGTTCCCTGTTTACATCTTTTACATTTTGATTACTGGTTTCCAAGTCCTCCTTGTCTTCATGAGAACAAACAATTGTTGGGATATAGGTGTCTGCAAAGTTAATACAATTGTATCTTTGTAAGATTGTTATCATTGTGGGCTTTAACAAAAGACACAGATTTTGATAAAAATTAAATTGAAAAAAATGAAAAAAATATTACCTGTAATCCTTGAATTCTCAAATTTATTCTCCTCTGATGCTGCTAATGATTCTTCCTTACTGTGAAATTTAAAACAAAATGTTGTAAATGTGTTCTGAGACTACCTCATCGAAATATTTTTGTACAGAGGAAAATTCAAATGAATAACAAGCCAAATAAATACTATTTAACCTTTAGTATTTTCTTGTATTACTTTGTATGGTTTTTAAATAAAATTTTATCTCTTAGAATAATTCAATGGTAAATATTAGTAGCAGAAAAATTTAAAAATACTTTCCACAATGCCACATTTCTAAATAAGATTATGTTGCCTATATTTAAAACTTACACAACCAAAGTAAAAATATATGTAAATGCCTATTATTCCATCATTCATGAATTTAATCTTTGCAAGTGAGAATATTTTTCTCTTGGTTTAAATGATAAAGTTTTATGAACTGACAGTCCATTTGTGGTCATAGAAATTGCTTTTTAACGTTCCAATTATTAATTTTTTTGTGTTCCATTTTACTCAGAATTCTTTCAGTTGGATGAATATAACATTAACTCTCTCTCTTCAGGAAAGGAGAAAAAAACAAACTTACTAAAAACTGAAAGGCAGCTAAATTTATACTCAGTTCAAAGACTTTATGTGTGTATTGCCACAGGCTAATTTTACAACCAAGACTTCAGATTGCTCATATGAAAGCATATATTTTCTTTCTTTAAAATGATTTGGGTTATAATTCCTTTATGATAATTTTCTGCATAGTGATTAAGAAAGTTAAGCATATTTTTCTTTCAAATGTACTATTTGTAGGTTTATTTGTGGAATCATTAGACTAAATTTGTCCATGACACTCAGCAAGAAAAATGTTAGTGAAAAAGTTCACTTTGTGTATAGTTATGTCATAAATCAATCTATCAGAAATGATTGGCCCAGTGTCCACATTTTCTTGTATTGTCTCAGCTGAATTTTCTTATAGTGACTTTTCTCAATGACTACTTTTCCTCATTAAAATGCATCTAGAGAGTTGGCGATAGCTGATACAGTTGTGTAATAGAGTCTACTCTTTGTTGCATGGATAATGTTGATCCGAATCCCAGGAGAGCCAATCTTTTTCAACAAGTCATGAGAAAACTGCAAATTCTTTCCTCTGGATTATAAAAGAAGGTAATTCAGTTTTGTATATATTTATATGCTTAATTTTAATTTTACCATAAATATTTGGTATTAATCAGTGGGTTCATGAAAGAAAATAATGTTTCTACCTAAACATAATATCATTGGGGAAATATAGTATTTACATAATTGATACTGACTTAATCTATAAATCTGTATTGTTTAATGCCAATAACTATGCAAAGATTTATTTTTGAGGAATCCAACTGCAAGTTGATGTTTCTTTTTTCTTTTCCACATACATGATATAAAGGAGTTTAAACAGATATAAACCATTAAATATCATTTAGCTGTTCCTGCTTCCTCTTTATCCCCATAACAGTGTTAAAAATCTCATTTATAGAGGGAAAATCATAGCCATTTAAAGCCTTCTGTTTTTGACTAGCCAAAATACTGTCAATCATTTTTCTATTCTATCTAATTCTGTAAGGTACTTCAATTTTTTAAAAAAAATATTGCACCAAAAGGAAATAAACTTGCTTTTAACTAATTTGAGGGACAAATAATTAGGTACTAAACTGTGTATTATTATGTTGGTGTCTTATAAAACATGTAAATACAGAAATATAGGAGGAAAATCTTAGATTCAGGGATAAATACCAGAAGGAGAAGCTGAAATACTTGAAATTTAAATATTATACTAAGTATCTATGAAGAAAACTAACAGAAGATGTGTAAGGCTCCTATAAGAACAGAATAAAATTGTATCATGAAATACTAAAAATGTAGAAAAATTGAGATACATACCATGTTCATAGACAGGAAGAAGATATATGAAAGCATTCTCTCCCAAATTGATCTACAGATTCATCCCAATTCTAATCAAAATTCCACAAGTTTTTTTTTTTTTTACAAAATTTGAAAATATGATCTTAAAGGGAAGACTAAAGGACTAAAGATAGATGAAATATTTCTGAGAAGTAGCTGTGAGGAGAAATCTGATGTGCCTGATATCAAGATACCTTATGAAGTTTTAGTTATGAAAGATAGTTATATTGGTACAGAGACAGAGCTGAGTAATAGATTTGTACATATCTAGAACTTGGGTATATGGCAAATGTAGTATGTCACATAGCAAATAATAAGGGATTGTTCAATAAATGGAGATAGAGAAAACAGTTGATTCAATGAGAAAAGATGAAATTAGCACAACATATATTCAGAAATCAACTCCAGATGGATTAAGATCTGAAATATCAAAAACCATGAAATTATTTTTTTTTAAGATTTATTTATTTATTTTAGAGAGAGAGAGAGAGAGTGCACAAGTGGAAGGAGGGGCAGTGGGTAAGGGAAAGATATCCTCAAACAGGCTCTAGGCTAAGCAAGGAGCCCAGTGGGCTGTGTCTCACAACCCTGAGATCATGATCTGAGCCAAAACCAAGAGTCATATACTCAACCAACTGTGACACCCAGGCACCCCAAAACCTTGAATGGAAAATGTGTATAAATATCTTACAGACTTCAAAGTAGGAAATTTTTTCTTAAATAATAAGAAAAAAATTGTCCGTTTAACTATATTGAAATTTAAAATTTGTTCATTTAAAGACAGATTTATAAGAGAAAAATATAAATTACGAACTAGGAGAAAATGCATGTGTTACACAAAATCAACACAAAAAAATAAAGAATATATAAAGAACTCCTAGAAATCAATAAAAAAGCACAAACATTTTTGTAGAATCAGAGGGGCAGACATTTCATAGAAGAGAAGTTTCATCTAGCCTACCAGTAAGCACATAAAGGGACAGACAGTATTGTTAGAGGACAGAAAAATGTGAATTGAGATTACAAGATGATATTATTTTAATATCTATTTAATTGATAAAAATTACTATCAAGTATAGAAAGTTGAAACAACTCAAGTGCCCATCAACAGAAGAGTAGACACAAAACCATGGCATATCACAAAAAGGAATATTACATAGCACTCAAAATTAATACACCACAGAGACATACATACATATGGATATCACAATATGGATAAATCTTAGTAACATAATATTAAATGAATAGTCCCAAAACATTATATCAGAGGATGTTCTTTTTATTAAAAGAACTTTTATTAAAAGTTTTTAAAACTACTAAAATGATTTGTATTTATATACATATATGTATATATTTTATATATACAATATACTGCATGTGTATACATACACACACATATACACAAGGAAAAGAGAATATACTGAAAAGCTATATAAACAAGAAAGTTTGATTTTCAAGATATGGTTACATCAGGTGGGGCAAGTTGGGGTAAGGGATGAGGAAAGGAAGTGGTTAGAAGTTGGTTGTTGTTTTCAATGGTAGTTTTGCAGATGCATATTACATTATTTAAAATATCTAGTTAAATCCGTAAGATAATTTATTAAGACAAATGAGTTGTTCTCTGGCTCAGATTAGAGGATGTCTTTAGATAAAATCTCACTCTGAAATTCAAAATGCCAGTCATATATGACCAATTACATCTAAAGAGTATAGTTGAAACAACTTTAGAAAGATTGAGGAAAAAGACAAAGCACTTGATGGTTGATGATGATAGGCCAAGAACTATACACAATTATCATAGAAATAAAAAGCATTATTGAATGTTTCCCCTCTCCCTTCTCCCTTTTATGTTACTTGATCCCTTTTTAAGCAAGGAAGTTTCTTATTTATTGTATTCCCAGTGGCTAACACAGTGCCTGACCCATACTAGTGGTCTAAAAAATGCTGTTGAATAAATGCACAGCATCCTTTCTACTTTTCCCTTCTCTTTGTCTCATAATGCTTAAAATTTCACCCCTTCCAAAGCTCAGGGCCGTGTTTTCAATTATGACTTCAAATAATTAAGCATTTTAAAATCTTATAAACTTAGAAATTAAAAAATAAAAAAGATATGTATTTTGTGGAGAAAGTTTATTTACAGTGCATTTTAAATCACATAATAATGCCTTTCTTTTAGGAAGCTAAAATATAATGATGGAAATAGACATGTCAATAGGCAATTATTATCATTATAAGTGATAAGTATTATAATAAATTATGGAATATGATACATATTCTTTAAGAAAAAAGAAAGGAGAACAGAAACAAGGAGGTTACTCTGTAGGAGAATCAGGGTATTTTTTACAGAGGAAGTAACATTTTGAGCTACTGAGTTATTGAGGAAAGTAGGAGTTTGGCAATTAGAGAAGAATGCCAAGGTCATTCCAGATAGAGGCAATAACGGTTGGTAAAAGATTTGAGGGTAAGAAAGCACAAAAGAAAGAGCCATTCAGAAATGAGATGTTCAGATGGTTTGGATTGTATTGGGAGGAAAGAATGCCAAGGAACAGAACTGGAGTTTGAGTAGTTTTTTTAAAATAAGTTTTTATTTAAATTCCAGTTAATTAACATACAGTGTAATACTAATTTAAGGTATACAATTTTGGTGATTGAACATTTACATACAATACCCAGTGCTCATCACAAGAGGTGCCCTCCTTAATCCCCATCACCTATTTAACCCATTTGCCAGCCAACCTCCCTGTTAGAAACCATCGGTTTGGTTTTGAGTAGGTTTTAAAGGGCTTAGCATGCCAGGGAAAATGGGGCTGAATTCTTGATGCACTTTTTGACCACTGTGGAGGGTGGTAAAGAAAGGGAGTTCAATAGAAGAGAGATATGGTCAGATAGCTACTTCAGAACCAGTCTCTGGAGGTACATTTAGGGACTTCTCTAAGGAGAACCTGGGTAGGATGAGCCAGGTAGGGCCGGCACACTAGCCATGAGATGACTGCAGTATTTCAGGCACTAAATAATGAAGCAATGAAGACAGAAGAGATCAAATCAAATCTGAGTTACAACTTTTAATGCAGCAACAATATAATTTATTCACCAATTCCCTGTAGATAAATTTTACAAATGACTTTCTCTGCCTGACCTTGATTGCATTCATGAGATTTAGAAATCTACTATTTTCCTTCTGAAGACCTAAGAAAGAAAGAGCTAAATCTGACAGTTAACTGGGTCCCCTGCACTACAAGTCAGTAAGGTGTTGAATTAGTCTGCCGCATGGTTTCTGATCTTTTATGGGCTGGATGATCTGCTTCTGAGGTACTCACGAGAAGCACCTTCCTCCCTGATCTCACATGCTTGGACAGGGGATCGATCCACAAGTTATGCTTAGATTCCTGGGTTTCCTTCTAATCTTCACTGGAGAAAAATAAAATGCCTTCCCATCCACACTGTTCATGTCATAACATTCTAAGTAGTTATTAGCCAGTCTGAAGGTAGTAGCCTACTGGTTTTGCTAGATTTGGAAATTTTATCTAGATGATTTTCTAAGGAACTAGAGATCAAGCTCATAAAGGAACTTCAAGCATCTCAGTTGTTCAGGTGCCCTGCTACTTTGTTCCTCCCTTATCACATGAATTCTATGTTCTCGATATAACAACAGTTCCCCAAATCACCTTTCATACCAGAAGCACCAGGTCCTATCTCTGCACGTTTAAAATTAATAGATCTGCACATGGGAGTGGGAAGGGAATGGAGAATAGTAGATCTGGGAATTTCCAAAGATGATTTTGTTGTGAGGCCAGATTTGCAAATCCCGATGTAGACGTGATGCATCTCAGTGCAGAGTCCATTGGGTCTAGGTATGCAGATTGCCCCTTCCCTCAATGATAGACAGTGGGAGGAGAGTTATTCTTCTGCTTTAGTTGGCCCTTCTGGCCCCAAACTCAGGCCCCCTACTCCTTGTTAGTTTGCTGTAACTTCATAACATGCTTTCCTACTACATAGTAGGAAATGTTAGAAAACATTTTTGAGTGGAGAGAAATAAGAGCTAATGCAGAAGGTTCTAGTTTGAGAATTTAAAAAGATGGAAGTAGCATCACCTGAAATAGAGAATTTAGGAGGAGAAGCAAGGGTGAAGTCGAGCAATGAGTTTCCCTGAAGGAACTGTGTTAGGCTTAGAAGGCCTTTGGACTTTCGATCAAATGGGAAGTGAAAATTAGTGCTTATTGAATGAAAAATGCCCGGGTTTTATTGTTTTCTTTTCTCTCATAATATTATTGCACAAAAGCTTGCATCATCTTTACAATTTAAATATTCCCCCTCTTCAAAGAAATGGGACATAACATTGAAATTTTATGTGGTGGCCTCAAGTAGATCATAATGTGTTTTTGAATATATGAGGAAATTAATGGTTTCTAATTGATAATGAACCTTATGAAATATAATAGTAACTTAAAATATATAGCAATCCATATTAATTAACTCAATCAATCATCATTTAACAAATATTTGAGCACTTACAAATTTCCAAATATTGTGCTAGATCATCACAACGAATAAGAAAGAGCCCTTGCCCTCAAAGGGCTCACAAACTAGTGGAGAAGGCAGACAACTAAATAAAGCAATAACCCCAAGTGTAGTAAGTGCTCAGTGGGATGTAGGATGGGATAGGGAAAGTTCCCAGGAGGATCTGGCCTCTAACTTGAAACCTCAACAAGAAGCAACACTAGTTAGGGAAGAGAGGAGCAGCAATTCTAAGCTTAAGGCATCATGTACAAATGCCTTATCAGTAAAAAAAGTCATTCTGAATATGTCAAGAAATTTAAGGTACAATTTTTAAAGAATGAAAGATTAAAATTCAAGGTATCGATTGGTGTCAGCCCGCTGAAGAGGCACAAACTTAAATCCTAACTGCTTCTTAAAATGACCTCCTAGAAAAAATGAGTGGGAAATATCAGAAAGGGAGACAGAACATGAGAGACTCCTAACTCTGGGAAACGAACAAGGGGTGGTAGAAAGGGAGGTGGGCAGGGGGTGGGGGTGACTGGGTGATGGGCACTGAGGGGGGCACTTGATGGGATGAGCACTGGGTGTTATGCTATATGTTGGCAAATTGAACTCCAATAAAGAAAAATGACCTCCTAAATGAAAATTACAAATGCTGCTTTGGAGACCCAAAACCAGATCTGAATCAGCATGTCTGCTGGGGAAAGTAGGAATCTGCATTTTTAGTAGAACTTCAGAGATGCTCCAGTGTTTGAAAACATCTGATCTAACTGCTCATATCGGGGCTACAGGAAGACACTCTAAGAATCCAGGAAAGTGAATCCGGAAGTGCCACCTTAATGTCTCTGACTTTTCAGAAACTCACATCCAATTATGTAAGAATGGCTGCAGCTCCATGCACAAAAGAAAATAATTGTCTGTGTATCGCATATACTTAAAAAATAAATACATGGAAGAACAGTCCAGTCTACGTGCTTTAGAGAATAAAATGATGAAACCTTGACAAGGTAGGAATTGAAACCTTGACAAGGTAGGAATTGAAATTCAATTCAATTCAATTGAATTTATCTATCTAATAAATTAACAGGAAAGCCATGATGTGTGTTTCTGAGTTAGCAGTTTATCACTCAAGACTTGAGTCAGTTCTATAGACTCTAGCTCTGAGCCTCACGTAACTTTAGAGAGTTTCTCTCACTTTGTGTGCCACATTCCTCCAGTTCATAGGATCTCGGATCCATAAGAGGCCTCATACTTGGGTAGTCCTGTGCCATTTTTTTACAGAGAGAGAAACCAAAGCCCAGTTAAACTATGGGGCAGAAGTCACACACACTACCTAGTAGCTAAACTGGAACTATATTCAAGTTTTTGGTCACCAGGTCAATGTCCTCTCAGAGGGTCAATCCAGAATGAAAAAGAGTAGAAAGACCTGGATGCAAATCTCATTCTTTCTGTTATTTACCTCTTACTAAGGCACTTACTAGCCATGTAACCTCAGATGATACTCAACCTTTCTATGCCTCAATTTTCTCTAAAATATTGCCTCCTTCCAATATAAGGCAATTATTTAGCGTAGTTCTCAATATGTGGAAGTGTTTAATAAGTTTATTATTATCACAACTGTTATTATCATTCTTACTAGTGACATGTGGTAAACACATTCTATACTACCATGATACCCAAGTCCCATGTAGTTTTTAATGTTTACGTTATATTCTCTCATATATTTAATTCACGACCTAATTTCAAGAGTCAGGTTTGTAGCCCATGATAGCATACTTGCTTGGTTGTTTTTCCGATGCCCTTTTCAGAGGACCATCCTCCAAAGAAAAGTCACTAGATCTCTAGTGAATATAACATTTTATTTAAAAGTGTCTTCTCCAAAAAAATAAAAATAAAAATAAAAAAATAAAAGTGTCTTCTCCAAATACAGTGTGTATGGGAATGTTAATCCATACTTTCTTTTATTTATTCAGTGTCAGGATTTAGGCGCCGTGTTAATACTACTGTACTACTGCAGTTTCTGGGTACATGGCACTTCTGCTTTTGGAGTTAATTTTAACACCGTCAAAATGTAGTCGTGTTTGTATAAGTAATAATATGGTTTTCCCAAGGTCCTGTAATACCATTGTGCTAAAAGCTGATATGTCTCTTAAAATATGAGTGAAACCTCTCAGAGACCTGTTCCACACAACCTGAGTCTGATGTGATGGCATTACCCAACCGCTCAGGGTAAATGTCAGGATTAGGTTGTCGGCAGCAAAAGTATGACTCTGTTCCAAGAGGAATAAAAAAGTTGGCATACGAAGGGATCATTGCCAAAGTGAGTCATGACTTGTATTTGTGTCTCTTTAACACTGCTTCAAAGTGCTCAGCATTGCTCAAAGAGAACCAAACTTGAAATTCTTGGAGATCACCTTTCACTCTGAGATAAATAGCTAAAAACTAAATAAATGTTGAACTCTTCAAGAAGTTCAGCCTATTCTCTTCGTTCAAAGCTTGTGGTCTCATTTTGTTTCCTCTATCCTCCTGCCTTAAAGAAAGACAGGAAAATAAATGAATGTAGAGCTTTTAAATAAAAAAAAAAAATCACCTCATTTGAGATTTTTTTAAGACACTTAAAAAGAGTGCTAGCATTGGCATTGGCACTGATAAATGGTTACCTCTAGAAATACTGAAAAGGCTTTCCTCGGATAATAATTGCATATTGTGTACTATTTATTTTCATATTTTCATGGTGATATTTTCCTGAAAATTTACTTTCTAGAACTCTATTTTTTTTTTAGCCACTTCTGAATTAGAGGACGAAGGAAAGCAAAAGCTTGTACTTAATGAGAGGTAATGTTCATAATACATTAACTACTAGAGCTTAATATCTATTCCTTTGGTGTTACAATGACAGTAGTCTTCTCTTGATCAGGAGTAAAACCAAAAACGGAAGCAAAATATTTGATCAAAAGAGAACAAATTAAAGAGATAAATTTCTAATTGTGAACAGAAGTATCTAAGGAAAAAAAAACTAAAGGCATGATGCAGAAGGAATTTAGATTGGGACACCTGAGGGGCTCAGCGGTTGGGCATCTGCCTTTGACTCAGGGCGTGATCCCAAAGTCCTGGGATCGAGTCCCACATCGGGCTCCCTGAGTGGAGTCTGCTTCTCCCTCTGCCTGTGTCTCTGCCCTCTCTCTGTGTTTCTCATGAATAAATAAATAAAATATTTTATAAAAAAGAAGGAATTTAGATTGAAGAGACAAATAACATTCAGTTCCTTGATAATAAAGAAAGGACAATAAAATGAAGACAACTCTGCATTATTAACAGGAGTTGAAAGAAACAAGAAGTAATCTCAGAGAAAAAAACCTCAGGGCCGCCTGGGTGGCTCAGTCGTTAAGCTCCCTTTGGCTCAGGTCATGATCCCAGGGTGCTGGGATCAAGCCCACATCAGGCTCCCTGCTCAGTGCGTAGTCTGTGCTCCCTCTACCCTCCCTCTACTCATCCTCTACTCATTCTCTCTCTCTCTCTCTCTCTCTGTCACATCCTCTCTTTCTGAAATAAATAAGTAAAATACTTTTTAAAAAGAAAAAACATCAAAACATTTAAATGGCTTTATATTCCCTTCAATGCTGAATCTGAGACTAATAACTAATATGGTGAGGATCATGGTTTCTATGGGCATCACATTCCTGATCTTTAAAGCAAAAGCTCTGGATTAGATGAGGGATATCAAATATAATACCCTCATGCTGGCCTCTCTCTCTAGCACCCATGGCAAGCACTGATAACAGATCAAGGGATTTGCTTGCTGAGACCAGATTCAACTCTATGAACCTTTTCCACACAGCCTGGAGGCCACCACCCATCAACCTTTCTATTGCTCAAATTGGAATGAACTTGCCCTCCTCAGCTTTGCTATTAAATAATATGCCTTCCAGTTTTGGAGTTATATATTTATATAACTAATAGGAGTATCTATGAATATAATTTTGAAATGTTTAATTTGGAAATTTCTTAAAATATTTTTAAAATAAAAATGCTAATAGAATCCATAGAAATAGCTACTAACTTAAAACTGCAATATAGTAAAAAAATAAGCTCTTGGTAAATTCTAATGGTCAGCATTATCGATTCAAATTGATAGAAATCCTATCTGCACAATTTGTAAGCTAATCTTATATTATTTGTAATAAAGATTACAGAATCATTCATTTCTACATTATTTTACTTATATCCAAGTAAAACTATTCAAATAATGGAACATTACTTGTATCACAACTGGTTGGGATAAACAAATATATTGGATAATACCTATCATATAAGCTCATTTATTACTTATAAAATGTAATCAGAAACCATGGCACACCAGAAACCCCTTGAGTAAACACTAGTGAACAGCTCAAGCATTCAAGAAACTAAGCACATGCCATGACATTAGGGGCCAGATGGTTTTATTGAGTCATTTTCCTGTTTTCCATAAAGCCGAATTACTACATTCCTAAAAATTTTTCCTCTTTCTGTTTCTCAATTAGAGCATTGCCCATTGCCTCAGTGCTTGATCTTGAAAACAATGATATTATGCCTCCTTGATACAGAAATTTCAATCACTGGAAAACATACTTTCGTTGAGGAATCCTTTGGTAAGTTTCTTTTCCAAAGTTTCTTCATTTCATAACTTGGTTTTCTACTAAGGATTGCCCGTTCAAATCTGCCTTGCCATGTCAAACTGCTGGGTGCTATTTTTTCTTGCTCACCTCACCTTACAGGTATCAGGACAAAAAAGACAATTTAGATTTAATTCTGTGATTGAATCTGGGCAGCAGGTGCCATTTTGTGGCAATGAGTATTTTCTAAAGAGGTACTACATTGTGAGCTTCTAGTGAAGAATTTAGACTCTTGGAGGTCTAAGTGTGAACCAAAATTTGTAGGTTGCTTTGGGACGAGATATAAGCAGAATCCATGAATTTTAAGTGAAGAGGACTAATAGGTGAACCTGGCTCAAAAGATGACTGCCACAACCTGCCAGTTACATTCTATTGAAAGAGAAATGTGAATGTTTTTAAGCGATGAGTACTATGAAAACTAAAGAATACACATCTGAGAGATATCAGAAAAAGTTCTTAAACTTATTGGCCCAAAGACCTTATTTTACTTGAGTTCTTAAAGGAAGTAATTGTCACCCATGGAGTATGTAGATGACAAGAAACTAGTGATTGTTCAGCTGAGAGTCCTGCTGCTTCAGAAGTCTGGCATCCTTATTCTCCAGAGTTCTCCTGCAAAGTAATTGCTAAGAGTTTTATACCATCTCCATTTTCCAAAAATTATCAAAGTATTGCCATGTGTATTTTTTTCCTAAGGATACTAAGCTGCAGGCATTCTTTTTTTCATAATGATGTTGATTTATCTGTGGGTGTGTAAAAAGTCACTCTCACAGAGTCATGACTAGTGAGCCACATAATTGCAATCACAGAAACTCTGATTTTCTTTGTAGAATCTACATGTAAGTAGATTGCCTAACCTATTTGGTCTGTTAAATACTGAGCTTTGACATCCAAGCTCTAAAGCATTTGTGTTATATATTGTTTTGAAACAGTTTTAAGAAAAAAGTAATTTGAAATGTAAATTGATATATCCAGTGTATGTTTGGAAGGGTTAGGAGATGGGGTCAATACAAAGGACCATGAGACTTCCAGACTTTGAAAACATCATTCAAAAAATAGCACGTCTCAGAAGGAATTATTGCTAAACTGAGGGAGACAAATATGAGGTCAGAGCACCAACCTGAAGCTGCTCGCCTGAGCATCTTTACCTTCCGTTGTTTCTCAAGATAGCAATGTTTACAAGTGGTTGTTTGTGTTTTTTGGGGGAACAAAATTCTAAGAAACTTCTGCAACTGTTTCCCTAGCCTCTGCCCATTCCTATCTCCTGATAAAGAATTTCAAGTATGTGTCAATACTCTTTCCTTCATCTGGAGTAAATCAGGAGAGATCGGATTTAATTCAGTAGAAATACTGGAAGAACAATTCTTCAGTGTTGTTTTTTTTGTTTGTTTGTTTGTTTGTTTTTTTTATAGAAGATCGTAGATTTTATGTTCGTAAAAAACCACCAGATATCTTAAATATAATTATTGGGACCAACAAAAGTCAAGTCATTTCAAAGCAAGTTAGAAAAGTTAAAATACTCTGCGCTTCCTGTGACTACCTTGAAGTGTTCAATTTAAAAGTTATAAAGTCATTTTTTAGCTCATTTCTTTATAACTATGAAATTAATATAAGGCTGCTATTTCCTCTATATTTTTAATTTTTTATACTATCAGCTACTGCTTTTTAGATTTAATGAGTGTTTATGATCTGAAATCTGTTATAATTCATTTCCATTTTCAAGCAATTCAGTTTCACAAACATATTTCCAAACTAGCTATTCTACTTATGCTAATCACAGCATAAATTGATATATCAGAGAAGAGAAATATGGTAAATTGGGTTGGATGGTTTATGTTAAAATCCAAATAAGAGCCCTATTATCCAACTGGATTTGTATTTAACTGCATTTGAAAAGTTTTCTAGGCAGAGGAGTAAGACTTAAAGCATTATTTCTAAATTTAATGCTTTTGTGAACTTACGTCACACACTAAAATCATCTTAATGCACCTTTTTGTCAATTCTTCACAATAGTGTTACAAAAGGAAGGGAGGAGAGGATACATTTAAAAAGCAAATGAAAAAGAACTCAATGGGAGCCTATTAGGCTACCTGTTGATGAGCATGTAAGAGAGTCATTAATATGCGGCTCATTGACATGATAGGCCATAATGACTCCTCCAGGGACGGTTCAGTCTATTGTGTCAGAGACTAGTTAGGGATTCATTAACGTGAAGACTCATGACTTCTTAATATGCAAATTATTAATGCAATGCACTGAGGCATCCCTCACAAATGTCCACGTTTTGTGTTACATGTTTTCTTTGCCACCCTTCACCCACACCTTTTGTGAACTGTTTTCTTTCTTGCGTCCTCTGTTGCAGATTTCTTCACAAAAGATTCTGTACTCCTGTGGAATCTACCGTTTCACAAAGACCTCCTTCCCTTCAGCCCACGTTGCTTGGATTTAAAGCAGGTTTACATATACAAACCACTTGAGCATTTTGAATAAATCAGTAAAAACTCAGCATAAAATCTGATTTGATGTATTTCTCCAATGTCAAATTGGTTTTTGGCTAAAGGCAGGACAACGTGAACAAAGTGGTTGTTTTTAAGAAATGAGACTCTGAAACATGAATAGTATCATTTATACTGAAGGTGGGAGGGGACAGAGAAAAAGAGAGCCAAGAAAAGCCCACGAGAGAAGACACCAGGAAAAAAAAAAAAAAAAAAAAAAAAAAAAAAAAAAGCTTAATTAAACCAAGTAAGAAGAGTGAGTATTCATACCAATTTAATACATTAAATGAAGAAATGAATTTAAACCACTCAATGTCTGGCATACAGCAAGCAATCCATAAGTATTAGCTGTTATTATTATGTTGGCATTTTGCACTCTGCAAAAAGATGAAGTTTACATCCATATTTCCTATTGAAACAATAAGAAAAATGTAATTGAGTGAAAGTTGTTCCGTCTTTAAATTAACATACCATAAAGAGGGGATCAAACTTTCTTTATTCCTACAGCAGAATTACCTAAGGCATTCAAGTATCCTTTGAACCTAATCCACATTTTATGTATAAAAACTATGCTATAATATACCCTTTCATGTAGAACTTTATATACTACCTATATTCATTTTCTTGCCACTCTATTGTTCTAACCTTGTGTAAAACACAACATCTTCTCTACTAAATTTCAGGAGAATTTCTATTTCTATTTCTAAATTCCATATACCCTAATTCTGCAATAGGCCTACAGATTTATTTATCATTAAATCATTTCTCCATACAAAATCGGTAATGTTTTTTTGAAGCTAACAACTTTTTATCCACGTACATATACCATAAAATTCACCCGCTTTAAGTGTTCAACTCAATAATTTTTAGTATATTTAGTATATTTTCAGAATTGTGCAGCCATCACCAAAATCTAATCTTAAACATTTCCAGTACCTGGAAAAGAAACCTCATGTCCCTTAGGATCACTCTTCATTTCTCACCCCCAGCCCTAGTGACACTAATCTGTCTCCATATATTTGCCTAATCTGGGCATTTCATACAAATGGAATTATGTAATATGTGTTCTTTCATGTCTGGCTTCTTTCACAGAGCATAATGTTTTGAGGTTCATCAATGTTGTAGCATGTATTTGTATTTTCTTTATATCTTTCAGTAATATTCCATTACATAGATATACCACACTTTGTCCATTCACCAGTTGTTGGGCATTTGGATTGTTCCACCTTTTGGTTCTTACATGTAGTACTTCTATAAACACTTACATTTGTGTGGACATATGTTTTCATTTCCCTTGGGTAGAAACCTAGGTGTAAAATTGCTGGGGTATGGTGATTCCATATTTCACATATTGAGAAACTGTCATACTATTTTCCTAAAAAGTAGCTGTACCGTTTTATAATCCCACCATTAGTACATGAGGTTTTTAATTTCTTCATTTCCTTGCCAACAAGAAGGGAAATTACCTCTTATTGATCATAATCATTCTAGTGGGTGTGAAGTGATACCTCACTGTGGTTTTGATTTGCATGTTCCTAATGACTGATGATGTTGAGCCCTGTTTTATGTGCTTATAGGTCATTAAAATAGCTTCTTTAGAGAAACATCTATTCAGATCTTTAGCTTATTTTAAAATTGAGTTGTCTTTTTATTATTCATTTGTAAGAATTCTTCTGTATATAAATCACTTACTAGATAGACAATTTGTAAATATTTTCTCCTGTTACGTGAGTTGTCTTTTTTGAAAAAAAAGATTCTATTTATTTATTTGAGAAGGGGGGGGACATGAATGACTGGGGGCCAGAGGGGCATAGGGAGAGGGAGAAGCAGGGAGAGGGTGAGCAGGAAGCCCACCACAGGGCTTGATCCCAGGACCTGAGATCATGAGCTGAGCCGAAGTCAGACTAAGCCACCAGGGTGGGTTGTATTTTCATTTTCTTAACTGTGTCATTTGAAGTGCAAAAGTTTTTAATTTGGATGATGTCCTAGAAATGTAATTCTTTTACTAGCTTTAAGGTCTTGGAGAGATCCTACATGGACTTTTTTTTTTTTTTTTTTGAGAGAGAGAGAGAGACAGAGACACAGAGAGATAGAGCATGAGAAAGGGGAGGGGCAGAGGGAGAGGGAAAAGTAGACTTCCTGCTGATCCCAGGACCCTGAGATCATGACCTGAGCCAAAGTCAGATGCTTAACCAACTAAGCCACCTAGGTACTTCCTACATAGACTTTATTTGATTAAATCTCTTTAAATAGGAGACAATATCATTTTTAACATAAATAATCCTTATTAATGTAATTACCACAAGCAGCTAATTATACTTCATATTCTTGCTAACGTTAATTTCAGTACTAAATGCTAGAAAACATCCAACAGTTATGGGTCCTACCTAGGTTCTAGACTGAAGTAGATGTAAGCAGATTCAGAAATGCTGCAAATGACCATGTAGATTCGAGGAAAGAAGTCCAACTGATTTAGGAAGCTGACAGTACAAACATTATGCTATTTTTTCTGGAGCCTAAGCTGGAAGAGATAAGGTAAGCAGGGAGGAACTCATCAATGCCAAGATGACTTTAGATCCCTGATTAAATAGAACAAAGTTTATTAACAGGAAATCCTAAGAAGATGAAGCAAGAAGAGCTCAATGAGATAAGACTATGTTTGGAGATCAGTCCAAGAGCAATATGGTACTTGGGAAAGACTAGCTGAGAACCAGATATGAACCAAAAGGCAAGGAGTAGGAACTGAAGACGTTGGGTCACAGACTGGGATTGCAGAAGGAGTCTGGTACAAGAGCCAAATTCTGCTGAGACGCGGCTGCGTTGCCCAAGACAAGGACCTCTGCATACTCTCAACAAGGCGACAGCAGACTTTGCAGTCAACACTGAAGAATCCTTTTATCAGGCGGGCTTAACGGACTCAGACCTTCTATTGGACATCATGCTAATTCAGAATGATGTTAGACAAAACTCAGTGTGTATTCATTCAACAAATATTTAATATTTGTAGGCATTATACTAGAAGTTGAACCACAAATACAAACTAAGATGAAACAAACTCTGCCTTCATAAAGTTTACAGTCTACAGAAAGACAAATACAAACCAGCAGTTTAAAAATCACAATTGTACCATTCATGACTGGGGAAGCATGGGGTCCTACAGAAAAAAAAAAAAAATAGGAGCACTATCCCAAACTCAAGAAAGGCAGGGAAGCTGGGAAGGCAGTAGCAGCTGTGCACATAGATGAGCTTATAAAGAGAGATCAGGCTGGAAGGAGACCAGATCCTGTGATCTGATTGCAGATCATATTTAAAAGCTTGATTTTCTGAATCATAAAATACATTTTTCAGGAAGAAAAACTTTTAAAACTCTTAAAAGTGTACCTCATTCTAAATAGCAATTCACTTTGTCCTTAATGTTGCTACTCTTGCTCAAACCTAACATGTCGTTCCTGCAAAAGTGTTATTTCGTTTAGGTTTACTAATTTTCTTTTCGTTTTAATAGTATTACTCTTTTGGTACTTACTGAGAGTAAGTGATTTCCAATTAAAAAAAAATTAATTCAGAACACCTTTGTTTTTGTCTTTTGTTTATACCAGTTATTCTCAATCCTGGGGCACATCAAAATCACCTGGGGAGCATTTTTAAAAATACCTGTGCCTGAGCCCTGCCCTAACCCAATTCAGTCTCTCTAGTGGGGCTTGCATCTGGGTGGCTTATTGTTCCCTTTCCTATGTGCTGTCAAGCTGGAGAAACACCGGTTTACACTACAATTCTACACTGGCTTTTACTCCATGAAGGTATGGTTAGTGTGAAATTAAGCCCTTCAGTAAAAATACTCTGCTATTAAGAGTTTCTGCGGGGTGGGGAGAAAAGAAGGTATACATAAGCAAACCAGGCTAGTATCAATGTAAATTTTACACAGATTGTACTTCTGCTACTGTTAGGTTAATAAAACAATTTTTATTCATCATGGGGATTACCCATACTTCAGTGCATTTAAATTTACTTTTTTTTTTTTTTAACTACAAAGAAACCTATATGCTGTTTAGGGTAAGAGACATTCATCATTAGTACTTTAACAGCTATATTTCTCATTATAAAACTGATACTGTCTGTAAAGATTTAGTATTTAGTCCCGGACTAGTAAAACGTTTTCCAGTTGTACTGCAGCATATTATCCAAACAATTATTACAAATGCAAGCACCATAAAGTGTATTGCAAAGGACACTAGTAGCTTGGATCCTATACAAGAAATAGTCTTGAAGTAAAAATAATAGAAATGAGGTTTTGAAAAAGGCAGAATTTGCCATGTAATAGTTTAAACATAAGTTTGTGGATAATGCTGATAATGTGTTTGAAGTTTTTCACGTGTGAGAGAATGTTTCATATAAAAATACCACAACCACCTATATTCTGGTCTTTTTTTCTGACCTGGTACATGAGGGTGATTGCAGGATTGCACTTGCTATCTTTGAAGATCAGCATTTTACAGTGGATTGCTTCATTTATATGTATATGGTGTTGATTTTATGAAAAAAAATCTTTTTTGCATGTCTCAATTTACATAATCTTATTCCATATCCTTAATACTAGTAGTCTATAGTCAGGATAACTAAATAACTTAAAATAAAAATTTTGATAGGTATAATTATTTAGTGCTTTTTTAACTCAAGTAACTCAAATGTTGAATTCCCTCTTTGATTAATTAACTATAGCACATCTCCATCTTCACTAAAATAAAACTGCAACTCGATGTGTCAGTGGAAAAGATAGACCTAGAAAGCTAGGAAATGAGAGTCTGGGCAGCCAGAGAGTAGCCAGAGAAGGGAGAAAGGGATACTGAAAAGCTTTGGTGTCAAAGAGAATCTGTTTTCATGTCTTTCTGGCATGAGACCCTGTGGCTGGTAGTGACTGGGTCCTGTGGAAAATATGCCCAAGAGTCTATAGGAGGCATAAGGAGCATGAGAACCTCATGCAAACAGAAGGGAAAGGCCCATCACTTGAAATTGCTTCAAGTATTGGCCTTGTGGCTTTGTTCAGCGTGGAACCCAGATTTCTTCATGACTGACCGTTTTCAAGTCTCTGATCAGCTGTGATTTTCTCAGTGATGTGCAATCTTTATTCGTCCCCTTATGTGGTTTTGCATTTTATACTCTCATTTGCCATTTTCTAACAAGCTTGGTTACTCTTTATCTTATTAGTTTTCCCTCCCGTTATAATATAAGCTAACCGAGGAAAGACATTGTCATTTTTTCACTAATGTATCCCCAGTGTTTAGAACAGTATGTTATACATAGTATGTGCTCAATAACACTTGTTGAAAGCATGAAGATCCTTTATTCCTTTCTCCCATCATTGGTGGTGTTTGTTTATTCTCTATCAGTGCACAAGGTGAAGAGCACAGTAAGAACTTTGCTACTAATATTTTTATGATTTTTTTTTCTTTTAAGTTAACCAAGACCCATACTCTTTCAATCTTGAGGTCACTGATATTATAGACGGAATCATACTAGTGTACTTCCCATATACCCATCCATGAAAATAAACAGTGAGATGCCTGGACTAATCTTTCACTAAGTGAAAACATAAACCTTAGATTTTTTAAAGAAAGAATTTGGATCAATTGATTACAAAAAGAAATTTTCCCTGAGCATGACCACAGTAGTAAAATGAGTCACCCATGAAATAGATACAGGAATATCTAAAAATGTGTGGCATCTTACATATCTGTTTCTTATATTAAAGATGATCTATAAACCAATATTAAATAACCAATTTTGATAATGAGAAAAGAATAAAACCTGTAGTTAACCATTGCAAATATAGAAAGTGACAGTAAAAAAAAAAAAAAAGGTTAAAAACATAGAAAAGATTTTTAAACCATGAGACTCCCAAAACACAAGCAGAAGTATGATGGTGTTCATAAGTGCCATAAGCAGTTTTTCAAGGCAGTAAAGAATCTTTCATAGAAAATGATTAGTGGAAAGCATGTTAAGAGAAAAACATTGGGGAAATTAGTCTCACAACATTTACAATCACATCAATATCATTTCTTGTAGTTAGCAATCTAGTTCATAGCTTTCATTAATTTATTCTGAATACTTCCTGAATTAGTACAACTAAAATGCTATTTTATCCTCAAATGGGGTGACTAAAGTTCAAATTTTCAGCCTAGCAATAGTATACAATTCTTTTTCAACTTTGTTTTTCAAGTTTGACTTTCACAACTCTGTCCATCCAAGGCAGTCTGATTGACTAACAAAATCACCAAGTTGTCCTTTGCGCTGCCATTTCCACACATATTTTTTACTCTCTGTAAATACTTTCTTGCTTCTTTACCACCTACTCAAGTTTGACCATTTCAAGGTCAAGTTCAACTCCTCTGTGATGCTCTTCCTTCATAATAGTTCTTTCTTAAATGCCTATTGCTTTGTATTTCTTATGATTTGCTCTGAATATATGTCATTCATTTGGCACATATCATGTTGATAGTTAACTTTTCATGTATATAAATATTATCCATTGACCAAATTAATGCTCGAAGATAGAAGCTACCTAGAAGTGTTCTACATAAAATAAGAACTCTATTATTTCTTTATCAATAAGTGCCTTAGTGAGGCATTATGGCTCAGAGCCATAGGAGATTAGAAAATTTAAATCACAAGCCCAGTTTCTCCTCTTAAGTATTTTCTGGACTTGATCAAAGAAATCCCTTTTGCCTAAATTTCTTCTTATGTGAAATGGGGCTAGTGTTGCTTACTATGATGTATAAAAGTGATCTAATGGTTTATATCACTTAAGAAATGATAGATTTAAAACATGTATTCCTTAAGCTTATATAATTAGACATTTCTAAATAAAAGAACAAGGTAAACTATTAAAGTCGTATATATCATAGAATTAATGTTATCGATCAGGTATAGTTTATATACATGACATGAAAGTCCCACCCAGTTTTGTAGCTAAATTCTAAACAATGTTACAATGTTATAAGTAGCCAAAGAATTCTCTGGGAATTGGACAAGTACACATACACACACACACACACACACACACACACAAGTGACCTTTACAATCATGTCAACATAATTTTGAAAAGGGTTTCCAAAAAATTAATTTCCTTAGAGGTTACAATTCATCATAGAATTGTAAGTATATTCTATTGTACTAAAAAGGTAATAACTCCCCCCAATTTCTCAACAGCTAAGGCTTACCTAGAAATGTTTAATTCAGTCTCACAAATAACATTTTCAGGGGAAACCCATCTCCACTTATGTATTGAAAGTGGAAAACAACAAATTTAACGGATAAAACTTTAATTTCCAGCCAACTGCATTTAAAAACTTCTTTGAAAGAAAAATGATAGCTATTTACAAGTTATGTGTTGCCTACCTCAACAATACATTTTTACTTTGGGTTGCGACTTTAGGTTTTACACAATAAAGTTCTTTAGGATATTAGGAAAATTATAGTAAAACTCGTAATGAAACTATGAGATGTTAGTTGAGGGTGGTAATGTAGAACTGATTGCTATTATCAGTATAGGGGAACATATTTTTTGCCATAAAGATATGATAAGTTATGCTAATTTCCTAAAATATATGTTTGTTTCCCAATTCTTCTTGTCATGAAAATAAAACGAATATAATTTTAAATTTTTAAAAAAATTAAAACATTATAATGTCTGTCTGATGATGGCTACTATTTCAGTTTGAGTTCGTTAACATTTTCACAAGATATTTTTTTAAGATTTTATTTATTTATTCATGAGAGACACCGAGAGAGAGAGCGAGAGAGAGAGAGAGAGAGGGGGGCGGGGGGTGGAGAGGCAGGCTCCATGCAGAGAGCCTGATGTGGGATTGGATCCTGGGACTCCAGGATCATGCCCTGGGCCAAAGGCAGGCGCTAATCTGCTGGGCCACCCAGGGATCCCTTTTATTTTCACAAGATATTTTAAATGTATTTTAGAATCTGCAAAATCAGCAATTAGCTACAAACTAGAAAATTACCATTGCTTAATATTTTCAAAAGTTATTTTTTTATATTTGATTTAAATTCAATTTGCCAACAAAAGTTAAAGCTCTCGCCTATAAGAATCAATGCAACTGGACTCATCTGTTATGTAGTTTTAAAACATATATATATATAGGAATGTGGGAAGTCTTCATCTTCTTCCTGCAACTTTTCTTTAAATCTAAAATCATATCCCCCCAAAATTGTAGATAGTCTTTAATAGAGTAGCAGATCCATCACACTATCTTTTTGTAGGTTTAAGGTTAAACATTTAGATGCAATGCATTACTCCTCTTAAATATTTTTGGTTTTTGGTTTCCTGTAGGGGAAGGAACACAATCTCAAGACAGAGCTGACAGTTCTGTATGTCTCAGTAAAGTTTAAGTTTAGATACACAGGGAGGAATCTGGTAAGGGCAAAAGGCTCAGTCAAGGGAAGATATTAAGGTAAAGAAAAGCAGATAGGCTAGCAGGCAGGCCCAGAATCCATATGTATCAGAATCAGGGAGCACCATATGAGCAGCAGTAGCACTCTATGAATAAGGGGGCCCTGCCCCTGGCCCTAGCAAAAAGAAAGAATGAATGACTCTGTTCTGACCAGTAGATGCATAATATCTGCCTTTGGTCTTTCATTATTCAGCTTGTTGGGTTTTTCTGGTTCTGGTCCCTCTGGTCTGGACTGTGGTAGGAAGAAAGCCAAAGGCTAACCAGTGAATATTTATTTTATTTGAGATGTTATGATTACTTGACTTTACTTCAAAGTAATATTATGGTGACTCTATGAATCAGCTCTTTAGAAGACTTAGTATAGAAGGAAAGACAATAATGAGAGTATTCCCATGTAGGCTATATTAATTTATTTCTTAATTGATCTTTTGTTGATACCTTGATAACTGAAAGTAACCATCTAAATTTAGACTGTAAGATGTTATAATGGTTCATGTGTTCATTTCTATATTTAATTTTGAGTCAATTTAGACAATAAATAGTGTGGTTATTGCAGAGCAAATTTCATTTTTTATCTGTTTTTATGGTATATAGATATAGTCTTTCTATATTTTATCCTATTTTTAATTTTTAAAATAATTTTTATTTTTGATCAAATGAACAATCATTACCTCATGGCCATAGAATATAATATGGGTATAGAATAAGTAAGAACCAACAAAAGAGAAATCAGTTATTATATTGAAGTTTTTTTATTTGCATCGCAGGGATGATGACTAGGATTTTAAGCAAAATATAGAAAGAATAAAGGAAGAACAGTTAGGTTGTGAGGAGAAATGTAACTTTGGTGTGAGACATTAAGGGAATTAATTTGCCACCTGGATATCCAGATGGAGATGTCCAGAAGGCATCTGATTTTTAAAGCTTGTGAAAACAATAAAAGCACTCATCATTAAAACTGTAGCAAGTATAATTCATTCTTCAATTATTCAGAAGGTGCTTTTAGTTTTTACTAGGCCTCAGGGTTGTTGAAGAGGAAACCAGTTGCCTTTAATATTAATTTTTAAGAGCTTTTTATATGCAAATCATTTTATTAGTTCTAGTGGGGAATAATGCTTAGACAAACACATCATTCCTGGCCTCAAGGAACTTGCAGTCCAGTTGGGAAGAAGACACATACATAGGTTTTTTAAAAGTGCAGGAAAAGGCCCCCACTATAAATGCCACCTTTGTAAACATTTTGACTAAACAGGTATAGAGGGCCATATGATGGAAGTCTTCTTCCTTCCAGACATCTCCGGAAGGAAGATATCTGATAAGCAGTAAATCTTTTATTAAATGTTAATTTCTTGCCTATAAATAAATTGCATCAGATGCAAACATGAAAAACAGCAACCCTTTCATTTAAAGAAAGCTGTTCCTTTTGTATCCTTAAAGTAACTACTCCATGAAAAAAATACTACCAGAAATATTATAATTTAAAGGAAGAATAACAACGTAAAGAAGAGCAAAAGCAATCCCATAATATGGATAAATCAGGAATAGGACTAGGAGTCCTGTTGAACTATATGAGTTTAACGAGATTTGTAAACAAATATCTTGGATGTCCATATAACTAGCATTGCCTAAAAACTTAACTTGGTTTGCCAAAATTAGCTTTAGATGAGATACTACTGAGACAGAAAATATAAAATGTTAGAAAACAAATGAACTATCTGAAGAATGCCTTTATTATATGTATTACACACATACACACAGACACACACACAAGATAAGGTATAAGTAAAAGGCTCACATATACAGATGTGTGTGTGTGTGTGTACTTTTTCCACACAAAAAGGCAATGCATTAAGAATAATTCAAGTGTAGATGGGCTGTATTACTTAACTGCTCCCTGTGTCCAATTCACTAAATAAATTATGAACTGGATTGGCTGTCCCAGATCTCTGCACATACTCATTGATTAGAACAAATAGCTTTTTGTTAAAACTGTACACACACACACACACACACACACACAGATTCAAGAAATTTAACAGATTCAGCGAATCTGCTTGTAGATACTGTATTAACCATTCTACAAAATAATATACTTAACAACCAGTGTAACTTTGAGCTGTTCTATATTACATTTGATTTTCACAAACCTATTCAAAATTTCTTTTCAGTGTCTTATATAGTTACATTCTTGAGTGAAACTGTATTTAAGAAATCAGATATCTAGAAAATATGTATATACAGCTATGGTAAATTATTCATTATTGGTCTAAGAGGCCTTCAAAAATTCTAACAGCTATCTTTTTTAGGTAGACTTGAGAAATAAACTAAGTAATCTTCTGAATTATTTTTGGTATTGTAACTTCCCGGGCCCCCATAGGAAGTACAGTAATCATAACAATCCCTCCAGTACTCAGAACTCCAAGCTAACGATGGCAGGATTGGGAGAGCTTGTTAGCTAGCCTGCTGTTCCCTGCAGCCCCGGAATGTTAGTGCCTGCAGTGCACAGTCCTTGTAACAGTGATATCAGCCATCCACCCCCTCAGATAATCTAGTTGGCAGTGAGTTTTTTTTCTTCTCTTACTTTTGCATTAAAATACTACAAACTAGTTTATTGGTTTGCTAGTTAGGACCTCAGGCACAATTCTAAAATTATTAGGTTAGTTGACATAAAAAATAGAAATCAATCACAGAAACAATATGACTCTGCTTAACTTTGTAAGAATAGGGACTCCAACATTTAATTCAACTGAGAATCAGAGTAAATAAGTGACAAGATTAAAGACACAGAACAGTATGAATGGCTACATAAAAGACATATTATTCCTTATAGAATACATTGCTGAAGAACACCATCTTCCCAGAAGATGATTCAGAAGAGAATACATAACCATTTGGCTCTGGTACTTTTTGAAATAGTTCTGCCTCAAAGCAAAAAATAGAATTAAATGATCTTTTCTGCAACAATATGATTTATTGAAGATTATTCAGAAATCAAGCGTTCTATTAACATTGGAAACAATGATTGAACTTTTATTTACACCAAACACAAGTCTTATACACCTACTAGAATATATGTGAAGATTACATTTTTTTTCTGCACCTGAATGTGGCTTCTAAAAAAATGTGTAATTTTTTATTGGTAAATACCCAGATGATTTAAGTTACAACAGTACATTATAAAATTATCTGTAAGTATTTATCCTCCGAAGGAGATATTAGTAAAATGTAAGTATTTTTCCCAGCTTCATTTCATTTTATGGCTTATGAAGCTGAAATTTACCTGCACAATTCTATGTGATTCACAATTGTGTGAAGACATCCACCGTAATTTTTAAGAATGGAAATAAGCTTGGAGTTTTTCTTATAGAGTTAGAATCTATTTGATTTGTGTCATGGCTTAAATCTGTAAAACAAATCAGAATATCATCAGTGTTAAATGGGCTATAAAATCTGTTTCACATAATTAAGAAAAGGATCGACTATTTGGCATACTTTACAAATATAAATTTGGGGAATATTTTGTCTTTTTTACTACTGCAGATTTCAAAAAGGGTAAGTAAAATTCAAAGGGTATGCTGTTTCCGTTATGCCTCACTGTTTATGGAATCCACCTTTTCCTCTAAATACACACACACACACACACACTCCAGGCCCCCAAAATCCTCATGCTTCTTTGGAGCCTTTACTACAACTTTGTACTCAAACCTGACTTGTATCCCATAGTGCTCTCTGCTCTAAAATTAGCCATTTCCATCGGATCAATCCAAATTTAAAGCCCCTGTGTGCAACAACCTTATTTGAGTATAAAATAAGGATAGCTCCTGCCATCCTAGATGTGTCTGCATTTAAGGAAGGGAAGTGTATATGTGTGTGCATATATATAAAAATTACGGTCATGGTTTCAAAGTGTCAGAGCATAGAAGATCCCTTAAGTTTGCCAGGTCACTAAGCAGTCAGGCCCACCTGGGGTGTCTTCTTTGGAGGTTATTTCTCCTGCGTTGTTCCTGTTGGGGTGTTGGGGTAAAAACTTAGGACAGTCAAGTCAGCAAAGTTGCAAGAAGTTGAAAAAATAAGTATCCCAATTCATAATCTTTTTTTTTTCTTTGCCTAGAGCCTTATTGGCTCAGAGTGCTTGGACCCTATGAGAATTTTTATGGGCTTGCAGATGGGCTTCAGCTGGGAAGTTAAAGCTTATGGAGATCCAGAGGATCCATGAAGAAATGGCATCCATAGTGATTCCTTTCAGCTAGAGCTTGAGAAATGCCCTGAATGATGAGACCCTCGTTTCCCCTCTCTTAGACAAGATTACAAAACTACTCCATGGAGTTTAGGCTTCTAGGGGTATGGATTTATAGAAAACCAGGAAGCCACAAAGCCCTGGTAGATCTCCAAGGAAACTAAGCTACTTGGCTCCTTGCTGTCAACCAGCTGGCAGCTTCCAAACGGTCCTCTTGACAGGTCCTGTGCAGCTGCGTTTTATGTTTCCATATGGCCTTGCCAGAGGTCCCCCCCCTTAAGCAGACCTGGCTTCCACAATTAGTACGGACTTACAACAAGTTAGTTATGGAATACATTAAGTCCTAAAGGCCTCATGGGGCTATTTACACCTCTTTGGACTATTTCCAGGATCCCAGATTATACTGTAAGTGTAAATTAAGGAAGTCTCACGATCCAATGGCTCTGACTGGAACATGCAACATTACCATATCTTATGCTCCATTTTCCAGTGCTTTTCTTGGCCTCGTTTTAACAATTTTGTACCACCCTGAAAGGTAAACTCTCTGTAATCTTAAAATCATGCTTTAGAAAGTATTTCTCTCTTTTCCCTTCTTGAATGTGCCTGGGTTCTATTCCTCAGGTACAAAAATTGAAGACCGATCAATTTTCTCCTTTAGCATTGAAGTCTTTCAGGAATTTATTTGCATTCACCTGGCCAAGTTATAAATACCATCCAACACCTATATCATGCCATTTCTTTACTTAAAATAATAAATTGGTTTCACTTAATAAAATACAAAACCAGATGAAGTCAGTCTGTGTACCCAATGGTTGGGAACATACATTTAGCAGCTGGTGAGAGAGAAAAAAGGCCACTCCCCTAGCCCGTGCACAAGTTATAGATCGCATATTCTAGAAAACCTGAAACATAATGTAAATGGTTCTTATTGTTTTATTCATGGTTTCCATGGTATAAAATAATTGAAGTTGATGTTCTTTCTCTGTCCCTTTCTCTGCTTTCAGTCCCTGTCAGGCCTTTTTCCTTTGGACCTCTCCTTGTCTTCACAGGGTCATGTTTCCAGCCATGTTTCTCATGGGTACTGGTGCCTCACAACACACATGTCCTTAATAATCACTTGTTGAATGAGTTTTGGAACCTTGACTGAGCAAGGTAGACTATAATATCTGGAGAAATCATGGAAGTCCATGAATCGGAAATTAGTAAACATTAAACAAGGTTTGATAATGATGAAAGCAATTATAGTTGGCTTTTGAGGACTACTTTATATGTGCCCAACACTTTACTAAAGCTTTAAAAAATATCTAATTTTGTGTTAATTGAATCATCATAATAGCAGGCATCATCACCCCTATTTTACAGATGAATAAACTGAGGCACTAAGAAGTAAAGTAATATGTCCACAGTCCCATAGCTATTAAGTATCTATTTTACTGGGATTAATATGCATGTCTGTTCAGTGCCAAAATTTATGCCCTTTTTTACCCCTTCCCATCTGGTCCTCCATTTTTTCACTTAGTAAATGTGGAAATTTTAATAGTCATTAAGATAACCCAGTTTTAAGATGTTTCAGATATAAGATGACATAGATTTCAAGAAAATTTACAATGTAATTAGTTTTGCTTGTTGATTAAAGTTCTGTAAGAGGCCAAAAAATGGCTCTCCAAAGATGAAAACTTAGGAACCTTGAAAGGAATAAGGAAATAGACTTTGAGCAGGTTGAGCTTTTCTAGAGATTTTGATATCCATCTAAATTAATTTTAATTAATTGTGCCTTTTTTACACTGGTTAACATTTACTGATAACTGACTATGTTCCAGACACTGTGCCAAAAGTTTATATGTATTATTTCACAGAAATCTCCAAATAACCCTATTAGGTAGTCCTATTGTTATTCCCAATTAACAGATGAAGAAACCAGGCCCAACTTGCCCACAGTCACACAGCTAGCATGGTGGAGCTTGGACTCAAAGCCAGACATGTTGAATTCTGAAGCCCATAATTGTAACTGTTTCTGCATGCTATTTTTTGCTTATTTATCTATGTACATTTAATGTCATTTATATCAATGTCATTTATCTCTTTTGGTCATTTATTTTGTAATAAAGCCCATGGGATGTAGATCAGAAATCTGCTTAGCTTGTTTGCTAGCACATACACCTGTGCCTTGTATGCAGTGACACTTATCAAGTATCTCATGATGCATGCCTTTCCGTGCAATTAAATACCTCTGGGTCATTCTCAGTCACACGCCTGCAAGTAACAGACTCTGCTTTCCTTTCCCTTTAGACATTTCTTTCTGTCAAAGTGGATAGATTAACAAACATCAAAGAAAATAGACAACCACATCAATGTAGAGATTTACAAACTCTGACCTGAAAAAAGATCTCCATAGAAAAATCATGGTGCCTAGAGTGATCCGCGTAACAGAAATTCTACCTCACTAAATGTGTTCCCACAGTCTGTCCTGTACTTATTAGAAGGGATTATTGACACTTTCAGAAGATAAAATCTCCAGAACCCTGATAGCAAGTTAGCTTTGGTATTAAGACGAAATCAAGGTAAATGTTACCGTCTACTTTTGGACCGTTTATTTCCACTTTAACTCTGAGTTATGTAACAGACTATTGTTAATTGCTTGCATGTATGAAGCAAAAATCCACATAAATTTCTCTTCTGCATTTATCTGTTGGAAGAAGTGACCTCCAAATTAAGCCACGGAGGAAGTGTGGAAATACTCAAAAAAGACCCATTTAAATTCTGTAAGTCTTTGGAGGGAGGAGGATATTTTAGAAACTATAATTTTTTGATCAAATAAGTATTAGTTCACTTTTATTTTAGCCAACTACACGTTTTGTAAAATAAAACTAATAAGGTGTGCTATTTTTCCCTAACTAAATTCTTCACAATGAAATCCAACTGCAATATTCATTTAGAAATTTGATAATGCTCTCTTGTGTGAGTTTTAGGAATATTTGAAACCCCATTGCATATAAATTATATCATGGAAAAGCTGTATAAATATTCTATTACGGCACATGCTGTTCTAAGGATCTGTCAGGATTTCCTTTATACACTCCATTTTGAGTGGTATATAAATCAGATGTAAAAATTCATGTTGGACTGAAACTCAGCACAAAAGGCCTCCTCCAGAGGCAAATGCTTTTTTCAAAATGTGGTTTGAATTATGTTGGTCATTTTTAAGTTATAGAAGTGCAGAAAATGTATTTGTGGTTTTGAAGGAGAGAGATTTTTTCCATTTTTATAACTCATTAGGAAACTTTACAGGCCTTTAGACCATTTTGTGGTTTAGTTCTTCTCAGGTTTTTCCCCAAAGCAATATTAAAACTTGAATGGTGTCCGCTATGAATCCAATGATTACTATTCTGAATACAAATGTGTGTATGGATATATATAGTTATACATATCTTAGACTAGGAGAAGTTCCAATAATATCATGAGTGGGGTAGAAGATTAGGCCTATCAGTTGCCTGTTTTTGTTCTTGGTATCCAGTCAGGTTTGGCCTATCAAAGGAATCTCCTAACTTTACCATAGTTCGGAATGTATTGCTTGTAATTTTAAAGCTGCATCTTTAACTTCAGACAAATCCTCCTAGTTAAATACTCCTTCTTCTGTTAGGTCTTTAACAGTAAGGCTGTGACTTTTCTGAATTTTGCCTTTCTCTAACAGAGCAAGTTGCAAGTTGCAGCTCATATAATAGATATTCACTGATGATGATCTCTTTTGTAAAGTATTTGACGTGTATGTTTGTGTATATAAATTAGTTTGTTAAATAGCACTGAGCTTGTCTATATAGCTAACATGTTGCTGAGTAATTTCATAACCGTCTAAGTTATTATTTTAGCACATGTAGAGATTATGGTTATATTATTCCCTTAATAGCATCAGTTAGAATCTGAGAAAGTTTTATTTGAACTAAGAAAGTTGGCAAAATTCACAAGGGCGAGTGAGCCAATCTTTCAAAAGACTTTAAAGGATAATGAAAATAGAAATGTTTTGTATGACTGAATTGCTTCCACCTATGTTATATTTAGTTCATTAATGCATTAGACTAATGCACTTAGTAGTTACTATTTACTTTCATATAACAGATCTAAGCATTAAAACATAAAGAGGCTAACATTTTCCCAGTGTCATTCCTTACATTTTTTATTAAATTCCACTTAGAATCTCAGTGTCTTGATTCCTAATCCAGTTCCCTCTTCATCCTATTACACCACTTCTGGTACAGTTGCTAGAATCTTTAGGTCCACTAATAGTTAGGATGGACCACCCAGAGGGCAATCCCAATCCCACTTGTGGAATAATGTGAACTTTCCCACTGAGACACTTTGAGGAGCAGAAGGGATTTATCTCCTCCTGGATGTTTTATCTGCTAACCTAGTGTTATGGAAATTAGCCAACTTTACAATAGAGAGAGCGGAATGTAGTTTATTTTTTTTATATTAACAAGAGAGCAGGGTTACTAATGAGGAATCATATCCCAAATCTCTAATCTATAAAGCTGAATATACTTACTTCTATTTGGGTCATTTTAAAAATTCTGCTCCATTTGCTTTCACTAATTTATACTACTTTGTGTTCTATAATGTTACATTTGGTTGTAATTATAACATTTTATGCATAATTTATACATTACTCATGTACTTTTGTCTTTCTCTTAGTTTGTCATTAAAGTCCTAGCTCTTATGATTTACCTTAACATGGACTCCAGACACCTTTATATGACTCAATCATTAAGAAGTCTGGGGGAATGCCTACCGACTTCTGAGCACTAAGAGCATTTTGAAGCACAGTTTTATGTTCATCAGAAATGTTTTGAAGTACAGCAAAGTCATTTAAAGCCCACTGAAAATAAATATACTATAAATGTCAAGATGAAATTTTACATGTTAAGAATCTAGATTCCACGGCTTGAACTTAACAATTTGTAAGTCATTAGGCAAGCAGTATGCACATTGTGCTCCCCTGCTCCTCCATCTACTACATTATACCCATATTTTTCCTTGCATTTGGTGGAGAGATAACGTGGTGCTATTATTTGAATAGCACTGACCTTGTTATAGCCTAGCACCATTGTCTTATATATAATGAGCAGCATATTTTTAAACAGCATGGCTATTTCTTACAACACATGAAAAAAAGAATGACATAAAAAGACTTTAGGATTATGAAGAGTAAAGAATGTAAGATATATCCTCACCTTGATTTTACCTTTAAACAGCCTTTAATTTGTCTATTAGGAACTTCTTCCCGTGGTTTTACAGGTTCCGGCTCTTGTTCTTTCTTTTGACAAATCAATATATAATTTGTGCCATTATTATTTGACCAAAATGTACCAACAGAAGTTTCATAACGTATACAAAACTCAACTTTACTGCCATCTTTTTGATAAGGGGGAACCAATAAAATTTTAAAGGAGAACTGGTCAGTTTCACCATCACATGAATTTGGGACATATTCTGCTAAAATGTCATAATGTGTCTGCCAGTCATCCAAGGACATTCTCACATATACTAACTTCTCAAAAGAAATATTCAAAACTCGAATAATGCCCTTCATACTTGTAGACCCAGGAGGATACTCAGTTGACTCCAGTACTGCTTTCTGTACTTGAAGTTGCTGCATAAGATCTTCTTTTGAAGAAGGCAAATCAAATAGTGGAGATAAAATATATTCTTCTGTGTGAAAAATGTCCTTCGTTAAGTCAAAACTGGTTGAAGAACTTGGTAAATCCCAGCAATCAAATTCTTTGACAGACACAAGATTGAATCCAAAGGTGTCAGCAAATGAAACTCTTCTTGTACCTGAAGATGAAGTCTCCAGGTATAGATCTTCAGAAGAATCAGAACCTCGTCTACTAGGCTGAGGGGAGAAGCCAGGTTTGAAAGTAGCTTTAACTTCTTCATCTTCAGAAAGAGAATCAGATAAATTGGGAACTTCTAAAAAGTTATCTTTGCTAATCTGACTAGGTTCTTCTGAAGGCTCCATTGGGCTCTCTGATATCAAATAAAGGAGGACTGTACAACTAGTAGAGGCTGATATTTGAGATACTGAAGCTTAAAATAAGTATTATGTTACAGTTGACATTGCAGAAAGAAGTCAGCTCTATAAATAGGTTCAATGGCGTGTAAACTATGCTAGCTTGCCTCCAAAGGCCTTTAATATAGTATCCATGTTACTCTCACCAGTATGTTTCAGATTTAACTCTCAGTTTTTAAAGTTGCATGTGTTTATGAGCTGAGTTCCAAAAAGACACTTTAAATCTTTTTTTTTTTTGCTATGTTGAAAAATCTGAGACTTCAGAATTAAAAAAAAATGTTTTAACCAGTTGATCTTAAAAATAAAAACATGGATCACTTATTTTAAAAGAAAATGAAAGTAGTATCACAGTACTGACATGTAGTTTGAGGTAAATCAATCCATTGAAGCAGACAAGGGTGGACATGAGAGAAAAAAAAACATTTCTAGAGCTAGAAAAATCTCTTGCCTAATAATGATAGCTACTATTTAACAGGGATTTACAGTGTAAAATGTGAGCTATTAAGGGGTTAAATAGAGGTGCTGGGAGTCCTGAGAAAACATGATTTAGATGAAGAAGGTATCACTTGAAATAAACCATGAAGGGTAGGTAGGATATAGACATGCAGGGCTGGAGTGAGGTGGATTTTCCAGGTGGAAGAAATGGCCTGAGCCAAGGCCTAGAACAAATAATTAGTCAAATCCGTTATTTGAAACATTAGCAAGTTTCTTTTAATTAAGCTATGGAAAAATATACATAAGTAATGTGTTATTGACTTGAGAATATAAATGGGCAATGGTAAGTCTGGCTGAGGAGTGAAATATTTATGTAGAATAAAATGTTCATCTTTGGCAAATTGCCATTTTTATGCCCACAAAGCAGAAGTTAATACCATGATATCCTGGGAATTTGATGTGAGTTTTAAAGGGTGAGTAGCCTGTTTAGGCCACCATATTTTTGTGTTAATGTAAAACCCACTGTAGAGATGACAATCAGATAAATTCCTATTAAAACATGTAAACATACATGTGCTTTGACCCTGAAATGTTCTAGCCAAAAATTTATTCTATCAGTATAAGTACACAACGATAAATATATCTATATGTTCATAACAGAATTATTTTAAATACTCTAGAAACTATCCAAATATCCATCCACAGAAAACTGGGTAAATAATGGGACACCCATGCAATAAAATGCTTTATAGCCATTAAAAAGGCTATAGTAACACTTTATATATTGATACAGAAAGATAACCAAGATAAACAGCTAAGTGAGAAAAGAAAGTGTGCACAGATATGTATATAGAAAATTCCTGGAGAGACACGGAAGAAATGGTTAGCAGTTATCTCTGATCATAGAAGTTGAGGGTCATAGGGGAAAGGAGACTCCTATTCTTCAATTAATTAAGTTAAATGGAGAGGTGATGATCTTTTTAAGAAAAAGAGAACTGCCTAACAGCCTTTCTTTAAAATTACAGCTTTGTAATTACATTATAACTTACTGGACAATTTTAATCACATAAAATAGTGGCTCAGGAAATTCTTTTTTAAAATTAAAAACGAGTGGTGTCAAGAATAAGGAAATGAGATTATTTGGGATTTTCCTCATCCATGTAGCAAGAATGAGTGGCGACCTTATGGATTTTTCAAGAATGGAAAATGGCTATCCCTTGCAAAATTAATGACCATGAACCTTGTGTAGCCATATTCCAAGGTACCTAAAATAAATCACTAGGTATTCAAGGAAATCAGTAACAAAATACTTCACAGGATTAGTCAATAATCCATATAGTTATGTAAATAATAGAAGAATGAAAATTTATAGATACAACGATGTACCAAAGTAATCTAACTATTCCAGTGTTATAAGCGGAGGCAGAGAGATAAAGACCCCCTGGGGTTGCATTCTGTCTTTGCCACTTACTAGCTAGTTGATGTTATGAATTTTGCTCAAAATTTTTTACCCTCATTTTCTTTAATTGTTAAAATGCAATGTTAACAATTAAATGAGCTGCATGTTAAATGTCTAGCACAAAACTTATAGTAAGAGGCATTATTTTTATTTCTAAATATGCTTGCAAACGGCTGATTTCTAAGCTGCATCAATAGATAATAAACTATGGAGAGTCCAAATATATATTAAAGTAATAATTTGTAATTTGAATTTTTTCAAAGACTCTAGCATGTAACACTTAACTTTATAAGACGCAAAATAGCTCTACATTAGAAAATGGTCCTGTTATTTGAACTGAGCTTTTCCCTTCCTAATTTGTCTCCTTACACAGAGCGCTGCCTTGATTTGTGGTAATCGCTGCCTCTCTTTTGAAGTTTATAACCTTTACATAATTGTAGACACTTGAATGTTCCCCCTTAGTCACCATTTAGCTAAAGCCCAGTGATTTCATCTTTTTAATCTCTTCTCACATGTCGGTCCTCCAGCGCTTTTTATCATTTGGTTACTCCTCATGAACTCCTTCCAGTTTACCTATATTATTCTGTTAATAAGCTGCCCCCAGATGAATGCAATATCACAAATCAAGTGTCTCTGGAGCATGTAAAGAAACACTACTGGTTTCAGCCTTGTGACTTGGTGTTTGTATTCAGTTAAAATTCACATCACCTTGTTCTTTTCTGTATCATAGATCAGATCAACACCCCATTTTCTCATATTCACCACTACCTCAGTGTTAACAGGACTTTTACCATAATACTCTTCTTCAATTGCTTAGGCGTACTTTTTTTTTTAAACAGAACTAGGGCTTTTTTCTTAACAATGCTCAAGTTTTCACATATTCTACTTTCTTTGTATTAATCAAAGATTCTCAAATGTACCTTTAACATAAAGGGCTATATCAGTCCAGAAACTGGAAAATTGATTGATGTCAAGCTCAAAATAAGATAATTCCTTCCAGAAGGGCTTATTCACAAGGGTCTGTTTGTAAAGTATAAATGCAGAGAAGCCACAAGGGCTAGTGCAGTAGGCTGGGGGCCAGTTGCATCATCCTTGTTATCATCCTCCAAGGGATGAGGAAAGGACAATCATCCAAACCTGAAAGCAAAGAGTGCCATGAATTCCCTACAGTGATCTTTGATCAAGGGACACAGCCAACCAAATAAGACTTTTGCCAGGAGAGATCCAGGAACAAAAATACACTGAACTTATTTGTATTCTTCTCCTTTCCTGTGATGACTTAGAAGGGCTACATGTTGGCCAGAGGCTACAGGGGCCATTACGATTCAGTCTCCTAACACAGACAGCAGGATGGAAAAGGGTGAAAAAAATGGCAAGTGAATTTCGAGGAGCAAAGAAAGATACCAGAGGTTAAAAGTTCATTATTTGGATATTGTTATGTGCTTATAGATTATTTTTAAACATATAGCTTAAAATATCCATATGTGTTCCTCTTGCTTAACACATATTCTATCTCGATGCCAACTGAGTTCCTATTACCTGATACTGTCACAGAAAAAAATTAAAATATCTAGCATTTATAAACTCCAATCCAGTGGAAGTCATGAATCAGAAATATTGTGTTTAAAAAAAAAAAGAAATATTGAGTTTATCTTCAGATGGCTAAGAAAGAAATAAACTTTTTTGAGCTTAATTATAACTTCACATTTGTTTCCCTTGTTGGCATAAGTCTTTGCAATCTAAAGCCAAGAAACATTTTGTCAAAAGAGAGCCTGGAAGAGTGATTTTTCAACCAAGGACACATATCAAAATCACTGAGAGGTGCTCTAACTACACAGGCTCAGGTGCACCATCAGATCTACTGAATAGAGATTCCAGATTAATGATACTGCACAAGTGATTCTGGTAAAGATTGGTGAAGATGCATGATCTGTGAGTCTGTTGGCTATAGGGTCAGGGAGTCAGGAACTTATGTCTAGTTAGAAAGAATCATAGTTATCATCCCTCAATTATTATGTGCTTTTTTTTAAGGAGAGAGAGAGAAAGAGAGGGAGAGCACATGCACAAGTGACGGGGAGGGGCACGGGGAGAGGGAGAGAGAAAATCTTAAGCAGGCTCCACATTGAGCTGATGTGGGGCTCCGTCTCATGACCCTGAGATCATGACCTGAGCCACAATCAAGAATCAGACGCTTAACCAACTGAGCCACGCAGGCACCCCCGGGTTTTTCTTGTACAGAGTCTATAAAATACTTCTTTAAAAAAATGATATAAAAATTTAGTAAAGTCATAGACTAGTAGAACTTTAAGGTACTTAGTGATCATTTAGGCTGGTCCCTTCACTTTCACATAAGAAAACTGAAATCTGGTTTATGTATACAATGGAATATTACTCAGCTATTAGAAATGACAAATACCCACCATTTGCTTCAACGTGGATGGAACTGGAGGGTATTATGCTGAGTGAAGTAAGTCAGTCGGAGAAGGACAAACATTATATGTTCTCATTCATTTGGGGAATATAAATAATAGTGAAAGGGAAAATAAGGGAAGGGAGAAGAAATGTGTGGGAAATATCAGAAAGGGAGACAGAACGTAAAGACTGCTAACTCTGGGAAACGAACTAGGGGTGGTAGAAGGGGAGGAGGGCGGGGGGTGGGAGTGAATGGGTGACGGGCACTGGGTGTTATTCTGTATGTTAGTAAATTGAACACCAATAAAAAAATAAATTAAAAAAAAAAAAAGAAAACTGAAATCTGAAACAATGAAGGCCCCATCATTTAGTAACTGAGCTGGGACTTGAGCTCAGACCTCTCTTGCTTTCAGTCCAGTGTTCTCCATATTATCCCACCCATTCACCAACTTTTAGCTTTAGAATTAGAAATGAACAAAGTAATCATTTTTAAAAAATAGTCATTAAAATTCATTTGTTCTAGATCCAGTTTATTTTTTTAAATCAATTAACTTTTGTGAACTTTCTTTTCTCCATTTGATGGAAGATCTCCAGAGTGTCCAGATAATTTTTCTTTATGACAGACTCGCTCAACCTTTTTTAACCTTTGCTGCCTTTGGTAAATATAATATCTTACACTGTCCTCTCTCTCCCTCCGAGATTCTGCTATACTCTTATTTGGGAATTATTAAGTTATAAAAATGAATTATATGATATTTTTAGTACTAATATTGATACTTAGTATTTTAAAGGACTATTAGTTAAAGGACAGTACTTCAAACATAATTTGAGACACAGATTGGCTCATCAGATGCCAATTACTGAAAAAAATGTTTTGCGAATGTGCACATCTACCAATAGAGGATGCACAGATAAATCAGAAGAAAGTGGAAACCTTGCCAGATGAAGATAAATTTTTAAAGGTATGTGTCATTTATCTCATGGAGAGATGAATGATTGATTCAGTGTAGGTAATTGATCATGTTACAGCAGAAGACTTTGTCACCAAAGGTAGCGTCCTCATTCTTTAGCTTAATTCACAATAGAAAAACTAGTATAATATTTAAGCACCAAGTGCTTAATTTCTATGGATTAAATAATGTGCTTTAAACTCCTTTGATTGAAATAAAAACATATAATTACAGATTTAGGTGGTCTCCGGGCACAGGTCTGCGGAGCTCAGCGGTCCTGGCCAGCCACCTCGTGCTGGGCAATGGTATCAAGGTGCCCATCATGGGCCTGGCCACCTGGAAGTCCCCTCCCAGCAAAGTGACCGAGGCTGTGAAGGTCGTGATGGACCTTGGGTACTGCCACATCGACTGCACTCACAAGTTGCAGAACAAGCGTGAAGTGGGCTTGGCCGTCCAGGAGAAGCTCAAGGGGCAGGGGGTGAAGCGTGAGGACCTCTCCATCCTCAGTGAGTTGCAGCACACGCACCATGAGAAGACATGGTGAAGGGGGCCTGCAGAAGATGCTGGGTGACCTGGTGCTCAACCCCCTGGACCTCTACCTCATTCACTGCTCCACGGGCTTCAAGGCCGGGAAGGAATACTTCCCACTGGATGGGGAAGGCAATGTCATTCCCAGTAACACCAGTTTTGTGGACACTGGGGAGGTGGATGAAGGGCTGGTGAAAGCCATTGGAGTCCCCAACCTCAACCATCTCCAAATTGAGAAGATCTTAACTAACTTGGCTTAAAATATAAGCCTGCTGTCAACCAGATGGAGTGCCACCCACCCTCCCCCAGGAGAAGTTAATCCAGTACTGCCAGGCCAAAGTCATCCTGGTGACCGCCTACAGTCCCCTCGGCCCCCCGACAGGCCCTGGGCCAAGCCTGAGGACCCTTCCCTGTTAGAGGATCCCCAGAATAAAAGCCATTGATTGTGCAGCCATTGTGCAGCCAAGCACAATAAAACCACAGCCCAGGTTCTGATCCAGTTCCCCATGCAGGGGAATTTGGTCATGATTCCCAAGTCCATGACACCCGAGCACATTGCAGAGAACTTTCAGGTCTTTGACTTCGAGCTGAGCAGCATGGACATGACCACCTTACTCAACTACAATGGGAACTGGAGGGTCTATGCCTCCCACAAGGACTATCCCTTCACCGGGGAGTTCTGAAGCTGTGTGGGTGCCTGTCCCCCCAGGTGCCCCACATCCCTCCTCTCCTATGTAGCCTAGTGTGGCCTCTGCCCCTCGGTGATGGGTCGGTGACCTGCTGACGGCCCATGAGGGCTCGGCCCACGAGCTGTTGGGTCTCAAGAGCAGTCTCAGTAGGTTAGAGCCTCTTCCAGTTTTGGCCTTCTTCTTGTCCAGCTGGGGAATGTAGGACCCCAGCACCCTTTTCTGACTAAGTTGAATCTACAAAGTTGAAATAGTGCCACTATCACCTGGATTTTGGCTGCCGGGAACGGTAACCCTTTCATCCAGACTTCTTGCCTCAAATAAAGAGTTCTTTTGTGAACTTGAAAAAAAAAAAAAAAGAGGGTTAAAGAAATCTAGAGTTTGAAGGTTGTTAAGCAAGCATCAAGGCTAACCTCTCATCCTTCATATAGAACACTGATATCTAAGTGGTCAATTAGATTCTTACCTTGGGGTGTGCATGAATCCAGCATTAGCCCTAGAAGGAAAAAGTAAGCTTCTCAAAGACAGGTATAACCTAATAATAGTAAATTTTTAATTGACCTTTCTGGGTCCTCTGCCATTTGGATTACTTAGCATAGGCAAAAATCTAGCATTAACTATGGATTTCTCCCAAAGTTCCAGAGATATGTATTTGCTTTATGCAATGCTTGGCACAATTTTAGGTGAAGATGAATACTTAATGCCCCGGTTACAACTTAAAGAATCTCAAGCTGAATTTGCCTTGCAGGGCATGGTGACTAATAGTGTTTAATATCATAACAAAGCCAGCAAGACTGTCAGCATTACTTAGTTGCAGTTGTCTCAACTGTACATAGTAGTTTACTGGGCTGGGAGCTTGGAATCTGCCGTATGTTGACCTTGCAGGGTAAGTGGGTGGAAAAGGACCCGAAAATTCTCTAAAATTATATGTTAAATTTGTGCATGGCTATATTTAATTGTGTTGAGTGTACGAAATTTACCTCTCAGGTTTCTGAACCAAATTTTTAAGAATGATTGCTATCTGCAAATGATTTGACAATCAGGAGAAGACAGTCCTGTGACTTAAAAGTAGACTCCGTCCCTTTCATGAACCTCAAATTCAGCACAAATTGAATCAGTATCCATTCTAAAGATTCCTTTGCTATGTAATATGAAATATACATGATGATGGTTATATGAACACATACTTATATTATGCATATCTGATCTGACTATTTAGGTGAGAAATAAATAGAATTTAATTTTTCATAAGGCATTCCTGGTACAGTGAATGAATATGTTTAGCATCATTTAAAATTTTCTTATGGCAAATCATCTTTTACCAGTAATGTAGTCAACTGTTCTGGATTTTTTTTAGATTTTTCTTAAGAATGAAAAAGAAGTCTAGGCATAATCTCTTGCTTAGCCTAGTAGCTTAGTCATCTATATTTTTAAATCATATAACAAAGAGTTATCTAATATATAAGGAAGTGAGAAATATATGTTCTTTCAGGTGGAATCAGCTCGAAAGTATAAATTATTTGCTCACTGATGAACAGTGTTTGGAAAATTATCTGTTAGAACACATTTGGGAGCTTATGTTTATTCATTGTAAGGTGAAAATTATATCTCCTAGAGTAGGAAAGTTCCCTGGAAATCATTCTGTCCACCTCCACCCTGTAATGACTCCCTGTTAAGATTTATTAATAGGAATGTTGCTATCTTTACCTTAGATAGATTTAGTGATAGCAAACTCACTGCTTCATAAGGTAGCATATTCTACTTTTGAAAAAAAAATTAATAAAAAGTCAGAGGCTTTTGTGCTACAATCGAATTTATATTAGTCTTTGTGTTTTAGTTTTATTTTTATTTTGGAAGCAGCATTGGATGTTCTTATAAAAATGTACCGTGCTAATCAAAATTTTCATAAGAATTATGTCAACTGAAGCAAAACTTTTAAAGTATTGCATCCATGTAGAAAAGTTCACAAATCATTAGTGTACAGCTCATTAAATTTTTCCAAAAGTGAACTTAGTCATTTAACCACCAACTAATCCAAAAAATAAGATTACCAGTGCCCCAGCCAGAAATCCATCTCATATCCATTCCCAATAGTTACTTCTCTAACCATTATTGCGATTTCTCACACCACTGATTAGTTTTTTCATTTTTGAGCTTAACTTAAATGGAACCAAATTCTTTCATCACATCTAGTTAGTAGAGGATGGAATAGTCCCAAAGCTAGTACCCTTCATCTCCTCACCACTTTACTACAAGCTCAATTCAATAACATCCACTGGGGAGAAAGCAGCACATATGAAAAGAGCAATTGAGTCCAGAAAATTCTACTTAAAATATGGTTCATACATTGTCAGTCATGTGACCTTGGGTAAGTATTTGACTTTTCTAAAGGATCTTCATTTTCTTTATATACATGTGCAGCACAAATAATAACAGTAACATTATGAATATTAAATGAGATGATATCTTTTTTAAAGGTCAAGCACAGTGCCTAGCAAACAGCAGTTTGTTGTTCGGTTCACAATAACATACACTGAAATGAAAAATACGGTAATGTATCACTTTAAACTTGTGTAAAGTATCACATTTTTCAAAGCACAAGTTCTTTAGGTTTTATTGCTTTTATAATAAATGCTCTCTTTCTGCTTGTATAACTTCCTTTTCAAGACAGTAGCTTACAGTGTTTACTTTGTATTTGAATAACCACAGAAGAGAAAGAGGAGTTGTAACTGCTGTGTCTTTTTCTGTTGAAAATGGCAACTCCCGGTATTTCTGTCTCTCACCCCCAAATCCCATCGACCCATCTGAAAAACACTCACCTATACCCCCCAAACCATACCAAACTAACCCAGCAGCACTCAACAGCACTCAAGATGTTCCTAGAGGCCCAGAGGGTAAGCAGGCAGGGATAGGAAGGATCTGATACTATCCTTTCCACATTTTTGGAATATAAACTTACTTTAATTTGGTAATTCCCTCAGAAAGGTTAAATATAAATTCTTTCACATCCCTAGCTCCCAAAGAATGAGAATGTGATTTCTAGTCATGTTCTCTCATTAAAATAAAAGCTCAATATCATAAAACAATTAGATGATCCCCAAGGTCTCTTTTTAATTTTCTAATTCTGACTCTTATGCCCCATGAAGTTTATTGTAATGTGCTTAAACTTGTGTGTTGAATTGTGCCTGTTTGTTCATCATGTGAGTAAATGTGTGTGTTGGGACAGGCACTATCGATTGACTCCCCAAACTTCCATTGGATAAGGTTCACTTCAGTAAATATTTATTAATACCTTTACCCTGTGCCAGGGTGGGTAAGATGGTGCCCTTGCCTTCAAGGGGACCACAATTTATCACAGAAAGTGTAACTTCTCCATTGTGAATTAGACAAAGATTTTTATAGATAAGGAGGAGTGTTCATCCTTTTACTTTCTTAAAAGTTTATCAGCCTGTGTCTTTTACTTGTAAAACTTTTATTGGATAGCTTCCCACACATTATTTAGGTAATTTGTGTACATCACACATCCATCTGGCTGAACCACACCAGACTGCTGTGGTGAATGGCATTTCACTCTTAACAGGCAATCTGTGTGCCCAAGAAACAGACCATGATCCCCGGGTGGCTCAGCAGTTTAGCGTCGCCTTTGGCCCAGGGCATGATCCTGGAGACCGGGGATCGAGTCCCACGTTAGGCTCCCTGCATGGAGCCTCTTTCTCCTTCGCCTGTGTCTCTGCCTCTCTCTCTCTCTCTCTCTTTCTCTCTCTCCCTCTGTGTGTGTGTGTCTCATGAATAAATAAATAAATCTTAAAAAAAAAAGAAAAGAAAAGAAACAGACCATGAAGATGGAGTATCATAGTCCTCACCAAATTCAGATCAGACAGCAGTATTGAGTCCTTCCATTACTTGCATACTATTGCAGGATTGGCCAAACATTCCAGCTTAACTTTCTATACTATTTTCATCAGATGAAGTACAGGAGAGCTAGCTATTGAAGGGCTGGGAAAGAATTTATATGGTTTTGTGTCTCCCACAGCTATAAGAGCACAGGCTTACCAGAAGATGTTTGCATACTAGAGCATATACAAGCTGGAAGGGATTGTAGAAAGTCTGTAGAACCTCTACAAGGAAGAAGGCAATGTTTCCCCCTCCTCTTATTAGAGCGCTAGCAGCATGGGCAAAGCTAACAGTCAGCTGGCTCACAATTCAGTGATCTTCCTCCTCAAACTCTTTAAGTAGATCTTGTTTGCTAATTAAAAGAAGTGCATAAAATGTGTCCCTGTGCCACTCCTCCTGAACATAAGTGGCTGAACCCTTCTTTTCTAATTTTTTTTATTGCATCCATACTTAAGACTGGGATAGTATGTAGAATTTAACTCAGAGGATCAGTCAAGTCCCCTAAAAGGAATTGGTATCTATCCTCTTTATCCAAGCAATCACACTGGGATCTTTATTACTCCATGGCAATGAGAAAGTCCAAAGGTGATTCCTCAATTGACAAAGGAGTCCCACATCAGTGATATATCATCATCCCTCTGCTTATTCTCACTTGGAGGTGATTTCTCCACCACCTATATGGTGTCTAAAAAAGAGTGTTTTGTATCTTTCTGAATAACCTCTTTAAAAGAACAACTAAACAGGCTTTAATATATTAACAGTCACCATAAAAGTTCTCATATAATTGAAGTTGCTAATATTCATTTATATAAGAAGCCCTATAGGATAAATTTGTATCATGCGTTATACAGACTCACTTGAAAAAAAAACCCTTAAAGAACAGTAGAGCACAAAAGAAAAGAGAGTTATGAATCCATGAACAAGTAGACTAATATTAGATCATATTCAAGTATAGTTTCACATAAAATATAAAGATGTGAGGGAAATGATCCATTAAAAACCGATATCAGGGAATTAGAACCATTAGAGGAGATGTGATAAATACATACTGTCACTACTTCCCCCTGGTTGCAAAAATTTTAAATTTAGGAATGGCCTATTTCATTTTCCCACAAGAGTCATCAGAATTTAAATTGGAGTGGGGAAGTGCCTCATAAGGTTTCCTATCCAGAACATTCCCGACATGGAGAGAGGGGTCAAAAGATATGTGTTAGCCTATTTGGAAGGTGATATTTTCTTTTGCCCTTTAAACACTGAAAATTATGGCCACCGTAGTAAAGAATTAGGATTAACCATCTTATATAATTATAGGTTAAATCTTCTGAGCATAGGTGAGGTGAAAATAGAATATGAACAAAGTTCATCTGTCCAGTCTAAAATTCAGGAGTAGCATAGCAATCTGTTTCCAAGGCCTAAATTATTACAATTATCATAGCATACATGGTCTGTGGCCTGACACTGCAAATTTCAGAAAAGAAACCAGAATATACAGAGTAATTTTACTCTGCTCCATGTGTCCTGGTGTCACTCATTCACCCTCTACTGAAAGTTAGAGTTAGGAGGCCAGGTAGGTGAATTTACTTTCCACACCATCCCTATAAGCTTTTGTCTAAATTATCTGGCTATACAAAAGATCAGCTTGAAACTTATTGCTCACCTCTTATCTATTCAATGGTTTGATGGAACAGCAAGGAATATCGTTAAAGACAATGAGGCATCAACTCCTTTAATTATTCTCTCTTAAGAATCTGCCATTTCAGACCATCTATTTCAGATTTGGAATCGTGACATTTTAACCTCTTCTTGATTAAAGGTTTCTATCTCCATCTCAAAGAATGCTTACTTATATGTGGTTTCTCACAAATGGCTTAACCTTTCTGCATCTCAGTTTCATCCCTTATAAAATAGAGATAATTACAGTGAGTTCTATTTGCCCAGCATGTGGCAGGCATGCTCCACGCATGGACTCCCTGTAAGGTCTTCATATGGAGTTCGAAATATGTCATAAGAACAAAGACAGAACCGAAAATAGAATTGGGACTTAAAGCAAAGCAGGGTGTCAGGCATAGGGGAGTGGGATGTTGATGTGCAAAAGTCGTTTGGTGTCCTTCGGTCTTTTATACATTTCATTCACCTACCTAAAGAATTATAAAAATATCATGCATAATCATCAAATAGAACTTTACAACTAGTACACATTAAAACTCCCAATGTCTCATTAGGCTTACAAGCAATGCAGTACTTTCCTTTTTCTTCTCAACAGTTACAGAAACACAAAGTTGGGAAAAGCTGCGATTTTAGTTTTCAGTTATTTTTCTAAGGGAGATTAAAGACGTGGGATACTGATACTTTAATGAAATGAATTATTATCCCATGATTTCTCCATTAGGAACAAAAACAGCCTGCACTTGGAAAAGGGTCTGTATAAGTTTTTTTTAGAAATTTCCATTTTGAATGGAATTTATGCTTCCATTTTTTAATTACACAAGTTTTGTTTTGTCATTGTTAAGTGTAAAGTTTTAGGCAATTTTCTCCATCAATCATTAGTGAGTAATGGTTTTAATCCATATTGATAAATATTTTGGAAATGTTTCTCACACAAGATAGATAATAAATAGTAAGTCATCGTAATTACGAACACATCCTTGAAGCATTTTCTTGGTATTAGAACTATATAGATCTGTTACTAGTAACATGCTATCAAAATGTAACCCATAATCAGATATAAATTCAATACTATTGATAAACACTGAGGAACATTTGTATGACTTCAGGTTTTTTGACCACAGTATTCACTATTAACAAAATGTTGGCAGCCATAAAGTGTCCCTTTTATGACTTACCTCTAGTTGAATAGAAAGCCTTACAATTAATTTTAAAATACAGGTACTTAAATAAAAATATTTCCACATGATAATATCTCCTTGTTTTAGATTAAAAAAAGCAGGACTCAGGCAAAACAAGAGACATTGATTCTGTCAATAAATTATGACTTTCTCTTTCAATAAGTGGTTACATGGAATGTTTTCATTCATTTTATGTGAAGGAGGTTGCAGTGGAAAGAAGTTCACTAAATTATTATTGATTTACCTATTACTTTTAATAAGCTTAGAAAATCAGATCCTGATAGAATTTTGACAGGAAGAAACTATTTGCCAATAAATAAATCCTAGTATGAAGTTAATTTATTCTTTAGTTGCTGAGACGAAATTCTAATATCTTTAAGTTTCCTTCTAAATACAGTAGTTCTTTGTGATATTAGATATGTAGTTAATATAGTTCCACTGTGTAATGTATCTTCTAAGAAAAAAGGATAGAACTTTCTATGTAAGTTGCAGCTCTTTGAAGATATACTACTACTTTCAGATTTGATTATGAACATTTATTTATTCTGATTTCATTATTCTTTCTTGACCGGGTAATCTTTTGTCTTTCTTTCTTTCTTATATCAAAGCAATGGTAGCATTAGGGTCGACATGTATAAAGGCATCACAGAATGCGGAAAGTAGCTGATCTTTTACGCAGCCTTCTCCACTTAACCCCAAACAGACTCTCCTGACTAGAATTTTAACAAGAGTAGTCTTCTTAACTCTGATCAAAAGAGAATGTAGAATCTAGTCACAAAGAGCTGCCTCCACTGTATGTCCTTGAGTGTGGCCAAGTGTTCTTAACTCCCCTCACCATGCACACATGATCACAACTGTTTCCCCCAGGAAGCAATAAGAGAAATAGATCTCCACGCACATAAAAGTAAGTTAACAAGATAAATATTGTCCAAATTTTTAAAAGTGTGAAATAATTTATTTTGAAGCAAAGGTCTGTAGCTACTCTTAGAAACCGTATAATAGTGTCAAATGATTCCAAAATTATTTTTATCTTTTTATAAAGATTTATTTGAGACAGAGTGCACATATGCATGGAGGGGGAGGGGTACAGAGAGAGGGAGTGAGAGAATCTCAAGCAGACTCCAGGTTGAGCATGGAGCCTGACATGGGGCTCAGTGTTACGACCCTGAAATCATGGCCTACGCCCAAACCAAGAGTTGTATGCTTAACCCACTGTGCCACCCACGTGCCCCCTTTTAAAATAATTTAAACTAAATAAAGACTAAAGGAAAACACCATTATCTTTAAAACAGTGGTCAATAAACTAATTTTTCCAGTGGGAGTGGTAGGGCAATATCTTGGAATTCTATCACACTGAACTGAATAAAAACCATCAAAAACAAGGCTATTCCTACGTTTCACTATCAAAACAATTGATTTGACTTAAGGTGACTCAGAATACTTGATAGTAATTATTTCACACTTCTTAGTCACAACTATTGATAGGAACTGGTTGTTTTTCCCATGTTAAAATAGTGTTCCTGACCTCTTATCAGTACACATAGAATATAGGAGTTATTTTTTAACCACCAATGATAGCTTTGACCTCATTTTAGAACACCTCACTTCATTTATCCTTAATAAGGGCCTAGATGAATGACTACAATTCAAGGCAAAATCTTGGCTGGAAACTGAAGAGCCAAAATAGCAAAGATGTTTCGTTCTCATACCAAACATATCTGGCAGATAGGAGCTCTCTGGAGCACTGTGTTGAAAAAAAATTGTAAGTCCAAGTTCAACTCCGTAGGAAAATGTTACAGTAGAATCTTGAATGAGAGCAAGAAGCAGGGAGTAAACTCTGAATACATGCTGGTTACGCTGGATTTCATTAATATTTATTCAGCACCTACTATGTGTAGGACTCTGACATCACTGCAGGAGATATAGAGATACGGCAGTTACCACCTTTGATCTCAAGAAAGGCAGCCGGGTGAGGGAGGAAGAAGAGGTAAAACAAACCAAATGCGCTGAATGATAAAAGTAACCTGAGGAATACAGACAAAGTTCTAATCAGGAGTTTAGGGGAGAGAATTGTAGTTCAAAGGATTATTTTAAGATTCATGGAGGAATTCCACAAATGTTGTCCCATTAAGAATAAATCTTATACCATTTCCTGGGCATTCAAAAGGCCTGCAAGTTTACCAAATTAATCCAGGTATTAAAATAAAATAAAAATTTGGCAAATAATTATAGTTCAGTGTAATGGAAAATTGCCCAAACTTCCATTTATTTAACTATTCTATGATAGTCTAGATTTGATTTTTCATTTTTTGTTTTTGATTCCTCAACCATGTTTTCTTCCTCCTCCCTCTAAACTGCTAGACTTCCATCAGATGACAAAGGGTTAAGGATTCAATTGATATTTTGAATCTGTCAAGAACCACTCACTTGGACTCTTGAGCCTCTTGGTCCTATTTCGAGAGTAGCCTGCCCCATATAAGCCATAATACAGTTTGTAAATTGTCCAACTTAGCTGTTCAGCTGCCGTAGTCTAAAGTTTAAAAATATGTAAGTGGGTCAGTTCTAAAATTAATTCAGCCTAAGTTTGCCTGAAAACACTAAGAATATTACCCATCCCGAGGGCCAAAATATCACCCCCAAGCAGACAGAAACAATCCCTAGAGAACAAGTGCCTGGGATGATGTCTCTGTGACATGCTCACTTTCCTGCCATGCCTGCAGCCCTTGATGGTAACCCGGGGTGCTCTGACCCTGCTAGTCAGACAGGGGAGGTGTTGGCTTTAGCTGATATGCAAGTGCAAGCAGGTTGATCAAACGAAGCAGTTAAATGTCAACAATCATAATTGACATTTATGGAACACGTATAATTTACTAGACATGCATTTAATCTTCTAATAATTAACAAAGAGAGGTACTATTATGCCTATTTTACAGATTTAGAAACTGGGTCTGGATAAGAGGTATAGCTGGAACTTGAACACAAGTCTCAAAAGTCTGCCTTTATTCACCACATTATACTACATTGTGCACGTATCACTTTCCTTTGCATCTACTACTCATCATTTATTAAGCACTGACTATTTGTCAGTCATCTTGCTAGGGATTAGGGATATAATGACAAGGTATCTGTTTTCGGATAACTGATACCGTGATAGAGACACCAGGGACTGAATTATGCCCCCTACAAATTTATATGTTGAAGCCCTAATGCTCAATGTGACTGTGTTTGGAGATAGAGTCTTTAAGGAGGCAATTAAGATTAGTTGAGGTCACAAGAGTGGTCCTAATCCAGTAATATTGGTGTCCTTATAAGAAGAGCAAAGGGCACTCAGAATGCACATGCAGAGAGAAAAGATCCTATGAAAATACAGTGAGAAACAGCCATCTAAAAACCAAAAAGAGGGGTCTCGGTAGACACCGACCCTGCTGACACCTTGATCTTGGACTTCCAGCCTCCATAACTGTGCAAAAATAAATTTCTATTATTTAAGCCACCCAGTCTATAGTATCCTTTTAGGGCAGTTCTAGCAGACTAATTCAGAGACAGGTACATATATCATTGTCTATAAAAGAATTGAAAAGAACTAATAGTGCACAAATATATGGGAGGAATAAATTTTTACTTTAATAAAGATATGAAGATGGGTCACAAAATTTAATTCCTATAGAATATACAGTTTCTTTATTTTTGTCTATAGCTGATCTGGTTTTCAAGAGGCCCCATCTGTGGTTTATTGGGAGAAGCATTCAGTAATTGTCCAATCCATTTTAATACTTAGGCCAAAATGGCAATTGAAATAATGTGTTTGGGTAATATTCAGCAAGCCTGGGAAACGTTTTAGTCTCTCAGATTTCTTACTCTCTGTACCACCTCCCAGGTTCTTCTCCAACATGATGTCTGTGTATAGAGCAGGGGTGGCAGGGGTGGGGCATTCCTTTGGTATGGTTGCCTGACTTCCCCAGCTCCTAGTGGTGCTCCTTAATTTCCTAGTTTCTGGATACTCTATGGTCCCCCCATGCTGAAATCTGAGCAAGAAACTGGTGAATCATTCTTTTGACTTCTCCAATGTGCAGATTGCTCCCCTAGCAGGTTCAGCCTCACTTTTGCTCATATTGCTGCTATAAACACTAAACTGAGTATCCCATTCAGTACCAGCCTAGGTGGTCCACTCATAGAAATACATCACACTGCCAAGTGTTGGCAAGTTGCCAATCAGATTCTTAGCTACCCAGGGGGCCTATAATACACAGGAAAGGGTAAGAGTGAATTGGAAAAATAAAATTTCAGGCAATGCCTTCAAAATTACTCTATTATGGCTGAGCCCCAGGCAGGATGGTACAAGAAAAAGTATGAGAGGCCCTCTACCCAGAGTCTCAATCAGGCAGTCTTGCTCGACATAGTGATATCTTTACTCATAGAAGGGATATATCTGTTCATCATATTCTCCCATTCTCTCTTTTCTTGTTACATTTCCTTAGGATTAGAAAGGGACTTTTTTTCTGCGTCCTCTTCCTATCTAGAAAATGTATGTAAAAATCTATGGACTAGGTCCCTAAGACTGTGCTAACAATAGACATAATGGAATTTGGAAAGTCCAATTCTCAATCACTGAAATCAAGGCTAGTGCCTTGATGTACGTCTACTCTTGAATACTAATTATTACTTCTGTCTTTTTCTTTTCATTCCTTTTGGAAGAAATCTTAACCTACATCGAAGCAGAAAGATCTCTTCAATGGACTAGAACTCACAAAGGCAAAAAGGATAAGCCACATTAATAATATTCAACATATAGATCCCATTACACATTTGCCTAGTAGCTAAAGGTGAATGATTGATTCTGACTTAAAAATTATGCTTCCCAGAAGAGATAACATTTGAGCTGAATCTAAAAGGAAAAAAGGAATATTCGTTAAAATATTCTTAGGGGTGGCTCAGTTTAAAAATGCATAGCCAGTGGTTCTTTTCTAAAGTGGGTACGTTTTTGTAACACCAGAGAATACAGAACAACGGCAACAAGATAACTTGAGAATCATGAATCATACTCAATAAATATGGAAAAAAAAACCTCTTCCACTAGTTCACACTTAAAATAAAGCTCCTGTTACACGCTAAGAATTGTACCAGGTGTTACCAAAAATGAAAAGATGAACTCCCTTCAGGCAAGCAACACACAAACATATTATTGAAAAAAAGATGTATAAGGGCAAATACATCTTAGAAGAAGAGTTATAACCACTAAGTAGTGTAAAAATAATTTTCCAAATGATGGAAGTCAAACATTTCATAGTAAAATCAGGACTAATCCTTATACTAGTGTCCCACCTATCCGGCTGTGTAAAGGGTCCCATTGGCAGCATTCCATAAGAAGAAAGTTGCTGAAGATTATGACCAAATATATGTACAGGAAAGTTAGTTGAAAGATTATAGGTAGAAAAGGATATTTTGGCACAATGCTTATTATTGAAATTACGCTTTCAGTGATCACTGAGACTTAATTGAATGTTCAATAGATATTTTGAAGTTTCTAAGAAAGAAGTTACATACTAATTATTCCTTAATTTCATAGCATTTTAGGAGAATTTTACAAAATACTATTCTGAAAATTTAATATATAATCATTCTCCACTCATAAAGAGTCTCCTTTCTCTTAACCCCTGGTCTAATTTTTATTTGAAAGTCACCTTATTGAATACAAAATAATGCGATATAAATGGAAATGAGGCAGATAGTAAAACTACCTTACTTAGTAAGCATGTCATGACTAAATACATAAATTGTATTTGATTAACTGGTAAATAAAGTATTAAAATTATCATCTGTAGATATTTTTAAATTGACATTTTATAAATTCTAACATTACTGCAAATGGTGGACATAAGATTGAGTTTCAGAAACACATAATGTTTTACTTCCCTTCTGTTCTATTGACCCTGTGATTTTAGGGCAAAATTAGTTATCATATACATAGTCCAACAGTAAATAAAAGTAGAACTTCCTCAGGACACCTGGGTGGCTCAGTGGTTGAGAGTCCACCTTTGGCTCAGGTCATGACCTCAAGGTTGGGATCAAGTCTCGCATCAGGCTTCCCACAGGGAGCCTGCTTCTCCCCCTGCCTATCTATGTCTTTGCCTCTCTCACTGTGTCTCTCGGGAATAAATAAATAAAATCTAAAAAAAAAAAAAATTTAGATTTTTCCTCTTAAAACGTACTGAATTTGTATCCAGCAAAGTCTTGAATATATTAATGAAGGTAGAGTCCAGAAATGTATACATTAGACATACAATGGTGGCTTCAAAATTCTACATATGTGGGGGCTTAGGGCAGAAATCTAGTTAAGCCAGGGCTCTTGTGTTGAAGCTACATTTACAAAGCAAATACACTGCTCTCTATTTTATTGACTATCCAGAGCAAATACACTGCTCTGTATTTTATGGACTATAAAATAGTTAATAAAATATCAATTTTATAAAATATCAATATTTTATAAAACGTTATTTGGCCTTCATATAAATGTAAGAAAGTATGGACCTTTCACATGAAAAATGATCTTTTTTTTTTTATTTAAGATAGAATTTAAAATATGGTTAAGAATTAACACTTTTCTCTCCCCAAGCCATTCAGTGGCTCTGCCACTGTAGACACGTGAAATCGTATTTGGATAACTCCTGTATCTTTCTAATGCTAACGCTCTTCTAGACTCAAAAGTTGTATATTTACCTTCAATCTCAAAGGCATATTAAGCTTTCTGTGTCCAAATCTATGTTATGTTTATAACTTACTACGCTTTCCTCAAACATTTTTCTCTCCCAGATTTTCTATTTTAGTCGATGGCACCAGCAGCCAGCTAACCATCAGACTGGGTTCATTCTTAATTATTTTCATGGCCTCATCTTCAATTATTAATTCCTTCCATATCCCATATGGAGGCATCAGCGTTCTTTCAATGATTCAGGCCAGAAATGTACAGCAGGCTCATGTCCAATACCCCATCTATCTAGCTAGAGAGAAAATGATAGTAGCAATGTAGATAGTACTTCCTCACCCCTGGTGCAATCAATTACCAGGGCCAGTAGATATTACCATCTGAAAAGTGTCTTGAACTTCGGCTTTCAGGTGGGAGAGAGGTAAATCAAGCTGAGCCATATGTGAATTCAAATACTTGGAAGATTCAACTATTCAAGTTCACACAGCTTGAATATTTAATTTCATAGCAGAATAGCATTTGGAAGACAGAATAGCATTCAGAAGGGGAATGCTATCCATGTGACCAAAGTGGAAATACAGCTGGATAAAAAGGTCCTGGGAGTGAATCACAAGGCCAAAGCTCAGTCCCTAAAATTAGGTATAACACTTGAATGAATCAAGAATAGACAACAACGTGAGACCCTGTGCTGTGAGCCTAGGATCCTAAAATTTCCCCCGAGTAGGGACAAGATTAGTTAAAGGATCTGAAGCAGAACTAAACAAGTATATATGCGTATATACGTATATATGTATATATTCACATTCACAGATACATACGTAAAACAAATTCACAATATACAACAATATACAAAATTGCAGAAGCAACCAATTTTTCCTCTTCTTCAATGCATAATCTCTGAAGTTCAAATTTCTAGGTTCCAATTTGATCTCGACTACATGATGTTGGAAGAGTAACACTTGTACTGTGAATTTCATTTGTAAAATAAAGATTATAATACCATCTACCCCATGAGATTGTTGAGAGGTTTAAATAACTTCAGGGGAGTAAATATTTTTATTATTTTTTATTAGTATTAATTTTTATTATTACTATTTTTACACATCAAATCTTCATGCAGTATAATCTTTACCTAGAACTAATTTCCTTCAGGACATTCCTTCTACTTTTCTCTCATCACTGTAGAGATAACACCCTAATCTGCATTTCAAATCCAAAGAAATCACCCATGCCTCACTTATCTTTACTATTTATTTGAATGTTTCCACTTGAATGGACTGTCACATAGTTTATAACTCTGAAACTTAATACGTCATCTTCTTTTAGTTGCTGTACAGCCATAACCTCAGCAATACCTGGGAGTGTTGGCTAAAGACTCCAAAGAGATATCCTCCCCCTTTTAAAAAAAAAATATTTTCTTTATTTATTCATGAGAGAGAGAGAGAGAAAGGTAGAGACACAAGCAGAAGGAGAAGGAGGCCCCATGCAGAAAGCCCGATGTGGGACTCGATCCCGGGACTCCAGGACCATGCCCCTGACCAAAGGCAGGCGCTCAACTGCTGAGCCACCATGGATCCCAGATATCCTCCCCCTTATGGTAAGTTAACCCTAGACTTCTCAACTAGATTGTAAACTCCTTAAGAACTTAGGACAATTCTTATTTTTATTCTTGTGAGGCTGGACACACTATGAGACATGAAATTTGCATGTTTGAGTGGGAGAAGAGAGGATGCTTCTCTCACTTTCTCAACTGAGAGCTTTGCCACAGAATGCCCTTTGCATCCTTGAACAAGTCCGCCTACCTAGACTTCGCCTGGGAAGACAAATTACCATGGAATCCCTAAGGGCATTCTCCCTTGGTAAAGCAGGCAAACAAACCCACTATCTAGAGAAAAATATTTGAGAGTTTTAGAAAAAACTTTTAGAGGTTTTTTTTTTTCTAAAACTCTCAAATATTTAGAAAAGTTTTTTTTCTAAAACCCTCAAATATTTAGAAAAGTTTTACCTACTTTCCTCTGAGGGGTTTGTACCCAGGTAGGTATCAGATTCTGGCACTGACCCTAACTCGACATTCCTGAGGTCAGCCAGCATGCTGGAAATGCCGACAAAGCTGAGAACAGAGTTCTAAACTTCCAGAAGAAAATGAGATTTCCTTCCCTGTAAGTCACTGAGTCCAAGATCTGGAGCAGCTTGGAGGATACTGTGCTGGAAAGAAACGTTACTTGGCCAGAGGAGGGCCAGGCCTGAGCGCAGCACCATGTGGCAACAGGAAGCAGTTCTGGGGTCCTGACCTGGTCCTCCACCCCACACACATACGAGCATATGCATCCAGTGCCCAGCGTGGGTACATGGGGAGGAGGGCTAGGACCGGCTGTAGAGAGAATGGAAGTATGAGTCGGTATTTAGGAAACTATTTACCATAAACCAGGTGATAGATGAAGACCTCATCTAAGGAGAAGGTGACAGGGCTAATCACGAAGCTGGCAGGTAGAGACTGATTCTGCTGGAAGAGTAAGGGATCTGGAAACCAAGGATGCTGGAGAAACAATAGTAGAGTCACAAGAGTTGATGGAGGAATCAACCTCCCGAGATAGAGAAATGAAGAGTCAATGGTGATAGAGGGAGATGAAGATGTGGGCTGAGAAGAAACGAGATTTCTAGAAGATTGCCAGTAGGGAACGATACTTTGAGTAAAGCATGGAAGGGCTGGGTGATAAGTGAGTGGGAAGACAGACGGCACAGGGACTGATGTCTGCGTGCTCATTCGAAGAGGCAAGACTGACATTAAACAAAACAATTGAGGAAGCAATGTCAGTGTTTTATCTTTCCTTCTGGAATGTTTCCTTCCTTTTATCCCCATGAGCTTGTCCAGTGCCTTTGGCTATTTCTTCTGTTTGAAGGATCTTCTGCCCAGGTATCTGATGGCTCATTCCCCAGCTTCCTCCTGAGCACATATCAACATTTAACACGCTACACATCCTTTTCACTTCTCACTGTATATTGTCTGTGTTTCCCATTAGAATTTAAGGTCCTTGAGGACAGGGATTTTTGTCTGTTTATTAACTCTCTAGCCCCAGTACCAAGAACAGTGCCTGTTGCATTATTATATGGGTTCCATAAATGTTTGTTGAATGAATAATCAATTTTTAGATGGGGCTTGTGTTGTCACAATGGCTGGCCTCCTTCACTAAGGGATCTGCATGTTCACAAGCCACCACCAGGGAATTGCTGCCAGTAACTATTGTCTTAAATGATTCTTGAGTCACCTTCCTAGTCTGTTGAAAATTATGTCCCATTTTCCATCTTCTTGGAGTTTTTCCAGAGAATTGGGAATTATTTTTGAGAAAATTATCTAAGTGAATGTAAATGGTTAAAATTAATGTATGGTGCAATGCATATACTCTTTGCCATTGCAGAGGTCCTCAGCGACTCCTCTCAAAGAGCCAGTAATGTGAAAATTTCAGGAAATGTGACAGCCCTTTGGGAGAAAATTTGAGGGCACAGGAGTATTAAGGATCCCATGTAGAAAGCTGACTTTGCCTTCTATGTGTATGTCTTCCAATGTAATTACCCTGGCTTCAAGTGTCATAAAAGTGAAACTTAGTAAATTCCATAGCTATTGACTAAAATGGGTAGCTCATTTAAGAAATACCTTTTTAGCACAGATATGGGCTTTTTAGCCAAGACGTTTTTACTTGACTACAATTTAAACCAAATTCCTTTTGTTTAGTCCACAAGGAAGAGTGAACAGCTAGTTCTTGTTATTTATCTTTCTCACAGTAATATTGTGAAGGTTTAATAAAGGACAGTACAATACTTTTGCAGGTATAAACTGCAAGAGAAATCATGATCGCTTTATTCTTAAGTGGTTCCATGTCACCTTGCTATTTCACGCTTGTCATTCACTAATTAAATGTCAGTTCCCAACAGCTACATGGGGAAAAGTGTTATTTGACATAATCTAAAATAGAATCTAAGTACACCCAATTGTGCTTAGATACAGATACTGTTTGTCCTCCCATTCCTCACCTTCAGCCAGACTCTCTGTTCTCCTTCATCGTTCTTTCCTTCCCTCCACTGCACACACACCTGCTATTTCCCACCCCATTTCTCACCATCCCATAGAATAAGTGAATGCTCACCACCTTCCATCTGTTAGTATTTAATATCAACCAATTCCATATCCACTGTCCTACTATTGTACTCTGTGACCTACAGATTTCATGCTGCTTCTCTGTCCTGGTTTTTATTTATTTTCATATCAGAGACTGGGTAACTGAGGATGGCTTGGCTAGAATTAAGACCCAATGTTAAATAAACTCACTGTGACTAAAGTGTATGGTGAGGAGAATATGAGAGCTGAAGATCGGCAGGAAGAGGCATCCTCAGTCTGATTTGCCTACTCCCCCACCACGGAAACAAATATGTGACTTGCCAATGGGAAGACAGGTTTTTACAGATAAGACTATTCTTAGAATTGGTAACTTGGGGCATTAACCAGCTTCTGTAGTCCTTTGTTTTATCTCAAATAGCATTAAAACCATGAGCAGTATTGTGAGAAAATGTAGCTGTCTCTTGAGAAAGATTCCATCAAATAAAAGAAGAAAATATATCATAGATGACATTTGTTTGATACCCTCCACAACATCACTGTAAGGCAGGAAACTAAGTTAAAGAGAATTCAAATGGCCTGCCCGGCCTCACAAAGAGAGTGGTACCCAGAATTTAAATCCAAGTCTTTGGAATCCGTACCCAGTGATCTTTCTCTTTTGTTATATTATATCCAAGCCTATACATTTTCTGACCTGTATGCCAGTAAAAGAAAGAAGAAAGAAAAGAAAGAAAGAAAAAGAAAGAAAGAAAGAAAGAAAGAAAGAAAGAAAGAAAGAAGAAAAAAAAGAAAGAAAAAGAAAGAGAGCAGAAATTGTATTGAAGTTCATTCCTTCCCTGTTTGAATGAATATTTGCCTGGTATTTTATTAGGGTAAAAAATGTACCATTCAGGTCATCTGTGTTTCAGGTAAATTCCCATTGCGATAAAAACCATCACAAAGAGGAATTTTGACTAAGCTTTTTCCTTAATACATCAGACAACCATGTTGGTCTGATCATGTTCAATTTTGCACAATGTTTAAATGCTTCCTCCAGCGCAACTCTTCTCAGTTGCCCCAGAGAACAAGTATCACACTGCACACTGTACGTACTGGATAGAGGAACAGACCCAGCCATGAACTGCAAGTACATTCCTTATGTCCCTTGCGTTCTAAAAATCAAGTGTCAATTTATTATTGTGTTTCAAGAATTCCTCTTCAAACACTTCAAGGAAATTCATCTAAATTCCCAAGTTTTAACAAAAACGCAATCCCACAAAGAATCCTAAGAACTCTGATTAATGAAAAGCGGAGAACTAGTTGTGCTGTGTCTTCTCCCATACTGTTTTCAAAATATGTGTTGCATTCCAGTGGACTTCAAAGGGCCTGTATGCCAGTTCTATTTATCCTCCGAATTCTGCACAATATGCCCTCAAAGGGAAAAGAGTTTTATTTTAACTATTTGTATATTCCAAAGCATTTGTTTTACATACAAAGCAACCACATGTATTTTAAAAGGTTGAATTCTAAAAATAGTAGTAAATATATCTGAGGATTCTAATTCTTCAAGACATCTTACTAGTTTTCCTTACAGAGGTTGTTTTATGCTTGATTACAGATTTTTTTTTTTTTTGGCTTCCAATAGAGAGTTTTTAGGGTATTGTATATGCCCAATATCCGCTGCCCCTTCCTAACAGCATCGCTATTACTTTCGGAAAATTACATCTTCCTCCTCTTCTGTAATCTTGGTGGTCCATGAAATTCCTGGGCCTGCCTCCCACTAGGAAGCCTCAGGGGAGGATACTTTCTTACATTGCCTCCATACAATGAGAAGGAAGGTATATGACCTAAATTTGGCCGAAATAAGAAGCTGTAATCTTGGACAAGTGAAGGAAAAAAAATAAAGAAAGAAAGAACAATTAAAATTCCATTCCTCCCAGAGTGGTCTCAACTAGTCTGTTCTTTTCTGTAATCGAGGTAAAATCTTACAAGGGTCACATAAAGTTAACCATTAGCCATTTTTTAAAGTGTACAACCCATTGCTATTTAGTACATTCACAATGTTGTACAACTGTCCCCTCTATCTTGTTCCAAGACATATTCATCGCATTTAAGGTGTTTGACATATCCATACCCATTTAGGCAGTTACTGCCCACTCTCTCTTCGCCCCAGCCCCTGGCAACCACTGGTCTGCTTTTTTGCCTCAATGGATTTACATATGGTGGGTATGTCACATGTATGGAATCACGCAATCTGTGGCCTTTTGTGTATGACTTCTTTCAGTTGGCAAAATATGTTCAGGCTCCATCCCTGATGTAGCCTTGATCAGTGCTGACCAGCCTGTTCTTGCCCCCAACCCTCTCCTAGCTTTCTGTTTCTATTCCTCTGTTCCTGCTGGGTTTTTGGCATCTGACTTGCCCAGTCCTCAGTCATCCCAGATATGTGGGTCATGCCCTTCTTCCCAGTCTTTCACATTTCCTTTTTCCCAGTGGTGAGGTAGTCATTGGTTTGCATTTTGTTTTCTGTTTGTTTGTTTGTTTGGTTGGTTTGGTTTGGTTTGGTTTGGTTTTGGTTTGGTTTTGAGAGAGAGAGAGAAGGAGAGGAGCAGAGGGAGAGGGGGAGAGAGAATCTTAAGCAGACTCCATGCCCAGTGCTAAGCCCTGTGCTGGGACTGGTCTTACAACCCTGAGATCATGACCTGAGCCAAAACCAAAAGTCAGATGCTTAACTGAATGAGCCACGCAGGCACTTGCATATGTTTGCATTTCCTACAATGGATGATGAATTGGCACACTTTCCACCGGGCACATGAATTATTAGTTTCTAACTGGATACAAAAGTTCAAAGATTTCTTTCCATTTTCTACTCTCTTCTTGTGCCAAATAAATATATGAATATGGTAGAGATCCATTTACCTTCTTTCTCTTTTATTACCACTTTTAGGGAGTACTTGTCTTCATGCCAAAGGCATTATGAGCATAAGAAGAAATAGAACTGAGTGTCTTGGTGATTCATTCCCTCCCTTTTAAAAAAAAATGTTTATTTAAATTCAATTTAATTAACATATACTCTATTATTAGTTTCAGAGGTAGAATTCAGTGATTCATCAGTTGTATATAACCCCCAGTGCTCATTACATTACATGCCCTCCTTAATGCCCATCACCCAGTTCCCCCCCGCCCCCAACAATCCTCAGTTTGTTCCCTATAGTCAGTCTCTTATGGCTTGCCCCCCTCTCTATTTTCATCTTATTTTATTTTTCCTTCCCTTCCCCTATGTTCATCTGTCCCTCCCTTTTGATAACTTAGCAAGGAATTCGTTCAGTGAGTAGGTTGATATTGGAGGCTAAGATCCAGAGGCTCCTCCTTTTCCTAGTGAGGCCAATTCCTCTAGCAGGGAATTTACACTTGAACACTTCTATCCCCAAGGCCCCTTTAGCTGGGTCCATGCAGCCAAGCTAGGCCCAATCTAAAACCTACCTCTATTGGGATTGCGAAAATTTGGAGGATGATAGGCACTCTCCTTTTTTTGCTCGAAAGTTTTTCTTTTTTTAAAAAAATATTTTTATAGCTATACCATGTGGTATGTGTAACCATACCCCTTTTGCATAACAAAGCCAATCCAAAAAAATATGACGAGAGGCACAAATATAAATAAGACCAAACAAGTCTGGTAGAAAAAAACGCCATGGGCAGAAACTAATATAAGATAAACGATGATGCTTGAGTCATAAATCCTATAATATCCACAATCAAGGAACATCCAGATTTTGCTTCAACGCTTCCTTTGAGAAAAGAATTAGGGCATGAATAGCGTAGGGGAGGCCTGCACTGACACGAAGCGCAACCAACCAGTGCTTCAATAGCTGGTTTGCCAAGAAGCTCCTTGAGGGGGATGGCTCTGGAAACCCCTGCACCTGACCTCTTCAAATGCTATCAGCAGTGTATTCAGAAAGCAATAAAGGAAAAGGAGATTCCCATTGAAGGACTGGAATTCATGGCCCATGGCAAAGAAAAGCCTGAAAGCTCTTCTTGAACTTGACAGTCGCCTTGAAAATGGACTCCTCCAATCAGGAAATTGAGGACACTGGATTTCATCAATTAAGGCTGTGAAAATAGCCATCGATTTGATGAGGAGTTTAGGAGGGAATTTTCTTTCCTCCTTGATTTCCTCTCACTTGTAAAAGATGATGAACCATCACTCTTTGCTTTGAGACGACTTCTCACTTGTGCTATGGCACCTTGCGGGAACCTCACCTGCTAAAACTGAATGATTTCTTGGGATTATGGTTCCAATACTTGGTCTAGGATCAGCTTTAAATATCCTTTGTGTGTAAATACTGATAATCTTGTCAGGATGATCAGGGTTGCCTGGCCTTTTGAGTTTGCTTCAAAGGGCATTAGGTAGATTGTACTAGGGTTATTATTATTCATGGAAGCAACTGGTTAGGATCTCTCTTCTCTCAGGGAGCTAAGGCTCTGAAAAGGGATTCCAGCACAACGGTTTTAATCAATGCTTGGGGTACGGTTTTATTTTTATATAACAATTTTTAAGATTGCTGGTGGACTGGGTTAGCCAAGAGGAAGACAGCCTTAAGGGTGCCTTGCCTTAAAAGGTGTCAGATTTCTGAGTAAGGTGTGAAAGCTTGAAGAATGTTGCAGCACACACCATTTCAGAGCTCATAGTATAGTTTAGGAATTAAGATCTTTGGAGTAACAATGGAATAAGATCCTAAATTGCAGAGATTTGCTGTTCCCAGCTTTCAGCCCAAGTCAATTAGGTCTACCTATATTATCATAAAACTGCCAAAACGCTGCATCTGGTTAAATGGGACAAGAGTCTGTTTTATTTGCCTTGTGTACCCTCCCTCCCCTGCAATGTCTGTAATCATGAAGACGGAATAAATTGTAACATTTAGTTTCAAAAAAAAAAAAAGAATTTACTCTTTCTTGAGGCTGATACTGAAGATGATACAACCTATTCCCCATCATGTATCTGCGTGTCTGTGTTCTTCCCTTTAGAGCTTCAGAGAGTAAGCTTATCCATCTTCCAGTTGACCATCCTTCAAATATCTGAAGATAGTTTTCATATCAACATCCACTCTCAACATTCTTAATAACTCCAGTTGTCTTACAGCTACAAAGCACCGTGGATACAGGAAGGAAAGATCTCTTTCCAGTGAGGACCTGAGCAATATTAATTGAATGAACGGCATTTGCCTTCAAGTTGAAAAACATTTCTATAAATGAAGGCAAAAGGAGGGTTATTCCAGGTGGAGTGAGCTGAGAAAGCAAAGTTTATATTTGTAAAAGTGAAGATTAAACATGTCACCAGTTCAGCAGAGGGATTTGCAGAAGAACAGTGAGACAGTGTAGATTAAGAGCACAAACTCAAGTTTGTAGTACAGATCATTAGAAACCGTGAAACAGTTTTAAAGAGAAGAGTGACATGATACAAGATATGCTTTGGGAACAGTATTTGGGTGTAGAATGGAACCTAGAGAGAGGAGAATAATTAAGAGGTTATTATGGAACTCTAAATGGGATGTAACAAATGCCTGAAATAGAAAAATGGTGGGAGGTATGATAAGAATAGGTGAAACTGCAAGATATGGTGCAGAAATAGAATCACCATTCATAGCACTATCATATCTGTCTCTTTTCTTTATGTTCATATTAAGAAATCACTGTATAAGAGCTGTAGCTTATAGACGTCTACAAGCGCAGGGTGGTGAAGCAGGAAGCAGCTGTAGAGTCACACGGGCTGTATTTCTCATTTCAGAACTGTTGCTATGCACAAATTATTTTACTTGGGAGTCTCATTTGCCTAGTCTATAACACAAAGTAATAAAGTGTGGCGGTGCCTGGTACAATGACACTAACTGTTCTCTCCTGTCCTTTTTTTCTTTTTTTTTTTTTTTTTCCTGATTTCATTTCTCAAGAAATTTTGCCAAGTTGCGTTGGTGTGCTAGAAAATATATTGGTGATAAAAGCCACGGAACTTGAACACAGGGTACACAGAGCCCCACTGTGTGAGATACACAAGTGGGGTAGACAGTATAGCTCACAATTACTGCTTCTATAAAAAGGACCCTAGGACCCAACCATTGTCACATGACCTGCAGAGACTCTCTCTAGGAATCTTTTCCACCCCATCGACTTTGAGAATGTGAGCATACGTGATATGTGCCATCCCTAAAAAGTTTGAAGAAGCATTGCCTGGTTCGACTATGCTTTTTCCTTTCTGCCATGAAAAAGACATGGCCCAGAAGTAGATTACCCCTGGAACAGAGGGAATTCATGAATCAGAGCCTCAGTTTTTCCTACAGTTACTGCAACCAACATGTGATGCATGAGAAATAGACCACTAAAACTTAGGGAATTTTGTTGCTGCGGCATAACCTAGCAGATAATAATAACAATCACAAATATAAAAGTGTGTGATAAAGATGAATAAAGAAGAGGGATAATCAACTCTTATCTGGGAGTAGAGGGGTCGTCAGGGATAGACTGGGGGAGGGAATGATGCTGTAGCAGAATGTGGAATCAGAAGTAGAAATGGGCTGAGCAAAGAAAGGGCTCCCATAAAAATTGGATATTTTGTGTTAAACCAAAGTACTAACAAGTGAAAGAACAAGGGCTACTTGTGAAAAGGAAGAGAGTAAAGTATGGTGGGAAGTTAGAGTTTATGTGGTGGTGACACACACTCAAATCTCGTAAGGCTGACCTTGACCATGCCATGGGTACGTAACCTGCCTCAGCCACTCCCAGAATTTCTGATCTACTTTTTTTCCTATAGCATCTATATTCTTCTAATATGTTGGGTAAGTCACTTACATATTATATTTATCATTTATTATCTCTCTCCTACCACCAGAATGTCATCTTCATGAGGGCAGGGACCCTTCCCTGTTTTGTTCACTGATGTTTCTCAAGTACTAGGAACAGCAACTAGGCGTAGTAGGTGCTTAAAAAGTACTGGTTGAGTGAATGACTTCAAGGTCATTTCAAAGTCTCCAAAGTCATCCTAAGAAGTTTAGAATTTATCCCAATATTGGTCGGGATAAAGTAATTTTGCATCTCAGAAGTATTACTGTAAGCAGAAATGTGGATCAAGGATTAGGAGGAAAGCAACAAACTCTCTCTTACTGCTTCTTATGTGAGATCTGAAATAGCCATACTGTGAAATGTAAAAAAAAAAAAAAAAAAAAAAGACTAAAAACAAACAAACACACGCGAAAAAACAACCAAGAGTCTTTAGGGGCTTATTGAATGTTTCAAAGCACGCTGAGAGAAACCGGAATAGAAGTTGAGTGGAGCTTAGGAAGAACTGGGCAATTTTAGGATAGAATAAAAGAGAAAGCCAGGAAAATATGAGATTTTTAAAAGAAAGGCACAGCATAGAGTGGTGATAAGACTGTGGGGGCAAACAGAGCATATGAGTCACTTCCATGTTTAACTGTGGTCAAAATAGACACTGTTGAGAGAAATGATGGCATTAATTCCTCAAGATTGAAAAATGAAATTAGGGATCCCTGGGTGGCGCAGCGGTTTAGCGCCTGTCTTTGGCCCAGGGCGCGATCCTGGAGACCCGGGATCGAATCCCACATCGGGCTTCCGGTGCATGGAGCCTGCTCCTCCCTCTGCCTGTGTCTCTGCCTCTCTCTCTCTCCCTGTGTGACTATCGTAAAAAAAAAAAAAAAAAAAAGGAAAAATGAAATTAACCTCCTGGACCTCTCATCTCTCTCTTTCTCTCTCTTTCTCTCTCCAAGCTCCCACCCCCTCTCTGTCTCTCACTCTGTTTCTCTCCCTCTCTCTGTCCATCTGTCTCTCTTTCTCCTGCTCCTCACATTCGTGTCCTGAAATGTTAGAACTCCAAAACCAAATACCACTTCAGTATATAAGGTTTGCAGTAGTTGTTTCTCGATTTCTCCAAGAAATTTTTGATACATACCACAATACTGCCGGTCACTTTGTAGATAATGTCTTTGGCACTAAGCTGGTTGTACCTACAAGAAATGGGAATAACATCAATTATTCCTTTATGTTTAATCAACACTTATTATAGACTTTCACAGAATTTTTTTTCTTGTGACTTTTTTTTTTAACTAAGTAAAACAAATGTGGATTTTTCTGCATGTTTATGTAGTGAAGAATACAGAAATGGAAACCATGGTTTTCATTTGTTCTACATGTCTGTGAAAGATATGATCCTTTTGCTATGTTATCCATCTACAATCCTTTTGTAATTAATAATGAGATTTTAATGGAGGATTCTTTTTTTTTTAGATTTTATTTATTTATTCATGAGAGACACACAGAGAGAGGCAAGACATAGGCAGAGGGAGAACCAGGCTCCCTGCGGGGACCCCGATGCGAGACTTGATCCCAGGACTTTGGGATCACGACTTGAGCCAAAGGCAGACCCTCAGCCACTGAGCCACACAAGCAGCCCAGTGGAGAATTCTGAAGTGTTCTTTCCAAGATAAAAAAAAATGTGAAAGACTAACATTATAAACTGTTTATCTTCAGGGGTCCCTGAGTGGCTCAATCAGTTAAACATCAGACGTGATTTGGGTGCAGGTCATGATCTCGGGGTCCTGGGGTTGAGCCCCACATTGGGCTCCACATTGGGCTCTGCACTCAGCAGGGAGTCTTTCTCCCTCTACCCTCCCCCTGTTTGTTCTCTCTCTCTCTCTGTCTTTCAAATACATGAATAAAATCTTTTTTAAAAAATTAAAAACCTAAAAAAAATTAAAAACCTGTGTATCTTCATTCTTACTGTATTATAATTTTTTAGTTCTGGTTAGTGTTTTTTTTTTTTTTTAACATTAGCAGTTCTAACTATTTAGTACATTGACCTAACACTGTTATAAAGAGAGGATGACCTACTGCTCAAGCAGATCACTAGTATTCAAAATTGACTTCTACAATATTTTAGATTCAGTCTATTGACTGAGAAATTTATTTTATACTGTTAGAAAAACCAGTATAATCAGATAATTTGTATCATATAACTGAAGATGTACTTCTAAATGATCAAAAGGCAGTCAGTGTTCATGAGAAAGAGGAGTTTCAGGTGGCTTCTGAAGTCTCATTTATTGGTGTCACTTCTGAATTTTTTGCAAAGCAATGTTTTTCAAACAGTGCAAATGAAGAAGTTCTGTCAGAAAGTCATCTCTATCTCATTTTGGCCTTCATTCAAAAGCCATTTTCACATGATTTGCAAATAAAGGGAGTTTAGCTTCTATTTACATACATTAAGGACTACTTTCCCTTCCACCAGAACCAGAACCAGGGACAGAGATACGGGAGGCACAACATCTCCCTGCATGTCTGCTTTATCAATGTGGGAGGAGGTGAAGATGGGAAGAGGAAGTACTGGAGTATCTATTCAGCCACATTGATGACTTTCTCTATAAGGATTTTTAGACAACAGAGAAAATCAAGAACGTGGAGACAACATGGGAGTGTGACATCTTTTCAGAAAATTTATTTGGTTCTCTAGGGAAATCTTGCTCTAGATATGCTAGGATATATTTCACCAAGTACACTCCTAATTCCTGGATCCTATGTGGAAAGTAACTTATTTTAATAGTGCATTAGATTACAATATTTTAAAATACATATTTCAAATGTAAAAACAACTATATTTTATCTGGAACAAAGTTATCATCATTAGCACTGAGCTATGAAGACTAAGAAAAACTACTTAAGTTTTTGCTGTGAAGGTTTTATTAACTATACAACCTCATACTAACCTTTTTGTGCCATAATTAATAGGAAATTTAATCATATAGGCAACTATAATTTTTATATCTTATCTTAATTGTATTCCTTTTCTTTCTCCTTGCGTATAGATATATATCTTTTAAGATACAAACAGTATACAGCTCTTTGGAACATTTGTTATAAATGAGCTAGATAGATGGAAACCTTACTGTAGAGTACAATGCATTTAAATAGTTTTAACTAAAATGATTTCCTTCTAATTAAATAAGAATCAATAACCATAAGGATTTATTCCTCATAAATATTTTTACTTGTCTTTTTTATTTGTCAGATAACACAAAATAAAAATATAAAGATAATTTTCTTGATTCTACACTTAGTTTTTAATTATCCTCAATATCTTCTATGCCGTTATTTATGGAATTAACAAGGGTCCAATTTAATGCATGCCTTAGGAGCATTAATACTAAATTTTAAATATTAATGCTTTCCAAGCACACACAAGCAAATAGATCCTCCTACATAGAACATGTGCTGTTAATTGTTTAATAAAATGCATAAAAATTATTTATAAATAAATATGTAGTAAACAGGGTGGTTATGCCATTAGATGGTAAGTTAGGTAAAATTTTAAAATCTTTCTTCATTATTATCTTGCCATTCAGTTGGTGATGTCAGTAAAAATGAATCTCAAACCTGGGCCAATTGTACCCACAAGCTGTTTAATAGACCACAACTGACTTAACAGTACCTAGGAATATTCACTACTGCCTTTAAGAGCAAATCAATGTGGTAAAATGTAATAAAATATAAAATATTTAAAACTTGCCTTGTGACAACTGTAACTTTTCTTTTAATGAGCGGGCAACTTTTTTGAGGTTGGTGAGAGGCTGATGAAACTGAACGTGTTAAAGAGGAGGGCACTTGGTCCAGCCGCACCTGCACACAGGGCCAGGCACCTTCTCGCAGCCTCCCCTGCACAAAACGTCCAAGAGGGAGACCAAGTGCTGTGGTTGAAATTCTCTGTGCTCAGATGAGCCAGCCCTGCAAACTGCCTTTTTTTTTTTTTTTTTTTAATTTCAGCAGTAATACTCCTAGTGATGCTGGATATGTATAATGAAATAGCACCATACATTTAAAACTAAGATAAACTGCTTCTGTAACATATTTTCTTAAAAAATAATAACCCATAGTATCTTATTGAATATGAAGGAAACCGATTATAGAGTTTCTATATACTTATCTATTGATATTTTGTGTAATTCCTCAGTTCGTCTTTATGGTTTCTTTCTCGTCTTAGCCATTTATCCCACATGTGGAACTGGCCTTCTCTGCTGCAATGACAAACTGCAATGATCTACAATGAGAAAATCCTAGTTACATTTCAGTGAACTGAAGCCAAACGTCTTTGAGTAATGAAACAAGGAGCAGAAGGGTGGATATGGAGAAAAAGTATAGCAACTCATATAACGATGTGACTCTTCAGCTTAAAGTTTACAATCTGGTCAAAGAGATGGACTCCACATGAGGTGCTCGTATCAACCTAAAGAAAAGGTATGTGTATAAAGCAACATTACCAGCTGCACCAGTTAACACAGTATAAGGTGAGCACATAGATTCCGACAGAAGGCTGAGCAGAAGCTAGAGTCACCAGAGGAGTCCACGGTTGTATGTTTTCTATAAAGCATAATGCAGCAATTGACAAGAAACCTGGATTCCTATAAAGTAGAAGGAATGTTTTCTAGGTGGAGTGCTTCTCTGAAGGAGCACAGAGTATGGACTAAGTGAAAATGTTGGTGGAAGGAAATGCCATTTATTTAAAAGAAAAATCTGTGACATACTGTTGTCAATGGAGAACAGCAAAATTTGGAAGAAAGTCTATAAACCAGAGTTTAGTCTAGAGATGAAATAAAAATATATTATATGTAACAGTCTTTTTTTACCATAAACATACATGTGGTGCTGTTTATTAACACTACTATACATATTTTACAAAGAAAAGGAAAAGAATGAAATATTTTATATTCAAAATTATTAAATAACATTCCTATAGTTATTTCAAGATCCCTAAAAGAAAAAGCAACGTAGAGCAAGTTCGGGATCATAAAATATCACTTAGATCAAAGGAAGAAGAGAAGATATTTGAGTTTATGTTGCCAGTATTTGTAAAGGTTTTTTTTTGTAAAGTTTTTTTAAAAAGGAAAAAGAATGAACTTAGTAGCATCATGAGGAATTTAACATTAAATGTACTTTCTAATGATAGATGATTATGTCTAAAAAAAACAAAAGCAAAGGGAGATTCAGGGGATTGTGTGAAACAAACCAGGGAGGTTTTGTGAGGAAAAGATTAGAAAGAGTCAAAGCAGCATTTGTAATAGAACACTTGGCTAAGAAGCTGGAAACGGATTCTCAGGGTTGCCTCTAACAGTAAGTAGCTAACCCAGCTTGTCATCTATTAAAGTTTATGAACCTTTTGCAATCATTTCCAATTCCATTCTTTTGAGTCAATAAACTGAGTGTAATGTAAGAGGATGGATAATGTCCTCTGGATCTGGACTCCAGAAATCAATCAACTCTAAAGAGAGTTCTGAATATTAAAAATATCTTTACTAAATAAGCATTCTTTGCTAAATTGTCCTCTATGGTGTGATCTAAATTGCTATTTTCACTTTCTTTTCAAATCTACAAGGGGATGAAGAGTATACTCAAATAAGACAGAGTGTAAGTTTGGCCTTTCCTTTACTGTTTGTGGATGGAAAATTCTCTTTGACATAACAGGTTTTGTTTTGTTTTAAGTAAAGCTTTTTTGATCTAGCATGGAGACCAGTTTTTATCAAGTAATGATTTCTCACAGTAATATTCAGAGAACATTTCAGGGGTTAACAACCAGTGTCACTGATCTTATTGAGTAAAACCAAGGATAATCATTGATGGCATGCTCATTTGCTGTTGGACAGAAATACTATTAGAGAACAAACTTCCCCAAAAATACTTTCTACTCCTAATCACAATGATGTTATAATTCTTTATCTAGTTCCTTCCTTCTTTAAGGGCATCTAACCACAACACTCAGACTGACCTCAAAGGAACTTGATTGAGTTACCTTCGAATTCTCAATTCAATGATAATCCAATAGGTAAAGAAAAGTAGCCATCAGATTTAGTCCAGATGGTCCCATAGTGAAGATTCACTGTAGATGATCTATTTAATAAAATTAAAGCAGAGTATGAAAATTCAAAAGAAACAAGGGCAATATTAAAATCGTGGTAAAGTGCAAATGACCTGAGGATATTCAAAAGCATTATTTGCAGTCCTCAGATTGCCAGAACAAAAGAAACATTTTTAATTTGACTTCACCCTTATAAAATGACCAATAGAAAAGAGATACTTTGTTGGAGGAGATTTTAAGGTATTACCGAAAAAAGGGGGGGAAGGGACTTGCAATAGAATATAAACATGAAGTGCAGTAAGTAAAAATATACTTCAAGAGTTTTCACAAATATTGTCATTTACATTTACAGAATTTACTAAGCAAAAGGGAATTTGAAGTCTTGTATGGTACTTTCTAGTTTTTAAATTATTTCCTGCTTTCATTGATTTACTTTATCAGGACATGTCCAAAAGGAAGAACTCTTAAGGTGATTATTACATTCTTTGGGCACTAGTTGAGAATATTTTTCTTATGCTGTAATTAAAATATCTAACGCTGGTTAATCATAATGAATAACAAGGAAAATAAAAGTCAAATGGCCTAAGACTGCACCTCAGAAAACAGAGTAATGGAAAAGACAAATTGCTATTGTAAAACAAATGTCAAGAAAACTATAAATTCAAACAAAAGATTGAATAAGGTATTCTAATTTCAAAGGTAAAAAATAATAAAACAAGCTCCACTGCACCTATCAAAAATAATATTCCAATAGAATAACATTTATGAATAATACTAATTCCCTAGTTTTCTATGCTTTAATTTACCTGAATGCACATTAAAAAAAGAAAAAGCTTCTATTAGGAAAATTTTTTGTTAGTTGAGGTACAACCTCAAGTACCCAAATTTAGTAAGAAATGTCAGAAATGCTGCAGCTGGTAATTGCAGAGTGAATCTAAATCAAATAATAGCTTTTTAATCATTAGAATGATCATAGTAATTTGAAAGGTGAACGTAGCAAGAATGATGTTAACATAAAATTGTTGATACCAAAAACTGAAATTAATACTGGATCATTTCCATCATTAATCAGGAAATAAATCTCTCTTTCAAGAGAACTTTCCAAGAGCAGCTAATAACTGCTATCAGACTTTCTTGAATCCATAAACCAAATATAGATCGAAGAGTGACTGATATTAGGAGCCTGAAAGTGACAGTTCCCTCATGAATTTCACCAGACCACGTGACCTCTATGGTATTAAGACTTGAAGGAAAATTATCTTATCATGAAATAATTCAGCAGTCAGCTTGATGAGTATGCTGCACTGCAAAAGCATAGATACCTGTGTCAAGCTGGTTTTCTGCCATTATCTGCATGTTTAGAGGGTTACCTGAAAATAGAAAAAGATGGAATCAATAAGTTTTGTGTTAGTATACAATCACAACAAATACAATAAGAATAGGTTCCATAAGTGGGATAGGGCTAAAATGTGGCCTCTGAATCTTTGCTCATGATTGTTACCCAGCATGCCCCAAATCACTTAGATGCTATCCATATTTATCAAATACTTTTCCATGACAGTAACATTTCTTTAGTCTTAGAAACTAAAGTAGAAAACAATTCCAATAGAATACCTTTATTTTTGATGTTCCAAATCACTAAACCAAAGTTACCCCATTGTCCATGATTTTTTCACCAACATACTACTATTCCAAGAAAGGACATTTAAATACTTTTTCACCTAATGCAGTGTCCCTGACAAATATTTCAAAGCAAGAGGCAATGTCAGCTATGAATTCTACCCAAGGACTTTGGAGTTGCTATCAGAGTTAAATGGGGAATAGTTTAGCCAAAAATATCAAAATTTTGAATATCTGTATTTATTGACCAAACAGATCCACCTGTAGGAATGTATTCAACAAATAAATTCATTTTGTGTATTAATGAATTGGTTAATTCAATACACTCACCAATACACCAATACACTCACATTAGCATCCAAAGACACACACACACACACACACACACACACACACACGTATTTACATATGTGCTTGTATAAAAGATATTCATTGTAGCAATATTATAATAAAGTGGAAACAACCTAAGTAGCTATTAATTAGTGTTCTAGATATTTGTACAATAAAATGCTATACAACCAAATAAAATAAATAAGGTAATTTCTCATAATATCTTGCTATACAAAATATACAGCAGAATAAGTTACATGATTCCATTTTCTGGTTTTTAAAATAAATAGAAAACTTCATACATGGAAGTTAGGAAAATTCATATTTTAAAAGCTAACTACAGTTTGGACTTCTCTTTCTAGGCCCCAATATAATGAACTTGAATCAAAGGAGGATCTTCTTTTTATTTTTTCAAAGCAGGATCTTAAATGACATTACAAAGTAGTCATTTTCCCAGTAGACTTTAAAGAGATAGCAGATTGGGACACTGAGCCCGAGAAAAGCAAGGAGATTAAAAAAAAGAGCTTTCTAGAGGAAGTCAGTAGGTCCTAGATGCAGTCTACAGTGACTGTTTGGAAAGCCATAGTTTCTCGTAGGAAGTGACCAATAAGCTTAAAGTACATCTTTACTAACAGGTAGACTGAGAGTGCTTGAGGTGATCAACAGTAAAATACAGAGAAAGTTTGGAGTGACTCCAGCAAGGGAATGGGCTTTCCCTACACTACGTACAATAAAGGTGAGGAATGTGAGCGTCTTTAGGTTATATTTATTAAAATATAAGTGCATTTCCCCCCCTGAAATGTGTCTTATAATCAGTGTGGACATTTACTCTGGTAATGTCTCTTTTATTGATATATTTTTGCTAAAATAATTAATATTTGAATAGTGTATTTTTATCATCGGTGACCTCTTAGAACCAAGGAATCAATGGTTCATACTTTTAAAAAGCATATACAATGTGAAGAAGCAAACATTGCTGAGGAACAGAGTAGAATGGTGGGGGAACATCGGATGAATGGGGTACTTTTAATTTTATTTTAATACACAACTGAGTACTTAATTAGAAGGGTTTTTTGTCTTTTTTTTTTTTTTCACCAATTTGCCTAAACTATATTGTTTTTTCCAACCGACCATTTTGGGGGAATGCATACATAACACATAGCTCCATTCCCTGTGAGTATGTAAATAAGCTCCGTGAGGTCAGGCATACTGGCCTGTTTTGCTCAGTGATGTATCTCAATCACCTAGAAATGATTTGCCCATATAATAAGTGTTCATGAATATAGAGATGAGTGAATGAATGAATAAATGAACAAACTTAATTGCTTTTTCAAATGAGCTTTGATATGCACCCTATACTTGTGTGGACATATAATCCTCATACTTTTCTCATGCTCCCAAAGGAGAAAAACTAAACAAAACAAAACCAAGAATCTGCCTACTGATGCATGAAATTAAGATTTAGCCAGCAGAAATAATTTGAGCTCCAGAATTTTCCTTCATATATCATGGGCGCTCTCTCTCTCTCTCTCTTATTCTATATATTACTGTGTGTAACTAATTTGTGCCTCTCCAGGCATCACTGACACTAGCAGTACTCACTTTCCACTAGCCTTCTACAGTTTCCCAACTTCAGACTTTTTTTCTGCCATATAACTACCTACAACAGCAATAACATAGGATTTGATGTAATTATCATATGGCCCAGCAATTCCACTCCTAGGAACATACCTAGGAGAAGTGAAAACATATGTTCATTAAAAAAGTTTGTCCATGAATGTTCATAGCAGCATTATTCATAATGGCCAAAAACTAGGAAGAGCCACAATGTACATTAACTTGAATAGATAAATACAATGTGCTATATCTATATAATGGAATCTTATTTGACAATAAAGAGGAATGAAGTTCTGACATATCCTTCAACATCAGTGAACCTTGCAAATAGTATGTATGCAGGAGGAAAGAAAGCAGTCTCAAAAGACTGTATGGTATGACACTAGTTATAGGAAATGTCCATAATAGACAAATCTATGAAGACAGAAAGTAGATCACTGGTGGCCTCTGGCTGGGAGAAGAGATCAGGGGAAGGGAGTAACTTCTAATGGGTATGAGTTTTGGGAGGAAGGATGGTGAAAATGTTTTAAAATTGATGGTAATGAAGATTGCACAACTTTGTGAATACTTCAAAAAAGCATTTAATTGTAAATTTTAAATAGGTGAACTTTATGGTATATGACCTATATCTCAATCCTGCTATTATTAAAACCAATAATAATTTAAATTTTAAAATGTATTTACAAACCATTTGAATACCCTAAAGAACAAATTTCACTTTAATATTCTCCTCAAAAAGTTAGAAATGTAAAAAAAAAAAAAGTTAGAGATATTTAAAAGCTATAAATATTTTTCTAACTAATTTGACCCAACTTATCAAACTTTTATTTAAGTTGATTATTTTTTCTTATTAGCTCTTCAGATATTGCCTGATGCTAATATATTTGCTTCTCTTTTCTGAAAATAGGAAGGAGTAATGACACCTTTGAATGTACATCTATATGGCATCTAGCTTCTAGATATTCCCAAAGGTGCCCCACATAGGAATACTCAATGCATGGGATGACAGTGAGAGCTCTTCATTAAGGTTTGAAGCTTATTTCTGCTAGAGAAAGAAATGGGAAATCAGTTGAGTAAAACAGGGTGTGAAAGCCAAGGTATTTCCTATTTCATTGTTTTTATGGTTGGCCTCCTACTTCCTGCAGTGCCCACCTAGACCTTACAAATAAATTTATTTTTAAACTTCTCTGCTTTTGCCATATATGAAAAGATTTCTTAACCTATCTGCTCCCAATTCTCACATTATTCCAAATACCTTGGAGAATAACCACTTGTCTCATAAACAGCCATTTCTTAACCACATTAATTTGACATATTCATAGCCAAAATACTATTCCCATCCCCTCATACTGACAAAAATGTCTTTAACTCATCAGGATTAACAAAATAGAGAGGGTGTGGGAAAAGGAGTATATAGTTTAGTTACATTATTTTTTTTCTTTTGACAGAAAAATATGACAAGTAGGAATGTCCATTGAACAATTACGTATTTCATTTTGCAATCTTATCACAACATAAAGTTATGTGGGAATTTTGTAGCTTCCCATCAATTATAAAATACCAGAACACTAGTCAGTTGACTACTGGAGCAATTATTGGCCTAATAAATCCAACAAATTTGTTCTTACATACCAAGAAGACATATCTCCAAAATATATATATATGTGTGTGTGTATAATTCATCCAAAAAAAAAAAGATATATTTGAGGCCATCCCATAGCTTAACTTTGAGTCTAAAGACATGAGGATAAATCAGTTTACAATTCCTAGTTCATCTTTTAAAAAAATAGTATATTTGCAGTAAATTCCCCACCAAACATTTCAGATTTCCCAATTCCCACATAAAAAGATAATGCAGCCATCATAATGTGCCAGATAATATACTGAACATTTAAAGGCTAATAATAAGTATAACTTTTTTAAATAATGTTACTGCAAAGAAATTAATTTCTAAGTTAGTCAATTAAATAAATGAAATATCTGTTTGAGATTCACTTATAAAAATTGATCCCAAGATCTAATTCCTAAGCTTAAGAGTTATTATTCCAGATTTCACAACAAGGTGAAGGCAACTCATCGCATTGCAATTCACATACTGTCTTAATCACTTAGTGGGTTCAGCCCTTCATATTGAACACTCCCATAATGCTTTGGCATTTATTTGATCAAAGTTTTAACTGAGATAAACATTTACAAACAGAGCTCTTGTGCGTTTCTCTGCTCACTTGCAACATGACCTTGCAAATCTGCCATCAGTGGGGGGATATTTCTTTACTCTTGAGGCTGAGGGGACACTGTAACTGTTTTGACCAATAGAATGAGGCAAAAGTGACCTTCTGAGAACTCCAAAGGCAAGTCCAAACAGCAGTGGCAGCTTCGGGTCCCCACCTCTTGTCCACGCAGTCTTAGGACTCTCCCTCTCAGAACTCAGCCGCCATGCTGTCAGACGACGAGGTCCCCTGGAGAGGCCATGGTTGGCATTTCTATCAGCAGCCCCCTCTGAGCTCCCTCCTGACAGCCAGCAGCGAGCAGGTGAGGGAGCCATCTGAATATCCAGCCCAGTAGGCCTTTCAGAGATGCCAGCCCTCGCTTCCAGCTGCCTGAAGCCCAGGTATCCCCCCAGGAGAGTCCAATTGAGAACCACCCAGGTGAGCTCATCAACCCGCAGAACCATGAGAGAGAATAACAAACTGCCGTTATTAAGACTTTCCATTTCTGGGGTGATTACTCAGCAATATATGAGAACAACAAAGTGACTGCCACCTTCCTTACAATAAAGCACACCCCTGTCCCCCTCCATCTGTTAGGTAAGGACACAGATCTAGAGATGGCGGAGAAGAGAATATTTCATGACTAGATGACATTTATTGAAGAATGTGTTAAACATTTCTGTATGTTGGCAAATTGAACACCAATAAAAAATAAATTTATTATTTAAAAAAATCTTGACTACTATATATATATATAAAAAAAAAGAATGTGTTAAACATTCAACTCAACCTGCATTCAATGTACTTCACTTTCCTCAAATTCATCCATTCTCTTTGGACAGCTGAAGGTTGACTTAGGATATAAATTCTTTTTTATTGTTTCAAATAACCCTCCAGATCGTCTCTGAGTCTCAGGATAAACTGCCACCAGAGAAGGCATGTGATTTTCTCATCTGCCTCATTGCTGTGTGTTATTCCTTAGAATGGAAAAGAGGAGGAGAAACCTTGATGCCTTGGTCCCCCCAGTCTAGAGACGATGCCATGTGAATGAGGTCTGACCACCTGGTGGCAGCAGGTCCCTTTGGTAGCCGTGGATTTCTGGCCCAATTCCTCTGCCTCGCTGGATGGTGGTCCCAGCTGCAGCCCCTCTGGGCCTTTCCCTTGCCTGCCACGGTGGCCCTTCCTTGCTTTTGACAGCTACCAATAGCCGCCCTTGTAGCCAACTCTAATCATGTGCCCTGAGAACAACAGCTGTTTTAAAAAAAAACAAAAAACAAAAAACAAAAAACAGAAAACTGTGGTCACATTAGAATCACCTGGGAATCTTTTCAAACTCCCAATTCTAAGGGTGTACCCGTGACCAATTAAATGTGAATCTCCAGAGGTAGAACTCAGATGTTAGTATTTTTAAAAGTTCCCAGGTGATTTTAATGTGTAGCCGGGCCTGAGAACCACTGCCCTAGACCAATCTTAGTTCTATGAATAGTATAACTACTCAGCATTACCCTTTTCAGTAGCGTCACTAAATGGCATCTGCTCACAGATTCCTTGCTGTGTCACGAAGGAGCAACTGTGCGGCTGGCACGCTTTTTTCCTAGGATCCTAGTCACCTCTCCATAGAGGTAAATTCAATGCATGTCCAGCGCTGTGATGAGCTCTGGGAATGCAAAAGCTGGTTACATTTGACCCCTGATGCCTGGAGATTAAAGTCCACTGCAGGAAGGTGGGAAAGCCAAGAATGGGATAATTCTGAAAATAAGTCATTTTAATGTAATGTGCCTCATACGTTAAAAGAGCAGATCTACAGAAACACCAAGAAGGGGCATTTTGAAAGAGTTTTTGGAGGCTCAGTCAAGCAGAGGGAAATGCATAAACAGAGGACCAAATGAAAGGAGGCAGAGCACAGGTCAGGGAAGGTGTGATGGTTTGATCAGGCTCATGGACTTGGGGGTGGCAGGGAGGAAGTCTGGGGATGGTAGAGAAAGTTAACATGATTCTACTTGCATTTTTCCTTCACTGTTATTTTTACTAAGAATGTGGGCAGCCCCAGTGGCCCAGCGGTTTAGCGCCACCTTCAGCCCAGGGCGTGATCCTGGAGACCTGGGATTGAGTCCCATGTCGGGCTCCCTGCATGGAGCCTGCTTCTCCCTCTGCCTGTGACTCTGCCTCTCTCTCTCTCTCTCTCTCTCTCTCTGTATGTCTGTAATGAATAAATATAAAATCTTTAAAAAAAAGAATGTAATATGTATTGATAGTACAAAAATAAGAAAATAGACATAAGCAGAAACCCAAATAGCCAATAAATATCTGAAAAGAAGCTCAGTTTGAAGAAAATGCAGAACTAAACCTCAGTGAAACACCATTTCACATTCATCAGATAAGGAAACAATCTGATAAGAAGAGCTAGAAAGGGCATGGAGCAATGGGAACTATCCCATGCCATCAGTGAGAATGTAATTAGGTATAAAACTTTGGAGAGAAATTTGACAAAAATGGGTGAAGTCTAAGGTACACATACCCTACAACCCAGAAATTCCATTCCTAGACCTGTACTCTAAAGAAACTCTTATTAAGTGAACACAAGGAGACAGGTACAAGAATGTTTCAATACTATTATTTATAAAAGTAAAAAATTAGAAGCAACTTAAAAGCCCATCGAGGGGAGAACTGATTAAATGTGAGATAGTTAAATATTATGCAAAAGTGAATAGTATTTTGCTATATCCTAAGTGCACTCTTACTTTAAGTACCAGCAGGAAATAATCTAACAAGCAAAGTGTTGAGGTGGAAAAAAGCAAATTGCAGAGAATTAGATACCATATGATATCAGTTATCAATGAAGCTAAATATTGTATTTTCATTTGGGGACCCGTACAATCTAGCTATGATATAAATAACTGTGCAAATCAGCATCATATTCAGTATATTGGTAACAAGGAGATCTAGGGGGTGAGTGAGGGGGCGTGATCAGAGAAGAATACACACAGAATTTATAACTGTATTTGCAATGTTTTATTTCTTAGCTTAATGGAGGGTACACATGCAATTTTATGTTACGTATTTCACCATTCTGTATATATGAACTCTTGCACACTTCATTTATTTTTGAATGCAGAAAGGGAGTTGGTTAAGTGGAATATGGTACATAAAAAAAGACTCCATGATTAATGTGTGAGGTTTAGGCAATTGGGGACAGAAGCTAAGAAGCAGCAGCCAGCAAGGCAAATGTCACACTGAGAGACACTCAACAGTGACAGGGGAGCAGAAGAAAATCAGAACAGGATCAGGATAGACATTGTCCTAATTGAAGGTTTTGGTCTTTCTTAGTGAAGAGGAATAATAAGCAAGATGAAGACCATGATGTATTATTACATGTAATTTATACATACGGTGTGTATGTGTGTGGTGCTTAAGCCTGTAGTGTGTTCTTACAAAATAATATTTTTAAACAAGCTCCCTGAAGGGGCACCTGGATGGTTCAGTCAGTTAAGTGTCTGCCTTTGGCTCAGGTCATAATCTTGGAGTCCCGGAATCAAACCCCAGGTCAGGCTCCCTGCTCAGTGGGAAGTCTGCTTCTCCCTCTGCTCCTCCCCCTGCTCCTATTCTCTCTATCAAAAATGAATAATCTTAAAACTAACTAAACAAATAGATAAACAAGCATCCTGAATCCCCATGCCCAGAAATCATTACTCTTAACATTTCTGATTTTGTGTTCCTCGTTCTAGACATTTTCCTGCATGAATATATATTAAAATATGCAATTTGCCCAAAAAGGGATTGTTGTGTAGATAGCCTTTGGTAACATGGTTCTTAACTTGAAACATCACACGTTCTTCTGTGCCTATAAATATAACAGATTTAAATTTTATAAATATATCATAAAAGGCAGTAGAAAGGATGGATTTAAGGAATTAAAATAGGAAACTATTTAGGAAGCTATTAAAATAGGATAGACAATAACCTATAGAGGCTCAAAATATATGCAAGATTTGTATGGAGAAAATTATAAAACTTTATTGGAACAGGATAAAGCAGGCTTAATGAAAGCTCTATCATGTTAATGAATAGGAGGAATTGATAACCTAATGGTACCTGTCACCACTGCAATTGACCTGTATAACCTATGCAATTTCATTTTCAATTCCAGGGTATTTTGTAGAACTTGACATGGCAATTCTAAAATGAACATCAAAGAACGCAAGAATAACCAAGGCATTTTTTAAGAAGAAGAGGAAGATACCAGATATTAGGGCTTATTACTAAGACATGGTAAGTAAAAGATACCAGGATATACAACTTAATGAAACAGAAGAAAAAGCCCAAAAATAGATTCAGACACATAAGGAGATTTAATATATGGGAGAGGGCCATTGCAGATCACTAGGGAAATATGTATTACTTTTAAAAACACTGTTGGGTTATCCATATGGTTATCTATATGATGAAACTATCCCTACTTCACCTTATAAAGAAAAGGTAATTCTTTTTTTTTTTTAAGACTTTATTGATTTAACACACAGAGAGAACTAGAGCAAGAGTAGGGGGTGGGGCAAAGGGAGAAGGACAAACAGGGAGCCCAACATGAGGCTCGATCGCAGGACCCCAAGATCATGACCTGAGCTGAAGGCAGCCACTTAGACAACTGAGCCACCTAGGCACCCCAAGAAAAGGTAATTCCTGAAAAAAATGTGATAGCCAAATTTTTACAATTTCTAAAATAAAAAATAGGACAATGTCTTTGTAAAATTAACGTGGTCAAGGATATCCTAACAAAAACATAAAACATGCCTCCCTAATAAGAATTATTGTTGAACTTCACCACATTAAAATAAAAAATAACTGGTCACCAAAAGACATCACAAAGAAAGTAAAAAGACAACTACATAATAAGAAAAAGGACCAGCAACCCAATGGATAAGTAGCAACTGAAAAAATGATATTTCATAAAAAGGAGCAGTAAAAGCCCATCATATGAAAAGGTAGTCAACATCATTAAAATATATGTAATATGCAAATTTTTAAAATTACATAGCATTTAGAGCACTGGACTTACAAAATTAATATGTTGAGTAATATGAGGTTTGGGAAAGATATAGTGGTAAGTTGATACAACTATTTTGGAAAATAATAGGCACTATCATTTAAATGAAGCCATTTCACTCCTAAGCCATATAATCTGAAGAAATTTTTGGGTGTGAGCCTTAAATAAAATGTATAAGAAGATTCATAGCAATGGTTTTTGTAATAGCAGAAATCTAGAAACAATTCTAATGTTCTTAGGAATATGATAAACGCATTGTCACATATTCCATAATAAAATATTATATAGCAGTGAAAAAGAAGGAACCAGATCTCCACACACATGAATAAGTCATAAAAGGATAATTTTGAGTGAAAAACCAAGTAGTAGAAGACTAGATACATAGAGCAAAGTGCTTTAAAGTTCAAAACAAGCAAAAGTAAACAACACATCATTTATGACTGCATATGTGATTTTTTAAACTATTAAAAATTGGAAATGATCAGCACAAAATTCAGGGTAATAGATACTCTCTATGAAGGTAGAGAGGTATATGGATGGGGTTAGGGATAAAAACACAGATAACTTCAAAAATGTTGGTAGTGATATAATTCTTACGTTGTGCATAGGTTTGTGGTTGTTGATTTATTATTAGATTTTGTAACTTACATGGATGCTATATATTCATATATATTAAACATTACATAAATTTAAGGTAATAAGTTATTAGGGCCTTATCTAAGGAAACTGTAACAGGGAAGCAGGAATGGAGATAAGATACAGATCTGAGAAAATATCTAGGGGATATTTCTTGAGTGGGATATTTATCATACATAAGTAGTGAGGAAGAAGGAGAAATACAAAATTGCTAATGTTGGATTTGGATAGCCAGTGTTAGTGTTCATTAAAATTATATAACTTGAAGAATTTTGGTTTTTGTTTTGTTTTTCTGTTTTTTTTTTTTTGTTTTTTTTTTTTTTTTTGGTTAGTTGACTGAGATTTAGCTTAATATGGAAGGTCGGAAAGGCGCGTACACATTCACTTTTATACATTTTCTATCTGAAGTGCATGTGGAATATCTATTTGAAGTGCACGTCACACCGATGCAGGACTCTGAAACAAACTGGGTCAGTGAGGGATGTATGTATACAGGCATCATCACTTCATGGAGGTATGTAAATCACGAGAAGCTTCTAATGGAAGCGTATCGAGTTAGGGAAACACGCAGAAGACAAGCATTTATGAACAACAAAGTAGAGAAGAATTAGATCAGGAGACAGGGTCACAGAGAGAATAACCATGGATTAGAAGGTAGAAAACGCATAATGTATCATGAAGCAAGGAACTCTAGCTGCCTTGTCAACAAATGTTTGCCCTTCCCAGAGTGGAGGCCCACTTGTAAACTATCACATCCACTCTTAACCAAAGTTTTGCAATGTAGGCCTCTTCTTATCCTTTTGAAAGTGTCTAAATTCAGGTAACATAGCCACTTGTCTAGCAAAGTGCCTTTAACTTCTAAAAGGACACAGAAGATCATTGAGAGGTTTTCGATTCAGTCTTGAGCAGGCATATATTCAGTCCTCCTTGTGCTCATCATACTCTCCCACCTAAACCAGTGTTCACCTCGGCTCGACTTGTTTAGGAAATCTAACTCCTGCTCCAGGGCTCTCCTCTGTAAAGCTCATCAATTTGACACCTGGATCCAGCACGTGATTTGACGTACATCTGTTTTTCTTCTCTCAAGTTCACCACTTGAGCTTCTGGCTCAATTCTCTGACATCATTTTTCTCAAATAGACTCTTCCACCTTCTTCTCCCCCATATCCTACCAGATCCAATATGTAGAAGAGTGGGCAATGAACCCCAATGCTTTAAAATTCAAAATGCCTTTTCCAACCATTTTTAGTCAGTGATTTATCCAGGCAATTAGAAAATGAGACAACATCTACAGGAAAGAGAGAAGCTTTCTGTAAAGGTTCAGCTCCTAAAGGGGTAGGCAGAAAACAAGTCCTGTGTGTGCAACTTTGGAGTCACAAATAATTAGTACTGAGAGTCAGGAAGATCTGAAGAGAAAGCAGCATGCAGAAAGATGATGTGAGAGGCATCAAAGGTAAATCTTGCTTCATTTACAAGGTTTAGTCACATCTTACACTGCAAATAACATATCTATCACCAATTATAAAGTCTGATGTATTTTACTTAAATCCCTTAGGGCAAAAGCTTAATTGTCATATTTCTAGATATATTTTAAACTGAACTCCTTGAAGGTAGAAAAAAAAAACCCAGAGTCTTATGCAACATTATATCCCCAACTTTTAGTATAATTTCTGGCATATAAGAAACACAGAATGAATAAATAAACATTAGGATATAAGAATAAAAGCAAACACTTAAAGGGTGCTTACCGTGTGCCAGGCATTATTCTAAATGCTTAACATATATTATTAACTCATGGTAACTATTTACTTTTAAATTAAGAAGTGAGTAACTTTCCTACGAACTAATGAAAATTAGGGTTGATTTTAACTTGACCTATCACCATAACCTAAATGTTTTCTGGAGACTCAAAGAAATAATGGTGACATTTGGATATGGTGGAAAAAATTAAAATTAACTTAATTTAAATTAAAATATAGCAATTCAGAAATTGCTATATTGCAGTATATTACCATAACCCTTCAGGTTTTCAACCCAAAATGCCCCATTCTTTTTCTTGGACCTGATCACCATTTTATAAAGTGAGCCCTTGACAGCCATATTTGTACATTTGTACCCTGGGCCTTCCTGGCTATCGATAATTGGATCAGAAGTGTCACCTCATCCAAGTTGGACAAGTCAGATACTTCTGGTAATTTGAAGCCAGAATTGAGAACCAGGGAACAGTCCTGTGTATGAATGCAATTGGAACTCAAATACTCAGGAGATACGGCTTGGCAAAATTCTTCCCTGTGAATAAAGAAATAGAAGAAGCCAACAGAGAAAAAGAAAGAGGAGAAGGTGTTGTGGGGGTCGGGAGGATGGAGAAGAGGCGAGGCTAGAAAAAGGAGAAGGAAAGAGTCATAAAAAGGGGAAAAGCAAAGCCAAGAGAACCAAGTTCTTAACAATATTCCAGTTCCAAGTTTTAGCCCCTTCCTATCCTTGGAGTCTTTGAGAAAATCATACCTCTACTTAATAAATTGCTTTGTTTTGCTTAAACTGAATCAAGCTGTTTTCTGCTAACTTTCAACCACAGAATCCTAACCAGTATACATACTATGGTACTAAAATGTAATGGTATTTCCCAAAGATAATCAACCAGAAAACATTTTCAAAATTATAATGTGTCAATGAAACACCAAATGGAACACATGAATACAGGTACCAAACAGAATTTTAAAAGTCACCATCCATCTGAGGAAACAGTTTGAGAAAGGTTGACAAAGGCATAAAATGATCAGTAGAGTATGATTATTTAAATATTTCTTATATTTCTAAATAATTCTAAATAAAAAAATGAAGGTTTTGGACATTGGAAAGGCTTGTAGAAACAGGCAAAACAATTGAAAGTGGTAGCTTAATCACATAGGAAAGAATTGGTAATGAAGTAGATCATGATCTTTAGCATCATGGATTCCAGAAAACATGGGAAACAATATTAGTGACTCAATATTGGCCACATTTAAGATCACATTCATCAATGTTTCTGGTTACTAAAGTAACATTTGTTATTAAACATATAATAGAAGGAAGTGTGAAATAAATAGGTCTCATTCATTGGAGAACATTTACTTCTCTAAAATGACTGGAGTAAATGAATAAATAGTAATCCAACAAAGAAGCAGTGGCTAAGTATCTAGGACTTTCTAAGCAAAGAAAGTGTGGGGAGAATGTATGGAGCTATACAGAAGGACTATAACAGACGTTTACTGTTTAAAAATAGATTCTAAACTTAGTCATATAACCATGTTAAGTTGCAATGAAAGCACTGATGTTTGAGAATCTCTGGGCAAACACTACTGCCTAATGCAGCTGATAAGATTATCTGGCTGAAGTTTTAGGTAATACAAAAACAAAACAAAAGTCATTTCCCTATGTTTGTACTATCATCACATATCTGCTAACATTTTAGATATTTAACATTTTATGGAATACAGAACCATTACTATCATACTGTATAATTAGGTACTTTTAAAATATTAAGTAAAAATCAGAAGTCATATCTAAATTTGTAAAGAATTTTTGAAGTTGTCTCATCCCTCCTATTTCACCTTACATAAAATTCTTTAACTATCATATAAAGTCCATTTTTTAAAAACATGTCTTAAGTTCAAAATTTCAAAGAGCATTTCTTTTGTTTAAAAACTTACAAAATCTATAGAACTTTTCCCATCAAAAATTGGCAAGAGCATAGCATGCAAAATATGTATCAGTGTTCACAACTGTGAAGTGGTATTTACTTGTGTCCTCTTTTGCATTTTTGTGTTATTTTCTAAAGAACTCATCATAGATCCATGATGAAAAGGGGATTTTAAAAGACTAAAGTCGAAAATGATATTGAAAGTATGAGTGTTGGTGTTAAGTATGATTTAATAAATCATGTAATTCATTTACAGAGAAATATGAAATTATAAATTACCTGAACAGTTAACCCTATTAAAAAGAAATAAGCTAGAAGAAATAAAAATGTTGGCAGATATAAATAAATTATTTTAAATGTCTATTGTATGAATTGTGATGAAAATGAATATATTCCGTCCTGATTCTTTGGTTTAGAGATGATCACAGATTGTGATATGAGATCATCCTAACTCAAATGTTCCTTGGACACACATACACAAAAGAATTCTCTGAGAAAACATTCTAAATTTTGGTAGACAAGTAGAAGAATTCAAGAATCCCCCAAATTTATGCCCATGTAAGAAAGAATGAAAATGCAAGAATCAGGGACATTTTGGTAGTGTTGCAAAGGTCAGAGCAGGCCAAGTCATTGGCAAGGCGTTTTTTAATTCTGCTGCCCGAGGAGAGGAGAGAGTGACTGAGAGAGAAAAATGGAGTTTCATTGATCCATGTGCTTTTCCCTCTTTTTTGCCCTGGGACACGGCCCATTGTCATGACTGAACCTGACTTTCATTATCTCAAGGGGGAATAGAGAGCTAAGTTGTCAAATTTTTGCCTTTTCAAGTTTCATCAACATCATCTAAGGAAATTTTTGTTTTTGTTTTTTATTTCAGTAGCACCCATCATTAATTCCACCTTCTGAGCACCACGAGCACACTCCATATAGATCTGATCAGGGAAGGAGGAGGAATAAAGGACCCCCTGAGATGGAGTCCTGGAATTGGAGAGGTCTGAGGTAACAAAACCCCATCCAACATTATGAATCTAGAAAAAGAAGAGATTTGTTCTCGGCTCACTTTCAGTGGCCCTAGAGGAAAGGAAATCTCTTTCAGAGTTTTCTCAGATTCTGAAGCATGGAGAGGCAAATAGAGCGAGCCAGAGAGCAATGTATAGGCAGAGATTTCATCCTTCTTCTGCTATGTATCCCTGACCCCAAGCACTGAAAGTGCACAGTGTGCTACTAAGAAGTGTTTGTTAAATCAGATTATGGAAAAAATAAGATACACCAAGTGGTTGGAGTAAAATCAAAATGAGCATCAAAGCATAGAGATATATTAGGATGTAATACTTAAGTAAAAGTACTGAAAACGCATAATCAGAATGCTAGTAAAAGGTTAAAGGAACCAGAGTAGACCCTTCTTGAGAGGAAAAAACATGTCTCCCTGTATTGCCAGGTGCCATGCTTGCCACATTTTCAGTATTTAATAAGTGTTTGTTGAATGCAAAAATGAATGAACAAATAAGTGAATGAATCAACAAATTAATGAATAAAATTCAGAAGAAAACACTCCTTCTCCTTGCAGCAACCCCTCCAAGGAAAGTGACTGCTCTTTCCCCACCCAGACGAACACAGGAGGTTTACTTTCTGGAGACATTAAAGACACAGAACACCAGGAACAGCTGATGGGGTGGCTGATTTACCCTACCAAAAATAAAAGATGAAATAACAGAACACTGGGAGTAAAATGAAGATTTAAGAACTTACCGGTAGAGAGAAAATACAGGTGGAATATGAAAGACAGAAATAGAAACATGTCAGACTTCTCAGTAGCAACCCTGGAAGTTAGAGCACAATGGGGCCTTTCTAAAAAAAAAAAAAAAAAAAAAAAAATTCGGGGCGGATATTATTTCTGATAAACATTGTATTAAAAAACAAACTATTCTCAAATATAAGAGTAAATTAAGCAATATGGAAGATCACAAAAATTGCATATCCTATACACTTTCCTCTTGCTGAAGAGAGTCAGCCAAAAAAAGAAACATGGAATCCAAGGCAAGGGGGAGACAAAAGGAGCTTTGGGTGAAAACATGCAGCAGGATTAGAGAGAATATTTCAGTGGGAGCAAGAGACCAGAAGGTCTCCCAAAGGACGCCATCGAGAGAAGGAAGAAAAAAATTATCTGGTGTGTTTGATCATATTGACAAGAGTCTTATAGTTCCAGATGACTTGAGAATAAGTTAACGATGAACGATGTGAAATTAAACAAAAACAAAATGGGAAATTGGAACTTGTAAGAAACGTGATCAACTCTAAGCAACATGTGTATAGCCATATGAGTGAAAACCTCAATTACTGATTCTAGCCAAAAATAGTGTTATAACTATATTTGAAAGGTGGGGTGGGGAGGAAGTAGCTGTTGGTGGGGAGTGTATAAGATAGCTAACTTCATAATAACAAGTCAATAATATCTGAATTGTAAATACTTGAAATAGCTGTCTCAGTGATTTGGAAATATGGAAGATAGTAGAAGGTGACACAGCTAAAAGACATGAATGTGGATGCCGTGATCAAGTGGAGTTGATGACACGTAGGAGTGAGCTGAGGACTGCTGTTGGTGGCGATAAACCTTATAATTCAACTTGACTTCTTAAACTATGCATGAATTGATGTGGTAAAATAAAAGTCAACTTAAAAACTATCAAATTGTTCAAAAAAAGATTTGAACAGCAGAAAGACACAGCGAGTTGCTACGTGGGGTAACAAATCTCCAATGAAGGAAGAAAAAAAATGGCCTGAAAGAGGAGTGTATCCTCATTAATAGTCTAATAAGATTTAAACCTATAAGACTTGAATCTCATCTATAAAATGAACAAAGATAACAAAAGCTGAGTGTGGGCAAGGGTGCAGGAATACAGGATCCCACGGACACAGCCTAAAGCAGTGCTGGCACATTCTCCAGGCAAATCCACATGGAGGGATCTGTCGGTGGGAAACCACCGCAGTTGTGTAGACGAAGATTTACTTACTGAGATGTTTGTGGGTGAGTTGTCCTTATTAGCGACAAATTGAAACAAATGGGAAAAAATGCAGAAACATGATTAAATTAGCTGTAACCTATTTCCAAGATGAAATTTACATAATCATTGGACTAACCTTTTTTTTCCCCAAAAACGTTTTAAAGTCAAAAAAGTGCTTATAATATAATGTCAAATATAATCTCAGAATAAGAGTTAAACATACAGTCCCATTCCAGTAACATCTAACACACACATACTCATATACAGAAAAAAAAACCTAGAAGAATTATGGCAAAATATTAACAAGTACCATCTTTAGATTGTGGGATTATGGGTTATTTGGTGGTTTCTTCTTTAAACTTTTCATCATTTTCTAGGCTTTCCATAGTTGGTGTATATAACCTCTAAGACAGGCCTAACTATGCATTGTGTTCTTGTTTTTATGGAAAATGTTTATGCTTTCTTTTTAACAAGGATGGCTTCTATACTGACATCTACAGACAGGGAAAGACGAAAGCCATCTGAAGAAAGAGAAACTAAAGGATCACAGTAGAAGAGCCCATGACTGACTGCCCAGTTCAACAAAAGACATGGGCACTGCTTTCCTAACACAGATTAAAAATCTGTCACAGAGAAAAGATGTAACAGTAATGGGGGCACTTCCACTATAAAGACATCTGCTAGAAACCTCATTACACTAAAAAGCTGAGCATCAGACAAAATCTTGACTTGTCTTGCTGACAATTTCATCTCTCAGAAGGTAGTAGAAGCAAAATGGAACTGCCTCTTAATTCTGACCAGAGAGAAAGAAGTGGTTGCTGCTGGGCAGTGAGAAGACAGGTAGTCATAGGCTGGGGAGTCCCAGGCATTCGTACCTGCCTGAACAACACACCTAACATGCATGAATTGGTGAATATGTAGAGTTCGAAGTGAAAACAAAACAAAACAAAACAAAAGCTGGAAGTTCAATGACAAAAAAAAATGACCACACATTCAACATGTACTCAAAATCTGAGTAACAGAGAAGGGAGGGAAGAAGAGTGTTTATTTTGAACTATTCACATCTTTGGATCAATAATTTCACTTTGAAAAAATATACACAAGATATTTCTCAAAAAATATGAAAATATGTGCAAAGAGATGTTTGCAGAAGCATTATTTGTCATTGCAACAAAATGTGAAAAGTACTGCAATGTCCAAAAAAAGTCAGCATATTCACTCCATGAGCCTTATGAATCATGATGGTAGTTAGAAAGTATCTGTTATAACATAAAAATGCAAATGCTTTAAATAACTTAATATGAACTAAAACAAGGGAAGGTACAAAATTTTACTGATTCTCTTATGTACTCAAAAATATAAATGTATATACATATATTATCTGCTCCTTCCACAAATTTTAATTAAATGCCTCCTAATATATTCCAGGTACTAATCTAGGCGTAAAATGAGAACCGAACTAAACAAATGAAAATCCTGCCCAAACAGCTTCCTTTTTGGTAGGAAAAGGCACAAAAGATTCAGAGAAGTTATTTTTGGGTAGACAAACTATGAGGGATATACGAGTAATTTTTAAAAATTATTCTTTCTATACTTATCAAATGTCTCACAGGGAACATATATTACAGTCATAATGGGAATATAAAATACTAATTAGCTGAAATGCATGAGAATTTAATAAGAGTATTATATCTTGGTTTAATAAATGCATAATGTTCTAATCAAGGAAGGTAATACATTCCATTACGTGTTTTTAAGATTATACCTGAATATTACACACACTTCTATATACCTATTTTATTTTATTTTATTTTATTATTTTATTTGTATATACCTCAATTTAATTAGTAAATTAACAGTCAGGAATGCATTTGGAGCAAAATGACCTGAATGATAAGAAGTCTGAGCATTATGTCAAAAGTGATAGAGCTAAGGAACTGGAACATTTAGACTAAACACCGACAAAGACAATGAAAAAAAAAAGAAAAAGAAAAAGAGAAAATCTGAGGCTAATTCCTGTTCCACTGTTCCTAATAAAACTCAGAAAGTCACTCCTAGAAAATCATTTCATCCCCCAGATTCCAGGTGTGCGTGTCTGTGCGCGCGTGCACACGCTGGTGCGGAATACAGAGAACATCTCCCTTATCTGTCCTTAAATAGGTATGAGGCTCGACACTAAAAAAAAGAAGAAAAAAAGGTAAGAAGATCATAACTTTGAAGCACATGCTAATTAAAGGGGGGAAAGCATTTAATATAGAGTTTTTTTTATCAAGTGTTTCTATAATGCACAACCACTAGTAAATTTTTATAGAAATCCTACAGATGTCTGTCTACATGCATTCATACATATGGGAGCATGTTTATACAACTTTTTAAAAAAGATTATATGTACTTACTTGAGAGACAGAGAGCACGAGCCGGGGCTTGGCCGGGGGGAGAGGAAGAGGGCAGGCTCCTCTCTGAGCAGGAAGCCCAGAACCCTGAGCCAATGGCAGATGCTTAGCCAACTGGGTGTCCCTACTTCTATGACTTTTAACCAAAATGGTATTACAATGTACACAGCACTTGGTGATCTGGCTTTAAATTTTGAGTAACTGTCATTACATGTATTGTTCTGAAAAATGAAATTCAGGATAACGGGTCAGATATTGGCCTCAGTCTGAGGCTACATTGGTAAAACAGAATCCATCACGCATGAGCACAACGCTCCCAGTCTCTGTAATCCTCGGGCAGTTACTAACTGGCCACCTGATGTGGACATTTTGGCCAGAGCTCCCCGGGGAGGTTAGCCTAGAAAACTCTCCACCCTTTCCCACTATAAGACTCCATGATTTTATTTTGATTCTATAAATTGTCCAACTGGGGCCTAGATATGGTGAAAGGAGGAAAAATGAACATTTATTGAGACTCCCATGCCCTTTTGAGTTGTGCACTGACACATTATCTCATCTGATGCTAACAAGCCCACGTAATAATTATATTTTATAGCCCAGGAATAAGGCTCAGAAAAACTGAGCAATCTGTCCAAAGACAAATAACCTTTGAGCTACAGAATCAGAGTTTAAACCCTTGTTTTCAGAAAGTGCTTTCTGTTTACCCTCTAACAGTTCTGAGGAGATGCTTAAGATGCTGCTGCAGGGATAAGGGGGCACCTAAGAAAGCATCATTCTGGGACATTCGCTTGGCTTTAATAACAACAGCCCTGATTCATGTCTCACCTATTAGAGCTCATTTGAATCACTGACCCTACTAATTAAAAAAAAAAAAAAAGGTTTACAAAACAATACATTCCACCATGTGTCCTTCCCTGTGTTTGTCAGGGAAGCCTGGGTGGGAATTCCAACCACTTCTAGAAAGTCAACAGACTGAAGCCAGTGTTTGGACAGGTAGAGAATTAGTGCCATGGAGCCAAACAAGCCAAGACTCAGTCTAGGAGTCTAGAAAGTCTAGACCAGTACAGGAAACCTGAGGGTGCGTGGGGGGCCAGTGAGTTCAGGAGAAGCAGGCAGACCATGACCAAGTACAGACCAAGACCATGTCACCCAACAGCGCCCAAGAGAATCATGAGTTACCCTTGCAGGCAAGTGTGGGACCTCTCAGCCTGCAACTACTTTGCTGTAAACTGAGGCATTGCCCCTTTAGCCACTGCTGTCCTCATTCTAAACTTCTTTGAACAAATCCATCCTCTCTCATGTTTTTTACCTATGCTTAAAATCTCCAAATATGTGTCTGAGGCCGACATCTACTTAGAACTTTAGACCTCTGTATCCAGTTCCTTGCTCTTGTAGGCAAATAAATGTCCCTTAGACACCTTGCACGAAATTTATCTAAGATGCCTCCTTGTCTTTGCCTGAAATCTCCCTCTTGCCTTAGGTACTTCCTGTCTCTCTAAGGCAGAATCAGGAGACATCCTAAGAGACCTCCCTCCCCCCAATACCCAACCAACTAAAGTCTACAAGTTTTGCCTTCTCAATTCTTCTTAGATCCATCTTCGCATTTTTATTACCCGTGCTTTGAGCCCTCGTTTGTCACCTGCACTGGCTTGAGTGTCCCTCACCCAGTCAGGGTCAGAATTCCACACTGTGCCTATAGGACCCATGTCCTATAGATGCCTTGTGTAGGTGCATCTCCCATTCTCTTCCAGATCAATGCCAACACTCACTTCTCTTTGCCGCCTTATCCAAAGACTTTCCCAAAACCCTCAAGTTGGCTTAGTGGTCTTTCGTTGTACCTTGCCAATCACTCTGGCACGATATACATAAAGTTAGATGGGAGGCTTTGAGTGATGTTCGTTTTGAGGACAGAAACTAGATTTTTCATCTCTGTATCTCAAGTGTCTAAGTAACGACTGGATTCTCAATAAAATGAGCTCTCCTGGGGGCTCCTATATTCCGTTTCATTCAGTAGACTTTCATGGGATACCTTATAGATATTATAAATACAGAGTGAGAAGACCCAGACCCTGTGATTATAAGCAAAACTTCGAAAGACTGAACTCTGTCCCCATCTGCTACCCGTGTTCTGTATTAAGTCAGTCTTGGTTGTGCCTGGGCTGTGAGGGGGGCACTCTGAGATCACTGCCAACAGCAACCACCCACCCTGCCAGGGTGGTGACTCATATTAGGACCCACCCACTCCAGTCCCTTGGCCCTAAAAAGAGTTCTCATGTTCTACTTTTAGTTTATATTCCATGAGCCAATAGTTTTGCTAGTTTATCTCCTTTCTCCATCTTTCTTTTCCTAACGTGCCCTTCTGGGGAAATAAAAAATGTATCAAAGATATGCTTGATCCTGTAGTAGCCCTCAAATCATCCGTGCCGTCCAATTCTTACCCACAACACTCAAAGGTAAGCGGTAGGAGGTGCTGGAACCACAAATAACACCCAATGCTCTTTCCTGGCATTCAAATCTCAAGGTTGGAACAAGGTCAGTGATGGGCTGGAAGGAAAAGCTCACCATTGAGGAGAAATCTACATCTGCTCTGCTTCATGTCTCAAATGGTTTTTCTCTAGTTCAGAAAGTATTTTATGTCAAGAAGTCCATGTAGCCATATAACCGTTACCTGTAATAACTGGGATTATGAATGCATGGTTTACACAGTGATTTTAAAGTAAATTCGTTGAAAATAATTTTTCTTCTCTTGTATGAAAAGTGCTCCAAATGAACTGTACTTAACCAAAAGAGGCTTCAATAGTAAAGACTGTCTTAACCATGGAGTGAAAGGCGACACTCAGCAAGACTGTTGGTTCCCAGGCTGGTTAGAATCCACAAAGTCTGGGGCACTTCCTTTAAACAATTTCCCCCTGAGCCCCGACTCTGGGAAAGTGGCACATCTAGGATGCAATCCGGGAATTGGTATGTGTTTAATCAACACTTGGTTGGTGTTAAAGCAGCTAGTGTTTGGAGATACCCCCTAACATGTTTGCAAAATTAAAGTAGATGTTGGTCAATGTGAAATAGGAAGAGAGTAACTTTGTATTTTAGAATTGTTTTGTGGAATCTCGGCTCATGCACCGAAGAATCCAAGAATTATTGTTTTGCAGAACGACTTCATTTCTAGCTCCTAGCCCCCATTCTGCTTAAATCTTGAAGATATTACCTCAGCCCTTCCTGGAACCAATCCAGCGTGGGAGAACAGTCCTAGGTTCTTACACAGGAGCAAGGCGGCCAGGAAGGGGTCCATTTGGCCCTTGTCATCAGCACAGGGCTTTTGGCTCGGCCACATGGCTCTGCACATCCCAGAGCCCTTTGCTGGTTCTTTTGAGGTATAATGGAGGCAGGAAGACTTTCTTGGCTGCATGTGGCCACCTCTGCCTAGACTATTACCATACAGCTCTTTCTTCCTGGAGTCCTATCACCCTGACCCATCCCCTCCCACAGTACAGCTTTCAAAAAAGCAGGACTGAACTGCCTGCCCCTTCTGTCTTCAGGGGATGACCTACAAGCCTCTTTCTTCTCCACTTTCAGTAGTAACATTTTTCTAGATTAGAAAAGTCTTTCACACGTCATGTTTCTTAAAATCCTAACCCCACACCCCCTTACAAACACATCCCAGTCTAGGGCTTCTGGAAACCCAAGCTAGCAACAGTGGTACATTCACCCCATACCTCTCCTACGAGGCAACAAGGTAGGCACTTGGTGAATGGTAGGAAGGAAAAAGAAAATACAGGAGGACAGTACACGTCTTAAAATATTATCAAAACCACAGTTAAAGATGTATAAATTCAGTGTAGAATTAGAATTTCACTCAAATATTCTATAATTTCCTGGTGGCATCTGATATTCATGGACGTTTTAGGAAAGACGTCATTCCCAATCTGATGAAGTACATTTCACCAAACTTTATAGTGTGGGATCATTTGCTTGAAAGGATCAAAAACTCCTAGGTCAAGTAAGAAGGAAGTTATTTGAAGGTATTATCAGAGACAAGAAAGGACCAAAAACAATTTTTTTAAAGGGTGGAAGCTTGGGCACAGGAAGGCTGGAACTGAACTCAAAAATTAAGATCCCTCTTTTCTCTTCTAATATATACGGTCCCTCATGATCGATTTTCCCTGCATGTAGCCCTACTATTCTGCTTTCTCTAAAGACTGGCTTATTCTGTTTCTATGTGGATTCTGTAACTTGAAAATGGCTTTAATGTTCCACTGTATTGGCCTCATCTTTGGCTTGTCATGATTAAAGCCTTACCTTTGTTCATTTGATTAAGCTCCCCTGTGTTCCCAGAATGAATGATCACAAGGGAGAATCAGAATATTTCAATTTGTTCCCAGTGTCCATTCGGGTCCAATCAACTAGACCCCAAGAATCTGCATCTACTCCTTCTGGATGCTGTGAGTAGAATAGATTCTCCATAAAAAAGTGGCTTGGTCAGGAGGCTATGTTGATATGACCACTAAAATCGAAATCTCCATCATTCCTGAAATCTGAAAAAAAAAATTTATCTGGCACTTTCAAGCCTTCTGTATGCTATAAGGTTCCACTTTGCCCACAAAATGGCATGATTAAAAAAAAATAAAAAAAGAAAAAGAAAAAGAAAAAAAAAAACAAATGGCATGATTATATCTTTTAAAATTACGTTGGTAATATCACAATTAATGATAATTAATTCTGAGATGGTCTAGCATCTCTAATTTTATGCAAATCCTAGCTATATATCCTTGACTTTTGAAACCAACAAGCCTACCCAACAAAAAATAAAAATAAAAATAGAGTTAAACACTGTCAACCCTAGATATCTTTTACTCATAAAGCACTTTTTATCAGTCAAACCAAAGTCTCTCCAGTGTTGAGAGCAAGAGGCGATCTTAGTTAATGTCTAGGATTGCCAAATAAATTTTGTCTTAATTTTTATATCCCATCGATGACAATCCAGCCATCCATAAATTATTTTTCGTTACAAATGTTCTAAAAGCTGAGGTTAACTTAAACGGATTTTAAAAGCCCTCTGCCACTAGGTGGCACCAAATAGTCATAATTCATAGATTGTATCATTAAACCCATCCACAGGCCATCTAAGGCCTATCATTCTTTCTTTCTTTGCCTATAACTTACAAATATCAAAAACAAATTATTTGCTCCCTTTCTAGAATTAAGCACGGAAGACTACGATATTTTTTCTAAATAAATAAAACTTCCTACTATTCCTTTTTAGCAAGTCCAAATGTATTCACGTAGCCTGTTTAATAAACTCATGGTAACATTATTTGTTGGATTTCAAAATATGTTACTCGGTTTTTTCCACTAAATGATGGCGGTGTTAGAAATACTCATTTTTTTAAAAAAAATTATTTAGGAATATTTAAGACAGCCCTTTCTAGAGAGTTGTGTGTGCGTGTATGTAGGATCTGGTTCTACGGAGAGTCAGTCCCTGTCATTACAGAGTGTGCCTTTATTTCAGTAGTGCTGTTCTGGGTCCAAGGATGCTTCTGGAGTATGACACAGGTGCTGGGGCAGGAGGCGCTTCTCCCCACCCACGCCTGTGAACTCCCTCTGTAATACAGGGCTCACCACACTGCTGTAGGTTTTGTCACCTCAAGGTTTGACTACTGCCATGTCCTCTACCTTGGCTGACAGAGGAAAAGCGCTGGAATGTTCAGCTAGTACAGAATATGACAGCTTGTCTGTTTAGCAATGCCAGCCACACAGAGCACATTATACGGATGCTCTGTGCATAGCTCTGGCTTCCAACAGGCATCCTAGGGGTTCATTTTCATTTATAAAGCTCCCCGAGGCCCAGGATTTGGAAGTAAGTCATACGACGACGGCCTCATTCCCTATCCTGGCAGCTTAAGGAATGTACCAGGTTGTCCTAGGCGGGATGATGAACTCCAAGTTCGAGGTCCCAGGCTCTTCCATTCAATCTCATTTTCCGGCTTGAAAAGAAGTGTATTACAGGGGAGATTTACAGGTGTGGGTGGGGAGAAGCCTCTCTTGCCAGAGCACCTATGTCATTCTTCACGACCCCGAATTTCCTTGAAAATGTGGGTCCTTAATTCAGACCTGACAAATAGTGTTTATTTGTGTAGGAAGGTAGACAGGGACTAGCAGAACACAGGGTCGTTTCAGTTTTGTCGACTGAGGGAAGTGATAGTCTAGCAATAGGTGTCTGTTACAAAAATCGCATGAAAAATGAAAATTAGGGATCCCTGGGTGGCTCAGCAGTTGAGCACCTGCCTTCGGCCCAGGGTGTGATCCTGGAGACCCGGGATCGAGTCCCACATCGGGCTCCCTGCATGGAGCCTGCTTCTCTCTCTGCCTATGTCTGCCTCTCTCTCTGTGTGTGTCTCATGAATAAACAAATAAAATATTTTAAATTAGGGATCCCTGGGTGGCGCAGCGGTTTGGCGCCTGCCTTTGGCCCAGGGCGCGATCCTGGAGACCTGGGATCGAGTCCCACGTCGGGCTCCCTGCATGGAGCCTGCTTCTCCCTCTGCCTATGTCTCTTCCTCTCTCTCTCTCTGTGTGACTGTCATGAATAAATAAATAAAATCTTAAAAAAAAAAAAAAATAAAAATAAAATATTTTAAATTAAAAAAAAAAGAAAAATGAAAGTGACATCATAGCACAAAACCACAGTTTTTATGTACCACAGTCCCTTGTGATTATCATTCAGCAAACGTTTATTGAATGTTGAGTGTGATCAAGATACTATATCAGAGACTGCAAGACACTGCAGCAGTTATATAAATAGTTATTAAGTGGATAATCGTAACAAATATAAAACAATACTATTGAATGGCAAGGTTTTTAATGGAATCATCAGTATTGTTCCAAATAAGTTTTTGCTTTTGTAGAATCTAAAAGAAAGACAAAACTATCTCAAGGTAATAAACTTGCCTGTACTTCAAGCAACTAAAAAATACGAGAACTAAATTCAATACGGGTAAGTGAAAATACATTATCTTGAATACTTTCAATACATAATACCTACATATTGTGTGTGTATGTAATTTTCTCCATCAGAAACTACTGATTAGAAGAAAACAAGGGCTTAGCAGGTGTTCTATTTGTGCCTCTTCCAGAGGCATGCATTTCCAATTTCTTCAACATCCTGAAAAAAGAAAATCAGGTCAATTTGGGTATATTCCCCGGATCAGAATCTAGCATATCTGAGAAAGACTCGTGCTTTCCTACTTCCAAACTTAGTTAATTAATTAGTTAATTAAAAGGCTCTACATTTACCAATAAAAAAAATAAGTTTCAAAATAATGGCCAAAAAAACAAAATAATGGCCAGGGAAACCACAGTAAGAAAAATGACATGTGAATGCAGACACATTTCCTTTAATTCTAACTGAATGATGTTTTCTTTAATCAGGAGTGGCGATAGTAAACAGGTATTTTTAACTGCCAGTGAGAATGACTTTTACAATATTAGAACGTTAAGACAGAAATAAATTTTTGTGTAAACAAAAGCAATGTTTATTTTAATAAATTTTGGTTGTTAAGTCTTTTAAGTTACCGTACAGCCAAAGAGCTCTAGATCTTCTCTGGAGTCCCTTCTGTTTCACTTGCTTTGCCGATCTCTTTTTCCAGTATCTGTCATCACTTGTGGTTTTCTTTCCTGAATCAAAAATAGGTTCATATTTGGTTTTCTGATTATGTTCAGCCAAAATGGTCTTTCAGCAGTTGCTTTTCCAGGAGTGATGGAAATGTTGTACCCACAAAATACATCCTTGAGTTCTTCCACCTAATGTTTGTTAGGATACCCAGGTGATGGACCCTTAGGCTTCAGTTTGGGTGTCATCTGTTTCCCTCATAAAGCTGACAAGAAAACCAATAGTGAGTATTGGTTTCAATGGCCAGTGACCTCTCTCTAGAGCTGCATTATTAGAGGTAATAGGTTGCATGTCTATAAAAATGCATGGAAGCAACTGATGAAATTTCTTCTGCTGCAAAGTCAGTAGTCTCCAAAACAGGCTATACACTTCACTCCTAGATTTTGCCTGTAATGTAGAGAACTACCTAATACTAAGACAGCTGCTATAAGGAAAAGGGGGAATTCCACAAACAGATCATCTTGAATATATAATTTTCACATAGCCATAGAGCTGGCACCATTGTTGACCTGCTACAAAATAACATGAATTTTTTTAAGTTTTTTTTTAATTTTTATTTATTTATGATAGTCACACAGAGAGAGAGAGAGAGAAAGAGAGAGAGGCAGAGACACAGGCAGAGGGAGAAGCAGGCTCCATGCACCGGGAGCCCGACGTGGGATTTGATCCCAGGTCTCCAGGATCGCGCCCTGGGCCAAAGGCAGGCGCTAAACTGCTGCGCCACCCAGGGATCCCAAAATAACATGAATTTTGATTAAAAATATATCATTAAAAATGTGTCTAGACATGGCTAGAGCAAATCCTCTTAATTTGGTTTCACAATTTTAATTTCCAAGAATAAGAAGAATAATGGCTAATACTTTCAGAAAATTTACTCAGTGTACCAGAAACTACACTAAGCATCTTACTTACCTCCATTACCTATTACTATTTGTAAGATGCTATAGTAGGGATTTGTTATATACACAAGTCTTGGGCAAAGTCACACAGCTAACTCTTAGATTTGAGCCCAGACAGAGAAGGGAGCCTGTATTTTAAATCATTTCAATATAGGGGCACCTGGGTCATGGAGTCGGTTAAGCATCCAAGTCGGTTTCCGTTTGGGTTGTGATCTCAGACTGAGATCGAGTCAGAGTCCACTTAGGTTTCCCTCTGCCCTCCCCCAGTGCTCTCTCTCCCTCTCTCTCAAATTAATACACAAACAAACCTTTAAAAATAATCATTCCAATATAGAGCTCTGTATTTAATAGCATAGCTTTCATGTCAGTAATTATTATTTTTAACCAACAGGTAATGCTTTGTTTTTCATCACTATAAAAACTCCATTTTACTGGCTTCATTTCGTTTTATCTTATCTATTCCTTTTATTTATGTAACAATTCATGAATATATCCCCACTGAAAAATATTTAAGCAAGAGATATAAAAGATCAAAGTCACCTCTCACTTCCCCATTCTGAGTTCCCATCTGAAGGACAACATATGTTAAGATTTTGTTGTATGCCCTTCCAGTCCCGTTGCTAAGAACTAACACACATACACATAGAAATATTTTTTGACAACTCAATTGTACTATGCCCACTCTTCTATTTTAACCCCTTTATATATTGAACATACATTGAAGTGCACACACAGAAATATCATTTTCATGTATTCATAACTATACTATACCCATTCTTCCAATATTGTTTTTTAATAATTATATTACACTTTGCTCATAAATCTTCCACATTTTTTTTCAGCTGTTGTCCGACATTTCATAATGTAGATGCAACACATTTACTGAATTCCTTAACTACTCAACAAATGTCACTTTTCTTTTGCTATTGTAAATCTGAAAGTGACCTTCTAGTACTATGACTGCTATACATACAATCGCGTCTTTCTCTGAAATAAATTCCTAGAATCTTAGTCTAAGAGTGTATACTATACACACATACATATGCGTGCTACATATGGTGTAATACGTATATACATACATCATTCTGTGTATATGTGTAGACATAGTATATGTACATGTACATACTATATATGCATATAAACTTGTTTTCTAAATGTTGACACCTACCACTCAGCTTCTGAAAACTTTTATTCTTTGCACTTTCAGCAACAATGTGATGACACTGCATAGTTTTCTCTGTGCTCTCAAACTCTAAAATTTACCAATTTTAGGTGTTTTTTCCTGCCAATCTGATGCATAATTATAGTTCATTGTTGTTGTAGTTTCCATATTTTGAACACTGGGGAGAATACAGTGATTTATTTTACATTTGATATATTTTGCCAGTGTTTAAGTATTAAGAGGTTAAGGTAAAAATATGGATTTATAGCCTCTCTTTAAAAGTCAGAAGACCGGGCAACATCAAGCCTATATTCCTTGGCACAGTACCCTGACACCAAGCAGTGCCTATGCCACCTACATGGAGTGTGCCCTCCCCATTTGCCCTGGGATGGGCTGAGTTTCTCAACTCCATTTCCTCCAAAAACCTTTAGACAATTTGACTTGGCTACCCCTGGACTAAACTAGTCCTTAGCCTATAAAACTTTGATGTAATTTTTTAAATTAAAAGTTCACCTTTTATTTCCTTTCCCCATTAACCCATTTCATTCGCAAACATGGAAATCATGGTCAGATGATTCCTGCCAAGAATATATTTTCTTTAATCAATACTTTAGAGCCACTTCTTTGGGTTTTTTTTTTTTATTCTACACATTGTTTTAATGTACGACTAATATTTGATCGGGAAGTTTTATTTCTATGTGTAACAGAAGAATAGATTTTCACTGAAGTCATTTTTAAGTCATTTTGCAATTTTTAAGCCTGATTTTAAAATAACAAATACCAAAAATATTTTAACTGATATTTTAAATTCTCATAGACTGTTATATACTCAATCATCCCCTTAATACCTTGAACAGTGACCTCATTAAATTAGAAAGTACTTTTCTACATGTTTTTGTTCTGTTTTGTTTTTCAGTCTCCATTTCACAAAAACAACACGTGGCCATAGCTATACTTTCCTCTGGCATTCGAGGATGTGGGAAATTTCTCTTGTGTTTGTTGATCAGAGCTGGCAGTTGGAGAAGAATTCTCTCAATGGTGGATAAGGGTAAGGAAGGCAGACTAGAGCCCTGCCATCATGAGACTTACATTCAAATAGGAGAGAGAAATAATAAGCACACATGTATTTGTTGAATTAATTAATTAGCTAACTAATGAAGAAAATATTTCCTTTTTAAAAAAAAAGAATTTATTTATGTATTCTTGGGAGACAGAGAGAGAGAGAGAGACAGAGACAGAGACACAGGCAGAGGGAGGAGCAGGCTCCATGCAGGGAGCCCGATATGGAACTCGATCCCAGGACTCCAGGATCATCACGCCCTGGGCTGAAGGCAGGTGCTAAACTGCTGAGCCACTCAGGCTGCCTGAAAATATTTCTGATAATGATAAGGTGCTACAAAGCTCAGCAAAGGGACTGAGAAGATAAGATGATGTCGTGAACAGAAAACAAGTTAATAATTCAAAAATTATTCTACTTAACTCATCTTTTAACAGAATCATCCCAAATTATAGGCATCATAATTCTATAAAGATGTTTATAAAATAGAATGCACTTACACAAAAGAAATAAGATAGTGAAGGGTTGGAGGAAGATGCCATATAAAGAATAGCAAAGGACTTTCTGGACTGCACCACAAGATCCAAGGAGAAGCATGACACGTAGGTTTAGATATTTGGAAAGTTGTCACAAAATAAAAGGAACAGAACAAATCCATGTTTCACATAGGAAGAACTAGACAAGGAATAATAAGAGAAAAGATAAAATTAATATGTATTGAATTTTCACTATTTACCCAGAACTGTATGCTGTTTTACAAATACTTAATATTGTTATGATTCTTTCTATATTTTTTCTTTTATTCCTTTTTATCAGAGCATTGAGTTCCAAGAAGTTACACACACACACACACACACACACACACACTCAGATTCATACAGATAGTGAATGGTGATGCTGGAATTTGGCCTTGGACCTTCTCCGAAGTTAATGTTCTTTCCTCTGACACCCTAATCCTTCTTGGTTTTGGCTTAATATAAAACAGAACTGTTTAACATCTGAAAATGCTCCACCTGGTGAAGTAGGAGACTTCCCATTGCTGAACCATTACTGAAGAGGTACTTGGGCGAGATCACTGCACCGTGTGGAAAGTCGCCCCCAAGGGCTCCTACAATCCTCGGAGACTGCAGTTTTCACTAGCTGAGTTAGGAGGGCATAGTCTCCAGCACCCTATCCAATTGGTAGGAACTGCACACATCAGCACAGTTTACTTCACAGGATTAGAAAATCATCACCTATTAGAGATCTGGTCCCTGTAGGATTTGGAAGCCTGTTCCATAAGTGGGAAACCCTGAAACAGAATGAGACTACTGTATTAGACACCAAAGGGAAGTGGGCTAGCCCCAAAGAAAAACTGCACCTACTTCACAGTTTTGACTAGGACCAGATTGCAAAACACCTTCCCAATTCTGGTATGGTTTTCATTTTCCAATGTTGTAATTACCTAGTGACATCAGGTCTAAATATTGGAGACCCAGCAAGAATGAAAAAAAATATTTTGTAATATCAAGGGTTTTTGTTTTGACTTTTTTGGTAAACCTGTCCTCAAATAGGACATACCCAGGATATTTCACATTTCACATTGTTTTTATCTATCAGTAATGATGGGTTTTTCCACCTTAGGTAAAATTATCAAAAAGTCGTAATATCTTCAGTTTAGTAACTAGTTCTTTGGAGTAGACAAAACTTAACACATACCCTTTAAATCTTAGTTTTCAATCTGTTGTGAGTTTTTACTTCAAACTAAAAATAATTTTTAAAATAATTTTAAAAATCTAACCATAGACTTGAACACTAAATGTTCAGTGGTTAAGAATTTCATAGTTTGATTTTGTGCTATATTGATACATATGTATCTTTTTATTGGTTTTAAATGTATGGACCATTAATATCCTCCAGTGACTATTTGCAATATGTTGCTGAATTGGTTCAAACGAGAGACTAATCCGGGACTCCTGTGTGGCTCAGTCAGCTAGGCATCGGATTCTTGATCTCAGCTCATGTCTTGGGCTCAGGTCTTGAGCTCAGGGTCATGAGTCCTGGAGTCTCCTGAAAAAAGGGGGGTGGAGAGAGACTTATCAGCTTTTGCTACACCTTTCATGATTTTATTCAATTTTTTATTTAATTAAATTTTGATTTTATTTACTTAAGTTCTGTTTTGTAAGGTTAAATAATCCTGGTTGCCGGAGTTTCTGATTATTGCACACGGAAGTTCTGCTTTACCTTCAACCACAGTTTTGCCTTCACTGGCCGTCTTAATTACATATTCAAAGTAAGATGAGCAACACTGAGGTTGGGCCTCACTTAGCTAATGAGATTGGACTGAATCATGGCCCAGGGTAAGTTGGTTTGCTAATTTCTTAGAATTAGTAGTGCTAGTCTAAAAACTTTAAGAGTGATGTAAAAGAGGGAAAATTAAGGTAGTTTGCCTTTAGTTCCACTTGAGTTTGGGAACCTGGCATTAAAGAGGCCAACCAGAATCCAAATGAATATTAATTTAACAATTAATGAGCAGAAGAGAGAATGGGGGGAAATCTTCAGAAAGACTATCAATGCATTTTTGTACTTCCTACCATTCTCCAAACTTTAATTTGTGAGGACATGTTTCATCACACTTTCAAATTAGCCTAGATTCTATAAATTTTTCTTTTTCATTAATTTTGCCTGCAAGGTATACAGCTGCCAAATATTTCATGTAACAATTTTATATCGTCAATTCACGTATAATAAAAGAAAAATAGTATTCTAATCCCAGCACAAGCACACACATACACACACACACATATATCTAGTGATTTAGCAAAAACGTTTTTGCAAAGACTATTAGCAATGTATCATGTTGAAATTATTAAAGTATAATAAAATAATGTCCTATTATTAATATTTATACTAATAATAAGAGACCAACACTTCATGTATGAAAAATAAAGTCATATTGCCATCCTCAAATATGCATGTGATTTTACCAATAGAAGCAGTATAAATATAAGTAGCATAATGCAAGAAACATTACCATTCATTAAATCAACAAATATTTATTTCTTCTTAAATGCTCTGTTAGTTCATGGGAGCATCTTGATGAATAAAACTGTTCCTGCAATTGAAAATCTTGCCTTCCAGCAGGGAAAGAGACATATATAGATGATTTCTAAAACCATGTGCTATAATGGTTCTCAGAGAGTGGTCTACAGCCCAGCATCATCAGCATCCCCTGGGAACTTAGACTTGCAGATTCTGTTTGCATGGCAGACCTACTAAATCAGAATCTGTGCACATGATTTTGATGAAGTTTGAGAACCACCTTGCTACACTTTTATGTAATCCATAGAGAGTAAAATTTATCATCACAGGTGCATTATAAGTGTTGCTTAGGGGACCTTTAAGAGTGTGACACAGGACACATCAAGTCTCCCAAAAAACTGCTGATCTATTTTCAGCTCCTTCCTCTGGTGGGATGAGACTCTTTCTGACACTGGGAATGTAAGGGATGCATTTAGGTAGGCCGTGGAGGTGCCCAACAGAAGAATGCCTTCTGAGATAGGCAGGTGATGGGAACCAGGAAGCAGATATTCCAGTGTGCTCCCTTGAGGTACTTACCTGGGTTTATAAAATGATGGACTTTGGGGACGTTCAGCAATGCATAGATGGACTGAATCTAGATACCTGCTGAGGCACAAAATGCCAATAAGAATTGTTCTGTCTCACAGCAAGACAGAGACCACAAATGATGATGGTACAGATGCTCCAGGGAGAGCCCAGCACTTAAGCGTCCAGTCAGACTAATGCCAATAGTCCCTGGAGGCTACAAATGGACCCTGACAGGAACAGACACCTATTCTGAACTGGGCTACCTGGTGGTAGATGCAAATCATCAGATTAATATATAGAGGGACTGGAACAGAAAATACTGCACCATTTTGGACTGAGTCACATTTCTTCAGACCAAGCAGCACACTTTACAGCCCATAAATGTCCAACGACAGGCTTAAAAAAATGTCATCCTTCAAGTAATGGTTTGATAGAGGATTAGAAAGGATAACTGAAATATTTGTTATTTGCTTGACCTCTTTAATGGCAGGTTCCCAAACCGAAGTGGAACTAAAGACATGAAGGGCAGGCTTACACACATTCCCAAGTGTGTGCTCACACTCACTATGAGGGAGGGCTGGAAGAGGATCCCCGGGAGATAGATTCCACAGCTGTTCCAAAGGATCTGAGGAAGGGGAGGTGGGGGAGGATACTAGTGTGACCGTACAATCCTTCCCCTGGGGGGAGGGTATTGGGATGACTATACTTTTCTCATTTCCCCCCACAGCACCTCAACTTTCCCTTTTCCAACGAGATGCAGTAGTAACAGGGCTGTCACTGTGGGTGCTGGGACGAAGGATGATCCCTAAGTAAGAAACTGGAACTCTACCTTTTAAAGCTTCTGTCAGAATTCCTAAGGCCTGATGAGGTATATTGTGCCTTTATCCCACCTGGCAAACCTGGGTTGACAGTCAAGGCGGCTACATCATCCAGTGGTCACCATAGTCCACTAGTTCTGTGCTCACTCTATGTGAACAGAAGCGGGCTGAGCAAGAGGTACTTGCCAGGCTAGTATTGCTACTGCAATCTGGACTGGCACAGTGGCTGCACCTAACATCCCTTCCAAAGGCGAAAACACTTAGTTATAGGGACTTCTGGGTAGCTCAGTGGTTGAGGGTCTGCCTTCAGCTCAGGGCGTGATCCCAGGGGCCTGGGATCGAGTCCCGCATCAGGCTCCCCTCAGGGAGCCTGCTTCTCCCTCTGCCTGTGTCTCTGCCCCTCTCTGCGTCTCTCATAATAAATAAATAAATAAATAAAGTCTTTAAAAAATAACCCACTTAGATATACATGTACAGAAGGAAGAATATAAGGGTAGAAGAATGAACAAATGGATTATTCAGTGAGGAAAATCCTATATTGCATTGCCTCATCAAAAGGCTCATAGCAAGAGTTGATATCATCTCTTAATTTAATTATGCCAAGTATCTGAAAGGCTGAAGCCACTTCTGCTTTGGGAATCTTAGAAGGTTGAATGGAAGCCTGCAAACCCGAGCAGCACCTCTCCGGGAGACATTTGGGTCATACAGTACAATGAGGGACTGGACTAATTGCTAATGACTAAGTAGTAATCTAGTAATGTGCTAATACCTCTTGACACCTTTTTTCAGTGTATAACTGTGACACTGGCATTGTTGGTAGGATTATAATACTTAGATTGACTGTCAAGTGTATTGGAAGACCAGCTAAAGCCTCCTTGAGATGTAATACTGGTGGGAAATGATTCGCCTGAGAGAGAACTGCATTTAGCTAACCAACAGTTACTTAACTACCCTAAACGGTTCCTCACAAATTTATCAAAACATACAAATAGTGATAGATCAAAGGACAAAAATATGAAGATTTATGTAATAGCTTTAGAGGATGGATTCATTTTTTTATTATTATTTATTCATGAGAGAGAGAGAGAGAGAGAGAGAGAGAGGCAGAGACACAGGCAGAGGGAGAAGCAGGCTCCATGCAGGGAGCCTGACATGGGATTCGATCCCGGGTCTCCAGGATCACGCCCTGGGCTGAAGGCGGCGCTAAACTGCTGAGCCACCCGGGCTGCCCAGATTCATTTTTTTCTTAAAATCTATCCCTACCCCCACACTGTCTCCTCCAAATGTTAGGCATATTTATGATGATAATATTGCTGTGTCTGCCATAAACGCTATATCAAATGTGGACCTTCAGACAAACGTAATTGTTTTGTTGTAAGAGAGCCTTGGCCAAAGGCTGGTTGTGGCCCGTGGGGTAAAGAATTTGGTATTGCCCGAAGGTCTGGCCTTTGCTTTCAGTGTCTAGGAAGTAATCAATGTCATAACTGACAGAAGTGTCCTTGTTTGGCATGGGGCGTGGCCACACTAGATTTTAGCATATGGCCTGAGCTTGTATAGAACTTACCAAAAAAACAAAAACAAAAAACAACAACAACAAAAAACCCACCTGCATAAAAATGCTGTTGCCCTAGAGTCAACAAGACAGCAGTCCCTCTCACAGTAGTTTGAGCATACTTCATGCCAACAAGGCAAAGAATAAAGGGAACTGGAAGTCCAGAGGATACGCAACTTGAGGGACTTCACTGGGAGCTTCCCAGGGTTATAATGACATTTGTGTGTGTGCGTGTGTGTATGTGTGTGTTCAAATGGATACATCCTACGTGGAGTCCTTGGGTCTGGTTTAAATGAGTAGCTACAATATATAACCAGCAAGGGCAATTCTTGGCAAGATTTGGGAGAGTTCCTTTACCTTCTTTGATTAAGTTAATTGGGGTAATGTCTACTCTGCCTGGCAACCTCAGCAATGTTGTTTTGAGGCTCAAGTAACACGTATCAAAGCACTCTATCAACTGGAAAGTTCATGTAAAAGTAAGATCTTCATATTCTGTACCTTTGACAGTGCATCTCTCATTTGCTTTTCCCGATAGGAGAGCTCTCTGGATCCCTAAAACAGCCACATCTACACGCATTTGAAGAAGCTTGCATTCTTTGATCTCATTTGTTTACACTTCTCAGTGGGATTTGATTTGAAGGAAAAAGTTCTGCTGCTTCAAATTTTTTAAATGTTCTTCAAAACATTCTGGGCCAAAATGTGGCATATCATTAATACTTACGTAACTTTTTTTTTTTAACCTGAATCTTCTTTCAGTACATATGACTCTTCTTTCAGTACAAAGTTTTCAATGAATTGTGGTTTTTTTCTGCAATAGGCTTCATTTAATAAATTTTATCCCATGTCTATATTGAAATATAGTATTAAATGGTCTCATTCATTCATTAGAATGCATTTATTCAATACATATTTATTAGGTTCAGTCCATATAGGATATACAATCTATGAGGCCACTGGAGAAACAACAGGAATTGATCCCTGCTCTAACGAGGCTTAGAATCTAGTGAAGAGAAAACTATTCAGAGAAAGACATGGAGATATTTTGCTTAATGGAATGTAAACAAAGTGCAGTGGGCGCTGGGGAGGAATAATCAAACCTGCCCCCAGGTTGGCCAGGAGAGAGTGCAATCTAGGCAACGGAGACACCACGTGCAACTGTAGGACAGTAATAGTGAAGAGGAAAAGCCTGAGCATGAAGGTAGGAAGAAGGGACAAGGCATAGAAAGGGCAAACCCCGACCAGAGGTGGAAGCAGCAGATTCAATGGATTTTTATGCTAAGGAGAAGATTTTAGATTTCACCCTGCATCTAGGCAGAGCTATAGGAGAATTTTGAACACAGTAGTGATTCTTACCCAACCTATTTGAGTTTTAATACATATAAGTCAATATCTTATGTGTGAGATCATATTTGTTTTCAGTCATAAAAGTATGTGTCCAATGAATGAATGAACAAACGAATTGCCAGATGGATGGATGGATGTTTTCCAGATCTCAAACCTGTTCCGTTACCATAGGAGAGAGTGCTAATTTCTTTGACTATGCAACTCCATTCACCACAGAATTAAAAAAAAAACAAAAAACTTAGGAATAAATTTAATCTGTACATGAAAAACCATAAGACTTTGGTAAAAGAAATTGAAGACACAAATAACTGGAAAGCTATCCTGTGTTCATGGATCAGAAGAATTAATATTGTGAAAATGTCCATAATGTAAGGAATAACAAGTGTTGGTAAGGATGTGGAGAAAAAGGAATCTTTGTGTGCTGTTGGTGGGAATGTAAATCAGTGCAACCATATGGAAAACAGTATGGAGGTTCCTCCAAAAGTTAAAAATGGAACTACCATATGACCCAGCAATTCTACTTCTGCATATCTGTCCAAAGGAAACAAAAACACTAACTTGAAAAGATACACGCACTCTCACATTCATTGCAGCATTATTTGCAAATAACCAAGATATGGAAACATCCTAAGTGTCAATGGATGATAATAGATACAGATACAGATTGGTGGTTGCCAGAGGTGAGGTAGGCAGTGGAAAAAATGGGTCAAGAGGTACAAAATTCCAGTTATAAGTCATGGGGACATAACATACAGCATGGAAGCTATAGTTAATAATATTCTATTACATATTTGAAAGTTGCTAAGAGAGTAAATTTTAAGTGTTCTCACCACAAATAATAAAATAATTATGTGAGATGATAGAAATCTTAACTAACCCTCAGTGGTGATCATTGCAACATATAAGTGTATCAAATTGATTTGCTATACACCTTAAACTAATACAATGTTATATGTCAATCATCTATCAGTGAAGCTGGGAAAAATAATTCACCTTAAAAGAATTGAATTTTACATTCTAAAGCATGAGATGATTAGCAATAATATTTCAGTTATTTACCAGATGATAAAATTCAGTTTTCAAGAAAATGTGTCCTATTTCTCTTACGCCTTAAGATACCCTTATCCCCCACCCCAACGCACACAGACACACGCACAGACACACACAGACACACCCCGATTTCTGTCCAGAGTTACTTGCTGTTCAATTTGCAAAGCAGAGACCTGCTCCTTGGCTGTGCACTGGGGTAAAGGCCTCTGCCAAGGTGACTTTGCCCTCCTGTTACTCTGACCACAGTGAGGCTTTCTCATCCATCCAATAACTTTCTGTTATAATTGCATCATCCCTTCCTTTCTTTGTGTTCAAGGCTCTGGCCGCTGATCACCATCTGTAAGGAAAAAGCTTCATTTTTCCATTATTATACACACAGCCCAGTCCCTTTCTTCTTTTTTTTTTTCCAACATATACTCTCACTCCCCCTCACCCTTTTTCTCACTCTTATTGTCTCTTCTTTTATCACAGTTCCTTTTTGCCTGACAGTGTCTCATAAAATTCACTGGGGTTAAATCCTTTGATGATTCTTCTTCAAGTGCTTCCTCTGCCCAAATTGTATGACATTTTTGTTTTAGATACGTTTTACATTTTCACTGGATTCAAAGTCTAGTGAATTTTTCACATTGCTTTTCTGGTACTCTGTATTTTTCCTGCCCATTTTAATTGCCTGATTATTGAACAAATCTTCTTCAATTAGCCCTTTCTACATCCATCTGGCATGTGCTTCAGTGGAATAAAAATGAACATTGGTAGAGATTAGGTCACTAAAAACTGCTTGCTACCGATGGCAGTGATGATGAAGTGGGAGAATTTTTCACATTCAGATTTTATGTTTTCTTGGGTTTCTTAAATTCTATTTTTCATTTGTCCAACATAAATAAAGAGTTCTCTGATATTATCAATGTTTGCATTGATTTGGCTTGTCTGAGATTTTTGATTAGTTGGTTGGTTGCCCATCCTTTATTAGTTTTTAAAACCTGGATGATAAATCCATACGACTGAATTTATTTTTTTAACATGACCTAAGACAAATTACTTAACTTCTGTGAGCCTTGGTTTTCTCATTTGGAAATGGCAAATAAGATCTAGTTCACAGATATTTGGGAAGGACTAAATCAAAGGCAGTGTACAAAGCACCAAGCTTACTGCTTGGAATATCTTAAGTGTTCAATAATTGTTAGTTTCCTTCTGTCTTCTTTTTCAATAAGGTTATTATGTTTTTTTAATATAGAACATTTAGATTCTAAGAATGTGCCTTTATCACTATCTTCAAATTACTTTCATAGGTAGCTTTATGGTTATGTTAATAATATTTATCTTTTGAAATGACTGGAATTGAGAAAAACACAGGATTTTAAAATTAATTTTGAGTCTATCAGTTTTTTTTAACACATAGCTATCAAAGGCCCAGATGTGCACCATATGAGTTGATGAAAATGTACATAGGAAGTTGTGATAAAAGCTTTTCTTTTTAGTCTATCATATCTTAAATTCAAGGTTACTCTTATACAGCTGGTATACATTAAATATAAGATTTTGAGTTATATCAAGAATGGTTGGTCTAAAAAGTATGGAAAAGTTGAACAGAGGACTGGGAACATTTCTTCCTGGGATAGAGTGAAGTTGAGATGGAATCTTTCTATTTCTAGAGCATCTCTTCAATATGGACAAGACATCACAATTAGAGGGAAAAATATTTAGAGAATTATATTTTGCCCCAAATGTAGACATTTTTTTCATCTACAGTCTGTTTTAAAACCAAACAAATGAGTAAAAATTCATCATGTTCTGGTAACATGGCATATACTTGTCACAGTGCCACTGGAAAAAGTGCATTGCTTTAAAACTACCTGAGAAGATAGAAGTCAAAAGAGACCTCAAATGATAAAGAAATGTAAATTAATAAGCTCAAGGGAAGGTATTGTGGCCAACAGTATTCGTTCCATATCTATCAGCCATTCCTTCTAATCTATTTTCTAACAGAACCCTAATTTGTCTCACTTGGCAATGGACTCAGCCCCAAGTGATGAAATGTGATTGTTTCAGGGAAGCCAATCATTAAAATTTTGCCTCTTTCTCAGCTGTTCTTGAGCTCATGGTGGCATAGTTCAGAGCAATGAGACATGAGGGGATGTCTGCTGGGGAGCTTTGGCAAAGCTTTCTTTCTTATAAAAAGGCACGAGAGAGGACATTCTGAAACTGGCCTGTCCCCCCTTTTCTTGCTTTGAATGTAAGGCCTGGAGTTTTTTTGTAAGCGTCAGGTTGCAAATGTAAAGTGAAGAATTAACACACCCATGTTGATAGAAAAAAAACAAAAACAAACTTATCTGGGTCACTTGATAACATGTTTAAATCCCTGGACCAACCCTGAAGTATGCATCTTCAGATTTCTTAAGGCATAATAATGCCCTTACGGTTTAAACCACTGTTGTTCAAATAAGCTATTGCTTAAAAGCAAACAAATTCCTGAATGACACAAGGGTTCTCTTTTTGCTTTGAGTTTTGTTATTACAGTTGTTGCTGCTGGTGGTCTTTCGTTTCGTTTTTGTTTTTAAGATTTTATTTATTCATGAGAGACACAGAGAGAGGAAAGAGAGAGAGAGACATAGGGAGAAGCAGCTCCATGCAGGGAGCCCAACGTGGGACTCGATCCCGGGACCCCAGGATCACGCCCTGGGCTGAAGGCAGGCGCTAAACCGCTGAGCCACCCGGGCTGCCCTTGTTTTGCTTTTTATACAGTGTAACATAAGCACAACTGTTTGAAGAATGAAAAATTCGGAGAGCCCTAACCTCCAAAAATTGGAAGCAACCCAAATAGTCATTGGTAAGTGAATAAGACATTGTAGTACATCTGTTCAGTAGAATACCACTTGGCAATAAAAAGGAATGAACTATTGATACATATAATGTGGATGCACATAAAATCATTATCCTAGTGAAAGAAGCCAGACCTAAAAGACATATAAGTCAATTCACATGAAGTTCTAGAACAAGAAAAATTTATCTGTAATTTGCTTAGACATCAAGAAATAAGCATAACTTCCTTAATAAGGAAAGAGAAGTGTTTTTTTTTTTTTTTTTTTTCTTGAATACCATCCAGGGACCTAAATAGATTGTTGCAGTCTGTGCCAGCAGCTCTCTCTGCTGGCTTTATTACAATCCATTATCTCCTCCTGTAATCCTTGGCTTTCTGTGTCAGTTATACACATTTTTTAAACTTTTAATTTTAAAAGAATTATATTGCTACAGGAACATTAAAAAGTAATACAGAAAGGTTCTATGTACTCTTCATCCAGTCCCCCACAATGGTTACACCTTATAGAACTATATTTTAACACTGAAACCAGGAAGCTGACACTGGTTTGTGTTACAATGTGTGTATACAGTTCTATGACATGTTGTTATGCATGTATTTGTGTATCCACCACACAAGACATAGAATGGTTCCATCACAGTGATGATCTTTCCTTTGTAGTCATACTAACTCCCTAACCCTGGAGTCATACCAACTCCAGGGTCTTAACCCCTGGAATCCATTAATCTGTTCCTTATCTCCACAGTTTGGTTATTTTGAGAATGTTATATAAGTGGAGTCCTACAGCAGGCGACCTTTGAGATTGGTTTTTTGCACTCAGCCAAATGCCCTTGATCCAAGCAAGTTGTTGTATGTATCAGTTGCTCATTCCTTTTTGTTTCATGCGATCCATGTTACAGATGTACAACAGTTTTTAATCACCAAGTCATTGATGGATATTTTGGTTGTTTCAAGTTTTAGAACATTAAAAATGAAACTTCTATGAAAATTCTTGTATAGGTTTTTGGTGGACCTAAATTTTCATTTCATTTCTGGGATAAATGCACAGTAATGAATGCAATTGCTGGTTGTATTAGTGTATATTTCATTTTTTTAAGAAACTGCCATACTCTTTTCCAGAGTGGCTGTACCATTTTACAATCCCACCAACGATGTATGAAAGTGCCAGTTTCTCCACATCCCTTTTTTTTAAAAAAGATTTTATTTATTTATTCATGAAAGACACAGAGAGAGAGAGAGAGAAAGAGAGAGGCAGAGACACAGGCAGAGGGAGAAGCAGGCTCCATGCAGGGAGCCTGATGCAGGACTCAATCCCGGGACTCCAGGAAGATCCCTGGGCCAAAGGCAGTCTCGAAACCCCTGAGCCACCCAGGCATTCCTCTCCACATCCTTGCTAGCACTTGACATTTCCTTTATTTATTTATTTTTAATTTTATCCGCTCTAATAGGTGTGAGATAACTAGAAATGTTAAACATCTTTTCATGCGCTTATTTGCCATTTGGCAAATAATGTCTTTAATGTCTCATGTCTTTTGCCTATTTTCTAATTGAACTGTTCTCTCTCTTTTTTTTTTTTATTCTTGAGTTTTGAGAGTCCTTTATATGTTCTGACACAAATCCTTTTTTCACATATGTGGCTTGCTAATATTTTTTCCTAGTCCATAGCTTGTCTCTTCAACCTTCTTAAACGGGTTCTTTCACAGAGCAAAAGTTTTTTTAAAGTTTTGATAAAGTCCAATTTACAAACTGATTTTTAGTATACGAGGCTATCAGTTTAGTATATACATGTGCTTTTGTCCAAGTAATAACCTTTCCTTTTCTGGATGCTTTTCCAATTTACTTTGTAAATAAATGAAACCATCAAAACCTAGCCTAAAAAGGACTTATCTCATAAGTAACCAAGTTACTTTAAATAAGTATTACCCAAATTAACCATGTTATCATTTACCTATTAATAAATTAAACACCTATAAGTTTATTACCTTTTTTTGAAAATTAGAAAACTACCAAAACCAGAATCAGTAATCAAAAACTGAAAATAGATTTATTTTTACTGTAGAAAATGTCATACTACACACAAGAAAAATTAAAATGTATTAATAACATACTTTCCTTATGTGGTTTGAAAAATTGCAGCATCAAGTCAACTAATGAGTACTTTTTTCAGTACACTTTTAGTAGTGATTATATGGTAATCTCAAATCTCTCTAATTGAGGTGAACTATTTTTCATGGTAAAACTATTTTTGTTTATATCATCATTATCAAAAAAACAATGAATATGTTCAACTATGTCTCTTCTTACATGCTTTTTCCAGTTTGTATTTTAGAAATGTAGGTCCCTAGTTGGCAAAATTATAGTGACACCTATTCTGTTCAATGCCTATGAATGGTAAAGACGGGATTCACCTGAAATGCTTTTAACTGAGCCTGTTCCACCAAATCTCCACACACAGCTTTCTTCTTACAAGCCTCTTAGACCTCATTTTATGCTTCATGGCTAAGGTATGTGTGGAGAAACAAATGTACCTGATTGTCTTATTTATTCACCTCAAGATCTGCTCTTGCCACGAGTGCCCTAGAAACAGGCACTGCTCACAGAATGAGCAAAGTAAGGAAACACCCCTGCAGCCCAGGATATTCTCAAGGAAGCACTTCCTGAGGTTTCGCTGGGGAAGAGAACGGGACCAGTAAGCTTGTTCTAGTAAGTGTGCATGGCACTTGTTTTCTCTTCCAGCTGAGTTAGCTCTTGACATTAGAAAAATTTTTCTGAGGCATCAAATCCATGCTGAACCTGATTATAGCAGAACTAGAGTTCTCAGGAGAATCAGCATAAAGGATGGTTGCTAAGCAAGATAACCATAAGGTCTACGTTATCCTCTATCCAAGGCCAATAATGAGGAGGCAACGCAAGAGCAAGGTCCCCTAAGGGAAGTTTGACCCAAGATTCTTCTGGAGGGACCAAGAGTTAGCTCTATTATAAACTTTTAGGAAGAAGTCAGTGTTGAGGAAGCTGACAGGTGGAAGTCTACTTTTGCCTGAAGGGCAGGGGGAGCAGGAAGGGCAATATTCCAAGAAATAAGTATAGCTAGCTTCAGTGTTGGCTACAAATTTCAGGATGTAAACTGCTCAATATGCAGTCAAGAAAAGCACTGAGGACATTTACTCTGACATGCAAGAATTTTTGGAAACAGGTTGGGCAGCCTGTCACCTCTCGACTCTATTTCCTGACTACTTTTAATGAAAAGACTCCAAGAAACACCACTTCTTACAAAAATCCATACCCAAATTCTTTAGGAAGAATCTTGGATTAGATGACCCCGAAGCCCCCATCTAACCCAAAGATTATGATTCTAAGATATTAAATATTGACAGACAAACAATGTGGACTCAATAAATATTTGCTGGAATTGAACTGAATTGAATTCAGGAAGTAAAAGGGTCTATATTTTATGACGGCAGGTTATCTAATTCCCACAGTCAAACAGCTGTATGAACTTCCTCTCCTTTGAAAGTTTTACATTTGTTCACCACATTTCCCTGCTAAAATCTGCGAGGTAGAGCTCATCTTAATACCATATTTTAGAGGTCAAATTGCCTTCAATGGTTTATTTTAGAGTGTCCTTTCTCCAATATTATTATGTCCCAACATAGAGTTTTTGTATCTCTTATCTAAAAATAAATTACCTGAACTTGATTGCATATAGGATTATGGACTAATGAACATGGATTTTTGCTTAACAGATACTCAATTTTTTTTCTAGCAAAGATACTTTATGATTTATGATCCTTAATGACCTAGTTATTTGAAAAAACCATGGAAGGTATCAATGAGTTTTCTTCAATTGGTTAAAATATCATACATTTCTTTCACCAGTTCAGACATCTTTGTCTTTGATCCTGATTCACAGAATTTAGTGAGGAGGTGGAAAAGAGGATTGTTATAGAAGATGAATCAACAACACGATGGACAAAGGATCATAGAAGTAATGAAAAGATTTTTTAACTTCAAAAAATAAGTCAGAAAATGTGAGAATCTTTGGATAGGGAAATGAAATCTTACTTTAGCAGAAATTTATCTGTCTAGTACATACGATATATTCCTATGAGAGGAACCATATTTATTTATGATCATGAACCCAGTGATAATATTCTATATAACAGTTTCTTGAAGTAAACTCAACAATGCACTTGGTGTTCAAGTTACTTGAGAATATAACCCAAAAAACTAAATAATTAACACACTGAGTATATATTCCTATGTCATGAAAACTATTTTAAATACCTATTTTATTTTATCAACTTTAAATTCACAAGGCAATCTAGATACTATAAAAATTGATTGTACATAAAATACTATCAGGATCCAGAAATGGCTTTGTATGGATTTCCATGACTTAATTTTTTTTTAAGAAATCAGCTGAGCATAAAAAGTGTTATTTTGGGTTTTTATAATATGAAGACAGAAGGCATTATTATTAACAGATTAGGAAATCCATTTGTTTTAGCATGTTTATTGTAATTCAATAAAAACACACTTATTGACTTGCTAATTTTTGCTAAACTAATTTAGAACTTGATTTGACCTCCTCTACTCAACTACTGTAACTGTGCTATAACCTAATTAGGAAAACCTCTAGAGACAATGGTTGTTTCTTATGATTAAATATAAAGTGAGAATCTAGTTTTACTTTATCAGTTCATAGTTTGTTTTTATTCATTTACCTGGAGCAAGACTGAAAAATACTTTAACAGTTTTCCTGTTATATATCATCAAAACAGAAAAGGTCTTTTACCTATATGATTTTTTGATTGGCATATATAGGAAGATGCCAGGTTAAAATACATTATGTTGTAAAAGCTTTGTCTAATCCTGGAATGTCTTTTTTCAGAAACAATGTTGTAAATGGTGTTCAGATACCCTGCTAGTTCATGAAATGTACATATTTTTATGTGATATTTATTTGTATTAACAAAATGTAGAATGTGACTCTACTGGGTAAATTTTAAAAAGTAAAGTTGAAATGTGATTTTATCTTTAAGTTATACTTGAGATAAATCCAGTTTTATTAGAGGATATTGATCGGGGGTACTAAATTTGTGGCAATTCCATAAAGCACTCTAGGGCACTGTCTTTTCAAATATAAAATGTGAAACAGTTATTTAAAATTATTTAATTTTTTCCAGTTATAACATGTTTTTATTGCAGAGGATTTGAAAATATGAAAGCAGAAAGGAAAAAATAAATCACCTGGAATTTCACTACTTACATATAACCTTTCTCATCATGTTTGTACAGTTATCTATCACTGTGTAACAAATTACCCCCCCCCCCAAAACTTAAAGGCTTTGAATTGCCAAACATATTTTAGTTCATAGTTTCTGAAGGTCAGAAATCAAGAAGTGGTTTGCCTGAGTGATTCTCAGATTCTCTCATGATGTTGGAATCAAGCTGATGACCAGGGTGCAGTCATCATAAGGAGACTCAATTGGGAAAAAAGGATTTGCTTCCAAGTTCACTCACATGGTTGTTGGCAGGCCTCAGTTCTTCCCTGGCTGTTGCCCGGAGACAGCACTTCCTCACCATGTTGGCCTCTCCACAGAGCTGCTCACAACATGGCAGCTTGCCCGAGCAAGTGATCTAAGAGACAGATCCAAAACCCTAGACAGAAGTCACACAGTCTTTTATAACCCAAGCTCAGAAGTGATATACTATCACCTGTGCCATATAGATGGCCCCTGGAACCATGTGGAAGGGGACTACATAAGTGTGTCACCATCAAGAGGTAGAGATGATTGTGGGCCTGTTTGAGGGGTATCGCAGTGGTACGTTTCTTTCTGGTCTTTTTTTTTTATACGTTTTTTATATACTATTGTTCCACCATATAACAAAAGCATTTTACATGTTATTAAAACATCCCATGATAATATTTTAGTGGTTAGACTATATTATATATTGTTGACTATAATCATTTCTAAATATGCACTATTGTAAATAATTCTATGATAAACAGCTACAGCTTTTGCATGAAGCTTTTCCATCTGCATTTCAGATAATTTCTTTTGGATTGCAATCTAGCTTAGGGACTAATTTAAAAAGCTGTAACACAAGTTGCCAAATTGCTTTCCAATTGGATCGTATCAATTTAACTCACAGAGGGGCTTAAGAGTATTTTACTGCTCCTTTATCTGGGGACTTGGAGGTTTTAGAAGCTAATAGGACTAGTTTTTAATTTTTTTTTCTATTTTCATGTTAGTTTCCCCATTTCTTGACTTTTTACATTACTAGCTCTGCTCTGAAACATAGCAACCATGATTGTGTGTGTGTGTGTGCGTGTGTGTGTGTGTGTGTGTGTGTGTTTTCTGGGAAGAGTGGGAGAAAGAGAAACAGAATTAGTGAGGAACCTTTTCCGGAGTTAAATGAAAAAGAATCAGAAAAGGGAAAAAAGGAAGGAATTTAGAGTGGAGGTAATGTAACTGAGAAAGTATGGCCTAATGCTATATTTACTGAATTGGGAATAGTGTATACAAGGGAGAAATAGCACAGAACCAGTATGCCTTAATGGGGTAGGGGAAAAAAAGGTGATTGGCATGGGAAAAAAAGATTGGAGAATGCAATATCCTATGACTGTCCCTAGGGGACCCTATGGGCCAGGGTAACTGCTTTCCTCGTCTGAGAGTCAGAGGGGCTGCTGAGAGGAAGACATGTGACTCTCTCCCTAAACTGAGAACATTTATGTTCTCTTACTTTTTTTTTTTTTTTCAGTTCCTGTCTATTATGAAGTTATTTTCCTGTGGTGAAATCAGGACAAATTAGAAGTAATTTTTTTATAAAAGCGTGTTCCTATGTAAGAGTAACATGAGATAATTCGGGGAACTGCCTCATACTTCCTCACAGTCCTTAAACCCATGATCGAACTTTTTTTTCCCCCCCACAACTTCATGCTTTTACCCAAAGATTGTAAGTTTTCTGAGGCTTCTATTTGGTAAATTTTGATTTTTGGATTAAAAGATGTATAAAGAGAGAGAGAGGTAAACCAAGATACAGACTCCTAACTATAGAGAACAAACTGATGGTTACCAGAGGGGAGGTTGGTGGTGGGGGGACTGGTGAAAGGGGATTGAGGGGATTGAGGAGTGTACACTTGCTGTGATGAGCACAGGGTGACAGATGGGAGTGTTGCATCAGTATATCGCATACCTGAAACTGATATTACACTGTATGTTAACTAACTGGAATTTAAATGGAAACTTAAAAAAAAATAAAAGATGTATTCTTAGATTCTTTTTTTTAAGCTATAGTCACAAACAAAAAAATAAACAAGAACTGTTAGCCTTAAGAAATATTTTCTCTGGTCTCATCATATCCCGGATATACTTCTATCTTATGCTGCATGAAATTCATGTTTTATTGAAGTAATCCACTTATATATCTTTTAGTTCTCACTAGAGTGTACGTTCTGGGCAGGGACCGAATCATACACATCTTTAATTCTTGGAATACCTACCACAGTGCTTAGTATATAAATATTTGTTGAGTCATTACATAATGCAGTTGGGAATTGGAATGCCAGACTGAATATACTTTTATATCTATCTGCTCAGTTCTTTCGTATGAAAAAATAATGAAAATCTTCAGTTATAACTATTTTAGCCAGATGATTGGGTACAAAATAGACGAAAAGATCTGCTGAAAATGATACACAGCTAAAAATATATCTGACAATGTTCCGAGAGAATATATTTAACATCTAAAATGCATTTGTCTGGGGCATGACATTCATTCATTCATTCCAAGGAAGATGATTAAATATCTCATATTTGCTAGACATATTTGCTATATAGGACCATAGAACTTAAGATTCAACTCCACCGGCTACAGGGAAGCTTGGCCTAATTCTAAGTGATGTGTTTCAGATGTGTTCTAGAAAGCAGTGAGGAACCGAACTGAAAAGAAGAGAAACTGAAAGTAGGGAAGGCGATGAAGAAGTTATCAAGAATGACCAAGTGAGAAGTGGTGAAGGCTTGAAGTAAGGCAACACCATGGGAACGGATGGAAGAGGACCATGGGCTATGAAAGAGGTGACAATGAATGAAACCTAATGCGTAGATTGTGAGGACACAGGAGGAGGTAGCACGTGTGACTTGGGTTTTCTTGGCTTCAGTAACCGGTTGGATGGAGGAGCTATTAACTGTTAACCAGGTGCATGAGGAGTAGCTGGCCAAGGAAAGAGAGGGCAAATTGGTACCCTTTCACAATTCATACTGTGCCATCAATAAGCAATTGATTAAACACATCCGGAGCTTAGGAGATAAATATCTGTGGGGAATTTTGGAAGTTCTCATTGTGAGGATGGTGATGTAGATGATGGCAAAGGGAGGAGAAAGAAACAGAAGGAGAATGAGAAGAAAAGAGAAGCAGAAGGGAAGGGGAAGAGGGAAGATGTCTGAACTTTTATATGATTTGTTACAATTAACCACTTCAATACGTTCTTTGGGTAAACTACTATGGCTACTGGAGCCATATGGTTATTAAATCAAAATAAAAATCTACACTGATGCAGGATCTTGATATAGTTCATTTTTGTTCATAGCTTTAAAAAAAATCAATGTTATATTTTGTCTCACAGCCTCGTGTTAGCCTTTATTTCTTGAGTGTAGTGAAGACAAGCTGCTACTGAGATTATGGGTTTCGCCCCCTAGGAGTCCCTGAAGATCATTAACCCTGAAAAACATCATAAACCGTGGTTTGTGTTAGCACCTCTTGCCATCAGTTTTTCTATAATGAACACTTGCAATCAACAGTGATGAACCTCTTTACACTATTGAAGAAATCTTGCAGACTTTAATTGACTTTCAAGAGAAACAAGTCATCAGACTTTTTTTTTCCCCTCCTGTGTATTACAGTGGACATGACATGACAGTTAACCATCTTTAATACTGTACCGACATCCAAAGGTATTGCCATCACTGAGCCGTATCAGTTTCGATGGATGTGAAGAAAATGTAAAGAGATGGAGGTGTGTGACAAAAATGCCTTTTGTGGAGTACAAAGAAGGAGGATGATTGTATGTCTAGACGTATGAAATAGTTCAATAATAATTATCAGTTTTACTAATGAGCCGCATAATCTTGCAGTCATCTCTGAATCTTTGCTTTATGATTTTTAAAATGAAGGGACTGGACGAGAGTATTTTGAAGTTCCCTTCCAGTCTCAAATTTCACTGTAACTCAGAGACATACAAACCTGAGACTAATTTAATAGTAGAAACATCATCAAGCAAAAGGTTCTCGCATCAAGCAACTCAACATATTTAAATCAATATGTAGGGAAGTAAACATCAGGGATTTGACAATTTGGCTACACTTACCCTTACAGAGATACGTCACGTCTCAAAAAACTCCAGGTCCTATTAATTTGAGCCATATGAAATTGTTATTTGTGTGGCTCAAAGTTGATCAGATATAGTTTAGTATGATTCACTTTAGTATGGTTATTTCCAGGGAATGCCTTATCAACATAAGCAAGCTGTTACATTCTTTAAATTTTTTTAATTAATTATTTTCTGGAAAATAGAAATTTGGTAATCAAGTCTCTAACATGGAGAGGGATGCCACCTTATACATAGATAGATATTTTAAGATCCCTAAAAAAATAGGTCTAATATACATAAACTGTACCACCACAGTGTCGCATGAAGAAGATAGAGTCCTCCTTGCTTGATAGAGGCTTTGGGGTCAGCATTAGAATTCTTTCTCCAGTAGTTGTCCCTTTTCTAAATTCATTTGGATAAAGCCTTCCCTGGCAAGATTTTATCCCAGAGCAATTGATCTTTGTCTTTGCAACAATATTAACCAGAACTGGAACCTGACGCTGTCTTTCCACAATTTTCAAAGATGCTCACAGCCAACCTCTTAGCAGAGACAGGCTGTTTTTCTACGTTTCAAGAGTAGCTATCCTAACAAAGAACTAGGTTAAATTCAAGAGAGAATTAAGTCTATTATTGGCTCCAGGACATGGGGGGCAGGGGCCTGTATTGGAGGCCCCATCTTTTCTACCAGCAGCCTCCTAGAAGCAAGGGAATGGGAAGGGGTGATGGAAACCTGCAGTCCACAGCCGATTTGAAAAGCCTTTATTCTGGAGGCCGGCAGATGTGGGGTATTTATTTTTTCTTCTTCTGAAGATGAGAGGACTAGAGAATCTCGGTAGAAGCATGAATACACGAACGCATCTATGTTGCTCTAGGATTCAAGTTAATTTAGTGTATATGTTACAAAAATACGAAGAGCATAGCCCGTGATTTTTTTTTTTTTTTTTAAGAAAGTTGGGAAAGCTCATTAAGATTTATTACAGGTCCCAAATTTTGTAGTCCCGAAGCTTAACGACAGATGGTGGTGTAACTCCACCAATTTTGCAACCTCTCCATTCAATTTGACTTTGTAACACAGATTACCCTTGATTTGACTTCCGTGAAACTAGAATTTTCTCTTTTTCCTAAAATGTGCCTGGGAGGAGAGTGGTGATAGGAGAATGCCTAAAAGGAGTCTGTTTATTTGCTCATCTTCAGAAAACTGTGGAGAACCGGGCAGAAATAGGAATCGGATACTTGCCCGTTCCAGTTGCGTGAAAGGAAAAAAAAAAAAAAAATTCTACCTTGCGTTTAAAGGCGACTTTTGTTTCCAGCTATTTGAAGCGAGTGGTACAACTTTGGAGATGGTATCGCTAACGGGGAAAATTTAATTTAATCAAACGTGCCCCCACCCCTTTCTCCCAGCGCTGGTCTCCCATCAGCCTGATTGGGGAATTTGGTCACAATGACACCAGTGCAAAGGCTGTAAAGCGGGGGGGGAAAAATGCAATTGTTTAACTGAAAGTTTTGGAGAAAACAGCCCCCCCCACCCCCGCCCGTGTGCGAATAATTGTATTTTTGCAGCAAAGAAGCACAAACCTAAGCGGCCCACCGGGGCGACGCGTGGAGCCGGCACCTCCCGCACGTGCCACGGGCGCACGCGGCTCCCCGCGGCCCCGGCCTCGCCTGCTCCCACGTGGGAGGCGTGTTCCACGCGCGAGGCGCCCGCGGAGACCCCCCGCAAACGAATTTATCTTTCGCCCGCACCGCGAGGGGGGCAGTGGCTCGGAATTTGTTGATTTGCGGTTTCCCCGGGAAATAAACTTGAAACCGATTGATTCCGCGTTCGGGAGAGAACTTCGAGGTGCAGCGGGGGAGCGTCGTGCGCGGCCCGGGGTGGGGGGGGAGGACCCCGTCCCACCTGCCCCTGGAGCCGCCCTGGGGGGGGGCGGGGGCGCCGCCTGCGCTGCGCGGGAGGCGGGAGCTGCGGCTGCGACCCTGCGCGGCGCCCCGGGGTCGCGGCCCGGCCTCCCCCCGCTCGGGCAGCCTGGGTTTCGTTGCAGGGCGGCCACGACCCCGCGGGCCGCCCGGTGGCTCGTGCAACAGAAAACTATTCGTTCGCTGCTCGCCCTCTCGGCGTTTCCCTCGGCCGCGGAAACCCGGTTTTCCTATTATTACGCTTCAACTTTTTGGAGTGTGTGCGCGCGGGGCGCGGAGCCCCCGGCCGGCTCGGGCTCGGGCTCGGGCTCGGGCTCGGGCTCGGGCTCCGGCGGCGGCGAACAAAGCCCGCAGTGTTCGGGGCCGCGCGGGGCGGGGGTGCCGGGCGAGGTAAAGGAACTGCAAATAAATATATTTTATGACCACCCATCAACAAACTACGCGCCACCGTGGCAGCCCCTGGTAGCCGGGCCGCGTCTGCAGCGCGGCCTGGGGCGGGGGCCGGGGGGCGGGGGGGAGGCTGGGGGGGCCGGGGGTGGGGGGAGGCGACGCGCCCGGGCCGGAGCGGCGAGCCCCGGGCCTGAACTTTCACCTCTCGAACCCGGGCCCAGCCCATTGGCTGCAGGCTCGGGCTCCGCGGGGGGCAGCGGCTCCGGCGGGACCTGCTTTCTCAAGGCGCGGGGCGTCTTCCCTGCGGGAAGGAGGGTTGGTGGCCCGGGAAATGGCAGCAGGAGACGAGATAATGGGGCGAAGTTAGGCGGGGTCCCCCCCACCCCACCCCGGGGGAGCAGGGGGGGCCGCGGGCTCAGCCGCGCTCGGCCCGGACGCCCGGCGAGGGCGCGCGGCCCAGGTGGGAAGAGGCGCTCCGACAGACAGACAGACAGACAGACAGACATCTGCTTCTGCACCTCTTGGCTCCCGGCTACTTGTACTCACGAGACACAAACGTCAGAGGCTGCGAATCTCACCCCAAAACGTGGCTCTGGGTACAGAAAAGTGAGAGGCTAACCAAACCCGCGCCTCTCCGCGGCCGGAGAGCCTGACCCTCCTGCCCCGCGTTGGGGACTTGAACTTGTCCCCCCTCCGAGCGGCCCCGCCGCCTCCGGGATGGGCCTCGGCGCGCTCGGGTCCCAGGGACCCCGGGGGACACACAGCGCAGAGCCGACGGGCTGGGCCCGGGCGCGCGGGAGGACGGGGCGCAGCGGGGCTCCGGGACCTGCCTGCCCCCCGGGGGGCACACCCGGCGGGAAGGCTCGGCCCCGGGCCTCCCGGGACTGCGACGCCGTTCGCCCTTTTCTCGTCCCAAACCAGTCGCGGGCTAATTCGGAGAGTCCGCTTTTTCCTTGGCCTCGTCCGCGAAGCCCACACGCAAGTCACTTCACCTGAAATGATCCCCAACGTGTCGGGAGGGCGAGGCAGGGCCCTTCGGGTCTCGCGTTTGTGATTTTTTTTCCTTTTTTTTTTCGGGACTGCTCCCATCTTGGGGGACGGGGGTGGAGGGTGGAAAAAAAAAAAAAAACCTGGGTTACTTGTCCACTCTGCAGCCTGCTTTTCGGAAAAGACAATTTTTTTTTTTTTTTTTTTTTTGAAAAAAGAGTGAGAACGCAGGTCACCGACAGGGCCCTGCGGGGCCACCTGGGGTCTGGAGGCCCACGGGAGAGCCCCGCAGTTCAGAGCCCAGCTCGCCCCCTGGCTCCTGGTCCCCCGGGGCCCCGGGGCCTCAGAGACTCCCTCGGTTCCCCCAGAGGAGCGGACGCTGCGTTTAGGGACGCGGGGGCCCGGCCGCCTCCTCCCCGGGAGGCCTGCGGGCGCTGGAGGAAGGGCTGGTGCCAGCGTGCGCGTGAGCTCGCCGCTGCCCTTTACCGAAAGGGCGCGCGGCTCTCGGAGCCAAGGGACCCTCAGCGGACAAGTCGGCGCGGCTCGCCCGTCCCCGGGTCCCCGCCGCCCTCCCCGCCCCCCGCCGCCGGAGACGGTCCGGGCGGCCGCGCTCCGTTCGCCACGGCCTCTCGGCGGCGGCCGTTGGGGAGAAAGTTTCCGCGCCCTCCGGAACGGAACGCCTCGCTGGGCGCCCGGCAGGCGAGCGGCAGCTCCCCGGGGGGCGGCGGTCCCCCCTCGGCCTGTCCCTCCGTCGCCCCCGGGGTCCCGCGCGGGCCCGCTGGCGGGGTCACGCTCCACCCGCAGGCGCTGGGGACCCGGAGGCCGCGCCCGCGCATCCCTCGGCGGCGCCGCCGGTGGCTTTGAAGCGCGCGCGGAGCGGACGCGGGCAGGGCCTTCTCCGCCCTCCTTCCGGGCCCCGCTGCCACCCTCGGGCGCTCGCGGGGCCCGTCTGCAAAGCCTCGCGCCCTGCAAGTCCCGGCTCGGCGGGCCCCGTCCTCCCAAGCCCCGCCCCGGCCGGTGACCCGGGCCGAGCGGCGGCGCGCAAGCCCCGGGCCCCCCGGGCCCCAGGGAGGCAGGAGCCCCGACAACAATGAGGAGAGGCGGACGGAGCCCCGGCCTCCCTGCAGCCCGGGGAGAGCAAAGGCCAACGCGCGCCTGGACGCCCGCGCGGGCCTCCCTCTCTGGCCGCCGTGCACTTTCACTCCCTGCCACCGAGGGCTTTGCATCCCTTCGAGGCTTTCTGCACTTCACGTGGAATCCCCTGTTTCATTTGCCAGCAGCTCCGTCTGCTGAGAGGGACGTACTTTGGGGACTGCCAAGAAGCAGCAGACACAACTCGGCGCTGCCAATACAGCATACGGTTTTGTTCTCTCCTCCCTCCCCACCCCCTCCCTCGCCGCGCCGTCTGGGCCGAGCGGGAGGAGGCGGAGCTGGAGGTGGGGAGGACGGTGGGGGTGGCGGGAGCCCGGCGCCGAACAAACAAGTTCTCGGGCGACTTGTTTACATAGCAGGTGGACCTGACGTCAGCCAGGAGGCTCCGCCGCGGAGCCCGGCGACATCCCCGCCCCGCCTCGCGTCGAGAAGTTGGGGGCACCGGGGGGAGCGAGGGAGGGGAGGGGGGGCGCCAGCATTCAGGCCGGCCGCTTCCAAAAGCACTTTGGGGGAGCGACGACGACCACCGGCACCAACGAGGCAAAGTGAAACCAAACAAACAAGTGGCCCAGCCGCACTTCGGGAGTCCTCGGCGGCGCCCCCTCCCCCCGCCCCTCGCGGGAGAGGCGGCCCCGCGCGCCGCGTGTGTACAGTGCGCAGCGCCAACAACACGCGCGCGCGCGGCCCGGAGCGCGCACCCGCCGGCGCACACACTCACACACATAGACACACATACGGACCCGCACACAGATCCGGGTGGGGGGGGCGGGGTGGGGGAGCGGCAGCGCGAGACAGCGCGAGCCTCCGAGAAAGCGCGAGACACGCCGGCGCGTGCAGCTCCGCGGCGGCCGCTGCGCCCCGGCTCCAGCCCCGCGAGCGCCCGGCCCGGGTATTTATGCGGCGGCCGCGTCCGCCGGCTGCGGCTTCCTCCGGGCCCCCCCCTCCTCCCCCGGGGCGCGCACCACCGCCCCCCTGCACGCGCACACACACACACACACACACACACACACACACACACTCGCGGCAGCAGCTGCCGGGACTCGCTCGTGGGTGTGTGTGGTTTGGGGGCTCCTGCCTCGGCGCGGCGGGTGCCACCTCCCGGGACGCTGGCCAGGCGTCCCAGGTCGCGGTAAGTTTCTTGGCCTCACTGTGGCGCGCGGCGCCCCCGCACCCCGCCCCGTCCCGGCCACCTCCGCGCCGGGCCGGGCGGCGACTTTAACTCCGCGGCGGGCGCGCTCCTCCCGCGGCGGCGGCGGCGGCGGCAAAGTTTGGCCCCAGCAGCAGCGCTCGGCGCGGCGGGGCGGGCGTGACATGTGTCAGATTTCGGCTCCGCGTCGGGGTCGCCTTCCGGACCCAGCATCACCACTTGTTGTTCTTTTTCTTTTTTGCATTGTGATTGGGAGCGGGGCGGGGAGGGGGCGCAGGGGGGGGGGAAGGAAGGGAGAGTCGACCGAGGGGGAGACTGCCGTTGGCTCCCGGGTGATTTTTAGTTTTGAATATGCAAAATATCGCCTCGTCCGGAGAGACCGCGGCTGGAGGAAATGGTGTGTCGAAACACCAGATGTGTGTTTGTTGACTCCTTTTATTTTTATTGTTTGTTGTCTCTTCCTTTGCCTCCCTCCCTCCCTCCCCCCCCCCCCACCGCTTCCCTCCCTCTCCCATCCCCCCCCCCCCCGCCCGGGAAGGGAAGCAACAGTAAAAACATCTGGCGCTTGGAAGCACACACTTTATTGATCCAACTGCTGACCTTTATTTACTCGGTTGGGCAAGTGCATGCCGCCCGCCCCTGCGTCTCTAAGTTGGGCGCCGGAGCGGTCCTCGGAGAAGTACTTCTCTGGGAACGAGACGCGTTCCGGGGACACTCCTGTCTCTCGAGCGAGGAAAGTCCCGGCCCCCGGGGATGCTCCGGGATCACGGCGCGTCGCCCCCGCCGCCCCCGGGGCTGGCCCGGGTCTCACTTGCCCTGGGCTCTGGGGGAAGGTGTCCTCACTCTGTGGGTGGGTTTGGGGTGAACTCGCGCCTCCCGGGCCTGGAGGGAGGGAGGGAGGGGGGGTGGGAGGGGCGCGGGCACCTGGCGGAGCGGGGGAGGGCCCCGCGGGGGGCCCGTACCTGCGGGCGGGAGACGGGGCTGCTGGGGTCCCGACGGCCCTGCGCGCTCCCCGCGGCTCCGGTGCGGCGGCGGCTCGGCGGGACCCCCCGGGTGGCCGGGCGCGCGCTCCTCCCGCGCGGCTCCCGCGCGCCTCTCCCCGCCCCGCAGGCCGGGACGCGCCCAGACACCCCGACCCGCGCGCGGGCGCCGCCTCGGAGCCCGGCTGGCCGAGGGCTTGGGGCCTGTGCGGAGCGGGGGCAGCCAAAGTTGCCCTCCTCTCCCGACTCTGCGACCCCTGGGGTAAGTCTGCCTCGGGGCACCTGGCGCGGGGTGGGGGAGACACCGAGGAGGAGGGACGGGAGGGGAGAGACGCGTGCGAGTCTGGGGCTTCCGAGGGCGCAACCGGTGCGAGTTTTGCAGGCGGTAGGGACGACTGCTTAGGGGGCTCCTCGGACTCCGGGATCCCCAAGGACCTGGACCCATCTGTGTGCTTGTTGATTCCGCGTGTTTAACCAACAGACTTAGAGCACTCGCCGGACAGCTGCTCCCTGCAGCGCTGCAGCCCCCCCCCCGCCCCCACTCGCTCCAGCCACATGTGGAAATCCACTCAGCCCCTTGATCTGGAGGATCATTCCTCGAGGACGGTTTGCGCCCAGGTGGGCAGGCGTCCCGGCCGCGGCCCGGGTGAGCGCTGCTGAGGACGGCCCCGGAGGGAGAGGGAGTGAGAGACCCGTGGGAGCGCGTAGGATGCGTCCCCACCTGGTGCTCGCGGATTCGGGAGCGCTCACAGAGCCGCCTCCCCGAGCTGCCCACAGCCGACCTGGAAGGATGATTGAGTAGGAGCAGGTAAGCCGAGGGGAGAAAGTGACGCCCTTGGTGTCAAGTAGCTGAAGTGGACGTTTTCCAACTGGAAGTATTTGGAGAGATTAACTTTTTAGGAAACAAAAGTTTGCCTGGAAGGCACATCTTTGCGCGCTCTCCTAACTCAGACGGTCTGGCCGAGCGGCGGTGGAGACGGGAGGGGCGGGTTTACCCGCGAGTCGTGCTGGAGGTCAACTCGCAGGCGAAGATGAGCTCGCAGAGGCTTGCTCGCCCCTGGGGCTCGCTGCGTGGCGGACCTCGGGGAACGGCCCAAGTTGTCAAGGGGCCTGTTTGTCTTTTCTGTCGCTGTGAGTTATGGACACGTATGAGCTCAGGGTGCTGGGATTCTAAAATGTAGCGTTTGTTTAGCAGCGTTGAGCAATTAATATACAACGTTGATTTATCTGTATCTGCCGTTAATAAAGCGGGTGTAAAGTTATATACACGGTGACCATGAGGGTCGTGAAATTTCATTTCAGTTTTGAAGGTTTTTTTTTTTTAAAGTCCTGTCTCTTTCCTTCCTTCCTTCCACCCTCCATCCCTCCCTTCCCTTCCTTCCCCTCCTTCCCTTCCCTCTCTCTCCTCCCTCCCTTCCTTCCTTCAATTTTTATTACTTAACTAGACCCATGTTCAGTGATCGTTTAATTCAGTACTTGCTTCAGAACCCCACTATTTCATTGCTACCCCAGACCAAGTGAAAGAAATATTTGATTGTGATTAAGCTACTAACTTTTAAAGAGGAGACTGGAAACTTGATGGTACATCCCTGTAGGTAAGGGAGAGAGGACTCTCAATTTTAAAGAATCATCATAAAGTTCACTCTTAAGTAAAAGAATTTCCAAGACGATACTTTTTATCATTCAGTTTTTTTTCAAGATATCATTCAGTTTAAGCAGTGCAATACATGCTTTCTTTTTATGCATAGATTATTAGTATGTTACCATCGCACTACAATGGATACTAGAAAACTCAAAGGGAATTACCTACAAATAGCAATTATGAACTGTTTTTAACAGTTTTTCAGAATTTCCCAACTTATATTTTGGGATTCAGAGTGATGGAAATTTTAGAATTGAATATTGTTTTCACAGAATTCATAGTCTGGGTGGAAGGAGACCTTTAATTACATTATGACATGAATAGATTTATTAATGGTTGTGTCTAAGTAAGCTGTCACCGAAGTTTTATTTCTTTGCACTGATGATCATACGGTGGTTGTGCTTTTACAAATAAAATAAATCCCTGTAATATTCTAGAAACCTAAGTGGCGGCGGGGGGGGGGGGGGGGGGGATTGTTGTATATGCCACACCATAAAAATAGGGGAAAAAGGTGAACATCAAATTTACAGATAGCCTGTAATGAGAAGTTCTATTCCTTCGTACCTGCAAGAATTTAAAAACACAGACCAACTAGCTATTAGAATTATACTTTATGAAAAGTATATTTAAATATGTGAAAATAACTTCATGGTTTGACTGAGACTCATAGGGCATATAACAGTGTAATGAACATAGCCAGACAAATTTACCAGACATTTTTATTTCAAGAGAAAATGTGAGGCATACGGAACTCAATTACATAAAGGGCATATTATTTGTGGTATTTTTAAGGATTTATAGCTGGCTGTGCCTCATCACCCTTGTCTATTTCTGTGTTGATCGTCTCAGGGTACATCAGCTCTCAGTTATAATACTGATAGAAAGCAGAATGGAGGAAGTGGTCACGTATTCTCTGCCTCTCTAAATTAAATCAGAAAGAAGCCATTGACTTGTAAGAAGACAGTGTCACTGAGAAGTTCTCTTGACATGATTGTTGCTAGACAAAATTGCAAATTGCCAGTTGAATTCAGAAATAATAACAATTTCGTTACAATTACTGAATACTAATTCTTGGCACACTCAGACTATTTTCTTTTCTTTTTTTTTTTTTCTTTAACTTTGTGATAGACGGTAGTAAGTACCTTTAGTGATAGATGAATGGATCCCAAATGTTCCTACCAGTGCCCAGATTCATACCACCCTTTGAATAAAGAAAACCTGTGTCTTAAATCAGCCCAGACTGACTGTTGCATTTTCTTAAGGGTCTGAGAAAGTGATCCAGGTACTTGCAACTTTCCTTAAACGTATTCCAAGGCTTAGGATCCCCAGAGAATCGAATGCCTAAATCAAATGTTATATGCCATAGTTTGCTTTAGTTCGGTTCTTCTTCGGATGACATAAATATTTTCTTAGATCCAACTGTGTATCTCTTAATATACTTGGCCTCCAGTCATATCACTTCCATAGTCTTTATCAAGTAAAATACTTTAGGTTCCTAGAGTTGTTGTTGTGGTTGTGTTGTTGTTATTGATGTTGTTGTTTCCCCTTCATGGGGCTTAAGTCCTTTTCATTGCTTTTTTATGCATTTGTTCCAGAACTTTAGCTTCGTCATTTGTTTATCAGAACCTGCAAGTGGACCCCATTAATATTTCTTTCAGCACTCTACCTAAGCATAATTTGGGGGGTTGTTTAAAAATACCATTCCTTTTTTTTTTTTTTTCTTAAGCTCAGCATTGGTCATATGAAGATTCATTGTTACTGAATTATCTAAATTCTCATATAGTAGAATGTTCTTTCCTTGTGTGTATTCTTACCAGTTAAAATAAATGTATGCTTACTTCTATTTGCGAATTACTTTTGCCTTGTCGTTACCTCTGATATATTTTTGTGCATACTCTTTTGCTCTGCTCAGTGTTTTTATCCATACCCCGCCCCCAATTTTCCAGACAAAAGAAGCAAAAAGAGAGAAACTTTGGTGAAATGTAAAGACTAATTAAAAGGTTAATGTTAGAACTTTGAGATGCTGAAGAGAGGTCCCTAAAGAAATTTTAGATTCATTATGTTCCAACACTATTAATGTTAATGTGAAAAAATAAACCTGTATGTATGTGGTGACTTATTTTCGGATATATTAAAACCATTTTTCTCTATATAGGTGCTGTAGTAATTTGCTGTTATTACGTATTATTAAGTATTGTTCTAATTCTTAGCATAATCTCAATTTATAATTGAAGTGCCTGGGAATTTGTGTTTAACTACATGGGTTTTTTGCCAAGCAGTCAAATTAAGAGTATCAGGGCTCAAAAATGAAGTATACTGCTACCACCCCCATTTCATTTTCAGAGCTACATTATATTTTAGTGTTTTGCAGCTTTGGATCCTAATATTTTTTCATTTTGTAATTACGAACTTTATTTTTCTTGTATTTCATTACCTGTCCAACTTGCTTTCTATGAACAACTGAAATTCTAAATTACCTCAACTGATATAATTTTATCTAAAATTTTATTTAAAATGCATTTTCTCCATAAAAATATCTATGCAGGCCCACGTTCAACCTTTTAAATTCCTTGATATTTGAAATATGTGTCCTTGGGGTCTGCCTTTGGCTCAGGTCATGATCCCCAGGTCCCCGGGGGGTCGAGTCCCGCATCCGGCTCCCTGCTCAGAGGGGAATCTGCTTCTCCCTCTGCTCCTCCTCTCCCTTCCCCTCTGCTTGTGCTCACACGCGCTCTCTCTCTCTCTCTCTCTCTCTCTCTCTCTCGCTCTCAAATAAATAAATAAAATCTTAAAAAAAAAAAGACACGTGTTCTTGGACCTATACTCTACCAATTTAATTCAGTTTCTCATTCAGTTGTATACTCCCCTCTTCCTACAATCGACCAAGAATCTCTAGAACATACCTTCCCATTATATTGATAAATACATCTTCTTTCCTTTCTCTATGGCAAATTATTTTTATTAGCAAAAGCAAATAAAACTTAAATGTAGTAAAAGCACATTGCTGTGAAGCAGATGAATCCTCGGGGGTTTAAAAGCTCTCAGCATTTTTAGTTTATTAATGTTCTTTAATTTCTCTTGATTTCTATCTTGGAAGGCTTAAAATATACTCTGTGGAAGATAATGTTGATTTAAAATTTATTTAAGTTTCTAGTGTTTCTTTTTAAAGATCTACCATAAGCCTAAAAGATTCATACCATGAGAGTGTTACACGTTTTTTTTTTTTTTAAGGAAGTTAAGGAAATTAACTTTGAATTCCTCAAATAAGGCATGCTACTAGAAATAGTGTAAAGTTTTTGCGATATTCATTTCTTTCTTTTCAACTTTTATAATGGCATCTTCTGTGCAAGTGTTTTGTATTATTTTAGTTTTGTATCATTTTGGTACGTGTACACAACTACAGCCATCATTTTGCAACTTTTTCTCGATTTAGGAAAATAACAAACTTTCTTAAAGTGTATTTTAGGGGGTAGGAAAAAAATCAGTGGTAGACATATTTCAGAGAAAGCATTTATAAAATTTCTCACTGGCAGATAGCGAGGAGAAACTTATAGTACACTAATCCAAATAGCTTAACATCTTAGCATATGTAGACTGTCATAAAATCATCTCATTTAAAAAAAAAGCTCCCCAACATCCTTAAGAACTATTCCTCACCATTACTTCACCCAAAGTTATGTTCCAGGATTTGGTGATCTATATCTGTATGCCTCTAGCTCACTCTTTACTTTCTTTTTTGTCTTCAAATTTTTTCCCCTCTCTTGGTCTGCCTTAGTTTAGCAAAGTGTCCCCTTCCCCCGCCCTCCCCCACGGAATCTTGCTTTATACATCTAGTTAATACCACCACTGCTACCAGTCTGATCAGATGGACCATCATCTCCTCCTTGAGCTGTTCCAGCAGCTATTTATCCCCCCTCTTCTCTCTCTGGGCTCCACAGTTTGTTCTCGACACAGCAGAGCGATCTTTTAAAAATAAGTGATTATGTCACTCTTCTCTATAAACCTTCCAACAGCTTCTATGTCTCTGAGAATAAAAGACAAAGACCTTACATAAGTCCATGTTATTTGACCCCTGTTACCTATACGACGTTCTTTCCTAACCTTTTCCTCTTCTTCAGTCAACTCTGGCCACGCTGGCTTCCTTGATATTTCTCAAAACAAGAGAAGCGGATTCCCAGCTCAGAGTTTCTCCTCTGTGTTCTCCATCTGAAATGCTCTACCCTCGGGTATCTTCACGGTTTTCATGCCTCTGCTCAAACATGTCCTTATTAGAGAAGACTTCTCTCACTGTCCTGTATTTAAAAAAACAAAAAAACAAACAAAAAATCTCCCACATCTTGCTTTGTAACAATCCACCCCACCCCCACAGCCCCATCATCAACTGACATTTGAAAAAGTTGTTTATTTATTTATCACCTGTTGTCCTGATGAGAACGTATATTCCATGGAGCCAGGGATTTGGTTCTGTTCATTGTTCTACCCCAGTGCTTAGAATAGTGCCTTGTATTAGGTAGAAGCTCTAAAACTAAATGAGAGAATGAATGAGTTGAGTTGTTGGAGGTCCAACAAATTATTTCTGTCTATATCATTGCCTCACTTTTGGGGTGACATTATTTTCACCTTACTTTTTCATCTGACACTTTATACCATCTCACATTTAGGAAAACTGTTCACTCCTGTTTTGACCAAGATATGGCTCTGCTCTCAGGTGGATATACTTCAAGTTCAATATTTTGTATCTCTTTTTTATTCCGATCTGAGACACGGTATTGCACTTAACTTTGGAAAGGTGTGAATGGATGTTTATGGTTCTGGACAAGAACAAATGCTCAGTAGTTGAGGGCTTCAATGTATTAATGCTTACTACAGTCAAAATAACAATCATATATTTCATAATTATATCTTAATCTGAATAGCGTAAGTAGAGTCCACAGGTATTTCTAAAGGCTACACTATGAATGCCACATCGGCGTACCAATTATTTCTGGGATTGTCTTTGGGGAAGATGGGTGGGGGGGAATTGGTTAAGCCAAAGTCTCTTCTGAAAATCTTTAGAGTTAGATGGCTTTCCTTCTTTGTGTTAGCACATACCCCATAAGTTTACAACTTTCCTTGTGTCTCATTCTTTCAGTATCTATCCTTAAACAGAGCAGATGGAGGATTTGGCATTTGATGGAAGGTCCATCTCTCCAAATTTAAAATCTCATTCTTGAGCTTGCTCAAATTGCTTTCGGATACCTATAACTAGGGTATGACTAAGTGATACAACTCTCCATAAGACATCAGGCAGATAGATTATTTTCTTTTTAAGTTTTTATTTAATTTACATTTAGCTAACAGTGTAATAGTAGTTTCAGATGTATGATATAGTGATTCAACACTTCCATGCATCACCTGGTGCTCATGACGACAAGTACACTCTTCAATCCCCATTGATTATTTTCTTATAAACCTAATGCTCTGTAGATCTCCCTCTCACATATTATGTCCATATTTGAAATATGCACTAACTTGCTCAGTAATTTTATTTTAAATACCTTGAGAATAAAGAAAGGAGTCTGTAATCTTTTCTATTGATAATAAGGGAGGAGGGATCTTTTCTTTGCCTCCCTTCTCATTTCTCTTTTTCCCTCTTCCCTCTTCTGGACTGAATTATGAAATCTTTCAAAATCACTCTGATATTCTCATACCATCAGTGAATGTGTAGCCCTTGGAAAACTGTGAAACAAGGCAAAGTGGGCTTTTATTACATAATTACCCCACTTTTACCTTTTTAAAAAATTACTAACTTACATCTTCTGCTACTCTTCCTTGACTCCTTAGACACCCAGTGCCCTCCATATGGCCACCTGGCTATCCCAATGTATTCTCCTTCCCTTGTTCTGAGTCGGAAATTTTGTATTAAAGCACTTCTTTGGTAATAATAATTCGTGTTTGAATGTGAATGAAGATGGATCCTTCTGGAAAGTATAATTATTATTATAGCTAATAGAATAGCCAGTTTGGTTTATTATGCAGAGTTCTGTGTTAAGTGTCAGGGGACTTTCATTCTGGTACTCGGTCTGTCTGTAACTATTGTGTGATGTTGAGTAGGTTATTTCCTCCAAAATTAAAAAAGAGCCTGGATTAGTTTTATGTTATTTTCAGTTGAACTCTTTTTTGAGATACCAGAACCAAATTGGAAGCTATGAACGTGTCCTCTCATTACCACCATAAACACACACATAAATGAATGAATGGAAGAAAAAGATAGTTCATAAAATGAAAACAAACTGTTTTTGTTTTACTGTCGTAAAACAGAAACAATTAAAACTAACAAAAATTACCACAAAGAACTCTGCTTATGCAGCTCAGGGGGACTCAGTTAAAATTCAAAAGTATTTTTCTCCTATTATCTTAGCCTGCTGGGTATTTTCACACCACTCCTCTCCTCTGTCAGGAATAGAGCCTCCCCTTGTTTAACCAGCACACTGAAGCAAGCAGAGAAGATAGAGTGCACGTTTGGGGTTGATCACGTTTGGGTTAAGAAGAATGAATAACCACCTGGCATTCTCTCCCCTGAAGTACGTATCATCAACTTTCCAAAATATTAATTTCTTCCCAATTTTGCTTTGGTCCTGTGCTCATTCATATATTTAGCTCGAGGTGTCACCAATCCAGAAATAAAATGTGGAGTTGGATAAGCTGTTTGATAAACTTTGTCTTTTAAAATTAGAGCTCCCCTTTTTTGATGGACTTCACACACGCAGACATACATTTTTAGAACCCACATAAAATGTTGGGCTGCCACATGGTCCAGCCTATGCATTGTGCTGCATTAAAGGAAAAACAACTCCCAGCTATAGGAATACTACATATCTTTGCTGTAGTTTGGCTTAAAGGGAGTGACACGGTTTTATACAGTGTGCCACATAGGAAGTTTTGCCCCAAATCTCTTGAGGCGTCTTTCTTCTTCTCCTGGGTACTGCTAAAAAGTTTTTTAGAGCCTCATCTAGATCATTCCTTCACTGCTTTGCTGCCCCATCCCCCAGATGTGCAGCACATACAGTCATACCAAGTGTACACACCCTGTGAAGTGTGCCGTCCCATCATGAAAAGTCTGGTCTTTTTCTTTCCTCTGGCTGCTTTTCTTGTGGCAATCAAGGTTTGTCTTTATGCAGACAGACAAGGAGATCAGCAGCCAAGAGTTCTTCTCAGAAGGTAAGAGATTGGGAGTTGTGGGTGTTTTTAGCAGTGCTGTAAGCTTGCAAACATGCACATTCCAATGCATCTTACCTTGTCATATGTTAGAGAGGATGTATGTATATTCCCGTAACTAAGAATAGAATCCATTGGCCATCCTAACTTCGTGTTGTCCCAGATGAAATAACGTCGAATCCATAATTCCGATCAATTTATAATATTTACTTCCAGAAAAGTATACTTTTAAGTTATCCTTCTGATTCTTTGCTCTTTTGTAATTTTCATAAATGTCAAACTGTCCCTCACCCTACATGGCTATTACTCATACTCTTCCACAAACAGAAGAAAGGCAATGTGATTTGTTACATCTAATTGGTCTTTGACTTTACAAATTTGTTCTCTTTGATATCCATTTAATTATATCCTGAAAATATATCATTTCCGCTGGGCTCTAACAATGCCAGCTTCTAAAATATGACTGAGTACATGCCGAGTCATATTGCTGTATTAAAGGAACATTGTTATAAGTTTTGTTTTCATCTTGAGATTTTTCTGACTGTGTAAGATCAGATTTTAAGTGCAGATGCACAATGAAAGAGAATATACGGTAACAAGCTATGAATACATAACTAAGAAAAATATTTAAAAAAATTTTTTTTAATTTTTAATTTATTTATGACAGTCACAGAGAGAGAGAGAGGCAGAGACATAGGCAGAGGGACATAACTAAGAAAAATATTTAACGTTCATTTCTTATTTCTAGGATTATGTTTCTTACGAGAAGATATTTAAGATGTGGAATAGGAATGAATAGTTTCATTTTTACATGTTAACTAGTCACGAGATAGTAAAAATATATTTGATTCTTTTTAAAAATGTAATTTGGCTATACGTTTGACATTTTGTTTTAAAACAATGTGTTGGGGGATACCTAGGTGGTTCAGTTGGTTGAGCTTCTAACTCTTGATTTCGGCTCAGGCCATGATCTCAGGGTCGTGACATTGAGCACCACAGCCAGCTCTGTGCCCCACGGGGAGTCTGCTTGGGATTCTTTCCCTCTCCCTCTGCCCCTCCCTACTGTTCGCAAGTGCTCTCTCTCTCCCTCTCTCTCCCTGTCTCAAACAAATCTTTTAAAAAAGTAATATAGTGGTTTTTATATTATAGGAATGATTCTGGTAATTTCCTCTTTTATTGTGTCTATTTAATGTCACAAACCATATTTTAATTGTTCCTCTTTATAAAGTTGTTTTAAGCTCTTTAATTTCATTCCATTTTTTTATTAAAGATAATTTATATGTGCTAAAATTCACCCGTTTTTAGTGTAAAGTCCTGTAAATCTTGACAAGCACATATAATTGTGTAATCACCACCACAGTTAAGATATAGAATAGTCCCATCATGGTACAAAATGTTTACATGTTGTTTTTAGTCACCTCCTCCTCTAATCCTCCAGACCCTGATAACTGCTGATCTATTTTCTTGCCCTATAGTTTTGTCCTTTCAAGTCTCTCTCTCTCTCTCTTTTTGGGGGAGGCAGGTTTTTATGCTTTATAAATTTATGGCATTTAGTGTGTTACTTTGATACTTTTATATACGATAACATGTTTGCCATTGAAGCAATATTTATTATGTTACATAATTGTGGTACCATATTGTCTATATTCGTTATATATTAGACCTTTTTGACTTATATACAAGCAAGTTTCAAGTTTGCACCCTTAAATTAAGTCAGTCTTAATTGCTAACCCCTACTCCTGGTAACCACTATTTTACTTGCTGTTTTCTATGTGTGACTTTTTTAGATTCCACATAGTGATATCATACAGTAATTGATTTTGTCTGACTTATCTCACTTAGCATGATGCACTCAAGATCCATCTGTAAACGGCAGGGTATTTTCCCTTCCTATGGCTGAATAATATTCCATGGTATACATATACCACGATCAAGTCTCTCTTAAATAGAATCATACAGTGCGTAGCCTTCGGAGTTTTAGGCTGCTTTCACTGAGCATAATGCTTTTGAGATTCATTTATATTGTTGTGGCGTATCATTTTTTTTTCTCTGCAATAATGCAGTTGCTTGTTCCTGTCATAATTTCTTAGAAGTTTGGAATTCTCTCATTTTTCCATTCAAATATATTTTCATATAGCCTCAAATTTTATTTCACCTTATAAATTGGCATGAATTATACACAAGAGGCTTTACTGGTTAATCATTTCTAAAAATTAATTTGGGGTCTTTACCATAGTTCTCTTCCCTCATTCCTGCTCATTTACTGTTCATGTCTCTTTCCTCCTTGTCATCTGTTTGTTTGGAGCATATACGACTCATTCAGGTAGCCAGTTCTTAAAGAAGAAAGAAGCTTATCATCAATTGTTTAATAATATTTTTCATTTATGCATTCATTTACTTGTTTATTCCTCACTTACCTTTCACCAATCTCTGTAAATGGGAAAAGAGGTAAGAAGAAGAGAAGAACCTGAGAAATGAAAAGAGCCTTTGAGATCATGAAATTAATTTTCCATTCTCCCATCCAAGCCACACGGGAGATGGGGCTAGGGTTTCTTATCCCGGAGCCTCTGTCAGATTGCCTGTGGGCTGCAGTGTATGGAAAGGCAATAATCAAAGAGGTAAATCAGAGTCAGGTGAGCTGCTAAGAACAAATTGTCAGTTTGAACGGGTGGCTGGACTGAAAGGGAACAGAAACCAGGTACTCCTGGTTAGAGTGATAGGAGTGACAACAGACAAGAAGCCCGGAGAAACTTCCAGTGGGTTGGCTTTTTAATACAGAAGAATTGAGCAGTCGAAAGACATCCGAATGTGAAGGAGGTAATCACCATGGCCATAACCCTAGCTAGTGGCTTTCAAAAACTTGCATGAATGAAAAATTTGTTATCTTAACATCCAACATTTGAAAAAAATTTAATTGTGAGGAAGTTCTGCCTTATTCTAGCTCTACCCTTTGAGTTTACAAAGAGAATTTCACATTGATAACTTTGTAGATGTCTGAAAGTTTTCACTTCCAATAAATCTTTCCTTTTCAAGCTAAAGAAGTCAGAGGTTTTTTTTCCTTTATATACTATATGGATTTATTTCACTCTTCACAGTTTTGATAACTCTCCTCTGGATTGCTTCTGTGTGCCAGAGTTCCCCTTTAAAATGTACCTAGAGGGCAGCCCGGGTGGCTCAGCAGTTCAGCGCCTGCCTTCAGCCCAGGGCCTGATCCTGGAGACCCGGGATTGAGTCCCATGTCGGGCTCCCTGCATGGAGCCGGCTTCTCCCTCTGCCTGTGTCTCTGCCTCTCTCTCTCTCTCTCTCTCTCTCTCTTCCTGTGTGTATGTCTCTCATGAATAAATAAGTAAAATTAAAAATAAATAAATAAACTTTCTTTAAAAAAAATTAAAAAAAATAAAATGTACCCAGGGCTAAATACCACACCAAGAGTGAGGCCTCATCCACACAGAACACCTTGAAAATTTATCTCCATTTTTTTCCCTCTAACCTAATAGCAATTCATTTTTTAGTCATGTTACATTTTTACTCAAATTGTAATTTATTTATTTTATTTTTTATTTTATTTTTTTTATTTATGATAGTCACACACACACACACAGAGAGAGAGAGAGAGAGAGAGAGAGAGGCAGAGACAGGCAGAGGGAGAAGCAGGCTCCATGCACCGGGAGCCTGACGTGGGATTCGATCCCGGGTCTCCAGGATCGCGCCCTGGGTCAAAGGCAGGCGCCAAACCGCTGCGCCACCCAGGGATCCCTCAAATTGTAATTTATATGAGTTGCTATGAATATACAATTTGAATAGTTTATTTTAAAAATGGAATTTGTATGTCTCTTAAATTCTTCTTTCACAGTTTACTCAGCATGTCAAGATCTAAACAAAATCCTGATCCTATTCTCTGTTAGCGACTGTGTCACCCATAATTTGATTAATACATTTCTATCTCTCTATTCAGTTATTTATAAATATATTGAGCAGAATAGAGTTAAGAACGGAGCTTTACTGAAGTTAGTGAATGTAGATTCTTCACCTGTCGTTAATCCTTTGGATGTAGTTGTTTACCTACCTGTAAACATTTGAAGTTAATAATGGGTAGTTGCATTCATTGAGTAGGTGGTTTAAATAGGAATTTTCTAAGCAATCTGGTGCATTAATTCATTTAACCTTCATAATACCTTTATAAGGAGGTACTGTTATTTCCCCACTTGCAAATGGCAAGCTGAGTTGCAAAGGGTCTGAAATTTCACCCTGCTTGCAAGCTAACAAAGTAGTAGCCCCCACTGCTTTGTGGTTGCTTGTGGAAGACACAAGACTGGGGTCAGAGACATTGGACTTTATTGCCCCCGGTGCAGCAAGAAGTGTGAGCTTCTTGTTTCTTTTTGGTTTCCTGCTCCCTGTCCCCCAGACCCACAGGAGTCCTATAGAGTGGCTCAGAGTCCTGCTGCACACTCAGTGAGTTGTATCACTGATAAGGAATGCCAAGTTTAGGAACCCAGATCTTTTATAGCGGGCTGTAAGTAAACTTTCCCTTTGTTCCATAGGGAGATACTATTTCTGTCTTCAAAGGCTATTTGCTGTACAAACATTTGTGGAAAGACAGTCTAGAGAAAAAGCTGCCAGTGCCTTTGCTCACAAAACATGCAGACACACGAGAGACCCATGAAATTTGCCTCTCATCCCAGATGTTAAGAAATTTCCCCAAAGTTACACAAATAGTATGTGGCCATACCCCAAGTTGGCCATGAGAGACTTTTCTCTCTACTTTTCTTGGTCCAGCTATTATACAGCTATTGCATTTCTTTGATTCGCTCATCTAGTAGCATGTCAGAAAAGGAAACAAGGTTTGGCATGGCTTATTTTTAACAAATCCATGGCAGGTTTTTTTTTTTTTTTTTTTTTTTTAATTTAAGTGCTCACAAACCATCTGTTTAGTAACCTGTTCTAGAATGTTGTTGAGGAATAATGTCAAGATCACTGATCTTCATTTTCTAGAATCCTTTACCTTAAAAAAATAAAACTGCATCTACCCCTCTTATGTATCATGTCTGCCCTCCTGTTGTTTGTAACGCTTCCAGGTTATCAGCTATCTTTCTGTTATAACATTTACTTTTAATACCCTGAGACTGTAATCCATTGGTCATGCATACTTGCACTTAAAGTGTTTCATTGTTCTGTTATTAATTCCTGAGCTTTGATTTTTCTTATTAATTATATTTGATTTTCCATTTCAGTTTCAACACTTTCTTTTTTGGTGGAGAATGTAAAAACCACCTAAGATTCATCTCAGTTATCTGTTATACCATTGTCACCAAACAGTAGGCTCGTGTCTTCTTTAATATTTTTGCCCACACCTAAATGAGATCTTGAAGTGTTCTTAGATTTTTGTGGGGGGAGGAGGAGATTGTTTCATCCCATTTTAAGTATTTATTAAAGCCTTGAGTCATGTTTCTATACTATTCCTTGCCGTGTGATATTACTTTTGAGGTCAAATAATCCCCGTGTAACTCTGTGATTTTTTTTTAAGCTACTTTCTAATTTTTTTCTTTTTAGTGCCTTCTCAGGCTAGCCACGGGATCATAATTTCGCTTTCAGTTATTCATAATTTCATAGATATTTATCCCAGGCCATTTTTTATTTTGGAGTTTCATGCCAAGCCATCATATATTAGGGGTTGGCACATGTTTTCTGTAAAGGGCTAGATAGTAAATATCGGTTCAGTGGGCCATAGGTCTCCACCACAGCTATTCAGCTCTGCCATCGTAGCTTAGAAGCAGCTATGGACAAGACCTAAATGAATGAAGGTAGCTGTGTTTATGGACACTAAAGTTTGTGTTTCATATAATTTTCATATTCACAAAATATTATTTTTTTATTTTTATTCAACCACTGAAAACTATAAGAACCATCCTTCCTTTACAGATGATCCCAAATCAGTCAGTCAGCTGCTTTTAACCCGCAGAATATATTTTGCCACAAGCACACACACATACACACACACATACAAATATTCGTATAAATATAGACATACCTTTTTTACTTCTGTTACTAAAATCCACATTTGTTCACTGGCTTGGAATTATGAGCTTAAAAATGGCACGGACTTCTAAGAAATCTGTGACAAATTCTTTCATGAGAGTTCTGCCCTTTTTACTGCTATTAAGGCCAAAGTAGTAATTCTCCTCATTGCTCCTTAAGCCTTCAGAGAGAAGAAATTATCTGCCTGCCAGTAATTGACAACTTTTGTCATTGCGAATATCACAGTATAAATCTGGAGAATAAAGTGCAATGATCAGGTAAGTCATCAGAGGTCTAGGTAATGAACCAAAAATGTCTTTCACGTGAGTTTTCCAGAGGTCACGGCAAAACAAAGATGTCAGGAAGGTCCCCAGACAGGTGGAAGAGTCATGAAGCATCACAACTAGCAGAGGCAACTTTAAGTAGGAGTCAAAGCTTTGACACAACTCAGAGCTTTTTATGCATGCTGGCGAGTGAGGATATGGGTAGACCAGAGGCCCACGGTACGATTAGATGAGGGACGTGTCTGGCTGGGATGGGAAGTTTGAAAACTGGTCACATCAGTGCTCTCCAGCAGTCGATGGCTGTTTAACTAGGTTTGCTCAGGCGCCTTTGCGTCAAGAGGATTTCCTACTGTATTTACTTACGGTGACCCTGTAGCTAGGTTTTTCTGTTTATGTGTTCTGGTATTTCTTTATTTATATTTTTTAAGTTAACTGAAGCCAATCTTGCCAAGTCTGTCTTGGGGAATGTTTCTGTTCTTATTTTTAATGTAAACTTTGTAGATTATATAGTCTCAGCTGGAGGAGATGGGAAGATGGATGAAAAGACTAAGAATGAGGAATAGTTCTTTTCCTTGATGTTCGTTCTTCTTGCTGTGGGCAAATCCACAATACTCAGCTAGCTAGACTCTTTTTTTTTTCCTCTTCATAATATATCTCTCCCTTTTTGACAGGAGGCCTGTTTTGAGGTAGCATTTGTTACCTTATCATATGAAAGATTTGTATTTTGAACAATAGCATTTGTTTTTTTTTTCCCCTTGGACTTTTAATCCTTTTTTGCTTCCACTGTTCAATGTTTTGAATAAGCAATTTGTGATTTTTTTGATGCCCACCTAACTTACAATACCCATTCCTCTTAACTTTTCCCTGTGAACTCATCTTGAATTTTCCTTTTTTTTTTTGACATCAGGGTACTTAGGTGAACTCTTTTCTTGTCATTTTAAACCTCAGAAAACATACCTCTTGTCATATAATATTGAATTTTCTTGTGAAATATTTTAGTTTAGAACTATAAGAATTTTATATATCTGAGTATTAAACATTTTTGGTTCATTGGCCTAGGTGGCTACCATTGTATTGAGCAAGAGTCCTTACATCGTAGTATGTGTTACTTTACCAAAGTCATCATCAAAATCACTTTCAGAAGAGAGAGGTTTCAAATAAAGCAAGAAAAATACAGGCCAATCTCTGTTAGAGTTAAGACAACAATAAATGAAATATTTATGAGTCAGGGTTTGGCTGTATGAGAAAATACAGACAAGCCTGTGGTTTCATTACATTACTTACAGTATTTGTGTGACCTAAAAAACAGAAAGTGCAAAAAGACCTAATGCAGTCAGGTATGGGGGCTGCTGAGATATGCATCACTAATGAACTGCTCTGGTCTTCCTCAGGGAGCCAAGTGCTCTTTTTATTTTTTTGAAAATGTTAATAACGAAGGAGGAAATACAACTAGAGGTAAAAAAAAAAAAAAGCTATTGTTTGATGACATAGGTGATATAAATTGAAGAAAGACTTAATTGAAACCTATTAATATGTCTATTTGTAGCCCATATTTCTGTAGATAAAGAGCCTTACTGTTATTTGTTGCTTTTAATCGCATTTTCAACAAGAACTTTTAGTCATTTTAACTAGTTCTTAATTTTAATTTCAATATGTCGTAGTAGAAGTCAAAGTAAATTTAGAGTTTTTTGATGTGGCAGTTGAATTCTCCTTTGGAAAATATCTATGAAAATCACGACAAACCAAGCTAGATATATTATTAGTTGAAGAAATTATCTTTACTGCTAGAAGATAGAAACATTTATTTAAAGAGATCTAATGTTTTAACATAGTTTATAAAATGTTACAGATGATGCTGTTGAGGGAAAATATTAAGTAGAAATAGGTGAAAAATTCATCTGTGATAATTTGCTGGTTATAAGAATTATTTGGGGAAAACTATTAAAATGCTTATTTCCAGGCCTAACCTGGATTGCTCTAATTCATTAGTAGCTCTGGAGACGGGCCAGGAGTTTGCAGTTTTAGAAAATATGAATTTTTTTTTTAGGGCAGCCCTGGTGGCGCAGCGGTTTAGTGCCACCTTCAGCCCAGGGTGTGATCCTGGAGACCCGGGATCAAGTACCACGTCAGGCTCCCTGCATGGAACCTGCTTCTCCCTCTGCCTGTGTCTCTGCCTCTCTCTCTCTCTCTCTGTCTCTCATGAATAAATAAATAAATAATCTTTAAAAAAAAAGATTTTATGTATTCATGAGAGACATAGAGAGAGAAGCCGAGACACAGGCAGAGGGAGAAGCAAGCTCCTTACAGGGAACCTGATGTGGGACTTGATCCCAGGACCTGGGATCACATCCTGATCCAAAGGCAGATGCTCAACCCCTGAGGCACTCACACGTCCCAGAAAACATGAAATTTAATAAGGTGATATGAACACCACACTTTTCGAAACACCAGAGTAAAATATTACATGGCATTTCTAAAGCATTTTTTAGGGAAAATAAGGAATTGAAATAAAACCCAAATTTCACTGGTCATCAGAAATCCAGTTGATTTAGAATATAAAATATATAACTTAACTCCTATGAGAATAAATTAATAATCTCAAAAAACCTAACAAATTTTTACTTCCAGTATTTTTATTGACCCAGTGAGCATTTTGAGTTTGTTATTAATCTAAAAAACTTCAGTATCGCATATAGAAAACAAATTGTAGAAAGGAGAGAATATTATTAGCTTCCTTCAAAATAAGAGACAAGTGATGGGGAAAGGTGAAAGAGAGAGAGAAAAATATAGACAGAGGTGGTTTTGTGTGTGTTTAAAGCCTGAGATACTGGTTTGTCAAGTTGTGTGTAAGTTGTTTCTGTGACATTTCAGTTAAAGTTTTTGTTTTTTCTCTTTACTGAGCTCAAGTTATGCATTATCATAGTGGTTGATTTAAAATTACAGAAAATAAAATGAAGATTTTCTAAAGTATCTCAGTAAGTCTTTTTTAATCAAAAGTATTTGAAGTGTAATCAGCCTTCCAAAGTTTGTCAGTTGGCTGTTTGGTTTGGGAATAATTCTTACCGCAGAAAGAGAAATGTTCTAAATATTGATTAATTTGCAATGGGAAAGTTGATAGGAAATTGTGTTCTAATACTGTATTGAATATAGAGAATTAATTAGCTTATTTATTTTAAATGCTTGTGGTTGGTACAGCCTAACTAGTTCGTGAAACTTCCCAGCCAGCTAAAGGCTGTTTTTTTTGTTTGTTTGTTTTGCAAATTCTCTACCTCCTCAGAGAATGTCTTAATCACCTGGTTTCTGAACCTAGTACTTCCCAGTTTCCCTCAGGAAATGGGTCTTCTCATACAGTTGACAGAGAGCAAGAGTTTGTAATTTGAGGCACAGCTTTGGGTTTGAGGGTGGGCTAGACTCTTGAGTGTGGTGTTCTTGATGTGTAAGATGGCTGATGAAGATGATAGAAAAGGAGATAAAGGGAGAAGGAAAGGGAAACAGGACTACCTTACCTTTTGCCTAGCAGTAAGCATGTGTGGCATGCAGTTGTAGCAAGGGAAAGTGGTGTGGTCATAGATGCCATCTTCAGAATACAGCTAGCTGGACTGCCTGGGCAGGGCAGGGATTGAGAGCAAACACCAGTTGGTTAATCCTCTCACTTTTAGAGCATGAACTCTCTTAACAAGCAAGAACAAAGCAAAACAAAAACATGGGGAAACAAAGTGGGTCTGCTAATCTTTTTATTGCTGAATCTAGATATCTATCCAAAGTTCTGTAATGACCCGACTATGGACACTTGAATAGCAGTATTAGCATTTAATATTTGTAAAACATTTTATAGCTAATAAGGTTCTTATATTATCTAATTGGATCATTAAACTAATTCTGTAAGATAATTAAGGCAGATATTATATTACAAGATCCCTGCAGATGAGAAAACACTAGCAATTCTTATTTATTCAAGGTTATATAGCCACTAAATGGTGAAGCCCAGAGTGAGTCCTGTTCCTTTCCCTAGACAGGTGCTCTTTCCTCTGTGTATTCCACACTACTTCTCATAGATTGGGCATCTGAATCTTCAGAATGCCTGTTAGATGTTAACTGCATGGAGGGCAAAAGCAATGTCTTCTATTCCTTTTGTGGTTCTTTGTAGCATGGGTGCGCACAGTGGAGGCCCAGCAGGAATATTTGTCAACTGAGATGTGGGTTTGACACCATGGCAAGAGGAGGGCTTGGCATTAGGCAGATGGAGAGCAAATCCTAGGCTCAGCCACATGCTGGCTGTGTGATCTTGGGCAAATTATTTGATCTCTGAACTTAAATTTCTCATCTGTAAAATATGGGTGAAAATTCTATCTAACGGTGTTACTTGTATGAGTTAAAAATAATATTTGTAAAGATCCCCACATAGTTACTGACAGACAGTAGATGCCCTCCCTTCACTGATGACTGTGGAGGGGCACCTGGGTGGCTCAGTGGTTGAGCCTTTGGCTCAGGTCTTGGCTCAGGTCGTGACCCTGGGGTCCCAGGATCCAGTCCCGCATCAGGCTCCCTGGACAGAGCCTGCTTCTCCCTCTGCCTGTGTCTCTGCCTCTCTCTGTGTCTCTCATGAACGAATAAATAAAATCTTAAAAAAAAAAAAAAAGATGACCCTCGATCTTATGACTTTTTTCCTAGCTCCTCTCCCCACTGTTTTTTTTCTGCAGGAGTATCTTGTTGTCAGCCATAGTTTGCGTGTTTTTCATCTTAAAAAACAGTCCCAGCGTTTAGGATTGGGGGAACCCATTCTGCTCCAGAAACATCTGTCATACTGGGGCCTGTGAATTCTGAGGCACTGGAAGAAAGGAAAAGATGGAGTTTACCAGAAGCAAATATATCATGTTCTTCATTTTCGTACCCCCTTTGGTCATGCAGTGGAGTTAGAAACAGCTGATATAGGAATATTCTTTGGAGGAAAATCTGCCTTTGTGGATGTGCTCAGAAGTCAAATACTATCTCAGCCTGAATCAGTATATTCTTAGAAGCTTGAAACCTGAAACTTACGAATTAATTTTGAATTTTGTTTGTGGTATTTGCAAGTGAAGTTACAATTGTTTATTCATGAAGTTCTCTGAAGCCATTAGATGTGGCAAAAGTAGATGTCCACTTTAATATTGTCTCAGTTTTATAATGTTTTCTTTTTTATATGTATCAAAGCCTTAGACCTTATTCATTGGCTTTAAGCATGATGTGCTTATATTAATAGATTCATCATTATGATGGAGTCTCATTTTTTGGAGAAATATGTTTTGTAAGTAGTCTTATATAATGATTTAAAAGATTTCTCCTTTCTAAGTATTATTTTGACTGTTAGTATTTTTTTCTTGCATTCCTCTAATGGCTTTGGTTGGAATTATTTCCATATTATTAAATTTGGCATATTAGGTAATTTTTTTTTTGCAGGGTTGCTGCCCTTTTGTTCATGGGACCTCTTCCTGGCCCTACCACTAAGCTGGGAATTTTACTCTAAGCTTGGCTATGTTTTCAATCTAGGAAGAAGCCAATTTTCCTGGTTCTGACATGAAGTAATTTTCTACTTTTATGATAAAGCTAGTTACTTACCAGTTTTTAATGGAATCAGAATCCCTCTCCTTTGCTTCTAGTGGCCCAGACCATTGTGTATACTATGATCTGAGCTCTTCATAGAGTACTGCTGTGGCCCTCTAATACACTAGCCCCTATGTTCTATCAACTCTCATTTTACATGTGCACACTGAGGGAATCAGTTTGGAAATATTGGACTTTATAGGTTTTAGGCACTAAGGAAGCATGAGAAAGAGTGTTTCAAAGATCCTTCATACTCCTGTGTCTTCCCTCTCCTTCAGTACCAGGGAAATACATTGGATAATTTAGTCAAAGAGCACAATCCCCTTTCCCATTTGTCTGGAAATAATTATTTACTGAGGCGATATGTGCTCAGTGGAAGAAAGGTTTGGCAAGTGGTACATATTCTTTAGCTCGTTCATGTTGGGAGCATGTGTTAGTGATCCTCTAATAGAAAGCACATGCTCAAAAAGTGGTTACTGTGTGTGCATGTGTGTCTAGTAATTATTCTTAAACAATATTGTGTCATGGGAGGGGCTTCATTTCGAGTGGGAATAATGGATCAGTTTAAACCAAAGAATGGATTTTGAATGGTATTTTTTAATATCTCATCCAGCCCTAGAAATACTTATTCATCAAATATAGAAGTTTGGGAGTCCATTGTACTTACTTTGAGGTCATCATCAGTAAAATTCTGAAGTAAATATATGACAAAATTAGTGTTAAGTAATTTAAATGTCAATTGACCAAATAGAGAAAGATAAAAATAAACCTACTTAGACACAGTCACATCACCTGATAAAAATGTCAGGATATTTTGCTAAAGTTTTTTCCATGTACTTACCACACTTATTATTTTGATCCAGAAAAAAAAAGTATAAACCAGGTTGAATGTTCAATAAAAGTTTAGCATTATAATATTTATTTTGGGGACCTTGTTTCTTTTTTGTTACTCTAGGGTTGGTCTCTTTAGACTTAATGGACCTGACTTTATAAAGTATTACTTAACTATAACTTAGGTATGAAATTTTATTTCAGGACCAAGACCAGTGTCTAGCACAAAATGTGGTGAAGTTCTGCATGCAGGTCGACTTGTCTGTTTTCCATGTAGAGTCTGCTTTCCTCTAAAAGCAGCCATTTATGATTTCCGTGCTTCAGTTTTTTGCTTTTGTTAATACTATTATTGGCAAGATATGATTTCTTTCAAGTTTTAAGAACTAGTTTTTGTATTCAGCCTTACATTCTTCTTCCCATAATTAGACCAGATTATTCTTCTAGTTTATATTTTAGAATTAAGGCATGGAGGATTGTATCAAAATGAAGATTATTCAAATATATTTTTAAACATAGGAATTAAAATGTATGGTTAAAGTAGTCTTTATACACAGAATTTCATTAATGCTATTAATTTAGCAACATTAAATGATCATAGTATTCTTTAGTTTCCTAGTTTTGCATCATAAATTTATTTATTGAGGTTATATTTTAAAATTGTTTTTGTTGAAAAGTTACAGATTTGTGAGCAGATCAGTGTTTATTTAGAAATTAATTTCTATATATCAAAATATCTATTAATTTAAAGATGTCTCAGTTGCTACACTGAATCTTAAAATTAGGTTATAAACAGTGATGAACTATATCTAGTAATATTTGTCTGCCCTGTTTGTCAGGAAAACAAATAGACCTGCACATTTAACATATGAAACACTCACAATTTGTAATGTAATAAAACTATAAGAGAGTACCAAAACTTCAGAGGTTTTACTTGATTGTTTTTAAGGGAATAAGCACTCTGTATTCCTCATCCTAATTGAAAGCTGACCAGTGGTTTAAACACCACAGAGGGGCCAGATCTTTTATTGTCCTTCAGTTTTGTTTGCTCAATAAAATCAGGACATTTCAAAGAATATGGTAAATGTTTTGCTGAGTGATGATATTTGTTGACTTTATTAATCTATTTTAAAGTAAGTCCAATATTTCTCAGTATAGTTTAAATTATATATGTCATTGATAAAAATGGGGGAGAATTTCTTTTTTAATCAATTATATTTCTCATTACAGTATCACATATTATGTGCATAGATACCTTTAATGTCATGCATTCTAGCTCATCATCATAATTTGTGATACTGTAAATGCAAATAACAATATAAGTTTCGTGGAGCATGATTGCAATCATAAAATGAGAGTGCATAGTGTTGAAATACAAGGAGAAAGTTTTGAAAGTTTGTCTTTCTACAAAATTGAAACTGAACAGACTTTATATTGATTTTATGAAAGAGCAAGTAGATGAGTCATCTAAATTTTGTAACTTTAGGAAATCAAGAGCTATGTTAGTCACTATAGAATTTGAAAATGCTGTATGTTAAATGTTAACCTTTAATCATAAATGTAAGTCAACACATTTATTCACACTTTAGCTCTTCCCTTACAATTTTGTTTATTTTTACTAAAACTGATTAAAAGAAAAATTCTCCAAAATACTGTTTTTTTAAACAAGGTGTATATAATTTATTTGTTAACTGTTAAATATCCATAAGAATAGTTTTAGGCTTAATTTCATCTGAATGAAAATTTCATAGTTTAAGATAGAGATCTCTTTTATTTCCATGAGAGCTTTAAGAATTTAGGATTTGAGCATTTGCTGTGACATATGGTGCATTTTCTGTCCTATTTTGTATACCAGCCCATTAAGAAGAGAAAGTGAAGTAAGTAATCTAAAAATAACTCTGCTGTTGGCCTAATTTAACAAAAAAAAAAAAAAAAAAAGTCTTCTGTGCATAAGTAAAGTTCCACATTTTGTCTCCCCTGGTGGAAAAATCTCTGAAGCATTTTGCCACCTATTCACAGAACAACATCTTGTTTGGCATCATAATTGCAGCCAGAAGGGCTGTTTTGACTTTTTTTTATAGTTATGCATGCTGTCCCTAGTCATAGTGCAAATCTTGTCAGTGCAAAGAGACCAACCTTACCTGTTCAGCCACCCCTCAGGTCACACATGCACACCTTTTTCCAAAACACATTGCATTTCACAAAAACTTACAGTCTTGAGTTGAAATTGAATTGGTGTTTTTAAAAAAGCCAATGGTATAAAAAGTTCATATCAAAACTAATCATAAGAGGTATAGTCATGTCTTTAGAAGTTTTTTTCCTGTTCAATTCGTCTTTAAGTTACCTTATCATAGGACATCTTAAAAATAGTAACAACTTGTAAGATGAAACAAGTTAAATGAATTTCTTTAATTTTTGCCCTTTTTTGTTGATTTTTTTGATTGTTTATATTATTTTTTTAGATTAAGATTTTTTTCTCAGCATCTTCTTGTCTTGCTCTTTGGAGTATACTTTGTGTAGAAATCAGAAGATAATGGTTCTTTTTCTAACTTTAAGATTCTACACATTTTGGATCCTTGAGTGATAATACATTTAATATTAATTAGAGGTACAAAGTACCTCTACCTCAATAACTTGAGTATGGGACATCAACAGTGGAATGATGCATTTTCTCATGGGGGAGGGGACTAATTGGCACTAATGTTTTTAAAGGCTTTTGCACTTAAATTTAAGGGAATTTTTATTTCTTCCATGAGAACTTGAGGAATTTAGGAGTGAGCATTTGCTGTGGCATATGGTGCATTTTAAATTTTAAAATACTTTTGAATCCTACATAAGCATTCATTCACTGATATGTTGGACTAGTATGAGCTTAGAACACCCATAAAGGATATTTTAGCTCTTAAAATATAAGATATGGAGCAGATAGGAAGGAAACTTTGTTAAAAATCACATGCTTCCAGTATTAGGATTAGAAGAAGAAATAGCCCCATTAGGGAGCTGCTATCGTAGATTGTTACATTAATTGCCTGCAATGAATCACCCCTTCCACTATTTGCATCCTTCCACAGTAGCTCTGGTTTGTGTGTATGTGACTTTGGCCAGTGGGACATAAGCAAATGTGATGCAAGTAGAGAGTTGATAACTGCTTGCACCTTGGAGCTTGCCTTCTTGGAATGCTGCTGTCATATGTGAAGAAGCCTGCTCTAGTCTCCAGTGAAGATGAAAGACCACATGGGGAGATATGGCCTGTTCAAGGCCCAGCAGGCTCAAGTGAGTTCTGCCCCTGGCTGACCTACCAGGTGAATGCGGCTGCATGACTGAACCCATGCCAGATTAGTAGAAGAACGACGCAGCTATCTCGTTGAATTATGAAAAATAATAAATAGTTGTTTTAAGCCACTAAGTTGGGGGCTGTTTGTTATGGAGCAGTTGTTAAAGGTTACAGGAGCTTATCTAGACACATGATGCAGTACAGAAGGTCAAAAAATGAAAGATGACTACCAAAACCAGGCATAGAGACCTGTGTAGTTAAGCTCCTATTTTGCCTTGAGATTCCTGGTAGTTAAAGTGGAATGTAGTTAGTTACAGAATATCCATTTTGAAAAAAGAAGGAAGAATAGCATTCTTCAGTAAAGGGAATGCCATTCCATGGACTAAATTCTAAGAGATTTCTCATGTCAGGCCTTACATGGGAGTAATGAGTAATAGAGAGAGTTGTATCCTCGCCAACATTCCAACAACAGACTTTCTGAAGGGTCTCTTGTGTCTGTTTCTATAAAGCCCAAAGATATATTATCAAAGCACAACCCTGTGAGCTTGATTATGAGAGGGACTAAGATACATAGTACTCTTCCTATTTCATTGTTGTACAGTTACCTATTAGACTTTATTTCCATTTCAGTTAAATCCTTTGAAACAGCTACAGATTTATGGTATTAATCCCTAACTTCCCCTTTGCACTATAGGTGAATGCTTCTAGCCGTGCATCTCTTCCTAAATATTCTTTCTTCTTTTCTTTTCCTGGTTGGAATGTAAGATAATGCTTTATTTCCAGAAGGTTGTGTTATTTCTAGCTCCACAGTGCCTTTATACTTATTGATGTTCAGCTCCCAGAATGAACCCAGTAGTGATGGTTGGTGGACCTGAGTCTGTTTGCCTGAAAATATTAGAGTTATGGAATTCTGAACTTTTAACTTGTATTAGAGAATTAGAGATTGGAAACAGTAACCAAATAGAAAGACTGAACTCATGGAAAAAGAACTAAAGTAAAGTGAACTGAGTTCTCTAAACAAATGAAAATTTATAAATCTTGTATGAAACATAAAGTAACATGACTTACACAGTTATTTTATTTTGAATCATCAAATACTTCAGTTTTCTTTTGGAATATTACCTGAGTCAGTCTACTTTTTCCCTATCTCCAGTACCACTGTCAGAATCTAAGACACTTTCAGCTCTTGCTTGTCCTAATGCAAAAGTCTCCTAAAGTATGTATTAACTATACATATTTCTGGTATGTGGCTTTTCCTACTTTATCTTTTTTCCTCCCACTATATCGGTGCTTATCAGAGTGCAGGCACTTGGTAGTTACATAATACATATTTGTCGAATGGCTGAATTAGTTCTTCATGGACACTTTTGTGTCCATGGACACTTTGCTAGCAGATTCTCTAGCATAGTGGCCAGAATGATGTTTATAAAATATGTATTTTCCTATCATCCCTTTGGTTATAATACCTCCTCATTTCTCTTAGGAGAATGACCCAAACTCTATTGGTTACATATTTTGGAGTTACGGATTTTATTTTTTTTAAGATTTTATTTATTTATTCATGAGAGAGAGAGAGAGAGGCAGAGGGAGAAGCAGGCTCCATGCCCGGGGCCTGACGCGGGACTCGATCCCGGGACTCCAGGATCACACCCTGGACCAAAGGCAGGCGCTGAACCACTGAGCCACCCAGGGATGCCCAAGAGTTACAGATTTTAAAATACACACGGTGGATAGTTTGAAAAGTTAACAAATGGCACCATTGGAGCAGATCCAGATGGCATTTGCAGAGAGAGCCTTACAGCTTTGGGGGAGAGAACTGGTCTGTGGGTTAGCTCTGTCCCCTGGGTGTGTAAGTTCCTTTGGAGAGCCATCCAGGACTGAACTAAAGAATCTATCCGGAACCAGAGTGGCTTTCCCTTTGTAAGGAGGAAAACTGCCATCTTTTTGGCTGATGATGACTTTCTTTACTTTTAGCCCTTTTCTGGACTTGCTTTTTACTGGCCATAATAAAGACAAGTTACAAAACATAATAAAAGTGACCAAAGGAAAAGAAGGTAAGGAAGATCTAGAATATTATTAAAATTAGAAGTTGAACTAAAAAAATTGAAAACATTTAAGACACTCAAAATGATAGCGATAAAGACATCTAAAATGATAGCTTTAAATGGGAACAGTAGGGAAAAGATGAGTACTCCATTTCCAAAAATAAGGGTAAGAGTTAAAAATTCCAAGAATAAGTATGTGACACCTAAACAATTGAAGCTAAACAGTGATATAAGGAAATATAGTATAAAGTGAGCAAAAATAATAGTGAAGTATATGAGATTAAAATTTTAAAATGCATAAGGTAATTATGATTAAGTATTAATTCGGAAGGAGCGATTGGCAATGATGTGAGCAAGTTTGGAAAAGGGTTGTTTCACAGAGTCCTCTTCTCTTAAAGCTTTGGGCCTTCTGTCTCCAATTCTCCAAGGGGGCTCACCCTTTCATTCTCCACATTCTCTGAGTCTAGACTCCCAGTCTAAGATGATCCTTTGAGGAATACCTGTGGAAGTTGGGACCCCCCCCCAATTTTGCTTTTACATTATATGCACTTAGAGTAGACCACAGCAGATACAGCAAAAGCCTGCATCCAAATAATGCTTCTCTAAACCTGGCAGGTGAAAATAATTTTATAGTCTTAAGGAAAAATTTTAACTTTGGTTTAACAAGTGTAGATTCTACTTTGGAGCAGATCCCATGTAGTACCTTGTTTATTATCATAGAATTATGATTATGAATGCTGTATGAATGTTGTTGACAATGTACAGTATATGCATTACTTTATTTAGATCTTAGTCCCACCCATGGGACTTTCATTATTCCCATTAAGAGGGATCTTAAGCATCCTTTACCTCCATTTTAGGATTAGGGAATCTGAGGCCTTGATAATTTAAGATATTTTAACCAGTATTTACTAGTCAAGCTGAGATTAAAACCTGGATCTTTTGATTCCCAGTATAGTTGTCTTCCTACTGGAGTCTGTTGCCATATTTCCACTGACGATTTCTTGACTTCACAGTGGTTGAATGTTTTGTAACATTTATGAATGAGAATGGCAAAAAAGAATGTGAAGTCTTAATAGAAACTGTGCTCTCATTCCAGATTATGAATGAATTAATAGAGAATTTATGCCACTCATACTGTCCTTATGCATAATTTCTTATTCTCTGTGAAATTTGTCATCATTAAAGCATGATTTTCAAAATGGGAAAAATTAATGGTTTTCAAAATGACTGAGGATAGAAAAAGGATGTGATAAAGCTAAGAATAGACAGATATAGTAAATGACTGGTTATATATCAACCTAGAATTCCTTTGACTACTCCTTTCTTAGTCAGAATCAGGCTTTGAAAAGATCTTGACACACAGAAGTTAACATATTATTTCACTACACCATAAGTACAGTTATCGAGGTTTGCACAGGGTGGTCGAGAAAGACAGTGAAGGGACAGCTATCTCAGAATGGGGGAATGGGGAGAGGAGAGGTTTCCCAGAGGGGAACTCTGGATTGTTGTAGGCAGTTTGACTCATGTACAAAGGTTAGCAGTGAAGATTGCTCTGCTCTTTAGAGCAGCAATTCTCAAAGTGGTTGGACAGGGTGACTCTGTTTTAGAATTAAGTTAATCCCCGAATATACATTCTGTTTTTCTTTCTTAGAAGTGAAAAAAAAATGCATGGGTTTTTACTTCTGCGAACAATTAAGGACTACTTACTAATAACCTTAATAACTTACTTACTAGTAAGTAGTAAGTAGTAAACCTTATTAATAATAATAAGTAAAGTAAAATAAAAATAAGTAAAAATAATAAATAAAGTAAAATAATAAGTAAAACTTATTAAGTAAGTTATTAAGGTTTACTAGAATATAGCTTTCAATAACAAAATCCAGCTCACTCTGGGAGTCTACTAAGGATTCTAATATTCTATCAGAAGTCAGAGTGTTACGGAATACTTGGTAAGTTGTAGCTCCAACTGCTCATGCTCTAAAAACAGGTGTCTGGAATTACCAATATTTTCTTACAGAATGTTTTCTTATCTGCATATAGGCTAGGACGTCTTAACTTGGTCATCATTAAATGCTGCTATTTTGCTTATGAATTATAAAGGATTGATTTAAGTTCATCATAATTTTTTCAGTATTGTATCCTTTACTTAATGTATTTTGTAATTCATATTTGTATCAATAGTATTTTTGGTTCTTGCATGTAAGAGTGAAGACTCAGTCATGCATCATTTTCATCAGAGCTTCTTAAATATTGGCATGGATAAGAATCCCTAAAAGAGCTTGTTCCAAAACAGTTTCCTGGGCCCACCCCCAGAAATTCTGATTCAATACATCGCTGCAGGGCCTGATAATTAACTTTTCTAACAAGCTCCCAGGTGATGCTGATACTACTGATCTTCCAACCACCCTTTGAAAAGAATGGATCTGAAAGGATTCTTGCTAAAGTGGACGTGTAGGAAACCCATGAAAATATTCCTGTATAATGGCGTCTCGTATCATTTAGTCTTTTTCAACTGGAAGGTAAGCAAACATAAATGGGATGAGTAGGTGGGTGGGCAGCAGAATCTCAGGCAGTTTTGGCCAACTTCAGTAATTCACTTAGAAAGTAGAATGGGAGCCTCTGTTTTTGAGCTAGTTCAAGTTCATCAATATGACTCAAACATCACATGCTGGAAGAACAGAGGTGATCAATGTGGTCAGAGAAATTTACCTGATCATCTAGGGTTTTGTAAACTATGATCAATAATTTGCACTTGGCCTGAGGATGGTAGTAAACCACAGAGGCATTTAGAACTAGGAGAGGTGGGGTGCCTGGTTGGCTCACCTGGTTAAACATCGGACTCTTGGTCTCAACTGAGGTCATGATCTCAGGATCCTGGGATGAAGAAGCCCCTTGGTGGACTCTGTCTTCAGCAAGGAGTCTACTCCAGGATTCCCTCCTTCTCCCTCTACCCCTCCCCCTACTCATGTGGAGATCTCGCTCTCTGAAATAAATAAACCTTTAGGAAAAAAAGAACTAGGGGATGGCATGATCAAAGGTATGAGATTAAGAATTTGGTGAGAAGAGAAACAGAGACAACCGTTATGAAGCTGTGACAGTAATGTAGACGAAACTAAACTAAAGGACCTAAACTGAGTAAGTAGTGGTGAGAATGATAAGCAGAGCTGAGAGATTCTCAGGAGGTGACAATAATGGTTATCACAACAGCTAACATTTATTATGCACTCACTGTAGGTTATTGCTGATCACTCTTCTAAACAATAAACAAATAGAAATCAATTTAGTGCTTATAGCACCCATATGAGGAAAATACAGGCATACTTTGTGGGGTTTTTTGCACTTTGCATACACTGCTTTAAAAAAACAAAAACAAATAGAAAGTTTGTGGCAGTCCTACATCAAGCAAGTCTATCGGTGCCATTTTTCCAATAACATTTGCTCACTTAGTGTCTCTGTGTCACGTTTTGGCAATTCTTGCAATATTACAGACTTTTTCATTATTATTTGTTATGATGACCTGATCTGTGATCAATCATCTTTAATGTTACTATTGTAATTGTTTTGGGTGTGCCACAAACCATACCTGAAGATCAAACTAGCCATGACATTCCTTAAGCCTAAGCCTAAGCCAAAGCAAGTCCCTAACTTTTCAATTCTATGAAGACTGACAGAGGTGAGGAAGGTGCAAAAAAAAAGTTGGATGTTAGCAGTTTGGTTCATGAGTTTTAAGAAGTCATCTTCCTAACATATACGTGCAAGGTGGAGCAGCAAGTGCTAAGATAGAAGTTGCAACAAGTTATCCAAAAGATCTAATTAAGGTAATGAGGGGGGCTACCCTAAAAAATAGAGTTTCAGTATAGCCAAAATAGCCTTATATTGGAAGAAGGTGACAGCTAGGACTTCCATAGCTAGAGAGGAGAAGTCAATTCCTTGCTTCAAAGTTTCAAAGGACAGGCTGACTCTTGTTAGAGGCTAAAGCACCTGGAAACTTTAAGTTGAAGCCAATACATATTCACCATTCTGAAAAATCCTAAAGCCCTCAATAATGATGCTAAATCTACCCAGCCTGTGTCTATAAATGGAACAACAAAGGCTAGATGACAGCACACCTGTCTACAGCAAGGTTTAATGAATGTCTTAAGCCTACTGTTGATACCTACCACTCAGAAAAAAAAATTCTTTTCAAAATATTTTTAAAAAGGGGCACCTGGGTGGCTCAGTGGTTGAGCATCTGCCTTTGGCTCAGGTCGTGATCCCAGGGTCCTGGGATTTAGTCCTACATCAGGCTCCCTGTGGATGCCTGCTTCTCCCTCTGCCTATGTCTCTGCCTCTCTCTCTCTCTCTGTCTCTCATGAATAAATTTTTAAAAATCTTCAAAATATTTTTACTCACTGACAGTGCACCTGGTCACCCAAGAGCTCTGATGGAAACATAGTATGAGATTAATGTTTCCATGCCTCCTCATATAACATCCATTGTTATGCCCAAGGATCAAGGAGTAACTTTTACTTTCAAGTCTTGTTCTCTAATAAGTATATTTCATAAGGCTGTAGCTGCCAGACAGTGATTCCTCTTATGGATCCAAGCAAAGTAAATTGAGGATCTTTGGAAAGGATTCACCATTCTAGATGCCACTGAGAACATTCATGATTCTGGGAAGAGGTCAAAATATCAACATTAAAAGGTATTTGGAAGAAGTTGACTCCAACCCTCCTGGAAGACTTTGTGGGGTTCGAGATAGGGAATGAAGTAACTGCAGAAGTTGTGGAAATGTCAAGAGAGCTAGGATGAGAAGTGGAACCAGAAGTTGTGACTGAATTGCTACAGTCTCATGATAACACTTTAAAGGATGAGGAGTTGCTCCTTAGATGAGCAAAGAAAGTGGTTTCTCAGAAGGGATCTGCTCATGGGGAAGATGCTGTAAAGACTGTTGAAGTAACAAGGGATTTAGAATATCACACAAACTTAGTTGATAAAGTAGTGGTAGGATTTGAGAGGATTGACCCCAATTTTGAAAGAAGCTCTGTAGGTAAAAGGCTATCAAACAGCATCACATCCTACAGAGAAACTGTTCATAAAGGAGTCTATGTTGCAAAGTTCACTGTTGTCTTATTTTTAAAAATTGACACACCTGGGTGTTCAGGAGGTTTAACATCCGACTCTTGATTTGGGCTCAGGTCATGATCTCAGAGTGGTGAGATCGAGCCCTGCATTGTACTCTGTGCTGCTCCTAGAGCTGCAATAGGATTCTCTTTCCCCTTCTTCCTTGGCCCTTCCCCACTCTCTCTCTCTCTTGCTCTTAAAAAAAAAAATTGCCACAGCCACCCCAACCTTTAGTAACACCACCCTGATCAGTCAAGCAGTCAAACAACCATCAACATCCAGTCAAGACCCTCTACCAGCAAAAAGATGATGATGACCTGAAAGCTCAGATGATGGTTAGCATTTTTTAACAATAAAGCATTTTTAAGTTAAGTTATGTACATTGGGTTTTTCTTTTTTTGGTTCTAAAGCTATTATTGCACACTTAGTACACTACAAAATACTATAAATATAACACTTTAATACTATAAATATAACACTTAGTACACTACAATATACTATAAATATAACACTTTTATGCACTGTGAAAACTATTTAACTTATTTATTGTGATAATTCACTTTATTGAAGTGGTCTGGAACCAAACCTGCAGTAGCTCTGAGGTATGTCTGTATTATTTTCATTTCATTTTCATTTTACAGATGAGGAAACTAAGTAATGGAAAGGCTAGGTTACTTGTCCAAGGCCACACAGCTTGTTAGGGGAGAGCAAGAATTTAGACTTTAGCAGTTTGGCATAGAGCCCGATTGTTAAATTGCATGGTCAGTGTGATGGGGTGTGATGGTCACTTGGATGACAGACATGAGTATGAAGGAGGAATATAGGATGCTGGCAGGTTTGTGGCTATTTTTAGTATAGGCACTGATACAGGAAATTAGGAGGGGAAGCATATTTGGAGTGTGATGAAGTAGAGAAGTGAAGGAGAAAGAGGATCAATTTAATTTTGGACATTTTGACTTTGAGGAGTTTGTAGGAAATCCAAGTGAAGGCATCTAATAGGCAGTGAATATATGGATCTTGACTATAAAAATCCAATGCAAACTAAAAAACCCATGGTGTCTAGATTAGCATGTGGAGGGTGCTGTGAAATGGATAACTCATATCTGTAGTACCATATTCAGTTTACAGTGTCACATTTAACTGAAACTAAAGTTTATCTGGAGATAACCATGGTTTCAAAGGATTGGGGAACGATGACATAAGAGAATTAGGACAAGGAACTGCTGGGTTGTTTAGTGCAGAATTCAAGAGATAGGAAGGATTGAATAGTGCACAGTGTTTTAAAGAATAGTTGTGTAGAATGGGAATTTATTTTATATAGCCTCACTAGTCAGAATAAGACCACGTAGATACAAGTTATTTGGATGTACACGTGCTGAGAATAAAAACATGCCCAAAATGGAAAAGGGTAGCCTTATGAGTTAGGAAATACTAAAATATCAACTTGAGTGCCACCAAAAATGGGGGTATTGGTAGAGGTAATTCCTGTTTGGCATGGATTACTGAGTCCCTCAGACTTGGCAGCATTGTAATGAAATGTTTTAAGTTTTAAAATTTGCTTATAAAATATTGATTTTTGTTATTAATAGGTCTTTTCTGAGTTTTTCTTCACAAAATTTGAAATTTAACTAAATCATTATTTTTCTAGGCATAAAACACAGAAGCCATTTCCATCTAACCTGATGATAGGTGCTGGAAATTTGCAAGGAATTTTCCATAAACATTAATCCACCTCTCATGATTGCTCTAATTGTTTTAGTGGAATGCAGTTGTTTAGTTGCAGAAATGATTGACCATATCAGTGATTCCAAATAAAGGTAGTGGAGTTTCTAATTCCACTTAGAGAAAAATGTCAAAATAAAGTGTAGTTTCTCATTACTGGATTTATAATCTTTGTATCTCCTTTTTTTCTTGGCCCCTGGGAGTTTTGTTACTAGCAATGAAATACAACCTTCATGCTATACTGTGTAGGATAGATACTGTAAATTTCTGGTCTTGCTTTTCCATTGATCTGGATTGCCATCTGGGAATCCTGTTCAGCTGATCTTTATTTCCTGAGTCAGAAATTCTGTTTTACCCATCTTTGGGGCTTTCAGCAGCTATTCTCCGTGGGCCGTCAGGTATTGCACATGAAAGAGAAGGTTCAAAGGCATAGAAAGAAGGTTCAGGGCTGAAATGTTTACACTGCATTTTAAAAAATTTTACAAACATTTTCTAAGCTGATGGATCAGCATGAAAGCTTAGCAGATCTAAGACTTTTTAACATGGCATAGTATAGGTAACATTTGAATACACATAATTTTTAAGAACTGGTATGGTAGTCATCAGTTATAAATTTGTTACAGAAATGACTCGTTTATTCATGATTTTTCCTGTAAGCATAAGTAACAACATTATAACATTAATGTTGTAAGTTTCTTGAATTTTTTACAAGCTTATTTATATCTTATTCTGCTTTATTTTGCATCTGATAATTAGTATTGAATTGAGGTAAAGTACAATTTACAATAAAGAAATTAACAACTCACTAAAATTTTTATAATAAACAGATATTTCTGAAGTTTTGACACCTTTTGTGTCATCAACTACATATATTACACAGTAACCAAAATGTTGAATTTTTTAAAAAATATAATGGAAGTATGAATATGGAAAAGCCAATTATTATGTTTATCATTTATTTAATAAAATATATTTTAATGAGAAGAAGATCTTTTATCATACATAATAGATTGGTTTATAGCACTGTGCTTTTTAATGTGTCAGTAGCTTTTTGAACATAGTCTGGTTCTCTGTGACTATTACATGTTACATATTTATGCGTTATAAATGTTAGATAACTTTGCTACTTCTTTCAGCTTTGTGTACAAACAAGATATTCAATATAGAACATAAAAGTTTGGTAAAGGTCTTGTGTTTATCCTTATTACACAAATGTTTGTAGAACGTTTTTAAAAGCATTGTAAGCATTTGAGTTTTTTACCATAGGAAGCATTTTCTTATTAAATAGATTTTTGACATTATGTTAATCTATAGCAGAATCCATGCTTCTGGGAAATATACATGCATTGAAAAGCTTCTTAAGAAGATGAAATTAGTCTTCTGCATGGAATTATGGGAGAATTCACAAAATAAGCATACATGCTTAGCAGCTGACATATCAAAATATTTTTGACCTGATTTTACTTCTATGGGCTTCTCTTTCATTTTTATCCAGTCTTGTGTGTGTATGTATTTGTAAAATCTGTGTAATGTAAACATACCTCCTAACCACAAAGTAGATACTTTTTAAAAATCCCAGTTTTATTGAGAAATAATTGATATACATTACTCTAGAAGTCTAGGCACATAGCATGATTGTCTGATACACAGGTATTATGCAGTGATTACCACTGTAGGTTCTGTTTTCTCAGATAAATATGATGAAAGGAAAAGAAAGGGAAAAAAGCAAAAAATATCCTTGTGATGAGTTAACTTTTGTGAGTGGTAAAAGATATAGATACAGTTTCATTTTTTAATATATGAATATTCAGTTATCCTAGCACCATTTATTGAAAATATCTTCTGTCTTGTCTCTGTTGAGTATTTTTTAGTCCTTTGTCAAGTATCAGTTGACTGCATACACTTGGGTTTATTTCTGGACTCTTGATTCTGTTCCACTGGTCTATGTGTGTATGTTTTTATGCCAATTCCATACTGTTTCGATAATTCTAGCTTTAATATAGCTTGAAAACAGGAAGTGTGATACCTTCTGCTTTGTTCTTCTTTCTGGGGATTTCCTTGTCTTTTTGAGGTCTTTTGTGATTCCATGGAAATTTTAGGAGAGTGTTTTTTATTTTTTTTTTATTTATTTTTTTTTTTTTTTATTTTTATTTATTTATGATAGTCACACAGAGAGAGAGAGAGAAGCAGAGACATAGGCAGAGGGAGAAGCAGGCTCCATGCACTGAGAGCCCGACGTGGGATTCGATCCTGGGTCTCCAAGATCGCGCCCTGGGCCAAAGGCAGGCGCCAAACCGCTGCGCCACCCGGGGATCCCGAGTGTTTTTTATTTTTTAATTTTGCTGAAACACACCACTGGGATTTTGGTAGTTATTTAGAGATCGTTTGGCCCTAGAGAGTAACTAGGTTTATGAAGAAGAGAATACCAAGAACATAGTCTATTCTTCCTTACTAGCTACAAACTTGTGTTCTTTAATAAACCTAGGGCCATTGTCATGCTAAATGCTATCCATGCCAATTTGGAGAAATGACAATGTAATAACTAGCATGTTAAAAGCAGTTGACTTTTACTCTAATCGTAATTTCATTAAAATCATCCTATAATTTAATTTTAAAATCCAGATTCTTTTTTAGGGTTGGATGCTCAGGGTTCCTGGGGTTTCTTATAATATCTGGAGATTTATTGGTTATTTGGTTGCACTGGTCAGTTGTCTTTTCTAGGCTCCCAAAGGACACTGATTTTAATCTATATTATAACATGGCACAGTTTACCATTATAGACTTTTCTCAGTAGATTTTGAAGTCTTCGTGTTCAGGCATTATGGTTTTTGGTTTTGTCCAAGGCCAGGTGGTACATAAAGAGGCAGTGAGCTAAGGGTGTGGTTGTTAAAAGCAGCTTCAGAATAAGATACATTCTCTTCTTCCTCCTCTTCCTCCTCTTCCTTTTCTCTTTCTTCTTTATCTCTGTCATCATCTCCTCCTCCTCCTCCTCCATCATCATCATCATCATCATCATCGTCATCATCTTTGTTATCTTGTTATGTTGATTATGGTCAGGAAATCATGATTAGCATAATCCTTATCACAACCCTATGAGGCATATATTTTATGGATGAAGAAACAAGGATATAAACATTAAAATAACTTTCCCAATGGGGCACAACTAATAAACAGTGAAATCAGAACTCAAACCCAGGTCTAATACCTAAATTCTGTGCTCATAACCATTACTGGATTTAATCAGAGGTCCACCTTCAGCTAGTTTGGTGGATTTCTGTCACCAAACATGCACAACTCAGCATTTAATTTTTTAAACCATTTATCAAATGGCCTCATATCTAACACTAAGTAAAAGTTTTAATGAGTAGATGACTGAAGGAATAACTGTCATATTTGCATTTTATTATATAGCCCATTGGTGTAGTCAAAGATCTTTTAACTAATTCAATATTTTAACAAGTGAGAAATGCATAGTTTTTCCGTCAACATACAGAATGAATGCAAGCTAACAGTTAGACAATATTATTCTGTCTTCTTAAATAACTGTGTGCTTTTGGTATAGTGTGAATCTTCTCTTCTGGATTTGGATTATAATGCATGTGTATTACATTAATCTAAAATGTGAGTCCATAGTAGCAGCAAAAGAGCCTGGACTTCCAGGCCTAGAAGTTTCCAGGAGAAAGAATAATAACTGATGCCTGTAGAGAATTCAGAGATCTTGAAAATCCCCTGAGAAGCTTAATTCTTCAGAAATCTTCTCTGGGTTATCTGATGTTGCTGTAGACTACAAAGTCTCAGCATAGCTTGGATCCCTGGTGGTGTACAATGAATCAAGACTCCTACCTTTCCTTTCCACAAGCCTCTTCCTCTACACAAAACCCAACCACTTCTCAATTTTACAGCAGTTTATCCAGGAGAGGGATTCCTTCTTTTGGTTCCACATTGATAAGATGCCATCTTTGGCATGTGCCCATCAGTGTTATCCATATTTCACAAAACACAAATTAATATATACTGTGAGGAAGCCCGGGTGGCCCAGTGGTTTAGTGCTGCTTTCAGCCCAGGGGCGTGATCCTGGAGACCTGGGATTGAGTCCCATGTCAGACTTCCTGCATGGAGCCTGCTTTTCCCTCTGCCTATCTCTGTCTCTCTCTGTCTCTCTCTCTCTCTCTCTGTGTCTCTCATGAATAAATAAATAAAATCTTAAAAAAAAATGTACTGTGGTAGTTGTGCATACAAAACAAGAGAAGGATATTACCTTTCTTTAGTGAGATTAATGTGAAGAAATAACAGTTGCTGGATTGCCTAGGTAGCTTAATCAGTTAAGTATCCAGCTCTTGATCTCGGAGTTGTGAGTTCAAGCCCCACATTACTTAAAAAAAAAAAAAAAAAAAAAACAACAAAACATAAAAACAAAGAACAGTTTATTTGGATTTCATATGAATTCCTTTAAAAACTTAGTGCATGCTGTCTTTGGGGGATTTAAAGATGAAGAGGACATAGTACTGCTCTCAAGAAACTTAAAATATAGTAGGGGAGATACAAGTGTAAATAGCTAAGTATAACATAAGATAAGATGAATTAAATAGATAAACAGCAGCCTGTGGGAATGTTCTATTCTGAGTTTCAGAAAAAAATTATGAAGGAGATGACATTTGACCTGAATTTTAAATGATGTACAGATACCTAATAGGTTTACTTATGTAAATATTCAAACATATAATAGCATACATTCTCATTATAAATTTATATGTATATACATATATATATAAAAAATATGGTCAGTGTAATGTAATACATGTAGTGTGTGTAGATCTGTGTATATGTGTGTGTGAATGCATAATCACAATAACATTAGTATGTGCTCTTCTAAAATACTTTCATTTCCATGAAATGTGAAAATATAGAAAGGTTTATTTATAAAATAACTCTTAATTGATGTGACTAGAATATCATTCTGACTTATATGTTAGTAAGCAACTAAAATTATTGGTAGTTATTAAATAGTGTAGTAACCTGTACAATTAGGTAATTGACAGATTTTTAGAATAACCTGGTTATGAAGGAACATATATAATTATGCAGTGAAAACTCCTAAGCCTAGCACTATGGTGGCTATATAGTTTTCAGATAATAATTGACTTCTCTTGGATTGGCCTGGATGAGTAAGGAGCTGTGTGGAGATCATATATTCCTATTCATGTTGTCCTTAAATGTTTAAATCAAAATAACCTAAACCAAAATCACTAAATAACCTCCCCAAATCTCTTTGCTTTTTTGTTAATGCTGTATGTGGTATGTATTGGTTGTGTAATAAATTACCACAAATTTATGGTTTAAGGCAGTACATTTATTATCTCACAGTTTCTTTAGGTCAGGAACCTGAGCATGGCTTAGTCTGCTTTATGGTCACTCACAGACTGCAGTCATGGTGTCAATCAGGGCTGTAGTCTCATCTGAAGGTTCAGCTGGTTGAGGATCAAGTCCCAATCTGATGTGGTTTTTGGAGGATCCAATTTTTTGTGGGTGGTTGGACTGAGCGTCTCAGTTCCTTGTTGGCTGTCGAGTGGGTGCTGCTCACAGTTTATTGTGTAGGTATCTCCACATGAAAACCTTCATTATCAAAGTCATCAAGGGAGAAGATTCAGTGTATGCTAGCATGATGGGAGTTACAGTTTTATGTAACATAATCATGTTAGTGGTATCCTATCACTTTTACCATGACCACTTAGTTAAAAACAAGTCACAGGTCTTTCCCACATGTAAGAGGAAAGGAATTTATGAGATCATAAATAGCAGGAGGTGGAGATCATTGAGGGCCTTACAGTCTGTCTGCTACAATACCTAAAATTTCTTGTGGGTGGGATAGGCCTAGCTTATAATGATAAATAAAAGAGATAGAATTCAGAAGTATGAAACTCATCAACAGTTAATTTTGTCAGTGAACAATTGCAAATGATGTTAGATCTGTTCCTTTTTTCTTTAATATCCAAAGACTATAAAGAGACAAAGAAGGCATTGAATTGAAAAACTAGAAAGAAATGATTGCCAAAAGGACAGGTGTTTTTTTGAGTTTATGAATATTATTGGAAATATTCCTTGCTTTCCTCAACTGCATAGAAATGAGTGGAAGTTGTGTTTATTGATGTTTTGTCAATTGACTATTTGTGATTATAACTTTATTGGGATTTAAAAAGAATTTAAGATGGTTTCTTCTACTTTCCCTTTCTCTTACTCCTTTCTGGAGTATTCCTTATTTGATGTATTACAGTAGCTGCATATATTTATAGTCAGTACTAGAAAATAAAAGTAAAAGAAATATAGAAATAGATTGAACATATTTTTGTTAAATATCTGATGGATACCAAAACAGTAATGATATAGTATTTGTGGCTGTTTTTGGCAATGAGAATTGATAGGTGCATGGCCTAGTTATCTCCTTATATTGGAATATTAGGGATGGGCCACTGGATTAATGATTAAGTTAGTTTAGATGATGATCAGAGAACTGCATGTGGTAAATTATCTTATGCTTGTTTTTCTCGCATAAAATAAATAAATAATAAAATAAAATAATAAAATAAAATAAATTATAAAAAATAAAATAATAAAAATAAAATAAAATAAAATAAAATAGATAAATAAATAATAATAGAATAACAAAATAAAATAAAACTGTAAAATATTTTTTACAGTTTAAGGATATTCTAACAAGCATTACTATTTTACCATCAGAGGCAGTAAAAGGCCTTGATTTTAACATGCAGGTAAATCTAAGAGATTTTCTCCAATTCTTCATCAATGTATAACATAATTGTCTTCAGTTAACATAATCATCTGTGGTCGGCCATTATCTAGTATTACCCTGAAATGATAGAAATATCATCATGAAGAGCAGGGAATTCAGCTTCAGGTCACCACCTCTAATCTGAATGCAAACGCCTGTTAAATAGACCCTTGTAAAGCTCATTTTTTCCCCTGCAGTGATTCACTTTTTGTTTATGAGGCAGATTCTTAGACTTGGCCTTTCTTATGTTTTCAGTGTTGATATCCTATTATTAAATTATTTTCTTAAGGATTTATTTTAGAGGATGGGCAGGAGGGACAGAGAGAGAGAGGGAGAATCTCAAGCAGACTCCTTGCTGATCACAGGCCCAACACGGACTGGATCTTACAACCCTGAGATCATGACTTGAGCTGAAGCCAAGAGTCTGATTCTTTTAACCCACTGTGCCACCCAGGTGCCTCATTATTGAATTTATTTGTAAAATTTTATTTTTTAAAAAAATTATTTTCTATTTAGTTCAGAAAGGTTTTTTTTCTCTCTTCAAATTAGTAGTCTGGGATGGAAATATTCCAAAAATTGAATTTAAAAAACCTTTTGGTTAAATATATTTAGTCTCCTATCTGTATGTTCTTGAACATGTCCCTTTTAGTGTTGTTTGACCCAGATTTTAAAAGCCCCAGAGATCCAAGGACCATGACTATGTAATAAGTCTTTTTGGTGTAGCAATTCATACAATTAAATTAAGCATTCAATAAATGCTTTCTGATGATGAAAACCCAGTTAAAAGTCCTCTGGGGAAATCCAGAATTCTTAAATAACCAAATATAGAATCATACTATTTTAGAGACTCTAGTCTTCTGAAATGGCTTCCTTCTTCAGAGCAACTTTGACGTAGGTCAGTTTTCATCTTCTCTGTTTCTTATTAGGGCATAAACAACCACTTTCTGCTTCTGTTGTCTGAAATCCTTTGGATGTCTGGCTGCCAGAACCTTTTCCTCTTGACTTGGTTATGTTGGAGATATCACATCTTCCACTCTCATTTGTCCTTTCCATTCAGGAAGGTGGGGAGGAAGCTGAGCACATAATGTGTTAGAATTACGGAGTAAGAAGTTCCTTAGGAATAACACAGGTTAGCCTTAGAGAAGTGACTTGTCAGGGTTTGCACAGATAATTAGTGGAAAACTCCAGAATAAAATTCAAAGGTTTGAACTGCAAGCTCCATATTTTATTGGTAGTGAACCAGGATAGTATTAAGTATTTCGTATGTGTTGCTTGCAGTTTGTTGAGACCTGAAGACGCATGTGGTATCAACTTGTTTGTGCATTTTACCATGATCACACATACTGCCTATTGGGTATTGAAGTGATACTGCAGGTACTCAGTATGTTAGCTACTGGACAACTTTGAGCCAGGGCCATGTTGCAGACCATATTTTGACTGGTAAGGTAACCTCAGACTAAAAAAAAAAAGGCTTTTAGAAAATTGAACTTTTCTACTCATATGTGTTTTTAGAGTATTTCAAGTAAGAATCCTTTAATTTGACAATGTCTAACCACAAGTCCTGTCATCTGACATGTATGAAAACTTGGAATCCTATTGATGCCAGTCCCATCCTCTTTTGCTACCGATTAGCACTACAGAAGAGGCTAACCCTCCTAACTTAATCCTACTGGGTATTTTGCTTTGTGTTCTCCTAGAATTGCTTTCTATACTTTTACTTTTCTGTCATTGACTAGAATTTAATTTTTGCCAAGGCAGGAACTTATTCTTCTCTTGTATTCTTCCTAGTAATTATCTTACTTCTGGGAAAATATTAGGCATTTAGTAAAAACATAAAAAAATAGTTTTTAGATTTAATTATATTCTTTGGAGGTCACTAAAATGTAGCAAAAGTAAACCTAGGTGCTTTTCTTGAGAAAAATTTTGTTCAAACTTTTAGAAAATTTCTCTCTAGAATACATCAGAAAGATTAGCTCTTAAAAATTCTGTACAATTAGGTATGTATATAATTGGATTCTGTGAACATGTGATTTTGTATACATGTCTATAATGTGATTTTTTTGCCCCCAGCATTTTCATAGATTTTTTAAAAAGCAGAATTAAGAAAAACAAAGTTTCAGGGGAAAGCCATTCTTAGTATTTTTACCACCACAAAATTAAATGAAATTCTTAGTTAAATGCTAATAATGCATTGATAGGAAAAATTGCATTAGTAGGAAAAATTAGCTTAAAATATTTAAATTTCTGCCATTCTGGGATTTATATGTGAACATATTTTATGTGTTGATTTTTAGTGTGTGAAGTAGGTATTTTTATAAATCACATGCGGTAGAAGTAAAAATACAAAAATATTTTAATAAATCATATACTGTAGAAAAATAATAAATCAGAGTAGGTATTTGAGAAAATTAGGAGTTTATTTTTTTCTGGGAAAAAATTTAAACTGCCATTGAATTTCATTTTCATTTAATTTTTTAAAAGGAAATGTTGGCATTGTTATGCTAGATCATTATAAGCTTTATTTATACTACATTTTATCATAATGCACACTGAGTATAAATAAACTCTGGTATGCTAAACCTAATAGCAATTAAACTGGAAGTGTTTGTATTTCATCACTGTGAACTTCGCAGAAATGTTTCCATGACAACCTCCATGCTAGTTAAGACAACCAGAGGTGATCAACAGTTTACGTATTTTTTCTCTTGTAAGAATGGAATTTGTGTTGACAGTTTTGGCCTTTAATGGCACTTTTGTTCTGTGTGAAAGTATTTGTTTACCAGATCATATGTTGTTAACTGTCAGGCTGAGGTAGAGTGACTGCTTTTGATAAAAGGCTGCATTAGAATTTCTAGTCTGTGAGGCTCTTATACTCTAATTATCCCCATCAGTATAGAAGAGTCCATTTGTCTCAGTACTCTACAAATTACACTTTATTAAGACCAAGTATTATGCTGACTAAAATTGGGAAGATCTTGATTTTGTTTGACCATCTAAAAATGGAAATTCCTTTTAACTTCTTAATGAATACCCTCCCCCCCCAAAAAAAAAGCTCCTACGTGTGTGTGTGTGCAGAGTCATATATAATCACTCACTCACACAGACACACACGTATACACAGACACACACGCATGCTCTGCAAACAACATCCAAGTGACCTCTTTGGAAAAGGTTACTGGGACAGCATTAGTGATTTTTCTTAACTCCTTCCCTAAAATATTGTAACTATATCACCAGAATCTCCTACCAAAAATATGCAAAAAGAGAAAGCGTAATTTTGTAGTTTCAAACCAGAATTGCCAAGCTGATTGGGGATCTGAGGACTTTCCCCCTCTTTACCCTTAAATAGAGGCACATTAAAAACGTGTCTACTTTGAGATTCTAGGGTAAAAGTGTGTATATACATATACTTAGAAAGAGGACTGGAATTGTAAAAATTCTCCAGAACTATGTCAGTTGCATAAGAGAGGGAAGGTATCATTCATTGAGGGACATTGTACTTGTCTTCTTCTGTAACTGTGTCCGTGATTAGCTGGCAGTGTTGTCTAGAATCTGCAGGATGGGATTAAGTGGAAAAGGCATGTTAAATATGTTATATTATTTATATATGGAAAAGTAAACTCATTACTTTAACAAATAAAGCTTGACAGTTTTCTTGGCAAGTATGACTATATAGATATTAGGCTTCATCACCTTTGTTCTCAGAAAAAGAAATTTAAAAAAATAATTAAAAAGAAATTTAAAAAGAAAAAGAAACTTTAATTTCCAACAGTTTTATTAAACTAATATTAAATCATAACTTGCCATGACCAAAAATTATCCTTGCTTTCCTTAAAATTACCTATTAAAATGTATTAGCATTAATAAAGTTGACATTTCTGTAAAATAATACATGGTTTTATCTTATTTTAAACACATAATCTTGATTTTTTTTTTTCTTCTTTCTCTTCTTCGTCTTGGCATCATCATCCACTTAGTTGCATAAGTGAAGCTTACAAATACCCTGTCTACTTTCATTCAGTCATTCACTCAACTTCTTTCTTTTCATGTACTCTAGGCACTGAGAATATAGCAGAAAACAAAATACACAAAATTCCCTCCTTTTGTGAAAGGAAGCCAACAATAAAATGAATTAGTAAAAAATAATGTGAAATGATGGTAGGTGCCACAGAGAAAAAAAAAAGTGTGTGTGTGTGTGTGTGTGTGTGTGTTTGTAAAAGAGAGAGAGAGAAATGGAAAGTGGGGATTGCAATTTAAAATAGGAGCCAGCAAGACTTTATTGACAAGGTGACATCTGTGAAAGATCTGAAATAGGTGAAGTCAAGAGCTCTGTTGTTTTCTGAAGGCGAAGGGATCAGCAACGGCAACTGTCTCAAAGCTGAAGTATCCTTGTCAAGTTTCAGAAATGGTGAGCAGGCCAGTGCAGCTGGTACGGAGCAAGCAAGGGCAAAGAGTAGGACTCTTTGGGACTGAAGAATACCTTCCAGTCAAGGCTAGGCCATTGAACAGAAGAGTAACAGTATGATTTACCTCAACGTAACCATTCTGTCTGCTGTGTTGAAAATAGCTCACAGGAAGGTAGGAATGAAAGCGGGGAAAGGAACGAGGAGGAAACCAGGTAGGAATTTACTGCGAGAATCCGAATAAGAGGCGGTAGTGTCTTGACAAAGAGTAGTAATAGTCATGGCGTGGTGGGAACAAGAGACCAAATTCTGGATAGGTTTTGAAGGGCTAACTAGATTCCCTCACAGATTGAATGTGGTGTTTGGGACAAAGTGAAGAGTTATGGTTGTCTCAGGGTTTTCGACCTTTTGAAAACTGACAGGAAGGTGTTTCCCTTTTCTGATGTGGGGAAGACCATAGAGGGAACAGGTTTTTGGGAAGGAACATCAAAAATTCAATTTTGGCCATATTTGAGATCCCTATGTGACATCTGAATATAGATATTTTTTTTTGAATATAGATATTAAGTAGACAGTTGGCTATCAGATCCTGGAGTTTGCAGCAGATGTGGGCTGTAGGTAAACATGTGTGCGTTAGCATATAGATGTTATTGGAAACAATGAGACTGGGTAAGACCAAAAGAGAGCTCTAGAAAGGAAACAGTCCAAGGACTTCTCTTATGTAAGGTCTGGCAGGGTGAGTACTTCACATATGCTAGAACACTCGCACTTTATGCTTGGTCCCAGAGTAACTAAGAATGCCCCCTTCTCTGTCTACAGGGAACCTCTGGGAGAATAAATTACACGATCACACGATATAGATCTTTTACATCTACTCTTCCCTATATCTGATGCCTTTTCTCTAGTTCATTAATCCGGTGGCCTCCCATCAGATTTCTTACCTTCTATCCTCACCTCTACCCACCAATTTTTGCTCTATTTCCAGAATAACCATTCCATACGTAAATCTAATAGTACCATTCTCCCCCACTAGACTTTTCCTGTGGCTTCTAACGTTTAAGGAGCAAAATATATTTAGTATGAAATTGTAAAATTCTTTATTTTATTCTTGCCTCTCTGTCCAACCCCTTTTCTTGCCATATCTCTCTTTTCACTCCTAAGACAAGAATCTCTAGTTCCTTAGAAATGAGGATTTTTTTCCCCCTACTGTTTGTGAACTGCCAGGCAGCTGCAGAGCCCCCAAGAAGCTGCTCTCCTACAGTACAGAGCTGTAGGGATGGGGAACTGCACTCTACTACTGCCCCTCCCAAATCTTCCCTACCTAGAGGGAGTTGGGGTTGGGTGAACAGGCACTGCCAGCCAGCTGCTACCACATGATTGGCGTAGGCTTTCTGTAACACAGAACTGTGGAAAATGAGATCACCAACATTCCCCGATGTCTAAATCCACACAGAAGGGGGAGATGGGCACTGTTCCTTGGCTGCCATCTCATAGAAATACAGAGCTGTGTAGGATGGGTGTAGTGCCTGGCCGGAAAGCCACACACTCCCACTGTTCTTACTGAATTTTCATAGATTTTCTTGAGTAAGTTTCTGTGTTGTTCCATCTCTTTTGATGACTCAACAGAGACTGAATAACTTGTCTTTACTAATTTTGACCAGTGTAATAGATGTCTCTTAGTGAGAGGTTTCCCCTAATTTCTTACCCCAAGATTGTAGACTTATCTCCTATGCCATACCTTTTTAAAAAAACTTAACATATAAATATTTTCTGTGATTGTGTTATCTCTAAGTATATTTAGTGACTATCAGATAGTCATTACACCAAATATAACATAGCATGTATAAATATACACCCCAGCTACCTGATTCTCTCCATAATCTTAGGCTGCTTTTGGTTCTTCACCATTATATATAAATCTGCTACTAACAGGGTTTGTGCATGTATTTCTGCCCAATTTGGGAATATTTCATTAGTGTATATTTCTAGAGGTAGAATTATGGAGTAAAACATGGAGAACATTGACAAATTTCTTTCCAGAAAAGTTACGCAAATTTCTAATCCCTCTAGCAGTGTATATTTTACTGATTTTCACTAGAATCCTTGTTATTTGGTTCTTGCTGCTAATTTGATGGCCAGCTAGAAGTTTAACTCCTGATGAAAGCATATTAATCTTGTGCTTCTGATCTTCAGTGCCCTTTTTTCAAGTTAGGACTAAAGCCTATTTTGTAGGTAAAGGCAACATTAAAAAGAAAAAAAAGGCAAAGAAAACCTGAGTGGAACCATAATAACAAATCAAAGGTCCTATTTTTCATTGCTGTTGGCTATGCAAGGTGTGGTATGGATTTTTTTCTTTGTTATCATGAACGGTATAGGCTTTAGAATACATATTCACTTCTTGCTCGGCTTCTTTCACACTTTGGTTTTCTAAAAGTAAAGTCTCAAGAAGGAGAAATAAATACTCACTTGGATGAAAAATACATAAGAGAAATTTAATGATCTAGTAATATATAGCTTGTTGGTAAATATAAATGAGAATAGCTTTACAATTTAAAATATATAAAGCTGTAAGTTCAGTGACTCAAGTGTGTTATATATTAGATCAAAGAGAAATCTGCGATGGTTTAAATCTGTCTCTGATTTTGAAAAAAATTGATTATCTGCAAAATCTGTGTTATTTCGCCTACAAAATGTTGGCAGCCCCCATAGATTTGTTGTGCCATCCCTTGAATGTGGAGAAGTTCAAGAAGGTTTAGTGAAAAAAATGTCTTATTTATGAAATATTTTAATGGGACAAGGTGGTGATCAAAATTTTAAAGTTCACAGACAAGCAATGGAAGGAGGCTAGAATGACCTATGGTAATGGATTAGAGTCGGAGACATCAGCATAAAATTTATCTCAATAAAAACTTGCACTTAGTGTAGATACAGATGGCTACATATAGAAATATTTATAATTATATGTATATACACTGGTTAGTACACACACACACATATTTCCTTTCTTTGTTACTTGAGCAGACCTAAAAATGACATGCAATGCATACTTAGCACCCATATTTTAAGAATACCATTCTTTAATAAAAGAACCAAGGATCCTTGGAGAAGTGGGACTTACTCTTGGATTGCAGCAGGAAATATACAGGATAAACCTGGAGTTCTTATAATGCCAGAAAATACAAATATATTCAAATAAAAATACGACATATAAAATAACCATGAGTCTATACCATACTTATATAAATAAACGATTGAATTAAGTAAATGGGAGAATAGACATTTCCTGTATAGAAGAATTCCAAATAATGTGTGTAGATATTTTACCCTCAAGGAGGTGAAGCATAACTCCTCACTCCTTTTTTTTAAAACAAATATTTTATTTATTTATTCATGAGAGACACACACACACACACACACATACACAGGATGAGAGAGAGAGAGAGAAGCAGAGGGAGAAGCAGGCTCCATGCAGGGAGCCCTATGTGGGATTTGATCCTGGGACTCCAGGATCATGTCCCGGGCTGAAGGCAGGTGCTAAACCACTGAGCCACCCAGAGATCCCATAACTCCTCACTCCTTAATTGCGGGCTATGGGTGGTGACTTTCTCCCAAAGAGTACAGTGTGGAAAGGGGGAAAAGAGTAAATTTGCATTTAGAGAAACCTGATAAACCCATCCTTGGCTAGCTCATCGAAGTCAGCATCAGCAGTGTTATATCATGGCCACATCATAGTACATATACTTGATATGGTGTTATGAAAATGGCAACTTATCTATATGGCCTTCCCCTCCCAAAATTCATAACCTCAGTCTAATATTGAGAAAAACACCAGAGAGATACCAGTTGAGGGACATTGTACAAAATGCCTGACCAGTATTCCTCAAAACTGTCAAGGTTATCAAAGACAAAATCTGAGAATCTGTTACAGTCAAGGGGAGCAATTCTAAGGAAACAGTATGACAAAATGTACTGTGGTATCCTAGATAGGATCCCAGAAGAGGAAAAGGACATTTGGTAAAAACTAAGGAAATATAAACAAAATGTGGACTTTCGTTAATGTTTTAAAAAGTTAATGCTAGCATCTGCAGGCTTAGCACAGCTAAATTGGGTATGATGGGGAGTTGGGGTGGGTTGAATAATAAAAATATCTGACACTGTTTAGAGCTTACTGTAGGCCAGGCATAGGCATGCTTTAGAATGTCTTAATTTTTTTTTTTAAAGCAACTCTTTGGTATTTTTATTCTCATGTTAGAACTGAAAAATTGAAAGGTTAAATAATTTGTCCAAGATTAAGCATGGATACCCAGGCTCTGGATTCTCTCAACTATTAGGCTTTACTGAGCTGAGAATGCTTGTTTTAGGGGGAAGTTGCAGGGAGCGATTCCCCTCTGTCACCAGGTTTGACTTCTGCCAAGGTATGTAGGATATAAAATATGACAGTACTTCCTATATGTATATATGTTAGATAAAACTAGAAATTTTATTTCCTTGGATCGTGGCATGTGATTATTTCATGGTATCTTCTTGATACTTCTTATCCGTTTATATGTCAGGTATACTAAAGTTATTCTACTTTTGCCTGGAGTCCCCAGTTCACTAGTTTTTTGGTGACCAAATACTCTTTGTCAGTACAGCAAAAGAGCCTTGTTTAACATCGCTGTTGTATTATGGTATTTAAAAGGGTTTCTCTCTCTTTTTCAAAATCCATCTTTTTATATAACAGCATTTGGATTTTGTTGGCTTTCTAATCCTCGAGTAACAGATAAAGTAACTGAGCCCTAAGAACACTAAATCAAGATTGTATGACAAGTTTATGTATGATAAGCTGCAAACATGTAATCTTGCAGACTTCTGTTGTGCTTTTCTTCCACATTGAAATAATGTGAAGTTAGTTCCCAGCAGTTCTTAGCTTTCTAGAGCCTCGCTGACAACAAGCTCAATTTTATTATTTTTATTAAAATCATTTTATGTTTACATAATTGCAACCCAAGTAGAGATGATGCTAATAGGCAGAGACAAATACCTGTTCAGAAAAAAAAAAAAAAAAGAAAAAGTTCTGTCAATATAAGTGAATGTTTTGCCCATGGCTTGAATCTTTAGGGTGCCCCACCACCCAGTTTCTTGATTTCTAGATAGTAAGTAGTGTAAGGGCCTAGTGAGACTTATTTATTTGGGGACACAGAAAAATTGTGTGAGGGTATTTGTTTGTGAATTGTATTAAAATTCTATAATTTAATCCACAGTAGTCTATCATGTTATACCCACAGTCCATTACATCCTGACCAGAGATGTGTACATGCCATGGCAAGTGACTAAGCTGTTGCAGTTAAACTTTTTCATTCAGCTACTACTTCTGTGGTAATGCCTCCCAACTTTATTCATGCTCTGACACACATAGAAAGTGATGGTATTCGGAGAGCACCTTGGGTTAACCTGTGACTGGTGGTGATTGGCCTGAGGGCCCTGATTGCCCCAGGCTCTTTTAGCCACCCTGAGGGCAGAAGGGATCAGCATCTTGGCACAGCTCTAACATGTTTGTGACACGTCAGTGCTTCAGCACTTTGTTCTGTGACATGCAACGGTGTGTCTTCCCCAAGTGTATATAGTTTCCACACAAAGTTGTGTAAGATTTTTAGAAAAATAGTTATGCTGAACCCTGGGTTATGTAGAAGACAGATAACATGACACTTTCTTAGACTGATTTGAATCTTGCTGTGCAGAACTCCCATTGGACAATTTAATTATGCTGCACGGGGCGTATCTCGTATATGGCCCTTCTTTCCACCTAGGCCCTGAATTAAATGGGAACTAAAAGAGAGGCCCATATTTACCAAATAGATGATTCACTCTTCCTTCCCTGGCAAGGGTAGTAAGGCACTGAGAGAAGCACAAGGCTCACAGAAGTTTGTAAGGGAGCTTTCTGCAAACTCTCAAGAAACAGCACGAGTGGGAAAGAAGCATTTCAACCAATGTCATTAAGTGATTTGCCGTCATTAACTATGGAGGGCTGTGAAAAGTAGAACACTGTAATAACAGAGAAATACAGCCTTATAAGGAGTTCCTACTAGAACCTCTCAAGAAAGGCGTTAATTCCCAAGAGTATACAGCAAACTGAAATTTTTCTAGCTAATGACTTAGGACATTTACATGCATTTTGTAAAATCATTAAAAAAATGATTCTTTTTCTATTTTTAGTGGGTAGTTTTAGTGTTAGGAAGCACACGTATTTCAGAAACAGTATTATTTGTACAGAAACACCATTTCTCTTACTGTTACAATCAACTCCAAAGAATATTACAACTTAAAAAAATAAAAAAATGATAAAAAAATAGAACGTAAAAATGTGTAAGTTATGAATTTCAAATCAGAGTGTGGATGAAATTTCAAGTATCTAAAAACCTTTAGAATAGTTTCTGGAAGGCTCATTTCAGGTAGGAAAGTTTAGAAAAATGAGAACTTAAAATTTTACATGACATTGGACCATTTATGTTGACTGATAAAGTCTTTTCAGAAGGAATTGGTTGGCATCTGTTATATCCATGTTAACTCAAGGCGTTTTATTTTCTGGTGTATGGTTGGGTCTCAATAAATGGCATATCTTTCTTTTCCTTCCTCCGTGTTGAGTAGTGAATCATGTGTAGGATGAAATATTAGGCAAGTACTGCTGTTAATGAAAGATAAAATTAAATATAACTGTGAGGTATCTTCAGGGACAAAACATTCAGAAAGAAAAATTAAAATACTGTTTTTAAAAGCCCACTTCCAACTTGGATAGAGAAATCAAACTTTGTCCCACAATATCCCCAAACTAATGGAGAATCTTTCCGTCATTTAAAAATATGCTTTCTATTATTACTCTAAAAGACATGATTTATCAGAGTCATATTATAAAGCACTATGATTAGATTCTCTTGAGATTTAGTTTCCTTTGAGATTTTACCCTTACTCGTAAAAATGGAATGACTTAAATTAACATATTGGGTCAGGATAGCTTTCTGCCCTCTACACAAAACCATATCACACTACAAAAGATAACTGGGGTGGCACTTGGAGAAGAGAAACAGTATATTTACAAAAGTTTGTCAGAATGAAAAATAGTACCTTATAGCATTTTATAGTTTGCAAAGCCCTATCATATATTTTATTCTTTTTTGATTCCCATCGCAACCTGTCTTATCAGAGGTTAAATGATCTTACCAAGAGTAAACTAACAGGAGGCTGATTTGTGACGCAAATCCAAATCCTCAGATACCATGTCCAGTGCCATTTTCTCAATACCATTCCACCTAAGGAGAAATGTGTTTTATGTAAATTCTGAGTTTTCAGTCAGGGACAATGAGAAGTTTTAAAGAGCCAGATTTTTTTTCTGGATTTAAGAAGTCTCTTAACTGCTGAGATTATTCAGCTATATAACTGGCTACCATGACAAGTAACAATGATTAGAAATGGTTAGGCAGAGGCTAGATGGCCATCTGTCGAGCCCGGTGTTGGACTGGATGACCTTTAAGATTCTTTCCAATTCGAAGATTCCATGACTCTATGGTGATAATGATGATGTTTCAGCCTGTTGCCAAGTAACATGTCTATTGTTTTTCCTGCCTGTCACACACAGCAATGGCAATAACTATCGTTTTCCTTATATGCCATGACAAATTTATATCATAGTGTCATATTAACAATTAGCATTCTCGAAGTTTCTGACCTTTATAATGTTCAAATCTATTCTAAAGATGCTGCCAAAATTTCATTTTAAAAGGTGTGAAAATAAAATTCCTTTGATGAATGACATACCCTAAAGCAATATCTGTGATTCCTTCCCCTTTCTTTTCCTTTCAAGGTCCATCAGTCACACCCTCCTCAATCTACCTTGCCCTTACTGATTAACAGAGAGACTTATTCATTGATCCACTCACTCATTCTGTAAACATTCATGGACTCTATGAGCAGAGAAGTCTTCTAAGTCAAGAAAATACAAGAATGAGATTCATAATCTTACTGGCTATCAGGGTGGGAAAGCCGAGGAATCCATTCTTGTCAATTCAGCATGTATTCATTAAGCAACTAAAAGTAAAGTTACATAAGACGGAGTGCAGATCTGCTATTAAAAATAACTGAGTTGGTTTCTGAATCTGGATAAATCAACTAAGTCTAAGAGGTACATGGTTTGCTTTATCTCACTCTTTGACTATAAAGTAAATGAAACTCACCACTCCACACAGGCAATACAGTGTCAGACATAAACCCGTACAAAGGCAGAAATACATACATATATAAAGAATTTTGTTTTGCTACTTGAAATACTTTGTTCCTAGCTCAAGAAAACTCAAGCGCCATGGCAGAGGTTTGGAGTTTTTTCATTGGTTTTTTGGTGAACTCTTGTGCTTGCAGCCAACTTATGGCTGTAATTGCTGAATGTATAAGTTTAGTTCCAATATGAATATTGGTTGGTAGTTTGTTTTTGTTAAGGGAAAAGATGTGAATGAGATAATAAACATGTATATTGAAACTTAACTAATTTGTCATTTGTGTCAGTGACTCCTTTGCTGAGTCAGATTATAATTTTTGTATGTTGGAAGAATATTTTCTGTTTTTTGTGCCATTCACACAAAAGATGTGGGCCTATCATTTCATATCCATGAGGACTTAACCACAGGGTAACTCACACATGGCAACTGGCTCCTATCAGAGAAAGCACATGAGAAGGTGAGAAAGATAGAAGTTGGTTATTTTGAAACCTAATCATAGAAATGATATCCCATCATTTGGCATATTCTGTTCACTAGAAGCAAGACACTAGTCCAGCCCACACTTACCTAGGACAAGAGAAATGGGAGGTGAGGATCACCGGTGCCCTTCTTAGAGACTACTACCCCAAGTATAAACCTTCCTGGAGTGTGTCCTTGCTATATTCTTTATCCTGTTGAAAGAATGCCATCTATGACATAATAAAACCAAGTGAAAACCCCTGAAAGCTATTTTCAGTTTTCCGTCTTTTGTTTTTTTATCTTAGTCAATCACAAAGTGAAATGGACATTTTTAATAAATATCTATCACATATGACCTGTTTGCTTCACCTCCTTTGCCCACTGTCTTAGTTCAGATTTCCATTCTTTCTTATTTGGATTACTGCTTTTTATTTTTTATGACTAAAGTATCTCCACTTCCTCTTTCCATGCAGTTAATATTTGACTCCAGTTGTTCACCAGTTCCACCCACTACTCCTGACTTTCTGATGGCCAGGGGGGCTGCATCATTGAATTCGTAGTGCTGAAGACAGTGTCTGGACATGGTGCCTGTGCAAATATTTTTGTCTGAATAATTAGGCCTTAGAGACAGAATGGGCATCAGTATTCAGAAATCCCTAAATATCACAAAGCCACTGAATCTTCCTTATTTTTTCTTGGCGTATTGGACTTTTCTCCCAACGGGAAAAGTGCTGAATCCATCTTTTTTTCTAGTCACACAGAACTTCTTCTCCTTGTCTTTTTTCTGAGTCCTAATCTTTTACCTGCTATTTTTGAATATTGGTCTTGGCTTTTTTTCTCCTTGAAACACCACCATCATCTCAAATATTATCATAAATAAACAATTGCCAAATGTATATGATTATCAGCATAAGCTTTTCTGTGCCAACTAATAAAAAAGCTATTACATGGTTCCACTATGAAAACAAACTAAAATGGACTGAAAGGTGCAATAAACTCAAATCTTATTTTCTTTACCAGTAAGTGCTTTCTAGCACACAGCTACAATTTGCTGGGGTTACAGTAACATTAGCAGCACTAGCACCAAGAATTTCTCCTATTATTAATTCTTACCATGTTTTAAATATTTTTTATCTAGCTAACAAATTATATTTATTAGAGTAATGTTTCCATCTTTTGCAATCAAATAAAAATAAATATCAGTTGGAGCTTCTTGAGCTAACACATGAGTTCCTTGACTTACCTGCTTTATATAGGTATGTATTAAAAATAAATTAAAAATAAAATATAACAGAATCATGGATAAAATTTGATTTAACTTTAGTACCCCTATCTCACACAAGAAATAATTTCCCCTGAAATTTTTGACATACTAAGGATGTAGTAAACCTATTATGGTACAAGCCTGCAAAGAACTCTGGTTTGAGTACTTGGTTTGGTATATACTCTGTAAATATTATCAGCAGCATTTATAAATAAGAAAGATTCAGGGATTAGTAGAGTACCATTTAAAGTGCAATCAGATTTTTCCAGCAGGCACTAATTTAAAACAAAACAAAACAAAACAAAACTTAAATTGTGGCAAGATTGAACCAGATATATTAAGTTCCCCTTCTCCAATGATAAGCTTTATTTTTTTTTTTTTTTTATTTTTTTTTTTTAAATTTATTTTTGTTTATTTATGATAGTCATACAGAGAGAGAGAGAGGCAGAGACACAGGCAGAGGGAGAAGCAGGCTCCATGCACCGGGAGCCCGACGTGGGACTCGATCCCGGGTCTCCAGGATCACGCCCTGGGCCAAAGGCAGGCGCCAAACCGCTGCGCCACCCAGGGATCCCCAATGATAAGCTTTAAATGGTCAGTTTGGTTTGTTCACTTTTAATGTAATTATTAAAAACAGGTAATATATAATATCTTGTAGCCTGCTGTGCCTCAGTTACCTCAAGGCTGTGAAGGGATGTTATGTATTTAGCCCCCAACAAAGCAAGGTGGGGTCTGGGACTGCTGGCTCTCCCTTGTCCCAATGTGCCATACATTTGGCATTGGTTTCTATGTATATGCAGTCATACGAAAGTTTGAGAAAAACTGTCTCTTTCAAGAAGCAATCACAATGGTCAGTTTCTTGGTATTTATTTAGAAATAATCAATGTATACATAAACGTATATGTATCTCTCTATGTCATTTTTTTCAGAGATAGTAATATAAACACACCCTTTGATGCATCCTGATTTTTTCACTTCCCGCTGTACCCTAAAATGATTCCCTATCAGTACATGTAGTGCAATGTATTGGGGGTTTTTTTTCTGCTGCATTGGGTTGCTTATTAAATAGATCTATCTTCTTTTCACAGATGGAAAATTTTTAAGAAGCTTTGTTGATATGTACTTAAAATAGGTTTGTATTCTTTATAGGATGACTGCTTCAACAAAAACAACTTCAAAACTTCTTGAAATTGCAATGGTTTATGTCACTAGTGGTCACTTTCCACTTTTGGGGTTTTCCTAGATATCAGTTTTCTCTCCTTGGCTGAACTATTGTGTTTCTAGCTGGGCTTTTATTGTACAAGCAGAACGTTTTTGATCAGATTGTATTTACATGACAGCCTGAAACTGTGGCATCCTGTCAAGTACATCGTACACATTTAAAATATTGTCTAAATATTTATTCACATGATGGATTACTGTGGCTCAGAAAAGGCAGTTACAACCTATTGAGTAAATAATTTTAGTTTTTAAAAATTTGGAAAGGCTTTGAAGGGGTCATAATGAAGTCTTATCTCAGTTGTTAGAAACAGCCACTGAATACCCTTGCCTTTTTCTCTAAATGGTTATTTTAATTCTTAAATGTTTAAGCAACAAGACAAAACAGGGGAAAAAAAAAAAAAAACAAAGGAAAAATTCAAACCAGTTGCTTGCAGGTATAGACTTTCCTTCTTCCCTCCCATAATCAGATACCATCTCCCTGTCATGAAACAACAAATAGATTAACAAAATCACAGTGAGACAAAAGAATACTATTGTGGCAAAATGTTAAGATTCCTTAACGTGAAACAAGATTTCAAAGACATACAATTGAAATTGCAAAAACATTTTTTAAAAGTGGGTGTATTTCACTCAAATAAGAAAAGTTAATTTTTATAATAAATTGTGGTCTGATTTAAATTTGTTTTTTGTGAAACTTCTGTTGAGGAAGTAGTTCATTATTTTTATGTCAGCTTGAAAATTGTGTGCAGGCTGTTTCTGTTCTTTCATAAAGCAGACAGGGTTTTTGGTCTTAATAATTAAACTTAACATACATGTGTGTGAATGTGTGTATGTTCTTTTTTCAATCATGTGACACTAGGACCTTTCATTTGTAATTCAGAGATTGTTTAGACTTTACAAACCTTTTACATTTATTTGAAATTAATTTGTTACTTCTACAGAAAGTGAGGAAAATAGTTTGCATTTTTTTCCATGCAATACTAAGTTTGTCTAGACATTGTAGGTTTGTGATTGTAACATCTTTTGACAAGCAAATTAGACCGTAGAAAGAGCATCCAACTTGGAGCTTGGGGCATATGGTGCTACCTTCTGCAAATATAACTCAAAAACAAGTCATTCTGTTCAGTGAGGGGTCATGTTCAGATCTGTTTCTTTAGTGTGCAAGCGGAAAAGTAGCCTCTTATTTTAGATAAAATGATGATCTCAGTAGAAAAATATATCTAAGTTGAAGCTGAAAGAAAGAGAGACTAAAAAACTCATGCACACAATTTCATTATTTTTAAGATCTAAAATCTGGCTTGAATATAGGAAAATAGCTAAGGAAAACAAATAGTGTAGCAGAAATCCAGTAATGTGGTTATTTTGGTTGCTATCCCAGCAATTAGAACTATTAATCCTATGAAAACTTTTCTGTATAAAATAATGCTACTATTAAAATTTAGTGTCTGGTATGTTACAGCAAGTAAGCATGGAGAAAAGAATTGTTCTGAAATGATCAATT